>NC_090443.1:263247699-265747699 GCF_031143425.1 Pleurodeles waltl | reverse complement strand
TGCCAAAAACCGTGCCCTGGGAAAGAACGCTTTGCGAAACATTTGCTGCCATAAGCAGTGCACAAGAGTGAAACGCGACATACACACATCAGGGGCGTAATGCAAGCCCGAGCTGCCCCCGGGGTGGGGCCAGTGAGTGGGGGAGGGTGCTGGCCGAACCCTTCAGGAGATCTCCATTTAGCCCAACGCCAATGAATATCCGTGAGGTGTGGAAGACTATGGGTCCCTCTTCGCATTCTGCCAGGGGGCGTGAGCTGGGGGGGAGGGGCAGAAGGGGGGTGGAACCTGAGCGCCAAAGGGTATCTGTCATAGCATTTGTGTGATTAACACGTTAATAAAACATTCTTAGAAGAACTCAGAGGAATAGGGAAATAAATGATCTTTACAGTGACTCCAAAACTTGTTCTCCTTACAAACCTGTGGATACAATGTCTCCTAAAATCAGAACCGTTCAGACGTTTGTGCACCGTACCGCATACAAATGCGTGTCATATGCTGAATGCCCCTTGTCTGCGCAAATCTGAGCCATTGCCTGACTCCTTATTGCAGAGGGGTACCAACAGGGCATGTTTTTGACTAATAGATTTAAGCCTACGGGCTAGGATTTACTGAGTCACCATGGCGGTAAAATTAATCTACTCACACGTCCTGGGTCTTTCCCGCTGTCAACATCTGGATAGATTCCACATAAACTGAGAGTAAGAACTAGAATGCAATACGAGGCAGGCTGCAACAGACAGATTCCAGATTTTTTATTAGCCAAAACTTGCATTGGTATAGGAGGAAGACTCGAGAGATTAATATTGGAAAGTGCTGCTTACACCACTTTATGATGACCCCAGAGCACTTTCAGTAAGGAAAGGTACAAGAGGGAAAACGATTAAAAATCCTAATCATGAACATCATTTTTTAGTTGATCGCTCGAGGGGTTGAGTCTGCTGGTGGCAGTCTGCTCACTGTCAAAGATGAACAGTGTATGGAACCCAAGCCAGTAGCACAATGACATCAGCCAACAGTAGATCAATTTATGATCAGCATGTGGGCTGCAGTCTTTACACAGGCCTTGATGAAGATGTGTTTTTTTATGGACCTCCGGAACTTTATTAAGTTGGTTCTGAGTCTAAATTGCCGTGGTACAGTGTTTTTCATAGACCCTACATATGGATAAACATTTCTTCAGAATTTTGTTTTTTATTAGAAGAATAGTGCATACATGTTGCATCTAAGGTAGTCAACATTGTTGCCCGGCATATGTATCTGAAGGGTGCATGCCTGGAAGGTAACAGAGAATGCCTTACTATTCATGCATTGTGTCCAGATACTAGCGTTGCAATGGATGATACCTAATGTAATCCCTCTGGCTAATGTGGTCCCAGCATTCACTCAACTTGCATCATAGTCACACATATTTGGTCAGTAGAATGCAGGTCTCTTGTTCAGTAAAGATATCAGAGAAAGGGAGTCTGAAGTCCAGATTAGGTAGTGCCTTCAGAGTTGAGAAATCACAAAGAATAAAAAAATGTTAAGAACAACTTCCTCATTCATATGGTACTCTGACAGCACTTGTATAGAAAAGGTAAGGCGAGGCCTCAAAATCATCTTGCCTTAGGGAAAAACGTGAATAGTTCTCTGGCACAAGGGGCTTATAGCTCATATTTGGACAGATGTACGAAGCCATTTAGCATCTGTTAGCCTGCAATTCACTAAATCGCTGCTGAACTGCTTTTTTTTTAAATGGACTAAACAGATTTTGTGATTCAGTAAAAGGTTACTCAATTGCAAATGGGTTTAGAAATGTTTTCCAGACCGCAATTTGCAAGGGTCGTATTTAGGGCATCCCTTGCAAATTGTGTTTCGCAATGCCAATCATCAATGGTTTGCAACAGCAATTTCAGTCACATGTTAGTAATAGATCACCAATTGCAAAAAGGAGGTGGTAACCCATTTACAAAGGGGAGTGAGTCCGTAAAGGATCCCTTCTCCTTTGTGAAAGTATGAAAAAAGTTTGTTTAGAAGTGGGAAGTGGTCTAGGGGAACACTACCAATTCTTACACTTTAAAAAAATACATTGTTTTTCTTAAAATTCGGATTTGGTTCCTTTAAGGAAAATGAGCTGCATTTTTAAAAGTACTTTAGTTAAAAGCAGTCACAGATATGGTTCTCTTCTGAACCCAGCAGACCACCATCCCTGTAATGGCATCCAATCGGAGTGAGTTGCAGTTTGTGACTTACTTCATAAATATTGATGATGTAGGTCGAGTTGCGACCCACACTGAATGGTGATTTGCAAAATCAGAATTGATTCTTAAAATGTTGGTGCACAATTTGTGACAACTTTTTGCAAATCAATTCTTTGTACATCTGGCCCTTGGTACCTGGCCGATGTTATGGCCACGAAGAAAGTAGTTTTCCATGTAACTGCTTTTTAGTCACATGAGGTTAAGAGGTTTATGTATCACCTAGGGCCAGCTCAAAGTCCTAGAAAGCCATGTGTTAGATTAGGAAAGGGGTCTGCTGCATTAGGCCCTTCGGGTGCTTTTTGACAGCATTGATAGCTCTGGAGGACAGACTATGCAGGCTTTTTTCCTGTCCACCTGCACCCTAATCTCTGCTCGCTAACATGAGAAAGGACTATTATCCAGAGCAAGCAAGAGGATTGGTGTTATTTGGAAATGCCCAGTGGCAGAATCTCAGCTATTTGCTCTTGCATTGGGTGCTGGTGGAGAACGTCCTTTGAGCTGCTAGGACATACTAGCTCTCTGAAAAGGCACATCAGCCAGCTAATGTTAATTTTCAAGGAGTCATGAACACAAATTGTGTGATGGTAGGGAAGACTGCAACACTCGTCCCTCTTTCCACTGACAGGAAGATTTACCTGTCTGGGAAGCAGATGCACTCTTATGAAGCAGCAGGGTCTGTTCCAGAATTGGCAAGGCCAAGCAAATCAATAAAATGATACAGCATCCTGGGCCAGACGACCCTCAAAGTCAGAGGAGCTGGTGGTAAGCAATTCAAGAACTGTCTGTTGTATCCAGGCCAGCTAACTGGGAGCAAGGCCTTTTGCCCACCCAGTCGATTAACTGGTAATTTCTAGTGTTCAGGCCAGTGCTAAGGTGTCTATAGATGTATGACCCCAGGTCTTCAAGATAGGGTTGGGGGGGGGGGGGGTCAAATACGTCTGGGAGGATGTTTCACCTGGTTATGACAGGTAGAGAGTCCTGATCAGTCTGTTGGCTCGTGTGTTGTCCATTATCACAATGTACAAGACTAGCAGCAACAATCCAAGCTGTAATGTCCATTCACACTGCCATCCCGAAGAGCTGTAGAGGGTGCTGGGTTTCTGTAGTCTCAGAATAAACTTCCCAGCTGATTTGTAAGTCTCTCCCGTACCATTTATTAGTTTTTCAGAGTAAAAAATTCATCAGGTGTCACACAAACACCTCTAAAGGGATACTACAAAAACGTATTGCCTGGCACAGTACCCAGATGCATAATGTTTCTACAGCATCAAACTATGCATGAGCCGTTAAGAAAGATCTTTGCCAAGGGGACATATTTCAGAGTGCAATAGCCTGAGTATCCCGCAGCCACCCACCCTTGAAATCTAGCCGTACTGACTCTGATATGACACCTGCTCTCTGTCTATCTCCAGCCTCCTCCTGAACCAACTTTCCCAATCCTTATGGTCGTTGTCTAGTTTTTTAAGCAGATCCTCTACCTCTTGAGGCTGTCGCATCCAGCCTCTCCTGCATCTAATTTTTCCAATATTCAATATAAGAAGTCTGGTTTGATCATAGCCAGAGAAAGACATCATGCTTCAGGGGATCAGACACGTTCTTCCCATGAAATGGGAGCACGATGACGTTTAATTGGAACTTAGGCTAAGGATCCAGGGACTAAAGCCATAGTTGTCTGCAGATAGATTGTCAATGGCCCTGGCAGCAGGGCATCAGCCTTAGGCTTAAGATCCAAGGAGTAAAGCCATGATTGCCTGCAGATGGCCAGTTTATAGCCCTGGTGGGGGGACATTTCCATGCCTTTTAGGAAGTCTGTCACTGAAATAGGCTGAACTGTATCAGTTCCTTGAGACAAAGACAGGATTTTCTTTTGCAGCCAGCTATTTGTTTCCCCAAGCATGGAGATTGCAGGTTCTGAGAAAGATTTTCTCAAAATCTGTTGAACCAGTTTGAGGGCCAATGTCCACGACAGTGTCCAATGGAATAGCTGTTGTTGTTTCCACCAGTCCGAAGATGTAAACATAGCAGGGTTTGAGTAGTATAAATTATGAAAACCAGAGATGGATTAAATAATGAAACTCAAAGGTTGTCCCAAGGATAATAAACCAAGCATCAGACACTCACCCATATAGACGTTTTAGTCTATATAAGGCTAAATCAATCAAGGAAATCCAAACAATAGTGCTCAGTTGTAAGGAAATGCCTCCTTGGCATGGTTGCCCCCTGACTTTTTGCCTTTGCTGATGCTATGTTTACAATTGAAAGTGTGCTGAGGCCTGCTGACCAGGCCCCAGCACCAGTGTTCTTTCCCTAACCTGTACTTTTGTATCCACAATTGGCAGACCCTGGCATACAGATAAGTCCCTTGTAACTGGTACTTCTAGTACCAAGGGCCCTGATGCCAAGGAAGGTCTCTAAGGGCTGCAGCATGTATTATGCCACCCTGGAGACCCCTCACTCAGCACAGACACACTGCTTGCCAGCTTGTGTGTGCTAGTGAGAACAAAACGAGTAAGTCGACATGGCACTCCCCTCAGGGTGCCATGCCAGCCTCTCACTGCCTATGCAGTATAGGTAAGACACCCCTCTAGCAGGCCTTACAGCCCTAAGGCAGGGTGCACTATACCATAGGTGAGGGTACCAGTGCATGAGCATGGTACCCCTACAGTGTCTAAACAAAACCTTAGACATTGTAAGTGCAGGGTAGCCATAAGAGTATATGGTCTGGGAGTCTGTCAAACACGAACTCCACAGCACCATAATGGCTACACTGAAAACTGGGAAGTTTGGTATCAAACTTCTCAGCACAATAAATGCACACTGATGCCAGTGTACATTTTATTGCAAAATACACCCCAGAGGGCACCTTAGAGGTGCCCCCTGAAACTTAACCGACTGTCTGTGTAGGCTGACTAGTTCCAGCAGCCTGCCACACCAGAGACATGTTGCTGGCCCCATGGGGAGAGTGCCTTTGTCACTCTGAGGCCAGTAACAAAGCCTGCACTGGGTGGAGATGCTAACACCTCCCCCAGGCAGGAGCTGTGACACCTGGCGGTGAGCCTCAAAGGCTCACCCCTTTGTCACAGCCCAGCAGGGCACTCCAGCTTAGTGGAGTTGCCCGCCCCCTCTGGCCACGGCCCCCACTTTTGGCGGCAAGGCTGGAGGGAACAAAGAAAGCAACAAGGAGGAGTCACTGACCAGTCAGGACAGCCCCTAAGGTGTCCTGAGCTGAGGTGACTCTGACTTTTAGAAATCCTCCATCTTGCAGATGGAGGATTCCCCCAATAGGGTTAGGATTGTGACCCCCTCCCCTTGGGAGGAGGCACAAAGAGGGTGTACCCACCCTCAGGGCTAGTAGCCATTGGCTACTAACCCCCCAGACCTAAACACGCCCTTAGATTTAGTATTTAAGGGCTGCCCTGAACCCTAGAAAATTAGATTCCTGCAACTACAAGAAGAAGGACTGCCTAGCTGAAAACCCCTGCAGAGGAAGACCAGAAGACGACAACTGCCTTGGCTCCAGAAACTCACCGGCCTGTCTCCTGCCTTCCAAAGATCCTGCTCCAGCGACGCCTTCCAAAGGGACCAGCGACCTCGACATCCTCTGAGGACTGCCCCTGCTTCGAAAAGACAAGAAACTCCTGAGGACAGCGGACCTGCTCCAAGAAAGGCTGCAACTTTATTCCAGCAGCTTTGAAAGAACCCTGCAAGCTCCCCGCAAGAAGCGTGAGACTTGCAACACTGCACCCGGCGACCCCGACTCGGCTGGTGGAGATCCAACACCTCAGGAGGGACCCCAGGACTACTCTGATACTGTGAGTACCAAAACCTGTCCCCCCTGAGCCCCCACAGCGCCGCCTGCAGAGGGAATCCCGAGGCTTCCCCTGACCGCGACTCTTTGAATCCTAAGTCCCGACGCCTGGGAGAGACCCTGCACCCGCAGCCCCCAGGACCTGAAGGACCGGACTTTCACTGGAGAAGTGACCCCCAGGAGTCCCTCTCCCTTGCCCAAGTGGAGGTTTCCCCGAGGAACCCCCCCCTTGCCTGCCTGCAGCGCTGAAGAGATCCCGAGATCTCCCATAGACTAACACTACAAACCCGACGCTTGTTCTAACACTGCACCCGGCTGCCCCCGCGCCGCTGAGGGTGAAATTCCTGTGTGGGCTTGTGTCCCCCCCGGTGCCCTACAAAACCCCCCTGGTCTGCCCTCCGAAGACGCGGGTACTTACCTGCTGGCAGACTGGAACCGGGGCACCCCCTTCTCCATTGAAGCCTATGTGTTTTGGGCACCACTTTGAACTCTGCACCTGACCGGCCCTGAGCTGCTGGTGTGGTAACTTTGGGGTTGCTCTGAACCCCCAACGGTGGGCTACTTTGGACCAAGAACTAAGCCCTGTAAGTGTCCTACTTACCTGGTTAACCTAACAAATACTTACCTCCCCTAGGAACTGTGAAAATTGCACTAAGTGTCCACTTTTAAAACAGCTATTTGTCAATAACTTGAAAAGTATACATGCAATTTTTATGATTTAAAGTTCCTAAAGTACTTACCTGCAATACCTTTCGAATGAGATATTACATGTAGAATTTGAACCTGTGGTTCTTAAAATAAACTAAGAAAAGATATTTTTCTATACAAAACCTATTGGCTGGATTTGTCTCTGAGTGTGTGTACCTCATTTATTGTCTATGTGTATGTACAACAAATGCTTAACACTACTCCTTGGATAAGCCTACTGCTCGACCACACTACCACAAAATAGAGCATTAGTATTATCTATTTTTACCACTATTTTACCTCTAAGGGGAACCCTTGGACTCTGTGCATGCTATTCCTTACTTTGAAATAGCACATACAGAGCCAACTTCCTACATTGGTGGATCAGCGGTGGGGTACAAGACTTTGCATTTGCTGGACTACTCAGCCAATACCTGATCACACGACAAATTCCAAAATTGTCATTAGAAATTGATTTGTGCAATTTGAAAAGTTTTCTAAATTCTTAAAAGACCTGCTAGGGCCTTGTGTTAGATCCTGTTTAGCATTTCTTTTAGAGTTTAAAAGTTTGTAAAAGTTTGAATTAGATTCTAGAACCAGTTGTAGATTCTTAAAAAGTATTCCAACTTTTAGAAGCAAAATGTCTAGCACAGATGTGACTGTGGTGGAACTCGACACCACACCTTACCTCCATCTTAAGATGAGGGAGCTACGGTCACTCTGTAAAATAAAGAAAATAACAATGGGCCCCAAACCTACCAAAATACAGCTCCAGGAGCTTTTGGCAGAGTTTGAAAAGGCCAACCCCTCTGAGGGTGGCAACTCAGAGGAAGAGGATAGTGACCAGGAGGAAAATTCCCCCCTACCAGTCCTATCTAGGGAGAACAGGGTCCCTCAAACCCTGACTCCAAAAATAATAGTCAGAGATGCTGGTTCCCTCACAGGAGAGACCAACACCTCTGAAATCACTGAGGATAACCCCAGTGAAGAGGACATCCAGTTAGCCAGGATGGCCAAAAGATTGGCTTTGGAAAGACAGATCCTAGCCATAGAGAGGGAAAGACAAGAGATGGGCCTAGGACCCATCAATGGTGGCAGCAACATAAATAGGGTCAGAGATTCTCCTGACATGTTGAGAATCCCTAAAGGGATTGTAACTAAATATGAAGATGGTGATGACATCACCAAATGGTTCACAGCTTTTGAGAGGGCTTGTGTAACCAGAAAAGTGAACAGATTTCACTGGGGTGCTCTCCTTTGGGAAATGTTCACAGGAAAGTGTAGGGATAGACTCCTCACACTCTCTGGACAAGATGCAGAATCTTATGACCTCATGAAGGGTACCCTGATTGAGGGCTTTGGATTCTCCACTGAGGAGTATAGGATTAGATTCAGGGGGGCTCAAAAATCCTCGAGCCAGACCTGGGTTGACTTTGTAGACTACTCAGTGAAAACACTAGATGGTTGGATTCAAGGCAGTGGTGTAAGTAATTATGATGGGCTGTACAATTTATTTGTGAAAGAACACCTGTTAAGTAATTGTTTCAATGATAAACTGCATCAGCATCTGGTAGACCTAGGACCAATTTCTCCCCAAGAATTGGGAAAGAAGGCGGACCATTGGGTCAAGACAAGGGTGTCCAAGACTTCAACAGGGGGTGACCAAAAGAAAGGGGTCACAAAGACTCCCCAGGGGAAGGGTGGTGAGACAGCCAAAAATAAAAATAGTCAAGAGTCTCCTAAAGGCCCCCAAAAACCTGCACAGGAGGGTGGGCCCAGAGCCTCTTCACAAAACAATCCTGGGTACAAGGGTAAAAACTTTGATCCCAAAAAGGCCTGGTGTCGAAACTGTAGTCAGTCTGGACACCAAACTGGAGACAAGGCCTGTCCCAAGAAAAGTTCCACTCCAAACTCCAATCCAGGTAACACTGGAATGGCTAGTCTCCAAGTGGGATCAACAGTGTGCCCAGAGCAAATCAGGGTCCACACTGAAGCTACTCTAGTCTCTGAGGGTGGGGTGGATTTAGCCACACTAGCTGCCTGGCCCCCTAACATGCAAAAATACAGGCAGCAGCTCTTTATTAATGGGACAAGTGTAGAGGGCCTGAGGGATACAGGTGCCAGTGTCACCATGGTGACAGAAAAACTGGTTTCCCCTGGCCAATACCTGACTGGAAAAACTTATACAGTCACCAATGCTGACAATCAAACTAAAGCACATCCCATGGCAATGGTAACTTTAGAATGGGGAGGGGTCAATGGCCTGAAACAGGTGGTGGTCTCCTCAAACATCCCAGTAGACTGTCTGCTTGGAAATGACCTGGAGTCCTCAGCATGGGCTGAGGTAGAACTAAAAACCCATGCAGCCATGCTGGGTATCCCTGAACTGGTGTGTGTAAAAACAAGAGCACAATGCAAGGCGCAGGGTGAAAAAGTAGAGCTGGAGTCTGGAAAAATGGCCCAGCCTACCAAGAGAAAAGGAAAGTCAGTTGGGAAACCAACTGCAACACAGTCAGAAAAAGGGAACCTCTCTTCTCAGGAAGAAGTTCTGCCCTCTGAGGGAACTGAGCCTTTGGAGCTTGAACCTTATCAGGTTGAGCTCTTAGGCCCAGGGGGACCCTCAAGGGAGGAGCTGTGTAAGGGACAAGAAACCTGTCCCTCTCTTGAAGGCCTTAGGCAGCAAGCTGCTGAAGAGTCCAAGGGCAAGAAAAATGGAACACATAGGGTCTATTGGGAAGATGGACTCCTGTACACTGAGGCCAGAGACCCCAAACCTGGTGCCACTAGGAGAGTGGTAGTGCCTCAGTCGTTCAGAGAGTTTA
Organism: Pleurodeles waltl; assembly: GCF_031143425.1. Taxonomy (NCBI): domain Eukaryota; kingdom Metazoa; phylum Chordata; class Amphibia; order Caudata; family Salamandridae; genus Pleurodeles; species Pleurodeles waltl. Next base: position 265,738,142 of record NC_090443.1, on the reverse strand, counting down.
TTCTGACCTTAGCCCATGATATTCCCCTTGCTGGGCATTTGGGACAAACCAAGACGTGGGAGAGGTTAGTCAACCACTTCTACTGGCCCAATATGTCCCAGAAGGTTAAGGAGTTTTGCCTCTCCTGCCCCACCTGTCAATCCAGTGGTAAGACAGGTGGGCACCCAAAGGCCCCCCTCATTCCACTTCCAGTGGTGGGGGTCCCCTTTGAAAGAGTGGGTGTGGACATAGTTGGTCCACTGGAACCTCCCACAGCCTCAGGAAATATGTACATCCTAGTAGTAGTGGATCATGCTACTAGGTATCCTGAAGCTATTCCCCTTAGGTCGACTACTGCCCCTGCAGTAGCCAAGGCCCTCATTGGTATCTTTACCAGAGTGGGTTTCCCTAAGGAGGTGGTGTCTGACAGAGGTACCAACTTCATGTCAGCATACCTAAAACACATGTGGAATGAGTGTGGAGTGACTTACAAATTCACTACACCATACCATCCACAAACTAATGGCTTAGTTGAGAGATTCAACAAGACATTAAAAGGCATGATCATGGGGCTCCCAGAAAAACTCAAAAGGAGATGGGATGTCCTCTTGCCATGTCTGCTTTTCGCTTACAGAGAGGTGCCACAGAAGGGAGTAGGATTCTCACCCTTTGAACTTCTGTTTGGTCACCCTGTAAGGGGACCACTTGCTCTTGTTAAAGAAGGCTGGGAGAGACCTCTTCATGAGCCTAAACAAGACATAGTGGACTATGTACTTGGCCTTCGCTCTAGAATGGCAGAGTACATGGAAAAGGCAACCAAAAACCTTGAGGCCAGCCAACAGCTCCAGAAGTTTTGGTATGACCAAAAGGCTGCACTGGTTGAGTTCCAACCAGGGCAGAAAGTCTGGGTTCTGGAGCCTGTGGCTCCCAGGGCACTCCAGGACAAATGGAGTGGCCCTTACCCAGTGCTAGAAAGGAAGAGTCAGGTCACCTACCTGGTGGACCTGGGCACAAGCAGGAGCCCCAAGAGGGTGATCCATGTGAACCGCCTTAAGCTCTTCCATGACAGGGCTGATGTAAATCTGTTGATGGTAACAGATGAGGATCAGGAGGCAGAGAGTGAACCTCTCCCTGATCTTCTGTCATCAGACCCAAAAGATGGCTCAGTAGATGGAGTGATCTACTCAGACACCCTCTCTGGCCAACAGCAAGCTGATTGTAGAAGAGTCCTACAACAGTTTCCTGAACTCTTCTCCTTAACCCCTGGTCAGACACGCCTGTGTACCCATGATGTGGACACAGGAGACAGCATGCCTGTCAAGAACAAAATCTTTAGACAGTCTGACCAGGTTAAGTAAAGCATCAAGGTGGAAGTCCACAAGATGCTGGAATTGGGAGTAATTGAGCGCTCTGACAGCCCCTGGGCTAGCCCAGTGGTCTTAGTCCCCAAACCTCACACCAAAGATGGAAAGAAAGAGATGAGGTTTTGTGTGGACTACAGAGGGCTCAATTCTGTCACCAAGACAGATGCTCATCCAATTCCAAGAGCTGATGAGCTCATAGACAAATTAGGTGCTGCCAAATTCTTAAGTACCTTTGACTTGACAGCAGGGTACTGGCAAATAAAAATGGCACCTGGAGCAAAAGAGAAAACAGCATTCTCCACACCTGATGGGCATTATCAGTTTACTGTTATGCCCTTTGGTTTAAAGAATGCCCCTGCCACCTTCCAAAGGTTGGTGAATCAAGTCCTTGCTGGCTTGGAGTCCTTTAGCACAGCTTATCTTGATGATATTGCTGTCTTTAGCTCCACCTGGCAGGATCACCTGGTCCACCTGAAGAAGGTTTTGAAGGCTCTGCAATCTGCAGGCCTCTCTATCAAGGCATCCAAATGCCAGATAGGGCAGGGAACTGTGGTTTACTTGGGCCACCTTGTAGGTGGAGGCCAAGTTCAGCCACTCCAACCCAAGATCCAGACTATTCTGGACTGGGTAGCTCCAAAAACCCAGACTCAAGTCAGGGCATTCCTTGGCTTGACTGGGTATTACAGGAGGTTTGTGAAGGGATATGGATCCATTGTGACAGCCCTCACTGAACTCACCTCCAAGAAAATGCCCAAGAAAGTGAACTGGACTGTGGAATGCCAACAGGCCTTTGACACCCTGAAACAAGCAATGTGCTCAGCACCAGTTCTAAAAGCTCCAGATTATTCTAAGCAGTTCATTGTGCAGACAGATGCCTCTGAACATGGGATAGGGGCAGTTTTGTCCCAAACAAATGATGATGGCCTTGACCAGCCTGTTGCTTTCATTAGCAGGAGGTTACTCCCCAGGGAGCAGCGTTGGAGTGCCATTGAGAGGGAGGCCTTTGCTGTGGTTTGGTCCCTGAAGAAGCTGAGACCATACCTCTTTGGGACTCACTTCCTAGTTCAAACTGACCACAGACCTCTCAAATGGCTGATGCAAATGAAAGGTGAAAATCCTAAACTGTTGAGGTGGTCCATCTCCCTACAGGGAATGGACTTTATAGTGGAACACAGACCTGGGACTGCCCATGCCAATGCAGATGGCCTTTCCAGGTTCTTCCACTTAGAAAATGAAGACTCTCTTGGGAAAGGTTAGTCTCATCCTCTTTCGTTTGGGGGGGGGGTTGTGTAAGGAAATGCCTCCTTGGCATGGTTGCCCCCTGACTTTTTGCCTTTGCTGATGCTATGTTTACAATTGAAAGTGTGCTGAGGCCTGCTGACCAGGCCCCAGCACCAGTGTTCTTTCCCTAACCTGTACTTTTGTATCCACAATTGGCAGACCCTGGCATACAGATAAGTCCCTTGTAACTGGTACTTCTAGTACCAAGGGCCCTGATGCCAAGGAAGGTCTCTAAGGGCTGCAGCATGTATTATGCCACCCTGGAGACCCCTCACTCAGCACAGACACACTGCTTGCCAGCTTGTGTGTGCTAGTGAGAACAAAACGAGTAAGTCGACATGGCACTCCCCTCAGGGTGCCATGCCAGCCTCTCACTGCCTATGCAGTATAGGTAAGACACCCCTCTAGCAGGCCTTACAGCCCTAAGGCAGGGTGCACTATACCATAGGTGAGGGTACCAGTGCATGAGCATGGTACCCCTACAGTGTCTAAACAAAACCTTAGACATTGTAAGTGCAGGGTAGCCATAAGAGTATATGGTCTGGGAGTTTGTCAAACACGAACTCCACAGCACCATAATGGCTACACTGAAAACTGGGAAGTTTGGTATCAAACTTCTCAGCACAATAAATGCACACTGATGCCAGTGTACATTTTATTGCAAAATACACCCCAGAGGGCACCTTAGAGGTGCCCCCTGAAACTTAACCGACTGTCTGTGTAGGCTGACTAGTTCCAGCAGCCTGCCACACCAGAGACATGTTGCTGGCCCCATGGGGAGAGTGCCTTTGTCACTCTGAGGCCAGTAACAAAGCCTGCACTGGGTGGAGATGCTAACACCTCCCCCAGGCAGGAGCTGTGACACCTGGCGGTGAGCCTCAAAGGCTCACCCCTTTGTCACAGCCCAGCAGGGCACTCCAGCTTAGTGGAGTTGCCCGCCCCCTCTGGCCACGGCCCCCACTTTTGGCGGCAAGGCTGGAGGGAACAAAGAAAGCAACAAGGAGGAGTCACTGACCAGTCAGGACAGCCCCTAAGGTGTCCTGAGCTGAGGTGACTCTGACTTTTAGAAATCCTCCATCTTGCAGATGGAGGATTCCCCCAATAGGGTTAGGATTGTGACCCCCTCCCCTTGGGAGGAGGCACAAAGAGGGTGTACCCACCCTCAGGGCTAGTAGCCATTGGCTACTAACCCCCCAGACCTAAACACGCCCTTAGATTTAGTATTTAAGGGCTGCCCTGAACCCTAGAAAATTAGATTCCTGCAACTACAAGAAGAAGGACTGCCTAGCTGAAAACCCCTGCAGAGGAAGACCAGAAGACGACAACTGCCTTGGCTCCAGAAACTCACCGGCCTGTCTCCTGCCTTCCAAAGATCCTGCTCCAGCGACGCCTTCCAAAGGGACCAGCGACCTCGACATCCTCTGAGGACTGCCCCTGCTTCGAAAAGACAAGAAACTCCCGAGGACAGCGGACCTGCTCCAAGAAAGGCTGCAACTTTATTCCAGCAGCTTTGAAAGAACCCTGCAAGCTCCCCGCAAGAAGCGTGAGACTTGCAACACTGCACCCGGCGACCCCGACTCGGCTGGTGGAGATCCAACACCTCAGGAGGGACCCCAGGACTACTCTGATACTGTGAGTACCAAAACCTGTCCCCCCTGAGCCCCCACAGCGCCGCCTGCAGAGGGAATCCCGAGGCTTCCCCTGACCGCGACTCTTTGAATCCTAAGTCCCGACGCCTGGGAGAGACCCTGCACCCGCAGCCCCCAGGACCTGAAGGACCGGACTTTCACTGGAGAAGTGACCCCCAGGAGTCCCTCTCCCTTGCCCAAGTGGAGGTTTCCCCGAGGAACCCCCCCCTTGCCTGCCTGCAGCGCTGAAGAGATCCCGAGATCTCCCATAGACTAACACTACAAACCCGACGCTTGTTCTAACACTGCACCCGGCTGCCCCCGCGCCGCTGAGGGTGAAATTCCTGTGTGGGCTTGTGTCCCCCCCGGTGCCCTACAAAACCCCCCTGGTCTGCCCTCCGAAGACGCGGGTACTTACCTGCTGGCAGACTGGAACCGGGGCACCCCCTTCTCCATTGAAGCCTATGTGTTTTGGGCACCACTTTGAACTCTGCACCTGACTGGCCCTGAGCTGCTGGTGTGGTAACTTTGGGGTTGCTCTGAACCCCCAACGGTGGGCTACTTTGGACCAAGAACTAAGCCCTGTAAGTGTCCTACTTACCTGGTTAACCTAACAAATACTTACCTCCCCTAGGAACTGTGAAAATTGCACTGTGTCCACTTTTAAAACAGCTATTTGTCAATAACTTGAAAAGTATACATGCAATTTTTATGATTTAAAGTTCCTAAAGTACTTACCTGCAATACCTTTCGAATGAGATATTACATGTAGAATTTGAACCTGTGGTTCTTAAAATAAACTAAGAAAATATATTTTTCTATACAAAACCTATTGGCTGGATTTGTCTCTGAGTGTGTGTACCTCATTTATTGTCTATGTGTATGTACAACAAATGCTTAACACTACTCCTTGGATAAGCCTACTGCTCGACCACACTACCACAAAATAGAGCATTAGTATTATCTATTTTTACCACTATTTTACCTCTAAGGGGAACCCTTGGACTCTGTGCATGCTATTCCTTACTTTGAAATAGCACATACAGAGCCAACTTCCTACATCAGTCCTCCAGTGATGATGGAAGAAAAGTGCGAACACATGCATGTAAAAAAGAAGAGTAAACACTGGTATAGAAATACTGACACCCAGATGCATAATACACTATTCACAGACAGCACTTAAATTAATGCATTGCACCACTCTGTAAATAAGGCGCGGGGATTTTGGCTTTGTTGGGCCACATTAACATCAAAATAAATGACTTTAATGTGGCGCAGGGTGGTGCTAGGGGCCTATAAATATGTCCCTAAGAGCGCTATCCAGCGCTCACAGCGTTACAGGGGGCATGGCCTGAAGATGGAGCACTGAGGCACAGATTACCTGAGCTGAAGAAAAACTGATGGGAGGAAAAATAGAAAAAAGATTAAGGTGTATTGGTAGCACTGCCCCGCATCAGGAATTTGCTGATGGTATAATCTCTGACCCCTTACGTCGGGGTATTTTAAGCACTGAAAAATTAGCGTACCCTATTAGTGCTGTTTTTAAACTGATTTATTTTTTACAGATTGTCTTCATTGGGCACCAGTGTTAAGTGTATAACTGCCTGTGATCTCACTTTGTAAAACTCTTCTCTACTAAGACTTTTAGCGTACTCATCCCTCTGCGCGGATGAGGTCTTGTGAGAAAGTAGCCTCTTTCTAGCCTTGTTACCCCCACTTTTGGCCTGTTTGTGCGTATATGTCAGAGTGTTTTCACTGTCTCACTGGGATCCTGCTAGCCAGGGCCCAGTGCTCATAGTGAAAACCCTGTGTTGTCAGTATGTTTGTTATGTGTCACTGGGACCCTGCTAACCAGGACCCCAGTGCTCATAAGTTTGTGGCCTATATGTATGTGTTCCCTGTGTGATGCCTAACTGTCTCACTGAGGCGCTGCTAACCAGAACCTCAGTGGTTATGCTCTCTCTGCTTTACAAATTGTCACTAACAGGCTAGTGACCAATTTCACCAATTCACATTGGCATACTGGAACACCCTTATAATTCCCTAGTATATGGTACTGAGGTACCCAGGGTCTTGGGGTTCCAGGAGATCCCTATGGGCTGCAGCATTTCTTTTGCCACCAATAGGGAGATCTGACAATTATTACACAGGCCTGCCAGTGCAGCCTGAGTGAAATAACGTCCACGTTATTTCACAGCCATTTACCACTGCACTTAAGTAACTTATAAGTCACCTATATGTCTAACCTACACCTGGTGAAGGTTGGGTGCAAAGTTACTTAGTGTGTGGGCACCCTGGCACTAGCCAAGGTGCCCCCACATCGTTCAGGGTAAATTCCCCGGACTTTGTGAGTTCGGGGACACCACTACACCCGTGCACTATAAATAGGTCACTACCTATGTATAGCGTCACAATGGTAACTCCGAACATGGCCATGTAACATGTCTAAGATCATGGAATTGTCACCCCAATGCCATTCTGGCATTGGGGAGACAATTCCATGATCCCCCGGGTCTCTAGCACAGAACCCGGGTACTGCCAAACTGCCTTTTCAGGGTTTGCACTGCAGCTGCTGCCAACCCCTCAGACAGGTTTCTGCCCCCTTGGGGTCCAGGCAGCCCTGGCCCAGGAAGGCAGAACAAAGGATTTCCTCTGAGAGAGGGTGTGACACCCTCTCCCTTTGGAAATAGGTGTGAAGGCTGGGGAGGAGTAGCCTCCCCAGCCTCTGGAAATGCTTTGATAGGCACAGATGCTGCCCATCTCTGCATAAGCCAGTCTACACCGGTTTAGGGATCCCCCAGCCCTGCTCTGGCGCAAAACTGGACAAAGGAAAGGGGAGTGACCACTCCCCTGACCTGCACCTCCCAGGGGAGTTGCCCAGAGCTCCTCCAGTGTGCTCCAGACCTCTGCCATCTTGGAAACAGAGGTGTTGCTGGCACACTGGACTGCTCTGAGTGGCCAGTGCCATCAGGTGACGCCAGAGACTCCTTCTGATAGTCTCTTACCTTTCTTACTAGCCTATCCTCCTTCCTAGGTGGACAAACCTCCTTTTCTGGCTATTTAAGGTCTCTGCTTTGGGGAATTCTTCAGATACCGAATGCAAGATCTCACCAGAGTTCCTCTGCATCTCTCTCTTCACCTTCTGCCAAAGGATCGACCGCTGACTGCTCAGGACGCCTGCAAAACCACAACAATGTAGCAAAGACGACTACTGCAACCTTGTATCACTTATCCTGCCGCCTTCTCGACTGTTTCCTGGTGGTGCATGCTCTGGGGGTAGCCTGCCTCCTCTCTGCACCAGGAGCTCTGAAGAAATCTCCCGTGGGACGACGGAATCCTCCCCCTGCAACTGCAGGCAACAAAAGACTGCATCACCGGTCCTCTGGGTCCCCTCTCAGCACGACGAGCTTGGTCCCTGGAACTCAGCAACTCTGTCCAAGTGACTCCCACAGTCCAGTGACTCTTCAGTCCAAGTTTGGTAGAGGTAAGTCCTTGCCTCCCCACGCTAGACTGCATTGCTGGGTACCGCATGATTTGCAGCTGCTCCGGCTCCTGTGCAGTCTTCCAGGATTTCCTTCGTGCACTGCCAAGCCTGGGTACCCGACACTCTAACCTGCAGTGCACAACCTTCTCAGTTGTCCTCCGGCGTCGTGGGACTCCCTTTTGTGTCTTCAGGTGAGCTCCGGTTCACTCCTCTTCTAAGTGACTGTTCCAGTACATCTGCGGGTGCTGCCTGCTTCTTTGAGGGCTCCCTGACTTGCTGGGCGCCCCCTCTGTCTCCTCATCCAAGTGGTGCCATCCTGGTCCCTCCTGGGCCACAGCAGCATCCAAAAACCCTAACCGCGACCCTTGCAGGTAGCAAGGCTTGTTTGCGGTCTTTCTGTGTGGGAACACCTCTGCAAGCTTCTTCACGACGTGGGACATCCATCCTCCAAAGGGGAAGTTCCTAGTCCTCTTCGTTCTTGCAGAATCCACAGCCTCTACCATCCGGTGGCAGCTTCTTTGCACCCTCAGCTGGCATTTCCTGGGCATCTGCCCACTCTCGACATTGTCGCGACTCTTGGACTTGGTCCCCTTGTTCTACCGGTACTCAGGTCGGAAATCCACTTTGGTTGCATTGCTGGTGTTGGTCTTCCTTGCAGAATTCCCCTATCACGACTTCTGTGCTCTCTGGGGAATATAGGTGCACTTTACACCTACTTTTCAGGGTCTTGGGGTGGGCTATTTTTCTAACCCTCACTGTTTTCTTACAGTCCCAGCGACCCTCTACAAGCTCACATAGGTTTGGGGTCCATTCATGGTTCGCATTCCACTTTTGGAGTATATGGTTTGCGTTGCCCCTATACCTATGTGCTCCTATTGCAATCTACTGTAACTTTACATTGCTTGCATTACTTCCTTTTGCTATTACTGCATATTTTTGGTATTGTGTACATATATCTTGTGTATATTTGGCATCCTCATACTGAGGGTACTCACTGAGATACTTTTGGCATATTGTCATAAAAATAAAGTACCTTTATTTTTAGTATATCTGTGTATTGTGTTTTCCTATGATATTGTGCATATGACACCAGTAGTATAGTAGGAGCTTTGCATGTCTCCAAGTTCAGCCTAAGCTGCTCTGCTATAGCTACATTCTATCAACCTAAGCTGCTAGAAACACCTCTTCCACACTAATAAGGGATAACTGGACCTGGTACAGAGTGTAAGTACCCCTTGGTACCCACTACAGGCCAGGCCAGCCTCCTACATTGGTTGTGCAGCGGTGGGACAGGTACTTGCAACTACTTACCACTTTGTCATTGTGTACTTTTCATAAGAGAATAATATACAAAACAAGTTCAGTGTATGTACACCTAACCAAAAAGTTTTGCTTTTCTTCTCTTACACTATCTGCTAAGTGCTGAAAAGTACTCCTAAGCTTTCTAAAAGTTTCAAAAAGTTGAAAAAGTTTTTTTTTTCCTGTTCTTTAAAAAGTCCTAAAACGTTTTCTCTCTTTTATCTGTCCGTAAACCTTTTCTATCATGTCTGATGTAGGAATTACTCTTAATTTGGTCAGAACAACTTATGACCACCTTAACTTTAAGAGCCTAAGGAGTCTCTGCATTGATAGAGGTTTAGTGGTAGGAAAGAATCCCTCTAGAGAATTATTGTCTAACATGCTTGTTGAAAATGATAAGGCCTTAGCTGGCACTTCAATTGAGAAGTTAGGAGATAGCTCACACTCTGACTCAGGGGAGCCCCCAGTAAGAGTGTTAGAGGGTGCCCTTCCTAATCTGCCCCTTAGCAGACCACCTAGCAATGCTGGTAGTAATAGAAGCTCCCATCACAGTAGGGATGGTTTTGTTCCTGCAGGCCAGGATGCTAGAGTGCCAGCTGTTAGGGACATTTCTCCCTCTGCTCATTCAAATCTTTCTTCTGTGTCAAAACATTCCCAACCCACCCACCCTGATGACAAGATGTTAGAAAGGGAACTCAATAAGTTGAGAGTGGAAGAGACCAGGCTGAAGCTTAAACAGCAACAGCTGGCTCTAGACAGGGAATCCCTAGACTTAGAAAAAGAGAGACAGAGGTTGGGGTTTGGACCCCATGGTGGCAGCAGCAGTATTCCTGATAGCAATCCTGAGAGAGAGCATGATTCTAGGAATCTGCATAAGATAGTTCCCCCTTACAAGGAGGGGGATGACATTAACAAGTGGTTTGCTGCACTTGAGAGGGCCTGTATGGTACAGGGGGTCCCCCAAAGGCAGTGGGCTGCTATCCTATGGCTATCTTTCAATGGAAAGGGTAGGGATAGGCTCCTTACTGTGAAGGAAAGTGATGCCAATAATTATACAGTTTTGAAGAATGCACTCTTTGATGGATTTGGCTTAACCACTGAACAATACAGGATTAAGTTCAGAGAAACCAGAAAAGAGTCCTCACAAGACTGGGTAGACTTTGTTGACCATTCAGTGAAGGCCTTGGAGGGGTGGTTACATGGCAGTAAAGTTTCTGACTATGAAAGTCTGTACAATCTAATCTTGAGAGAGCATATTCTGAATAACTGTGTGTCTGATTTGTTAAACCAATATCTAGTGGACTCAGATCGGACCTCTCCCCAAGAATTGGGAAAGAAGGCAGACAAATGGGTCAGAACAAGAGTGAACAGAAAAGTTCATACAGGGGGTGACAAGGATGGCAAGAAGAAAGATGGTGAGAAATCTCAGGATAAGCATGGGGACAAGGGTAAAACCAAAGATCCTTCTTCACATCCTAAACACTCTTCAGGGGGTGGGGATAAATCAAATTCTTCCTCTTCTTCACAACATACACACATTAAAAAGCCTTGGTGCTATGTGTGTAAAAATAAAAGCCATTGGCAAGGGGATAAGTCCTGTCCAGGTAAACCCCCTGAGCCAACCACCACTAATACATCAAACTCAAGTGCCCCTAGCAGTAGTGGTAATAGTGGTGGGACTGCTGGCAACAGTCAAACTAAGGGTGTAGTTGGGTTCACTTATGGGTCCATCATAGAAACTGGGGTAGTCAGTCCCAAGACAGTTTCTGTCACACCTAGTGGCATTGGCCTTGCCACGCTGGCTGCTTGTCCACTTACAATGGATAAGTACAGGCAGACAGTTTCAATAAATGGTGTTGAGGCCCAGGCCTACAGGGACACAGGTGCCAGTATCACTTTGGTGACTGAAAACCTGATGCCTCCTGAACAACACATCATTGGACAACAGTGCAAGATTATTGATGTCGATAACTCCACTAAGTTTCTTCCCTTAGCTATAGTTCAGCTTAGTTGGGGTGGAGTTACTGGCCCTAAGCAGGTGGTAGTGTCACCTAGCTTACTTGTAGACTGTCTCTTAGGTAATGACCTAGAGACCTCAGGTTGGGCTGAGGTAGAGTTTTATACCCATGCAGCCATGCTGGGTATCCCTGAGGAATTGATCCCTCTCATTTCTACTGAAATGAAAAAGCAAAGGAGAGAAAAAGGCCTGAAAACTCAGGATCCCTCTCCAACAACAGGTAAAAAGGGTATCACAGTATCCCCTAACCACACTGCCATTCAGGATACCATTCCTGTGGTGGGAGAAACCTCTCCTGGGGTGGCACCTGTACCAAGAGAATCATCAGCTGGCATAGCTGTACTCCCTGAGGTAGAAGTACCTCTCTGTGGGCTAACTAATATTGGTGAGAAAAAGAGCACCATTTTAGTTAACATGGAGCATCCCTCCAACCCTCCCAGAGAAACTTTAGTGCAGAAACCCTGCATTGTCTCACAACACTTAGGACAGCATCCCTGTCCTAGTGTGGAGCTCATAGAACAGCATCCCTGCCCTGCTCCAACTCAAGAGAAACAGCATCCCTGTTCTCTCTTACAGCCATATGGACAAAGTTTTTGCCCAGCTATGGCTTTACTGAGACAGCATCCCTGTCTGGCATTCTCATCACTAGAAATAGGTCAAGTGGACAATTCCCACTGCTCTAAACTAAAACTTACTGATAGAAACTCTGAAAATATATCTTCACATTGTTGCTTAGCTAAAAAACTTCAAACAGGGTGGTTTACATCCCCACAGGGAAGTAACCATATAGTGGATGATAAAGGGAGTAACCAGTCTATTGCAGAGCTACTCTCCACTTATCACCACTTAGACAATAAAGTCTCAACTGGCCAAGGTTAGCCTTATTGTCCTTCGTTTGGGGGGGGGGGGGGGGTTGTGTGAGAAAGTAGCCTCTTTCTAGCCTTGTTACCCCCACTTTTGGCCTGTTTGTGAGTATATGTCAGGGTGTTTTCACTGTCTCACTGGGATCCTGCTAGCCAGGGCCCAGTGCTCATAGTGAAAACCCTATGTTGTCAGTATGTTTGTTATGTGTCACTGGGACCCTGCTAGCCAGGACCCCAGTGCTCATAAGATTGTGGCCTATATGTATGTGTTCCCTGTGTGATGCCTAACTGTCTCACTGAGGCTCTGCTAACCAGAACCTCAGTGGCTATGCTCTCTCTGCTTTACAAATTGTCTCTAACAGGCTAGTGACCAATTTCACCAATTCACATTGGCATACTGGAACACCCTTATAATTCCCTAGTATATGGTACTGAGGTACCCAGGGTATTGGGGTTCCAGGAGATCCCTATGGGCTGCAGCATTTCTTTTGCCACCCATAGGGAGATCTGACAATTCTTACACAGGCCTGCCAGTGCAGCCTGAGTGAAATAACGTCCACGTTATTTCACAGCCATTTACCACTGCACTTAAGTAACTTATAAATCACCTGTATGTCTAACCTTCACCTGGTGGAGGTTGGGTGCAAAGTTACTTAGTGTGTGGGCACCCTGGCACTAGCCAAGGTGCCCCCACATCGTTCAGGGCAAATTCCCCGGACTTTGTGAGTGCGGGGACACCATTACACAAGTGCACTATACATAGGTCACTACCTATGTATATCGTCAAAATGGTAACTCCGAACATGGCCATGTAACATGTCTAAGATCATGGAATTGTCACCCCAATGCCATTCTCGCATTGGGGAGACAATTCCATGATCCCCCGGGTCTCTAGCACAGAACCCGGGTACTGCCAAACTGCCTTTTCAGGGTTTGCACTGCAGCTGCTGCTGCTGCCAACCCCTCAGACAGGTTTCTGCCCCCTTGGGGTCCAGGCAGCCCTGGCCCAGGAAGGCAGAACAAAGGATTTCCTCTGAGAGAGGGTGTGACACCCTCTCCCTTTGGCAATAGGTGTGAAGGCTGGGGAGGAGTAGCCTCCCCCAGCCTCTGGAAATGCTTTGATAGGCACAGATGCCGCCCATCTCTGCATAAGCCAGTCTACACCGGTTTAGGGATCCCCCAGCCCTGCTCTGGCGCGAAACTGGACAAAGGAAAGGGGAGTGACCACTCCCCTGACCTGCACCTCCCAGGGGAGGTGCCCAGAGCTCCACCAGTGTGCTCCAGATCTCTGCCATCTTGAAAACAGAGGTGTTGCTGGCACACTGGACTGCTCTGAGTGGCCAGTGCCATCAGGTGACGTCAGAGACTCCTTCTGATAGGCTCTTACCTTTCTTACTAGCCTATCCTCCTTCCTAGGTAGCCAAACCTCCTTTTCCGGCTATTTAGGGTCTCTGCTTTGGGGAATTCTTCAGATACCGAATGCAAGAGCTCACCAGAGTTCCTCTCTCTCTTCACCTTCTGCCAAAGGATCGACCGCTGACTGCTCAGGACGCCTGCAAAACCGCAACGAAGTAGCAAAGACGACTACTGCAACCTTGTATCGCTTATCCTGCCGCCTTCTCGACTGTTTCCTGGTGGTGCATGCTCTGGGGGTAGCCTGCCTCCTCTCTGCACCAGGAGCTCTGAAGAAATCTCCCGTGGGACGACGGAATCCTCCCCCTGCAACCGCAGGAAACAAAAGACTGCATCACCGGTCCTCTGGGTCCCCTCTCAGCACGACGAGCGTGGTCCCTGGAACTCAGCAACTCTGTTCAAGTGACTCCCACAGTCCAGTGATTCTTCAGTCCAAGTTTGGTGGAGGTAAGTCCTTGCCTCCCCACGCTAGACTGCATTGCTGGGTACTGCGTGATTTGCAGCTGCTCCGGCTCCTGTGCACTCTTCCAGGATTTCCTTCGTGCACAGCCAAGCCTGGGTCCCCGACACTCTAACCTGCAGTGCACAACCTTCTTCCTAGGTAGCCAAACCTCCTTTTCTGGCTATTTAAGGTCTCTGCTTTGGGGAATTCTTCAGATACCGAATGCAAGAGCTCACCAGAGTTCCTCTGCATCTCTCTCTTCACCTTCTGCCAAAGGATGGACCGCTCAGGACGCCTGCAAAACCGCAACAATGTAGCAAAGACGACTACTGCAACCTTGTATCTCTTATCCTGCCGCCTTCTCGACTGTTTCCTGGTGGTGCATGCTCTGGAGGTAGCCTGCCTCCTCTCTGCACCAGGAGCTCTGAAGAAATCTCCCGTGGGACGACGGAATCCTCCCCCTGCAACCGCAGGCAACAAAAGACTGCATCACCGGTCCTCTGGGTCCCCTCTCAGCACGACGAGCTTGGTCCCTGGAACTCAGCAACTCTGCCCAAGTGACTCCCACAGTCCAGTGACTCTTCAGTCCAAGTTTGGTGGAGGTAAGTCCTTGCCTCCCCACGCTAGACTGCATTGCTGGGTACCACATGATTTGCAGCTGCTCTGGCTCCTGTGCACTCTTCCAGGATTTCCTTCGTGCACAGCCAAGCATGGGTACCCGACACTCTAACCTGCAGTGCACAACCTTCTCAGTTGTCCTCCGGCGTCGTGGGACTCCCTTTTGTGTCTTCGGGTGAGCTCCGATTCACTCCTCTTCTAAGTGCCTGTTCCGGTACTTCTGCGGGTGCTGCCTGCTTCTGTGAGGGCTCCGTGACTTGCTGGGTGCCCCCTCTCTCTCCTCATCCGAGTGGCGACATCCTGGTCCCTCCTGGGCCACAGCAGCATCCAAAAACCCTAACCGCGACCCTTGCAGGTAGCAAGGCTTGTTTGCAGTCTTCCTGCATGGGAACACCTCTGCAAACCTCTTCACGACGTGGGACATCCATCCTCCAAAGGGGAAGTTCCTAGTCCTCTTCGTTCTTGCAGAATCCACAGCTTCTACCATCCGGTGGCAGCTTCTTTGCACCCTCAGCTGGCATTTCCTGGGCATCTGCCCACTCTCGACATTGTCGCGACTCTTGGACTTGGTCCCCTTGTTCCACAGGTACTCAGGTCCGGAAATCCACTTTGGTTGCATTGCTGGTGTTGGTCTTCCTTGCAGAATTCCCCTATCACGACTTCTGTGCTCTCTGGGGAATATAGGTGTTTACACCTACTTTTCAGGGTCTTGGGGTGGGCTATTTTTCTAACCCTCACTGTTTTCTTACAGTCCCAGCGACCCTCTACAAGCTCACATAGGTTTGGGGTCCATTCGTGGTTCGCATTCCACTTTTGGAGTATATGGTTTGCGTTGCCCCTATACCTATGTGCTCCTATTGCAATCTACTGTAACTTTACATTGCTTGCATTACTTCCTTTTGCTATTACTGCATATTTTTGGTATTGTGTACATATATCTTGTGTATATTTGGCATCCTCATACTGAGGGTACTCACTGAGATACTTTTGGCATATTGTCATAAAAATAAAGTACCTTTATTTTTTGTATATCTGTGTATTGTGTTTTCTTATGATATTGTGCATATGACACGAGTGGTATAGTAGCAGCTTTGCATGTCTCCTAGTTCAGCCTAAGCTGCTCTGCTATAGCTACCTTCTATCAGCCTAAGCTGCTAGAAACACCTCTTCTACACTAATAAGGGATAACTGTACCTGGTACAGAGTGTAAGTACCCCTTGGTACCCACTACAAGCCAGGCCAGCCTCCTACAGGTCTACACAGCAGCAGAGAAGATCCCTATAAAATTACTTTGAAGACTATGGAAGTATGTAAAAAAAATACATAAAATGTATAAGTGGTATCTTCAAAGGCCATGACCTTAACCAAGTAAAACACTATAGATACCCAGGGGTAATATTTGATGAGAAGGGGTCTTTTACTCCCCAGAAAACTGACATAATGCGTAAAGGAAATGCTCTGTTGCTTGCCTTTCGTACCCTGCAAAGACCACTAGATGTCCTAGCTATCGTCCTCTGCTTCAAGTGATAACCACTAAACTAGTTCCTAGTATCATATATAATACTGAAGCATTGAGGGACAGAGATGCAGCTACCCTGAATTGGATAATTGGTAAAGTCTTCAGATCTCTTTTTCATCTTTCAGTAAATGCATCTCAAGCCCAAATCAGGTTGGAATTTGAGTATATGAATCAAGGAATCGCAAGACAGGGTGCCTATATAAAAGTTTGGAAACAGGTTCAACAAGCAAAGGGGAGTGGGTTAAGTCAAGCACTCTGGCAGGAGCTGAGTTCAAACTCAAACTCTCCATGCCGGGTATATTTAGACCAAGCCTTAAACAATCTGGGGACAACATCTTTGTGGGCCGAGAAGCTATCTCTCAATACATTTAAAAAAAAATAATCAACCGTATTATGAAGAAAAAGTTCTTGGTTATGGACAAGGGTCTTCTGGCCGACCGATCGCACTCCTGGGTTATAACAAATGAGTATAAAACTATGAAGCACTAGCAGTACCTGGAGCCAGGATGCTCAAAGAATGTAAAAGATCTATTCATTAAGTATCGATATGGCCTTCTCCCAGGAGGTTCTGCTATCCCCCCACCCCCCCTCCTCCCCCCCACCTTCCCCCCCCCCCCAGAAACGTTTAGTTCAAATTCCCCCTGTATTTTATGCTGGCGTGGAGTTGGGAGCCTTATACATTGGATCTGTATATGCCAAGGTTTAGAGCATGATCGCAGAAGATATCTTAAGGAGGCTCTTAACCAGAGGAATATACGTTCGTGTAGGCAAGCGGTAATCGCCAGTTTTAAATCATGAGATATTATCTTAAATGCAAGACTAAAGGAATTTTTAAGCCAGGTTGCCAAAAAAATGAATGTTCAATGTAAGTTGAAGTTTAGTGAGGGCACGGTATGAGGTGGTGGTCTTTTAGCATGTTAATTGATATTGTACAAATGTACACGGGCGAAGTGCAATAAGGTGGTCGCGGCCTGGTGTCTGACCTACACAGTACCTGGATCTAAATTAAAGTTATCGGTTATGAGTACTTCTTACAAACAAATATTAGAGGTTAAGATTCATGTGCAGAGGTCAAGTAAGGCTAACTTATAATTATATTTATGAAATGATTTTGCACTGGAAAAAAGTTTGTGCTTTTTTAAGGATATTATTTAGAACTTGATACTGTAAAAATATTTTTTTATGTGAGTGTATGGTATTTTATTAAATGTGGGATGGTGTAAAGGTTCTTAGTAACTATAATGCACTTTAATCAATAAAATCTAAATCTGTAAAATTACTTCGAAGGATGGCCTCACTGTGAAGGCTCATGAGCTAATGCCACTTTATTTACAAAAAACATATTATAAATGTCCATTATTTCTTGAAGCACCAATACGGAGCTGTATATCTACGATCTAAGACGCCTTTTACCTTTACAAAACAAAATAAATGGACTAGTTCACTGAAATTCACATTGCTGTCATTTCTAGGTGGGTCACTTTAGAAAAGACAGAACGGCTTCTATTTGGATGACGCACTTTGTAGGGTGGAGGTCCGTCTTATCCTCCGGCTCTATGGCGTGGCTTCAGCCTGGATGGAAAACGTGCATTTCAAGTGTGGTGACATTCAGAGCAGTGCCCGGCCTCTAGAGCAGGGCGTGACATGCCGTATCTGCTGAAGCCTGCATTCTGACTTTCAAAACGACATATTTCCGGGTTGGGTGCCACGTTGACTCAGTGAAACCAAAGGCTGTCCAAATGCTAATTAACACTATACTACGTTAACAGTGCGTGTCATGAGCAGAACTGACGAGGTCTCCAATGGAAGAGACTAGTTCACTAGTCTAATCGCACGTTAGCCTTCAGTTCTGTGACCAAGATATCGCACTGCATTAATGGCATTTTAATGTCCAGTTCTCGACCTTGAAGCTCAGAAAACAGCCAAAGTAGTCACACACATTCAAAGTTCTGGAGCTGCAATAAGAGAGGGGGTGATGTCCTGTCCCACAGGAGACCTAAAAAACAGCCAGTCCATTCCAGGCATTAACCCTGGGGCCATATTACTAATATGCCATAGGAGTACAAAAGACGCGTCTGCTCAACTTCAATGGCAGTTTGATATTACAGGGGGGGACGCAGATGTCTGTAATACACAGAAACAACTTGTAATGAACAGTGGCCTTACCTCATTACACGGTGCATTGGCCCAAGGGAAGAAGAGCATCCCTTTACTCAAGCACTCCCTCCATGTTACAGCAGTTTTACCTGCTCCGTTTTACAGAAGCAGGTTTGCAGACAAAGGCCCTGGATAGATGTGCTTTCTTGGTCTGCCAGGGGAATAGTGCACAGTTAGTCTGCCCTCTAAGGAGCTCTTTAAGAGAGAGCATATAGGTAGGATCCTAGGGTCCCTCCCGCTGCTGGGGGAGGTGGCTCACTAAAAGGGAAGTCAGAACCTGTCCCTGGTAACGGTCTATAGGCTGATATGCGTTTGTGTTTTTTTTCGCAGCCTTTCCAGAGCTTCGACACACGTGGCAACCTTTTGTGAAGATCACAACAGCATACAAGGCCGTTTTTTGACACCAGGGCTCAGCCATACTTTGGAGCATCGGCAGAATGTAGATGGAACTGAACCCACCACTTCGCAAAACAACCCAAACCGAAAGGGTGTTTCATATTAAATTGTTTAGGGTCTTAAACCCATTTTTTCACTTTTTTTGGATCACAAAATGCTACTAGAGACTAGCAGCTCAGGTGTGGTTTTTACGTTTGTAATACTGCACTTGCAGCAATGATAGCAAACATATTGCATTATATGCTTCAGGGCTTCCTCCAGCCATTCGCTTCTTTTGCTCTAAAATCTTCCGCCACTGGCTTGAAACATTGTCCATTAAGTCTTGGATCCACCGAGAGGAGTATTTGAGTCACACTATTTCCCAATTTGACATTTGGGTGTGTCCTTCCACATTCACTGGAATGTATGCAGGACTATTTTACACCTAAAATCAGTTAGCTAGCAGTCGAAAAGGTGCCTCCGAGCCATTCCCCAACAGTTATGTGCCCACAAGGGGCCAGAGACTGAGGGTAGTGGGAAAGATAGCAGGCCTGGCCCACTGAGGGATCCAGAAGATGCTTCCTCACCTCAAATTATGTGGTCAAGATGAGAGGTGATGGGTATTGGATTTATTGAGTGTAATTAGTCATGCACGTTTCTAACTCTACCACCTCCAGTAATACCTTTACAGCACACTCTCGCTGTCCTTGGGCCGTAGAGTGTACAAAGTAGATTGCAATTGCATACGAGGCTCTGGGATACCCATGTTAACAGCAGTACCCACTGTGGATACTACCCAGTAACGCCTTCATGTAGTAACGGTCAGTGAAGCCCAGGACTTTTACAGTAGCTGGACAGTTCAATTGTTGGCACTAGGCTGCTTGAGGAGCCTGTGCTGGAGTCAGTGCCTGCAGGTGAGTTCAAAAGATTGCGCAAGAGTAAGAACATTCCCTATAAAAAGACATAGTGAAAGGGGCTCATAGTTAAACTAATGGCCTGGGACTTGGACATAATTGCTACAGGCACACTGCCTTGTAGAATTTGGTACTCTGTAGCAGCGGATGCCACAATCCCTTTCCTGAAACCACCAAAACTCTTTTTTAGCCTTTGCTTATAGCACACTACACTGCCCACATCAGAGTTGCTGAATATTGAGCATCTCACGGTTTAGATGCTTAGAAAGGAAAGCCAGAGGAGACTGGAGAGTTTGAGCAGGAAAAGCTTAGTATGCACCTTCAGAATAAGGCAACTGAAAGTGAGTAGAGAGAGCTCGAAACAGAAGGGGAGGGAGAGAGACATGATACTAGATAAGAAAAGGCTTGACAATGTTGTGGAGTTCAAGTAGCTAGAGTAGGAGATAGTGACAGTACACCAGGCCATAGTACAGGTCTAGTTGGAGCCAACTCTAAATCAATGTCCTCCAAAAATCTGGCAGAGCACCACATAATTGGAGTATATCATTTGGACTAGTTGTCAAGCTTTGAAGTTGCACATTAGATTGAAAAATGAACTGAAGAATACATGGAAGTAGCAATACTGAGTGTGTGTCCCCTTATTGTAAAAAGGCCATTATTGAGTTCAGTGAATTACTGAGTAAAGAATGACTACACAACAAATATTTTGATTAGATGTTTTGGGCTTAACCCAGTCCAATAATACAATTGCTTCTAGAATGTGAGAAAGAGTCAAGGACTCACAGGGAGGCTTGAAAGCAAAGGGTGTGACTCATCAATGACGAGGCACTGTACCACTTACTGTTAACGTAGTGTGATTGTCCAGGTTAGATGAGGCAGCAAAACGCGAACTCTGTTTGCAAACACCAAGCCGATATACATGGCTTACTTCTCCATCAACTAGACGCCAAAGGAAAAAGATGCATTTTCATGGACTCCATTAAACAGACATCTAATGTGGTTCTCCATCATTCCAAATCAGGCACCCACCAAAGTTTTATTGACCATTTGCACATTTGGTTCTCCATAAAAAAAGCATAGCAATGTTCGGAAGCAGGCTAGGTCTAAATCTTAAGATCCTTCTTGGGTGGCATGTTCAGAACGTTTTTCCAAGGAATATCTGTACAACGTTGTGCATAGCTATGCAAGTGACACACAGTTCTTCAAATGTGATGTATCTTGCCATTGGGTAACCAGTGATGAGCCTGAAGGGCACAGGTGATGGGTTCCTGAATGCTGAGCTACAGAAGCTGTCTGGAAGCAACACAGACAGTGGGAAGGTAGGAGGGAAGAAGCAACATGGACAGAGCGAGAGTGGGAAGGAAGAAGCAACACAGACATGGGAGAGTGGAATGAAATAAGCAACATGGACAAGGGGAAGTAGAAGGGAAGAAGCAACACAGACAAGGGGAGGGTGGGAGGTAGGAAGCAACATGGACAGGGGGAAGGTGGGAGGGTAGAAGCAACACAGACAAGGGGGGTGGGAGGGGAAAAGCAGCACGGTCAAGGGGAGGGTGTGGGGACAGCAGCACTGTCAAGGAGAGGATGGGAGGGAAGAAGCAACTCAGACAATGGGAGGGTGGGAGGGAAGAAGCAACATGGACAAGGGGAGGATAGAAGGAAATAGCAACACAGACAAGGAGAGGGTGGGAAAGAAGAAGCAACATTGACAAGAAGCAACGCAGACAAGGAGGTTTGAAGCAAGAAGCAACACAGCAAGGGGCGGGTGAGAGGAGAGAAGCAATACAGGCAAGGGGAGGGCGAGAGGGGAGAAGCAAGTCAGTCACTGGGAGGGTCGGAGGAAAGAAGCAACATGGACCAGGGGAGGATAGAAGGAAATAGCAAAACGGACACAGAGAGGGTGGGAAAGAAGAAGCAACATTGACAATTAGGAAGCAACAGAGACAAGGGCGTGGGAGGCAAGAAGCAACATGGAGAGGGTGAGAGGTGAGAAGCAACACTGGCAAGGAGAGAGCAAGATGGGGGAAGCAACACGGACAAGGGGAGGGCGGGAGGGGAGAAGCAACATGGGCAAGGGGAAGGGAGAAGTAACACGGACAAGGAGAGGGTGGAAGGGAAGAAGCAACGAGGACAACTGGAGGCTGGGAGGGAAGAAGCAACTCAGACAAGAAGTGACAGACAAGAAGGGTGGAGTGGAGAAGCAACATTGAAAGGGAGAAGGTGGGAGGGAAGAAGTTAGCCATGTTGAGCCATGCTTATGACAGATTCAGCCCAGTCTTTCCGAACTTTCTGAGTCAGGGATCTAGCACATCGAAGACGTAAAAAGAATTGAAGCATCCATCAGCTTTTGTATTTGTAGAATAAAGGTAGCAAATAGCAATAAACAAGCATTGGCTGTGCCTATGCAAGAGCTATTAGCCTTGCTATTGTGTTTTAGCCATGTCGTACCCCAGTGTGGCTGCTGTTCAGCATGGCTACACGTTATTGGTGTAGAGGAGAGTGGTGTGGAGTGTTGTAGAGTGGAATGACGAAGAGTAGAGTGGAGTGGCACAGAGTGGTGTGTATTGGAGTGGCATATAGTGGAGTGGCACAGAGTAGAGTGAACTGGTGTAGAGTGTTGCAGTGTATAGTGGCATAGAGTACAGTGGCATAGAATTCAATGCTGCGTCAGAGTGCAGTGGTGTAGATTAGAGTGTTGCATCGTAGAGTGCAGAAATGCAGAGCAGAATGGTGCAGAACAGAGTAGAGTGGCATAGAGTTTAGTGGCAGAGAATGGAGCAATGTAGTGTAGAGTGGAGTAGGGTGGTGCGGTGTAGAGTGGGGTAGAGTGGAGGAGAGTGCAGTGGCTTAGAGTGCTGTGGCGTATTGTGGAGTCCTGCAGAGTGCAGTGGAGTAGATTGGAGTGATGCAGAGTAGAGTGGCTTAGGGTGCATTGGCACAGAATGCAGTAGTGCAGAGTAGAGTTGGGTAGAGTTTAGTGGCACAGAGTGCAATGTTACAGAGTAGAGTGCCATAGTGTCCAGTGGTGTAGAGTGTAGTGGTGTAGAGTAAACTGCAGTGGCATCAAGTACAGTGGTGCAGAGAAGACTGCAGTGGTATAGAGTAGAGTGGCAGAGTGCAGTGGCGTAGAGTGGAGTGCATACAATAGAGTGGGCAGGTGTAGAGTGAATTGGTGTAGAGTCATGCAAAATATGGTGGTCTAGAGTGCATCGGCATAGAATTCAGTGGCGTAGAATGCAGTGGCATAGATTAGAGTGGTGAACAGCAGAGTGCAGTGGCATACAGTACAGTGGTGCAGAGTCGAGTGGCATAGCGTGTAATTGAACAGAATACAATGGTGCAGAGTGCAGTGGTGCAGAGTAGAGTGGCGTATAGTGCTGAGATGTAGAGTGGAGTGGTGCAGAGTGCAATGGAGTAGATTACAGTAGTGCAGAGCAGAATTGTGTAGAGTGGTGTAGGGTGCAATGGTGTAGAGTGCAGTAGCATAGAGTAGAGTGGGGCAGAGTGCAGTGGTAAGGAGTAGAGTGGTGCAGAGTAGAGTGGCATTGAGTGCAATGACGTAGAATACAGTGAGGTAGAGTGACAGAGTGCAGTGGCATAGAGTGCAGTGATATAGAGTGGAGTGGCGTAGAGTGCAGTGATGTAGAGCAGAGTGCTGCGGAGTTCAGTGGTGTAGAGTGCAGTGGCGTAGAATGCAGAAGTGCAGAGGAGAGTGGTGTAGAATGTACTGGTGTAAAGTAGAGTGGCATAGAGAGCAGTGGCGTAGAGTGCAGTGGTTTAGAGTAGAGTGGTGTAGAATGCAGTGCCATACAGTGCAGGAGCCTAGAGTAGAGCAGAGTGAAGTGGCGTACAGTAGAATGATGCAGGATAGTTTGAAGTGGCATACATCGAAGTAGTGCAGTGTAGAAGGCAGAGGCATAGAGTAATGGCATAAAGTGGTGTAGAATGTAGTGGAATAGAGTATGGTCAGTCAGAGTAGAACAGAGTGGTGTACAGTGGATTGGCATAGAGTACAGTGGTGTAGAGTGTCACAGTGTGCTTTGGCATAGAGTAGATTGACGCAAAGTAGACTAGAGAGGTGCAGAATGCAGTGGCATTGATTAGGGTGGTGCCGAGTGGAGTATAGTGTTGTGGCACAGAGTTGTGTAAAGTTGAGTAACACAGAGTGTAGTGGCATGGAGTGGTGGAGAGTAGACTGGAGTGGCGTAGAGTGAGTATGCATGGTGTGGTAGCACACTGCCATTACAGATAACACATTTTGAATTGAAATGACCATTACATTTGTACAGAGACACAGTGTTATTAATAAAACGATACAGGGCACATACGTTAATGTGTGAAAATGGCATCACTTAGTGTATTGATTTGTTTTGATCATATTAAAGTATTTGTTTCCAGCACAATTCAGAATTAACAAAAAATGTGCTCCATCTGTGCTTTGCCAATCTGATATATTCTGAAATACATTCACAGTTCATTTAAATGGTATTGTGTGCTAGACAAAATACGTTTCCTCTGCCCCTAGTATCCAACAAGATTGTCACATAAATATAATCTCACTTTGAAGTCGGAGAAGGAAAAATAGAGTTGAAGCTCCCTTAGAAGACAGAACCTGACATTTGACCTCTGCCTTTGAACATACTGCAAGTGTGACAAGATAAGTGCAACATTTATAGGCCTGTTTACAGAGAGGAGCACTTGTGGAAGAACACAAGGAAAGGTAGTGTGGAAAAGGGTTTGCTCTTTGGTAGGGCTGAACTGAACCTGGACAGCCTAAAACAAATAAAGTCAGCAAATAGAAAGTCAGAAAATGTGAGTTACAAGCACAAAGCCAATGGTAAGCAAATTTATCATGAGGGAACAGATGTGGCCTAGCCACTCAAACTCACACCTTGGAAACCTGGGGACCCAGGCTTAAACCCTGGCCTCTCCTCCGTACTAGGCTCAAATTGTGTGATTCTGGGCGAATCACTAAATCTCCTTGTGCTTAAATGTGTGTGAAATATATTTGTGAAATCCCCACTTGATAGACACGATCTTGTAGTTCGTCTCCTGAACCCTCAAATAATGTACAGCGTTCAGTTGCTTCATAGCTAGGTTTGCGCTATACCAATACAAATATACATGAATTACTAAATGAAACAAGACAATTGTGCTGCAGAGCTGTATCAAACACTTTGCAAATGTCACCTTGTCACCTTTCAGTTGTTGATTATTGTATTCAGGGGCTTATATGGAAAAAAGTAACGCACTAGTGATGCAAGGGGCTTGTAAATAAGCCCCTCGGTTTTTAAACTGGTACCAGTAAGGCTGAAAAGTTGTGCAGACAGTATTAATACCTCTAGTTGGCAGACTGGAACACAAGCTTTACATACTTAAATATAATTCAAAGATGGTGGAAATAATATCCTGGTAATTTTTTGTTTCATTATTCGTGTACATTTTCTTCTGTTATTAAGGCCTAGTGTATGGACTCTTACAGCGTTTTCTCATTAGACAATATCGTTAAACATAAATAGCGTACGCTCCTGCTTTGCACCTCGTGACTCAATGTGACATCTTTTGGAAAGGCTCGAAGAGACGGATATTGAGAACAAGAATCTAGTGCGCAACATCCAGAATAAAATATTCAATATAGGACTCATGACCTTTGGCTCTCTATGTGGGTTTCCCCGGTGTATCATATAGGGTCCTGATATGGAGTGCCCTCAGCTCACGCTCTGAAGTAAGAGAAGTCATCTGAATGCATACTAGTAATACGTTTGAGAGGCTTGGCAGAATAGCCAGAACAATTCCATAAAATATATTCTACTTGGTAAATCGGGGTTCTCTCATTAGTTGGCTTATGTCGTAAATTAAGGTAACAGCAATCATCAGGGAGGCTTGGGTCCCTGTTACATGTTGCTGGCGAATCAGACACGTTCTTCAACATTAGACAAAGTTGCCGATTCGGAACTTCCTTTAACAACAAGATATTTGGTGCTAGCAAGGCACCACCTTAAATATAATAGATGCTTCGAGTCTGTAGGAAACACTGTCACCTCAGTATTAACTGCTACCATTACCCTGGCAGTCAGACCACCCGAGTGACGCCATTTAGACCCGTGCACAGTTCCTGTGGTACTATTCTAGAAAACTTGTTCAAGAAGGGGTGATCACCAAGCTTCTTGAAAAAATCATACAATTAGGGGATTGATGAAAGGCCAAAGCTGGTGCCTCCAGAGTTTCAAACTCTTGGCCTTCACGTCACCCACACACTAGCGTCATTGTGCCAACATGTCGGGGATGTTTCAGCAGCTGTGTATGGCAGCCACCCACTGACTATCTCACTAGCACTTTCCGGCCATTTTACAGCCCTACAGAGAAACATATGCGGGCGTGACTGATTCACGGAACGTTTTCTTGTTTCTCTGGTTCTCAGATCATTGGGGGCAACGCGGTGCTCATACCAGAACTGGGAATTCTAGTGAGGAAGACTTGAACCTTCTCAACAAGAGTCCCCTCATATCTACACGCCCCTCCCCCGCATGATAACCATCAGCGGGTTTTGCTCACAAGGATGATACGCGCTTGAAAAACAAACAGATCTGCAGAGTTTAGAAAAACATAGCCATGGCTAAATTACAAGGACATCTCTGCCCATGTTTCACTTCCTAATAATACAAACAAATCACTAGATAAATGTGTTTTTTTAAATGATGCAGATTTTGGATGACTACCCATTAGGCGGCCCCCGCCTCGACTTGCGCCACTGAGCGGCTGCTGCATCTGGACTAGATCATGTTGCCTGGCAGCAGCAGAAACAGGGCCCTGCCCCTGCCTCTCCCAGCTCTTTGTGAGTATAACATTTTGAATCACCTCGACCCAAAAAACACAACGGGGATCTCAGGTTGTGCAACAAGAACAGGACAGACGCAGCTTTCATTGAAAATTTGAGCGAAGTGTGAAGTAAATTCAATGGTCAAATATTATGAACTGGACAGGATGTACTTTCTTATATTTTACTGTAGACGGTTTTGGCTTATACATTCATACAACGTATTTGTACTTGTGAGATTTATATAGTCCGAACCTAGTTTCAAAAAATGTTGTAAGCAAAAGTAGATTTCCAGTGAACAGGAACCAGGAAGGAAGAAAACGTTACTTACCCATGCTAAAGCTCAGCCTGGTGGATACTCTATCTAACCCCAAATTACTCTTCTTTAGAATATTCCCAGGCACCAGACCGGATGTAGAAGTTTCTCAGCAGTGCTTTCACATGCTGCTAGTTGGCTTAGTATGGATCCGCATACCGCCGTGACCCCTGCGTTGCCTTTGCCCCACCCCGGAAGTGATGAAGTTGAGCTACATATAAGTGCAACCCCTGTGCACCAACGGGAGTTTCTTGTTCAACTCTTTTCACACCCTCAGATGTGGAGCACAAAACAACTGTCAGTACCAGTGTGCAGATATCTAATTTGAGTCATCTTTTGATCGTAAAAAGAGACCAGAGAAACAGGAGTTGGGAGGGCAGTGACGAATCTCGTGTTAGAGAAAGTATCCACCAGAAAGAGTGTTACCAAAGATAAGTAACTTGCTCTTTTGATGGATACTTCTAACCACAGATTCCTTACGGTTAAAATAGACACCAAAGCAGTACCTCCCAAAGTGGAGAGTCTGTGGTGTGGGCTCAGCCCAATTAGTCCTGTAGTATCAAATGGGTGAAATGCCCTTCTCACCGGACTGGCTGTCAAGGCATTAGTGCTTGGCGAATGTGTGCTGATGCCCACATAGCGGCTTGACAGATGTCAAGGATAGCCAAGTCAGTGGTCGCAGCCTTGGCCCTAGTGAAATGAGCCATCAGTACTTCTAGAGGCTTTTATGTGCCCAATGTGTAGCAGTTCTTAAAGCAAAGAGCTATCAACCTTGACAAAGTCCTTCTCTGCACTGTTCTACATTCGTCTGCCCACGAGAACTGCACAAAAAGCTGACCCTCCACCCAATGGCTTTTGACACGATTTTAAAGCTTAAAGCTATAATGAGGTCCAGCCAATGGAGCTCTCCTCCTCTTTTGAGGGGTGAGGCGGGCAGTGGAGGCTCCGCTGCTATGGCACCCCCGGCAAGAAGTAGCAGCTGCAAACCTTTTACAATAAAACAATAATAAACTATGTTTATTATTATTTTATTGTAAAAGGGGCAGGGCCATGGGACGTGACAGGGACAGAGGGGGAGTGCTGTGCACTCCCCTCAGTGAGCATGTATGTTTGGCGTGCCTTCTTGGGCTGGCCAAGCACACATGTGCACTGGGCTCTCTGCAACCTGGCACTGTGTTGCTGGGTTGGAGACAGCTGGCAGAGGCTCCCACTCTGCCTCAGAGCGCCAAGCCAGCGCACTCCGGCCAATCCTAATGCTAATTTAATGCTGCCAGCAGCATGAAAGCAGCATTAAGATTGGCTGCAGGGCAGGCTGGGAGTCTGTGTCTGCTGTGAGGACCGTGGAGCAGTGTGGCAGAGGCAGCGAGGAAGGTAAATTTTTTGGGTTTTTCCCTTTCCCCCCCCCGAGCTGCGACTGGAGGCAGGGCAAAGAACAGTAAGAGAGTGATGGATTGTCCAATTTGAGCAGAGTAATGACTTTAATAGGGTGCACGGTTCTCAGCACTAGTTTTGAAAAAAGGAGGTGTAGGGCAGCTCTGTCCAAAGATCCTGGAGTTCACTCATGCAACAAGCTGAAGTGCTTGCAATAAGCAAGATAGTTTTCTAAGTGACAAGACACAACAAACCCTTACGCATTCGCTTGAAGGGATTTCAAAAGAAATATCAGGAGCAACTTAAGGTCCCATTGTGGCATCACAACCGGTTTGGGAGGGAAAATGTGTGCCAAATGTTTAATAAACTGCCTCACAACAGGTGAGTTAAGCAAGGACTGTTGGTCCGTCAAATTAAAAAAAAGCCAAGGGCAAACAAATAACCTTTCATAGTACCCACTGCAAGACTGTGCTTGGCCAAACACAAAACAAACAGTAAAACATTGGATAGTTCGGCCTGTAGAGGGGTCAGTGTTGCAGGCTCCTCATCAGACCACAAATGGTTCCCAGTGCCTGCTGAAAATTGACTTTGTAGAGGGATGCTTGGAGCAAGGATAATATCCACAGCCTCAGATGGTATATCAAACACAGTTAATTGGCACCAATCAACCTCCACATGTGAAGGTATGGATTGCACAGGTTTGGGTGCAGTATCTGCTGCTGATGTAACAGAAGATCCTCCCAAAGTAGTAGCCTGATTGGAGGACAGATGCTCATGCCCATAAGGTCCAGGTACCAAACTCTCCTGGCCCAATCTGGAGCCAATAGGATGACTTGGGCCTGGTCATTCCTGATCTTCTTCAGAACTCTGGGCAGGAGAGGTGGAAAGGTGTATATGAATCTTGTGCTCCGCTCAAGCCTGAAAAGCATCTTCCAGAGAGAACTTTCTAGGAAATTCCTTCACATAAAAGTTTTGACACTGTGCAAGTTGACGGTGGTGAAAAGTTACAGCTATGGTTTTCCCCACTGCTGGAAGATGTCCTATGTCACCTCAGGGTGCAACCCCTTTTTGTGACCTGCCAAGCTCCACCAGCTGAGCTTTCTGTACTTGTGTTTTAAAGATCCCATCTGGTGGTTCACGATCAGAGAGATGTCCTGATGACGTAGCCAACTCCAAAAGTGCCCATCCTTGTGAACCAGGATCCCACCTGCCCGCCCTACTTGTTGCAGTAACACATGGCAGTGGTGTTGACCATGAAAACCTTTACCAGCCTGCCTTTGATGGATGACAGGTGGACTTTCAGCACCAGAGAAACGACCCACAACTCAAACAGGTTGATAGGGACCCAGATTTCCATTGGGGATCAGAGTCCTCTGTCCCCTACCTCCCCCAGATGACCTCCACAATCTAGCAATGATGCATCTGTTACCACTTTCAACTGTGGGTGGGGCAGAGAGAGAGATCTGCTACTGGTCTAATTACAGCTGTACAGCCACCAGTGCAGATCTCTTGCCGTCTCCTCCGAGACCTGGATGGAATCAGATCGGTTTCCTTGGTGTTTGGCCCACTGAGACTTCATATTCCACCGCAGAACCGCATATACCTCCTGGCATAGTTGACAAGCAGAGACCAAGAAGCCTCAGAATTGCCCTCACAAAGACCAATGACTGAGGCTGAAACATCAAGATCTTAGTCTGACTGTCCTAGACTTGTTGTGACTGATGGAAGGCCCTGAAATGCACTGTATCCAAGACAGCCCCAGTGAAAAGAAGCTTCAGCAAAGGAGTCAGGTGCAACTTTGGCACATTGGTCAAGAGCCCCAATGATGTCAGGAGGATTGCTGTCACCTGGAGGTGTTCCCTGACTGACTGTTGAGTCCGCCTTCAGCAGCTGATTGCTGCAGTAGGGGAAACCTGGTATCCCCAACCTCTGAAGACGGTCTGCAACCACCGCCATCACTTCTGTGAATACCCAAGGGGTGCTGGTGAGGTTGAAGGGGAACACGGCAAAATGAAAATACTCCTGGTCTATCCTGAATTAGGTAATATATGTGGGACTGCAGGGCATTTATTTCCGTACCCCTGTCCTGCAGGTCCAAGGCTGCCATCCAATGAGAAGATATTGGGGACACGTACAGTGCCTTCTTGATTCCCAATCCTTGATCACAAAATGACTGGGGTGACTGCTGCAGAGGCGACTAACACTGCTTGTACGTTAACCCCCAAGATTAGCCTGAAAAGGCCCAAACTGGTGAAAAACTGTCTGAAGGAGTGGAGAGGCATTAAAATGTTCAAACCTGTGGTTAGCTTTTCCGCCAAATAGGTAGATCAATCAAAGGGCATATCCATAATTGATACCTGCACATCTCCCGAAAACCCTGTGGATCGCATCCACGCCTAGTATGAAGCATCACACTGGCATAGACTGCCGCCCCCAAGTAATCTGTTTTATCCAGGCCTGCATGAATGACATATTTAGCCACATCTTGACCATCCTGAATTGTTTGAGTCAGGGAGGCCTGTGATTCTTCTGGTACCTCTAGCAAGATCTTGCTAGCCATGTTCCAAGGGCTTGTGCATATCGACGTAGTAAGGACACTGTTTTGACCTACCTGAAGGCTAAGCTGGCAGAAGAAAATGTTTATTTCCTGAATGCCTCAATCCTCTTTTGCTCCCTGTAGGAGGGTGGAAGGATTCTTGTAGGGAGTAAGTTTGAGTTTACTTTTCTGGTGTAAGTCTGGATCATCAAGCTCTCAGGAATAGGATGCTGTATCAGAAATTCAGGGTCACCCGGAGCCTGTTTGTGGTGTGTGACCACTTGCCTGATCTGATCACCGGAGGACAAGAACAAGATTTAGACCAGGTGCCCAATAGTAGATCAGTTACGGCTTCAGTGAATGGAAGTAAGGGCTCAGAGGAAGCAGGCCAATGCTACAAGACCTGTGTAAGAACATTTGTTTTAACCTCAGCAGAAGATAGTTGTAGATCTAGGACCTTAGCAGCAGATTGAATTACAACAGCAAAAGAAGCACACTCTTCTGTTTGGACTCCAGTGGGGGATAATAGCCCTATATCAGGGGAAGTAGCAAGCCAACCAGCCTCCCAGAGGTCCATATATAAACTGTTAGCACCATAATGTGGGGGTTAATCACACCCCTAATCACCGTGGGCATCTCCAGGAGGTAAACTTTGGTCTGAATCGGAGGCAAAAATGTGAAGCAGCCTCTGAGGCCAGAGTGGTTTGCCTTGATGCAGTTGGGACATGGCCTTTGGACCAGCATGAAGGACAGTCCTATGGGTAACAGTTATACAACTAAGGTTTCTCATCCAGAACTAATGGTGTGATTTTTTATTTTTGAGTAACTGAAAAATGTCACCTATGGGCCTGATTTAGAGTTCAGCATAGGGCAGTGGCATAACGAAACTTGAGGGGGGGGGGTCCTGCAAAGTACCTTGAGGGGGCTACCATCCACCCTGGACCTAGTCAGAGGCCTGGTGCCTGTGCACAGTGTACTGTGCTGTGGGGACCCTGGAGCTCGGGGCCCCCCTCACACTGCAGGGGCCTTTGTTACACCACTGGCGGAGGGGGTTACTCAGTCACAAATGTGTTGGATATCCCGTCCGCCGTATTACGATTCCATAAGAGCATATGGAACTTGTAATACGGCAGACAGGATATCGATCAGATTTGAGATGGAGTAACTCCTCCGCCAAACTCTAAATCATGCCCTTTGCAGCTGAACAGTTTTTTACAGGACCAGGAGCTTTTTAATTGTGGTTCATATGTATGGCAAACAGCCTGATAACTGTTCTCACCTTCTTGTGCATGACATAGCCCCTAAAACATAGAACCCGATAAGCAACTTTATGACTATATACTTTCCATTAAGAGATATGCAATTTCCATAGATGATATGAGTTTTATGTCACAAACAACGTGATTGCAGGCGCTATATACATGAAGTCAATAGTTGAATACATCTATAGCCCCCCAAAACTCCCTATATAAGGAATTGCATAATATATTTGAACAAGAAAATTAACAATAAGTATGATAGCTGCATGAGAAACACCATGACAAATTGTAACCATTATGCACTGCCTAATCACTGCATGGTGCCAATAGAAGTAGTGTGCTACTTGTGCACACATTTTTCATCATTTATATAAATACACTAACCATAAAGTAGCCCCAACTCAAGGTGTGTTGTTATGCTCGCCAATAGCCAGTAGCCTGTCGTATCACACCACCTCTAATCAGTGTAGCAGTAGCCAGGACTGACAAATAGCTAAGATGTGGCTGGCTGCATGCAGTTGCAATTTCTATCTCTGGAAGTTATGTCTAAGCCAATTAAGCTATCCCAGACCTGCTATTTCTCCAGGATACTCTAATTAACAGAAAACTCCACACTCGAGACTATTCCCCAGGTGCCAGACTGGATCAGGAAACCTTTTTTTTTTAGCTTTCTAGCATTGTTCCCATGTGTTGCTAGACAGAACCATGTGGCACGGAGTTGGCTCTGCACCCCACATAAGTGACAGAATGGAGTTGCAAATAAGCAATACTCCTGTGTGCTGCCATTGTTTCCTAGATGCCTTTCTGTACCCTCAAACAAATTGTTGACACCAGTGTGCTGATCTCTAAATTGTGACCATTTTAGATGCTAAAAAGAGGCCAATCCACAGAGAAGAAGGGAGGGCAGTGAGGAATCTGCGATCATATAGTGTATCCCCTAGAAAGAGAATTACCAAACGTAAGTACCTTGTTCTTCTGACAGACACTTCTAACTGCATATTCTTCCAGCTTTGAATAGATACCAAAGCGGTACCTTGCAAAGGTGACTTGTGTATGAAGTGAACTCAAACCAAAATGTCCTACAGGACGTAGCGGGCGAAGAGTCTTTCACCATGGACATGGCCATAAGGGCAATAGTGCTTTATGGACATATGCAATGATGCCCACATTGCAACCTGGCAGATGTCAAGACCAGGTTCTCCAAAAACCAATGCAGTGGTTGCAGCCTTATCCTTTGTGGAATGATATCCCTTGGTACAATCAATGTATAAGCTTAAAGCTCTTTTGGGGAGCTAAGGGGAGCAAAGAACACTAACAGAGTGATGGATTACCCATAGAGAAAGGGATTCACAACTTTTGGCAAAAATATCACCTGTATCCTTAGCACCAGCTTGTCTGGGAAACAGGCGATGAATGGTGGTTGCTAGAAAGTGCCTGCAGTTCACTCACATGACAAGCTGACATAGTCATGATAAGGAAAATAGTCTTCAAAGTCAGGAGACGCAGTAAGTAACCATGCATCAGCTTGAAGGGTGTACACTTGAGAAACGTCAAGACCAAGTTATAGTCCACCTTTGGCATCACAAACTCTTTAGGAAGGAACATGTGTATCACAACAGGTGATTTAAACAAGGATGGTTGGTCTGGTAAACTCAAAAAGGACAAAAAGGGCAGACAAATGACCTTAAATTGTGCATACTGTGAAGGCCTTGGAGGGCTAAAGATAAAAAAACACAAGGATGCCTGGCAGCTTTTCTTCAAAGGCATCAATCTTACTAGTGCCACATCGAGCTACAAATTTCTCTCAGCAGCCAGTAGGAATGGATTTTGTGGAAGGGCACCTAGTGGTAAGGATGACATCGACCACATCAGGCACCAGGTCAAACGCAGTCAGTTGCCTCCACTCATTCTCCACACATGGAAATGTAGGTTGTGCAGATTTGAGTAAAGAACCCTGCCCTGTTGCTGCAACAGAAGATCCCCCTGAAGTGGTAGCCTGCTCGGCGGACAGATACTCATGCCCGGAATTTCTGGGTTCCACACTGACCTGGCCCAATCCAAAACCACTAGGATGACATAGACATGGTTGTGATTGATCTTTTTCAGAACCTGAGGCAAGAGCGGTAAGGCATGTAGGAGTCCAGTGGTCCATTCCAGCTGGAATGCATCTTCTAACGTGTGTTCTTGAGGAAACTGTAACACACAAAACTTTCAAAATTGTTCTTGATGGCAGCAAGGAGATCTACCCAGGGTTCTCCCCACTGTTGGAAGATGCCCTGCGCCTTCTCAGGATGTAGGTGCCCCTTGTGATTAGCTATGCACGCTTGCTCAACTTATCCACTCTAACACTAAGGGCCAAGTGGTTCACGACCAGGGAAATGCTCTGGTGCTCCAACCAACTCCAAGGGTGCAGAGCCTCTTAGAGAGGGCCCAAGACCCAGCTCCTCCTTAGTTTGCAATACCACAAGGCAGTAGTGTTGCCGGTGAGAACCTGAACCAGCGTCCTCCTGACGTATGGCAGGAAAACCTTCAGAGTCAGACAACTGGTTCTCAACCTAAACAAACTGATGTGCAGCAGAGCTTCTGTTGGAGATGAAAGTCCTCTGATCTTCACTGTCTCCAAATGTCCAACTTACTTAGCAGGGACGCATCAGTCACCACTGCTGGCTCTGGGCTGGGAAAGGAGAGGGGCATGCCACTGGACCAGTTTCATTAAGCAGCCACTACTGCAGGATGAGCCATCTCCTTCAAAATCTGGACAACATCCGTCAGACTTCCTTGATGCTGGGCTCAGATTCCATTGCATAGCCCAAATGCACCACCTTGCATAGCTGAGAAGGAGGATGCAGGAGACTAGAGGACTAGGAAGCCTCAGAGCTGCTTTCAACGTGATCCAGGGCCGAGGCTTTAACATCAGCATCAGAGACAGAATGTCCTGGACTCATTGCAGTGGAGGAAAGGTCCATAGCTGCACTGCATCCAAGACTGCTTCAATGAATGTGGAGCCTGTCTTCTACAGTCATTCTTCAAGGTAGGGGAACACTGGTATCCCTGACCTCTGAAGATGGGCCACGATAACCGCCATCAGTTATGCAAACATCCAAGGGGTGCTGATGAGGCCAAAAGGGAGCACAGCAAACTGAAAATGCTCCTGGCCTACTTGAAAGTGCAGATTACATTTATGGGACTCCAGACAGATCTATGAAAATACACATCCTGCAGATCCAAGGACACAATTCAAACACCAGGATCCAGGACAGACTGGATCTGGGCCAGTGTGAGCATTTTGAATTTATCTTTCCACAGGGAAGTATTCAGAGGCCAAAGGTACAAAATAGGCTGGAACCCATATCCTGTTTCTTCAAAAGGAAATAACGAGAGTAGCAATGCTTTTCTCTTTTCGAGCCCCCTACCCTTCCAATAACACCCATGGAGAGTAACACTTGCATCTCTTGCAGAAGAATGGACAGGTGCTCTTCTGAAATTCGCTCTGATATGGGGGAATGTTTGGTGGTGCAAAATAAAAGGTGGGGCACAGTTTTCCTGAACAATTTGTAAGACCAATCTGTCGGATGTGACAAATCAACACCATCTATGGAAGGAAATCCAATTTGGATCAGGGGACTAACATCTGGAAAGAAGCATGTA
The DNA here is from genome assembly GCF_031143425.1 of Pleurodeles waltl. Lineage (NCBI taxonomy): Eukaryota > Metazoa > Chordata > Amphibia > Caudata > Salamandridae > Pleurodeles > Pleurodeles waltl. The sequence continues at coordinate 265,702,842 of NC_090443.1, read as the reverse complement.
AAGGGCTGACAAACACTTAGGGCTTGCAACTCACTAATGCACCTCACTGAAATAATGGCAGCCAGTAAAACTGTCTTGGACGTCACCAGTCGCAACTGTGAAGGACGGTCAGTCAATAAAAAGAGCACCCATCAGAAAGCAGAACATCACAAAGAGAGTGGGAACATGTGTGATAGCCCTTTCAAAAAACTGATCATGATTGAAGATTGAAAAGGAATGGCTGTTCTAGGAAGCATAGAAATGCAGGCAAGGTTGCTATCTATCGCTTGAAGGTGTCAACTGCACAGCCCTGCTGTGTCAGTAAAAGAGAGAAATGAAGGACCTCCGACAGTTGTATCCACTTTCTTCTCCACATGAAAATTTGTTCCATCTTTCAGAGTAGAGTGACTTTGTGGAGGAATGATGGTCTGACAGTACAATGTCAACCACCTCCGGTGTCAGCTGAAAGAAGCTTGAGTGTCCCCTATCAATCTACTGGCATGAAGCTGAAGGCTTTCCAGGTTGGGGTACAGCACCTGTCTCACCAGCTGGAAGAGAAGGTCTGCCCTGAGAAGTAGGTAGAACAGGCGATAAAAGAAGTGGTGCAGCAGGGCTGCATACCGCAGCCTTCCTAGCCAGTCTGAGACAATGAAGATCACTTTGTCCGGTCCTGACAAATCTTCCTCAGAACTTAAGAAATCAATGATATGGAAGGAAATGTGCAGTGAAATGGAAAATTCTACTTCAACTGAAATGCGCCGTCAAGGTTCTCAGCAGTCAATACTGCAGGGCACAGAAATGCAATGGGTGCTGTCGTGAGCGGCAAAGAGGTCGACCTGAGGGTGCCCTACTGGGCAAAGGTGTTCCGGACCAGCAGCAGCTGGAGACGCCACTCATGGTTGGCAACATGATACCAACTGAGATAATTGGCCCTGGTGTTTAGAGAGCGAGTCAGATGGTTGGCAACTAGCCAGATCCCAAGTTGGTGCACTGACACCTAGAGTTCTGAATGCTCTTTAAAAAAGAAGATAAGACCCCACTCCTGTAGTGAAGTATTTTAGGGTCCACGCTGTCTCTATTTTAGTTTTCATTTTTTAGCTTGACATCTTTTTCTAATGGTGACTTTTTACATGTTTTTACATAAACATGATAATGTACTGAGAAGCTAGTGTTTGCGCATCTTATTCCTAGTAAGTATTGCTGCCATGTAGTCTTTACACTCTGTCCAAGGCTAGGCACATAGAATGCAATGCCCTTGTATTTTGTTGTCTGCTGGAGACAGCTAGCTCTGAAATTCAAGACAAACTATTGCATCAGCGCCTTGAGACCCTAAAGGTGATTAGTCGCGCTTTAGAAATGATGGATTGATTGATCAGCTCTGCACCTTTGACACAGTGCAATATGATCAGTGTTTTTTTTTATATAAACAGCCTCTGTGCTACATCGGCAGAGGAGCACTTCTGCTGGGATTATCCTGGAATGCTGTGCAATGTGACTGAGATGCAGCCCTGCTGACTTTCACCTCTATCCTGCAAAGAATGATAGCCTGCTCTACATCAGACTGGCTTCCTTGCACATCATACCAAGGTATGGAGGGTTAGGCTATCCCAATGGATCTGGCAGAGGGTACTCCTGCTATGCTCTCGATAATGTATATAGGTGTGTAACGACATAGTAACTTTACCATGGTTGAATTGTTTATCTTTTTCACCATTCACATAATGCTGATTACAATGCTTTGTTTCATCTCCCCATAATTGCAGCTCATGATATATATACAAGAATACAATTGTTTCAATAAATATTTGAAAAGGCATTTTCGTATGTTTCTTGTGTTTACGTTGGGCATGCAGAGTAACAACGTAAGTATAGATCATTTTCCACAATTTTCTTGGGAATAAGAGTGGTCATGTTCGAGTTGCTTATACCATCTGGTACTGTGGTAAGGTTAGGCTTTCAGATGGAGCATTGCGAGCTGGCTAGGAATTGTGTCAACATTCCTGATGATATAGATGGACTAAGCCCTATATCCTGAAGTTCATGTTGGCCTAATACGCAGTCCTACTTAATTTGTAGGAACCACATAACACTCTTCCCTGCCTGTTGATGTACTACATCGTGGTCGTACTGTCTGTCAGGATCTGGAGAGACTGACCACGAAGGGGAGGGAGGAAGGTTTTGAGAGCCATCCGAATCAACCTCCCTTCAAGCGGATGGATATGCAATATCTTCTCTGCTGAAGGCCAGAGGCCCCTGATCTCTAGCTCCTCCAAATAAGCAGCCCTTCACCGTAGTCACAGCTAGTGGGTGGTAGAAGGACATCTCTTGGAACAAGTGCTCTCTCACCGACCACCAGGTCAAGTCCACTGCAGTGTCCTGGGAAATTGAGATGGAGCTAGACAGACGCCCTCCAATTTGGACCTGGATAGCCTGTAGGAGGCTGGCCTGGCTTATAGTGGGTACCTTGTGGTACTTACACCCTGTGCCAGGTCCAGTTATCCCTTATTAGTAGAATAGAGGTGTTTCTAGCAGCTTAGGCTGATAGAAGGTAGCTATGGCAAAGCAGCTTAGGCTGAACTAGGAGACATGCAAAGCTCCTACTATACCACTTATATCATATAGCACAATATAATAAGAAAACACAATTCTCAGAGTTACTAAAAATAAAGGTACTTAATTTTAGTGACAATATGCCAAACGTATCTCAGAGGATACCCTCACTTAGGAGGTAAGTAATATACACAAATGATACACAATGATACACAAACCCAAAACAGGTAAGTAACAGTAAGAAAAGTAGTGCAAACAATGTAGAATCACAATAGGATGCAATAAGTAGACATAGGTCTGGGGCAACACAAACCATATACTCCAGAAGTGGAATGCGAATCACGAATGGACCACAGACCTATGGGAGGTTGTAGAGGGGCACTGGGACTGTGAGAAAACAGTTAGGGTGTCCAAAATACCCCACCCCAAGACCCTGAAAAGTAGGAGTAAAGTTACCCTACTACCCCAGAAAGTGATAGGGGATTCTGCAAGAACCACAAGGACCAGCAAAACACTGAAGATGGATTTATGGACCTGAGGACCTGCAAAGGAAGGGAACCTAGTCCAAGAGTCACGAAAGTGTCCAGGGGGGTTCAGGTGCCCACTAAACCCCGCATGAAGGTGCAAAAGGGCTGCCTCCGGGTGGAAGAAGGCAAAGATTCTGCAACAACGAAAAGGGCTAGGAACTTCTCCTTTGGATGGAAGTTGTCCCACAGCGTGCTGGATGTTGCAGAATTGTTTCCAGGCAGAAATACTGCAAACAAGCCTTGCTAGCTGCAAGAGTCGCGGTTGAGGATTTTGGGTGCTGCTGGGGACTAGGAAGGACCAGGATGTCGCCCCTTGGAGGAGGAGACAGGGGGGGGCACTCAGCAACTCAGAGAACCCCCGCAGAAGCAGGCAGCACCCACAGAAGTACCAGAACAGGCACTTAGAAGATCTGTGAACTCAGAGTCACAAAAGGAGGGTCCCACGACGTCGGAGTCCAACTCAGCGGGTTGAGCACTGCAGGACGGAGTGCTGGAGACCCAGGCTAGGCTGTGCACAAAGGAATCCTTGGAGAAGTGCACAGAAGCCGGAGCAGCTGCAAATCACGCAGCACACAGGTTTGCTGTCTGGCGTGGGGAGGCAAAGACTTACCTCCACCAAATTTGGACAGAAGGGCCACTGGACTGTGGGAGACACTTGGGCCCAGCTCCTGTGTTCCAGGGACCATGCTTTTCAGGATGAGAGGGGACCCAGAGGACCGGTGATGCAGAAGTTTGGTGCCTGCGTTGGCAGGGGGAAGATTCCGTCGACCCATGGGAAATTTCTTCTTGGCTTCCAGTGCAGGGTGAAGGCAGACAGCCCTCAGAGCATGCCCCACCAGGAAACAGTTGAGAAAGCCGACAGGATGAGGCGCTACAATGTTGCTGGTAGTCGTCTTGCTACTTTGTTGCAGTTTTGCAGGTGCCCTGGAGCAGTCAGCGGTCGATCCTTGGCAGAAGTCGAAGAGGGAAGTGCAGAGAAACTCTGGTGAGCTCTTGCATTCGTTATCTGAGGATTAGCCCAGAGGAGAGACCCTAAATAGCCAGAAAAGGAGGTATGGCTACTAAGAAAGGAGGCTTGGCTACTAAAAGAGGTAATCACCTATCAGGAGGGGTCTCTGAAACCACCTGCTGGCACTGGCCACTCAGAGCAGTCCATTGTGCCCCAACACCTCTGAATCCAAGATGGCAGAGGTCTGGGACACACTGGAGGAGCTCTGGGCACCTCCCATTGGAGGTACTGGTCAGGGGAGTAGTCACTCCCCTTTCCTTTGTCCAGTTTTGTGCCAGAGCAGGGCTGGGGGATCCCTGAACCGGTGTAGACTCTCTTATGCAGAGATGGGCACCATCTGTGCCCATCAAAGCATTTCCAGAGGATGGGGGAGGCTACTCCTCCCCAGCCCTTCACACCTATTTCCAAAGGGAGAGGGTGTAACACCTTCTCTCAGAGGAAATCCTTTGTTCTGCCTTCCTGGGACTGGGCTGCTCAGGCCCCAGTGGGGCAGAAACCTATCTGAGGGGTTGGCAGCAGCAGCAGCTGCAGTGGAAACCCCTGAAAGGCAGTTTGGCAGTTCCCGGGTTCTGTGCTACAGACCCGGGGGATCATGGAATTGTCTTAGACATGTTACATGGCCATGTTCGGAGTTACCATTGTGACGCTACACATAGGTAGTGACCTATGTGTAGTGCACGCGTGTAATGGTGTCCCCGCACTCACAAAGTTTGGGGAATTTACCCTGAACGATGTGGGGGCACCTTGGCTAGTGCCAGGGTGCCCACACACTAAGTAACTTGGCACCTAACCTTCACCAAGTGAGGGTTAGACATATAGGTGACTTATAAGTTACTTATGTGCAGTGAAAAATGGCTGTGAAATAACGTGGACGTTATTTCACTCAGGCTGCTGTGGCAGTCCTGTGTAAAAATTGTCTGAGCTTCCTATGGGTGGCAAAAGAAATGCTGCAGCCCATAGGGATCTCCTGGAACCCCAATACCCTGGGTACCTAGGTACCATATACAAGGGAATTATATGGGTGTTCCAGTGTGCCAATGAGAATTGGTAAAATTAGTCACTAGCCTGCAGTGACAATTATTAGAAAGCAGAGAGAGCATAAACCCTGAGGTTCTGGTTAGGAGAGCCTCAGTGATACAGTTAGGCACCACACAGGGAACACATACAGGGCATACATTATGAGCACTGGGGTCCTGCCTAGCAGGATCCCAGTGACACATGGGCAAAAACAAACATACATACAGTGAAAATGGGGGTAACATGCCAGGCAAGATGGTAATTTCCTACATAGCCGTCATGTGCAAGGGTGCATATATCACTGGGAGAATGCAGGAAACCAACAGATCAAGCAGGGAAAGAACCTACAGAACTGGAGCCCACGATCTCCCTTGACACAGTGGAATCATATCCCAACTGCCCTCGATCCTCTGATGAGGGAAAACTTGCAGGGATGTTATGTCCAGTGTTGTCCCTATGAACAAGAGGCACTGACAAGGCTCCATGTGGGACTTGGGCACATTGATGGAAAAGTTCAAGTTGAAGAGCAGAGAAGCAGCTGCCTGCATGTGACCCTATACCATCTGCAGAAAGATGACCTTGAGCAGGCAGCCGAACATTGAAATCCTCAACCTTCTCAAATGTACCACAGCCATTGCCATCACATTGGTGAAAGCTCAAGATGAAGATGTTAGTCCAAAAAAGAAGACTGCAAACCGGTAATGAGTAGGCCCTGCCATGAATTGCCAGTACTTCCTATATGACTACAATATTGGTATGTGAAAGTATGGGTTATGCAACTCAAGGTTCATCATCCAGGTTCCTGGTTCAAGCGCCAAAAAGTAGGGGCAGCATCTGGAACTTTTACTTGTACAGGTAGATGTTCAAACCTGAAGTCTAGAATCAGTGAATGGCATCCTTCTTGGTAACCAGCTAGTACTGAGAGTAGCTCCCCCATCCAATTTCCTGCTCTGGCACCAAATCCACCATCTCCTTTCTGCAGCGGGGGAATGTTAGGGTGGGATATTGAGGTAAGGGGCGGTTTTTGGTGGAAGGGTAGGGCAAACCCTCTTTCCACAAATTGAAGGACCCACTATTCCAATGTTATTACCTTTCATGCCTGTAAAAGGGAGGACACCTGTTCTCCTATGGGCCGTACATGCTCCTTTAGGGGTGAACTAAATTGTTTTTCATGGTTGGGCTGAGGTTTAGGACGAGAGGGAAGGGTGTTGGGTCGCTTCCCCTGTTGTTGTCCTTGTACTGCCACACAAAGGGATTCTGCTGATACTGTGCCATCTGATACAGTCTGTACTGGACCTCCTTAGAGAAGGGAAAAGTCCTCAGTCAGAGATTGAGCCACAGACACTAGGCCATAGCCCTAACAGCCCTATAGTTCTCTAAGGCTACATCTGCATGGTCTCCGAAGAGATGTTTGCCATCAAATGGCATGTCTGTGAGTGTGACCTATACATCACCAGAGAAGCCTGTACAATGTAATTAGGCATGATGGAGCAGGGTTACTGAGGAACTCATCACCTTGGCCACTGAGTTTGCCATGTCTAGACTTCCTGGATGATTTGCGTGGATTTATCTTCACCATTGAGGGCAACAGCTGCAAAATGATCTTCTTAGGAAAAGGGAAGTTAGGGAAAAACATTGCCATGTTCCACAAAGCATGGGTATAGTGGCTACATGAGCAGGTGACATTGAAGGAGGGCAGTGCCAGGCTACCCGCAGAGGACACCTTTTTCCCCCCACCAAATTCCAGTTTTTTTAAATTCCCTTTGAGGCAGGTGGGTAAGAAAGGATCCAGGGCTGAGTTTGATGAAGGAAGGAGCTTGTACTAAATGACTCCTCATCAAAGGGTTGACCAAAATAAATGCTAGGTCCTCCTGTGCTAGTCAGTAGTGTATAGCCACAGTATGGTTCACTGCTGTGGTTGGTCTTGCCATGGCATCCTTCACAGATTCCTGTAGGGCCTAATTAGCTGGCAGTAAAGGCTCAGCTTAAATAGTGGTAGATTGGAGAATCTCATTGGGGAAGTTTGATCTGATTTCTTCAAAGGGAAGGACTACTCAAGCACCTAGGCTACCTTTTTAAGCACAGCCTGGAATGATGCCATCTCTGCTGGGTAGGTCCTGGGTGTGTTATACGGTTCCTACAAATCAAGTAGGACTGTGTATCCGGTCAACATAAACGTCAGTGTAAAGGGACTCAGTCTACCTATACCATCAGGAAGTGTTGTAACAATTCCTAGTTATCTCACAGTGCCCCATCTGAACCCCTATACATAACAGGGTATCAGATGGTGTCTGTAACTTCGAATATGACTACTCAGATTCCCAATTAAATTGTGTAAACAGATCTATCCTTTTGTTGTAACTCTGTGCACCCAAGATGGGACACAATAAATATGTGAAAATGTTGTTTTGAACATTTATCGTAACAATTGTATTCTTACATAAAAAAAACATGAGTTGCTATTATTAGTCAAATAAGACAAAGCATGGCAAACAGCGTTATGAAAATGATGAAAAAGTTAAACAGTTCAACCATTGTAATATTATTATGCTGGTACAGTCCTATATGTTTCTACCTACACTATCAAGAGCATGGTGGGAATACCCTCTGCCAGATCAATTTGGATAGCCTACCCCCCCCCCCCATATTTGGGTATTATGTACCGGGAAGCCAGGAAGCTGGTTTGATGTAGTGCAGGATATAGTTCTTGCAGGGTAAAGGTCAGGATCAGTAGGGCGGTATCTCAGCCACATTGCACCCTGTTCCAGGATAATCTTAGCAGAAGTTCTCCTCGGCCGAATGTTACACAGAGGCAGTTTTTTTAATACAAGCACTGTTCATATCGCAATGTATCAGAGGAGCAGACTCAAAGTGAGGAGCTGTCTCCACTGACAATCATAATACTAGGGCATTGCATTCTATGTGCTTTAGAAGAAACATGATGCATGTACAGTGATTTCTCAGTATATTATCACATAAGCGAAAAGCCAAGTAAAAAGCCACCATCAGAAACAAAGGCTAAGTTAAAATGTGCTATCCAAAATGGAGGCTCTGTGTGGGTCCTGTTGTGCTTTACCACAGGTGCAGATTAATATATATGTCCAGGCAGTTAACCAGCCCACTAGCATTCCACAGAGCTAGATAATCTGCCCCTTCAGATGTGGGAAGACATAGGAAAGACGATGTGTCGCTGTCACCCATGTCCGATGCCCAACTAAAGGATCAGAGTATGTTCCAAAACAAAATCATACATGGTGTTCCAGTAATGTGGAAGAGTACCAGCATGCTTCTCTTTGCACTTCTGCGACTAAAGTAGCCTCTGACTCTCCCTCTTGGGCTGAAGTGTCTTGACTGAGGCTAGACGAATTCCCTGCAGAGGCATAAGTGGTGGTAGCAGAAAAGGAAGCTAGAGTGTTGCTGAACTGAGGTCAAAAGCTGCAGCAGGGCAGGATGAACTAGCAAAGGTCCTGGCATTAGAACAATATTGAATGGGACCCGTGAGACCATGGTGGAACAAAGAATATGCTTGGAGCCAAGAGAGGACCCAACAGCAAAACCCCAAATGTCCATGGGCCCTTACAGCACTGCAGAGGGGACAGAAGCCCACCAAAATATTTCTACCATTGCCTGGAGTACAAATGTTGGGCCAGCCAGTGCAATGGGAATTCAGGAAGGCACCATAGAAGCCTCCTCAGGAGGACTAGCCTCTACCAGTTTAGGTGGAGATGGTGCCTGATAAGACTAGCTTGGGGTAACTTACCCCTTGACCTCAAAGCCCTCCTAGGGGAATTAGAGTGCTTTCCATTTTTCTTGTGTTTTCTCCTTTTATACTTGGGGAACTTGGATGATGGAGAATAGAGGGAAGTGGACCTGGACCATGATTGATACCAGGCTTGACGATCGTCCCAGAAGTGGACCATGAAGAGTTTAGCCTCCCTTTCTTTGATACCCTGTAGGTCATGCTAGGGTCTGGTTGCATAATATAAAGTTGTGCCTAGAACTCAAGCTCCTAAGACAGTCATCATGAAGTTGATGATTGACATCTGGCCATCACAGTTGATACAGGGCTTAAAACCTGAGTTTTTTTTACTGCAAGACATATCCCTAAAGCAGCACTAGGTTTCATAGAAAATAATTTTAGAGAGCAAAAGTTTGCGTCAAGCCTGAAGAGAGAAGCCTGCAAGCTCCAGAGGGGTTCCAAAGCCCAACAAACTATTTCTAACATTGCCTGGAGTAAAAGGGCTGGGCCAACCCCTGGTAACAGTAGTTCAGGGGAGTGCCAGAGGAGCCTCCTGAAGAGGACTAGCCTCTACCAGTTCAGGTGAAGATGGTGCCTGAGGAGACAAGCATGGGGTGACTTACACCTCAATGTCCTCCTGGAGGAATCAGAGTGCTTCCTATTCTTCTTGTGTTTTCTCCTTTTATACTTGAAGGACTTGGATGATTGAGAAGAGAGGGGAGTGGACCTTGCCATGATTAACACCAGGCTTGATGATCTTTCCATGATCTGAAGTTGTGCCTAGAACTCAGGCACCAAAGACAGTCATCATGAAATCGATGACTGACATCTGTCCATCACAGTTGTTACAGGGCTTAAACCCTGGCTTTTTAAGGCAAGGCATATCTATAAATCACTACTAAGTTTCATAGAAAATAATTTTGGAGAGCAAAGCTTTGTCTCAGGCCTGAGGAAAGAAACCTGAGAACTCCAAATCCTCCTTGAAAGGGGCTGAAAAAAAGAAACTGACACAGGGTGCCAGGGTGAGTGCGATATGGTTCATGTGATGTAACCAAACTTCACTTCCAATGTTGAGCTGGAGTCAGCACCCTATACTCGTGTAAGACAGCTATGTCAGAAGTTTGCATATTCAGTCCAGCATGTAGGTTATTCTAGAGGTGAGGATTAAAAGTAGAAGTATCTATCAGAAAAACAAATACAAGTATTGTCCTCTGCCTGGTGTAATACATGTAGGATCTATGTGGAAATTGGCCCTGCTAGCTCCATGTACCTTAGTGCAGGGTTGTATTGACCCCCTATTATCTCTAGAGATTAATAGCCTTTTAACTCTATAGTGGGAGTCTAAGTAGTGTAGCTAGGCCTGTAAGTGAGGATACCCACTTGTGACAGAAGGGTCATTGCTGTCGTGAACTCTAAATTCAAAACAATGAACTGTGAGAGGGAACACTGCAATCGAGAACCTTAACTAACTAAATGAATTACGTAGCTGCAAAAAATGTTAACTTAACAAATTAATTTTATGAGTTGTAACTATGTCTTTTTAAGACTGTTTAGAGGGAACACTGCAATCGAGAACTTTAACCAAAAAAACAAATTCCATAGCTGCAAAGAATTTTAACCTAACCAATGAATTTATGAGTTGTAAATATGTTTTTTTTAGGATAATATGTCATGATTTTATTGTATGTACACTGCTTTTATGGCTTACAGCCAAAATAAAGAATGTATTGATTGATGACCCAATGTATGTATTACATGAGCCTGTGGCAGGCTGTCTTTGAGCTGTGTCACCTTTCCCCAAAAAACTTTATGCGTCACTGTATTTCCTTTAAATTCTCTGAATCCATTTAGTCGCCACTAGTGTAAGTTTTCATTAAAAGACTAAACATGGAAATACAAATCACACACTATCAATGAGGGAGATTCAGGATTTAAATGTTCCAGTGCCAAAATCAAGGCTTTTTAATTCAGCTAGTTGTGCAATCCCCAAGAGACTGTGTAAAAGTTTGTTGAGGGTGGAACTCTCCATCTCTCTTTTCTCCATAAACAGCTGCGTAAGCTGCGGAGTATTGAGGTTTGGTACCTACAGCTGGTTGAGCTGAACTGTCAGTGAATATATTTATACTGATCAAGAGGCAAAACATTGACATGGGGTATTGCAGTTTGCACTTGAGAAATTCTTGAGTTTGCAATTAAGGGTCAAACACATAGGGCCTCCTTATGAGTTTGGTGGGCAGCAGAGGTCGCCGCCAAACTCATCGCGCCACCATCCCGCCATTGCAGACTAAACTCCGCCAGGCCAATTTTGAGTTTCCTGCTGGGCCGGTGGGCTGAAACAGTGTTTCCGCCCGCTGGCCCAGTGGGTAACAGGGCCGTAACATTGCAGCCAGCTCTTAATCGAGTCGGCTGCAATGTAGCGGTGCGGCAGGTGCAGCAGCACCTGTCGCGCATTCCACTGCCCGTAATTCAGGCAGTGGAATGCAAGACAGGGTTGGGCATGGGGCCCCTGCACCGCCCATGCCAGCCTGGCGGTGTCCACGGTAGGACTGTGGCGGCTCCGCCATGGTCATAATAGGGTGGTCGGACCACCCTGTCTGCGGTAGTCCGACCGCCATTGCAAGTGTGGCGGTCTTGAGATTGCCACACTTGTAATGAAGGCCATAATCTACATCAGTGGCAGTCAAGGAAGTGGCCCTTTTTATCCATCTAAGATGTAAGGCTTTTGCGTTTGGAATGCTAGCCTTTGTGACAGCCTCTAAGGCTGGGACTGGGGTAACAACAATAATGGATTTTCCCTGAGCCTGCGGTCTTTTTTTAATAACAGCCATCTGAACTGCAGTCGGTATCTTTTCAGCACTGTGTCACCTTTATCAAATGTGACATAGGTAAAGCCAGTGGCATCTAGAATTATTTGGATGACCACATTTGTTTTGTTTACACATTTATGTAGGTGTTTTGCTTCAAGCATGTCAGTCTGTAATTATCTGAGTACTTGTGTATGTTCTAGTGTCCAATGGTTGCTGGAAAAGTCTGAAAGAATTAAATTGTACAATGGCTTTATGTGCTGTGCATAATCTGGTATGCAAGTTCTACCAAAATAAAAAAATCTTAACAAGGATTGTAATTTTTTTATGTTGTTTGATGGTTGCAATTGTGCACACTTCTCACGGAAGTGTGGTGCCAGTCTCTTCCATTCATTTGATAAGTCATATCCTAGGAACAAGACACTGAGAAAGGCTTTTTTTGATTTCTTAAAATTGAATCTGTATCCATGTTCAGCAAATCCCAAAACAATGCGATCTACTCTAGCTAAATGAGTGTTTAAGTCATCATCCGTCAAGTATATGTCATTAACATAGGACAAATCTTCCTGATCTACATCCTGCAATATTAATGTTACATGGGCAGAGAACAGCCCTGGTCTGTTCGTATACCCTTGTGGGAGCCAGCAAAAAAAATGCTAGGAGCAGAGTAGGGAAACAGTGGTTAGATCCCTGTTTTCGAGCACTGTGTTTTTGGCAGAAAGCCCATTAGAAATATCCAGGGTTGTTTTTTTTAGACAATTTTGTTCATTAATGTTGTACTGTGTCAATTTTGTATGGCAAATGTGCATGTGCAGCTATTTAAATGTCTGTAATCTAAGACTATTGTAAAGAAATGATCTGGCTTAGCTACTAGGAACAAGTGTTGTGGGTCACAGTGACAACTTAGCTTAGGCTTGCAGCCTTTTCCTTTTGACCTGGTAATTATGCTCTGTATTTCTGTATTCAATTGTTATTCATTTTATGATTGATTTTTTAAGTGGCATTGTTTTACTTTTATTATCAGCTGCTATTCTGCAAAAGCGTCATTATCACTGCTATGGATGGCATACTTTACATCATGTTCTTTTTCACTGAATCACAAGAACGCAATGAGCGGCACACAGAATGACATTTTGTATTGCCAGGCCCAAGACTGAGTAAACAGTCCAGCACATCTTGTAGGACAAAGGGCATTAGAGGGGGTACCAGCCAGAATTTCCTCCATGCTGCATGCCGTTTTTTGGTAGACCTCAGCCTATGTGTCTCCATGGATCCTGATCTGGGGACTGGTGGCCTGACCTTGTACCAAGGTAATGGGAGAGGGGTGTGCTTCTCATGGACATTTTAAGGACAGATCTGAGTTACATCGCCATGCTCTCACTTAGGGGCTAAAGATTAGGATTTTAGGTAGGAAGAGTTTTAGGCAGGAAGTGTATACTCATGTTTTAACAATATGTTGGGGTTGTTTATGTTTACATATCTAATTTTCACAATCCTGAGTTTGTTATTCCTCATTTTCCTAATCATTGCAGCTCATGCGGTTTTTCATAGATTGCAATCTTTTTAATAAATGTATTGGAAACTGTCCTGAATCTCTTTTCTTGCCTCTGTGTGTGTAAGAGACTTGTATGTGGAGAGAAAAGGCTAAGGCTTGTTTCACCACGAAGTTCCCTGAGGGATTTTCAGAGGTACATGCAAGGCTGTCACAAATCACCTTTACCGGTTGGGTTTTGGTGAGGTGCTGCTAGTGAGCCGGGAGGGTTGGGCTGACAGCTGCCAACTGGTATGGGAGTGACTCAGTAACCTACAATGCAGAAGTGCTGCCGCCTCAAATCCAGCAATCTCGTCTGAGTACGAGAGTCCTTATGACACAAGGGGTTTGTTCATTGGAGATACACACAGCTCTATAATCCCCCTCACCGGGGCTTTTGCTTCATGTTTTATGGGATATTGTGGTTGCACTCGAGGGCTGAACTTTATGGGTATTACACTATAAGAAGAGTCCCTGTCCCAGCACACATGGTTGCGGTATAGCACCAGGGCTTGTGCAAGAGCCCAAATTGCAGTGTAGGCTTGCTTTACTTGCTCTGGAATGAGGACTGATAAAGACGGTTAAATGAAAACTTCCCCTTGTGGGAGAGTTCTGACAAACTCTAGTGGCCAGTCTTTTTTAGCCAAGGGAATGTCATAGCTGTTAGTTTTTCCCAGAAAATTACTTTAATTGTGCCAATTATATTTCCCTCAATTTGTATGTTCAATGTATAGATGTAGCCTGGAGGGGGGACTATTGCCTGTCTGGGGTTTTGACTTCTATGTGGTTGTTAGTTGCTCTCACATCCAGAAGCTCTTGAAGAATTTGGCGAACTATTGTGACCTCTGCTGTGCTGCCCAGATGAGTCACCGCCCACGTCCTGTTCCTCAGTAATGTTCTGAATATTTCTGGCATATTTTGCTCAAATTGGGCAACATTCTTTCTTTTTGAATTGAGGTTTTTGTTGAGGAAGTTTCTCTTCTTTTTTTATTATGATGTCAGATGAGCATTGTGAGTCCTTTTTCAATTTCATGTAGTCCTCTTGTCTACACACTGACCTCCCTGCTTTCTCAGACCGCTTATTGAACAAGTCCTGAAAGAAAAGAGAAGGGCCTGTATCAGTATACCAATACCTAAGCATGTTTCAAATGATCATGGTCATGTAAATTATAACATTTTTCAGAGCTCTCCAACTGTGGAGATTCTCCCCGTGATTTCACTTTGTCTTTATTTTTATTTTTGTTTGTCGCAGCATTTCTTAGAATACTCTTGTGGATGTTTGGTATTATTCCTTTCAGGGTTACCTGTAAGCTGAGGTTTAATTGGTCTGGACCCTAAGTTATCACGAGCTATGCATGAATAGGTCTCAGCAATCATTTTTAGTAACTCTCGCTCTAGATTAATTAAGGAAATTTGTGCAAGATGTTGGCAAACTGCCAATGCTGCAGCTTCCACTTTTATGTTTCATAAAATAATTGAGGCTACTGTGGCAAAGTTGCCAATTAACTTCGACCCCAAATCAAGGACAGGGGCAGCTCCGTATTTGTTTTGTATCTGTTTTAGCACATCTGATAAAAAAGAAAGAGATGGTGTACCATGTTTTATGGTATATACTGAGGCACAAACTGTGCCCCATGTAGCACAGTCATCTATAGTGGTTTCCATCCCGAGTGGCAATCACATTGTGAAAATTCTATGTTTGTCTTAGGGTCCTGTATAGGGAAACGCTGCTTCAAGCTGATTTGTTTTCTGAGCCATCCAGAAATTAGTTTCCACCCATCTGGTGGGTACTTTACTCATAATGGCACTTATAGTTACTAGGTTAATTCCAGGCATAGCCAAATTGTGTTAAACCCCTGTATGGTCTAACTAGATTATTATATAATTTGCACAGATCATCTGCTGCTAACTTCTGTGTGTTTGAATATGGTTTATAAGTAGCTAAACTGGTCTTGTGGCTCCATCATTACTCAGGGGACCTAATCTAACGTTTTCAACAATGTGCAGTAGAGCATCTTAGAACCAATTTTGATGCTCCTGAAATGTCAATGGTATTTCTAAATCATTGTATTTTCTAATGTTGTGGAGTGTTTGCTACTGTGTATGTATGGAATGTATTTGTATTGGCATCGACTGGAAGAAAGTTGGCCTATGAATAAAATGTTTCAGTTTTGTACGCATCATGTGCCTCTACTGTGAATGTAATATCTCCACCCCCATTAGGTATCCCATTTTGAAGTAAATGCTGTGTGACAGCATACCTCGAATTTACTGAAATAACAACTGGATTCACCATTTAAAAAAATTTAATTCAGAGAAGGAAATACTATGTAGGGTATCCTATTAAGAGTTCAACGTTGAACAACCTACAGACAATTATAGATACTTCCTTTACTGCTGAGGAGGATTTTTCCCTAACACCACAGTCGTCACTGTTTAATGGTGAATAGGGGACCTGGGGCACACAAGAGAAACTACTTAGGAGAGACCCGTTAAATAAGTACCTGACCTTAGTACGTTGATGGAGCCATGTTATATGGTTCCTAGTGCAGTAATAGGGCAGCATATTAGGACAAAATAACTTTGAAGCGTGGAACACTGAGTCCGTCCACACCATCAGAAACTATTGGATGAAATCCTGGCTACTTCACAGGGCCTCACCGGAACCTCAAACAAGCCGGGGTGCAAGGTGATTGTGGCAACCTAAACATGACACTCTGACTCCCCAGGGTAGACGTGGAAACAGATCTTACCCTTTTGTTGTATTACTTATGCGTGCTCAGGCGAGACACAGAGAGATGTGAAAAACATTTTCAGTACATTTATTGAAACAATCGCAATTGAGCAAAAATCAAATACGCTGGGGAATTTAGGCAGATTAAACAACGCAAAGGAATCAGCATTATAAAGATGGTAAAGAAGATAAAAAATCCAACTATGTTGATTGTGATTCTAGATGTTCTAAAAGTTCCTATAGAACCCTAAAACTATCATAGAGAGCATAGTGGGTGTACCCTTCTGCCTGGCCCTATCTAAGGGATTAGCCCCAACCCCATATCTGAGGATAGTGTCAGGAGTCGACCTGTGCTAGAGATGGCAATCCTTTTGGGGGCTTGTAGATTGGCGCCAGGTAAGCAGCTTGTCAAACAGCATTCATCCGGGATGGTCATGGCCAGAATGCCCTCTGCCCCTCCCAGGTCAGTGCATCACTTACATAATAAAATCATACTGTATTGGAAGCACAGTCCTGATGAAATGCTGTGTCTAGGTCTTAGAAGCTGTCATCTGAATAGGGATCCCAAACTAGCATATTGTGTAGAGTGTTCTAAGCCTTGCATAGAAAGGACTGATTGCATGTTGTGCTAAGGCTAACAAAACAAACAGCATGTTTTCTATTTTCCTAGAATTAAAGCAAGCTGATAAAATGTATAAAAAATCATTGCTAAAAGCAGCCTTATTGAAATAAATAAAATATAGAGTGATCTAAATGAAACTAAAATAGGGGGAACCAATATGGGTCCAAGAGAGCCTCATGACCTTCTGTTTATAATGGAAGTTTGGTCATCCACTGAATGAATCCGACTTGTCATCCAAGGATAGCCCTGTTGCTCAGAGCAGAAGCAACAGAATCTGTAGTGTCCAGGTCAGAATTTAAAATGTATTTTTCAGTATCTTGATAATAATTTACAATTAGTTTGACGGTGATGCAAATTCCCTGGCAAAGTGAGCAACACCTCGCATGCTATGTCCCAAAGGGCATGAGTACAATGACACCTGAGACAAACTGCTTTCAGGGAGCGTAATATCAAACTTGCAGAAGAAAAGACGTTCTTGCCCATTGTGTCGATTCTTTTAGATTCAATGTCCACTGGAGAAGTAGGAAAAGAATTCAAGTTTATTTTACCTGTGGAGATTGCACTGTAGGGTTCTCTAGGGTTGGATGTTGTGTCAAAATTTCTGAAACACTTGGCGCTGGATGTTTGACTTACAGCTGGAGCTATGAAAGGCTTCTAACACACAGACAAGTCCAAGTGAGTCAGGGCATTGCTGAAAGGCAACAAGACTGCAGAGGTACACGACCCAAGGTGCAAGCTTTCCATGAAGATGTTAGTCTTTGGAGCTTATTTACAGTTTGGTAGCTGGGATACTCTATCAAAACGTGACTGATAGCCCATATACTGTATTGTACGTCCCATAGCCTATAATGTCCTTATATAATAGGCAGTAATACATTTCCAATACAGACAACAAGCCATCTGTCATTATTTATGCAATATTTCACCCACCAAACTGTAAATAAGGCCCTTGGCCTATTCAGTGGGGAGAAGTAATTTCAAGACTCCCACAACCCTCCAAACCAAAGTCACAAAACAGACACTTTCTTATGTAGGAGGTCCTAATGGTGAACCAAGGGTGGAGTGTAGAGAGGTATCCAAGCCACTGACATTTTGCAAATCCAGATATAGATAGATCAGAATCTGTAAAATGAGATGGAAGCAAATTATCTGACTCTTCATTATCATGTGCAACATATTGGAAGCCTTGAACAGCCTCCAAATCTGGGCCCTCATCATCCCCAGCATTTGCTATGGTAACCATGTACCTCGACTTTAGATGGGTTCTAGCCTAAGATGGTACAATGTCTGAGATGGGAGAAGGTGACTGTTAGAAAAAGGGTCTCTAGTTGGCAGTCAGTTTACACCCCATCCAAGTAGGGACCCTCACTCTACTCACAGCACAGCTCAGCTCAGGTAACCCCTGCTCACCCCCTTGGTAACATGGAACAAGCAGTCAGGCTTATCTCAGAGGCAATGTGTAAAGTATTTGTACAAATACACACAATAACACAGTGAAAACACCACAACAGGACTTCACACCAGTTTATAAAAATAGTCAATATTTATCTAAGTCAAACAAGACCAAAACAACATACATCATTGACGGAGTCGTTCCCAACAGTATGATGCCCCTTGGGGGAAAGGAGGCGCCGGTCACGGAGGAAAACAAGCCAGTGTACGGAGTCGAAGAGGTGAGGGGCTGCGGGATCCAGTGCAACGTCAGCTCCTTACTGCAGAACAGGGGAGGTGATGCAGCGTCGAGGCGAGGCATCGGTTCCATACGATCCGGCATGACGATGAATCCGGCGGGCGCCCTTCCACTAGCCACAGTGCCCCTGTATTGTGTGAGGGCAGGCACAGCCCTTTCAAGGGCATATGTCAGCTCCTCCCTCCCACGCTAGCCCGGAGAAGACTCATAAGGATATGTAGGGCACACCTCAGCTCCCTTTGTGTCACTGTCTAGAGTGAAATCACAAACAGTCCAAGTGCATTCAGCAGCCAAGCAGAGGCACAGAATGGTTAAGAAAGAAAATGCCCACTTTCCAAAAGTGGCTTTTTTAAACTGACATTCCAATTAACAACTTTAGCAAAGGATGTATTTTTAAATTGTGAGTTCAGAGACCCCAAACTCCAGATCTATAACTGCTCCCAATGGAAAACTGCACTTAATAGATATTTAAAGGCAATCCCCATGTTAACCTATGGGAGAGATAGGCTTTGCAATAGTGAAAAACAAATACATTTGGCAGTATTTCACTATCAGGACATGTAAAACACACCATTATAAGTCCTACCTTTTAAACACACTGCATCCTGCCTATGGGGCTACCTAGGGCCTACCTTAGGGGTGTCTTACATGTAATAAAAGGGAAGGTTTTGATCTGGCAAGTGGGTACACCTGCCAGGTCGAATTGGCAGTGTAAAACTGCACACACAGACACAGCAGTGGCAGGCCTGAGACATGTTTACAGGGCTACTCATGTGGGTGGCACATTCAATGCTGCAGCCCCACTAGTAGCATTCAATTTACAGGTCTTGGGCACCTCCAATAAACTTTACTAGGAACTCACTAGTAAATCAAATATGCCAATCATGGAAAACCAATTACCAACATCACTTAGACAGAGAGCACTTGCACTGGTTAGCAGTGGTAAAGTGCCCAGAGTCCTAAAGCCAACAAAAACAAGTCAGCAAAAATAGGAGGAAGGAGGCAAAACGTTTGGGGATATAAAAAGGGCCAGGTCCAACAGTGACCAATTCGGAACAAGTGTTGTCAGAATCATAGCTAGCAACAGAGGACCAGAAGACAGGGCCTTCATCTCTGAAGTGGAGGATGGGCTAGCAGAATTTGACCGGAGTCAGTGGGAGCTGGGGGAGCTCCTGCTGGAAACAGTCAAACTGGCCAGACAGGTCCATGTTGTCAGCAGGCACACCAGAGAGAGCAAGAGGGAACTTAAATAGCTCCAGCATGGCATCCTTCAAGGCTCTAACCTCCTGTGGAGTTGATGAGGCCAGGCAACTTGGAGCCTATCCACTCTAAAGTCAGTAGTTAAATCAGACAGCAAGTTTGGATTCAGGAGTGAAGACTGTTGACTGCACAATCCCCTCCTGGATCAAGAGCACATGGTCATCACGGAGCTTTGTTAGCACTTATCTTGTTTTGTCCTCAACTTGTCCTTCAACTTATCTTTCAACTACACCTTAGATCTATGTGGTGAGAGCAATTGCATCAGAGAATGTCCTTGCTTCTAGTGCTGCATGATTTAGAGCTTGAACTCTTTGACCCTAATGGCCTCCAGGTGTATCAAGGAATGTGTGTTGAATGATTTTGAGTTATATATTGTTCTGATGCACCATAAGATAATGTTGGGTGGGTCTGTCATCAACATCTGCATCCATCATTCTGACACACTGAGCAAACTAGTCAAGGTGGTGGCATAGAGTTTGGAGAAGGGAAGATGGTAGCAGGGTGAATCTTAGCCGCGGGTGTACATGCACTCCCTCCCCGAAAAAAGTTATGCAGCAGTCAAGATCTTTGTTTCTATACCCCACCTTTTTTGAGTAGCTACTGAGTACTAGCTAGTTCCTTACTAGCTAAGGTTGCTTGTCTATAGTGTTTTGGCTACAGGAGATACTGAAACGGGAGATGGCGCGAGTCAATGGCAGACATATCTGGCGGCTGGTTTTGCACAGTGACGGCAGCAGCAGCAGTTCTGAAAGGCCACCTGGCTATTTCTAAGATGCTCTTTAAGGGCCAGTGGAGGCTCCTGCATAGAGCAAGAAGGCTGGAGCGGCGACCTTTGTGGTATAAGGAAGGAGATATCTTGATAGGAGTAAATCCTACCTGAGTGAAAACAGAAGTCAGAAAGGGTAGGAACCCATACAAAGCAGATAAGTTAGAAAGTGTTTCAAGGATAAAGACAATCTCAATGTGGTCTAAATAGTTAACAGTTAAGATTTAGTAAATTATTTTAGACCTAGACTCCTTCTCAACTGTCAGGTGTAGGTGATATAGCTCCCTGAGGATCAACAGCAAGGGGGAACCCATTAATGAAGGAACAGAATTGACGCTACCTCTCAGCATACAACATCTGGGGGAAAAGGAGGCATAGAAAGAGGTTCTACAAATAAGAAAGTTATGGTCAGGAAGTCATCTCACTCAGTCAACCTTTCATGACCGGCCCTTCTTTGAGGTCATGCTTTCAAAATTGCTCAGGAGAACGGGATGATGGCTATGATGACTGCTAGTAATACTCATGAACATCAAGTGATCCAAGACAGTAACCCTGAAATGGCGATATGAAAATCAAATAGGTTTGCCCCACTGCAAGAAGTAGTAACAAAAGATACTGGGATAGCCCTGCAGGTTTTACCCCATGAACCACTAGAGACCCCTCCTGTTTCAGGGACTTTTACACCTAAAAGCTTTAAAGATAAAAGATGTGTCCTTTCAGGGCTTCTCCTGCTCTGTACGGTCAGATTTGTGTTGTGTAACAGAGTAGAGGGGGTAGGAATTGGGGAATGAGTTGGTTAAGCTCAAGATACCGGGAGCAAGCGCAGAACTGAAATTTCCATCCACTCGGAGACTTATGTAGCAAAAGAAAATGCATTTTATTAGTAATGAGAGCGATGCAGACCTCCTGTAGGAAAGTACCATCTTCCTTGGCATGTTGCCCCCATTTTTACCCATATGTCAGTATGTTTTTGCCTGCCTCACTGGGATCCTGCTGGTCAGGAGCCCAGGGCTCATAGTTTATAGTCTATGGCCTAATGTGTGTGCCTGTGTAGCGCTTAACTATGTCACTGAGGCTCTGCTAATCAGAACCTCAGTGCTTATGCTCTCTCTGGTTTTAAATTTGTCACTGTAAGCTAGTGACTTAATTTACCAATTCCAATTGGCACACTGGACCCCCCTTATAAGTCCCTAGTATATGATACCTAGGTACCCGGAGCATTGGGGTTCCAGGAGATCCTTGTGGGCTGCAGCATTTCTTTTGCCACCCATAGGGATCTCAGACAAACCCTTGCACAGGCCTGCCATTGCAGCCTTCGTGAAATAACGCGCACTTTATTTCACAGCCATTTTCACTGCACTTAAGTAACTTATAAGTCACATAAATGTCTAACCTTCATTTGCTGAAGGTTAGGTGCAACGTTACTAAGTGTGAGGTCACCCTTCCACTAGAAAAGGTGCCCCCACATAGTTCAGGGCCATTTCCTGGGACTTTGAGTGCGGGGACACCATTACACGCGTGCACTACATATTGGTCAATACCTATATGTAGCTTCACAATGGTAACTCCGAATATGGCCATGTAACATGACTAAGATCATGGAATTGTCCCCCCATTCCAAATCTGGTATTGGGGAGCCAATTCCATGCATCCCGGAGGCTCCACCATGGACCCCCAGTACTGCCAAACCAGCTCTCTGAGGCTTGTACTGCAGCTGTAGCTGCAGCTGCTGCCACCTCACAGACAGGGTTCTGCCCTCCTGGGGCAGCTCAGTCCCAGGAAGGCAGAACAAAGCATTTCCTCTGAGAGCAAGGTGTTATACCCTCTCCTTTTGGAAATAGGTGTTACAGGCTGGGGAGGGATAGCCTCCTCCAGCCTCTGGAAATGCTTTAAAGGGCACAGATGGTTCCCTTCTTGCATAAGCCAGTCTACACCGGTTCAGGGACCCCTTGTCCCCTGTTCTGGTGTGAAACTGGACAAAGGAAAGGGGAATGACCACTCCCCTGTCCATCACCACCCCAGGGGTGGTGCCCAGAGCTCCTCCAGTGTGTCCCAGACTTCAGCCATCTTGCTTTGCAAGGTGTGGGGGCACTCTGGAGGGCTCTGAGTGGCCAGTGCCAGCAGGTGATGTCAGAGACCCCTCCTGATAGGTCCATACCTGTTAAGGTAGCCAATCCCCCGCTCAGGGCTATTTAGGGTCTCTCCTGTGGGTTTTCTTCAGATTCTGCTTGCAGGTTTCCTTCAGGAATCCTCTGTAACTACTTCATCATCCTCTGACCTCAGATCAACCGCAGCCTGCTCCAGGAACCGCTGTAACAGCAACAAAGTATCCACAAGAGATACTTTCCTTCTGCAACCTCAGCTCCAAGTCAGCAACTGCAACATTTTCCATGGTGTGCACGCTCTGGGGACTCCCTGTCTTCATCCTGACGTAGTCACTCCTGTGCTTCAGCAGGCACCTTCCAAGACCACGACCGGTACCCTTGGACTCCTCTCACAGTGACGAGTGTGCTCTTAAGGACACAGAGTGTGGACATCATCGACATAGACTGTCCTGAGGTCCTTCTGATGGAATTTGGAGGAGGTAAGAACTTGCCTTCCCAGAGAGCGACGGTACCCCTGTGTACTGTGTCTTCTTCACCTCCTGAGGCCTCTGCGCACTATTTGCAAAATTCCTTTGTTCACAGCCTGGCCCAGGCCCCAGCATTCCATCCTGCGATGCTGAACTCACTGAGTTGTTCTCCAGCAGCGTGGGACCTTCCTTTGTTGTGCTGCATCAACTGCATTTTGCACCTCCTTTGTCCTGTGTCCTGGGACTCCCGGGGGTGCTGCCTGGCATCCTGAGGGCTCTCTAAAGTGCTGAGAGCCTCCTCTTCCTCCTCTCACAGAGTTGAGGCCCCCAGGTCCCTCCTGGGTCCATCCAGTGCCATTTTGACACAAAAAGCACTTTTGTCGTAGCCAAGGCTTGTTGGCAACTTCCAACACGAAATCACATCTGCAACGATCTTCACGTTGTGGGACATACTTTGCATCATGCAGGAAAACGCTGGCATCTTCCTAGGGTGCATTTCTGCAGTCTTCGACCCTTTCTGGGTTGGCGGGGGCTCCTATCCTTCCTTGAACTTCTTTCGACTTCTGGACTTGGTCCCCTTCTTTTGCAGAAGGTCCAGGAATCCAGCAGTTGTTTGCAGACTTGGTTGGTTGCTGCATAATCCCAATCACGAGGTGTAGTGTGTCCTAGGAAAACTTGCAGTACTTTACTCCTGCTTTTCTGGGCTCCTGGGTGGGGTAATTTACTTACCTTTACTGTATTCTTACTCTACTAGAGATTCTGCACACACTACACTTGTCTAGGGGGAATTTGTGATTCGCATTCCACTTTCTTAGTATATGGTTTGTGTTTCCCCTAGACCTATTTTCTCCCATTGCATTCTATAGCATTTTCTATTGTTTGCATTGTTCTACGACTATTTACTTGTCTAATTTTGGTATCTAGTGTATATATTGTGTATAATACTTACCTCCAGAAGGAGTATTGTCTCTAAGATATTTTTGGTACTGTGTCATCCAAATAAATACCTTTATTTTTGGTAACACTGAGTATTGTCTTTACTTGTGTATAAGTACTGTGTAAGTGGTATTGCATGAGCTTTGCATGTCACTTAGTTCAGCCTAAGCTGCTCTGCTATAACTACCTCTATCAGCCTAAGCTACTAGAACACTACTACTTCACTAATAAGTGGATAACTGGACCTGGTATAGGGTATAAGGTGTAAGTACCCAAGGTACCCACTACAAACCAGGCCAGCCTCCTACACCTCCTTATACAGCAGATACAACAGAGGAGACCTGTTTGTCACTCTGAATCCACGTTGCATGGGGATGTGCTTGTAGATCATTGAATAATTGAAGTATAGGGTAGTTGGTGGATGCATAGCTCACTGGCTGAAAAAGGGTGATTTTGAACAATTACTAGGACAGCACAGGTGATGGCTCAACCAAATGGCTGTCTGAGCCGAGGAAAACGCTGGGAAATTAGGAGGGTGCCCATAGGGTGGGTTCCTAAGAAACGTGGAGAGTAAGGATAGGTTGCATAGGTAGCACCGGGTGGGGAGCATATGGGAGAAAAGAAATAAAAAGTCCTCTACACCTTGTTTCTGATTTAATAAATATCCGTTCGAGCATGGGCAAAGTGTGAAGTTCACCCATACAATGGTATGGTTGGCTGGGCGAATTTGTGAACATTTAGAAATGGCAGTCATGATTACAAAACTATTAAGTTTGCAATGTGGAGTGTAACTGGTATGCAGGTAAAAAGAGGGAGAGGCAGAGGCTCCTTATTCAGCAGCTGAAAGAACAGGGGGCAGATATCATGATCTTACAAGATGCACACTTGTCGAAGACAGAATTAAGCCATGTGATTACCAGGCAGAAATGGGTGGGGGAAGTGGTTAGCACATCCCAGATAAGTGATAGGAAACAGGTGGCCATTTTAATTGCACATCAAACTGAGATACAGGTACTACAGTCGAAGGCAGATGGAAGAGGTAGATGGGTGACAGCAGCATTAAGAGTTGGTTTGAAAATGGTTGTATGTGTACAACTTGGATGATCCGGACCTGCTTAAGTAGTTATTTGGTAGACTCCAGGAATATAGAGAACCAGTTGTATGCATTGAAGAGCTTAATAAATGATAATTTAGACAGGTCTAAGTGCAAGTATAAGTTCGCCCAAGATGACGAACAGGTTGAAGTTTATGTTCAGGGATCTAGGATTAAGAGATGTTGAGAGGGAGATGATGGGAGACCAAATAATATATTCATTTTATAGAATACACAGCCACAGTTCTAGACTAGTGTATTGGTTTGTGGATAATAAATTGGTCTCAAAGGTGAGGCAAGATAAATATATTCCAACTGCTATCTCAGACCATAAACCAGTGTGCCTAGAATTTATGTTTGAGAAGAGTAGGAGCCCAAAAGAGGCCAGGTGGACAATGAAGCAAAGGTTCTTTACAACCCAGGACTTTATAAATAATCTTGAGACTCTCACCAAGGACTTTCTTTCTTTTTTTTACAATATCTTTATTGGTTTTTGTATGAACAAAATAATTGAGCAGGATATGCACCTGAATAATACCAAAGGAATACAGAAAACACCAACACCTTAGTAATAGTCACTGTAAGGTGGGGCTATTTGAGACGTTGTACCTAGTAGTTGTACCCAACTCACCTCAGTTTCAGGAGAGGAAATACCATATGTGGTGCTGCACACCTGTAAAAAGAAACTCTAACCAGAAAAATCCCAGGAGTGTGAGGGGAGCCAATTCAAGTTGCCATGTATACGTATTTGGGAGGCAGAAAGGGGTTCAGAAGCATCTGTGCTGTTTGGGATGAGGAATGTCGGCACTACCGGGTGCCTTAGACTGATGGAAGATATAAGACGAGAGCAGTCTTGGTCAAAGAAACAAAGAGCCCTCAGGTGGGGAGGTTGGAAGCATAGGAATTCCAACTTTGAACGGCAGTCAATCAGTGGTGGCCAAAGGTGAGTGAAATGTTTCTCAGCGTGGGAGAGTTTATGAAATAACTGCTCCATTGCCAAAGTCTGCTTTGGCAAAAGAGTTGGTGGAACCAGGATGCCGCTGTGGTGGGGATCTGTCCACTTGCAGTAAAGTACGATAAGCTGTTTTGCTGCCCCTGTCATGTGGCAGGTCAGTGCCTGATATGCACGGGTCACGCCCCCCAGATAGAAAGGTTTCATGCTGAGTTCCAGGGTAGCGGGGTCAAGTGGGAGTGGGAAGCCCAATACCTTTTTGATGTGGCCTAGGCTCTCCTTTCAGTATGTTCGGATCACAGAGCATGGCCACCATATGTGCAGGAAGGTGTCCGTGCAGCACCAAAAAGTCAAGGAGGTGGTTGGATACATGCGGTAGAGCCTGACAGGGGTCAGGTGCCATTGGACTACGACCTTCAGGACTAATTTTCAATGGGGAATACTTATATAGATTTTGGGAATGTCTCTCCAAAAGCAGTCCCATAGTTCATCTGTGTATGAACATTCCAAGTCGGCCTCCCAGTGTGACTGGTATGGGTCTAAGGTATAAGGTTTGGATTCCTGGAGTGTGGCATAGAGGCGTGGGATCAGGCCCTTGGTGCACTCAAAGGACCTGAGCAGCTTTTCAAATGGGATGGGGGTTTGTGTTGCTTCTTGTGCATTAGAGGGTGGAGAGGCCAGTGGCACAGCTGGTAGTATTGAAAGGGAGAAGTTTCCGGAATTCCTGCTTACACTGCTCAAAGGTTTTGATAATTGGACCTTGAAAGAGGTCACTTAGAAGCCTATAGTCTCCTTGTGACCAGATCCTGAATGACCTGTGGCCACAGGCTGGGGAGAAGTCCGGGTTCCATACTCTGCTTTCCCAGAAGGCTACTAGAGATCGCTGAATGGTATGACCTAATGTGTCAAGCAGAGAATTAAAACACATCACTACCTTACAATGTTTGGAAAGAAAGGTTTCCTGATATAGATATAGAGGAAACTGGCATGCATTTTTCGGTATGTTATATGATAATATGAAACTGGCCGCATTCAAAATGAATCATCTGTTTATATTACACAGGGTATATTGGACACCATAAAAACGAGCTAAGCTCCCGAACAGGCAACAATCTAGATGTAAGAAGTGTAACCTTAAAAAAGCAGATGATTCCCATGTTTGTGGAGTGCCCAAGACTGAAGGGTTTTGGGGATAATGTTAGTTTGATTCTTACCAACGTTCTGAAGCAAAGTATTTTGCTATGCCATTTGCATGTTTTCTCTGGAATATAATCAGGAGAGGTGGTGGATGGGGACAGGAGAAAGAAGTGGAAGCTTAGGTTCTACCTAGCACTATTAACCAGATATATGATCTCTAGAAAGTGGGCTGAGCCTTCGTCTCCTGACCTCTGAGAAAGGAAAGCACTGGTAAAGGAGACTTGTATCCGTGACTCTAAAATTACTTAAGGGCTCATTATGATATTGGTGGCCCTACCAACCGACCACTAATACCGCGGAAAGGACACCACCATGATGCCGGCAGCATCCCCCCATTCATATTACAATGTTCCCACTGGGCTGACCGTCAGGAACATTGTATTATGTCATTCCAGTCGGTCTGCCCGGTGGGAACAGTGCTACGGTATTGGTCTCGACTCCCTTAAGGGAGCCAAGACCAATACCGTAGTACTTCAGCATCCTCGGAATGGGCACTGTGTGCAAAGCAAATAGTGCCCATTCTGATGGTTCTGGGTTAGGGGTGGCCCCTGGCACTGGCTTTCCGCCAGCCTTTCCATGGCGGTTTGACTGCCATGGAAAGACTGACAGAAAGCTGAGTTGTAATTAGCACAGCGGCACTGAGTTTAGAGCCGCCGTGGCTGAGCACAACTGAGACTGTTGTCTACCCATCCGGAACTACGTTCCTGGTGGTGATGGCGGTTCTCTGGCAGCTCTGCCCACTAGGGTTGCAATGTGGAGGTCTAACCACGAGGAATGTGGAGGTCTGACTGTCATCACGACCCTGGTGGTCCAAGTAATGCCAGACTCATAATTTGGCCCATAGTCTTAACAGAAAAGAAAATTACTGGTCTCCAGTGATTGAATGTTTTTGTTCCCAGACTGAGTGAATCCAATGACTACAAAATCTTTACTCTGCTGATGCAGACTGTTTGCAGAGTAAGACGGCTTGAGAGCCCAGCCACGAGAGCAATGGCTTTCCATCTCTTGGTGGTAGGGTGAAGTTGCTACGGTCTTAAGGTAATGAGAACTAAATGAATATAAAAAACACATTCCATCACCAACACACTCCTGACTTAAAAACAGTTGTTTTAAGAGGGAGAAGGCAGGAGATACCACTGCATGCTGGCAAAGCTTATTCAAGAATTGAAACATTGGGAAAAAAACTAAGGCCCTCATTATGACATTGGCGGTAAATCCCACTTACCGCCATAGTGATGGCCGCCAACATACCGCCGCAGTGGCGTATAACCGTTTGCCATATTATGAGACACACACACCAATCCGACAGAATACTGCCACATACACAAATCCGCCAGCCCAAAGGTCAGTGCTAAAGTGGCGGTCCCAACACCCATACCGTTACGCCAACAGAACAACGCCCACCACAATATGACCCATGAATCACCACGGCAGACATTCAATGGTGGTAAACCATTGGCGGTACATACTGCAGCGCTCAGAATGCACACCCACATACAAAACAACACTACATTAGCCAATACTAAAAACACACACCTGACACTCATACACACACCACACCCACCCACCCACATCACTATAAAACACACAAACACATTACCTACAACCCTTTACAAACAACAATTACTGCCAGGAGATTGACACGAACAGCACAGAGACAACTAGACACACACACCACATACACTCATACATCGCTCACACACCCCACATCACACACTCTACCACATTACTCAACACACACTCACCAACACACAACACCCATGTCCCCGCAAAGGCACACCCGTTTCACTGATGAGGAGTTAAGGGTTATGGTGGAGGAAATTGTCAGGGTAGAGCCACAGCTGTTTGGAGTACAGGTACAGCAGATATCCATTGCCAGGAAGATGGAGCTATGGCAGAGAATCGTGGACAGGGTGAATGCCGCGGGACAGCACCCAGGAACAAGGGACGACATCAGGAAGAGGTGGAATGACCTATGGGGAAAGGTACGTTCCGTGGCAGCAAGGCACCAGCTTGCCACACATAGGACTGGTGGTGGACCCCACCTCCTCCCCCACAGCTCACAGCATGGGAGGAGCACGTCTTGGCATTACCACATCCTGAGGGACTCGCTGGAGTAGCTGGATGACTGGACACTGGTAAGTCAATATTTACCACTCATCCGTCCCCCATACCTGCATGCCATCTCACACCCTCACCCTCACCCTCACTCTGTTCACTCCACTCAATCCCACACACTGTACCAAAACATATGACTAACCTCAATGCCAAGCCCTGCATGTCATACCAATGCATGGACAGCCCTCCCAGCCCTGCATGGACACCCATCACCAAAGCATGCACATCATAGTGAAACTAACAATCACACAATACATCACCATAAACAAACAATGGTGCCAGGGCAACAGCAACAATAGAGTGGAAGCCAGGATTGTACAATATGTCACAGACATGAAGTATAATACATCACTTACATCCCCACAGGTGCCCTATCCAATGTAAGTGGAGAGGAGGTTCCACGACTATCCAGTCCCGCAACAGAAGATGCCTACAGTGATGACAGTAACTCTGGACTTCTGGATCTGGACCAACAACCTGGACCATCAGGGACCACTGGACAGTTGGTCACCCAAGCCCACTCACAGTCCACCACAGAGCCTCCCCCATAAGTATCCAACACCACAGCACCCATCCAGCGTACCTACACCTCTGTCCCTAGGACACGTCAATCAGCAGTGTGGCCACCTGTACAGGGACCCCAGTCCACACCTCATACCCAAGACAATTAGGGACCTTGGGTCAGTGGCAGTGGGCACACCGTTCAGGTGACAGAGGCACAGGCCAACAGGGACACTGGGAGGACCGCTGTGCACCAGGGGGAGGACAGGCCCAGGGAACCGACTCTCCAGGAGGCACTCACCAAGATCCTGGGAGCCTACCAAAATTCCCAGGACACAAGGGGCCAGATCCTTGACAACGTGCATGAGAACAAGCGGCTGCAGGAGGAACAGTATCAGGGGATCAGGGAGGACTTGCAGGCCATTAATACTACCTTGAGCTCCATAGCAGGGGTGCTGGCAGACATGGCCAACTTCATGAGGGAAGCAACAGCACACCAGCGGCCCCTACCACTAGCCAGTCCCTTGACCAGACATCTACTTCTGCTGAAGCTAGTGGGCAGGAGGCCCCACCACAGGACCCACAGGCCACCAGCACCCCTCCCCCAGCGGAAGGTGAACCACCCCACAAACGTTCCCTGCGACCCAGACAAAAGCCAGAGACACTTGCCAAGACCACCACCAGGAAATTAGACTCTCCTGATTGTCCCCCTTGTGTCCCATACAGTCACCTTGTCCATGTTGAACTGCCTTTGCTCCCCTTCCTATGGCTCCTTGGGCACTGGACCTGTGCTACAAACAGACTGAAACAATACTCTGGACTTTTCTCCATCATCACCCCAGTCCATTGCACTTTTCCCTCAATTTCATAGCACTACAATAAACACCCTTGAACACAACTTGACTACTAGTATTTTATGTGTTGAAAATGTACATTATGGAAACAGTCACATTTAGTGCAAATTTTCTGAACACTGTGAGAGCATACAAATAAAGACCTGTAGCTGTCTATACTCATCACATCAGTACACAGTTATGATCTCACCAATATCTGTAAAATGACAAGCCATAGGTGACAGCAAGTTGAGATGCAACAGAAGTTAATGCCATCATGCTACAGCCACATAGAAAACATCAATAGTCAAAGGAATGGTCATTTGCACTGTCTCACCTGTGTGGCATTGGAAGTATTGACATATAACTGATGTTCTGTTGTTCTCATCCTCATCCTCTGCCTCCTCATCCTCACTGTCCTCAGGGACCACTGCTGCCACAAGGGCATCTCCTGTCTACTCCTCCTGCAGAAAAGGTACATGCCACTTGAGGGCCAGGTTGTGCAACATGCAGCATGCCACTACTATCTGGCAGACCTTCCCGGGTGAGTAGTACATAGATCCACCTTTCAGATGGGGGCATCTGAACCTGGCCTTCAGGAGCCCGAAGGTCCTCTCGATGATCCTTCTGATTCACCCATTTTCCTCATTATAACATTCCTCAGCCCTTGTCCTGGCATTCCTCACTGGGGCCAGCAGCCACGATAGATTTGGGTAGCCAGAGTCACCTGCAAGTATTGAGGGACAACATTTAGCCTCACACAATGATTTGGGGATGACACCTGAAGGCATACACTAACATAAAGTGGGTGGGGACCATGGCTCACCTATTAGCCACACCCTGTACCTCTGAAGGTGGGCCATCACATTTGGGATGCTGGTATTCCTCAGAACAAAGGCGTCATGCACTGACCCAGGATACTAAGCATTAACGTGGGAGATGTACAAGTACATAATTTGCACATTCAGTGAGTGGAAACTCTTCCGACTCCGGAACACCTGTTCATTCTGGTGGGGGTGGAACTAACTCAATATGTGTCCTGCCAATTGCCCCCACAATATAGGGGATGTGTCACATTGCATAGAAACTGGCCTTCACAGTGGTCAGATCTTCCACCTGGGGGAAAGCTATGTCGCTGCATATGTGTTTCACCAGGGCAGACAAAACTCTTGCCAGCACGATTGAGAACATTGGCTGTGACATTCCTGCTGCCAAGCCCACTGTCACTTGGAAAGAACCAGTTGCCAAGAAATGGAGCACTGATAGCACAAGAGGGGGATCCCAGTCGGGTGACGGATATCAGATATCAGTTCAGACTCCAATTAAGCACACAGCTCTGTGATTGTGGCCCTGTCCAGTCTAAAAGTGAGTATAATGTGCCTGTCCTCCAGTGTAGCTAAGTTCACAAGGGGTCTGTACAAGGGGGTATGTCTCTTCCTCCTATTTATCCGCAGTGGTAGGTATCTAAGGGACACAAGAGTGAGTAGGCTGTCACAATTTGAACAATGGAACCCGAACCTCAGTGTATATAGTGCATTTATGTGATGGGACTGTGGAGCCTACCATGGCCCATGACTCTGGGGAAAAGGCCCCTGTCTTCACTTCAGAGGAGTTGGAGCGTTTAGTAACTGTAGCCGGGTGCTTCACAGCCTGGCTACTACTGGCGGCGATTATGGGGAAGAAGGGTGCCCCGGGGGCACCGTCGACGTAAACCCCGAAGCAGAAGGTGTAGGGAACCCAGAAATCCAGGTTCTCGTGGATTCAAAGGACGGGCGTCCGACGCGGCCTGCGTCGACAGCTGTGAGCAAAGAGCCGGAGGAGGAAGATGGACAGAGACCAGATTCCCCACCCGAGACGGAGGAGAGAAACCCCACGAGCACGGAAGACTTGAGCACAGCGGCCAAAGGGGCCTAAGGAGACTTGGTGACTGCCACGTCCCTAGAGGGGCGTGGCTAAGGCAGGTACATGCCTGCATCCAAAGTGGTTATAAAACACTGCTGGGGAGGGAAGAGGGAGCAGGAGGAGGGAAGGATTAAAGTGGGGAGCCAGAAGGGGAACGGTTTCACTGTCGGGCAGAGAGGACTAAAGGGTAGAAAAGCCTACCTGGTATATCAGTGCATGATTTGTTTTCTTTCTTCCCTCCCTTTCAGTACTTTTCTTTCCGGATCCTCAGTAATCTTGTTTCCCTCCACATAAAATTAAATATGGGTTTTTATACCGACACCCTCCCCTTCTAACCCACTACATGTCGTTCTGAGGTGGACTGTGCTAACAACAGTTCCCTCCCTTTCATTACATGACTAGACACATATATTAATCTTTATTTTTTTTTGGTTTCCCTCCTTCTTTTTCTGCATATTTGAACTTACCTTGTGTACACTGAGAAGCTGAAGGAGCACGATAGTCTCGAGTAAAGCACAAACAGGACTGATGTAAGATCCCTCCCACCTCAACGCACTTCCCCCTTTCTAACCCACTCCAGAAGTCCAAATTAAAAAGACTTACCTTTCCTTTTTCTCTTTCCCGCTTCCTCCGTTGACCAACCCAACGCCACTGGAACTTCATCTGGTTGGAGACCATAGAGACCCTCTATCGGGGAGGACTCACCTGGGACGAAGAAGAAAAAGGACATTAGATACAAGGACCATTGGGACTGGGACCTATAAACTGTATAAAAGACACACTTAAAGAAAATAAAATGTCACCTAAAACCTCTGATAATCCGACTTGTCTCCCTTCTGTCCGTGTCCGCTACACCCACACCTTGTACAGTGGTGTCAGAAGTTTGATTGGAAGTAGCAGCAGACAGAGAGATACTCAGACTGGGCGACCATGTAGGTGAAACCAACAATCGAGGATTCAACGGTTAGCGGAGGGACAACGTCATCTCCAAGTAATCTGGGAAGAACACCAAAGAGAAGCTAGAATGGATAGAGAGAGACTCTCCAAAGTGCTCTTAAAAGCCAGGCCACTATAATTGCGAATAACCAGCTCATACATGAGATGGCGTTACAAAAACTTACGGACACCCTAGCCGCTACCAAAGTCCACCCCAACATCCCCAGCTCCATCCTTCAAAAATACCAGGAAGGTGAAGATCCTGACGCGTTCTTCACGAACTTTGAGCGGGTGGCCACCTCCGCTACCTAGCTGGAAGTTCGGTGGGGACAATACGTGGCGCCGTTGTTGACGAGTAACCTCCAGGTAGCATATCACGCGGTTAATCCAGCCGGAAGCACCCCATATAAAGAGATAAAGAAAAGTATACTAGAGCGTGTGGGGCTTGATACCGAACATTATAGGCTTAGGTTTAGAAAGATCAAGTGGTCTCCGTCAGAAGATCCCCGGACCCTATATTATCGAGTGAAGGATCTGAGACTAAAATGGTTAGGCCCTATTGGGACTGAGAGGGAAGATATCATAAAAACCATACTCCTAGAACAATATTTAGAAGCATTACCCGCCGTTACTCATAACTGGATCAAGCAGCATCCCAATGTGGATACGAACATGGCCATCGTTCAAGCTTGCGCATACCACAGGTCGGCTGATTTTAAACCGGGTCCATCAAAGTCTGTCAGCCTGGTCAACCGGCTAATAGGGATTCCCTATCAGCCTCCTCCCTGAAGGAGACCCCTGTTCATCGCTCCAGTGAAAAACTCCCAAGGCAACAGCCCCAGTGTTACAGTTGTGGAGAGTGGGGACATATCGCCCGACTGTGCCCCCACAAAGAGGAAAAAGTCGAACCCATGGAGATTGGGATTACCCGAGGTCGAGTTTTATATACGGGGAGGGATAATGCCAAACACATCAGAAGGATAATTATCAATGGTCACAAAATCACCTCCTTGGTAGACTCCGGTTGTAGCAAATCCGTCATTAGGGCTGACCTGATAGACCCAGACATCCAAGCTTCCCAGAAGGTTGTTTCTATTGGATGTATCGACGGGGAACTGAGAGACTATCCACTGGTTTCTGTTGTCCTCGAGTGGGAAGGGAGACGAGACCCAGTGAACATGGGTGTCATTGAAAACCTAGTGAAGAATGTATTGTGCGTACAGACTATGCACATTTTACCGACCTGTTACAGAGTGTCCAGGAGAAGAGTCATCTGGACTCGTGGTGGGGAGAGGCCCCTTTTTCAGAAACCACTATAAAAGCGAGAACTTAAAGGTATAAACCAAGCAAGAGAGAGAAGAGAGAGAGGAAGAAGTTGTATCTGTTGAGGGAAAAGAGAGAAGAGCCAATGCAGGTACGGAGTGTAACAGTCCTCTCCCTACCCCCTTTCCACAGTAGCCAACGAGAGGACTCCACCCTCCACAATGCCTGGAGGGCAGCGAAACCTGAGATCACAGGCTAGGTGGGTTCCTATTTTGTAATACAAAAGAGCCTCCTGTACTGGATCACAAATCATAATAACCACGAAAAGAAGCAACTAGTCATTCCTGAGCCGTACCGGATTCAAGCACTCCACTTAGCACATAGTGAGATGGGAGGGGGACATTTCGGTAGAGAAAAAACTGAAGAATACCTTCTGCGCCGGTTTTACTGGCCAGGGGTGTATGCCCACATACGGCGGTTTTGTATGCAATGCCCCAGATGTCAGATGATAGACCCAGGGCCCCAAAGGAAGGCACCGTTACAGCCGTTGCCGATTATAGACATATCCTTCTCAAGGGTGGGGATGGATTTAGTGGGACCCCTCATTCCTTCCACAAAGGGGTATACCTATATTCTGGTCCTAGTGTACTATGCAACGCGGTACCCAGAAGCTATACCCCTCTCCAGCATGACTGCTAAGAATGTGGCTCATGCTATGGTTGGCCTCTTTTCAAGAGTAGGGTTTCCAAAAGAGATTCTGACTGATCAAGGAACCCCGTTCATGTCCAACTTAATGGCACAGATTTGCCAGATCCTGGGAGTCAAACAAATAAAGACCTCTGTATACCATCCACAAACAGACGGTCTTGTAGAAATATATAACCGTACCCTTAAGGTCCTGTTGAAAAAGACCATTTCTGAGTCCGGGAGGGATTGGGATAGGAAGCTACCCCTAGTCCTATATGCCGTAAGAAGTCACGTACAGGTTTCTACCGGTCACAGCCCCTTCGAACTGGTCTTTGGGCGTCAACCAAGGACCCTTCTCGATATGGCTGCTGAACTATGGGAAGAAGAAGAAGGAGGCGAAAAACAGATACTAGAGTATACCGAACAATTAAAAATCCAACTACAGATGGCTGGGAGGAAGTGCGTACACATCTTGAGAAGGCCCAAGAAAAGCAGAAGCGCTATTATGATCGAGGTACGAGGTTAAGACAGCTACAACCAGATGACAAGGTTCTTATCCTGCTTCCTAGTTCAGACAATAAACTGTTAGCTAAATGACAGGGTCGATATAGAGTAGTAAAGGTTATAACCCCTGTTACTTACCTGGTCGAGCTGTCAAAGGATCCTAGAAAGACACAAATCTATCATATTAATCTGTTAAAAAAATGGGAAGACCCTGACCTATCACCCCTGTCTGTGTCCACAGGATTCCATGTGACCCCAGCAAATGAACTAGAACCAGAATTATGTTCTACCACTCAAAGTTCGGGGCCTGACAGGCCCAGATCAGTTCTTCTTTGCTGCCACATCAGCAAACACAACTTAATACCCTTCTCCAACAACACAAAGGGTTCTTCTCCTCAAAACCTGGGAGAACTTGTCTGACACAACATCATATTAGAACCTCGGGTGGAAAAGTCGTTCGCCTCCGGCTATACCGTATTCCAAAAGCACGGAAGTATCTAGTAGAACAAGAGGTAGAGAAAATGTTGCAAATGAAGATAATAGAACCCTTGGTGAGTCCATGGTGCTCCCCAGTCGTCCTGGTGCCAAAGCCGGATGGTTCTGTATTGATTTTAGACAGTTGAATGCGATATCCCATTTTGATATCTACCCCATCCCTCGGTTAGACGAGCTGTTAGTAAGATTGGTTAAGGCTTGTTAGTTGTCCACTCTGGACTTGACCAAGGGATATTGGCAGATACAGTTGGCCCCGGAAGATAGAGAGAAGATGACCTTCTCCACGCCTTCGGGTCTTTATCATTTCACGGTACTCCCATTTGGACTGCATGGGGCTCCCGCAAACTTTCAGAGACTTATGGACCGACTTTTGAGACCTCACTATGAGTATGCTGGTGCTTATTTAGATGACATAGGGGGTCATTTTGACCTCAGCGGTCTTTTTCCAAGACCGCTGAGGGACCGCCGTGCGGAAGACCGCCAGTGATGGCGGTTTGCTGCTTGGCCTATTATGACCGTTGGCAGCTCTCCGTCCTTTTACGGACGGAGAGCTGCCAACAGCCATACTGGCGGGAGGCGGGGAAGTGGAGGTTGCTCTACCTCCACCGCCACGCCAACAGAACACCGCCCAGAGAATCACGTCCTGTGATTCGCCGTGGCGGTGTTCTGTTGACGGTGTGGTGTCGGCGGAGCAGCCCCCATGGCTCCGTCCCCTCCCGGAGGATCGTCGGACCAGGTAAGTCGATCGTCCGTGAGGGGAGTGGGGTGGAGGGGGTTGTGTGTAGTGCGCTTGCATGGGGGTGTGCGTGTGTGTATGTAGAGGGGGTGTGTGAGTGCGTGGATGCTTGCGGGGGTGTTGTGTGTTTGGGAATGAGTGCGTGTATGTCTGTAGGTATGTCTGTATGGATGTGTGCGTGTATGTATGAATGTGGGTGTGTGTGTCTGACTGTGTGTGGATGTTGGCATGTATGTCGGTGTGTGTGCGTGTATTTGTGTTGGTGGTGCCTGCGTGCGTGTATGTGTATGTATGTGTATGAAGGATGTTATGTTGGGGGTCGGGAGGGGGGTCCTGCCACCTTTGGGGGGTGGCAGGGTGGTGGGGGGGGTAGGGGTGGGAGTCGGGGTGGTGGTGGTGGGTGGGAGAGACCCCTATCAGTGTCAGGGAAGGAATTCCCTGGCACTGATAGTGCTCACCGCCATGGATTTCATGGCGGTTTCAAACCGCATGAAATCCATGGCGGTCAGCAGGGTCCAAATACCGCCGGCGGTATAGTGACGGCAGCCGGGCTGGAGACCCAGGTCTCCAGCCCAGCGGGCGGAACGGATAAGTGTCGGATGACCATGGCGGTAACCGCCATGGTCATAATACAAAAAAAAAGTGAATCCTGGGAGGACCACCTCACGCACCTAGACAGAATATTCCAGCTACTATATGCCGACGGCCCAAGGCCAACCCGTCCAAAAGCCACCTTGCCTGCAACGACATCGCATATCTCGGCTACTTCATAGGAAAGGGACAAATCAAGCCACAAACAAATAATTAGAATCTATTCTACAGGTACCTGTTCCGTCCACAAAAAGGGAACTTCGATCCTTCCTCGGACTAGTAGGATACTATAGGAGGTTTATACCCAATTATTCCACCCTAGCTGCACCACTGACCAATCTATTAAAAAAGGGACAGCCGGTAAAGATAGCAACCTTAAAACCGGCTCAACTGACTAGCTTCCATACCCTAAAACAAAGTCTCACCACCGAACCAGTACTACGCTGCCCGGACTTCACAAAACCATTCAATCTCCAGACTGACGCTTCCGATGTGGATATTGGAGTGGTATTCTTTCAAAAGGACAAATTTGATAATAATCACCCCATCGTGTTCATTAGTCGAAAACTTAAATGCTTAGCCATCAAATGGGCCATTGAAAACCTTCAATACTACCTTCTAGGACACCCCTTTACTTTGTATACCGACCATGCTCCCCTTACTTGGTTGTCCCGACTTAAGAACACAAATCCCCGCATTCTACGATGGTTCATGGAACTAAAACCCTTTTCTTTTCAGGTGCAACATATCCCAGGACACCAACAGTGCACGGCGGATTACCTCTCCCGGTACCCCATGGGCTCAGAACTCCAACAGTCCCTCTCTAGGGGAGGGATGTGTAGCCGAGTGCTTCACGGCCTGCCTACGCCTGGCGGCGATCATGGGGAAGAAGGGTGCCCTGGGGGCACCGCCGACGTAAACCCGGAAACAGAAGGTGACGGGAACCCGGAAATCTGGGTTCCCGTGGATTCAAAGGATGGGCATACGACGGTGCCTGCGTCGACAGCTGAGAACAAAGAGCCGGAGGAGGAAGATGGACAGAGACCAGATTTCCCCGCCCGAGACGGAGGAGAGAAACCCCGCGAGCACGGAAGACTCGAGCACAGCGGACAAAGGAGCCTAAGGAGACTCAGTGACCGCCACGTCCCTGGAGGGGTGTGGCTAAGGCAGGTACATGCCTGCATCCAAAGTGGTTATAAAACACTGCTGGGGAGGGAAGAGGGAGCAGGAGGAGGGAAGGATTAAAGTGGGGAGCCAGAAGGGGAACGATTTCACTTTCTGGCAGAGAGGACTAAAGGGTAGAAAAGCTTACCCGGTATATCTGTGCATGATTTGTTTTGTTTTTTCTTTCTTCCCTCCCTTTCAGTACTTTTCTTTCCGTACCCTCGGTAATCTTCTTTCCCTCCACATAAAATTAAATACGTTCTGAGGTGGACTGTGCTAACAACAGTTCCCTCCCTTTCATTACATGACTAGACATATATATTAATCTTTATTTTTTTTAGGTTTCCCTCCTTCTTTTTATGCGTATTTGAACTTACCTTGTGTACACTGAGAAGCTGAGACCACGGGGAGCACGATAGTCTTGAGTAAAACACAAACAGGACTGGTGTTTAACCCTAAGATCCCTCCCACCTCACCGCACTTCCCCCTATCTAACCCACTCCAGAAGTCCAAATTAAAAAGACTTACCGTTCCTTTTTCTCTTTCCCGCTTCCTCCGTTGACCCTTCATCTGGTTGGAGACCATAGAGACCCTCTATCGAGGAGGACTCACCTGGGACCAAGAAGAGAAAGGACATTAGATACAAGGACCATTGGGACTGGGACCTATAAACTGTATAAAAGACACACTTAAATAAAATCAAATTTCACCTAAAACCTAAAACCTCTGATAATCAGACTTGTCTCCTTTCTGTCCGTGTCTGCTACACCCACACCTCGTACGGTAACCTAGTACGGACTGCTGTATGGGCCTCCAGACCAACAGGTGAGTACATGATGGGCACGATGCATATAGGAAGGATGCATGGAGATGTGTGTGCAAGCATCGTGTCATCGGGGGCGAAATGTCTTGTGGTGGTGTACATGGTGTGTGCCAGCCGATGTGTGTGCCAATGGTGATGGAAACATGTGTAATGGTGTCCTCCTGTCTGTATTCCCTCTGCAGGTCAGCGCCCATCAAAAGAAGGGATTATGGCATGGCATTACCAAGGACAGTCTGACCCTGGGGGTCTATGGCAGGCGGAACACCTATTGTCGGAAACAGTGGAAGGACCTGACATGCTGGGCATGGAAGACTGTGGAGGCCCAGCTGGGGATGGCCTCCAAATGAGTAAGGGGTGCCTGTTGGAGCCCCACCCCTCCTGATGGTCCTCGTACTGGCAGTGGCCAACCCAGAGCTGGATGGGCACTTGAGGGCATCACAGCAGCCACAAGGGGGTGAGTACAGTGGGCATTACTACAATAATTGGCAGGTGGCATGGGATCCAGGTGGTGGATGTGACTTAGTGGATGCCCCTTAGGCCAGGCCAGACATTGCAGCGTGATCCATCTCAAGGGTAATGGGTGTATGGCAAATGCAGGTAACCTAGCTTGTTAGCATAGCATGTCAGTCAGGGTTTTGTGGTTACCAGGAGGGGTGTAGTTGGCGGTGTGTGGCCCTCATCTTGCCGTGGCATCTAGCCAAATCACTGGCAGTGCAATGAATAGTGCTCAAGCCTAATCCCTGTGTGTGACGGTGCTGTGAATGCCAACTGTGGTGTTGGTGCAGTAATTGACCCAGTGTTTTCTTCCCCTCTCCCCCCCATTTTGTCTTCTGTCATCCTGTCCATGTGTGCATTAGCATCAACTGGCAGATGAGCAGGGGCACCAGCGACAGAGGGAGCTGCATCCCACAGGACCCTGGAGGCAGAGTCCACCGACGCCAAGGGAACCAGTGGGACAGAGGGTGAGGGGAGCGCCACGGCAGAGACAGGAGGCAACAACACAGACTCAGATACCCCCTGTAAGGAAATGCCTCCTTGGCATGGTTACCTCCTGACTTTTTGCCTTTGCTGATGCTAAGTTTTGATTTGAAAGTGTGCTGAGGCCTGCTAACCAGGCCCCAGCACCAGTGTTCTTTCCCTAACCTGTACTTTTGTTTCCACAATTGGCACACCCTGGCATCCAGGTAAGTCCCTGGTAACTGGTACCCCTGGTACCAAGGGCCCTGATGCCAGGGAAGGTCTCTAAGGGCTGCAGCATATCTTATGCCACCCTGGGGACCCCTCACTCAGCACAGACACACTGCTTGCCAGCTTGTGTGTGCTGGTGAGGATAAAACGACTAAGTCGACATGGCACTCCCCTCAGGGTGCTATGCCAACCTCACACTGCCTATGAAGTATAGATAAGTCACCCCTCTAGCAGGCCTTACAGCCCTAAGACAGGGTGCACTATACCATAGGTGAGGGCATAATTGCATGAGCACTATGTCCCTACAGTGTCTAAGCAAAACCTTAGATATTGTAAGTGCAGGGTAGCTATAAGAGTATATGGTCTGGGAGTCTGTCATGCACGAACTCCACAGCACCATAATGGCTACACTGAAAACTGTGAAGTTTGGTATCAAACTTCTCAGCACAATAAATGCACACTGATGCCAGTGTACATTTTATTGTAACATACACCCCAGAGGGCACCTTAGAGGTGCCCCCTGAAACCTTAACCGACTACCCGTGTAGGCTGACTGGTTTTAGCAGCCTGCCACACACCAGACATGTTGCTGGCCACATGGGGAGAGTGCCTTTGTCACTCTGTGGCTAGTAACAAAGCCTGTACTGGGTGGAGGTGCTTCACACCTCCCCCTGCAGGAACTGTAACACCTGGCGGTGAGCCTCAAAGGCTCACCCCCTTTGTTACAGCACCCCAGGGCACTCCAGCTAGTGGAGTTGCCCGCCCCCCTCCGGCCACGGCCCACTTTTGGCGGCAAGGCCGGAGGAGATAATGAGAAAAACAAGGAGGAGTCACTGGCCAGTCAGGACATCCCCTAAGGCATCCTGAGCTGAGGTGACTCTGACTTTTAGAAATCCTCCATCTTGCAGATGGAGGATTCCCCCAATAGGGATAGCAATGTGCCCCCCTCCCCTCAGGGAGGAGGCACAAAGAGGATGTAGCCACCCTCAGGGCTAGTAGCCATTGGCTACTATCCCCCCAGACCTAAACACACCCCTAAATTTAGTATTTAGGGGCTCCCCAGAACCTAGGAACTAAGATTCCTGCAACCTAAGAAGAAGAGGACTGCTAAGCTGAAAAACCTTGCAGAGAAGACAGAGACACCAACTGCTTTGGCCCCAGCTCTACCGGCCTGTCTCCCCACTTCTAAAGACACTGCTCCAGCGACGCTTTCCACAGGGACCAGCGACCTCTGAATCCTCAGAGGACTGCCCTGCATCTAGAAGGACCAAGAACTCCCGAGGACAGCGGCTCTGTTCACCAAAGACTGCAACTTTGCAACAAAGAAGCAACTTTGAAACAACTTGCGTTTCCTGCCGGAAGCGTGAGACTTGACACTCTGCACCCGACACCCCTGGCTCGACTTGTGGAGAACAATCACTTTAGGGAGGACTCCCCGGCGACTGCGAGACCGTGAGTAGCCAGAGTTGACCCCCCTGAGCCCCCACAGCAACGCCTGCAGAGGGAATCCCGAGGCTCCCCCTGACTGCGACTGCCTGCTTCTAAGAACCCGACGCCTGGTAAGGACACTGCTCCCGCAGCCCCCAGGACCTGAAGGATCTGACCTC
Organism: Pleurodeles waltl; assembly: GCF_031143425.1. Taxonomy (NCBI): domain Eukaryota; kingdom Metazoa; phylum Chordata; class Amphibia; order Caudata; family Salamandridae; genus Pleurodeles; species Pleurodeles waltl. Next base: position 265,660,516 of record NC_090443.1, on the reverse strand, counting down.
CAGTGCAGGAGCGACCCCCAGGTGGCCCTCTCCCTTGCCCAGGTGGTGGCTACCCCGAGGAGCCCCCCCTTGCCTGCCTGCATCGCTGAAGAGACCCCTTGGTCTCCCATTGATTTCTATTACAAACCTGACGCTTGTTTGCTCACTGCACCCGGCCGCCCCCGTGCCGCTGAGGGTGTACTTTCTGTGTGGACTTGTGTCCCCCCGGTGCCCTACAAAACCCCCCTGGTCTGCCCTCCGACGACGCGGGTACTTACCTGCTGGCAGACTGGAACCGGGGCACCCCCTTCTCCATTGAAGCCTATGCGTTTTGGGCACCACTTTGACCTCTGCACCTGACCGGCCCTGAGCTGCTGGTGTGGTAACTTTGGGGTTGCTCTGAACCCCCAACGGTGGGCTACCTTTGACCCAAACTTGAACCCCATAGGTGGTTTACTTACCTGCAAAAACTAACAAACTGTTACTCCCCCCAGGAACTGTTGAAAATTGCACTGTCTAGTTTTAAAATAGCTATATGTGATTTATGTGAAAACTGTATATGCTATTTTGCTAATTCAAAGGTCCTAAAGTACCTACCTGCAATACCTTTTATTTGGAGTATTACATGTAAATCTTGAACCTGTGGTTCTTAAAATAAACTAAGAAAATATATTTTTCTATTCAAAAACCTATTGGCCTGGAATTGTCTCTGAGTGTGTGTTCCTCATTTATTGCCTGTGTGGGTACAACAAATGCTTAACACTACTCCTTTGATAAGCCTACTGCTCGACCACACTACCACAAAATAGAGCATTAGTATTATCTCTTTTTGCCACTATCTTACCTCTAAGGGGAACCCTTGGAATCTGTGCATACTATTCCTTACTTTGAAATAGTGCATACAGAGCCAACTTCCTACACCTCCTCTGATGGAAGCTCCCTGGTGACCACCCCAGCTGCAGGTACAGCCGCCACACTGTACCAGCCCCGCCCTCGCAGTAGCCCCTCAGTGAGTTGCCTGAGCCCACTCACCCAGAAGGGTGGGCATCTCCTTCGCCCCAGGCACCTCAGGCCCTGCCCCAGTCAGCCCTGCTACCCTGAGTGAGGAGGCTATTGACCTCCTGAGATCCATCTCTGTAGTGCAGTCAACCATAGTGAATGCCATCCGGGGGCTGGCATCCCAGATGCAGCAATGCAATGCATTCCTGGAGGGCATTCACAGTGGATTGGCGGCCCAACAGAGATCAATTCAGGCTCTGGCTTCCTCTCTGATGGCAGACATTGTTCCATTTTCTACTGCCCTCCCCCCCAACTATCACTTCTCAGTCCCAGTCTCCTCAAACTCAACCCATCCCATGCACACATACTGACGAACATGCACACATGACAACACACAAGAGTGGCACAGTCAAACACAGGCACCACACTTCATCCCACAAGCACTCACACAAACACCAGACAGTGGCAGACACAACCATATCCACTGCCTCCATTGTCTCCCCCTCCTCCTCCTCCTCATCCACCTCCCTCACATTCTCATCCATACTCACACCTGCATGCACTGCATCAACATCCACCACACCAAGCAGCACACACACCTCGCTAGCAGACACCTCCACAACATCCATGCCCCCGTGCCCTGTGTCCTCTCCCACCCTGTCTCTACCCTCCTCTTAAAGGACTCAAACGCAAGCACTCACACATGCAACAGCCATCCACCGCACATCAGCACACTGCCCATGCACCTGCACCCAAGTCCAGCAGACATACACCTCCAACAACCACACCCTCAACCTCCACTCTCATTCCTCCTCCCTCATCCCGCCCCTCCATCCCTAAGAAGCTTTTCCTTGCCCAACTTGACCTCTTTCCTCCTGCCCCGTCCTGACCGTCAGAGCAGGGTCCCAATGACCCAGCCCAGCACCTCAGCCAAACAGTCCACGCGGACAGCAGTGGCACCACCTAGTCATGGTGGCAAGTCAGTGAAGGATCCCAGTCCACCAGCCAGAAAGGTCAAGGATCCCTCACCTCCTGCCAAGAAGGGGAAGGAGCCTGCACCTCCTGCCATGAAGGGGAGGAAGCCATCGACTCCTGCCCGTAAGGCTAAGGCGCATGCACATCCTGCCATGAAGGGGAAGAAGACCTCAACTCCAGCACAGGCTGTCAGAGGGACACCACCACCAGTGGTCACAGGGCCCCCACCGCCAGCTCAGGGATTGCATCCCTCACCTCCAGCAGAGGCTGCCCAGGAGGCACCTCCACCTGCCAACACGGTGCATCCCTCACCTCCAGCAGAGGCTGCCCAGGAGGCACCTCCACCTGCCAACACAGGCCAGCCCTCACCTCCAGTGGAGACTGTCAGGGTGACACCGCCACCACCAGTGGTCACGGGCCCTTACCAGCTGAGGAAGTGCATCTCTCACCTCCAGCAGAGGCTTCCCAGGAGGCTCCTGCTGACACTGTGTAGCCCTCACCTCCAGATGACACAGTGCAGCCATCACCACCAGGAGAAGCCATGTAGGCCACTCTCCAGGGACTGCTGTACAAGGGCCCCCCTCCAGGAGCAGTGGGCATGTTCCACACCTGAGAGATTGTGACCTTGCACTCCCCAGGACAGAGAAATGGGCATTGAGCCCCTTCCAGAACAAGTGGGAAAATCACCCACACCAGAGACTGTGGCCTTGCACTCCCCAGCAGAGAGAGAAAGGGCATGGAGCCCCCTCCAGAACCAGTGGGAAAGTCACCCACTCCAGAGACTGTGCCCTTGCACTCCCCAGCAGAAAGAAATGGGCATGGAGCCCCCACCAGAACAAGTAGGCTTGTTTCCGTATTCGGCTCATTTGCCCCCCAGCCCCCATGCCCCTGAGGTGCCTGCCCACTTGCAAACTGATTCCCCTGCAGAGTTCTATCCGGATGAAGTCAGGATTCGAGTTGGGCCTTGGACTGTGCCCTGTGGCCATGTGGGCCCTTAGTACACTTGACTGGGCATTGGCCTTTGTGTACATTTATGCATATCTGTTTTTCACACAATTGGTTTATTTGGTAGCTCTTTATATCAATACATTCTCATAACTGCTTTCTTGTTGTCCTTGCATTATTCTGCCGTGTATCGTGTGGCATTGTTTTTCGTCTATAGCTGGTTGTGTGTATGGTGTGTGTCTGTTGTGCGTGTGTGTCATTCTCTGTTTCCTTCCCCCACTTGTGTGCTAGGTGGCTGTACTCACTGTCATTGTCTTTGTCGGCGTTGGTGTTCCAGGTGGAGCATGATGTAGATGAGCAATGGGAAGACTTGCAGTACCAGTTCCATGGCGGAATTGTTCTTCCCTGTGTCTCCGATGGTGAGGCTTTGCTCTTCTGTGATGTGTTTCTGCCAGGCTTTTGATGGCATTGGTACCGCCCCGGAAATCCTGGCGGATTGCAGGGTCAAAGGTGGGCAGTACTTTGTCTTCCGCCTGGCTTTTGTTCGCTACTGCCGTGGTCAGTGGTGTCAATCACCCTGGCGGTTGGTGTGGTACATTGGCTGTCTATGGGAGTTTTCTCCGCTATGGTCATAATTTGATGGTAATTACCGCCATCCTGTTGGTGGTATTACTGCCACTTGATCACTCACTGCCAGGGTCATAATGAGGGCCTAAATCTGTATTGGGGTGTTAAAAAAGAGTAACTGATGTCAGCATTATGAGAAAGTAGCCTCTTTCTAGTATAGTTACCCCCATGTTTGGCCTGTTTGTGAGTGTGTGTCAGTGTGTTTTTACTGTGTCACTGGGATCCTTCTATCCGGGACCCCATGGCTCATAGTTAAAAACCTGTATGTGTGTGTGTTTTGCCTGTCTCACTGGGATCCTGCTAGCCAGGACCCCAGTGCTCATAGTTTGTGGCCTAATGTATGTGGTGTCAGTAGTGCTTGACTGTGTTACCGAGGCTCTGCTATTCAGAACCTCAGGGCTTATGCTCTCTCTGCTTTTAAATTTGTCATTATAGGCTAGTGACTTCATTTACCAATTTTAATTGGCACACTGGACCCCCCTTATAAGTCCCTAGTATATGGTACATAGGTACCCAGGGCATTGGGGTTCCAGGAGATCCATATGGGCTGCAGCATTTCTTTTGCCACCCAGAGGGAGCTCAGACAAACCCTTGCACAGGCCTGCCATTGCAACCTTTGTGAAATAACGCACATGTTATTTCACAGCCATTTTCACTGCACTTAAGTAATTTATAAGTCACCTATATGTCTAACCTTCACTTGCTGAAGGTTAGGTGCAAAGTTACTAAGTGTGAGGATGCCTTTGCACTAGCAAAGGTTCCCCCACATAGTTCAGGGCCATTTCCCAGGATTTTGTGAGTGCCAATACCTATATGTAGCTTCACAATGGTAACTCCGAATATGGCCATGTAACATGTCTAAGATCATGGAATTGCCCCCCCATTCCAAATCTGGTACTGGGGAGCTAACTCCATCCATCCTGAGGGCTCCACCATAGACCCCTAGTACTGCCAAACCAGCTCTCTGAGGCTTGCACTGGAGCTACAGCTGCTGCCAACTCACAGACAGGGGTCTGTACTCCTGGGGTCTGAGCAGCTCAGTCCCAGGAAGGCAGAATAAAGCATTTCCGCTGAAAGCAGGGTGTTAACCCTCTTCCTTTGGAAATAGGTGTTACAGGCTGGGGGGTAGCCTCCCTCATCCTATGGAAATGCTTTGAAGGGCACAGATGGGGCCCTCCTTCCATAAGCCAGTCTACACTGGTTCAGGGACCCCTTGGGGGTGATTATGACCTTGGCGGACGGCGGAGGCCGTCCGCCAAGGTACCGCCGCCAAATGACCGCACCGCGGTCAAAAGACCGCGGCGGCCATTCAGACATTTCCTCTGGGCCGGCGGGCGCTCTCCAAAAGAGCGCCCGCCGGCCCAGAGGAAATGCCCCTGCAACGAGGACGCCGGCTCAGAATTGAGCCGGCGTAGTTGCAGGGGTGCGACGGGTGCAGTTTGCACCCGTCGCGTATTTCAGTGTCTGCATTGCAGACACTGAAATACACAGTGGGGCCCCCAGGGGCCCCGCGGCACCCCCTACCGCCATCCTGTTCCTGGCGGGAGACCCGCCAGGAACAGGATGGCGGTAGGGGGTGTTAGAATCCCCATGGCGGCGGAGCGCGCTCCGCCGCCATGGAGGATTCCCCCGAGCAGCGGGAAGTCGGCGGGAGACCGCTGACTTTCCGCTTCTGACCGCGGCTGAACCGCCGCGGTCAGAATGCTCGTGGGAGCACCGCCAGCCTGTTGGCGGTGCTCCCGTGGTCGGTGGCCCTGGCGGCCACCGGCCGCCAGGGTCAGAATGACCCCCCTTGTCTCCTGCTCTGGTGTGAAACTAGACAAAGGAAAGGGGAGTGATCACTCCCTGGTCAATCACCACCCTAGGGGTAGTGCCCAGAGCTCCTCCAGTCCCAGACTTCAATCATCTTGCTTTGCAAGGTGTGGGGGCACTCTGGAGGGCTCTGAGTAGCCAGTGCCAGTAGGTGATGTCAGAGATCCCTCTAGATAGGTCCACACCTGATAAGGTAGCCAATCCCCCTTTCAGGGCTATTTAGGGCCTCTCCTGTGGGTTCTCTTCAGATTCTGCTTGCACGTTTCCTTCAGGAGTCCTCTGCAACTACGCCTTCATCCTCTGAGCTCGGATCAACCGCAGCCTGCTCCAGGAACTGCTGTAACAGCAACAAAGTATCCACAAGGGATACGTTTCCTCTGCAACTTCAGCTCAAGCCAGCAACTGCAACACTTTCCATGGTGTGCACGCTCTGGGGACAACCTGTCTTCACCCTGCACCAGAAGGACCAAAGAAATCTCCCGTGGGGTGACAGAGTCACTCCCCTACTCAAGCAGGCACCTTCCAAGACGACGACCAGTACCTTTGGACTCCTCGCACAGCAACGAGCGGGCTCCTAAGGACACAGAGGTTGGACCTCATCGACATAGACTGTCCTGAGGTCCTGCTGACGCAATTTGTAGGAGGTAAGAACTTGCCTTCCATGAAAGCAACGGTACCCCTGTGTACTGCGTCTTCTTCACCTCCTGAGGCCTCTGTGCACTATTTGCAAAATTCTTTTGTGCACAGCCTGGCCCAGGTCCCCAGTACTCCTTCCTGCGACGCTCAACTCCCTGAGTTTTTCTCCGGTGGCATGGGACCTTCATTTGTTGTGCTGCACCAACCAGGTTTTGCACCTCCTTTGTCCCCGTGTCCTGGGACTCCAGTGGGTGCTGTCTGGCACCCTGAGGGCTCTCTAAAGTGCTGAGAGCCCCTCTTCCTCCTCACACAGAGTTGAGGCCCCCAGGTCCCTTCTGGGTCCAGCCAGTACCATTTTGATGCACAAAGAACTTTTGTCGTAACCAAGGCTTGTTGGTGACTTCCCACACAAAATCATGCCTGCATCCATCTTCACGTCGCGGGTCATCCTTTGCATCATGCAGGAACCCGCTGACACCTTCCTAGGGTGCATTTCTGCAGTCTTCGACTAACCGGGGACTCTTCTTTTGCACCCTCTTCTGAGTTGGCAGGGGCTCCTGTCCTTCCTGGAACTTCTTTTGACTTCTGGACTTGGTCCCCTTCTATTGCAGGTCTTCAGTCCCAGAAATCCAGCAGTTGTTGTTTGCAGACTTGGTTGGTTACTGCAATATCCCAATCACGAGGTGTAGTGTGTCCTTAGGAAACTTGCTGTACTTTACTCTTACTTTTCTGGGTTCTGGGGTGGGTAATTTACTTACTTTTACTGTATTCTTACTCTCCCAGCGATTCTGCACACAATACACTTGTCTAGGGGGGAATTCGTGATTCGCATTCCACTTTCTTAGTATATGGTTTGTGTTGCCCCTCAACCTATTTTCTCCCATTCTATGCATTTCCTAATGTTTGCACTATCCTTTGTCTAAATACTTACCTTATTTTGGTGTGTAGTGTATATATTGTGTATAATACTTACCTCCAGAAGGAGTATTGCCTCTAAGATATTTTTGGTACTGTGTCACCCAAATAAAGACCTTTATTTTTGGTAACACTGAGTATTGTCTTTAATTGTGTATAAGTACTGTGTAACTATAAGTGGTATTGCATGAGCTTTGCATGTCTCCTAGTTCAGCCTAAGCTGCTCGGCTATAGCTACCTCTATCAGCCAGGCCAGGCTTCTACAAGCATACAGAGGTGTCGCTTTACTGTGGCTCTGTGGTACATGCCATCAGTCTCTGAGATGAGATAAAGCTGAAGTCAATGCTGTGATCTGTCAGTGCACAGGAGCTATTGTAAGAGTTTCTGGGTACAATTTGGTGCCTTCACCAGCCAAAACACGTGTCCTCCCTTTGTCATCTTGGTGAGAAGGTAGTCCTAAGGGGAAGCCCCTCTGTAGGCTTGAATCTCTTCCCCATTCTTGATTCTTTCTTGCATGGACCATAGATATCAATTTGATCTTCTAGTGCTAGGTGGTTTCTTGCTGCTTTTTAGTTGGGGAACGCAGCTGACTACAGGTTCCTCAGCAACATTTATCTATGGGAGTATATAATTTGATTTCACTATGGGATCAATTTGGAATCCAGGGGCCTCAGAGTGCTGCAGCTCCTTCCTGGAGCACTAGTGGACGTCTTCGGCTCTTTCAGTCTAGGCACCATCATAGCCCCACTCCTTCTGAGCAGCTCCTTCCTTGTGAAAGGTGTAACCTTCAATGTCCCTCTCAAGCAGTCGGTCTGCTCTCTCTCTAGAAGCGTGGTACAGGCAGTCTCTCCTGGCAGTCTTATTTCAAAGTCACAAGAATCCTAAGGTCTTTTGCCCTCTGTCGTTTCACCAGCTTCACCAATGTCATATTATCCACGTGAAATACTACTGTTCTGTTGGCCAGTTTGTGCCCCCACACAGGCAAAGCCACCAGCAGCAGAAAAAATTCAAGGAATGCAATGCTCTTTCCCTGCGTCAGCCACTGTTCTGGCCACGCCTCCGCAGGCAGCTTGGGACCTCTGTTTTTTTCCGGGGCCAAAGGAACGCCAACCTCCTGACCCAACTGTTCAAAACCTTTCAAGGCTGTGCTACATGAACCTGATCCTGGCCTAAACACAAAGATGAAATCATCCAGATAGTGTGTCTCACCTCCTGATGCCCACTCACATTTATGAAAACCCACTGTAGGAAATTACTAAGGGGCATATTTATACTCTGTTTGTGCCGAATGTGCGTCAAACATTTTGACGCACATTCAGGGCAAACCGTGCACCATATTTAAACTTTGACGCCCGAGCCCGCGGAAGTCAAAATTCCTCTCTGTGCATCATTTTTTGGATGCGGGAAACTGGCTTGCATTAATGACATGCAAGGTAGGCGTTCCTGCCCAAAAAATGACTTTAAGGCCTGATGTGCGCCATTTTTTAACGCCTGGGTCAGGGCGGGCGTTAAGGGAACTGTGGGCTCACTTCCATGGTCTCTGACCATGGAAGGAGTCCAGAGGTGCCCTTCCCTGCCCCCAGGGACACTCATGGATGGGGTGACCCATCCCAGGCAAGTACAGGTAAGTTGAGGTAAGTATTTTTTTTATTTTTTTGAAGTGGCATAGAGGAGCCTAATTTGGGTCCCCCTACATGCCACTGTGCCCAATGACCATGCCCAGGGGACAGAAGTCCCCTAGGCATGGCCATTGGGAAAGGGCCTCATTTCAATGGGGGTTGTGTGTCCAAAAATGGCGCAAGTCCGGTTTGAGGCATGATTTTTGCCTCAGACCTGACTTGCACCATTTTTTGACGCACAACCCCCATTTTACCCTACGTTGGTGCTGCCTGGTTTGAGTCATTATTTGACTCTGACCAGTCCGCAGCGCCGGCTAACGTCATTCGTTAAATAAGGCGCCCGCATGGTGCGTAGGAATGGCGCTAGCCAGCCTTGAAATTTTTTACACAAACCAGCGCCGGCGCTGGTTTGCATCAAAAAGTATAAATATGAGCCTAAATGCTTCGAACAATGCACATGAGATGGCACAGCCCATGGGCAGCACTTTGTCCACATAGATAACTCCATCCAATTTCATTACCCAGCAGCACGAAATCCTCAGGATGGATGGGCAAAAGCCGATAGGCCGCTTTAATGCCACACTTGGCCAACTTAGATCCCCTGCCATACCCCCGGATGAGCCAAATAGCATCATCTACTGACGTGTATACCACCCGCCTGTCTTCCGGCGCAAAAAAATAATTTACCGACGCCCCTTCTGGCCATGACAAATGGTGTATGAGACGAAACGCCCCTTTAGTCTTTTTGGAGACCACACCCAAAGGTGAAATCATCAGGTCCACCATAGGCCATTCATAAAATGGGCCCACAATTATGCCCTCTGCCACTTCCTTATTAAATTTTGCCGCCACCACCTGAGGTTTTTCTTTGGCAGACCGCAAGTTGTCCGCCCACCTTTTTACCCACGGCTCTTGATAATGTACATGGAACCCTTCTCTGTACCCCCATTCCAATTTGTACACTATGTCCACATCCCTCTGCCTTTGGAGGATCTCCACTGCTCGGCTGGGCTGGCAAGCAAAAAACATTGCGTAACCGGATGTCTCCCCCCTGCACTTCGAAACACTTGTGTTTGAATTTGCATGGGTGTCTGTAACAAAACCCCTGGTTAAAGTTCCAACAAGCTCCTGAACTGGGTGGGTCGCTGTGTGGTACCCACCCCCACTTGGGTGGGACGTGACTGAAAAGGCTTATACGCCACTGGCAAACCACTAGCAGTGTGCGTCGATGCAGCAGATTGGGAAGATGCCATCCACTGCGCCCACAATTCTGGATCCACAATACCCCAGGGCTTGTCTGGATTTACGCTCACTCTAGCCCTGAACTCCTCATCATAGCTCAGCCATGCGAAGCCCCCAAAATGCATTTGAGCCTTGCAGATAATGTCCATATATGTAAACATTGCAATGGCCCTATCTGGGTATTTTTCACAATAGATACTAGCGTATATTAGAAAAGCCGAGGTCCAGTTGTCCATATTTATCGGTACTCTTGGCCTACCTGCCGGCTCCCACTCCTCCTCTTTATATCTCTCCTATACCTGTGCAGCAGTTTGAACACAACCACATATTCGTGTCGCCATATCCTTGAATTTGTTTTCGCTGCCACATGACAGCCTAGCAGCATTGCTAAGCCCATATATGGGAGCCTCTTCTTATCCCCCCGTCTTTTTCCTCCACTTCCGTCTCCCCTTTTTTAGCTTTGCCCCTGTCCTCAACCGGGGTTGTCATCCCCTTCCCTGTCACCTCGTTTGCGTCCCCTGCCTGTGCCTCTCCTGCTCCAGGCAACTCCAGCCCCTGTAGATTTAGAATTAAGAGCCCTTGAGTTGCCTTGTAGTTCACCCCAAGAGGACCACCATTCACTCTTACCTTGTAAGCCATGTTCCAGGGCTTCTGCTTCTTTCCTTGTGCTGTGACCCCGATCCTCCTTGCGCAACATGTTGTGATCCTGTAAACTTTTGCTCCTGTAACACAGAAAGCGAAGAGGGGGTTTTGCTCCTCCTGAGCCCCTTTCCCCTCCCTTTTTCCCCGCTCACCTCGCTTTCGTGATTCTCCCTATCCTCCCATTCTTCCAACTCATCCTCATAGTCAACTTCCACCACATCCTCTCCTTCCATCCCATACTTGTCATTAACCACAGCATCCATCACCTCACTCCACTCCTCCATTGTCTGGCCCCCATGGCATTTGCCATATGTGCAAGTGCTGCATTCCTGCGCCGTAGAGAAGGCTTCCGAAGACCCCTCTTGTGCTTCAGGCCAAGGTCATAGGGCTGTATTGCGCCCTGTTGGCATCATCACCTTCCTGTCAGCCTCCACCGCTGTCTTTGACTCCCTGCGCCTGGCTTGGCCATGTGCGCCACTTGTGCCATCGTGCCGCCAGACCCTCCAGCCGCACAGGCCTCCTGACCCTTCCTTGCCTCCCCTTGTGGAACCGATACCCAGCTACCCTGTTCTGCTACAGGATCCTTCGGATCTTTTAACCCCCGCCTGACTTTCTTTTGGTCTGCCTCTCTCTTCCCAATGCCTCCTCCCTCTCCCTGCATAGCTGGGCCCACCTCTCCTCAGTTTCTGCTACTGCCCTCCTTTGTTCCCTTATTCTGGCCTCAATGTCTAGGGCCGACCACTCGGTGGCCCCCACCTGCCCTGCCGTGCTACTCTTTGCGCCCACCCCCCTGTGACCGGCCTGTTCCCCAGCTACCCTCTTCTGTCCTTGTACCGCCTGCCCAGCCTCCCTGCTCCCCCCTGTGTGAGCTCCCAGCTGGCCCTTGCCCATGTTCTGCTGAGCCTTGCCCTTGCTCCTCCTTTGCCCAAGGCCCTCCCCCCGTCCTCTGATTGTTGCCCTCTGCCTGTGGAGTGGTCCAGGGGCATCTCTGACTCTCCACAGCCCCCTGCCTCCTCTTCGCCAAACTGAGCAGGCTGACCTGCAGTGGCATCTATATCTGGGGGTCCACCAGGGCCCAGTAATTCCTTTGCACCTCGCCCCCCAAAGCTGTGTCTACAGACGCTCCAGACGTTTTTTTTTTTTATTTGGGGGGGTGGACGCACTACGCCCCCTCTCCCCCACAGCCTTCTTCTTGTGCCCTTTGGTTGGCGATTGACAGGTGGCAACTGCTGCTGCCACCCCGTGCACCATGGAGCGCGTACGGCACACCATACCTACCCAGGCCTGGTCTAGTACGCCAGGCCTGAGCAGGTCAGCCCTGCAGGCTTCGCTGAGAAGGCGAAGCACGGCCCACACCGCTTCAGCATTATGGCCTGAGGCCAGGCCTCTGTTGCGCGTATTCCTCCCCCTCGTACCTATCTCATTTCACCGGCCAAACGTCTGACCCCATGATGGGCTGGCGCGGAAGAGGCAGGTCTCACCCCTTTTTATACCTTCCCCCTAGTCCCTCCCCCACGTACCACCCCACCAATCCCTGTCCTATTTGGTCACTTCCCCTCCCGAATTCTCCCGGGAGAGACAAGACTTTGTCTGCTCTCCACGGGACCCTCCATTCGGACACAAAAGAACACTTTGCCCTCGTATTTTGCAGGCAATACCAAATCTAAATCAATAGCCCTTAGCTAGCACATGAGAAAAAGGATCTTAAACCATTTAGATTGAAATGATTTGGTATTTGCATCTATTGGAAAACAAATCTCAAACAAATTATTCTAGAAGCCTTTCTTGCAGCTGAGTAATAGCCAAGCAAGACGCAAATACCAAGACCATTCAAGATTTGCCTAGTATTGCATCACGGAAATAGCCTCTAGAAACAGATCGATACAATTTTTTAGGCAAAGCTGCAAATATAACATGCATTTTCAAGGAATAAGGTAAAGTAACATGTGAGGGGTTAGTAGATATCCGGCAAGTTGTTCATTAAGTATGTTTTCACCTTAGATTCGAACATCTTGAGTGATGTAGCATCTCTGCAGGCAGAAGAGTTACATACTTCAATGCCTGTTGTAGAAAGCGATTTCTCTTCGAGATTCCTGTTTCTCCATTTGGCTCAGGTTTCTTTTCAGCTTCTTTAGTGTGAACGGATCAGAGAGGTATTCAGGGACCTAAGGTGTGTGGTTTTCCAAATGATGCAGAGGGTGTTTAATTTACTTTGTTGACAGATGGGCGGCCACTGTAGTTTAGCATAGCAGTTACATGTTCAGATTTAAAGTTCAGCAAGCTGCCAGAAGTGGTGTCCCATGCTTAGCCCACTCTCCAATTGTAATTGTATTTATATGGCACTTACTATCTCTGATAAGGCGTTGAAGCGCTTTTCAGCAAGTAGCACGCTACTGTGGAACCCAATCGTGGGTTAGTTGTCGATTAGTAGGGGGAAATATAAATTGTTTATAGGGAGTGGTTGGAGTGGTAGATGTGAGTCTGTTAGTTGAATGAATAGGCTAGAGGAGGAAAGAGTTTAGAAAGGATTACTTGAGAGTTCATTGTAGTAAAAGATGTTTAGGATGAGTCAGAGAGCCTGTTCGGTGGACAATGAGATTCCTCAAAGGACCTGGTGGAACTTACATTACAACGACATCACACACAGCTATGGACACAACATGTCTGGTTTGCTAAAGACATCTAGGAGACTTTCAGAAAGTTGACCCAGGAATGCATTCTGCCCGTTAATTACCACTGGCTTTGTAGTTTGTACCTCACATGTTCTGGCTTTCTATTTGCTTGCTGTGTTCGCTTTAGGCTCTCCAGGTTCAGTTTGCCCCTCCCATTGCCTAAACGGTGTTTATGTATCCTTCCACAAACTCTCTTTCTATAAACAGGCCTTTAAAACTTCTTCTTATCTTGTCACACTTGCTGTGCATTCAAAGGCTGAATTTCAAATGTCAGGCATGTCTTCCGAGGGCGCTTGTTTACTTTTCTTTCTCTGACTTCAAAGTGCGAGAATTTATGTGACAATCTTGCTGGATACTAGGGATAGAAAAGAGGTTTCATCCTAGCACACGCCAACATTTAAATAAACTGTGTATGTATTTCAGAATATATCAGAATTAGTAGCACAAATGAACACATTTTTTGTTATTTCTGAAGTGTGTTGGAAACTAATACTTTAATATGACCAAAAAGAATCATTACACTAAGTGATGCAATTTCCACACATTTCTGTTTGTGCACTGTATATGGTTTTATTAGTAGAACTGTATGTATGTGCAAATGTAATGGGAATTTCAATTGAAAGTGTGTTGTCTGTAATGACCGTGCGCTAACATAGCATGCATACTCCACTCTATGCCACTTTAATCTTCACCACTCCGCACCACTCCACCTTACACCATTCCCCACCACTGCACCCTGCATCTCTCCACTCCACACCACTGCACTCTATTCCACTTCATGCTACGCCTTTTTACTGTACCATGTACCACTCTAATGTATGCCAATGCACTCTACACTACTCCAGTCTAGGCCATATAAATCTACTCTGCACAACTCCACTCTAATCTAATGCACTCTATGCCACTCTGCGCAAATGCACTCTAAGCTGCACCACTCCACTCTATGCCATGTCACTTTACTCTGAAACAATCTGCTCTATGCCTCTGGACTCTACCCTACTCTGCACCACTCCATTCTATGCCACAGCACTTTACGCCACTCTACACTTAAGACACTCTACTCTGCAACACTGCTCTCTACTCCACTGAACTCTCTGCCACTCTAGTCTGAACTACTCCACTCTATGGTACTCCACTGCACTCTATGGCACTATACACTAATCTGCACCACTCAATGCTACTCTACACCACTCAATGACACTGCACTCTATGCCACTCTACTCTACTCTGCACTTTACGCCACTGCAATCTATGCCACTCAACTCTACTCTGTGCCACTGCCCTCTGCATCACTCAACTCTATGCCACTCCACTCTGCACCACTCACTCTACTGTACTCTACACCACTCTACTCTATGCCTCTCTACTCTGCACCACTCTACTCTTCATCACTCTATTCTGAGCATTGTATTCCACTGAATTCAATGCCACTGCACTCTACGCCACTATACTCTTCAACACTCTACGCCAATGCACTCAACTCTATGTACTCAATGCAACTCCACATACACGAAACGCTCTACCACCAAGGTGCATAACACTCCATTCTTCGCCATTCCACTCTACGACACTCCACATGACTCTTCTGTAGGCCAATAAATTTTAGCCATGCTGAACAGTCCCACTGCTGTACAACATAACTAAAACACATTAGCATAGGTGATACCTATTGGCTTTGCTAATGCTTGTTTCAAAAGCAAAAACAAAAAAGCCCATATAGCCCATTATTCTCCACTTCAACACAACCAATAAAGTCTTAGGTTCAGGCTCAGATGCTGCTCCTGGCCTGTAGGATGGCAGGGGTGCAACAGTGGAGGACAATAGCCAAGCAAAGGTGGGGAATAAACAGACTAGTGCTACTTTAAATACATTTTCCTTAACAGATGTGACAAGAGATTAAACAGTGTGTGATGGAAAGACAAAGTCTCCCAGCTCCCAGCTTTCAAACAGGTATGTAGAATATGCCTGACACCCCCTATAGGTAGAGACACTAAGAAAAAAACAGTAATAGTTAAGTCCTACCTCTCTATTACTGTCTATTTGCCCTGCACAGAATGTAGAAATCTCAGGCTCAGTGTGTGCAGCCAGCCTTAAGAAACATGGCATTTTACTCTTAACATTGAGTAACTTACAGACACACCCTCTTCAAGTCTCAATGCACAACAGGATTACTCACATGCAATAAAAGCCCACCCCACAGATTTCACACCAGATGATCTGGGAGTGTTGGGAGAACAGATGGGATTGTGGTGGCTCCAAAGTGTACCCAGGATTCTGTGTATAAACATCTAACAGGCAGAAGAAAATCTAAAATTCATTCTTAATTTTCTAAAATCAAAACAATGTTTCAGAAACAGGCTGGTCAGATAGACGAGATCAAAGAATTTAATGACAAAAAATGATCCTCAAAAGAGTGACTTCCAAATGTGTAAGGCAAAGAAAGACATGTGATTAAAATAAAGTGCAAAACATATGATGTGGAGCTTCATGTGAAACATGTGACAAAATCACTTGCATCGTAATTACATGGTATGAAATGGCATTTAAGAACAAGTTGAAATTAGCTGTGCATTGAAGTCCTCTGTGATTCAGTAATTGTAGTAATGTAAGGAGTCTTAACACTACCGATTTGAATAAACAAAACCAACAGTGTCAACAACTATATGATTACATTTTGCAACATAATAATTAGGCACAAACATCTTCATCAGTACTCTGAAACGCTTCAGTCATAAGAATCACAAAATAATGATCAAACTCAAAATCTCCATAAGAACCAATGAAAAATATGAGGAATGCATGAATACATATTTAAAAGGATGTTATTCCTAATAAGGATATTACACTTGCTGGGATTAATCACGCCATTTCCTTACTTTCTCATTGTAAAGCCGCGGGCCTGATTCGATTCCTATAGATTTTTATTAGATTGTTAACACAAAAGTAGCCCCAATAAGGTTGGCTGTTTAAGAAATTGATACTGGACTCAAGGTGGTTAGTTCTTGGAATAACATTGATATTGTGGGTTTTTTCTGAAAAAGGATAAACCAGGTGCGGATTGTTGCTCATATCATCCAATATCTTTTATAAACTCCAATGCAAAGATCTATGCTAAAATACTTGCTTCTAGGTTAGCCATAGATATCGGAACACTGGTCAGTCTTGAACAACACAGCTTTATATCAGGTAGCCACCAATACAACACACATAAACAATGCCACTGCTATACTGGGCGTTGCTCAAACTTTATATATACAAGTTGGAGTGATAATGTTTAATGCTGAAAAGCCTTTGGGCGTGTGTCATGGCAATTTTTATAGAAATGTCGTTATATAGTGGGCTTTGGTCATAACCTAATTAGCAGAGTGTAGGCTCTGTATTTGCAATCAATATTAGGGGTGAGTATTATGGGCAGAAAATCCAGCACTTTTTCCATAACTTATGGAACACAAGGGCGTCTATTGTCTGCCCTGCTGTTTGCATTATATTTAGAATCCTACCTGCAGACTTTTAAAAGGAACACAGATATGGCTCCTATTGCTATGAATGCTATGGAGATGAAGATCTTGACATATGTAGACATATCGTCATACAGTCAGATAATATACTCCTCGCAGCAAAAGAGGTTGAAGGTTAAGCTAAAAAGATTGGAAGTGTGCCTGAATACAAGCTACATTTAGAAAAAATGCAAATTATATCCCACTATTTGACTAAGGGGTCAGAAGCAAAGGTGTTACAAAGTTCTACCTATCTTGGTGTAAAGATCTGTAGTAATGTTATTCAAATTGTTAAAATCAGTTTTGAGTATCTATTTTGCTAAAACTGTTTGTCTCTTTCAGAGCTGGAATTGATAACCCATGATTGTTTTGCCTAAATGTCTCTATTCATTTACACCTATTCCTCTGTACATCATTAACATCTATTTTAGATGTCTGGAAGCTAAAATGAACATGTTTATACAGGGTTACTGAAAGGTAAGAAGAACTATTAATATTTTTAAGCTCCCAGCTCAAATGGGTAGTTTGGTCTTACCTGAGCTTAAATAATATTGCTGGGTAACTATGTCACAAAGTATATCATGTTTTTGCACCGAGTCTAGTTATACATTTCTTACAATGTATGAGATGGGCTCTGGGCAGAAGTTTAGAATTTCTGTTAGTTTAACTCAAAATGACTCAACTTATTATAAAAATACGTTTTAATGTCTTGCTTAGTGCTTTGACGATATGGACTAAGTGGGTCAGTCTATATGAAATTAAACCTATAAAAAGCCATTCTCTGCTTTGTAACAACCCCCTCCTCTCAATCTCTGTAGAGATCATTCCATTAGGGAGTGGACTAAAACTGGTCTTAATACTGTAGGGCAGTTATTTAACAATGGAGTATTAGCTCTTTACTGATTTGCGAAATGAATTTCGCTAGTCAAAACAGGATTTCTTCAGGTATGCAATTGTTTATGAAACATAAAGCTGACCTCTTGACTGAAAAACATGGTTTACTGAAATTTTTATATTCAGAACATTCAAATGTGAAGATCTAGGATTTTTTAAATTTCTTTAAGGTACTCTGTGGATGAACTAAATACACTCTCAAAAATGGTCTTTAATGCTGGGTCATGAAGTGCGCAATGTCAATAGGGCTAAAGCACTTGTCTCAGGATATGAGCTGAACAGATCACAAACGCTTCATCTGCAATAATGTAAGATTCTTTGTTATAATATATACATCCCCTGAGATTGTGGAAATTCAATTGTCAGCCATATTCTAAATGTCCAAGGTGCTTAATAGAGCAAGCTGACGAAATCTATATATGTGCAGGTATCTGACCTTATTCTGAAATAAACTGTGGCATAACACTAACTACTAACAGTATTAGACTTAGTTTTGATGATGAACTACCATGTAGATGTAGATTTTTTATTTTGAATGCCATTGCTGTGGCCAGGCTTTGTCCTGTATTTGAATGGATTAACCAAGACCCACCATCCATCAATAAATGGTGGAATATGACATATCATTTGTATTTATTAAGAACAGCCTTACAAAGACTTAAACAGAATAAGGACTGTGTGGATTTTAGGAAGAAATGGGGTCCATTTATTTGTACTTATTGATTTAGATTATCCAACATCTATCTTTTGTCTTTCTATTGTTTTTTTTGGATGTGTCTCTCTTTATGTGGTAATTTGACCTTACACACAGCATGTATTATATGTGTATCCTATTGTGGGGCTTACTTGCTGTAGTGTTATGCATGATTTAGAATGGAACCTCTCTGTCTCCCTAAGGACTCTGCACCAGTGTGACATAATCACTAGAATAGTATGTAATGAAAACTTGGTTTAGAATGTTGCAGTTCAAAGGTACATGCAGAGGAACAAAGACATGTGATTTACAGTTCTGGGTGAGGCCTAGTCATTCAGTGGGTACCAGGCTGGAGAGAATGCTACAACTGACGACAAGATAGGGGAGAGGTAACCCAAAGAATAAGGTGCTGTCTTGGAGAGCTTGCCTGGGTCCAAGCAAAGCTGCTCATGCGTGCCACATGTGCCTTTGTTGAAGTACTGAGTCAATGGTTGGCATATGTGGAGTCAAAAAGCAACTCCAGCTGATTTGAATGGAAAGAAAGCTTCATGGAAAAATCGAGGCATCGTTGGTCAGGAAACTATGACCAAGATCCTACAAAAAGGTACTGCGCTGCCACGCAAAATAAAGTTATACAGTATACGGTGTGTTAATAATAAAGGCTAATTCAACCAGGTTTACAAAGTGCTGCTAACGCCAATTATCAGATACCAAATAACTCTGCAAGGCAGAGATCAACCAGGTGTAAGAAATAAAAGCTGAAGTGTAAAAAGAATAAAAAAGATGACTTACCGAGTCTGATAAGCAAAGTCACCATAGTCCAGTTGACGGTGGCCCCATGAGAAATGCCCAGGGTTCTGTTAACAGAAGGGACCATATCTACAGTGGTCAGAAACTTGTCAAAAGGCTGTTTGGCTGAAGCAGCCCATCAAGGATGACCCCGAGGCTGGCCCCTCACAAAGCCAAAGCTGGGGCATGAATGGAACTGATCCTGGCTTCCAGTCAGTGCGGCCAGGGAGAGCTACGTCCCCACGTCAGTGAGTTCCACATTGATGTACAATGCCACCTCCTTCTTAAAACCACCACCACCATTTGATTTCCACCAAAAATGCTAAATAATGACAATAGATGGACTGCTTGGGTAGATACATTTGAAGATTTCATAGATGTACTTGAAGAGAATGATAACAGGAAGATTATCAAATATCTCAAACATCTTGCTGGTGACCGTGTGAAAGAAGTCATGAAGAAAATGGCAAGAACTTACAAAGTTGCCACATACCATCAGATTAAGAATGTGTTGAATTTCAAGTTTAATTCAGTTCCAAACGTTGATATGAGTGATATTTTTTCAGTCAAGAAGTTGGTGAAAAAATCGATCAATACATAGTAAGACTCAACACCCTCATCCAACAATGTAAGATCAATTAATTTTATGGTGAAGAAGCCATGCGGTTTAGAGTGATCAATGGATGCTTGTCCGAGTCAATCAGACGATGAATGCTGATAGAAACTCTTAGTCTGGAGCGAGTGTTGATGGCTGCAAGAGCGGAGAAAGGTGCTGAGAGACAAGCTGCCAACATAGGGTCCAGAGGTGACCAGAGAAAGTTAGTCATGAGCGTGAAAAGTAATTCAAAACAAATGAGTGAAGGACCCAACGTGATCTCTACATGCAAAAAGAAGTTGTGTTTCAGATGTGGATTTGTTTTTCCACACAAGTGAAAGTGTCAGAGGGAATGGGCAGATATACAAATGCTGTGGTAAAGAGAACCATTTTGTGACAATGTGCAGAGTGAAGGAAAAAGTAAGTGCGTCATGAAGCAAAGACAAAATTCCCGCCAGAACATTCCAGAAGCAACATTTGACGCACGCCCACAAGGCCAAGCGCGACATCACTTGAGGCAAATAGCTACTAAACAAAGTTGGTAGTCTTGTAAATTATTGTCAAACAGCTCTTCCCCCTCACTAATAAGTGAAATAGAAGAAAGTGGTTGCGCCATATCAATGCTTACCTCAGAAAAACATGCATGACAGACTGATCGCCTATGAGGAGAAAAGTCAGTCAAAGAAAAGTCGACATGTCAAAGCAATGAAATCAATCTAACACTTTCTAAATATTACATTAAAAATAAATGGTTGCTCAATACCTTTCATTATCGAAAGTCATGCATTGCCAAATATCATTCCTGAAGAGAAGTACAATGAACTGTATCCGTTATTGCAGCTTACGCTGTCAAAGACCAAAGTGTACACATGGGCTGCATGGACGCATGTGAAGAGCCGAGGTTTGTTTATACCAACAGTGAAACATAAGAAAACAAAGGTACAGCCACTGATCCATGTGCTTCAAGGTACAGCGGCAAGTGCCTGTTTGCTCAATTTTAACACGGCTGCTTAAATGGAACTGATTTTGGTGAATTACAACATGAAATGAATGTTCATCACAAAATAGTAAGTCAAATCCTTTCATTGTTTCATGGTTCAAGAAAGTTAAAGACTATCAAAGTAAAGCTGCATATTAATGAGGATGTTCACAATGTTGCTCAGAGACATAGACAAGTTGTTTTTCATTTACAAGACGTTGTTGAAAAAGAACTTGAAACATTACTTAAACACAACATTATTGAACGTTCCACTGGTTCAACGCCATGGGCTTCCCCCATGGTAGTAGTGCCTAAAAAGGACCCTGAAGGAGCTGTGTGCATATACGTTGACATGCACCAGTAGACAAAGCAATTGAATGAGAACGACATCCAGGGCTGCACATTGCTGACATGATAATACAATTGAATGGTGGCAAAGTTTTTTCTCGACTTGATTTGAATAAAGGTTATCATCAGTTAGAACTTGAAGAAAGTTTCAGCTATATTACGACCTTTTCTACAAATGTTGGTTTGGTCAGATACAAGAGACTTAGGTCCTGATTTAGAGTTTGGCGGAGGCGTTACTGCGTCACACATGTGACGGATGCTCCGTCTGTCGTATTACAAGTTCCATAGGCTATATGGAACTTGTAATACGGCATACTTGCTAACCGTCAGGTTTGTAATGGAGAAACCCCTTCGTCAAACTCTAACTCTGGCCCTTAGTTTTGGTGTGTCATCGGCTGCAGATCTTTTCTAAGCTGTCATACGACGCATCATAAAATGTGTTGTGAATGCTTTTAATTATAGTGATGACATATTAGTTTTTGGAGCTATAGGAAGCTGTCCTGGTTTGTGGTGACTACTTATGGTATTATCACCTTATACCAGGTCCAGGTATCCCCTTATTAGTGAAGTGTAGGCAGTGTCTAGAAGCCAGGCTCTCTAGAGGTAGCTGTGGATGAGCAGCCAAGGCTTATCTAGGAGACATGCAAAGCTCATGCAATACCACTGTAGGCAGACAGCACTTAAACACATGAAAGAACCATACAGTGTTACAAAACTAAAAGTACTTTATTTTAGTGACATAAGTGATAACATGCTAGCTAGTCAGCTTTCCAATAGGAAGTAACTAAACTCACTATATATGTGTCGTAACAATCAGGAAATAGGCATAAAAAGTAACAGAAAACAGTGAAAAGCAATGGGCAATACTGAAGGCATAGAGAGAGACCAAACAAATATACTAAAAAAGTGGAATGCATAGGTCAGGTCCCTACCGAAGGAAGTAGAATCGGTAGAAAGGAGCTGGGGGTACTAGGAAGCCCCAAAGGTAAGCACTGGAGACCCACCCAGCGACCAGGAGGAGAGAGGTAAGTTACTGGTTCTACCCAAACCAACCCAAAGAACTTCAGAGAACTGCAAGCAACAAAAGGGGGATCCTGAAAGAGGAAGACCTGGAAAAGAAGGGGACCAAATCCAGTTCATGTTGGAGTGTCAAGTGGTGGCATGAACCACTACCCACTACCCACCAATCTGTGGATGCAGGATTTGGTCGACGGGGAGACTAAGGCAGTCAGCAAAGCAGCCCTGGAGCAGATGAAGTGTAGCAGTCGACGTCCCATGCCGGATGAAGGATTGCAGTCAGTCTGTGGTGTGGAAATAACACCAACAAGCCTTGGCGAAGGCAAATGTGGTGGTTGGAGGAAAAGTGGAGCTGCCGGGGGCCAGCAAGGTCCAGGGGGAACTCAACTCCCTTGGGTAGTCCCAGGCGACCGTCAGCAGTGCAGAGAGTCCAAAGAAGAAGAGGCAGCCCCCACAAAAGACCCACAGGCGAGGAGCCCAGGAGTCGGAGCGAGGCCCACGTAGCACACCTTAGGAGAGGTCCCTTGTCACAGGAGAAGCATGCAGAGGGCTGTGCATAACAGGGGAGAGTGCTGGGGGCTGGTTCTACAAGGAGCCTGAAGATCCCTTGGAGGACATGCCAACAGGCCTTGGTAAATGCAAGAGACGCAGTGCATGGGGGTACTGTCCTGCATGGGAAGGCAAGGGCTTACCTTCACCAAAGTTGGATAGCTGGCAGAAAGGACCAAGGGGACCACTCCAAACCACCACACATGATGCCGGATCCATGCAGCTCAGGATCAGAGGAGATCCACGCAGCTGGTTGTCGTTGTAGTTGGTTGCTGTGGATACAGGGAAGTGACTCTTTCCCTCCAAGGGAGATTCCTTCTTGCTTCTTGTGCAGACTGAAGACTTGCTGCCCTCAGAGGATGCACAGCTGGGGAAATGTTGCAGTTACTGGAAGAAGCTGGAGAAACAATGTTGCAGCACAAAGTCATCGCTGTACCTGCAGAATGTAGGTTCTTGTGGACTCCAGTTGTGGTTCCAGTGGCCAGAACTCAAAGTAAATGGTTCAGATGAGTCCTGCTGGAGTCTTACCAATTGAATTTGAGGACCCACCCAAGAGGGAGACCCTAAATAGCCCTGGAAGGGGGATTGGTCGCCTAGCCAGGTGACCACCTATCAGGAAGGGGCTCTGACGTCAGCTGCCTGACCTGGCCACTCAGATGCTCCCAGATGCCTCTGCCCCACCATGGATTCAATAAGGCAGAATCAAGGAGCCCTCTGGAGGAGCTCTGGGCACCTCCCCTGGGGTGGTGATGGACGGGGGATTGGTCATTCCCCTTTCCATTGTCCAGTTGTGCACCAGAGCTGGGACTGGAGGTCCCTGAACTGGTGCAGACTGGTTTATGCAAGGAGGGCACCAAATGTGCCCTTCAAAGCATACCAGTGGCTTATCCAGGTAACACCTTTTCCCAAAGGGAGAGGGTGTGGCCTCCCTCTCCCAAAGGAAATAATTTGTTCTGCCTTCCAGGCCTTGAGTTGTTTAAGCAGCAGGAGGGCAGAAACCTGTCTGAGGTGTGGCAGCAGCTTGGGCTGCCCCGAAAACCCCAGAAAGATAGTAGGAGCAATGCTGGGGATCCTCTAAGGATCTCCCCGAGTACATGGAATCCATACTTCAAATATTGGCAACAGTTTTGGGGTATGATTCTGACATGTTTGATACCAAACATACCTAGGTTTGAAGTTACCATTATGTAGCTGGACATAGGTAGTGACCTATGTCCAGTACACGCGTAAAATGGTGTCCCCGCACTCACGAAGTCCATGAAAATGGAGCTGGAGTTCGTGGGAGCACCTCTGCTCATCCAGGAGTGCCCTCACACACAGGTACCTACACTCTGCCCTCTGAGCTAGGAGGGCCTACCATAGGGGTGACTTACAGTGAGTGACCTTGTGCAGTGACCTGTAGTGAAAAGGAGTGCATGAACCCTTTCATGCAGGGTGCAATGGCACGCCTACAGATACACTTTGTCAGGCCTCCCCATGGTTGGCATAATACATGCTGTGCGTACCTGCGTGCCATATACTAGGGATTTACAAGGGGGCACCAGTATGCCAAATGTGGGGTGTTTGTGGTCCAAGCAACCAAGTTTGAAGGAATAGAGCACAGTCACTAGGGTCCTGGTTAGCAGGATCCCAGTGAACACAGTCAAAAACATGCAGACAACAGGCAAAAAGTAGGGGTGACCATGCCAGAAAGAGGGTACTTTCCTACAGGAGCTACACAGAAGGAGCACGATAAAGCCCTCACACAAGTATGTCAATTGCTCAATGATTCAGGTAAACCTTTAAGGCAGACAAGTGTGAGTTCAAGACAAAATGGAAATTCTTTGGCCATATCTTTTCTGATGGGGGGTATGACATATACTTCTGCAAAACTACAAGTCTTCACCAATGCTGAACCTCCACAAGATGTTTCTATGATACATTCTATTCTTGGACTGGCCAGTTGCTGTTCCAGATACATAAAGGACTTTGCTACTGTTAGTGCTGCATGAGAGTTAACAAATACAAATGTTTCTTTTACATGGTCACAAGAATGTGAAAAAAGTTTCAAAAGAATGAAACACGCCTTTGAAAATGATATAGAAATGGCGTACTTCAATCCAAAGCTCGATACAGAGATTGTGGTTGACTCTATCCAGGTCTGGTTAGGCACTTTACTTGTACAGCGTAATGGATGCCCAAATGCAAGACAACATACTGTGGGCTAGGCTAGTAGAATTTTATCTCAAACTGAATGTGCTTACTCACAGCCTGAGAAGGAAAGCTTGGCTGTGGCATGGACTTGTGAGCATTTCTATGTATTCCTGTACAGAACGCCTTCAACCCTGGTGACTGATCATCAAGCTTTGCTGACCATCTTCAGCAATCCATAAGCCAAGATGCATCCTCGGATTGAACGATGGGGACTACAATTGCAAGAGTATGATTTTACAGTTGTGAATCAACAAAGAAAGGATCAAAATCCTGCTGACTGCTTTTCAAGAGTGCCTATCCAAGGTCACGATACTCCATGTAAAACAGCTGAGGCCTTTAGCAATTTCATTGTCAGATCAAGTACACCAGCTGCTGTGTCGTTAGTGCAGATTGTCAATGCCACAAGTCATGATAGTGACCTACTGAAATTAAAAGACATATTTACACATCAGTTGTGGAATAAACACATTTGACTTCTCAGCAATGAAGGTGAATAGCAAAAAGAAAAAAAATTCAAAGATTAATTGTCCATTACTCAGGAAGGGGTTATACTGCAAGGATTGAGGATCTTTATTCTGGAAAGTCTACAACAAAAGGAGATCGAAGTAGCTCACAAAGGACATTGTGGAATTGTTGCTACAAAGTGAGCACTCCGACACCGAGTTTGGTTTCCATACTTAGATGAAAGAGTTGAAAAGTAACTCAAGGCCTGTTACATATGTATTTATCTGTCAACCAAAGTTTCTCAAAACACGCTGAACATGTCAGAACTCCCTAAATATGCCTGGGAGAGAATAGACATCAATTTATTTGGTTCACTTGATAATGGACATCACTTAATAGTGATTTTAGATGAATATTCACATTTTCCTATGGTCGAAGATCTTTCACCCATGACACGAGTGAATAATCAGATAACTTGATGGCATCTTTGGAACATGGGGCATACCAGCCATTGTAAAGTCTGACAATGGTCCACCCTGCGACAGAAAATAATTTAAAGAATTTCTGGAAGTATCTCAACATAAAGCATCAAAAGATTACACCCTTATGGCCACAGATCAATGGACTTGTTGAGCGTTTTAAGAGTACACTAAGGAAAGCAGTACAGTGTGCAACTCTTCAGAAACTCAGTTTAAAGACAGTATTAAATTCTACTTTACAAGCATATCGTTTTCGACACCCCACTTGACCACAGGAGAATGTCCTGCTCTTTGATGATCAGGAGAGCAATGGCAACCAAGTTACTTCAATAGACCACAAAAAGAGATAGAAGTGAAAAATGATTTGTACAGGGGACTTGGCTCACAAACAGAAAATTAAAGTCTATGCAGACCAGAGGTGACATGAAAAAGACCTCTCATTCTGAAAAGGAGATTTGGTGATCGCTCAACTGTTAGCAAAAGGAAATCTGATGTTCCTTACGATGCTGAACCTTTCCAAGTAGTGTCTACCAAAGGACACTTAGGGGCTGCCCAGCGCCTTGAGAATTCTATCACCAGAGACTCTTCTCACATCAGGTCTGTATTTCATCAGTCTTCAACTTGAGATGGTGACTGAAAGACTGATTCTGACAAATCAGTGACTGTTGCTGATTCCTTACAGTGTTTAGCAATTTCCGACATTGAAGATGACAGTGTTCAGCTTCCAGGAACCAGACTCGGTCAACTGATCAATGTGCAAAGGACTTCAATTAAAGAAATATAGGTGTACAATGTTTCTATATGTAGATATTTGTGTATGTCCTATGATTTTCTAAAAAATTCAATTTTTCATGTAACAGAGGGGAAGATGTAGTGTCTTGCATGATTTACAACAGAACCTTTTCTGGCTGCCTGAGGACTCTGTATCAGTGTGACATAATCGCTAAAACAGAACGTATTGAAAGCTTGGTTTGGAATGTTGGAGTTCACAGGTACACACAGAGTGGCCTAGTCATTCAGCAGGTACCAGACTGGGGAGGATGCTACACTTCCATCTCTGCATACATTATCATTTTTATTACTAATTGAATTATGTGTTGATCCATCTTCTTGCCAAGCATAAAAAATTATTTAAAAATGACCATAGATGTGATGCAGTTCTTCAATACCTATCAGTGCTTAAATTGACCACTGACAATGTCCAAACATTTGATTTTCAAGAGAAACAGGCAAATTGCTGACAACACCCTCACCGGGAAGAAACACAGATCTAATCTTAGACTATCCTTAGAAACAGGTTTTCATGGAAGGACAGAATGATATGTATACATGGAACATGATATCTTCCTTATCAGTTACAAAACGACTTTAACTTCATTTTTTGGTGACCCAACCTTAAAGTCTCGTACCAAGGAGTTTGACTTACAGAGTCACATATTACAAATCAACATCAACTTATTAAAAGTAAAATGGCCTGCATCTGTAACGATATCCTTTAAAAACACTACTGTGAAAGGTATTGCATTCTAGCAAGGATTCTCTCTAAGAAATTACTGACATATGAAAGACATATAATTCAGGGCAGTGGGCCACCACCATACCCAATGATAGAAACAGATGCTGCAAAAATAAATGCAACTTACGTTTTTCATGGTGGCTGAAATGAACACCAATTAAACTTATAAACGAAGCCAGGACCATGAACCATACACTTTCTATGCAGATTATATTTATTTTCAGGAGTGAACTATTGTTTTACTCACATCCACCATACTAGTGAGGAGATTTAGAGGAAAATTAATGTTATTATGTGTTCTCTATTTTGCTTAACATATGGAATGTTATTGTGTCTTTACGAATAATCTTAAAGGCTACTTGATCTATTGTCATGTGCTGGGTGGCTCAGAGCTTCGTCGCCTTTCTCTGTACTTCCATTACACGGTTTTCCTAAAACTAACATGGAGTCTGTTATTGTTATTAGTCTGCAAGAGAAGATTTATTACATGGCACCAAGTCGCATTGAGGGGGCAGGCTTAGAGGACTGCCAGTAGCCACCCGTGCAAGTTAACATTTATTGCATACTGAGGATGTAGCTTGGAGCCCTTGTGTGGTGGCAGCTCCTCTTTGAGCGCCGGTGAGCTTGCAGCAACATTTTATTCTCAGAGCTTCTCTCTAACGCTTGTTCCGATTTCTTTCGATCGGGCTTACACGCCGTACCTGAGGCGAGACGGAGGGACCCTCAGAACACCCCATCCCATAACGTCATAAATCGACCTTTTGGCCCTCACAGGGCCCGGGAGCGACTGCCATCTTTTTAGGTAGAGCATTAGCAGCTTGCAAGCGCTGCTTTTTAATTTTGACCTGTTGTTATCGATTCTGTGGGGTTTAACCATGCCAATCACTTTCCTTCGTTGGTGGGCTTTCCTTTATAAATTCCTTTGATTTTAATTGTGAAAGACATGCCTACGTGCCTTTTTCCGGTGTTTGGCCCTCCTCGAGAGCACTGGCCAACTACTGTTAACATAAGCAGTGTCCATGTTTTACACATTGTTTCTGGACTACTTTTTAAAAAATTCTTACACAGCGAACTCACGCGCTCCATGGCGATTTCACAGTTTTACACAGCGTGTTCTCGCTCGGCAGTACTGGAGCGATTTGCATGACTACCAGGTACTTCCCTTGTTTGTCCTTCGCGCTCCACGACCATTTAAACGTTTTACACAGCGCACTCGCGTCAGTATTGGAGAATACCCGGTGCTTCTGTTGTTTATGCTTAGCACCCGAGGCCATTTTGAAGTTCTTCCCTTTTAATTAAAACTGCAGGCCATATCCTAGCAATGGGATCTGAAAGCTTTATTGCATCACGGGTCAATTTTAACAAACACACGCACATGACAAGCAGCAATGAAATAGCCACAGGATGTAAAGACAATTCCAATGCTGCTCCGCAAGGCTGGGGCGAAGGTGGTATTTCACTCCTAAAAGCGATGTGTCACTAGCTTTTTGTCATTTATGGGGTCTTTCCATGGGTGCTCCAAAACGAGATTGTGTAGGAAAGTCCACAGCGATCGCACATCATTGCGGGCAGGTCCAGTTTAGCTTCTCCTGGTAAGCAATATCAAACACTTTAATCCAAGGGCAGCAAGCTTCAGGCGTGTTAAAACAATAAAAGTTGTTTTTATTGAACTCGCGTTTACTAATGAGTCTCTATAAAATCCATGTGAGCGACTAGCAACTAGGACCAAATGTGTCAGTGTTCTGTGATAGAAAATGCCTCTGGGATTCTTTACAAGCTCTTGGAAATGAAATTCCCAAGAAAGTAGAGGGCAGTTCGTCGAGCTGGAAATGTAACTATTGCACTTAAGGACAGTGTCCAATATGTGGCAGAAAAATACTAAATTATGAGGTAGGGTTGACCAATTTATATGGCAAACCATTTTCATATAATGCAGGGCCCGCAGCCCCCCCCCCCCCCCCCCACTCCTAACCCAGCCCAGCCCCGCCCCATGACACGACAGTTTATTTTTTTGCTGTGTTTATGTTCTTGACTTGCATCGGCACGAATGAAAGTCAAACCAGCATGCTAGAATAGGTTATGTGCCCGCATTACTTTTGTTCAAACATGAACTTGTGTGCAGTCCGTATTGTTAATTTTGTTCGAGCAGTTCCTCCTGTGACCTTTCATACATTTTTAAAATCATAGCTTTACAACCTGTAATGGGACTTCCAAGTATTGCTGTTGGCGTAATGCATTACAAACTCTATTCCTCGGGGACGTATTATTTTAATGTATTTCTATGGCAGTAGGTCTTTGGTTTGAAGATGGCCCTGAACGTGGCGACCTGAAACAATTCACGAAAATATACTTTTAAATAAAAAAATGGCTAGTTTTTAAGTTTTGTGTGTGCATAGAAATAATGTGCATCATTGAATGGAAATACTTGCGTATGTTTAAAATGAATGTGCATAGCACAGTTTTGCACGTTTATTTCCGTATTATCGGCCTGCTTCTACTTTAAATTCTGCAGCTAGTTTTCTTCTTGCACACCAACCAGTAAAATAAATCTCGAAGTTTTGGCAGATTTTTCGATGTCTGACTTCATTCTGAAACAACCTGCCTCCATCGCTTCGCAGTATCCAGGATCATTTTCTTTTCCAAAAGTCACCAGAAACTTTCCTGTTTTGCTAATCCCAATTATCTGGCAGGAAAAGACGAAATTATGAGGCAGTGTTGACCAATTTATGTGGCAAGAAAAGTCCAGTTATGAATTTACAATGCCAATAGCTCTAAATCAAGAAAATACGAGACCTATCGCATTGCAAATGCTTGTTTAACTTGGCGGCGCCTCTTGCCTGAGCCAGGCGTGATGCTGAGTCTATTCCTCCTCGTGCCTGATCAGCAAGCACGGAATAACTGACTGTGCTCTCAAATGAATTATCTTCTCCGCAGCAAGCTCTCATCCACCTATTCAATCCTTGCTGACTAAAACACTGTTGTGCCTTTGTAGGAGAGAGCTGGAACCTCTATCATCCTACTCAACATTGCTCCCCTGGACATGGAACTTGACGCCGGTCCTCTACTTCAGAGAACTCCCTTTTAATTACTTGGTGGGGAATCGGGTCATATAGTCAGCGTGTTCTAAAGTGCAATTTTGGGTCACTTGCATCTAGTTTGTGAAGACACGATTTTCTGAACTTTTCTTTTACGCGATTACCCAACCTTACAGGACTTTCAATTTTTCTTTTGAAAGCAAGTGCCCTTTCAATTACTAGTCTGCATTGATGATTGAAACACTGACTTTTGCTGTTCCTCATTATCTATGAGATACCTCTATATTATATTTCAGTCTCCATGATGTAACTTCAGCAACTGAATATTAATACCATGTTAACTCAAAACTCCAATCTTTCTGCTCGCATCAAGCTCTAAGTTATCTGTCTTGGCTCTGTCGTATCTGTTCCGGCGCCTCACTGTGACTCCCATTCCTACAATGAGCCCTCATGGTTCACTGTGACTTTCATTTCTACGTGGCCTGTCTCTACAGTTCCTCGCTTTATTATTTACAATCACCAGTGGCCCTATGACATTGTTCTCCACCACGACTGGCTCATCTCTGCACGTCCTGGTTGCAAAAGAGGTCTGCTTTACTTATTGCACCGTCTCAGTGGTTTTTTTTTTCATTAAGCACTAACCTCAGTCGGGTGATCATGGCCAATATATGAGACCACAATGTTAATAAAGATCACAAGCAGAAAGAACTGAAAGGTAACCTGAAGAGAGAAGACTAATTAGATAGCGCCTCGACAATGGACACCATTCTATAGAAATTGAGCACAAAAACCAATACGGACTTGCTTTGAATCCAGGTAGAGGCAATAAGGAAAGACCTCATAGTGAAGCTTCCTCAGAGAGCAGGATTGGCTCTTGGAAAACTACAATAATCTGCAACACAATTGACTGAAAAAGTTGTATAACTTAATAATGTAAAGAGATAAATCACCGACTAGAAACAGAAGAAGTAATCTCAGGGTACCCTGTCTCCCAGAGGATGTAAAAAACGACGCTGCTTTTCCTATTGACTTCATCAATACACTTCATCAATACTTGGAACACCATGTTGGGACCCTCCTTTACTAAAGGCTTTGAGATAGAATGTGCTCACAGAGTTACGTCATTTAAACCCAAAAACACTACTTCTCCAAGATCATTAATCTTTAAACCCTTGAGACACCAACATGCAAAACAAAGTTTGGCCCACATGTGCAAGATCAAATGAATCTCCTGGTGAGGAGCCAGAATATTAATTTACCAGGATTACACTGTAATCTGTAGGAAAGGCTTCTGTGCTCTCCGGAAAAGATTAATTGAAAGATCTATACAGTTCTCCTTTGTCAGCCCTTCCAAGTTTAAAAATATATTCAAGGCGAAAATCATGATCTTTTACAGATCCCTCAGATTGGAAACTTTCCTTGACAACAAATCTGATGTGCACATGTAAGAAGGACTAACTTCATCACTCCCTACTCCAATAAATTCACCGCTTAAGGTCTTTTATGTTGTTGTTTTTCTGCATATGCATATGGAGACTCCATACTCTTTCCACTGTGTGTTGTTAATTGTAAATCACTCTCTGTGTATAGTGCTGTGGTGTTGGTCCCTGTTACATTGAAAGTGCAGCATATTATGGCTATTTTGCGTAATCTTATTAGTGGTTGTTTCTCTTCATGGTGTTACTATTTCAGATGTTAACTTTGCATGCTGCTATACACTCCCCTTCTTTTTGATGTTGTTGTGTCTGTTATGACTCTATGTGAAATACACCTGCACTTCTCTACCCATTGTTTGATAACTGCCTAGTTATATAAGTGACGATAATTTAACCTCAAGTTGTCCTCTGCTCCTAAATCAGCTATGTGCCTTGTGCCTAATCTTTCTTGTTTGTAGCTTATAGGACCTCTGGTTGATGGTATTTTTGATTCACAAGATTGTCTTTAACATTACTGTTCTACCAGATTCCCCCTATGGGTTCCTTCTGTAGTTAACGGGCTCCCCTGAATGTTGTTGATGTAAATGTATATTGAGTTTGTTATTCAGAACCTGTGATATTGACATATTTTCAGTCTTTTATACTGAAACATGTATCGCTACTGGGTCATCCTAGATTAGTTGCTCCTCTTAACCTATGGTTGATCGCATAATATCTCTCCTCCCAGTTGTAGGAGGCTGGCCTGGTTGGTAGTGGGTACCAAGGGGTACTTACACTATGTACCAGGTCCAGTTATCCCTTATTAGTGTAGAAGAGGTGTCTATCAGCTTAGGCTGATAGAAAAGGGTAGCTTAGCAGAGCAGTTTAGGCTGAACTAGGAGACGTGTGAAGCTCCTACTATACCACTAGTGTCATATGCACAATATCATAAGAAAACACAATACACAGATATACTAAAAATAAAGGCACTTTATTTTTATGACAATATGCCAAAAGTATCTCAGTGAGCACCCTCAGTATGAGGATAGCAAATATACCCAAGATATATGTACACAATACCAAAAATATGCAGTAATAGCAATAGAAAGCAATGCAAGCAATGTACAGTCACAATAGATTGCAATGAGAGCACATAGGTATAGGGGCAACACAAACCATATACTCTAGAAGTGGAATGCGAACCACGAATGGACCCCAAACCTATGTGAGTTGTAGAGGATCGCTGGGACTGTAAGAAAACAGTGAGGGCTAGAAAAATAACCCACACCAAGACCCTGAAAAGTGGGTGCAAAGTGCACCTAAGTTCCCCAGAGAGCACAGAAGTCATGATAGGGGAATTCTGCAAGGAAGACCAACACCAGCAATGCAACAATGATGGATTTCCAGATGAGAGTACCTGTGGAACAAGGGGACCAAGTCCAAGAGTCACACTCAAGTCAGGAGTGGGCAGATGCCCAGGAAATGCCAGCTGTGGGTGCAAAGAAGCTGCCACTGGATGGTAGAAGCTGTGGATTCTGCAAGAACGAAGAGGACTAGGAACTTCCCCTTTAGATGATGGATGTCCCTCGTCGTGAAGAAGCTTGCAGAGGTGTTTCCGTGCAGAAAGACCGCAAACAAGCCTTGCTAGCTGCAAGGGTCGCGGTTAGTGTTTTTGGATGCTGCTGTGGCCCAGGAGGGACCAGGATGTCGCCAATTGCGTGAGGAGACAGAGGGGGCGTCCAGCAAGACAAAGAGCCCACTCAGAAGCAAGCAGCACTCGCAGAAGTGCCGGAACAGGCACTACGAAGAAGAGTGAACCGGAGCTCACCCGAAGTCACAAAAGAAGGTCCCACGATGCCGGAGGACAACTCAGGAGGTCGTGCACTGCAGGTTAGAGTGTCGGGGACCCAGGCTTGGCTGTGCACAAAGGAAATCCTACAAGAGTGCACAGGAGCTGGAGCAGCTGCAAATCATGCGGTACCCAGCAATGCAGTCTAGCGTGGTGAGGCAAGGACTTACCTCCACCAAACTTGGACTGAAGAGTCACTGGACTGTGGGAGTCACTTGGACAGAGTTGCTGAGTTCCAGGGACCACGCTCGTCATGCTGAGAGGGGACCCAGAGGACCGGTGATGCAGTCTTTTGGTGCCTGCGGTTGCAGGGGGAAGATTCCGTCAACCCACAGGAGATTTCTTCGGAGCTTCTAGTGCAGAGAGGAGGCAGACTACCCCCACAGCATGCACCACCAGGAAAACAGTAGAGAAGGCGGCCGGATCAGCGATACAAGGTTGCAGTAGTCGTCTTTGCTACTTTGTTGCAGTTTTGCAGGCGTCCAGAGCAGTCAGCGGTCGATTCCTTGGCAGAAGGTGAAGAGAGAGATGCAGAGGAACTCTGATGAGCTCTTGCATTCGTTATCTAAAGAATTCCCCAAAGCAGAGACCCTAAATAGCCAGAAAAGGAGGTTTGGCTACTTAGGAAGGAGGATAGGCTAGCAAGACAGGTAAGAGCCTATCAGAAGGAGTCTCTAACGTCACCTGCTGGCACTGGCCACTCAGAGCAGTCCAGTGTGCCAGCAGCACCTCTGTTTCCAAGATGGCAGAGGTCTGGAGCACCCTGGAGGAGCTCTGGGCACCTCCCAGGGGAGGTGCAGGTCAGGGGAGTGGTCACTCCCCTTTCCTTTGTCCAGTTTCGCACCAGAGCAGGGCTGGGGGATCCCTGAACCGGTGTAGACTGGCTTATGCAGAGATGGGCACCATCTGTGCCCATCAAAGCATTTCCAGAGGCTGGGGGAGGCTACTCCTCCCCAGCCCTGACACCTTTTTCCAAAGGGAGAGGGTGTAACACCCTCCCTCTGAGGAAGTCCTTTGTTCTGCCTTCCTGGGCCAAGCCTGGCTGGACCCCAGGAGGGCAGAAACCTGTCTGAGGGGTTGGCAGCAGCTGCAGTGAAACCCCGGGAAAGGTTGTTTGGCAGTACCCGGGTCTGTGCTAGAGACTCGGGGGATCATGGAATTGTCTCCCCAATGCCAGAATGGCATTGGGGTGGCAATTCCATGATCTTAGACATGTTACATGGCCATGTTCGGAGTTACCATTGTGACGCTGTACATAGGTAGTGACCTATGTACAGTGCACGCGTGTAATGGTGTCCCCGCACTCACAAAGTCCGGGGAATTTGCCCTGAACAATGTGGGGGCACCTTGGCTAGTGCCAGGGTACCCACACACTAAGTAACTTAGCACCCAACCTTTACCAGGTAGAGGTTAGACATGTAGGTGACTTATAAGTTACTTAAGTGCAGTGTAAAATGGCTGTGAAATAATGTGGGCATTATTTCGCTCAGGCTGCAGTGGCAGGCCTGTGTAAGAATTGTCAGAGCTCCCTATGTGTGGCAAAAGAAATGCTGCAGCCCATAGGGATCTCCTGGAACCCCAATATTCTGGGTACCTCAGTACCACATACTAGGGAATTATAAGGGTGTTCCAGTGTGCCAATGTGAATTGGTGAAATTGGTCACTAGCCTGTTAGTTACAATTTGTACAGAGAGAGCATAACCACTGAGGTTCTGGTTAGCAGAGCCTCAGTGAGACAGTTAGGCATCACACAGGGAACACATACATATAGGCCACAAACGTATGAGCACTGGGGTCCTGGCTAGCAGGATCCCAGTGACACATAACAAACATACTGAAAACATAGGGTTTTCACTATGAGCACTGGGCCCTGGCTAGCAGGATCCCAGTGAGACAGTGAAAACACCCTGACATACACTCACAAACAGGCCAAAAGTGGGGGTAACAAGGCTAGAAAGAGGCTACTTTCTCACACAACCCCTCCCCCCCAAACGAAGGACAATAAGGCTAACGTTGGCCAGTTGAGACTTTATTGTCTAAGTGGTGATAAGTAGAGAGTAGCTCTGCAATAGAATGGTTACTCCCTTTATCATCCACTATATGGTTACTTACCTGTGGGGATGTAAACCACCCTGTTTGAAGTTTTTTAGCTAAGCAACAATGTGAAGATATATTTTCAGAGTTTCTATCAGTAAGTTTTAGTTTAGAGCAGTGGGGATTGTCCACTGAACCTATTTCTAGTGATGAGAATGCCAGACAGGGATGCTGCTCAGAAAAGCCATAGCTGGGCAAAAACTTTGTCCATATGGCTGGAAGAGAGAACAGGGATGCTGTTTCTCTTGAGTTGGAGCAGGGCAGGGATGCTGTCCTATGAGCTCCACACTAGGGCAGGGATGCTGTCCTAAGTGTTGTGAGGTAGTGCAGGGTTTCTGCACTAACGTTTCTCTGGGAGGGTTGGAGGGATGCTCCATGTTAACTAAAATGGTGCTCTTTTTCTCACCAATATGAGTTATTCCACAGAGAGGTACTTCCACCTCAGGGAGTACAGCTATGCCAGCTGATGGTTCCCTTGGAACAGGTGCCACCCCAGGAGAGGTTTCTCCCACCACAGGAATGGTATCCTGAATGGCAGGGTGGTTAGGGGATACAGTGATACCCTTTTTACCTGTTGTTGGAGAGGGATCCTGAGTTTTCAGGCCTTCTCTCCTTTGCTTTTTCATTTCAGTAGAAATGAGAGGGAACAATTCCTCAGGGATACCCAGCATGGCTGCATGGGTATAAAACTCTACATTAGCCCAACCTGAGGCCTCTAGGTCATTACCTAAGAGACAGTCTACAGGTAAGCTAGGTGACACTTCCACCTGCTTAGGACCAGTAGCTACACCCCAACTAAGCTGAACTATAGCTAAGGGAAGACACTTAGTGGAGTTATGGACATCAATAATCTTATACTGTTGTCCAATGATGTGTTGTTCAGGAGCCACTAGGTTTTCAGTCACCAAAGTGATACTGGCACCTGTGTCCCTGTAGGCCTGGGCCTCAACACCATTTATTGAAACTGTCTGCCTGTACTTATCCATTGTAAGGGGACAAGCAGCCAGTGTGGCAAGGCCAATGCCACTAGGTGTGACAGAAACTGTCTTGGGACTGACTACCCCAGTTTCTATGATGGACCCATAAGTGAACCCAACTACACCCTTAGTTTGACTGTTGCCAGCAGTCCCACCACTAGTACCACTACTGCTAGGGGCACTAGAGCTTGATGTATTAGTGGTGGTAGGCTCAGGGGGTTTACCTGGACAGGACTTATCCCCTGGCCTGTGGCCTCTATTTTTACACACAAAGCACCAAGGCTTTTTAAATTGTGTAGGTTGTGAAGAAGAGGAAGAATTTGTTTTATCTCCACCCTCTGAAGAGTGTTTAGGATTTGAAGAAGGACCTTTGGTTTTACCCTTGTCCCCATGCTTATCCTGAGATTTCTCACCATCTTTCTTCTTGCCATCCTTGTCACCACCTGTATGAACTTTTCTGTTCACTCTTGTTCTGACCCATTTGTCTGCCTTCTTTCCCAATTCTTGGGGAGAGGTCAGATCTGAGTCCACTAGATATTGGTGTAACAAATCAGACACACAGCTATTAAGAATATGCTCTCTCAGGATCAAGTTATACAGGCTTTCATAGTCAGAAACTTTACTGCCATGTAACCACCCCTCCAAGGCCTTCACTGAATGGTCAACAAAGTCTACCCAGTCTTGTGAAGACTCCTTTTTGGTTTCTCTGAACTTGATCCGGTACTGTTCAGTGGTTAAGCCATAACCATCTAGGAGTGCATTCTTTAAAACTGTAAAATTATTGGCATCACTTTCCTTAACAGTAAGGAGCCTATCCCTACCCTTTCCACTGAAAGATAGCCATAGGATAGCAGCCCACTGCCTTTGAGGGACGCCCTGTACAACACAGGCCCTCTCAAGTGCAGCAAACCACTTGTTAATGTCATCCCCCTCCTTGTAAGGGGGAACTATCTTGTGCAGATTCCTAGAATCATGCTCTTTTACAGGATTACTATCTGTAATACTGCTGCTGCCACCATGGGGTCCAAACCCCAACCTCTGTCTTTCTTTTTCTAAGTCAAATGCTTCCCTGTCTAGATCCAGCTGTTGCTTTTTAAGCTTCAGCCTGGACTCTTCCACTCTCAATCTATTGAGTTCCCTTTCTAACACTCTGTCATCAGGGTGGGTGGGTTGGGCATGCTTAGACACAGAAGAATGGTGTGAATGAACAGAGGGAGACCTGTCCCTAACAGATGGCACTCTAACAACCTGGCCTAAAGGAGTAGCCTCCCTACTGTGATGAGAACTCACATCAGTACCAGCCCTGCTAGGTGGGCTGCTAAGGGGCAGGTTGGGAAGGTTCCCTTCTAACACTTTTACTGGGGCTACCCCAGAATCAGAGTGTGAACCATCAGCTAATCTCTCACCAGATGTGCCAGCTATGGTCTTATCATGTTCAATGAGCATATTAACCAACAATTCTCTAGAGGGATTCTTCCCTACCCCTAAACCTCTATCAATGCAGAGACTCCTTGCACGTTTCCAGTTAAGGTGGTCATAAGCAGTGCTGGTCAGATCCAGAGTTTGACCTGTACCAGACATGATAGAAAAGGTTTAAGGGACAGAAAAGGAAAGAAAAAGTTTCAGAATATTTTAAAGAACAGGAAAAAAAAAAACTTTTTCAACTTTTAAGAACTTTTTGAAAGTTTTAGAGGTACTTTTCAGCACTTAGCAATAGAGTAACAGAAGAAAAGCAAAACTTTTTGGTTAGGTGTTGTAGGAGGCTGGACTGGCTTGTAGTGAGTACCAAGGGGTACTTGCACCTTGCACCAGGCCCAGTTATCCCTTATTAGTGTATAGGGTGTCTAGCAGCTTAGGCTGATAGATAATGGTAGCTTAGCAGAGCAGCTTAGGCTGAACTAGGAGACGTGTGAAGCTACTACAGTACCACCTAGTGTCATATGCACAATATCATAAGAAAACACAATACACAGTTATACAAAAAATAAAGGTACTTTATTTTTATGACAATATGCCAAAGTATCTTAGAGTGTACCCTCAGTGAGAGGATAGGAAATATACACAAGATATATATACACAATAGCAAAAATATGCAGTATAGTCTTAGAAAACAGTGCAAACAATGTATAGTTACAATAGGATGCAATGGGGAAACATAGGGATAGGGGCAACACAAACCATATACTCCAAAAGTGGAATGCGAACCACAAATGGACCCCAAACCTATGTGACCTTGTAGAGGGTCGCTGGGACTATTAGAAAATAGTGAGAGTTAGAAAAATAACCCTCCCCAAGACCCTGAAAAGTGAGTGCAAAGTGCACTAAAGTTCCCCTAAGGACAAAGTAGTCGTGTTAGAGGAATAATGCAGGAAAGACACAAACCAGCAATGCAACAACTGTGGATTTCCAATCTAGGGTACCTGTGGAACAAGGGGACCAAGTCCAAAAGTCACAAGCAAGTCGGAGATGGGCAAATGCCCAGGAAATGCCAGCTGCGGGTGCAAAGAAGCTTCTACTGGACAGAAGAAGCTGAGGTTTCTGCAGGAACGAAAAGGGCTAGAGACTTCCCCTTTGGTGGACAGATCCCTCTCGCCGTGGAGAGTCGTGCAGAAGTGTTTTCCCGCCGAAAGAATGCCAACAAGCCTTGCTAGGTGCAAATCGTGCGGTTAGCGTTTTTGGACGCTGCTGAGGCCCAGGAGGGACCAGGAGGTCGCAAATTGGACCAGCAGAGAGAGGGGACGTCGAGCAAGACAAGGAGCCCTCCCTGAAGCCGGTAGCACCCGGAGAAGTGCCAGAAACAGGCACTACGAGGATGCGTGAAACGGTGCTCGCCGAAGTTGCACAAAGGAGTCCCACGTCGCCGGAGACCAACTTAGAAAGTCGTGCAATGCAGGTTAGAGTGCCGTGGACCCAGGCTTGGCTGTGCACAAAGGATTTCCGCTGGAAGTGCACAGGGGCCGGAGTAGCTGCAAAGTCGCGGTTCCCAGCAATGCAGCCCAGCGAGGTGAGGCAAGGACTTACCTCCACCAAACTTGGACTGAAGAGTCACTGGACTGTGGGGGTCACTTGGACAGAGTCGCTGGATTCGAGGGACCTCGCTTGTCGTGCTGAGAGGAGACCCAAGGGACCGGTAATGCAGCTTTTTGGTGCCTGCGGTTGCAGGGGGAAGATTCCGTCGACCCACGGGAGATTTCTTCGGAGCTTCTGGTGCAGAGAGGAGGCAGGCTACCCCCACAGCATGCACAAGCAGGAAAACAGTCAAGAAGGCGGCAGGATCAGCGTTACAGAGTTGCAGTAGTCGTCTTTGCTACTATGTTGCAGGTTTGCAGGCTTCCAGCGCGGTCAGCAGTCGATTCCTTATCAGAAGGTGAAGAGAGAGATGCAGAGGAACTCGGATGAGCTCTTGCATTCGTTATCTGAAGTTTCCCCAGAGACAGAGACCCTAAATAGCCAGAAAAGAGGGTTTGGCTACCTAGGAGAGAGGATAGGCTACTAACACCTGAAGGAGCCTATCAGCAGGAGTCTCTGACGTCACCTGGTGGCACTGACCACTCAGAGCAGTCCAGTGTGCCAGCAGCACCTCTGTTTCCAAGATGGCAGAGGTCTGGAGCACACTGGAGGAGCTCTGGACACCTCCCAGGGGAGGTGCAGGTCAGGGGAGTGGTCACTCCCCTTTCCTTTGTCCAGTTTCGCGCCAGAGCAGGGGCTAAGGGGTCCCTGAACCGGTGTAGACTGGCTTATGCAGAATTGGGCACCTCTGTGCCCATCAAAGCATTTCCAGAGGCTGGGGGAGGCTACTCCTCCCCTGCCTTCACACCATTTTCCAAAGGGAGAGGGTTTCACACCCTCTCTCAGAGGAAGTCCTTTGTTCTGCCTTCCTGGGCCAAGCCTGGCTGGACCCCAGGAGGGCAGAAACCTGTCTGAGGGGTTGGCAGCAGCTGCAGTGAAACCCCGGGAAAGGTTGTTTGGCAGTACCCGGGTCTGTGCTAGAGACTCGGGGGATCATGGAATTGTCTCCCCAATGCCAGAATGGCATTGGGGTGGCAATTCCATGATCTTAGACATGTTACATGGCCATGTTCGGAGTTACCATTGTGACGCTGTACATAGGTAGTGACCTATGTACAGTGCACGCGTGTAATGGTGTCCCCGTACTCACAAAGTCCGGGGAATTTGCCCTGAACAATGTGGGGGCACCTTGGCTAGTGCCAGGGTACCCACACACTAAGTAACTTAGCACCCAACCTTTACCAGGTAGAGGTTAGACATGTAGGTGACTTATAAGTTACTTAAGTGCAGTGTAAAATGGCTGTGAAATAATGTGGGCATTATTTCGCTCAGGCTGCAGTGGCAGGCCTGTGTAAGAATTGTCAGAGCTCCCTATGTGTGGCAAAAGAAATGCTGCAGCCCATAGGGATCTCCTGGAACCCCAATATTCTGGGTACCTCAGTACCACATACTAGGGAATTATAAGGGTGTTCCAGTGTGCCAATGTGAATTGGTGAAATTGGTCACTAGCCTGTTAGTGACAATTTGTACAGAGAGAGCATAACCACTGAGGTTCTGGTTAGCAGAGCCTCAGTGAGACAGTTAGGCATCACACAGGGAACACATACATATAGGCCACAAACGTATGAGCACTGGGGTCCTGGCTAGCAGGATCCCAGTGACACATAACAAACATACTGAAAACATAGGGTTTTCACTATGAGCACTGGGCCCTGGCTAGCAGGATCCCAGTGAGACAGTGAAAACACCCTGACATACACTCACAAACAGGCCAAAAGTGGGGGTAACAAGGCTAGAAAGAGGCTACTTTCTCACACAACCCCTCCCCCCCAAACGAAGGACAATAAGGCTAACGTTGGCCAGTTGAGACTTTATTGTCTAAGTGGTGATAA
The DNA here is from genome assembly GCF_031143425.1 of Pleurodeles waltl. Classification (NCBI taxonomy): domain Eukaryota; kingdom Metazoa; phylum Chordata; class Amphibia; order Caudata; family Salamandridae; genus Pleurodeles; species Pleurodeles waltl. The sequence goes on along the minus strand of NC_090443.1, from coordinate 265,619,188 downwards.
GTAGAGAGTAGCTCTGCAATAGAATGGTTACTCCCTTTATCATCCACTATATGGTTACTTACCTGTGGGGATGTAAACCACCCTGTTTGAAGTTTTTTAGCTAAGCAACAATGTGAAGATATATTTTCAGAGTTTCTATCAGTAAGTTTTAGTTTAGAGCAGTGGGGATTGTCCACTGAACCTATTTCTAGTGATGAGAATGCCAGACAGGGATGCTGCTCAGAAAAGCCATAGCTGGGCAAAAACTTTGTCCATATGGCTGGAAGAGAGAACAGGGATGCTGTTTCTCTTGAGTTGGAGCAGGGCAGGGATGCTGTCCTATGAGCTCCACACTAGGGCAGGGATGCTGTCCTAAGTGTTGTGAGGTAGTGCAGGGTTTCTGCACTAACGTTTCTCTGGGAGGGTTGGAGGGATGCTCCATGTTAACTAAAATGGTGCTCTTTTTCTCACCAATATGAGTTATTCCACAGAGAGGTACTTCCACCTCAGGGAGTACAGCTATGCCAGCTGATGGTTCCCTTGGAACAGGTGCCACCCCAGGAGAGGTTTCTCCCACCACAGGAATGGTATCCTGAATGGCAGGGTGGTTAGGGGATACAGTGATACCCTTTTTACCTGTTGTTGGAGAGGGATCCTGAGTTTTCAGGCCTTCTCTCCTTTGCTTTTTCATTTCAGTAGAAATGAGAGGGAACAATTCCTCAGGGATACCCAGCATGGCTGCATGGGTATAAAACTCTACATTAGCCCAACCTGAGGCCTCTAGGTCATTACCTAAGAGACAGTCTACAGGTAAGCTAGGTGACACTTCCACCTGCTTAGGACCAGTAACTACACCCCAACTAAGCTGAACTATAGCTAAGGGAAGACACTTAGGGCCTGATTCTAACTTTGGAGGACGGTGTTAAACCGTCCCAAAAGTGGCCGATATACCACCTACCGTATTACGAGTCCATTATATCCTATGGAACTCGTAATACGGTAGGTGGTATATCCGCCACTTTTGGGACGGTTTAACACCGTCCTCCAAAGTTAGAATCAGGCCCATAGTGGAGTTATGGACATCAATAATCTTATACTGTTGTCCAATGATGTGTTGTTCAGGAGCCACTAGGTTTTCAGTCACCAAAGTGATACTGGCACCTGTGTCCCTGTAGGCCTGGGCCTCAACACCATTTATTGAAACTGTCTGCCTGTACTTATCCATTGTAAGGGGACAAGCAGCCAGTGTGGCAAGGCCAATGCCACTAGGTGTGACAGAAACTGTCTTGGGACTGACTACCCCAGTTTCTATGATGGACCCATAAGTGAACCCAACTACACCCTTACTTTGACTGTTGCCAGCAGTCCCACCACTAGTACCACTACTGCTAGGGGCACTAGAGCTTGATGTATTAGTGGTGGTAGGCTCAGGGGGTTTACCTGGACAGGACTTATCCCCTGGCCTGTGGCCTCTATTTTTACACACAAAGCACCAAGGCTTTTTAAATTGTGTAGGTTGTGAAGAAGAGGAAGAATTTGTTTTATCCCCACCCCCTGAAGAGTGTTTAGGATTTGAAGAAGGACCTTTGGTTTTACCCTTGTCCCCATGCTTATCCTGAGATTTCTCACCATCTTTCTTCTTGCCATCCTTGTCACCACCTGTATGAACTTTTCTGTTCACTCTTGTTCTGACCCATTTGTCTGCCTTCTTTCCCAATTCTTGGGGAGAGGTCAGATCTGAGTCCACTAGATATTGGTGTAACAAATCAGACACACAGCTATTAAGAATATGCTCTCTCAGGATCAAGTTATACAGGCTTTCATAGTCAGAAACTTTACTGCCATGTAACCACCCCTCCAAGGCCTTCACTGAATGGTCAACAAAGTCTACCCAGTCTTGTGAAGACTCCTTTTTGGTTTCTCTGAACTTGATCCGGTACTGTTCAGTGGTTAAGCCATAACCATCTAGGAGTGCATTCTTTAAAACTGTAAAATTATTGGCATCACTTTCCTTAACAGTAAGGAGCCTATCCCTACCCTTTCCACTGAAAGATAGCCATAGGATAGCAGCCCACTGCCTTTGAGGGACCCCCTGTACAACACAGGCCCTCTCAAGTGCAGCAAACCACTTGTTAATGTCATCCCCCTCCTTGTAAGGGGGAACTATCTTGTGCAGATTCCTGGAATCATGCTCTTTTACAGGATGACTATGGGGAATACTGCTGCTGCCACCATGGGGTCCAAACCCCAACCTCTGTCTCTCCTTCTCTACTTCTAAAGTTTGTCTATCCAAATCCAGCTGTTGCTTCTTGAGCTTCAGTCTGGTTTGTTCCACTCTCAATCTATTGAGCTCCCTTTCTAACAATCTGTCATCAGGGTGGGTGGGTTGGGCATGCTTAGACACAGAAGAATGGTGTGAATGAACAGAGGGAGACCTGTCCCTAACAGATGGCACTCTAACAACCTGGCCTAAAGGAGTAGCCTCCCTACTGTGATGAGAACTCACATCAGTTCCAGCCCTGCTAGGTGGGCTGCTAAGGGGCAGGTTGGGAAGGTTCCCTTCTAACACTTTTACTGGGGCTACCCCAGAATCAGAGTGTGAACCATCAGCTAATCTCTCACCAGATGTGCCAGCTATGGTCTTATCATGTTCAATGAGCATATTAACCAACAATTCTCTAGAGGGATTCTTCCCTACCCCTAAACCTCTATCAATGCAGAGACTCCTTGCACGTTTCCAGTTAAGGTGGTCATAAGCAGTGCTGGTCAGATCCAGAGTTTGACCTGTACCAGACATGATAGAAAAGGTTTAAGGGACAGAAAAGGAAAGAAAAAGTTTCAGAATATTTTAAAGAACAGGAAAAAAAAAACTTTTTCAACTTTTAAGAACTTTTTGAAAGTTTTAGAGGTACTTTTCAGCACTTAGCAATAGAGTAACAGAAGAAAAGCAAAACTTTTTGGTTAGGTGTTGTAGGAGGCTGGACTGGCTTGTAGTGAGTACCAAGGGGTACTTGCACCTTGCACCAGGCCCAGTTATCCCTTATTAGTGTATAGGGTGTCTAGCAGCTTAGGCTGATAGATAATGGTAGCTTAGCAGAGCAGCTTAGGCTGAACTAGGAGACGTGTGAAGCTACTACAGTACCACCTAGTGTCATATGCACAATATCATAAGAAAACACAATACACAGTTATACAAAAAATAAAGGTACTTTATTTTTATGACAATATGCCAAAGTATCTTAGAGTGTACCCTCAGTGAGAGGATAGGAAATATACACAAGATATATATACACAATAGCAAAAATATGCAGTATAGTCTTAGAAAACAGTGCAAACAATGTATAGTTACAATAGGATGCAATGGGGAAACATAGGGATAGGGGCAACACAAAACATATACTCCAAAAGTGGAATGCGAACCACAAATGGACCCCAAACCTATGTGACCTTGTAGAGGGTCGCTGGGACTATTAGAAAATAGTGAGAGTTAGAAAAATAACCCTCCCCAAGACCCTGAAAAGTGAGTGCAAAGTGCACTAAAGTTCCCCTAAGGACAAAGTAGTCGTGTTAGAGGAATAATGCAGGAAAGACACAAACCAGCAATGCAACAACTGTGGATTTCCAATCTAGGGTACCTGTGGAACAAGGGGACCAAGTCCAAAAGTCACAAGCAAGTCGGAGATGGGCAAATGCCCAGGAAATGCCAGCTGCGGGTGCAAAGAAGCTTCTACTGGACAGAAGAAGCTGAGGTTTCTGCAGGAACGAAAAGGGCTAGAGACTTCCCCTTTGGTGGACGGATCCCTCTCGCCGTGGAGAGTCGTGCAGAAGTGTTTTCCCGCCGAAAGAATGCCAACAAGCCTTGCTAGGTGCAAATTGTGCGGTTAGCGTTTTTGGACGCTGCTGAGGCCCAGGAGGGACCAGGAGGTCGCAAATTGGACCAGCAGAGAGAGGGGACGTCGAGCAAGACAAGGAGCCCTCCCTGAAGCCGGTAGCACCCGGAGAAGTGCCAGAAACAGGCACTACGAGGATGCATGAAACGGTGCTCGCCGAAGTTGCACAAAGGAGTCCCACGTCGCCGGAGACCAACTTAGAAAGTCGCGCAATGCAGGTTAGAGTGCCGTGGACCCAGGCTTGGCTGTGCACAAAGGATTTCCGCCGGAAGTGCACAGGGGCCGGAGTAGCTGCAAAGTCGCGGTTCCCAGCAATGCAGCCCAGCGAGGTGAGGCAAGGACTTACCTCCACCAAACTTGGACTGAAGAGTCACTGGACTGTGGGGGTCACTTGGACAGAGTCGCTGGATTCGAGGGACCTCGCTTGTCGTGCTGAGAGGAGACCCAAGGGACCGGTAATGCAGCTTTTTGGTGCCTGCGGTTGCAGGGGGAAGATTCCGTCGACCCACGGGAGATTTCTTCGGAGCTTCTGGTGCAGAGAGGAGGCAGGCTACCCCCACAGCATGCACAAGCAGGAAAACAGTCGAGAAGGCGGCAGGATCAGCGTTACAGAGTTGCAGTAGTCGTCTTTGCTACTATGTTGCAGGTTTGCAGGCTTCCAGCGCGGTCAGCAGTCGATTCCTTATCAGAAGGTGAAGAGAGAGATGCAGAGGAACTCGGATGAGCTCTTGCATTCGTTATCTGAAGTTTCCCCAGAGACAGAGACCCTAACTAGCCAGAAAAGAGGGTTTGGCTACCTAGGAGAGAGGATAGGCTACTAACACCTGAAGGAGCCTATCAGCAGGAGTCTCTGACGTCACCTGGTGGCACTGACCACTCAGAGCAGTCCAGTGTGCCAGCAGCACCTCTGTTTCCAAGATGGCAGAGGTCTGGAGCACACTGGAGGAGCTCTGGACACCTCCCAGGGGAGGTGCAGGTCAGGGGAGTGGTCACTCCCCTTTCCTTTGTCCAGTTTCGCGCCAGAGCAGGGGCTAAGGGGTCCCTGAACCGGTGTAGACTGGCTTATGCAGAATTGGGCACCTCTGTGCCCATCAAAGCATTTCCAGAGGCTGGGGGAGGCTACTCCTCCCCTGCCTTCACACCATTTTCCAAAGGGAGAGGGTTTCACACCCTCTCTCAGAGGAAGTCCTTTGTTCTGCCTTCCTGGGCCAAGCCTGGCTGGACCCCAGGAGGGCAGAAACCTGTCTGAGGGGTTGGCAGCAGCTGCAGTGAAACCCCGGGAAAGGTTGTTTGGCAGTACCCGGGTCTGTGCTAGAGACTCGGGGGATAATGGAATTGTCTCCCCAATGCCAGAATGGCATTGGGGTGGCAATTCCATGATCTTAGACATGTTACATGGCCATGTTCGGAGTTACCATTGTGACGCTGTACATAGGTAGTGACCTATGTACAGTGCACGCGTGTAATGGTGTCCCCGCACTCACAAAGTCCGGGGAATTTGCCCTGAACAATGTGGGGGCACCTTGGCTAGTGCCAGGGTACCCACACACTAAGTAACTTAGCACCCAACCTTTACCAGGTAGAGGTTAGACATGTAGGTGACTTATAAGTTACTTAAGTGCAGTGTAAAATGGCTGTGAAATAAAGTGGGCATTATTTCGCTCAGGCTGCAGTGGCAGGCCTGTGTAAGAATTGTCAGAGCTCCCTATGTGTGGCAAAAGAAATGCTGCAGCCCATAGGGATCTCCTGGAACCCCAATATTCTGGGTACCTCAGTACCACATACTAGGGAATTATAAGGGTGTTCCAGTGTGCCAATGTGAATTGGTGAAATTGGTCACTAGCCTGTTAGTGACAATTTGTACAGAGAGAGCATAACCACTGAGGTTCTGGTTAGCAGAGCCTCAGTGAGACAGTTAGGCATCACACAGGGAACACATACATATAGGCCACAAACGTATGAGCACTGGGGTCCTGGCTAGCAGGATCCCAGTGACACATAACAAACATACTGAAAACATAGGGTTTTCACTATGAGCACTGGGCCCTGGCTAGCAGGATCCCAGTGAGACAGTGAAAACACCCTGACATACACTCACAAACAGGCCAAAAGTGGGGGTAACAAGGCTAGAAAGAGGCTACTTTCTCACACAACCCCTCCCCCCCAAACGAAGGACAATAAGGCTAACGTTGGCCAGTTGAGACTTTATTGTCTAAGTGGTGATAAGTAGAGAGTAGCTCTGCAATAGAATGGTTACTCCCTTTATCATCCACTATATGGTTACTTACCTGTGGGGATGTAAACCACCCTGTTTGAAGTTTTTTAGCTAAGCAACAATGTGAAGATATATTTTCAGAGTTTCTATCAGTAAGTTTTAGTTTAGAGCAGTGGGGATTGTCCACTGAACCTATTTCTAGTGATGAGAATGCCAGACAGGGATGCTGCTCAGAAAAGCCATAGCTGGGCAAAAACTTTGTCCATATGGCTGGAAGAGAGAACAGGGATGCTGTTTCTCTTGAGTTGGAGCAGGGCAGGGATGCTGTCCTATGAGCTCCACACTAGGGCAGGGATGCTGTCCTAAGTGTTGTGAGGTAGTGCAGGGTTTCTGCACTAACGTTTCTCTGGGAGGGTTGGAGGGATGCTCCATGTTAACTAAAATGGTGCTCTTTTTCTCACCAATATGAGTTATTCCACAGAGAGGTACTTCCACCTCAGGGAGTACAGCTATGCCAGCTGATGGTTCCCTTGGAACAGGTGCCACCCCAGGAGAGGTTTCTCCCACCACAGGAATGGTATCCTGAATGGCAGGGTGGTTAGGGGATACAGTGATACCCTTTTTACCTGTTGTTGGAGAGGGATCCTGAGTTTTCAGGCCTTCTCTCCTTTGCTTTTTCATTTCAGTAGAAATGAGAGGGAACAATTCCTCAGGGATACCCAGCATGGCTGCATGGGTATAAAACTCTACATTAGCCCAACCTGAGGCCTCTAGGTCATTACCTAAGAGACAGTCTACAGGTAAGCTAGGTGACACTTCCACCTGCTTAGGACCAGTAACTACACCCCAACTAAGCTGAACTATAGCTAAGGGAAGACACTTAGTGGAGTTATGGACATCAATAATCTTATACTGTTGTCCAATGATGTGTTGTTCAGGAGCCACTAGGTTTTCAGTCACCAAAGTGATACTGGCACCTGTGTCCCTGTAGGCCTGGGCCTCAACACCATTTATTGAAACTGTCTGCCTGTACTTATCCATTGTAAGGGGACAAGCAGCCAGCGTGGCAAGGCCAATGCCACTAGGTGTGACAGAAACTGTCTTGGGACTGACTACCCCAGTTTCTATGATGGACCCATAAGTGAACCCAACTACACCCTTACTTTGACTGTTGCCAGCAGTCCCACCACTAGTACCACTACTGCTAGGGGCACTAGAGCTTGATGTATTAGTGGTGGTAGGCTCAGGGGGTTTACCTGGACAGGACTTATCCCCTGGCCTGTGGCCTCTATTTTTACACACAAAGCACCAAGGCTTTTTAAATTGTGTAGGTTGTGAAGAAGAGGAAGAATTTGTTTTATCCCCACCCCCTGAAGAGTGTTTAGGATTTGAAGAAGGACCTTTGGTTTTACCCTTGTCCCCATGCTTATCCTGAGATTTCTCACCATCTTTCTTCTTGCCATCCTTGTCACCACCTGTATGAACTTTTCTGTTCACTCTTGTTCTGACCCATTTGTCTGCCTTCTTTCCCAATTCTTGGGGAGAGGTCAGATCTGAGTCCACTAGATATTGGTGTAACAAATCAGACACACAGCTATTAAGAATATGCTCTCTCAGGATCAAGTTATACAGGCTTTCATAGTCAGAAACTTTACTGCCATGTAACCACCCCTCCAAGGCCTTCACTGAATGGTCAACAAAGTCTACCCAGTCTTGTGAAGACTCCTTTTTGGTTTCTCTGAACTTGATCCGGTACTGTTCAGTGGTTAAGCCATAACCATCTAGGAGTGCATTCTTTAAAACTGTAAAATTATTGGCATCACTTTCCTTAACAGTAAGAAGCCTATCCCTACCCTTTCCACTGAAAGATAGCCATAGGATAGCAGCCCACTGCCTTTGAGGGACCCCCTGTACAACACAGGCCCTCTCAAGTGCAGCAAACCACTTGTTAATGTCATCCCCCTCCTTGTAAGGGGGAACTATCTTGTGCAGATTCCTGGAATCATGCTCTTTTACAGGAAGACTATGGGGAATACTGCTGCTGCCACCATGGGGTCCAAACCCCAACCTCTGTCTCTCCTTCTCTACTTCTAAAGTTTGTCTATCCAAATCCAGCTGTTGCTTCTTGAGCTTCAGTCTGGTTTGTTCCACTCTCAATCTATTGAGCTCCCTTTCTAACAATCTGCCATCAGGGTGGGTGGGTTGGGCATGCTTAGACACAGAAGAATGGTGTGAATGAACAGAGGGAGACCTGTCCCTAACAGATGGCACTCTAACAACCTGGCCTAAAGGAGTAGCCTCCCTACTGTGATGAGAACTCACATCAGTACCAGCCCTGCTAGGTGGGCTGCTAAGGGGCAGGTTGGGAAGGTTCCCTTCTAACACTTTTACTGGGGCTACCCCAGAATCAGAGTGTGAACCATCAGCTTATCTCTCACCAGATGTGCCAGCTATGGTCTTATCATGTTCAATGAGCATATTAACCAACAATTCTCTAGAGGGATTCTTCCCTACCCCTAAACCTCTATCAATGCAGAGACTCCTTGCACGTTTCCAGTTAAGGTGGTCATAAGCAGTGCTGGTCAGATGCAGAGTTTGACCTGTACCAGACATGATAGAAAAGGTTTAAGGGACAGAAAAGGAAAGAAAAAGTTTCAGAATATTTTAAAGAACAGGAAAAAAAAAACTTTTTCAACTTTTAAGAACGTTTTGAAAGTTTTAGAGGTACTTTTCAGCACTTAGCAATAGAGTAACAGAAGAAAAGCAAAACTTTTTGGTTAGGTTTTGTAGGAGGCTGGACTGGCTTGTAGTGAGTACCAAGGGGTACTTGCACCTTGCACCAGGCCCAGTTATCCCTTATTAGTGTATAGGGTGTCTAGCAGCTTAGGCTGATAGATAATGGTAGCTTAGCAGAGCAGCTTAGGCTGAACTAGGAGACGTGTGAAGCTACTACAGTACCACCTAGTGTCATATGCACAATATCATAAGAAAACACAATACACAGTTATACAAAAAATAAAGGTACTTTATTTTTATGACAATATGCCAAAGTATCTTAGAGTGTACCCTCAGTGAGAGGATAGGAAATATACACAAGATATATATACACAATAGCAAAAATATGCAGTATAGTCTTAGAAAACAGTGCAAACAATGTATAGTTACAATAGGATGCAATGGGGAAACATAGGGATAGGGGCAACACAAACCATATACTCCAAAAGTGGAATGCGAACCACAAATGGACCCCAAACCTATGTGACCTTGTAGAGGGTCGCTGGGACTATTAGAAAATAGTGAGAGTTAGAAAAATAACCCTCCCCAAGACCCTGAAAAGTGAGTGCAAAGTGCACTAAAGTTCCCCTAAGGACAAAGTAGTCGTGTTAGAGGAATAATGCAGGAAAGACACAAACCAGCAATGCAACAACTGTGGATTTCCAATCTAGGGTACCTGTGGAACAAGGGGACCAAGTCCAAAAGTCACAAGCAAGTCGGAGATGGGCAAATGCCCAGGAAATGCCAGCTGCGGGTGCAAAGAAGCTTCTACTGGACAGAAGAAGCTGAGGTTTCTGCAGGAACGAAAAGGGCTAGAGACTTCCCCTTTGGTGGACGGATCCCTCTCGCCGTGGAGAGTCGTGCAGAAGTGTTTTCCCGCCGAAAGAATGCCAACAAGCCTTGCTAGGTGCAAATCGTGCGGTTAGCGTTTTTGGACGCTGCTGAGGCCCAGGAGGGACCAGGAGGTCGCAAATTGGACCAGCAGAGAGAGGGGACGTCGAGCAAGACAAGGAGCCCTCCCTGAAGCCGGTAGCACCCGGAGAAGTGCCAGAAACAGGCACTACGAGGATGCATGAAACGGTGCTCGCCGAAGTTGCACAAAGGAGTCCCAAGTCGCCGGAGACCAACTTAGAAAGTCGTGCAATGCAGGTTAGAGTGCCGTGGACCCAGGCTTGGCTGTGCACAAAGGATTTCCGCCGGAAGTGCACAGGGGCCGGAGTAGCTGCAAAGTCGCGGTTCCCAGCAATGCAGCCCAGCGAGGTGAGGCAAGGACTTACCTCCACCAAACTTGGACTGAAGAGTCACTGGACTGTGGGGGTCACTTGGACAGAGTCGCTGGATTCGAGGGACCTCGCTTGTCGTGCTGAGAGGAGACCCAAGGGACCGGTAATGCAGCTTTTTGGTGCCTGCGGTTGCAGGGGGAAGATTCCGTCGACCCACAGGAGATTTCTTCGGAGCTTCTGGTGCAGAGAGGAGGCAGGCTACCCCCACAGCATGCACAAGCAGGAAAACAGTCGAGAAGGCGGCAGGATCAGCGTTACAGAGTTGCAGTAGTCGTCTTTGCTACTATGTTGCAGGTTTGCAGGCTTCCAGCGCGGTCAGCAGTCGATTCCTTATCAGAAGGTGAAGAGAGAGATGCAGAGGAACTCGGATGAGCTCTTGCATTCGTTATCTGAAGTTTCCCCAGAGACAGAGACCCTAAATAGCCAGAAAAGAGGGTTTGGCTACCTAGGAGAGAGGATAGGCTACTAACACCTGAAGGAGCCTATCAGCAGGAGTCTCTGACGTCACCTGGTGGCACTGACACCTCAGAGCAGTCCAGTGTGCCAGCAGCACCTCTGTTTCCAAGATGGCAGAGGTCTGGAGCACACTGGAGGAGCTCTGGACACCTCCCAGGGGAGGTGCAGGTCAGGGGAGTGGTCACTCCCCTTTCCTTTGTCCAGTTTCGCGCCAGAGCAGGGGCTAAGGGGTCCCTGAACCGGTGTAGACTGGCTTATGCAGAATTGGGCACCTCTGTGCCCATCAAAGCATTTCCAGAGGCTGGGGGAGGCTACTCCTCCCCTGCCTTCACACCATTTTCCAAAGGGAGAGGGTTTCACACCCTCTCTCAGAGGAAGTCCTTTGTTCTGCCTTCCTGGGCCAAGCCTGGCTGGACCCCAGGAGGGCAGAAACCTGTCTGAGGGGTTGGCAGCAGCTGCAGTGAAACCCCGGGAAAGGTTGTTTGGCAGTACCCGGGTCTGTGCTAGAGACTCGGGGAATCATGGAATTGTCTCCCCAATGCCAGAATGGTATTGGGGTGGCAATTCCATGATCTTAGACATGTTACATGGCCATGTTCGGAGTTACCATTGTGACGCTGTACATAGGTAGTGACCTATGTACAGTGCACGCGTGTAATGGTGTCCCCGCACTCACAAAGTCCGGGGAATTTGCCCTGAACAATGTGGGGGCACCTTGGCTAGTGCCAGGGTACCCACACACTAAGTAACTTAGCACCCAACCTTTACCAGGTAGAGGTTAGACATGTAGGTGACTTATAAGTTACTTAAGTGCAGTGTAAAATGGCTGTGAAATAATGTGGGCATTATTTCGCTCAGGCTGCAGTGGCAGGCCTGTGTAAGAATTGTCAGAGCTCCCTATGTGTGGCAAAAGAAATGCTGCAGCCCATAGGGATCTCCTGGAACCCCAATATTCTGGGTACCTCAGTACCACATACTAGGGAATTATAAGGGTGTTCCAGTGTGCCAATGTGAATTGGTGAAATTGGTCACTAGCCTGTTAGTGACAATTTGTATAGAGAGAGCATAACCACTGAGGTTCTGGTTAGCAGAGCCTCAGTGAGACAGTTAGGCATCACACAGGGAACACATACATATAGGCCACAAACGTATGAGCACTGGGGTCCTGGCTAGCAGGATCCCAGTGACACATAACAAACATACTGAAAACATAGGGTTTTCACTATGAGCACTGGGCCCTGGCTAGCAGGATCCCAGTGAGACAGTGAAAACACCCTGACATACACTCACAAACAGGCCAAAAGTGGGGGTAACAAGGCTAGAAAGAGGCTACTTTCTCACACAACCCCTCCCCCCCAAACGAAGGACAATAAGGCTAACGTTGGCCAGTTGAGACTTTATTGTCTAAGTGGTGATAAGTAGAGAGTAGCTCTGCAATAGAATGGTTACTCCCTTTATCATCCACTATATGGTTACTTACCTGTGGGGATGTAAACCACCCTGTTTGAAGTTTTTTAGCTAAGCAACAATGTGAAGATATATTTTCAGAGTTTCTATCAGTAAGTTTTAGTTTAGAGCAGTGGGGATTGTCCACTGAACCTATTTCTAGTGATGAGAATGCCAGACAGGGATGCTGCTCAGAAAAGCCATAGCTGGGCAAAAACTTTGTCCATATGGCTGGAAGAGAGAACAGGGATGCTGTTTCTCTTGAGTTGGAGCAGGGCAGGGATGCTGTCCTATGAGCTCCACACTAGGGCAGGGATGCTGTCCTAAGTGTTGTGAGGTAGTGCAGGGTTTCTGCACTAACGTTTCTCTGGGAGGGTTGGAGGGATGCTCCATGTTAACTAAAATGGTGCTCTTTTTCTCACCAATATGAGTTATTCCACAGAGAGGTACTTCCACCTCAGGGAGTACAGCTATGCCAGCTGATGGTTCCCTTGGAACAGGTGCCACCCCAGGAGAGGTTTCTCCCACCACAGGAATGGTATCCTGAATGGCAGGGTGGTTAGGGGATACAGTGATACCCTTTTTACCTGTTGTTGGAGAGGGATCCTGAGTTTTCAGGCCTTCTCTCCTTTGCTTTTTCATTTCAGTAGAAATGAGAGGGAACAATTCCTCAGGGATACCCAGCATGGCTGCATGGGTATAAAACTCTACATTAGCCCAACCTGAGGCCTCTAGGTCATTACCTAAGAGACAGTCTACAGGTAAGCTAGGTGACACTTCCACCTGCTTAGGACCAGTAACTACACCCCAACTAAGCTGAACTATAGCTAAGGGAAGACACTTAGTGGAGTTATGGACATCAATAATCTTATACTGTTGTCCAATGATGTGTTGTTCAGGAGCCACTAGGTTTTCAGTCACCAAAGTGATACTGGCACCTGTGTCCCTGTAGGCCTGGGCCTCAACACCATTTATTGAAACTGTCTGCCTGTACTTATCCATTGTAAGGGGACAAGCAGCCAGTGTGGCAAGGCCAATGCCACTAGGTGTGACAGAAACTGTCTTGGGACTGACTACCCCAGTTTCTATGATGGACCCATAAGTGAACCCAACTACACCCTTACTTTGACTGTTGCCAGCAGTCCCACCACTAGTACCACTACTGCTAGGGGCACTAGAGCTTGATGTATTAGTGGTGGTAGGCTCAGGGGGTTTACCTGGACAGGACTTATCCTCTGGCCTGTGGCCTCTATTTTTACACACAAAGCACCAAGGCTTTTTAAATTGTGTAGGTTGTGAAGAAGAGGAAGAATTTGTTTTATCCCCACCCCCTGAAGAGTGTTTAGGATTTGAAGAAGGACCTTTGGTTTTACCCTTGTCCCCATGCTTATCCTGAGATTTCTCACCATCTTTCTTCTTGCCATCCTTGTCACCACCTGTATGAACTTTTCTGTTCACTCTTGTTCTGACCCATTTGTCTGCCTTCTTTCCCAATTCTTGGGGAGAGGTCAGATCTGAGTCCACTAGATATTGGTGTAACAAATCAGACACACAGCTATTAAGAATATGCTCTCTCAGGATCAAGTTATACAGGCTTTCATAGTCAGAAACTTTACTGCCATGTAACCACCCCTCCAAGGCCTTCACTGAATGGTCAACAAAGTCTACCCAGTCTTGTGAAGACTCCTTTTTGGTTTCTCTGAACTTGATCCGGTACTGTTCAGTGGTTAAGCCATAACCATCTAGGAGTGCATTCTTTAAAACTGTAAAATTATTGGCATCACTTTCCTTAACAGTAAGGAGCCTATCCCTACCCTTTCCACTGAAAGATAGCCATAGGATAGCAGCCCACTGCCTTTGAGGGACCCCCTGTACAACACAGGCCCTCTCAAGTGCAGCAAACCACTTGTTAATGTCATCCCCCTCCTTGTAAGGGGGAACTATCTTGTGCAGATTCCTGGAATCATGCTCTTTTACAGGATGACTATGGGGAATACTGCTGCTGCCACCATGGGGTCCAAACCCCAACCTCTGTCTCTCCTTCTCTACTTCTAAAGTTTGTCTATCCAAATCCAGCTGTTGCTTCTTGAGCTTCAGTCTGGTTTGTTCCACTCTCAATCTATTGAGCTCCCTTTCTAACAATCTGTCATCAGGGTGGGTGGGTTGGGCATGCTTAGACACAGAAGAATGGTGTGAATGAACAGAGGGAGACCTGTCCCTAACAGATGGCACTCTAACAACCTGGCCTAAAGGAGTAGCCTCCCTACTGTGATGAGAACTCACATCAGTACCAGCCCTGCTAGGTGGGCTGCTAAGGGGCAGGTTGGGAAGGTTCCCTTCTAACACTTTTACTGGGGCTACCCCAGAATCAGAGTGTGAACCATCAGCTAATCTCTCACCAGATGTGCCAGCTATGGTCTTATCATGTTCAATGAGCATATTAACCAACAATTCTCTAGAGGGATTCTTCCCTACCCCTAAACCTCTATCAATGCAGAGACTCCTTGCACGTTTCCAGTTAAGGTGGTCATAAGCAGTGCTGGTCAGATCCAGAGTTTGACCTGTACCAGACATGATAGAAAAGGTTTAAGGGACAGAAAAGGAAAGAAAAAGTTTCAGAATATTTTAAAGAACAGGAAAAAAAAAACTTTTTGAACTTTTAAGAACTTTTTGAAAGTTTTAGAGGTACTTTTCAGCACTTAGCAATAGAGTAACAGAAGAAAAGCAAAACTTTTTGGTTAGGTGTTGTAGGAGGCTGGACTGGCTTGTAGTGAGTACCAAGGGGTACTTGCACCTTGCACCAGGCCCAGTTATCCCTTATTAGTGTATAGGGTGTCTAGCAGCTTAGGCTGATAGATAATGGTAGCTTAGCAGAGCAGCTTAGGCTGAACTAGGAGACGTGTGAAGCTACTACAGTACCACCTAGTGTCATATGCACAATATCATAAGAAAACACAATACACAGTTATACAAAAAATAAAGGTACTTTATTTTTATGACAATATGCCAAAGTATCTTAGAGTGTACCCTCAGTGAGAGGATAGGAAATATACACAAGATATATATACACAATAGCAAAAATATGCAGTATAGTCTTAGAAAACAGTGCAAACAATGTATAGTTACAATAGGATGCAATGGGGAAACATAGGGATAGGGGCAACACAAACCATATACTCCAAAAGTGGAATGCGAACCACAAATGGACCCCAAACCTATGTGACCTTGTAGAGGGTCGCTGGGACTATTAGAAAATAGTGAGAGTTAGAAAAATAACCCTCCCCAAGACCCTGAAAAGTGAGTGCAAAGTGCACTAAAGTTCCCCTAAGGACAAAGTAGTCGTGTTAGAGGAATAATGCAGGAAAGACACAAACCAGCAATGCAACAACTGTGGATTTCCAATCTAGGGTACCTGTGGAACAAGGGGACCAAGTCCAAAAGTCACAAGCAAGTCGGAGATGGGCAAATGCCCAGGAAATGCCAGCTGCGGGTGCAAAGAAGCTTCTACTGGACAGAAGAAGCTGAGGTTTCTGCAGGAACGAAAAGGGCTAGAGACTTCCCCTTTGGTGGACGGATCCCTCTCGCCGTGGAGAGTCGTGCAGAAGTGTTTTCCCGCCGAAAGAATGCCAACAAGCCTTGCTAGGTGCAAATCGTGCGGTTAGCGTTTTTGGACGCTGCTGAGGCCCAGGAGGGACCAGGAGGTCGCAAATTGGACCAGCAGAGAGAGGGGACGTCGAGCAAGACAAGGAGCCCTCCCTGAAGCCGGTAGCACCCGGAGAAGTGCCAGAAACAGGCACTACGAGGATGCGTGAAACGGTGCTCGCCGAAGTTGCACAAAGGAGTCCCACGTCGCCGGAGACCAACTTAGAAAGTCGTGCAATGCAGGTTAGAGTGCCGTGGACCCAGGCTTGGCTGTGCACAAAGGATTTCCGCCGGAAGTGCACAGGGGCCGGAGTAGCTGCAAAGTCGCAGTTCCCAGCAATGCAGCCCAGCGAGGTGAGGCAAGGACTTACCTCCACCAAACTTGGACTGAAGAGTCACTGGACTGTGGGGGTCACTTGGACAGAGTCGCTGGATTCGAGGGACCTCGCTTGTCGTGCTGAGAGGAGACCCAAGGGACCGGTAATGCAGCTTTTTGGTGCCTGCAGTTGCAGGGGGAAGATTCCGTCGACCCACGGGAGATTTCTTCGGAGCTTCTGGTGCAGAGAGGAGGCAGGCTACCCCCACAGCATGCACAAGCAGGAAAACAGTCGAGAAGGCGGCAGGATCAGCGTTACAGAGTTGCAGTAGTCGTCTTTGCTACTATGTTGCAGGTTTGCAGGCTTCCAGCGCGGTCAGCAGTCGATTCCTTATCAGAAGGTGAAGAGAGAGATGCAGAGGAACTCGGATGAGCTCTTGCATTCGTTATCTGAAGTTTCCCCAGAGACAGAGACCCTAAATAGCCAGAAAAGAGGGTTTGGCTACCTAGGAGAGAGGATAGGCTACTAACACCTGAAGGAGCCTATCAGCAGGAGTCTCTGACGTCACCTGGTGGCACTGGCCACTCAGAGCAGTCCAGTGTGCCAGCAGCACCTCTGTTTCCAAGATGGCAGAGGTCTGGAGCACACTGGAGGAGCTCTGGACACCTCCCAGGGGAGGTGCAGGTCAGGGGAGTGGTCACTCCCCTTTCCTTTGTCCAGTTTCGCGCCAGAGCAGGGGCTAAGGGGTCCCTGAACCGGTGTAGACTGGCTTATGCAGAATTGGGCACCTCTGTGCCCAACAAAGCATTTCCAGAGGCTGGGGGAGGCTACTCCTCCCCTGCCTTCACACCATTTTCCAAAGGGAGAGGGTTTCACACCCTCTCTCAGAGGAAGTTCTTTGTTCTGCCATCCTGGGCCAGGCCTGGCTGGACCCCAGGAGGGCAGATGCCTGTCTGAGGGGTTGGCAGCAGCAGCAGCTGCAGTGAAACCCCAGGAAGGGCAGTTTGGCAGTACCAGGGTCTGTGCTACAGACCACTGGGATCATGGAATTGTACCAACAATGCCAGGATGGCATAGAGGGGGCAATTCCATGATCATAGACATGTTACATGGCCATATTCGGAGTTACCATTGTGAAGCTACATATAGGTAGTGACCTATATGTAGTGCACGCGTGTAATGGTGTCCCCGCACTCACAAAGTTCAGGGAATTGGCTCTGAACAATGTGGGGGCACCTTGGCTAGTGCCAGGGTGCCCTCACACTAAGTAACTTTGCACCTAACCTTTACCAGGTAAAGGTTAGACATATAGGTGACTTATAAGTTACTTAAGTGCAGTGTAAAATGGCTGTGAAATAACGTGGACGTTATTTCACTCAGGCTGCAGTGGCAGGCCTGTGTAAGAATTGTCAGAGCTCCCTATGGGTGGCAAAAGAAATGCTGCAGCCCATAGGGATCTCCTGGAACCCCAATACCCTGGGTACCTCAGTACCATATACTAGGGAATTATAAGGGTGTTCCAGTAAGCCAATGTAAATTGGTAAAAATGGTCACTAGCCTGTCAGTGACAATTTGGAAAGAAATGAGAGAACATAACCACTGAGGTTCTGATTAGCAGAGCCTCAGTGAGACAGTTAGTAACTACACAGGTAACACATTCAGGCACACTTATGAGCACTGGGGCCCTGGGTTACCAGGGTCCCTGTGACACATACAACTAAAACAACATATATACAGTGAAAAATGGGGGTAACATGCCAGGCAAGATGGTACTTTCCTACACAACCCCCCCCCAAACGAAGGACAATAAGACTAGCCATGACCTGATGAGTCTTCATTGTCTAAGTGGAAATATCTGGAGAGTCCATCTGCATTGGAGTGGCTACTCCCAGGTCTATGTTCCACTGTATAGTCCATTCTCTGTAGGGATATGGACCACCTCAACAATTTAGGATTTTCACCTTTCATTTGTTTTAGCCAAAGTAGAGGTTTGTGGTCTGTCTGAACAATGAAGTGAGTGCCAAACAGGTATGGCCTCAACTTCTTCAGAGCCCAGACCACAGCAAAGGCCTCCCTCTCAATGGCAGACCAACACTTTTCTCTAGGGGTCAACCTCCTACTAATAAAAGCAACAGGTTGATCCTGGCCCTCAGAATTAAGTTGTGATAGGACTGCCCCTACTCCTAATTCAGATGCATCAGTTTGGACATAGAATTTTTTAGAGTAACAAGGGCTTTTCAGGACAGGTGCAGAGCACATGGCCTGCTTCAGCTCCTCAAAAGCTTTCTGACAGTTTGCTGTCCATAATACCTTTTTAGGCATTTTCTTGGATGTGAGGTCATTAAGAGGGGCTGCAATGGAGCCATAGTTCTTAATGAACCTCCTGTAATACCCAGTGAGGCCTAGGAAGGCTCTCACCTGAGTCTGAGTGGTAGGGGGAACCCAATCAATAATTGTTTGGATTTTCCCCTGTAGTGGTGCAATCTGTTCCCCACCAACAAGGTGTCCCAGATAAACCACCTTACCCTGCCCTATCTGGCACTTTGAAGCCTTGATAGTGAGGCCTGCCTTTTGCAGGGCCTCCAAAACTTTCCATAGGTGGACCAGGTGATCATCCCAGCTGGAGCTAAAGACAGCTATATCGTCCAAATATGCTGCACTGAAAGCTTCCAGCCCTTGCAGGACTGTGTTCACCAACCTCTGAAAAGTGGCAGGTGCATTTTTCAAACCAAAAGGCATTACAGTAAACTGGTAATGTCCTCCAATGGTAGAAAATGCAGTCTTAGGTTTAGCATCTTCTGACAATTTGATCTGCCAATACCCTGCAGTCAAGTCAAAAGTGCTTAGATACTTGGCAGATGCCAGTGTATCTATGAGCTCATCTGCCCTGGGTATAGGGTGAGCATCAGTTTTGGTTACCAAGTTGAGACCTCTATAGTCTACACAAAACCGCATTTCCTTCTTTCCATCATTGGAATGGGGTTTTGGTACCAGTACCACAGGAGAAGCCCATGGACTGTCAGAGTGCTCAACCACTCCTAGTTCTAACATTTTCTGGACCTCCTGCTTTATGCAGTCCCTGACATGGTCAGGCTGCCTATAGATCTTACTTTTGACAGGTAAACTGTCTCCAGTATCTATAGTGTGCTCACACCAAGAAGTGGTACCTGGCACAGTAGAGAAGAGTTCAGAGAATTGATCTAGGAGATTTATGCAATTGTCTTTCTGCTCAGCAGTAAGACAATCAGCCAAAACTACACCTTCCACAAGAGCATCTTGTTCTGTGGAAGAGAAGAGATCAGGTAGAGGATCACTGTCTTCTTCCTGTCCCTCATCAGTTGCCATGAGCAGGGTGAGATCAGCCCTGTCATAGTAGGATTTCAGGCGGTTGACATGGAGCACCCTAAGGGGACTCCTGGCAGTGCCTAAGTCAACTAAATAGGTGACTTCTCCCTTCTTTTCAACAATTGTGTGGGGTCCACTCCATTTATCTTGGAGTGCTCTTGGGGCCACAGGCTCCAAGACCCACACTTTCTGCCCTGGTTGGTACTGAACCAAAACAGCCTTCTGATCATGCCATTGCTTCTGGAGCTCTTGGCTGGCCTGAAGGTTTTTACTGGCCTTTTTCATGTACTTAGCCATCCTTGATCTGAGGCCAAGTACATAATCCACAATATCCTGCTTAGGAGCTTTTAAAGGTTGTTCCCAACCCTCCTTTACAAGTGTGAGTGGACCCCTAACAGGGTGTCCAAAAAGAAGTTCAAAGGGGCTGAAGCCCACTCCTTTCTGGGGTACCTCCCTGTAGGCAAAAAGGAGGCATGGTAGAAGGATATCCCATCTCCTGCGGAGTTTTTCAGGGAGACCCATAATCATGCCTTTGAGAGTTTTATTAAATCTCTCCACCAGTCCATTTGTTTGTGGATGATAGGGTGTTGTGAACTTGTAAGTTACACCACACTCCTTCCACATGGCCTTTAAGTATGCAGACATGAAATTGCTTCCCCTGTCTGATACCACTTCCTTTGGGAAGCCCACCCTGGAAAATATTCCCAGGAGGGCCTTTGCCACTGCAGGTGCTGTAGTGGTCCTTAAAGGAATAGCTTCAGGATATCTTGTGGCATGGTCCACTACCACCAAGATAAATCTATTGCCTGAAGCAGTAGGAGGGTCAAGGGGGCCAACTATGTCAACCCCTACCCTTTCAAAGGGAACCCCAACCACAGGCAGTGGAATAAGGGGTGCCTTTGGGGTGCCACCTGTCTTGCCACTGGCTTGACAGGTTTCACAGGACTTACAAAATTCCTTTGTGTCCTCAGACATCCTAGGCCAATGAAACAGGGGAACAAGCCTGTCCTAAGTTTTCATTTGTCCTAGGTGCCCAGCTAAGGGAATGTCATGTGCCAGTGTTAGGAGGAACTTTCTGTACTCCCGAGGAATCACTAATCTCCTGGCAGCTCCAGGTTTAGGATCCCTATGCTCAGTGTACAAGAGGTTGTCCTCCCAGTAAATTCTGTGAGAGTCACTGACATCCCCATTAGCCTGTTTGACAGCTTGCTGTCTGAGACCCTCTAATGTGGGACAGGTTTGCTGTGCCACACTCGGCTCCTCTCTGGCAGGCCCCCCTTCACCCAAAAGCTCAGCAGTGTCTGCTTCCAGCTCCTCTGGTGTAGGTTCTGCACAGGGAGGGAATTCTTCTTCCTCAGAAGTTGAATCCACTGTAGAGGGAGGGATAGTAGGAAGTGGTTTGCTTCTACTAGCCCTAGCTTTAGGGAGCACTTGGTCCATTGTTCCAGGATCCAAGCTTCCCTGTCCTTTTTGCTTTTTGGCCTGAGCCCATGTCAAAGCAAAAATATGCCCTGGGATGCCCAGCATTGCTGCATGGGCCTCCAACTCCACATCTGACCAAGCTGATGTCTCCAAATCATTCCCTAATAGACAGTCTACAGGTAAATCTGAAGCTACCACAACTTTCTTTGGACCAGTAACCCCCCCCCCCAGTTGAGATTAACAACAGCCATGGGGTGGCTAAGTGTGTTGTTGTGAGCATCGGTTACTTGGTACTGGTGACCAAGTAGGTGTTGTTCAGGGTGGACCAGTTTTTCTATGACCATAGTCACACTGGCACCAGTGTCCCTGTGGGCCTGAACCTCAACACCATTTATTAGGGGTAGCTGCTTGTACTTATCCATATTAAGGGGACAAGCAGCTAAGGTGGCTAAATCAATAGCCCCCTCAGAGACTAACACAGCCTCTGTGTCCTCCCTAACAAGGCCAACCCCAACTAAGTTACCAATAGTGAGCCCAGCTACTCCCTTGGATTGGCTATTAGTAGGTTTGCTCCCACCACCACTGCTATTAGTAGGGACACTAGGGGTAGCAGTAGGGGTTGTAGTGGTAGGAGCATTGGTGCTTTTCTTTGGACAACTGGGATCTGTTGTCCAATGGCCTTTTATTTTACATAAATAGCACCATGGTTTCTTTTCCTTGTTCTGATTAAAAGAGGATTTGGGCCCACCACCCCCACCAGAGTGTTTTTGTGGGCCTGATGAAGACTCATTTTTAGATTTGTCCCCACCCTTGTCAGAAGACTTACCATCCTTCTTTTTGTTGCCATCTTTGTCACCCCCTGTATGAACTTTTCTGTTCACTCTTGTTCTGACCCATTTGTCTGCCTTCTTTCCCAATTCTTGGGGAGAGGTCAGATCAGAGTCCACCAAGTACTGGTGCAACAAATCAGACACACAATTATTAAATATGCTCTCTCAGGATCAAGTTATACAGGCTTTCAAAGTCAGTAACCTTACTGCCATGTAACCACCCCTCCAAGGCCTTCACTGAATGGTCAATGAAATCAACCCAGTCTTGTGAAGACTCCTTTTTGGTCTCTCTGAACTTTATCCTGTACTGTTCAGTGGTTAAGCCATAACCATCCAGGAGTGCATTCTTAAGAACTTGGAAATTATTAGCATCATTTTCTTTCACAGTAAGGAGCCTATCCCTACCTTTTCCACTAAATGATAGCCATAGGATAGCAGCCCACTGCCTTTGAGGCACATCCTGTACAACACAGGCCCTCTCAAGTGCAGCAAACCACTTGTTAATGTCATCCCCCTCCTTATAAGGGGGAACTATCTTGTGCAGATTCCTGGAATCATGCTCTTTTGCAGGATGACTATGGGGAATACTGCTGCTGCCACCATGGGTTTCTAAACCCAGTTTCTGTCTCTCCTTCTCTACTTCTAAAGTTTGTCTATCCAAATCCAGCTGTTGCTTCTTGAGCTTCAGTCTGGTTTGTTCCACTCTCAATCTATTGAGCTCCCTTTCTAACAATCTGTCATCAGGGTGGGTGGGAGGGACATGCCTTGAAACAGAAGTATGGTGAGAATGGACAGAAGGGGACCTGTCCCTTACAGAAGCCACCCTAACAGCTTGGCTAACAGAAACATCACTACCAGTATGGTGAGAATAAATGCTTTTGCTATGATGTGAGACAACACTATTTCTATGGTGTGGCTCATCATCATTACCAACTATGCTAGACTGTCTAGTAATGGGCAGGCTAGGAAGTTTCTTTCCTGAATCTTTTCCTGGGGGAGTCCCTGGATCTGATTGAGAACCATTAGCTACTTTTCCTACAGATTGGGCACTTATGGCCTTATCCTGTACTCTAAGCATGTTAATTAACAGTTCTAAGGAAGGATTCTTCCCTACACTCAAACCTCTCTCTATGCAGAGATTCCTTGCTCCTTTCCAGCTAAGGTGATCATATGCAAGTTTGGACAGATCAACATTTTGGCCTGTGCCAGACATTTTTTAGAGAGAGTTAAAGTGATAGTAAAAGATAAAAAGTTTGTCAGAGCTTTTAGAAAGACAGAGAAAAAAAACTTTTTAAACTTTTTAGAACTTTTTAGAAAGTTAGAAGTACTTTTCAGCACTTAGAAAAGAGTGAAAAGAGGAAATGCAAAACGTTTTGGCTATGTGTCTATACACTGACCTTGTTTTGTATATTTTTCTCTTATGAAAAGTACAATGACAAGAGTGGTAAGTAGTCTCAAAGAACTTATCCCACCACTGCACAACCAATGTAGGAGGCTGGACTGGCTTGTAGTGAGTACCAAGGGGTACTTGCACCTTGCACCAGGCCCAGTTATCCCTTATTAGTGTATAGGGTGTCTAGCAGCTTAGGCTGATAGATAATGGTAGCTTAGCAGAGCAGCTTAGGCTGAACTAGGAGACGTGTGAAGCTACTACAGTACCACCTAGTGTCATATGCACAATATCATAAGAAAACACAATACACAGTTATACAAAAAATAAAGGTACTTTATTTTTATGACAATATGCCAAAGTATCTTAGAGTGTACCCTCAGTGAGAGGATAGGAAATATACACAAGATATATATACACAATAGCAAAAATATGCAGTATAGTCTTAGAAAACAGTGCAAACAATGTATAGTTACAATAGGATGCAATGGGGAAACATAGGGATAGGGGCAACACAAACCATATACTCCAAAAGTGGAATGCGAACCACGAATGGACCCCAAACCTATGTGACCTTGTAGAGGGTCGCTGGGACTATTAGAAAATAGTGAGAGTTAGAAAAATAACCCTCCCCAAGACCCTGAAAAGTGAGTGCAAAGTGCACTAAAGTTCCCCTAAGGACAAAGTAGTCGTGTTAGAGGAATAATGCAGGAAAGACACAAACCAGCAATGCAACAACTGTGGATTTCCAATCTAGGGTACCTGTGGAACAAGGGGACCAAGTCCAAAAGTCACAAGCAAGTCGGAGATGGGCAAATGCCCAGGAAATGCCAGCTGCGGGTGCAAAGAAGCTTCTACTGGACAGAAGAAGCTGAGGTTTCTGCAGGAACGAAAAGGGCTAGAGACTTCCCCTTTGGTGGACGGATCCCTCTCACCGTGGAGAGTCGTGCAGAAGTGTTTTCCCGCCGAAAGAACGCCAACAAGCCTTGCTAGCTGCAAATCGTGCGGTTAGCGTTTTTGGACGCTGCTGAGGCCCAGGAGGGACCAGGAGGTCGCAAATTGGACCAGCAGAGAGAGGGGACGTCGAGCAAGACAAGGAGCCCTCCCTGAAGCCGGTAGCATCCGGAGAAGTGCCAGAAACAGGCACTACGAGGATGCGTGAAACGGTGCTCGCCGAAGTTGCACAAAGGAGTCCCACGTCGCCGGAGACCAACTTAGAAAGTCGTGCAATGCAGGTTAGAGTGCCGTGGACCCAGGCTTGGCTGTGCACAAAGGATTTCCGCTGGAAGTGCACAGGGGCCGGAGTAGCTGCAAAGTCGCGGTTCCCAGCAATGCAGCCCAGCGAGGTGAGGCAAGGACTTACCTCCACCAAACTTGGACTGAAGAGTCACTGGACTGTGGGGGTCACTTGGACAGAGTCGCTGGATTTGAGGGACCTCGCTCGTCGTGCTGAGAGGAGACCCAAGGGACTGGTAATGCAGCTTTTTGGTGCCTGCGGTTGCAGGGGGAAGATTCCGTCGACCCACAGGAGATTTCTTCGGAGCTTCTGGTGCAGAGAGGAGGCAGGCTACCCCCACAGCATGCACAAGCAGGAAAACAGTCGAGAAGGCGGCAGGATCAGCGTTACAGAGTTGCAGTAGTCGTCTTTGCTACTATGTTGCAGGTTTGCAGGCTTCCAGCGCGGTCAGCAGTCGATTCCTTATCAGAAGGTGAAGAGAGAGATGCAGAGGAACTCGGATGAGCTCTTGCATTCGTTATCTGAAGTTTCCCCAGAGACAGAGACCCTAAATAGCCAGAAAAGAGGGTTTGGCTACCTAGGAGAGAGGATAGGCTACTATCACCTGAAGGAGCCTATCAGCAGGAGTCTCTGACGTCACCTGGTGGCACTGACCACTCAGAGCAGTCCAGTGTGCCAGCAGCACCTCTGTTTCCAAGATGGCAGAGGTCTGGAGCACACTGGAGGAGCTCTGGACACCTCCCAGGGGAGGTGCAGGTCAGGGGAGTGGTCACTCCCCTTTCCTTTGTCCAGTTTCGCGCCAGAGCAGGGGCTAAGGGGTCCCTGAACCGGTGTAGACTGGCTTATGCAGAATTGGGCACCTCTGTGCCCAACAAAGCATTTCCAGAGGCTGGGGGAGGCTACTCCTCCCCTGCCTTCACACCATTTTCCAAAGGGAGTGGGTGTCACACCCTCTCTCAGAGGAAGTTCTTTGTTCTGCCATCCTGGGCCAGGCCTGGCTGGACCCCAGGAGGGCAGATGCTTGTCTGAGGGGTTGGCAGCAGGAGCAGCTGCAGTGAAACCCCAGGAAGGGCAGTTTGGCAGTACCAGGGTCTGTGCTACAGACCACTGGGATCATGGAATTGTACCAACAATGCCAGGATGGCATAGAGGGGGCAATTCCATGATCATAGACATGTTACATGGCCATATTCGGAGTTACCATTGTGAAGCTACATATAGGTAGTGACCTATATGTAGTGCACGCGTGTAATGGTGTCCCCGCACTCACAAAGTTCAGGGAATTGGCTCTGAACAATGTGGGGGCACCTTGGCTAGTGCCAGGGTGCCCTCACACTAAATAACTTTGCACCTAACCTTTACCAGGTAAAGGTTAGACATATAGGTGACTTATAAGTTACTTAAGTGCAGTGTAAAATGGCTGTGAAATAATGTGGACGTTATTTCACTCAGGCTGCAGTGGCAGGCCTGTGTAAGAATTGTCAGAGCTCCCTATGGGTGGCAAAAGAAACGCTGCAGCCCATAGGGATCTCCTGGAACCCCAATACCCTGGGTACCTCAGTACCATATACTAGGGAATTATAAGGGTGTTCCAGTAAGCCAATGTAAATTGGTAAAAATGGTCACTAGCCTGTCAGTGACAATTTGGAAAGAAATGAGAGAGCATAACCACTGAGGTTCTGATTAGCAGAGCCTCAGTGAGACAGTTAGTCACTACACAGGTAACACATTCAGGCACACTTATGAGCACTGGGGCCCTGGGTTACCAGGGTCCCAGTGACACATACAACTAAAACAACATATATACAGTGAAAAATGGGGGTAACATGCCAGGCAAGATGGTACTTTCCTACAGGTGTACATACACTGAACTTGTTTTGTATATTTTTCTCTTATGAAAAGTACAAAATGACAAAGTGGTAAGTAGTTGCAAGTACTTATCCCACCGCTGCACAACCAATGTAGGAGGCTGGCCTGGTTTGTAGTGGGTACCAAGGGGTACTTACACTCTGCACCAGGTCCAGTTATCCCTTATTAGTGTAGAAGAGGTGTCTAGCAGCTTAGGCTGATAGAAAAGGGTAGCTTAGCAGAGCAGCTTAGACTGAACTAGGAGACGTGTGAAGCTCCTACTATACCACTAGTGTCATATGCACAATATCATAAGAAAACACAATACACAGATATACTAAAAATAAAGTATTTTTATGACAATATGCCAAAAGTATCTCAGTGAGTACCCTCAGTATGAGGATAACAAATATACACAAGATATATGTACACAATACCAAAAATATGCAGTAATAGCAATAGAAAGCAATGCAAGCAGTGTACAGTCACAATAGATTGCAATGAGAGCACATAGGTATAGGGACAACACAAACCATATACTCTAGAAGTGGAATGCGAACCACAAATGGACCCCAAACCTATGTGAGCTTGTAGAGGGTCGCTGGGACTGTAAGAAAACAGTGAGGGTTAGAAAAACAGCCCACCCCAAGACCCTGAAAAGTGGGTGCAAAGTGCACCTAAGTTCCCCAGAGAGCACAGAAGTCGTGATAGGGGAATTCTGCAAGGAAGACCAACACCAGCAATGGAACAACGATGGATTTCCAGACGAGAGTACCTGTGGAATAAGGGGACAAAGTCCAAGAGTCACACTCAAGTCGGGAGTGGGCAGATGCCCAGGAAATGCCAGCTGTGGGTGCAAAGAAGCTGCCACTGGATGGTAGAAGCTGTGGATTCTGCAAGAACGAAGAGGACTAGGAACTTCCCCTTTGGAGGATGGATGTCCCACATCGTGAAGATGCTTGCAGAGGTGTTTCCGTGCAGAAAGACCACAAACAAGCCTTGCTAGCTGCAAGGGTCGCGGTTAGTGTTTTTGGATGCTGCTGTGGCCCAGGAGGGACCAGGATGTCGCCAATTGCGTGAGTAGACAGAGGGGGCGTCCAGCAAGACAAAGAGCCCACTCAGAAGCAAGCAGCACCCGCAGAAGTGCCAGAACAGGCACTACAAAGAAGAGTGAACCGGAGCTCACCCGAAGTCACAAAAGAAGGTCCCACGACGCCGGAGGACAACTCAGGAGGTCGTGCACTGCAGGTTAGAGTGTCGGGGACCCAGGCTTGGCTGTGCACAAAGGAAATCCTGCAAGAGTGCACAGGAGCCGGAGCAGCTGCAAATCATGCGGTACCCAGCAATGCAGTCTAGCGTGGTGAGGCAAGGACTTACCTCCACCAAACTTGGACTGAAGAGTCACTGGACTGTGGGAGTCACTTGGACAGAGTTGCTGAGTTCCAGGGACCACGCTCGTCGTGCTGAGAGGGGACCCAGAGGACCAGTGATGCAGTCTTTTGGTGCCTGCGGTTGCAGGGGGAAGATTCCATCGACCCACGGGAGATTTCTTCGGAGCCTCTAGTGCAGAGAGGAGGCAGGCTACCCCCACAGCATGCACCACCAGGAAAACAGTCGAGAAGGCGGCCAGATCAGCGATACAAGGTTGCAGTAGTCGTCTTTGCTACTTTGTTGCAGTTTTGCAGGCGTCCAGAGCAGTCAGCGGTCGATTACTTGGCAGAAGGTGAAGAGAGAGATGCAGAGGAACTCTGATGAGCTCTTGCATTCGTTGTCTAAAGAATTCCCCAAAGCAGAGACCCTAAATAGCCAGAAAAGGAGGTTTGGCTACTTATGAAAGAGGATAGGCTAGCAACACAGGTAAGAGCCTATCAGAAAGAGTCTCTGATGTCACCTGCTGGCACTGGCCACTCAGAGCAGTCCAGTGTGCCAGCAGCACCTCTGTTTCCATGATGGCAGAGGTCTGGAGCACACTGGAGGAGCTCTGGGCACCTCCCAGGGGAGGTGCAGGTCAGGGGAGTGGTCACTCCCCTTTCCTTTGTCCAGTTTCGCGCCAGAGCAGGGCTGGGGGATCCCTGAACCGGTGTAGACTGGCTTATGCAGAGATGGGCACCATCTGTGTCCATCAAAGCATTTCCAGAGGCTGGGGGAGGCTACTCCTCCCCAGCCCTGACACCTTTTTCCAAAGGGAGAGGGTGTAACACCCTCCCTCTGAGGAAGTCCTTTGTTCTGCCTTCCTGGGCCAAGCCTGGCTGGACCCCAGGAGGGAAGAAACCTGTCTGAGGGGTTGGCAGCAGCAGCAGCTGCAGTGAAACCCCGGGAAAGGTTGTTTGGCAGTACCCGGGTCTGTGCTAGAGACTCGGGGGATCATGGAATTGCAATTCCATGATCTTAGACATGTTACATGGCCATGTTCGGAGTTACCATTGTGACGCTGTACATAGATAGTAACCTATGTACAGTGCACGCGTGTAATGGTGTCCCCGCACTCACAAAGTCCGGGGAATTTGCCCTGAACAATGTGGGGGCACCTTGGCTAGTGCCAGGGTGCCCACATACTAAGTAACTTAGCACCTAACCTTTACCAGGTAAAGGTTAGACATATAGGTGACTTATAAGTTACTTAAGTGCAGTGTAAAATGGCTGTGAAATAATGTGGGCATTATTTCACTCAGGCTGCAGTGGCAGGCCTGTGTAAGAATTTTCAGAGCTCCCTATGGGTGGCAAAAGAAATGCTGCAGCCCATAGGGATCTCCTGGAACCCCAATACTCTGGGTA
This sequence comes from Pleurodeles waltl, assembly GCF_031143425.1. Taxonomy (NCBI): domain Eukaryota; kingdom Metazoa; phylum Chordata; class Amphibia; order Caudata; family Salamandridae; genus Pleurodeles; species Pleurodeles waltl. Next base: position 265,590,338 of record NC_090443.1, on the reverse strand, counting down.
CCTCAGTACCATATACTAGGGAATTATAAGGGTGTTCCAGTGTGCCAATGTGAATTGGTGAAATTGGTCACTAGCCTGTTAGTGACAATTTGTACAGAGAGAGCATAACCACTGAGGTTCTGGTTAGCAGAGCCTCAGTGAGACAGTTAGGCATCACACAGGGAACACATACATATAGGCCACAAACTTATGAGCACTGGGGTCCTGGCTAGCAGGATCCCAGTGACACATAACAAACATACTGAAAACATAGGGTATTTCACTATGAGCACTGGGCCCTGGCTAGCAGGATCCCAGTGAGACAGTGAAAACACCCTGACATACACTCACATACAGGCCAAAAGTGGGGGTAACAAGGCTAGAAAGAGGCTACTTTCTCACACCAGTATTCTCCCCTATGGCTCCTTGGCCTTCTTATGGTTCATCTGTGGGAACCACTTACTTGTGCCTTTCCACTGCTCTGGGTCTATCCCTTTGCGTCTTTGAGAATACCTTCACACCTTTTCAATGATGTTCTCTGCTTCTACCTTTCTACCTTCTACTTTTGAGTTATTTTACTTTTCTTGTTTCGATTGGACCTTGTGGTGTGTCTCCTGTCCCACTGCTGTTCTCTTCTCATCACCACCTTTGACTCACTCTCGTCCACTGACAGTTCCCTTAAGACGTGTAGTTATCATGCTGAGGTATGAAATTATTTCTGTTTTTGTGCTCACACCTTTACATATACATACTGCCAAGCCAATCTTCCATACTCCCTTCCTTCACACATGCCCACCGTAAAAGTTGTGTCATTAAACACAAAGGTTCTTAAGCATCCTGTAAAATGCTCCAAAATATATGAATATTGTCATAACCTGGCCGAAGACATAGTATTTCTCCAAGAAACTAAAATTGGTCATAAACAGGCTGTCTCAAATAGCTGTGGGTGGGTTAATGACCCAGCATGTTCTAATGTTGCTTCAAAGAATGGAGTCATTACTCCAATCTCGAGAAATGTGTGCCATTCTGTCATAGCCTCTGAACAAGACAATTAAGGCAGATAGTCACTGCAGTGTGGTGATTCTGAAATCTATGCCATAAATTCCTATGCTTCCCGGGGGCGTGGCTAAGCCACCAAACATGGCGGGCGCGAGCTGCTAGAGGTCCATGCCACGGACGGCCAAAAACAGAGTTTGGGGGATACGCGGAGGGGGTATAATACCCTCGCAGGCCGTATGGGAGCGTGGGACACGCCAGTGTCGTTTGGAGCGCCGTAGCTCCCTGGGTGGCCTTGGCGCTCGGACCTACGTGGCTGCGGAGCGGGCCGTGCGCTGGAGCCGGGCCGCGGGGCGGTGCCCGGATGAAAGAGAAGACGTCCGGCGCGGCCACGCCTGCACCCAGAGGCTGAGATGGCCTGATGCACCCGTCGCGGTGGCCGAACACAAGCTGAGGAGAGGCGACTTACATCCCACTGGGGGGCGACGTTAAGGTGGTGAGTGGTGATGGGGGGAGCGGTCCGCCCCCCCTCCCTTTCCCCGTTCTTCCCTCTCCAGACCCACGCGGGGGAGGCAGCGAGACCGGGAGGGCCGGAGACTCCATAGGGCCGGGGAAAACCACTGTCTCGGCTGGGACTACGTGCGGGACCTGTGGCGACCCCTCCGGAGCCGGTGAGGCCCGCACCCAATCTGTGGCGGTGTCCCCCGATGCGAGGACTGGTGCTCCGGGGGACTAGATTACGGACTCTGGCTGCGGTGCTGCGCCTGGGAGCCGGCCTCCGGGACGACGGTCGGCGCGCTGGAGCCTCTCCTATCCACTACAACCAATATACTTACGTGGGAGACGACAGACCGGACCTGCTGGGCGACTGCTGAGGGACTCAGGTGCTGCGGGGGAGGGAGCTGCCGCGACTGATCTGCCAGGGACGAAACGAAAACGTAACCCACTCGCACTCTGCGCTGCATACAATGGTGGGTCCAGAAGACGCACAAAAACCTCTACCTGCACTAATGTGACCCGAAAAACTCTGCCCCCCACCAGCAATAGAAACGTTTCGAGTGAAGGGGAACCTTTCCTGATGACTGGTAAACAACGCAAAACAACCGGAGTGGCATAGCTTGGGACCCCCCCCAGGCCTGTAAGTAGAGCACCACCAAAATAGCTGTGAGCGGCGTAACACCCGCAGAGAGAAAGGCTGACCACCTGGGCTGCTCGTGCTGTCGTGGGGCTGTGACACAGTAACCCCTGACAAGCGGGCCCGACTCTCCCTGTATAAGCTCTGGTACATAACTGAAGGGGAGCAGCACTGAAGCCATGTAGTCTGTTGACGAATAAAGACAAATGAAATGCCCCTGTGAAGCCTATGCTAGGTGCATTCCTGCATGAGACCAGGCACTGTGGGAACTCCACACTAAAGATCCGGGGGCGACCACGGGCAGCGAGACCTCCCACCAAGTAGTTGAAAAACACCGAAGAACAATATACTCACCTTACACCGTCTCGACGGAAATTGATATACGTCCTGTACTGCGAGTGAAGATAGTCAAGCGAAAAGTACTGACCAGAAACCAAACAGCTCTCATTAATAATTTCGAACCATGGCTGAAACTGGATGCCTACGCTCCGGAGTTGGAACTGGGAAAACGCAAGACCCCTCAACCCAAGACAACCAAAAACTAGACGCGGTGCTTGCAGCAGTGGAACGCATAGGAGATTCTCTTGAGCGTGCCCGCACGTCATTGGAAGCCAAGATAGACAGTGTGACAAGTGATCTTATCCTTCTACATGCGGACCACCGCAAACTAACAGACAAGACTAACGTGATCGAAGCCACAGTAAAGGAATTAACACCTGTGACCGCCCAGCTGAAAACAGGGATGGAAGACATACAAGCTAGAGTGGCAGAACTGGAACGCCGAGCGGAAGATGCGGAAGGCCGCTCCAGAAGAAACAACATTCGTGTGGTAAACCTACCAGAGGGCCGAAACCCGACGACCTACTCGGAGAGCTGGCTGCGCGGGCTGGTCCCAGATGATACACTTACCCCCTTTTTCTCTGTAGAACGCGCGCACCGAGTCCCGTCTCGGGCGAGACTGCCGGGAAGCGCTCCACGCCCATTCATTATTCGCCTCCTCCACCATGCAGACAGAGATATAATATTGAGGACTGTAAGGGCTGCACCACCGCTCCGGATAAACGATACGCAAATACTGTTATTCCCAGATTACCCCCTGGCGGTGCAAAGAGACTGTGGGGGTCATTCTGAACTTGGCGGGCGGCGGGAGCCGCCCGCCAAGCGGGAACCGCCAGAATACCGCTGCGCGGTCAAAAGACCGCCGCGGTAATTCTGAGTTTCCCGCTGGGCGGGCGGGCGACCGCCAGAAGGCCGCCCGCCCGCCCAGCGGGAAACCCCCTTCCACGAGGATGCCGGCTCCGAATGGAGCCCGCGGAGTGGAAAGGGTGCGACGGGTGCAGTTGCACCCGTCGCGATTTTCAGTGTCTGCTATGCAGACACTGAAAATCTTAGTGGGGCCCCCAGGGGCCCCACGACACCCGTTACCGCCATCCTGTTCCTGGCGGTGAAAACCGGCAGGAACAGGATGGCGGTAAGGGGGTCGGAATCCCCATGGCGGCGCTGCAAGTAGCGCCGCCGTGGAGGATTCCCTAGGGTCGACCGCCAGGGTTAGAATGACCCCCTGTGCCTCCTACCTCCCGCTGAAGCATAGGCTACGGTCATTGGATCTAACTTACTCTCTGCTGTTCCCGGCCAAATTGCGGGTAGTGATGGAGGACAAAACGCACTTCTTCTCCACACCAGAAGCGGCCTGGGAATGGCTCGAATCATCAGGGCTATCCACTGGAGGCGCCCCGGAGCGTACTGAACAGATGCCCTGGACCAAGCGCAGCCGAAGCAGACGAGATCGGAAAAGGAACATAACCCGCACAGGGCCAACAAAATGTGCACCGGACCTGGAACAACGAATCCAGGAGAGAAGAGAGGCGAACCACACTGCGGCGGCGATGGGTATGTACCCCCCGGGCTCGGGATCCGACACCGAAATCTCGCAACAGACTAGCGACCGTCCCCCCACACCGGATCGTCTATCAGAACTGGGCCTTACTGATGGGCCACCTGCAACACCAACCACCGCAGACTAAATTTTCTAAAATGACTCTTGAACAAAGCAAAGAGCCAAAACACCGCAAGAAGAATCCAACTAGAGACGCCTACACAAATTATCTTACAATGCGAGCAACAACCCCATAACAAAGAATAACACACGCTGGCCACGTGAGAATTGCGACCACGTAGATAAAAGCAGTGCCGGACATTACCTGATGCGTTCCCCCTCTCCTTCTTTTTCTTTCTTCTGATGAACGAACGCAGAGGAGGCCCCCAGTGCTCCCACCTATTATCTTAATTATCCGTCACAACCGGACATAATGGCCCTTGGCTACACCATCTCCCGCTATATCTGGCCTACCCCCATACTCCTATCAGTGGAGCCACGTAATGTACAAACGCCCAATTGCAAGTTATCACTATTCTCGTAGTAGTGTTTGGGCGGTGACCCGTTATTTAACTGCTCTGATGGTATTGATTGTGTTTCGTTTTTGCCGAAGGTCATGCTATACCCCCCCCGAGTCTTAGCTGGAAAGGGAAGGATAAGGAAATAATGCAGTGTAGGGTGCGCAGGAGGGTAAAGGAAGGGAGAAAAGTCCCAATGCCCATGATATGGCTACATACACAACAATTACTTGGAACGTAAGGGGCATACATACTCCCAAGCGACGCTATGCTATCTACTCCTACCTCAAAAGACACTCAGTTCAACTGGCGCTTCTACAAGCAACACATCTAACAACTCAGGAGATCCCCCGGTTACGCCAGAACTGGAAAGGGCAATTATACGCGACAGGCCACTCGGCCTATGCTAGAGGCGCGCTGCTCAGGGTTAGGGCATGCACCCCCTTCGCAGCTGAAGAACAGATTATAGACCCGCAGGGTAGATTCGTACTCGTCAAAGGGAAACTGGCGGGTCACACAATTGTATTGGGCTCTATATATGCCCCAAACACAGACCAAACCACCTTCCTACATAGTCTATCACACCACTTAGCAAACTGGAGTACAATACCGTGGCTACTGGGGGGAGACTTCAACAGTGTACTAGACGTCGAACTAGATCGTTCCTTCCCACCACTACCCACATCCCCAGTGGTAACTGCCTCACGCGGTCTGACAGAATGGACGCAGTGGTGGCAGCTGGTGGATGTGTGGCGACAGAGACACAGAGAGGAAAGAGTCTACTCCTTCTACTCCGCCCCACACTCCTTACATGTACGCCTAGATAATATATTCTGCACGGCGAACCTTGCTCCGGTAGTGGTGGGCTCGGAATACATGGGATGCACACCCTCAGACCATAACCCTCTGGTAGCACGAATGTGCTGGGGATCCCCCCACGCGCCCATTCCCACGTGGAAGTTGAGACCAGAGCTCCTAGAGGACCCTGACTTTAGAGCATCATTAAGTACCGCAATTCTGGAATATTTTGAGCAGAATGAAGGCACGGCCACCTCGAGGCTGATTGAATGGGATGCATTCAAGACTTTTACCCAAGGGCACTGTCTGGGAGCCCAGTGTAACATGCAACGTTCTATCGAACGCGACCTGACCCGAATAGAGCGGACTTTACCGCAGTCGGAAGACGAAACCACTAACAACCAAATTGAAAAAGCAAAACTAGCAATAATACGTGCAGAACACCAGACACTACTAGAACGTCTGAGATGTCTTAACTACACTGCACACTCCGCAAGAACTCATGCATCAGCAGATAAAGCAGGTAAATTACTGGCTTGGCTGATACGTCGGGATTGCGAGAGGAAACCGATAATGGAAATTCGCTCACAAACAGGGGAGTTAGTGTACACGCCCACGGAGATACAGGCCGAATTTACAAGACACTATGAGACACTCTACACCTCAAGGACAACCACTGGAGAAGACACCAGTGCTGAGTTCCTTGGCAGGGTGACACTTCCGCACTTAGAGAGTAACCAGATTGAGACACTTGAGGCACCCCTCGACCTTGAGGAGATTAAAGCCAGTATTCGAGAACTTGCGTTCGGCAGGACACTGGGCCCAGATGGGTTACCGGTCGACTTTTACAAAGCCTTCGCACTACAGCTGGCGCCTAAGCTACTTCAAGTATATGAGAACGCTGAGCAGGAGGGCGACCTGTCGACCACACAAAGGGAGGCACAACTAATCTCCCTTCCCAAACCCGGAAGAGACCCAACAGACATGAGCTCCTACAGACCTCTGGCAATGTTAAACACTGATTATAAAATATTAGCCAAAACACTAGCGACAAGGCTAGCGCCTAACGCGCCAGAACTAATACACCCCAACCAAAACGGGTTTGCACCGGCCAGAGACACTTCTCATAATATCAGAAGACTATTCCGGGTTATGCAATATACGAGGCGTGATTGGCCGAGGGCGGGCTGCCTCGTCCTTGATCTAGAGAAGGCCTTTGACTCAGTGGAATGGCCATTCCTGTTCAGGGTGCTGCAACAATACGGCTTGGGATCATCCTACATTCGTTTAGTTAAATTATTATACACCAGACCAACAATAAGGGTGGGACTGGGATCCGAGATATCGGAACCAATCCGAGTGTGTAGAGGTACGAGACAGGGCTGCCCCCTATTACCATTATTATTCTCACTTGCAATGGAGCCCCTGGCGGTGGCCCTGCGTGAGGAAGGGGACGCTTGGAGAATCCCTCTGGGAGACGGCTTACACATAGTGTCATTATACGCTGACGACCTTTTGCTATACTTCTGAGACATTACACAGATACCACATAGAGCCGGCTCACTCCTACAACACTTCGCATCAATATCGGGCTTGAAGGTCAACTGGTCGAAATCATGCCTCTTCCCATTCGACCCGGGCTTTTCGGACCCGAGACTGGTGCTGGGCGGAAACCCTGTCCCATGGCAACCTAATACATTCAAATATCTGGGTGTCAGAATCTACCATAACGAAGAAGACATATTTGAGGGCAACCTTGTAAGGGCGGTAACCTCGGTCAGGTCCCAAATGGCGTTCTGGAGGACGTTGCCACTATCCATGACAGGCAGGATAGCACTCCTAAAAATGGTGATACTCCCACAGCTTCTGTACTTTTTCTCTAAACTCCCACACTACGTTCCCCCCAGTTTCTTCAGGACACTAGAGACAGGGTTAAGGGAATTTATATGCAACGGCAGCCGCTGTAGGGTCGCCCTTAAAAAACTGTACCTACCGCCTGACCAGGGCGGACTTGCAGTCCCTAACCTAGAACAATACTATCTGGCAGCTCAACTCCAGTGGGTGTCTAGATGGCTGGCTGGTATGCACCTCACAGACACAGCAACAGAGGGAGGGCCACGCCTACTCCAACAAATACAGCATTTATTCCACCCGCTCACACGCACACAGACCCCACAGCAACTGTTTCTAAAAACAGCTCATAAATGCTTCCGTAGGTCGTTCTACCTCACAAGATCAATAATCCCATTTGCGCCTGCCTTGGCACTGGCGGGTACTCCAAGGGGTCCTAGGATCACGTCCGACTCCGGACTGCGTGCATGGCACGATTCGAAATACATACACTGGGTGACATTTATGAAGAAAACCAACTGCTGCCGTTCGCTAGACTCCGTGAAATGGGACTCCCGCCTGGTCAATTCCTATTGTACTGCTCACTGGTGAGGGCTCTGAACTCCAAATGGGGAGAAATCACTACAGCTCCACCTACCCACCTACTGGTCCAATACCTACAAGTGGTGGGCCGCGGCCAACACCAAATCAGCTGGCTAGCGGACGCCCTGAGAATCCAAACTGCCTTCGACAATGATGCACTGCGTGTAGCATGGGAAATGGACACAGGCGATCCCATTGCGATTCCGCGATGGAGATCTACTATCTCAAGTCATCTCAACATACCACGTAGCGTGCGATTCAGATTAATCCAATATTATATAGTGAACAGAGCCTATCTCACACCTGCACGAATAAACAAATACTTTGCTCGTCAGGACGCGGCCTGCCACAGATGCCATGAGATTGGGGCGGATATGCTGCACATGCTGTGGTCATGTCCCAACCTGAACGCCTATTGGAGGGCGGTAATTGACAACTTATCTAACTGTATAACACAACACATACCATTCACATGGGAAACATGTATTCTGGGACTATTCCCAAGAGATAAACAACACTGAGCAGAGACGCGATTCATAGATCTAGGACTCGTTGTTGCGAAACGGCTAGTAACCAGAAGGTGGAAGTCCCCAGACCCCCCCGATACAGGCCTGGAGACGCTCGTTTGAGGTGTGGGCGGGTGCGGAGGGTTTAGCACTTACACGGGAGGAAACTCTGGGACTACGACAATTCCCGATCTCCACCTGTTGGAAGGGGTTCTTACTATAGCTAAATAACACGGAAGCACATTTGATGGAAGAGGGGTTGGACTGAGGCGAACCAGTATTTAGGAGTGAGAAAACCACACTATATAGGAAGACAGAGTGTAGAACATTATCGGACACACTATGGCATTGAGGAAGTAGAGAATAGCATGCACTAAACCTGGCACACGACCCACCCCCTCACCTGCAAACAGAACTGTCACAACAGACCCACAACCTGACATGAACCAGCTAAGCCTGAAATAGTCACATAGATTTTGATCTTGGCACACAAAGTTATTATAGATGTTTCTTTTTCTTCCCTTTTCCTTTTCCATTTCCTGTTTTCTTGTTAAGGTTAACCAATATAAAAATCATATTATTTGCTCTTATCCTCCTTCAACCAATCGCAATAGCCGGACATTTCAGACAGTAAAAATGGTATCCCAATAAAAATTGCAACTACATTGAAAAACTGAATAACCACAGAAGAACTATGTAACATATGTAATATAACCATGTTGTCACCACTCCAACATCGTTTAACAATGTGAATACCACAGATTAAGATACGTTGTACTGAAACGAACCCCAACTATGACAAATGTAAAGCTTTAACAAAATTTAATAAAACAGATTTATGAAAAAATAAATAAATGCCTATGCTTCCCAAAGGAGATGATCCTCGATTCTGGTCAACACTCACTTCTAAATTGGTATCCTTGCTCCTTTTGACCTGTATCATCTGTGGTGCCAACTTCAACTTGCCAATGGACCCAGTTATCAACAGCAACTCTGCCTTCAAGTTTAGACCCCACAAATTACACAAATTCATGTGTGAGTTCTATTCTGCCTTATGGCTTGAAGGCATTTGGAGGTTACACAACCCTTCAGAAAGAGACCATCTTCTCTCCCCCTCACCAAGTCTACTTGAGAATAGACTACCTATTGGTTGGCCCTTCTCTTTTACTCTATCTCTTCACAATCTAATCCATCTTCATATCCGATAATGCAACCATACCATTCTCTTACACTCACTCCATCCTAAATCTAAATCACGGGGCTTGAATAATGAAATTATCGATGATCAAGCTGAGATGAAAGACCTGACTTGCAAGATTAATCTTTTTCTACAAGAAAATACTGGCTTGTCTCCTTACTGATGACTCTGTGGGACGCACTAAAATGTACAATATGGGCTATATAATTAACCACGTGGCATGGAGGAACAAAGAGATCAGTCGTTCCACTGAGCCTCTTACTTTAAGGAAGCTCAATTAGGAGCAGTAAAAACCTGTTGATCCATGTGAAGCTCAAAAAACTGAAATATGAATATAACTATTGTAATGAAAATGGCACAGCTCATTGTTCATGATATGAAAGGGAAAAAACTCCTATCATAACAGAGCAGGAAAATCCCTTGGTGCTTTTTTGAAATTTAAAAGGAATAGTTCCATTATTTCCAGTATTAAAGATCCTATGGGCCATCGTAAAACCACTATCAATGACATTTTGAAAGTCTTTAGAGATTTCTATGTCAAACCTCATATGCCGACTGTGCTAATCCCTAAGGATGCATGCTTAGAATTCCTGAATGCCATCCCCGAACCCACATCACAGAAAGTGATAGGATAAACTTAACCCCTTTGCTGCCAGGCCTTTTCCCCCTCAGGTGCCAGGCCTTATTTTGGCTATTTGGGGCAGGGAGCGCTTAGTCCCCATAACTTTTTGTCCACATAAGCTACCCACGCCAAATTTGCGTCCTTTTTTCCAACATCCTAGGGATTCTAGAGGTACCCTGACTTTATGGGTTCCCCTGAGGGAGACCAAGAAATTAACCAAAATACAGTGACATTTTCGTTTAAAAAAAAAAAAGGGAAAAAAGGGCTGCAGAAGAAGGCTTGTTGTTTTTTTCCCTGAAAATGGCATCAACAAAGGGTTTGTGGTGCAAAAATCACCAGCTTCCCAGCTTTCAGGAACAGGAAGACTTGAATCAGCAAACCCAATTTTTCAACACAATTGTGGCATTTTACTGGGGATTTTTTGTGCTTTCAGTCTCTTTCCAGTCAGTGACAGAAATGGGTGTGAAACCAATGCTAGATACATTTTTGAAAAGTAGACAAAATTCTGAATTCAGCAATGGGTAATTTGTGTAGATCATACAAGGGTTTCCTACAGAAAATAATTGAAATAAAAAAAATATTGAAAGGTAGGTAAAAAACCAGCCATTTCTCTCTACGTTTTACTCTGTAACTTTTTCCTGCAATGTCAGATTGTTGAAAGCAATATACCGTTACGTCTGCTGGACTCTTCTGGTTGTGGGGATACATAGGGCTTGTAGGTTCATCAAGAACCCTAGGTACACAGAGCCAATAAATGAGCTGCACTTTGCAGTGGGTTTTCATTCTATACCGGGTATACAGCAATTCATTTGCTGAAATATAAAGAGTGAAAAATAGGTATCAAGAAAACCTTTGTATTTCCAGAATAGGCACAAGATAAGGTGTTGAGGATCAGTGGTCATTTGCACATCTCTGAATTCTGGGGTGCCCATACTAGCATGTGAATAACAGGGCATTTCTCAAATAGATGTCTTTTTTACACACTGTCTTATATTTGGAAGGAAAACATTTAGAGAAAGACAAGGGCCAAAACACTTGTTTTGCTATTCTATGTTCCCCCAAGTCTCCCAATAAAAATGGTCCCTCACTTGTGTGGGTAGGCCTAGCACCCGCGACTGGAAATGCCCCAAAACATAACGTGGACACATCACATTTTCCCAAAGAAAACAGAGCTGTTTTTTGCAAAGTGCCTACCTGTAGATTTTGGCCTCTAGCTCAGCTGGCACCTAGGGAAACCTACCAAACCTGTGCATTTTCCAAAACTAGAGACCTAGGGGAATCCAAGATGGGGTGACTTGTGGGGCTCTCACCAGGTTCTGTTACCCAGAATCCTTTGCAAACCCCAAAATCTGGTTAAAAAACCACTTTTTCCTCACATTTCGGTGACAGAAAGTTCTGGAATCTGAGAGGAGCCACAAATTTCCTTCCCCCCAGCGTTCCCCCAAGTCTCCCAATAATAATGATTCCTCACTTGTGTGGGTCGGCCTAGTGCCTGCGACAGGAAATGCCCCCAAAACACAACGTGAACACATCACATTTTTCCACAGAAAACAGAGGTGTTTTTTGCAAAGTGCCTACCTGTGGACTTTGGCCTCTAGCTCAGCCGGCACCTAAGGAAACCTACCAAACCTGTGCATTTTTCAAAACTAGAGACCTAGGGGAATTTAAGATGGGGTGACTTGTGGGGCTCTCACCAGGTTCTGTTACCCAGAATCCTTTGCCAACCTTAACATTTGGCAAAAAAAACACTTTTTCTTCACATTTCGGTGACAGAAAGTTTTGGAATCTGAGAGGAGCCACAAATTTCCTTCCACCCAGCACTCCCCCAGGTCTCCCGATAAAAATTATACCTCACTTGTGTGGGTAGGTCTAGTGCCCGCAACAGAAAATGCCGCAAAACACAACGTGGACACATTTTTCCACAGAAAACAGAGGTGCTTTTTTGCGAAGTGCCTACCTGTGGATTTTGGCCTCTATCTCAGCCGGCACCTTGGGAAACCTACCAAACCTGTGCATTTTTCAAAACTAGAGAGCTAGGGGAATCCAAGAAGGGGTGACTTGTGGGGCTCTCATCAGGTTATGTTACCCAGAATCCTTTGCAAACCTCAAAATTTGTCAAAATAAACACTTTTTCCTCACATTTCGGTGACAGAAAGTTTTGGAATCTGAGAGGAGCCACAAATTTCCTTCCACCCAGCATTCCCCCAAGTCTCCCGATAAAAATGATACCTCACTTGTGTGGGTAGGCCTTGTGTTCGCAACAGGAAATGCCCGAAAAACACTATTTGGACACACCAAAATGATCAAATACAAAACTTCCTGTTTTTGCAGGGGGTACACCTGCGTTTTTGGTCCTGGGATCAGCAGCCATCTAGGGAAACCTACCAAACCCAGACATTTCTGAAAACTAGACACCCGAGGGAGTTCAGGGAGGTGTGACTTGCGTGGATCCCCCAATGTTTTCTTACCCAGAATGCTCAGCAAACCTCAAATTTAGCTAAAAAATCACATTTTTCCCACATTTCTGTGTGGGATCACCGCACCGGGACAAATTTTCTACCACCCAACATTCCCCTCAGTCTCCCGGTAAAAATGATACCTCACTTGTGTAGGTGGGCCAAGTACTTGTGACAGGGACGAGCCAAAAACATGGCGAAATCGAGGGGGAACCAAAGTGGGTCCAAAAGGGCAGTTTGAAAAAAAACATTTTTAGGCTGACAAGTGCAGCAGAATTTTTATCGGTATAGATGAGACAATGCTGGGTGGTAGGAATTTTGTGGATTCCTGCAGATTCCGGAAGGTTCCATCACAAAAATGTGGGAAAAATGTGTGCTTTTCAGCAAAGTTGCAGGTTTGCAGAGCATTGTGGGTAAGAAAATGGTGCGGGGTGCATGTGAAGCACACCACTCTGGAATCAACTAGATGTTTAGTTTTCAGATGTGTCTAGGTCTTGTGGATTTTTCTACTTGCCAGCGTCCCAAAGTAAAAAAAAAGTGCAGCCCTTACCATTCCAAGTGGAACGATTTTGAGAGTTACCAAGCTCTCATGGCCCAAATGTAAAACAAAAATCAAAAATTATCAGTTGTCCTCTTGCTTGCCATGGGATAAGATGTTTTAGTGTGCAGGCGAGAGCTGAAAGACTGTTAGCCCCTTCAGTTTGGGTGGGGGCATAACCAGGCCCATACTAGTTGGTAGCCACCATCCCACTATTTTCTTAATTTTTTTTTAATTCCCTCGCATCTAGTAGACTTCCCTGGTCTCTGGTGGGCTTTCTGCCCCCGTTGGGGGCAGATGGGCCTTCCAAAAATAGGCCAATCTCCTCCCAAAGGGGGCAGTTATGGCCAACAGTAATGTGCCCCCATGGGGAGCGTCCCTTGCCCAAACAAAACACACACACACAGACCAATCCATGGTGTCTAGAGATTTCTGCCCCCCTTGGGGGCAGATTGGCCTAACAAAAATAGACCGATCTGCCCCCAAGGGGGGCAGAAATGGCCTAAATACAATTTGCCCCCCAGGGGAGCGACCCTTGTCTAAGGGGTCGCTCCCCATACATAAACACATAAAGTAATAAAAATATATATATATCCCTGGTGCCTAGAGGATTCTCCCCCCTTGAGGGCAGATCCGCCTAATCATATTAGGCCGATCTGCCTCTAGGGGGGGGCAGAAAGGCCTACAAATATTTTGCCCCCTCGGGGAGTGGCCCTTATGCGCAAGTATGAATAAAAGAAAAATCCCTGGTGTCTAGTGGTTTCTACCCCCCCTAATTTTATTGAGCCGATCTCCCCCCAGGGGGTGCAGAAATGGCCTGAAAATAATTTGGCCCCCCGGGAGCGACCCTTGCCTAAGAGGTCGATCCCCAAACATAAAAAAATAATAAAGAAGAAAAAAATTATCCCGGGTGTCTAGTGGTTTTCTGCCCCCAGAGGGGGCAGAAATTGCCTAAAAATCATTTGCCCCCCTGTGGAGAGGCCCTTGCCCAATGGACCACTCCCCTTATGCACAAGTATGAATAAAAGAAATAATCCCTGGTGTCTAGTGGTTTAGGCCTAGGAGGGGCAGAAATGGCCTAAAAATATTTTGGCCCCCAGGGAGCGATCCTTGCCTAAGGGGTCGCTCCCCAAACATAAAAAAAAAATATAAACAAAAAAAAAAATATCCCTGGTGCCTAGTGGTTTTCTGCCCCTCCTGGGGGCAGATCGGCCTAATTATATTAGGCAGAAATTGCCTAAAAATATCTTGCCCCCCCGGGAGCGACCCTTGCCTAAGGGGTCGCTCCCCAAACATAAAAAAATAAAAATAAACAAAATTTGTTTTATCCCTGGTGTCTAGTGGTTTTCTGCCCCCCCTGGGGCAGATCAGCCTAATAATAGGGGTGCAGAAATGGCCTAAAAATATTTTGCCCCCCACCGGGAGCGATCCTTGCCTAAGGGGTCGCTCCCCAAACATTAAAAAAATAAAAATAAACAAAAAAACAATTATCCCTGGAGTCTAGTGGTTTTCTGCCCCTCCTGGGGGCAGATCAGCCTAACAGTATTTGGCCGATGGCCTGGAAATAATTTGCCCCCCCTTATTGAAATATGCAAAAACCAAAAATCCCTGGTGTGTAGTAGGCATTTCTGCTGCCGTTCGCATCACGATCGGGCAGTCAAAATGCTCTGAGAGACAAGAAATGAAAGGAATGGTCTTTACTTTCCTTTCTTGTCCCTCCCGCCCTACCTCCCGGTCGGATCGCGCTGGAAGCTGACGTCATCAGACGTCACTGGAGGGTTGGGGGGCGAAAGGGGAAGCAATTCCCCTTTCATCCCTGACTGGGGGGTGTGGGCTGGGTGCATGACGAGCTGGTCTCGTCCAGGGCACACGGGAACCCGCGGCACCCGTGGGGTTAAGCAAACCTCAAGAAGAAATTAAATCTTTGATGTCATCAAATCAACCTTCTCGGGCAAAGCCCCAGGGCCTGACAGTTTCCCTATCAGCTTTTACAGATCTTTGACCTCCATGGTTATTTCACCCCCAGAGTCTACACTCAACCATTTTGCAGCCACTGGAGAAGTTTTAACTGGTACGGCTACAATTGCTACAATTGTGGTAATTCCAAAAGAAGGTAAAGACCAACATTTGGTCAATTTGCCACATCAATATGGGAGCATAAATATATGTGAATATCTTAGCCACACGTTTTGAATCTATTATCACACAAATTATATATACACCTTGTAAGCGGGCTACATTAAGGGTTGGTTGGCCAAGGATAACATCTTGTCTTTCAGCCACATTATTGAAAGAGCTTCCTTTTCTAATTCCCCCTTGGCTTCTAGCTCCCTTAACACTGAAAAAGCACTTGACAAAGTCACCTGTCCATACTTGGAGGTAACCTCAAGCTAGTGTGGACTCTGTGATGTTTTTATAAACATGGCTATGTCATTATACGCCAGTCCCACTGTGTGCATCAAGATCAATGGCTCATGTTTGGCTCCTTTTTCCCCTTCCACAAGGCACCTTTAAAGGCTGCCCATTTTGGCCCTTACTTTTTCTTATTTTGATTGACCCTCTTGTTTGCCTCCTTTATAATTCGTCCAGCATTAAAGGCTTCTTGTACCACGATAACCAAATTAAGGCAGCAGCTTATACTGGCATTTTGATATTTACAGGAGAGATAGACCTACCACTTCCTGCTATCGTTAATATATTTCACTCTTTCCCAACTTTCTCAGGATATTCCTTAAATAACATGCTTCCTCTCAACCCCCTCTATCTCCCATCATGCAGTAATGACTCAGTCTCTCTTGGCAACCACATTTTATCAGATACCTAGGTATTTGGTTTAATAGTAATCTCCCTGATTCAGCTGTGTATAACGAACAACAGACCATTCTCAAAATACCTTCTCTTCTCATTGTCGCCTAAGGACATCTCATAGGGGCAACTGTAGGAAAATGGCCCTTGTTGCAGTTACACCCCGTCCCACTTTGTGCCTGATTTTGATGCTGACTTGACTAAGAGTGTGCTGTAACCCTGCTAACCAGGCCCCAGCACCAATGTTGTTTCACTAAAAATGTACCATTCCTTCCACAATTGGCACACCCCGGCACACAGATAAGTCCCTTGTAAAATGTACCAGTAATACCCATGGCCCTGTGACCAGGGACGGTGCTTAAGGTCTGCAGCATGTAAAGTGCCACCCTAAGGACCCCTCACCTAACACATGCACACTGCCATTGCAGATTGTGTGTGTTGGTGGGGAGAAAAAGGCAAAGTCGACATGGCATCCCCCTCAGGGTGCCTGCACACAAAGCACTGCCTGTGGCACAGGTATGTCACCCCTCTAGCAGGCCTTAAAGCCTTAAGGCAGGGTGCACTGTACCACAGGTAGGGGCATATCTGCATGAGTAATATGCCCCTTTAGTGTATAAGTCCATTCTTAGACATTGTAAGTATAGTGTGGCCATATTAAGTATATGGTCTGGGAGTTTGTCAAAACGAACTCCACAGTTCCATAATGACTACACTGAATACTGGGAAGTTTGGTATCAAACTTCTCAGAATAATAAATTACGCTCCTCTCCCCCAAACGTAGTCAGCACAAGGAGGGTGTAGCCACTCTCAGGGACAGTAGCCATTTGCTACTGCCCTCTGACCCCTAAAACGCCCCTAAATCTTGTATTTAAGGGCTCCCTGAATCAAGCTACTCAGTTTCCTGATGACCTCACAAGAAGAAGAAGGACTGCTTAGCGGAAACCCCAGCAAAGAAGGAAAGGAGACAACAACTGACTTGGCCCCAGCCCTACAGGCATGTCTTCTGCTGCAAAGAACCTGCAGAAAAAAAGTGACGCGTCCTGCTGGTCCAGCGACCTCTGAAAAACCTCCAGAGGACTGCCTGCATCACAGAGGATCAAGAACTCCTGTGGACAGCGGCTCTGTCCAAAGAAGAACAGAAGAAGAAACCTCTTCAGGAGGACTCCCACCTCACTCCAGAAGCTTGAGTCCTAACCACTCTGTTCCGACTCCCATGTCGTGAGTCCAGGTGACCCAACCGACCAGTGAGGACCCCCAGGCGACGACGACCAAGAGCCCACCCTGGGTTGCTCTTCCCTACCCCTCCAAGACAATGGCTGCCGAGGGAATCCCGAGGACCCCCTCTGTAGAAAAGATAGTCTGTAGAGTTGAGATCTTCAAAATGGTATTTTATTGTAATCCAAAATAATATCTCATCCACATAGATTCCCTCAGAAGCTCTGCTTTCTTCCACTCCTTCCACAGCCTCTCTCTCTAGTCTCTCTTCCCCAGGAATCTAGAATCCCTTTACATTCCACTGCTTAAAAGATGCAGAGCATGCTTCACTGCAGATAGCACACACCTTTCCCTCAACAAAATTAGTTATAAACTAGTTATAAACATAAACATAAACTAACAAAAACTATGTACATAAAAACGTTACAATGAAAGTACATATTGAAATTTCTTAAAAGAAACTTTAACAAGAAACGCATAACAAAGATAAACAGAGGAGAATTAAACATCTTTCTTCCTAGAGATCACAACACGATTAAGATTCCAAATTCTTCCGTCACTAACTTTGACTGAATTCTTGAACAACTTAGTGACCACAAACGGACCCCAATATTTACTCCCACTCTTACCTAATATTGGTTTCCTAATCAAAACCACATCTCTTACTTTTACATTGACAGAACATTCCCTTTTTGTTCTGTCAAAATATTCTTTCCTTTTTTCCACTCAATCCTTTTCACAGTTCCTGTCATGCTCCTCCTGAGACCAGGAATACCCATCCAGGCGCTAATGTAGTATTAGCCTTTCTACCCCTGAACAACTCAAAAGGAACTTCCCCGGTGGTCGAATGCAGAGTAAAACGGTATGCTACCAGAGTTTTGTTTAAACCTTCTTTCCAATTTCTGCCTGCCGCCACCTCCAGTTGCACAAATTCCTTTATACACTATTAAACCTCTCTACCAATCCGTTCCCTTCTGGTTGATACAATGAGCATAACTTATGCATGATCCCCAATTTCCTCAGATACTCCTCCATTTCCTTGGAAAGGAATTGCGGACCATTGTCTGTTAAGATAGAGTTGGGAAATCCTTCCCGAGCAAAGATTTCTTCAAGAAGACCAATTATCCTCTTAGTTTCCACACTGCTGACCACGCCCATCTCAACCCACCTGGAAAATTGATCAACTAAAACTAAAATGTAACTGCTTCCTGCTCTTCCATAAATCCGTCCTACAATATCCATAGCTACCACATCCCACAGTCTGCTTGACAAACCCCTGACACACATCGATGGTACTCTTGTTTTATAAATCTTATCACTGTTACGACATCCGGACATTCTCTAATTACTCTCTCTATACTCAAGTCCATTCCTGGCCACCAATAGTTTAGGCGAATTCTAGCTTTAATTTTGCTTATTCCTTGGTGTCCCGTGTGTCCCAGTTGTATTATTTTATTAGTCAAAACACTTGGGACTACTAACCTTCCTCCCCGAAACAATAACTCTCCTGACACAGACAACTCTTCCCTTACTTTCCAGAATCCTTTCAATGTTTCAGAATCTTTCAAGCTCTCAGAATCCCACGTGTTCTTGAGAGAATGGCATACACGTTGTAAAACAGGATTATTAGCTACTGCTTCCATCCACTCATCCTGTTCAATTATACCCTCTGTGATACTGCACACACTAAACTCATCTTCTTGACCCTTGTTCAAGTCTTCTTCAGTTTCAGAAGCGAGTCTAGACAAACAATCTGCTGTATTGTTATAAGCTCCTGGCACATAAAACATTCTGAAATTAAAGTCTTGAAGGTTAACAACCCACCTGCTGATTCTATTCCAGATTTGATCAAGTCCCTTTCTCTTGAAAACTTCCACTTACGGCTTGTGATCAGTATAAACATGGAACTCCCTTCCCCACACAAAGTTCTTAAATTTATTAATAGCCCAAGAAACCCCTAAGGCCTCTTTCTCAATAGTGGAATAATTTACTTCCGCACCTCTCACTGTTCGTGAATTGTACACCACTGGTTTCCTCTCCTGATCATTTCCTTTTTGTAAGAGAACAGTTCCCAAACCCTTGGTACTGGCGTCTGTCATGATTACATATAATTCATTTGGATTAAACAATTTCAAACATCCCACTTTAGATAGCAAATTTTTGACACTACTAAATTCTCTCTTACACATTTAATCCCACGCAAATTCAACTCCTTTCCTGAGCAATCTACGCATGTTCTCTGTTTTTGAGCTAAGTTGGGTAGAAACTTGGCATGAAACTCTACCATACCTAAAAATGCTAGTAATTGTTCTTTCTTTTCTGGGGAATGCAACTTCAATCTGTTCTCTATCAAATCTTGTTTTGGGTACAACCCTTTAGAAGTAATCTTGTGTCCCAGATATTCACTTTCCTCTTTTCCAAAGGAACACTTTTTCAGCTTTAATGTGAGGCCATGATCTCTTAAGATGCTCAAAACTTTCCTTACTCTCTCCTCATGTTCCTCTTTTGTTTGGGCATACACTAAAATATCGTTCTGAAAATACTTCACCCCTATTTCAGAGCCAAATAAATTGTGCATTAAACGCTAAAATACTGAGGCAGCTGACACTAGCCCAAAAGGCATCCTTACAAATCTAAAGGTACCAAAAGGTGTGATAAAAGTGGTGAGGTTCCTGGAATCAGCATGCAACACAACCTGATGGTAAGCTGAAGCTAAATCCAAAGTACTAAAATACTTTGCCCCATGCAATAAAGTTACCATCTCCGTGATGTTTGGCAGAGGTAACTGGTCACTGATGACTGCTTTTTTGAGATTTCTCAACATAATCTGATCTCCCCAGATGATTTACGTGGGACTACTATGGGAGAACCCCATTCTGATGCTTCTACCGGTTCTATTATACCTTCACTGCACAACCTTCCTATTTCTTTTTCCACATCATCTCTCATTGATATGGGTATTGGTCGCACTTTGCATACTACTGATACTGTCCCTTCCTTGATTTTGATGTGATACACATATTTGGCTAGGCATTCCAAAGTGTCACTAAACACATCCTTGAACTCACGCACAAAATCTGGTACACCTTCAGCCTTATTTCCAGTAGATATCTCACACACACCACTTGGCATTTGCACAAAATCCTTCTTAAGCAAAACTGGTGTTGGGTTATTGGGATCTAAAATGACCTTCAGTTCTCTCTGATGTGGCCAGCTTAAGACACTATCGCCCTTTACCGGAACATAGATTTTCTCAACAATAGTGTTAGATCTGAAAGTAATTTCTGATTCAAAGTATCCCCTCAAATCTATGGTTTGTCCACCATAACCCCCTGGAATTACATCTGGATCCTTCAGTTTCACACTGTGACTCAAATACTTATCAAACACTTCATCAGACAATAAAGTCAACCACGCTCCTGAATCAAAGAGGACTTCACACTCAATCCCACACATGGTTACAAAGTCCGTTGGATGTTTCTTCTTCTTTCCTTGTGCATCCACCATCAATATGCAGTCTTCCACCACCTTGACTGAAGGAGAGTCTTTTTGTGACCTACAACACTTCGCAAGATGTCCACGCTTGTTGCACAGTTTGCAGATTGCATTTACCGCAGGACACTTTTTATAAGAAGCATAATGTCCTAGTTTTCCACACCAGAAACACTTTGTATCCTTAAACTTAGACTTCTGAATTTGACTGTGTTTCGTCTCATCTTTTCCTCCGTCACTGTCTTTGTGGTCATCTTGTTGCTCATTTTTCTGAGATATTTTATTTACTGCCAGACACTTGCTTCTCTCCAACTCTTCAACACAAGCTAAGGTGTGCTCTACACTCTTAGCAATTGTCACTACCTCCTGTAGAGAAGGATCATCCTTGCTCCAAAGTTCCTGCCTGACTTTGTCGCTAGAGCATTTTAGCATGAATTGATCCCTTATGCGTTCCTCTAGTGTCATTCCAAATTTGCATGTGGCCGTCAGCTTCCTTAATGCTGTTATGTAATCCTCAATAGATTCACCTGGTTTCTGTTCCCTCATACCAAAGTGATTATGTTCCAGAATTGTGCTGATTTTCGGTAGATAGTGTAAATCCAGCTTTTTCAAGCATAATTCAAATTCGTTTAAATCTGTCCCATCATCATCCCGTTCAGGTAGAGTTTAAAAAATTTCCTGTCCTTCACTTCCCAAACAATGCATAAGGAGGGAATTTTTTCTTTCATTGGATAAATTCGAACCACACACCCTTGTATAATGAAGAAAATAATTTTTCCATTTGGACCAGATAATTGGTGCTTCACCTGGGACAGTTAAGAAAAAAGGAGGCTGAAGTATATTCTGCATTGTCAATATTTATTTCAAAGGTTTTTGAAATAGTTTTTCTTTTCCTTCTGTTTTTTTTTTGTTTTTTTTTTAATTTGTTGCCTTTCTTCCTCCTTTTGTTAAGATAGATGCTAAAGAAGTGTTTTCTTAAGGAATTCCTGCTTGTTTTATAGTTGCTTGCACTTTTTTTTTCCTCTGTAGACGAGTTCCCAAGAAAAGAACACTGCAGCTTCAAAGGTAAGCGTGGTATTTATTTTAATTGTCCTTTATTTTTCCCTAATAAGACGCTGCAGCTTCAAAGGTAAGCGCAATGTTTTGAAACGCTCACCAGACGCGCGCGAGTTCAAGCGCATGTGTCAATGGCGGTATTTATTTTTATTGTCCTTCATTTTTCCCAATAAGACGCTGCAACTTCAAAGGTAAGTGTGATGTTTTGACACGCTCACCAGATGCGTGCGAGCTCAAGCGCTTGTGTCAAATGGCTTGATTACAAGAGTTAGTAACCAAGCGGTCCACAAGCACTAAGGTGCTTGGTTACCCACGAGAGAAAGCGCTCGCATTGAATTTGAAAAATGCCTGGAGGTCGGCAGTACCACGTTCTTGAGATATTTACACAATGCCAAAATTTAATCTGTGAATATCATTTTACTTCGATAAAGGAAATGCATAGTACACGTTTTGATGCTCTCTTTGCGTTTGAAGTATAACCACAGGGAAACAACAGCAATCACAGGATGAGGAAGGTTCTTTTCTCCTTTTTTCGTAAAAAAAAAATGTTTCATCAAAATATTAAAAGATGAATAAGACTCACCACAATGAGTCCAGACCCTTGTCGCCAGTGTAGAAAAGATAGTCCGTAGATTTGAGATCTTCAAAATGGTATTTTATTGTAATCCAAAATAATATCTGATCCACATAGATTCCCTTAGCAGCTCTGCTTTCTTCCACTCCTTCCACAGCCTCTCTCTCTAGTCTCTCTTCCCCAGGAATCTAGAATCCCTTTACATTCCACTGCTTAAAAGATGCAGAGCATGCTTCACTGCAGATACCACACCCTCCGACCACGACTGCCCTGGACGAAGATAACCGATGCCAAAGGACCCACTGCACCTGCAGCCTTGGAGAAATCGACACCCGGTGCAGCAATGAACAACAGGCACCCTCTTCCCTGTCCGACCGGTGGTGTGCCCGAGATACTCCCCTGGACCTCGCCTGCAGCGCCTGAGTGACCCCTTTCATTGAAAACCCAATGTCCTGTTTGCACCCTGCACCCAGCCGCCCCAGGGCCGCTGAGGGCGTGGGATTGATGCCTACTTGGGCCCCTCCAGTGCCCCTCTAAACCCCCCTGGTCTGCCCTCCGAGCCACGGGTACTTACCTGCTGGCAGACCGAATTCCAAGTACCCCTGTCTCCATAGGAGCCAACGTTACAATTGCTCAACTTTGACCTCTGCACGTGGGCGGCCCCGTGTTGCTGGTGGTGGTTGCTTGGGTTTGACTTGAACCTCCAACGGTGGACTACCTATAACCCGGAGACTGGAACTGTAAGTTGTGTACTTACCTCTAAAACTGTACTTTATTTTCTTCCCCCAGGAACTGTTCTGAAAATGCACTGTGTTCACTCTTAAAATAGATATTCTATGTTTTCTTAAAAACTGTTTACTTGACTAAAGTGAAACAAAGTTACATTGAAGTCTACGCTAAGTAGTTACCTGCAACATTATTTTTTTCTGAACTGAGTCTTGTGGTTCTAGTAACAAAAATATATTTTTCTATATAAAATCTTATTGGTCTGGTGTTAAGTCATTGAGTGTGTGTTTCTTCTATTGCTTGTGTGTGTACAACAAATGCGTAACACTACCCTCAGATAAGCCTAACTGCTGGACCACACTACCACAAATAGAGCACTAGTATTATCCATTATTGCCTCTGGGGAACCCCTGGACTCTGTGCACACTGTATCTCATTTTGACATAGTATATACAGAGCCAGCTTCCTACAGCAACAAATTCAGGACCGATTGGTCCTGTATGGTCTGAAAATGGCATTCGTCTTGTTCGCAATCTCTGTTTAGATGAACCCCGTCATTTGCCTCGCTTCAGCATAATTTCATTTTGCCAAATATAGGCTTCTATGATTTTTAAAAATTAAAGCTAAACTCACCAAATTAGGCCAGCTTGGTCCCACTTTCCTCCCACTTTTATTTGCCATTGCCAGCCACGACAGTGGCTGTCAATGGCACATACTGCCTCAAAAATCTATATATTCTTACAAAAATACCCCTTCCTAAGCAAGCTAAATGGAATACATATGTGCAGAAGGTGGGAAGGGACCCTTTTTCAGGGAAACAATGGGACAATATTTGTTACTTGCCTCTTTCTCATAAAATTGCTCCCTCTCAGACCAAAATGTTTGCTCCTCACCTCCAACACTGGTCACCTGATAAATTATATATGCTTAAAATATAAACTTCTAACATGTTGATCCTACAAGAAATCTTTCAGTGACCTTGAACACGTTCTTCAAATGCAAGCTTCACGGCCCATTAATGAGCAAATCTTGAACCAACTGAACCACATCTTTAAAATAAACTTAAACCTAGTCTTTCCCAATATAATCCTGGGACCCCTTGTGGCCTTTCCATCTTTGGACCTCTCTGAAGTTGATTTTGCACTACTTGACACACTATTAATGATTGCTATAAAAGTTATTCTGCTGGACTGGAAATAGTTTCACCTGGTTGTTTTTCACCCTAGGTGAACTTGTGTAACATATGTAGCCCTACAAAACCCAATACGAATTCCCAGGACCCCATCATCACACAGAAAATTTGGAATACCCTTGACCTGTTCTTACAGAGACACGATCTATTGGTTCCTTTTGAGATCCTGACTGACCATCTCATACCACCTTTCCTCCTTACCCTGGAGACACACTAATCTGCACACTTTTCTTTGTCTCCCTATGCCCGTCTGTCCACTCTCTTTTCCTCCTAACTTCTAACACACTCATTCCACCTACATTATTTTGCTTTCGAAATACAACCTTTGTCCATCAGGGAGACACCTTGACATCAGACCTTTCTACTGTGATACGTTTCACCATTGGGTTTTCGAATATTGCTTGATAAGATGTAGGATATCACAAATGATTCCTGTCAAATGCAACAATACCTAACCTTTTGTGGACAATCTCTTTCTGCTCTCTTTTTGTTTCCCACGGCAAGGCTATAATTATACACTCCTTACATCTAACATGATTGTCTTTAATGTACCATCTACATGGTCACCATACATATCAATAGACCCGATTCAGGTAGGAGACTCCCGATTTCTGAAGCAGGAATTACTTTATTTTGGCTGGCTCCTATCTGAAAAAGTTGGTATTTATGACTGTCACATAATTCAATGATTTGTTTTATGTGTTTTTGTTCTAACATCCCTCAGTACATTTTCCTGAAATAAAAAAATAAATAAAAAAAAGTATTTATTGAACAGCTTTGTTACACCTGCAATGATAGTAAACTTGATGTAAATAGTCTGACCCACCTTCGCAGTGAGAGAACCTTCACATTTTCAGACATTAGGGAGCATACCTAACAAAACGTTGTGTCAGGGCAAGAGTGATGCAACTCTTAAGTTACATTTATGAAGCCGTGCAAGGCCACCTTTGTTTCCTTTGTGGCTTCATAACTCTAGGGTGACTCAAGGCAGCACAAATTGATGTGTTGTGTTACTCTGCTCTGGGAAGGCATTCCATGGGTAGAGAGTGGGTGTTCTCATACATACACCCATAGATTCTAGTACATTTCCAGATTTATCATTACTGGTAGACCTAGGAATGGATCAAAACCCTATGCCTTGCTAGGTTAGGCGTAACGAGGAGGAATATCTTTATTTCTCTGTTACTTCTTCCTATTCTGCAGCACAAATAGAATGCGGAAAATGCTGTAGGAAGCTGCCCCTTCCTGCACAAAAACAATCCTGTCTGCAAAGCATTGGCTTTAGGAAACACTTTGTACGCCAGCACAGGGAAATTACAGGATTGCACTGTACAATATTAAGTATGGCACATTCCTGCCCTTTCCCTATCACGCAGGACAACAAGTAGAATTGCTGCATGCATGAGTTTCTGTTAAAAATGTCCTACAGCTTTTACATTTATCAGCTCACCTTTATCTTGATTGCAGTAAGGGATAATTGGGCAAACTAAGCAATTTTTATGGTGCGGTTGAGTTCCTCGTGCACTGTTGTCTGATTACCTTTTAATCGCACAACTTCCTGCATGCTGCCAGGCCAGCGCACGAATGCACCCCATTGACTCCCAACTTGAGAGGGATACATGATTCATTGTACTGCACACAGGCAAATAAAAACAGATTCTACATAACGGTGATGAGTAAGGAGTCCAGAAAATTGGAACTTGAAAGATAGTGATGGACACCTGCTGCAAAGATGAGCCCGAAGAGATGAGGCTCAGTTGATTAAAAGTGACATTCTTGGTGATGCAAGATGAGGAACAGAAGTGATAACTGAATACATTTGTGTTACCTCTAGTCCTGATGCTTATCAAAGCAAAAAATTCAGCAACTTTAGTGCTCCATGATTCATGGATGTCTTCCCAAATAACTTCTTTGAGCACAGTACCCTTATGGGGATGATTTCTAGAATGTTGGTGAAGGCAATTTTATTATTTTAACTCATTGCTTTAAACTGTTATTTTCAAATGATCTTTCAGTCTTTTATTTGAGGTATTCTCCTTTTTTCCAAAAACGAAGGCAGTGGCTAGTATATCGCACATTTTGCTCTTTCTTTGATGCAGGCGAAACTCTTCGAACATGGCAGCACAGGAGAAAATTATTTGACTCCTACTTTATAACAACTGGTGGGGAAAAGATTTCTCCAGAAATTAAACAAGGAGTTGTATTAAACAAACAATAAGAATCAAAGGCAACATCCTGTATAACAGCACCGAAGAACTAATTATAGGTAATGGTGAGTCAGGAGATTTGTTTGATAGATCTGTAAAACTTCTGGAATAATATTTTGTGTTGCATATACACGTTGTGCTGGATAGATGAACAAGTTACTTTGGTAATACTCTTTCTGCCAAATACTCTATCAAACCACAATTTTCTCACCTTTACGATAAGTCCTGGTACCATTGGTTATGCAATCTCCAAAGTAATTGCTCCTGCCTGCCCATGAGTGGTGTCATTGACAGCGAGACAGAAGTGACAGCATTTAGCACACACTGATGCATGTCAATGTAGGTTTAGTCTTGCATTTCTCTGCACCCCAGGATGCAGGAAAATCATGACAAACTGAAGGAGATAGTGAACTAAAACTTACTTGGAACCTTTTTATACCATTAGGAATCCACTCCACTGAACTGAGAGGAGGCAGGGCAGTAAGGATTCTACAGTTAAACAGAGTCCCCACTAGAAAGACCATTATCAAAGATAATTAACTTGTTCTTCTAATGGATACTTCCAACCACAGATTCCTCACCCTTTTAAAAGATATTCAAGCTTTATCTCCGCAAGGTGGAGGGTCGGTGGAGTGAACTTAACTCGAAAAGTCCTCCAAGGTTGAGCGGGCAAAGTAAGTTTTACGTCAGACCTGGCTGTCAAGGGAACAGTGGTTCATGAAGGTATGTATAGACACCCGTATTGTAGCTTGGCAGATGTTATACATACATACACTGGACTCTTCATCTTGACAATGTCCTCTTTTACATTCCCTAGATAAAGAGCTGATTGTGCAACTCATATTATTTCATGCATCTAAATGTGCTTGACTGGCCAAAATGGTGTCACGATTTTCAGAAGGAAAGCTTTGATGGTGCTCATTACCCACTTATCTGTGGGAAAAGGTGGTATACTGAGTCTGGGCTGAGCAATTTGTTCACAAGTTTTGATTTATTAGAAATTAATGATTAATTTTGCTGCATTAGTTAGCATGACTAGGCCGCAGCCTACTGCACTGAAAGTCATTTGAAAGAAAGACATGTCAGTTTATTTTATGTGTTTGTGCTTTCTCAATACATGTGTTTTTCCAATTTTCAGAAATTCAACATAAGTACAGCCTCAGCTATGGTATCTGTGTATAGGCCTAGACCATTCTGGATGGAAGGATATCTTAATATAACAATGTCAAGGCCACTTACCTGAAACTTTGCAGTACAGTTAAAGGAAGCTAATGTGCTCCTATGTATCATAATATGTTAGCTCACATCCTTAATTATGCACTGCCCTAACCAATAAGCTGTTATACGAAGTAGGTGTTGCAGGAATGTCATAGGAACTAATAGTTGGATTGGCAATTGTGTTCTGGCAATGATAAGCTCATTGGTGTTCACTGTACCCATGGCTTAAACAGGACTGGCTACCTTCTGTGCAGGTAAGTTACTTGGGGGTGAGCTGCTTGATGAGGGGTTCCCTATCATGATGTTATGTGTTCTGTAAGTGCCACACTGCATGTTAATTGATTCAAAACAAGCACTTGTTAATGTCACCCTATTTACGTAGTGTTCTCATTTATACTGGCTTTCCACTTTCAGAGGTGCAGGATATTCCTTCCAGTGTTTTTATATTCTTTGTGCACTTTGAATTCCCCTTCCTCTGTGGTGGGTGTTCTTTTTTTCAGCAAATTTGCTTAATAATACCGTAGGTCTACATCATATAACACTTTGTGGTCTGTTGTTGCATTGTTTCATCTGCACATGTGGATGAGCCTAGCTGCAACAGGTGTCTTTTCCTTAGACTCTTGTCCCCCCTAAATTGTTTTCTACAAAGGAATTTTTATACTGTTTCAGCAAGAAACCATTCTGTTCATTCTGTCTCTTCGTATAGAAGACCCCCAGTTCAACAGAAGCCCCTTTGGTTATGAATGTTTCAGCAGTGACTCCCACCTCCACCCCCAACTATAGCTATGTCATATGGTTTACAGTGCCTTCTCTATCTATTAATAAATTCTGACTGAACACTGGGTATCCCTGCTACATTAAGTTACAGGCTACTATTACATGTAAAGCCACAAGCCCACATCTCCCCTGCCTTGAGATCACTACACTGGATACCAGTTACCAGAAGACCCACGTTCAAGTTGTTTTGTATCACCCACAAAGCTATACATGGGACAGGACCACTTTTCATCAGAAACTAAATAAACAAAGAGACCTCCACTCAAGATTGGCACTTCGACTTAAAACACCGCCATACTAGAAAAAGATAATGGGTGATACATCCTTCTCTGTTCAAGCAGCCAAACTATGGAATTCATTATGCCGCAATTTTCAGATCAATGGATAATTATTTTGTCTTCAGAAGACTACTAAAGAGTTAACTCTTTCCTTCATAACCACCATATTCAAACAGCAACGGACTGCATATGCCTATGTTGAGAAATATTTATAAACTGATTGTGAGTTTATTATAGCTATGTATAGTTCATTAATAAATATGCATAGTTACTAATTCATAATAATAAATTATACACATACTCTTTAAGCCTGTTAAACAAGTGTATATTTACTCATGGTTAAATCTATCTGTATATATATCTATATATATATATAAATATGTGTGTGTGTATATACATATATATGTGTATATTATACTGTGCTTAACATGTTCATAGGTCATTGAATAGCTCTTAGATAAGTTTTTATATGAGATACTTATGAATCCCTGCTTTCTTTTTTATATCACAATGAGCAAATGTTATCTTATGGAACAATTGAAGAAAGATAAATGAATGTTAGAAAAGTACACTTATTAATTAACATCAAATATTACAAATCTTGAAAGTCTGTGTTAATACAATTTTACTTCTCATATTATCATACTCATTATTATATTTCTTGCACATATATTCCCCTACTATGTATTGACATATCTATTTATTTATTACTCTAGTCCCACTGTACTAGAAAAACAATAAATAAAAATAAATAACATTAAAAAAATTAATAATTAAATAAAAAAATATTTAAATAAATACAAATTATTATAATCTTTACACTCTTCTAAGCTTTACTTTGTCTCTCCATCACCCTATGTCTCTAACAATCTATCCTCCATCTCCACTCTGACTCATTCAAAAATCAGTCTACTACTTTGATCTCCAAAATAACCCTGCCTAAGCCTTCTCCCTTCTCTACTACATCTAGCTCACCCCAAACCTGGTTACTACTATGATCCTCGAAACAACCCTACTAAATTCTCCCTCATTTATCTCACCTTTAACTCATCCAAAACCCCTTCTGCTACTATGATCTCCGTAACCCCTTTGCACAGACTCTTCCCTCCTCCATCTTTCCTTTACTCATCCCAAGCCTCATCCTATTGCTATAAACTCCCAATTAACACTTCTGGATTCTTCCCTCCTCTATCCCTCCATTACTCTGGTCAATCCAACTAACAAAGTCATATATCCTCTGCTCAAATTAACTCATACTTATACTGTACTCATATTTCCCTATACTAATCTACCACTAATTCCTCTTGGGTTCCGGAGTAGCGTGCTACTTGCCGAAATAGCTTTGATTCCTCATCAGGGTATTAAGCGCTATATAACTACAATTAAATATCATGTTATGAAATGTGTGTGCCTTCTGACCCATATTATAAAAGGATATGCTATTTGGAAATACGCCAGCCTTTTTTTGCTTTGGGATCGTTGCTTTGAGATCTTTTCTGCTTAGATTTCTCACTGCAGGTTTGCTTTACAACTTTACTAGCAGAGATATTTGCTCTGTCTGAGACCTTTGACTTGAGATTTATAGTTCTGTCCTCAGATCTGTTTGAGCATTTCTTTGGAGATGGACCGTAGGCCAGTCTGCTTACTAATCTATTTTTGTTAACTACTTTGCTTCTGTAATGAAACTGTGGGTGTGTGACTTCCTAATATTAGGCTAAGGTTACACGAAACAGGGCAGTGACATCTATTACCCTCAGAGGTCGACTCAAATCTTTTGACTCAGACAGGAGTAATAAGATCATCAAATCAAACAATGAGAAATAATAGCAATAACCAACAACAATATTCAATAAGGAGTCAGAAATTTATACACACCATGACATACGTGGTCATGAATCAAAACACCAATGTAGTAACGTTTAGACATTTATTGTCCTTAAATCAACAATGCTAAGGTCACGTGAATGATGCGCAAAACCAAATGGTAGCAATACAGAAACAACACAGACTGTCCAAAGAATCTAAAGAATCTCAATCTTATAGGAGCAATTACCAATAAACACTCCAAGAGAAATATGCAGATTAACAACATAATGTGGAAAATAGCAACAAAATTAATTAGTTGTGCAATTGAATCAATCACAATCAATTAATAAACATTTAATCAAATATTGTGTCAGACATCCTAGCTACCAAACTCTAATTTGAAAAGCATGTGGGGGGGGGGGTGGGCTTTGCACATGCAAAGATTAAAATAAGACAAAAATTTGTTTAGAAAAACATCTAACTATGGCGCTAACAAAAACACGAGGTTGGATTTCGAAAGGGAAAAAACCTGCAAAGGAAAACAAATGCACATTGTTTATACCTCTCCTAAGTGAGAAAATAACTAGCAGAGTCTTCATCAGTAGAGCACAGGCGCAGCAGGTCTTCAGCAGTCAGCATCAGGAACATTAAAAGGGCAACAGTTCAGTAATGTTGGGCCTAATGTAACTGGACTGTAAGATCCATAAGTGGCTAGACAGAAGAGCTACACAGAACTGAAAATAAACTGAACAGAATCTGACTCTGAATGGAACTGAAAGGAAACTGACTTACATCACCTAAAACATTGCCTATTTAAAATCCCAAAACTCAGTAGCTAAACTTCTATTGGACAAGACTATGAGGTGTGATACTGAGCAGCCAATTGGACTTGATTAATTTTTGCATTTGTATCTTTCTTCATTCCTTCTTCAAGATAGGCTCATGTTGACGCTCATCTAAGGTTGGCAGCTTTCTCAAAAATATAACTTTGTAAAAACAGCAGCAAAGAACATGACATTTAGCTAACATTACTTCCTTCCAATAACTAAAACTCATTGTTAAAACTTGCAATATTTATCACAAGGAAGCACAGAGTGAACAGCACTGAGAAAGCAGTACCTTTCCACTGTGAGTTTTTAATATGATGTCTAATAAAAAATGTTTGGAAAAGCATTTCAGTAAAGTCAGCATAACATTTCAACATTGTGCTTCTGGAAAAATACTAAAACGAAGGCCTTTTTACTAATGCTAATACATGAGGATAAAACAATTTCTAATAATAATTTAACATTAGTTTTGCCCATTCATATTAATCATTTTCTATCAGTACATGTAGTTATAATTCATCAAAATACATTTTCACAGACATTTATTATTTCAGACAGAAATCAAGGTGGCGGACACCATGTCGATCACATTTTAAACATGCATGTTTTATTTTTCTAACACACGTTTCTCTATTTAGGCCTTTTAATACGTTAATTATTTTGTTTTGGTTACACATATTTTTATTAATAATGTTTACTCTTTAACAAAACCACCATAGTTTTAATAAACACAGAAGGAGATAACTATAAAAATATTGTTGCATGCAGTTTATAATTGACCTTGGACTAAGTCTGTGAGAGATTCAGGTAGTCTTGTTAAGGCAAATTACACACTTTGGGGGTGATTCTAATTCTGGCGGGCGGCGGAGGCCGCCCGCCAGAATTCCGCCCCCATAATACCGCTCCGCGGTCAGAAGACCGCGGAGGGTATTATGAGTTTTTCCCTGGGCTGGCGGGCGGTCTCCAAAAGACCGCCCGCCAGCCCAGGGAAAAACTCCCTTCCCACGAGGATGCCGGCTCGTAATCGAGCCGGCGGAGTGGGAAGGTGCGACGGGTGCTGTAGCACCCGTCGCGTATTTCAGTGTCTGCAAGGCAGACACTGAAATACCTTGCGGGGCCCTCTTACGGGGGCCCCTGCCGTGCCCATGCCATTGGCATGGGCACGGCAGGGGCCCCCAGGGGCCCCGCGACCCCCCCTACCGCCATCCTGTTCATGGCGGCTTTCCCGCCATGAACAGGATGGCGGTAGGGGGGGTCAGAATCCCCCATGGCAGCGCAGCAAGCTGCGCCGCCATGGGGGATTCTGAGGGCAGCGGTAAACCGGCGGGAGACCGCCGGTTTACCCTTTCTGACCGCGGCCAAAGCGCTGCGGTCAGAATGCCCTGCGGGGCACCGCCGGCCTGTCGGCGGTGCTCCCGCCGACCCTCGCCCCGGCGGTCGAAGACCGCCGGGGTTAGAATCAGCCCCTTTATTTATTAGAGGGACAACAGCCACAGAGCTCAGCACCTACGTATGTGTGTGTCTGTGTGGGGGAGAGGTAGAATAAAGAGGGTGCGCAAAGTAATTTGCTGATGTAATGGTAATGAGGAATACTGTTTTTAATATCAAAAGTTTTAAGGAGCAACTGCACCTAGGCTTGAATGGCAATGGATTGGGTGGAAAGATTTTATAAAGCACATCACACCAAGTGATTTGAATAAAGATGGCTGGTCTGCAAACACAGAAAATCCCACAATACTGGCATCTAAATGTTCATTGTCTCTACTGAAAGGTCCTGTTGGGCAACAAAATTACAAATGAAAGTCTTTTGAATGTCTAGCCTGCATTCCAAGCATCATACCAGGCAATGGACTACTTTTAGTATGCAACATAGATGAACTTATCTGAAGGGTGCCTGGCAGCAAGGATGACATTCATCACTTTGGCAAGCAGGTCAAATGCATTTAGCTTCCGCTGTTCAATGTCCACGAATGGAAGTGTTGGTTGTGGAGACTTAGATGCAGGATCTTGCCCAGCTGAAGAGAGAGCAGGTCCTCCTGATGTGGAAGCCTGATTGGAGGGTGGATTTTCAGGCTCAGGAGCTCCAATACCACATTCTCCTGGACTAGCTCAATGGAAAAAAAGACGATGTGGGCCTGCTGTTTTCTGATTTTCTACAGTACCTGAAGCCAGACAGAGAATGGTGTGAACGCATGCAGATGTCCTGTGGCCCAGTCTTGACAGAATGTTTCACCTAGAGAAAGCCTTGGTGAAAATTCTAGTGCAAGAAACCACTGACTCTCAGCAGTGGCAAACAGATATAACTAGGGCATTTCCGATTGATTGAAGATGTGCAGCATCATCTTGGGGTGGAGATGCCACCCATGGTCTGCCAGACAACGCCTGCTGAATTCGTCTGCTCTTGCATTCAAGGACCTTGCTAGGTAGTTGGCGACCAGGAAACTGTTCTGTTGTCTCACCCACTTCCAGAGATATAAATCCTCCTAGCACAAGGTTCAGGACCTTACTCTGCCCTGCCTGTGGTTGCTGTGTTGTTCATTAGGACCTGCCTTCCCCTCATGGAGATCAGGAAGCTAAATTGATCACTCGCAGCTTGAGGTTGATATATATCTGGCTTTCTGCTGGAGACCAGATGCCTCTGATCACATCTCATAGGGGGTAAATGGTCTGCTGAAATTCAGATGGACATTCGCAGATCTCCTGTAAAATCGATATGGTGCAGGAGGGTCACCCTGATGCTGGGCCAACTGGGCCCTCATGTGTCATCTGGCATATGGGATGTCAGGACAAAGTTTGTGTTAGGTACATGGGATAAGGAGGATGCGCAGGCCCAGGATCCCAAAAGGCCTCTGAACCACCCTCACTGCGGCTCAGAACTAATCCCGGAACATTGGGATCACATCCTGAATATCCTGGACTCTCAGAGGTGGCATGAAGGCTTTGTACAGAGCTATGTTAAGTACCTCTACAATGAATGAGATCCTCTTTGAGGGGACAGGTATGACTTTAGCTTGTTGATGGAAAACCCTAGCAATGTCTACAGGCTGGCCTTGGAGGTGGTTCGCAATTGTGATGAGCGTACCTTCAGCAGCCAGTCACTGAGGTATCGAAATACATGTACTCCTGACTTTTGAAGATGGACAGCTGCCAGTGCCACCACTATTGTGAACACCCAAGGGGCCCAGACAAAGCTGAAGGGGAACTCAGTGAATAGCGGTAGTGCCTGTGGGATACAGGATGGGTATATAAAAATATGCGTCTTACAAGTCCAAGGACAATATCCAATTTCCTGGGTCAAGTAGACAGAATTTGGGCCATTATGAGCATCTTAAATTTGTTCTTCTGTAGGAAAGCATTTATCAGGGGGAGGTCGAGAATTGCCCCATCAATTTCTGGAGGAGGAAATAGGGAGATTAATATCCCCGCCATCTTCTGACTTCTGTACCCACTCAATAGCAACTTTGGGGAGCAAGCACCTCCTGCCTAAGGAGTTGCAAGTGATCCTAAAAAGTTTCCTCTGGTCTGGGAGGTAAATGGGGTAGTGAGGAGATGCAGAGTAGGCAGTCGTCCATTTGAAATAACTGTAAGATCCATTTATCTGATGGAGTAGATTTACAGCTGAGTGAAAATGTTAGATTCTGCTGCCTACTGGCTTGGCATGGCCCATTGAGGGCAAATTAAAGTGGTAGCAGAAGAGGAAGTGTTGGAGGATTGCAGCATTGATGCCTTGCATGTTGTCTGCCAGTGCAGCATCTGCAGCCATGAAAGTACTGAAGTGGTTAGAATGGCTGCCACTTTCTTTAGGCCAACCGCCTGGATTAAACTGAATTTACACAACTGATGAGGAAACGGTTTCATTTGTGCCAACAGTCATAAGGATGATGAAGTGGAACCTCTCTAGAAAAGAGTCTGCCTTTTCCCCAAAACATCTGGACCATTCATAGGGCATGTCAATTAAGGATGCCTGTACATTGCCAAACAATCCACTAGAATACATATATAAATGCATCAAGATCACACTGTTAACATCAGTCCTGCCAATGTAGTAGGCAAGCACAAATCAAAAACTTTGCAGCATCCTGTTCGTCATGTATTGTTTAGGCAAAAGAGGCTCTGAGACTTTGTGGGATCGCTGGCAGTATCTCACTTGCCATTTCCTAGAGCATGTGTGTATCTGCCCACTAAGCATATGAAGATTAAAGACCTCTGGAACAAACCTACAGACTAAAAGGTTATCAATGCGAACGCATCAATCGGTTTAGATCTCCTACCCACGGGATTAGTCAGAAAATACTTGGGGTTAACTTTCCTACTGAAAGCCTGTGCAATAAGGCTCCAGCTGCAGGGGTATTTCACTGGGCTGCTGGCCTGCTAACTGGAGGGCAAAAACAGTGTCTTGACCAGGTAGCCAAAAAGTGTTGCGGTAAAGGCAACAAAGTAAGAGATCATAGGCCTCACCTAAAACATCTGAGTAAATTTGACTTTGTTGTGATGGAGGGCAGTTTTCTATTCTAACACAACAGCTACCCATCTGACCACCTGTGAATACAAAGCACTTTCCTCTATTGGTGCTCCATGAGGTGAGTCAAGCTTAGTGTCACAGGATGTGTCCAACCCACCGGAATCTTGTAGGTCTAGGTATAATACATCATCAATATAATGAGAAGAGAGCAGAACATCTGCCTCCACCTAGTCAGTAACCTGAGGGACCCTAACTGGGTTTTAACTGGGATCTGTACAGGGTCAGACTCAGATTCCTAAAAATGGAGCCTCTTGTTAGCAGCTGCATCTCATGTTAGAATTAGGTTGCACAAGAACTGGTTGCACTTTTGCGATCTCATAGCATGACCTCAGTCAAGATCAGGTCAATATCAGTTCTGAGTCAAACATGGGTGTTGGTACTGATGGAGTCTGTATCAGCATCAGAGCGACAAGAACCGACGTGGTCTTGGGGTTGGTGTACAAGTCTCTAATGGTGTCAGTACAGATCCGATGATGGGTTCGGATGTGAGGTGAGGCGAGGTGAGGTGAGTGAGAGAGAGAGAGAGAGGTGTGTGTGTGTGTGTGTGTAGGTTTGTGTTACTATCCTTGTGGGGGACTTGGGTGTGATAACACACTCACGCTGTGGGGACTTCATTGCACTGTGGGGACCTGCATCCAAGTCCCACAAGGTAAAGTCTTCTAAATGATAGGAAATGCCTTCAGAAACATCTGTGCCAATTTTTTATAACATTTTATAAAACTGCCTTGTGGGGACCTGTGTTACACCAAGTGTGTTTATTCTTTTGCTCAGTTCTGCCCCTGTAGTCAGGAGTTGGTACTGCAGCCTTAAACACACTTAGCATTTTAAACACACTTCAGTACTTGGATCCCATCTAGGAACCAAGAGGATAGTGATTTTGAAGGAGCATACCAATCAGAAAACATAATTACTTTTTAATTGTATGTAACTTTTTTAAATCAAAATATTAATCAATTGAAGTTATTGATGTTGCATTTTATATTTGTTGGTGGCTATTTTCTTTGAAAAGCATAGAAATGCACAATTAATTGAATGCTATTGTTTTACCTTTCCAATACATGACAGATTCGTTATTAAACTCCTGGTTTAGCTTACAGTTCAATTAGTGAAAATGGCTAAAGCATACCAACTAGACATCTACTTTAGGGCATTATGTAACTTATTTTTTTATGGGTGCTCAAAGTTAAGCTGCAAGTATATATAAGTACCTTTACATTTGGATGGTATTTTTGCAAAAGTGGATACTCTCCTGTGTAGCAATTTGCATGTTTACATATACATATGTACTTATGTTTTCTCAGATGTTGTTGCATGATGGCTTGCTAAGTATTAATCACTGGTGACAAAGAATGAGTAAACCACATCAATGTTTAAGGAGACAACAAATTAACACTGTTTTCTGTGTACAGATTTTTTTGAGTGACAAACATTTCACTGTATCGCAAATGCTTTTTTCAACAACGTAAACGTAACCAAGAAAGTCACATGAGATCCCAACAGGAAAGAGATTTAAGGAGAAAAATTCTCATGCTGTATGTGTGCAAAAATTGTTTATGCAAAATGAAAATTCTATGTAATGTGAGTTTCATGAACTAAATTTCACAAAGGCCGAAACAGGTCTAACAGGCCCAACTTTTCCGCAATGAATACAAAATGTGAAAAAAAAAAAAATATTTGCACCCAGTTTTAAAATCTGAAGCTAAGCATAAATTTGGCTCAATGCCCGAGTGTTTAAATGCACAAATTCCTCTTGGTTCTTCATGGAGAAATTCACACAGGTAAAACAGTGCAGTAACAGGAAAGAAACTGCAGCAAGACCTGCTTTTCGAAGCAATTCTCTCATGCACTGTATTGGTCTGCTTCAGAACTGGGTACAAAAAGAATCAGATACCGTACACAACAGGTAATATGCAGGGACGTTTTTGAAACAGACTCTATAAAATAATTTTAAATGTAATCTGATTATGCAGTTTGTATTTACAAAACTGTTAATTGTCTGAATGTGAGTCTTTTCTCAAAGCTCTGCGTAATGACATGGGGCTTCATTATGAATGTGGCAGTCTTCAGACCGACACACTTGTGGTGGCGGTGGGACCACTGCACCCCGGGTGGTCCCACCACCACATTACAACTTTGGTGGGTGGGACTGCCTAAACACTGCCGTCACTGCCAGGAACTTGGTTCCTGATGGGTAGACGGTGGTCTGAGTTGTGCTGCCATGCTGATTACAACTCAGCTTTCTGTGAGCCTTTACATGGCGGTCAACCCTCTACCATCCTCGCTCCAATGCTCAGAGGTTGTAGTCTTCACTACAGATAACCTATCTTTTCTGTGCTAACAAACGTGCTGTGTGCTGGTTTTACTGATTGTGTCTTTAGGAGCACACTTCAAGATCATTGATATGCAAGTGCTAATGTTTAGTAGGGAAAACATTTATTCCTCTGTTTTAGCACAAGGTCCTACTAAAAGACGAACGCAAATTGTCCTCGCTCCAATTTCTGCATGGGCATTTAACCGGAGCAATGCCATTTTTGTGCATACTTTTTTTGCACCCGTTTCTATTACTCATTGGGTCTTAAATAACCTCCTTAATGTGTAATCATTGCTAGAGGCAAGTATTCTTTACAGTTGTGCAGTCAACTGACTGCAGTCAGATTACAGAATATACAAAGACAGTATATTTCAGCATTGTGCTGCCTATATGAAAGATAATTACTTGCTTTTACCTTAGCACTACTTGGCAAACCTTTGCTGCTATCAAACCCTTCATTAGAAGTGGCCTCTTTATTCAAATGAGGCTGGTAACTGAGGTTACGAGACCCATCAGAATTATGTGATCCATTTGAATAGTATGTTGTTATGTTATGTTAAAAGTATTTGTAGAGCACTTTAAAACCAAAGGCATCAACACGCTAGCAGAGATCTGGCAAAACAATGGCAGCACTCATTCAGGAAGGTGCTGAGCAAAAAGCCATGTTTTAAGTTATGTTTTAAAATTAGAAAAGGTTTCTATATCAGCAATGTGGGATGGCAAAGTCTTCCATCTCTACAGATCACTTTTCTTTCACCTAGAGAATTAAACAGCTAACATATCTGTGTGAAAGCACAGGGAAAAATTAGGAATTACCCGGGCATAGGACCAACATTGACCAATGCCCCCAGTAGTTGCTCATTTTGCAGTGGACCCTCAAAGTCTAGCTCGTAATGGGCTAGATTTTCACCATCACCAGACTTAAGTGTTTCCCGGTTATCAGTAACACCAGATGAAGGGAAGATCATGCTAATTTATGGGTAGCTAATGGCTTTTACTATTGTACGTTTATTGGTACTTAAGCTACTGATCTCAGAAGGATGCAAGGCTGAGTAGTACTTGCCAGAACTTGAACCTCTGACCTACAGATGACGTCAGTGGGTGTTTCGGTCATGGAGCGATCTTGCTGGCATAACTTGACATACATCTCAAGCACCTATGCAGATGGTCCTGTAAGGTATGATTACAGTGACATCCTCATGGGAAGATAGATGCTATCATTTAAGTCCTTCAGGGGGAGATTAGACCTTAGATATTTGTTGAGTCACTGTAGGTAGAACCACATACTGGGTACAGACAGTTCTTGTTATCACAGACACCAAACATAAAGACACTTCAAGCGCAGAGGGAGAGCACCTCTGACAAGTTGTTGACAAACTCCACAGACATGTACTAGTGACTAAACAGTCTCAGTGGATGTAGAGAACTGGCCCAGGTAGTCAATGTGAAGGAGGCTTGGCCACAGTGTACCAATGAGGAGTCTAAAGCCTTATTTATACTTTGGTAGTGCTGCATTTGTGCTGCTTTTTGACGCAAAAGTGGCACAAACCTACAAAATACAATTGTATTTTGTAAGTTTGCGCCGCTTTTGTGTTAAAAAATGGTGCAAATGCAGCGCTAAAAAAAGTATAAATATGGGCCTGAGTGTCTTAATCTAGAATCACATCTTGCGTCTGTGATAAGAATGCAGAGCTCTGCTGATGAATACATATGGTGTCAATGAGAATACAGGACCAAGGCTAGAATCAAAATTCAGTGAGGTGATAAACACAGAGTCAGAGACGGTGGTAAGGCCTGTCTAACAACACATGGTATTGGATCGGAAGATATAGGACTCATCCCTAGGACTGAATAGGATATTTGTGAAGACACAGAGCTGTGCCTAGTATATCGCTGATGTCACAGGCCACTTTGTGTAGCCACCATGTCTGTTGTTGAAGGTATTGTCTTACATGGTCAGAAAAATAACCTGGCAGTTTTGCAATATTTTCCTTACAAGCATACACTGGGATGCTGGGTGGAATGATATGTATCTCGGAAAAAGAAGTTGACGAAGTAGATGAGACAATGCTGCCTGTTGTAGAATTATGTTCTCCTTTTCCACATAATTAAAGAAGTTTCAAATAAAGAAGTGCTGTGGGTTTCTCTATATTGTTTCCTTCCTAATTGTCCTGGTGAGCTGAAATCATTAGGCAGAGTTTATAGTATTTGCTTACATGCCATACTTGTTGTGGGTATTCCACCTAACTTTTTAGCTTCAGTCCTCCTACTTTGCTGACTTCGTTTTGGCTGGCTTTACGACACTAACTGCGAACTAGTGCCAAAGTATTTGTGCTCTCTCCTTAAAACATGATAAGATTGGCTTATACCCAATTGGCATATTTAGTTTACTCGTACGTCCCTAGTGAAGTGGCACTACCTGCGCCCAGGCCCTATAAATTAAAGGCTACTAGTAGCCTGCAGCACTGACTGAATTGAATGAATCTCACTTTAAAACATTCTTCAGGCCTGCCACTGAAGCCTGTGTTTGAGCATTGTTAAACTGCCATTTTGATCTGGCAAAATAAAACTTTTGCCAGGCCCAAACCTTCCTTTTTAATACATATCAGTCACCCCGAGGCTACACCCTGGACAGCCCAAAGGGCAAAGTGCAATGTATTTAAAAAGTGGGACACATATCTTTAAGTTTTAAGTGCCCGGGTAGTAAAAAAGCTCTTGAATTCATTTTTCACTACTGCAAGGTATACCTCTGCCATAGGGTAACATTTTAGTTACCTTATTACATTTAAAAAGCTGCAATTTCCAAATGGGAACAGGAGTCCAGGTCATGTTTGGGGCCGTATTTATACTCTGGGGGCCGTATTTATACTCTGGTTGCGCCGAATTTGCGTCGTTTTTTTCGACGCAAATTCGACGCTAAACTAACGCCAACTAACGCCATATTTATACTATGGCGTTAGACGCTTCGGGCGCCAAAGTGCCCGGAGTGTGCGTCATTTTTTAGCGTGAACCCCTTCCTTGCGTTAATGATATGCAAGGGAGGCGTTCCCGTCTTAAAAAATGACTCCCAGGCCTTTACGTGGTATTTATACTCCCGGGCAAAAATGACGCCCGGGAGTGGGCATGGCCAAAAACGGCGCATTTGCGCCGCTTTTTAACGCCTGGGTCAGGCATGGCGTTAAGGGACAAGTGGGCTCAAAATGAGCCCAGAGTGCCCTCCCCTGCCCCCAGGGACCCCCCCTGCCACCCTTGCCCACCCCAGGAGGACACCCAAGGACGGAGGGACCCATCCCATGGACATTAAGGTAAGTTCAGGTAAGTATTTTTCTTTTTTTTTTGTGGCATAGGGGGGCCTGATTTGTGCCCCCCTACATGCCACTATGCCCAATGACCATGCCCAGGGGACAGAAGTCCCCTGGGCATGGCCATTGGGCAAGGGGGCATGACTCCTATCTTTACAATGATAGGAGTCATGTTGATGGGGGATGGGCGTCGTTAAAAAATGGCGCAAGTCGGGTTAAGACGATTTTTTCGACGCAACCTGACTTGCCCCATTTTAAGACGCCCATACGCCATTTTCCCCCTACGCCGGCGCTGTCTGGTGTACGTGGTTTTTTTCCACGCACACCAGGCAGCGCCGGTCTGGTAGCGCCGGCTAACGCCATTCAATAAATACGGCGCCCGCATGGCGCTTCAGAATGGCGTTAGACGGCGCTAAATTTTTTGACGCTAAACTGCGTTAGCGCAGTTTTGCGTCAAAAAGTATAAATATGGCCCTGGTTGCGCCGAATTTGCGTCGTTTTTTTCGACGCAAATTCGACGCTAAACTAACGCCAACTAACGCCATATTTATACTATGGCGTTAGACGCTTCGGGCGCCAAAGTGCCCGGAGTGTGCGTCATTTTTTAGCGTGAACCCCTTCCTTGCGTTAATGATATGCAAGGGAGGCGTTCCCGTCTTAAAAAATGACTCCCAGGCCTTTACGTGGTATTTATACTCCCGGGCAAAAATGACGCCCGGGAGTGGGCGTGGCCAAAAACGGCGCATTTGCGCCGCTTTTTAACGCCTGGGTCAGGCATGGCGTTAAGGGACAAGTGGGCTCAAAATGAGCCCAGAGTGCCCTCCCCTGCCCCCAGGGACCCCCCCTGCCACCCTTGCCCACCCCAGGAGGACACCCAAGGACGGAGGGACCCATCCCATGGACATTAAGGTAAGTTCAGGTAAGTATTTTTTTTTTTTTTTTGTGGCATAGGGGGGCCTGATTTGTGCCCCCCTACATGCCACTATGCCCAATGACCATGCCCAGGGGACAGAAGTCCCCTGGGCATGGCCATTGGGCAAGGGGGCATGACTCCTATCTTTACAATGATAGGAGTCATGTTGATGGGGGATGGGCGTCGTTAAAAAATGGCGCAAGTCGGGTTAAGACGATTTTTTCGACGCAACCTGACTTGCCCCATTTTAAGACGCCCATACGCCATTTTCCCCCTACGCCGGCGCTGTCTGGTGTACGTGGTTTTTTTCCACGCACACCAGGCAGCGCCGGTCTGGTAGCGCCGGCTAACGCCATTCAATAAATACGGCGCCCGCATGGCGCTTCAGAATGGCGTTAGACGGCGCTAAATTTTTTGACGCAAAACTGCGCTAACGTATAAATATGG
Organism: Pleurodeles waltl; assembly: GCF_031143425.1. NCBI lineage: Eukaryota > Metazoa > Chordata > Amphibia > Caudata > Salamandridae > Pleurodeles > Pleurodeles waltl. The sequence continues at coordinate 265,547,615 of NC_090443.1, read as the reverse complement.
CCCTTGGTGTCTTTGGAATTGCAATGAAAAATCTTAAACTTATTGTGAAGTCGGATTTTAAATTACAGTTTTGAAAACGCCACTGTTAGAAGGTTTCCATTCTCCTACCTTAACAATTTGGTGTCTGCAGGGGGGCGTGGCCACGGAGCCGAGCATGGCGCACGCTTGAAGGATCGGCTTCGGAGGGGCCGACTCTGCATCGGTGCCTGGAGGCGTTGAGGCGGGTGCTCCGGTGTGCGGAGCGGTAAGCGGCAGGTGCCGTGGAAGGGGAGATCGCGGAGGTGCGGTCTTACCCCCCCGGAGCGGGTCCCTGAGTGTCCCGGGCTGATCGGGACGGCGAGGAGGCCGCGGCCCGGCCGGCCGGCGGGCGAGGCGTTGACGCACTGAGCCAGAGAGCTCCCCGAGCGGGGGAGCAGCGGGGAAGCGGCCGTCACGGGTGGGGCGACCGGGGTGCGGCTGCGGCCCTGAGGGGCGGCCTTGGATGGACTTGCGCGCGTCGGCGCGGACCTGGGCCGCGGCCTCGAATGAAGCGGGGCTCGGCGCCCGGCGCTGGCCTCGAGGGCGGTGCCGCCCGGAGGATGGGGTGAGGTCCGGAGCGCCTGCTGGAGGCCCCTGTCAGCATCGGACCGGCCTTCTGCTTGGAGGACGGAGCCTGACGCCCTCCCCTGGCTGAGAGTCTACGCAGACCTGTGAGAAACGGAGGTGAGAGGCCCTCCGGAACCACCCGGTAAGGAGTCCACTTCGAGCGTGTCCAACTGGGGAACACATGGCCGGAGCCCTGGGGTCTGCTGCCCGGGAACCACTGGGGGCCCACAACGCGAACTACCGCACCCCGAGTGCCCTGGGCTGAGCGCTGGCTGTCTTTTGTGGGGCGAGACAACGGGGATTCACCTGACGTCACCTACTGCCATCTTCCTGTGTTGGAGGTCGGGGACCCGTGTTGCCGGGTACGGGGCTCCCTTTGCTGGACCGGACCGAACCGGATCGAAGGTCCTTGCTGAACCAAACACTTATGCATACAGCAACGCAGAACCATAATAGAGTGTCAGCTCCGTTTTAGCCAAAAACTGATCCCCTGCCTATGGAGCAGAAATTGTGCGAAGGGGGGGGACTGAGCAAGGCGCACTTGAGAGCATTCGGTTTGCGGGGAACCGCTAGTGGTTCTGGGCCTAAGCGCACTGGGCGCTAGCCTCGCTGAGTCGCCCCTACTTGCCTGGCAAATGCCCCCCAAGGGCAAGCATAAGAGTAAGACCATGGATACCCCGGCACATGCACCACTGGGGGAGAATGAACAGACCACGCAAAGCCAGCCGCAAAACAAAATGCAAGACACTCTTGACAAAATTCTGGGCGCCATTGAGGACACCAAATCCACATTACAGCGCGACATCAATCAGGTGGCGATAGAGGTGGGCCTCCTGAGAGCTGATCATCACAAACTGGCGGATAGAGTAAAAGAAGCGGAGGCAACGCTAGCGGAAGTAGTCCCAAAACACGATGATGTATCAGCGGAGGTGACTTCGTTGGTTGGCAGAGTGACGAAGCTTGAACAGCGAGCTGAAGAAGCAGAGGGCAGGAACAGAAGGAATAACATACGTGTGGTGGGCCTCCCTGAAGGAGCCGAGGGGCCGAATATGTTGGAGTTTTTGGAGAAATGGCTACGCACAGTTGTCGCACCGGGATGTCTGACCCCCTTCTACTCATTGGAGCGAGCACACCGGGTACCGGCTAGTCCACTGGCTCCTGGCAGGCCACCAAGAACAGTAATAGCTAGGCTCCTGCACTACAAGGACAGAGACATTCTTTTACAGAAAGCCAGGGAAATGGGCCCGTTTAAAATAGCCAATGGTGAAGCGACACTATTTCCTGACTTCACTTTAGAGGTCCAAAACAAGCGTGCCTCCTTCCTAGCCGTTAAAAGAGCATTGCGTGAAGAGGGGATACAGTATTCGCTGCTCTACCCAGCAAGATTACGAGTGATCGCGGAAGGGAAGACCACGTTCTTCCAGGCTCCAGAGGAGGCATGGGAATGGCTCGAAAGGTCGGGGACACGGTCGACGCGACTGACACCGGAAAGTCGTGGGAAGAACGGGACCCGGCGGGCCCCGAAGGGGAAAAGGCTCAGAGACCGCCAGAGACTAGCACCAACGAGGACACAGAGAGAAACTGGCAGGAGGGAGGCCCTGGAGGCAGCGGCCAAAGTGAGTGGAGAATCGCCGACCCGGGAGATATCTGAAGAAGAATCGGAAGACACGGTAGTGTCTTCGCCCGACGGCTCTGGGGACTCGACTTATGCGCCAAAAGTGACCCCGCAGACCGCTGATGATCTTGCATAGATTGACCCCGCACCGGCGCTGAAAGGCGAGACAAGATAAGAAACGAAATGGCCCCTCTGGACCTGGCCGCCCCCCCGAACCTGACTCTTGCCTGTCAGTCCTGACTGGCGAGTATTGAAGTGATGTGTTTGAATAATTTGCTGTGTTGCAGTACTTATTGGGCAGCCTACAGTTCCGAAGGTGCCCTGGGGATGGGGAGTTGGGGTTTGCAGTTATTAGTTATATCGGCAACACGTGCGAAATGGTACGAACATGTGGAAGGTACATACTTGTGGGGGACTCGATTGGGGCCTGGGGTGTGCCGGCCCTTCATGCAACAGGCTTTTAGAATAGGATGGCGAATTATAATATCATAACTTGGAACGTCAGGGGGATGGGTACTCCTGCTAAGAGACATAGGATCCTTTCCTTTCTGAAAAGGAGAGGGGTGCAAATAGCTATGCTACAGGAAACCCACCTCGCATTCGGAGAGGGAGAGAAGCTAAGGCGGAGGTGGAGGGGGCAGGTGTTCGTCACAGAATATTCAGCTTACGCAAGGGGAGTCTTGATCTGGATTAGGGCGGGGGTCCCCTTCACGATTGATTCCTCCAACATTGACAATGAGGGAAGGTTTGTCATATTGGAAGGGAGATTACAGGGGCTCCAGTTGACCCTGAGTTGCATATACGCCCCCAACCAGGACCAAACAACATTTATGATGACTCTGTCTAGGCACCTTACTCGTCAACACACGGGGGAAGTACTGATAGGTGGAGACTTTAACGCAGTGCTCGACACAGACCTAGATAGATCTACCCCCCCACTGCTGGGAGCAGCATCAACCAAAACAGCTAAAAACTTAGTTGGGTGGCTAGACGCCTGGGGCCTAGTGGACGCTTGGCGGTTACAACACCCAGTGACTAGGGACTACTCGTTTTATTCGGGTCTCCACCAGGTACATACCAGAATAGATAGGATAGTTTGTACTTCGGGACTGGCTCGTAGAGTGACCCATGCTGAATACCTTGCCCGCACAATATCAGACCACAACCCTCTATTACTGACGTGGAGAGCATCACAGGACAGACCCCCCATACCGGCATGGAGAATGCTCCCGACAGCGCTTGAAGATCAGGCATATAGGGAGGAATTAAGATGCTACCTAACAGAACTTATAGAAACTAACCAGGGATCTACTTCCTCCAGAGGCATGGAGTGGGAGACACTTAAAGTGGGGACACGGGGTCACTGTCTTGGCCAGTCAGTAGGGATAAAACGCACGCTCGAGAGAGAATTAAATGCGTTGGAGAGAGTCATACACGAGGGGGAGCTGAAACAGGGCGCCGCAGGGCAAGTGGACGAAGAATACGATCGTGCACGTAGAGAGTGCTCCCAGGCTGAAGAGCGACTTAGATGTCATAATATGCAAAGACACTTGGCATCCATACAATCAGAGGAGGGAAGGTCTGGTAGACTATTGGCATGGTTGGTGCGCCCGAATAGAGATAGTGACCCTATTGCAAGCGTATTAGACAGGGGAGGTATACGTAGACTCAGCCCAGAATCCATAAATGACGCATTTAGAGATTACTACACACACCTATATAGGAGGCCCGCTGACATGGAAAGGGGGACCATTGACAACTTTCTAGCTACGATTCCACTGCCAGTATTGAGTCCAGAGGGCAGGGTCGGCTTGGGGGGCCCAGTGACTGCGGAAGAGACGGTTGAGGCAATTACACAATTGGCCCCTGGGAAGACCCCGGGAACAGATGGTCTTCCTATGGACTTTTATAAAAAATATAAAACCTTACTGGTCCCCAGACTGTTAGAAATGTATAGGGAATCGGCAAAGAACAGAGAACTCCCACGCACATTGCGCGAGGCATTGGTAGTGCCACTTCCTAAAACAAACAGCAAAGAAGCATCGGTGACAGACTACCGCCCGCTATCAATGCTAAATAGCGACTTTAAGATCCTCAGTAAGATCCTTGCCAATCGCCTGTTGCCCCTTATGCCCACCCTGATACATCCTGATCAGAACGGTTTCATACCCGGTCGCAGCACCTCCCTAAACCTTAGGCGTATTTTCTCTATCATACACATGCCTAGTGAATCGAAGCCGCCAACCGGGACCCTGCTAGCAGTGGACTTTGAAAAGGCCTTTGACTCAATTAGGTGAGACTACCTGAGGGCGACAATGCTGAAGATGGGCCTGGGGGAGGGCTGGGTTGAATGGGTGGACCTGCTATACTCATCCCCGCTGGCAAGGGTCAAGACAGGTAGGACAGTTTCTGGAGCCTACCCAGTACATCGAGGAACCAGACAGGGGTGTCCCCTGTCCCCATTGTTGTTCGCCCTAGCGATGGAGCCCCTGGCGGCCTGGGTACGAGGGGAGGGAGCTGATAGAGGGATTCAGTGGGGGCCTACTGACCATATTATATCGCTATATGCAGATGACATCCTGATCTATCTCAGAGACGGGGCGAGTGGCCTCCCCTGGGCCCTGTCCGCCCTGGAGGAATTTGGGGTAGTGTCGGGATTGCGACTTAATCGTAATAAAACATATGTGTTCCCCCTGGTGCCCGGATATAGTTGCCCAGCAACATGCCCAATAGATCTGAAATGGGCCCCACAGACATTTAAATATCTGGGGATCCAGATTTATCATGACGTGGGAGACTTAAGAGAGGGCAATCTTGGTAGCGCGCTCCGATCCCTGAGACCCTCAGTAGAATTTTGGCACTCTTTGAAGCTGTCGGTGATGGCCAGGGTGGCGCTGTCCAAGATGATCATGCTCCCCCGACTCCTCTACTACTTTGCCAACTTACCAATACTAATACCCCGAGCATGGTTCCGCGACCTGAATGCAATACTCAGAGAACTAATATGGGACAATGGGCGCAGACGAACTACACTTGCAACTATTTGCAGACCACCCAATGCGGGTGGCCTGGGAGCCCCCGACTTTGAAGCATACTATCTAGCATCCCAACTACAGTGGATATCCGGCTGGCTAGTGGGCCAGGGCCAACTTGATCTATACACAGCCCAAGGACCAATAGATTCGGCATGGATTGCGACATGCATGACAAACAGGAAGATAACCCCCCCTGGGAACAATATAATGATAAAAGTGGCGCTGGCATGCTGGAAAAGATGCATGAAGAGAGTGGGAGTGGGCCTCCCATACTCCCCAGCTCTACCACTAGCGGTGCTTGCCATAGAACCCAAGGGGAAAGGGCCAGGAAACACCGGACTTGGCCCCTGGTTGTCAACTGGAATAGAAGTAGTGGGAGGACTCTTCGAAGAGGGAGTGCTGAGGGGATTCGTTGAATTAATGGAAAAAGGGGTTCCCGGTGGGCAGTTCCTGCTTTATGGGAGATTAATACATACTCTTAAGACTCACTGGGGCACAGTGAACGCGGAGCCTACAATACACGAGGTTCTGCACTCGCTGTTGACATTAGGAGAGGAATCACATCTGATCACTAAAATATATCGGGCCCAAGCAGGGGCAGCCTTGGATCCATTACGGTCGCTGAGAGGAAAATGGGAGGGAACAATAGGGCGGGAATTAACTGACTCCGAATGGAGGAGGACACTGGCCTACCCTCAGAAAATATCACGTAATACACGGTTAAGATATATCCAGTATAATTATTTGCATAGAACCTACCTCACGCCTCACAGATTGTTCCGTATATACGGAGGGGCTTTGGGGAGTTGTCCGAGATGTGGAGGAGGGGGGGCAGACTTTGACCACATGGTTTGGAATTGTCCTGTGATCCAGATGGGCTGGAGGGAAATATTGCCTACCCTGTCTGAATTGTTTGAAATTGACTTGAGACCCACCCCTGAACTGTGCCTGCTGGGTCTCAGACCAGCGGCACTATGCGGAAAAGTGGAATGGCGCTTTTTGGACCTTTCCTTGGCCCTTTATAAGCGGCTAATCTCGAGGGGCTGGAAGGCTGCGGCTCACCCTCAATTATCTGACTGGAAAAGGGATATATCAACATGGTCCAGAGCTGAACTGCAGGTCCTAAAGGCGGAAGAAGCCAGAAATATTCGCCAGGTTCCTATAGCCCCGGGGTGGGAGAATATAATGACGAACTGGGAGAATATAAATAGGAGAATGGTAAACTCAGTAGGAGAAACCAGTGCAACTCAAATCACATTGAGGACGGAACCAAATGGTGGAAACATATAGATAGGCACCCAAAATCAGACCCAAACCACACATAGAATGCATAAAGAATAAAGGTGGGTGGATAGTTGAATCCCTGACCCCTGAACTACTGACATAACCAGTGGGCGGGGTGAGCGACCCGCCACCTTCACCGAATGCCGGTGCGCCCCGGACCCCCGTCCTCCCTCATTCAAAAACGAGTACATTACAGTGCCTCCAAACTAGCAACCACGAAAGCCAATCGCACGAAGTCGTAAAGGTTGACCGTTTATGGTCCTTTGTTCTCCTTTCTTTCTCCCCTTCTTCCTTTCCCTACGCCCAACTAAATTAATCCGATTGTCAGCAGAGACTATACACCGAGCACCTCGGGTTCCCCCTCCCCTCACCTTTATCTCCCCTCCATCACCCCTACCCTCCCACACCTAGCCCCAAACACCACTCTCCCAAGTTATAAAGAAGAAAGGGGTCAGGTTTGATGTTGGATTGTTTAATACACAGCACAGCGAAGTGCAGTAACGAAAGGTAACTTAATAAAGTAAATGTACATAATCTACTGAATAAAAATCATTAAGTCTAATGATAATAAAAGATGCAAACAATGAGAAAAAAGTAGAATACAACAATGTACGCAAAACTGCATGTAATATGTACAAGCATGAAACTGTGTAAAAACAAAATGTTAATAAAAATATATTTAAAAAAAAAAAAACAATTTGGTGTCTGCAGTCTGACTCTGGGTCGCATGACTGGGTGTTGGTGACAGTTGGGCTTTGTGTATTCCTCCTAGACCGTCATACACAATGTGAGCTTAAGTGTGCTTGGATGGATATTACTGGCAGGATGGGAGGGAGGAGCTAGGCACAGCCCCACTTACACTTGAATAGGCTGTGTCCTGCCTCCAGACAGACCGCTGCATATCCCATGTAGTTAGTCAGGAGTCAGGACTAGGAAGGCAGGGCACTCATGCACTTCAACGGCAAGTCTCTAGAAGCTTCTCCAACTTCAAAGACACAACGGGGTATAAATACTGGACTCAGACACCAACTCTTCAGTACATTTCTGGACCTGTGGATACTCTGACAGGAGGCACTCTGTTGTGCTGCTCAAAGGACTGCCACTCCGTTTGACTGCTGCTCTGAAGGACTGCTGCCCTGCTGTGCTGACCTGCTGCCCTCTTGCTGCATTAGAAGGACTATATCTGTATCTGTTGAACCAAGGACCAAACAGTGACTCCAAGGGTTAGTTGGCTGGCCTCTTGATTTGAGCCTCAGAGACAGAAGGCTCAACACCAGCACCTGGATGCTGCCACCTGTGAGTTTGCCCTGCCAAATGGGCTGAAGTTGCTCAGCCAGCCTCTGTGGACCCAACAGAACCAACTCATCTCCTCTGCTATGTGGCTCAACACCAACCAGAGCAGACAGAATGCCGCTGCTGCGTGGATCAAACCTGTCGAAAAGGCCTGCAGTACATCCGCAGCCCACAGCCTCTTTGGAAGTGCCACAGCATGACGCATCCTCGGCACAGGCCCTCGTCAACAATGCTGTACTCCCCATCGCAGACCTGCAGCATCTCAAACCAACGCATTGCCCTGACTATCAATGGGGATCCTCGCAAAGCTCTGCAAACCAAGATTTAAGGTATGTTGTTGCACAGACCTAAATGGGTACTTGCAGCCAGCCTGTGCTCCAGCGTAGTCAGCCTGAATTTGTGACTTAGTCTCGGTCGATGTAAATAGATATCCATAGTTGGCTCTTTGTGCTTATTAACATTATTGTTACTGAAACATTTCAAATTGCATATCTCTGGTTCTACTAATTGGATTTCGGTAGGCCTTGGTCTTGCTTTATTTTGTTTCTCTATTTTTTTCAACTAATGTGGTGGGATCCTTTTTGTGTGGTGCTCTCACATTAATACTGTTTAAAGTGTTGCACACATACTTTACATATTGCCTCTGAATTAAGCCTGACTTCTCTGGCCAAGCTACAAGAGGAATTGAGCATAGGCTAATTTGGGGTTTTCTTGTGCCTTACCCTGAGATGGTTTGCATACAACCAGTTTTATGCTATGGGGTTCATTGTAACTTTTTTCCTTATTGAACTGGCGAACATTGAGCCTAGTTTGAATTTTGTTGATTTTGATAGATTAATTTAAATAAGCACATAATCCACTATGCACTCAGCACACTGTTGCCAGCACTTTTACATATACTGATTTCACCACATTATGTATTTCATATGTTTAATAGAACTTTTATATTGATCTATGTTAAGCTGGTTAAAATGTCTAGGTCCTGCTAATTTGAATTTACATAATTTGTATGCTTGTCGGGCTGCGCAATTATTTAGTGCAAATGGTCAGACATATTTGGTAGTGAGCCAGTACTTACTGTTGCAGCCTTTAGTTTTATACTACTAACATGCACTGGCACATGAGCTAATTCAGACCTGTTTTTAAAGGGAATGTGTCAACATAATCCCCTCAAACATTTAGCAAATTAAACACCATTTTTAGTTTGAGAGGGGCAATACTTTCATCCAAGGCCCAAATGTATTATCCTTCAGGCAAAAGGTAGCAGTGCTGCAGTATGCTACTGATAGAACAGTGTGCAGAGCTCTATTTCCTGAGAGTCATCTACAATAATGTAATCAGTGGTATTTGCACTTAGCATGGCACAGCATTGCACCATGAAACTAAGGCCAACCAAATAAACTGGAATTGTACCAAAGTGACACACTCTGGCACAATTTTTCTAGGCAGAATTATCTGAAGCAGGACAAAATATTGGCCTGTTTTGGAGTTCGGCAGATGGGTTACATAGTCTCAAACCTGATGGATAGCCCATCCGCTGTATTACAAGTGCATTATATCCAATGGTACTTGTAATAATATGGTGGACGGGATATCCGTCACCTCTGTGACGGAGTAACCCCTCCACTGACCTCTAAATCAAGCCCAATGTTAGAATTGTGCTTTTGCCTAAAGTATATATGTAACCTATGAATATTGTACACGGAAAACTCACATTTCCTCGTTTGCACATGGTTACATGGTTACACTTGAAGTTAGGCATTCTTGTAAAGTCTAAGTACACCATTGCAGCTGATCTGCCTTTGTATCAAAAAGTAGGGGAGTTTACATAGATCTGCTCTATGAATGAATTTGCAAACATGTGGTCCTTGATGGTGCATACAGTTTGTGGGTATGCAGAAGTAAACTTTCTGCAGTGAAAAAAAACCTCTAGCACTCAAAATGGGATCAGTGCTGCCATTTGCACTGTGAAGACCCACACACATGCAAAATACATTTGAGCCCAAGTGTCTACTTTCACTCATATGGCCAAGGTTAAGGTTGAAGCGTTACTTAATTTTAGCCAGTGGTTCAAAAAGGGGGACACAGGAGTCATTTCTGGGGACTGACACTTATTTTTCTTCATCAGACATTTCCGATTAGAAGAGAGGAAACTGGAAAAAAGCAGCAGGAGAAAGATGGAAAGACTGTCACAAAGGAGGAAAGCAGACATTTGCAAGAGTGAGATAAAGGAGCAGGGTGTGTGTGATAGTGGATTGAAGAAGTCGGAGCTGGATTCAAGACTACGCAGCTTTGGTATTTGGCATGTGACATTTACTAGAGCTGGCCACAGGGTTCTGAGCAAAGCTTTGGGCACTAATATTCATGGCAAATTAGGCACTGGGTTAAAATATAACCTGAAGGTTTAACTGGGTACTCAGTTGGAAGTCTGTGGCCCTGGAAAAAGTCCCTCATACTTTACCAAGTTATGATACAGGTCATTGTGGCAATGTAGGTGTGTAAACGTACCACACACACATTAGTAGATTTGCAGCACAGGAGGACCGTTCACACAATGCAGCAACACAGAACACAAAGTGCAAAAACTGCTGCACTATGTGTAACTGTGAACATGCATCCCAGCATGGTAGGTGTTGCATCACTGAAGGTGTAGAATGTTTTGTCATAGGCCTTGAATATGTGGTTGACCCTAGCTGAAGTACTGTCTTGCAGACATCTGGTTGACTAACACGTTTGTGTCATCAATATCTATCCTCTGAAGGTTACCAACCATGATGTGAGGCGATTGCTGACTTGCCAATGAAGAACAACTACTAACTATTAGAGGCTGTTACTTTACTCCAAATTTGGCAGGCTGCACAATCTGCATCCCTTGCCACTTCACACTTCTGAACTGACGTCCCAGCATAAATGCCATTGAAAAGTGTTTGAGCTTGATATGTTTTTGACAAACTTAAGGCCTGATTTAGAGATTGGTAGAAGGGTTACTCCGTCACAAATGTGACAGGTACCCCCTCCGCTCTATTACTGTTTACATAGGCTATAATGGAATCGTAATACAGCAGGCAGGCTATCCGTCACATTTGTAATGGAGCAACCCCCTCCACCAAACTCTAAATTAGACCCTAAGTCTTTTTCCAAGCAATTTCCTTCATGATGCACCTCAGCACCACAGTTGTAATATGTTTTTACTTGTGACCTTTGTTGCTTATTGCCCGGGGCTTGTCATCCAGTTCTCCTCGGTTTTCAAGGGAAATGTGCTAGTGTCAGAATGATTTTCCATCTGTAGCCATCAACCAATGAAACACATTAGATTTACTAATCCTGAGCAGCAACATCCAAAATTCAGCTTATAGTCAAGCCTAGCATACAAATTAAGAAACTGTATAGTTTATCAAATGCTTGACCTGAGTCTTAAATGCCAATGAAATACATAAATTGATCTTTCTGGGGATTGCTTTTTGTCAGATTGAACCTCTCAAAATCTTTGCTAGCCCAAGCTCTATTAGCCATAAACTTGAAGTGAGCAAAGCCTATCCTGGCTCAGATGGACCTCCTCCTATACTCTCCAGCACAAAACGAACCAAACTTTTGAGTTGCTTCTGTCCACAACCCAGGAGGTGATATCATGTGCTAAGAATTAAATACAATGCACGGACCTTTGTTCTAAAAGCAAAGAGATGCCCAACTAGTGGCTGAATTGTATGTGAAACTAGAAATTCTGGAATCAATCTCAGCTTCTCTGCTTTTCCAAATTGTGTAATACTGGGAAAATATGTTATTTCACTGTGCCTCCTTTTTCCTCATTATTACATACAAGAGGCTTGCAATATGTGTGTTCAGAATCAATTCTGTACAAAAACATCATGTTTAGTATAATAGACTATAATGATGCTGCCTTCGTCAGAATGTAGGCTACATATACCATGCGTATGACTACTGACGTCCGTCTTAGTTCACTAATGGCATTTCGTCTGGGGTACAGAGGGCATGAAGGCTTATAAGCACAAGTTTAAACACTATTACTTTTAATAAATGCCTCTCAGTGCAGTGATATGATATGATGTAATAAGGGGAAAATGATCCCAGATGTTACAAAAATGACACTTTTTAAAGATATTTTATCATATTTCTGCATGCTGCTTGTATCAGGGTCGTACTGGGTCAGAAAATACGCAAGAGCACCAAAATAAAAGTATCCCCATTAGTGAAACAAACGGCTAAAAACAAAGTGGCCCATGTTGCGAAATTGGGACAGTTTTCAACTTTTAAAGACATGCTGCATAAATGTTTGGTAAAGTAGGGAAGACGGAATATTTTTGAGCTTTCTGCAAGTAATGTTTGTTTTAATATCAGGGAATTCTAAAGTACAAAATCACAACAGCCAAAATGCATTTGCTGTGCCCAATTGCCTTAACTCTCCACAGAAAAGATATGATTGCAGTGGTGGAAATTGTTCTCTGAAACAGAAAAAATAGGCTTTAGGGAATAATTACCAAAACCTTTTTAAATATAATTTTGTCCACTCCCAGCATGGCAATGACGCTATAGGTGTTGTAGGCACAACTCATTCAAAGCCATCCCTAAGTTGAAAAAGCTATTATAACAATGTGCAAACTGTGTTAGAATTATATTTGACCATAGTAGAAAAATTAAAATGTCAAACCCTTCTTACGCAGTATATAAGTTAGCACACTTTACTTAGAAGAAATTGACATTGTGGCACTAAGGCCCATATTTATACTTTTTTTTGTGCCACATTTTGACGCAAAAACGGCGCAAACTTACAAAATGCAATTGTATTTTGCAAGTTTGCACCGCTTTTGTGTCAAAGAATGACGCAAATGCAGCGCTAAAAAGGTATAAGTATGGGCCTTAAATGTATACTATATATTTTCTTAGCAGTGAACTACCATTTTGTTTAGAATGCACTGGTCCTTTTGTTTTAGCTAGAAGAATCAGAAAGGCTGAGTGAGGGCGTCACAGCGTTCCCTTGGTCACCGTCCTGCATAACAAAGGGGTAGTTAAATAAGAGTCCTGAAACACCTCTAAACCTTGATTGTCACTGGCCGGGGATGGGCAGTGATCCAACAGAATACACAAGTTTTAAGACAGAGCTTCAGCAAAAGGTGAGACCGGCCTGAGACTTCCGCAGCAGCCAGAATGGAAAGAAAATGTAAAAATATAACATTTTTTAGAAGCGCCATTATACCCAAAAAGCCTGCATATTGTCAAGAAAATAATGGCAATGTCCAGGGCATCTACATGATTTAATGGGAGCTGTTCATGCTCTAAAAGTGTGTCGAACACTCAGAACAGCACATATGTTCAGGAGCGCTTCATTTGACAACGTTAAAACTATACATTTATTGTTTCTAAACTGAATGTCGATGCAAATTCCGAAATCATTGCTGTCACAGCCTTCGGGTCTTTTTGTAAGCCAGGAAGGATTTATTTCTTAAAATTATCAATCTGCCAATGACCTCCCTATTTATTTTTTTTAAAGATGTTTTTTATTGAGTCAAATACAAGAACATTAACTTAACATTGCCAGGACAGAGATATGCAGTTGTGAATATATATGCATAAGGAATATTGTACTTGTAAATGCATAATTTAAACATGTACATGAATTAGGCATATACAGCAATATAGTATCAAAGACTCCAAGTTTGAATAAAGAAAGAAGAAAGAGAGGGAGAGGGAGAAGAGCTTTAGGGATAGAAAAGGGAATCAAGTGATAGCCATGTGGAGAGAGAGGCAATAGGCATTAGTTACAGCGAATGTAAGATGAAATAAGTATATATAAGAAGAAAAACAGGAAATATATTGACATTTTTTAAAAAGGAGGAGAAAAATCCATTTCCTTCGCAGTGCGTGAGAGATAGTTACTTAATGGCAACCATAGCTGATGACGTTTGAAGAAAGTTCCTGTTGAATCAAGCTTGTAGCTGTCAAGTCTATGATGATAACATACAGAATTCCACCACTGTCTGAGAGTAATGTTCTCCGAAGATTTCCAGTTAGAAGTAATAACAGAGATTGCAATAGAAAGCAAAAGGTCCACCAATTTTCCAAGAGGCCTGAATGAACTCCAGATACCATGTACGCCACCCGAAAACAGTAATTCATATGACATTGGTAAGGAGATCTGAGCTATTGCTGAAATGCGAGACCATATTGAGGACCAAAAAGTAGATAGGGATGGACAGGAAAAAAACATGTGAAAGTCAGTACCCTGCTACCTCCCTATTTTTTAATGTCACTGATATGTTATTTTTTAGAACATTTCCGCTGCTTCTGCATGTAACATGCATAGACGTCTGTTTGTAATGGGATTTTTGCATTGCATCTCCTTACCTAATGTAAATGTTTTGAGTACAGCGCTCCCACGCCCTTGAAGCATAATCCATAGTATACAAAACCACGTAAACGTTTAAAAACTTAAGTCAATCATCTGCTTGAAACACCCGAAGCCATTCCACATAAACTGACCTACTATCTGAAAGAGGGTTGATCGCCCTCGTTTATTAGCAAAGTTTATGGGTGGCGGAAGTATAACCAGGAAAAATAACCATTAAAAAGCACACAAGTCTCGCTTTTTCATAAGTGCTGATAAGTGCACCCCATGTCCCTGAACACTGGAGTACCTGTCAAATGTGAGCCAAGGAACACCTAAGGGAAACACATTTACCTCTGTGTTGGACGTAGCTGGACAAGTCCGTTTCTCTAAAATGTGAAAAGATTTCAAATGACTGAACTGTATGTGGCATACGGGTCAAAGTTAAATCATAGATAAAAATGCTATTGACACAGTTCTTTTTATAGTTCTCAATGAAAAACTACCTGAGAAAATCCCAGTGACTCCTCTCACACAGCACTGTTATCCTGAATAAAATAATTTATATGACAAAAATGATTTTGCATTATTAGAGCCAGAGTACAAAGGTAAAAGGTTTGCAGAGTGAGTTTATGGTCATTTGTTAAGTCTTTGAATGACTGACTGAAATTGCATTTTTTGCTTTGGCTCTTGTTGGAGAGGACAAAGTGACCTATTCAAAAAAGTAAATATACTCATACACATACCTTTATGGCTGAATTTACCTTTATAAGCCTGCCAGGACATCACTGTGGGATCTCTGACAGATGTAAACCCATTTTCGATGGGAAGAAATCTTCAGCACAAGTGTGGCGATCTCTGCATCTGTTAATTTCACTCAGCAGTTAGAAGTGAGCATTCCAGGTGTGGTTTGGCTTGAAAGTTTGGGAATACTCGCAAACCTGTATGCTTGTGTACATTTCCAAACTCCACTTCTTTCTTTTTCTACCCTGAAAGGTCTTACATTTACTCCAGTGAATGGCTGGAGTAACTCCCTTTCCAAGGAATAAAGGAAAGAAGATCATCCCCAGTTTTGCTGGGGGTTTAGACCAAGTGATTTCTCCATTAGGAAAACTATTTTCCCAGAGATGAAAAAAAGGGTGTGCGTAGATAGTGATCTGATTCCACTTGTGCTGACTTCTTTATTATTGAAAACTGCGCCGAGGGAAGAGGACCAGTTTGCAAATATCTCCTGGCCTTTCCAGTACTACACCTGAAGGTTTGTGCTTAGTGCAGCTATCCAAGCATAAATATAAGAAGTGCATTCAAGTGGATGTTTACATTTCCGCCTGTACCCTCCCTACTTTCTTGTGAATCATGTCCACATTCTTTAAATATTGACCAATTTTATAGCAGACCCCTACAAATGCAGTTGTATGTATGTGCATGAATATTGAAAGCTATTATCCAACTTAATGGTGATGATCTTGTTGACCGCGGAAAGATTTAGAACTATGTTGAACCCATAGAGGTGATTAAACTTGTGATATGAGCTTACGTAAATGTGTCTCTCTGCAGCAGGCACATTAATCTATTAAGCTGTCTTAACTGATGCTGGACAGAAAAGAGCAGGTGTGATAAATATCCTCCATGGCAGCAGGTAGAAGCCAGCTAAGATGTAAAAACCCAAGACTTCATTAGCTGCAGAGTGACAGCTGTGGGTATGAGGGCAAACACTGTAATGCTTCATAAGAGATATGAATAGGGTGACCAGAGTTTCAAAACCCAAAGCTGTGACAGCCACAGACATAAATGTAATGCTAAATGTTGGCACCATAGTGGGCTAGAAAAGTTCCCTGTATGGTGACAGACATGCAACCCTGTTCTGAGCACCACAACTGCATGGCTATCTAGAACCCTGGTACTGTCTTTTGTTCATGTTGTGGCAGACTGCCCCTTTGAAAAAGGACAGGTCAGAAGAAAAAGCACTTCAAAGGTGTTCACACCCACAACATGACGTGCAAAGGACCAGACACTAAATCACATCCTTTTCAGGATTTGGATTACAAAAGTGGGATCACACTCCCATAAGTTGTTCAGCAGTGCTGTTCATCAGCTTGGAAAGAAGGTCACAAGACTTCAAGCTGCTGAAACCAGGGCTGGTGTCCAAGATATTCTAGTTTCTCTGCTGGGTAAGGGGCCATCACTCACGAAGCCAAGAGCAATTGCCGTGATTCAGTAGCTGCATACTTATCAAGACAAGCGGACCCTGTGAAAAGGAGGTGAACATCTGGAGGGAGATCATGTAGAGTGGATCATATAGAGTGGATCCCATTGAGGGAAGTGCAACCGACTGCCCCTCTCATGGAAAGTCAGTGAGCCATGTATACCAGGTAGGAACAACAGTGAAGTTAGAGCTGTCTCCCTTGCTGCTGTAAATCTACAACCCCCATATGCGAGGTGGAGGCCATCATGAAAAACAGAGCGATCAGCCTGAAACTTAATTTTAAGAGGATCCTTCCTGAAGGATCCACCAAGAAGGACCTGACCTAGAGACCACATCTGTAGTTGCACTTATTGACCATTGAGGGAGCCACGGAGGAGATGTCTGACAGTGGTGCAGGTTGTACCAAGACTGAAGCCGCCTGATGCATTACTGGAAGAGACCATGTGATGATGTAGTCCTCTAGCATCCAGCCTATGAAGACGAGTCCTAGTCCTCTGGCACTCTCCAGCTACCCCGGATTGGGTACAAATGTTCTAGGTTGTGGTGGACCCGGCCCATTTTGCCATGTTATCCCCAACCCTTTTGCCACCTTCCTCCTATTTGTTCTGTTCAGTCTCTGTTGGCTTTAGGACTCTGGGCACTTTATCACTGTTAACCAGTGCTAAAGTGCATATTATCTCTGTCTAAAATGTATGGCAAATGGTTTATCCATGACTGGAATGTTTGATTTACTAGTAAGTCCCTAGTATGGCACACCAGGTGTGCCCAGGGACTGTAATTCAAATACTATTGGTGGGCCTGCAGCACTGATCTGTAAACATGTCTCAGACCTGCCACTGCAAGGTCGGTGGGTAGTTTTAAACTGCCATTTTGACCTGGCAAGTGCACCCACTTGCCAGGCCCAAACCTTCTCTTTTACTGGACATGTCACCCCTAAGATGGGCCCAAGACAGCCCCATGGACAGGGTGCAGTGTATTTAAAATGTAGGACATGTGCGGCTATTGCAAGAACTTTCTCTCCCACAGGGTAACATAGGTATTACCTTGAAATATCGCTGCTGTGTAATTTCCCATTGGGAGCAGATAGAGATGTGGAGTTTGTGGTCCCTGAACTCACAATTTAAAAATACATCTTTTGGTGAAGTAGGTTTTTGGATTGTAAACCTGAAAATGTCACTTTTAGAAAGTGGGCATTTTCTTGCCTAGTCATGCTGTGCCTTTGCCTGTCTGCTGAATATACATCTGGGTCAGGATGACAGTTGGGATGGTTGTGTTTTCACTTCAGACAGTCAACCAAAGGGAGCTAAGGTGTGTCCTGCATATCCTGATGGCCCATCACAAGGCTGATGGGTTTTCCTGAGTTAGGGTGGTAAAAGGAGCTGGCACTTGCCCTTGAATAGGGTTGTGTCTGTCCTTGCACAAAGCAGTCTCCAAACCCCTGGAGTGTGGCTGGAACCAGGGCAGGGAAAGGCAGGGCTTTGTGCACTACAAAAACTTATTTTAGAAGTTTTCCTACTTCTAATACAGAAATGGGTATACGTACTGGACCTCTGACCCCACAAATTTAGAACACTTCTGGACTGAGACATTCTGCCTGGAAGAAGAGCTGGATGTGAAGAAGGGACTGCCACTCTGCATGTTGCTTTGTTGTGCTGGCCTGCTGCGTCTGTCCTAGGAGTGAAGGGACTGGACTTGCTTTCTACAGTCTGCATTTCAAGGTTCTCCAAGGGCTTGAACTGAGCTTGCCTGCTGTGAGGAAGTCTCAGGGCTATCAAAGACTTCACCTGCGAGCTCCTGGGCTCTCTTGCTGAATGTTCTTACTTGCCAAGTGGTGCCAAATCCAGTTCCTGGGCTCTTGGAAGTGAGCTCTTGTGCAGTCAAGAAAAAACTAAGCACCTTGACTCCAGAGCTACTTTGGGACTAGGGCTGCTCTCTTACTCCATGCTACCGCCTGCACTGGAGCTTTGGTCCATGCTGTGTGCAACGACTGCGACCTTCAACACAGGCCCGATGCTGGAGCAGCAACTCTGAATTCCTGCCACAGCACACGTTCCAAGTCCCGTGCCACCGACATCCGTGCCACCTGACTCTGACTATGCCGCAGCGCCTTTGGCCCCGTGGTGTGATTGCGAAACCACAAAGTCTGTGCCTTGCATCTTGACCTGCTGGATTCATCTACCCTGCCTTGTCGTAAGGAACCATCTCCTCTCCACCAACGCCACTTCACCTCCCCTGCCTAGCAATAAGGAACCAATGCCTCACCGCCCGAGTAGCAGTTAGGAACTGATGCCACAGTGGCTCCAGCGACACGTCACATCACCGACCCCGCGCACGATCTTTGTTTCCTCATCGTTTTCCAAAGTACTGTACATGGAGTCCGGCCGACTCGCTGACCAGCCCACACTTCCTCACTAGTGGCGTTGGACTGTTGGAAACGACACAGTCAAGGTGCCGTGACAGTCCCAAATGGAGCTAATGTGTTTCTAATTGATATTCTAGGATTTAATCTTTGTACATTCATATCTTTACTTGTGTGTGTAGGATTTTTGTCATTTTGGTCTTTTTTACTCAGATAAATATTGGCAAATTTTCTAAACTCGTGTGGAGTAGTTTTGTGGCGTTTTCACTGTGTTACTCTGTGTGTGTGCACAAATACTTTACACATTGCCTCTGGGATAAGCCAGACTGCTCCTGCTAAGTTACCAAGGGGGTGAGCAGGGGTTATCTTAACTGTGTGACACCCCTAACCCTGACTAGATGAGGGTCCCTGATGGACAGGGTGCAAACCACTGCCAAATAGAGACCCCATTTCTAACAGTTGTCATTCTTTCCTGGAACATACAGGAATGTAGTGCATAGCATTGATAAAGTTGATTCTTTAGGCCCGAACAAGACTTTGGTGGTTATTCAGACCTTGGCGGACGGCGGAGGCCGTCCGCCAAGGTACCGCCGACAAATGACCACACCGCGGTCAAAAGACCGCGGCGGCCATTCAAACATTTCCGCTGGGCCGGCGGGCGCTCTGCTCTTTTGCAGCGGAAATGCCCCTGCAACGTGGACGCCGGCTCAGAATTGAGCCGGCGTAGTTGCAGGGGTGCGACGGGTGCAGTTGCACCCGTCGCGTATTTCAGTGTCTGCAAAGCAGACACTGAAATACTTTGTGGGGCCCTCTTACGGGGGCCCCTGCAGTGCCCATGCCATTGGCATGGGCACTGCAGGGGCCCCGCGGCACCCCCTACCGCCATCCTGTTCATGGCGGGTTTCCCGCCATGAACAGGATGGCGGTAGGGGGTGTCTGAATCCCCATGGCGGCGGAGCGTGCTCCGCCGCCATGGAGGATTCAATGGGGCAGCGGTAAACTGGCGGGAGACCGCCGGTTTACCCTTTCTGACCGCAGCTGAACCGCCGCGGTCAGAATGCCCTTGGGAGCACCGCCAGCCTGTTGGCGGTGCTCCCGTGGTCGGTGACCATGGCGGTCACCGGCCGCCAGGGTCAGAATGACCCCCTTTGTGTGCTGACTAGCATGGGCCACATCTGAAGGTTACCTCCATTATCGAATGGGGAAAAACAGCCCCACTAAAAGGAAAGGAGGGACTCAGAAGCACTGCTTAGTGCAATGCCAATGTGGCAACGTTAAGAGGCTGTGGATACTATTTTAATTGCAGTTTCTATACTTTGTGTGCCTATATTAACTACTACTTTTACCACAAAAGCAAATATCTACCTGGAATATCAGCTTTTGCCGTTACTATTTGAGTTTTGCACTTGTGTATGCCTTCTACCTATCCCCTTGTACTTTTTGACCCCCAGTACAATTGAGAATCAAGTGCTGAAGAGGAAGGTACTACATGACCCACTTGCGCAGAAAGCATAGTAGGTGGGGCATGCCAGAATCATCAAATTTGTCCCACTAATACCTGCTTGCCCCCATGGCAATCTGAAGTGGGTTCTAAAACATCAACCATGGACAGGAAGGACTACAGTGGCAGCATCCAATGACATAGAATGACTATTCCAGTACAACCCAGAAACCTTTAAGGAAGGCTCCATGTGATAGAGACAACACCGATAAGCACTTCAAAATCTGTGCACTTTGTTCTATTTCAATGTCAATGAAGGTGAATGGGGACTTCAAGTTGTCTTATGTTACAATCAAGCAGCTCATTCTCTCTGGTTTTCTTTTCTTTTTAGGGCTTCTGGTCAAACAAGACTTAAAGTGCCATAAGCAAAAAACAAATAGGGCTTGAATGAGCTACAATTTTGTTTCAGCAAGGGGATTGAACGATGGCGAAGAAACTTAATAAGTGCTTGTACATCTGTCCCTCAGGAAGTTGCACATTATCTTCGACTCCTGTGGAGCCTATTCACAAAAGTAAATGAAAGAAAGGGCCCAACCCAGAAATGCTAACCGTTTTGTCTTTATCATATTTAGTTTCTCCTATGTGTATGATTTGATAGGTCTTCACTACTATGCCCACAATATGCAATTATTTTTGAAAATGTCCTCATAAGACATTTAATGCCTCAAACACTGCTTTGCATCTTTCAGACCAGGATGCCCACTGCTAAAATAGAGCTCAGTCTACCAAAAACAGAATTTCTGCTATTTGCCAAGAACAACAAGCAAGAAAGAGTACAAACCTGGCTTAATGACACCAATCTTGACTTTCAAAGTCACTTTGATTCACATGAACATCAATATCCACTTCAAGAAACACACTGCAAAAAAAAACAAAGCCTGGTAGCAGCTCTCTTTTCTATAGAAAGTGAAGAGTTTCTTCCTGAAAGAGACAAACACTGCTGTTTAAGTCCTTATACTCTTGCATTTGGATGGTGGGGTGGTAATCCACAGATGCATGGCCTCCAAGTGTCCTGTGGCACACCTTACAGGCATCCTTCTGCCCAGCATGTCCTATTCAGGGCCTGAGGAAATAATATTGCATTACACCCCTACCCATTGGCTCCACTTGTTAACTTGCACAATCTTCAAAACCAGCTGCAAAGTCATCATATCCAGCATGACTGGCTAACTTTCAGGCAAGCTCATCATCTATTCTTCTCAGCGGACCCACAGTCGGCCCACCATCAGACTGGAGTTTAAGGAGTGTAAAATAGAAGACCCAAGGCAGAAGAAAATTTCCAGCTGTGCACCCTTTATTAAGAACAATATCTGAGTATTCACTGAGGACCGCCCCTAAGTTGCTCCAAATCAGGAAAGACATGACAATGCCCCTATCACAATGCTGTAGCAATACAGTTCTTCTGGTGTTCAGCAGCCTCCTCTACCACTCTGACTGTATGCTTGCCTTTGATGATGTACAGTGCTCTGCTGCCCATTGTCTAGGTTTGTGCTATATATTACATACATACAAGAGTTGCCGATAGGCGTTTGTACACAATGTAGACTGCAAACTGGATGCCTCTGGGAACATCTGTGAGTTTGAAGTTGGTGAGAGCCCCTGAGGTCCTCTTGAGGTGGTTGAAGGTTGGGCATTACACTGGCTTCAGTGCACATCTGGATGTAGTCTATAAAGTCCAGAAGGTGCTCTTTCAGTCCACACCTATCCACTGAGGGTGGCATGCGCACAGAGTGAGGTGGTTCTCAATACCTGATGAAGTCAGAGAGGATTTAATAACATTCATGTGGCACTTTAGCTTTTGGGAGAGGGAAGGCCTTTGCGATAAATGTAAACAGTTAGCTTCTGTCAATAGAGAGTCTGGTGCCAGGTGTGATCAGAAGCAAAAACAACAAGGTGAATGGAATGTTTGAGTTAATCTCAGCCACCGAATATCACTAGGGCTGCATTCTAACACATCATTTTTCACCTACCGTGCCACCTCAGTTTGGACCCTGCCATATGCAAATCAGTTTTGATTCTGTTCCTTATGGGAACAGCCCAGCTGAATTGTGAGGTAATGTCCTCCCTGAACTGGAACACAAGCAAATAATGACCTGTTTAGCCCTTGTTAAGGGCCCTTCAGCTGGGGATACCTTGGTTCCAGTGTCTCACCATACCCGCTGCATTTAGAGCATCACATGCAAAAACAATAAGGTGATGGTTGGAATGCTTGAATTAATATCAGCCAATGGCAATTACTCGGGCTGCATCCAAATCCATTGTTTTTTGCACACCATGCCACCTCAGTTTGGAACCAGCCATAGGCAAATCAGTCTTGACCCTGTCACACATGGGATCCTTGTAGCCCGAAATGCCAGTCCTTATGCTCCTTGTGATCAGAGGTCATGATAAATGCTTTGATGTGTTGTGCAGCATTGTTATAAATATTAGGTCAGACACATTATAATAACTTTCTAACAATGGTCTATGTCCTCGTATCCACTAAGAGGTAAACTCTGTACATAAAGTGAGTGGTCTGTGTCTAAGGTGATTGTTAGGGAGCTCTATTGCCACAGGCTCACTTATTTCACCTAAGGCACTTGGTGAAGAGGTCTATAAATACTGACAGCATGATCTATAGCCCCTAACAGTACTGACGGTGAGCTTTCTAGACGCAAATAGGGTGGTCTGTTTCCCTAGGGAAGGGATACTGGTGGGGAGTTTTATAAACAATTGGCTGATGTGTTTTCTTAAAGGCACTGATGGGGGCCTTGCAAATACTGCTGGAGTATGAAACTTTAAATATGAGTAGAAGAGTTGACCATACAGAAAATGTGCAGTAATGGGAAATAATGGGCACGATGGAAGATACGTTTCTAAACTCTTCAGGAAGAACCACACTACAGCAGAAAGAGGTGTCCAGTGGATATGATGACCATATCCTCAGAACTAAAATCCACGATGGCCTCAAACATAAAAGTAGGACTAGAGGTTGGTAATGACCGATGACATAGCAAATCGATCCCCAGTGTTCACCATTATCGATTGTTTTCCAATTCAATGTATCTTTTGTTTGCAGCCTTGCAATTAGGCTTCAAAATAAACACACATGGAGGCACACACTGAGGCCATTATCAGAGGATCTTTTCATATTTCAGTGAGTCCCCGGCTACTTGCAGGCAAACAATGCTCATTCCTTTCTGGTAATTGCTTTCCCTCGTGTGCTGTCTCAGTATCATAATGAAAGGCTGTACCTTCCCACTCACTGATATCGTTACAACCCAGGCTATCTGCACAGTCGCTTCACCAGCCTCTGTCTTAAGGTGGAGAGGGCCCTAGGACAGTACAGGTGTTTTCTCTGGCATAAGCTTGGCAAGGTTCAGGCACTTTTTCAATTCTTCAGGCCTTTAGGGCTGGCTTAGCTTCTGAGCTGCTTCAACTGTGCAGGTACCTGTGCCCCTCAGCACAGATTACAGCACAAAGCGAGCACCGGGGTAGGTGGAGGGATGACACTTTCCAGGTTCAATGTCTTCCATTCTCCTTATGTTCACCACATGCAAACACCATGCATCCGCCAGAGGTTTCCATTTCTCTTTTTGTTTGAAGTGTTTATCAGCGCCCTTCAGCACAGCTGCAGCGTCATATTATCACAGAAAACGTTAGTGCAGCAGGCCCTGGCTTCCACTTTGTGGCACAACCGTGCTGTTTGCAGGAAAATGACAGCTTATATATCGAAGAAGCTTAGAGAAATGTTTATACATAACATAATTGGTTATCTTCAGAAACCTGCTCTCCTGAAAATTAGGAAAAATTAAACAAGAAACATCCAGTAATTATATGACCAATACATTTTTTTTTCAAAACTACCTGTGTACAAATAGGTCAGTCCTGAAAATTCAGAATTGGAATGGATCACAATCATGACCTAAATCAGTAATATTAAAAAGGTGGGTTGCAAATTGTGACTCACTCCTATTGCAGGCCATCACAGTGATGGTGGCCAGTTGGGGTCAGCAGATCACCATGTTTGTGATTACATTTCAATAAACCAAACTTAAGTTGACATGAAGTCCATTTTCCAAATAGGAGATTGGGATTCATTTAAAAAGAAAACATGTTTTTTTGTTTTATTGCTCTGTGGGCCACTGCTTGCTCCCAATTAATTCATAAAGGGAAAGGGACTCTAAAGAGAACCCTTCCCTTTTGCTGACTGGTTACCACCCCTAGATGGGGGTCAAAAGAATAAGAATATTTTTGCAATGAGACCCTGGCCACAAAAAATTACAACTGATTTGGTTGCCTACAGTATGCTGCCCTTTCAAAAGACTGAAATGAACATCTGAATAGTAGTGGGGCGGCTGAAGGGGACGCCCCTGGAGCTTTGAAAGGGACTACATATCCCAGACTGTTTTGTGGCCCCAGGAGGCGGCCACCTTACCAGCACCTGCATCCACTTGAGCAGACCAACGAGCGCTATATAGGGCGTGGGGGCACTTTGAGGCGCAGGACTACTTATCCCAGACTGCTTTGTGGCCCCATGAGGCGGCCATCTTACCAGCACCTGCATCCACTTGACCAGACCAGCGAGCGCTATATAGCGCGTGGGGGCACTTCGCGGCGTGGGATGTGCCTGGAACTTTGAAAGGGACTACATATCCCAGACTGCTTTTTTGGCCCCAGGAGGCGGCCATCTTAGCAGCACCTGCATCCACTTGACCAGACCAACAAGCGCTATATAGCGCGTGGGGGCACTTCGCGGCGCGGGACGCGCCTGGAACTTTGAAAGGGACTACATATCCCAGACTGCTTTGTGGCCCCAGGAGGCGGCCATCTTAGCAGCACCTGCATCCAGTTGACCAGACCAACGAGCGCTATATAGCACTTGGAGGCACTTCGCAGCACGGGACGCGCCTGGAACTTTGAAAGGGACTACATATCCCAGACTGCTTTGTGGCCCCAGGAGGCGGCCATCTTACCAGCACCTGCATCCACATGACCAGACCAATGAGCACTATATAGCATGTGGGGGCACTTCGCGGCGCGGGACGCGCCTGGTACTTTGAAAGGGACTACAAATCCCAGACTGCTTTGTGGCCCCAGGAGGCAGCCCTCTTACCTGCATCCACTTGACCAGGCCAACGAGTGCTATATAGCACGTGGGGGCACTTCGCGGGACGCGCCCAGGCAAAGTCCACGCCTGTCATAGCCCGGAAGAGGCTGAGCTAGGCCACTCCCTAACATTTTTTCTAAGCAGGCACCGTTGACTCTTGCCACTATTGTATCTTCTTGTAGGTGTATCATTGAACTAACTCTTTATAGAACACTTATCCATCAATTATAGTTCAATGGGCAAAAGGAAAGCACTAGAGGGTGGGGCGGGGGACGGTGTTAAAAACTAAGTGGAAGAGACATAAGCATGCAGCCAGTAACTGTGTTACGGACAGAATCGACAACCTTCTTGACGAATGTGAAGGAATCTTAACTTCCTCCCCGGACAGCGGCCCCAATGGAACTGAGGTAGAGTGCTCTCCATTCAGGAAGGGCGCTGGTCACAAGAAAATTGCTGACACAATTGTAAGACGCGCCCAACAGGCTATAACCTCCACAGGGCAGGGGGAGGGTAGGGATGTCATCACCCACGCTCCCCCATTATCAGCGGGTAAGCCTACAACCGATCCTAGCAACCCTATTCAGTGTATGAACCGCTTTACCCCTTTAATAAATATATCAGACGCACAGGACGACCCTGACCCATGCATCAGGGTAGGTGGGTCAGTAGATGTAAATGAGCACTTAGCCCAGTCAAATACACACCATATGTTATGCATACAAGATTTAAAGAGGGAGGTGTCAGAACTCAAGTCTATGGTTAATTCCTTAATTGCAATAGTCAAGCAGCTAATTTCTCCAGACACAATGACTTCCATAAATCATTACCGCAATCCAATGCCAAACCATTCAGGCACCATGACGAAATTGACCACAACACTAGCAAATAGTTGTGCTGACCAATCTCTAGCTGATGCTAAGATCAAGAAATCCGATCAGTTTTCCCCCCCCCCCTCCCCCCCTAATAGTTTAGGTGCAGGGAAGGCATCTGACGCCTACTATCAAACCACAAAATCCACATGCAATATTGCCCTTAAATACACTGCACAACCCATCACTGACAGACTCCAATCCACAAGGACTGTTCTAATGGTCAATGTTCCCAAGCTATACCCACTGGCACAAAGAGAAGGGGGAGATTCTATTAGAAATAAGGCAATTCGTTGGATTCGCCACGTATGAGGCTGTTACTCTGTAATACATAAGGATATTATTCACGCAGGAAATGGCTGGCCCCGGTTTGTAGACTGCTGGGAGTTCGTAGGTCTGACTTAGCTCTCCGAATTCTTAGATCAGACACTCACCCTATGCTAGTGATTGCTGTTGCCAAATTCCTTGGGGCAAGTTGGATGTCGGTGGCAAACTTCTATCTGTATAATGGGCTTAGCAAGAATGTATAAACTTACTCTGGGAGTGTATTTAATTTTATATAATCATATGTACTGTATGTATTTTATTTAACTCTGTGTAATTATTTATTGTTGCAGTACTTTTGTGGTTCTTGTAGCCGAAATAAAGTCCTTTTGACTGACTGACTGAAACGAGACATTCAGAATCCCATTTAAGTAGGTGGAAAACAATTGCCGACTAGTATATAGCAAAAAGCATTTTAAATTATTGTAAAATGCAGAATCTGGGCATTTACGATCATTAAAATGCTTTGCACATCTGTCCCAAATAATACTAGTGCAAACAGCAGCACATCTTCTGTGTGAAGGGATCATATCTAGATTTTCTTTTCTAAATAATTGACTGACTCATTTCTGATAATTGTATAGTCAATCCAAGGTTTCAATAACTTAGTAGATGTGGCAATCAAATCTCAAATGGGGCACAATGATGAATGACATAAAAGTATTACAGTATGCCTTACCTATTAGAGGTACAAACCAATTCATCTGACAAAAAGGAGAACAGCATAAGCACAATATTTGGAATATTTCAAACAGAGATGCTCAACACAGGAATAAATGGGTGTGAGACAAGCACCATCAGTAATCGGTAAGGCTGAACACAGGGCAATGCAAGCTTTAGGGTAAAATGTTCAAAAAGCAATAATTACACCTTGGTGAAACCTCACTGGCTGCAGCACGGTCACTGCACAAAGGACGTGATTTCTAGTGAAGGTTTGGTTTTCCATGTACACTTAAGGATAAGCCTCTCTGACTAGAAAGTTCTGGGTGGTTAAGCATAAAATTCGAATAGTGATAAAATGACTAAGGATTTCAGAGAGACAGTATGGGTAGAACTGTTGATTAATTTGAAGACTAGGAATAATAGAATTAGCAGGGCTCTGTGTATGGCCAACAAACAGCCAAGTATAGGGCAACAGAGTAGGGAAACAGTGAGCTTCATAACACGTTATTAAAGTTAAATATAGTTCCTTATCCAGTAGGGCAAAGTAGTATTGAAAGAGACCTACTGAAAGAATCATACTGTTCAACATTAGTACATCAATTAATGTCTTGGTTGTGTGGAAAAGAATAGATGGAAAACGTTTGAATATGCTTACTATTTAGTGCTTAATTCTTGTAGCTGTAGCAGCTATGAAAGGTCTGAAGCTCATAGTGGAGTTGAGGTATATATTAAAGCTTCTGGCTGACTGAAGGGAGGTTAGAGTATCAGAGAAAAATAGATAGTGTTATGAAGACAGAAAGTTGTGAAGGTGAAGGGAAAATATTTCTCTTCAAGATCACGTCTGAAGAGACCCATCCACTGAGGAATGGCGGTGGGGCAATCTAAGATCAATGATTGAAGGTGAGGAATAAAGTTAGGTAATGAGAATAAGATTTGGGTAGCATCATCAGAAAAATGGTAGGAGGAACCAACAGACGAGAGGCTATCACAACTAGATATGGTATAAAGGGAATGAAAAAGAGGACCAAGCCTGAACACTGTGACGAACTCATGGGCTTAGGTGACCAGGTTAACATAAGGAGCTCCTTGAAACTGAATAATCAAAGTCAGAAATAGAAGAATGTGGTTGTGTAAATGGTATGTAGAGCCAACATTAGCTGGCAGGCAACGAAGAGCTGAATGCGAGCAAGTGCATTTATTAAGTTTGATATTTATGCTGATTTGGAAAAACAAAGTTTCAATAGTAAAAACACATATAATTTAAAATATATTTACCATACATAAATACATATACATATATAAAACAATCATAAATAGCCATAAAAGACAAAACAGTCATCTGATATGTTAATTTATTCTGCTTATAACCTCACATACTAGCTCACTCCTGTAATGGTAAACGACATCTTTGATGACATCTCAAATGACATATTTTTTTGTTTTTTTAATAACTTTGGCACTGTTTGACAAAGCTGCACACACCTTTCAAAAACAAATAAAGCTCAACCACTTTGGTTCCTTCATGGATAGTTTAAGGAGAGATGAAGGGAGGTAAAAGAAGTGCAATTTCTCACTTTAATTTCCATAGAAAGATTTGCTCTCCAATACTGTAAAATAATCTGACTTGCATTACATTGAAATTGGAATGAAAGTAGAACTTTATTCAAAAAGTTTCTTTATTTGGTTTGGTGTAAATTTGTTCACTAGATTTAGAGAAATTAGCATTTAAATTAGCACCATATTCGGCACGAGGGAGGAAAAATTAAGGAAAAATATTGATATCTGCACCATTGGAATCTATTGATATTCCTAAATCCCCAAATTAAAACATTAAAAAAAAAAAAACATTGTTTCCATCTGTACATTTCAGATCCATGGATCAAAAGTGATTTTGAGGATCTGAAAATATCTGATTGACTGCTTCAATACTAAAAGAAAAATTATAGCCAGGATTACAGGACTCAGGGATTCATTCCTGGGTACTGGAAAATAACTTCAAAAGGCAAAAAAGGGGCAGAATGAGCACACAATCATCCCCATGCCCACATGATGATGATGAGGTCCTAAAGGAACACATGGGCAAAAAATATATATTTTACCCCAGCGCTCACAGATTCTTTGATGCTCCCAGAGAGGCTCCCCTACTCTCTCAGAACAAGATAGGGATCAAGAAAAACTTAATGGAATGAAAGGCCAAGCTGCTTTTAGATATAGACAACTACCACCCACTGAGTACATCCACAACAAGGCAGTTAATGAATAGCTACCACCCGTCTGGTAGACCCACACAAGGGCAAGCTTCCTGGACTGGAGAAAACCCAGCTCAGCACTTGCAAAGGCAGTTGCAATGAAGCTACTGCCCACCCTGTACATCTGCATCCCGGTAAGCTTTACAAACATGAGAGGCCCCTCTATGCAAGAGCGAAGACAGTTACTTCCATGTTACAACCCACACCAGGGCAAGCTTCCCATACTGAAGGGGCCCATCTGCATGCGGACAAAGGTAGTTGCTGCTCACCGCACACACTCCAGTACTTGAGAGGCCCATCTATGCAAAAGTATGTTCTAAAGACTTGCAAGGGCATGGCCACAGAGTTGCCCAAGCTACAACCTACCTGGGTAAATGTGGTACAGTCCACCCAATGCACCTGAACCAGGGCAAGCTTCCAGAACTGGAGAAAGCAACACTGCATATTGGCAAAGGCATTTACCATCCACCTGGTAAAACCGTGCCAAAAAGACGGACTGAAGGGCTGCACAACAGTCAGAGGTGTATATTTAACACATGTCCATTTTGAGAATGTCCATTTTCAAATGAAAAAAATTATTTACACATCTGTTCGTGATTATCTCTGCTCTGTCACTTAGAGAACACAAGCCTACATCAGAAAATAGCGTTTAATGCTCTATTGACAAAATGCCACATCTAAAAAAGTGTTTTTCAATTTTGTGAAGGACTTCTATATTTATTAGGAGGACATTTTAAGGTTTCTTTTCCCACAAAAAAGATATGCTGCACAGCTATCAACCCGACTTTGTCTATTCCTGAACAAAGGATTAACCAGTCCCTTTCAGGAAACCCAACTGTGTACCCCACATGCACCGATGTACAACATTTGGGCTCCTCAAAATATTTTTTTTTAAGTTGCGAAAGTCTCCTATATTTAAAGTGCAGCCAATGTTGAGGTGTTTATTTCCATGAACAGTACAGTTGTATGCCCGCCCAAGTGACATCCTCTTCTCTTACACAATAAGCCTATCATCTCAGTTCTGGAACTCAATTTGTAAGACTCGTGTGTAGGATTTGGCCTTCAGACACCTGGATCTTTAACACTGTCAGAGACTCTTGTGATTAACATTGGCATATTTTGGGAATGTGCCTTTTTACATAAAGAAGGCAATTGCACCACTACCAAACTACCTTTCTATGCTCTTGCACAAAATGAAACCACTAGCCCTGTCCATGAATTCCTGTTTTATAGCCTGAACATAAATTGTGGGTTCCCAAATAGATTCTTCAACTTTGTGAAAGTTTCCCATGGGCACGTTTTGAGAACATAGGTTTTCCAATTATAAGGCTGTTGCAACACAACCAGTGTCTTTTCTACTCTTGCACAAAGGGATGGTTAACCCCATTCAGGAAATCCAGTTGTATGCCCCATTTACGAATGTGTACTCCCAAACTCACAAAATATTTTAATATTATTAAAGAAGGTTTATGTATGTATGCCTTGGTATTTATAGAGTGCAAGCCTAGGTAGCTAGCAAAGTGGGCCAAGAGTAGGTAGGAAGGAAAGGAAAGGAAAGAAGAGCTTGGGAGGAGAAACCTATTACATTCTCAAATTCTAGAGACAATATAACAAAGATGTGTCAGTCAATCTCCAATGTAATGAACCAAAGCGGTCAGTTGCAATTATTCCATTCAAAAATATAGTTTTATCTTCCTTATGGAGACTAGTTCATAAGATGGTGGATAGAAAAGACAATGAAAAATATATTTACATTTTTAAGAGATTGTGATCCTTCTTTGCTGAATACAGATTGTCAGTTAATGCTACATTTGAAGTATTATTATTATTAGATGAGTAGGCCAGTTCCAGCCCACTTCATGAGAAGGCTTGAACCCCTCAATCATCACATTGCATCATCAAAGGTGTGTTTATAAACTGCACATTAACACCTCAGGGTATCTTGGTGCTGAATCAGAGATGTTTATTGCTACCCAACTTAATAGTATTTATGCTATCAACCTTTGAAGGATAAAAGCCTGAGAGGAAACACCAGGATTGAAACATGCAATGAGGAGGTCAAACACGGATCCCTCCAGTGGATACATTGGATCATTATGTACTACCACACACATCACTGTGGAGACTTGAACATTTCTATAATCACACACTATCTCTATGGAGACTTGCATGTGACCATAAAACACAATACCTCTTTTGGGGCCTGGGAATCTCTTTAATCACACAGTGTCTCTTTGGTGACCTGAGCATCTCTATAATCAGATACTGTGCATCCCTCTTATTGTACACCTTTTCTGTGGGGAGTTAGGCATCCCTATGATCAGATACTATCTGCGTGGACTTGGGCAGGTCTTTAATCACACACTATTCCTACGAGGACCTGGTCATCAAAATAATCACACATTTTCTTTGTGAGGATTTGAATATGACTACCACAACACAGTACCTCTAGTGGGACTTCAAAAGGTCTTCAACATAAAACACTGTACCTAGTGGGACTTGAACTTTGCAGTTATCACACCTTTTCTACAGGTCAAGAACCACTATTTCTTTGGGGATCTGAGTATCCCTATAATCACACACCATCTATGTGGGGACTCGTGCTTCACTATAATCACACAATATTAATGGAGGAACCTGAGCTTGGCTGTTATAATACACTGTCTCGCCAGAAACGTAAACGACTATCATAACACTCTAGATGGGGACCTGAATGTGACTAAAATCACACACTATCTCTGTGGAAAGTTGAATATCACTATAATCACTCACTATCTTTGCGGGGACTTGAGAATGACTATAAGAAAATGCATCTGTGGGGACCTGGGCATTACCATAATAAAACACTATTTCTGCATGAACTTCAGCATGCCTATCTTTACACACTACCTCTACGGGGATTTAAATATTGCTATCCTCACACACTATCTCTGTGGGGACCTGGGTGTTACTCTAATAACACATTATGCTGCTGTAAATTTAATATGGCTATCATCGTACGCTATCTTTACAGTGTTTTGAACAAGACTATAACTGAACATTATATCACTGGAGACCAGGGCATGACTTCAATAAGACATTATTGCTGCCGGGACCTGGGCATTACTGTAATAACATTATTTATGCATGATATTCAGTATGATTATCATTGTACATTACTCTACAGGGACATGAATAGGACTATAGCCAAACATATGTGTGGGGACCTGGGCCTGACTATATTTAGACACTGTCTGTTGAGCAATTGGAACATGGCTATAATCGCATTCAATCTGTGCTGTGAACTGGGCATCACTCTAATGGCACTCTCATGTGACTATAACATAAATATTATCACACATTATCTCTGGGGGAACTGAAAGAGACTATCATTACATGCTATATAAGTTTGGGGACATAAGCATAAATCTAATAAAACACTATGGGCCTGGTTTAGATCTTGGTGGAAGGGAATACTCTGTCACAAACGTGAAGGATATCCCATCTGCTCTATTACAATCCTATTATATCCTATAGAGATCATAATAGGGCAGATGGGATATTCGTTGCGTTTTGTGAAAGAGTACCTGGACATCACTCTGACACACTATCTGATTTTGCTTCAACATAACAATCTTGACAGATATCTCTGTGAGGACTTGAGTATTACTATAGTAATACCCTATCTTTTCAGGGACTTGACCATCAATATAATCACACACTATCTCAATGGGACTTGTATGCAACTATAAACACACATTATCGATTTGGGGACCTAGGCATCCCCAAAATCACTCACTATTTTTGTGAGAACCTGAATATGTCTGTAATCACACACTTTTTCTGTGGGGATCTGGACATCAATATAGTCACACATTATTTTGTGAGGATTTGAACATGACTATCATTACATACTTTCTCTAAAGGTCTATAAATGTTTCTCTGAAGGTTCTGGACCTCCCTACAATCACAAACTATCTCTTTGGGGACATGTGCTTCACTATAATTGCACATTATCGCTGAAGGGACCGGAGCCTGACTATTATACTACAGTATGGGCCAGATGTATGAAAGTCCTTTACTGTCCGTTTTTGACCAGTAAAAGTATTTTTGCCATGTACCATCCCTATTTTGCAAGTCGGTAACCTATTACCGACTCACAAAATAGGGTTTGTGACTCGCTATTAGGAATGGGTGTGCCTAAGGCTGTCCCTTCCTAATAGTGAGCCGGAGAGGGATTAAAAAATGTTTTGCAACTGGGAATCAGGTTTTAAAACATTCAAGGTTTCCACCATCTTCAAGTTGGTGGTAAGCCATTTGTAAACAGGAAGGGGACCCTCCCCATTTGAAAATAGGGGTGCAAACATTTTTTAAGAATGGGTGGTGGTCAGTTTCCTTTGTGTAATGGATCCCATTTTCCTCTAAGGAAAATGGGCTGCATCACAAAAATAATAGCTTTATTTAAAAGTAATCACAGACATGGTGGTCTGCTGTCCCCAGTAGGCCACCATCCCTGGGTTGCATGACACAACCACACATGCAAAAACAACTCATGCCTGAACAACACAGTCAGAACCACGACCGTGTCTTTACCACACATGGCTTTACCATGCATGCCTCTACAATGAATTTTGTTGTAAAAGCATATGTGGTAAAGTAGTATGTGTGGTAAATTCCCGCTGACCTGCACCCTAACCCGCCCTTGTACGTAAAACTACCTCATTACCCCGCCCTGAGCCCTAAACCTAAAAAAAACTATTGCGAACCCCCAACCTCCACTGCTCTTAAAACTACCCCAAGACCTAAAGCTACAAAACTCCCCAAACTCTCCAGCCCCCATACCCTTAAATCCAACACGCAGCCCTGAGCCCTAAAACACACCAGCCATCCACCCCACCCCTGCCCGTAAGACTACCCCGCCCTAGAGCCTAAATCCACAAAACTACCCCTACCCCCACTCCCAAATCTCAAAATCTACCCCAATCCCCCTCCGGCCCTGAGCCCTAAATTCCAAAAACTACTCCGGCCCCCCTGCCCTGAGCCCTAAAACCCACCATGCACCCCTTAATACCTTGCCAAACTACCCCAACTCCCCACCCCCCTGAGGCATAAATTCCAAAAATTACCCCACCCTGAGTCCTAAAACCCCCATGAACTCCTAAAAACCTCCCATCCCTCAAACTACCTCAACCACTCTCCCCGCCCTGAGGTCTAACTCCACCAAACTACCCCATAACCTGCCCCAACATCCCCTACACCCAGTCCGGAGCCCTAAACCTCCCCCCCACGCACCAGTAAAATCCCCCATCCCTTTAAAAAAAAAAAACACTTACCTCTCCCGATCCACCTTCCTGCTTGCTCACCCATCAGCACAGCTAGATCGCTGTCTGAACAATGCATATGCGGCCTGCCTTAACCACGCAATTGCGTAGTTAAGATATGTGGCGTTGTCAGGCAAGCGTTGTTCAGCATGAGGCCTTTTGGTACACATGGCTGTGCCTGCATAGTTTAGGACATTTCCCCATCCCTGTGACTGTACCCTTTCATAATGGGTCGCAAATTGCAACCTGCCTCAAATATTGATGAGGCAGGTCCATTTGTGACCCACTGCGAATCACTAGCAGTGTCAAACACACTGTCATACATCACAGTTTATGACTTCCTAATAGCAAATTGCTAAGATTTGCTATTAGGCTATCACGCACACCGAGCTACAAACATCTGGCCCTATATCTCCAGGAACTTGACCATCACTCTCATACATTCTGTATATGGGCACTTGAATATGGCTATAATCACACACTATCTCTGCAGACATCTGGATATCACTAAAGTCAGTGCACAGCTACTGTGTGGTTAGAGAGTGACTATAATTAAATGCTATATCTTGAGGGACCTGGGAATAACTAATACAATATTATTTTTGCATGAGCATCAGCATGACTATCATCATTCACTATCTCTACAGGGGCATGAACATTTCTATTATAATGCACTATCTCTGCGGAGATTGAAGTCGTGAATATACTCAGATGCTATCTGTGCGGGGTTTTGAACATGAGCATAATCACACACTATCTCTATGGGGACCTGGGTGTTACTGAAATAACACATAAATTCTGTATCAAATTTAATAGGGTTATCATCGTACACTATATGAGGTTTTAAACATGACTAAAACTAAACATTATATTAGTGGGGAATTCGGCATGACTACAATCTCTTGCGGGATTTGAATATCACTCAATCACACACACTATTTGTGCGGCAATCTGGGCATCACTGTAACAACACACTGTTTAATTTGATTTCACCATAACTATTATCAAACACAGTTTCTGTAGGTGGTGCGTATTTCTATAATCGCACACTATCTTTGTGGGGACATGAATATGTCTGTATAGAGACTTGAAAGTGACAATAAACACATAGTATTCTTTGGGGATCTAGGCATCCTTATACTCACAAACTAATTCTGTGGGGACCCCAGTTTGTCTTTAATCACACACTATTTCTGTGGTGACCCGGACATCAGTATCACCACAAATTATTTTTGTAGGGATTTCAAAATTACTGTCATCACAAACTTCCTACACAAGTCTATAATTGCTATCTCTGTGGGGTCTGGACCTTCCTACAATCACAGCCTATGGGCCTGATTATGACCTTGGCGGAGGGCATTACTCCGTCCCATATGTGACGGCTATCCCATCCGCCGTATTACAAGTTCCATAGAATATAATGGAACTTGTAATATGGCGGGCGGGATATCTGTCACATTAATGCCCTTTGCCAAGGTCGTAATCAGACCCTATGTCTTTTGGGACCTACACTTCACTATAATCACACATTATCTCTGCAGGGACCTGAGCCCGACTATTATGCTATGCTATTTCTCCAGGAACTTGAACATCACTGTCATAACATTCTATATGTGAGCTCTTGAATATGACAATAATCATGCACTATCTGCAGAAATCTGAACATCACAATAACTACACACTATCTGGGCGGGGATATGAGACTGCATATAGTTAAATGTTATATCTGTGGGGACCTGGGAATAAATGTAATAAAACATTATTTCTGCATGAGTTTCAGCATGACCATCATTACACACTATCTCTGTGGGGCCTTGAACATGAGTATGCTCACACACTATGGTCCTGATTACAACTTTGGTGGAGGGGGTTAATCCGTCCCAAATGTGACAGATATCTCGCCCACCATATTACGAGTTCCATAGGATATAATGGACTCGTAATACAGCGGGCGGGATCTCCGTCACATTTGGGACGGATTAACCCCCTCTGCCAAAGTTGTAATCAGGCCCTATCTCTGTGGGGACTGAAACATGAATATACTCACACACTATCTCTGCGGGGACTTGACCATGAGTATACTCACACACTATCTCTGCGGGGACCTGGGTGTTACTGTTATAACATACTATATGTTCAATAAATTCAAAATGACTATCATTTTACACTATCTCTATGGGGTTTGACCATGACTCTAATCAAACAATATCAGTGGGGACTTGGGCATAACTAAAATTAGACGCTATCTCTTGTAGGGTTTGGATATGGCTAAACACACACTATCTGTGTGACAATTTGGACATCACTCTAATGATACACTATATTATTTGGCTTCAACATAACAATAATCACAGGCTATGTGAGGACTTGAGTATTACTATAGTCACACACTATCTTTGCGTGGACTTGAACATGGATATAATCACTACTATCTCTTTGGGTGCTTGTATATGACTATAAATACACAGTTTCAACTCGGGGACGTAAGCATCCGCTATTTCACATGCTATTTCTGTGGGTATCTGGACATCAATGTAGTCACAAATTATTTTGTGAGGATTTTAACATGACTATCATTACATACTTTCTTTAAAGGTCTATAAATGCTTTCTTTGAAGGTTTGGACCTCCCCACAATCACACACTATAATTCTGGGGACCTGAACTTCACTATAATAGCACATTATCTCTGCAGGATGCTGAGCCTGACTATTATACTATAATGTCTCTCTAGGAACTTGAATATCACTGTCATAACATTATCTTTGTGGGTACTTCAATATGACTAGAATCATACACTATCTCTGTGGAAATATAGGCTTCACTAAAGTCACTGCATAGATACTGTGTGGTTAGAGAGTGACTAAAACTAAATGTGGTTAGAGAGTGACTAAAACTAAATGCTATATTTTTGGGGACTTGGGAATACCTGTGATAAAACATTATTTTTGCATGAGCTTCAGCATGACTATCATTCCACACTATCTTCAGGGGGACGTGAGCATTACTATCACTATACACAATCTCTGCGGGACTTGAATAGGAGTATACTCACACATTATATTTGCAGGGACTTGAACATGAGTATACTCACACACCATCTCTGTGGGGACTTGAACATGAGTATACTCACACACTATCTCGGCGGAGACCTAGGTGTTATTGTAATAATACATTATTTCTGCATTAAATTCAATATGACTATCATCATACACTATCTCTATGGGGTTTTGAGCACGACAATAACCAAACATTGTAACAGTGGGGACTTGGGCATGACTACAATTGGAGAATATCTCTTGTGGGATTTAAATGTGACTAAAGCACACACAATTTGTGTGACAAACTGGACATCACTCTAAAAATACACTGTCTCATTTGATTTCAACATAAGTATTATCACATACTATCGCTATGGGGAGTTTAGTCTTACTATAACCACAGACTATCTTTGCAAGGACTTGAAAATGAATATAATCACACACTATCTCTAGGGGGACTTGAGATTCACTATAATTAAATGCAGTATCTGTGGGGACTTAGGCATCAATATAATCACTCACTATCTCTGGAAGGACTTGAACAGGACTAACATTACACACACTGTCTGTAAGCTTTAGAACATGACTATAATCACATGCCAAAGCTTTGGTTACTAGAACTGCTCATCAATAGGCTAAATATCTGTGAATCTGTGTTTTTTCTTTCCGTTCTCAGTCTGACAAAGTTAGGTGCAGAACCCTGGATCAGCATCCAAGGGCGCCGAAAGAAACAAACTAATGTCAATGTGTGGAGTTGGTGCTTTGCAGCGGGTGGGTGCAGTGCTGTAAAATTTTCCAGATCCAGTCTGTCATTGGGGAATATTCAAAGATGAGGAATCTGTAGTATCCATCAGAAACATTTTTATAGCATGATGATTTAATAAAGCTTTTCTGAAGAGGAACACACAGTATATATAATCAGGGCGAAGCAGAAGAGGATGCCAGAAACTCAAACATTCCAAGATAGAAGAAAGACTGAAGACAGTTTAAAATGAGGCCAATAAAGGAATACAAGTGTTCTTGGGGCAAAAGATCGTATTAGTACAGAAGTATTCTCAATGGGCTTTTAAACTAATGTTAGGTAAAACCACTGCATAACCAGAAAAGAACTATGAGATTAGTGCAAATTGTGGCATGACAAGGAAATTAAAATATGAATTGAATGCAATGAAGACGTCAGTTTAACACAAAACAGCACTTGTATTTTTTTTTTATCATAGACATTTGATTTATAAAGTGGATATAATTTAAGATTGTTGCACAGATGTAGGACACCCTGCCTAGATGTACGGGGACAAGATATGTTAGCTGCTGGAATGACCTAAGGGCAAATTAGTCAAATAATTCAGGACTTTAAGAATACCAATTTAGCAAGCCCTAACTGTTGCTCAGCTAAACAACGGGAATATATGTCAGATATTAAAACAATTATATGCATTATTCTAAGACATTTCCTGCATTGGCTTAGACTCTGCATCTTGGAAGAACAGTTCGGCAGCCACAGAACAACCCTGGTGTAGATTTTACCCTCTGCTCCTCATACAGGTCAAAGTATGTGATATCGGTTTATTGTGAACTTAGCGTGAAGCAGTGGAGCGCTGTACTCGCTCAAACACAAGGGCACAGTAAACAAGTGATTGAAAAGTAGGTGGCTTATCAACTGTTGCTACATCATGATGTAGTTGTTTTTTAAGAGGCGTGTTTCAACTCTTTCCGGAACTGGAGTAGGAATGCAGTCGTCCTGCAGGACAAATAGGTGTTCTTCCATATCCAGGATACACATATAGAAAAAAAGTATGCTGCCTTGTTTTTTTTCTTTTTTTACATTTATTTATCTTTCAAATGACGCTGTCCTGTTTGTGGATGTGCTAAGTGTCATCAGAAATTGTGACGTCGTCAGCCGTACAGGTTGGGGTGTGGTTGTGATGGCTTTTAAAACGCAACAATAAAATCTATAGAAACATTTTGCTGAACTGCTTACAAGTATATTCTCTATGATTAAAAACCCAGATCAACAGGGTTTTATAACATTCCAGTGTAGGGAAAGATACTGGTTACTATAGGCATGCACAAATTCTGAAAATATCCTCTAGAGACTTTTGATTAGCAATTCTGACAGATGTAGAAAAGACATTTCACCTTCCTCTCCTGGAAAACATATGGTGTATCAAGTTTTTTTTTTAGGTCTTGCCTGCAACAGTGCACGTGCTGCATGGCCACTGACTTGAGAGCCACTGCGTATAAGGGGCTTGCACCCCGCCTATTGCTTAACATTTGTTCGCCTCATTGTCACTCTAATTAGCCAACAGGTGATTGTTTCAGCTGAAGTGCAGTCCTTCCGCAGATTGCGCTGTGAGTGAGGTACTGCTTTTGGTTTTTCTTCTTCCCTTTTGTCTTTGTTGAACATCTAGCCATTTGTAGCTATTTTTCACTATGCCACACAAGCTTCAAAGAAGTCATATTCTCCTTTGAAATTGGTGTTTATTGTGAGAACAGATGTGATCTGCTATTATTGTGACAGATGTTATCTGCTTTGAAATGTATATTCACTAAGGCACGGATGCAACTGCTTTTTTATATGTAATAGGATTTTTTTTGTCAAATGGCATTTTTGCATTTTCACTCATGGGGAGATTAAATGGGTGTTATGCTAGGACCTAATTGGCCTCGCCTTTGAAACTGCTGTTGCCTTTTGCTCATGCTGTGCCGCAAGGGCATTGCAAACTTTACCAGTGATTTGTAAAAAAAAAAAAAAAAAAAAAAGGCTAGGATGCATCTAGTGCTAATTGGATATCCCTATTCCATTTATTACGAGAGTGCAGGCATTAGATCATGATCCTAGGACACCAATTGTAGTACACGGAGGTTTGAGAAACATGTTTACAATCCACCATGGTACAAGCAAGGATGTCCTCTACTTTCTCTATTGATCCATTATCAGCCACTTTAAGATCTAATCAGATGATACCCAGGGCTTCACTGGGAGCCTTAATCCTAGAAGTCAAAAGTATTTTGCCATGCACTGGTAGTGCAAACATCTGATCCATCAGCAATTAATGCTATAAATCATAGACTGAGTTTGGAAAGTACTCTGGTTATAAAACTAATTAAATTCAGAGATCATGACTTAGAATATATCACATAATCAAGGAAATGTCTTTCCCATATCAACCAGAATAGACAACCAAGTTATTTAAAGTTTGAAATAATCAGGTAGAAAGGTATAAATGGCAAGGTATGAAATATGACTATACTCTGGCACTCTGAATTATAACAAAATTTGGAGCATAAATGTGCCTTTTTCCTTATTTAGGAGGATCAACTTTGTATACATGGGATTCTTCTAAAATGTCTTTGAATGTTTGAAAAGTTTTCCATAATACAACTGAGTAAAGTCTGCATAGCCTTAGTTGGCACCCCCGTAAACTAAGCAGTATAGTTTAGATCCTCATTGATATGCGGTTGAATACTGTATTGAGCGGATACACCCAACAGATACTTAAAAGTATTTACAAAAAAATATATAGACTCACAATTGTCCAACATTTAGCTAGAGTGTAGTACGATGTTGGAAAATATATAAAATACCCAAAACATACAAACTATACCATCTGTGGCGATGAGCAACTTCCACAATTAAAAATACAAATTAATTTGAATGTTGTCAACATGATCTGTAATGCTGAGGACGTATTAGATCCTCAGGTAAGGATTGAGCAATTCAACATTTTACAACAGTCAAATTAATTTGCTGCAATGCTATCAGCTGAAAAAAGTTTGTTTTGTGCAAAGTTACTGAAATATCAATAGTGCCAAAATATTTTTAGATTATATATTCTCTTCTGCATATTTAAAATATATCAACAGAAGAATTAACTGCAAAAGGTGTATCTGAAGATTTAGAGGCTAGAGATGTTACTATTACCACAGGTTCTACAGTAGATGTAGCCGCAAGAGCTATAGGACTATATACATATATATATATTTATATATATATATATATATATATATATATAAATTTACACACACACAAACACACACACACACACACTCGTACAGTGAATTGTCATGCATTTTGACAGACTAATGCAGTGACTGAAAATAAATACCGCAATATGAAATAGACTAAATTTAACGATTCATTTAAGTATGTACTTAATAGTTATCATTTTCTGTGCTGGCTTTGTATTTTGCTGTATCCTCTTCGTGCTGTGCCGCACTCAGCAGCTCGGGCAGTGTGGGGTTGAACAACATGTTCATGTTGTGACTGCCATCTTTAAGTCAGGCATTCACTGAAACGTTGCCTTTACACCCAATTAGCTGCCATTTTGGAGTAAAGGGGACAGAATAAGACATTGTTTTTGTACAAATAAGAGAGAACTCTCTCTGGGGCACACACTGGCTTATCCATGATCGTTTACGTTACTGAACTGGAAGCCACAAGGCCACCGGTCTCCGCCACTCCGGGTTTTGGGATCTGAACGAGACTCCCTTTTGATTGGCAGAGGGCAACAGAGGCAATCACTCATGCCTTCCATCTCTCATCGCTTAGGACCAACTTACCCCGGTTTAATTTCTGTTCACTTGGAACCCTTCTCCACTTAGGCCCTCGTTATGATCTTGGCGGTCTGGGCCTCCATGCCGGCGGTGGCGGGGAATACCGCCATCTGGCATGGCGGCCCAGAGCGCATTATAATATCCCGCCCAAAACTCCACAGCGGAATAAACCACCACCGGTAATGCTGGCGGGGCGGTGTATTCCTATCCGACAGGGCAGCGCTGCCCTCCGGATAATGATACCCATTCTGCCAGCCTTTTCCCGGCGGTTCACACCGCCAGGGAAAGGCTGGCAGAATTGGCATCTTGGGGCGATTTGGGTGCCCCTGTGCTGTGCCCCATCGCGCAGGTCACTGCCCGATTTACGCTGCACCTGCCGCACAGAGGCATTGACAGCAGCTCCATGTGGAGCCACCAGCAATGTCCCGGCCAGCATTCCATCCATCATCTGTTCTTTTTGCTTTTGTCACCCAAAATCCAGCAGTCTCATTCCTACAACGAAAACCCTACGACACTTTCTTCTATTGGAGGCCCAAGAGGCAAATTAAACCCTATACCTAGGGAACTATCAAGCTAAGAGGCCTCAAGTAAGGCCAATCAAAGGCTGTCATCATAGTATGTACAGGAAATCATCCACACCGTCATCTCTGAGTTGTGGCAAGCTATGGTCAGGGCCAAAAAAAGATGGTAGAGCCTCTGATCCTATGCTACCACTATAGAAAATTAGGCCTCCAACTATGAATCTGCTATAGTGCACCAGTCCCTATAGAACCAGAGTTCAACTTCAGTCAGGTTCGAGCTGATGGTGGTTCAGGGCTTGACATCAAAGTTGACACTAGTGTTGAAGTAGTGACCTACGCAGGTCTCAGAGCCAGGGTGGAAGTCTGCACCAGAGTAAACCCATGATTAATCCAATGTGTTCATAAAGCACCAAGGACTGACATTATTTTGACTGGGAAACCCCTGTGTTTTTTTGAGGCCCAATGGTGTCCTGTGGAAGCCAAGAGTGGCAGCAATTTGCAGCATGGCCTCCTCAAAGGCATGAACATGCAGGGGAGTCACTGATGTATGGGTGAAGTAGATGCACATTAGGATTAACTGTGGAATGGTCTCTTCGATTGGAGTTTGGAAGCAGGATCGATTGGCACCTTTATGCTTTTGAGACTTTTCTTTTGATAGTGAGTGGCAGAATGGGGTTGAGTCCCGCTCTGCTTTTTTATTCTTCCACTTGGACTTCAAGGAAGAATTCCACTGAGAAGATGGCTTCTCACAGGACTACTCTCTGGAGGGGGTCCA
The DNA here is from genome assembly GCF_031143425.1 of Pleurodeles waltl. Classification (NCBI taxonomy): domain Eukaryota; kingdom Metazoa; phylum Chordata; class Amphibia; order Caudata; family Salamandridae; genus Pleurodeles; species Pleurodeles waltl. Next base: position 265,504,010 of record NC_090443.1, on the reverse strand, counting down.
CGTCCTCGACTTAGAGCATCATCAGGACTTAAGCAAGGGCTGTGAGATCTTCCTGTTTTCGGCGATGTACACCTTTTACAGTTCTGGATAACCCTCAGGTGAACACTCATCATATGTAATCATACACACAAGCACCAATGACTGCAAACAACACAGCTTTTGCGGTTCTATGACAGACATCCGTTTTCTGCACTCAGCATGGTTTGAAGCCTGTAGTTTTAGGAGGCATTGTTCACTTATAGACTGGATTTCATTTTCAGGATTGTCGAAAACTGATGAGCGAGACGCAAGCTCTGGATCTGGGGAAAGTATGGAACAGAGTTATGAGCATGGAGGTGGTGTGATTACAGCAATAAGGACGCACACATGTGGCTTTGCTCCATCGCTTCCAGGACAGCTCAAATTCCAAGTGGAGCCTCACAGCTCCACCTAGCTGCACGCAGTAGCACTGCCATGAAAGGTTCTGAATCCAATGACACCTGGGGAATATTTTAATAGTGAGAAATGTGCAGTTAGCATATGGACCACAGTTTCTGATGGATACTTCTAACAGCGGCAGGGAGAAAGTACACATTCTAATTTGAAAAGGGGCTACATGCTGTGCTGTAACTGGCAACATTTAGCCCCTCTAAAAAACAAAGAAAAAATAAATAAATAATAACCTGTTCACAGATGTTCTATTCAGGCAAGGTGAGGGACGCTACCACCACTTCTAAGGATCATTCCAACCAGAAACCGATCAGTGTTTTTCTATGCTGACTCCACTCTCTGAGGTTCTCAAAAATCTCTGGTGAGCTGTTTCTGATATCATTGTGATGCTCGTGAGCAAGCTACAGTCAGATACAACACAACCTTAAACTTAACCTCATTAGAGAGAACACATGATTATGAAAAGATAAAGCCGCCCCATCCTCCAAAACATGATCTTGTTTTACAGACTGAGAGAGTATTTGTGTGTTGATCAGCAGTAATTTTGCATAACTTGGCAATAGCACTTGAAACTTGGGAAAGCGAATGCAGCCCCAAAGCCACAATTTACATTCTGTTCCCATCGAATCATCATGGACAGAATTTACAACCTACTCCCATATTCCCAATCTTTGTTGACATGGCAGTACACCACTAATGCAGAATGTTTTTTTTCCTGCTCAAATTGATTGTTGACTATTCAACACTTTTTTTTTTTAGGCGAGGTTACATTGAAAGATGAAACAAGGAAATGTAAGAAAATTAATACCATTGTTTTTATTTGGTGTAAACGTGGTCTTTTCCCCATTTAACACCATATACAGGACCGAAATTACCCCGTAGAAAGGACAACAGCTTCCGATGGATGAGCACTGCACTGTTTTGTATAATAATTAGGTGAATACCGTGAGAGCAAACTGAACAGCAGGTTCCTCACCTAAGCAGGGAAAGGATACCGATTGAGTGAACTATCAAGCAGAAGTGTGCTGCAGGGTCACACTACAAATAAAAAAATATATATGTTTGTGTGCAGAGAGAGCCAGACAAGTAGTAGTGTCTAGGCCTTCAAGGGGCAATCAGTAAGCATTCCCAGACAATGCTTAGAAAAATGATCATTGGAACAAAGTTTGAACTCGCCCAACAGTCATCTTCCTGATCATGAGAGTTGTCACCTGCCATATTATCTCAAACGACCATACTGATTTATTAGTTACAAACACATTTCCCCAATATCTGCTTTTGAATTATGAACTGTTGTTGCAATTATTTTTTTTAGTTTGTCATCGTTTTAAAATATGCTCATTTTAAGCAGAAACCTTTGCTAAGTCACACAATAAAGGTTGGAGACACAATTAGTGAATAAGCATTAATATGGCTTGCACACGCTTAGGAAACATCTCCATTGCCCAGTTCCTCAGGTAGACAGAATTCCGTGAATTTCTGGACCAAGCCTAAACATTACAGTTACTGGAATTGTCCAAACTATAGTTCTTGGAACTGCAACTTATTTTTATTCCCGCCTAACAACCTTGCAACATTCTACTTCCGTGCTCTGTACTTAATCGCAAAATGCATAGAGCAATGCCACACAACGTTCTGTGGATCTGATCCTGGGTTCCAAGGAAGATCACTCCATCCACACGGGAGGTCTGTCATGTGCCATTCTTTTCTCCTCTTCTTTCCCTCAGTGCTTTGACATCATCTTGAGTGATATACTGATGGACACTAAAATGCAGGTTCCAAAACTATAATCTACTTTAAGCTTCAGGCGACTTCATAGTTCAGCTTCTCTGCGGGTTCTTACCCTCATCTTGTGACATCCTTAGAGTTTTGAAAAAGGGTACAATCAGAGGTAAGAAGAGAAACCTCATCTCCTAGGTAATTCTGTGAGAATGTTGTGCCACTGCAAAGGTCAAGCAAAAAATATTGTCTTTATGTACTTACATTACATGCTATCTTTTGTTTCTTTGTTAAGTGACCACAAATCCACTGTGATTACATGTAGGCATTAAGTCACCTTTAGAGTTGCACATACATTTTTTCATTTGTGAAAATAAGCAAACAACTACACCATTTGTAACATTTTATTGAACCCTGAATGTTACAGAACAATAATCACATCAACACATCAATTAGTCAGAACAATAACAGGTAGGGGATTTTAAACAAATAAACAAAAAACGATTTTCAACACGGTCTGCTGGAGATGTCACTGGCAAGAACTGTCACAGCTGAAACAGCAGTACATTGCCCATCCCTGATAAAACTACAAACACCCTTGGAGGAGACAAAACAATTCTAAAGCATTGTTCAAGTTTCCTCACCTGTGAATCTTTGGCTAACCATCTGGTACATGGTCAATTTCCTAAAGAAATTCATAATAACCAACCCTGCTCAATTAGGATTTAAAAGAGATGTGTGGTATGAGAAGTATGTAACAGGGATTTGACTATTCTTTACTTCCCCTACATGAAGAAATGTTTAGTAGCAAAATTAAATTGACAAGCATGAAAAACCTTGAACTTTTTTCAGAGACGGTGTGGTTATTTTTCAAAGCAGCTTTAAGTCACCAAACCTCAATTCCTCACAAGAGGGCATCGAAAAACACTATACATTCATTTGGAAGATTGATACCAGCATGTGTGGGTTGGACTTTGACATTTTTGGTACAAATTAATGTGCATAATAATAAACTACCTTGCTCCAAGGAAATACAGCTTTTAGTTTAAGACATCAACCCAGTCCTGCGTCCTCAACTTAGACATACATTCTGGGAAATATCGGGGTGCAACTGGCAACATTTTATAACCCATTCACTCTACTGGAGAAACGTAGAGGCAAGTAACCTTTAGCAGGGGAACTACCAACATTTCGCCAATGGCTGAGTTGGCCGCATTTCTTCTTTGGTAAGGCATGCTTACCGCTATCATGTCTTGCATGCTAATAGGCTGTTACTGAGAAAAAGCTTACTTGAATTGCTGACCAGAATGTAAATTTAATCACGTCAGCTGGGCATACTTGTACCAGGATGCTCTTGAGAGTGACACTGTAGAGCACATGGTATGGTTTCTTGCCAGAATATTTTTTTTCAGTAAGGGCCTATTCAGAAGCAGTCACACAATGTGCCATCTGTAGATACTTCCAAGAGCATTAAACATTTTTCTTTGTCCACATTCTCCCTGAGGGCAGAATCAAACTGTGCCTGGGAAAAACCTTTAAAAATAACATACAAAAGCGCTGGGCGAGGCAGCAACTAAGCATGCAAGATGAAATACAAAACAGAACATACAATCCACATATAGCAACACCAAGTTCGAAGTAAAAACATCCTTAAAAAAGAATCTGGGTCTTTTACGGAAGCACACAAGCCTAAATTGCACATCAGTGGCTAAAGCTAAAACTGATGGCATAGAGGGACTTACTTTACGCTTTGGTCTGAATCATTCAACAGCTACGAACTGTATTCACTATGCCAAGACAGACTACTTTACAGTGTTTACATCATGATGATTCTTTCAAATCAGTTGCTTTTGTTCCACGATATAAGCTGTGTGACTTGTGGCTAATAACTTGGTTTACACCCATGCTGCAACTAGAACATCAGCCATATATCGGAAAAGGTTAACCTCCACGTCCAAGCTTGATTACTTACGGATGAAGACGCTAGTAATCTACGAGTTAGAAGAAAGTATTAGTTTCAATAATGAGTGGCGACAGTGCGTGCCTCCTTAGATACAGAGAAATAAATTGGGCAGATTTGCAATTCAAGATTCAGTGTTAACATTAGTAAAGTGAAGAGTAAACACATATTCTTTACCATTCACTTAAAATGGTAATGGCCCAAGCAGTATTTTTTCAGTGGAGGGTCTCAAGTTAACCGTTGCAAAAAAAAGAGCTTAACTACAATTGTAACAATGATATGTTTTTTCAGAGATTAACGTCTTTTTGCCACAACATAAATAAGTGGAGATTGAAGTAATGAAATGGCAGTGACTGTGTGTGTATACATACACACCATTAACCACAGTTGGTTTTCTGATCTTGCGATCAATGTATGTCACCCCATTTGAAAAGTGGGGTACTTCCAAATCAAACGCATCAGATGAAGGCTGGCTGGAAGCATAGAAATAAATGGCTCTGTAATGATTAACTGGATAGTACTCTGGCAATCTTACCCACGGGTGTGACTGTCTTTTGTGTGTGGTTGGAGGGGGGGGGGGAGAAGAAGTATGTAGGAGAGACAGAGAAAAAGAGAAAGAAGAGAGAGAACATATATACATACATATTTGAGTAAACATGTAAACCAATTCCAATGACTGACTAGAGGTTGGCTAATTGGTGACATTTGTGGTCTTTCTTTTTTACCCATCACGAGCCTTTAAATTTACTCTAACTGACACTGCATTATATGTGTGATCCCTCCACAACAATGTTAAACAGCCAAGATTTGGACACACTTCAGTAAATCCTCTTCTCAGTGTAGGTGATCTGACATGAAACGGAGGAAACAGCTCATTCACAGGGCAGGTGAGCTCTGCTAATCCATGTACTGCAACTTTAGAAGGCGATATTCTCTGGAGAGTAATGGCGAATGGGACTGCGGATGGTTGAAGTAATGGAAAAAGAAACTGAGGGTGAAATACGTATTTGACTTAAAATGGGATTCCTTAATAAGCCACTTAAGCTAAACCATTTGCAATAACAATTTGAGCAATGATGCTTACATGACAACCACATAATTGACCCCCATCTAATTAATCTAAAACCCTTGCAATAAGGAATTCACTCCACCATCACAAAAACAAAACCATACTGGTAAGGTCTGAAAATCTCTCGGTCAGTAGCAAAGAGGAATAAACGAGTGAGGCACAAAGACAATGCACACAGCCATTTAGTATTGAAATCAGAGGTCATTTGACATCAAATAAAATGTTGTCAGTTTCAAATATAACATATTAGATGTGACGTTCTTGAAAGTCAGGATTTGGCAGTGGCTTGACCTAACCAAACAAATATTAGAAGTGAATTTTACAATAGTGTACAAAACACAACGAAACTAACAAACAAAAAATACAGAGCTAATGAACAAGATTTTAGTACGTTTTGTAGACTTAAGGTCTCCAGCACCTCTATTGTTTGGTCTAGATACTTCTGTGCAACATCAGCTTTTTTGCCCTGAATCGTGTAGCAAGTGGGAGATAGATAAGGTGCAGGCATTCAAAATGGCTGCCTGAAACAAGCCCTTCAGATTACAAGCAAAAAGAAGACATATAATACAACAGCCAGATAAACTTATGTTTCTCTGTAAACACAGGGTAGTCTAAAAATGTGCACTGGGGCTGTCCAATATTAGGCCTGATCACTGAAAGGTTAAGGGAGTGCTTTTAAGTAGGGAAGTCGAGAGAAACGTCAGGTCACAATGCAGTTAGCTTGCTGGAAAGCAACCTAAAAGGTAATGAGACTCTTCAGGTTCAGTGCATATTGAATAACAAAAGCAAACAAAAATGGAACTCACAACAACATCATTAATGAAATCAAGCTTCTTTCTTTTGATCTGTTGCATATGGGTTTGGGCCCAGTTTGGCTGGCAGGCAACTCAAACAAATCTTAGTGTTAAGGTAATTAGAAACAATTTCTTCCTACCGCGGTCACTTTGCATAGACAACGTATAAAATATATTAAATATAATAATATTTTTTTTCAGGCGTAGCACAACAAATGTTCCTTATACTACAGGTATTAAGTCCTCTGTACTCCCCACCACTGAGATAAGAGCTATTATGACATTCAGATGAAGAAAAACAATGACTTGATACAGGTTTCCTCCTGCTGCTTACTCTCAAATAGAAAATCCTTTAACATGTCATCTGAAATTCAAAACCTTCCATAATAACCACGTAACCAAGCACAAAGCGGTCACCTTAAATAAGCGTATGCTTTTCTTGCCCCACCTTGATATGGTAAAAGATGATCGTTCATGTCTCTGGCAAATGAAAGTTGAGCATATGTTGGAAAGTCACTGCTGAGTGTTGTGGGTCAATCTTGGACTCTCAATACACTGTTTTAAAGTAAAAAAACAAAAACAAAAAAAGTAAGAACCTGGAGAGATCACTACATTCATTTGATTTATTTAACACAAAACATTTGGTCTTTAGAGCGAGGCACGGTAGTATTTGTATCCGCAAATGTAAGACCGCATGATAAAAAGCATGCAGTTATGTTCCTCTACTTGTGACAAGTCAGATGATGAAAAATGCAGACCAGGACTTCAAGAAAGTAGTTGCAAGGGTCCTAGGCGCAAGAATATTGAACAAGAATTTGTTAATCTGAGACTTGACGCATCTGGAAAGTTAAAAGAAGTCCTACTGTAGTGGAAGGAGTTCAAAGTGATTTGTAAACTAGTTGCACACAGAGGGTTTATCAGACAAAAGAGATACCTGTTCGGCTAGGCAGAGCTTACGAGTTTATCAGGTGGTGCAGAGGATGCTTCAAAGCCACTGGTATGGTGGCTGAGGGCTGTCTCGCTCTCTGTGTGTGTATATATATATATATATATATATATATATATATATATATATGTATATATATATATATATACACCACAATCTCACAAGAGTATAAGCTCTGGGTATCAAAAGTGGGTCTTGCTATTCTATGCGGAGCCTGCTAATGGGCATACTGTGGTAGTAGTCACGACCTCGTCATAGCATGTCAAAGGAGCGCTACAGCCACTTTATTTTTTATTTCTTTTTTTAAACAATACTACTCGTCAAGCTTCAAAAGGTGTGCATCTGCAGGTTCGAAGGTCAAGATCGAAGTAGATTTGTGGTATGGAAATTGAAATGGGTTCATGCTTAGATTTTAAGGGATCGAGGCAGGTGCAAATTGCTTTCTATCATACTACTCTTTACATGTAAACATAGATTTAGGACATGCCCAGCACAAACAATTTGGCAGACACAAGAACTGTTTGAAGAGTAATACTTGGAGATAGACAAAAACTATTGTTAGGATGCTGCTAACATCGCACGTATTAAAGTAAAATAGGAAATTCCCTAAGGCATTTGCATACAAGATATAGCTGATACTTCTAAGGTTTATTTTCACAGATTTTTATGCGCACATTAGGTGTGCAGGGAGATGAAGTTTGAGGCCCAAAGGAGGGAGGAGGCGTTCCCTCAAAATACAAACGAACCTCTCCAAGAGAAAGCTTCAAATTATCACAGATTTATAGTAAAAGTCAAGACCAGGGGATTCGCTTGTTCAGATGGTCACCATAATAGGTTTAGTTGAATGGTTGAAAATCACCTAGGCAAAACTAACATTTTTACTGGCTAGAAGCAGGGACCTTGGAAGGACGGTGTTTGAGTCAGAGAAGGAAGATCTGGCAGACAATAGGAACAAGGTGGCAATAACAGATACAAAGGGCACTCACATAATGATCTCAATAAGTGCACTGAGTTGTTCAATAATGTAGGACATACAGGTGGGAGGATTAACTATTTCTGTTTACTAAGAGAAACTTAGGAGGTGGTCTCAATCCAGACTTTCAATTAAGTGTAGCTTCTTTCTGCTACATCTATAAATCATTACGCTTTAAGAACATGTAGTGCCGGCAGCAGGAGAAACACTTATCCACCATTTACAAAATCAGGAAGGGCCCTCAGAAAAAGACTCCACAATAATGAGAATGTGTAACCACTATTTAGGGGTAACTAAGGAAAGACTGTCATAAAAGTATCCGACAGTTCCTAAATTAAGTATTCTGTACAGTGTAGAGAACAATCATCTTCTCAAACAGATACAAGTCTCCTTCCCATCCATGTCATTACCATGCAATTCTCCAACAGTGTTCACAAAAAATAACTGGTTGCAGTCACCATCACTGATTTGTCATATTTAGCAGATTACCACATGAAGAAACAGGAATAAAAGGAATGCTTGTGTTACTTGTGGCACACAAAGAGGCCACTTTTCTTCACATGTTCCTTTTGCAACGCAAAGGTGCTCGTGTAAGCAGAAGAATTTGTAATTCTCAATGAGACAACTGGTTTTCATACTTGTTATGCTCCACCGTTATGGGTCACATAATTATCGTCTACACAGGCAGTCCGCTAATCTACAGAAAAGTTCCAATGGAGACCGGGATTGCTCAAAATTTTCTTTTTACAATGTTCTGTTTAGGCCTGTTAATCCTTCGATAATACATTAGGTATCCCTCTTTAATCCCGTAGCTAGAGCTTTCAGCTTGTCCACTGCCAGTAGTGACAGAAAATCCCCCAAAGATCACTGGGAGCACATCTCAGAGATCCCACAACAAATACGAGCAACTGGTGCCCAACATAGCAAGTTTTAAGTCTGTCTAAAGGACAGGAACAGATGTGCTTGCTTGGTGTAAATCCAAACATATCTACAACTGAAAATGAACATACTACTGTTGCAACAATGACTGAAGCAATGTAAGAAAATCAGAGAGGACAAACCATTCTCCTCTGATTCCGCTAGGATGCCGGTCAAGGGCATGTGGAAGCAGTCTACTCTCCGCTCTTTTTAAACTTGGGCATGATGCTGCATCTTTGTAGATGAAGTTGTTGATGCACACTGCATTGAATTGTGACATTTTCCAGCACATCCTGCAAAAACACAGTCGCCAACAAATGAATGCAGTGGCCAGCACTCACAAAGGGCCACTCCCCTCCCCTACACAACAGTTGCACTAGTGGAGTAACTGTGGTAGCTCAAAACAAAGCAAGCCAATTTGCTCTGTATATAAATGATTCTCTCCAGATAAGTTAAAAGAACCACATTCTTCCAGTAAAGCCTCATTCAGTTAGAAAAGCATTGGGTTCATTGGGTAAAATTATAGCAAAGCACCACTAGCAGCATAAAACAGTCTTATGACCCATAGCCAATGTCATATTCATCAATTAGGACGCATATAAATGAGTAGAAATCATATGAAGAACTGGAAAGTTTAAACCACGCAGACACCTTTGAGTGAAAGTCTCTTCAACTTGTTATAAAGAAGAACTATGCTAAAATATAGTGTGTATTTTGTGCTTAAATAAAGGAGAGTAGCTTTGGTATGGTATGTACAGTGTGGTTCCCTGAAAGAATGCCAGCTATAATAAATGGGAGAGCCTTTCCTCCCAACATGCCAGTCGAAGCTTTTCAAAGTTTAAGCAAACTTACTAGGAGTCCTCGGTCTATCAACTGTGCAGTAGTTCCACATGTGTGCATCCTGAGGTTGGGTCGATGGGACAATATATTGGTAGACAGACTCACATTTAAAATGTCTAGATAACGATGCAGACTCATCATGAAAAATGAAACAGATTATTGAAGATCTTTTCGTGCTTCAGTCACTCTTACTTGAAAGTACTTTATGGTCAATAAGATGCCACAAGGCTACCACCTGAAGCACCATGTTATAAGCACCATTACAATATTCTGGTAGTTATGGACTGGGCTCAGATAGTGCTGTGAACTGACAAACAGTACAAGAAAATATACTTGCGCTACAAAACATTAAGAACATTTGTGACAGTTAACTACACTCTACCTCAAACATGGATGAAAGATTGCTAACATTAAATGTTCAACCTTATCAGAACAGTAAACTGGTGACTACATCACCACTTTGACCCGGGTGTTAATACATTACTTCACCAGGTGCACAGATTGATTATTTTCATTAGACTATGGCACCTGTTTTTGAGCCATGCTGCGTACAAAGATCAGTTTAAAAAAACACAGCTTCAGGCTCTGAACTTTTAAAACGTAAGAATCTGCCACAATCTTGAAAGAAACTCAACTTTCAAAACTATTGTCTCCAAGTTAGCACTGATATTAAGAACTATGTTATATGTCTCAGTTACTCAAGTATAGGACCATGAGTGATTGAAGAAGGTAATTATAAAAGAAAAAAACAAAACAACATTGCGTTAACGATCACAGTTAAGATACTGTGGTTATATATAGAAATATGCAGCAACATTGAAAAAGAAAGAAATGGAGTTTACAACAGTGACACCAAACACCCAAAACTGTGGCGGCTGCGTAGACCTTATAGAATGTGTAGTGCTATGCCAAAGCACACTGATCAAAAGCGCTCTGTTGAGGCCACAGCCTCCAGAGCCTCTTCCTGCAAACCAAGACACTGGAGCAGGCATGATAACATGAGCACCTTATCCACCCCCTCCCCTTAAGAAGAGCGTAATGCACAGTTTGTATCACAGCAGAGCGATGGAACAAGAAGATGGGCAGCAAGTCATGCAGGAGGACTGCAGTCAGTGATCAGCGCAGGGTTTGGTACAGGTACCCCTTCTTGTAGGCACTCAGCGGATAGAATGTGGCCACCACCAACTTGCCATCAAACATCCTTCTTGACAGCATTTTTTGCGCAGCTTTGGAATCACCAGCATTTGCATATTGAACAAAGACCTGCAAAACGAAAAAACAACATTTATTCCCTGTGCACCGTAGCATTCTAGACTCTTTCTTGAAGAGTTAGAGAGGGTTCTCCCTCAGAACCCTTTTTTGGAGTGGGTGGTAGGGGGCGGGGCTATTAGTTAATTTTACAATACAAACTTCCAAGAAGTTGGCCAACAAGCTAAATGTTTTCCAGGCATATTGTAAGAGGGGCTTGAAGATGGAAAAGAAAAAATTGGTTCAAACTATTTTCTTATTAGTGCATTTTCCTTAGAATTATAACATAGCATTGTTTGCAACTTGATACTGCCTCCCGTAAATTCTCAGTGATTAAAGTATCTTCCTCCACTTCTACTTTTCAAATCCTCTCCCCATTCACAATTAAGCATTTAGTGAAGTGCAATGATCCTTGCAGATTCTGACTCAAACTTTTGTTCTTCTAAAGTAAAAATAAAAGACCAATTAAGGTTACAAAAAACACAACTCTCTCAACCTCAATGCCCTCTGCTCGTCGTAAAGGCCTTTTTAGAACCCAAATTGGGCAACCCTGTCTTAGCTTAGTTTCACAGCTCATGCCTATACTGCTTTTATATATTTATCAGTTATTTCTTCTAGGAAAACATAGTTCATGCTGCACATCTGGCCAGCCTTGTACCATGCGTAATCGGTATTTCTTGACCAAGGCTGGTATGCACAGAACATGACATGCTAACTCGTGTTGCCAGTCCAGGAGCCAGCTTCTAAACTACACTTGGGCTCGAAGTGGGGTAGAAGGCATTCCGATCATGACCATCCTGAGACGCTTACCGCACAACAGACAGCTTTGCTGACTGATTTCCCAGCCTCTTGCACAACAGGCAGACCCCTGCTATTAGATTTAGCTACGGGGCCGGGACTAGTACCTTAGGTTGGGCAAGGCAGAGGGTTATAACTGCCATGCTCTCGTATCCAGACATAGGGTTTTCGTAGGACCTTCTGGACTCTCTAGAGACACACAACATGGTAGGGTTGTTTATCTTCTTCTTCTCTCTGGCTGTAATGTTGGTTATTATGCTTGTAGGAGGCTGCCCCCTATGTACTGTGCAAAGCTTGGCACACTGTGCAGAGGGTAGGGCAACCACACAAACTAGACCACCTAATGGTCTAATTTTTATGGTAGCTTGGTTAAGCAGTTAGGCTAATTTTGGAGAAGTGCAAAGCATTTGTTGTATTCACAGCATCGAAGACACACTCAAAAGAATAACTCAAGACCAATTTACAAAAACACTTCAGATTTTTATAAAATTCATAAGACCAAGATCATCAGAATCGGGTAAGTACCTTAAAAGAACATGTTACTTACCTTCGGTAATGCTTTTTCTGATGGATACACTAGCTACCTGTGGATTCCTCACCTTATGAATTCTCCCAATGTGCCAGCATTCAACAGAAAATCTTCTTCCCAGCTCTCCACGTCAAGGACGTCACAATTGCACAACTCCGCACGCAACTCCTTCTGAAGTCACAGTGGCAATAAGAGGTCCTCGCTGGCGTGCTGATGTCAGTTTCACCATTTTTTATCTGCCTTTGAGGTGAACAGGTAAAAACCAACCTCACGATAGCTCAAATACATACATATAACCATATTGATGTAACATAATTATTTATATAAAAATTTATCAAAACTTATATACACTCGTAATGCAAAAGGCTTATATGACCAGACAGGCAACGGGGAGGCGAGTGGGACTGTGAGGAATCCACAGGTAGCTAGTGTATCCATCAGAAAAAGCGTTACCGAAGGTAAGTAACTTGTTCTTCTGATGGATACAACTACCTGTGGATTCCTCACCTTATGAATAGAGTCCCAAAGCAGTTACCACACTTGGAGGTGGGTGCCTGACTAGTCACATCAAGAAATCCTGCAACACAGAACGAGCAAAATGGCCATCCCTTCGGACTTCCAAATCCAAGCAGTCGTGCTTCGCAAAAGTATGAAGGGAAGCCCAAGTTGCCGCTTTACAAATATCTACCATTGGCACACCCCTAGCCAAAGATGAAGTGGCAGCCTTAGCCCTGGTAGAGTGACCTCTAATACCCTCAGGAGGAATCTTCTTTGCTAACGAATAACAGTTCTTAATGCAAAGAAAGACCCACCTGGATATGGTTCTTTTATGGACAGCTCAGCCCCTTCAACTTTCCTACATATCCAAAGAAGAGTTGGTCATCCAACCGGAAGTCCTTTTGTCTCTCAATATAGAAACTGAGAGCCCTTCTGGGGTACAAGCGATGGAGTTTTTCTTCCTCTTTTGAAGGATGAGGAGGAGGGCAGAAAGATTAAAGGGTAATAGACTGCACCATATGGAAAGGAGTGACAGCTTTAGGAAGGAGAGCTGCACTAGTTTTCATCACCACTTTGTCAGCAAAGAATGATGTAAAGGGAGGTTTGACACTAAGGGCCTGAAGCTCACTCACATGCCTAGCAGATGTAATAGCTATAAGGGAAACGGTCTTAAAGACCAATAATCTTAAAGGGCAAGAATGCATGGGTTCAAACGGTGAACCCATTAAAAAAGTTAAAACCAGATTTAAATCCCACTGAGGCATAAGAAATGGAGTGGGAGAAAATGTATTTGTTAAACCTTTCAAGAACCTAACAACAATAGGTGATTTGAACAAGGAAGGTTGATCTGGATGGCAAAGAAAGGCTGACAGTGGCGACAAATAACCTTTGACAGTCGCAACTGCACAACCTATCTGTGCTAACGTTAAAGCAAACAACATAATATCAGACAGATGGGCTCTCAAGGAATCAATTTGTTTCTGTCCACATCAAGCCACAAATTGTGCCCACCTGCCGGCATAAACAGTTTTAGTGGAGTGTCGTCTGGCCGACAAAATAACATCCACTACCTCTGGTGGGAGAGAGAAAGCACTCCGATTGCCCTGTCCAATCTCCAGGCATGTAGGTGCAGGCTCTGGAGGTGGGGGTGTAGAACCTGCCCCTGCGACTGTGAGAAGAGGTCTGCCCTGGAGGGAGAGGGTGCGGAGGGCACAGTGAGAGTTGGAGAAGGTCTGTGTACCACACCCTTCTCTGCCAATCCGGAGCTATTTGTCAGAGTCGGATTCCTCAGGATTTATGTCTTTGTTCTGTTATGATTTATTGTTGACAAATACCACTTCAAATAACATACTCAAAAGGGAAAAAGAAGATCAGCATGAAAGGCAATCTAAAAAGTAAAGTTGTTTTAGACATGCATAGAAGACAACTACAAGGATATTTAAACACTTATCCAATATTTATTATAAGGCAAGTAATAAGCAAATATTCAATAATATATTCCCAAAATATTATTTGAGAAGAAATATTAGTATCCTTCAAATATGTTTATCTAATAATTAAAATATAGTGTGAAATCTACAATGTCTTTTAGTTAACATCTTTTTGTCCAAAGTTGCACAGTGAATTTAAAACTATAACTTTTCAACTCTGTAAAAACACCTGTGAATCTTTCTTCTCGAGAACACAGTGAATTCTAATATTAAACCTTTCAAAAATAGAACGCGCTTGTGTATTGATTCTTTCTTTAAACAAACAAAACATTCAAATAAGAAATCGTTTCAGGAACATGAGCGCGCGCGTGTAAATGTTTGTCTTATCCTTTGTATACTTAGAACGTGTCTGTTCAAACATTCAAGAAATACACAATTCAATTCGGTTGGAACAATTTGTGAAATCTGCGAATGACCGCGCCTCGTTTTACCTAAAGAATCCTTTCAAACAAAATATTTTTTACAAGAACGAACGTATAATTGTAACTAATCCCCAGGGCATATCTAAACTAAATAAAATAACACAAAGCTTCGGATATTCCAACATGCAATGTTGTTAAAGGTCAAACACTCGGCTCCGATTTCAGTTTTTTAACTAAACAGTGATACTGCAGATTAAACAGACGATTTTGATTTATTTCCTTAAAACAGGTAATGCCACCAAATGTTAAACGCTCGGCTTCAGTTCCGTCTCCAAAATAAACAATGTTACTAAACATGAAACTCTCAGTTTCGATTCTGTCTTGCAAAACAAACAATGTTACTAAACATGAAACATTCGGCTTCGGTGCAATCTTTCAAACAAGAAATGTTCCTGAAAAGTAAACACTCTTACTACAGCGAGTCCGTCCACTCGCTTCTTGGAACTCCAGAGACCCTTCACTGCACGGCGGGGGTCCAAAAGGGCAAAACCCAGACGGGAACCGCAAAACCAAATCTAACCCAGGCAAGGTCCCAAATAGTAAGCACAGGTAATGGGGTGTGGTTGGTTTTTATAGCAGAACCACGCCCTCAATCATGAATATTCCAGAAAGAACTTCACCCTTAATCATGTATACTCCAGAAGGATGCTGGGAATTGTAGTTTCAACATAGACATCGTGGATTTAAGAAGTTTAACCACCACCGAGCATTCTTCTTACACAAATGTATTTTTCCACATGAATAAAGAGAAGAATGTTTTTTAGTAGAACAAAGTGTGTGGCAAGAATGTTTGGTAGGAAAGATACTATGTTTAGAGATATGATCACGCCAAAGTCTGACAATACACCCCCCTCCCGGGCGTGGTTGAGGACCAGGTTTATTTGGATGAAGACGATGAAACTTGGTTACCAAACGAGGAGCATGAACCTGCGTAGCGGGTTCCCAGGAATTTTCTTCCGGACATAACCTTTCCATGCTATTAAATACCATAAAGAGGAACCACAGAATCGAGAATCTAAAATGGCACGTACTTCATACTCCCAATGTCCTTGTACCAATAATGGAGCTGGCCGAGATGTGCTTGATGAAGTGGCATGCTTTAATAAAGACGTATGAAATACTGGATGTATTTTCAGAGAGGGAGGCAATTTCAATTTTGTAAGTTACTGGATTAACTTGACAAAGGACTTCATATATTTAGGATTAAATGTATTGTGATCTTTGAATGTAAAACTCTTGGTGGATAACCAAACTTTGTCATGTATTTTGTAAATGGGACCAGGTTGATGTTTGTCATATTGTAACTTATAATTGTATTTAGCTTGACGTAATTAGCTTGCAATCGTGTATGCACCTTTTGCATACGGGATAAAATGTCTTGAACCGCAGGTATTTTTTGGGATGTAACTGGTAAAGTGACAGGCAGTATTTGTGGATGTCGACCATACAGACCATAAAACGGGGTTTCTTTTATAGACGAATGATAAGAATTGTTATATGCTAGTTCAGCAAGCCATAAAAGATCTGGCCATATTGTAGGGGTGTCAGATCATAACAACGTAAATACTGTTTCAGTGTCTGATTCAATCTTTCGGTTTGACAATCAGTTTGCGGATGGTAACTAGTAGATAGAGCAGAGTCTATTTGTAAGGCTTGACACCAAGTCTGCCAAAAGCGAGCTGAAAATTGCGTGTCTCTATCTGAAAGGATTACATTTGGGAGTCCATGAAGACGGACAATATTTTGAAGTATAAGATTAGCTAGAGTACTGGATGTTGGAAGCCCCTTGCATGCTATGAAATGAGCGTATTTTGTGAGACTGTCTACAACTACCAAAACTGTGTTTGTATGATTTACTTCTGGGAGTCCAGTGATGAAATCCATTGTGATGCGTTCCCAAGGGTAGTTTGAAGTCGGTAAGGGAATTAATAATCCTTTTGGTTTACTATGTGTACTCTTGCAGCGAGCACAAACTTCACAGGATTGTACACATTTTTTTTTAACATCCTCAGAGAACGTGGGCCACCAAAAATATATTTTCAAAAGTTCCATGGTTTTTTTGAGGTCCTGGATGACCTGCCACAGGATGAGTATGCAGCCATTGGAAGGCTGTTTGTCTTAAATATTTGTTTGGTAAATATACTTGAGTCTCAAATAATGGTAAGCCTTGTTGAATGGTATGTTTATTGCTTTGCTGTAACCAATTCTGCCAATCTGTGATATTAAAGTGAGAGCGAATAAGATCTAAAAAATCATCAGCAGCTATTAAACAGAGCACTTTGGTCGGAGCTATAATAGACTGTGGTTGTTGTTTTTCATGAGAGAGAGAGAAGAGTCCTGTCTTGTGAGAGCATATGCTTTTCTATTTTCAGTGCCAGGACGGAAGGTTACAATAAAATCGAATTCTGCGAAGAACAACATCCATCTTAACTGTCTGGGAGTCAATATCCGAGCAAAACTCATAAACTTGAGATTCCGATGATCAGAGTATACTGTGATTTTATAGTTAGATCCTGATAGATAGGGTCTCCATTCTTTGAAAGCGTCTTTTATTGCTAAAAGTTCTTTCTCTGCAATAGTATAATTTTGTTCAGCGACATTCAATTTTCTGGACATGAATGCAACTGGATGGAGTTGTCCAGTATATGGATGACGTTGTGATAAAATGGCTCCTATAGCCACATCTGAAGCATCAGCTTCCACGATAAAAGGGTCCGTGACTCTCGGGTGGGCTAAAACAGGTGCAGTAGTAAATGCTTGTTTTAACATGATGAATGCAGCATTAGCTTCTTCAGACCAGCAAAAAGGAACGTTTTTGCGTAACAATCTAGTGATGGGCGCCACCTTATGGGAGAAGTGATCTATAAACCGTTGGTAAAAATTTGCAAAACCTAAAAAACATTGTACATCACATACAGATTTAGGCGTAGGCCATTCCATTACGGCTTGGATTTTTCTTTCGGTCATCTGCATTCCTTTACGTGTTAAAATAACTCCCAAAAACTCCACTGTGGTTACGTGAAATTCACATTTACTAAGCTTACAAAATAAATGATGAATTCTTAACGTATGTAAAACCTTTTTTACATGTTCTTTATGTAATTGTACTGAGGTAGAATAGATCAGAACATCTTCAATATATACAATTACAACAATATCAAGATATTCTCTTAGTACATCATTAAGAAAATATTGAAAAGCAGCAGGAGCATTACACAAACCAAAAAGCATTACCAGATATTCAAATAGGCCATAACGGGTTTTAAAAGCTGTTTTCCATTCATCCCCTTCACGAATACGAACCAAATGATAAGCACCTCATAGCTCAAGTTTAGTATAAATTATTGCATTCTTGACTTGATCTAATAGTACTGGGATTAATGGTAATGGATATTTATTCTTTACCGTAATCTTATTCATGGCTCTATAGTCTATGCATGGTCGTAATTCACCATTTGACTAGGGTACAAAAAATAGTGGAGAGGCAGCTGGTGAACGTGAAGGACGAATCAAATTATTTTCTAAACATTGATCAAGGTAGTTGCGTAAAACAAGATTCTCCTTTTCAGATAAAGCATGGATTCTACAATTTTGTATGATAGATCCTGGCAAGAGATCTATTTGACAATCATACGTTCTATGTGGGGGTAAGGTACTTGCGGCTTGTTCACTAAAAACATCTTCATATTCTTTATAAATGTGAGGTAAGCTAGTATCTTTTTCTGCTGCAGTAGCGATACATTGTGAAACAATTTTCTGATCATTATGTAAACAATTCTTTTGACAGAATTCTGAAAGAAAGTTAACTGTTCTTTCCAGTCGATATGTGGATTGTGTAATACTAGCCATGGCATTCCAAATATGAAACCATACTGGGGTGTTTGGATAATATCGAAAGAAACGCTTTCCTGATGTTCTTGACCAGTAATGTTTCTACAAATTGTGTGAATAGGTACAGTACCTCCAGATAATTCAGTTCCGTCCACAGCTTGTACAATCTCGGGTATTTGTTTTTTTGTAAATGTGAGTTTCAGTGATTTAACAGTGTGAGAATCTACAAAATTTCCAGTGGCACCTGAATCTATTTGAGCTTGAACTGTCTGCCATTTTCCTTGAATTATAATTTGTATAGAAAGTCGTAAATGTCTAATATGATGACTAGTTTTGGAATGTACAGAAGGGATCATTTTTGTACCCAAGAGATCCCCTTCCTTGATTCTTGGGCCTACTAGTTTTCCTCTGAATTTTCAAGCATAGCTATTTGTTTCTTTGAATTAAAATTTAAATCCGATTTATTTTTTGTTTTTGACAGACAATCTCTCACAAAGTGTCCTTTTTTACCACAATAAAGACATTGTCCCTTACGGCGACAAAGTTATTTTTCTTCCTTAGTTAGGGGTTGACGAATTGTTCCTATTTCCATGGGTTCGCCAGTATTATCTGATGATGAAGTGGATGTAGATATATTTCTATTTTGTGTAGAACGCCAGAAACTTCGTTCAGGACGTTTTCTGTCTCCTCTTCTTTCTGTAAGTCTATGATCTAATCTTAAAGTGAGATCTATCAAATCATTGCAAGTTTTAGGTTGAGGATCAATTTGTGCCAGAATATCTTTTAATTCGTCTTTAAGTCCCTGATAGAAAAGTGCGGCTCTTTTCTCTTCAGGCCAAGATGTTTCCATAACCAGACGAATAAAGTGAGAAAGATAGGTGATAAGATCTTTATTTCCTTGTCGTAGCTCTAAAAGTTCTTTATCCGCTGATAAGGTAATAGATCGATGATCAAAAACTTTTTCAAACTCTTGTATAAACATGCACCAATTGTATAATAGCCTACTATCTTGACGTACTAATGGTACTGCCCATGTAGCAGCATCTCCAGTGAAATATGAAATGAGGAAGGCTATTCTCGACTGTGGATCCGGAAAAGCAGCTGGACGGCATGTAAAATGTAACTCCACTTGCGTAAGGAAGATTTGTACTTTGGAGG
The DNA here is from genome assembly GCF_031143425.1 of Pleurodeles waltl. Lineage (NCBI taxonomy): Eukaryota > Metazoa > Chordata > Amphibia > Caudata > Salamandridae > Pleurodeles > Pleurodeles waltl. The sequence goes on along the minus strand of NC_090443.1, from coordinate 265,484,388 downwards.
AATCTCCTGAGAATCTTTCTGGAGCAGTAAGAGGAATTTGAGTGGGAACATGTACTGAAATGTTACTGGGAGAAGGAGAAACATGTGATTGGGCAGTGGCTCCTTGTTGCATTGTTGTTGTGCCATCTACCTTGGCTTGTAATTGTGTCACCTTAGTGACAAGAGCTGCTGTGGTATTTTTTGATTCTTGCAATTCTTTTTGTAATTGATTCAAAGCTTACATACCAGTATCCAAAGTGGCCATTTTTGAAACAGTAACACAAACCAAGAGGAAAATAAATTTTGTGGGCTTACTATTCTGTCAGAGTCGGATTCCTCGGGATTTGTGTCTTTGTTCTGTTATGATTTATTGTTGACAAATACCACTTCAAATAACATACTCAAAAGGGAAAAAGAAGATCAGAATGAAAGGCAATCTAAAAAGGAAAGTTGATAGAAGACAACTACAAGGATATTTGAACACTTATCCAATATTTATTATAAGGCAAGTAATATGCAAATAATCAATAATATATTCTCAAAATATTATTTGAGAAGAAATATTAGTATCCTTCAAATATGTTTATCTAATAATTAAAATAGTGTGAAATCTACAATGTCTTTTAGTTAACATCTTTTTGTCCAAAGTTGCACAGTGAATTTAAAACTATAACTTTTCAACTCTGTAAAAACACCTGTAAATCTTTCTTCTCGAGAACACAGTGAATTCTAATATTAAACCTTTCAAAAATAGAACGCGCTCGTGTATTGATTCTTTCTTTAAACAAACAAAACATTCAAATAAGAAATCGTTTCAGAAACTCGCGTGTAAATGTGTCTTATCCTTTGTATACTTAGAACGTGTCTGTTCAAACATTCAAGAAATACACAATTCAATTCGGTTGGAACAATTTGTGAAATCTGCAAATGACTGTGCTTTGTTTTACCTAAAGAATCCTTTCAAACAAAATATTTTTTACAAGAACGAACGTATAATTGTAACTAATCCCCAGGGCATATCTAAACTAAATAAAATAACACAAAGCTTCGGATATTCCAACATGCAATGTTATTAAAGGTCAAACACTCTGCTTTGATTTCAGTTTAACTAAACAATGATACTGCAGATTAAACAGACGATTTCGATTCATTTCCTTAAAGCAGGTAATGCCACCAAATGTTAAACGCTCGGCTTCAGTTCCGTCTCCAAAATAAACAATGTTACTAAATATGAAACTCTCAGTTTCAATTCGGTCTTAAAAAAAACAATGTTACTAAACATGAAACATTCGGCTTCGGTGCAATCTTTCAAACAAGAAATGTTCCTGAAAAGTAAACACTCTTACTACAGTGAGTCCGTCCACTCGCTTCTTGGAACTCCAGAGACCCTTCACTGCACAGCGGGGGTCCAAAAGGGCAAAACCTAGACGGGAACCGCAAAACCAAATCTAACCCAGGCAAGGTCCAAAATAGTAAGCACAGGGAATGGGGTGTGGTTGGTTTTTATAGCAGAACCACGCCCTCAATCATGAATATTCCAGAAAGAACTTCACCCTTAATCATGTATACTCCAGAAGGATGCTGGGAATTGTAGTTTAAACATAGACATCGTGGATTTGAGCAGTTTAACCACCACCGAGCACTCTTCTTACACAAATGTATTTTTCCACATGAATAAAGAGAAGAATGTTTTTTAGTAGAACAAAGTGTGTGGCAAGAATGTTTGGTAGGAGAGATACTATGTTCAGAGATATGATCACGCCAAAGTCTGACACTATTACAATGACTTGAGCCTGATCTTAGCAAATCTTCTCAGAACACGAGGAACCAAGGGTATTGGGGGGGGGGGGTGTGGGGGGGTGGAAACGGGGACGCGTAAAGCAACTGGTCGCACCAAGACATCTGAAACACATCCCCAAAAGCTCCTTGCACCGGATACTGGAGGCTGCAGAACGACGGGCAGTGCGCGTTCTCCCGAGTGGCTAATAGGTCTAACCGCAGAAAACCCCACATCCGAAAGATGTGAAGGACCAGATGCGGATGAAGACACCACTTGTGATCGGCTGAGAAATGCCAACTGAGACTGTCTACATGTACGTTGAGAACTCCGGGCAGATGATTTACTACCAAGCAAATCAGATGGTCCTGAGACCAGGACCAGAGTCTGCAGAGAAGGTACGACCCCACTCCTCCCTGCTTGTTGATGTACCACATCACAATAGTATTGTCAGTCAAGACTTGAACTGATTGACTGGGAAGAGACGGGAGGAATGCCTTGAGAGCCAGACGTATCGCCCGCAATTCTAACAGATTGCTATGAAAAGTCTGTTCCACTGGAGTTCAAAGACCTTTGATCTCCAGGTCCCCAAATGAGCTCCCCACCCTCAAGTGGAAGCATCCTTTATGACAGTGGCCACTGGAGGAAGTAGTAAAAACGGCTTTCCTTGGGAAAGGTTGCCGTCCACAGCCCACCATCGTAGATCCGCTGCAGCGTCTCTGGAGATCGATATCGACTCCTCAGGATCCCCTTTGTGTTGAAACCACTGCCTGCGGAGGCACCACTGAAGAGCCCTCATGTGCCAGCGTGCATGAGTGACCAACAGAATGCAAGAAGCTAACAGACCGAGCAGGCGCAGGATCTTGAGGACTAGAACAACTGCTCCATTTTGAAACATTGGAATCAACACTTGAATGTCCTGAATCCGCTGAGGCGGAGAGATAGGCCTGATTCAATGTTGTATCCAGTACTACCCCTATGAACAGGAGGCGCTGAGAGGGCTCCAGGTGAGACTTGGGCATGTTTATCAAAAAGCCCAGACTGAACAACTGAGTTGTTCTTTGCAAGAGATGCAGCAGGGGCTCTGGAGACTTGGCTTTGATCAACCAATCGTCAGGTAAAGAAATACCGATATTCCCTTCCTCCTCAGACTTGCTGCAACCACCGCCATCACCTTCCGTGAAGACTTGAGGTGCTGAAATAAGACCAAACGGAAGGACTGCAAACTGGTAGTGTTGCGACCCCACCAGAAACCGGAGATACTTCCTGTGAGACTTGATAATAGGGCTATGAAGGTAAACATCCTGTCAGTCGACAGACACCGTCCAATCCTCTTTGTTCAACGCCAGAAGCACCTGCGCTAGAGTCAGCATCTTGAATTTCTCCTGCTTGAGGAACCAATTCAAAATCCTCAGATCCAGGATAGGTCTCAATCGACCATCCTTCTTGGGGATCAGGAAATATCTTAAATAACAATCCTGACCCCTTTCCTGCTCTGGAACCAACTCCACTGCACCTTTTAATAACAGGATTTGAACCTCCTGCTGCAACAACAGGAGATGGTCTTCTGAATAAAACGAAGGACGGGGAGGGATGGGAGGTGGAAACTCCTGAAAAGGAAAGGCATATCCTTTCCTCACATTATTTAGAACCCAGTAGTCTGATGTGGCTAACTCCCACTCGCGGAGAAAAATACGTAACCTTCCCCCTACAGGAGAAGTGTGACTCAAAATGGGTAGAAAGCTAGGGCTGCTTCACTTGTTGTCCCCCAGTGGAAAAGGATGATGCAGGGTGCTGCTGGGTGGCCCCTCTTGTCTGAACCCTCCTCCGCCCTCTAAATGATCTATATGGGAGGCTGGCAGGCTGTTGGACTGTGGACTGGGGTCCCCCACAATAAATGGCTCCACGCCCAAACCACCTGAACCTCTGAAAGGGCCTGAAAGGGATAGTAGTGGAAGCCTGCTGAACCAAAGACGTCACTGTGGCCCTACTGCCCTTGACGCACTCTAAGGCAGAGTCAGCTTTGGCTTCAAACAGCTTTTCTCCACCGAAAGGCAAGTCCAATAGAGTGGTCTGAACACCTGTAGAAAAGCCAGAAGACCTCAACCACGCATGCGTCCTGGTAGCGATTGAGGTACCCATCGCCCTGGCCACTGAGTCTGTAGAATCCAGACCAGACTGAATAATCTGCTTAGCCGCAGCTTGAGCGTCTGACAGGAGCTCACCAAACTGCCCCTGCATATCCCGCAGTAAGTCCGGAACTACAGCTTTAGCCGCGTCAGTCATGGCGTGTACATATCTCCCTAACACACAAGTAGCATTTGCCGCTTTCAGGGCCATAGTGCAGAATGAAAAAGTCTTCTTGGCTGACTGCTCCATCCTCTTGGACTCTCTGTCCGAAGGAATAACAGGGAAGGAGACTGGTGCAGAACGTGACGAACATGAGGCCTGGGCTACTAAACTCTCTGAAGTTGGAAGCTTTGACAAAAATCCCAGATCTACCGGAGCCACCCTATACAGTCTTGCAACAGATCTGTTCACAGCTGGCGATGACACAGGCTTCCTCCAAATCTATAATATAGGCTCCATAAGAGCATCATTAAATGGAAGCAAGGGTTCTGCTGAAGCTGAATAAGGATGCAGGACCTCGGTCAAAATATTCGCTTTAACCTCAGTAGCCGGCAACGGAAGGTCGAAGAAATGTGCCGTCTTCCTGACCACAGAATGGAAAGAGGCCACTTCCTCTGTAAACTCCCCTGGAGATGAAAGATCCCACTCCAGGGAAGTGTCCAGCCCACTGGCTGAGTCTAGGCCCTGATATTCCCCCAAGGGCTCAGCAATCTCTCCTCCTTCTAGTAGCTGTTTCTGCTACTCTTGTTCTTTTAAGAGCCTCAGTGCTCAACCTGACCTCCAATCTCGGCGTCGACATAGAGTTAGCAGACTTCGATGACACCGGCTTCAGGACCGATAGACGCGGACCAGGAGAAGGAGTAGACCCACTAAGATCCAAACCGGATCCATCCGGCGCCGGAGCTGATCCCATCGGCGCTGTGGATACCTGAATCTCCGTCATCAGCGTCGACTGTGTATGTCGACTGTGTATGAGGCAACATCACCGGCGCTGCAGGTCTATAAGGCGTTGCCAGCGATGCCTATGAGGCTAAGTTATCGGCGCGGAACCGGCACCCTAAGCCAGATAAAAAGGCATGAAAGGCACCCACTTATTAGGGGCCGGGGAGCCCAATGTGAATTCCAAAGGACCCGCGGGACCAGCCGGTGCACCAGCAGCGGCCATAGCACTGAACATGTTAAACATGGCATTCAAAAATGTCGCCAGATCTGTTTCCGGAGCAGGGAAGGCAGAATACCGCAGATTTTCCTGCAGCACTTGCGCCGGCTGGGCATCAGAGTCCTGCACCCCAGGCGAAAAGCATGGACTCTCTTGGGGTGCAACCACCTCGAAGACCGATGGCGCCGGAGAAGCCTGAGGGCTTTGAGGCTGTGGAGTCACCATAGGACTAACCACCCACGTCGCAGTCTAGATGGAGACATGGATCGTGAACGACCTCTAGCCGAATGACGCCGAGAGACGTGTCGGCGCCAGTTCTTATGCTTCTTCGAAGAAGTATGCGATGACGATCTGCGATGGCTTCTGTGCCCTTTCATCACCTTAGCCAGAAAGAGTTTGGCTTCTCTCTCCTTCAGTGCCTTCGGATGCATGCTTTGGCAGGACACACACTCCTCCACGTCATGCTCTGAACTTAGGCACCAAAGGCAGTCATCGTGAGGGTTCATAACCGATATGCGACCCCTGCTCTCCCGACAAAGTTTAAACCCTGACTTCCTAGGAGGATACACTATAACCAGAGACAAAAAGGACACCTTTGAAACAGTAACTAGAGCTAGGAGAAAACCGTTCGCGTCGAAGGCACGGAAAAAAAGGGAACTGACGTCAGCATGCCAGCGAGGACCTCTAATTGCCACAGTGACGTCAGATGGAGTCGCATGCGGAGCCTTGCAATTGTGATGTCCTTGTCGACGCGGAGAGCTGGGAAGAAGATTTTCCGTTCAATGCTGGCGCATTGGGAGAATTCATAAGGTGAGGAATCCACAGGTAGTTGTATCCATCAGAATAGTATTTTTGTGCATAATTACACACCATAGGAGTCAATGGAGAAATACTTATAAAATTCAGGCAATGCGTTTACCAATGTCTCCTTTTGCAAGTGTGTTGAGGTCGACAGTGGACACTATGGGCCAGCTGGAGAAGTACGGGCGGCTCCCGGTTTTGACGGGAGCAGCTTAGAAAGTCGTTGGAGCTGGTGCCAGGCAACTTCAGGGGACTACTTTGAAAAGCACTGAACAGGTGGACTTAAAGGTAAGTCTGGTGGGTCCCCTGGGAGTGTCGAGGTCACAAGGGGTAGGAGTCCCTTGGGGAACAGCTGGATCTTCGGTGCAGGGCAATCGGTGAGCCAAGAGCTGTGCACAAAGGCGCCCTTGGGACCAGGAGGTAGGTCACTTTGAGGATCGCTTGCAGGCCAAAAGGGGCACTCTGGTGGGAGATCCTGGTGGTTTCTTAAGACCCTTGACTGGGAATGGACTGTCCTTCTTGGTGTCAGATGTTAGGTGACCACTACTATCTGGGGCAATGGTGTCGTTCGGCTGCTGGAGGGCGCACTGCCACCAAACTTGGCACACATTCAGTGTTTGTCATCATGGTCAGTCGGGTGGAGTTTGGTCTGACTGCAGCACCCAGTTCCTTGGTCAGCAGCCAGTCAGTGAAGTGGACTTCACTGGGTCTTTGATTGCAAGAGTGTGATGCCTTCACTCTTGGAGGGAGATCTTCGGTGATTTCTGAAGTGTGGACGTCCTCTGTGGGTTTGTAGAGTCCTTCCATTGTCCAAGCAACCACTCAGCGGCAATTGTCAAGTCCTGGGTGCAACAGGCAGGGTTTAGTGCCTTTTTCTTCGTGACGCAGGACTTCAGTTCTCAAGCCTTGGGTCTTCTTTGTTGCTGGTCTTCTTTTGCCCTTAGAATCGGATTCTCTGGTCTTCTTTTGACCTTAGAATCGGATTCTCTGGTCTGGGGATGCCCAATAAATACTGTATTTAGTGGCCATTTAGGGGAGTACCTGGTAGTGACCAATGGGTCATCTGCAGTAGTGGGTGTAGCCACCCTAAGTGTCCACTTCCTGTGGGCAGAGGTCACCTCCCTACACCTGATTGGCTAATTTTCTACCATGCCAGATGGAGGAAAATGAAATGGAGGGGTCACCTCACATTCAACATCTTAGGGGTGGTGCAACATGGGGCTGACCACTCCTCCTGTCCTTTCCGTGTTTTCTTGCCGTTGCTTCCGCCAAAAGTGGTTGTTTGCAACAGGAGCAGCCATCTGCTGCTAGCAGCAGGCTTGGGGGTCGAGTTTCAAGGGCGGTAAGCCCTTTGAAGCTTGTTAGCAGGGCAGTGCACTTTCCTGAGGGAGGTGGGTGTTAACACCTCCCCACCCAGGAAGGGCTTTGTTCCAGGATCCGAAGAGCAGGATTTCTCACCCCAGGGTCCCAGAATCTATCTTGTCTGGAGGTGGCACGCTGCCTGTGACTGGCAAGCAACCATGCCAGGGTAGTTAAGTTTTGCAGGGTGCATCTATAAGGTGATCCCTGGGTGCATTTTAGAATGATAAATCCAATGTGGTACCAGCATTGGATTGATACCAAACAACCCAGAGTTCAAAGTAGCCATCATGTAGCTGTGAAACTAGTACTTACCAATGTCCAGCACATGTATTAAAATGGCTGCTCTGTTCACTTATTATGTCCAAGGTTTGGCAAGGAGACAGTAGGGTCCTACTGCCCACAAATACAGTATAGTGCATCCTTCCTTAGGGCTGAGAAGCCTGCCACAGGGGTGACGTACATATATTTCATGCAGTGGACAGGAAACACAGGCTGTGTGCCATGTAGAGTTTGCTTTTTAGGATTGTCCCAAGACACTCAGCCTGCAATTGCAGTGCTGGGTGCATGGCCCTTGAGGGTGGCACAATCTGTGCTGCTGCCATCAGGGGCCTTGCCTTTGTACCCTATGCACTGTGGGAACCCAAGTACCAGTTACTAGGGACTTATAGTGGCAGCTAAGAGTGTTGCCAATTGTGCCAATGCATCACAACAGTTTTGGGAAAAATATCTGGCCCAGGGAACCTCATTAGCAAAGGCCCTGGGCACTAATAACTTAGAAACCACATCAAATACCAGGCAAGAAGTAGGGGGCTAACTATGACAAAAGAGGCTTTTTCTCAGTACTCCGTTTCATTTGCCTAATTATCGCAGCACATGCTTTTTATACCAAAGTGCGACTGCTTCAATAAACACATTGAAATTCACTTCACTTCACATCTTGTGTCTTGCCTTAGCACGCACTAGTACTGTTACCAGGACTTCACTGAGGAACCAGAGTGTCATGCTGAGGTTGCTGTAATCACTTTTTACCCAGACAGGTTTGGTGGTTAGGGGAAGCACTGTCAGTAAGCCAGGAGTTAATCTGCCACGCTCTGTGGTGCTGCAAATCTGTACACGCAGTTCCATTACCAAAATGGGAACCACATAACATGGCGCCTTCGGTTCCCATTTAAGTGAGCTAGCCAAGAGTTAGGCCAACAGCTACCAAATGGTGGGAGTTGCACTCAGTCTTCCACGGTTGGTGGTGCTGCAGTCCAGCGCACACAGTACTACTACAAAAATGGGAACCTCACAATACTCTTCTCACTTTACATCTTGACTCCCCCACTCTCTGGTCCAATCGCAACATTTTGTCCATGCGTCTCTCCATCTCATTCAACTGTAAAATCCTTGTCTCTCCATCTGTTCTCTCCTCTAACTCATCTTCCCGCTTAGTCTCCTCCACCATTTCTACTGTATTGTTTTTTACCTCCACTTTCATCCTCTCCTTCCTTTGTTTCTTTCTCACCTCTCTTATCAATTGACTGTTGATATAACAAGAATGAACTCATTCTGGCTAGCATGTCATTCATTTGGACTAAGACATTCATTAATTTGACAAAACAGTATCAAGCAATTGTGTCACAAAATAGTGCCAAAAAAAAAAAAAAGACAACTCATTTTGACAACCAATGATTAGTCTGATGTTCGATAAATACTTTATTTCGGCATCCAGTGCCATAAAGTCACACAACACATCAATAAATAGTGAATTTCATAAAATTATTCCAATAAAATGAAAAAAAGCGCAATGAGTGCAACAGTACAATTTGGCATACAATTCATAAGTTGCAAACTAAAAATGGAAAGTGCAGGTGCAACCACAGAGAAATATTGACCAACTACCTTCTAATGGGCCACATGAAGGGCATGCAAAGAAAACATGGGCGGTGGACTCATGAAATGAGCTACAGCTAGGGCACTGCGAATTGAGGGAAGTCCTGTTCTGCCATTTAGAAGTGAATGTATTAAGAGGGAGACAGCCAAATCGAAATTACTTAAGGAGCTTCTTATCACTTGGCTCGGAGATGCCATCGAGATAGGGCTCCAGCAAGCAGCCTGGTGGATTTATAGTCCTGTGGCAGAAGGGAGAGATACGGACTGCGCTACCCGTTGCCAATAACAGGACTTCACCCTTTCCTTAGAGGTGTAAACCCCGAAGGGGGACGGTTCCACAAATCTCCCAACCCGTTGGCAATTAGGGATGATTTAACTAAATTAATCCACTCGATCTTTTTTAAGGTGTCAAGCAAACAGACTTCTCTAAGGGCGGTAGCATAGAGGGACAATTCAGGAGCCGCATTAATTCTCCTCCAAAATAGAAATGGTCGGAGTTTGGCTGTTGCTGCTAATGTTTTGCGAGCCATTTCCAAGAGCAGGGGAAGGAGCGGAGTACTTGGGGCAAGAGCACAAGCTTTCCCAAGAACACATGTTCAGTGCGGAAGAGATTGTTTACATTCTCAAATCCCCAAAGTTCCGCCCCGTAAAGTGCAGCGCTAACTGACTTCATTTCATAATTCTGAAGGGCTGCAGCTATGGGTCTGCTGGTAGTTAAATGGTGCTCCATTAAAAGAACCCCGACCAGTTGTCTAAACTTCAGGGACGTGGAATTAATATGGGCTTTCCAAGACCTTTTGTTCGATTGGTTGACCTCAAGATATTCAAAGATTTTGACATGTTTAAGTTTCAAAACACCCAGAGAGGGATACCCCCCATAGGATCTATGTGGGTTGATTGCCATAAACATGGCTTTAGATGTGTTTATTTCTAGCCCTCTCAGGGAGCAGAAATCTTCTAAACGATCCAATAGCAACTGGAGTCCCCTTGGAGTTTTGGAAACTAACCAGGTGTCATCAGCGAATAGAAGGGTTACAATTTTATCCGTAACTAGGGCTGGAGCATCAGAGGGCTGAGAAGTGAGATGCTTGAACGACCTGGTTCAGGTATAAAGAAAAAAGGGTTGGAGCCAATACGCATTCCTGATGTACACCCCTGGTTACCCTTACTGGATCAGTAAGCGGGCCTTGCCTTCCCCATCGTACTCTCGCAAAGTTGGCATTATGGAGACGAACAATTATGTCCAAGCTCAATGAAGGCATCCCCACGTCACTGACCACCTCCCAGAGTTTGCCTTTGGGGGATCAGGTCGACCCCAGATTTCAGGTCTATAAAGGCTACCCTTTCCAATTACTACAACTTTCCAGTTAAAGAGCATGAAGCGGAAAGCCTGGTCAGTAGTGCTCGTTCCGGGCCTGAAGCTAACCTGGAATGATGATAAATGTTATTGTCAGTAAACCAGTTGTGGGTTTTTGATAGTAGAGTGCAACAGACACCTGCTGTATTGTGTCTATGAGGCTTATGGGCCTATAATTACCTGCTGGCAACCTTTCTTATAGATAGGTATTACCTCTGCGCCCCTCCATGACTCAGGGAATCAGTGCTCCCCTGGCAATTGCATTGGATAACAGTAAAATATACAGAGCTCAATTATCTTTGTCATGTAGAAAAAGATCATCAGGGATGCCATCGGGGCCAGCAGCTTTAGAACGTACTATGTTGTCAATACAGTTACGTATGTCACCCAAATTAAACAGACAATCGCAGCAGCTAATGCTCAGCTGCAAAGAAAGGAAGGAGCATGATTAGTCATAGGTTGGCTCTCTACATTGTAAAGGGAATTAAAGTAGTGGAACCAGTCCTGGGATGGATATTATTGCCAGAGGCGGCAGATCCCCTACATCCCCCCCCATGGCGGCCATTGCTTACCAATGTCCAGAAAGATTTGGAATCTTTACGTTCGCGGGCATCCTTGATACACCTCCATCTCGCCTCATACCAGTCCCGCCTGGCCGTGATCAGTGTCAGCTTAAACTTCCTCCTGCAAGGTCCTGATGAGGAAAACATCTTTCTGCTATACTGCCCTGATTAAGTTCTTGATTAAACCACTAGGCTCCATCACTGAGTGTTTGTTTAGGTGAAAACTGAAGAGTTGACTTAGTAAATGACAGCTCCAATCTTTAAGAATTTAGGACATCAGGGCTATCTGTAAGCAAACCATTTCACTGAACACTGTAGATCGATTTTCACCCAGATTAAGAGGCCCCTGATGGAAGGCCCACTTTACTGGGAATACCAGGAAGATGGTAGGTTGCATAGCCCGGTTTATGCGCTGGTTCGAGAAGCCAGGTTTCCTGCAGAATGCAAATATCATAAGAGTCCATAAAGGTGTTCCAGGGGGGCAACAATTGTTTGGATTTAAGTCCCGCCACACTCCAGGAGACAATGTTTACTTTAAGTTGAACATTCTGAGCAATTGGCAAAAGAAGAGAAGTGGCCAGAGAGTAGGACTGGGCTGCTGATGGCCTGCGAGCATCATTTGGGGCAGATAAAACTGCCTGGGGTGAAATAATGGAAACCTTCCTGCTACTAAAGTGACCCATACCTTCTAGGTGGCCTTTATCACAGCAACAGCTGGCATATCTCTCAGGGCTGTTAGAGCTACCTGGGGAGGCCTGTGCCTCCACCAGCTGAGGTCAATCTAACTTGAAACAAACCGAACCATCATCTAAAGCACCATTGGTGGGTAACACTTGAAAAGGGAGAGGCAGATCAAACATGAAAGAGATCGCAGATCCACCCGGGGGGTTGGGTCTTTGATCCAAGGCCACTAGATCTTCAGCTAACTGCTCATTCGCTAAGAGGAGTTCAATGCAATCAAAGGGGGAACTCGATGCACTGTGCCGTCTGGCCCTCAGAATGCCTTTTCTGACAGAGACATTCTCTGGTGTGGTGGATCCAGTGTGTGACCTTGTTTTTCAATGAGACCTCCCCTTCAAACCCCCGCTAATTAAAGTTTGATACATTTGTCATAGGAATTTTGCGGGGGAAAGAGTGGTAGTACGGTCTACATGTGGGCTACAAGAGTATCAGCCATCCCATGATGCGCAGGGTAAGGGTGCTATGGTCATTACTCTAAGGATAACTAGAGGCAGTTCCAGCTAACTTGCCCGCGGGTGCAGAGGAACCCTTATGGCTGACGCCAACAGGAGTCCCATGGATTGTGTTCTCCTGTACCGGGCCTGAGTGTACAACAGGGTAACCTGCAGGAAAGGGAGAAGAAGAATAAATAGATGTAAGAGCTAGGACGATGGGCGTAGCAGAATTAGCAGTGCCCTCCAAACATTTTCTTGCCTTCTCTTCCATAAGGCGCACCACAGTATCCCCGAGGTCACCAATCAGACTTGAGGGCTGCTATTTCTTACCTAAGTGCATAAATGCAGCCAGATAGATCGTCAGGTACAGGAGATTGGTGAACCTGGTGATTAAGTGGGCAGCCTATCCCATCTTGGGTAGAAGCAACTACAGGATGCTAGGATGTAGAAACTTCAGGTGGGCGTGAAAGTGGTAGAAAGCGATTGTTGTAAGAAATGGGGGAAACGGGGGGCATTAGCAGCAAGTCATTTGGGGGGTTGGGACTATGGATGGGTCTAAAGAGTTTTGAGATATTACGTTGGTTTTACTTCACGCCCCGTCCCTAGCTTTACTAAACAGGTTAGATATGCTTTCCTGTTTGTATGGCACCACATGGGATGCTAGGCACTGGATAGGACCCTTGGGAAGTGCAGTAGCAGACGATGGCACAAGTATTTCTTCACAGTCCACCAAGAGATTGTCAATGTGATCATGTATATCATTGTCGCCTGATTTGTTTTAAAGGTTTTTCCTACACTTCTTCACCCGGACCTCCTTCAGTCGCCTTTCATTTAGCCATCAAATCAGAAAAATACAAATTAGATCAAGTAGGTCCTTCACCTACAAACAAACAAAAAAGGACTATGGAGGGGTGAGGGGGGAGATTCCAGGCTCAGCCGCCTCCAGGCTCTGATGGGCACGGACAGGCCTGCCCTTGGCCCCAGCACGTCCCTCGCAGCAGTAATGCAGGTGGATACATCCAATGGCGCAGCAACATCCTGGGAGATGCTCCTGCCGCTAAGCCCCTTGGGACAGAGTGTTCTGGACAATGACTGTGGTGATGGTGATCTCGCGCAGCAGGAGTGTAGCTGGACATTATCTCTCAATTGCACAGCAACTTCCTGGGTGCGGCTCCTGCCACTAAGCCCTATGGGACAGAGTCAAGGACAATGACTGTAGCGATGGTGATCCTGTGCAGCGGGAGTGGAGATGGACTTTATATGCCCAATGGCGCAACAACTTCCTGGGAGCAGCTCCTGCCGCTAAGCCCCCTGGGACAGAGAGTCTAGAACAAGGACTGTAGATATGGTGATCCCGCACAGCGGGAGTGCAGCTGGACTTTATACGCCCAATGGCGTGGCAACTTCCTGGAAGCGGCTCCTGCCACTAAGTCCCCTGGGACAGAGTGTCCTGGACAATGACTGTAGCGATGGTGATCTATGTTCTTTTTTTAGTAAACCAAGATTAAGGGAAACATGCATGGTGGAAAATTTAGATTTGACAACTAAAATGTTGCAATTCTTTTTACAAGGAACAAATTATAAGCCTGGTATTTTTTTTTTCTTTTAAAGGAAGGACTGCAGTCTTCAATTCATATTTTCAAAATATATTTCTGAATTACAGAAGATATTTTTAAACACTTACATAGAAACACTGTGAGCCTACAAGAACAGCTTGGAGGTCAGCTTTCCTGCATGCATGAAGAGGTTCAGCAGATAAAACACCATTGGGGAAATCGCATCGCCAGTTTGACCTACCCAGTCAATTCCAGGGAGCTTGGATGACAAGGTAGGTCAGAATGACATTGCGCTCTTCTGTTAAATTGTCTTGGTAGAAGAGCGCCCAGCATCCATGCAATCCCCAAGGGGCACAGGAAGGGTCTCCACATTCAGAGGTTTATGATTTCAATATAAGATTTCAGTTATTTCTAACATAGGCAATAGAAGTAGAGTTTTTTTTTACTCTCTTAGTAAGGGTTAGACACAACAAACAGACACTGAAGAATCGCCACCTGATCTGTGTGACTGTATTAAGCGAGAAACATGTTGACCATGATTAGCAGTTCTGTAGGTGTAAGGAATACTCGCACACAGTTCCATAATATCTAAATCTCTAATTAGAGTGGTAGGCATACATTCAGTGGTGCCAGGTTGTATTAAGATAGTTTTCTTTGGCACCTTTAGCAGCTTTTCCAGCCCCTCTCACATCCACTCACTACTAGCATTCTTTCTTAAAAAGATCTCTGGCAAAGAGCCCTCTAGTAGGGCCAGTCAGGCATTGCAGTGCCGGCCTGGCGAGGAGCATCGCCCGATGATGAAGCATGTCACCCAATGGTGAGTGAGGGCTACTGTTCCTGTAAGACTAATGCATATGGTGACTGAAAAGACCACCCTACCCTAATTGGTGAAATGGAATCCTTTCTTTTGGAGCAGTGCATCTTATTTCAGTTATAGGTTCACTACCCTTACTGACCAACAGATTGTGGAAGCTAGCTCTTTAACGCAAAGAACAGTAGGTGCTTCCAGTGAGTTGTTTTGTAGTCAGGGGCCCAGTCTTGGGGTGACTGCTTGGTTCGAGTGCATCAGGCTCCACAGCAGCAAGTACTCCCCCCCACCGTTCCCCCCACTCCTTCCTCCGAATATCCACACAGCACACAGACTACAATGGGCTGTGGCTGGCTGAGGGTGAAGTATTCCTGGTTGGAAACATCACTGGGTAACTCCCAGGACTGGAAGAATCCAGTTCCAATACCACATGCTGGCTGTCGGACCCAGTCTCAAACTGAAGAGTTCTCACTGGCTTGACTTAATTGATTTTCCAGGGAACAGGCACATGCATGCAGCATAAAGATTGCGCTTTTGAAGGCAGCATGTTCAGCCTTCAGCCATGGATCAAGAGCAGAGTAGTCATAGCCATGACTATTTCATCCATCCTCTATTGCACATTATAATCACCTCACAGCAGCAATAAGTTATTTAAGTGAACGTCTGCCGATGGATAATTTTGAACTATTACATACTAGAAAGTGCAATGAATTGCGTGACATTAGGTTTTTGTACAGGGTCAAATAACCTAAATGTGTTATTCTAATCCTTGATGAGTGACGCTTAGCAGGACTGTCCGTCCAAAGAGAACACCTAACCAGTGATACAAATTGAAATTGAATGTGAAAGGACAGGATGAAGCGTCCTTGCGTGGCTCCTTGGAGGTTGAAGTATATTTAACAGAAGAAGAGCAGAGCAGAGCAGAGCAAAAAAAAAAAAAAAATAGGCCTGTGGACTACAGTCCCATGAATCTCAACCTTAATTAAAATGACATACATGGAACACAAATAAGAAATAATTATATTTTCCTGCTGGAGTTGAACGGTGAGAACAGTTTACTACTTCAGTAGGACTACTGTGTAATGCACACCTTTTCACAAGTTCACTATGAATAGGTATCCAATTAACTTTTTTTTTTTTACTTTTCACTTACATTTGGCAAAAATAAGCCTAGGAAATCAAAATGTGTTTGGAGAAACAAAAAATACTCACTTGGCCTTTGCCGGGATGCTCCTTTGGAACAAACAGAGAAACCACTGATCCATATTTCTGACATTCTTCCCTCATGTCTTCAACCACATCTATGAGACAATGAATACTGCTCAGTAAGGAACAGGTCCCAAAACAGGATTATGCCTGACCAAAAACAAGCATCTATGTAAGCAGTACCAGGTACTGCGTATAACATGCCCATGAGATCAAAATAGGTCAATAAAATATGCCACATTTATTGCAAGTATGAAAAAGAAGGAAAGAAAAGTGAAACGGCAGTATTCATAATTAAAAAATAATCGAGTAATTCTTTTTTTCCAATCCAAGTAAAGGCAGCAATACAACAGGACTGTGAAACGAGGAAGGAAAGAGAAATACTGATCAGGCACTGTGACAGCATAAATGCAAGACTGAACATCAAATGATATTAGGGGAGTTCTAAAACTTCTAAAATTAAAGAATGGGAAACTCCCATGGCAGACTGTTATACCCTTTAATAGATTTTCTTGGGGTACATTATGCTTTTTGGGTGATTTGTATAGGTTAAAGGGGCCTTTAGGCTGCATAATTAAAGAAGCTACTAGAATACATTTCGATTTCTTCATAAACGCAGTCTTCTTTTCAAAGAATTCTGAGGCTTTGTGTAGGGTACTGAACTGAAACGGAAAAAGAAATCTAGATACAAGTCCTCAAATTGGGAAAGCAGAAAGTAAAATTCGAAAATTATGATTCCCATACATATATGAATGGCAACTTCAGCCAAAAACTAAAATAACACAATATCAACATTTTGACAACAAACCCCTTGAGGGTGAGCTTACCAAATTAGGAGACAACCTCAACCGCACTTAAAAGCTAGGACCCTACTTTGCATTTAAACCAAGCACTTGACCTATTCAGACAGCCACACCCAAGCCACCATGGAAACTGCTGAGACAAAGAATCCAAATCTTGGTACAAAACACCACAACCACACTCAGTTCCCTCAGACACCACACTTTCCCCAACATATGAACTTTGGTACAAACATAAAAACGCTATAACACTGGTCAAATTGAACTCTATCACAAAACAGACTGAGCACTGGATGATAGCTCACTTTGAAGTAATTTGTTAATGTATCAACTGTAGGAAACTGGCCCCTTGTTGCGGAACCTCCCCCCCCCCCAACCCCCGCACACACTTTGTGGCTGATATTTGATGCCAAATTGACTAAGTGGGTGCTGGGATCCTGCTAACCAGACCCCAGCATCTGTGTTCTTTCCCTAAAACTGTCTCCACAATTGGCACACAGATAAGTCCTTGTAAAAGGTACCAGTGGTATCAAGGGCCCTGTGGCCAGGGAGGGTCTAAGGGCTACAGCATGTACAGGACCCATCACCAAACACATGCACACTGTCTACCTCTCCCTCTCTGGTGCCATGGCCACAAACCCCTGCCTGTGGCATAGATAAATCACCCCTCCAGCATGCCTTATAGCCCTAAAGCAGGGTGCAGCATACCATAGGTGGGGGCACAGTTAAATTGGCAATATGCCCCTGCAGTGTCTAAGTCCATTTTTAGACCCCTATAAGTGCAGTGTCGCCTTACTGAGTACGTGGGCTGGGAGTTTGTCATTACGAACTCCACAGCTCAATGATGGCTTCACAGAATGCTGGGAAGTTTGGTATCAAACTTCTGAGCTCAATAAACCCACATTGATGCCAGCATTCCATTTATTGTAAAATGCACACAGAGGGCATCTTAGAGATGCCCCTGACGTTTATTCAACTTTCTAGGGTGTGGCTGACAGGTATATGCCAGCCTGCCATCACCAGAGAAGATTCTGACCCCAGGGGGTGAGGGCCTTTGTGCTCTCAGGGGTCGTGGACAAAGCCTGCTCTAGGTGGAGGTGCTTCACACTGCCCCCTGCAGGAAGATCAACACTTGGCGGTGATCCTCAAAGGCTCCTCCCTTTTATTCTGCTGCCTCACGGCACAGGTATGTGCCCCCCTTCCCAAAGGGGCACAGGAAGAAAGTGATGTGATTGCTACTAGGAAGGCTGGCTTTAGGGAGAGTGACTTTAGATCTGATTTGTGCATTGATTCAAATGGTTCTGCCATCAATTGCATTAACACTGTGTTTTGGTTTCACCAACCGCAGTGTTGGTGCCGATCTTGATGGTGCAACTCACTTTGATCCTTCTAGGAATCTCTTCACTATTGTGGATGTAAAGAGGGTGGATCCTGATGTGCCCCTAGTGTATGCCACTATTGCTGCCAGATGTACCATTATTGAGGCGTAGGTGAGGCCACTGTCTAGCAGATGGGTGAGGTATATTAGTACTGTGTTATGCTGTGTCCTCGAGCCCTTCTTATTGCTGTCTGTGCACCAATGGATGTATCTCTTCCATTTAAGTGTGCAGCAATTTAGTGTGCTTGGTTTCCCTGCTTCCCTCTGGATTTTCATTGCCCTTGTACGTTGTATGTCTCCTAATTCTAAGTATTCAGGAGCCAATCTGCTAGGTTGAGTATTGCTGGTTCTGGGTGAAATACTTCCCCGTGTTGTACTGTCAGTAGGTCCTTCACTAGTTTCAGTGAGGTAATTTTGTCCCTGGACATCTCCAGTAGATCAGAGTACCAGGTCTGCCTTGCCCATTGTGGGTCTAAGAGAATGATTATGCTCCTTGAGTGTCTGGCCTTTTCCATCACCCTATGGATTAGAGGACTTGGAGGAAAGCCGTATGCAAATTTCCCTGACCAATTTATTGACCGGGCATTCCTCTTTGACCAGGGGTGTGAAAACCTGGAGGCTAAGTGTTGGCATTTTGTTTTGTTGCTATGATGAACAAGGCTATGCTTAATGTGCTCCAGGCGTTGAAAATCCTTTGGATGACTTCTTGCTTTAGTTCCGACTTGTGTGAGCTGTTCTCTTTTCTGCTTAGTTTGTCTGCCTCTGTGTGGAGTTCTCCTGGTAGGTGAATTGCTTCAAGAGTAATTTGGTGCTGTATTGCCCAGTGACAGATGTCTTGGGCTAGATTTGACAGGGTGATGGATTTGGTTACCACTTGTTTTTTTAGATAGAACATGGTGGTTGTATTGTCCGTCTGTATCAGAATTGTCGACTGTGCTTGGAAGGCTTTTTGGGCTAGGAAGACTGTTTTCAGCTCTAGGAAGTTGATGTGTTTCACTGTATCTGAGCCGTTACGTAGATCCGATACCTTCAGAGGGCCAGTGTGAGCTCTCCAGCCCTTGTGTGATGCATCCGTAGTTATGATCACGGTTGGAGCTGGTGTCTTGAAAGGACCCTTTATGCTCATGTCTGTTGTGTTCCACCATTGCATCTCCCTTTGTACTTTAGTTGTGACAATCACTAGATCTTTCTAGCTCCTTGTGGCTTGTGACCATTTGGGGCAGATCTATTCTTGGATGGGCTGCATGTGTACTCTTGCATGAGGGATTAGTGGTATTCATAATGCCATCATGCCCATGAGCTTCATGACAGCACTCACTGTCAAAGACTGACCCCCCCGTTACATGCAAGTTTGTTTCTTGATGGCTTCTAGACTGGGTACGTCCTTGCCATCCTGGAATCCAATGAGGCCTGTAGGAACACCTTTACCTGTTCTGGCTGAGGTGATGGCTTCTTTTGGTTTATCGTAAACCCCAGGAGCTGTAATGTGTGCATGACTGTTTGTACGTTTCTATTGCAATTGCTCCTTGATTATGCCTTTATTAGCCAGACAACCAAGTATGGGTAAACATTGATCCATTGCCTTCTTAAGTGTGATGCTACTGCAGTGAAAACTTTGGTAAAGACTCTTGGTGCAGATTTAATGCCGAAGAGCAGCACTGTGAATTGGTAGTGTTCCTTGTATAACATGAATCAGAGGGATTTCTGCTTCTGTTTTCATTCTTTACATGTCATCAGTATGTGGACCAAAAAGAACAGCACCAGTGAAAGGGAGATTCATCATTTTGTGACGGAGAGCCTGTTTGAAGATAGTTAGTCTGAGCCATGATAACGTTCAGAGATATTAAGTTCCAGACTTAATTAAATGCCAAATCTGCCTCATCTATGGCTGCGCTAATCGACTGGTTTGAAACAGTATGGCCTTCTTGTACAATTTCCATTAAATCCTGTCTCATGTCTTACGGGAATCACTGACTGCATTTACAGATGATCTACCAAAAGGCTCGGTCACATCTAGCCAATACGGTAGACGCAATGGAGTTCTTCTAAGTAACTGCTGCAGAGTTACAAATTTTTCTCTCCATTGAGTCTAATCTTTTGCTTTCCTTTTCAGAAGGGATTGAAGTCTCCAGAGCTAATGTTTCTTCCTAACTGCAGACACTGACTGAATGGGCTTAGGTTCTTGCCTCAGATATATTGGGTGTTGTTCTGAAACTCTGTATTTCTTTTAAAGCATAGAAGTTGCTGCTTTCATGTTGAATGGAGAAAGAGTTTTCTTCTGCAAGCTCAGGAACCAAGGTGTATCATTTTATTATCAGAGAAACTGAGGCTGGTCATGTTTTAATTGTATATTCAGTGTATTAGCTCCTGCGAATAAAACATATTGAAATTTTGAAACTTCATCTACCAGACATTCTTAAGGGTGAAGCCCCCAGAGAAGTGAGAGTGTAGGTTGAGTAAGAATCAGTGGAAAAACTTCTATTCAGTGATGGAGTCTGAGAAGGCTTTGTTCTTTTATGTCTACTTAGCACTGATTGTCTTGGAGTAGAATACTGAGGATGGCCTTCAGTACAAGGAGACAATGTTGATGTAGGTCTGGGTTCTGATGTTACAGGACAAGATATCGTAGTCAAAGGTGAAACAGGTCTTGGAGGCAACTCAAGAGGAAGAAGGTGTCCCTGAACTATCAAGGTTGGTCTAGTCCCTCTACCATCATCTGGCTGAAGAATGAGTAATCGAAAAATATAAACTTCAGATTGTCTTAACATCTTGACGTTGAGTTTCAAGATGGTGATCTTAACATCAACATCATAGAAACTGATCTTCTTGACATCGAACGGTGCTGCATCAGCGTCTAGTGCTCCGCCATTGACAATCTCACCGTCGACGGCTGTGGCACTGGAACAGATAGCGATGTTGAAAGTAAACTTAGTGATACGTGAGGTGTCGTCTTCATCAGTGCAGTCGTCATGCTTCACAATGACGAGTAAGTCTGTGCTGACAATTGCCTCAACATCAACCGGTATTCTTTAAGAATGGTGAGACTGACCAGAATGGTGACAACAATGTTTTTCTATGTCTCTCACTGGATCTTCCTCAATGGGAGTCTTTAGAGTGAGAAGGAGCCCCTTCGCTGTCACTTTTTCTTTGTTTTTTCTTCTCTTTCTTCAGTTTGCCTCTCTAGCAGATGCCCTCTCGAATGTTTATGGCTCCTGGACATTTTTGACAAAATTAACACACCTACAGAGTGAGAGCCAGGTAGACAACACACAACACCACATGTGGATCTGAAGAGGTCTTTTTTTCGCCCACACGCAGGGCACTTCACAGAGTGAAAGCATTCTGAGGAACAAAAAAAAAAATCACTACGTGATGAAAAAATGGTGTAAAAATGTAACAGACTCAAAGATGTCGAATGGAGCAAGAAGAGATAACAATCACACTAAAATGTTGATGCATAAACTGAGTACATACTCTCAATATGGGCCTGAAAAAAAAGCTGAGCCTGTGAGGCAAGCTGCTAGTACAGTGCATGCTGGGAAAGGAAGCTGCTGGCTCCTTAAAGTAACAGTGTATTTTATCTTGACCTGACAGACTCCTTTTTACTTCAATTTCTGTCTCTGCACATGCTCAATTGACCTGTTTCTAGGGTTGCCTTGTTGTCAGTTCTGCAATGTGTGTGTGTGTGTGTGTGTGTGTGTGTGTTTTATTTTTAACATTGATCAAATACTTTAAAAGACAAAAAAACAAAAATCAGTCAAAAAGCAGGCCTGTCTGGTAACTCTACAGTATGAGGACTTAGGTTTTACCTCCTACTAATAATGATTTTTTGAATATTTGGAGATAGACTATTCCCAGGCACCTGCAGGGATCCAGGAACACTGAGTTTCACTATAAGGGAGGATCCTACGATGCAGAATGTGGGTTAGACTCACATCCCATAATTTATTAGTTACACAGGTTAGTATCAGAACTATGTGCATTGAAACAGCAAGGAAAAGATTTACATGAGAACATTCTGTACAAAACAATCAATTATTCTTGATTTTTA
The DNA here is from genome assembly GCF_031143425.1 of Pleurodeles waltl. Classification (NCBI taxonomy): domain Eukaryota; kingdom Metazoa; phylum Chordata; class Amphibia; order Caudata; family Salamandridae; genus Pleurodeles; species Pleurodeles waltl. The sequence goes on along the minus strand of NC_090443.1, from coordinate 265,462,411 downwards.
CAATTTTTCTCCCATACAAATGGCAGTAAGTAGATCATTGAGAACAGTCATCACTTGTTTTACTACGTGCGGCCAGTCAGCTCCACAACTTCCTTAAAGCTAAGGGTAAATTTTCCCACACTGGTGGGCTATGAGCCAATTTTTAATAGTTTGTGGATGTCCTGGTTAATGGATAAGTAATAGTTTAGGTGTTAGCTGTTTTTGTGAAAAGGTGCTTAACGGTGCCCAAAAGTCCTGTTTTAAAACAAACCACTGCAGGTATTCCCAACCAAGACTGCAGGTCAAGCTTCCAGTATTTGTCCCGCCCTCCCCTCTGTCCCCCCCAACCAACACCCCCAAAAACCTGAAAAAAAAGCAGCAACAAAACCATTTCAACAGAACAAACGTGCTCACTGTACAAGATTATACACAACCTTAGCATTTATGCATAACTTTTGCACACAAATAGAGAAATATGGACGAGCCCTAATGGCTAGGGTTGCAGACTCTGGATCTTGGGAACCAGGTCTGAGTCCCAACAATGGCTCAAAATTTCTTAGTTCTGGGCAAATTATTTCATCTCTTACGTTTACAATATAATTACATTAAAAGTAGGTTTTATTACACAAGGTCAAAGTGATCTAATGTCCTTGTGCTGTGCTATATAAAACTGCTACATATGCATACATGGAGATCAAAATGCACCACTAAGCCTCATTTTAAAACAAAAATGGATCCAAGGCCTTAGCCCATAATCTGCTGCATTGGGGGTGGTTGTCCAGATTAAAAAAAAAATAGATAAAAATAAAAAATAAAAAATAAACGATTTGTGTTAACATTCAGAAGCCTTGTGATTTTAGTGAACAGATGCCACAAGCCAACACCCCATTCTGAAAAGCGCTCCCCCTCCAGGTCCCAGTGCAGTTCACCACCTGCCATTTTAAGGGCAGATCAATACCTTGACCATAGTCTGATATCAAAGGGTGCGGTTCAAGGTTGTGATACTTCTAAACAATTACTGCTTTACAGTAGAATACTGTCCTGACCTCATGCTCATTAACGTTAGGTGAGTTGCGAAAGTTAGTCTTTCTTAAAGTTTGGTCATGGTTCTAAAAAGTTTGGGAAGCCCTGGCTGATAGTGAAGATATTTTTAGTTAAAGTCCTTCAGAAAGAAGTTTGCAAGATTTTACTGAAATACGGATATAGTAAAATGTGCCATCTCATTCTGGTCAAGGGTACGATTCCAATGTAGTCAAGCCTATGGAACCCCTATCTGCAAACAGCTCAAATCTGCAAGTTGATTATAACTAGACCACAGAAAGGCCTCATGGCACTCAGCATAGGTGAGGTTTTACGTCCAGAGTAAGGGTTTAGCGCTCATAACTTAGATGTTATAAAGGTGGCTTAGAGGCTCTGCAATTACAACTGTCCAATATGGGCAATTTTTGCAGAACGTAACTATAATTCCCTGTGTGATCTAGCACTCACTTGCCAATATACCATTTTGAGTGTAACCTTTGTTACAGGCCCCTTACAGATCCATCACATTATTTGCAATAGATAATAACCCAATGTCTACAGTAAGCCACTTGTATGGGGGTAGATAAAGGACCCCTGTAGGATAATCTCCTTCTGGATAGCTCAGGGAATATGCATTGCCGTCAAATTCATTGTTCGAAGGGTCCATGAAAAACTGAAAAGATCCAGTAACTCAGACTACATTTAAAACCCTGGTCGGACCTCAGTCCACATTCTCTGACCTGCTTCTCCTGTGCTTGCACAGATTCCAAATTTCTGTTCAGGAGAAAGGCTGATTTTCCAACTACTGAACTGGAATGCTTCTTTCATTAAAACTAATTTATTCTCAATTGGGCATAGTCAAGAAGATTAGTGCCATCATATGAGTAGCCCGAAAGGAAGGAAGCTATTAAAAAAATGAAAGATAAATTGACTTTGTTTTTGCAAATGTACTATTAAATATATGTGAAGGACTTCCAAGCATTCTCTGCATTGTGGTCTCCTTCACGCCCCATTACCTGCAAATTCAGGCATCCAGTCATCCATACAGTTTGCTCTAGGGGTATTTCTTAGTTGTACAGAATTAGAATGGGAGGAGGCACTTTCAAGGGTTGCAATATGTACACCCATTCAGAGATCCTGATCCCCAGTAGATCTTTAAATCTGTCTTAGAGTCAGTGGTGTATAATCCCCTCAAGTCCATGACTTTCTCTACTTACCACACTTCTTCGGTTCCTGTTACTTCAGCCAGGAGAACACAGAGCATCAGGCTATCTTCTAAAGACCCACAACTTGTTTTTATTAAGGGCCTAAACAGGTATATCAGTCATAAGATGAGTTTTCCATGTAACCCCTTCACTGACAGGGACTCTCTGCACAACGTATTGGCATTTATATGGTGCTTTCAACCTCTGCAAGGCACTGAAGCACTTTAATGACAGGTGACTTGCTACTTCAAGAATTAGTTATGCACTCTGAGGTACATTTTGTCACTCTGTTTTATCACATATTTTGTAAGCAGTTTGCAAAGCGATTTGCTATGCAAGTTGTTATATAACATGGTCAGAAAGGCAACTTCAAACACACTGAAAAGGAGGAAGAGCAGGAATTAACACTAGGAGCAACTTAAAAGGAATTATTTCCCAGCTGACCCACAATACCACAACTGGCCTCACACTTTGACAACACCCAGCAAGTATTTGAATCTCACTGTGAATGTTCACCCTTATCACAGCAATTCTCGGACAAAGGAAATCACGGACTGCAAGGTACCTTGTTAACTATAATCTGATGGCCAATACACTCACAAAAGATTATCTTACTTGCATGGCTTTTTCAAACCTCTGCAACCCAACTAGCTGCTCCACAGCCCATGGCACAATGTACACAGTGGAAAGACACAGCACAGTACACAGAGCAGAGATAAGTAAAACAGAGCAGACCTAAAAAAGAACCTAAAATAGGTAGAGAGAGAAAAAGAGGTTCTATGCACACCCTCGGAAAGAAAAAAATACCAGCAAACAAAACCTTTGAATTTAACAAGGCTACAGAAAGAATTTCCAGGCCTGCCAACTGATGCAATGATACCCCACAGGTTGAGAATGAGAGAAAGGTAGTACTCTCATTATCAGCGCTTACTCTAAGGTTTCAATTAATCAAGGGTGGAATTGCCAATTCTCTCTGGGTAATATAGTGAGAATAGCCCACCCCTTCATGTCAACCTTTAAATGTGAGGGTCAGTTTTTGTTCCCATTGCTTCCAATGATACCTTATCATATCTCCACTGGTAAATTAGGTTAAATCACAAATTATGAATTTCTGTCACCATGTCGCTGACACAGTTAGCTCTGGTCGACACTTAGCTACAGCATAGACCCTGCAAACCAATAGAATGTTTGTAACGCAGCAGTTCTTAACCTTTACCTTTTGAGTATGTGGACCTGCACTGAGCAATCAGTGGAAGCCAGGGACCCACGAACTAGGTAGCTTCTATGATTTAGACCTCAAAACAGTACCCAAAAATACAAAAACAAGAGTACACCAAACAAATGGTCAGATATTGAAATATTTTGTGTAATTCTCAATCAAATATAGAAACAGAAATGTTGTTACTTCCTCATTTCTATATACTCTGTTAATTTTAATTGATTAATTTTAATAGTATTTAACCTTGTACAGCTGTTGCGGACACTGCAAATAGTTCTCACGGACCCACCGGGTTCACTGGACAACAGGATAAGAACCATTGCTCCTGAGCTTCCATAATCCCAATTTGCAGGGGCACAATGAGCCACATCAACTGTAGACAACCATAGTGGGGACAATTACCTGCAGAATCCAAATGCATTTACTTATCAGACAGCACTGCCAAATTCACAGTTTTAAAGAGACATAGTCCAATCTGTTCACTGAAAGATTTACCCGCTCTAGCAAGAAAGAATGAAATAAGGGAGGTCTCCTAGCATGCTGGTATTCAAGTCAGATGAGACGTGATTTCCATATAATTAATGTTGCAATAGTGAAGTATGACTGTATTGTATTGTAATCGTATTTATATAGCGCTTACTACCCCTGACGAGGCGTCAAAGCACTTTTTGACGAGTAGCACGCTACTCTGGAACCCAACAAGAATTAGTGATGGATTAGTATCGGGAAATAATGAGTACAGTTTTAGTATTATTAGGAGTTAATTTGAGCCGCGGATATGAGAGTTTGTTAGTTAGATTGACTGGAGTAATGGAGGGGTGGAGGAGGAAAGAAATCCAGAAGTGTTAACTGGGAGTATATCCTTCATTTACTCAACCCAAAGGCTTGGGATGAGTAAAGGGGGGGTGGAGGAGGGAAGAGTATGTGGAAGGGTTAGGGAGAGCATAGTAGCAGGGCGAGATAAATGTGGGAGAATTTAGTAGGGTTGTGTGGGAGGTCACAGTAGTAGAGTGAGGTTTGGTGAGTTGGATGTGGAAGCGGAGGGAAGAGCTTAGGCAGAGTTATTTTAGGAGATTAAAGGAGTAGAAGGGATTTAGGATGAGTCCAAGTGAGAAAGAAGGATAGTTTGATAGAGACATGACATATGATGATGAGTAGATAAGTGTGATAAGATAAGAGCAGGAATTCATAGATATCTAGTATAACAACCCACCCAGGAGCTGCAATGATCCACGAAACATGCCACGCACAGAAACAACATATACACATATATATATATATATATATATATATATATACACACACACACATACACACACACACACACACACACACACATATATATGCACATACAACACAATTAGAACCATGGGTAAAAAATACTTAGTCAAACAGGTTTAAAGAGTGTGTGTGTGTGTGTATTTTATTGTTATGACATAGTAGCGATACATATTTTCTAAAGAAACTATAAATAAATAGAAATACACATGTAATCTGAAAACATATTTATCAACATAGGCATATACAGTTCATAGTTGTTTGAAGATGGTGGTTATGAAGGAAAGAGCCAACTCTTGAGTAGTTTTCTGAAGACAAGAAAGTTGTCTTTGGCTCTTATAGTTGGGGGTAATGAATTCCATAGTTTGGCTGCTTGGACGGAGAAGGATGTACCACCTACAGTCTTTTTCTTGTATGGTGGTGTTCTAAGGCGGGGTGCCAATCTTGAGTGGAGGTTTATTTGTTGGATGTATTTCGTAATTTTCTTTCTGATAAAAAGAGGTCCTGTTCCATGTATAGCTTTGTGGGTGATACAAAGCAGCTTGAAAGTGCATCTTCTGGCAACGGGTAACCAGTGTAATGCTCTCAAGGCAGGGGAGATGTGGGCTTGCGGCTTTATATGTAGTAGTAGCCTGGCTGCGGAATTCTGGATATGTTGTAGTTTTTTTTTTATAACAGATAGAGATGATCCATGGTAGAGCCCATTGGCATAATCCAGTTTGGATAGTACAAGCAAGATAGTAGCTTGCACCTTGTGTGGAAATCCGAGGTGGGGGAAAATGCGTCGTAAAGTCTTCAAGGTGATGAAGCTTGTTCGTGCTAATTTGTCCAATTGGGCATTCATAGTTAACTTGGAGTCCATGGTGATTCCTAGGTTTTTAACTTCCTTGGATAATTGAGGAGGTGGTCCGAGATCGTCAGGCCAGACGCAGAGAGGGTCATCATTTTTCCAGTCACCACATATGAGTATTTCTGTTTTGGAGGTATTTAGTTTGAGATGGCTCCAGATCATCCACTGATCAACGGCTCTGAGGCAACTGAAGATTTGTGAGTTTTCAATGTTTTTGGGGCATTCTAATTTAAGTAGTATTTGTGTGTCATCTGCATAGTTGTAGCATGTGAGATGGAAATCATTGATCAGTTCTGTTAAAGATATCATGTAGATGTTGAAAAGCAAAAGTGAGATGATTGACCCTTGGGGGACCCCTGCTTTTGTGAGGTAGGGTTCAGACGAGAAGGGGGGCGAGTGGATGATATTCGATCTTTTTTGAAGATAGGAAGTAATCCAGTCGAGAGCAATCCCTTGTATCCCTTGTATGCTCCGGAGCCTTGCATTCCCACAGTGCTTCATCATGGATACTATAAAGTTTACAAATTGTACTAGAATGTCACCAGGATAATGGACAGTGCTTAAGATACTAGAATTGCATCCTGCTATACCAAGGTAATCTGAGTTACTGCTATGAGGGGTATGACTGCTGAGATGTTAATGCTTGCTTGAGCCTCTTGATAATTTGTCACATATTTGAAAACAATGGAACATGGGGCACACTTATTGGCAAGGTCACCTCCAAAAAGGTTGGCTGGGGCTGTTGTACTAGCTTCTTTACTGTTGTATCAGGTCAAACGAGTTTGCAATTGCAACGAATAGATAGGTCAAATACGCAATTGTGCACTTCATGTAGTACAGCGCTAGAAACAGGCCTGTTTGGTCACTTTATTTTTAATATAAGGTGAACATTGGACGGTACTCTTTCTTAAACATCACTTGCATCAAAAAGACTAGGATTGATTTCTCTCCGAAGCTAACCATAAAGTGTAGTTTTGAAGGAGGAAGAGACCAGATCCCTGGTTGCATGTGTGGTATTTACATCCACAACAGTAAATGAAGGTGTTTGTGTGAGCTAAAAAACTGGGGAGATTGATCCTAATGAGAAGTTTCAATAGTATTACAAGTCAGTGATCACTTGCAAGGTCATTAAAACACACATTTTCATTACAAAATAATGGTATTTTGACAAATATATTTTATGCAAGCCAAAATTAGATATTAGTTTCCAACCTTTCCTGTACACCACCATAAACCTTAAGGAAGGTGTTCTTGGCTTTTAGGGTTTAAGTTACTGATTGGAACAATAAAGAATAAGATTGGATTGTGTGGGTCCCTTAAAAATGCAGTTGCTAAAATAATCAGAAATAGTGAACAGTGGCTCACAGTTTAAATGTTTTGGTGTGGATAATCACATAATGGATTAGAATTAGTACTTCTACTCCAGACAGGAGAGCATGAGAGCTTTTGATTTTTGAGGTGCATGTGGGTTTGTGGAGGTCGTTGTGGAATGATGTATCTACAGTACCCTGATACAAAAATACAGAGGTTTCACGTGATGCCTGGATTTGGTTCCTGTCTAGAGTTTTTTTTTTTTCTTCCAACTGAGCCTGGTAATTGGAAGTCACATTTTCTACAAATGGTTAATAAAGAATGCCAACTAGACAGGGTACGTAACATTTGGTAGGCAGACAAAATGCACAATACTGCATAAAAGAGACTGCACCCTTCTTCAGAAATATTGGTCTATATCATTAGTACTAGCAAGAGAAAGCTTTAAACAAACGACTCCAGACTAGAACAGAGTAAAAGGAAAGGCAGAAGAGCTTAATAGGGTTAAGGGGAAATGCAATTGACTTCTAAATGGACATTCCTGCTTAACAGAATTCACCCCAAGCCACCATCGAAAGATTTACATATCTGGTGTCTTTTTGGAATTTGGGTATTTCCTCAAATTGGCTGAAGGATGTGGAAGGAGACTGCCGCCAAATAGCATGGTAAATTAAGAGCAAAGACCACCCAGGGCAGAGCATATTTGGGAATGCCCTTATGTTTAAGAGAAATACCTTAAATGTTACATTTCACCAACTACTCCCAAGATTAACTGGGGTGTAAAAGGCATTCCATATCAGGGATTATGTACATAATGAGATAAAATGTATATATTACACACCTAGTTGGATCACCAACTACCGCCAAATTAGGAAGATACAACAGATTCATCTTTTATATATGGGGAATTCATTACCTATTAGAAGCATTTTCACTTTGTACCTTTAAAGTCTAGTTATATTACTGTGATAAAATAACTGCATGGAGCATTTTCATTGATGATCTCTGTACTGTCGTTCTCATTAGAAGCTTTAGTACCTTTTCTTTTAGGAGGCACAGCAAAAACTCTGCTTTTTCAGAGTGGTCTCCCTGTATTTTTCCACTTTTTGCCAAGACCCTATATTTTTGCTGGGTTTAGAACTCTGTGCACTTTATCGCTGGTAACCAGTAGTATAGTGCCTGTGCTCCCCCTTTAAACATGACTAAATTGATATAATACTGACTGGTATATTTAACTTGTCTGCAAGTCTTTAGTATATGGTATAAGGTGTACCGAGGACCTGGAAGTTAAATGCCAATAGTGTACTACCGCCCCTATTGGCCCATAGCCTACAGTGGTATTGGAAACACTGCTTCAGGCCTACACTGTGCTGCTACTATAGCAGTGTAAAAGCAATTCAACCTGTCAAAATAAATAAATCGTTCTGACAGGTCAAATCCTCCATACTAATAAGCCACCTTTATGTAGGCTTTACTGCCCAAAAGACAAGGTGCATGGTATTTTGCACTATGGAAAGCCTAATTGTCCTATGCAGAAAATCACTGTAAGGATTAAAATCCTAACACTGTATCTGAGGAATGGCACTATCTAGAAAAAAATAACTGAACAAATATTTTTAACAATTATTCAAATACAATTCAACTGTGAAGTCGGATGTTTAATAAATATTAAAGAAAAATTAACTTTTAGAAAGTTACCTTTTTTCTACCTGAAGTTCCTGGATGCTAAATTTGCATGTGTTCTTCAACTTCTGCCAGTCAGTAATTAGCATTTGAATATGTGTGAAAAAAGTGAGAATGCTTCACAGGATCAAATAGGCTGGAGTGAATGGGGGGGGGAGGGGAATAACTCTTTTGAACCTCACAGAATATGCAGGGTGTGGAAGCTGTGAGCATCCTTTTTGACCTATGTGTTGCATCATGCTTGAATGCTGAATCCGGTTTGAAGAGTCTGCTGGATTTTGCATACAACGCTTTGGGATGCACTTCAGGAAAGGAACTATGATCCCAATGTAATTCTTGTGTAGCAACTGTCTGGTTGCTTGAAAACCCTACTTTTGCTCTACCAGTCTTTCATTTCTGGGTTTACTGTGGATACAATGGCTGCCCCAAACTGGATTTTACTGTTCGATGTGAGCAGACAGTAGGATTAACATTGTACACTCCCCACAGACTCCAAAAGCCTTCTGAGCCCACGCTGAATGTGGCCGAAGATTTTTGCATGTCTTCAAAAATGCCCAAAGTTGATAGGGTTGGTCAAAGGAACTTTTACCCCAATTAGTTAGAGTGTGCCCAAGAGTCATTCCCAGCCACTAACTCATCTCAGGCATAAATGTGGCATCTCCAGGAACCCACTCCAGTTCTCCCTTAGGTTCAGCAGTTCTGAAGACTGGGCCTGCTTTTTGTGATCTGAGAAGAGCCATGACGGACTGGACCTGCTCTCCCTTACATCCAGGACAAAGAAGTGGGCTCGTAAGGGTCATAAGGCCGACCTCCTGTTTAAGGGATACACTACCCTACAAGAGGCCTTTCCTGTAACTGCCAGTCTTATCAGTGGCAGCTGGACTGGACCTGTGAGTGTTTAAGTGCCACTCCCGAGGTCCTGGGGGTTTTAGAACTGTACTTCTCTAGTGGATTGGGATTTAAGGGACTAAAGTCATAAGATAAACATTTGGCCAGGATGAGCCTGGTCTGTGAATCAAACCCATGCTCTATCCTAGTGTGCTTCAAAGTGTGCCTAGGGACCAGTCTACTGCAACCACGGACCATCCTTGGCAATTTTCCTACTTCAATCTTAAAACTTCATATCTCTGTGTGTCCCCTTATTGGACTTTTATTATTTTGTTGTCAGTGTGTTTATTACATTTCACTCAAGTTTTTGAGTTTGGTTTGGGAGTCTGTGTTGTTTTCTGCATAAATACTTTACACACTGCCCTAAGTTAAGCAAGTCTGCTCTGTGGCATAGCTACCAGGGGGCTGAGTTCTGGTGAATTCAGTGACTTTGAGGATTCACCTTGACAAGTCTTGTGACAGTCCTTGAGGTGGGTAGTCACCCCCCCAAAAATAATAATCCAGCTTCTTAACAGGCACTTTTGGCTTGAGTTCAGACTCACTCTTGCAACTTAATCAGTGTGCCTACATTCTGTACGAAGAACCCTCTTGAGGACCAAGGGCCAGGTGTATCAAAGAGTTTTACCCATTCTGTGTCTATGGGAAAATGTGTTGGTACATATGGCCCCCAAATGAAATAGGGCTTCTCCCTTAGCTTCTGTGAGACAGCAATGTCTTCCTCCTCTGAAAAAACACGTTTTTTCCAGAGACAGTTTTAATTTTGTTGGTCACGTTTTGATTGCCAAGACATGTCAGATGTGGCCCTCTGAGCCAGCAAGACATTATCTCTATGATTCACAATCTTCAGTTTAAACAGTAAGCATGCACAACAGTCATCTGACTTATGGAATCCTGGGAGGCAGAATGTGCAGACTGGGTGTCTGCTGTAGAGAGTGAACTTTTGGTGCTTGAACACTGTACAAAACAGCACTGAGGAGTGTTTGGGACATCACCTCCACTCTAAACCATTCTCTAACCATGCTGAAGACTTTCCAGAAAAAATCTGAATCCTCAAACCAGCATCAATAGCAGTTATTAATCCAAAATTCTGTGCCTCCATGTTTTCTTTGGGTTTCCCTTGACAAATTCCAAGAAGCTCCCTCAACTCACCTTCAAGCCCATCAGTGGGAAAACATTCTAAAATGGAGGTCACCTTGGGGGCATTGTGGTGTATGGTTAAAGTCATAGTGAGTCACACTGACTCACGTCGACAATCAGCACGAAAAATACATTAAATTAACATCTCAAGCCAGCCCCTAGACGGCAGGATAATGCAGAGTATATGGCTGTAAAAAAGATTTACGCAGCAAAACCAAGTTTACAGAATTTTGCCAACTGCGTCAAATAGGCATGTTGTTCTTCTTCTGTGTGAATGGATTTAACTTTGATATTTAATATTGAGAAACAGTTTATTGTGAAACTGATTAATTACTAAACTTGCCAGGAAGTGCAAAGGAGCTAAAGCAAAGACACCAATGGTGTAATGTTTAAAAGGGATTGGTTTGGGATTTCCAAAGGATTACACTCAGTGCTTATTTTGTATATTATTATGTGTGGGGATGAAAGCTTTGTTCAGAAGTGGTCAGTGCTATTGAAGCTCAGGGTACCAAGGAAGCATACTCACAATTACACCTCAGGCCCCTTTATTCCACCTCCAGACACTGCCACTTCACCTCACTTATAGGTTCTTTTTCATCCCTGCTTTCTCCCCGGTCACTGTGTTTTCTGTATTTCTCTTCTTGCTTTCTCTCTAGTGTGCTGGTCCCCAAAGACAGATGCTAGTGGGCCCCATCTGCAACCACAGGCTCAAGTTAAGCATGGACTGCATCAACTTAATCACCAAGTTAGCCGAAGTTAATTCCTCTGACTAAACCTCCATCCCATCTAGTGTCAGATCCACAGACTTCTTCAGAAAGGGGCATAGCAGATAAATTGACCCTCAGTACTACCTACAGTCATGTTATTGACTCATCTGCTTCTCTGAACCTGTACACGCGCTCCACAATACTATGTTTCTAATCATCCCACAATACTACGTGCCAATTCATCTTCACAAGCAAGGGTGACACTGAATCTTAGGATCTGCAAAGGATTTCAAAAAGTGCTGGAAAACGAGGCTCAATACAGTTCAAAAATTCTATACAAAAAAACTAAAGATCACAATGAATTACTCACAAAAGGCATATGGAGGCAATCCCTGGATAAGGCCATAAGGAGCCTAGAAAGCACCTTAAGGACTACGTAACACCTCTGATTTACCCAGCAGCTGAGTCAGTATCAAATGCCTTTATGGGAAGTATGCCCACAGTTCTTGAATAATCAGTCCTCAAATATAGCACTACATTGTAAAATTAAATAAAAAACAAGAGAACCTTCACCTAAAGAGTACGTGCTCACAATCAGGACGAGATGCATCAGTGCTACGAACTCCTACACTGCCTTCAGAGCAGAAATACAACGTCCCACTAAAGTCGTCTGGTATGTACTTACAAATGTGTATCATGAGGCCTAGATAAAAGAACGAGCAGTAAAACACAAATCATTGGCCAGTCCAGAAGGACAAAAAGGATTTGGGGGTCTTCAAGTTAAAAATGGAGAATCACCCCAAATGGTCAATGATTTAAGGCAACAGGTGCATAAGGACAAGAGCCTGTGGAGACTCATACACCTGGACTCCCATAAGAGTCTTAATACGCAATAAGCTATTGAAGTCAGCTGGCAAAGCCAGCACATAAGGGCAAACATACATACTAAAGGCAGTCAAAGTTTCTTAAAGGTTAAATTTTAGCTTACATTTGAAGGGAAGGGAGGATTTCCAAACTGGATGTTACGACCAGGGTGGAGGAACGGGCAAATAATCCAGAAATAAACTCAACACACTTTTGCAGACAGCTGAATCTAATTATCAGTAGCTAAACATCCATACATGTGAGCAAGAACAGTCACATCTGCAAGATAATCTTTTCAAGTCTCTATTCAAGTTAGCTGGTTGATATGGCTTGCCATTGACTTACACTATTTTACAGGGTTACAGCTGTACAATTTGATGTACAAATAATAATTTAAAAAACAATAATGGAGAAAGTAAATGTATATTAATGCTACAGGATAAAAGTGTACATAAATATGTCAATAATTGGTGCTTTTGATTACATATGATCTGTTCACAACATGACCTCGTACCATTTTTTTTAATAACCAGATTTTGTTGATTTTATGACCGAGAATAACTGGGGGAAAAAGTGTGGGGGGGGGGAGGTTTCACTCACATGATGGGACAGCAAAGAACTATGGCAGATCAGATACATACAGGGTCATAGAACAACAATCAAGGTCCAAGTATGTTATAGTAATGCTACTATCTTCCCCAAATCTTTTTATGTTTATGCGGGCAACCCCAAACAATGTAGACCGATTCCTCCATTTTGAATCACCAGTCCATTGCAGTTCTCCATTGGGCCAGAGATGGGGCTTGGGCAGATTCAGTGTCTCGCAATGGCACGTTTAGCCAGTGTAACGCCAATGCCCACAAACTTACACTCTCCTCTGGGGCTATCCAGAATATCCAGCAGGGAAATGAAGGGAAACAAATAATTGGGCGCTCTATTAGGTTGGAGAGTGTGGAGAAGACTTTGGCCCAAAACTGTGCAATGCAAGGACATTCCCAAACCATATGATAACCACAGTCACATGCTGCCAAAGTCAGCCCATGCTCCCAAGGGAGTTATGAATGTGATGCAGAGTTGCTTCAGCGCAATGAGGCACAGATATGAAGATCTGACATTCTTACAGATCAATTTTCGTGAAGCCCAAGTTACTTTCATTTAGGGAATTATTCTTTTATGCTTTGGATTGGTAAGGGATGTTGAATATCATGTGCCGATATAGGGTTGAGATAGCTCTGCAACACAAAGGGCAGAACATGATTTTTGTTTCTAGGGGGTTGTATTTTCGGGGGCTGGATGGTTAGAGAAAACTGATGATCAAAGCATGGTTTAATGGTACGTGTTTTGTAGAACTGAGATCTGTGAGGTGTAAGGTCTATCTGTAACTACAGAAAGGATTTGACCTGTGAACAACTCCACTCATCGCCCAACCTGGAGATGCTGATGAGATCCCAGCGACCAAATCCCTCCAGTTTGGTTGTTTACAGAAGCCACGTGCAGCAACACCGGGCTGACACACAAGTGACATATGAGTAGCTTAGGAACAAGGGTTCCCTACAGAAGTCCCTCAATATGTTGCCAGCCAAATAAAAACACCTCGAGTTGAAATGCAGGATTTTCCTGAGCCCCAAATACCCAGTCCTTAATTACTGGGTTTGGGATTCCCAGTAATAAAGGTGTGGCTCTGCCATAACCATCCCCCCTCGTTTGTTGATTATGCATTTCAGGAAGGCGATCATGGGGAATTTATTTCCCCAAAGGAAGGCTTGTAACTTCGCCAGAAAGAGATCACACCAAGTGCAGGAAACGAGGAGCGGAAAGCTCTGGGGACAGAGGAATCTGGGGAGGATCATCATTTAAATAGAGCCACTCGCTAACTAGTTACGTAGGATGTTGGCCCACCTGGCCATATCCCAATTTTATTCGAGTTATCAGAGGACTACGGTTAATGTTCCAGGTTAGCCCAGATTCCAGGGAGATGTGGATCCCCAAACATCCCTTCTTACGATAACTGACATCTCACTTCGGAAAGTCCCCCTGGATTGCTGTAAAAAAAATAGTACCAAACAAAAAAAGGTATATATATAGCACTCACCTTCATATTCTTCCTCCACTTGCAGGCAGCGTTCATCCAATACATTTAACAATCTCAGCACAGGAGTTGGAAGCATTACTAAATCTTCAATATGAGGAGCTGTTACAGAAAACACCCACAAGGGCAAGTTAGAATAAGGGAGGCATGGAAAACTGAATAACATGAACAGTGGCAAACCCAATAAATGTGGCTTGATTTCAAGTCTTTGTTAAATCTAAAAACCTACTAAGTGAAAACAATCTTCATTTTATGCTTTATTATTATTTGTAGTCTTACATGAAAACTATTTACTGTAGATTTCGGTCATGAAAATAGAAAATGTTGACAATAATAGAACTTTAACTGATAAAATGTTGCTGAAAGCAAGTAAAGTTTCAAAGTAGTATTTGGTCTAACGAAGATGGGAAAAGGTCCTAAGAAACGGTCCTGTACAGACAGGCAACAGCAGATAATGTTGCGCATTTCTGACCACAGCAAGGATAAACGAAAACCAATAGGGGTCTGCTAAAAGTTTTCGAATCATGTCATTTGTGACAGTTTTATGAATATGTAAGAAATTTAAGGTGAAGAATTTTCTTGAGCTAGCAGATATAAAAATATAGTAATTAAGCACATTAAATCAAGCAAGGTAAAACTTGAGGAACTAGAGGAGAAGTGGTTGACTAACCACAGTCTGTAGACAAAAGAACATCCAAATGAAGGGTAAACAAGAACGAGAACTGTAATAAATAGACTGGTTATAGATATGTAATTGTACTGAAGGTTGAAGCTGCTACTTAAAAAGCAAAACATTGAAAAAAGGCTTTGTAGTACCCACAGTGCTCAACATTCCCATCTGTTCAACCGTGGGAAGTTCTCGGACACATGTAGCAGATAAAAGTCTCGCTGCTGATCCTATTCATGATTGGGTTGTAGAGAAAAAGCTGAAAGTCCTACAAACATAAAGCTGAAAGTACTACAAACATATGCTACCACTTATAACTGAGTAGCTGTGCATTTTGGAATGGCGATTTTGAATTTGGGTTTGTCGTGGCTCTGTATCCTTGGAATAGTGCACCTATTAAAGTACTGCAAAAGTTACAATGTATTTCATATTCTTCAGGGGCATTTTACCCGTCATATTGTTATTGTTCAACCTCTGAATCTTTCTGATATTGTAACATGTTAATGCACACCTAGTACTTTCTGTGACGAACCCACATTAAAAACTGTGTATGCCACAAGCAGGGGGCGCTAACACTTAAACAATCAAACTAAAATGAAATAGTTATACAATATTACACCATCTAAAATACGATTCTTATATAAACGACACAGAGCAGTTACTGCCATAATAAATTAAATCACATTTGAAGAGTCGAAAAAGCACTTGTAAAAGACTTTGCAAAATAAAGACAAATGTTGATAATATGTAACTTACCAAAAGGAATGCTAAAGAACGGGCTGCCCAAAGCTTTCTCAGCTGTGAGTCTGTCTCTTGGGTCTTCAAGCAGCATGCTGTGGAGGAAGCATCAACAAGTAGTACATAATCATTTCTAGAGTTCACTTCGAGAAAATTCAACACAAAGAGGGAGCCTCGCTTGGGCAAGCGACATAGATATTCTAGTTAGGGAAGGTTGTAAATTGTGAGAAATCACATGCTAAATACTGATTAATTGTATTTAATAAGACACCTACAGCTAATTCGGAACATCCGTTTTCTGCAAAGTCTTTGATATCTTCTCCTTTAATCTAAACCGGGATAGGACATCCACTAATTCTTATTCAGAGTCTAAATGCTCAGAATGCAGAAGTTCAACCACTTGTCAATCAAATGAAATCTAACCACTTAACTCTGGGATTAGCCACCCTTCACTGCTTGTCAGTATTCAAAGGAATTCAATTCAAACCTCCTTACACCCTTAACCATTCTGTCAACAACTAACAAAATCAATCTTTCTCCTAATGTACTGGTTTAAAGCATGTGTAACTATAGATTATATACTATGCACATTTCTGCAATCTAGTATTCGGCTCAAAATGTTACAACCTAGTTTTATTAGAATAATTTATTTCGAGTTGTAGACTCCGATGTATTTCTCTATTACAGACTGTGAGGTGCATGCAGGGGAGTGCACCAGACGTTCCCTACGGGATCCAGGTAGGACCGCCTGCATTAGATGTCCTCTAGGCTACACCCTCCCCATAGAAACTTATCACACAACTCTACTGTACCATGTAGGCAACGGCCCCTGTTTGCCGTACCTAGAGTGCAAGCAGATTGACAATGAGATCTGGGAGCTGACATTACCAATAAATGGAGGCTTTACTGCGACTCTCAAATGGGAGCATTGTCCCTGAACTATAGGCTTTGCCTCATCCAAATCAAATACTTAGACTATATCGTACACTTCTCCAATTGTCTAAAATTGGACAACTAAGCAATGTGAAATGTCTATGATTTGGAGAGGCTGATGAGGACTTCCTCCATTTAGCATGCAGCTGCCCACAAAATGAGGACTACTTGGCTGCCTACTTGAAAATCAAAGAAATCCTTGGCACCACTGTGCTGGCTATGCCCTTGGTGGTGCTGCTGGGATATTTGGCAGACCTATCGTCTAGAGTAGGAAAGCTAGCTGTAGTGTGTAGGAGACTGGCCTGGCTTATAGTGGGTACCTGATGGTACTTACACCTTGTGCCAGGTCCAGTTATCCCTTATTAGTAGATTAGTAGTGTTCTAGCAGCTTAGGCTGAACTAGGAGACATGCAAAACCCCTACTATACCACTTATATAGCACTACATCATAAGAAAACACAATACTCAGAGGTACTAAAATTAAGGTACTTTATTTTAGTGACAGTATGCCAAAAGTATCTCAGAGGATATACTCCCTTAGAAGGTAAGTAATATACACAAAATATACACCCAAACCGAAATCAGGGAAATAAACAGTTAGAAAATTAGTGCAAACACTGTAGAACACACTAGAATCCAATAGGGGACAATAGACCTAGGGGCAACACAAGCCATATACTCCAAAAGTGGAATGCGAACCACGAATGGACCCCAGGCCTAGTGTAGTGTGTAGAGGGTCGTTGGGAGTGTAAGAAAACACTAAGGGTGTCCAAGATACCCCACCTCAAGACCCTGAAAAGTAGCAGTAAAGTTACCCTACTACCGCAGAAAGACAGTAAAGTCGAAATAGGAGATTCTACAAAGACAACAACTGACTGCAAAGCACTGAAGACGGATTCCTGGACCTGATTCCTGGACCTGAGGACCTTCATCCGGGGTTTAGTGGGCTCCTTCCCTCCCTCGGACACATGGCCGGGGGAGGGAAGGAGCCCACTAAACCCCGGATGAAGGTGCAAAAGTGCTGCCTCCGGGTGGAAGAAGCCAAACATTCTGCAACAACGGAAGGTGCCAGGAACTTCTCCTTTGGTCAGATGTCCCATGGCATGCTGGAGGATGCAGAGTTGTTTCCACGCAGAAAGACCGCAAACAAGCCTTGCTAGCGGCAAGAGTCGCAGTTGAGGAGTTTGGGTGCTGCCAGGGCCCAGGAAGGACTAGGAGGTCACCCCTTGAAAGAGGAGACAGAGGGGGCCTTCAGCAACACAGAGAGCCCACGCAGAAGCAGGGAGCATCCGCAGAAGCACCTGAACAGGCGTTCAGAAGATCTGAGCACGGCAGTCGTCTCAGCACAACAAAGGAGGGTCCCACGAAGTCGTAGTCCAACTCAGAGAGTTGGGCAATGCGGGACGGAGTGCTGGGGACCTGGGCTAGGCTGGGCACAAAGGAAGTCTTGCAAAAGTGCACCGGAGCCCTAGCAGCTGCATTTCACGCAGTACACAGGATTACTGTCTGGCGTGGGAAGGCAAGGACTTAACTCCACCAAATTTGTACAGAAGGGCCACTGGACTGTTGGGGACATTTGGATACAGCGCCTGTGTTCCAGGGACCACGCTTGTCAAGATGAGAGGGGACCCAGAGGACGGGCGATGCAGAAGTTTGGTGCCTGCGTTGCCGGGAGAAGATTCCGTTGACCTACTGGAGATTTCTTCTTGGCTTCCAGTGCAGGGTGAAGGAAGACAGCCCTCAGAGCAAGCACCACCAGGAAACAGTCGAGAAAGCCGGCAGGATGAGACGCTACAATGTTGCTGGTAGTCTTCTTGCTACTTTTTTGGCGGTTTTGCAGGAGTCCTGGAGCATTCAGCGGTTGATCCTTGGCAGAAGTCAAAGAGAGAAGTGGAGAGGAACTCTGGTGAGCTCTTGCATTCGTTATCTGATGAGAAACCCACAGGAGAGACCCTAAATAGCCCTCAGAGGAGGATTGGCTACAAATAAAGGTAAGCACCTATCAGGAGGGGTCTCTAACGTGACCTGCTGGCACTGGCCACTCAGAGGTGTCCATTGTGCCCGCACACCTCTGCATCCAAGAAGGCAGAGGTCTGGGACACACTGGAGGAGCTCTGGGCACCTCCCCTGGGGAGGTGCTGGTCAGGGGAGTAGTCACTCCCCTTTCCTTTGTCCAGTTTCACACCAGAGCAGGGCTGGGGGGATCCCTGAACCGATGTAGACTGGCTTATGCAAGGAGGGCACCATCTGTGCCCTTCAAAGCATTTCCAGAGGCCAAGAGAGGCTACTCCTCCCAGGCCCTTAACACCTATTTCCAAAGGGAAAGGGTGTGTCAACATCAGGACAGTGCGCGCTCTACGGGCGACAAAAATGCAAAAACCCTGCCTTTATGCAAGAGCATAATTCATGCATAGTATTTATATGCAGTATGTTAACCTTTTGCATTGCAGACTTTAACCTTGAAAAACACTAATAATGATGTTTGCAATAACTGTTAATTTGCAATGTATTGCTGCAGGCTTACTGAGTGTTACGGTGTGGTCCCTTTCTAGGACCTTCTAGAAGCTTTCCCTGCAGCATGACTGGGAGTGGTTTGTGGGCTTGGCCAGACTCTATATAAGGGAGCCAGCCCAGATCCACGTGCTCACTATTCAGAGGTCCCGGTGCAGAGCAGCAGCACCTTCCTGAGCCCCTGTTCCGGAGGCCTACCTTGATGTTCCAGGCCTGCCCCGCATTATATTGGTGATCCTTGAGCAGGGTGGTAAGGCGGAGGTGGGGCTGGGCCCCCGACCCCATTCTCAGAGACTCTTGAGTTTTGGGCATACTCGTGAAACTTTCAGAGTACACAAGTCATTGCCCGCATGTAAAACTTGGTGTTCAGATCGGCAAACGCTTGCGCGATCATTTCATCGCATTTGCATATTCTTGTTCGAATCGGCAGTGTGCGCGAGTCATTGCTCGCATGTAAAACTTGGTGTTAAGATCAGCAAAAGCTTGCACGATCATTTCATAGCATTTGCATATTTTTGTTCGAATCGGCAGTGTGCGCGATTCATTTCCCGCATGTAAAAACTTAGTGTTCAGATCGGCAATAGTGTGCGCGATCATTTCATGGCAATTAAAACCTTGATGTGTAGAGTTTGTTGAAGTGCACACATTTATCCTGGGCTTTTGGATGTTCTGTGAAGACACTAAATTCAAAATGTGCCATTCTTTGTGCAAATTAAGTTTCTAGTACAATTCCTATTGTTTTCCTGGGAATGTTTCAGATTGCCTTTGTCCTCATGTTTAAAATGCAATGTTTGTTCTGAAACATTATTCTAGAAGGTTCTTCTATTCCTAGACAGTAGGTGACATTTTCATGAAAAGCCCATATGAAACATTGTATTAACCATTCTTGATTTTTTCCAGATGCCCAGAGTTCTTGAGGTCTAGTTATAGTCACTTCTTAGATTATCCATGGTTACAGAATGAGAACGCCTAGAACCATAGTCTAGTGAAAGTCACTGTGATTATATCTTGATATTGTGTTGTTTAACCTCTTGCTTACTACAGGTCTCCTTCCCAGCTGTTCCCTACCTAATCCCCCTTTCCCCCCCACTTGGACTCTCTCAGGCTTTGTGATACGCCTATCAGAGTTTTGGAGCGGTCTAGTGGTGGACATGTTGGGAGCGTGCACAGACCCCAAGGATCTGGTCTCCCTGACAGGGTGTAACACCCTCTCTCAGAGGAAAGCCTTTGTTTTGCCTTCCTGGGACTGGGCTGCCCAGGCCCCAGGGGGGAAGAAACCTGTCTGAGGGTTGGCAGCAACGGTAGCTGCAGAGAAAACCCTGGAGAGTTAGTTTGGCTGTATTGCAAGAGAAGTGCCACATCTAAGTTTAGATGCATGTGGAAGAGGAGGAAGATTTGTTTTTGAGCGAAACCTTGGCCACAACTAAACGCTCTACAAAGTTCCTTTTCAATGTAAGAATGATGCAAGCACGTACCACAGAACATTTCAAGGAACCCGTATAGGCAGGGGTGGCAACTCCCTGGGTGGACAAGAAGTCCTCTGAAGCCTACAACCACAAGATATAAGGAATAATGTGCTCCTGTACTGCCTGAGTAACGAACATAGGATTGCACATGCACGTGTAACAGGTCTGGCAGGGGGATTTGGGGGCGGGGGGAGAGAAAGAGGGGTTTGGTTCTGCATAAAATGCAAATGTGGCATCCAAACAACTTTTTTTTGCCAGGTTGTTTCTAGACCTACATCAACTTGTGACCATGAAAACAGACAATCTATGAATGGGCTGGTGTGCTCGAATGAGACATTTTCACTATGCAGTGTCAAATTTCTATGTAGGAATATCTTTCACAACAATATGTTGGAACATATGGGCATTCAGATAGCAGTGAATGTGAAGCAAAAAAGCTCACATTTCGAAGTGGTTCTTATTCAAACAGGAAACAAGGGGGCATACGCTCACAGCAGCCGTCCCAGATTGTGTAAAAGATTTGGCGCTCTGCTTTAAGTAGTTAGTACACTTACTGGTGGAACATCCCACAGGGGAGCACAAGGGCTAAGAAGATCACGTCAGCAAATATCAATGGAAACTCAATTATTAAAAGTGAGTGTTTAAACATAAACTGAGAAACATTCCTGACCGGATGGCAAAGCTATTAATAAACTAAGGGGCAAGTCATGCATGGACCTATATGTGGGCTAGATTTAATATACATGGAGCAAACGTTTAGTGCATTTAATTAAACAAAAGAGGACATTTTTACAGCAGAAATGCTGAACTCGCATATTTGAGGGTGCACTCATGTGAGAATGAAGACAAAGGCAACTGTAAAATACAATATTTGCATAGGATCACACAATTTCCAGGTCAAGTACATTAAAGTTAGGTCGAGTAGATTGTTCAAGCTACTCGACCTGCAGGTCTAGTAAAATTTTTATGATTTTTCAAGGCCTGGAAAAAGAAAAAGAAGAATAATCAGCATTATCGGTCCTCAGCGACCAACTCCCAGAGAGCACAGCAAACAACTGACACACCCTGGAATGCCACTCAGGAACATCAATTCATCGCATTCCTAACCTAGTAACCTTAGAACCCTAGACATACACCTTTACTTAAACATGTACTAAACTATGACAACACACGTGCATCAACTAAAAGCTACAATACAAAACATTATTACTTGCCACACCTGTGAAAGCCAGACTTAGCTAACCTTTCTACACGAGCGCTTTAGCAGCAATTGTAGAATACAAGCAAATTAACCCATGTAAAAATATTTTGAAAACACCATTCATTTTGAAAGGATTAAAAACGTGGACATTCCCCCAAGGTTCCTGTTCCTTAAAAGAACTGAACTACTGTACTTGATAGACTTATGGGGTCATCCTGAGATTTCCCCCCAACCCCACATCCCCACTTTATCTTGTGGAGTAAGTGAACTACAAGCAATATCAGTGGAAAAAGCATTAAGGCTAGGTTTATAAGGACCGGACTGTCTTCAGGACCTAGCTGAATAATTTTCCTTAAAGTCATCTATTCTTTTCATGATAAATTGACCTTCATGCTCTCAGGAGCCACAGGTGGCATCAGGAAGGGCTATGCACATTTAATGTTAGCGAGCTCTTAAGTACTATGTAGATTGTACTAAATCCATTGCGAAAATTAAATAGTTGTTTTTACATACATATATGAACACCTTGGCTACCAAATCTCCAAGTCTGGCACAGCCAGATTGATTGCAAAGTGCATTCAAATCCGCTATGCTAAAGCCAAACATATACTGCCATCTGTACTGAGGACACATTTGAGTCAATACTGCATTCCGAGGTATCATTCTATTAGCGGACATTTGCAATGCTGCTACACGGTCAACTCTCCACACATTCATTAAAAATTACTGCGCGGACATTCAGGAATGTCAAGAAGCACAAGTGGGAGTAACAGTCAGAGCCTCACTGCTCTAAGGAAGACAGGCACTGCACATCAATCTATGCAAAGCAAGTGATCTATAGCAAGACATGCTGCAAGCGGAAAACTATACCTACCAGTGACAATCAATTTGGAAACCTTAGTGCTTAAGAGTCAATCACATCCAGACTACCCGCCTCCCCGTATGAAAGTTTCAGCTACATTACATACTTTTAAATGCAATTTGTACATTTACTTCAGTTCACAGACATTCTGCTTCACACGTTCACTTTTACACTTATCCTTAGGGGAAAAACAAACATTTCAAGGGAGGTATCATGATTCACCTCAAAACCAAAATAACGTCTTTTAAGGAAAACAAGTTGTAATGTTCTGCGACCAACAACAGATGGCAGGATTGTGCAAAGCATGTAAAATCAGCAGAACTACTTGTCACGGGTAAGGAAACTCATTCACTTCAGAAACAGACGCACCTCAGAACAGAACGAACGTCCAGGATTCGGAGGATGTGATGCAAAATAAATGATTCCCATATATGCCCCCCCCCCCCCCCGAGCCCCTTGCCCCCCCCCCCAACTGAGAATGGAGTATCAGGCTGTTTAAAAAAACGTAAAACGTTTCAGCTCGACAGTGCAATAGAAGTGGCACGTGCTCTACACCAATCCCGGTAGGAAAGGAACAGATTGTCGTACCACAAGGAAGAAGAGAATAAAATGAAGTGAAAGACGGTAGGGAAAGGAGGTATTTGAGGACCCAGGAGGGGACAAAAAGTGTGCATCACAGGACACCATTCGGGCGAGTTGAGAAAGGAGGAATGTTTGGCAAAGGCGAACAAAACAAAAAAAGAATACAAAACCATGCGGATGTTAAAGGGGGCAGAAACTCACTTTAAAAATAAAGATAGAGAGAAAAAAACTTGAAAATTCATTTTCTAGAATGTGGTGTAGATTATATAGCGGTGATCACAATGCACCGAATCTACAAATTGGGACACTTTACTTTTTATGCCTGGTTTTCCAAAGCAAGACTGTTAAAAAGTATGGGCAATTTCGAATGTGTTCCCCTTGACGTCTGTGTTCATTTCTGAGTGGAGAACTACATTTTAGATTAGGACTGGCACTTCTACCAGAGTGTGAAGACAAAGTAAGGGCTGAGTGCTTTCGCTACCGCTCCCATCACAATCTCTAAATCTTGAAAGGACCTTGTCCTTTATTCAATAGTAAATATTGTAGGAAAGTCCCCTTTTTGTCATGGTTACGCCCCCACTTTTCACATGACGTTGATGCTGAGTGTGTGCTGGGATCCTGATAACCGGGCCCCAGCGATAGTGTTCTTTCCCTAAACTGTACCATTGTCTCCACAATTGTCCCCTGGCACACAGCTAAGCCCCTTGTAAAAGGTACCAGTAGTACCAAGGGCTCTGTGGCCAGGAAGGGTCCCGAAGGGCTGCCGCATGGATTATGCCACCCTAAGGGATCCCTCACCAGACACATGCACACTGCCATAGCAGCTTGTGTGTGCTGCTGGGGAGAAAAAGGTAAAGTCGACATGGCATCACTCTATGGGTACCATGCCTACCAACCACTGTCTGTGGCATAGGTAAGTCACCCCTCTAGCAGGCCTTAAAGCCCTGCAGTAGGGTACACTATACTACAGGTGAGGGCATAGTTGCATGAGCAATAAGGCCCTACAGTGTCTTAGTCCATTTTAGATATTGTAAGTGCAGTATGGCCATATTAAGTACCTGGGCTGGGAGTTTGTCATTATGAACTCCACAGCTCCATGATAGGTTCACTGAAATCTGGGAAGTTTCAAACATCTCTGCACAATAAACCCACACTGATGCTACTGTTGGATTTATTGTACAATGCACACAGAGGGCATCTTCGGGATGCCTCCTGTATTTCACCCAACCCTTTGGTGTAAGGCTGACTGGTCTATACCAGCCTGCCACTAAGAAGTTTCTGACCCCATGGGGTGAGAGCCTTTGTGCTCTCTGGGGTCAGGAACAAAGCCTGCGCTGGGTGAAGGTGCTTCATACCTCCCTCCTGCAGGAACTGCAACACTTGGTGGTGAGCCTCAAAGGCTCAGGACTCCTGCTACAGTGCCACAGGGTACTCCAGCTAGTGGAGATGCCCGGCCCCCAGACCAAGCCCCACTTTTGGCGGCAGGTCTGTTGGGAAAATTAGGAAAAACAAGGAGTGAACACTGCAGCTGGGACCACCCCTAAGGTGTCTAGAGCTGAAGTGACCCCCTCTTTGCAGAATCCTCCATCTTGCTTTGGAGGAGGGTAGCCAATAGGGATAGGAATGCGCTCCCCTCTCCAAACGGAGTAGGCACAGGAAGGGTGTAGCCACCCTCAGGAACAGTAGCCATTGGCTACTGCCCCCTGGTAACTGTAAAACACCTGAATCTAGTATTTGGGCGCACACATAAACCTTCCTCTTCAGATTCCTGGCTACATCAAGAAGAAGAAAGAAGAAGGACTGAAGAGCCGACCCAAGCAGAAAATACTTTGTACGACAACGGACTTGGCCCCAGCCCTACCGGCCTGTCTGCAGCTTTAAGACTGCTGCTAAAAAAAAAGGTGACATCCTGCAGGACCAGCAACTTCTACAAACCCCCAGAGGACTGCCTGTCAGCCAGAGGACCAAGAACTCCCAAGGACAGCGGCCCTGTCCAGTAGAAACATTCCAAAAGGACTCCAGAGCCTCCCCGGATATGCGAGTTCTACCCACTCTGCACCCACAGCCCATGTCCAGGTGGCCCACAGGACCACAGTAGGTCCCTAGGCGATTCGACCTCGAGCCCACCCTGGGTTGACTCCACCTGGTTAACACAATGACACCTGCAGCCTAAATCAGGAGGACTCCTGTGACCTCGCCCGGATCCAATGAAGATTCCCTACGCACAAGGCTACCCAAACAGCCGCAGCCCCTGGTCCTGGGGAATCCAACCGACGGTCCAGCAACATCTAGTGTGTGCCTCTCTTACCTGTCTAGCCTTTGATTTTCCACAACGACTCCCGGGGCTCAGCCTGCAGCAACTTCTAACCCCTGGGGTTCCCCTATTGAAAAGCATTGGGCCCTGACTTTTGTTTGCACCCTGCACTTGGCTGCACCTGTGGACCCCCCGGTGCTGACTTAAACGCCCCAAGTCTGTGCCCTTAAGTCGTGGGTACTTACCTGTAACCTGTTTTCACCGAGTGACCCCCAGTCCTCATAGGATTCCACTGAAAACCCAACACCAACTTTGACCTCAGCACCCGGCTGGCCCTGTGTTGCTGGTAGTGCACTTCTGGGGTCAAATCAAACTTTGACCTGTACTTACCTGTAAACTGTGCTAACCCTTTCCTCCCCTAGGACGGCACTGGTTCCTATGAGAAACTGCACCGTCTACTTTTGAAATTGAAAAGTGTGAGTTACTTGTAAACTGTTATCTGCAAAACCTAAACAAAGTACATTTGATATATAAACTTGATACAAACGTACTACTGTACTTACCCGCAAAAAATACCCTTTTGGTTCTAGAAATAAAATAACAAAATGTTTTGCTACATAAAAACACTGGCATGGAGTTAGTCATTGAGTGTGTGCTTCATTTGCTGATTGTGGCTGTACAACAAATGTTTTGCACTACCCTCTGATAAGCCTAAATGCTCGACCACACTTCCACAAATGAGAGGATTAGCATTATCTACTTTAGCCTCTGTTAAGTCTTTGGAGATCCAGTGGACTCTGTGCACACTATACATCATTTTGGTATAGTATATACAGAGCCAGCTTCCTACACATATTATATAGCTATTATGTAATGTCTTAACAGCTTTAGCCTAAATTCTGGTTCAAGTCATCACTTGCGTATGTGTGGACTACTGGAGGAAGTAGTATGCAGCCACTATTTTCGTAAATACAAAAAAGCATGGGGTGGGGGTCTTTCTTACAGAACTGGAATCAAACTCAATATTCAAGGTTTTTGAGTACTTTGAATTTAGTCGAGAGCAGCTCTCCAAGAAATGTGAAGCAGTTAAAACCTAGACTTTAGGTTTTGGCATAAGGCATGGTTCTTTGGTGTGCCTTTGGTGTGCATTTGAATGTACTTATAATCTGAGGGCCTATCTGTGCAAAGGGTACTAGGAAGGCGAAGGACAGAACACTGGAAGATGCAGAGTGGAGGGTAGCAATTTAACTATGTATTACAGGGATTGTGAGCACTCAGCAAAATATGGACAGCGACATATGGATGCTGTGTCAGCAAATGACAAAGGCGAAGGGGAGGATTTTATTTGGGGCTTGATTCTGAATGGAGTGAGTGGAGTGTATCTCAGTTTAAGGACCTATGCAGAAGGGGATAAAAAAATTGAGAGACCAATGCAAGATAAAGCAACAGTTCAGTTAACTTTACATTCAGTATCAAAGTCTTGGCTGAATTAACTTGGTGGACGGAGAGGACCTTACAGACACTAAGTGACAGTGAGCTGCAATCAGAGATGAGGAAATGGGAGATAGGTATATGAAGTTGCATGAAGAGTCGCAATAATCTGGGGGTGGGGGGTTTGCGGGGTGAGAGAGCAGGCTGGAAATGAGAAGTGTGAGAGAGTAAAAGGAACTTAACAGAACAGTTATGAAAATAGCAAAAGTTAAATGGTTTTTGCCCGGAATAATCAAAAGGCTACAATGGGCTAATTAATGCTTACTTGATCAGGAACAAATATCAAAGTTAGTATGGACTTATATAGGTTTCATCTGGATTATATTTAGATTTATTGGCGTCAGAGCAGCCAGTCATACCGCACAAGTCTGAGAGAATACTACAAAGTCAACATGAACATCAAACACAGTTATCTAACATGACTCATGACAATATCAGTTAATGGGCCATTCAGTAAAGATGTACCGAATAAAAAGGTCACCCTAGCTTGTAAGAAGAAAATCGGGGACTGTTCAGCAAATAAGTACTAGCTTTTATTAAAACAATCTTATCAATATGTTAAGGATTTCCTGTGGCAAAAAATGGCATTGGACCTCAAGAATGAACCTTGAAGCTCTCCCATAGATGCTCATAGAGGAGCTGACATGCAGGTGAATTTGTGGACCCCTTCCCTTGCCAACCTCCCACCCTTACAAGTATCACCACACACCGGTGCAAACTGAAAGCAAATGAGAATTCTAGCTGGTGCTGCAAAGTGATTTGAAATTCAGTTGATGCTGCAACAAACCACTGACCAATCATGTGCAGATGGGGTTCCAGATAGAACTGAATTCTACAAGCAACTTTTCACTTGCTCTAGAAGAAACAGGAAAGGACCACTGAGGACGGCCAGATTGAAACATTCCAGAAAGAGAAATGCCCATTTGTCAGCTTATTTAGCTGGGTTAACCTTCAAGAATGGTAGATACTCTCATCCAGCTAACTAGCAAAGAGAGCTTTTAAGGTAGTAAGGCGAGGCTCACAAACATTACCAAATGTCCTGCTTGGACACAGCCTAAAATGTTGAACAAGACAAACCCCATAACAGTGATCTTTTCTTCATCAAAATGTGTCACCCGGGCAAATACCCTTTATTCCTGTGCCTCACTTCAGATACTGCCCAGAAATTAGAGATTAGATATCCACAGTAATAAGAACTGCATACAATTTGGTCATCCAGTATTTCTACTGACGTTTGTACATTCGATGGAAGACAAGTCAAATATGAGAAATTAAATGCTTCTCACCATGTTAACTATATCACAAAATAGGACACATGGTATTCCGAGCAAGCCAAATGTTTTAATTTTGTTGCAATGTTGTATCGTCTGACACTTTTGGAAAAATAAAATAATTCAAACAAAGCAAAAAGAAGTATTGGTCAAGCCAATGGGTTTTGCATTTGCTCACTAAAATTGTGCCTACACGTGTCACCAACTACATATATCGGGTATTCAAAGTATTGCAGGAAAGGGGTCAAATTCACCTGTACACTGTGTAAGGACAGCTGGGTGCCTGTGAAATCCAGCTAGTGTCTGGATAAATGAATAGATGTTTTTACAGTGAATTTCTCTTATGTTACAAATACAGGATCTAGTGTTTTAATACATTTCTGCTACAGTAAAATATCCCTCTACCTGTGTTAAATGTAACCCACGGCTGATATACAATTGAAGTTTTTCAAGCTCTTTCATATTTAGCAGATGTTAAGAAAAAGAAAGGGTGTGAGAAATGTCCTGGTAAAGGTAGTTCAAGCTGAGCCATTAAGTACAGGGACTTAACACCACTGTTAAGCTGTGGTGGAAATGAAGAGTGGGTTGACTTGCCTCATTAACTCAGTATGTATCGAAAATAATCCATGGCCTATTTAGAGTCCTTGTGTGTGGTTCCGATGTTTCCAAAAGGGCCCAAAAGCCAATAGGATGAAGCTGACTTGAAGAACTAGACTCGAGAAGGCTGGGTCTCATGCTTTTTTGTGTTACCAGACAATGCAAAAAAGAAAGTGTCAGGACAATTTTCACTACAGAACCTTCAATGTTTCATGCTCAATCATATCCTGATCAGACAGCTTTCGAGCCAAGTCACCCAGATTAGCAGACATATGGGAGATTGACAAGCATGTAGAGCAAATGTAAGCACCAATGTGCTAAGGGTTAAACAATGATCCAGTAAACAGTATATAGCAAACCACAACACAAATTACAAGCCTAGGTACCTGGATGTCAATCAGAAGACCAGGAGGTGTCTAATATTTTTAAGATTATACGCAAGAAGGACAAGGCTAGTTGAGAGGTCTCTAAAATAGATACACAACAGTAGCCATCATTAATAAGAAGACAAAATGAGTAAGACAGGCAACTGGTAAGAAAAAAAATCATAAGAGGAGACAAAAGTTAAAGTGAACCAATGAGATTCCAAAAACCAGAGCAAAGAGAAGAGCAGAGTTTTTAATTCTATAAGTGATTCTAAGGTGTGAAAGAAAGCATATTTAGACGAAGAGCGACATCAAAATACTAATCTCTAGGCAGAGTATCATTAAGTTATTGCAAGATAGGTTGTAGGCTTAGCGTGGAATAAGCTTTACTGTGTACCACAAAATGCAAGAGAATTGAAACTGTAAAAAGAGCAGTAGAACAAAATGCAAATAATTATATTGAAGACAGAAAAATGGTTTGTGCAGATCTTGCTTTAGCACCATCAGTTGGCCACAGACATATTTCCAGCTCTGGAGGGATTCCAGATTTTGAGGCTTTTGCAAAAGAAAGACTGCAATAGATACAAGATACTCACTAAAGCATGGAATTTCTAGCCAGAGGAGATCTCTGTTACAAAGGGAGTAAGTCTCTCCTAAGATGGTGAGCTTTACTCCGTCTACTGTGACACACAACTTTTAGTAAAACAAGTACTTTTAAATCAATGACTGGTTTTAGGCAGACCTACCAGAAGCCAATTGCAACAGTGAAGAATGGGGAGGGACAGGAGTGGAGCAACTCTGCAGACTTTTTTTGCAGAGATACATCTTTTATGGGAGATGAAGCTGGATTTGTGCCCTTTTTAGCGTGTATGTGAATATAAAGGTCATTTAATTTAATATTCTCAGAGATTCCTATTTCCCATCTGTACAATTAAGAGATACCGGTAGCCAGAATTTGAGGATTCAGTTAAAGATGTTGACACCACAAACATTAAAGCCAGTAATACCCAAGCTTAGGTATTACTTTTAGTCACTGAACAAAGTACAGGTTATGTTAGCTGACGACTTATCACAACTTATTACACTTGAAAATTCAATGTTTCAGATAAAAGACAAAACAGCAAATGTTATCATGGCCTGGTACTGAAAAGGCTAATGCTATTTTGTTAGCGCCATCAGTACCAGGTACATAAAGCACTTAGTCTCCAAACCATAAATAAGGGAAATAGAACAAGCCCTAAAATGGATAAAACAACCCAAAGAAATAATCAGTAGGCTCACACTCACTATAAAGCACCACGACAGAAGTGCTCAAGCCAAAACAGGCAAGGGTCATTCACATGCAAGACAGTACCATCCTAATGTGGAAGAAGAAATCAGAGTGAAAAAATAGCTTTACCTCCACACAGCTTCCTTTCAACTACCAACAACTGGAGATAGAAGAGCTAAGCACAATCCTTGAAGACGGCCGACTCTGCAGGTTTATTCTAGGAGGCTCACCCACTCAATGACTCAACTCCTTTGGGGCGTGTGACATGCACCACAGTTCACCTTCCTTCGCCCACCCTGGTTCTTTTCCTTTGTAGCACAGTAACTTTGCTGCTTTTAAGGGCAAGGCTTAAGAGCTATGCCACTGAGTGCCTTGCACAGTGCGTTAGGAACAGAACCTGTCTGACCAGCTGATTGAAGCACATCTGTGGCCGCTAGAGATGGAGTCTTGAAGAGAACCGGCATGCAGGAATTAAAAAAAAAATCCATAGCAAGGGGTGCCCCATAGAACAATATCTACAGCTGTGCGGTGCACTTGTGCCCTGGCTGTAGATTAGGCTCATAGACGACAGACTGTATGAGAATCCTGTTGAGCTGTTGTTGCAGTCGGGACAACCTCTAAAGGGATAAAACCCTTAATGTACAAGCTAGAAGTCAAGTGATCATTCTCAAAATAGCATTGTGGGCCCATGATTCCAAAATGCTAATCACAGTTTGTTAACCAAAACTGATTATGTGAGGATACACAAGTATGCTACAGGAAAAGGCAAGCTATAATTGGGTTTCTGGTTTACTGCACTGCTTTGCCACACCAGCCGTTTAGATCACACAAGATGGGTAGGTTTTTTTTTCCAGTAACGAAATGCATTGAACAAGTGCTTAATTACTACCTATAATGATGAATCTGAAATTATAATGAACTATTTAATATAAGTAATTATGGGCATGCTTGTCAGCTCCCACATTCAAAGTGAGCCATCCTCAGTGGTGGTCACCTGCAGCTGAGGACATACAAAGCAATAAATAGGTTTTGGTTCAACCACTAAATACTGTGCATCAACACTAGACCCTCCAACGCCACACCAGCAGAAGACTAGAGACGAGCTAAATATTCTTGTTGATTACGCACATGTAAGGGAAGAATGCATTTGGGAGCAACGACATGCAAGGTACCAAGCTCCCCCCATCAATTTCTGCACCTCCCTCACTGTTAAAGATTGTGACAACTGGTAAAGAGCAACTAGTTTCTGAAATTTTTTAACTGTGGGTGGATATGCCTTTGTTTTCACTGGATGAAGGGTGGACAATAGAACATTCTAAATCTTTAGGTTTCAAATAAGACGTATTTAGCTTGATTTAAAAAATCCTATGATGCACCAACTGAATGGTTTGCTAAGAGTGGCGTTGTTCTCCTTTTCCCCTGGCAGTCATAAGTAAGGGAAGCCATGTTTACTCATATCAGATGTGCATCACAACAGATATTTTGTGAACACCACCAGTAACGATCTTATGCCGAATGGGAGTACTGTCACTTACCACAAACATAAGGTACTGGCAGTGTGCAGATGCACAGGGATGTGAAATATGCATCCCTTGATTCCAATGTTATATAGTATTTTTCTTTCCGCAGCAGAAGATGAATCCCAAACTGCAGTCATGACTTCTAGTCTTGACTTATCTGTTGAGGAAGCACAAGTCCTAAATCGATTAGTGTGCTGTGTTTTTGAGGCGTTCTAAAGTATGACTTTACTCCGTTCCCACTTGGTGCAAAAATCACTTGCTTTACTGCTCCTCTGGCTCTTAAAACAGTGACATCTTTCAATAGAAATAGCAGGTGTTTGATTGTCCAATCTTGGTGGATGATGGAATGTTAACTGCACAAATTAGATGCAGTAACCTTTCTATTGTGGACAGTAAAAACACAAAATTAAAAAAAACGCACTGAATTGTGAAAACACTCTCAGTCCTCCCTCGCCAGTGCTGTGTGATTGTGGTGTGTGGGGCACTTTTGTTGGTCGGTGGGGGTTAGTGGACTGGGGGGGGGGGGGGGGGGGGGGGGGGGGGGGTGGAACACATGTCTGTGGAACTGCACATGAAACCTTTGGAGTTTTGTCCACATCCACTCATTCTTGGTAGCCATACTCCGCTCTAGCTCTTCTGACTTTTCTGTTTTCTTGCATGTTGAAGTAAATCACCTCCTCCACTCATTCCCTCAACTTGACAACAACAGGTTTGCCACTTCGTCAACTGGAATAAGGGGATATGGTTTTCATCTGACCTTATCACGTGGCCTGGCATTGTGATGCTGGAGGTGGGACAGTAAACAAATCTGTTCCTCTACCCGTAATTGTTATACCGAAGCATTAAATGATTCACAATTAAATGGGCACCTTGGGAAAAACTGTATCCTAATCAAAAGGCTCCTGGCAGTGTTCCGTATTGATCTAATACAGTTGAGTATATCAACATGGTAGTGAATCTTATTTAGTTTTCATTGGAGCTTAACCTTCTGGCTTGAAGGCTTGTGCCTCATCAGCTAGTGACTTTTAACCTACATAACATGCTCTGTTTTAGCGTATTTACTTAATTATATATTCCAAGATGGTTGCTATGTTTATAGTTAGGAAGAGGTTTTGATTTCACGTTATCAGTGCCACTCAGTGAAGGCGTGATTATCAGCGTCAAAAACAAGTCATCTACAAAGGTATATAAAGGTATACACATCATGTACTTTCCCCACTTACGTGTGACAGTAACATAATGTACTTTCCAGGGAACTGTTTATATAATTGTCGCCCCAAGCATGCCTTATCTATTGTTTGGGAACATACCTGCATCAGGGGTCCTACAAGATCTGTATAAATACATCTCACACAGACAAGGTTATCAGAGAGATTCCTACCAGATGCCATCAATACTACACGTCGCCTTGATGCAGACCCAGCCTTTGTGTCCCCACATAGTCTGATCAAGAGACCTCATTCCAAGGTAATGACGGTTGGGGGGCTCTTCTCATGGACATGGTACTGGCAGATTGGGTTTATCACACCTAGCTCTCTTTAGATAAAAGATTAGGCTTATCATGCTAGGGTATTAGAGCCTATTTCACATCTCACGTTATTGCACGAGTGTGGTGGTGGTGGGGGTCCTTCATATTCAGGACTCTCGGTTTTACAATTCTGTTTCTTGCATTAGTCATTATCCTAATCATTGCAGCCCATGCACTTTACAATTGATTGCAGGCTAGCTAATAAACCCTACTGAAAACTTCACTGCATCTCCTTCATTGCCTGTGTGTGACTGAGACTGTTTTGCTCATGTGAGAAAGGGGCAATCTCCGTTTAACCAGGACTCCCCTGAGATGTCGCACTTGAGTCCATGAGTAAAGGCTTCCACAAATCACCTTTTACTATTTGGGTTTTGGTGAGGTACTGCTTGTGAGCCGGGAAGGTTGGTCCGACAGCTGTGACTTGTTATAGGATTGGCCTAGTCGTCCACAAACAAAAGTGCTGTAATCCCTGAACCAGCTGTCTTGCATAGACAAACCGCAGCTTTGGGTCCAAGTTCTACCATGGTCTGCACTAATGGCAAAGATTACTCGTCTTGATTGTTTAAATGGATTCTGGTTAAAAAATCAAACATTTTGTTAACGGCAGCACAGTGGATTATAATGGATTTCATGACTGGTCAGATCTGATTGTAGCAAGCCTAGAGATTCATCGGAAATTAACTCTTCAAAGATTCTTGCAGTTTTGTTGGACGATAGAATGGATGTTTTGGTGGACTAAAGAACAGATTGAAGGAATTGTAGCGCAGTACTCACTCCTTCCCCAAAAATAAGAAATTAATTTTGCCAAACTGGATTAGCCCATGCCTGTCAGTTGGAGGCAGAAATCTAGGACCCGGTGCTCCTAAACGAAGACTACAATACTAGGTCACAGAGCATAACCAATGCACAATTGAACCTCTCACTGGTACAGAAGCACTTCTGTTAGCAACAGGTTTCTTCCTTAATGTTGGCAGTTTTGTGAAGTTAAACATTCAATTCAATTCCTCCTTAGTGGCTTCCTGAGTAAGACATTTCTCATGTCTGCAGACTGCAGGGTCTTTTCCAATTTACAAATTGCCCCTTCAAGCACCCCACCACCATGAAGGCATCCCTCCGGACAGAAGAGAGTATTGACTCCAGTCACAGACAGAATTAAGTTGGTGTTCCTCTAGGACTAAATAAAAAATAAAAGCTAAAGGATAAGTGGCACTATGTAGTCACCTCTCTCACTAGCTCCAGCTGCAGTCAAATTAAGGATAATTATTGGTTATGTCAAAATAGTCTAAATGAACATGACTTAACATTACAAATAAAAATTCATGCGACTACAGCCCAACTACTAGCCACCTAAAAGCCATCTATACAACACTTTTATGGCATAACAGCAATAAGAATAGCAATTACTCCCGCCTCCCCCAAGCTAAACCAATAAAAATACCTTTTAATAAGGTCCCTGAGGTGATAGGCTGGAATGGCTGTATTCACCACACCTTTACTGGCAAAAATGTGATCAATCATGGAAGAACAGTTTGCCTGTAATTAAAAAAAGAAAAAAAAGAAAAAAGAAAAGAAAAAGCCAACCATGATGAAATCGCAATATTACACTCTGAAGGCAAAAGTCATTGCTGTGTTTTTGCCAAACAGACTGCAGATCCACAAGGATTTTATTTCAGAATATCGAATGCTCGTTTACATCTAGTGCCATTTACCCCAATACTATAGAAAAGTGATGATAGTTGGTCAATGCTTAAAAACAAGGGTAGCAATTTGAGTGAAGGAGCAGCATGGTGTGCTTTGGTCAATCTATTATCCAACACGGCAAAAGGGTTACAGAACTGGAAGTGAATTAAAGTATGGTGACTGATTACAAGGTAAGAAAAACTGCACAGGAGCTGCTACCCCATGATTCACAATCACATGTACATGGTTATCATGATTTTAAAAAACTATTTAAAATAATTTCACCTTCACAATTTGCGGATCATGTTATCAAAATGCTTAATTCTGGAAAAATGTATTCTCCTGATCAACGTTTTGAGATAGTTCCCACTTTTTAACAGAGAAGCTGCAACCTTTGGCATTTTACACCAACACTATGGGCATACCAAAGTAAGAAAGAAAATTAGTTACTTACCTGTAACTGTGGTTCTCCAGTATTAGTGTTGGTCATAGATTCACATGCTTGAGTATTCCCTATCGAAGTGGGAGTCCCACAGTACCTTAATAATGCAGTATGTACCAGTAACAATAGGTAACAACAAGTTATCTTAATAGCCTATCTAAATGTTTTTTTTTAATTAGAAAAAACGAACCAAACTTCACTTATGACCAATTAGACGAGAGCACCCTCTAGAACACTCTAAACAGATGCTGAAGCCCTCATATTTTTTAGCACTAATGTGATCTTATTATATTTTTATGAGTAAAGGGAGCCTCTGAGGGGAGAAGGGTGGGTCACATGTGAATCCATGAAAGATACCAATACTGGAGAACCACAGTTACAGGTAACTAATTTTCTTCTCCAGTATTGGATCTTTCATAGATTCACATGCTTGAATCAGATTAATAAGCAATGTACTGGGTAAAACATATATTCATTATAATAAACACAGATAGCGGATGGTGGAAAAAGACAGAGACTCACCTTATCCAAAGAGATGGCGTAGCTGTTCTGCATCTGTTTTATGGCTCTCGTCCAGGCAATCATGTTTTGTGAATGTATGCCTGTTTGACCATTGTGCTGCTCTGCAGATATGGTGAATAGGCACCCCAGCAAAAAATGCTGTTGATGTGGCTACAGCTCTAGTGGAGTGGGCTCTTATACTGCCCTGTAAAGGTTTTCCAGCCTGTGTGTGGAAAAACTATATAGGTGCCACTATCCATCTGGCAATGGTTTGTTTGGTAACCGTGTCCTTCTCTAATGCCTCCATATGCCAGAAACAATTGGTCCGATATTCTTATGTGATGCGTTCTCTTTAAGTAGAACTTTAGACATCTCTTTTATAACACTGTAGTGAATTGTATGTAGGAACCGGTGTTTGATGGTTTAAGCTTGTATGTCGCTTGCTCTCTTTGCAGATGTGAAAGCTAGTAATATAGCCATTTTCCATGTGATATACTTGATATCAGATTTGTGCATCAGCTCAAATGGCTGCCTCATAAATTGTCGCAGGACTATTTTAAGATACTACAGATATGGAGGGCTTCGAACTGGTGGAAAAGTTCTGAAGAGAGACTATTGAGGAATTGTTTAAGAATGAGAGCAGACCACAGAGACGGTGCATCACTGGTGCACCGAAATCTAGAAATTGACGCTATGTGGACTTTTACTGAGGAATGGGATAATCCCTATTTTGCTAGATGTGGCAAATAGGGGAGAATTTGCTGTGAGTGGGTGGATGTTGGAGGACACACCCCATAGACAGAATTGTTCCCATTTTAACTTATAAGATCTATTTGTTGTGTCCGCCCTTGCCTTAGAAAGAATTTTTCTACATTCCGATGGGATGATTATTGAGGAGAGCTCATTGTACACAGGATCCATGCTGACAAGTGTAGTGATGTTGGGTCTGGATGTTGTATCTGTTCCTGGTTCATTGTCAACAACGACTATATTTCTTTAAGTTGAAGATGAGGTTATTCAGAGAGGAGTAGGAGTTTGGTGAACCATACTTGCCTGGGCCATCTGGGAGTTATGAATAGCAGTCTGCAAGGTTCCCTCTTAACCTAGTTGATTAATTTTGGGATCAATGGGATGGGTGGAAAAGTGCAAGCATATATCCCTGACCAGTGTATCGAAAATGCATCCCCCAACGATTCTTTGTGGGGATACCAACTTGCAAAGAATAGGTATTTCTCGTTCTCCATCGTTGCTAACAGATTCAAGTGTGGATTGCTCCACCGACAAAATGGAGAGTCCAGAATCTGTTGGTTTAGCTCCCATTCGTGACAAGGAATTATGGTCCTGCTCAAGAGGTCTGCCAGGACATTGGATATTCCTGGTAGATGTTCTGCCCTGATGGTTATGTGGTGCTGAAGTGCCCTGTTCCATATTTCTAGAGTCTGAACTGGGAATGCCTGAGAGCGGGTTCCTCCCTGCTTTTTCAAATAGGACATACTGGTGGTATTGTCCGTTCATATGAGGACTGTTGAGTGATTTATTTTGGGGAGGAAAGCCTTTACTGCTAAGGCCATTGCTTTGAGTTCCAGTTGATTGATAGACAGGTTTTTGTCCTCGGCGGACCATCTTCCCGCTGATCTTAAGTACTGGAGATGCGCATCCCAGCCTTTCAACAACGAGTCTGTTAGTGTAAAAGTGGGCATCTTTTGCAGATATTCTAGTCCCTCTGACAAGTTTGCAGGTTGAGTCCACCAAAGTATTGCTGTTCTCATAACCAGTGTTATTTGAATTAGATCTTTGAATGAGCCTTCTGTTGGACGCCATGAATTGTCTATCTGTTCCTGCAGAGGACATAGATGTAACCAACAGTTAAGGAGCAAAGTGATGCACAAGGAGATCATCCACATGAAAGATTTGTACTTCTGAACAGAAACCAACTTTCTTCTGGATAGTTTGTTTGCAGCTGATGAAGTTTTTCCTGTATGTCCTTGGAGGGATAGGCTTTGTTCTATAGTGCGTCTAGAACATTATCTTTGTTGTTGGTGGTTTTAGTTGGGATTTGTGGTAATTTGTTGTCAGCCCTGATTTGCTGAATAGTGAAAGGCAGGTGGTTGTGGCCGCTGCAGTCTGTTGTGATGTAGGAGCTTTTCTGAGACAATCATCTAAGTATGGGAATACAAGGACTCCCTGTTGTCTGAGATGTGCTGCTACAGGAGCCAACATTTTTGTAAAGATTATGGAAGCAGATATTAGTCCAAACAGAAGCACATTGAATTGAAAGTGAATACCGGCTACCTGGAATAGTAGGAATTTGCGAGGACTTGAATATATTAGGAAATTAAAATACGCGTCCTGTAGATCAACATCATATGATCTCCGTTGTTCAAGAGTTGTAGTATATCGTTAAGAGTCACCATGCTTTTTCTTTTTTAAAGGAATTTGTTGAGTCTTTGCAGATTTGAGTATAGGACACCAATCTCCTGATGTTTTTTTTTTTTAGAAGAGTAGAATCCTATTGCCTTTTGAGTTTTTGGAATAATATCCACCGCTCCCTTTTTTATCATATTCAATATTTCCCTCATTAGCTGTTATAGGTGAGGTGGAAGTAGGCCAGAGTGCATGGAGGTTTCTGGTAAAAATTCCAAGGAATGCCCTTTGAAATGACATATAGGGCCCACCTGTCTGAGGTTACCATGGACCACTGTTGGAAAGTATTTGATATTCTCCCTCAGTTTTGAGATGATGGTGAGGTAGGCAGTACTCTTGTTTAGTCATTGTTTGAGTATCTCTGCCTCCTGCTGGTAACCTACCTCTAGAATCGTGTCTATGTGCAGCTGCTGGAAGCTGTCTGTATTTCTGTTGTGTATACTGAGGTCGGTACTGTGTCTGTCCAGGCTGGTACTGCCTATGTGGCTGGTAGCCTCCTCGAAAGAAATAATTTCCTCTTCCCCTAGCTCCTCAAAAGTGTTGTCTTCGGTACTGAAGCGTGCCAGGGGACTTTGTTGTATCCGTGTCAGCCTTTATAGATTGCAAGGCATAATCCACATGCTGGCCAAACAATGATTCCCTGTCAAACAGCATGTTTAGAATTTTTGTTTGTATTACTGGGTGGAAGGAAGTGGATTTCAGCCATCCCTGCCCGTGCAGAACTACAGCCCCCGCTAGTTGTCTTAATCCTGTGGTAGACACATCTCTTTCACAGTCAATCATCTCCGACCCGATGAGTCCCCCTCCTGCAAGATCTTGCATGCTTCTAATTTCTTCTCATCAGGTAACAGGTCTGTGTATAGTGCCATGTCCGACCACATGTGGCGGTCATAACGAGCTAAAATAGCCAGCGAGTTCACTGTTCTTACCGTAGTGGCTGCCAGTGTCGGAAATATTTTTCCAGTGATGTTTAACCTACAGCCCTCTTTTTCAGGAGGAGGTGATATTGGTGTAGAAGGGTGCTCTGAGCGCCGCTGCTTGCGACACCACCGAATCAGGTTTTGTTTGTCCGATAAGGCAAGCTGGAGAATTGTCCGGTGCCTTGTACTTTTTATCAAGACGTGGGATTACCGGAGATACAGTATCTGGATTTTTTATGGCCTGGAGTCCTTCCTGCCAGATGCAATCTACTATTGGAATCGCTCTTACTGACTTCTTCGGGGGTTGCTTAAAGTCATAAAGGAAACAGTCTGTCTCCTTTTTGATGCTCTTGTCCATTAGGTTGGGGAATCCCCCAATATCTTCCAGAGGGTAATCCCTCGGCATCGCCAGAGGTGGGGAGGGGGAGGGAATGAGGTAGTCGTTCCACTCATCTTGTTCAGGTACTGTATCTCTTATCTCCCCTTCCTCTCTATCTTCTCCCGATGATATTATGTCCTCTTCCACTGGTTGTGATATGATGGTTGTCACTCCTTGTGTAGGGGGAATTAGTGTTATAAGTAACAGAGTGGGGACTGGTAAAGGTGTTGTGGTTTAAAATAGGTGTTATGGTTGAGTTATCGGGTTTATAGGTGTGGCAGGAGTTGGTGGGAATCTACGGTAATAGTCCTGTAACATATATTGTAAGTGTGTTACTAGGTAACCAGGCATTGGAATAGATTGTTCCTGATATTCTAGATGGAATGGTTCTGCCTGTTCACCTGCAATGTAGTACTCCTGATATTCTTTATCGTCATCATCTCCATAATCCTGGCGTTTCACCCCTAGTTGAGATGGGCTACTAGCCACACAAAAAGGACCTACATCTGACTCATCATCCTCATCCAAGAGCTGTTACGGTAGGTATAACAATCCCTTACTTGGGGAAGTATGCTTTAGTAAAATGTTTGATTCTGCTGACTTTCCTTTTATAGATAATCACAGATAGTGAGGAAATGTTTTTCCAGCCTGACTGGTTGTTTCCATACCTTCTTTAATTATATCCTTTCATGGATATGTCTTAAATTCTTGTTCCTTGAGCTATGAGTCTGTGGTTGTTTGTGATGACGACGGTATTGTCTTTATTTGTATGTTTGCAATTCTGGCCGATGGGCTCACTGATGGAATCGTCATCTGTTTCTCTGCTGTTGACGGTATCAGTCCTATCTGACAGTAGACTGATATGAGATCAAGAGTACTGAACTTTGCAACTGCCACCCAACCTGTCAAATATCTCATCAGCCTAAAGAATGGGGTGAGTATTGTTTTAATCACAACATTGAGACCCCTATAGTTCACACAGGACCTCATTTCTTTCTTTCCAACGTGGGACTGAGGTTTGAGGGCTAAAACCACTGGGCTGGCCGAGGGGCTTTCTGAGTGCTCAATGACTCCCAGTTCCAGCATTTCCTGACCTCAGCTTTGATGCTCTCTTTGACATAGTAAGACTGTCTGAATATTTACCTTTTGACAGATAAGTTGTCCCCGGTGTTCACATCATGTGTGCACCAGGTAGCCTGACCAGTGGTCAAGGAGAAGAGTTCAGCATAGTGCTGCAAGACTTACTTACAGTCCACCTGCTGTTGGCCAGTTAGGGTGTCTGAAAAGACCACTCCCTAAACTGAGCATCTTTTGGGGTTCTGGAGAGATCAGGGAGAGGTTCACTCTCTGCTTCCTGCCCCTCATCAGTGACCATGAGCATGGTTATCTCACTTTCGAGATAGGGTTTCAGGCGGTTTACATGAATAACCCTTTTACGGCTCCTGCAAGAGCTTAAGTTCACCAGATAGTGGGCTTCCCCTTATCTCTCTAGGATGGGGTAGAGTCCTCTCCATTTATACTGGAGGGCTCTTAGTAGCCACCGGATGCAATACCCACACCTTCCATCCTGGCTGGAACTCCATCAGTGCAGTCTTCTGGTCATACCAGTGCTTCTGGAGCTCTTGGCTGGCTTCAAGATTTTCGTAACCTTTTTCCATTTACTCTGCCATCCTGGAACAAAGGCCAAGCACATAATCCACTGTATCTTGCTTAGGCTATCTGAGAGACCTCTACCATCCCTTCTTCACAAGACAAAGGGTCCCCCTACAGGATGCCCAAACAGAAGCTCAAAGGGGGAAAACCTACTCCCTTCGGTGGCACTTCTTGTAAGCAAAAGGCAGGCATGGACATAAGACGTCTCATCTCCGTCTGAGTTTTTCCAGGGAGTCCACCAATCATACGTTTCAGTGTCTTGTTGAGTCTCTCAACAAGACCATTGGTTTGTGGGTGATATAGCATAGTGAAATTATAGTTCACACCACACTCACCCACATATCTTTTAGGTAGTCAGACATGGAGGTACTACCTCTGTCTCCCACCACCTCTTTTGGAAAGCCCACTCTAGTGAATACATCAATGAGGGCCCTAGCTACTTCAGGGGCAGTAGTAATTGCTTCGGGGTACCTGGTTGCATGATCCACTACAACCAGTATAAATCATTTCTTTCTAGTAGAATGTGCTTTAGGAATTACTAACAGTTGCCTTTAAGCTTTAAGATAGCAAGTCTGAATACACTTTACTATCCATTTGGCCAATCCTTGCTTGGCAATAGGATTACCTTTATGAAGCTTTTGAATAGCCACAAAAAGTTGTTTAGATTTTCTAAAATCTTTTGTTCTGGCTATATAATACATAAGAGCTCTTTTGAGAGCAAGAGTGTGGCGAGCTCTTTCAGCAACTGAATCTGGCTGTGGAAAAAAGACTGGCAATTTCACTGACTGACTGATTTGAAATGGTGAAACCACTTTTGGTAGAAATGTTGGATTTATCCTAAGTACTATTTTGTGTTTGTGAATTTGGAAGAAAGGTTCTTCTAAAGTGAATGCTTGAATTTCACTTACTCTGCTTAAGGAAGTAACTGCTACCAGGAAAGCAACTTTCCACGAGAGAAATTAAAGAGAGCAAGAATGCCTTGTGAGCACAATGTTAAGATTCCAGGCAGGAGCTGGTGGAGCTCTAGGTGGAATAACTGTTTTGAGGCCTTCCATAAAAGCTTTTATGACAGGTATTCTAAACCGAGACGTATGCTGTTTGTTTTGGAGGTAAGCTGATATTTTTGTTAAATTAATTTTAATAGATGAATATGCTAAATTAGCTTTTTGTAAGTGAAGCAAATAAACAATATCCTGTACTGATGCTTTAAGTGGATCAATGTTTTTAGTTTAACAATAGTATACAAAAGGTTTCCATTTAGCTGCATAGCACTGTCTGGTTGTAGGTTTGGGTGCTTCTTTTAGAATGTCCATATTTTCTGATGGAAGCTGTAGATATCCAAATTCTATGATCTCAGGAGCCAAATCGCCAGGTTGAGCATACTGGGAATGGGGTGCCTGATTTGATCTTTGTTCCGAGTCAATAGGTCTGGTCTGTTTGGAAGCTTGCGATGTGGTACTAAAGACAGATCCAACAGTGCTGTGTACCAGCGTTGACGTGCCCAGGAGTATCATAGTGAGGGTGGTGTGACAGATCTTGTTGACCAGAAATGGAATTAGTGGGAGAGGGGGAA
The DNA here is from genome assembly GCF_031143425.1 of Pleurodeles waltl. Taxonomy (NCBI): domain Eukaryota; kingdom Metazoa; phylum Chordata; class Amphibia; order Caudata; family Salamandridae; genus Pleurodeles; species Pleurodeles waltl. Next base: position 265,419,353 of record NC_090443.1, on the reverse strand, counting down.
AAGCATAATCAAGTATCCCAGACCAGTTGATCCATAGAACATTGCCCTTGGATCAATGGTGTGGGTACCTGGCCGCGGAGTTTGGGTATTTTGCCTTTTCGCTTGTTGTGAAGAGGTCTATGTTTGGTGTTCCCCACATGGGAAAGTACTGTTGAATTACTTGTGGGTGAATCTCTCATTCGTGTATTTGCTGCTGCGTCCTGCTTATCCCTGTGATATACTCTGCTAATAGTTGAATGCGATTGTGAATCGCCCATTTCCAAATTGTTTTTGCTGTAAGGGACAATTGAGATGAATGTGTGCCCAGTTTCTGCAAATAATATATTGTTGTCTGGCCTTATTAACACTTTTTTGTGTGTGATTTGTGGTTGGAATACTTGGATTATTAAGAACACTGCCAGCAATTCCAAGTGATTTATGTGGTAAAGCTGCTTCATTGAGTCCCATTCTCCCTGAATTGTAAGATTGTAGAGATGGGCTCCCCAACCTGTCATTCATGCATCTGCGGTGATTATGGTCTGTGGCATAGGGTCCTGAAATGGCCGGCCCTTTGATAAATTGGTGTGATACCACCATTGCAGAGAGTTGTAAGACTAGCGGTCCAACAACACTAAATCATGAAGTTGACCTGGGGCCTGAGACCATTGTTGTGAGAGACATTGTTGGAGGGGTCTTGTGTTTAGACGTGCATTGGGCACTACTGCTATGCATGATGCCATCATTCCCAATAGCTTCATGATAAACCTTATTGTGTAAGTTTGACTGAATTGTAATTGGGATATGAGAGTGTGGAATGCCTGAATTAATTGTTGATTCAGGTAAGCTAATGCTGAGTGTTCAGAATTGCTCCTAGATATGGTTGAATTTGTGCTGGCTGAAGGTGAGATTTCTGGTAATTGATTGTGAACCTTAGCCTGTATAGGGTGTCTATTGCGTATCGTGTGTGTCTTATTGACAGGTTTGATGGTGCTGGCATTTATGAGCCAGTGGTCCAGACAGGGAAAGACATGTATGCACTGTCTTCTGCAGTATGATGCAACCACTGCTAGGTATTTTGTGAATACCCTTGGTGCTGCTGTTACTCCAAAGGGTAGTACTTTGAATTGACAGTGCTTGCCTTTTATCACAAACCTTAAGTACTTTCAGTGTGCTGGATGGATAGCAAATTTGAGATCTAATGCGGTCATGTAGTCTTGTTTTTGAAACAAAGGAATGACATCCTGTAGAGTGACCATGTGGAAATGCTCTGAGAGAATGTAATGGTCGAAAGGTCAGAGATCGAGGATTGATCTGAGAGTGCCATCCTTTTTTGGTATGAGGAAGTATAGAGAATATAATCCTGTCCCTTGTTGATTGATGGGAACTACCTTTATTGCACTTTTGGGTAGAAGAGATTCTACCTCGTTTTAACCGAACAATGTGTCCAGGAGAAAGCCTGCATGAACAAGGGGAAATTTTTGGTGGAGGGGAGATTGATTCTAGGCAATAACTATTGTGGATAATTTACAGTACCCATTGATCTGATGTAAGTTATTGCCAATGACAGTGGAAATATTGCAGTCTTCCTCCCACAGGAGATGTGTGCTGTGTGGGGATGCAGAGGAAGTCACTGCTTTGATGAGGTGGAGGTACCTCTTGTGGCAGCGGATTTGCCCCTAGTTCTGAAATTGTGTCCTCCATAGGAGCCCCTGAAAGATCCCTTGGAATATAGTTGTCCCTGTTTTTGTTGAGACGTAGAGGCCTCTGATGTTTGGGGTTTAAAACCTCCTCTAAATTGAGGTTCACGAAAAGTGCCCCGAAAAGTGCCCTGAAAAGGTATTGTGTAAAGGGCACCCACGGCCTTTGCTGTATCGGAATTCTTTTTTAATTTCTCAGTGGTGGTATCCACCTCAGGTCCAAATAGTTGCTGTTTAATAAATGGCATATTAAGGACCGCTTGCTGTATTTCAGGTTTAAATCCTGAAGACCGCAACCAAGCATTCCATCTGATCATGACACTAGCGTTAATTCCCCTAGCTGCGATTATAGGCCATGGTGTCTTCAGGTGGAGACGGCCTTGTGGGATACAGATCAGGGTCATTAGATGGAATTGGGTCAGAATCGTACATATCCCATGGGTCCATGTGAGGAGACAGAAGATTGCGTGGAAAACTGTGTGGGTGAAGAAGAGGGAAGGAAAGGCAAATGCAGTAGAGAAGGTTAATGCACTGTCTTTGGCTTTTCCTTGTGCTTAAACACCACCGGCAAAGGGCCAGTTTACAAAACTTAGTTGGAATGCTAGTTTCGTCTTTGTCATAGGAGGAGGAGAGGCAATAATCTTCCCTGTATCCTTTTAGATCTGTATTCTCCTTTGCCTATGGTCCATGACCTCAATAATTGGTCTAATGTCTGTTTAGTCTGCTTCCTGTTCTGGAGATGGAACAGGTTTGCTTCCCACCAATTAATGCTCTGAAAGCTTGGTGAGAGAATGCTTTAAACAAGCAGAAAATGTGGTTTCCGCAGTAGATGAATTTTTTTCGGCTCCGAAGAGGAGCTTGGACGTTTCAGCTCCGATGTGGTATGTAGCAGTCTCGGATCCGAAGTGGAAGCCTCCATCTTTTGACTTTATGCCAAAACAGGCGTGGTAGTCTGTTCGGTGGAGTGAGTTTTGACCTTTTTCGGCACCGAATCCGATGGTTGGTCGTCGATATGTAGTTTTCGGGTCGGTACATGGCCGGCAAGCAGTGCTGGACCATAGGCCTTTTGTGACTTTTAAATCTGTTTTTTTATGGGAAGGCGCTGGTGTACTCACATACTGCGCCGCAAGAATAATTTGCCTGTTCCTCACTGAAGATGTTGGGAGTTTGTCCCGTCGACTTCGATGTCATCTCTAGCCGTCTTGCTCTTCGATCCAGTAAGGTCTTCGGGGATCGGCACGCCTTGCAGGTGTTTTCTTTGTGGTCCAGAGAGAAGCAGAGGTTACACACAGAGTGCTGGTTGGTGTAGGGGAACTTGGCGTGACACAGAGGGCAGAAGCAAAATGGAGTTCCATCCATGAGCCTGTGGCAGTGGGCCTGAGAAGGGGGCTGGAGCCTGAAAGCGCATTTAATCGATCCAGATGCTACAATCGGATCGAGTGTAGTCAGAAACACGTTCAAAAAATTATACCGACGTTGAAGGATAAGATAGAGACTTTCAGATAGTACCAAAGCGAGATGTACCTGTGCAAGAGGGAACACGTCCGATCCCAATCTAACAAGGAACTCTATGCCCATGCGCACTATCACCAAGAGGAGGAGTCACTCGATCTTGTGACTCAAAAAAGCTTCTTTGAAGAAAAACAACTTGTAACACTCCGAGCCCAACGCTAGATGGCGGAACTATGTAAAGCATGTGTATCTGCAGCTACACATGCCATTGAACATATATCTATCAAACTGCCTCCCTCTTCTGTGTCCTCATCTTCTTAGATAGTCAGGATCTGATTTCCAGGATTCAGGGGTGGCACCTAAATACTCAATTTTGGGCCGTTATTGGGAGTGCCAAGCAGTAACCAATGGGCTGAACACCTTTAGGGTGACTACATCCTTCATGTTACCACTTCTGCTGGGAAGTAGGCCTAACCTTAGTGGCCTCATTTCTTCCAAGCAAGATGGAGGAATTTGAAAAGTAGTGTCCACTTCAACTCGTCCTCCTTAGGGATGGGACTGGCATAAAGTGGGCACTCCTAATTTAATAAATTTTCCTGCTTTGGCGGATGCCCAAAGTGGGGCTAGGACAGGGGTGTTTGTCACCTCCGCCATGTGGAGAGACTTGGTTTGCATTACAAGGGCAGCAAGGCCTTTAAAGTTTCCCGCCCTGGAATGTCCATTCTGCCTGGGCAAGGCGGTAATACGTCCGACTAGTGCAGGCTTTTGTCTTAGGCCCTTGAGAGCTCTGGCTCTCAACTTGGGGGGCCAGAAACGTGTCTGTGGTGGCTGAACTGGTCAGGACCAGTCAGTGATTACACTAGTAGTTGGTAGGTTTTCAGGGGGCATCTCTAAGGTGCCCTGTGTGTGCATTAATTAATAGATCCATCACCAGGATCACGGAAGGTTTATTATTCTGAGATGTTTCATACCAAACACCCCAGGATTCAGAGAAGCCATCATGTAGCTGGGGAACTCTTAGTGACCAGTGTCCAGCATATGCATTTAAAATTGTTTCCCCATTTATTTAATGTGCCTCAGAATTGATAGAGACATAGCACAAGAATAGCTGCTCATGCATATATGACCTCACATGTGCCCTGATGCACCCTGCCTTATGGGTGACTTACACCTGGCACTTGCAGTGATAGGGGACCTGGCACACACAGGTTGCGTGACAGGCAGTGTTTTCAGTTTAGCCTGCACCGACACACCCAGTCTGCAATTGCAGCACTTTGTGGGTTTGGTGAGGGATCTCAGGGGGTGACAACTGGTGCTGCAGCCCTCAGAGATCTTCATTGGTAGCCCAGGCACTAGGTACCAGGGATACCATTTACTAAGGACTTATAGTGGTAGCTAAAGAGTTTGCTAGCTGTGCCAAACAACTGTGCAGCTTTGGGGAAGGAGATCTGGCACTGAGGACCTGGTTAGCAGTGACCCAGTGCACTAACAGTAAACATCACTTCTGAAACCAGGCCAAAAGTGCGAAAGACTATGAAACTAACCTTCCCCTAGAGAGGCTTCTTCTGGAAGAACCTGGAAAGGCCATCTGCACTGGCATGGCCAGTCTCAGGGCTATGTTCCACTGTAAAATCAATTCCCAGTAAGCTTGGCACCTTAATAGTTTGGGATTGTCACCTTTCATGTGCATAAGCCATCTGAGAGGTCTGTGGTTAGTTTGAATAAGGAAGTGTGAGCCAAATAAGAATGACCTCAACTTCTTCAGGGACCAAACCACAGCGAAGGCTTCTCTCTCAATGGCACTCCAACGCTGCTCTCTGGAGAGTAACCTACTGCTAATGAAAGCAACAGTTTGGTCATGGTCATCATCATTGATTTGTGACAGGACTGCACCTTTCCCATATGCAGAAGCATCGGTCTGCACTATGAACTGCTTGGTGTAATCTGGAGCTTTAGGAACAGGTGGTGAGCACATTGCTTCTTTCAGGGTGTCAAATGCCTTTTCACAGCTCACTGTTCAGTTTACTTTCTTTGCCATTTTCTTGGAGGTCATTTCTGTGAGGGCGCCACAGTGGAGCCAGTCCCCTTGACAAGCCTCCTCTAGTACCCAGTCACACCAGGGAATACCCTGAATTGAGTCTGGGTTGTTGGAGCTACGCAGTCCAGACTTATCTCAATCTTGGATTGCAGCGGTTGAACTTGGCCTCCACCTACAAGGTGGCCCACGTATACAACCTGGCCTATCTGGCATTTGCTTAACTTGATAGTGAGGCCTGCTTTATTAAGGTACAATGGACTCCCACTTCCACGAAGGGGAATATTCAAACATGTGAATCTATGAAAGTTCCCAAACTGGAGAAACTAAGCAACTTGCATGAAATAGCCAAAGCAATTGGTGTAGCTTGCTATTTGCATACTTTCTAGTAGGAGAGCAAATTAATGTAAAAAGTTCTGCCATCTGTACTGAGGAACAGTCAACACACTTGACATTCAAAGTACCAAGATCTCTACTATTAGTCTTAGACCACATAATAAATAACATTTGCACCACTCACAACAATGGATACCCACCTTGTATCTAGCCCTCTACTATCCCTTCTAAATTACAATATTTCCATAAATCTCTTTTCTGAACATTTATTTCTCTGTACCTTGCTAATCTGCCTTAATTTCCCATTAACCTGCATGCTTGCAACACCTTTAGCTTCCCTTTCTTTTCTCTTCCCGTCATCCCACTTCCATTGGATTTTGGCACTTCCCTCTCCTATCCATATTATCTTCTTCATCGCTCTATGGTTATCCTTGTGGTACCTGCCTCCCTTGTTCTCTTTCACAGGCACCAATGACAGATACATCACTTGGGGTGGGATTTAGGCAGGGGAATTTGCCAAAGGACGTAATCGGAACTACACTGCATGCTGTGCATGGATGAAGGCCTCCCTTAGAAGAAAGTTAACTAGTGATTGGGCATTGCTTCTGGCCATACTCTATGAATGGCGGGCAGATACTGGAATTGGCAAGTGGGTATGGGGTACACCAGTAATAGCACAGGATGTAGCCTGTCATTCTCAGTGAGGCCACAGGAGATATAATTAACAGAGTGAATACTGAATACATAGAACATGCCATGCTATTTATTAGGCCATAACCAGGAGGTATCAAAAGCTGAGGTTCAGGCACATTAAATGCAGCAGTATATTAAATCCCACTCTTCAAAATTAAAACAATAAAATACTTTTTTAAAGGGAAGTTATTCCCTAAGTGAAAAGAAATTCCAATAATAAACTCCATTTGAAATAATGTCACTGTTACAATCCAAGACATAGGGGGTTATTACAACTTTGGAGGAGGTGTTAATCCGTCCCAAAAGTGACGGTAAAGTGACGGATATACCACCAGCCGTATTACAAGTCCATTATATCCTATGGAACTCGTAATACGGCTGGTGGTATATCCGTCACATTTGGGACGGATTAACACCTCCTCCAAAGTTGTAATAACCCCCATAGTGCCTACGACCTCATGCAGCATTAACACCAACATCAATGTTTAAAGACCCTTGATTGCACTCACTTACACGACCACTACTTACACTGCATGAGAACTAAAACCTGCAGTACCACTGTCTGCATGTTAGATGTCATCACAAGTTATAAAGAGAGAGGCTCCAGCAGTTCATCTTATAGGAAAGATATGCTGATTATCAATATGCTGATGTAGGCCTACCACACCATGTGCTCATGTACCTGCTAATCTCTAGATGATCTTGCCTTATTTTGGCTCGCATTAACTCTTACATTGTCAACACAGGTTTTATGAACAGGGTATTGGGGCTTTATGGACTTAGTGCAGCGGGATTTGAAATAGGCAGTTGCAGAAGCCATATTCTGCACCCCAAGCGAAGTCTTTGCTTTTGTTGTCTGGGGACAGAGGGTTAGACCACCGGCCATGTCCAAGGCTGGAGACAGCTGGCATGGACATTATCAAGTCTGGAAAGAATATGCCCTTACATAATCACACAATTAGTTTACAAAATATTAAGTATAAGTAATTTCAGAATTAACTAACCACAAGGATCAAAAATAACTACATAACAAAAAAACGTTAAATTATCCTGAAAAAGTCTCAGATGTAGAAGAGTTAAACACTAAAAATCAGAGACCTTTTCAGATGAGCTACACAATCTTAATTCCCCTGCTCATAACATAACAGCTGTCATAAGGACAACAGTAAAGAAACAAATTATAATATTTGTTCTTTTTGTTTGGATATTCCCTCTGTAATCAATCCCCAGAACGCTTTAAAATATATTTTTAATTTTTCACATTAAACAGCATTAAAACAAGAAATAGTATTACATTGTAAGGAAATGCCTCCTTGGCATGGTTGCCCCCTGACTTTTTGCCTTTGCTGATGCTATGTTTACAATTGAAAGTGTGCTGAGGCCTGCTAACCAGGCCCCAGCACCAGTGTTCTTTCCCTAACCTGTACTTTTGTATCCACAATTGGCAGACCCTGGCATCCAGATAAGTCCCTTGTAACTGGTACTTCTAGTACCAAGGGCCCTGATGCCAAGGAAGGTCTCTAAGGGCTGCAGCATGTCTTATGCCACCCTGGAGACCCCTCACTCAGCACAGACACACTGCTTGCCAGCTTGTGTGTGCTAGTGAGGACAAAACGAGTAAGTCGACATGGCACTCCCCTCAGGGTGCCATGCCAGCCTCTCACTGCCTATGCAGTATAGGTAAGACACCCCTCTAGCAGGCCTTACAGCCCTAAGGCAGGGTGCACTATACCATAGGTGAGGGTACCAGTGCATGAGCATGGTACCCCTACAGTGTCTAAACAAAACCTTAGACATTGTAAGTGCAGGGTAGCCATAAGAGTATATGGTCTGGGAGTCTGTCCAACACGAACTCCACAGCACCATAATGGCTACACTGAAAACTGGGAAGTTTGGTATCAAACTTCTCAGCACAATAAATGCACACTGATGCCAGTGTACATTTTATTGTAAAATACACCACAGAGGGCACCTTAGAGGTGCCCCCTGAAACTTAACCGACTATCTGTGTAGGCTGACTAGTTTTAGCAGCCTGCCACAAACCGAGACATGTTGCTGGCCCCATGGGGAGAGTGCCTTTGTCACTCTGAGGCCAGTAACAAAGCCTGCACTGGGTGGAGATGCTAACACCTCTCCCAGGCAGGAATTGTCACACCTGGCGGTGAGCCTCAAAGGCTCACCTCCTTTGTGCCAACCCAGCAGGACACTCCAGCTAGTGGAGTTGCCCGCCCCCTCCGGCCAGGCCCCACTTTTGGCGGCAAGGCCGGAGAAAATAATGAGAATAACAAGGAGGAGTCACTGGCCAGTCAGGACAGCCCCTAAGGTGTCCTGAGCTGAGGTGACTCTAACTTTTAGAAATCCTCCATCTTGCAGATGGAGGATTCCCCCAATAGGATTAGGGATGTGACCCCCTCCCCTTGGGAGGAGGCACAAAGAGGGTGTACCCACCCTCAGGGCTAGTGGCCATTGGCTACTAACCCCCCAGACCTAAACACGCCCTTAAATTTAGTATTTAAGGGCTACCCTGAACCCTAGAAAATTAGATTCCTGCAACTACAAGAAGAAGGACTGCCTAGCTGAAAACCCCTGCAGAGGAAGACCAGAAGACGACAACTGCCTTGGCTCCAGAAACTCACCGGCCTGTCTCCTGCCTTCCAAAGATCCTGCTCCAGCGACGCCTTCCAAAGGGACCAGCGACCTCGACATCCTCTGAGGACTGCCCCTGCTTCGAAAAGACAAGAAACTCCCGAGGACAGCGGACCTGCTCCAAGAAAAGCTGCAACTTTGTTTCCAGCAGCTTTAAAGAACCCTGCAAGCTCCCCGCAAGAAGCGTGAGACTTGCAACACTGCACCCGGCGACCCCGACTCGGCTGGTGGCGATCCAACACCTCAGGAGGGACCCCAGGACTACTCTGATACTGTGAGTACCAAAACCTGTCCCCCCTGAGCCCCCACAGCGCCGCCTGCAGAGGGAATCCCGAGGCTTCCCCTGACCGCGACTCTTTGAACCTAAAGTCCCGACGCCTGGGAGAGACCCTGCACCCGCAGCCCCCAGGACCTGAAGGACCGGACTTTCACTGGAGAAGTGACCCCCAGGAGTCCCTCTCCCTTGCCCAAGTGGAGGTTTCCCCGAGGAATCCCCCCCTTGCCTGCCTGCAGCGCTGAAGCGATCCCGAGATCTCTCATAGACTAACATTGCGAACCCGACGCTTGTTTCTACACTGCACCCGGCCGCCCCCGCGCCGCTGAGGGTGAAATTTCTGTGTGGACCTGTGTCCCCCCCGGTGCCCTACAAAACCCCCCTGGTCTGCCCTCCGAAGACGCGGGTACTTACCTGCAAGCAGACCGGAACCGGGGCACCCCCTTCTCTCCATTCTAGCCTATGTGTTTTGGGCACCACTTGGAACTCTGCACCTGACCGGCCCTGAGCTGCTGGTGTGGTGACTTTGGGGTTGCTCTGAACCCCCAACGGTGGGCTACCTTGGACCAAGAACTGAACCCTGTAAGTGTCCTACTTACCTGGTAAAACTAACAAAAACTTACCTCCCCCAGGAACTGTGAAAATTGCACTAAGTGTCCACTTTTAAAACAGCTATTTGTCAATAACTTGAAAAGTATACATGCAATTTTGATGATTTGAAGTTCCTAAAGTACTTACCTGCAATACCTTTCGAATGAGCTATTACATGTAGAATTTGAACCTGTGGTTCTTAAAATAAACTAAGAAAAGATATTTTTCTATATAAAAACCTATTGGCTGGATTTGTCTCTGAGTGTGTGTACCTCATTTATTGTCTATGTGTATGTACAACAAATGCTTAACACTACTCCTTGGATAAGCCTACTGCTCGACCACACTACCACAAAATAGAGCATTAGTATTATCTATTTTTACCACTATTTTACCTCTAAGGGGAACCCTTGGACTCTGTGCATACTATTCCTTACTTTGAAATAGCACATACAGAGCCAACTTCCTACATTGGTGGATCAGCGGTGGGGTACAAGACTTTGCATTTGCTGGACTACTCAGCCAATACCTGATCACACGACAAATTCCAAAATTGTCATTAGAAATTGATTTTTGCAATTTGAAAAGTTTTCTAAATTCTTAAAAGACCTGCTAGGGCCTTGTGTTAGATCCTGTTTAGCATTTCTTTTAGAGTTTAAAAGTTTGTTAAAAGTTTGAATTAGATTCTAGAATCAGTTTTAGTTTCTTAAAAAGTATTCCAACTTTTAGAAGCATAATGTCTAGCACAGATGTGAATGTGGTGGAACTCGACACCACACCTTACCTCCATCTACAGATGAGAGAGCTAAGGTCACTCTGTAAACTAAAGAAAATAACAATGGGCCCCAAACCTACCAAAATACAGCTCCAGGAGCTTTTGGCAGAGTTTGAAAAGGCCAACCCCTCTGAGGGTGGCAACTCAGAGGAAGAGGATAGTGACTTGGAGGACAATTCCCCCCTACCAGTCCTATCTAGGGAGAACAGGGTCCCTCAAACCCTGACTCCTAAAATAATAGTCAGAGATGCTGGTTCCCTCACAGGAGAGACCAACACCTCTGAAATCACTGAGGATAGCCCCAGTGAAGAGGACATCCAGTTAGCCAGGATGGCCAAAAGATTGGCTTTGGAAAGACAGATCCTAGCCATAGAGAGGGAAAGACAAGAGATGGGCCTAGGACCCATCAATGGTGGCAGCAACATAAATAGGGTCAGAGATTCTCCTGACATGTTGAAAATCCCCAAAGGGATTGTAACTAAATATGAAGATGGTGATGACATCACCAAATGGTTCACAGCTTTTGAGAGGGCTTGTGTAACCAGAAAAGTGAACAGATCTCACTGGGGTGCTCTCCTTTGGGAAATGTTCACAGGAAAGTGTAGGGATAGACTCCTCACACTCTCTGGACAAGATGCAGAATCTTATGACCTCATGAAGGGTACCCTGATTGAGGGCTTTGGATTCTCCACTGAGGAGTACAGGATTAGGTTCAGGGGGGCTCAAAAATCCTCGAGCCAGACCTGGGTTGACTTTGTTGACTACTCAGTGAAAACACTAGATGGTTGGATTCAAGGCAGTGGTGTAAGTAATTATGATGGGCTGTACAATTTATTTGTGAAAGAACACCTGTTAAGTAATTGTTTCAATGATAAACTGCATCAGCATCTGGTAGACCTAGGACCAATTTCTCCCCAAGAATTGGGAAAGAAGGCGGACCATTGGGTCAAGACAAGGGTGTCCAAGACTTCAACAGGGGGTGACCAAAAGAAAGGGGTCACAAAGACTCCCCAGCAGAAGGGTGATGAGACAACCAAAACTAAAAATAGTAAAGAGTCTTCTACAGGCCCCCAAAAACCTGCACAGGAGGGTGGGCCCAGAGCCTCTTCACAAAACAATGGGTACAAGGGTAAAAACTTTGATCCCAAAAAGGCCTGGTGTCATAGCTGTAAACAGCATGGACACCAAACTGGAGACAAGGCCTGTCCCAAGAAAGGTTCCACTCCAAACTCCCATCCAGGTAACACTGGTATGGCTAGTCTCCAAGTGGGATCAACAGTGTGCCCAGAGCAAATCAGGGTTCACACTGAAGCTACTCTAGTTTCTGAGGGTGGGGTGGATTTAGCCACACTAGCTGTCTGGCCGCCTAACATGCAAAAATACAGACAACAACTCTTAATTAATGGGACTAGAATAGAGGGCCTGAGGGATACAGGTGCCAGTGTCACCATGGTGACAGAGAAACTGGTTTCCCCTGGCCAATACCTGACTGGAAAAACTTACACAGTCACCAACGCTGACAATCAGAGAAAAGTACATCCCATGGCAATGGTTACTTTAGAATGGGGAGGGGTCAATGGCCTGAAACAGGTGGTGGTCTCCTCAAATATCCCAGTGGACTGTCTGCTTGGAAATGACCTGGAGTCCTCAGCATGGGCTGAGGTAGAGCTAAAAACCCATGCAGCAATGCTGGGTATCCCTGAACTGGTGTGTGTGAAAACAAGAGCACAATGCAAGGCACAGGGTGAAAAAGTAGAGCTGGAGTCTGGAAAAATGGCCCAGCCTACCAAGAGAACAGGAAAGTCAGTTGGGAAACCAACTGCAACACAGCAAAAGAAAGGGAACCTCTCTTCTCAGGAAGAAGTTCTGCCCTCTGAGGGAACTGAGCCTTTGGAGCTTGAACCTTATCAGGTTGAGCTCTTAGGCCCAGGGGGACCCTCAAGGGAAGAGCTGTGTAAGGGACAAGAAACCTGTCCCTCTCTTGAAGGCCTTAGGCAGCAAGCTGCTGAAGAGTCCAAAGGCAAGAAAAATGGAACACATAGGGTCTATTGGGAAGATGGGCTCCTGTACACTGAGGCCAGAGACCCCAAACCTGGTGCCACTAGGAGAGTGGTAGTGCCTCAACTGTTCAGAGAGTTCATCCTAACATTGGCCCATGACATTCCCCTTGCTGGACATTTGGGACAAACCAAGGCGTGGGAGAGGTTAGTCAACCACTTCTACTGGCCCAATATGTCCAACATGGTTAAGGAGTTTTGCCTCTCCTGCCCCACCTGTCAAGCCAGTGGTAAGACAGGTGGGCATCCAAAGGCCCCCCTCATTCCACTTCCAGTGGTGGGGGTGCCCTTTGAAAGAGTGGGTGTGGACATAGTTGGTCCACTGGAACCTCCCACAGCCTCAGGAAATATGTATATCCTGGTAGTAGTGGATCATGCTACCAGGTATCCTGAAGCTATTCCCCTTAGGTCGACTACTGCCCCTGCAGTAGCCAAGGCCCTCATTGGTATCTTTACCAGAGTGGGTTTCCCTAAGGAGGTGGTGTCTGACAGAGGTGCCAACTTCATGTCAGCATACCTAAAGCACATGTGGAATGAGTGTGGAGTGACTTATAAATTCACTACACCATACCATCCACAAACTAATGGCTTGGTTGAGAGATTCAACAAGACATTAAAAGGCATGATCATGGGGCTCCCAGAAAAGCTCAAAAGGAGATGGGATGTCCTCTTGCCATGTCTGCTTTTCGCTTACAGAGAGGTGCCACAGAAGGGAGTAGGATTCTCACCCTTTGAACTTCTGTTTGGTCATCCTGTAAGGGGACCACTTGCCCTTGTTAAAGAAGGCTGGGAGAGACCTCTCCACGAGCCTAAACAGGACATAGTGGACTATGTACTTGGCCTTCGCTCTAGAATGGCAGAGTACATGGAAAAGGCAACCAAAAACCTTGAGGCCAGCCAACAGCTCCAGAAGTTTTGGTATGACCAAAAGGCTGCACTGGTTGAGTTCCAACCAGGGCAGAAAGTCTGGGTTCTGGAGCCTGTGGCTCCCAGGGCACTCCAGGACAAATGGAGTGGCCCTTACCCAGTACTAGAAAGGAAGAGTCAGGTCACCTACTTGGTGGACCTGGGCACAAGCAGGAGCCCCAAGAGGGTGATCCATGTAAACCGCCTTAAGCTCTTCCACGACAGGGCTGATGTCAATCTGTTGATGGTAACAGATGAGGATCAGGAGGCAGAGAGTGAACCTCTCCCTGATCTTCTGTCATCAGACCCAAAAGATGGTACAGTAGATGGAGTGATCTACTCAGACACCCTCTCTGGCCAACAGCAAGCTGATTGTAGGAGAGTCCTACAACAGTTTCCTGAGCTTTTCTCCCTAACCCCTGGTCAGACACCCCTGTGTACCCATGATGTGGACAAAGGAGACAGCATGCCTGTCAAAAACAAAATCTTCAGACAGTCTGACCATGTTAAGGAAAGCATCAAGGTGGAAGTCCACAAGATGCTGGAATTGGGAGTAATTGAGCGCTCTGACAGCCCCTGGGCCAGCCCAGTGGTCTTAGTCCCCAAACCTCACACCAAAGATGGAAAGAAAGAGATGAGGTTTTGTGTGGACTACAGAGGGCTCAATTCTGTCACCAAGACAGATGCCCATCCAATTCCAAGAGCTGATGAGCTCATTGATAAATTAGGTGCTGCCAAATTTCTAAGTACCTTTGACTTGACAGCAGGGTACTGGCAAATAAAAATGGCACCTGGAGCAAAAGAAAAGACAGCATTCTCCACACCTGATGGGCATTATCAGTTTACTGTTATGCCCTTTGGTTTAAAGAATGCCCCTGCCACCTTCCAAAGGTTGGTGAATCAAGTCCTTGCTGGCTTGGAGTCCTTTAGCACAGCTTATCTTGATGATATTGCTGTCTTTAGCTCCACCTGGCAGGATCACCTGGTCCACCTGAGGAAGGTTTTGAAGGCTCTGCAATCTGCAGGCCTCTCTATCAAGGCATCCAAATGCCAGATAGGGCAGGGAACTGTGGTTTACTTGGGCCACCTTGTAGGTGGAGGCCAAGTTCAGCCACTCCAACCCAAGATCCAGACCATTCTGGACTGGGTAGCTCCAAAAACCCAGACTCAAGTCAGGGCATTCCTTGGCTTGACTGGGTACTACAGGAGGTTTGTGAAGGGATATGGATCCATTGTGACAGCCCTCACTGAGCTCACCTCCAAGAAAATGCCCAAGAAAGTGAACTGGACTGTGGACTGCCAACAGGCCTTTGACACCCTGAAACAAGCAATGTGCTCAGCACCAGTTCTCAAAGCTCCAGATTATTCTAAGCAGTTCATTGTGCAGACTGATGCCTCTGAACATGGGATAGGGGCAGTTTTGTCCCAAACAAATGATGATGGCCTTGACCAGCCTGTTGCTTTCATTAGCAGGAGGTTACTCCCCAGGGAGCAGCGTTGGAGTGCCATTGAGAGGGAGGCCTTTGCTGTGGTTTGGTCCCTGAAGAAGCTGAGACCATACCTCTTTGGGACTCACTTCCTAGTTCAAACTGACCACAGACCTCTCAAATGGCTGATGCAAATGAAAGGTGAAAATCCTAAACTGTTGAGGTGGTCCATCTCCCTACAGGGAATGGACTTTATAGTGGAACACAGACCTGGGACTGCCCATGCCAATGCAGATGGCCTTTCCAGGTTCTTCCACTTAGAAAATGAAGACTCTCTTGGGAAAGGTTAGTCTCATCCTCTTTCGTTTGGGGGGGGGTTGTGTAAGGAAATGCCTCCTTGGCATGGTTGCCCCCTGACTTTTTGCCTTTGCTGATGCTATGTTTACAATTGAAAGTGTGCTGAGGCCTGCTAACCAGGCCCCAGCACCAGTGTTCTTTCCCTAACCTGTACTTTTGTATCCACAATTGGCAGACCCTGGCATCCAGATAAGTCCCTTGTAACTGGTACTTCTAGTACCAAGGGCCCTGATGCCAAGGAAGGTCTCTAAGGGCTGCAGCATGTCTTATGCCACCCTGGAGACCCCTCACTCAGCACAGACACACTGCTTGCCAGCTTGTGTGTGCTAGTGAGGACAAAACGAGTAAGTCGACATGGCACTCCCCTCAGGGTGCCATGCCAGCCTCTCACTGCCTATGCAGTATAGGTAAGACACCCCTCTAGCAGGCCTTACAGCCCTAAGGCAGGGTGCACTATACCATAGGTGAGGGTACCAGTGCATGAGCATGGTACCCCTACAGTGTCTAAACAAAACCTTAGACATTGTAAGTGCAGGGTAGCCATAAGAGTATATGGTCTGGGAGTCTGTCAAACACGAACTCCACAGCACCATAATGGCTACACTGAAAACTGGGAAGTTTGGTATCAAACTTCTCAGCACAATAAATGCACACTGATGCCAGTGTACATTTTATTGTAAAATACACCACAGAGGGCACCTTAGAGGTGCCCCCTGAAACTTAACCGACTATCTGTGTAGGCTGACTAGTTTTAGCAGCCTGCCACAAACCGAGACATGTTGCTGGCCCCATGGGGAGAGTGCCTTTGTCACTCTGAGGCCAGTAACAAAGCCTGCACTGGGTGGAGATGCTAACACCTCTCCCAGGCAGGAATTGTCACACCTGGCGGTGAGCCTCAAAGGCTCACCTCCTTTGTGCCAACCCAGCAGGACACTCCAGCTAGTGGAGTTGCCCGCCCCCTCCGGCCAGGCCCCACTTTTGGCGGCAAGGCCGGAGAAAATAATGAGAATAACAAGGAGGAGTCACTGGCCAGTCAGGACAGCCCCTAAGGTGTCCTGAGCTGAGGTGACTCTAACTTTTAGAAATCCTCCATCTTGCAGATGGAGGATTCCCCCAATAGGATTAGGGATGTGACCCCCTCCCCTTGGGAGGAGGCACAAAGAGGGTGTACCCACCCTCAGGGCTAGTGGCCATTGGCTACTAACCCCCCAGACCTAAACACGCCCTTAAATTTAGTATTTAAGGGCTACCCTGAACCCTAGAAAATTAGATTCCTGCAACTACAAGAAGAAGGACTGCCTAGCTGAAAACCCCTGCAGAGGAAGACCAGAAGACGACAACTGCCTTGGCTCCAGAAACTCACCGGCCTGTCTCCTGCCTTCCAAAGATCCTGCTCCAGCGACGCCTTCCAAAGGGACCAGCGACCTCGACATCCTCTGAGGACTGCCCCTGCTTCGAAAAGACAAGAAACTCCCGAGGACAGCGGACCTGCTCCAAGAAAAGCTGCAACTTTGTTTCCAGCAGCTTTAAAGAACCCTGCAAGCTCCCCGCAAGAAGCGTGAGACTTGCAACACTGCACCCGGCGACCCCGACTCGGCTGGTGGCGATCCAACACCTCAGGAGGGACCCCAGGACTACTCTGATACTGTGAGTACCAAAACCTGTCCCCCCTGAGCCCCCACAGCGCCGCCTGCAGAGGGAATCCCGAGGCTTCCCCTGACCGCGACTCTTTGAACCTAAAGTCCCGACGCCTGGGAGAGACCCTGCACCCGCAGCCCCCAGGACCTGAAGGACCGGACTTTCACTGGAGAAGTGACCCCCAGGAGTCCCTCTCCCTTGCCCAAGTGGAGGTTTCCCCGAGGAATCCCCCCCTTGCCTGCCTGCAGCGCTGAAGCGATCCCGAGATCTCTCATAGACTAACATTGCGAACCCGACGCTTGTTTCTACACTGCACCCGGCCGCCCCCGCGCCGCTGAGGGTGAAATTTCTGTGTGGACCTGTGTCCCCCCCGGTGCCCTACAAAACCCCCCTGGTCTGCCCTCCGAAGACGCGGGTACTTACCTGCAAGCAGACCGGAACCGGGGCACCCCCTTCTCTCCATTCTAGCCTATGTGTTTTGGGCACCACTTGGAACTCTGCACCTGACCGGCCCTGAGCTGCTGGTGTGGTGACTTTGGGGTTGCTCTGAACCCCCAACGGTGGGCTACCTTGGACCAAGAACTGAACCCTGTAAGTGTCCTACTTACCTGGTAAAACTAACAAAAACTTACCTCCCCCAGGAACTGTGAAAATTGCACTAAGTGTCCACTTTTAAAACAGCTATTTGTCAATAACTTGAAAAGTATACATGCAATTTTGATGATTTGAAGTTCCTAAAGTACTTACCTGCAATACCTTTCGAATGAGCTATTACATGTAGAATTTGAACCTGTGGTTCTTAAAATAAACTAAGAAAAGATATTTTTCTATATAAAAACCTATTGGCTGGATTTGTCTCTGAGTGTGTGTACCTCATTTATTGTCTATGTGTATGTACAACAAATGCTTAACACTACTCCTTGGATAAGCCTACTGCTCGACCACACTACCACAAAATAGAGCATTAGTATTATCTATTTTTACCACTATTTTACCTCTAAGGGGAACCCTTGGACTCTGTGCATGCTATTCCTTACTTTGAAATAGCACATACAGAGCCAACTTCCTACATTGGTGGATCAGCGGTGGGGTACAAGACTTTGCATTTGCTGGACTACTCAGCCAATACCTGATCACACGACAAATTCCAAAATTGTCATTAGAAATTGATTTTTGCAATTTGAAAAGTTTTCTAAATTCTTAAAAGACCTGCTAGGGCCTTGTGTTAGATCCTGTTTAGCATTTCTTTTAGAGTTTAAAAGTTTGTTAAAAGTTTGAATTAGATTCTAGAATCAGTTTTAGTTTCTTAAAAAGTATTCCAACTTTTAGAAGCATAATGTCTAGCACAGATGTGAATGTGGTGGAACTCGACACCACACCTTACCTCCATCTACAGATGAGAGAGCTAAGGTCACTCTGTAAACTAAAGAAAATAACAATGGGCCCCAAACCTACCAAAATACAGCTCCAGGAGCTTTTGGCAGAGTTTGAAAAGGCCAACCCCTCTGAGGGTGGCAACTCAGAGGAAGAGGATAGTGACTTGGAGGACAATTCCCCCCTACCAGTCCTATCTAGGGAGAACAGGGTCCCTCAAACCCTGACTCCTAAAATAATAGTCAGAGATGCTGGTTCCCTCACAGGAGAGACCAACACCTCTGAAATCACTGAGGATAGCCCCAGTGAAGAGGACATCCAGTTAGCCAGGATGGCCAAAAGATTGGCTTTGGAAAGACAGATCCTAGCCATAGAGAGGGAAAGACAAGAGATGGGCCTAGGACCCATCAATGGTGGCAGCAACATAAATAGGGTCAGAGATTCTCCTGACATGTTGAAAATCCCCAAAGGGATTGTAACTAAATATGAAGATGGTGATGACATCACCAAATGGTTCACAGCTTTTGAGAGGGCTTGTGTAACCAGAAAAGTGAACAGATCTCACTGGGGTGCTCTCCTTTGGGAAATGTTCACAGGAAAGTGTAGGGATAGACTCCTCACACTCTCTGGACAAGATGCAGAATCTTATGACCTCATGAAGGGTACCCTGATTGAGGGCTTTGGATTCTCCACTGAGGAGTACAGGATTAGGTTCAGGGGGGCTCAAAAATCCTCGAGCCAGACCTGGGTTGACTTTGTTGACTACTCAGTGAAAACACTAGATGGTTGGATTCAAGGCAGTGGTGTAAGTAATTATGATGGGCTGTACAATTTATTTGTGAAAGAACACCTGTTAAGTAATTGTTTCAATGATAAACTGCATCAGCATCTGGTAGACCTAGGACCAATTTCTCCCCAAGAATTGGGAAAGAAGGCGGACCATTGGGTCAAGACAAGGGTGTCCAAGACTTCAACAGGGGGTGACCAAAAGAAAGGGGTCACAAAGACTCCCCAGCAGAAGGGTGATGAGACAACCAAAACTAAAAATAGTAAAGAGTCTTCTACAGGCCCCCAAAAACCTGCACAGGAGGGTGGGCCCAGAGCCTCTTCACAAAACAATGGGTACAAGGGTAAAAACTTTGATCCCAAAAAGGCCTGGTGTCATAGCTGTAAACAGCATGGACACCAAACTGGAGACAAGGCCTGTCCCAAGAAAGGTTCCACTCCAAACTCCCATCCAGGTAACACTGGTATGGCTAGTCTCCAAGTGGGATCAACAGTGTGCCCAGAGCAAATCAGGGTTCACACTGAAGCTACTCTAGTTTCTGAGGGTGGGGTGGATTTAGCCACACTAGCTGTCTGGCCGCCTAACATGCAAAAATACAGACAACAACTCTTAATTAATGGGACTAGAATAGAGGGCCTGAGGGATACAGGTGCCAGTGTCACCATGGTGACAGAGAAACTGGTTTCCCCTGGCCAATACCTGACTGGAAAAACTTACACAGTCACCAACGCTGACAATCAGAGAAAAGTACATCCCATGGCAATGGTTACTTTAGAATGGGGAGGGGTCAATGGCCTGAAACAGGTGGTGGTCTCCTCAAATATCCCAGTGGACTGTCTGCTTGGAAATGACCTGGAGTCCTCAGCATGGGCTGAGGTAGAGCTAAAAACCCATGCAGCAATGCTGGGTATCCCTGAACTGGTGTGTGTGAAAACAAGAGCACAATGCAAGGCACAGGGTGAAAAAGTAGAGCTGGAGTCTGGAAAAATGGCCCAGCCTACCAAGAGAACAGGAAAGTCAGTTGGGAAACCAACTGCAACACAGCAAAAGAAAGGGAACCTCTCTTCTCAGGAAGAAGTTCTGCCCTCTGAGGGAACTGAGCCTTTGGAGCTTGAACCTTATCAGGTTGAGCTCTTAGGCCCAGGGGGACCCTCAAGGGAAGAGCTGTGTAAGGGACAAGAAACCTGTCCCTCTCTTGAAGGCCTTAGGCAGCAAGCTGCTGAAGAGTCCAAAGGCAAGAAAAATGGAACACATAGGGTCTATTGGGAAGATGGGCTCCTGTACACTGAGGCCAGAGACCCCAAACCTGGTGCCACTAGGAGAGTGGTAGTGCCTCAACTGTTCAGAGAGTTCATCCTAACATTGGCCCATGACATTCCCCTTGCTGGACATTTGGGACAAACCAAGGCGTGGGAGAGGTTAGTCAACCACTTCTACTGGCCCAATATGTCCAACATGGTTAAGGAGTTTTGCCTCTCCTGCCCCACCTGTCAAGCCAGTGGTAAGACAGGTGGGCATCCAAAGGCCCCCCTCATTCCACTTCCAGTGGTGGGGGTGCCCTTTGAAAGAGTGGGTGTGGACATAGTTGGTCCACTGGAACCTCCCACAGCCTCAGGAAATATGTATATCCTGGTAGTAGTGGATCATGCTACCAGGTATCCTGAAGCTATTCCCCTTAGGTCGACTACTGCCCCTGCAGTAGCCAAGGCCCTCATTGGTATCTTTACCAGAGTGGGTTTCCCTAAGGAGGTGGTGTCTGACAGAGGTGCCAACTTCATGTCAGCATACCTAAAGCACATGTGGAATGAGTGTGGAGTGACTTATAAATTCACTACACCATACCATCCACAAACTAATGGCTTGGTTGAGAGATTCAACAAGACATTAAAAGGCATGATCATGGGGCTCCCAGAAAAGCTCAAAAGGAGATGGGATGTCCTCTTGCCATGTCTGCTTTTCGCTTACAGAGAGGTGCCACAGAAGGGAGTAGGATTCTCACCCTTTGAACTTCTGTTTGGTCATCCTGTAAGGGGACCACTTGCCCTTGTTAAAGAAGGCTGGGAGAGACCTCTCCACGAGCCTAAACAGGACATAGTGGACTATGTACTTGGCCTTCGCTCTAGAATGGCAGAGTACATGGAAAAGGCAACCAAAAACCTTGAGGCCAGCCAACAGCTCCAGAAGTTTTGGTATGACCAAAAGGCTGCACTGGTTGAGTTCCAACCAGGGCAGAAAGTCTGGGTTCTGGAGCCTGTGGCTCCCAGGGCACTCCAGGACAAATGGAGTGGCCCTTACCCAGTACTAGAAAGGAAGAGTCAGGTCACCTACTTGGTGGACCTGGGCACAAGCAGGAGCCCCAAGAGGGTGATCCATGTAAACCGCCTTAAGCTCTTCCACGACAGGGCTGATGTCAATCTGTTGATGGTAACAGATGAGGATCAGGAGGCAGAGAGTGAACCTCTCCCTGATCTTCTGTCATCAGACCCAAAAGATGGTACAGTAGATGGAGTGATCTACTCAGACACCCTCTCTGGCCAACAGCAAGCTGATTGTAGGAGAGTCCTACAACAGTTTCCTGAGCTTTTCTCCCTAACCCCTGGTCAGACACCCCTGTGTACCCATGATGTGGACACAGGAGACAGCATGCCTGTCAAAAACAAAATCTTCAGACAGTCTGACCATGTTAAGGAAAGCATCAAGGTGGAAGTCCACAAGATGCTGGAATTGGGAGTAATTGAGCGCTCTGACAGCCCCTGGGCCAGCCCAGTGGTCTTAGTCCCCAAACCTCACACCAAAGATGGAAAGAAAGAGATGAGGTTTTGTGTGGACTACAGAGGGCTCAATTCTGTCACCAAGACAGATGCCCATCCAATTCCAAGAGCTGATGAGCTCATTGATAAATTAGGTGCTGCCAAATTTCTAAGTACCTTTGACTTGACAGCAGGGTACTGGCAAATAAAAATGGCACCTGGAGCAAAAGAAAAGACAGCATTCTCCACACCTGATGGGCATTATCAGTTTACTGTTATGCCCTTTGGTTTAAAGAATGCCCCTGCCACCTTCCAAAGGTTGGTGAATCAAGTCCTTGCTGGCTTGGAGTCCTTTAGCACAGCTTATCTTGATGATATTGCTGTCTTTAGCTCCACCTGGCAGGATCACCTGGTCCACCTGAGGAAGGTTTTGAAGGCTCTGCAATCTGCAGGCCTCTCTATCAAGGCATCCAAATGCCAGATAGGGCAGGGAACTGTGGTTTACTTGGGCCACCTTGTAGGTGGAGGCCAAGTTCAGCCACTCCAACCCAAGATCCAGACCATTCTGGACTGGGTAGCTCCAAAAACCCAGACTCAAGTCAGGGCATTCCTTGGCTTGACTGGGTACTACAGGAGGTTTGTGAAGGGATATGGATCCATTGTGACAGCCCTCACTGAGCTCACCTCCAAGAAAATGCCCAAGAAAGTGAACTGGACTGTGGACTGCCAACAGGCCTTTGACACCCTGAAACAAGCAATGTGCTCAGCACCAGTTCTCAAAGCTCCAGATTATTCTAAGCAGTTCATTGTGCAGACTGATGCCTCTGAACATGGGATAGGGGCAGTTTTGTCCCAAACAAATGATGATGGCCTTGACCAGCCTGTTGCTTTCATTAGCAGGAGGTTACTCCCCAGGGAGCAGCGTTGGAGTGCCATTGAGAGGGAGGCCTTTGCTGTGGTTTGGTCCCTGAAGAAGCTGAGACCATACCTCTTTGGGACTCACTTCCTAGTTCAAACTGACCACAGACCTCTCAAATGGCTGATGCAAATGAAAGGTGAAAATCCTAAACTGTTGAGGTGGTCCATCTCCCTACAGGGAATGGACTTTATAGTGGAACACAGACCTGGGACTGCCCATGCCAATGCAGATGGCCTTTCCAGGTTCTTCCACTTAGAAAATGAAGACTCTCTTGGGAAAGGTTAGTCTCATCCTCTTTCGTTTGGGGGGGGGTTGTGTAAGGAAATGCCTCCTTGGCATGGTTGCCCCCTGACTTTTTGCCTTTGCTGATGCTATGTTTACAATTGAAAGTGTGCTGAGGCCTGCTAACCAGGCCCCAGCACCAGTGTTCTTTCCCTAACCTGTACTTTTGTATCCACAATTGGCAGACCCTGGCATCCAGATAAGTCCCTTGTAACTGGTACTTCTAGTACCAAGGGCCCTGATGCCAAGGAAGGTCTCTAAGGGCTGCAGCATGTCTTATGCCACCCTGGAGACCCCTCACTCAGCACAGACACACTGCTTGCCAGCTTGTGTGTGCTAGTGAGGACAAAACGAGTAAGTCGACATGGCACTCCCCTCAGGGTGCCATGCCAGCCTCTCACTGCCTATGCAGTATAGGTAAGACACCCCTCTAGCAGGCCTTACAGCCCTAAGGCAGGGTGCACTATACCATAGGTGAGGGTACCAGTGCATGAGCATGGTACCCCTACAGTGTCTAAACAAAACCTTAGACATTGTAAGTGCAGGGTAGCCATAAGAGTATATGGTCTGGGAGTCTGTCAAACACGAACTCCACAGCACCATAATGGCTACACTGAAAACTGGGAAGTTTGGTATCAAACTTCTCAGCACAATAAATGCACACTGATGCCAGTGTACATTTTATTGTAAAATACACCACAGAGGGCACCTTAGAGGTGCCCCCTGAAACTTAACCGACTATCTGTGTAGGCTGACTAGTTTTAGCAGCCTGCCACAAACCGAGACATGTTGCTGGCCCCATGGGGAGAGTGCCTTTGTCACTCTGAGGCCAGTAACAAAGCCTGCACTGGGTGGAGATGCTAACACCTCTCCCAGGCAGGAATTGTCACACCTGGCGGTGAGCCTCAAAGGCTCACCTCCTTTGTGCCAACCCAGCAGGACACTCCAGCTAGTGGAGTTGCCCGCCCCCTCCGGCCAGGCCCCACTTTTGGCGGCAAGGCCGGAGAAAATAATGAGAATAACAAGGAGGAGTCACTGGCCAGTCAGGACAGCCCCTAAGGTGTCCTGAGCTGAGGTGACTCTAACTTTTAGAAATCCTCCATCTTGCAGATGGAGGATTCCCCCAATAGGATTAGGGATGTGACCCCCTCCCCTTGGGAGGAGGCACAAAGAGGGTGTACCCACCCTCAGGGCTAGTGGCCATTGGCTACTAACCCCCCAGACCTAAACACGCCCTTAAATTTAGTATTTAAGGGCTACCCTGAACCCTAGAAAATTAGATTCCTGCAACTACAAGAAGAAGGACTGCCTAGCTGAAAACCCCTGCAGAGGAAGACCAGAAGACGACAACTGCCTTGGCTCCAGAAACTCACCGGCCTGTCTCCTGCCTTCCAAAGATCCTGCTCCAGCGACGCCTTCCAAAGGGACCAGCGACCTCGACATCCTCTGAGGACTGCCCCTGCTTCGAAAAGACAAGAAACTCCCGAGGACAGCGGACCTGCTCCAAGAAAAGCTGCAACTTTGTTTCCAGCAGCTTTAAAGAACCCTGCAAGCTCCCCGCAAGAAGCGTGAGACTTGCAACACTGCACCCGGCGACCCCGACTCGGCTGGTGGCGATCCAACACCTCAGGAGGGACCCCAGGACTACTCTGATACTGTGAGTACCAAAACCTGTCCCCCCTGAGCCCCCACAGCGCCGCCTGCAGAGGGAATCCCGAGGCTTCCCCTGACCGCGACTCTTTGAACCTAAAGTCCCGACGCCTGGGAGAGACCCTGCACCCGCAGCCCCCAGGACCTGAAGGACCGGACTTTCACTGGAGAAGTGACCCCCAGGAGTCCCTCTCCCTTGCCCAAGTGGAGGTTTCCCCCAGGAATCCCCCCCTTGCCTGCCTGCAGCGCTGAAGCGATCCCGAGATCTCTCATAGACTAACATTGCGAACCCAACGCTTGTTTCTACACTGCACCCGGCCGCCCCCGCGCCGCTGAGGGTGAAATTTCTGTGTGGACCTGTGTCCCCCCCGGTGCCCTACAAAACCCCCCTGGTCTGCCCTCCGAAGACGCGGGTACTTACCTGCAAGCAGACCGGAACCGGGGCACCCCCTTCTCTCCATTCTAGCCTATGTGTTTTGGGCACCACTTGGAACTCTGCACCTGACCGGCCCTGAGCTGCTGGTGTGGTGACTTTGGGGTTGCTCTGAACCCCCAACGGTGGGCTACCTTGGACCAAGAACTGAACCCTGTAAGTGTCCTACTTACCTGGTAAAACTAACAAAAACTTACCTCCCCCAGGAACTGTGAAAATTGCACTAAGTGTCCACTTTTAAAACAGCTATTTGTCAATAACTTGAAAAGTATACATGCAATTTTGATGATTTGAAGTTCCTAAAGTACTTACCTGCAATACCTTTCGAATGAGCTATTACATGTAGAATTTGAACCTGTGGTTCTTAAAATAAACTAAGAAAAGATATTTTTCTATATAAAAACCTATTGGCTGGATTTGTCTCTGAGTGTGTGTACCTCATTTATTGTCTATGTGTATGTACAACAAATGCTTAACACTACTCCTTGGATAAGCCTACTGCTCGACCACACTACCACAAAATAGAGCATTAGTATTATCTATTTTTACCATTATTTTACCTCTAAGGGGAACCCTTGGACTCTGTGCATGCTATTCCTTACTTTGAAATAGCACATACAGAGCCAACTTCCTACATACATGAATCAGCATTTTCTATTTTTTTTAATTTTTATTCATGAGTAAGTAAGCCACCATAGCCAAATTAGTCACATACCTCATTTAACAGAAAATACCACTATGACATTTTGTAGAACTGAAAATCAAAAACAAGAAATAGTGCCTATATTGTAAAATCCAAAACACACTGCACCTTTAAGAACTCCCTTGGCTTCAGCATTCCCATCATGTCGTGCCGGGTAAATTAGGCAGTCTGTTCTAGAACATACTACAGCAAGATCTGAAACTACCCCACTGTCCCCCTATATTTTTGGTGCACGGGGGAAGCACGTTAATGGATTACGAGATCAAGGACAAAGAACTAGATCTATAGGTAACGTATTTTTCTATCATAGGTTTTCGAGCTCTTCATCAACAGCAGAATAGAGGAACAAGCTAAATAAGACTCCCTGTCCCAGAGGTGGGAATCAAAAGTACAGAATAGAAGAATTAACTTCAAGTAAATAAGCTAAAAAAAGGAAGGCTTAACCCTCCAGGTCATCAGTCCTAGATTCAAAATCCATACAACAGTGCACAGCAAAGGGATTTAAGATGTTGATGTGGCTGTTCTACGTACGTCTGGGATAGGGACCTTTCTTCTGACAGCAGAAGTAGCACTTTTTCTTCTTGTATAAAATGCAAGGTTTCTTGGGAACAACTGTGTGGATTACCTGAAGTTCTTTGCCTTGTTTTAGCAATCTCAAACCATGCCATAGGAGGAATTCTGTCTGCCAGTGCAGCAGAATCTGAAAAATGACGGAAAGGAAATAGTTCAAGGTGGAAATATAGATGACCTTGAGGAAGGAAAGGGTTATTTACAAAAAGTGTGCAAGTTGCCAACATTTTAGGCTGTGGTAATCTATTAAAGACATTTTACTTTCAAGGATAAAATGCTAGAGATAACACCTTTCCATGGGCATGAAAAGTAGTGCAATTAATTTGTCAAGAATACCACTAGGGTCTGAGGGTGGAAAAGGACATCCGATTTTTGAAGGGAATTTCCCAAGACTCTCCTCAAATCTTTGCTCAAAGGGACAGAGAAGAGTGATGTCCAAGATCACTACTTACTATACGCAGTGATTGCACCACAGGCCCTTTAAGAGAAGATAATAGAAAGCCTTTGTTTGCCAAAAATATCGGGTCAACCTTCTGCAGGCACCAAATACAGAATCCTCTTGAAGGCATATAATGTTCTAGTGGGAAGATAATTCCACTTGTTGAGAATGTTTAGTCTGCAAAAAGGTTCAGGTGGTGGTGGTATTGCAGAAACTCATCTCTTCAGAAACTGTGTTTTCATCTGATCAGTTCCTTCACAATAATCTCCCTCAGATCACAGTATCCTTTGCCCTTCAATTTTCCTCATAAGCTATACTATTTTTCATTGTAGCATGGTGGATGGACTTGATCAAGGTAACCGTTTAGTTGATCAAGTTAGCTAAAGTTTATCTAGGTAATCTTAAAATTCTCAAATTGAGTTATCTCCCCATTAGCATCCAAGAACACTGCATTTGATAGTCTCATTCAAATTCAACAAGGACTATGTGCCTGTCTTAACAACTATCTTCATCTTTTCAGATGACACAAATGTTGTCGACAAATAAAAGCTAAAAGACTACATGTTACAGGACGTCATCCTGTGTGGTTTTCAAAGAAACATTCCCCCACCAATTTAGCATTAAACCTGCATATAGCACTGCAAACGTAGATAATACTGCTGTTGCTAATAAATTAATATTGAAATTTCCATACGATACAAAGTAGCCATGTGTCAATATAAAACTGACCCTATTGTCATCGATGAATGTTCAATATAATTGGCTAATCAAGTATGCAACTAATGTCTGACTGCTCTTAAACCATATTTATATTTATTAATGCATAGAGCAATAGAACATGTTACATGTCTAGCCATATTTCTAATGTCCTATTTATTTCCTTCATTTGTCTTTTAAAATAAATAAATAAATAAATACACTCCCTCACCCAACCAGTTAACAAATGGAATAGTTCTTCTAAACATTTCAGTGTTGTATTGCTTTAGTTTACTATATATATGAGAGGAGTCTTCAGGCCCCAAACCTGTCTGGTAGGATTACACTGAGTACCCACTTGTGTTTTTCAAAAACATGCCTGCTGAAATCACCTGCCTTGCAATTCTGTGGGAGCTGGCGACACACTGATGTCAGAACACCAGTATTACAGAATTTCTGCCCCCTTTGACTGGACACAATCTCGTGCTGCCCTGTTAACAAAGCAAAGCAACAGAGTTATTTATATGCAGGTGGGTAGATGATGTAGAGTGCCGTGTTAGGTGGAAGTGTCACCATGTTCATTTGGTATTTCAGCCAAATCTAGTGGTCCATGCTCTTAAGCAGAGTGTCCCCCACTGTTTTATCAGACCATTAGTCCTCCAAAGAGGGATGTCTTTAAAATCTGGCACTCAATACTGTGAAACTGCAGGACCCCATGTTGCCCACATAAAGACAACTCTTGTCTGCCTGTTGTAAGACAGCATTCTTCAGAAGGTGAATCTTTGTATAAAATACAGGCTGTCCTCAGAAGGAAACAGAACCTTTGTGCTCAGTGTTTCCCCAAGGTACTGTTAAGTAAGAGGTCCCGGGTACTCTGGTCAAATGCCTAGAAGTAAAATCCATGTCAAATGAGAAATGGACCATAGGAGTAGTGAGACAGAAAGTTTATGGGGCATCGAGCTGGGAAGGGTGTTGTTGTTTGTCAAACCTGGTCACATCGGTGTCCGATGAGGAGGATGAAGGACCTCCGCACTTCCACCATTCTGGTGAAAGAATGTACCTTCTCAACCTTCCCCTGATTTGCTCTCAGGCACATTTGTTGTCTGCCCCAATCTTCACCTATGGTCATCTCTAGACTAATTTTACACCATTTCATGGGGTGAGTCTGTAAGGCACAAACAGATTCTGCTTGTCAGTCCAGGATCTCCTACTTTCACAAGAACAAGTGCTCGACTGATATTTAAGGGCAAGATGGGTAAGTTGCACCAAAGGAAGTCATCCACATAAATGCGGAGGATGAGGCAGTCACGTCCTCCGTACTACTGTGCTGGTGCCGAGAACACACATTTTTACCTTTGCGTGGTGGCTGTGGAAACCGGTGATGCTTGCACCAGATACTTCCTCTACTGAGGGCAGATTCCAAAACACTTCTCTCAGTCACGCTCTATCCTGATACTGATCAATGAAGTCAGCACAATGGCGATTAAAGAGGGTTTAACATAATGGATGTACTGGATCTTGGCCACGAAGAGAAGGGTAGATCTTATGGTCGACGAGTGGTGCTTTTATTTGCCCTAAAGCCAAAGAGTCAGGAGAAGCAGCACTGGAGAGGGGAGAGTTTCCCATTTCCAACTGTGGCACTCTCAAATACAGGCCTGCCCTGCGATTGCACATGCATCACAAATCCAGAAAAGGAATATCCTTGTAGCAAGGGTGGCATCACTGGAAAAACAGGGCCCAAGTTTAATGTTTAGAGGGCAATCAGGAAAGAAAACATAAGAGAAATGTCTCACCACACTGTATCCTTCTGGGCTTCTAGTTTTCAGAAATGTCTTGGTATGGTAGATTTTCCTAGGTGGCGACCAGGCACAAATACCGTAGCAGCCAGGTCGACAGAATGGATAATTTAGTAAGGTAAAATCTTGATCTGTCCTCCTAGTGTTTTGGTTCCTTTCCCGTCACGGGCAACAGGACAGTCACACAAGTGGGGTACTGTATTATCAGGATACGCCGGGGACCAGAGAATAATAGCATAATTTATTATCAAGTGAGTTTCCCTCCATTTGATTTGCTTCCAAATGTAAGCCAGTGTGAAGAAACAAAACATTTTACAAAATGTCCTCTGAAACACATTATGAGCAACTACAAATTCACAGCTGTACAAAAAACTTCCTACACTCCGCATATAGGATACATTTAATACATTTTTAATTAGATTTTAACAGATGAATAGGTGTACTTCGGTACAGAATGAAAACTCAATCATAAGCTGAAGCTCAGGTGATGACTCAGAGAACAGCGTGTTTCTGGGCAACTAAAAACTAAATATTTCTGCAAGCAGAAGAGTTGGACAGACATCAGTAATTTGTTACTGTAAACCTGCCATCACTGCAAAAAGACTGCAGATCAAAACTTAATCACCTACTTCTATTCCTTCCTACTTATTTCAGTTTTTGATTTCAAAGTTTAGTTTCTTTGGGAAAAGGAGGCGGAGATACGGTCTAACGGCCAGGCTCACACCTTTGCACAGAATCACAGGATTTAAGTCACTGCTGGGACAAAAGCATTTAACCTCCATATGCCTAAAAACGCACAAAAAAAATGTAAACATGAATCTGACCATGTATAATCTAATTTGACTGCCCTGTGAAGCACTCCAATGTACTTGGGACACGTAGTGCTATTAAACAACCCAAAACAAAAATAGTAAATTTCTGCCCATTTTTTAAAGCTGGGAAGAGAGTGAACTTTACTTCCATATAATTTTTTCCAAAAAAATGCTTCCTTTAATGGATATGTCCTTGGTTTCTTCAAGGGGAATCCACAAACCCTGGGTATGTTTGGAATCCCCAAACAGTGGGGGTGGTTGGAAGAAAGCAAATCTGGTCTAGATACCATTTGTGATAAAAAGTTGAGGCTTACACCAGAAGTGCATAGAAGATCAAAAACAGCATTCAGCACTGTGGTAAAAGTCTTAGCACTTAAGGGGTTAGGAGACTCAGTTTTGCACTGTGTTTACAGCCTCTGCAAGAGGCTACATTTTCCCTTTAAAGCGTGGTTCTAACTAAAGTCATATCAGTGGTATTTTCAGTCAAATGCAATGAATTCATGTACTGTCTAACTGGCTGCAATAATAAAATAAATTAGAAAACATAGTTTCAACAAGTAGGGTTTCTTTGCTTTAGAACCTTTTTGTAGAAACAAATATATTTAAAATGATACTGCAGATGGGATATTTTTTGTATGCTACTGTTTAAGGGTGCCATGATAGCACTACTTTAACCATACACATCTATGACCTCCGTGATGCTCTTTACATTATTAGTTTGCTGCTTTGCTTTACAGGCATCCTTTTACATTATCTGTATGCTGACAGTGTGAAGGCAGCCATACAACGATGTAATGATGCTATGTATTATTAGCCAGGCGAAGGGTGTCTTTTATCTATATATTCTTTAACATGACCATATTAGTGACAGTAATACTGCATTTAAAGTAGGCAGGTCAAAATGGTAATGTCTTATCACTCATGTCACCAATATCATTTGTGATGTCCACTGTGACATTAGGAGCATTTAAATGGGATGAGGATCAGTAAGAGGAAGCAACTGTTAATTGTCTCATAAAAAAATAGAACTTTTCTAGTTAATATTTTGGATCTTTAATTTAGCACCACTACAACTTATACATTAAGCATCTGATAATTTTTAAATTTACCAAGAACATGCTCTGCTGCTCTTTTAAAGATATTTTTCGGATTAGATCTAAGCTCGCATTAGCAGCTGTTCAGAGAAACCCGTTGGATATGTGATGAACTCTGCTCAGCCACACTGGCCTTTCAAGAATGCAACTGTCTCTACCCCAACCTTACCTGTTCGTCGTAGGATGCAAACCTATCACATGGATCCGGCCGTAGACCTTCTGCCATTCAGTGACGTGGATTTTAGGACAGCCTGCAAAGCAGTCACTTGGGCCTCAAAAAGAATCCCAACAATGCCTTCTATATTCTTCACCCACCCTTTTACTTAATAAACAAGATAATACCAAGAACAGTTTTATTGAGTAAAGGCCTCGACAACTAGAGGGCATGCTTGTAGACTGCAGATTGTGACAGATGTAAGTATTTTTGGTATTAAAAAAAAACTTTTAAAAAAACAAAACACAGTGAATGTCTCTGTCCTAGAATTTCTTCACACGCTTTGACTGGAGAGGTCAGCATTTCAGGAACCTTAAACCATGCCTCACTGGAAGTAATACTTTCCTACATAATCTTGGACAGCAAAAATTGTCTGCAGATGAGACATTTTCTGGTAATTTGCCTTAATAGTATTCAATAATACTTCAAGAGCCTGCTGAAATGTTCAGCTTGGTCATAAAAGCATAGAAGTAAGTTGTCAGGCTAAAGATACATTGTTTTGGTAGTACACTTCGTAACACTGTTTATAAAACCTGAAGTTGAGTAATTCACTGGCAGCAAGGCAAAGAAAGCAGACCACACAGGATGGGTTAACCTGACAAGGGCTGCATGTGGAGAATGCAACGTCTTGGTCAGTGAAGGAAGTGGCAGGTTCAAAGAGGAACTCCAATGCAACAGGACACATATGATGAGATGTGAACAGGGAGCAAAATCCACCTGTCACACACAAAACAGGGCTTTGGGGCTACACAATGGAAGACTACTAAAGGACATTAAGATGGGGCAGAGGGACAAAAGGAAGGGCAAAGGAAAAAGAAGGGAAAGGAGATTGACCCACTGCAGTGAAAGGTGAATCCTAAAGTATGAACTGAGTCAATGCTTTCTCTTTGACCCACTGCAGTGAAAGGTGAATCCTAAAGTATGAACTGAGTCAATGCTTTCTCTTCCACTGAACAAAAGGATGCCTAATCTTCAATGACCCTTGCTGAAGGCCTGGGATCAATGCCTTCACAACCCCCTTCGGGTCCCAGGGACCACCACCTCCCTGGGCCCGGCCTGTGAAGATCAAGGAAGAATAGGTGCACTGCCCCCTTCCTGGAGCCATATATGTCCCTAGGGGCCACCACCCTCCTGAGCCGGCGCCTGCTACCTCCTGAGGTGCACCCGCCCCTTAGGAGGTAGCAGTTTGCTTTTGCTTGGCTTGCTAGAAGTGAAGTTTTCATCTCTTTCCCTGCCAACTAAGGGAAAAAGATGGAACTCCTGCTCCTGCATGCAGAGAGCTGCATTTTCCGCAGGTTCTTGCGGGAGCAATGCCAGCTCCAGCAGGAGGTGTGTAGCCGGCTGGGACTGTGGGAGCTTGAGGTTCCCCTTGTAGTCCCATCTATGTACAAAGAAGTACTTATTTCTGCAAAGTACAAATCGACCAAGTGTGTTATGTCTGCAGTTCCACTTTGTAACGTTTTCCTAGTGGAGATGCATGCCGAACAATCACACTGGCAAAGGTATAGACACACAAGTAAACTGGAGACATTTTCTTGGCATCCTTTAAACAGCTATAGTGATGGAGATGCACTTTACATTCACCCAACGAGACAGCACTAACTAATTAGCCAGTAGAAAGTACTCTAATTGGGTAGACATTCTGCTGAAAACTCTTGCCTCTTCTTCGATCAATATACAGGACATGATTCATTCTGACATGATGTTATCTGCAGGGCCTGGCCAGACCCTTGCAGCCAACCCCTGTCGCACATGACCACAGGCTGTGAATAACGCAGGGTTGAGTGGGTAGAGAGGGTTGGCTTTAGGCTCTGTGGCCAACTTCCACTGAGCACGGCAAATCGACGTGTGTGGTGGTTTTTGGATTAACGTGCAGAAATTAAAGTTATATTACGTTAAAAAAAAAAAGGAAAGGAATTCAATGGGAAAAAAAAAAAAGTTACAGCTAGGCTCACATTCAAAACGTACAAAACCATAGAAATCACCTGTTATAGTCAGAGTTATTCATGAAACCATAACTCGTGCCCTAATGTAACTATAACTCACGCCTTTGCCATGCACTGCTAAATTACCCCAGATATTATAGCACTCATGACATCTTTTATAACATCATTGATAGTATCAGTGCAACATTTTCTGTAAAGTTACAAAAAAACAAAACTGCAAGGCAAGGGTGGCAAAGAAAGGGGGCACACGGGGGCCCCCCTCCTGAGGCTCATTGAGGCCCAGGACCACCACCTCCCCTGGGCTAAATCAGAGTAATGGGGAGGCGAGGCCTTATGGACCTCCCCGTGCCCCAGGGGCCACCACAGCCCAGAGCGTAAATAACTTTTGAAAGTGGGAGGGAGGCTGCGTGCCTCCCCCTTCCCCCCAATAAATGGCCAATAATGGTCCTGGGGACCACCAACCCCCAGGGCGGCTCCTGCTATGTCCCAGGGTTCCCACACCCCAGGACATAGCGGTTTGCTCTGACTTGGCGGAAACTTTGACAGCTCCTGCCCAGTTAGAGCAAACAACAAGCGAGTGCTGTCCATCAGCTCTTGCTTGCTGGGAGTGGAGTTTTCATCTATTTCCCTACCTGCAGAGATTCGGGCATGGAAATGGACAAAAGGATTGCTCTCACAGACAGGGAGCTGCAAGTTTAACAGCTCCCAGTCTGTGACATTAATGTTGGCCCCTGCAGGAGGAGGAAGACCAGGT
This sequence comes from Pleurodeles waltl, assembly GCF_031143425.1. Lineage (NCBI taxonomy): Eukaryota > Metazoa > Chordata > Amphibia > Caudata > Salamandridae > Pleurodeles > Pleurodeles waltl. Next base: position 265,385,271 of record NC_090443.1, on the reverse strand, counting down.
TGGATTGCAGGGGCCTTGAGGCTCCCCCACAGTCTCCAACACTGCTAACTGGGTGCCCTGGGGGGCAGCCAGATGACATGGCAGGCCCAAGGGCAAGATCAGCCTGGGGAGGGTGGACCAAACAGACACTCACACTCACTCACAAACGCACTCAGACACTCATGCAACCACTGACAGACCCACTCAAACACACACCCACTCAGACCCCCTCTCACACCTATACAATTTTTCACACCCAGAGGCATCCTGTTACACCTATTCTCACGCCCAAACATTGACCTGTGCCCAATTCCACCGCACACAGCCGAAGGTCGTGCACGGCGCGGGTGATTATGGGGTTGGCTGCAGGGTCTAGCAGTGGTTTGGTTGACAGAGTAATTAAAATTACTTTACATTAAAGAAATGTCATAGAAATTCACTTACACAACGGTTACATGGATGTTATATTTATTTACTCAGACAAAAAAATAGAAATTCACCAGTTATAGTTAGTTATTCCAAGTTACTATAACTTGCGCCCTCGCCATGCACTGCAAATTACCCCAGATTTAACAGCACTCATGACAACTTCTATAACATTAAAAATGTAAATGAAACATTAGCAATCAAATTATTGAAGAGAAAAACATTAGCAATCAAATTACTGAAGAGAAAACTGCATGGCAGGGGCATGAATTATGGTGAATTTCTATGGTTTTGTGCAAGTAAATTCCAACGTCCCTGTAACCTTTGTTTTTTAAGTGAATTTATATCTATATCTATCTATCTATATCTGTCACAGCATTTAGTATTGTTTGATCTACATCCAGATATGTTCAACGCAATAAAGGGAAGTGACTGCGTTTCAATCTTTCAACTCCTGGTAGCAGTGAAACTGCCATAGTTGCGAAATCGGAAAAGGTGGCACCCCTACAATAGACATGATATAATGGACTTTAGGACACCATGGCAGTGGAGAGATACTCCCTATAATTTATCAAAGACAGGGGGGAGTCCTTAGGAATATGGCTGCTGGTAGTACAATACGTGAACTAAGACAACAGAGAACTCACGTGACTACCAAGGTTGAGAGCCCTTTCTCCGTACAACTGATTGGTTCAAGTGCTTGCAGACAATTAAACAATAGAATGAGAGGTTCCAAGAAAGGGGTGGGGGCACGAAGTACACAGACTTACCCCTACACATTAAACAAAGACTGACTGGTAAAGGAGTAGCAGGAAGGGGAAGTCAATACTATATAGCAGTGGTTTCCAACCTGTGGTCCGGGAACGCGTGCAGGTCCGTGAAGCCTCCTCAGAGGGACTGCTATTACTTAAAAAATAAAAATATAAACAGATTAGGTCCCCCAGCTTTCAGTAATGGCTCAGGGTGAGGGGTTGGAGGGGGGGGCTGGATTCCAATAATGATTCAGTGGGGGTCCCTGGGTTAAAGTAATGATAAAGTTGGGAACCGCTGCTATATAGAATCTGGAAAACAAATCCTGGAGCTATGCATGTATGCTAAAAGTCAGAAGAAATTAGAAAGTACAACTACCATAGACTTAGAGTAATGACAAAAAAAAAAGAAACAAATATCAAAAAGTACACTATGCACGAGGGAAAACACATGTTCAGGCATGTTATGCTTCAGATATAAAAACTAAAACGCACCAGCATTGGCTAGTTATGGTTAGAGACACCATCATCTTAACATACCCTAGATTCAGGCCACTTTGTGCTTTGTCCGTGGATGTTACAGTTGCTGCAATAACCATAATTTCCAGCTTCAATGTTTTTTTTCTTCTTTTTTAGTTTTTAGTCAAGCGTTAGGTTAATTTGAATGTAAGTGTAGGAGGCTGGCCTGGCTTATAGTGGGTACCCTGTAGTACTTACACCCTGTGCCAGGTCCAGTTATCCCTTGTTAGTAGAATAGAGATGCAAAGCTCATACTATACCACTTATATCATATGCACAATATCATAAGAAAACACAATACACAGAGTTACTAAAACTAAAGGTACTTTATTTTTATGACAATATGCCACAAGTATCTCAGTGAGTACCCTCAGTAAGAAGGTAAGTAATATACACAAGTTATATGTACACAAACCCAAAACAGGTAAGTAAGAGTCAGAAAAGTAATGCAAACAGTGTAGAATTAAAATAGGATGCAATAGGCAAACATTGGTCTATGGGCAACACAAACCATATAGTCCAAAAGTGGAATGCGAATCACAAATGGACCCCAGCCCTATGGGAGCTTGTAGAGGGTCGCTGGGACTGTAAGAAAACCGTCAGGGTGTCCAAGAAAGTACACCTACTACCCCAAAAGAGCACAATAGTCGTGATAGGGGGATTCTGCAAGAACAACAAACACCAGCAAGGCACTAAAGGTGAATTCCTGGACCTGAGGACCTGTAAGGCAAGGGGAACAAGTCCAAGTGTCGCAATAGTGTCCGGGGGGGCAGGAGCCCAGAAAACCCCAGATGAAGGTGCAAGGAAGCTGCCTTCGGGTGGAACAAACTTGGAGTTCTGCAACAACGAACAGGACTAGGAACTTCTCCTTTAGATGGAAGATGTCCCACGTCGCGATGAAGGTTGCAGAAGTGTTCCCACGCAGAAATCCCGCAAACAAGCCTTGCTAGCTGCAAGGGTCACGGTAGAGGTTTTTGGGTGCTGCTGGGGACCAGGAAGGACCAGGATGTCGCCCCTTGGAGGAGGAGACAGAGGGGGCGCTCAGCAACTCAGAGAGCCCCAGCAGAAGCAGGCAGCACCCGCAGAAGTACCCGAACAGGTACTTGGAAGATTTGTGAACCTGAGCTGGCTCAGAGTCACAAAGGAGGGTCCCACGACGCCAGAAGCCAACTCAGAGGGTTGAGCACTGCAGGACAGAGTGCTGGGGACCCAGGCTAGGCTGTGCACGAAGGGAACCCTGGAAGAGTGCACAGGAGCCGGAGCAGTTGCAAATCACGCAGTACACAGGTTTGCAGTCTAGCGTGGGGAGGCAAGGACTTACCTCCACCAAACTTGGACTGAAGGATCACTGGACTGGGGGAGTCACTTGGATAGAGTTCCTGTGTTCCAGGGACCGCACTCGTCAGGATGAGAGGGGACCCAGAGGACCGGTGATGCAGTCTTTCGGTGCCTGCGTTAGCAGGGGGAAGATTCTGTCGACCCACAGGAGATTCCTTCTTGGCTTTCAGTGCAGGGTGAAGGCAGGTGACCCCCCAGAGCATGCACCACCAGGAAACAGTCGAAAAAGCCGGCAGGATGAGGCGCTACAATGTTGCTGGTAGTCGTTTTGCTACTTTGTTGAGGTTTTACAGGCGTCCTGGAACAGTCAGCGGTCGATCCTTGGTAGAAGTCAAAGAGGGAGATGCAGAGGAACTCTGGTGAGCTCTTGCATTCGTTATCTGAAGAATTCTCCAGAGGAGAGATCCTAAATAGCCAGAAAAGGAGGATTGGCTACCAATAAAGGTAAGAGCCTATAAGAGGGGGTCTCCGACGTCACCTGCTGGCACTGGCCTCTCAGAGCAGTCCAGTGTGCCCCCAACACCTCCGTTTCCAAGATGGCAGAGGTCTGGGACACACTGGAGGAGCTCTGGGCACCTCCCCTGGGAGGTACAGGTCAGGGGAGTGGTCACTCCCCTTTCCTTTGTCCAGTTTCGCGCCAGAGCAGGGCTGGGGGATCCCTGAACCGGTGTAGACTGGCTTATGCAGAGATGGGCACCATCTGTGCCCATCAAAGCATTTCCAGAGGCTAGGGAGGCTACTCCTACCCAGCCCATCACACCTATTTGCAAAGGGAGAGGGTGTAAACACCTTTTCTCCGAGAACATCCTTTGTTCTGCCTTCCTGGGCCAGGGCTGCCTGTACCCCAGGAGGGCAGAAACCTGTCTGAGGGGTTGGCAGCAGCAGCAGCAGCTGCAGTGGAAACCCCAGAAAGGCAGTTTGGTAGTACCCGGGTTCTGTGTTAGAGACCCGGGGGATCATGGAATTGTCCCCCCAATAACAGAATGGTATTGGGATGACAATTCCATGATCTTAGACATGTTACATGGCCATGTTCGGAGTTACCATTGTGACGCCATACATAGGTACTGACCTATGTATAGTGCACGCGTGTAATGGTGTCCCCGCACTCACAAGTTCGGGGAATTTGCCCTGAACGATGTGGGTGCACCTTGGCTAGTGCCAGGGTGCCCACACACTAAGTAACTTGGCACCCAACATTCACCAGGTGAAGATTAGACATATAGGTGATATATAAGTTACTTATGTGCAGTGAAAAATGGCTGTAAAATACCGTGGACGTTATTTCACTCAGGCTGCAGTGGCAGGCCTGTGTAAGAATTGTCAGAGCTCCCTATGGGAGGCAAAAGAAATGCTGCAGCCCATAGGGATCTCCTGGAACCCCAATACCCTGGGTACCTAAGTACCATATACAAGGGAATTATATGGGTTTACCAGTGTGCCAATGAGAATTGGTAAATTTAGTCACTAGCCTGCAGTGACAAATTTAGAAAGCAGAGAGAGCATAAACACTGAGGTTCTGGTTAGAAGAGCCTCAGTGATACAGTTAGGCACCACACAGGGAACACATACAGGGCACATACTATGAGCACTGGGGTCCTGCCTAGCATGATCCCAGTGACACAGGGGCTAAAACATACATACATACATACAGTGAAAATGGGGGTAACATGCCAGGCAAGATGGTACTTTCCTACAGTAAGTTTACAGCTTTTTTGTAGTTTCTAATTCTGTACATTTCTTAAAGAAGTGTGATCTATCTCTAGCAGCTTGATAACTGCGATTTCTGGGTAGTGAAAGGAGGGGTTCTGGTTTGTGAACTGTTTTACCCAGGACATGAACCGCAAGTTATCATGATCATTCCAGCAGTTGATGGACTGTATCTGAACGAGATCAGTGTAGGCGTTGAGACGCAATTGTGAAATATTTTGGACTTCAAAGGAAATCGCCAGGCCAGGTTCAAGATCTAAGAACCTGGCTCACAACAAACAAAACCTACTAAATATTCGTATGGCTTTTTTTAGCGATAAGGGGCACTTACCAATCTTTTGAGATGTGCCCACTTTGCCCAGATAAATGTTTTCTGCAGTGGCAGTCATCAACTGAGATATGGTTCTCAAACCATATAATGGCAATAGGCCAAAAAAAAGTATTCTCTGTCCATCAATCAATTAAAAAAAAAAATCCACAAACCAAAGTGTGGCAACTTGTTTTCCATCCGGATGATACAGCTGAGCAAACGATTAGCCACTTAAAGCCTGCTCCATGTTTTACCTAGTGTAGTACTGAATCGACTTACATTAATACAAAAAAAAGCCATTATTATGGCACAAACAATTTGCTTTTATAATGGGATGAAGTGAAAGACTTTCTGGCCACCGACATGAACCCTAGATAGGATCTGGAAATGGTCAGCTGGCCAAATGTTAGCTAACCAAATAACAGATTATAACGCACAAAGATTATCCTCACTGCACTCAGTCTTGCGTCTACGAGCATACCAAAGACAGAACTGTAACTTCAAGGAACTGTAATTAAGAAACAGTTTCTGCAATCGCAGCCTCCTAGGAGGGTTCAAACAAATGGGAATAAACCACAAGGTTACACTCACTGTGCATGATAAGTAAGAATGAGAAGTCTAGAAGTTCAATAACGGGAATGAAGTGTAGATTGTTCGATGGTGTAATCTGTTGAAATTTCGGCTTTTTAGACAAATGGCTTTAGTGGCATAGGCAAATTATATCGAAAAACACAACTGTCTCCCCAACTACATGAACAAAACAAACACACGGGAATGCTCCAAAGTTTACAAATTAAACAATTACTTCTTTTAAAATAGCGCCACAAAATAGCAGCACTTAAATGGAGTACAACAACAAAAATTAACGTTATTATTTAAAAAAAAAAAAAAACAGAAACTAGCAACCATAACCACTTGCCTTCCATTGCGGAGAGCGAACTGCATGTTTTAATTTGGTTCCAGAGTACATTTCGAGTAAAATAATTCCCAAACTCCACAGGTCCACAGCAGATGTGCACTCAAAGTAACTGGGCAGTCCGGCCTGGGCGAGGAGGTTCTGAAGCTCGGCCTCTGGAGCACGATACCCTTCTGTCTGAATGTACTTAACATCCTGAGAGCAGATGAGCAAAAATAATAACATGGTTATATAAATTCTCCTGGTTAAAAAAAAATATTCACACCCAAATAGAAGGTGAGGAGGTCGCAGTAGAAGAATACTCGTGTATTGTGTGCACAAGGAGTAAAGTATTTATGCTTAACGAAGGAATAACCATACACTGTATTACTACACTGCGATCACTACATACAGAAACGCTAGGCACACAACATGGAATGCAGCAATGAAATAGGGGTGGAAGATATTATTTGGGATGTAATGAATGAAGGTGTACATGAAGTGAAAAGCAACCATAAGTGGTCATTTGATTTGGGAAGATAGGCAGGGTTACATACCTATCAAATTAGATCTAATGCAGAATGGTTGGGGGGCGTTATTTAAGGGAAAGAAATCCACAAACCTTGCAGTTCCCATTTAACATCTCTTGAAGTCTGGATCACTAACAATGCACACAGACTGATAGATGGATACCACATTTATCATGAAGCTTTAGCTAATCCCAAGATATTGTAAATGGCCGACTTGGTGTAAATCAATCAAGTAGTTTAATAATAATAACAACAACAACAACAAAGGGTCTGAAATGTAAGTTTCTTAGTATCTGTAGAACACAGCTTTGCCATTTGTAGGGAACTGCAGCAATATGAGTCAGGGTGCCCTTGCCATACGGCTCAGGAACCTTCAACTGGAGGCAAATTGCCTGGTGCCACTGCATCTTTAGAGAAGTCTAATTTGGCTAATATATTGTTTGATAATGATTAGTATTATTTAGTGTGATTAATAAAATCTGTCCAAACCAGTCAGGGAACATTATAACTGCACCATGAGCATGGATTTGTACACGAGGACAACTAGAGCTAACAAATGACCTTTACCTAAGCAGACATTCAACAGACTGGGTTTGTTAGGCAATTATTAGGCATAGATGCAATGTTGTGCATGAGGGTGTGTCAAGTTTAGTCAAACCTTATGTGAATTATTCCAATTAAGATGTTGGTTTGTTATTAGGGATGTGTTGGTTCGCAGGCAAAGTTTTGCCAACTATATGACTCCTGTGAGGCCTTTGCTTGGGGACCTGTGACATCAAAGGTAACTGCTATGGCTGGAGGCTACTGGTGATCCCTTGATCACTATTCAAGTACAAGAGAAATGGCTAAGAACTTCAAGTCGCCCATCTCAGAATAGTAGGGGAAACCATTCAAGGCTAAAAGCAGGACAAGGAAGAGAATAGAAACTCAGAACACTTTGGAGCATTTTTACATCATACTTTAACACTTGAACGTCAGTACCGGCCAATTAAAAACTAAAACCAACTTTAATAATGGCCAATTGAAATAGTAAACTTAAAAACATTGGAATACAAATAAACAGATGATTCTAGTGCCTTCTGGCTACCAAGCTCAAAACGCTGTTAGGAAAAAACAATTGAGCTGTAAGGCTGAATTTTATGTTGCGATGTCTGGTATTCACCAAGCATTCAGGGCCCCTGTAAAAAGAATGGAGAATGAGATACAGGATGTAGGCTCGATAAAGGTATTCTAGTCCCTCTTTGAAATAGCCCACTTGGTTGCAAGGATGCTGTTAAAACAAAAGGTGATGCTCATGAAAATAGCCTAAATCCATAGCTTAAGTATGGGAGGGGCAAAGTTCAACACATAAAAGTCTCCAAAAGAGGTTATCGCAAAGATTACATCACCCACACGGCAAGGTGTCAAACCTAGAAAGTCTTTGGTGTTCTCAGTGGTGTACTGAGTGATAAGGTAACCTGCGACAAACTGAAAAGGCATAGTGCCGTTGACTGAAATCCAGTTAAAGACCTGAGTCTCAGTGGAGTCTAGCTTGACGTTAGGGTGAGCTAGTGCTCACTTTAAGTCTCTAAAGGCATTTTGAGAGGTACTGGGGCACACATCTCACCCCTAAGTCACACTGAGATTTTATAGTGGTGGGTGCAGCCCACAAACCCAGGGAACCCACAACAGATATCTGAACCACATTTAGTAAAGATCTGGTCTGGTTTAGGACAATAGCAATATGAAAGGTAGTTATAAATTCAAATCAGTGGAATGATTTCAGCTCACAGGACATGGCAGGGCCTGGCGGAAGAACAGAAATGACACAGGGGTTCCAAGTCTGACTGAGCCTCATGTTGGTGCAACATCATCTTCTGTGTCAGGTTGTAAACAATGAATAAAGTGATTGTTGAGGGAGCCAGGACTTGCAACCATCTAGTAGCCAAGATGAACCCTGTGTGGTGAGAGATGTGACATAACAGGAGAGAACATGAGGAGTAAATCAGATTCCCAAGGGTGATCAGTGCAAAAAACTTAAGCAACTGGGTCTCATCATCATACATCAGAAAGCAATTTCCAGAAATGTTTTAACAGTAGACAGCCAGACCCCACAAGATGCCAAAGTTAACAGACCAAAGGGACGAGAAATGCAAAAAGGGTGAACATTGATGCCCTACTCTAAAAGAAACCATCCTTACCTTTGCTATAACCCCCTCTCCCGTCAACTGATCGTGAAGCAAGGAGTAGTTACTTGCATCAAAGGTGCCAAACAAGTTATGCAAAGCTGAAATTGCCAATAGCCATTCATTTTATTATGGTCCTCCATGTAATCCCTCAAAAGGCCAATTTGTGATATCACAAGGGGCCAACAAACTCCTTTTACCCTTGGTGAAAGGCACACTGACTATTATTCTACTGTTCTGAAGCTACTTGAACACTACAATATCCACAATTTTGTTTACTGGAGCAGATTTGACACCTAGCAGGATCAGATGAAGAAAACAAGACTTCACTCAAGAGATCTGTGATTGTGTGATCACCCCTAATTTCAGAGAAGCACTCATTTCATCAGCAGCAAAAAACATGAGATCACGCGCACAAATGAAGCCACTGCAGAGGAGACCCACAATGGTCTGACAGGCATGAGGCCCATGATCAGATTCTTCATCGTGCAGTCACTTCTCAGTATACCTTATGACCTGCTGACTGGGGAAAACCTGTAGTTGTTGCAGTCAACTCCAAATGTGCATCACTTTTCTCACTATCCTTGCTGAGAATAATCATCAGTTTGAAAGCAGTGACCATACTGGACAGCTGGCAAATCCCACTATGGCCACATATAACTGGGTTAGGTATTTCTACAAGGACTTCTGTAATGTCCCATAACCATTATGAATCAGGTGTTTTCTGGGTACAAGTCACCCTGCCACCGTGGGTGACACCAGCCCGGCCAGTAAAACAAGACAGAAAAAACTAATCTTAATCTTAAAGACACCGAAGCACAGAGCAAAAAGTATGTAATAAATCCAAAGACAAACAAACGTGTTTCTTATCTTGAAGTACTGGTTTATTTTACAGAAGAGTTATGTTATGTTAACTGTATTTGTGTAGTGTGTGGCTACCAAGAGGACTTCCAGCGCTGAATAAGTGTGAATAAGTATTGACAAAGTCCTTGCAAAGTGACAGCTGACACGTGTTTCATCCCATAGACTTTTTCAAGGCTGCAAAATGTTTGTAAAACAACCCATGTAAATATAGGATTGTTAGTGTCACAGAGACAAGAATGCATATTAAATACATATCATACTAAGCCACCCCCTACCAATACACTGCCGGGGTGTCAAGCAAACAACTAGGAGACATAAACCTGCTCCTTAGTTTGTGCACATAGAATAGTTGAAATACACTGAAAACCAGTGAAAAAAGAGAAACATCTGAAGAAGTGATCAGGCAGTAAACAAATGTGCGCCTCCCTTGAAAACCGTAGTAAACAGTTGTACACGTGAATGATGAATAAAGCGCAATGACATAGGCAATGGAATAGAGGTAAAGATATCCTGAAGAGTCATGAAAAGGGAGTCAAAGACCTAAAAACAATTAATAGAATGTCTGGGAACTTGACTAGCGTAATTTCAGAGTTGCTGTATAGCGGAGAAAAGAATGGCCATGATACACCTGGAACTTAAGTAAAATGGTCAAATATGGTGGGTGGCTAACAGCGATTTAACAGTAGTGGATGATCCAAATAAGAAGCTCTTCTTCATGTAAACGATCCTACTGAAGCCTCCTCTAGAGTAAAATGTGGCAAGGGTGGCGTAAAATCAATACATCACCTCAAGCCTGCGGACACTGGGGTAGAAATGTAAATGTCAGACTCACAAGCGCTATCTTTGATTAAGCTCTGAAATCCAAGTATGAGGGATGGTCATGATAAGCCTGTAAACCAACAAAAATGACTGTAATGGATCTTAAGTAATAGGATAAGACGGAGGTTGCTGCTAATATGAACTAAATCTAAAACTCTTACGGCATACTAAGCCATGTGTCAGTAACAAAGCTGGTCTCGTGGAAGTCATAAATGGCGTGTCGTTTTAAAAAACGCTGAGACGCCCCATATTATGTCAAAACTAAAGAAGGACTAAAGATTTGAGAAGGAAAAGAAGCGGGATCATTTTCGACTGGATGGCAAAAGAGTGAAATTTAAAAATGAACACAAGTGTACAAATGGAAGGAGTTGGTCAACAGTGAAAAATAAACACAGTTATTTCCAATCGTGGAAGAGCATTTCAAGGCGTGTAGTTAAAAACTACAGCCAGGAATCCCAAATGTAGTGAAAATCGAGGGTGGACTGGAAATTACACCCTAGGAGTAAAAACATAAATCACTTAAAAAAAAGTTTTTTTTACCATAATGAAATTGACAAATATGTGTCATTCCAACATGTAGCGACTGTCAGGACCTCTCAATTTTGGAAAGCTGAAGGATGAATAGCTTTAGAAAACAATGAGCTGGGGGCTAGAAGTGGCAGCCATATTAGAGAGAACGCAAATATATAACTACATTAACTGAGTAATTTATGAGGCTGAAAGGAGAAGAAAAAAAAAAAAAAAAAAAAAAAAATCACTAAAAGTGAAGTAAGGGAGACAGAAATTTGAAAGGCCTTCACCCCCATGAATCTTGGGGTGTACTGGGAAAGTACTCATAGTAGATGCATGTGATGTAGATCATAGTACAAGTGGACGTGAAAGCCATGGACCAACATAGATCCCCTTGTGAACACAGAAAGTGTTCATAATTGATGCATGAAAACAGAATATAGTATGGAGTAAAATCACAATTGTGTACCAATAAGCATAATACTCATGCATATGGGAATTTGTATAAACTATGACAATTTAAGTGATATTGTTGGATAGTAGGACTCTGAGAACAAACAATTCTAAGCAATCTGGTAGCGAAAGTATGTGCAAAGAAGTTCTTATTACTGTAGTTCTAACATGTGGGCAATTATATTATTGCCTAGGAACAGTGTAAATCACTATAAAAGGAAGCAGGATACAGCCCCTGGCCAAATAAAGTATATCAATCTAACAAAAATACTTTTAGTTCTTTGTCCAAGTTGAGACACAAATCAACAGTTCGTAAGCTAATTATCCATTTGCTCTGCATTTGCCTTTGTGCTAAAACCCTGTTACCTCCACACTGTAGTGGTTCCATGGTATCAATTCCATGAAGTTTTAAGTTAATCGTATCACATTGGTGGTGTTCTGTGTTATAATGTAGAGCAAGAGGGTAGATTTGTCATTTTTTTTTGTAGTGGCACATGCTCTTGGATCCGTTCTTTTAAGGGTCTGATGGTACCGCTAATGAATATACAATTGCACAAATACAGTATACTACGAATCTAGTGTTACAATTAACGAAACCATAAATTTTACACTGCCTACTAGTGTTATATTGAAAAGTAAAGATCTTGTCCATAGCCAAACAGCAGACACTACAGAAACCATATTTGATACAACCCTTTGGTGGTAAAAGCAACCAAGTTACGTAACAGGTTTCTGGAAAGAACTTTGAGTTGCCACAGCAATTGCGTCCAATTCTAGTCATCGCACCATAATTTATGGCCTGCATTTATGAACTAGGGTGCGTACTTAAATCACCTCAATTGTTCCATTGATATTTTGATGGATGTTATAGGAAGCTGGCCTGGTATTTGGTGAGAACCTGTGGTATTGTCACCTTATAACAAGGCCAGATATCCCATATTAGTGAGGTGTAGGCAGTGACTAGGAAGCCAGGGTTCTCTAGAGGTAGCTGTGGATGAGCAACTAAGACTTATCTAGGAGACATGCAAAGCTTATGCAATACCACCATAGACACACAGCACTTAAACACATGAAAGAACGACACAGTGTTACAAAAATAAGGTACTTCATTTTAGTAACACAAATACTACAAAACTGTATAGGCAATACTCCACTAGGAGGTGAGTAAACAGACTATTATATACACATTAGAAATCAAAGATTGGCATAGAAAACAACAGAAAACAGTGCAATTAAAGAAAATAATGAAGACCCTAGAGGAGAACAAACCATATACTAAGTAAGTGGAATGTGAAAGTCAGCCCCCCACCAAAGAAAGTGAAATCTCTAGAGGGGAGCTGGAGGAACAAGGAACCCCCAAAAGTTGATGAGTCCTTGATCCTGTACAAATGGCGGTTGCTGCTTAGGCTGTACATTGTGAGGAAAAGAGCTTGTTATGGCATAAAGCTGTACATGCTGTGTGAGAGATCTACTGGCTCTGTGTACAGCTTGAGAGTGTATAGAGGGAAGGACTCCACTCTAAACCCTGTAGGTGGTGTTTCCACACTAGAGGTCACTGGAACATTTTTGTGGGAGCTCGTGCAGCCACTCCTTCAAAAAGGTTATAACCTTTATATGGTCAATTTCTATATAGGAGTAGAGCTGCTCAGTGAGCGCTACCAAGCTAGCGCTGTGGCCTGTGTTACATTTCATTTGCACCGCAAAGGATTCCCGCAGAAGTTTGTTTGCAAGAAGCTCCAGAAATACCAGAGCACTGCATTGAGTTACGCAAACTGCTTGCAGTCAAGTTTTCAGATAGATGTGATGTGTGCGTTCTCACTACAATTCATGATGTGAGCATTTCATCTGTCACAGTTTGGGGTCAGACGGCCGAAGTCCACAAGCCCATCTGTATACTTGATTACAACAAGTACATGGTCAGAGTGGACAAGAACGACCAAGTTCTTCAGCCACACAATGCAAGTAGCAAAACTTGCACTTCGTACAAGAAACTGTTTACCCACCTGATCCAGATGGCAACATACAATGTGTATGTTGTTTATCGTCCGACAACCACAGGAAGACTTGTCTTTCCTTGACTTTCAGTTCTTTGTGATTAAAAGTCTTACTGCTGCTACAGAAGCAGCAGCTTCCACTTTATATGTTTTGGAGGGCCTGGAAAGGTTGTAGGAGTGACACTTTGATGATCGCATTCCTAAAATATCCAAAAAGGATCGAACATGTCATATTCGTTGTTGTTGTAAAGTGTAATTGAAGCATGGAAAGAAGCAGGATAGTTGTTTTTACTGTCCCCAATGTCCATCTCAGCCATGACTGTTTTCCAACTTCCGTTATGCCATATCATACTAAAGCCAACTTCTGGGAAATAGACTGAGGTGGAGCTGCCAGTGGGTAAACCTTTCAAAGGCTGTGCATGGATACATAACCTTCATGAGCCACTACTTTGTTAGGCAAGCAGCCACTAAATTGTAGCTGCTCAACTTAAGGAAATCATTGACGTGCTCATGGCTACTCGACACCTTTATCTGCTGTCAGAATATGGTTGGTGTTCTGTTCACCAATTGACAACTGCATTATAATCCCCACACTGCACATACTGGTGTGAACAGAACATATGCCACATTGTCACAGAGTATCCTGTGCGGCAAAATGTTCAAGGTGCAACTGAATGTTAAAGTGCTTGCTTTGGAACTTATGTATGCTACACAAGGACCACCCTGATTGGCCACGAGAACCAGAGTAAGTGAAGTACATCAAATAAATGTCCTGTGGGACTTATTCACCAACACTTCTACTTGCTTTGAAAGCGTACAAACTCAATAACTTGTATCATAACTAATGTTACTGAAAAGGGGTACAGGACACAATATCTTGCATGATGATTGTATTCACATTTTTAGTATAAGATATGAAAACAATCATCATACAAGACCCACAAACTGTACCATTTTTCAATAACACTGGGTATGATACAAGTTAGTGATTGAGTTTTCACACTTTCAAAGCAAAAGTTAAAGTGTCTGTGAATGAGTCCCATAGGACATTTGTTTGGCTTTTTATTTTAGAGAACTTAGGAAGTATTACCCAGCATGTCTGCCTTAGTTTCAACAGTAGATATACGCGGAGTTCAAGGAATGGGCCTCGCAAGGCATACTGGGACACCCCCAAATTGCATCCACAAACTGGAAGGAGTTGGATTTAGCACAGTAAGTGTGCTGATGGCGCACAAAAGACATGTTTTCTTGAGCTTCAAGTAGCTAGGGATGAAATGCATTAGTATAGGTTCACTTGACGATTATACAGGATTAATCAGGACTCTGATGAGTACAGAGAAATGAACAGGTAAGAAAAGCTTATTTCCCAAGGATATTGCATAAGTAGAAGGCAGATAGTGTTGGTAGTACAGATACACATGCCAAGACTTCATCTTCACCTATGGATTCAAACCCATTGGTACTGCGCTTGCACTGAATTACTATGACATGCATGAGTCAATGTCTGACCTGCTTGCCATGTTCATCCTCCGTCAGAACTTGGCAGATGTCCAGTTTGCTGTATGATAAGTGCATTATAGTCACAGCACTGCATGTAAGAGTGGATGGGACTTATGCAAAGTTCTCACAGACTACTCTGTGTGTCAAAAACTACAGTTCTTCAGAGTTTATGATGTTCGCTTAATGGAACTTCAGGAAAATTCCCCAGCATGTCTGCCCTAGTTTCAACTGTAGATATGCTTACTCAGTTCGAGGAATAGGCCTCGCAAAGCAATCTTGGACACCTCCAACTTGCATCCACAAACTGGAAGGAGCTGGATTTAGCACAGTGAGTGCGCTAAAGTCGCATGAAAGACATGGCTTACTGAGCCTCATGTTGCTGTCATGGAAGCCAGTAGTAAAGGCTCATTACGCATGTGTTCGGTAATGTTCAGGATGTAGAAGGCAGTTACTTGACAAGTGGTAAAATATAGTCAAACATATTCCGTCCTGTGGTGTATGAATGTGATGGGCCCTCATTTGGTGGTACTAAGTTGATACAAGTGCACTGATTGGTTGGATTGGGCCTGTGGCCAGCGGAATGAAAACCTCGAGTATGGTGCACAAATGGAACATAAAGCGGACGGTGCAGTGCGAGGCTCACCTTCAGAAGGCTTGGTTTCAATATTCAGATGCTTGGATAAGTATTTATGCTTTGAAAGCAGAATTTCTGGAGATGCTAAAACCAACTAGTGTGAGTGGTGGATGAGTGTTAACAAATTAGTACCGGATTTATATTTGTGGAGGTAAGATGGCCCTTAGTACAAACTCCTTATTTGTTTTTGTCATTATAGGTAGCTGTGGATTTTGGGCCCAAGCTCAGCCAGCACCTAAGCAAGTCTTGACTTTTTTTTATTTTCTATTAAGAATGTGGGACATTAATGTGCCTTATTCACCAACAAACTCTACACACATTGGATGTTACTATTTATGTATCACTGCTGTGTACATTGTGTGCTGTGGTCTTTATTGCTCAAAGTTAAACAATAACTCAAACAGACAAAAAATACCAAGCCTTTTATGAGCAAGTGAGCGAGAAGCAGGCCTTTCAGAAAAGGAATCCAGCAAGATCTCTATATTAAAACAAGCTTTCTGATGAGAGAGCGAGAGACATCCATTCCAGACATACAAGTCAAAATGCTGCACCTCTTGCCTTGGAAGAGTGGACAGGATACTAAACACAATCATTTAGGCAAAAAGCATTATTATATCTGCTCCCATTAAATACACAATTAGCCCAAAATACTTAAATGAAAAGTTAAACACAGACCAGAATCTGAAAACAAACCAGCCCTCCATGCACTACTTAGTTGTATGGTATGGAGAGGCCAAAGTGAGTAGAGAGTTTGAAAGATTCTCTGGCCATTCCATCTAACCCCGCTGCGCACATCTGTAGGCAGATGAAAAATGTACGAAAAACCTAATAATGCAATCCAAGCTAAGTGCCTGCTTGCCGTGGGGGTTTGGATAAGGCAGGTTAAAGGCAGTTAAGTTAAAAACAAGCTGGGGTAAACCGGCTAATTTTGCTGAATGCATGGAAGCTCATGAAAAGATCAATAGGAAACAGAACTGCTGGTGTGAAGCACTATGTTCTGTTTCGTTTCTTTGATCAGCTTAACCTATGGCTAGTAGGCTTCAATTGGGGAGTAAAATCGAGAGGACAAAAATAAGGTTATGAAAACCTGGTGAATAGAAGACGTAAAAGGAGATCATTAAAGTATTTCCAGCTCTATGCCACTATTATGAGGGTAGCCGATAGTGACAGCGTTTGCAGTGGACCATCATATTAAGGAGGAAAAAAAACACTTTTTTTTTTCTTTTTTTTTTTAAGGTCAAGATTAACATGGTTTCAAACCTGGTTGCCATCTTTGAAGCTTAATCCAAAATCAATCAACTTGAAGCATTCCTCTTCAGCACTCCACAGAATGTTGCGCGGTTTGAGGTCAGCATGGACATAACGCTCCCGATGAATGAAGGCCAGGGCATCCAAGACATCTCGTGCACAATGCTGGATGGTCCACATGGAGCAGCCCTGGTGACTTGTATAAAGCAGCAGCTCCGACACACTTATGTCCAGTAGTTCCAGGAGAAGGCAACGTGTAGGCCCATTCAGAGAGAGGTGGTTGGTGAACACTCCATACAATGCAACTGAGGAGAAAACACAGTGTTGTAAATGTATTAAACACTTGTTAAAGTGATGACAGATGGTGAACATCAGAGTTGCTTCTGGTTTGAAACCTACTAGATGAATAAGAACTGGTGTTACATTTGGTATGTGCAACATGGTGCCCCCTTCTATGGAGAGCCAACCCACTATAGACGCAACCACTTACACATTGATAGAAGCAACAAAACTATGTTCCCCGTACAATTCGTTCTATGCAGTTCTCAGTATTTAAAAGTACAGAGCTTGAGGAGTTTGCTGTTTAGGTAGAATTTACTTTGCAGTAACTCATTTTATGGGTAAACAATGTCAGGGGAATCACTATGGATAAAGGTGGTGAAAGATCTCTTACTTTCCTTAACTCTCAGTTAACTTGTCCGAGATTCAAGTTAGCTATTCGCCTTTTGCAAATAATAATACTTAGACTTTCACAATTGTTCAATGTAACTTGCCGAATTAGATTATGGTGTCTACACTCTGACAGGGCACAGAAGAATTAGTAGAAATATTATAGGCCGATAGATGTAGTGTTAATTTCCAGTTCAAACTAGGATGACCTGATTTTCAGGGGGAAATTAAAAAAATAAAATAATTAAAAAAAAAAACACACACAAAAAAAAGTACTATTATTATTAAATATTGGCACCACCTCTGAATGCTTAAGGGCTACAATGAAAGAAGCCCCTTTTCAGATATTCAACATTACACACAAACCTCTGTTTGATTAAAATTAAAGACCCCTTCACCTGGAATGAGTTCTAAGGGAGGGACAGCGATCCTGCAGTGATGATGAACTTTGCAGAAGCCGATTGATCCCTTAATAGAGCCTGTTGTGTAAAGTGAACAAGACTGTGCAGCCCAGAAGGCGACTCTTTAATCCCTAATTGCTACCCCCGCACCCCTCCTGGGTGCAGAGCCCCCCTTTTTTGGGGGGGGTCTAGGCTAAACAGCGCCGTCTTCAAAGGACATGTTGTTTTCTATCTGGGGGCTTTAGCCTGCCCATAGACTTACCACCTGCTCGCTCCATCGTCACTCTCATATCCTTTGTCCCACTTTGTCCATTGCATGAATACACCATGCCTCTTTGTGCTTAGCCTTCCCCACAGCATGGACCAAGTACTTCTGTCCATCCACCGCTTCAGTTTTAGGAGCTATTTTTTTCCTTTGTGTTTGAAAACATGAGCACTCATGTGGAGTGGTTACTTGCTCCATCCTTCTTCTCCTTTTGCCTCTTTCCCCCTACCACTCACCCAATCCAAACCAGATCACCCTCACAAACCCAAATGGCTTACAGTGTTCTACGACTCATAAATAAAACAGCTCTCCCTATCCCCCACCACTCTCCTTCTTCGTTGTTTACATCCATCTTGCCCCACCGCCCGAATTTCCTCCACATTTACCACAAAAAGAGCTATGACGGCCCGCAATGGCCGCACCATAGCACTTTGTTTTACTTTAAGCCATCCTTGACAAACATTATAAAGCCAAATAGCTAATGCATAGCTATTTGGCAGTGTTATGTTTTGTTTAACAGATAACACAGCAGCATGAAATAAAAACCAAGCATTTTTAAATTTGTCTTGCAGACAGCTCAAGTTCAGACCTATGATGTCTATATATTATGGCTGCGCTCTATAGGTCTGGTCGTAGGCTGTCTCTGTTCTTCCTGTGCCAGGGTACACAGGAGTCTTTACATGCATAGACATGTTTACATGGTTGGGCATGTGCTGAGGTTAGAGGCCCGCAAACATTAGAATACTCTTTCTTAAAAGAGCCTCACCACAATACAGCCTCTTTGGTACCTGCACCACTTGTTCCCATGCATACACTGCAATATGGTTCAACATATGAGTACTAATAATAGAGCAGTGCACTTTCAAAAACCCTGAATGTTCCTTTCCACCTCCTAGGTTAACAGATGAGCAGACAGAAGAAGCAGGGATGTGGAATTTAATAAAATATCTACTTGTCGATGGGACAGGTTACTTCTTAACTCTACTTGTCTGGTAAAAAAAATCTACTTGTCCCTGCTGCGCCATATAGTGTGGCAACAAATTATGGCAGCAATCTCATTACGTAAGAGCCCTGATAATAGCCTCTCTGATTATGCCAGGGCTACTACTATATAAGGGCTTGAATAGTCACAATTTCAATCCCTACTATACCAATTTCCTTATTTTGCCACCTTTCCGTAGATCTACCTACTGGAGGAAGCTGTCCAGGGCTGGAATGCCTAAGGGTCTGCAAACCTATTAACTTGCATGTTTTAAGAATTTTCACCAGCTTGCCTCTAATTTTTTCCAAAATGAGAAAGGTTGGACATTCTCTCCTGACAAGGGCAGAAGTAGACGTTTTTCCAGGGTTGGGAAAAAAGTGGTTGGAGCGAAAGTGAACTTGTAAACCCTCAATAGATTTTCACTTGAGAAAATCTACACATGCATATTTGCTCGTGCTAAAATACAGTTCACAAATATTTTCTAAGAGTACAATTTCCTGGTCCATTTCTGTAAGTTCTTGTGAATTAATCAAAGTCACTAATTCAAAGACATATACCATGGGTGCACTTTTGCGACTATCTTCAAAAAATGGGTTCCCTAATTAGGTCTGGCGTTAACAAAGACATTTAGTTTCTATTAAACTTCTATTTCTCTAGCTATTTATTGTCTGGCTTTACTGTGAGTGATCAAATTGTGCTCTTTCACAAGGATCATATTGGCACACAAAGTAGTTTTGTTCAGTGCCAGAAACCACTGTGGCAATCATTGGTGTAACGAAACTAGATGGGGCGCCAATGCAAAGATCATGGATGGCCCCCCCACTCCAGACTCAGTCAGGGCAGCTGCTGCGCTGAGGGGGCCTACTGGAGGTGGGCTGAGGGTGTTTGTTACGCCACTGGTGTCAATGCGTGCTGAGATCAAAAACGTTATTCTTTTTTCAGTGTTTGTTTCAATGATGAGGGCCTGACAGCTCCCACAACAATAATGTGTTACAAAAGCCATGTCAAAACAAGACATGCACTGACTAAACCAAAAGGCTCTCAAAAATTTTGGATCGGCAGACTTTGCCAGTGCTTGTTTATTTTCATACTTCCTATAATCTTGTTGAAAATGGTTACACTGATTTTCCAATAGAAATACTTTTGGAAATACTAGCAGGCATCAACACATTTTACTAAACGACGCAAAGAAATAGCACCAAAAACCTCTAACTTTTATAGGGGAAGAAATATTTTACTACTAAGTTGGTAAATGCAATATACCAGTTTATCTGCCTTACCAAGATGTTGTTCAAAGCAGCTGCATATCCTGCCTCCCATTTCAATATTAGTGGTGTAGCTAGGTTACAATGGTCCCTAAAGGAAGCAGTGGAGATGTGCCCTTTTACCTCTATCTTAGTAGCAAAAGAAAACAAAAAACATTTGTGCGGAGAGGACCACTCGAACCTGGGCCCCGGTCAAACTGCACCTGATGAATGACAGATAGCTACACTGCTAGTCACTATCTTGCTGCTAAATATCTGGAGGAGGTGTATGATTTTTTGTGCAAGTGTGTTCATAGCGTGACCATTTATTTGGGGGGGTGGAGTACAGCCATCCCATGGGGCCGCTCCCCTCCCCCGATCCCTGGTGGCTAGATACCTGCTTGGGGATGACACTCCTGTGGGATCTCCAAGCAGGGATCCAATGGGCAGAGGTACCAATGGGAAGGGGAGAATCTCACCTTTCCAATGATTCCTCTCCCGATCTAATTAGTGCTTGGCACAGGGGTGCGGTGGGGGCTGCGATATCCATCCGAGCACTGATTTAGTGAAAGTAAAACGAGCCAATTGGCTCATTTTTCTCTAAATTTTTACTGCAACAATGTCGGTGCACTCAGCGCACAATATACTCACTGCTGAAGAAGAAACAAAAAACACAAATGAGGTTAGTCGGAAAACTCTTGCAGAGCAGCCAAATGCTTAAAACAATAAATAAAAAATAAAGGACATCCTCTGGTGCAGCGAGGCCTTCATTTAGTGCGTGTGTCGGCCATTGGCCACACGAGTCTGCACAGCACAGTGATTAATGTGCACGTGGACCAGCTCTCAAAAGCACGGACATACTTTCATTTTTGCAAAAAGGGTTGGGACACTGGGATAGTCCTAGAACAATAAGGTTTGGCTGAGCCAATATGGCATGTCTGGCCACCACACTTTGAACACAAACCCACAATAATGAAATACATGAGTTGTTGGAAGACAGTTACTTTTGCTTAAAAAATTAACAGGTTATAAACAGGCTTTTAATAAATGTCTGCATTTTCTCATATGGGCAAGGTGACGTATGTTGTGACCATCACAAAACATGACGGGGAGGAAATTGTGAGCTGTAATCCGTGGGCAGGAAAATCTTCATCTCATGTCTTTAATAGGATTGGAAGTATTGAAACTCTGGTTTGTGGTAGGTAAGAACTGTTTTATTTGGTTATTCAAACAGGATCCCAGCCTTTGGGCTTCGTATTCCATAAGTAACCCTTCCATTTAACTTTATTATGGAAAGTAACATCAGCCCGGAATGCTGGGGAGGCAGTGACCTAATGCCAATACTCCTGGGCGTGATTTCAACTGAAGACTGTGCCCTCCTGGAAGCAGCCCTGGTCCACCACAGAGTGTCAGCTTTGTGAATATTTCAACAAAACACTGCTGCATCTATTGCACACTTTTCTGGCCTTTTTAATACATAGGCAAAAATTGGTACGGCCATCTTTAAGAGCCTTGCAAATTAGATCATGCCGTCCAGCTGTAATCGCCTTACTGGGAGGGGACTCAGTGCAATTAGCGTGCAAAGCAGTGTGATTTTGAACCTCGCCTCCAAGGAGTAGAAAAATGCTAGCTTCTGACTGATCTCTTCACTGATCCTCGCACCAAGTCAAGGGCTAAACTTTGGTGACCTTGAGGAAGTAGCAGGCATATAGCACTTTATAATCTGGGACTTGCAATTATTTTTATCTGTATCAAGCAAACCAAGCCGGCGACTATAGCAAACTGAAAATATCCTGTTCCTTAGGCCCCTAAAATCAATTTCTCAAGTAAACAGCACTTTACTGAGCACATCATAATTGCAATGCAAAAATACTTTCTAGCATGTGGTTTGAACAGTATGATTGGCCTCTTTACTTGACCACTTCCCTGATCAGATCACAGAGTCGAGGGCTGAACACTGGTGCCCTTGAGGAAGTAGCAGGCACATAGCACTTCATACTACGGGATCTGCAATTATTCTTATTTGTTTTTATCACCAACTATCATGCCAACGACTGTATAACAAACTGCAAATATCCTGCTTCTTAGGCCCTTAGCTCAATCTCTCAAGTAAAAAGCACTTTACTTAGTCTATCACAATTGCAACACAAAAGTATTTTCTAGCAAGTGATTTGCCAAGTACGATTAGCCGCTTACTTGATGAAAGAAACATATAGAAGACAATGTATTAGGGGAGCCCACTGAAGCAAGCTTTGGGTAAATTTTTAATATTTTAAATATAATATTTTACTGATTGTATAGCCAATTTTACATGTTTTAATGGACTTACTGTTCTTACTGTTCTGTTATGGCTATTTTTAAGTATTTTAAATGTACGTGTAATGGTTTTAATTAGCTGTGCATGTCAAATAAATAAACCTGAACTTTGAATCTAACTTTGTGTCAGGACAGGGACGAGGAATACACAAGTGCAAATCTTACCAAAGAAGCAAGGTCTATTCTTGGATTTAAAGTAAAAACTCCTGAAGTTGGAATCCGAGGACCAATAGGTTGCACGCATTAGGTCCTCCAGCCTTGCTCCTTCTGAAAAAGTCTTAGATGCCAGAGCACCTTACTAGAATGGGTTCCATGCATACTGGCATCAATACCAGCCTCCTACATTATCCCATGTGCCCAGCTAGCAATGGCAGGGGGAAGTGATGGCCTAGAAATACGGTCAGAGAAAACAAAAAGTGGCTGTTCAGTCTGTGGTCCTACCACCTTATTCATACTCTCAATATGTTTTTCAACATTCCATCTCACACAGTTTCAGATTGCCCTGATATTTCCCTGGAGTAAGACGGTATACTTCTACACAGACTAAAAGTTACTAAAAGTTGCCCCTTCTGCAATGAAGGTCCTGCCAGGTAGTATGGCCTTAACATCAGACACTGCTCTGTATGATAAAATGCATAGCAACACTGCTAATTTAACTTATTCTGTAGCTGTGAAAGGAATAGGTTCAGGGCTGTACATACCACAATTTCAAATACCTTAGTTCGGGCAACAAAGACACTTCAATATCTATCAAAAGCTTTCTTGCGATGGGGGTGTTCACCCACCTGAGAACCACTTGTTGATATATGCCCAGTTTATATTGGTGAATGAAATGCGTAAACTACCAAGTAAACTAATCCTTGGATAGGTAGACTAGAAAAAAAGTTTAGTACATGCAAGAACTCAGAACCATGGTGTCCAGTTGCCTTCGCACATCCCAAATAACCCATCTTTTCCAGCTGAACTTAGTGTGACTGTTCTCCCCGATGCCTTTTGAAGATGTCCCTCAGCTGGCTCCGCAAGGGCTGGGATTTTCCACCACCCCCGTAATCCTTGGGTACATAATCCAGCAATAACAGCAAATGGTGGTAGCTCTCATGGCTCCAATCTTGTAGGGAATCACCTGTCACCACTTCGTCTGGATCCAGCAGCCAGTTGAAGTACTTGTTATGTTTCCTGATCTACCAGACTTACCGTGGCGGGTTATCCTGCCAGGGAAAGGCTGGCAGAGGGGCTGCCCCTGTGCATGGGACTTTGCATGGGCCCGGTGCAGTGCCTCGTCGCGCAGGTCATTGCCCGATTTTCCATGCGTAGCCGCCGTCAATGTCCCAGCCAGGCCTTTCTGTGGGCTGGCGGGCGGAAACAATGTTTCCACCCGCCGGCCCACAGAAAGGTTCTTTATTTGGCCGGCAGGAATCCTGGGTTGCTGGCGGTCAGTGTTTTGACCGCCAGAATGAACACCATAATCTCCGACTAGGTGAGATCTATTCTTAGTTGGGAAGACTGGAGTCTTTGGAACATTGCCTATATTGATGAGGAAAGCAGGCCTATAACTCTCACATTCTGTTACAGACAGCTAGTGGGGCCCCTTTATTCCATGACAAATCTAGGTAACCTTTTTCAAGGTGGAGGCTGGTCTTGACGGAGTTTATGACAAATACTAATTTTGGTAAATCGTTTATCATGGCGTGTAGTCCAAAGTGCAAACAGCTCTCTACTCTTTCTTTTGGCAAAGGTTGTTTACAAACCTCAAGCACTTTTTCCTACTGGGGAGTTACATTTGACACAGCTGGATCACGGGCTCCTAATATTGCGTAATGTAGGATAACGTTATCCAGGGCAGTAGGCTTGCTATGCAGCTTATCTCAGCCCCTGGGGTAAAGACCTTCCTTCTCCTGCTATTACAGATCTATAAGACTCAATGTTTCTCTGCTACAGCTTACAAGTCCGAGATATGGGGTATTGGAAATTGTTACGCTATCCAGGTCGAAGAAAACTTTGTAGAAAAGCCCTCACCGCTCCTGTATCAACCTCTCATTTTATCCGTCATAAGGAACTGGGTTAGACTTTGACCTATCTGGCAGATTGCATCAGCGCACACCCCCTTTGCTGTGTCTAGCCATCTGGCGACCTGAGGAGGCTTGCTTAACTAGAAACATAATTTCTGGCTGTCTTGAGTGTGAAAAAGATGTCTCCATTCCATGGCTAACATATGTGAAGGAAACGTTTCAAAAGACTGGTTTGCCTCACACATTCTCTGAATCGGGATCTAGTAGTAGCTTAAACAAACAAGTATTGGTTGTTCTTTCTGTACAACTGGTAGTCTGATCTCAGTCACTGCCAATGACAACACAAGAGTTGGTTCTTCTGCAGATAAGCAAATAAGTTGCAACACGTGACTGAGTGTGTGCGTAAAGAACACCAAGCCGAATGGGTCAAGGACAGTTGGAAACTGCTCATTACAACTTTGTCCTATTGGCATGTTATGATATCACACAAAAAACCTGTACTTAGGGCTAGAGAACCACTCTGTGAGGGCCCACCTACTTTCAAGTCCTAGACTTTTTGTTAACAAACTGATACGAAAGCTGAAGCCTAAAGACAGCAAATACCAGAATGCAATGCCAAGGCATTAAAAAATGTGCCTTATTTGGCAACTTCACCTCCACTGTAGTAAAAACAGCTCCGTAAAGCTGCCAGTCGTGCTTGCTACTGAATAAGCCTCCACATTAAATACAAAATAAAAATAAACTACAGACACCCAATGAGCTTGTTGGCAGAAGGAGTCAATCAACTGCTATGTGACTGAAAGCCACACAGAATTCCATCAGCTAATTATATCTGTCTGTACTAGAGAACTACCTAATCAAAAAAGTAAACATGAAACTACAAGTCCCACAAACCAGTATTTCTGGCGAAGAAAATGGACCTGGGTAAATGGAAAAACTGTTTAATTCGTGCTCCCTCTTAGCATACTTTCCTTACAAGGAAACTACATGAGATTAGCAACAGTTCCGAACTGTTTCCAGCTGGAAGCACCAATGTTTACCTCTATATCTATTTTCTAGTTTACCTTCTAGCTACTGCAACGTTGTGTTTTCAAAAACTGGAACCTCAGAAAACAACTGACTGACGTAGAAAGGAAAACATACACTCTTCACCCGCTATTTGTGCTTGAGGCTGCAGAGTCTGGTTAACGGGAGTGTTCTTTTTACATGCCTCAGTCATTCCTGTCGGTGTGAGGAAAGGAGTAGTCCTGGGAACTCACGAATGCTGTGTTTGAAGTATGTAGCAACAGGGCAACGGCATTTGGTTATTGTGAGCTATTCACTTAATATTCTTGTGCCCAAAATTCAACATAAAAAATAAAACCCAACCTTGAGTAATGTAATCTTTGCAATCGCACTATATATAACAGCAAAACATCGAGGGAAAAAAAACAACGAAAGTGAATCGATCGCACACTAAACACAGTTTTTAAAACAAAATACAATACCATCGAATTCGGTGCGTTTTGTTAAACAACCCCAAAAAATTACTGAGCAAACTTCAGAAAAAGACAAAACGAAGCGATCGTACACTACATGGTCATTAAAACAGAATAAAATACAATTGAATTCAGGCCGTATTAGTAAAGATTCCAAAAAAAGGATGTTTAGAAAACTCGACCGAAAGCAAACGAAGTGGATTCCAAAAGCACAACCATCAGAAAACTCGACCCAAAGCAAACAAAAAAACATAGTGCAACGAAACTCACAAAAATGCACACAAGAGAAATAATACATGAAACAGGGAAAGTCGCTATGGGCTTGAACAACACACAGAACGGAGGGTCACATTTGAACAATTCACCACAGAAAGAAAAGGAAAGGAACTTTGAAAGACCAAATCCAAAGCGAGGGGCATGCTGAAAGCCGATAGGCAAGAAAGATACAGCATGCCTCTGATTAAAAACATGCAACAATGGCTATGTAATCTGGACAGTTGCCCGAAATTTAATGTAGAAAGCTGTAAAACCACTGTTGCAGCTTGTTTGAGTAGGACCATAGAAGGCCTACCAACTAAATATCTTTATAGTGTACCGTGGTGCTGGGAACGTAGTCTGTTTCGTTTTAGGGCTGACACAATTAGGTATCTGATCTGTTATCAGAAGAATCTTGACACCATCACCTGTCCCGTGTGATGGCTGGTCCGAGCACACTATTCGATTCGTAATCCCTTTTATTAAACTCGAGCATTTTAGACAATCTAGATCAGCTCTAAATTGTTTAGTACAACTGAGCGATGACAAGACATGACAAGACACGTTTTTAAATGTTGCCTCTTTTTTTTTGATCGACTGTCCAGTCCCGAAGCACAATGCAGTTTGATTAAGCTAGCACTTTTGTCTCAATTGTAACAGGGTATGTTTTGAGATGTTGTCCCCGATTTTATGGCTCTATTCTGTTTATTTTAACTTTAACATAACAGCTATGTGCCTACAACGGGCCAAGAGCGGTTAGTAGCATGTGACAACTTAACTAACACAGCATTAGTGCCTACTGGGGGTCGGCAGCGTTACCACAGAAAAGAAACAACCCCTAACATCTCCCTCCCCCCGCTCCCCTTCAGCTGCTCTAGGCAAGTGTGACAGATGAGCACCTGAACTTAGAAACTTATTGAAGACCCAAAAGGCCACTCAGACGTTGTGCTGTAGTATAAAGTTGAGGCCCCGTTGATTGGGGGAAAAAGTCACAAGACTTTCAGGTAATGGGGACAGAAGAGCTCATTAAATTCAGAGGAAAGATTTTGGATAATAGGCACCCAGATGGTAGAGAGTTTGCCGTTTTGGTAGTCTGCTGCTAGGGATAGTTCACCCATTCCCAGCAGGAACCAAAGTTTGTGGAGCCATGCCGTGTAGTCGGGTATCTGCCTGTACACCAGAGTGATAGTATTACCTGGTAGGCTGCTCCGAGAGCCAGGGCCATCGGTTTCCCTTTCAGGGAGCGAAGTGGGAGGGTTAGCGAATGAGGTAGGCCCATTATGGGATTTGCCCTGAATCGGCTGCTTGTTGTGTTAAAGGCTAGATCGGTATCATTCAATATGCAACCCCAGAAACATTCTAGCTTTTGACCGTGCCACATGAGATGTAGTAGCATACCTGTGTTACTGCATCCCCTCCAACATGTTGCGGCCCTGGACGGTCCCCAGAGTGGATCCAGGCGAGTGTGAGGTACCACTAGAATATTTTGAAAGCTGTTTCGGTGCTGGCTGAGCTGTGGGTGGAGCGGTGGGCCTTATGGAATATATCCCTCCATTCCGTATCTGTCAGTTCTATACCTAGTTCCGCTTCCAACTGCGTTTCCCTGGTGTTTTAGGTGGGTGGGTTTCAGTGCTTAAGAGTGAGTAAATCTCAGATATCAGGCGTGTCTGCTTGACAGAGGAACATCCATTTCTCGAACGGAGTGAGAGGTTTCTGAACGAGGGGTTGAAGCACCAAGTGACCGAACTGCAGTTATTGTAGTCTGTCGGCCTCAATTAAATTATAATCCTTCTTGAGGCGGGCAAACCTTATGATTACCTGTGGGTCAAAAACTCCCCACCTTCTTTACAACCCCCTGCTTGCCATCTGCAGAAACAATCCGAAAAGATGCCTGGGGCGAAGTTGAAGATGGCACATATGGGTGTCATGGGTGAAGGGAAGGAGGTTAGATTTGCCTCGAGTGTGATCGCATCCCACATCAAAGCTGGTGACAGGAGAGAAATATAGGCCCCTTGCTCTATGTTTACGGGGGAGTCAAGGCTCTTTCTAAATGTGGGACTCGGCCACAGCTCAATCCATAAAGCACCAGTGTTTTTCAGCAAGTGGGCAGCTCCATTTGACTAGGAAGTGCAGCTGTGCTGTTTAAAAGTAATGCGTTAGCCAATTCCCTCCCCTCCCGCTTTGCGCGGTGCAGTAGCTGTCTGGATTCCCGTGGGTGTTTCCCATTCCAAAATAATTTAAAGAGCACAGAATGGAGGGTTCTCGGTGGGGTGAGGGGGAAGTGTTTGAAAAAGATATAGGATGCATTGAAAGATGGCCATTTTGATCGTCGCTATGCGAAGCGGAGGGTTGCTTCATGTGAAGGTGGAACTGTAAGATTGAGGATTTGGGGTTTCTGCTCATTTACCCATAGGCCAGATATCGGCCCAAATCTGTGCATTTCGTTGGCTAGGGCAGGAATGGAGACCATCGGATCAGAGAGGGCTAGAATTACAGTATCCGTGTACAGACTGAAGAGGTGATATCTCCGCCACATTTAATCCAGAGATACTGGTATTCACTTGGATTTTCGGTGCCAGTTGCCACATATATGGAGCCAAGAGGAGGGGAGACAGGGGGCAACCCTGTCTTGTTCCTCATCGTATCGGAAAAAGTTGTGAGGACACTCCATTCACCCAGACAGATGTCCTGGACGAATTGTAGGTGCATTTAATCTAGCTCATTAGTTTAGGCTCAAAGCTGAAAAGAGAAAGGAACTCAAGTAGGTAGGGCCAGTATACCCTAACAAATGCTTTCTCGGCATTGATCAGTAGCAGTAGTGCCTTGTGTTTGGATTGATGAATCTTGTCTATTAGGTGCAGGAGGCGCTTAGTGTTGTCCCCACATTGTCTGGTGGGGACAAAGCATGCTTGGTCTGGATGTACCAGACCAGGCATGAGGGGTTTCAGGCGGTGAGTCAGGATACTAGTGAAGAGTTTGGTATTGATATTAAGTAGTGATATGGGTCGATATGACCCACAGAGGGTTGTGGCTTTACCCTGCTTCGGGATCACAGTGATAGATGCGTCCAACACAGTGTCAGTGAGAGAACCGGTATTGGCAAAGAAATTGAAAAACCTTGCAAGGATAGGTGCGAGTTCTGAGCAAAAGGTTTTGTAGAGTGGGGAAAATCCATTGGGCCCCAGGACTTCCAAGGTTTCAGGCGAGCTATGGCAGAGATTACTTCTTCTATGCAGATGGATTTGTCACGGCCCTCCGATGCAGGTTGTCGGGAGTGGTGTGAGGCAGCACTCATTACGATAGGTGGTGAAGTCTTCGGCTGGGTCAGCTGCAGCTGCACAGAGAGACTGGTAGAATTCTCAGAAGCCAGCTGCTATCTGGTGGTCTTTGCGTGCATCAATAGCCTGAGAGGACCATATCACCAGTTTTGAAGCAGCATGGACCCATAGTTTATGCACCAGGAGTCGACCGATGTGATTGCCCCCCAGGTAGAACTTGTGCTTCAACCGAGCTATTGCGTATTCAGCCCTGTTGAGATAGAGTCAGTTCAGCTGCAAGTAGACCTTTTCTAATTCTCTTCATACTCTAGGAGCCCCTGTACGTTTATGGATCTTTTCCTATTCAGTCACTGTTTGTTCTAGCTGGTGTCTTTTCTCTTTGCAAGCGTTATTCTCCACCACAGAGATGGAGATCAGTCCCCCTTGCACTACAAGTCTGAGAGCTTCCCAGAGAGAAGAGCGAGACAATAATCGGTTGTTATTGTTGTTGTTACTAAGGTAGTTTGTGATAACCCTGAGACCCGCCTCCACCGTGCTGGGCGCATGAAATAGTATGTCCTTCAGTTTCCAACTGGAGGGCCGATAGTGTGGTGCATCTATGTGTGTCTTGAGTGTTAGAGGGGGCGTGGTCTGAGATGGACCTAGGTTCGATTGAGGTTTCTTGGGGACTGCAGCTGGAGAAGGCACAGAAGGCCAGGAAATAGTGAATGTGTGCATAGGTTTACTTTGCCACAGAGTAAAAAGTGTAGTTGTGGGTGAGCAGCACAATGTGTGTTAACCAGTTCAGTCTTTTAGCCATTGGAGCCTGGCACGGAAGAAGACTCAGGTTTGAGCTGATCATTGCCTTGATCTGTCCAAGTTGTTATCCCTGACCAAGTTCAGGTCAACCCCCATGAGGATCACTCCGTCTGGGTTTCTTAAGATCGGGGTTAAGGCCTCCATGATGAATGGCTCTTGTTTCATGTTAGGGGCGTACATGGAGGCAACTGTAAAGTGGAAGTTACTGAGTCGCATTCTGTGGACAATCGGTTGACCTTTGGTTTCAGCAACTTTTGTGAGTATCTCTCCAGGGAAGGTTTGAGATACCAGGAGAGCCACCTCTCCCTTCTGCGCCCGAGTCGAGGACCACAATTGCTGGGGAAATCATTTGGAGCACATTCGGGGGACGTCTTTAGGGAGGAGATGGGTCTCTTGCAGAAGGCAAATGTGACTTTAGGAGCATTGTAGAAGAGAGAGTACAGCGGCACATTTTGCAGGGTGGTTGCGGCCTTGTACATTGAGGCTCCTCATTTTAGGTTTCAAGTGGGTAATGGATTAGTAAATGTTTAGGCGAGCAGCATCCGCATTGGGGGAGTGGGTGCCGTTAGTGGGGCAGAAGTGTTGTGTGTTCAGTGGTGTGTGTGAAGTGTGTGTGTGTGAAGTGTGTGTGTGTGAAGTGTGTGTGTGTGTGAAGTGTGTGTGTAGTGTGTGTGTGTGTGTGTGTAGTGTGTGAAGTGTGTGTGTGAAGTGTGTGAAGTGTGTGTGAAGTGTGTGTGGAGTGTGAAGTGTGTGTGTGTGTGTCTGTGTGTGTGTGTGTGTCTGTGTGTGTGTGTGTGTCTGTGTGTCTGTGTGTGTCTGTGTGTGTCTGTGTGTGTCTGTGTGTGTCTGTGTGTGTCTGTGTGTGTCTGTGTGTGTCTGTGTGTGTGGTTAATAAGTACAACAAATGTAAACGTGAGAGCAATAGATACTCAAAGTCCCAAGTCAGGGATGTGTCCACAGATGATGCGAGGCTATGGCGCGGACAAGTCAAACAGTACAGTGTGTTGTCCACTAGTCCCCGCTGCCTTGGGCCCTCAGTTGAAGGGCATGTGAGGCCCTGGACCCTGTGGGGATGGTCGAGCGAAAGGGATCTTGTTGGAGTCATTGTCAAGTGCCCTGTTTGTTGGTACCCATTGTCAAACTGGCCAAGACAGTCCTTGGGCACATTCTTCAGAGCTCGGCCGATAATGTTTCCGCCGCCGGCCTGCCCTTTGCCAGCATGGGGGCCCACTAGGAGAACCTTCTCTGGAAGATCGTGTTTCGGAGTCTGGTGGGTCGCCAGTCAGTCCCAGGACCCATCAGGCATCTTAAAGCATCTTTCTTTGGTTATAGTTGGTCTTCACAGCGAAAGATAAGCCAGAAGGGATGCCCCCATCTGTGCGAAAGAGCAGAGAAATTCTGTGAAGGGTTTGTACTCTTTATGCCGTTGAAGTGTTTGAAGATGGATGTCTTGATAGAGGCCCAACATGTGGTCCAGGAACCGGATGAGTTGTTTGTCTCAAGCTAGCCTCAGGATGTCTTCTTTGATCTGGAAGTTATGGACACATACCAAGATGTCCAGAAGCCTAGAGCTTGGTCCAGCTGTAATTCTCTGTCATCTCATCCCAGGATCAAGCAGAAGATTGCTGTGGTGAAAATGGGCTTCAGCAAGTAACCTTATGTCTGCTTCTTTCGCTTCTCATTTTGAAAGTGGCCTCTTCTTCCTGTCCAGTCTGTAGCTCAATATTTGTTGTTCTGCCCCCTCCCCCCAAAAATAATAAAGCACTGGCAAAGCCAACAGGTATGACATGAACATGACAAGGTATGTGTAGGAAGGTAGCCTCTTTCTAGCTTTGTTACCCCCACTTTTGGCCTGTTTGCGAGTATATGTCAGGCTATTTTTACTGTCTCACTGGGATCCTTCTAGACAGGGCCCAGTGCTCATAGTGAAAACCCTATATTGTCAGTGTGTTTGATATGCGTCACTGGGATCCTGCTAGCCAGGACACCAGTGCTCAAAAGGTTTGTGACCTATATGTGTTCCCTGTGTGGTGCCTAACTGTATCACTGAAGCTCTGCTAACCAGAACCTCAGTGTTTATGCTCTCTCTCTGCTTTAGTATTGTCACTGCAGGCTAGTGACTAATTTTTCCAATTCTCATTGGCACACTGGAACACCTTTATAATTCCCTTGTATATGGTAACTAGGTACCCAGGGTATTGGGGTTCCAGGAGATCCCTATGGGCAGCAGCATTTCTTTTGCCACCCATAGGGAGCTCAGACAATTCTTACACAGGACTGCCACTACAGCGTGAGTGAAATAACGTCCACGTTATTTCACAGCCATTTTTCACTGCACATAAGTAACTAATAAGTCACCTATATGTCTAACCCTCACTTGGTGAAGGTTAGGTGCCAAGTTACTTAGTGTGTGGGCACCCTGGCACTAGCCAAGGTGCCCCCACATTGTTCAGGACAAATTCCCCAGACTTTGTAAGTGCGGGGACACCATTACACATGTGCACTACACATAGGTCACTACCTATGTGTAGCGTTACAATGGTAACTCCAAACACGGCCATGTAACATGTCTAGGATCATGGAATTGATGCATCCCCGGGTCTCTAGCACAGAACCCCGGTACTGCCAAACTGCCTATCCGGGGTCTCCACTGCAGCTGCTGCCAACCCCTCAGACAGGATTCTGCCCTCCTGGGGTCTGGGCAGCCCAGGAAGGCAGAACAAAGGATTTCCTCTGAGAGAGGGCGTTACACCCTCTTCCTTTGGAAATAGGTGTGAAGGGCTGGGGAGGAGTAGCCTCCCCCAGCCTCTGGAAATGCTTTGATGGGCACAGATGGTGCCCATCTCTGCATAAGCCAGTCTACACCGGTTCAGGGATCTCCCAGCCCTGCTCTGGCGCGAAACTGGACAAAGGAAAGGGGAGTGACCACTCCCCTGACCAGTACCTCCCAGGGGAGGTGCCCAGAGCTCCTCCAGTGTGTCCCAGACCTCTGCCATCTTGGATTCAGAGGTGTTAGGGCACAATGGACTGCTCTGAGTGGCCAGTGCCAGCAGGTGACGTCAGAGACCCCTCCTGATAGGTGCTTACCTCTTTCAGTAGCCAAGCCTCCTTTCTCAGTAGCCAAACCACCTTTTCTGGCTATTTAGGGTCTCTCCTCTGGGCTATTCCCCAGATAACGAATGCAAGAGCTCACCAGAGTTCCTCTGCACTTCCCTCTTCGACTTTTGCCAAGGATCGACCGCTGACTGCTCCAGGACACCTGCAAAACCTCAACAAAGTAGCATGAAGACTACCAGAAACATTGTAGCGCCTCATCCTGCCGGCTTTCTCGACTGTTTCCTGGTGGTGGATACTCTGGGGGTCATCTGCCTTCACCCTGCACTGGAAGCCAAGAAGAAATCTCCTGTGGGTCGACGGAATCTTCCCCCTGCCAACCCAGGCACCAAACTTCTGCATCACCGGTCCTCTAGGTCCACTCTCATCCGGATGAGCGTGGTCCCTGGAACACAGGAGCTGGGTCCAAGTGTCTCCCACAGTCCAGTGGCCCTTCTGTCCAAATTTGGTGGAGGTAAGTCCTTGCCTCCCCACGCCAGACAGCAAACCTGTGTACTGCATGATTTGCAGCTGCTCTGGCTTCTGTGCACTTTTCCAGGACTTCCTTGGTGCACAGCCTAGCCTGGGTCCCCAGCACTCCGTCCTGCATTGCCCAACTCGCTGAGTTGGACTCCGACGTCGTGGGACCCTCCTTTGTGACTCTGAGTCGACCGCTGTCCTCAGATCTTCTAAGTGCCTGCTCCGGCACTTCTGCAGGTGCTGCCTGCGTTGCTGAGCGCCCCCTCTGTCTCATCCTCCAAGGGGGACATCCTGGTCCTTCCTGGTCCCCAGCAGCACCCAAAATCCTCAACCGTGGAATCCTTTGTGCACTGCACAGCCCAGGTCCCTAGCACTCTGTCCTGCATTGCTCAACTCGCTGAGTTGACCACCGGCTTAGTGGGACCCTCCTTTGTAGTGTTGAGACGACCGCTGTGCTCAGTTTTCTTGAACCCATGTTCAAGTACTTCTGGGGGTGCTGCTTGCTTCTGCATGGGCTCTCTGTGTTGCTGAGCACCCCCTCTCTCTCTCCTCTCCCAAGGGGCGACCTCCTGGTCCTACCTCGGCCTGGGCAGCACCCATTTTCTTTAGCCGCAACCTTTTCATCTAGCAAGGCTTGTTTGCGGTATTTCTGCCTGGAAACACTTCTGCAACCTCCAGCATGCCGTGGGACATCTTCCATCCAAAGGAGAAGTTCCTAGCCCTTTTCGTTGTTGCAGAATCTTCGGCTTCTTCCACCAGGAGGCAGCCCTTTTGCACCTTCATCCGGGGTTTAGTGGGCTCCTGCCCCCCCTGGACACTTTCGTGACTCTTGGACTTGGCCCCCTTCCTTTACAGGTCCTCAGGTCCAGGAATCCGTCTTCAGTGTTTTGCTGGTGCTTGTGGTTCTTGCAGAATCCCCTATCACAACTATTGTGACTTTCTGGGGTAGTAGGGTAACTTTACTCCTACTTTTCAGGGTCTTGGGGTGGGGTATTTTGGACACCCTTACTGTTTTCTCACAGTCCCAGCGACCCTCTACAATCTCCCATAGGCCTGGGGTCCATTTGTGATTCACATTCCACTTCTGGAGTATATGGTTTGTGTTGCCCCTAGGCCTATGTCTACCTATTGCATCCTATTGTGATTCTACACTGTTTGCACTACTTTTCTTACTGTTACTTTTTGGGTTTGTGTACATATAATTTGTGAATATTACTTACCTCCTAAGTGAGGGTATCCTTTGAGATACTTTTGGCATATTGTCACTAAAATAAAGTACCTTTATTTTTTAGTAACTCTGAGTATTGTGTTTTCTTATGGTATTGTGCTATATGATATAAGTGGTATAGCAGGAGCTTTGCATGTCTCCTAGTTCAGCCTAAGCTGCTTTGCCATAGCTACCTCTAACAGCCTAAGCTGCTAGAAACACCTCTATTCTACTAATAAGGGATAACTGGACCTGGCACAAGGTGCAAGTACCACAAGGTACCCACTATAAGCCAGGCCAGCCTCCTACAGTATTCCAACATCATTTGTATGTTTCGGCATGTTCACTCCAGACCTATCAAATTCATTTTTTTTTTTTCCCCAACCACAAATCACATTTGACAGGTGCCATGCATACAATTGTATCCAGTGTCACAGACGTAAAGGGTTCAAGATTCAGCACCAGCAAGTGTGAATCACTGCAACACAGAGTGAAGAATCAGAGGTGGAGGTGCACGGTGCGCTTTGTAGCGCCCGCGATGTCAGCCCGCCCTCGACTAAGCAGGCAGCACACGGGGAGCCTGGGACTGGAAGTCCCATCAGGCAAAATGAGAAGAAGAAATATTCCCAGCAAACCAAGCCTATGGTTTGCTGGGCTTTCTATAAGCCCTTTGTGTATTTATAAATATCTACAAACTCTATTATGTTTAACATAACATGTTGCACACCGGATAAAGGGCAGTTAAATGTGCTAACAGGTGGAGCCTCAATTGCGGTCTATCTTTATAAGTAGGTACCCATAGATTGCCAACAATACTGTCCACTGATGCACACACTTTACCTTAATTTCAACCAATTTTGCAGTGTTTGAGGACTCGCCTAAACTTGCTTCAGGCTGTTCAGCCAAATATCTATTTTTTGTTCACTGGGCCAAGAGGGATCATGTAGTTCATGGTACTAAATACCAGCAGAACCAAGTTTCTACTATACAAATGTTGCAACCTCACACCTGTCTATTCTTCAGGAATTATTGGCAATATTCACTGGGAGAAAGCCCCGAGATCATACTCAAGATAGCAAATTGGGGGTCTAGTAATATTCTTTTCCAGTTTCTAAGAATTAAATATGTATGCATTGCATAGGCTCATATGTTGCTAGGATTTCCAAACTTTTTAGAGTTGAGCGCAAAGCGCTCGGTCCCTGCCGTAACCTTTCTATGGGTTTGTAACCACGCCCTCCGCACGTCCATGAGTTTGGTTAGCTTGCGGGCTTGTCTGTTAAAATTTGCTTGCTTTCATTAGTGGAAGGCATGCATTTGTCATGCTTTTTCTGGTGTTTAGCCCTCGTCGGGTGCACCTGCCAACTACTGAAAACATACATGACTGCGTGGTTTTCGTATGGTTTCTGGACTACTTTTTTCTATTTATTTCCTATGCACTGCGATCTCGCTGGGCAGTAGTCGAGCGCTTGACATCACATCGACCCCGATACATGGATATTTGCATTTTTTACGATAATACCTTTGACTAGGTTTTTACTTCTGTTTTACTTATTATTTTCAATTTATGTGGCAAGAAATGTCTAGTACGGAATTTACAACGCAAATAGCTTTTACTCGAGCAAACGCGAGACCCACTGCATTGCAAATGCTTGTCTTTTAATGGAGTGCGACTGGGGCAGGTTTTGAGGCAGAAGCGTTGTTGCTCAGGGAGGCAGATTCATTTATGAACAGGAGGGATTAGGTGTAGTTAACCCAAACAAAGAATAAAATAAAAAAAATATATACTTTCCAAGAGGTTCTATTATTGGCTTAAAGACGTCCATTCAAACTAATTGAATCTGTTTTTGAAGATTATGTTACCAATACCAAAACTCGCTCTTATCTGCTCTCTAAGTAGAGGCTACTTGCTACGTTCTCAGAACCACCACCTTGCATGACTAACTACATGATCACAGACCTTGTTAAGAGCTCCGAGTATTTTGAATAAGTGTAGCACTTATGATGCAAGCGCTATCAAAACAGCAGACTGCAGAAAAACAAATATTCTTATGTCAACAAGCAAAGCTTAAGTTACATTCCCAATGATCACTAGTTCTGGATGTCTCGTACACGTAGAGTAGAATTTCTTTTGTGGCTGGGCCTAACACATGGTCCAGCCACACAAACAGAGTATTTATTTTTTTATTGGGAAAAGTATTGGAACTCTGGGTGGTAGGAATTTTGTAGATTCCCGCAACTTCTGATTCTTTCTCTCACAAAAACGTGGGGAAAATCATGATTTTAGTCAAAGTTTGCTGCCTGCACTGCGGTTATGAAAATATTATGGGATCCAAGCATGTCATGCCACTCTGGACCCCCCTGGCTGTTAGTTGCCAGAAGCCTCTGCATTTGGTGAGTTTCCCTGGGTGGGGGCCAGGCCCAAATTCTGCAGCTATTAACATTGTTAAAAGGTTAATTTTTAAAATAAAATTAAGATGTGATGTCTCCACAAGTACCTACCCTAGAGGTCTTCAAACTGAGTCCCCATGGAGCACAACGTTTTGGTTTCAGGTCCCCCCACAAACTTTCAAATGGGGAAGATGGAATAAGGGATAAGGATTACTAAATAGCCTGCGCATTGGAAATTCCAAAAGGCAAAAGTCACTTTCAGGTTCTCAAATCGGAATCTAGACCATCCTGACCTTTTTCTACAAAGTTTCCTCCTAAGCACTCAAAATTCTCACCCAAGCTCAATCTCAAAGCTCCCACTCAGACAAAGTACTATACATGCTTAATCTGCGAAGCACCACCAAGACACCATCTGCTAAGCCCTACCCGGGCCACATTCCACAGAGCACCATTCTCCATAACACCTTTTAGTGCCTATCTTAAAACTCTCATCCAGTTCTCCCATGAAAACTCCAACTAAAACTCCCAGCAGAGCCATCTTCCATGGAGCCATAGCCAGCTTGTACCTTCAGACTATAAGGCAGTGACTAGTGAGATTTCTTTAATTTGAATGAGAACGTAGCAGCACTTCTCAGTACAAACAGCTACTCTGGGGTAGTGCATACCTGCACTTTTATATTTTCATGTCAATCACTGCCAGTTGTGAAATTCCTCATCAGCACCCTCCACTTTTAAGGCCTAGAAAGCTTTTAAGTTGAAGGCTCTCCACGACACTAGACAGGTTGCATGCTAAATTGTAGCATTTATTAGATCCTATTAATACAGAGACCCCATCCACAGCCTCATCCTAGAAACAACTGACCAAAGATTCCAACCAACACATTCTAGGTGATGATGTCTTGGTTACACAATCGGATCTTCACCTAGAAACAGAATGTAATGACAACACAAGATACCACATAACCTCCCTCACTTCTTCTATTAAACAGAAGACTTAAGAACAAAGTTAGATACTATTTACAATATCTAAAGACTATGACTAACTGAAATGACTATGACTAAATGAAATTTCATTATTCCTGTTTGAACTTCAGAGTCTTGTACTCAAAACCCAACATAAAATTCACTCATAGTTGTGAAAATACTTTGTTTTCTTCTCTCTCAATGAGGTCTAATTCTTCAGGGCATTTCTCTTTCCTTAGGGGGTGAACCTCCAGTTTGGGGTGTTGTACATTTCGCCACTCTGCTCAAATCCCACATTTTAAGTCCATCAGTTTTTAAAATTGCATTTTTTCTTCTTTATTACTTTGAACGGCTTACTAAATTTGGAAACTTTCTACTCTTTTCTTGGGGAAGTGTACCACAATTGGTTTAACAGCCTTTCTCGTATCAAACAGCTCATTTTCTTTCTTCTTTCTCTCCAACCTTTTAGTTTTGCCAAAACCTTCATCCATATTCTTCCTCAACTCATTTACCCATCTAGCTGCCACTTCATTGTTAGGAATCTCCCTCTAAACAACTGAAATGGTGACACTCAGGTAGTAAAATGTGGTGCTAAATGATTTTCTCTTACTTCATTTTGCTTGCTTTCTTCCCAATTCCATCCACATACCATGGATTGCTATAAACTTTTTTTAAGAACTTTAATGAAGTGTTCACTACTCCATTAGGCTCAGGATGATATAGTGCCACTTTCTTGTGTACTATGCCTCTCTTTTTCAAATCTTTTTCTACCATTTGAGAAGTTAACTGAACTCTGTTGTCCGTAAGTATATTAGAGGGAAAACTTTCTCTCTCAAACAATTCTTCAAGAAAACAAAAGACATCCATTGATTCTAAAGAACTGACAATCTTAATCTCTGGCCAACGTGAAGTATATGTTAATGCACACTATTACATATTTGTCACATGTTTTTACTTTTACAGGTCTTAGTATGTCCACTGCAAAACTCTCCCACTGGCCTGACGCTTGTTCTCTTAAAACCATTGGTTGATTTCTGAATTTCAGTATCTTGTCACTTCTCATACAATCAACAATTTCTCACCTCTCTTTCTACCATTAAGTCTATAGCTGGCCACCTAAAATTCTCTTACATACTCTTTTGTTTCTGACATTGTCATATGACTAGCATGCACATTCTTTAACAATTCCTTAGGAAGTTTCTGTGGTGATACTGGCTTGTCATGTCTTAGTAACAACCCATCAATGACTGCTAGCTCGTCCTTTACTTGCCAAAACCCTCTGGTTTCGGCATCACATCTGTTTTTGTTAACCCAACCATTTGACACCATTTCAATCACCTTATGAAGACTTGTAACTTCTTGAAGTTCTCTTCTCCATTCATCCCCTTGTACCACCACTTTCATCATTAGGCAGACTTTTAATTCCTCCTCAAAGTCTTCTCCTTCAAGATATTCATCAGTCTCTAGATCATCAGAACCTTCCACCTTCTTACGGCCCCAAAACACTCCAAGAGCCTTTTTTTCAATAAAAGAACTGTTATTTTCTGCTCCTCTCAGATCAAGAGTTATCAATAAAATGGTTCCCCATACACCTTCTGATTTTTTTAAGCAACATAGCCCGAATTCTTTTTGAGCTTGCATCAATCATGACAATTGTTTCACCTTTAGCATCAAAACTTAAGTATGTTGCATTTTACAGACTAGTTTTTGTGTCATCGAATTAATCTTCACACACCATACAAATTCTTTCCCCTTTTTATTTTAGCAGACGTCTCATATTCAGTCCATTTGCCAATTTGGGAACAAACTTGTTATAGAATTTTGCTAGGCCTAAAAATGTTTTACCAATCCCTCCTTGTTGATAGGGGACGGTAATCGTTTTATGCGTTTACTAATCCACTCTCGGGTCTAATTCCTAAACCAGTAATCAAATGTCCCAAATATTCTATTTCTGATAAATTAAATTTGCACTTTTGAAGCTTGAGAGTTTGCCCTCCTTTCTGCATTTTCTCCAGAACTTCTCACAATCTAGCATTATGTTTACCTAGGTCGGGTCCATAAACTAGCAAATCGTCCCAATACACCTTTACTCCTTTTATACCCTTTAATACTTTATGTATCTCTCTCTGAAATACAGAGGCAGCAGATATCAGCCCAAAGGGCGTTCTGAGAAATTTGTATGTTCCGAATGGAGTAAACAATTCCGACTCAGAGTCCAGCTTTATATGGAGATATCCTGAACTCCGATCCAAAGTGGAAAAGTGTGGCCCAGTTAAGAGAGCGCGACATTTTGTTGATGTTAGGGAGTGGATAATGATCAACAAACACAGCCTACTGAGTTCCCTCAAGTCGACACAAAGACTAACCTCCACGTTAGCTTTTTATGCCATTGATACTAGTGACAACCAATCAGAGACCTCTATTTACAGAATTATTTTGTTGCCTACCAGTTCTTTTTAATTCCGTCCTCACACCTTCTTTGACAGAAAGTGGTACATCTCTGACTTCAGCTATCTTTGGTTGGGCAACAGTTTTGAGCTTGATCATTTGTACATAATTTTTTAGACATCCCAACTCATTTTTAAACATATCAGGTAATTCTTTGACTCCCATTTCACTATCAGTTGAAATGCTATGTCCCACAGGCATATCTTTCAGTTTGACTGAATCGCTTTTGTCTGAATCTAGAAATATAAATAGATCCTATTGGTGAATCCAGCTTATGAGGGAATCACCCTTAACGGACACACATATTTTTCCTGGAATAATCCTATCTTTGAACTCAGTACTTCCCCAAAAATAACCTAAAAGTTTAATTGGCTTTCCACCATACCCTTTCGGTCTGATGTCAGGTTTTGGAAGTTCCACTTTCCCTGTTAACTTTTGTTCATAAAATTAATTTGGTATTAACATACTTTTTGCACTAGAATCAAATAGTATTT
The DNA here is from genome assembly GCF_031143425.1 of Pleurodeles waltl. Classification (NCBI taxonomy): domain Eukaryota; kingdom Metazoa; phylum Chordata; class Amphibia; order Caudata; family Salamandridae; genus Pleurodeles; species Pleurodeles waltl. The sequence goes on along the minus strand of NC_090443.1, from coordinate 265,343,860 downwards.
TGCCAGCTTCACTACTAATGTGTATAGTTTCAAATGGACTTCAGACTCATTTCCTTTTGTTTGTAATACTTCTACTTCTTCAACCACATCATCAACTTGTTGTGATTAGCAGATGACTTACAGCACTTTGTGAAGTGTCCCTTCTTTCCACAATTTTTACATTACATTTTCTATCCTGCACATTCTTTACAGTTTGCCATATAACCTGTGTTCCCACATCAAAAACACCTTTCCGAAAATGTTTAGTTTTGTACGAAACCTCTATCCTGACCTTCCTTATTTTGAATCCTCTTGCCACTTTCTACCTCATTTTGTACTACTTTCAATACACCTTTTTCCTTAACATTTCCAGACGTGTCTTCGCGAATGGCCTTAACACATTCTTTTGAGTGGTTTTGCTATTGTTAAAATCTTGGATAATGGGAGATTGTTTTTCTGCCACATTACTTCCTTGGCTTCTTCTAGCCTGCAACCTAACAAATTGCCCTCTCAAGCGTTCATCGCTTGATGCACCAAAGCCACAAGTGGCAGCCAACTTGAATAATACTATAATGTGTTGTTCCACTGTCTCATCCGGATGTTGCATTCTCCTTCTAAATTGGTATTGTTCAAGAACTGTACTTAATTTTGGTAGATAATGCAAATGAAGTTTCTTGATACAAATATCATACTTGTTAAGACCATTCGAATTCTCATCAGTCAAATCAGGAAGATGTTCAAACACATCTTGTCCTTCAGGGCAAAGACTGTGCAGAGAGAAGAATGTGTTAATGCACTAAGTGCCACATAGCCTGGCACAGTAAACGAATACTTCTTTCCACGTAACCATGGTAGGGGTGTATCCCCTGGTGACACTAGAATGAATGGGGGAGTAGCAACCTTCTGCATGATAAAACACTGGTTTCAAGATTAGCTATATAGAATGTTTAGAGTAAGTACTTGTACAAAGTATTCTTAACTAACACTTCTCCAATTGTTTATAGTTGCCAATTGTCTGTGTGTGTTACAGACTTTCCAACTGAAATGCAGTAGCAGTAATGTGCGAGTATCACAGTGAAAGCACAGTAACTGTCTATAGTTGCCAAATGTAATGTGTGCGCATCGCAGATGTATTGGAAGGGACGCACAATCCGTCTTGTGTGCGTACCACAGATGAAAAATAAAATGCTCCTTTCCAATGTTTGTAACTAAATGGCTCTTTTCCAGACTTTTTTTCAAACGTGTGCGTGTCACAGTGAGGCACGATATCCTCAGGGTTGGTACAAATTACTTTCAATACTTTACTTCAACGTCATGTGTGAGACAATGTAACCATGTGATTACGTATCTTGACCTCCTCAGACTGAAAATGCGGTGACGCACAGCCGAGGGGCACGAGAAGCTCACTGTTTGACTGTACTAGCACTCTTCATGACATTCAGCCACAGAGTGAGATTACTGCTCAAGACTCAGGATGAGTTTGAGGGATACATGCCTGTAGGCGCACGTACGTGGGGAAAACCCTTCAAGCTTCTTATCAAATAAACATAAGCATTTTACCTCGTGCACATCTTATGTTTCCAGTGTCGATTTGTAGAGGATTACCTTAGACAGAATATCACCTCTATGGCTAATGAAGAACTGACCGTTGCGTGCTGGGATCCTGTAAGGATCATCACATGCCGGATCTCACACTGGTTTGCACGCAGTTTATCCTCATTAAATCTTGAAGTCGGTTGCTGTCTATGTTAAGTTGAAAGTTCTCCACGATATGACAGGTTAAATGATGCATTAAAGTATTTATTCAATCCTTTTAATAAAAAGAGACCCCATCCTCAGCCTCATCCTAGGATTAACTAACAAACTATTCTATGTCTTTGTTACACACTGGCATCATTACTTAGAAACAGAACGTAATGATAGAATGTAATGACAATACAAGATACCACACCATTCCCTAAAGCCGTATCTTCTGTTCCGGGCTACAGAGAACCCCAGAAAAAGATACCGGACATCTAGGGTTGCCATCTGGACTTTTTTGACAGCATTACCAGTATTTTAATGTCCCAGCTGGTAGAAAAATTTGCTAATTCACCAAACGTTGGTATTTCCCACTTTTCAGTACATATTTGAAACAGTAAACATGAGATGAAAGTACTTTAAAGGTGTCTAGAACTCCCTTAACGAGCCCTAACCGATGAAGTAAACAAAGACAGAGAAGCTATTTTGAGAAGGAATACAGGCTAGTTTATGTTAAGTTCTTTTTAACTATTATGTCAATCCATTTGCAGAACCTAAAAACATAATTCGGATGTTTCACTTTGGGAAAGGTGGTGACCACACCCACAAAGCCCTATTGCCCTCCAAGCTCCACCTACACTTCAGCTCTCTGCACACACGTTGCGATGATACCACTAATGCCACACTGTGTTATGGTGTTAGTGCAATTCACTTAAAAAAAAAAGTCTGCAAACACGTATGAAAAGAACTACAATGCCTTTCCACACGGTTGTTTTACTAGTCTCTTGCCGTTCACTACACCAGAGAATCCACTATTTTAAGTACAGCATTACACCACCCAATAAGCAGTAGACGAGTAGCCCATACCGATGTGTTTGTGGCCCTGCAAGTTCTCCAACGTCGATGTTTCTTTGCGGTACCCGTACTCCCCGTTCTCCTGGTCTGACTGGAATTCTTTCACGGCGGTGGTTAGCCCGCCAGGGCCTGTGCTGACACGGAACACCGTGGCCGAAGATCCTGAACCCAATCGCCCCTCAACCCCCCAGACTCTACCGAAGGCTTCGAACCTTGCAGGAGGAGGAGAGGCCCCGGGGTAGGCAGCCACAGGGCCTCCTTGAGCTTCATCTGCGGCGGCCACTCCTACGCCGCTTGCACGAATCATCCGTGAATTCAGCCTCATGTCCGTGGCCATTTACTGAGCTTTCCCACGGCTGTCATTTGGCTATAATTTTTAGCACTTCCGGGTCACATAATCAATCCCACGGATGGGCATTGTCTGGGGCCTGGGAGTGGGCGGTTCTACTAAATTATGAAGTGATCGAGGATTGGAGCATTGAGAACACCTAAGCCAATTCTAGTGTGTCACACCAAATTCCAAAGAGCTGATTGGCTGTTGACTCTGCAAGTATCTTTAGTCCGAACTGTCTTATTACAGTAGGTGGGTAGGCGCAGTTTGGATGAGTGGGGTTTGTGGCGCGGCTGAATTACTTCCTTGGTTTGTGCCTTCGTGATAGTGCATGCCGTGCTTAGCACATTATTTCAGATTTCCATTAACTGCAATTCTGAGTAGAAAAACTCGCGACTGATGTATTTAGCTGCAGTGGACGCACTAGAGATGGCGTATTTTTTTAAATTATAATAAAAGCAGTGACACTGCTGTGAAAGCTCTGAACAGCAACCACACGTTGTGTCCGAACTCTGTCTGTTTCGTAGCATCTCTTCCCCATGTGTTTAGGAAACCTCGGAAATAGTGGTGCCAATTCTCCCAAGCAGTGGTGCTTGAACAGTTTTCTGATGCGGTTGATGGCAGAGACGGCAGCTCACTAATATAAAATGTGTTTAAAATCCTCGTGTCACTTAACAAAAGAGTGCAGCAAACAAACATCTGGCCAGACTCGTAGCGATTATGAAAATGCTGGTTGTACTCTCTGTTGTATTTCACCTTGTCCCAAGAGTTCTGTGATTCATTTAGGTCTATCATGATTAGAGTAACCTGATATTGTAATTGTATTGTAATCGTATTTATATAGCGCTTACTACCCCTGACGAGGCGTCGAAGCGCTTTTCGATGAGTAGCACGCTACTCCGGTACCCAACAAGAATTAGTGATGGATTAGTATAATTTAATAATGAGTACAGTTTTAGTATTATTATGAGTTAATTTGAGTTGCGGAAATGAGAGTTTGTTAGTTAGATTGACTGGAGTAATGGAGGGGTGGAGGAGGAAAGAAATCCAGAAGTGTTAATTGGGAGTTTATCCTTCATTTACTCAATCCAAAGATATGAAACATCCCAATCTGAGTTGTCTCTAACTTTCAATTATAATTTTCACGTGGCAGAAGCCCATTTTGCTTATCACATTCGCATCTTGTTGTCAAATGGCAGGTGGTTTTGCCTTATCCTCAGGACACGGTTCTGCTCCCGGTTGTTTGACCCAGATGAGGTTTGTATCCAATACAATGTAATGCATACTGCTGGAGCAGGGACTCCAGTGTCAATACCCATGCGTATTGATTGCAGGCAGTCCTTGGAATACCATGACTTTCGAAAGGGTAGAGTCCTGACAGTCGACTGCCTTAGGGTTCTGTGCAAGGGAAATGTGTTTAAGGAGGGTATATTCAAAATGCTGGATCACTTAGTGGCTGAGGGGTGGGGGATAATTTTGGGACTGCTAGACACATTACAGGGTTCATATCTGCTTAAACATCTGCTTCTGCTGTACCCAGAACAACCCATTTCTTTCCACGCACTATTGATAGTGATTTACAATACATTTGAAACCTATTCTCCCGAAAATATTAGACAGTCTGCTGCATCGACTCCGTCCTGCAGGGCACTAGGTGTGCTTGGGAGACAAATCTGGGTCTGAATGCTCACAGAAAAATAGTGGTCCTACTGCTGCACACAAATACTGTCCTTATCTTTGAACAGTAAGCACAGACTACTGCACTTTAGATTTGTTTGGTGGTTTTAATATATCTCTGACAGACTGCTGTCTTTGGGCTTACTGAAGTGGCTGTATGTGCTAGATGTGTCTGTGATGAAACCAGCTTTATTCCTTTGGCTTGGTGGGTGTTAGAAATGGGGTCTTTGGTTGGCAGTCAGGTTACCTCCTGTCCAAGCAAGGACCCTCACTCTAGTCAGGGAAAGTCACACACAATCCAAATTATCCTGTGCCCACCCTCTGGTAGCTTGGCACTGAGCAGTCAGGCTTAACATAGAAGGCAATGTGTAAAGGAATTGTGCAATAAATCATGAAATAACACAGTGAAAACACCACAAAAATACACCACACAGGCTTAGAAAAATATAGAATATTTATCTGAGTAGATTAAGGATAAAACAATTAAGATTTGATAAATATAAGTTGAAATATCACTTTTGTAATGATAAGATGAGTTCTTAAAAATAACAATGGTCTCTTGCAAGCACAAAGTACCTGGTTTGCATCAAATTTCCACGCACGAAGACTGCAGAGGAGGAGATGCCTTGAAAACGGTAGGTGTGCGTCAGATTTCCTGGGGCACACAGATGATGCATCGATTAGTTTCTGTTGCAAGGGCTTTGCTTCAAATTTCCGGCACGAAGGCTTGAATCCTCTTTGCCATGTGGGGTCTTTTGACGCCCAGGGACGATGCATGGAAATTCAAGGTTGCCAGGACGAAGTCCCAGGTGCTGCATCAATCCGGTGTGTGTTGCGTCAGAGTTTCTGTCGCATGGCAGGCGCTGCGTCAATTCCTCTCGTAGGAAGTCGAGCTGCGTTGTTCCGGCTCAGTGATCCGTCAATCCAGTGGGCTGTGTGTCAAAGTTCCGGTCGCAACGCTGGTGCTGCTTCAATCTCCACTCGTGGACCTGGGCTGTGTTGTTCCCGTTCAGCGATGTGGGGATTCTTTCCTTGCTAAGCAGTGCTGTGCGTCGTTTCCGGCAGGCTGTGTGTCGATTTTTTGCCGCAGAAGGAGTTCTTTGCAAAGATGAAGTCTTTTTGGTCCAGAGACTTCAGGAAATAGGAGGCAAGCTCAATCCAATCTCTTGGAGAGCACTTCTGAGCAGAGCCAGAGGCCAACAAGGCAGCAGGGCACAAGCAAGGCAGCAGTCCTTTAAAGCACAGTGGTATAGTAGGAGATTTGCATGTCTCCTAGTTCAGCCTAAGCTGCTTCGCCATAGCTACCTTTTATCAGCCTAAGCTGCTAGAAACACCTCTATTCAACTAATAAGGGATAACTGGACCTGTCACAAGGTGTAAGTACCACAAGGTACCCACTATAAGCCAGGCCAGCCTCCTACAGTCTGGGAAGACCAGAATCTTAGAGTTTTCGTACCGGACCTTGCCTATTCTATGTACCTCCGTTAGGATCATGTTCCGGTCCTGGTAGTTTAAAAAACGGGCAATCACTGGTCTAGGGGGTGCTCCTGGAGAAGGCTTCCTTCCCAGCGATCTATGGACAAGTAGAGAACTTTTGGAGCAGGAGGACTCTCTGGAGCCATGTATCCAAAAATTGATTTATATCTGTCCCTTCGAGTCCCTCCGCAAATCCTACAAATCGTAGATTGTTTTGCTGTGCTTTGTTTTTGGCGTCCTCCAGCCGCCACAAAAATGTCCTTATTAACCCCTTCTGTGCCTTGGACGAGATGATCTCGTCCAAGGCTAAAGTTCCCCTGTGCCTTGGACGAGATCATCTCGTCCTAGGCACAGGGGAACTTGGGGCCCCCGTGCACCCCCCTTCCCCCCCCCCAAGTCGGGATGGAAGGGGAAGACCTTCCCCTTCCACCCCGACCTCCCCCACCCCCCCCTGTGACGTCAGCGCGCGAGCGCGCGCTGATTTGTCACAGGGGCCTCCCTAGTCGCTCTGGAAGCTCTGCTTCCAGCGCGATTGAAAAAGAAATGCAAAAGCATTTCTTTTTCAATCACTTGGGAGGTCCGGAGGGGCTTCAAAGGGAAGGAAAAGTATTTCCTTCCCTTTGAAGTCCCTCCGAGGGTTTCAAAAGCCGGATTGCTTGCAATCCGGCTTTTGAAACCCCACTAGACACCAGGGATTTTTTTTTTTATTGAAACACACAAAGGGAGCGACCCCTTGGGCAAGGGGCATTTTTTTGAGAAGGCCTTTTCTGCCCCCCCTGGGGGCAGATCGGCCTTATTAGGCCGATCTGCCCCCAGGGGGGGCAGGAACCTCTAGGCACCAGGGACCATTTTTTTTTATGTTTCATTTCTTTTTTTCTTGGTGGGGAGCGACCCCTTAGGCAAGGGTCGCTCCCCTTGGGGGAAAATTATATTTTGGCCATTTCTGCCCCCCTTGGGGGCAGATTGGCCTATTTTGATGAGGCCAATCTGCCCCCAAGGGGGGTAGAAACCACTAGACACCAGGGAATTTTTTCTTTGCGTGAATTTCACGCAAAGGGAGCGACCCCTTAGGCAAGGGTCGCTCCCTGGGGGGGAGGGCAATTTATTTTAGGCCATTTCTGCCCCCCCTGTGTTTTTTTTTTTGTTTGTTTGTTTTTTTCGAGATGGGGAGCGACCCATCAGGCAAGGACCCCGTAGGCAAGGGTCGCTCCCGGGGGGGGGGGGGGGCAAATTTATTTTAGGCCTTTTCTGCCCCCCCGGGGGGCAGATCGGCCTAATATTAGGCCGATCTGCCCCCGGGGAAGGGGGGGGGCAGAAACCTCTAGGCGCCAGGGCAATTTTTTTTTTTTTGTTTGTGTGTTTTTTTAGAGATGGGGAGCGACCCATCAGGCAAGGGTCGCTCCCCTGGGGGGCAAATTGTATTTAGACCATTTCTGCCCCCCTTGGGGGCAGATTGGCAGATTTTAGCTCAATCTGCCCCCAAGGGGGCAGAAACCACTAGGCACCTGGGATTTGATTTTTGGTGCCAATGTCACGCAGGGGGAGCGACCCCGTAGGCAAGGGTCGCTCCCGGAGGGGGCTGGGGGGGGCAAATTTATTTTAGGCCATTTCTGCCCCCCCTGGGGGCAGATCGGCCTATTATTAGGCCGAACTGCCCCCAGGGGGGGCAGAACCCTCTAGGCACCAGGGCAAATTTTTTTGTTGTGTTTTTTTTTTTGTTTGTTTGTTTTTTTCGAGATGGGGAGCGACCCATCAGGCAAGGGTCGCTCCCCTGGGGGGCAAATTGTATTTAGACCATTTCTGCCCCCCTTGAAACCACTAGGCACCGGGGATTTGTTTTTTGGCGCCAATGTCACGCAGGGGGAGCGACCCCGTAGGCAAGGGTCGCTCCCGGGGGGGGTGGGGGCTGGCTGAGCTAGAGGCCAAACTCCACAGGTAGGCACTTTGCAAAAAACACCTCTGTTTTCTGTGAAAAAATATGTTCTGTCCACGTTGTGTTTTGGGCCATTTCCTTTCGTGGGCGCTAGGCCTACCCACAGAAGTGAAGTACCATTTTTATTGAGAGACTTAGGGGAACGCTGGGTGGAATGAAATTTGTGGCTCCTATCAGATTCCAGAACTTTCTGCCACAGAAATGTGAGGAACATGTGTTTTTTTAGCCACATTTTGAGGTTTGCAAAGGATTCTGGGTAACAGAACCTGGTCCGAGCCCCGCAAGTCACCCCATCTTGGATTCCCCTGGGTCTCTAGTTTTCAGAAATGCACAGGTTTGGTAGGTTTCCCTAGGTGCCGGGTGAGCTACAGGCCAAAATCCACAGGTAGGCACTGTTTTCTTTCAAAAAATGGGATGTGTCCACGTTGCGTTTTTTGGGCGTTTCCTGTTGCGGGCGCTAGGCCTACCCACGCAAGTGAGGTATCATTTTTATCGGGAGACTTGGGGGAACGCTGGGTGGAAGGAAATTTGTAGCTCCTCTCAGATTCCAGAACTTTCTGCCACAGAAATGTGAGGAACATGTGTTTTTTTAGCCGAATTTTGAGGTTTGCAAAGGATTCTGGGTAACAGAACCTGGTCCGAGCCCCGCAAGTCACCCCTCCTTGGATTCCCCTAGGTCTCTAGTTGTCAGAAATGCACAGGTTTGGTAGGTTTCCCTAGGTGCCGGCTGAGCTAGAGGCCAAAATCTACAGGTAGGCACTTCGCAAAAAACACCTCTGTTTTTTTCCAAAATTTAGGATGTGTCCACGTTGCGCTTTGGGGTGTTTCCTGTCGCCGGCGCTAGGCCTACCCACGCAAGTGAGGTATAATTTTTATCGGGAGACTTGGGGGAACGCTGGGTGGAAGGAAATTTGTAGCTCCTCTCAGATTCCAGAACTTTCTGCCACAGAAATGTGAGGGACATGTGTTTTTTTAGCCAAATTTTGAGGTTTGCAAAGGATTCTGGGTAACAGAACCTGGTCCGAGCCCCGCAAGTCAGCCCTCCTTGGATTCCCCTAGGTCTCTAGTTTTCAGAAATGCACAGGTTTGGTAGGTTTCCCTAGGTGCCGGCTGAGCTAGAGGCCAAAATCTACAGGTAGGCACTTCGCAAAAAACACCTCTGTTTTTTCCCAAAATTTAGGATGTGTCCACGTTGCGCTTTGGGGTGTTTCCTGTCGCCGGCGCTAGGCCTACCCACGAAAATGAGGTATCATTTTTATCGGGAGACTTGGGGGAACGCTGGGTGGAAGGAAATTTGTAGCTCCTCTCAGATTCCAGAACTTTCTGCCACAGAAATGTGAGGAACATGTGTTTTTTTAGCCAAAGTTTGAGGTTTGCAAAGGATTCTGGGTAACAGAACCTGGTCCGAGCCCCGCAAGTCACCCCTCCTTGGATTCCCCTAGGTCTCTAATTTTCAGAAATGCACAGGTTTGGTAGGTTTCCCTAGGTGCCGGCTGAGCTAGAGGCCAAAATCTACAGGTAGGCACTTCGCAAAAAACACCTCTGTTTTTTTCCAAAATTTAGGATGTGTCCACGTTGCGCTTTGGGGTGTTTCCTGTCGCCGGCGCTAGGCCTACCCACGCAAGTGAGGTATCATTTTTATCGGGAGACTTGGGGGAACGCTGGGTGGAAGGAAATTTGTAGCTCCTCTCAGATTCCAGAACTTTCTGCCACAGAAATGTGAGGAACATGTGTTTTTTTAGCCAAATTTTGAGGTTTGCAAAGGATTCTGGGTAACAGAACCTGGTCCGAGCCCCGCAAGTCAGCCCTCCTTGGATTCCCCTAGGTCTCTAGTTTTCAGAAATGCACAGGTTTGGTAGGTTTCCCTAGGTGCCGGCTGAGCTAGAGGCCAAAATCTACAGGTAGGCACTTCGCAAAAAACACCTCTGTTTTTTTCCAAAATTTAGGATGTGTCCACGTTGCGCTTTGGGGTGTTTCCTGTCGCGGGCGCTAGGCCTACCCACGCAAGTGAGGTATCATTTTTATCGGGAGACTTGGGGGAACGCTGGGTGGAAGGAAATTTGTAGCTCCTCTCAGATTCCAGAACTTTCTGCCACAGAAATGTGAGGAACATGTGTTTTTTTAGCCAAATTTTGAGGTTTGCAAAGGATTCTGGGTAACAGAACCTGGTCCGAGCCCCGCAAGTCAGCCCTCCTTGGATTCCCCTAGGTCTCTAGTTTTCAGAAATGCACAGGTTTGGTAGGTTTCCCTAGGTGCCGGCTGAGCTAGAGGCCAAAATCTACAGGTAGGCACTTCGCAAAAAACACCTCTGTTTTTTTCCAAAATTTAGGATGTGTCCACGTTGCGCTTTGGGGTGTTTCCTGTCGCCGGCGCTAGGCCTACCCACGCAAGTGAGGTATCATTTTTATCGGGAGACTTGGGGGAACGCTGGGTGGAAGGAAATTTGTAGCTCCTCTCAGATTCCAGAACTTTCTGCCACAGAAATGTGAGGAACATGTGTTTTTTTAGCCAAATTTTGAGGTTTGCAAAGGATTCTGGGTAACAGAACCTGGTCCGAGCCCCGCAAGTCAGCCCTCCTTGGATTCCCCTAGGTCTCTAGTTTTCAGAAATGCACAGGTTTGGTAGGTTTCCCTAGGTGCCGGCTGAGCTAGAGGCCAAAATCTACAGGTAGGCACTTCGCAAAAAACACCTCTGTTTTTTTCCAAAATTTAGGATGTGTCCACGTTGCGCTTTGGGGTGTTTCCTGTCGCGGGCGCTAGGCCTACCCACGCAAGTGAGGTATCATTTTTATCGGGAGACTTGGGGGAACGCTGGGTGGAAGGAAATTTGTAGCTCCTCTCAGATTCCAGAACTTTCTGCCACAGAAATGTGAGGAACATGTGTTTTTTTAGCCAAATTTTGAGGTTTGCAAAGGATTCTGGGTAACAGAACCTGGTCCGAGCCCCGCAAGTCACCCCTCCTTGGATTCCCCTAGGTCTCTAGTTTTCAGAAATGCACAGGGTTGGTAGGTTTCCCTAGGTGCCGGCTGAGCTAGAGGCCAAAATCTACAGGTAGGCACTTCGCAAAAAACACCTCTGTTTTTTCCCAAAATTTAGGATGTGTCCACGTTGCGCTTTGGGGTGTTTCCTGTCGCCGGCGCTAGGCCTACCCACGCAAGTGAGGTATCATTTTTATCGGGAGACTTGGGGGAACGCTGGGTTTAAGGACATTTGTAGCTCCTCTCAGATTCCAGAACTTTCTGCCACAGAAATTTGAGGAACATGTGTTTTTTTAGCCAAATTTTGAGGTTTGCAAAGGATTCTGGGTAACAGAACCTGGTCCGAGCCCCGCAAGTCAGCCCTCCTTGGATTCCCCTAGGTCTCTAGTTTTCAGAAATGCACAGGTTTGGTAGGTTTCCCTAGGTGCCGGCTGAGCTAGAGGCCAAAATCTACAGGTAGGCACTTCGCAAAAAACACCTCTGTTTTTTTCCAAAATTTAGGATGTGTCCACGTTGCGCTTTGGGGTGTTTCCTGTCGCGGGCGCTAGGCCTACCCACGCAAGTGAGGTATCATTTTTATCGGGAGACTTGGGGGAACGCTGGGGGGAAGGAAATTTGTAGCTCCTCTCAGATTCCAGAACTTTCTGCCACAGAAATGTGAGGAACATGTGTTTTTTTAGCCAAATTTTGAGGTTTGCAAAGGATTCTGGGTAACAGAACCTGGTCCGAGCCCCGCAAGTCAGCCCTCCTTGGATTCCCCTAGGTCTCTAGTTTTCAGAAATGCACAGGTTTGGTAGGTTTCCCTAGGTGCCGGCTGAGCTAGAGGCCAAAATCTACAGGTAGGCACTTCGCAAAAAACACCTCTGTTTTTTTCCAAAATTTAGGATGTGTCCACGTTGCGCTTTGGGGTGTTTCCTGTCGCCGGCGCTAGGCCTACCCACGCAAGTGAGGTATCATTTTTATCGGGAGACTTGGGGGAACGCTGGGTGGAAGGAAATTTGTAGCTCCTCTCAGATTCCAGAACTTTCTGCCACAGAAATGTGAGGAACATGTGTTTTTTTAGCCAAATTTTGAAGTTTGCAAAGGATTCTGGGTAACAGAACCTGGTCCGAGCCCCGCAAGTCAGCCCTCCTTGGATTCCCCTAGGTCTCTAGTTTTCAGAAATGCACAGGTTTGGTAGGTTTCCCTAGGTGCCGGCTGAGCTAGAGGCCAAAATCTACAGGTAGGCACTTCGCAAAAAACACCTCTGTTTTTTACCAAAATTTAGGATGTGTCCACGTTGCGCTTTGGGGTGTTTCCTGTCGCCGGCGCTAGGCCTACCCACGCAAGTGAGGTATCATTTTTATCGGGAGACTTGGGGGAACGCTGGGTGGAAGGAAATTTGTAGCTCCTCTCAGATTCCAGAACTTTCTGCCACAGAAATGTGAGGAACATGTGTTTTTTTAGCCAAATTTTGAGGTTTGCAAAGGATTCTGGGTAACAGAACCTGGTCCGAGCCCCGCAAGTCAGCCCTACTTGGATTCCCCTAGGTCTCTAGTTTTCAGAAATGCACAGGTTTGGTAGGTTTCCCTAGGTGCCGGCTGAGCTAGAGGCCAAAATCTACAGGTAGGCACTTCGCAAAAAACAACTCTGTTTTTTTCCAAAATTTAGGATGTGTCCACGTTGCGCTTTGGGGTGTTTCCTGTCCCGGGCGCTAGGCCTACCCACGCAAGTGAGGTATCATTTTTATCGGGAGACTTGGGGGAACGCTGGGTGGACGGAAATTTGTAGCTCCTCTCAGATTCCAGAACTTTCTGCCACAGAAATGTGAGGAACATGTGTTTTTTTAGCCAAATTTTGAGGTTTGCAAAGGATTCTGGGTAACAGAACCTGGTCCGAGCCCCGCAAGTCAGCCCTCCTTGGATTCCCCTAGGTCTCTAGTTTTCAGAAATGCACAGGTTTGGTAGGTTTCCCTAGGTGCCGGCTGAGCTAGAGGCCAAAATCTACAGGTAGGCACTTCGCAAAAAACACCTCTGTTTTTTTCCAAAATTTAGGATGTGTCCACGTTGCGCTTTGGGGTGTTTCCTGTCGCCGGCGCTAGGCCTACCCACGCAAGTGAGGTATCATTTTTATCGGGAGACTTGGGGGAACACTGGGTGGAAGGAAATTTGTAGCTCCTCTCAGATTCCAGAACTTTCTGCCACAGAAATGTGAGGAACATGTGTTTTTTTAGCCAAATTTTGAGGTTTGCAAAGGATTCTGGGTAACAGAACCTGGTCCGAGCCCCGCAAGTCAGCCCTCCTTGGATTCCCCTAGGTCTCTAGTTTTCAGAAATGCACAGGTTTGGTAGGTTTCCCTAGGTGCCGGCTGAGCTAGAGGCCAAAATCTACAGGTAGGCACTTCGCAAAAAACACCTCTGTTTTTTTCCAAAATTTAGGATGTGTCCACGTTGCGCTTTGGGGTGTTTCCTGTCGCCGGCGCTAGGCCTACCCACGCAAGTGAGGTATCATTTTTATCGGGAGACTTGGGGGAACACTGGGTGGAAGGAAATTTGTAGCTCCTCTCAGATTCCAGAACTTTCTGCCACAGAAATGTGAGGAACATGTGTTTTTTTAGCCAAATTTTGAGGTTTGCAAAGGATTCTGGGTAACAGAACCTGGTCCGAGCCCCGCAAGTCAGCCCTCCTTGGATTCCCCTAGGTCTCTAGTTTTCAGAAATGCACAGGTTTGGTAGGTTTCCCTAGGTGCCGGCTGAGCTAGAGGCCAAAATCTACAGGTAGGCACTTCGCAAAAAACACCTCTGTTTTTTTCCAAAATTTAGGATGTGTCCACGTTGCGCTTTGGGGTGTTTTCTGTCGCGGGCGCTAGGCCTACCCACGCAAGTGAGGTATCATTTTTATCGGGAGACTTGGGGGAACGCTGGGTGGAAGGAAATTTGTAGCTCCTCTCAGATTCCAGAACTTTCTGCCACAAAAATGTGAGGGACATGTGTTTTTTTAGCCAAATTTTGAGGTTTGCAAAGCATTCTGGGTAACAGAACCTGGTCCGAGCCCCGCAAGTCACCCCTCCTTGGATTCCCCTAGGTCTCTAGTTTTCAGAAATGCACAGGTTTGGTAGGTTTCCCTAGGTGCCGGCTGAGCTAGAGGCCAAAATCTACAGGTAGGCACTTCGCAAAAAACACCTGTTTTTTTCCAAAATTTAGGATGTGTCCACGTTGCGCTTTGGGGTGTTTCCTGTCGCCGGCGCTAGGCCTACCCACGCAAGTGAGGTATCATTTTTATCGGGAGACTTGGGGGAACGCTGGGTGGAAGGAAATTTGTAGCTCCTCTCAGATTCCAGAACTTTCTGCCACAGAAATGTGAGGAACATGTGTTTTTTTAGCCAAATTTTGAGGTTTGCAAAGGATTCTGGGTAACAGAACCTGGTCCGAGCCCCGCAAGTCACCCCTCCTTGGATTCCCCTAGGTCTCTAGTTTTCAGAAATGCACAGGTTTGGTAGGTTTCCCTAGGTGCCGGCTGAGCTAGAGGCCAAAATCTACAGGTAGGCACTTCGCAAAAAACACCTCTGTTTTTTTCCAAAATTTAGGATGTGTCCACGTTGCGCTTTGGGGTGTTTCCTGTCGCCGGCGCTAGGCCTACCCACGCAAGTGAGGTATCATTTTTATCGGGAGACTTGGGGGAACGCTGGGTGGAAGGAAATTTGTAGCTCCTCTCAGATTCCAGAACTTTCTGCCACAGAAATGTGAGGAACATGTGTTTTTTTAGCCAAATTTTGAGGTTTGCAAAGGATTCTGGGTAACAGAACCTGGTCCGAGCCCCGCAAGTCACCCCTCCTTGGATTCCCCTAGGTCTCTAGTTTTCAGAAATGCACAGGGTTGGTAGGTTTCCCTAGGTGCCGGCTGAGCTAGAGGCCAAAATCTACAGGGAGGCACTTCGCAAAAAACACCTCTGTTTTTTTCCAAAATTTAGGATGTGTCCACGTTGCGCTTTGGGGTGTTTCCTGTCGCCGTCGCTAGGCCTACCCACGCAAGTGAGGTATCATTTTTATCGGGAGACTTGGGGGAACGCTGGGTGGAAGGAAATTTGTAGCTCCTCTCAGATTCCAGAACTTTCTGCCACAAAAATGTGAGGGACATGTGTTTTTTTAGCCAAATTTTGAGGTTTGCAAAGGATTCTGGGTAACAGAACCTGGTCCGAGCCCCGCAAGTCACCCCTCCTTGGATTCCCCTAGGTCTCTAGTTTTCAGAAATGCACAGGTTTGGTAGGTTTCCCTAGGTGCCGGCTGAGCTAGAGGCCAAAATCTACAGGTAGGCACTTCGCAAAAAACACCTGTTTTTTTCCAAAATTTAGGATGTGTCCACGTTGCGCTTTGGGGTGTTTCCTGTCGCCGGCGCTAGGCCTACCCACGCAAGTGAGGTATCATTTTTATCGGGAGACTTGGGGGAACGCTGGGTGGAAGGAAATTTGTAGCTCCTCTCAGATTCCAGAACTTTCTGCCACAGAAATGTGAGGAACATGTGTTTTTTTAGCCAAATTTTGAGGTTTGCAAAGGATTCTGGGTAACAGAACCTGGTCCGAACCCCGCAAGTCACCCCTCCTTGGATTCCCCTAGGTCTCTAGTTTTCAGAAATGCACAGGTTTGGTAGGTTTCCCTAGGTGCCGGCTGAGCTAGAGGCCAAAATCTACAGGTAGGCACTTCGCAAAAAACACCTCTGTTTTTTTCCAAAATTTAGGATGTGTCCACGTTGCGCTTTGGGGTGTTTCCTGTCGCCGGCGCTAGGCCTACCCACGCAAGTGAGGTATCATTTTTATCGGGAGACTTGGGGGAACGCTGGGTGGAAGGAAATTTGTAGCTCCTCTCAGATTCCAGAACTTTCTGCCACAGAAATGTGAGGAACATGTGTTTTTTTAGCCAAATTTTGAGGTTTGCAAAGGATTCTGGGTAACAGAACCTGGTCCGAGCCCCGCAAGTCACCCCTCCTTGGATTCCCCTAGGTCTCTAGTTTTCAGAAATGCACAGGTTTGGTAGGTTTCCCTAGGTGCCGGCTGAGCTAGAGGCCAAAATCTACAGGGAGGCACTTCGCAAAAAACACCTCTGTTTTTTTCCAAAATTTAGGATGTGTCCACGTTGCGCTTTGGGGTGTTTCATGTCGCCGGCGCTAGGCCTACCCACGCAAGTGAGGTATCATTTTTATCGGGAGACTTGGGGGAACATAGATTAGCAAAACAAGTGCTATTGCCCCTTGTCTTTCTCTACATTTTTTCCTTCCAAATATAGGAGAGTGTGTAAAAAAGACTTCTATTTGAGAAATTCCCTATAATTCACATGCTTGTATGGTCACCCCGGAATTCAGAGATGTGCAAATAACCACTGCTCCTCAGCACCTTATCTTGTGCCCTTTTTGGAAATGCAAAGGTTTTCTTGATAGCAATTTTTTACTCTTTATATTTCAGCAAAGGAATTGCTGTATACCCGGTATAGAATGAAAACGCACGTCAGGGTGCAGCTCATTTATTGGCTCTGGGTTCCTTGGGTTCTTGATGAACCTACAAGCCCTATATATCCCCGCAACCAGAGGAGTCCAGCAGACGTAACGGTATATTGCTTTCGATAATCTGACATTGCAGGGAAAAGTTACAGAGTAAAACGTAGAGAAACATTTATGTTTTTTTCACCTCAATTTCAATATTTTTCTTTTTCAGTTGTTATTTTCTGTAGGAAACCCTTGTAGGATCTACACAAATGACCCCTTGCTGAATTCAGAATTTTGTCTGCTTTTCAGAAATGGTTAGGTTTCTGGGATCCAGCATTGGTTTCATGCCCATTCCTGTCACTGACTGGAAGGAGGCTGAAAGCACAAAAAATTGCAAAAATGGGGTATGCCCCAGTAAAATGCCAAAATTGTGTTGAAAAATTGGGTTTTCTGATTCAAGTCTGCCTGTTCCTGAAAGCTAGGAAGCTGCTGAGTTTAGCACTGCAAACCCTTTGTTGATGCCATTTTCAGGGGGAAATCCACAAGCCTTCTTCTGCAGCCACTTTTTCCAATTTTTTTGAAAAAAACAAAATTTTCACTGTATTTTGGCCAATTTCTTGGCCTCCTTCAAGGGAACTGTAGGAAGTTGGCTCTGTATGTGCTATTTCAAAGTAAGGAATAGCATGCACAGAGTCCAAGGGTTCCCCTTAGAGGTAAAATAGTGGTAAAAATAGATAATACTAATGCTCTATTTTGTGGTAGTGTGGTCGAGCAGTAGGCTTATCCAAGGAGTAGTGTTAAGCATTTGTTGTACATACACATAGACAATAAATGAGGTACACACACTCAGAGACAAATCCAGCCAATAGGTTTTGTTATAGAAAAATATATTTTCTTAGTTTATTTTAAGAACCACAGGTTCAAATTTAACATGTAATATCTTGTTTGAAAGGTATTGCAGGTAAGTACATTAGGAACTTTGAATCATTTCAATTGCATGTATACTTTTCAAGTTATTGACAAATAGCTACTTTAAAAGTGGACACAGTGCAATTTTCACAGTTCCTGGGGGAGGTAAGTTTTTGTTAGTTTTACCAGGTAAGTAAGACACTTACAGGGTTCAGTTCTTGGTCCAAGGTAGCCCACCGTTGGGGGTTCAGAGCAACCCCAAAGTCACCACACCAGCAGCTCAGGGCCGGTCAGGTGCAGAGTTCAAAGTGGTGCCCAAAACGCATAGGCTAGAATGGAGAGAAGGGGGTGCCCCGGTTCCGGTCTGCTTGCAGGTAAGTACCCGCATCTTCGGAGGGCAGACCAGGGGGGTTTTGTAGGGCACCGGGGGGGACACAAGCCCACACAGAAATTTCACCCTCAGCAGCGCGGGGGCGGCCGGGTGCAGTGTAGAAACAAGCGTCGGGTTCGCAATGTTAGTCTATGAGAGATCAACGGATCTCTTCAGCGCTGCAGGTAGGCAAGGGGGGGCTTCCTCGGGGAAACCTCCACTTGGGCAAGGGAGAGGGACTCCTGGGGGTCACTTCTCCAGTGAAAGTCCGGTCCTTCAGGTCCTGGGGGCTGCGGGTGCAGGGTCCTTTCCAGGCGTCGGGACTTAGGTTTCAGAGAGTCGCGGTCAGGGGAAGCCTCGGGATTCCCTCTGCAGGCGGCGCTGTGGGGGCTCAGGGGGGACAGGTTTTGGTACTCACAGTCGGAGAGTAGTCCGGGGGTCCTCCCTGAGGTGTTGGTTCTCCACCAGCCGAGTCGGGGTCGCCGGGTGCAGTGTTGCAAGTCTCACGCTTCTTGCGGGGAGTTGCAGGGGTCTTTAAAGCTGCTCCTTGAAACAAAGTTGCAGTCTTTTTGGAGCAGGTCCGCTGTCCTCGGGAGTTTCTTGTCTTTTCGAAGCAGGGCAGTCCTCAGAGGATTCAGAGGTCGCTGGTCCCTTGGAAGGCGTCGCTGGAGCAGAGTTCTTTGGAAGGCAGGAGACAGGCCGGTGAGTTTCTGGAGCCAAGGCAGTTGTCGTCTTCTGGTCTTCCTCTGCAGGGGTTTTCAGCTAGGCAGTCCTTCTTCTTGTAGTTTGCAGGAATCTCATTTTCTAGGGTTCAGGGTAGCCCTTAAATACTAAATTTAAGGGCGTGTTTAGGTCTGGGGGGTTAGTAGCCAATGGCTACTAGCCCTGAGGGTGGGTACACCCTCTTTGTGCCTCCTCCCAAGGGGAGGGGGTCACAATCCTAACCCTATTGGGGGAATCCTCCATCTGCAAGATGGAGGATTTCTAAAAGTTAGAGTCACTTCAGCTCAGGACACCTTAGGGGCTGTCCTGACTGGCCAGTGACTCCTCCTTGTTGCTTTCTTTGTTCCCTCCAGCCTTGCCGCCAAAAGTGGGGGCCGTGGCCGGAGGGGGCGGGCAACTCCACTAAGCTGGAGTGCCCTGCTGGGCTGTGACAAAGGGGTGAGCCGTTGAGGCTCACCGCCAGGTGTCACAGCTCCTGCCTGGGGGAGGTGTTAGCATCTCCACCCAGTGCAGGCTTTGTTACTGGCCTCAGAGTGACAAAGGCACTCTCCCCATGGGGCCAGCAACATGTCTCTAGTGTGGCAGGCTGCTGGAACCAGTCAGCCTACACAGATAGTTGGTTAAGTTTCAGGGGGCACCTCTAAGGTGCCCTCTGTGGTGTATTTTACAATAAAATGTACACTGGCATCAGTGTGCATTTATTGTGCTGAGAAGTTTGATACCAAACTTCCCAGTTTTCAGTGTAGCCATTATGGTGCTGTGGAGTTCGTGTAAAACAGACTCCCAGACCATATACTCTTATGGCTACCCTGCACTTACAATGTCTAAGGTTTTGCTTAGACACTGTAGGGGCACAGTGCTCATGCACTGGTACCCTCACCTATGGTATAGTGCACCCTGCCTTAGGGCTGTAAGGCCTGCTAGAGGGGTGTCTTACCTATACTGCATAGGCAGTGAGAGGCTGGCATGGCACCCTGAGGGGAGTGCCATGTCGACTTACTCATTTTGTTCTCACTAGCACACACAGGCTTGTAAGCAGTGTGTCTGTGCTGAGTGAGGGGTCTCTAGGGTGGCATAAGACATGCTGCAGCCCTTAGAGACCTTCCCTGGCATCAGGGCCCTTGGTACCAGAGGTACCAGTTACAAGGGACTTATCTGGATGCCAGGGTGTGCCAATTGTGGGATCAATGGTACATTTTAGGTGAAAGAACACTGGTGCTGGGGCCTGGTTAGCAGGGTCCCAGCACACTTCTCAGTCAAGTCAGCATCAGTATCAGGCAAAAAGTGGGGGGTAACTGCAACAGGGAGCCATTTCTTTACACAAGCCCCCCCCAGCCCACAGGCCAGGAGACTCAGCCAAAGCTGGAAGAGTCTTCCTAGTCTGTCAGGCGAGGAAGAGTAGAGGAAATGGCTGGTTTGTTGCAGGGCCTACTCTGCCTTACATCCTCCTGTTCAGGTCATTCCCTCTGGGGAACTGACCCACTTCCACAGTGATAGGACCTAGTCTGAACTGCCTCTTGTCTGTGCTTTTTATGTCTTTACCCATTCTCTCTATTTTGAGGTCAGAGGTATCCACCTCTGCTAATCTTATCTTAGCCAGGGTCACCCCTAGCTTACCCAAAGAGGTTACCCAGAGCTGGAGTAACCCCACCATGACCAACAGGGTCAGGGGGCCTAACTTGTTATTTGGCATGGGGTCAGACCACCATGCCAAGGATAGTGCAGCCATAAAGGCTAACACCCAGCAGAGGCCACTGACAGCTGTCAGTGCCCAGAACCACACCTTTAGCTCTTCACCTACAAGGGAAGGGGCTAAGTTACAGGCTTCTTTGGGTTCAGGGTGCCTGTCTGCTGTATTAGAGTGGGGGGTTACCACATCTTGTAGTAAACACCCTTCTTCCCCTCTTTCTTCTGTTAGCTGAGGGGCCACCCACTCAGGCTTAACAGTTGCCTGACTAGCCAGGACTTCTTGTGGGTCAGGTTGGACTTTATCAGAGCCATTTTTGGAGTTCTCCCCTACTGGAGCAGAATCTCCTTGGCTTGCTGGAACCTTGGCTAAAGGTTGTCCACCTTTCCTACTCTGTTTCCTTTTCTTTTTCTTCTGGGGCCTACTTGCATTTACTGCAGAGGCAGGCACTCCAGAATCCTTGGGAGAGGACTGGCCCTGGACCAGTTCTTCTCTTAGGCTCTGACTAACCTCTGGGTAGTCATTTCCAAGGAGACAATCAAGGGGGAGGTCTGTACTGACTACCACCCTTCTCCAGCTAAAAGTTACACCCACTTCTATGGGCACAAGAGCCACAGGCCTATTAGTGACCCTGTCTGGGCTAACTCTTACTCTGGCCATCTCACCTGGGATATACTGGTTTGAGAGCACCAGCCTGTCATGCACAATAGTGTGACTGGCACAAGTGTCTCTCAGGGCAGTGGCTGGGATTCCATTCACCTGTAGGTGGTGGAAGTGTCTACTTCCCTCTGGAATCTCCAACTCACCTGTTGGGCCCTTTTTCCAGTTGAAGGCTATGAAGACCTCCTCATCTGAGGAGTCATCTCCAATGGCTACACTTGTTACCCCTGGGATTTTGCTAGGGGGTTTGTTTTTGGGACAAGAAGTGTCCTTGGTGTGGTGCCCTGTCTGTTTACAGTTATGGCACCATGCCTTAGTGGCATCCCAGCTCTTACCCTGGTACCCACCTTTGTCTTGGGTTGTGTCTCTGGGCCCACCCACCTGGTCTGGTTTTTGGGGGCCTACAGGGGACTCTTTTTCTTTGTTTCTAGTGTCACCCACTTTCTCCTGGGGAGGCTTTGTAACCCCTTTCTTTTGGTCACCCCCAGTGGAAGTTTTGGTTACCCTAGTCTTGACCCAGTGGTCTGCCTTCTTTCCCAATTCTTGGGGAGAAAGTGGACCTAGGTCTACCAGATACTGATGCAACTTTTCATTGAAGCAGTTACTTAAAATGTGTTCTTTCATAAACAAATTATAAAGCCCAACATAGTCATACACTTCATTTCCAGTTACCCAACCATCCAGTGTTTTCACTGAGTAGTCAACATAATCAACCCAGGTCTGGCTCGAGGATTTTTGAGCCCCCCTGAATCTAATTCTATACTCCTCAGTGGAGAATCCAAAGCCCTCAATCAGGGTACCCTTCATGAGGTCATAAGATTCTGCATCTTTTCCAGAGAGTGTGAGGAGTCTATCCCTACACTTTCCTGTGAACATTTCCCAAAGGAGAGCACCCCAGTGAGATTTGTTCACTTTTCTGGTTACACAAGCCCTCTCAAAAGCTGTGAACCATTTGGTGATGTCATCACCATCTTCATATTTTGTTACAATCCCTTTGGGGATTTTCAACATGTCAGGATAATCTCTGACCCTATTTATGTTGCTGCCACCATTGATGGGTCCTAGGCCCATCTCTTGTCTTTCCCTCTCTATGGCTAGGATCTGTCTTTCCAAAGCCAATCTTTTGGCCATCCTGGCTAACTGGATGTCCTCTTCACTGGAGTTATCCTCAGTGATTTCAGAGGTGTTGGTCTCTCCTGTGAGGGAACCAGCATCTCTGACTATTATTTTTGGAGTCAGGGTTTGAGAGACCCTGTTCTCCCTAGATAGGACTGGTAGGGGGGAATTTTCCTCCAAGTCACTATCCTCTTCCTCTGAGTTGCCACCCTCAGAGGGGTTGGCCTTTTCAAACTCTGCCAAAAGCTCCTGGAGCTGTATTTTGGTAGGTTTGGGGCCCATTGTTATTTTCTTTATTTTACAGAGTGACCTTAGCTCCCTCATCTTAAGATGGAGGTAAGGTGTGGTGTCGAGTTCCACCACAGTCACATCTGTGCTAGACATTTTGCTTCTAAAAGTTGGAATACTTTTTAAGAATCTAAAACTGGTTCTAGAATCTAATTCAAACTTTTACCAAACTTTTAAACTCTAAAAGAAATGCTAAACAGGATCTAACACAATGCCCTAGCAGGTCTTTTAAGAATTTAGAAAACTTTTCAAATTGCAAAAATCAATTTCTAATGACAATTTTGGAATTTGTCGTGTGATCAGGTATTGGCTGAGTAGTCCAGCAAATGCAAAGTCTTGTACCCCACCGCTGATCCACCAATGTAGGAAGTTGGCTCTGTATGTGCTATTTCAAAGTAAGGAATAGCATGCACAGAGTCCAAGGGTTCCCCTTAGAGGTAAAATAGTGGTAAAAATAGATAATACTAATGCTCTATTTTGTGGTAGTGTGGTCGAGCAGTAGGCTTATCCAAGGAGTAGTGTTAAGCATTTGTTGTACATACACATAGACAATAAATGAGGTACACACACTCAGAGACAAATCCAGCCAATAGGTTTTGTTATAGAAAAATATCTTTTCTTAGTTTATTTTAAGAACCACAGGTTCAAATTTAACATGTAATATCTTGTTTGAAAGGTATTGCAGGTAAGTACATTAGGAACTTTGAATCATTTCAATTGCATGTATACTTTTCAAGTTATTGACAAATAGCTACTTTAAAAGTGGACACTTAGTGCAATTTTCACAGTTCCTGGGGGAGGTAAGTTTTTGTTAGTTTTACCAGGTAAGTAAGACACTTACAGGGTTCAGTTCTTGGTCCAAGGTAGCCCACCGTTGGGGGTTCAGAGCAACCCCAAAGTCACCACACCAGCAGCTCAGGGCCGGTCAGGTGCAGAGTTCAAAGTGGTGCCCAAAACGCATAGGCTAGAATGGAGAGAAGGGGGTGCCCCGGTTCCGGTCTGCTTGCAGGTAAGTACCCGCGTCTTCGGAGGGCAGACCAGGGGGGTTTTGTAGGGCACCGGGGGGGACACAAGCCCACACAGAAATTTCACCCCCAGCAGCGCGGGGGCGGCCGGGTGCAGTGTAGAAACAAGCGTCGGGTTCGCAATGTTATTCTATGAGAGATCAACGGATCTCTTCAGCGCTGCAGGTAGGCAAGGGGGGGCTTCCTCGGGGAAACCTCCACTTGGGCAAGGGAGAGGGACTCCTGGGGGTCACTTCTCCAGTGAAAGTCCGGTCCTTCAGGTCCTGGGGGCTGCGGGTGCAGGGTCCTTTCCAGGCGTCGGGACTTAGGTTTCAGAGAGTCGCGGTCAGGGGAAGCCTCGGGATTCCCTCTGCAGGCGGCGCTGTGGGGGCTCAGGGGGGACAGGTTTTGGTACTCACAGTCGGAGAGTAGTCCGGGGGTCCTCCCTGAGGTGTTGGTTCTCCACCAGCCGAGTCGGGGTCGCCGGGTGCAGTGTTGCAAGTCTCACGCTTCTTGCGGGGAGTTGCAGGGGTCTTTAAAGCTGCTCCTTGAAACAAAGTTGCAGTCTTTTTGGAGCAGGTCCGCTGTCCTCGGGAGTTTCTTGTCTTTTCGAAGCAGGGCAGTCCTCAGAGGATTCAGAGGTCGCTGGTCCCTTGGAAGGCGTCGCTGGAGCAGAGTTCTTTGGAAGGCAGGAGACAGGCCGGTGAGTTTCTGGAGCCAAGGCAGTTGTCGTCTTCTGGTCTTCCTCTGCAGGGGTTTTCAGCTAGGCAGTCCTTCTTCTTGTAGTTTGCAGGAATCTCATTTTCTAGGGTTCAGGGTAGCCCTTAAATACTAAATTTAAGGGCGTGTTTAGGTCTGGGGGGTTAGTAGCCAATGGCTACTAGCCCTGAGGGTGGGTACACCCTCTTTGTGCCTCCTCCCAAGGGGAGGGGGTCACAATCCTAACCCTATTGGGGGAATCCTCCATCTGCAAGATGGAGGATTTCTAAAAGTTAGAGTCACTTCAGCTCAGGACACCTTAGGGGCTGTCCTGACTGGCCAGTGACTCCTCCTTGTTGCTTTCTTTGTTCCCTCCAGCCTTGCCGCCAAAAGTGGGGGCCGTGGCCGGAGGGGGCGGGCAACTCCACTAAGCTGGAGTGCCCTGCTGGGCTGTGACAAAGGGGTGAGCCGTTGAGGCTCACCGCCAGGTGTCACAGCTCCTGCCTGGGGGAGGTGTTAGCATCTCCACCCAGTGCAGGCTTTGTTACTGGCCTCAGAGTGACAAAGGCACTCTCCCCATGGGGCCAGCAACATGTCTCTAGTGTGGCAGGCTGCTGGAACCAGTCAGCCTACACAGATAGTTGGTTAAGTTTCAGGGGGCACCTCTAAGGTGCCCTCTGTGGTGTATTTTACAATAAAATGTACACTGGCATCAGTGTGCATTTATTGTGCTGAGAAGTTTGATACCAAACTTCCCAGTTTTCAGTGTAGCCATTATGGTGCTGTGGAGTTCGTGTAAAACAGACTCCCAGACCATATACTCTTATGGCTACCCTGCACTTACAATGTCTAAGGTTTTGCTTAGACACTGTAGGGGCACAGTGCTCATGCACTGGTACCCTCACCTATGGTATAGTGCACCCTGCCTTAGGGCTGTAAGGCCTGCTAGAGGCCTGTCTTACCTATACTGCATAGGCAGTGAGAGGCTGGCATGGCACCCTGAGGGGAGTGCCATGTCGACTTACTCATTTTGTTCTCACTAGCACACACAGGCTTGTAAGCAGTGTGTCTGTGCTGAGTGAGGGGTCTCTAGGGTGGCATAAGACATGCTGCAGCCCTTAGAGACCTTCCCTGGCATCAGGGCCCTTGGTACCAGAGGTACCAGTTACAAGGGACTTATCTGGATGCCAGGGTGTGCCAATTGTGGGATCAATGGTACATTTTAGGTGAAAGAACACTGGTGCTGGGGCCTGGTTAGCAGGGTCCCAGCACACTTCTCAGTCAAGTCAGCATCAGTATCAGGCAAAAAGTGGGGGGTAACTGCAACAGGGAGCCATTTCTTTACAGGAACCCACAAAGTCTGGGTACCTCTAGAATCCCTAGGATGTTGGAAAAAAAGGACGCAAATTTGGCTTGGTTAGCTTATGTGGACAAAAAGTTATGAGGGCCTAAGCGCGAACTGCCCCAAATAGGCAAAAAAAAGGCCTGGCACAGGAGGGGGAAAAGGCCTGGCAGCGAAGGGGTTAAGGACTCTGGTTTCTGACATTTCTTTTCGCAGGTCCCTAACGGTGTCGTCTAAATCAGAGATTCGCATCTCTGCAGTCATAACTCGTTCTGCCACATTCCAGAGATCTTGCCGCAGAAGGTAGACCTCTCAGGGTACCTCGCCCATTCGCCCCTCTAGGGCCTCCCTGGAGGCCTGTATTGCTGAGAGGAGCGCATCGTTGTCAGGGGCTACCGGGGGGTCAGATGCCAGCGGTGGGGGGGTCACCACCTTGGTATATTGATCCATTTTGCCCTGTCGAGGCGGCTTAGGCTCCTTTTCTCTCGCCATTTGAAGACTCCGACAGGCTCCTCAGCACCATCCAGTCACCACCTATCGGACAATATGCTTTGGTGCCCAACAGTAGGGTGAGGCATGGGTGGGGAACTTCTAGCCCCCTTTTCCCCCCCCAGAATATTATTGTCCACCCCGGGTGCCTTGATTTACAGTCCTTCGGCTGGGCTTTCCGTTCCCCGCCTCACTGGTGGGGGAGAAGCATCCCCCTCTCAGCGACCACTCTCACTGTTCTTTTTCTCCCTGTGGCGATATCTGTTCCTCCGCGACTCCTTGGGCCCTTTTACCTCCAGCGGCTAGTTCCTGCCAGCAAAAAAGACAGGGGTCTCACCATCCGTGCCCCTTCTCTTCGTCCTGCGGGCCCTGGGGGCCTCTGATTACTTTCAGCTCCCGCCCGGCACCCCATCCAGCCCAAAAAATACGAGGTCAGGGAGGTGTGGGGTGGGTGAGGAAAAGGGCCCTCTGATGTGGGGGGCCCTATCCGCCCCTTGCGGTGTTGTATCGGGTCCTCCTTTTGCTCTTTAGGGGACCGACCCCCATGTCCAGCTGCCCCCCCCAATGCCGCACAAATGCTCCAGGGGGTGCTCCAGCGGTGGGCCTATTGATTGGAGGACCCGCATCACGGATTATCCTCACCTCTGTCCGCTCCCAGCTGTGCCCAACTTTGAGGCGCCCCACCTCCGTCTGATCCTCCGCAGAGGAAAAAAACCTCAAAGCCTCCCAGGCCGCGCAGCACTGATCTCGCAGCCACCCAGGAGCGCTCTGATCGCTCCGTGGCTTCTTCTCTCTCCTCGATTTGCGGCTCCTCGTCGAGGGAGCACTCCTGGGGGGTCAGTCTTTCTGCCCCTGTGTAGTCCAGAGGGAGTAGGATGTTTTTTCCAGGATTTTGGGCAGAGGCCGTTATGGAGCTCTTCAAAGAGCATCTGTCTTCAGCGCTATCTTGGCTCTGCCCCTAAAATTTTCAGTGTAGTTTGGCACATTTCTTGGTCTCCTTCAGGGGAACCCACAAACTCTGGGTACCTCTAGAATCCCTAGGATGTTGGAAAAAAAGGAAGCAAATTTGACGCGGGTAGCTTATGTGGACAAACAGTTATGAGAGCCTAAGCACAAACTGCCCCAATTAGCCAAAAAAAGGCCTGGCACCTGAGGGGAAAAGGCCTGGCAGCAAAGGGGTTAATGCTTCTATTGTTCGCACTGTGCTGACCAAATGTTTACAAACTGTTTTAGACTTTCTCATGGGAACTGCCTGCTAGAATGTCTTGTATTAGAGATTGCAACTTTGTAAAGGTTGATGCATGAGACAGCGATGTTCCCAGGAACCAACAATGGATGCACTGGTTGGAGTACAGATTGCTACAAGAAAGTTACCTGCAGAGTCTGACAATGGGAACAGGAGAAGAGGAGTAAATCATCAATATGTGACAGACAGTTTAGTTTTATCTTAGATTTTGGTTTTTATTTCTATTGGACTAACTGTAAACGTACAATTTTCTGACCAATGACTGGGTAGGAAGTTCTTTAGGAAATTTTAACTTAGCCTGACTGCACAGAGGAGAGGGAGCTCTTTTCTATTCTGATTTTCCTTGTAGTGGTCCCGTTTGAGGAGCTGAATTAGTTCCTGATGGCTTTATTTCTAACTTTGACTTTGTTGCTTAAGTTTTTAATGCTGAATACTGATCCCTTAGAATTATTTTTTTTTTATTGTTCAAATAGCTTAGATTCCCCCGTGTCTGAGCCATCCCCTTTCACTGCCCATTGCTGAAGCTGACCAGATGGATGTCCAACTGACTAAGAGAATCGCAGCTTGCTGATCCATTTGCGGAGTGGTATAACAAAACGCTATCGTCCTTGTTGTCGGTGTTGTTCTTTTTTTCTAGGTACCAACCGCTATTTTGATAGAGCCATAGTTAGATGTTTTTCCAAATTAACTTTAACTAAATTGTTTTGCCCAAACATGCTATTCAAATCTGAAAGATAGTTAGGGAGCCCTGGAAATGTTAACCAATGGCAATTAACAAATAATTGGCGTTGCTTACCTGTTGAATCTAGATGTATGTAATTTCTGTTGCACAGTTATTTTTGCTATTGATTTGTACAGTAAACCTTGAGGCTTTAGTTATAAATGCTTTAGTTAAATTGAGATTCTTCAGACGTTTGGGTGAACCTATGTTATTCATGTATGTTTATCATTTCGTTTTCAGATTAATTTATGTGACATTCGGATTGTTAGTATAGGGAAATAAACTTTCTAACTTTTACATAAGGTGTGGTTATTCGCGGCCAAATGGGTCATGGTGTTTAAAGATTATTGACTCCATATGAAATATTTGTTTATTGATTCTGTTGAAAGGATTGTCGTTTAAATGTAAAGCTCTTAGTAGAATCACTCCAAGCGTAGTCAGAAGGTCCATCGAACCTCTAACACGTCCCCTTATAAATTAAACTATAAAAAACCAAATAAGGTCAGACGCGCTCACACCACCACCCTCCCATCTGAGGTGTTAAGAAAATCTTCCTTCACTTTTCGAAGCGTTTCCCTGCCATATTGAAAAAAGTATCTAAATGTAATCCTCTGCCTTCAAAAAACAGCTGAGATCCAATATGGGCCTCCTGAAGTAGCTGCTCTACTTGTGTGGATATTCTGCCTTTTGACCCTACTCCTCCCTGTCCTGGCCATTCAATCTCTTCAATTAAGACTGGTCCCGGTTATACAGATCTTCTCGACACCTCTTCAAGGTGTAGCAGCTACATGCAGGACCCAATAGGTACTCAGGGAGCCCCATCCGCCATGCTTCTGCCTAGGTCTCCCTACACTGCAGCAACCATGCACAGTCTCACTGAGCATACACCAACAGGCATACATCTCTTTAAAAACAGTTATTTTTGTGATAACTCAAGGGATAGCCATGCTACTTATCTCTGACATACACTTTCTATTAGTCTAAGTGACAACATTTAGATAAGCAGTCTACATCTATTTGCATTTGGATGCCGTTCAGACTCCATCTAATTATTTGTGGATAACCGCTTTTCAAACGGCGTTGTCTGGTCACGGCTGAGGCAACATGGCAAGTGTCAGGTGAGAGCTTGAGTGTAGCCCCCTTGAAGTGAATGAGGAGGAATGCAAGCTGTGAGTGGGGATCTATGTTACATCCTGGAAGTCGTGGTCAGTGTGTAGTATCCGTGTGACATTCTGCTCCTGCACATCTGCTAACAGGCGGAGCAGGGGCTAGGCCTGTAAACAGTCCAGTCCATGTGGGCAGACCGCAGTACACATGGCTTTCACTTTTCTCATATTTTTGGATTCTATTTCCATCGTCACAGATACAAACTGCAATTAGCTTTAAGTTGGAAAAGAGGGTGGCGGAATAACATAGGCACCTGCAGGCCTGTCTTTCCGAGGCCATCACAGCATCCCTCAGTTGAGTCACAAGCACACTTACATGGCTAAGTCCCTAATGTACATATACATGGGTTTACCTACTCACGCTGTTCACAGGACTGGAAATGGAAATCACTGCATTTGCTGTTCAGTCATAACACATCCAGTCATTTCCTGTGGCTATAAAGTGCTTTCAGTATAAGCACTGCCCAGGGATATACAGGAACGCCAGGGGCGTTCAGTCACCTTCTGCCCTGGATGTTTAATGACCTTAGCCCCCTTCTGTTCCTCCTTGTCCCGTAAGTATACATAGGCTCCATTCCCAGCACTGCCCTTCCTGAATAAATAGACGTGTGTTTGACTCAAGGGTTTGCTCTCCCTGTTCACTCTAGGATTCGGAAGGACAATTTGTGAACGGACTCCCAGGTCTACTTTAGCACTTCCTCCTTTCCTCAGCTGCACTGTGCAACCAGCATCAGAAGTACCTAGCACTTCAGGAAAGAGGCAGAAGATATAGGCCAGGAGCACAGTGCACATAGGGGAACAACCAGGAGCAGCAGGTCAGCGTGTGATAGCCTACATCAGCTACCACCAATGCTTGGTAAGGGACCCAAAGAACTGAAGCCTGGGTCGGGTACATGGTCTACAACACTGAAGGAGCAGAGCACTTTTATACACTCTGTACCCTGTGTTGCCCTACCACCCCACATCTTTCTTCTGGGCTCAGTGCCCCAAAAGATTGTTATGGGCCCCTTGTACTTTTTGTAATTGTGTCTCTCCAGAGCATTCTCTTCCCATGGGTGGACGAAAAAGCCATAAGCACCCTGTTTGCCAGCCTTCCTTGATAGCTCTTAAGCTATTGGCCTACCCTGCACATAGTAAGCAGAAAAGAGCTTGAGAAGGGACCGTGTTTGGTTTAGACGTAAATGGAATGGTTGAGGTACTGTTCAGAAGGCAACCTACTAAACACATTCAATATTGCAAATGACTTTAAACACCCACAATGAGGCATACTTGAACCAACAGGAGAGCCTCCAAAGCCTTTAATGCAACTTTAGCCCCGTAGCAATGACCAGATGGAGTTAATGCTTAGTTTTTCCTCTGTCTCTGCCATATGCGATTTTGCCCTGTAATACCGTGTTATGCTTTTATCTGTTAGATGTCTTAGTCTGTTAGATCATCGTAGATCAGTCACCGCAGTACAGGCCAAATGAGACTGAAAACTTTGGCAAAGTGATGCACTGGATGACTAGCCACTTGGCAGAATGTTCTGCCTAGGTTACCAATGCTTGCCTGGCAGACTACCAAATCAGAATTACATTGTAAGGAATCTGACTTTAACCTTGAGGTAAGTATCATTACGACTTTCTATTATCTTCTGTTAGAGTCTTCATTCAGCTCAGTGTCGGTCTAGAATGCTTTGAACTGCAGTTGAAACCTTACAGTGATGATTAAAATGGCTTTCAAGACCATCCTAAAAACCATTATGCATACTCCAACCCCTGCTGCCTACTTTGCTCTGCCTTGCTGTGAAGACATTACAGTGAACATTAAAGCAGCTAAGTAGACCACCGGGAAACTATACATACTTGTGTCTTTCCCCCTCACGGTCACATGGCTTTGGCAGTGGAGCCTCAGGTTAGAAGTATAATTTTCCCCAACACAGCTCTTTTTGTAAACAAAATTGAATTGCCGATGGGTGCACAACTCACTCACTCAAATATTCTGTATTTGGTTGCAGGTAACCGTAAAATTTACATAAAACACTTGAAGTGTAATTGAAAACGCTTTATGAGAGAAATCTCCACAAAACATAAATTACTAAAAAAAAACAGCTGTGAGAAATTGGAATATTAGTTGAGGGAGGTAGATATCCACCTCAGGTAATAACCATAATAATTGTCAGTGTAAACCCTCAAAGTCACTAAATTAACTTGAGCTCAATCCCCTTGTAGCTATGGCACAGAGCAAACAGGCTTAACCTAGAGGCAATGTATAAAGCATTTATGCAGGACTAAAACAGTAATAAGTCAAAATGCAGGGGGGCGGAGGTGAGTTGGCAAGCAAGATGGCTGCACATTCGTGAGGCTCCTGCAGTCCGGGGCCTTCACCTATCGAAATCCTGCCCCAGAAATTCGAAACACGCATTCCTGCCTAACCGCCCGCGAAGTGGAATATGCGAGGAACATTACGCTTCATTTAAGTTGCTCATACTTGACATGAAACTGGCCTTAAGCGAAGCGGACCCTCAGCGGACATCTGTGGAGTTCCGGGCCTGAAATAGGGGCCAATATAGGGTGTGGTCCATTCGCTTAAGCTGCACGCATGGTGTTGGATGGAGCTGAGAGCCGTGCAAGAGAGACCCATTGCCCCACAGAGCAAGGGTAACCAACTTCGAGTCTGTGACCAGCGCAGACAAACACCAGGAGACGGTGAACAAGAGGAGGACTGTCGGCACACGATCAAAGACTTGGGGGAGGCCCTCGAGTATCACGGACTGCGGTGCCCCTGCTCATCTGAACGGAACCCGTGCATGTGGTGAGTGAAACAGTGGCACTGCAGCGGGCTTGCACCTACATAAACATTTGCCCCTTGAGGATCTTTTGTGGCCTGGGGGCTAGATTGCCCCTCTATATTTGTTGAGACTGCTGCGGGCCTAGCCTGCGATTCTAGTTGTGGCGCAAGTGCTGCATAGCATGCCTGAGGCCCAGAAAGTATGAGCCAGAGCGGAGCGACAGGCTACCATGGAGTGGGTGACCCGCGACGTGGTGCTTATTCTGACTGGGACTGGCAAAAGATATACTGGCCACATCGAGCATTGCAAACCGCACAATGCAGCAACAAGTAAGAATCGCACCAACTTATCCCTAAGCATTTAAATTGGCAAGCTGAGACAATTCTAACTCTCAAGACACTGTGAAACTGCAATGAGACTGCCAAACTAACCATTCACCCCCACATAGAATATGCCACGAAGTAGCGGGGACCTGTACTATGGGACGAGCTTGACACCCAGGTGTGTGCATCACCCCTCTCGCTGATTCTCCATTGATTGTGTTGACCTCGGTACCTGCTTATTCCATTTTATTTACTGTCACTTAATTGAAGAAATATGCTGTGATCCTCTTAGAGAGTGAGAAAGAACTTGTGACCCTGTTATTCTGCTGGTACCTGTATCTGATCATAAAAAAGCAAAACACTCCACCATTCCACGAGGCCTGGGTCTGCTCGTGCCCCTTCTGTGGAGTTGTGGCAGGACCCCTAACCTTTGCAGCACTCTGCTCAACGCCTATCTCCTGAGGATGCCACGATGTCACAACAACCAATAGCGCAGCTCCTCTGCCCCTTAGTGACTGTCTGCCACATTGACAGCATCAACGCTATTAGCTCCATTGACCATTAATATGAGAAAAACAGACGGATGGCAAACTAGACTTCAGTTTGACTCCCACACATTAGCCCAGTCCCAAGGGAGCACTTCTGACCTAGCTGCCACTGAGGACCTTGCAACCAGTGGAACCACAGACATGGAAGATATGAAATCCCTATTGGTGGCTATGCAGCACAGCTTGAGGTCCATCAAAATGAAGATGGATACTATGTGCACCAGAATGGATGCCATCACTCAAAAAATAGAATGGCAGAACGGACATCTGACGGAGGTGGAACACAGAATCTCAACAGTAGAGGATACCATCACTGCACAGGGGAGCAGCTACTGAATATGGAAAAAGAACTCAAGGTTATCCCTGGAAAGAACGAAGATTTGGAAGCCAGTTCAGCAGAAATAAGTTGTGCATAGTGGGAATCCCCAAATCAACTGACACAGGTCATATGGAGGAGTTTGTAGAGTGCCTACACACCACTATCTTTGGTGCAGATTCCTTCTCCAACATGTTAATAGTCGAACAAGCCCATCAGGCACTGATGACCAGAATGCCGCTCGGAGCACCACCCCGCACGATAATTGCCAGACTTCTAAACTACTGTGACAGAGATACTGCACTGTTCTTGGCCAGAGTTAAGCGGACACTTCAGGGCAACATAATATCCCATTATCCGGATTTCACCATTGCGGTACAAGAAGCACGTAAGAAATGTACCCCTATTAAACCAAAACTACGACAAGCCAACATCTCTTACGCTATGCTGTACACGACATGCTTACTGATCTCCCATCGCAGCAGAGATCATGTCTTCACCTCCCTGCAGCAAGCTGGAGACATTTTTTAAAATGTAATGCTGCAAAATCCTCCCTGCCGGCTCAAGCATCGTCTCAGTCCAAACCCTCATCCCCAAACAGGATTAACAACTTTTACATCACAATAATGGCTGCGACTTCACAGCAGCTCACAATATGCAATCAACTTGGATAACCTGAGAATTTCTAGAAGCTGAAATCCAGTTTACTACTTCAATAACTGACATATGTACATTCAACTTTTCCAAATTGCGTACTGGTAGGCAGCACTTCCTCAATAAAAGCTATGATCATTACCAGTACAGATCCTACCAAACTTTCTCAGCACAAAATGTGGTACCCAGAACACCCTTGTTATTGCAAGGGGTTTCAGCACACTCTCATGATGACCCTATAAAGGATACCCCTAAGATTGCAGGGATTTCAACCTACTAGACAGGATGAATAATACATCGACATCCCATGGCGCAGCTGGCTGGCATATTCGCGGCATTATGGAGGACCATGGACTAATAGATGCCTGGCACATGATGCATCCGTAGTTGCTGGAGGGGACATTTTTGTTTCAGGGGTATGTTCTAGCTAGTCCACGTTAGACTGTTGGATCTTTCCTCATGGTGATGGAGAGGTGGGTGCATGAAACAAAGCACTTAGGCCCTCATAATGAACATTGGCACCTCAGCCCGCCATGCCGGTGGCGGCGGTAATGACTGCCACAAGCATGGTGGGCTCAGCCACCAAATAATGAAGGCTGTGGGGACCGCCAAAGGCGGCCTTCCACCACCGCCAGGCTACCACCAACAGGCAGCCTGATGGTGGCGGAAATTGCTGCCCTCTGGATAATGATCCCTTTTCCTCCAGCCTTTCCCTGGTGGGTTCCCCCGCCCGGGAAAGGCTGGCGAAAGGGGTGCTCCGTGGTCCACCCTGGGGGCTCCCGCACTGCTCATGCACTTGGCATGGGCAGCGCAGGGGCCCTGTGCAGTGCCCCGTTGCGCAGGTCACTGCCCGATTTACGGGCAGTGATCTGCGCGAAGGGTTCTGCTGCACCCGCCGCACACCAACATTGGCGGCGGCTCCATTTGGAGCCACCGTCAATGTTAAGGGCCTTTTCCCCACCGGCCCAGTGGGTAAAACATGCGGCCGGCGGGGGGGTCATCGGCTAGCGGTCTTCTGTTGACCGCCAGCGCTGATCTGCCGAGATCATAATAAGGGCCTTAGTTGGTACATACTCTGATCCCTCCCCAGTCATTTTGACACTGTACCAACGACTGCTTTCTCTCCCCTTGCATTGTGGAGGCTTCCTCTACGCCTACTCTTTTAGGCACGCCCTTTAGGGAAGAACTGTGATACGAAATACAAGACTTTTTCAGCAGAAATAAAGACACAGTACCCAAAGTAAGCTGCTCTGGGAAGCATTTAAGGCACCATTGTGAGGCCTCCCCTTGGCGGGGGTATACTATGGGCCATTAGAGACACGCTTAAGATCATAGAGACATTAAATCACTAGAAATCAGGCTGGGACACCTAATGGTCAGGGAGTGGCTAACCAAATCAAAACTGCCTTGACTGATTTCCAGTTCCAGGAAGCTGCCGAACGAGAATGTCTCTATCGAGGCACGAGCAAGGGCACATGGGGAGGGGAAAGACTAGTCCATGCCTTGGGTACCATCATACGCACACCCAGTTCCACAATGACTATACTCGAGATCAAGGGCATGGATGGAGCCCTCTTAAGTGATACCCCAGACATACTGCGGGTGTTCGCAACATTTTATAACACCTTGTACACCACAACAGGACAACGAGCACCGGATGTGGATACCTACCTAGTAGATGTAGTATTGGGTTGGCTGAACGATACCCAAAGAGAGTTCCTGGTGGTGGATATTGAAGACGATGAAATCAGAGAAGCAATTATGCAGCTGCCACCAGAAAAGCCCCCGTGCTGGACGGACTGCAGGTGGATTTGTACAAGCCATCCCCCGAGATTTTGATACCGATGTTGAAAGCACTTTACAAGGAAGCGAAACAAGATGGCATCCTACAGCCCACTTTACTGCAATCTAATAAGCCAGCAGATGCCTGTGACTCCTATAGGCCTCTGTCGCTAATCAACTGTGATGTCAGGATACTAGCAAAAGTACTGGCTAATCGACTTAGCCTCTTGATGACATTCCTAGTCAGACAGGACCAATTGGGTTTTATCCCTGGGAGGTCCACTTTCCACAACCTACGCACATTATTTGTCTTGCTGCAAACAACAGATCAGGACCTATCCGCAGTGGCAGTTTTCCTTAACACCACCAAAGCTTTTGATACGCTGGAATGGGTTTATTTAATGGCTGTACTTAGAAGGATGGGCTTCCCCCGATGTACCTTTCGTGGCTTGCTCTTCTGTATTCCGGCCCCACTGACAGAATTCAAATTAATGATGTGAACTCAGCACCCTTCAAAATCACTTGTGGCACTCAGCAAGGATGTCCTTTACCACCCCTACTATTTGTGCTCTCAGTTGAACCATTAGCCGCCAAGCTAGGGCAGTACCATCATCAATACGCCATAAGAGCTTCAGCCAGTCACATATTGGTATTGCTTTATGCGGACAACATCACACTCTATCGTAGGGGCCCCAGGGACTCTCTCTCTCTCTGGCAGGCCGCATATCTCTCATGAAAATCGTTATTCCGGCAAAAATACTATATCCGTTCATCAACATTCCCTTTCCCCCAGGGAGGCATTTCTTCAAACAACTCTTTAGTCAGCTGATACGCATTGCTTGGGGAGACAAACAACCGCAACTGCAATGGGACCTGTTAACACAGCCCTGTGAACGAGGGGGCTTCTAAGCTCCAGACATGAAACTGTATTATCTATCTGCCCAGGGTCACTTTACTATTTATTGGTACAAACCTCTCCCATGCATGCTGCATCTTGTCATAGAACAAGGCTACATGGTACTGCCTACTTGGATGCAGAGTCACACTCCTCTGCCTCCCCAACTCCACAGTTGCCTGCACCAAGGTGGCATGAAGACACCTGGCTAACAGGGCTGGAAAACCACTAGTGTACTCACCCTCAAATCCACTTCCTCACCAACCTACAATACCGGTTACACAGGAGGCTTCCTGCAGCAATATGCTACATAGAACCGGGATTACCACTTGGGGTGATCTTTACAAATATGGTATTTTTGTCACCTGTGAAGCATTATTTGCGAATAAAACACTTACATCGCTTGATATCTTCTCTTCACTGGCTGAGTCAGGATGTCAGGACCGCTACCCCCAGACTTCACCTGGGTACCCCCTACACTTGAAACACTTCACATCCTACTGAATTCGGATGGGCCGTGCCACCTAGTGTCCATTCTCGATCACGCAGCACAACAGGAGGAGGCACATTTGGCAGGTAGAGCCAGGGAGGGATGGGAACTGGAGTTAGGTACCCAGCTCACTGATGTATAGTGGCACTACTGCTGCCAGCAGACAGGGCATATCGCCTCCAGTAGTAGACTACGCATCACCCACTATACATTTCTTCACAGGATGTATTACACCCCGAAGCGGTTACACAAATTTAATCTGCGCCCAGATGCATTAGATGCGGGGGTGCTGAGGCAGATTTCCTGCATTTGGCCTGGTCATGGCCCCAAATTATGAGTTATTGGAGGGAGGGGAGACTGCCTTATTGCTCATGGTATTACAACATATTACCCTCATGCCACTGTGGCAGTCCTACAGTACACAGGGGACATTGAAGCAGGGTTCCATAAATGTGTTTCACTCAGTCTACTTATTGCAAAGAGGAGAGTGGCGTGCAAATGGGGTAGAGGCCACACACCCAAATGTAAAAACTGGCTGCAGGCCTTAATGTATTGGAAAGATCAGCTCACTGTGTGTGCTGAACTGCTACCACCCAGCTCAAAACTCAGGATATTTGGGGACCACTGGAGACTTATCTCCTCACCCAGCCTCTGGATGCAGCAACATATAATAACTAGAGACTCTGCACTGTCTAACCCTCAGCAAATGACAGCCGCAACCCTCCAGCGCGGCTCGACATTGGCTGGTGAGGCTCTCTGACATAGAAAACTGCATGCACCATGGAACAATGTGACTTTAGGGTCCCCTTCCGTATGCACACTATGGATGGAATAGGAGGCCTCAACCACCCCAAGCCCCTCAGAGTGCACTCCCTGAAGCCCTGGGATCATTGGGCATGGGTTAGCTGAAATTAGCAAGTAATGCGATACATGACACAGTACAATAAGCTGACACATGGGTATGTTCTTCTAGTGTTGATTGTTCAATATGCTCTTTCTTTATGAGTAACTTTACAGTACTGTAATTCATATGAAAACACTAATAAAGGAAAATGTAAAAAGAGTCAAAATGCAGAACAATAAAATTCCCGAAATGAATTAGAGACATACTGTAAAGTAAAATGTAATAAACAAACTAAAACCAAAAAGAACAAATAAATAGTGCCAAGGAGCAGAAAGTGCTAATGATAGTCAATGAAAGTGGTGGAACAGGACTGAAATTTAAAACTCCAGGAGGCAGCCTTGGTTCCTCACTGCGATCCAAAGATATTTTGACACCGAGGTACAATGTGTTGCAAATCCTTGATGTGTTGGTAGAAGGATTAGACACTGCATCAGCCTGGTAGGCGATGTGGTGAAATTTTAGCCACGAGGCAGGCTCTGCGTTGATTTCTGCAGGCATTGTTCTGATTTTCCAATGCCCTGGGATTTTCTTCTTTTTGGTGACGTCTTTGTGGCCCTGAGACTTCAGAACAGAAGGCAAGCTCAATCAAAGTCCGTGGAGAGCACTTGTGGGGAAGGCAGAGTCCTTCCAGTAGTGTCAGAGGCCAGCAGGCAGCAGGGCAACAAGCCGGGCAGCAGTCTTTCTCAGCAAAGCAGTCCAGATGAGTCCTTTAGGCAGCCAGTCTGTCCCTCTGACAGAGTTCAGGTGTAGATCCAGAAGAGTCTGATTTGGTGGAGTCAGAGACCCAGTATATATACCCAAAAATGCCTTTGAAATGGGGGAAAACTTCAAAGAGTGGTTTTGAAGTGCACAAATTCCCATTTCGGCCCAGTCCTGTCTGTCAGGATCCCTGTAGGGGCTTATCTGTCATTTGAGGGAAGGCAGGCCACTTGCCTTTGAAGTGTAAGAGAGAGATCCTTCACCCTTCCCTCCCACGGAGACCCATTCAGTATGCAGATGAATGCAGATGTGACTGAGTGTCCTGTGTTTATGGCTGTCTGGGTGGAATGCGCAAGGGGTGCTGTCAACCAGCACAGCCGAGACATGGATTGGAGACAGGCTGTAAGGCACAGATGGCATTAAATGCAGAGAAATGGCCACTTTCTAAAAGTGGCATTTCTAAAATAGCAATATTAAATCCAACTTCACCCGTAAGCAGAATTTTCTATTACTATTCTGTCCATACTAAATATGACAGGGCTACTCCTTTCAGATCCGAATCTACCACTTAAAGTATTTAAGGGCAGTTCTAATGCTGGCCTATGAGAGGAGCTGGCCTCACAGCAGTGGAAAACGAATTTATGAGTTTTCCACTACCAGGACATGTAAAACACATAAGTACATGTCCTCCCTTTTTCTTACATACCAACCTGCCCTCTGGGTTACCTAGGGCCTACCTTAGGGGTGACTTATATGTAGAAAAATGGGAGTTTAAGACTTGGAAGGTGGTTTTAAATGCCAAGTCGAAGAGGCAGTGAAACTGCACAAACAGGCCATGCAATGACAGGCCTGAGACATGGTTAAGGGGCTACTTATGTGGGTGGCACAACCAGTGCTGCAGGCCCACTAGCAGCATTTAATTTACAGGCCCTGGACACCTCTAGTGCACTTTTACTAGGGACATACAAGTAAATTAAATATGCCAATTGAGTAGTTACTATGTTTAGGGGAGAAAGCACATGCATTTTAGCACTGGTCAGCAGTGGTAAAGTGCACAGAGTCCTAAAACCAGGAAAAACAGGATCAGAAAAATAGAGGGAGACAGGCAAAAAGTTGGGGGATGAGCACCCTAAGGCTGTCAGGTCTAACAACCATACACCCTACCTTTATGAGAAATAAGTCCTACTTAGGGGTGAGTTATAAATATCTAAAAGGGAGGTTTAGGCCCGCCAAAAGAGGTTATTTTGACAAGTCACATTTACTATTAAAACCTGCTTAGCCAGGTTACTGTTGGCAGGTCTGCGGTTATGTTATGCTGTTTACATTGTTACTGTAGAGGTTAGCACAATAGGTGCTGCAGTCCACTTGTGGCATTTGACTTACCGGCCCTGGGTGCACCTTGGTACCATGTAATATAAGTTAGATAGTACAATCTGGAGTATATCACTTTTACTATGTTGAAAGGAGGAATGCAAATACTTTATCACGGTTAGCGGACTCTAAAGTACACATAGTCAGAAAAAACAGGGCTCGGCAAAAAGGGAAAAAAATCAGGGTGACCTTGCAGACAGGGCACTTTCCAACACCAACTTAAAACAACTATTCATATACAAAAACAGTGCAATACATTTTGCCAGAGAATTGCATCATAAAATAACCAGCACAACACAATTAAAGCTAAATAAGCTCTGACTGTATGTTTAAGGATTTCTATGCATTTTCTAACACTATTACGAATTAGATAAAAACAAGCCTTTACAAGAGTTTTGCTAGAAATTGAGATATCAGGATTACTACATAATTCCAGCATTCCCAAGTTAGCATTAGCAAAACAAATATGCATGTTTGTAGTGCAATTGCATTAGTATGTGATATATATTCTGTAAAATGAAAGGCATATGTATGCTATAACACATATGAAGGAACATTTAGCTAGCAAAGTCACTGGGCTGCAGACCAATCTGGTGTTTATTTCACTCTTGAAGTTACTGGAGGTGGTGCATGCCTGGCTTGTGTTTCAGTAGAAAGTAGTACAACTAAGTGTGAATTTACCCTTTGAAAGATTTGGATGGCTGGCGAGATGACTATTGTTCCAAGCCACCCAACCTGCCTAGATATAACGTTTGAAGTTTCTTGTATGTATCAATTGAATACCATGTTGAACTAAATCGCAAATGGTAATGTATATTTGCAGGCTACTTTGAACATTCATGTCCGATTTTGTGTGATACAAAGGTTTTTCACAGAAAACAAAACCAAGTGTGGCTGCTTTAGGTAGAAAATCTGTTACAGTTCTCTTACCTCCCAAAAGCCAGAAGTTAATCCCACTCTGGTAAGTTGCAGAGTTTAATAAAAACATTGAATCTAGAGAAAGTATCATATATTATATTGTTTTAGCGAGCTTCATCAAAGTCAGAAGCAGGGTCCCTGCATGGATTGGGTCACATATCACGTGTTGTGATTTGTATTGGATGGTCACCCTGTTGATCACGTGGGAAAGGTATAGGTGCATGTTTGTTTTGAAAAGTCATTTTCATATAGTATCTAATACAGATATGTTCTGTGCCTCATTAGGTTGATGATGAATTGGGTGTAGAGTCAATTTGAGTTTGGCACGGGGGTTTGCTCCGTCACAAATGGATATCCCATCTGCTGTATTACAAGTTCCATTATATAAAATGGAACTTGTAATAAGGCGGACAAGTATCCATAATGTTTGTGATGGAGTAATTCCCCCCGCCAAACTTGTAATAAGGCCCATACTCCTCAATAACCATCCAATCTGCTTTTAATCTTACCTGCAGTCCCCGCTTAATAAAGGTGATATACCGGGGAAAGACAAGGTATTTTTAATTCCATAGTCTGGATATCTGTCTTATCTAGTAGTTTTTATCTATGAGCTCTCTTCTGCTCTGAAATCTCTCAGGAGGGGTGAGTCTGCCCTGGTGGTATTATCCTACCATGGTGGGGGGGAGGTCGCCAGTGATGAAGCATGACACTATTGGGTGTGTGATGCTTCCTCTTCCATAAGAAATGGGTCAGGGGACTCTGCAAATTACCCAATTGTGGTTAACGTCTGGATTTTGGGAGGTAAGAGAATTGGAGTACGTTTTGTACCTAAAGAAGCCACACTTAGTTGTGATTTCTGGATGCTTTAGAAGTATGTGTGGCTGTTCCTACCTCCTCTTCACTCCTGTTTGTTAGTGGCAAAGGTTTTTCACTTCTGATGTATTTCAGCTGCTATATTTTATTTACCCTTATTTATATGTAATCCATGTACTCCCACTGGGCTTCCAAATAAGTGGAAGCTTGTCTCTCTTGAGCAGAGTCCAAAATAATTAACTTGTTGTTTGGAAGTGACTCTAGCTAATGCTTATTATTTTCATATGAGTACGTTTGACAGTTGTTTCTTGAAGGTGGGTACTAATTTTTGCATACTTGTGGATTACCTAGGGAATCCTCTACATACCCAGAGTTGACATTGTAAATTGGTTTATTCTCATTGTGGATTAGAGGTACTCAATGTTCAGTCTTTCTCATTGACAACATGCTCCCAGCTATCTCCATCATCATTACAGTAATCTGTTAGTCCTCACTTTGACAGCCCCTTATACAGCCTTCCTATTCTCCTGGTTGTCAGTTATTGACTACTGCTCACTTAGGGAGTTCTCACCCTTCAATATAGCGATGCTGAATACATTAGAGCTCTGTGTCTAGTGCCTTCTAAGAAACCTACTTTGGAGTACCTAGATATCAAAATCATGTTAAACATCTAACTAGTCAGGTATGGTTCTGCTTGACAGTTTGTCTCGTTTGCCAATCTGCCCAGTTCACCCCATACACCAGGCTGACACCTGCTGAAGTAGGCATATGTTGTGTGGTTCATTGACTCTACTTATCTGTTATGTACCATCTTGCATTCTGTAAAGCATATAGCACTGTTTACTAAGGTAGCATTCTCTTACCGTGCAACGTTGCCCAACAGAGTCAGTTTCTGATTACTGTTGTGCTGGTATCCTGCACTAAGTATTTTGGTCCAAACTGCCTGACCCCTGACAAATAATCACCCATCCACATTTTATTTTGCAGTTATTTTGCAATACTTATTTTCAAAAGACTTTCAGTGCTAAATAGTTTAACTTGTTTGCATTCTTTTTCAACTCAGGTCACAACATCAGAAGCGAAATTCCGTTCAACATCACACCTCCTATCGCACTGGTTATTGAGGGCTCAACGTATACAAAGTAATTTACTCAGAGATATAAATTGCAATAAAGTCCTCCTGTGGCATTATGAAGGCGTTGTGTATCACCAAAAATGTGCTTGCACCTCTTTCCTTGAAATCAAGTGGATGAGGATTTACAATATGGATTTACTCGGTTAGCAGTAATGCTTCCAACAAGAGGAACATTAAACTATACCCACTTTTGTTGAAGTTCTTTAGATCGACTTCTGGTGTGATGCACATCTTTTTTATTTTAAAAAGCAAATTAGTTTTACAGCAGTAGATAGTATAGACTACTCATTACTAATGTCAATTAAAGTGATGCACGCTTTGATAGAGTTTCGTGATGATACTGCATAGAGTGCTTCTACAAATTACAGCGTAGATTAGAAACATTAATTCAAACACAGTTTGAAATTCAATAATATAGCCTATACCGTGGTGACAAATGCAAGTGGGAATTATGGACAACAGCACTCTATATTTTAGCCACAGAAAGAAGTCAATATATCTTTTCTGCAAGACAGCTGTCATACCCATATTTTGCATAATTATGCTAAGCATTGACTGCTTTTCCATTGATGCTAGGCATTTATTTGCCAATTCTAGAATCACTTCTCTTATGCAGAAAACACACCCAAATTCGTTTTTTTTCTCGTTTTTTTGGACTTGAAATTGCATTCTTGTAGCAGCAAGTGCCACATGTTTGCTCATTGTATTTTCAGCAATGAATGGAACACTATAGTTCTGTACTGCAACGAAACCTAATTTTCAGAGCCAAGGATAAGACAAAACACCATGTTTTATCCCAGGGATTCATAAGTGTTGGTACCGAGAGCCTATCCCCCAAGTCTCAGAGGATTGTTGCTCAATGGCGGCCGGCAGCTTTAGGAGGGAGTGGGGCGGGCGGGAAGCACACACACACACACACTCATTCTTTCACACACAGACACGCACGCAAATCCATTAACAACACTCATAGCATTCAAACATGCACGCACGCACCAAACATTCATTTTAAAACATCACACACACACACACTCATTCTTTCACAAATGCACGCACATCCATTACCACTCATAACATTCAAACTTGCACGCACGCACCAAACATTCATTTTGAAAGTTCACACACCCTCATTCTTTCACACACACGCACATCCATTAACAACACTCATACCATTCAAACATGCACGCACCAAACATTCATTTTAAAACATCACACACACACACACACTCATTCTTTCACTCACACACATCCATTAACACTCATAACATTCAAACATGCATGCACGCACTAAACATTCATTTTAAAACATAACACACACACACTCATTCTTTCACACACGCACGCACATCCATTAACAACACTCATAACACTCAAACATGCACGAGCGCACCAAACATTCAATATAAAACATCACACACACACACACACTTACCTTCAGCCTCGAGGTCCCAGGAGGGCTGGGCGCGTTGCCTTAAGGTCAGCCAATAAGGGAAGGCAGCAGTCAGAGCCTCGTCACAGAGTGGGATGGGGTCAGTGAGACTGCTGACCCCACCCAACTCTGTGACAAAGTGTCACTGATTGACACTCGCCCTTGGCGCTTCAGGGCTTAAACCTGAAGCACCCAGGGCGAGTGTCAATGGGTGACGCTTTCCTCGCCACCCGGGGGAGGGCCTCCAGGCACCTTTGCTGAGCCGAGGAGGTCACGCCCATAGGAGTTGTGACCTCCTCAGCCCAGCAAAGTTCAGCTCAGGCAGCCAGGAGTCTGCACAAATTGCACATGTCTCACTCCTGGCTGTCTGAGCTGAAAATGAAGAGTGTCTGTCAGGCTGACCTTTGTTCAGCCGAAAGACACTCTTCATGAGGGGCAAAAGGTGGAGGGGCGTGGCCCCTCCGCCCTAAAGGACTGGCAGCGCCTGTTGTTGCTTTCTGATTGGATAAGATCTTTTGGTAGAGCATCCCCCTTGGTGAATGCATGCATGTTACAAAGAAGAAAACATACATTATGCAGAAAAATGAAAGGCCAAGAGTGCCTCGTTAGACACAATCACACGAGTGCACCTGTGGCTGCAGAGACAAGCTGATTTCGCCATGCGTCTTATGTGACAGGCAGTTCACAAGAGACGAGAGGCGTAGGGCTACTGACAGAGGATGGGTGAAGATGAGGCAGATCGGCGGGCTCAGGAGAATGATGACAGTAGCCTCAAAATTGCCAACATTTTGGAACACATAAGAGGGAGAGTTAGAGGAAGAAATGGAAGTGT
Organism: Pleurodeles waltl; assembly: GCF_031143425.1. Lineage (NCBI taxonomy): Eukaryota > Metazoa > Chordata > Amphibia > Caudata > Salamandridae > Pleurodeles > Pleurodeles waltl. The sequence continues at coordinate 265,299,145 of NC_090443.1, read as the reverse complement.
TTGTAAATCCCTCTTTAACTCACATAGACCGGAGGCAATTTTAAAAAGAAGAAAGGTAAAATATGCAGATTTTTGCCTAGATAAATCAGGAGTGTCTTATCTAGACCAGGATTGTTGGAATGTATGCAGCATAGTGGAAGAGATAAAGTACAGAGAGGTCCCTGCAGGGGACCAATGAGAGGTAAAACTGGTCTACAGTGAGGCAAGCTTGGAAAACCTATCTGAGGAAAATAAAGTAATAGGGTTGGGGTATAATTGACACATTTCTTAGTGAAAACACCAGCCACTTGTTCATGTTTTCAGATTGCAAATGGCCAGGAGTGAAGACTTTACTTAGATTTTATGTGCAATCATTTGTATTATTTAGTATCACAGTTCTGCTCTTGCACTATTTATTATTTAGGTGTTGTTAAGACAGCTCTTCAAGTATTTGCTATATTAGGGTTATATTTCAAAGGGGACAAATACCACGTTTTGCTGATTTTCAGAATTTTATTATTTGACATAAAAATGCTGATTATGCCGTTAAAACACTGGCCATGTGGCAGTACTGCATTGGAGAGAAGTTAGAAGGAGCTGATGCAAGACACAGGGGAATGATCAGTGAGAGATAAATAAGGTAAGATGATTGCAGGCTGAGGAAAGAGAGGGGTAAAATAACTCTAGGCTGTATATGAAACGAATATTGCAAGTCGCAGAGTAGTTCCATGACTTTACAGACTGCAGGCCTTTATAATATTGTGGAACATTTAAGTGACGTAAAAGATCCTTATTATTACGGTATAGGGTATTTTTTCTTACTTTATATGGGTGGCACAATCTCATTTCCCTCAACAGTATTTGCAATCTTTGGTCTCTTGATCCATATGAAACAAAATGATTGCAAGCATGAATAAGTCATGGAGTCGGCATCAAGAAAATAAAAACAAATATTATATGGCTTGTAAAATGTAGGTTGCAGGTGGCATTTAATATCGACTGCAGTGGAACCCGTGTGGTAATGTGCAGTAGATTTGGCCTTTTTCTGAATGAACTCCAACCATTTATTGAATAACTATACTGACAAATCCATTTCCTTGTCAGCTAACTAACCGCTGTAAATTTCAAGGAACAAATAGTTTTAGGAGCCTGCATTTCACGCTGCCTGCTGGCACCTGCAGAAGCATTGTGATGACTGTTATAACTCATTAAATTTGATTTGTCGTGTTAAGTTAAGTAGTGAAACTTTGCCACTTTCTTATAACAATTGAGTAGTATGGTGAACATTAGGCTGTAATATGAACTTTGGAGATATTGTATACATATATTAGAGGCTTCCATTTATTATTAACATGTCAGTTATGCAACATAACATATCCGAGCCTCTTGTGTGAACTTTTTCAGGGACCAAAGGGTAGAACTGATCTACAAAGTACACTCTTAAGCATGTGATCCTCGGGGTGGTGAAGTTGAGTAGACTAAGGTTTACGCAGGTCGGTAGTGTGCGTTTAAATGCTCAGTTGCTAGTAAAGCATAAACCAACAATAGATTATTGTGCAGCCAGTGCTGTCATTTGAAAAGGAGAACTTACTTTAAGCACAAACACACAACTTAGTACTGTACATAAAAATTAGAGGACACAGTGGTGCTGACAGTTATACTCATTATTGCTTGGTGTGATCCGACAAGGAAATCTAAGACTGACACCAACTTTCCATGTGAGGGGTAGCGTGCCGACATACTCATTGCACAATATGTCAGTTTCCTTTTGGAAGGTTGGGTGTGACTGAATAATGTATACATGTAAATAGCATCTCTAAGATATCTAATAAGTATACGTCTGGAATAGGTACCAAAGAATGCAAAATGAGCAGTGTGGCATGCTGAGGCAAGAATCATGTTGGCCTGCATGAGTTTTTCAGGTGCCCCTAATGATCTTAATCTTATGTAAAGAGGACCGTTTTTCTTAACAGGCTCCCCAGATAAAATGCGTCCGATTAGGTTACGAGAATAGAGCCTCACAGTCAATGATGACAAGCTAGTTAAAGATCGTTATTCGGTGTAAAACCATAGAAGCAATTAGTAAAATACATTATATACAGCATAATCCCGTTCAATAAAATCAAGACATAAAAAAGCATATCTGCGTGTCGAAAGTCAATAATAACAAATTCATAGGTCATTAAAAGTAAATCTTACTAACCCTTGTAGGTGGCAACACCAGTATGAAGCTGGTTTGATGAAAAGGTGCGAGGAATCAATTAGGATATTGTGAACGTCACAGTACAGCACAAAATGCTACTCTCAAGTGACTGCCCCCATTCTTAGACATTCATCAATATTTGCCTAAGTGTGAGACAATACCTATTTTTGACATGGTTAGCCCCCACTTTTTGCCTGGTGTATGATGTAGCCTAAAATTGATAGTGTTCAGGGCCCCTGCTAAACAGGTTCCCTGGGTCAGAGCTCTTTCCCTAAACTGTTATGATGCATTGGCTCAATTGGAGATACCTTTAGCTGCCGCTATAAGTCCCTAGCAAAAGGTACTTAGGTACACAAGGCATGGGGTACTAATAGTAGGCCCCTGAGAGCAGCAGCACTAATTGTGCCACCCTCTAGGGCCATACATCCAGCTGCACCCAGTCCTACCATTGTAGGCTGAGTACTCTGGAGCAAACCTAAACCACAAACTCAACATGACACACTGCCTGTGTGCCCTGTCCACCATACACTACATGCACTATGTGTAAGACACCCCTTTAGCAGTACTTCCAGCCCTAAGGCAGGGTGCACTATACTGTATTTGAGGGCACAGCTGCATGAGAAATATGCCCCCATTGTGTCCTTGCTAAACCTGGGACATAGTGAGTGCACAGAGCAGCCATTTTAATACATGTGCTGGACGCTAGTCAATACGAGTTTCACAGCTACATGATGGCCACTCTGAACCCTGGGTTGTTTGGTATCAAACAACTCAGAATGATAAATCCAAACTGGTACCAGTATTTGATGTATTACTAAATGTACCAAGGGGTCACCTTAGAGGTGCCCCCTGCAAAAGCTAACCATCCAGGCATGGGTTTTGACTAGTTCTATCCAGCCTGCCACCATCAGACAACCAATCTACAACCTTGGCGTGAAAGATCCTTCTCTCTGGGTTGCAGAACAAAGCCCTTCCTGGGTGGAGGTGCTAGCACCCCCTTCCTCAAGAATGTACACTGCTCTGGCGATGAGCTTCAAAGGGCTACCACCTTTGAAACTCGACCTTCAGGCCTGCTGCTAGCAGCAGATGGCTGCCCCATTGCAACCTCCCACTTTTGGCTGAAGCATCAGCGGGAAATTCAAACAAAGGATGTGAGGAGTGGCCTCACCTGGCAGGCAGCACCCCTAAGGTGTTGCCTGTGAGGTGGACCCTCCATTTCATTTTCCTCCATTGCGAATGGTAGGAAAGTAGCCAATCAGGTGTAGAGAAGTGACCCCTGTCCACAGGAAGTGGTCACTTAGTGGGTGTAGCCACCCTAAATTAGATGACCCATTGGCCACTACCAGGTTCCCCCTAAAATTCCCACTAAAAACAGTATTTAGTGGGCATCCCTAGACCAAGAAATCAGATTTGACCAACAGAAGAAGACCAGCACCAGGAAAATCCAAGGCATGAGAACTGTGGACCTGCGGCAACAAAGAAAAGGCGCTAAACCCTTCCTGCTGCACCCAGGACCTGACAATCGCTGCTGAAGAGCTACTGGACAACTAAAAAAACTCTAATGGACACCTAGAGGACCTCCAGGCTTCACAAATCACATAAGAACTCCCTCCAGAGTGGAGGTACCACTCTAAATCCACAAGGAACCAACAAGCCAGTGAGTTCCACTTAACTGACCGGATGCTAACTCTGGAACCAGACACTGAAGCTGGACAAAGCTTCACACTAAAGACCACGAGGACAAACTCTGCTAGTGTGCCAAGTTTGGTGACACTGTACCCTCTAACGACTGAACCGTACCAATACCCTGTGTATTGGTCAGCTCACTTCAGACATCAAGAAGAACAGTCCACCCAGGACTGGAAAAGGATCAGGAGGAAGCCCCAGTCAAGGGACCTCAGAAACAAACTGGCTCTCCCACCAGAGTGCCCTCGTTGTCCTGTAAAAGACCCCTGTACTGACCTACCTCCTGCTTCCTGTGCGCAGCTCCTGACTCTCTGATTCGCTCTGCTGCTGGCCGCCCTGTGCCCTTCACCGAGGAACCATCTGTGCCTTAAGGGTCCCTCACCCCTTGCTACCTCGACAATCTAAGGGGACCCCCAGGATTCACCTTTAAACTTACCTGTGCAGTGCTTTTCCAAATTGTCCCTCACAGTGCCCCTACACCAACTCCCAAGACTTTCTCCCGCTGCTCCCTGCTCGAACCGGGAGCGGCCCGAACATCTCCTGCTGGCACAAGGTGCCCACTGGCGACCTCAACCAACCTGCAAAAGAAGAACTTGGTAAACCTACAGTGTGATTTTATATGTAGTTTTAAAGGTTATCCTCAAATGATTCCTGTGGTGCGTAATCATGCACAAAAAGACTATTTTTATTAAACTTCAAAAATTCATATCTCAAAAAGTACTTACCAATTTTGATAATCTTAGTCTTTAAAATCACATAAGAATCTGAAGTATGTTTATAAATTGGTCTCAAGTTATTCCTTTGAGTGTGTGAGTTGCAAGATTGATGCTGTGAGTACAGCAAATGCTTTGCACTTCTCCAAAATTGGCCTAACTGCTCGACCAAGCTACCTTTAAAATTACAGCATTAGGTGATCTAATTTTTACCCCTGTAAATCAATGTGTGGTTGCCTGGACCGCCAGCACAGTGTGCCTAGCTTTGCACACTACATAAATGGCCAGCATCCTACACTAAGTACAGGAGATGTTTGTGAATGTATAATCATGTATAATAAGGAACAGTTCTGGGAGATCATTATTAAGTGGTCAACCCATATCCACACCGAATATTTGAAGGTACCTTAATAGCAACAACATACTTTCTGATTTTGGAAGTTAATGTTTTTGCTCCCCTTCTCCTGTGGAGCCCCCAATTTCATTCTCAGAAGTCAAAGAAAACATACATCTTTATGGTACCATAGTCCCAAGTATATAATCTAAAACAAAGGAACGGTTATGGTAAAGTTTGCCGTGCTCCGTATAGTTTCCCAAAATCAGCGCACCACTCCCAGGACCAACTGTTCCATAGACATGCCTAAAGCTTACATATAAACATGTTAAGTAGAAGCACCCAAAACTGCAGTCCAAACAAAATTACAACAAAAGAATGTATGAATATACTGTGGAAACTTTCCAATAATTTAGCCCCAAAGTCTCATATTATCGCATCCAACTTGATATAGATTTTCAAAAAGCCAATCCAATTAATTTGATCATTCCTTTTTTCTTGATCGCAGGTTCATAAAGACAGAGACACAGCCAATGTGTTTCATCCCATTAAAACAGAACTTTTTAGGCCTTTGCTTCTGACGTACACTTGTTTGGAGATATGGTCGGATGGGACATTTTTGAGGGGCTCTTGTTGGGACGACTGCCAAAATGAATCTTTCATACTCTGGGAATATCCTAATGGAGGATTTGGTTGTCGGATACTGTTCCTATTAGAATTATGAATATAAGGACAGTCACTTTATGGAGTGACTGGTTGCTACATTTTCTCAATGTTATTAGCCTTGAACAAGTCCTGTTTTAATGAGACAAAAAGCGTTGGCTGTGTCTCTGTGTTTATGAATCTGTGAGCAAGAAATAAAGAGTGATCAAATGATTTGGATCTGCTTTTTGAAAATCTGTATGAAGTTGGATTCAACAGTTTAGGACATACATTTGGGGAAAACAATTCAAGTTATGCACTGATCACAGACCCTTAATGAGAATCTTGTCTCCAGGGGGAGCTAGTAAAAGTTCAGCCAGGTTAGCTCTGTTAGCAGCCAGATCTGAGGAATATACTTACAGCATAGAATATATACTGGGATGGGGAAATGTGCAAGCTGACTGTCTCTCATGCTTACCACAGGATTGGGAAACAGTTGACAAAGATGCAGTGATGAAAAGTGATTGTGAAGGTGCTGTTGCATGTCTTGGAGATGTTGTGCAGTGGTCATAGGGAGCAGTAAGCAAGGAAGAGTGGAATGAGACCATGATGCAGGATGATGTGTTGAGTGATGTAATAAAATTAATAGAATTTGGAGGATGTAGAGAAAGCACACTACAATGGGCATTAAGGACATATGGTAAGGTTATAGAAGAATTGTTTATGGTGGGAGACAGCATATTGGTATGAGGTGATAAAGTTATACCTCCTTTGGGAGTAAGGAAGAAATTGTTTAATATTGCCCATTAGGGGCTCCTAGGGAAATCATTAGCTAAGAAAAGGCTCAGAGAAGATTTCTGGTGGCCTGGCATGGATGAGGGTGTGGTGCATTGGTGGAGCGATGTGATATGTACATGCACAGTGAAAAGAGATTGAAGGTGGGGAAACAATCTGAGTTTGGCAATGTAGGTGACCTAGTGCAGGTATTGCATACTGTGTGGGGGGACTTTATTGGTTCCATGCATGGTGTTAAACAGGAGCTTAGATTTGCATTTGTTTTGATTAATATACACTCAAAGTGGTTGGTGGTAAAATTCATTTAGGAGATAACTACATCAGCTACAGTACGGGTATTATCTGAAATTTTTAAGAAGAAAAGGTTTCCTGTCTGCTTGATTACAGACAGTGGTACAGAACTTACTTCGTTTGAAATGAAAAAAAGTTTGGCTTTTTGTGGAGTAAAACATTGTCGCATGTGTCTTTACAATCCTCAGGCAAATGGAATGGTGGAAAGGGCTAACAGGTTGGTCAAAGGAGCTATACAGCTATTGTTAACAAATAGAGTGAGTGTGGAAAACATAATTGCAGATTTGGTGTGGGGATATTGTACAATTATGAATAGTACAATAGGCACATCACTGTTTTTCTTGATGTTGGGCAGAATACCAAATACTAATCTAACTCCAACCTGGTTGAGGAAATCCATTAATGTTGGAGCGACCTCTCTGAATTCTGTTAGAGACGTTTGTACACCAGGTGATGGAAGGGTGACACAGAAAGATAATGATAGTTCTACAGACCTTGAACAGAAGATTATCACATATTCTGAAGGGAAACTCATAAACATGGCAAACTTCAACCAGGTGTTTGGCTAAAGGTGAAAGCAGGTTGGTTTGTGAAAAGGTTGAGTAAATTCAGGGGCCTATTTCAAGTGAAAGAAGTTCATCGATGGCATGTACTTTTAGATAATGAGGAAAGATGGAATTACTGGAGAGTGGCGAAGTATGGATCTAGTGATTGCAAATTCAGAAGAAATGTGGGACGTGATGAATGTAGTGGATATGTTCATGGATGATGAAAATGAGCCTGTTAATGTTTCGTCTGAACAAAATGAGCAAGGCAATATACCTATATCAGAACTGAATGATATGCCACACCAGTTGAGAAATGATGAACTGGTTTCCTGTGAGAGGGTTGGAGATTGTAATGGCTCTTCCAGGGAGTTAAGACCTCAAAGAGAATGCCAATGTATTTGTGCGACTATGTAAAACTTTGATTTAATTAATAATTTGCTTACATTTTCATTAATTATTTAATATTATCTGTTTAAGTGAGAGGGGGAAGACATGTTGTAATCTGTTATTTATCTGTAGTGTGAACGAGAGCTAGGGTGCTCATGACATACACATTCTGTTCCAATGATTCCATGGTTGACAGGTTAGCATAGGCGTTCCTATCTTTGATAGTTGTGAGGAACTGGCAAAGAGGGAAGTCATGCTTGACCTTCGCTACTAATAAATACTCAAGCCCTTAACCATCATCTTCTGAGTACTTGCATCGCAACACTTTTCAGTCCTACATAGCACTTACTGGCATCAAATGACTTCCTTCTCCTACAGCTAAAACATAACGTTTTTATGCACCGTAACAATGTGGCCGAAAAGTCAGAAGAATCTTTTCACTTCCAAAGCCAATCACAAAATGTGAAGCAATGAGGAAATATGTGCATGTAGCAATGAGAAGATAGTGCCTGGATTTTACGTGCTTCAATGCATTATTAGGACTTGGAACAAAAGTGGTGAATGAAAGCAATTGCCAAATGAAGCAATTGGTAAACATTAATTGCATTCACTCAAACATCAATGTCAGCAGCATAAGCATGTGCAAAACATCATGTACCTATAATTCTTAAACACTATAAGAAGAATATAACATAACAAAAGTAGTGATTTGAAACCTTATATGAATATCCTGCGTAAGGCAGGTATCAAAGATCATAGGGCATCCTTTCCCCATAATGATTAGAGATTCATACAACTACCTGCATCCCCTGTATGCAACGGCACCTAAAAAGGCCATGCAAAAACAGGAGCCAAACCTCTGAAAGTGGGTGCTATAAGGAGGAGTGGAAATGTGGTTGTAAGAGACATGATAGAGAAGGAGAGGTGGAGGGGAGGTGTACAACAAAACTACACAGAATAGTATGCACACAGAATAGATCTCAGATAAATAAAGGCAGATTGGCCACACTAAGATTCAAAACAACTTGGCAATGACCCAGATTGGTCAGCTCAGACCCTCACCAGGGTCCTGAACAATACCCCACACTTGCTAAAGCCTGGGACCTCGGGGACAACTACTCATGGAATGGAACAAATGTTAAGTAAAATAAATGCTATCCTTCGCCTCACTGACCATCTCCACCAACATCCAAGACTTCACATCCATCCCTACAGAGTGCTCCAGTATCTCCATCGGCCTCTATGATGCAGTTAGAATCACCACTCATCAGGATGGCCCAGAAAGTCTTGAGCTGCAGTCTAAGAAATTGGAATATCTTGAGCCATTCATTCTTCTCTGGGGGACATAAACGCGGCTGAGCCTCACTGGTTCTCAAGACCACAAGCCATCCACGACCAGCACTCTGCTGTTGACTTGCTCAGTAACCTCATTGATTTGAAAATGCTTCCCCCAATCAGAATTGCGACTCCTAAGGACTTGCTATTGTTGCCTCTGGACCAAAAGAATGGGTTGTGTGTCCACTGGCCTTTGATTTGGCAGTATGACTGGGCATACGGAATTCCACATTTTGCCAAAAGCAAATGTCTTTGTTCTGGACTGCCAGGATGTGCACCATACCAACGCATCTAGCCTGATCCTTCTCACTCCTGATGTTGAAGGTGAACAATGATATAGCCATTGTCTCACCACTTGCTGTTGGTGTCTGGTGTCAAACTGCTCTGGGGAGCAGGGCCTGAGCTACTCTAACTGGGAGGGTTGATCTCCCTGCAGGTCTTTTGAAGCTTCCCCTTCTGCAACCTTGACAAGGATCTCCGCCTCAGGCACGTCTTACCATTCAATTTAGTCTTCCTCATCTTCTGATACTAGGTCTGATATCTTGCTAAGTTCCAGGTGTTTTCATCATATTTCCCAATTTCAGGTTCTGCCGGGGATCCCCGCAGGTCTTCAATGACTACTACGGAGTTAATTGTGATGTACCTACTCCTGCTTGCTCTGTTTGGGAGGTGTAGAGCTAATATTGGGTCTACAATTCGTCCTTCTTTGCATTGTGCTCTTTCTGTGGCTTTTGGGAGTCCTTTGTGTTCCTCTTATTCCTTCTCACCGGTCTTCTGTTCAGATCATGTTCCCATTGAAGGTGGTGGTAGAGGTGTTCCTACATTTTTCCTGGGCCCTCATTATGAGATTGGCGGAAACCAGACCGCCATGCCGGCGGTAATAGTGATACCGCGGCCAGGCTGGTGGTTCAGACTGCAATATCAAGACTACGACGGTGAACGCAACGCAACGCAACACTGCCAACTTAATGCCAGTACCACCACTGCAGTCATACCACTGCCGGTAGCCATCTTCAGGCTGGCGGGAACCAATTTACCACCCATCATATTATGAGTCACCAGACCACCAGGATTTCTGGGTGGTCTGACCACCGTGAAAAGCCTGGCAGGAACAGAAAGTATAAAAGGAGACACTCACCTCCAGGTACAAAGACACGTCTGCGGGCTCCATAGCAAACAAACTGCAAGTCTTCCCAGCGTTGCATCTCACCATACACCTTTAGGACTAACGATGACGACAAAGACGACAACCGTAAGTACCCCCCTCCCCACAGCACACACTGGAGGGAATGGCAGTTATGCACATCCACACAAAACACACACATCCGGCACGGACAGTGAAGACCACACACACGCGCAAACAAACGTACCATACCAGCACACACATCTACACACACACAAATGCACACACAAAATACACAAAAGCCAAGTACCTAATACGCACACAACGTCAAACAGACATGTGCCAAACACACAGCACAACACACACAAGCACCTCCAACACAGTCATACACATCCATACTCAACACCACATAATCACACAACGACAACTACACCACAAGCACTTAAACGCAGTCATAGACAGGCACGTTGAGCAATACGACACAACCCCACAAACAAAAAGCTGCATGTAATAATGTAGGAAAGCACCCTCTTTTTGGCATGCTACCCCCAATTTCTGCCTCATGTCAGTGTGTTTTTGACTGTGTCACTGGGATCCTGCTCGTCAGGACCCCAGTGCTTATGGTTTATGGCCTGCTTGTCAGTGTGTTTCACTGTTTTCTAAATTGTCACTGGAGTCCTGCTAATCATGACCCCAGTGCTCATGCTCTCTCTGTTTCTAAATTTGTCACTGCATACTGGTGACTCAGTATTTCACTCCAAATTGGCATACTGGTCCCCCTTATAAGTCTCTATTATATGGTACTTAGGTACTCAGGGCATTGGGATTCCAAGGGGTCCTTATGGGCTGCAGCTTTTCTTTTGCCATCCATAAGGAGCCCATACAAAAGCTTCTACAGGACCTCCTTTGCAGCCTGTGTGAAATGGTGCATGCACTATTTCACAGCCATTTTCACTGCACCAGGTCACTTATAAGTCACCTATATATCAGGTCTTCCAACCCTAAAGGCTGGGTGCAAAGTACCTGTGTGTAAGGGCACCCCTGCACTAGCAGAGGTTCCCCCACATCATCCAGGCCAATTTTCCCGGACTTCGTGAGTGCAAGGATGCCATTTTAACTGTGCACTCCACATAGGTCAATACCTATTTACAGCTTCAAAATGGCAACTCCGAATATGGAAGGTAAGGTGTCTAACAACTGAAAATTGTACCCCAATACTGATTCAAGTACTGGTTGCACAATCCCATGCACTCTGGGAGCTCCACAGTGGACCCCCAGTACTGCCATACCAGCATTCTGAAGTTTTCACTGCAGCCCCAGCTGCTGCCACCTCACAGACAGGCTTCTGATCTCTCTCCTGTGCCTTGAGCAGCTCAATCTCAGGAAGGCAGAACAATGCATTTCCTTTAGGAGAGGGGTGTTACACCCTCTTCCTTTGGAAATAGGTGTTACAGGCATGAAAGGGTATCCTCCCAGAGCCTCTGGAAATTCTTTGAAGGGCACACATGGTGCCCTCCTTGCATAATCCAGTCTATGCAGGCTCAGGGACCCCCAGTCCCTGCTCTGGCACGAAACTGGATGAAGGAAATAGGAGTGAACACTCCCCTGTCCAACACCACCCCAGGGTTGATGCCCAGAGCTCTTCCAGAGTGTCCCTGGGTTTTGCCATCTTGGATTCTGAGGTGGTGGGACACTCTGGGAGCATCTGAGTGGCCAGTGCCAGCAGGTGATGTCAGAGACCCCACCTGATAGGTGCTTACCTGGTTAGGTGACCAATCCCCCTCTCAGGGCTGTTTAGGGTCTCTCTCTGGGTGTTTCTTCAGATTCAGATTGCACGGCTCCAGCAGGAATCCTCTGCATCCTTTACTTCATCTTCTACTGACGGAACAACCGCTGACCAGGAACTCTACAAAACTGCAACAAAGAAGCTAAGATGACTTCTGCAACATTGTATCCTTAGCTCCTACCAGCAACTGCAACAGTTTCCAGGTCATGCATCCTCTGAGGACTACCTTTCTTCAGCCTGCACCAGAAGAACCAAAGGAATTTCTTGTGGAGTGACAGAGTCACTTCCCTGCTTCAACAGGCACCTCTCTGCAGCCATGACCGGTGGCTTGGGTCCCCTCTCCAGACAACAGGTGTGGATCCAGTGACACGGGTGGTGGACTAAAGTGACTCCGACAGTCCCAACGTCCAGCTGTCCAACTTTGGTGATGGTATGGGTTTGCCTCCCCACTCAAGATAGTACCCCCTTGCACCGCGTGACTTGCAGATGCCAAGGCTTGTGTGCGACCTTCCAAGAAGTTCTTCATGCACATCACAGCTTAGGCACCCAGCACTCCATCCTGCGACGCACAGCTTCCTGAGTGGTTCTCAGGCAGCGTGTGAATTATTTGTGTTGTGCTGAATGGGCCTGCTTTTGCACCTTCCTTGTCTCCGTGCTGTGGGACTCCTGTGCGTGCTGTCTGGTCTTCTGAGAGCTCTCTGAGTTGCTGAGAGCCCCGTCTGTCTCCCCTTCCTGGGTAGAGGCCACCAGGTCCCTCCTGGTCCCGGGCAGCGCCATTTTCTGCTGACAGTGGGCTTTGCGTGTGCCAAGGCTTGTTGGCGGAATCTAGCTAAGCAAACGAGACTGCATTCATTTATCTGGTGTAGGACATCTTCTGCACCAACAAGAAGCCTGCACCTGTCTTTGGTGCAATACTGACTTTGTCTTCTCACCTGTGGTTCTTATTTTGCACCTTCATCCAGGTTAGCAGGGGGTCCTGTTCTCCCTAAACTCTTTAGCGCTTCTTGGACTTGGTCCCCTTCTTCCACAAGTCTTCAGGTCCAGGAATTCATTGTTGGTGTCTTGCAGTCTCGTCTGGTTCTTGCATTAGCTTTTATCACGACATCTAGTGTATTTTAGGAAACTTGCTGTGTTTTACTCCTGCTTTCCTGGGCTCTGGGGTGGGGTACATTACTTATCTTTGGTGTTTTCTTACACTCCCAGCACCCCTCTACACACTACACTTGCCTAGGTGGGAAACCGACTTTCACATTCCACTATTTTAGTATATGGGTGTGTTCCCCCTAGGCCCATTGCAACCTATTGTGATTTTCACTATTTGCACTGTTTTTCTGCTGCCTACTTACTGTTTTTGGTTACTAGTATATGCATTGTGTAATTTACTCTCCAATGTATTTTTGGCATTGTGTCACTAAAATAAAGTACCTTTATTTTTGTAACACTGAGTATTGTCTTGCATGTGTGTGAGTACTGTGTAACTGCATTGGTATTGCAAGAGCTTTGCAGGTCTCCTAGTTCAGCCTTGGCTGCTCTGCCTACAGCTACCTCTAGACAGCCTGGCTTCTAGACACTGACTACATTTCACTAATAAGGGATAACTGGACCTGGTATAAGGTGTAAGTACCTTTGGTACCCACTACAAACCTGGCCAGCCACATACAAGCAACAACACACAATCAATATCACCAAACAGACATCCAAACAATGACACAGGTGAGACGCCACGTACAACCAACATACGAAGGAATTCACAGATGCAGCACTATACCCACAGACGCACACACCACCCCATACAATCCCACAAGCCAGCATTCAGACACATCACAACATGCACATGGCACAAGTCATCTACCCAGCGTATGCAACAACACAGACACAATCCATTCACAAACATCACACACCGTTGCACACAGATGTCACACCACCTGTAGAAGGAAAGAAGTACAAGTATCTCATCTTGCCAACCACTACAATGTGGCAGATGTATTCTTAAACATTAGTTTAAAAAATTAACTATATACAAAAAGTGCCAAATGGCAAGTCCAACTTACTCAAGTGCACAAAGCACATAGTCCACATGTTACAGCCCCAACTTGACTCCTGACAGCAAATAGACCTCCACATCATAGGGGCATCAATGGGGCAGGCAGACGCCACAGGGATGTGGGGGCAGGGGTCAGTGGGGGGGGGGGCTTGTGTTTGGAACAGGGGTGTTTCTGTTTGGGCTTGGGAGGGGGGACTTTGGGCCTGGGAGGGGTGGGCTTCTTACTGGGTAGAGGAGGAGAGGCAACACCAGGGGGGCAGTGGAGGAATGGGAAGTGAAAGGTCCGGGTAGGGGCAGGAAGACATGATGCTTAGGGGCAACACAGAGTTGGATAGTGGAAGGGAACAGGTCAAAGAAGGCAAGGAAGACTTTTTTAGGAACACTGGGTGGTCACATGAAAAAGGGATGGGAGTGGAGGTAGAGGAAGTGCTTGTGTGACGTGTTTGTGTGCTGTACTTGAATGCTGGTGTGTGCAATGTGTGCATGTGTGTGGTGGGTGTATGTTGGGTGGGTGCGTTTGGGTCTCTTGAGAGGTGGCGGGAGAGAGAATGGAAGATGTGTGAGTAAATGTTGGGGTGGTGTGTACAAGTGAGGTGGATGTGCTGCAGGGGGTAATGAAGGTAGTCTTGGTGAGTGCAGATGTGGTATGTGGGGTGGGTGTCTGTGACTCTGCTGTTGTGGTGACTGAGGGTGTGAAAGGAATAGTGGCAGGATCTTGGTGTGATGATGCAGTGATAGCAGGTGTGAGTGGTGATGCAACTGTAAGAGAGGAGGTGGTGGTGGAAACAGTGTGGGAAGTGTCTTGTGTTGTGTATGAAGATGTGTGTTGTGAGTGTGCATGGTTGTGGGTCCGTTTGTGGTGCTTGTGTTTGTCTTTCAGCACCTTGTCTGTTGTAGTAGGTGTATGCTGGTCTGTAGGTGTGCGGGCAAGGGCAATTGGGTGGGGAGCTGCAGGGAGGTCGATGCTGGTAAGGGAGATGGCGGACAAGGAAGTTGCTGGGGTGGTCTCAGAAGGGCTTCAACTGCCAGGGAGCTGCCGTCGGAGGAGGAATCTGAAGAATATGTTTCAGTAGCTCCAGTCTCCCTTGTGGTGCTCCCCTTGCACTCCGTCCCATTGGTCCCCTCGGCTCCACTGGTACCAGTCTCCTGGGTCTCATGGGCTGCAGCTTCCCCATTCGCCAGTGCCCTTTCTCCTATGCCAGATGATGCTAATGCACACATACACAGAGGTGGAGAGAGAAGGAGGGTGGGAGAGGAAGAAAGGGAGGAAAGGGTAAATACCTACCCATTTAGTACGCATACTAACAAGATACCTAATTGCCCCTGTCGTGACAACAAGAGCCCATAATACATTTATGAACAATAGAGTCCTGGAAGCCATAACCAAACTTATCACCTATTACCTCACCTCTTCGGCCTAGATACATGATTGAACATCCTACATGCCTGTCAACTGTCTAACTCACTTATCTATCAATTTAATCCATGAACATACTCACCTACATGTCAATCATGACAGGATGAAACAAATTAGAATTCAGAGGTACTGTGTACACAAATGATATGATAGGCATGTGTGGAATACATTGTATAGAGATGTCCAGTCATATTGCAATAATACCACTTTCAATGTACACTACACATACTTGTCATTACCCAAATACAGTGCCAACAAGATCACTTTGGATGAGTATGGTAGACTCACAGATTGAGTTTGAAGGCAGTAGAATGCCTCAACATTGGAGTAACTCACATTTACAGTAGAAAATGTGGTACAGTACCACCACATCATTTCCTGTATGTATAGCTAACGTACTGAAGTGCAACAAAATTGGAGTGACAACAAGGGCTGCATACTCCCCAAAATTCATCAGACCTCGAAAATACCTACGTTTAGTAAGGGACACAGTAGACAAGCATACAGAAGTCACCTAACAGTCTGCACTTACCCTCTTGTGGCTGCTGGGCTGCCCTTAAGCGCCCATCCAACTCTGGGTAGGCCACCACCCGTATGCTGGCCATTGGGGGGGGTCAGGGTCTGACGGGCACCCCTTCCACGTTGGGGAGTCGTCCTCAGCTGGGCCTCTGCGGTCTTCTGGGCCTGGTGTCTCAGGTCCTCCCACTGCTTCCTGCAGTGTGTGCTCCGCCTGCTATGGACCCCCAGGGTCCGCACTTGTTTGGCGATGGCTCTCCATAACCCTTTCTTTTGGTGGGCTCTGACCTGCATGGGAAGCATTGAGAAAATGGAGAACATAATGTAGATTATACCTATACAGCTGCAACATTTGGCGACAAACAACATACACAGCCCATGCACATAGCCAATACTCCAAGCACCACATACATAATGTGCATGTAATTCCCCACTTCAAACATCCCATGTCAATGGGCACACACTTTCGCCGTCAAACACTACCCGAAATACAAGTTACCGAATGTTGTACTGACCTGTTGCTCTGGAGCCGCATACAACCGCTCATACAGGGGTAGGACCTGTTCCACCAGTTTATCTAGCTCCTCAGCAGTGAAGGCTGGGGCCCTATCACCTGCAGTGTGTGTCATCATGGCTCCAAGATACAGGACACAGCAGAACACTAAGTGGAGGTGTTTTTTGCCCGAGTGGCATGAGTCAAGTGAGCTGGGCTAAGCAAAATGGTGGTCACAACCGTCGCGGTCATGACCGTCACCACCGTCGGTGATCATCATTAGCACCTGTTTCCCATACATATCAATGTTAACCAATGAGGAGTTGCACAGCGGTTCCGACTGCCTTTGCCATGATGACTCCTGCTGGAGGAACAAGGTCACTTCCATCTGTCCTCTGCATGCAGGACAGGTGGCTGCCATTTTACATATTTTCATTATTTTCCTGTGTTCCCACTGCGTCATTACTTGCATATTGTCACGATAAGCTTAATCGTAAGTAACAATATGTCAATACTCACACATGCAATGGGTGTCAGCTGACATTACTACAGTTGTTTGTACATATGTCTGTATAGATATTTTGTATGGTGAAAAATATGGAAAGTCTTTGTTTATACATCACTACAAGTCCTGTACACGTCCCATGTCACAGGTATGGCAATATGAGGTATTGCCATAATGTCTGGGTAGGAATGGTGTGTGGAGAAATGTGTCTTTCTACCACTTGACAGACAACTTACATGACCAATACTTCCTGATTGTCATATGTCATACATAGATCACTACATTCTGAGATATGTCCAGATTGTTGTTTGTCTCCCTGCCTAGATACCGCCAAATTGGAGTGATGAGGAATGCACCAGTTTACCACCCCTTAGTAGACCTTGAAACCATATAAGACAAATGATGACCCATCAATTGAACTGTCTGACCATCGGGGAACTGGCTGTCGAGTTGGAGCCAGACCTCCTGCCAGCTTCATGAAATCCTTTTGCCATCCCTCCAACAGTGCAGGTGTTGTCTGTCCTGCATTTGTTGGCCAGTGGCTCTTTTTAGGTGACTGTGGAACTGGCTGCAGGGACGTCACAGCCGATGTCCAGTGTAGTGTTACTGGATGTGCTGGATGCCCTACTAAAGCATATGAACAGGTACATACAACATTCATAATTGAACACTGTTAAGGCAGCCTTTTTACAACATTTCAAATATCCCACATGTAATAAGGGCCATTGAGGGGACTCATCTTGCCTTGGTACCTCCGAGGGCCAATTAACAAGTGTACAGAAACCGGAAGAGTA
Source organism: Pleurodeles waltl (assembly GCF_031143425.1). NCBI lineage: Eukaryota > Metazoa > Chordata > Amphibia > Caudata > Salamandridae > Pleurodeles > Pleurodeles waltl. The sequence goes on along the minus strand of NC_090443.1, from coordinate 265,281,554 downwards.
CATATTCGATTAATGTACAATTGGTGTGTCTTGCAGACCAGTACATATCACATGTGACAGCGAAATTCCCTGGTTCGGTACATGATTCCTACGTCCTGAAGAACAGCAAGTGTACCTTCATTGCTACAGCGAGAAAGGACCTGGCTCATAGGTATGTGTACTGCTGTCCATGTCAGGCGTTTGAGCTACCTCCTTACACAGTCTGCACTATGCCTATCATTGTTTCCTATTGTAATGTTCCCATTTCCACACAGGTGACTCCGAATACCTCAATCTTCCCTGGCTGCTGACTCCTGTTAGATATCCAACTACAGATGGGGAGGACAGGTACAATGAGGCACATGGCCGGATGAGGCGGGTGATAGAGAGGACTTTTGGCCTCTTGAAAGCTCGATTTTGTTGCATCCATGTGTCCGGTGGTGCCCTACAGTGCAGACTAGGGAAAGTCTGCAAGATCATTGTTGCATGCTGTATGCTACATAATCTGGCCCTCAGAAGGCACATCTCACTGTTGGAGGAGGGGGACATAGCCGCAAGAGCTGTGGCAGAGGCTGGTGACCTTGATACTGAAGAGGAGGCAGACGAGAAGGAGTCAGATGACAACAGGACTGACCTGATTCGCCAATACTTTCAATGATACTCAGGTATGTGTGATTTAAATGTAATGTGCACTTGAACCATGTTTTGGAGATGCCACTTTGTTCTTAAATGTTGCATGCATCAAGGTGTGTGTGGAGACTACTGGCTTCCATCTTGGTTTCCAAACCTGAAAGGTTGCTGACTTAACATGAGGAGAAGTGGAAATGCATTCCTGCCAATTGCGTGTGATTAATGCTGGTGTCATCACAATTCATCCCTATAGATGTACCCAAGTTTAATGGTCCTAAGTTTGAATAGTTGGGTAAATGTTAGGTACGCTTATTGGACTTCTTCTGTTCTGTAGGCCTATCATGTTGTATTGTGAGCTGCTGTCTGGCATCTACCTGTTTTTGACTACGCAAGGTGGTGTTCTGTAGAGGATGTCACCTATAAGGAATTATACCATTAATACACATGTGTGGGACTGAAAATCCTGGCCTATACATATGTGGCATCATACCCGCTGCAGCAATTATCCTGTGTATGTGAAATACTGTCATTGATTTATAGTAATGGCCTACATGGCTTACTACATTGAACCTTATCCCATGTTTTTTTCCTCTTCAGGTCACATGTCTGTTTGCAATCTGCTTCCGAAATGCCTGTTGGCACCCTTGTCATTGGTTGTTACTACCAAATGATGTGCTTACATACCTGCTGGAGATTCCTGCAACATCTGTCACTCCGGCATTTTTCTTGTCCAGATATGTGTATTTGATTGTTGCTTGTTAAGAGAAATGCCACTTTAAACAATAAAGACACATACCCCATTACTTATGCTCATTGGTTTCACATCACAGTTATGAGGAGTGTTGACATGGTTTCTATGATCATCAGAGTGGGTGGGCCAGCTGTACTTTCCACAGGTCCTGTATCCATTAGCTTTGGGATGATTGGAATTTGGCATTGGACAATCAACAGGGTGTATAAGTGGCACACAAGGGTGACAGTTCAGGAGAGGGATCATTTCCTGGCTGTGGGTTTGGTCTTGTTCTCAGGTCCTGCAGGATGTCTGGATGGTCGACCTCTTTTACGGTGGGTTCCTCAGCTGCAGGGCCAGGGGTGCTGGTGTCCTGTGTGTCCTCTTGCTGGACCTCCATTCCAGTAGTAGGTGCAGATGTAGAGGGTTCAGGTGTCATGTGACTACTGGATGGGGCTCGCTGTTGGGTGGAGGACGGCCACAGAATGATGGTGAGTTCTTTGAGCACCCCAAACATGGAGACCATGGTGGCATTGTGTGCCTGCCACTGCTGCATGGCCTCCTGGTGGTATTCCCTCTTCAGCCTTTGGTTCTCCTGCAAGGTGGTGAATATCTGGTCCATCGTGTCATGGGATTGCTGGTAGGCTCCCAGAACTCTGAAGATGGCTTCCTGGCCAGTCGTGTCTTGTTGCTGCCTCAACCCTTGGCCCATGATTGCCCTTACACTGGTCCTTGCCCCTTGTGCCTGTGCCCCTGGCAGTGTGCCCCGTCCCACTGACACCAGGACCTTCATTGTCTTGGGTTTGGAATGTTGACTCATGGCCCTGTACTGTGGGGCACACTGATGTGGGATTATAGGTGCAGTGCCTTCTGTCAATGTGGTCTTGCCTCGCTATGTCAGACTTTCTCGGTGCAAAGGATTATGGATATGTGTGGGTGGGTGTTATATAGTGCTGTGATCAGGTCTGTGTGTGGTGTGTGTACGTGTATCAGGTGTGGGGTATTAGTATTGTCCAATGTGGTGAAGTGTTCTGGTGGAGGTGCGTTTTTTTCTGCAGCAGTTCGGACCGCCAATGGATTACCGCTGTGCAAAGACCGCAGTGCTGATTTGTGAGTTGTAATTTGAAGGCTGGGATGTTGTCAGCGTGGTGGTGCTGGTGGTGGAACTCTTCTCTCCCACCGTCAATCAGGCCGACAGTGTTGGATTTTTGTCTGGTTTTTGGCGGTGTTGTGTTGGTGACTCATAATACAGCGGTCTTCAGACCGCCATCACTGGCTGAAATGCATTCCTGCCAATTACGTGTGATTAATGTTGGTGCCATCACAATTCATCCCTATAGATGTACCCAAGTTTAATAGTCCTAAATCTGAATAGTTGGGTAAATGTAAGGTACGCTTATTGGGCTTGTCCTGTTCTGTAGGCCTATTATGTTGTATTGTGGTCTGCTGTCTGGCATCTACCTGTTTCTGACTACGCAAGGTGGTGTTCTGTAGATGATGTCTCCTATAAGGAATTATACCCTTTATACACATGTATAGGACTGAAAATCCTGGCCTATACATATGTGGTATCATACCCGCTGCAGCAATTATCCTGTGTATGTGAAATACTGTCATTGATGTATAGTAATGGCCTACATGGCTTACTACATTGAACCTTATCCCGTGTTATGTTTCCTCTTCAGGTCACATGTCTGTTTGTAATCTGCTTTCTGAAATGCCTGTTGGCACCCTTGCCATTAGATGTTACTACCAAATGGATGTACTTACACACCTGCTGGAGAATCCTGCAACATCTGTCACTCTGACATTTTTGCTGTCGAGATATGTGTATTTGATTGTTGCTTGTTAAGAGAGATGCAACTTTAAACAATAAAGACACATACACCATTACTTGTGCTCATTGGTTTTATGGAGTGTTTCACATCACAGTTATGAGGAGTGTGGACATGGGTTCTGTGATCATCAGAGTGGGTGGTCCAGCTGTACGTTCCACAGGTCCTGTATCCATTAGCTTTGCAATGATGGGAATTTGGCATTGAACAGTCAACAGAGAGTATCAGTGGCACACAAGGGTGACAGTTCAGGAGAGAAATCATTTCCTGGCTGTGGGTTTGGTCTTGTTCTCAGGTCCTGCAGGATGTCTGGATGGTCGACCTCTTATACGGGGGTTCCTCAGCTTCAGTGCAAGGGGTGCTGGTGGCCTGTGTGTCCTCTTGCTGGGCCTCCATTCCAGTAGCAGGTGCAGATGTAGAGGGTACAGGTGTTGTGTGACTACTGGATGGGGCCTGCTGTTTGGTGGAAGACAGCCGCAGGATGATGGTGAGTTCTTTGAGCACCCCAAACATGGAGACCATGGTGGCATTGTGTGCCTGCCACTACTGCATGGCCTCCTGGTGGTATTCCCTCTTCAGCCTTTGGCTCTCCTACAAGGTGGTGAATATCTGGTCCACCGTGTCCTGGGATTGCTGGTAGGCTCCCAGAACTCCGGAGATGGCCTCCTGGCCAGTCGTGTCTTGTTGTTGTCTCATCCTTTATCCCAAGATTGCCCTCACACTGTGCCTGTGTCCCTGGCGGTGTGCCCCCTCCCACTGACACCAGGATCTTCATTGTCTTGAGTTTGGAATGTTGACTCATGGCCCCGTACTGTGGGGCACACTGATGTTTGATCTGTCCTTGGGGCACAGGTTTGGGAAGGTGGGCTCTGCAATGGATGCCACAGGGGAGGGGGATTCGGTTGTGGGCAGGGTGAGGCTGGTGGTGGTGAACTGACCAGTCATGCCTGACGGGCCAGGTAAGTCATTCATATCCAGATATCCAGAGTATTCCTCCTCTATTGGACCTAATTCCAGAGCTGGGCTTTCTGTCTCTGTCAATCCTCTGCTGTGTGGCAATATGTGGGATACCTGTGTAATGAGAGGTAATGAGTTGCATTATTGTAATGTACTAGTGGTACGCATGGATGTTTGCCATCATTGTCTGGAATTGGTGAGCAGTAATGGCATTGACATTTTGTGACTACTGATTGTTTTTGTATCAGTTGAAAGTTGCTATGGTACAATTTGGCTCTATAGTTGGTATTGGTTTTGCCTACTGTCATTGCCATGCAGTGATGTGCATTCCAATTTCTTGTTGGTGAAGGGGGGTGACATGGTTATACGTGCAGGTGCTCAAATGTGAAGTGGAGTTTGCAGTCATACAAGGGTAGGGAGTGTTTCATTGTGGTAGTTGTAATACCTGCTTCAGTGTGGGGAATCCATGCACTAGGTGGGCCTGTGAGGGAATGGTATTAGTAGGGAGCTGTGGCATGCAAGGAGGGTATTGGGTCCATGGTGATTTTTTGCATGGGAGGTTGGTGTGAGGGGGTGAAGGGGTGGTGGGGTACATGCTGTACAGGGGTACATGGTGGCCGGGGAGTGTTGTTAACTTACCAGATTCCAGTCCTCCTGGTATTCCCGTCAGCCCATCTGGTTGTAGGATAGCCAAGACTTTCTCCTTCCACGATGAGAACTCTGGGGGAGGTGGTGGGGGCCCACTGCCATTCTTCATGACGGTGATTTGGTGTTGTGATGCCACGGCCCGTACCTTCCCACGTAGGTCCCTTGTTGTCCCTTGTGCGTGGATGGTTTCCCACTTTGTTCACCCTGAAGACGATCCTCTGCTATAACTCAGTTTTACAGGATCTGGATGTCTGCTGGACCTGTGCTCCCTGCAGTTGTGGCTCGACTCTGACGATTCTGTCAACCATGACCTTCAACTCCTCGTCTGTGAATCGTGGGTGTTTTTGTGGTGCCATGGTGGTTGTGTTGTGGGTGGTAAGGATGTGTGATGTGCAGGGATGCTGGGTATGCTGTTTGTTGGTGTGCGGTTGAGTGCTAGGGTGTGCATGTGGTTTGTGGTCTTTCAGTGCAGATGTGATGTGTGTGTTGTGCTGCTCTTGATGTTGTGTGTAGTGTGATGCATGTTCAGTGTGATGGTGTCTGTGGTATCTAGGTGCAATGCCTTCTGTCAGTGTGGTCTTGCCGCGCTATGTCAGACTCTCTGGGTGCAAAGGATTATGGATATGTGTGGGGGGGTGTTATATAGTGCTGTGATCAGGTGTGTGTGTGTGTGTGTGGTGTGTGTATGTGTATCAGGTGTGGGGTATTGGTATTGTCCAATGTGGTGAAGTGTTCTGGTGGAGATGCGTTTATGTCTGCAGCAGTTCGGACTTCCAACGGATTACCGCCATGCAAAGACCTCAGTGCTAATTTGTGAGTCATAATTTGGAGGGCTGGATGTTGTCGGTGTAGCGGTGCTGGTGGTGGAATGCCTCTCTCCCACTGTCAATCAGGCCGACAGTGTCGGATTTTTGTCTGTTTTTTGGTGGTGTTGTGTTGCTGACTCATAATCGGCAGTATTCAGACCGCCATCACTGGCGGTCTTTTGGCTCCTGCTTACACGGTGGTCTTCAGAAAAGACCGCCAAACTCATAACAAGCACCTTGGTGTGCCTCCTCCTCCCTTCCTTCTCTTACCGCTCTTTCTTGCATTGAGCACGCATTGTTTGGAATCTCATCTAGCTCCATTTGTCTGGCTGCTCCTCCTCCGGGTCGCTGCTTTCCTTTGGTTGCTCTTTCTTCTTACCTCCTTTCTTCCCTTTCTTCTGCTTTATTACCTTAACTGTCGTCACTTGTGTTTCATCCTCCTTAGCTTTGGCTTCCGGCTTTGCTGTCAGCTCTTCCTGTGCCTCTGCAGGTGGTGGGGCCTCTTGAGAAGCATCCCATGCTTCAAAGGCTCTGTCTGAGCTAGGTTGTCCTGCTATAGTTGTATTCTCTGGTGGGGCCGCTGGTTCTGTTGGTTCCACTTGAGTGTCAAGTCTGCTGCAGGTTCATTCGTGGATTCTGTCTTCTTCAGCCTGGCTTTTCGGTGTGTTGTCTTCTTTGGGTTCGGTCTTGGGGTGTCCTTCCTGTCGGGCTCAGGATTCTTCTCTATTTCTTGCCATGTAGCCTTCAGAAGGAAGTTCAACCTTGCGTTGGTTGCTGGGTTCAGCTGGGGGCTGGTGGTCCTCATGGCTGGGTGTCCTGCTGCTTCTGCCATTTAGGTCTTCTTCCTCGCTGGCTCAGAGAATTGATTGTAGATATTTTCCTCAGCACCACAGAGGTTTCAAATCTTCTTGCTGCTGTACCCACTTGCTTCATGGCGTGTCGTTTTGCAGATCCTGCAGAACTTCTCCAGGCAGTTCTATCCTCTGTGTCCGATGGCTTGTTCTTTCTTGAAGGTAAAGGATTGTCCTTGGTACCTGATCTTTCCTTCATCTGCTCCCAGGTAGAAGTTTGCATGTGGGTGCCTCAGGCCATCCTTCTCTGCTGCATCACACTCCAACTTCAGAATCGCTTGTCAGGTCCTGTTTCATATTCCGCTTGTGTCTGAGACATTGTCGGGTCCCTTTTCAATGGTGCCATATTGTCTGAGGAGGGATGCAATGCCTCAGTGTGGGATTTGGGGGTTGGTTATCCCCACAGTGATCCTTTTCTCAGTTGATGTTGGTTCCTAAATGACGAACATGTCAAAGGTGTTGTAGGGTTTCTCATCTTTCTTGTCTTGGAAGACCTTCTAGTTCTTCCTGAGAGGCACTTGGGTGATGAAGGACAGTAGAAAGATGAGGCAAGATACAGACACTTGTCAGCTCAACACCTTCGCCCCTGTGACCCCTGATGGCGTTATGCTGTTATCTGGAAACAGTTCCTGTCAACCATGGACCCATCTTTGTCTTTAACTTCCAACGCCATCACCTGGATGGCTTGTTGGTGGGGGAATACCCACCAAAAGGCTTGGGGGCTTCTCCTTGCCTGGTCCCTTCCTTGCCAGTTTCCTTTCCTTCATGCTTGGCTGCACCTGCATGTTTAGGCACTACCCCAGCTAGGGCATTTTTAAATAATGAAAAATAATGCAATTAACATATAGAAATAACGTGTAGGCCTCAGATGAAAAGCCATATTTTAAAAGCAAGTGACAGCACTAGGTTGTCACATTTACCTGTATTAGGTTTTAATAGCTGCAGCAAGCACTTTTACAGAAGCTGCCCTAGGTTAAGAATGTGAAATACTACAGTCCAGTAAAGCTCGCATGTTAAGAAATGCATGATTTAATACAAATGCTAAATTTGACCTTCCCAGGTTTTGCTTTTAATGGTGTATATTAATGTAAAAAAATTTAGTTTAATATCCTCAGAATGTTTCAACACTTAAAATAGTCTTGTTTAGTGAATACAAGAGAAACCTATGATCTAATAAAGTTATGTAAAGACCTAACCATGAACTCTAGTTGCCTTATAGTAAGCAAACAGTGGGAACTCTCCTGAGTTTCTACACGTTTCACATAATTGTTTCATTTGAATGTTGATATCGGTAGACTAGTGGTTCCTAACCTGTGGTCCAGGGACCTCTGGTTGTTGTGAAACCTACTCAGGGTGTCTGTGATTTCCTAGAAAATTAAATAATATCAGCAGATTAATGAAGCGTATATAAATTTAAAAACAAAATGTAAATCAGAATGTTTTAAATGTTCTATAAATGTGAAGGAATTCAAAAGTGGAGGAGAAAAATTAAGTTGGTGTCCTCATTTTGATTTGTGGAAGCAGTACAAGTGCAGCAAACAGAATGTATGGATGACCAGTAGCCTCAACTTGAATTTAGAAAAAGTCAAACCTTCCCTTTAAAATATTGATTTTTTATGTTTGTTTGTGAATTAAATACATAATTAAATAATTTTGGTACTTTTTAACAAATGCTTGTTTTTATATTTTTTGTGTATCGTTTTACAGTTCAAATCATTATAAATGCTTTGGCTGGGGCCTCCTGCTTCAAGTAATGACTCAGTGGGGACCCCGGATTCCAATAGTGATTCATTGGGGGTTCTTAGATTCATCTACTAATTATTTCAGGATCCACAGGAGTCAAAAGGTTGAGAATCACTGCAGTAGACTACTGTTCTTGGACTGCTTAGAAGACGGATGTTTTTATGTTCCCATGAAGACACCGCAAGCTGATTGGATGAGTGGATGGAGGATGGAGACAACTTGTTTCAAATCTTTGATATGAAAACTTATATAGTTGCCTGTTCCTAGAGTAGGCTCAAAAGATTGTCTCTTGACTTCTCTGCCGAGCCCTTTGCTTAGATTTTTCTCAGATTCATTCTGAGAGACATTCAATTTCTCTGCCTGAATCTATGCTGCTCTGGGTGTCTACTGAGCTTCTTGAATGTCTCACTATGGGAAGTTCTACTTGATAAATATTTGAGATTTGATGCTAAAGCTTCATGTTTTCACATCTTGATTCAGAGCTCCTTATGGGTTCTAACTGATGCTTACCTCTCATCCCCCAATCTTAGAACGGGGACTTTTTGATTTATGGAATGCACTTAAATGCTATTGTTCTATTATTGATCATTTATGAATGTCTTAATCGATTTAATTTAATTTAATTGATGAGGATGAATAATGATTCACCTAATAAAAACTAAAAGAACTTTGAGACTTTAATAAAGCTTTGAAATTCACAGCAGCTCTCATCATTGGCTCTGAAGAGAGTGTAATTAAAGCTGTGATGATTAGTTCTCAGATATTGGGCTTGTGGTTGTACAAGCAAGAACCACAGTCCTAATCAGAGTAAGCCAGATACACACTAAAAGATAACCTGTGTCCATCCACTGGTAGCTTGGCACAGAGCAGGCAGGCTTATCTAAAGATGAAATGTGTAAAGTATTTGAGCACCACAACACACAGTAACACAATGAAAATACCACAAAAAAGATTCCACACCAGGTTACAAAAAAAGACAATAATTTTATAAATCAAGGAAGTCAAAATGGCAAAAATCCAATGAGTAAAAGTTGAAGTTATGATTTTTTTTTTAAATAAAAAGAATTCTAGTGCTTAGAATCCATAAGCAGTAATGGAGTTATTGGGTCGCGCTGGACTGCGGCAAAGTCAACAGTTCAGGCCCACCTCAATGGAGCACAGTCAGTGGACAACAGCCACACAGGCCTGGTGAACAGAGAACCTTGATCCTGGTTGCAACAGCGAGATACGGGATGCATATGAATGATGCTTCGAGGGATGCGTCTGTGTCAGGCCTGAAGTCGAGGTGATGCCTCAATTTTCTTTATGCATTGGTGGCAATGCACCAGTTCCAAAGATGAAGCACTGAAGAGTGTTGGTTCTGAGGTGTGATGCACCTGGCACAGTCAAGGGGATGCGTTGATTTCTCCAAGTTGTTGCAATGGTGTTACTCGGTTCCAAGCATCAGGCTCTCAAGGCGATGCATTGTTTCCAAAAGCAATGCAGCGTTTCTACTCCCGGAACAGGGTTGATGCTCCAGTTCTGCTCCAAGCAGACTGGAAATGAGTCTCTTTCTCCGATGCAATTATCTAGGTTCCAGTGAGCCAGGCACAGGAGCAAGGGACTTTGATATCCCAGAGTCTCAAGAAACAGGAGGCAAGCCAGCAAGCCCTTGGAGATCACTCGGGATATAGGACAGAGTCCAGCTCTCCTTCAGCAGGGTCAGAGAGCAGCAGGCAGCAGGGCAGCACAGCAGAAAAGCAGTCCTTCCAGGTCAGCAGTCCATCTGAGTAAGAGTCCTTGATGCAGCACAGCAGTTCTTCTGACAGAGTCCAGTGGTCGGTCCAGAAGTGTCAGATGAAGTGGGGCCAGAGACCCAGTACTTATACCCAGTTGTGCCTTTGAAGTAGGAGTGCCTTCAAAGAAGGGTCTTTGAAGTGCACAGAGGTCCTCTCTTCCCAGTTATGGCTCCAAACTATCAGTAGAGGGTAATCTACCCTTTGTGTAGGGACATGCATTGCATATTCAGGTGTAAGTGTAAGTTCCTCCCTCCCTTCCTAGCAAACAGGGCCATCAGAATTCAGATAAGTGATCAAACACACCTAACCTTCCTGTGTTTGTGAGTGTCTAGAGGGAATGCACAAAGCGTACCTGTCATCCACCCCAAGTATGTATTGGAGAGATGCTGCTGGCACACAGAGCTGTGGGAGCAGAAAAGTGTCTACTTCCTACAAGTGGCATTTCTAAAATAGCCATGTTAAATCCAACTTTACCAGTAAACAGGATTTATCATTACTATTCAATGATATGAAACATGAAATAGCTACTCCTTCTCAATCAGGAATTACAACTTAAAAATGTAATAAGGAACTCCCAATGTTAACCTATGAGAGGAGTAGGCCTCAAAGTAGTGAACAACGAATGTGGGTATTTTTCACTACTAGGACATGCAAAACTTGAAAGCACATGCCCTACCTTTGCGACAAAATGTATGTTGGGAGTATGATACATGTGGCTAAGAAGAGAGTACTCAAACACATGCGGGCAATCAATAAAGCTGATGCTACTTACCCTGTGGTACGTCAATTTCAGAGGGAACAGGGTAGTGACAGCAGTCTATTGAGATATTTCTGTACAGATCAGGTGCCCAGTAAGGGGAGAGGGGGGATAGGGTGAAGAAAATGAGACGTTTCGATACCCTGTGGGTCTTAATAGTGACGAAGAATTATGGACACACATTGGATAAACCGGAAACTGGTAGGGTCCCACCATAGTGGGAAATGGATAGCCGTAATTTGGATAATAGGTTTGCCCATCCATGGCAGTATCAAGAGGGGTCACCTATAGATTTCTTATATTATAATTATTTATCTGATACCCTTATGCTCCAGGGATATCGAAAAACTTAGTTACCACCTCCAGAGGTTACAAGGAATAACCTATAACAAATGAGGACCTGGGAGTTCTAAACAGCTGAGTGGCCACATGTGGGGTGCATAGAGATTTTCCCAATTATTGGGATGATTTGCTTTTTTGCTGATTAGTGTGAATAATTTAATTTTGTATTATGTTTTGTATATTGGAGATATCCCTGTTAAAAGGGGACTATGATTGTAGATAATTATGAATCTATGGATGGATTAATATGAGTCAACCACGTATTGATAAATTGTAAATTATAGGGTTCAAATCTGTTTAAAAATGGCCACCACTGTATGATCCATTGTGTTGTGCATTTTTTATGTTTACCATTGTCCTGCAGCGTAATGTAATGAATTGTAACTGAAAGAGTTTTAAAACTGCAGGAAGTGCTCGGGATCTTGACATCGAGGAAAGCGTGTAGCCGAAACACGTTTGTCGAGTTCTATTGCTGGAGCTGAGCATGAATAAAATGTAACTACTGACAATAGCCTGCGTGAGTGCACGTTCGTAATTGATATATATATATATATATATATATATATATGTAATTTTTTTTTTTTGCACTGAAAAAAACATAGGTTACAGGGACATTATTGTTAGTTTCTGAATTTACTCGTACAAAACCATAGAAATTCAGCAGTTTTAGTTAGAATTATTTCAAGTAATTAAAACCTGCGCCCTAAGGTAACTATAACTCGCGCCTTCACCATGCACAGTTGTCTCATCCATAAGTTTGTTGTAAATGTTGCAGTGAGAGTATGAACGATGGCATAGAATATGTCATCAATGATATAATATGTGGAGTAATTAGCTGTGCATGGCGAAGGCATGAGTTAAAGTTACCTTAGGGAGCAAGTTTAGTTACTTGAGGCCAATGCCCTATAATAACCCAACCTTGCACCAGCCACTGCCTTCTCCTGTGCGCAGTTGGGGTTGCCCGCAAGGGCTGGCCTGCAGCCAGTCCCTGCAGCCAACCCCCTTAACCACCCAACCTGATGTTGTGCACTGCCCTCTGCGCATGCACGGCGCAAGTTAGCCGTGGCCTCTGTGGGTGTGAAAATAGGTGTGAGCGGCTGTATCTGGGGCTAAGAGTGGCTTTCAGAGTGACTGTCGGTGTGAGTATACGTACATCAGTGTTTTAGTGGGTGCGTCAGCATGTGTGCAGGTGTGTGAGTGGGTGCATCAGGGTGTCAGTAGGTTTGTGAGTGGGTAATGTCTGAGTGGGTGTATGAGTGAGTGCGTAACTGTCTGAGTGGGTCTGAGTAGGTGCATGAGGGTCTGACTGGGGTTGTGAGTGAGAGAATTAATTGAATGAGAGGCAGAGAGAGAGAAAGAAAGTAATAGGGAGAGAGATCGTTTTTTAGGCTTTGATGTCTGATATACTTAGAATGAGTTATTTCTCTCCAATTTAAAATAAAAAACGGTATTTGTTTTTTTAAAATATAATATTTTTTTTAATTTAAAAAAAAATGGAAATGAGTCCAGCCGGACTCAAACCCCCATAGCTTAGTGAGCTTCACACTGAGCTGTGGGGGTTTATCTATTTTTTCTAGCTCTTTATGGGCTTTCATATAATTTATTTAAAAATAAATAAAATCAAAAGCCCTTTACAGGGTATCTGGCACCGAGAGGGAAGCCTTAAGGGCTCCACCGCGGTCCCTATATATATTTTTAATTAAATTATTTTTTCTTTTTTCTTTTTTTAAAAGAATAAAACACCCTTTATGGGCTACCTGGCACTGCGGGGATACCTCAAGGCTTCCCTTGCAGTGTCATTGCTTCAGCAAGCACAGAGCTGCTTTGACCGGTGGCGCATTTCATCTCTGTCCCCTGCACGCATGCAGGAGACAGAGATGAAACTTTGGATTTTGACAGCGGTACCTGCTTTAAAGGTACAGCTGTCAAAATCTGAAATGTTTGCTGTGGCTTGGCTGCAGCAAAGCCACAGCAAGCAGCTATGTCCCGGGGGTGGGCACCCCCGGGACATAGCAGGAGACACCCCAGGGCCATCAGTGGCTCAACTCCAACAGGACATAGCTTCAGGGAGTGGTGGTCCCCAGGGCTCGGGGGTTCTATGAGTGTGAGATATAGTTACCTTAGGGCATGAGTTATATTTACTTGAGGTAACTCTAACTATAACTGGTGTATTTCTATGGTTTGGTACGGTTAAAATGTGAGCCTAACTATAACGATCCTTTAACCGTTATTTTTTTAAGTGAATATATATATATATGTGTATATTATTCTATGCTTAACATGTTCGTAGGTCATTGCATAGTTTCTATATAAGTTGATTGATGAAATGCTTATGAGTCTGTTTTTATCACACTAGGTAAATATTACCTTTACTATTTATCTACAAGCATTTCACTACTGAAATATTGAGGAAAGATTAAAATAAGGTTAGAAAAGTACACAAATAAATTAACGTCAAATACGGCAAAACTTGAAAGTCTGTGTTTACAACTTTAAATCTCAATATATTATATTCTGTACACGTATATTCCCTTACCATGTAATCATGCATCTATATATTTTTTACCGTAGTCTTACTGTACAAGATAAAAAAATACTCTTTTGAAAGCTTTCCATTCTCTCTTCATCACCCTATACCTCTATCAATCTATTCTCTATCTCCCCTCTCAGACTCATCTCAAACCTATTCTACTACTATGATCTCCAAAATAACCCTTCCTAGACCCTTCGCTCCTCTACACCACCTCCCCAGGCTGAATTGGGCCCAGGGGACCCCATCCCCCAAAACCCAACTTTATTTTTAGGGTAAAGTGCACAACGTCCCCCTCCACTGGCCTGTTTTTGCCCAGGAGACCCCATCTCCTGGTACCCAGTGCTGTTAAAGGTTGGTACTCTGCTATCCTCCCAGGGCACCCACCATTGTCTCATTGGGGGCTATGGAGGAACCCCAAGGCCAAAGAAGCTTCCCACATTCAGCAGGAGCTGGCATTGCTCCCACCCCGAGGGAGCAGCTGTTAATTCTGCTCCCTCTGGACATTATGATCTGTTTCCCTGCTCACATCAGCTTGGGCAGGTAAACAGATCAAAAGCCCACTCACAGTGGGTGGGAACATTTTCAAAGCTCCCAAATGCGGGGAGCGGCTTGGTTTTTGCTCCCACTTGGTGGGAGTTTTTAAAATGCTAAGTGAGAGCAAACATAGGTTTCCCTGTCCGCACCGTTGTGGGCAGGGAAACACCTATATCTGGGAGTGGGCTCCCTCGATGTAGTTGCTGAGCCGGGTGGGGGGGGGGTCACTGGGGCCACTAATGGCTCAGGGAGCTCCCTTAAAGTAATTTCCCCCAGGGGTGGTCTATTCGGGTCTTTTGAGGCTCGGGGAGGGGAGCCATGCAGCCCCCCCCTATTTTCCTAAATACCGGGCCCAGGGTGGACCTTTTGTTGCTTGGAGAGGAGAAAGCCCTCTCCCCAGGTAAAGTAATGTTGGACCCGGAGTTAGGCTCCACAGGGCTTCTGAATGCAGCCCCTATCTCCATATAAGCTAATTTCAGCCCCAAGGTACGCTCCCCAGGGCCACTGGTGGCTCAGGTAAGGGTGCCACACAACCCCCTCCCCTTCATGAAATCAGCTCTGGGGATAAATATAGCAGGAGTCTCATGAGATTGCAGCATTGTTGTCCTTTTTTTACTTTTGTCTTCACTTTTGTCTGAGGCCTATGGGGTCAGGTTATCCCTACCCTGATCCCTTATACAATTTCTTTTTAAATTTCAGGATGGTGGACCAAGTCCCAGAGTCCTCTAATGACTGCCAGCAACATTTTTCAAATGTTGTTGGCAGCCAATCGGGGCACTCGCTCTCACAGGATTCTGACTCCTGCGGGAGAGGGATGGCCCAAGGGAAATAACTCTCCCTGGGCCAATCGTAATGCTCTATTTTTAAATTGGCGCTCCTCCAAGAGTCTCTCAAGACTCTTGCAGACCGAATCATCCAGACATACAATTATATTTGTCCCTTAATTTCTCAAAAACTATTGAAAGGACTTACACCAAATCACAAAAAGCACCATTTGCAGACTAAGATCTAGCTTTCTGCTATATCTGATGTAATTCCGTTCAGCAGTTTTTGCTGTAGCCCATCCTAAAAAGTCAATGGAAAATGCATGGGTATTTTGCGTTTTGGAATCTCCTTTTTTCTCTGCCCCATTTGACAGATCACTGTGAAAATTTCCATGCAGAAACTAGTCAACACATAGCACCTTTTTGGAAAGTTTTGTAGAGATTAATCAAACAGTGCCAAAGTTATTAGCAACACAAAACATGCTTTTCCTATGTAAGAGCAGACCTAACACTACAGTATAAGTAACTATAACTACCTTGTCAACTGCCACTAGATGGTGTGTGTATATATATTTATAACATAATGGCGGTCACCACTAGTTAGCTATAGTCAGGAAATAGTTTCTATAGAAAAAGCGTTTTTTTGTTTTGCTAATAACGTTGGCGCCATTTGATGAACCTTCACAACATTTTCAAAGAAAATATGACTTCACTTGCCTAGGTGGTAAACCGACTTCGCATTCCACTATTTTAGTATATAGTTTGTGTACCCCCTAGGCCCATTGCAACCTATTGTGATTTTCACTATTTGCACGGTTTTCCTACTGAGTATTTACCTGTTTCTGGTTACTAGTGTATATATTGTGTTATTTACTTACCTCCTAAGGGAGTATAACCTACAAAGTATTTTTGTCATTGTGTGACTAAACTAAAGTACCTTTATTTTTGTAACACTGAGTATTGTCTTTCATGTGTGTAAGTACTGTGTGACTACAGTGGTATTGCAAGAGCTTTGCATGTCTCCTAGTTCAGCCTTGGCTGCTCTGCCTACAGCTACCTCTAGACAGTCTAGCTTCTAGAAACTGACTACATTTCACTAATAAGGGATAACTGGACCTGGTATAAGGTGTAAGTACCTTTGGTACCCACTATAAACCAGGTCAGCCTCCTACAATATATATATATATATATATATATATTCACTGGGGAAAAAACAAAGGTTACAGAGATGTTATAGTTAGGCTCACATTTTAAATGTACCAAACCAAATGGGACCACCACCCCCCCAGGCAAACTGTAAAAAAATACAAAGGTCCTCCTGCAGCCCCGGGCACCAAGCCCTCACCGGGGCTATTCTATGTTGGAGGAACACTGCATTTTTGCACTCGAGGAGCGCCTGATGGCCCTGGGAACGCTAACCCCCAGGGCGGCTCCTGCTATGTCCCGGGATGCCCATCTATTGGAAATAGCTGTTTGCTGTGGCTTGGCGGCAGCTGTCACAGCAAACACTCTGCTCTGATGAAGGAAGAGCTTTCAAACAGCTCTCCCTTCTCTTCATCTGAGCAGAGGTTTCCCCTGCCTGGCTGCCTGGCTGCCTGCCTGCAGAGAAGCAGGCAGGCACACAGCAGAAACTGCTTTCACAGAGTGGGAGCTGCTAAATGGGACAGTAATGCTGGCTCCCACAAGAGGTGGGGAGCCAGCTGGGAGGGTGGGGGCCTTCAGTTTCTTCCCCAGTCCCCAACATTATGACTGGGTCCCTTGGGGGCACCCAGGTCACATGGCTGGGCCCCAGCAGATGGGATCCCTGGGATCGAGATCAGCCCTGGTGAAGGGGGCCAAATGCCCCCCACCCAAAACCCCCAAAAATAAATAAACAATTAGGCCGGGTCAAGGGAGATGGTGTCCCCCAGGGCCAAGTTCGGGCTTGGGAGGAAGGCCACGTGGCCTCCCTCCCATAAAAAAAGCAAATACTAAGGCCAGCCCTGTGCGATGTGGTCCCCAGGGCTGAGATGGGCATGGGGAGGGGGGGCCACGTGGACCTCCCCCCCCAAAAAAGTAATAATTAGGCTAGGTCAGGGGATGGAGTACCCGGGACAAGATCGGCCTTGGGAGGGGGGGCGCACTGCACCCTCCTAAAATAACTTAATGTTTAGGCCAGGTCCTGGGGGGGTCCCCGTGGCCAAGATCGGCCATGGGAAAGGGAGCATGTGCTCCCCCCTAAACAAAATGTAGACTGCGCCCCAGGGAATGAGATCCTCGGGGGATCGGCCTGGGAGGGGGATTGCAGGGTTTGGTTGGTTTAAGGGTTGGCTGGCCTGTCCCTGCAGTGAAGCCAACTACCGCCTCGCATGGCCCGAAGTCTGTGTGCGGCAGACGTATAGTAGAACGTATAGTAATGAAAACTACTTTACGTTAGAAAAACTATAGAAATTCACTGAAAAAAAACAAAGGTTACTGTGGTAGAGTGTAATGATAGAATGCAGCATTAGAATGTGAGGGATCTCATCTCGCTCTGGCACTGATGTGGCACTGATGTCATATCTGACATCAGAGTAGAGTGTGAGAGAGAAGGGATTCTGAGGAAGCTGTTGGAGCTGACTGTTGGCTTGACCAGATCTGTATGTGGCTAAGATACTCCTATTAAAGAACCTACATTTTGTACCATCAAGATTCATCTTTATTACACTTGGCGACGAAGGTGTGCAGGAGTATCTTAACACTATATTTTTGGGACTTTACTTTATCCAGCACTTCTAATCCAGCCTTCATTTCCAGACAATTAGACCATTAGGATTTCTACATCGAGGGAGCTGGATATTTAATTCAAGACGGTGAGAAACATCTTTCCCTTTTTGGATTGAAACGTTTTCATTTTGAAATTTGAAACGCTTTATACCTTGTGTATGTTGGATTTACAAGCGTTTCCTTTTTATGAGTGTGCGCTAAGAAACGCTCTAGCGTGTCTTTAATAGCTGCCTTTGTGTGTTTTTATAACCACTGATGAAGACTGAAGATTTCCTACCTTACAGTGAAGCATGCAGAATAAAAAAAATTCAAGCTTACGCGTTAAGAATTTTCAATTCTATTAAGGACATGGAGGCGAGGATTATGCTTCTCTTTCTATGCTTTATTTTACACAGCAGCCAATAGGAGAAGATATTATTAAATGAAAACATATCCCAGCATTCCTGGTATACACAACATAACCATAGAGAACACAGAGTATATATACCGAAGAGGCAAATGAACTTCCTCTTTCTTTGCGAAATCTCAGTCAGTAAAAGTCAATGAAGTGAATCAACATCGAACCCAAAAGGACACAATCCAAATATCCAGGGAAAAAACACAGCAACTCCGGGATAAGCAATGATGCAACATCAAGTCCGTTGGAGTCCCAGGAATGAAGAGCTTCAACTCTGATCGACACCTGAGAAGGGAAGAAATGAAAACTAATCATAGTATATGCCATAGCACTAATGTCCACAAATTTACATGCACGGATAACATCCCTGGGTGGGTAAGACAATGAGACATAATATGAAAACAGAATACTTAACTTGTAAGCAGAAGTCTTATTGTCCACTAGGGGGGGATAATCCTCGCCACTGTGTCCTTAATAGAATTGAAAATTCTTAACGTGTAAGCTTTAATTTTTTTTATTCTATGTCAGGAACGGAGGCTCAGATTATGCTAGTTCAAAGCTGATCAACCACGATTGATGCAATGTCTAGAATGGGTTTATGATATAAGGTCTTAAAAGTAGATTCCGAAGACCAGTCTGCCGCCTTCATAATGTCTTCCAACCTCATGCCTAAATTAAAGGATTTTGAAGCCATAGCTCCACGGACTGAATGAGCACCAAACACGGCAACATTAATCCCTGCTTCAGAGAGAAGCCATCTAATCCATCTGGCTACGGTAGCCGACGAGACTGGCTTGAAAGGCTTCTGCAGGGCAATCAACAATTGACCCCTGGGGTCTGTACGAAATTCCCCTGTGACCTCTTCATAGGTCTTTAAACATCGTAATACGCATAGCTTGGGGTTATGAGGGAAGGAAGGGTAAGACACTGAATTGGTGCCCGTCTTAGTGCGTTTGGAAATAGAAAAGGAAACTCCCGTAGGAGAAAAAATCCTGCCCTCCAGGTCAAGGGAACGGACGTCAGATACTCTTTTGCATGAAATGAGGCATAACAATAATGTTAATTTGGCCGAAAGCTGTTTGCGTGACAAGAATCTATTGTCTGGCCAAGAAGAAATGAACGTAAGAACTACGTTGACATCCCAAAGGGAAGAATATCTAGGGCACGGGGGTTGGACAACCGAATGCCCCTCATTAGTTTGCATACGATAAGGTGCTCACCAATAGGTTTACCTAAAACCGGTAAATGACCTGCCGAAATGGAGGATCTATAATTATTAATCGATCTGTAAGCTAGGCCAACAGCGGCCAGTGAAGCCAGAAAGTTGACCACTAAACTAACATCAGCATTAAAGGGATCGGAATCCCGTTCCTCACACCAATGAACCCATCGCTTCCAGGCAGAGGTATACCGCTTGTGGGAATTGGAGGACCAGGCTTGTAGGATGAAGCTGGAAGCCTGTTCTGAAAGGCCTGGCAAGAACCAATGATGCCTGAAATTCTCCAGGCTACCAGGTGTAATTTGCCTTGTACAATCAAGGGATGCGGGGACCCCAGAGGGTCCAGGAGAAGGTTGTGAAGAGGAGGAATTAGGAGAGGGAAGACGCACAGGAGGTCTAGTGCTAAAGGGAACCAGGCTTGAGCCCTCCAAAGAGGGGTTATCAATACAATCTCCATTCTCAGACGACGGACCTGGGCCAGGACACGGGGAATCATGCTGAACGGGGGAAAGGCATAAGCTCGATGGGATGACCAGTCCTGGAGAAAGGCATCTGTGGCCATCGCTTCCGGATCTGGTCTCCAGCTGAAGAAGAGAGGGAGCTGGCGATTCAATCTCGAGGCAAAAAGGTCTATCGAGAAAGGACCCCATTTCTGATTGAGAGTGGCAAACACTAGTGGAAGGAGCATCCAATCGCTGGAATCCCGAAGGAATCTGGAATTCCAATCCGCCACTCTGTTGCGAGCCCCCGGAAGGTACTCCGCAATCACTGAAATGCGATGTAGAAGGCAATATTGCCAGAAGTCTCCGGCAATGCGAGCTGAGGTCTGAGATCTCGTGCCCCCCAATTTGTTTACGTATCTGACCGCAGAGATGTTGTCCATCCTCAGGAGAATGCAACAATCCGCCTTCAGGGGAGAGACACTCCCGATTGCAAAGGATCCGGCTAATAGCTCCAGACAGTTGATGTGGAGGTGAAGTTCCTCCTCCGACCAACGACCACCCGTGGTCACATCCCCGCAACGGGCTCCCCAGCCCCATCTGCTGGCATCCGACTCCAGGATAACATCCGGGACGCCCCGAAAATCGCTCGTCCATTCCAGGCCTCCATGTGCTCTAACCACCAGGTTATCTCTGAGCGGACCTCTGGATTCAGGGGATCTAGATCCGTATATGACAAGCCCTTCTGGAGGTGCGAAATCTTGAGCCGTTGGAGGGCCCTGTAGTGTAGTGGACCCGGGAAGATAGCCTGGATCGAGGTTGATAAAAGACCCACCATCCTGGCTAAACTCCTCAATTACACTTTCTGTCTGGACAAGAGAAGGTGCAATTCCTTCTTGATAATGCGCACTTTCAGAGGAGGCAGGATCAATTGTGCTGTCACAGAGTCTATCTTGAAGCCCAGAAACTCGATCTGTTGAGACGGGCGGAGACAAGACTTGGGCTGATTGATTATGAAACCCAGATCCTGAAGAAGCTGTATTGTCCATGACAAATGGACTTGAAGGAGAAGGGGGTCTTGGGCCATAATGATCAGATCGTCAAGGTAAACTATCAGGCGCACACCTCGTGCGCGAAGGGATTCCACCACAGGTCTCATCACCTTGGTAAAGCACCAAGGAGCGGAGGAAAGCCCGAACGGAAGTACCTGAAACTCGAAGCATTGGTCTTGCCAGAGAAACTGAAGGAAACGTCGGTGAGGCGGGAAAAAAGGAATGCTTAAATAAGCGTCCTTTAGTTCTAGCCGCACCAACCAATCTGCCTCTTGCAGTATATCTCTGAGTAGATGGATTCCTTCCATCTTGAAATGACGGTAGACCAGCCATGCATTGAATTATTTGAGATTTAGGACCAAGTGTGATCCTCCTCCTTTTTTGTCCACCAGAAAAATGGGGCTTAGGAAGCCCCTGGGATGGGGAACAGTTTGACAAATAGCACCTTTCTTGAGGAGCGCTTGAACCTCCAGGTCTATGATGTCTAGATCGGGACGGGAAAAATGGGGAAGGGGAGGGGAGAATTGTTGATAAGGAGTCTGGTAAAATTCCAGTCTGAACCCTTGAACGGTTTGTAACACCCAGGGGTCCCTGGACAATTTCTTCCATTCCGATAAACAAGTCTGAACCTTGCCCCCAAGAATCACTTCTGAAGGGTGGATTATTCTCACCTGATTTGGTGCGATCCTGGGTGTCTCCTTGCTGACCTCTATAAGAGTTCTTGCGGTATCAACCCCTACCTCCTCGGGGTCTAGATGGATAGAAGGTGGAGCCTGATTGCTGATCCTTGTAATATCCACGGCCCCTGGACAGGGCATCTCGTCTGGGGCCTTGATAATAGGGGCGGCCAGACGAGCGGCCCCGCAGACGTCCGGCTCTCCGAAAAAGAGTCTCTCTGAAGAATTGTTTGAGCGACTGTTGGGCTTTATCCATCGTATTGAAAGTCGCCGCAAATTTGGCTAAGTCCTTAATGAAGGGGGCCCAGAAAAGGAGGCCCTGGGCCACCGGGCCCGCTTCAGAGGTGGCGAGCTCAGTGAGTTGAGGGTCAATTCTCATTAAGATAGAGCGTCTCCTTTCTGTAGATAAGGCCACGTTGGCGTTGCCTAGGTGGCAAATGGCTGTCTGAGCCCACCCTACCAGGATGTCAGGGTCGATAGGGGATTGAGACTCCTTGGCTACGTAAGCCATCTCCAAGATCTTTGCTAGTGGGCCGGAGAGGTCCAGAAGCTTGTCTTGGCAAGAGCGCCAAGCACGGTCTAGACCCTTTTTGGGGGTCAGATAACGCCTCATCCGAAGGCGCAATGTGGGGCAACCAATCTTTTTGGCGCTCAAAACTCTCAAAATGATGGGTGAGAGGTCCCAGCGCTTTTGCCAGTGCTTTATTTACCGAGAGCTGCACGGTATTGTCCAGCGCACCCACCAAATTATCATCAAGGAAAGGAGCTTCGCTCCCAAAATATTCATCGTCCTCATAATTATATGACTGGGCCATATTATTTCTGTCACGATGAAACGTGGATTCTGGGTAGTACAAGACTACAATCAGGGGGAGTGCAACCCCAGCAGGCTGAAAGCAGCAGATATAAAAATACTCCTTAACAATGGTTAGAGTGTGGAGGGAGCCAGCCTGCAGCACTCTAGGCAGCGCCTAATTCAATTTATCCAACCCTGGTCACAGCGTGATACCAGGGCGTCAGGGAGCGAGGAAGAGGCGGTTAGGCAAAATGCCTGAGGGTCGGTAAGGATGCGGTAAAGTTCTGCCAAAGACTTCTAAACTGCTACCGGGAGGCTCGAGTCACTCGCACTGTCTCGTTCCCTGACCGCGCGTTTAATTTCAAACGGGCGTCAGGGAAAAAACGAGCGAGTGCTGGCGCGCGTCGGTAGAGGGTGCGCAACAAGGAGAGGCCACACGCACGCGTCAAGCCGCAGGCCGAAACCCGGCCAAAACCGCCTCAACCTCCGGAGAAAATCTCTGCTCCGGGCAAATGACCCGACACACTCCCGCTCCCACTCCCACTCCACGGAATAAGCCACGCAAGCAACACCAGCGCGAATCAATAAACACCTTAAGAAATAACAGATAAGGAAAAAATAGCAATGTACTTAACTGGCTGCGGAAGCAGCAAAGAAAGAGGAAGTTCATTTGCCTCTTCGGTTTATATACTCTGGGCCACATTTATACTTTTTGACGCACACCTGCGCCAACGCAGTTGTGCGTCAAAAATGTTAACGCCGGCTAACGCCATTCCAAAGCGCCATGCGGGCACCTTATTTATGGAATGACGTTAGCCGGCGGAGCTGACTGGTGTGCGTCAAAAAAAATGACCCACACCAGGCAGCGCCGGCGTAGGGGAAAATGGAACTTGGGCATCAAAAAATGGGGCAAGTCGGTCTGAGGCAAAAAATCTGCCTCAACCCGAGTTGCGCCATTTTTTTTTACTCCCACCCTCCATTGACATGACTCCTGTCTTAGCAAAGACAGGAGCCATGCCCCCTTGCCCAATGGCCATGCCCAGGGGACTTCTGTCCCCTGGGCATGGTCATTGGGCATAGTGGCATGTAGGGGGGCACAAATCAGGCCCCCCTATGCCACAATAAAATTTTAAAAAAATACTTACCTGAACTTACCTTAAGTTCCCTGGGATGGGTCCCTCCATACTTGGGCGTCCTCCTGGGGTGGGCAAGGGTGGCAGGGGGTGTCCCTGGGGGCATGGGAGGGCACCTCTGGGCTCCTTCCGAGCCCACAGGTCCCTTAACGCCTGCCCTGACCAGGCGTTAAGAAATGATGCAAAAGCGGCTGGACGTCATTTTTTTTGACCCGCCCACTCCCGTGCGCCATTTTTGCACGGGAGTTTAAATAGGCGCACATGCCTTGGAGTCATTTTTTAGACGGGAACGCCTACCTTGCATATCAAACTCCAAGATCTTTGGCGCTAGACGGGTCTAACGCCAAAGTATAAATATGGAGTTAGCTTTGCGTCAGATTTGCGTAAAAAAAAACTACGCAATTCCGGCGCAAACAGAGTATAAATATGCCCCTCTGTGTTCTCTATGGTTATGTTGGGTATACCAGGAATGCTGGGATATGTTTTCATTTAATAATATCTTCTCCTATTGGCTGCTGTGTAAAATAAAGCATAGAAAGAGAAGCATAATCTGAGCCTCCGGTCCTGACAGAGAATCTGATTTTCAGCCAAATCTTCTTCGCTTCTAACTGGTTTTGTTGTGGAAGGTGCTTAACTCCAACCTCCTCTAGAAAACAATCTGTTGGTTTATAAATTCATACAACGAAGTGAATAGGAAGGTGCTTAACATCAACCTCCTCTAGAAAACAATCTGTTGGTTTATAAATTCATACAACGAAGTGAATAGGAATATAATCCCATTTTTGGTAGTTTTCAAGCTTTATACTAAAAGCATATTTAACACATATTTAAAAACTTTAAAATCGTTTTGGAATTAAATCACAAGGAAGAATGCAAAACATCTCGCCCTCACCATTTTTCCTCACTACACCAGGGGAACCTCCTATAAAATGGTCTAAATGGAAACAAACTTTCCTACACTATTCCAGGGTGTGTGGAACTAATCTTTCTAATGGAAGAAAAACAGCTCTCCTGATGCATTGTCTAGGATGCGAAGGACAAGAATTTTTTGAGAACTTACCTGACACTGGTGATGAGGGAACAGATCTGAACGAATTTGAAATTTGTTTAAAAAAATTAGATTTGCACTATTTACCAAAAGTCAGTACCATTTTGGAAAGATATCACTTTGGCATGAGAGAGCAACAACCAGGAGAAAGTGTTGAGGATTATATTACAGCTTTGCGGAAACTTGCATCTACTTGTAAGTTTGGAGTAACCATAGAGGAACGTATAAGGGATCAATTTATGCTCAGATGCTCGAGTGATAAAGTTCGTCAGGAATTGTGGAGCAAGGACGATCCTTCTTTGCAAGAGGTCATTGTATTAGCAAAGGGTGTCGAGCACACTTTGGCATGTGTAGAAGAATTAGAGAAAGGAAAGAATAATTCAGTAAATAAGATATATGAAAAAAAGAAGATCATAGTAAAGAAGCATCTGGTGACAAAGGGGAAGATAAAGTGACTCATGCTCAATGGTTGAAATCTAAGGATTTGAAATGTTTCTGTTGTGGGAATGCAGGTCACTTTGCTTCATATAAGAAATGTCCAGCGATCAACAGCATATGTAAGTTGTGTAATAAAAAGGAACATTTTGCTAAATGCTGTAAGTCAAGCAAAAGTGCAACATCGGTGAAAGTGGTGGAAGATTGCATTTTGTCGATTTCAGCAAATGCTCAAAGGAAAAATCATCCGAGAGACACAATTTCGATTTCAAATGAAGATGTGGAAATATTGTTTGATTCTGGAGCGTGGTTGACTATAATTTCAAATAAGTTTTTTTATGAAAATTTGACTCACAAGATCCATTTAAAAGATCCGGATGTTATCCCAGGAGGATATGGTGGCCAAACCATTCAACTGAGGGGCTATTTTGAATCAGAAATTTCATTCAGAGGAAATACTATTTTTGGGAAGATTTATGTTCCAGTTAAAGGGGACAGTGTGTTAAGTTGGCCGCACCAACGAGACTTGAACGTCATTTTAGATCCTAACTCAACTTCTCCGATAATGTTGAGGGATGAATTCATCAAAAAAGTGCAGGATGGTGGTGAATTTCCTGTGCAGGAAATCAAAGGAAATGTCTGGCCAAAGTTTGTTAAGGACTATGAGGATGTATTCAGTGACAAATTGGGATGTCTTAAGAAATATGTCCACCGCATTAGAATAAAGGAAGGATCAGTTCCTGTAGTTTCCAAAGTGCGTCCTGTACCAATTGCCATGAAAGATGATGTAGAAAGAGAAATACAAAGATTGTGCAAAGATGGAATCATTGAGCCTGTGGAGTCATCAGAATGGGTATCACCAATTGTAGTCGCATGGAAACAATCAGGTGATATTAGACTGTGTGTTGATTTGAGGAATCTTAATAAATGTGTAGTGAGTAACCAATTTCCTTTGCCTAATATAACAGAAATGGTGACTTGCTACATGGGTCCAAGTATTTCAGTAAGCTGGATCTCACGTCGGCCTACCATCAGGTCATGTTACATGAAGACTCACGGGACTATACCACTTTTGTCACACCTTTTGGGACCTTTAGGTTCAAAAGGATGCCTTTTGGTCTGGTTTCAGCTGCTGCTGTTTTCCAACGTTTGATGTATAACATGTTTGGCTCAGAACCAGACGTTAAATGTTTTCAGGATGATATCTTGATACATGCTCAGACTGAAGAGGAACATGAAAGAATAATCAGGAAAGTTTTGGGAATTTTAAGAGAACATGGTTTGACTCTTAAAATTGAGAAGTGTTCATTTGGTAGACCGGAGGTAGAATATTTAGGTCATAGAATAACTCCCAATGGGGTGTATCCTAAGGAAGAATTTATTAAGAACATTTTGGGCCTACGGGAACCTGAGAAAAAGAAGGAACTGTTAACATTTTTGGGAATGGTTGAATTTCAGGCAAAGTTCTTGCCAAACCTAGCATCCAAAACCACAAACATGAGGAAATTGTTGAAGAAAGGGAAGGAGTTTGTGTGGGATGATGAGTGCAGAGTGGAGTTTGAGAGTATAAAGAAAGAATTGACATCAGTTGGAAGTTTAAGCTCATTTGATCCTAAGGAAATGTGTGTGATCATGACCAATGTGAGTATGAAAGGGTTAGGAGCGGTACTTTTACAAGACCTGGGGGAGCAAGATTTAAGACCTGTGGTGTACTGCTCTAGAACTCTGCAAGGAGCAGAAGTGAATTATTCAACAATAGAGAAGGAAGCTTTGAGTGTGTTCTGGGCAATTAATAAATTTAAAAATGTCCTGTGGGAAAAAGAGTTTCTGATTTTTACTGATCACAAACCCCTGGTAGAAGTGTTCATGAAGAGAGGTCTGGATATGATCTCTGGAAGAATCAGTAAGTGGATTGTTGGCCTACAAGACTTTGCTTTTAAGGTGTTTTATGTACCAGGTCCAAGCAATAGGATTGCTGATTGCCTATCAAGATTGAGTACTGAAGTTGAGAGCTTTTCAGAAGAAAGTCAAGATGATGTCATTAGTATGTGTAATGTGACAAGAGGTATTGTTGAACAAAATGAGTGGTTGAGAGCGGTTATGGAAGATGCTGTGCTACAACGCGTGTGTAAGGAACATAGGTGGTCATTCTGACCCTGGCGGTCTTTGACCGCCAGGGCGGAGGACCGCGGGAGCACCGCCGACAGGCCGGCGGTGCTCCAATGGGGATTCCGACCGCGGCGGTAAAGCCGCGGTCGGACCGGCACCACTGGCGGGGTCCCGCCAGTGTACCGCGGCCCCATTGAATCCTCCGCGGCGGCGCAGCTTGCTGCACCGCCGCGGGGATTCCGACCCCCCCTACCGCCATCCAGATCCCGGCGGTCGGACCGCCGAGATCCGGATGGCGGTAGGGGGGGTCGCGGGGCCCCTGGGGGCCCCTGCAGTGCCCATGCCACTGGCATGGGCATTGCAGGGGCCCCCGTAAGAGGGCCCCTACATGTATTTCACTGTCTGCTGCGCAGACAGTGAAATACGCGACGGGTGCAACTGCACCCGTCGCACAGCTTCCACTCCGCCGGCTCGATTCCGAGCCGGCTTCATCGTGGAAGCCTCTTTCCCGCTGGGCTGGCTGGCGGTCTGAAGGCGACCGCCCGCCAGCCCAGCGGGAAAGTCAGAATTACCGCCGCGGTCTTTCGACCGCGGAACGGTAACCTGACGGCGGGACTTTGGCGGGCGGCCTCGGCCGCCCGCCAAGGTCAGAATGAGGGCCATAGTGAGGGATGGAGTTCATCTGTCAAGGGGGATAAAGAGTTAGGTGGATTTTGGAAGGTGAGAGAGGAATTATCTATGGAGAATGGAATTTTGCTGCGGGGAACAAAATTGGTTGTCCCGGTATTGTTGAGAGAAAAAATTATCGAACTAGCACATGAGGGTCATCAAGGGATGAGTAAAACTAAAGCAAGAATTTGCCTTAATTATTGGTGGCCAGGAATGGATCTTATGATCGAAAGGAGAGTAAGGGAATGTTATGATTGCTGTAACAGTGATAAGGTTTATAAAACCAGAGTTCCGCCAATGTGTACTCGTGAATGTTCCTCTAAGCAGTGGGATGTTGTGGCAGTGGATGTAGTAGGACCTATATTTGGTAAAGGTGGTTGCAACTATATTCTAGTCTTAGTGGACCAATTTTCAAGGTGGGCAGAAATAGCAATTGGTAGTAGCATGGAGACTACTAAAGTGATTAATTTCTTTAATGAAATTTTCAGCCGTGAAGGTTTGCCGAACACCATTCTCACGGACAATGGGCCCCAATTTGTTTCAAATGAGATGGAAGAGTAGTGTAAATCCAGGGGTATTGTGCATAAAAGATGTTCCTTGTATCATCCTGAGGGTAATGGGACAGTAGAAAGATTCAATAAGTGCATAAAGGAATGTATACAGTTGGAAGTTGCAGCTGGCAGGAATTGGAAAGATGATCTTAAGAATTTTCTCCATGCATATAGATTTTCTCCTCACGTCACTACAGGGAAGGTACAGTTTGAAATTTTCAGGGCACGGAAAGCGAACACACTTTTGGCACCAGGTTGGGTGCGTTGGGGTAATAATGAGTGTGTTACATGGTGTGACAGAAATCGGGAGGAAAGGGCGAAAGAGGAAAAGTGCTTAGTGAAAAGAAAGGAAAACTATGATAGGAGAAAAAGCACATGCAATGTTGAGGTGAAAGTGGGTGATTAGAAACCCCAGATTTAGCAAGTCTGGAAGTAAGTTTATGGTTCCTTTTGAAGTGGTCAAACTCTTCAGGAATGCGGTGAGAATTAAAGATGGTAGAGTCTGGAATCTCAACCGTGTGGTTGTTTCAAAGAAAATGTAATCCAATTTTATTCCAGTTTACAGTTTGTTGTTTTGGTATTATATTTTCTTCCTGTATATAGTTTCTTTTGTTCTCATGGGTTTTGTAATTGTTCTAAAAAAAAGGGTAAGGTGTGTGGTAGAGTGTAATGATAGAATGCAGCATTAGAATGTGAGGGATCTCATCTCGCTCTGGCACTGATGTGGCACTGATGTCATATCTGACATCAGAGTAGAGTGTGAGAGAGAAGGGATTCCGAGGAAGCTGTTGGAGCTGACTGTTGGCTTGACCAGATCTGTATGTGGCTAAGATACTCCTATTAAAGAACCTACATTTTGTACCATCAAGATTCATCTTTATTACACTTACAAGGACATTATAGTTAGGAAATAGAATTAAAAAAAATATAGGAATTCACCTAAGAAACCAAAGGTTACAGAGACATTATAGTGAGGCTCACATTTTAAGCATACAAAACCAGAGAAATTCACCAGTTATAGTTAGAGTTACCTCAAGTAACTATAACTCATGCCCTAAGGTAACTATAACTCACGCCATCGCCATGCGCTGCTAATTACCCCACAAATGATGGCACTCATAACATCTTTGATAAGATCATTGATAATATCAATGTAATATCTGCAGTAAACTTTTTGATGAAAAAACTATGCATGGCATGAGTTATAGTGTTACCTTAGGGCACAAATTATAGTTACTTGAGATAACTTTAACTAACCTGGTGAAATTCTATGGCTTTGTACGTTTAAAATGTTAAAAATGTCATCCTACTATGCGTCCCTGTAATCTTTGTTTTTTTAAGTGAATATATATATATATATATATATATATATATAAAATAATGCCTGCAAGTCAAAGTCACAGCAGTGTCCTTTAAATTTGGACCCACTTTACAGAGGAATACATGTAATGAGAACAGATACTACACACTTGATATTAGCCAAAAGGACAAGAAGCGATCATGACATCTAGGCTGTTGGTGGCTATGGTAGGCAAGAGGCAAGGCACCACTGCAGATCGTAGCTGTGGGCACGTGGACAAATGGCAGGATTTTTTCCTAGAGTTGGACCGATGCCACATTGTCTTCTTGGAGTGACTTTCTATTCACCTCTCAGAGGGAAAGCTTGGGCTAAGCTACATGGTTGTCATCCACTTCTCTGACCACAGAGCAGTCAGTTTTGAGGGGGGACTTACAGGGAAGTTCCCTGCTGGCCCAGGTTCCTGAAAGCTGAACAGCTTGCTGCTGGAGAAAGAGGAGTTAGTGGCAGATGTCAGAGTCACATAGAGTGCTGGGTCATTAAGGACCTCTTCCACTTGACCGGTGAGTGGTGGGAATGGGTCAAGGACAGGTTCCAGAGCATCTTCCAGGATGCATGAAGAGCTGCTGCACAGGAAAATAAGACTGAGTTCCAGTGGCTGCAAAGCAAACTGCAGCAAGTGTTCGAACTGGAGCTTAGGGGACAGGACCTAGATGATGACCTGGAGGAAACCCGAAAAGAGGTTGCCTACCACTTCAAGGAGGAATCTGAGAAAATCATATTCCTGATAAGAACCAAAAACCTTGAGAAGGACAAGAAATGGAGCTCATACGTCTTTAAGAAACACCACATCTCAATGGTGGAGCTTTGGGACTCGGAGGGAAATCTCCAAAGTGGGAAAGAGTAGGCCATGAGAGTTGTTAACAACTTTTCTGGTGAGCTCTACTAACTGAAGTTGTCAGAATAAGCTGAGGCAGACACTTTCCTAAAGGGGCATTTCAAAGACAGTGAGTCCAGAAGAGAGAGAGGGCCTGAATACAACATTCTATCTGAAAGAGCTTCCGTTTGCCCCCACGACCTGCAAGAGAGCCAAGACCATGGGTAGTGACGGTCTACCATTGGAACACTGTGTTGAACTTGGGACCTGACCAGCTCAGGCTTGCTAGAGTTCTACGAGGACTTGGTGGATTAAGGCAGAATGCTGCAAGTCCTGCAAGGAGGTATGATAACACTTTCATACAAACCGATGAGTAAGAGGGAAGGCTTCAAGAAATGGGGGCCAATCCCGCTCCTGAATCCTAGCAAAGGTAATGGCCAACCATCTGAAGAAGGTAATTGCAAAGATAATCCAACCTGGCCAGTCCTGTGGGATACCAGGCAGCTAAATCACAGCACAGTCTTGCCCTTGTCCGGGACATGATTAAGTATGCCACAAGTGTAAAGTTTCAGGTAGCCTTGGTTGTTCTCATCTAGGAGAAGGTAATCGACTGCATCTCCTGTGAGTTCTTGGGTAGGAAACTCAAGGCAATGACTGGGCGCCTTCAGTGATGTAGCAAGCACAATTGTTTGAGACATCTCCAGCACAGCTTTGGTTAGTGGTGGGAAACTGACCCTTTCCAGTCCTGTCGGGGGTTCAACAGCGCTGTCTTCTTTCACAGCTTCTGTTTATTTGCATTATAGAGCTCCTCGCTGAAACAGGGTAGGTAATCTTTATTGTTTAGTTAATAAAACCATAACAATCACCACATTATATACAATATATAAAATTCTATAAAATGAATTATTACTAAAATCCAGACAAAAAATGTGTCTATAGTCATGTTTATAAGGCTAAAGTGCAACATAACCATTTTTTGTACAGCTTCCAATTCTAAGGCACTAGAGAGACAAAACTAACCACTAAACATTCTTTAAAACACACAATTTACAAAACCCAATTAATACTGCGGAATAAAACAATACTAGTATCAACTCCTCAGACTAGGCTAAAATTGGAATAAGAGTAGCTGTCGGAAATTGTATTCAAATGGAGCATTAGCTGACTGGCCTTAAGTAAATTTGTGGAAATTTAAGATTTGTCCTGCTAAGGTGCCATCACGTAGACCAAAAGTGCTTGCACATGTGCTGGTTTAGCCAATACCACAATAATAAAAAATATTTAGAATAAGGGATCACGTAAATACCTCCCTCAGTCCTGCTATTACATCCATGTGGCTACTCAACCGTACTAAAATTTTGCATGTTTTGTGTTTAAATGGGGATTGGCTGGATTATTTTATAACTGCTACTCTACACCCTCTAATACCACACACAATAAAACCTTTTTTAGCAGCATAGCCCTGGGATTATACTGATGCAGCTTCTTGACCAGACTAAACGTATGCAAGTTAAGAGATGCTGCCCTACTATAAAGTGCCTGTGCTTAAATTAGAAATTGCTTGTGCATGCAAAAGCAAAAACCTAACCGATCTTATGTTTAAGTGGGCATTGTCTGGATCAAGGCTTCATATAATTGCCCCTCAACACGTTCTAATAAAAGCTTTTTTTTTTGCAGCATAACCCAGGGCACATACAACTGGGGACATATGCATATCAGATGTATAAGGTCTTCTTGCTTATAACCACAGAGTCTTCATGAAACATTGGCACTTTATCTCCATGGTGGATGTTCGACCAAAGTTGGTAGCTGACCCAAACCTGATAGACATCAGTATTCTCTTTATATATGCAAGGAAAGTCAGAGACAAATATGCTGCAGGTTTCAAGGTTTCATAATATTTGAGTACCATCCATGCATGTGAATGGCTGCTCAATGTGTTCTTATCAACCAACAGAGAATGTTGCCTTGCTGCTTTGTTTAATAGCTTCCTGAAGGAGGAAAATGGTAGTTGTATATCCCATAAATCTTAATGTTTGTATCCTGTAGGGCCTTTTGCAAATATTAATTGTATGTCGACTTATAATCATCAATTAACGCCAACCATACTGCACTGGATAATCGGGTTTGGTCTTTGTTTTGCTCATTTTTGTAGTGTTTTTTTAGAAATGCAGACTTTTGCCCCAGAGTTTCATTGATCAGACCTAATTCCAATCTTAGCTACGCAGGTGATGCATTTTGGGGGCTCTGAAACACCTTTGTATAAGCAAGTACCAGTAACTTGTTCATTAAAGCCGCATCTTTCCCTTGTAGGGCTATACTTGCAAAGGACAGTGCGGGCAGTATTTTTTGCAGCCATTACAGTTAACAGTGGTTTGTATGTTGGTCCATCCAGCTTGTTTGCTAATATCCTGAAGGGCATTAACAAAAGTTGTCCTTTTTTGCAAATACTGTTTTTGTTCCTGGAAATTAAGGGGGTCATTACAACCTTGGCGGTCTTTTTACAAGACCGCCGAGGGACCGCCGTGCGGAAGACCGCCAATGGTGGCGGTTTGCCGCTTGGCGTATTATGACAGTTGGCAACTCTCCGTCCTTTTTCGGACGGAGAGCCGCCAACAGCCATACTGGCGGGCGGCGGGGAAGTGGAGGTTGCTCCACCTCCACCGCCACGTCAACAGAACACCGCCCACCGAATCACGTCCTGTGGTTCGGCGTGGCGGTGTTCTGTTGACGGTGTGGTGTCGGCGGAGCAGCCCCCATGGATCCCATCCCCTCCCGGAGGATCGACGGACCAGGTAAGTGTGCATGTGGGTGTGCGTGTATGATTGTGTGTGTGGATGTTGGCATGTATGTCGGTGTGTGTGCGTGTATGTGTGTTGGTGGTGCCTGCGTGCGTGTCGTGTGTGTATGAGTGATGTGATGCTGGGGGTCGGGGTGGGGAGGGGGTCCTGCCACCTTTGGGGGGTGGCAGGGGTGGTGGGGGGGTGTAGTGGAGGGGGTCGGGGTGGTGGTGGGGGTGACCCCTATCAGTGCAAGGGAAGGAATTCCCTGGCACTGCTAGTGCTTACCGCCATGGATTTCAGGGCGGTTCCAAACCGCATGAAATCCATGGCGGTCAGCCGGGTCAAAATACCGCCGGCGGTATAGTGACGACCGCTGGACTGGAGACCCCGGTCTCCAGCCCGGCGGGCGGAATGGTGAAGCGGCGGATGACCATGGCGGGAACCGCCATGGTCATAATTTAAAAAAAAAGACCGCCAGCCTGTTGGCGGTCTTACCGCTGCTTCTCCGCCTTCCGCCAGGGTCGTAATGACCCCCTAAATCTACTATTGATGTAAATACCCAATTATTTATAAGATTTAATCTCCTGCAACTGGGATCCATTCAATCAGATTTTGAGAGAGCCAGCCTTTCAGCCCATTGACATCATTTGTGTTTTTGTTGAGTTTATTTCCAGTTTGTTAATTTTCATATAGTTCCTTGACTCCTTAAACGATCTGTGCAATCCCTCCTTTGTTAAACTCATCATCAGCACAATGTTGTCTGCGTAAGCGAGGTGCATCGGTTGGAGGAAACCCAAGCATGGGGGGTGGGTGTTAACGTCATTTAGCAAGGGTGTTAAATCTGCCATGAATAAATTGAAGAGATGAGTGGCCAAGACACACCCTGGTTGTAAACCCTTAGTTGGAATCTTTCTCGATATACGCCTGTCGTCATCCTGTTTTACACAGACCCACGTGGCTGTATAAAGTTGTTCTATCCCTCGCAGTACTCTGTCTGGAACATTCCACTGCCACAGCTTTCTCCATAGAATGCCCCGGTCAACACGGTCAAATGCTGATTTTAAGTCCACAAAACATAGGTTTAGATCTTGTTGTTTTCTCTTGCAATTGTGCACTACCAATGAGATGGCCAGTACTTTAATATTTGTACCCAGGCCTTTCCAAAAGCAAGTCTGATTTAGTGGAATGATGTAATTTGTGTCTGGCCACTCTAACAGGTCTTCTAGGAGGAATGATGCGTAGTATTTTGCTTCTGCATTTATTAAGGCGTCTAATCAGTAACTGCCAGGATTCTTACAATCTCCTCCCTTAAATACAGGGTTAATGATGGACCCACGCGAGCTATCAGTAATATTTGCTCCACTTCCTTAAACAATGCTGACAACGGCTGGGCCCAATGCACTATTTTACATTTAAAGATAGCCTACTGGATACCATTGGGCCAGGGGCACCATCTCGTCTGCCTCTAATTGTTACTGCTCTGATTCTTTTTTGAGAGTATGGTAAGTATAGTTGCTGCTGCTGAGTTAGATCTGATTTATCTCTTCCAAGAATTGACTCTTGGCTGAAAATACTCCCATCTCTGTCTTGGTTGTATTCTGCAAAATCATCATTTGCTAAAAATTTGACCGGCACAAGGACACCCCGGAACATTTCCATCAGGTAGTCCACCTAGTCATACTCTTGCACATTGATGTTATTTACATATTTGCCCGGCCTATTCAGGCCATTCACAATCTCCCAGAATGATCTTGGATTTGACATTTTAGAAGTATAAATAACTTTTGTCCAAAATGCTTCTTTTGTTGCTTTCCTATCTGCCCAAATCTGTTTCTTATAATCTTTCCTCAGCTTCTTTACTTTATCCCACTCTGCATGATCGACATCTGAAGTTTTAAGTTTCTTTACTGCCCTTTTTAGTTCTTTTTTCAACAGTCCGGTTTTTCCTGAGATTTTTAGTTCCTTATTATTGACAACTTGCGTAGATCTTATGTTTGTGCTTCCTGCAGTAATCAGCCTTGTACAGTATTTCCCCCAAGACACTATTGAAATATTTAGCATGTGGTTATTTTCCTGTATAATTGCTTTGCTTTCTCGTGTAGGTATGGCAAAGAGGCTGAGAACCATCTCAGGGTTTTCAAATTTTCAGATGGTAAAGCTCCATGATCTTCCTGAGCTATTGCTGTTACAAAGGACGTAGGGCCTCATTACGAGTTTGGCGGGCCTGTGACTGCCATGTTGGTGGTCTGACCACCAACAGGCTGGTGGAGCGGACTCACAAAATATGAGTTTGCGGTGCTGCACACAGAAGACCGCCAGAGGCTCACCAGCACCGCCAAGCAGGACAGACCTCGGCAGTCATCTGGAGGCACAACAGTCTGACGGAGACCATGTTTCTGCCAGACCTATTAGGAGGTTGCACACTGTCAATGTGACTGCTGCAGTCTAACCACCTCAGAGCACCAGGCAGAAACAAACAATATAAAAGGAGCCACTCACTTCCAAGAAGCCATACATGTCCGGAGCCACCATGGAACCAGAACTAGACTGCTCCTGCTCGCCGAAAGACAACAGAATCATTGCACACACACCTCAATACCACACATTTAGGTACGGCAATACAGCACAGGCCCAGGCATATAGATTCCCATACAATATACAAACTTGTAACAACAACCTAACAATTGCACAACTACAAAAACATGTCACTTACTCACACCCAACACTTGCCAGGGACTGGACACACATACAACACACATGTACATCTATGTGCAATAGAACACACACAACACCATCATACAACCCAGCAATCGACACACACATCACACACACACACCACTTCGAACCTATCATGCCATTCACAATTCACACAGACACAAACAGTCACAACACACAAAGCAACACAACACAACAAGATCGGCACAGCACTGATGGGGGCAGCCAAACCATACACAGAAGGAGGCCGTAGTGGGACACCTCTCATGTTGAACAAGGCCCATAAAAATATGCCCACACGAACAGGCCCCATTCAGATCTCATGGACAAGCAATACCAATAACAAATGTAATGCACACATATTGGTGAAGCACAAGGCTACAAAGCATATACTACTCCAAACACCATACAAGACACCAGCCAGTTCTGAGGGACACACGCCTAAATAGTCACATGAACTCAAAAGCAAAGGACACTTATACAACTCAACACACTCCATGTCTGCAATGACCAAACTCCACAACACACACCACATGTACACAATAGCCACATCAGGGGACAAGGCATACACCATACAGGACCACATCGCATATCACTACAACAAACACATATTACTACAAACATAACACAATACCATAACACCATCATTTCAGCTGCATACACATACCTATCACATAACACACACCCTACCCCTGGGGGACAAGAGCACTGCACACAACCTCACATACTGCTCAAACAATAGACATGGGTACTGGCATGGCAGGAAGGGGAGGCCTTGGAGGAGGATGGGATAGCCTTGGGGAGGTCAACAGAACGTTTGGGGGTGTCACAGGGGAAAGAGTAGGGAAAAGGTCAAGGTTAGAAAGGAACACTTTTTTAGACACACGGGGACGGTCATCAGAAGAGGGTTTGGGTGTGCAGGGGGGGCGAGTGGTTGACTGACGTTTAGGTGTGGATGTCTTTGTGGGTGGTGTGCTTGAGTGTGGTGGGTGTCTGTTAGGTGGGTGAGTGAGGGCGTTTATGCATCTTGGGCTGAGGGGGGCTGGAGGTACTAGGGGATGCCGTGGTGGCTGTCTGTTGAGGTGGTAACTGCAGGTATGATGTATGTGCTGCACGTAGGAGTGTCAGTGGTTGTGGTGTCTGTGGGTGCGGTGACTGGGGTGGATGTCTGAGGGTCTGCTGGGGTGGTGTCTGCAGGTACGATAGGTTTGCGCATTTGCCAGGTGTTGTATGTATGATGCTGAGGGTGGTGAGGGTATAAGGGCAAGTCATAACCTTTGCTGTGTCTGCAGGTGGATGTTGTTTGTGTGCGTGCCTGTGGTGTGTCTTGTGGTGCTTATCTTTGTCTGCCCTTCCTTGGATGTTGAGGTGGATGCATGCCTGTCTGTTTGTGCTTTGGCTGGGTTGCGGAAGGGGGATTTAGATTGGGAAGAGAACGTAGGGTGACTGGCTGCTATCAGTGTGGAAGCCAGAGCCTGAAATGATCTCAGTAAGACAACGCATGCACAATGACTGCCCTCAAGGAACGCAATGTTTTGTTGGATCTGGCTTGCCGGTCCCTGGATGGAATTCACGATGGCCATCTGAACCACAGAGATAGACTTCAGGAGATCAATAGCCTCCTAACTGAGGGCAGCAGGGGGAGCAGGGGCTGGGGCAGAGGTGCCTGAGGCAAAGGATGAGCGAGAATGGCCAACTGGGTGGGGAGCTACAGGGACGGCGATGATAGAATTGGGGGTGGCGGACAGAGATGGTACAGGAGTGGTTCCTGATGGGTCCGCTAACACTAGGGAGTGGCCACTGGAGGAGGACTCAGATGAAGATGTTGCAGATATGGTCTCCTCCGTGACGCTCACCTTGCCCTCTGGGCCACTGGGTCCCTCTGTGGTGTCATGACTGGAGGTCCTCTGGCCAGAAGCTTCCCCACTCGCCTGTGCCCTGTCTCCTTCACTTGCCGGTGGTGATTCTGAAAATAGATAGTGAAGTAAGATCAGAGCGTACACATGATAACACTTCCATTACAAATCAGATAGAAATCACATACCATCATGTCAACTGACCCCCTGCAGGAAGTCCCAGTAGAGTTCCAACATCATGTAACAACACAACACTATGCATGTCCCTCAACGTCTCAACTGTCACAAAGCAAGCTAACAGAAACCTACAGTACCATGAATGAAGTAGACAAATCACACTGACCATACCATGACTAGGTAACTATTTCACTTAATACAGGTCCCCTAATCACAACAACATAGTCAACAAGTAGGCAAGCAACGGATTCCCATTGTAAGGTAGCTTAACAATTACACAGACCCAATCTTTACCACAAATATACATTACTGTGATGTCATGTACCAGGCAATAACATATGTTGCCAAATAAAGGCAGGCAACCCTGCCATGGCTACATCAAGTGGCATAGATTCAATTATATCACTATGGACACAAACCATCATATGACATATCAACATGTCACACCTGCCAAATGTTGGTCAAGTAGGTAGTACACATCACACACACATACACCAATTGTGATGTAGCAAGGATTGACAATTGACTCATGTCCAAGCTATCTATGAAAAATGTCTCCAGAAGACAAACAATAATAGTCATGTAAGGACCAAGTAGGCTCACACCAATGTCCCACACACAATTAGCAGTTTACTATATTGTTTATGTATCAAATAGACTACTGTACTGTGCAGGAAGGAGGGAAACAGACATTGCCAACACTAACATGAGTAAACCAATTTGTCAAAGAAGGAGAAGTAACATCACTACCCACATATCAGACAAGGCAAGCCTGGCATTTGTCTCTGGTGGATTCCCAGAGGCAAAGCATAAGTGATGCTAACATAACTGGTACAACAACCATGATG
This sequence comes from Pleurodeles waltl, assembly GCF_031143425.1. Classification (NCBI taxonomy): domain Eukaryota; kingdom Metazoa; phylum Chordata; class Amphibia; order Caudata; family Salamandridae; genus Pleurodeles; species Pleurodeles waltl. The sequence continues at coordinate 265,242,843 of NC_090443.1, read as the reverse complement.
CAAGTCAACAGTCAGGTCACACTTACCAACCTATACACAGGTCTTTATAAATTGCCACAACTGCACCACATACGTTTGTTGTCAAACAGGAGGTTCTCAAACACCCTAGCCTTATTTTTCATATTCTTCATAGCTACAGCAAATACACATGACAAATTTTAACAGTGAGGCATGGTGTGTCTTCACAATATACATGATGTTGACACAGTACTGCCTGGGCCATAGCTGTGAGTGGATAACCATTGCCTATGTATCGTGCCTACACAAGTATACCATGGACAAATATGTGTCAAGTTTCTGCTGTTAGGACATCAGCACTGAAATCACATTCTTACATCATGTGTTGCCCTGTGGAAATGTAGCATATGCACACTGGTAAGCAACATGCATATTGTCATCACACATGCCATTGTACATTCCTCACTTACCAAGGGGAATTACCTTGCAATAGGTGTGAAGATGTGAGCTATGTATGTCATGTGACATGTCTGCTGGACACCACTGTAACACATAATGCTGTGACACATCAGAAACCACCAATAACTGGAGATGACTTGCCCCTACTTGACTTCAATTCACACACAGACATATCCCCTGATACATAGGAGAGGACAGAGAGCATGAACCGACCCACCTTTCTACGGTGACATTAAGGGTAGTAAAAGCAGATCACTGGAACACAAAAACACTGTCATATGCACTCCATTCTGTGCTATAGGACTGAGGGGTTACCATAGTTGAGTACCATGTCTCAAAACAAAATGAATTTGCACACCTGTTGCCAATACATGACTTGTGAACATCAATGTGATCACAGAAGATCTGTGACACATTACACTTACTACATTGTCAGAGCTAACAACGTGTCCCTCACTCAATTACCTGTTAAAGGGGCAAACATGTGTTTGGTATGTACTTACCCGCTTGTGGCTGCTGTGCTGCCCTCAAATGCCCATCCAACTCAGGGTAGGCCATCGCCAAAATGTAGGCCATTAGGGGGGTCATGGTCCGCCGGGCACCCTATCTTTTTAGGGAGGACAGCCCGAACTCAGATCTCAGGTCCTCCCACCTCTTCTGACTGTGCATGCTCTGCCAGCTGTGGACCCACAGAATCCACACCTTCTTGGTGATGGCATGACAAATCCCCTTATTCTGATGAGCACTGACCTGCATGGATGCAAAAGACAAAAATGAATATCATGTCCACAAGTGCCACACAACAACAAGCAGAGTTAACTACAAGTTAGTCAAACAAACCAATCACAATCTTTCTTTACCATCCTGTCCACCTATGGCACATATCAGGCATTGGATAGGGGGACATTACTGCTAACACTTGCCACAAATATACCCTTCACAACCACCAGCTCAGCCCCTGCACTGACCAGGTACGAGAGCAGTGTGTTTTGTGTGACATGAGCAATCCACATGACATAGACCAGGAACACCATATAACATATCACACAAACTGGCAGGTGACAGCTACACCAAATAGCAAACATTGCACACATACATCCATAGACCCTGATGATCACAAGCTGCATATGGTCCCCACAGGACTCAGCCAGGCTACATAAAGGCTCATATTGCTAGGACAACATACAAAGGAGTCAAATGTACAAACATGCAATCCTTTACATGTATGCACCTAGGCACATACACATGCACCCACATGCTACTTCTGGAAGTGGGGGTCTTTGTGTCATTCCAAACAATTTGCACTATACTTCCAAAACATGCGTGCACACACAAACTATGCCTAAGAAAGATACACTTGCCTTGCATTTGACATGTCCCACATCATGTCCAATACAGTGGGTCAAATGTCATGGAACATCAGTTCGCAACACATTGCTTGCAGAAGTTCAATGCGAAATTAACTAGGAGCATTGACAGTTTGCCTCAGAGCTGGATTAAGGAGCCAACAGGGCAGTGTGATCATGGGACCTGTCAAGGACATGTAACACAAATGATCAGAGTTGTCATGAGCACATCTGTAACAGTTCTCCTCCATTCCCCCAATGCCATAACAAAGGTAAACACTGGACATAGACTGAAGTCAATGAATCTTAGTAGTGAAGCATGATTGTTAACCATCACAAGCTGTAAATGGCTCCAGGCTCACACTTGCAGTGCTGAAGCTATACAATAGCAGCCGAGATGGCAATATTTACAGAAAGTGGCAATTGAAAGGCAACTTTCTCTGCAGGCAGAGGACATGGATCAACACAAACTACCATGTTCCAAAAGCTTAGATGTATCACAATACTTCATGTATCCCATAGCCAATTGGCAAGGGCTGTCATTGTGCAGAACTTAGGACCATAGAGTGCATTAGTTGGTTTCAGTACAACATTACAATAATGCCAGATGTGGCTACAGAAGTATGTGCAGATACACAAAGGGCACAAGTATGGTGAGAAACCAGCAACCAACATGCATCAACACATCCTGCTGTCATGTCCACACATCAAGCACATCTGATGATGGGATTTACCTGGCGATGACTAACATTACACCTCAGTTAACCATGTGCAACAGTCACAAGGTAGATCAGGGAACACTCATTGCACACTCTCAACGATGTCTCAGGACTCTACACTTGTCACTTCACAAAGGTACATACCCAGGAACTCAATCATTTAAGCAAACTGGCAGTACCTACAGGGCTTTAAGGACACATTCTGACATATTGCTCATAAGCCTAGTCTATCCAAATCAATGCTTAGTCGAGCTACAGAAACATATGTGAACATGACACTCTTACTTGTTCCTCTGGTGCATCATAGAGCTGTTCATACAGGGGTAGGACCTCATCCACCAGCTTCTCCAGCTCTTCTGGTGAAAATGCAGGGGCCCTATTATCCTGTGGGATGTGGCATGATTGCTCGCAGAGGTAGTACACAGCAGCTCAGGTTGTGGAGGTCTTGCTGGCAGCAGTGTCAGGAGTCAATTGAGAGATTCATCATGAGATGGCGCTCACGTCCACCATGCACACAACTGTCACTGCTGGCGGACACTGCCATTGGTCGAAGAACGTCACAGGCAGCAATGCGTTCCAGTGGCAATGGCCTACCGCCATGACGACTCCTGCTGGCGGTCGTTTCCTATTGTCCAGTGTAGTAGGTCAGGCAGTCGCCATTTTAAAGACTTACGATTTTCGGAAAAGTTACATTTATGATGCGTCACAATGTGGGAAAAATTTCTCACGCATAATCTTCAGTGCTGGCATTATCCACAGATGTATAATTGTCCAGATTGAAGGAGCATGTTGTCATGTTGTCCTGCAAAGTTTTAGAAATCTTTGGTGGCACAGTCACCACCCTTTCGGTCATGGGCAAAAGTGTACTTTGGGCTTTTAATCACAGGCATTGTTTGATGTCACTATCACATAGTCTCGCTGTCGCATCTTTTTATATATACATTTCCTCACTGAGGCAAGGGGATCACATGTCAATAATATGCCACTTTTACCACTGGTACGTGCTGTGTATCATGTTTTCACTTTATCAAATGGCATGTCACATTATTTGTGAGATATGTAGTGTCACTTACAAGGGACACAGTGAGTGACAGACAAACCTTATTTTCTCTCACATAGTTACTCTGGAATGAGAAAGGTCAGTCAACCTCCTCTGTACTCTCCATTAGTAGACTTGCAAACCATGGAGGATAGACATGACATTCAGATCTACCACCTGGATAGGCAGACAATCAAGGATCTCTGTTGTCAGTTGGAGCCAAATGTGATGCCAGACATTCGTCATCCAGACAGCATACCACCAATTGTACAAGTCATGTCAGTGCTGCACTTCCTTGCCACAAGCTACTTCCAAAATACAGTGGCACTAACTGTAGGAATGTCCCAGTCTAAGTTCAGTCTGGTTTTGAAGGCTGTACTATCTGCATTGTTGAAAAACCTGGGCAGCTACATCCAATTTCCACAACACTAGGATTTTGCCCCTGTGAAGGCAGAGTTCTATGGTTTGGCACACATCCCACATGCAGTGGGTGCCATTGATGGAACCCATATAGTCTTGGTTCCCCCATATGGCAATGAACAGGTCTATATGAAATTGAAGAACGTCCACGCCATAAATGTTCAACTAGTCTGTTCAGCGGACCTCTACATTTCCCAAGTAGGTGCATGGTACCCAGGTTCAGTCCATGATGCTTTCATCATGTAGAACAGTGTTATCCTACAGCTGATGACACAGCAGTACGCTGAGCCTGGCTGATTAGTATGTTACATATGTCATATGTGTTTGTATGCTATGTCTGCTGCCAAATGTGATGATGCCCTGGACACATGTTTGCACACATGTCATGATTTCTGACAGAGGATTCTGCCTCCCTAAACTTTCCTTGGTTAGTGACACTAGTGAGGAACCCAACCAGGCCATGGGAAGTCTGCTTCAACGTGATCCATGGAAGGGCACGGCATGTTGTGGAGTGGGCTTTTGGCCTTCTGAAGGCAAGATTCAGAAGCATTGATAAGTCTGTTGGAGCCCTCCTCAACTCACCTGCTAAAGTTCGTCAGATCATTGTGGCCTGCTGCATGCTCCACAACCTTGCCCTGTGGCAACAGATCCCATCCATCCCAGATAAGGGGGAGCTAGCAGTTCCACCTGGTGAGAATGCAGAAATGCCAAGTGAGGATGACAGTGTTAAGGATGAAGGTGGAGACATGTGGGCAGATCTCATCAATCAGTATTTCACCTGAGTGTAGAAATGTGATGGTTTGTAAATTTACTGACTCCATGGGATAGTGTGGGGGTCAGGATTGTTTAAGAAGTGTCTCTGTGTGAGCAGAAGACAGTTCATTTGATGCTTTGCAGTATACAGCTCAGGGTTTCAGGCACATATAGGGGGTCATTCCAAGCTTGGTGGGCGGCGGGAGCCGCCAGAAGACCGTACCGCGGTCAAAAGACCGCGGCGGTCATTCTGGGTTTCCCACTGGGCTGGCAGGCGACCGGCAAAAGGCCGCCCGCCAGCCCAGTGAGAAACACCCTTCTACGAGGAAGCCGGCTCCGAATGGAGCCGGCGGAGTGGAAGGTGTGCGACGGGTGCAGTAGCACCCGTCGCGAATTTCAGTGTCTGCTAAGCAGACACCTAAATTCAAAGTGGGGCCCTCTTACGGGGGCCCCTGCGGTGCCCATGCCATTGGCATGGGCACTGCAGGGGCCCCCAGGGGCCCCACGACACCCCTCACCGCCATCCTGTTCCTGGCGGTCGAAACCGCCAGGTTTTCCGTTTCTGACCGCGGCCATACCACCGCGGTCAGAATGCCCTTAGGAGCACCGCCAGCCTGTTGGCGGTGCTCCCGCCGACCCCGGCCCTGGCGGTCAAGGACCGCCGGGGTCGGAATCACCCCCATAGTCTTGGAGTCGTGACACTTGTAAGGATCTCCTTTGTTCGAGGCAGTCAAAATGCACAATCTGAGAAACTACAATAGTTGATACATATTTTTCTAGGTTATGTATTCCTTTACCTGCCTACACTCCTTGATTACCACTTTCTCCTTCAATGTCTCTTCACAATGCCATCCTCATGTGGACATTTCTGAGTACTGTCAATGGCAGGTGGCTTTAGCTGGTCGGACAAGTGAAGTAGAAATTAATTCATAAAGGTACTGTATTACATATATTTGGGGTGTGTGAGTCCCATGCCCAGGCTATCAGGACAGTGGGATGGCAGAGATCTGTTTTACACAATAAACCTGTTTGCCATGGTATGTGGGACCATTGTTGCAATGTGTGTGATTATGGCCCTCATTACAACCCTGGCGGTCGGTGATAAAGCGGCGGTAATACCGCCAACAGGACGGCTGTAAAAAAAATGGAATTTTGACCACAGTGGAAACCGCCAACACAGACAGCCACTTTAACACACCGACCGCCATGGTAGTAGCAACAAGCACTGTGGCGGTAACCACCAACAGCCAGGCGGAAGACAATGTACTGCCCACTGTATTATGAGAGGCCAATCCGCCACCTTTTCCGGGGCTGTACCAACGGCATCAAAAGCACAGAGGAAACAGTACACAGAAGGGAAACAATTCACCTCTTGACACTGAAGGAAGAACCACACCGCCATGGAGCCAGAGCTGCACATATTTCTCATGCTGGTCTACCTCCTCCTACACCAGGAACACAAACAGCGGCGAAGTCCACCACGGTGAGTACCGCACCTAGCACACAAGGGAGGGGGAGAGGAAAAAGAGTGTGACACTCACACACGCAACACCCCCACCCCCTCCCCACCCCAACACCATGCACACAAACAGATGCAACAACATTACATATCCATCCCATACCCCTCAGGAATAACGCAAGGACAAAAGGATGTGAGTAAATCCAGTGTAATAATACAAATTTAGATTAATACGTCCTTAAAGCACAAAACAGTATCTACAATAAATACAAATGGAGGGACAATGCCCAGTCCAAAATGTACGTGCCCACAGGGCCATAACACATAGGCAAAGGCCACACTTGACTCCTGCCTCAAAACGGAGAGAACACTGCTGGGGCATCAGGTGGAAAATACACAGGCACCTCAGGGGGAAGGGGAACATGGGGCACCTCAGCCGCAAGATGGTACAACGCTACTCCTCCTGGAGGGGGAAACATGCCCTCTGCGATGTCCTGGAGAGTGCAAAGCCACAGTCTCTCTAGTGGGTGGTTTGCCCACTGTTTGGTCCTGGGGAGTGCAAAGCCATAGTCTCTCAAGTGGGTTTGCCCACTGCTTGGTCCTGGGGAGTGCAAAGCCACAGTCTTTCTAGTGGGTGGTTTGCCCACTGCTTGGTCCTGGGGAGTGCAAAGCCACAGTCTCTCAAGTGGGTGGTTTGCCCACTGTTTGGTCCTGGGGAGTGCAAAGTCACAGTCTCTCAAGTGGGTGGTTTGCCCACTGCTTGGTCCTGGGGAGTGCAAAGCCACAGTCTCTCTAGTGGATGCCTTCTTCCGTTGGTTGTGGAGGGGGCCTTGTTGCCCAGTGTGCTTCATCCTGGCAAGGAGGGGGTGAGTGGATGCCTTCTTCCACTGGTTCTGGAGGGGGCCTTGTGTGCTTCATCCTAGCAAGGAGGGGGTGAGTGGATGTCTTCTTCCACTAGTTCTGGAGGGGGGCTTGTGCCCAGTGTGCTTCATCCTGGCAAGGAGGGGTGAGTGGATGCCTTCTTCCACTGGTTCTGGAGGGGGCTTTGTGCTCTGTGAAGCAGATCCTGGATGGTGCAAGGTCACAGTCTCTCACCTGGGTGTCACACCTACAGTTGTTGCCGGGGCCAGGACGCACTACAGCCCATGTAGTCACAACTATACACTGCTCGCCGGGGGTGACGGTTGCTCAGTGGTGGCAGTTGCGGGGCTGGCGGTGGTGCTGTCAGTGGTGGGGGGAGGCTCCAGCCCTTCCCCTGCAGCCTCTGACGGCTTCCCACTGGGGCTGCTGCTGCTGGCAGTGGTGCTGCTGGCAGTGGTGCAGGTGGGGGTGCAGGTGGCGGTCCTGCCAGTGGTGGGGAAAGGCTCCAGCCCTTCCCATGCAGCCCCGGATGGCTGCCCACTGGGGTTGCAGCTGCTGGCAGTGTTGCGAGTGGCGGTCAGGTTGTGGTGCAGGTGGCGCTGCAGGTGGCGGTGCTGCCAGTGGTGGGGGAAGGCTCCAACCCTTCCCCTCCAGCCTCGGACGGCTGCCCACTGGGGCTGCTGCTGCTGGCAGTGGTGCTGCAGGTGGCGGTGCTGGCGGCGTTGCAGGTGGCGGTGCTGCCAGTGGTGGTTGGAGGCCCTTCCCCTACAGCCTCAGACGGCTGAAGTGCCATGGCTCCTGTTGTTTGCCCAGATGATGCTCCAGCCCCAGGCACCAGATCCATCCTGCCTGCGGCGTCTGTTGCTTTAACATTGGCCTTGGCAGCTGTTGTTCCCTTCCTGCCCATGGCAGCTGGTGGTGCCTCCTTGCTTCTGCCAGCTGGTTTTCCCTTCCTGCCCTTGCAGGTGGTGGTGTCTCCTTGCCCTTGCTAGCTGGTAGTGCCTCCTTGCCCTTGCTAGCTGGTGGTGCCTCCTTGCCCTTGCTGCCTGGTGTTCCCCTCCTGCCCGTGCTAGCTAGCGGCCCCTTCTTTCCCTTGGCAGGTGGTGCAGGCACACTGGCAATGCTGACGGGTGCCTCCTTGGAGCCTCTCACACATGCAGAAGCTGCAGAAACTACAGTGGCCATGGACCGGGTGGCTGAGGTGCTGGCCTAGGTTCTGCCCACCCTGGCCCAAAGTGAGGGACGGGGGGGAGAGGCAGGGAATAGATCAAGGGTGGAGAAGAAAAGCCTTTTAGGGACACTGGGGCTGGAAGGGGGTGAAGGTTTGGGAGTGGAGGAAGAGGGAGTGGTTATAGGAGGTGTCTGTCTGCTGTGTTTGGGTGCAGGTGCATGGGCTGGATGCTGTCGTGAGGTGGATGGCTATTGGGTGTCTGAGTGCTTGCGTTTGTGTACTTTGGGTGGAGGGGGCACAGATACAGTGGGAGAGGACACAGGGGACGTGTGCATGGATGTGGGGGTGGTGACTGCCAGTGAGGGGTGTGTAGTGATAGGCCTCCTGGTAATGGTGGTAGTGGATGAGGATGTAGTGCATGAAGGTGTGAGTGGAGACCCTACTGGGAGGGAGGTGGTGGACGAGGAGGAGGTGGACACAGTGGATGTTGGTGTGTCTGCATCTGCATGGTGCTTGTGTGAGTGCCTGTGGGATGAAGTGTGGTGCTTGTGTTTTCCTGAGTCATTCTTGTGTGTTGATTTGGGTGCATGCTGGTTTGAAGGTGTGCTTGGGATAGGCTGGGGTTGAGGGGAATGGGACTGGGTAGAGGAATTTGGAGGTGGGAGGCTAGAGACAGAGACAATGGCTGCTATCAGTGAGTTGGCCAGAGCCTGGAATGATCTCTGTTGGGCCGCCAGGCTACAGTGAATGCCCTCCAGGAATGCATTTGTTTGTTGCAAATGCCCTGCTAGACCCCGAATGGCATTCTGTATGGCTGACTGCCCTACAGAGATGGATCTCAGGAGGTCAATAGCCTCCTCACTGAAGGCAGCAGGGCTGACTGGGGCAGGGCCTGAGGTGCCTGGGGCGAAGGAGATGCCCACCCTCCCGGCTGAGCGGGCACAGGAAACTCACTAAGGGGCTTCTGGGAGGGTGGTGCTGGTATGGGGGTGGCAGCTGAACCTGTAGTTGGGGTGGCCACAGAGGTGTCCGCCACAACCAGGGAGCTTCCATCGGAGGAGGTGTGGCTGTCAGAACTGTCCCCTCCTGTCTCCGCCGTGGTGCTCCCCTCCATCCCACTGGCGCCCTCACCGTCTGTGGATTCGGCCTCCGGGCCCATGTGGGATGCAGCTCCCTCCGTTGCTGGTGCCTCTGCTCCTCCACCAGATGATGCTAATGCACACAAGGACAGGGTGACAAAACAAAAAGGGGGGGAAGAGACAGAGGATACACTTGGTCAATGCCAGCAACAACACCACCGTTGGCGTACACAACTCACAGGGAACAGCCCTATGCACTAGGCCATGTAATTACCAGTTAGAATGCTAGTCACCAGGCCATGGGGTACAATGCCTAATGCCATTAGCAGCACACCTGAAACCCACAGGACCCTGCCCAGTAGTAAATGCACACTAGCATTATTGGGGTTGGAGTCCATCTGAGCCTGCCCATCATGAAACCTACCCTGCCATGTTCGTCCTGGCCTGGGGCACCCACAGACCCACATCCCCCACCCAGGTAACACCTCAACGCATGCAACTTCATGATTCCGAAACTGTACTCACCCCCTTGTTGTGCCCATCCAACTCCGGATAGGCCACCGCCAGGATGCGGAACATCAGGGGGGTCAGGGTACGATGGGCACCCCTTCCTCGTTGCAAGGCCATCCACAACTGGACCTCTGCCATTTTCCTTGCCCAGCGGCGCAGGTCCTCCCACTGTTTGCGACAGTGGGTGCCCTGCCGGTCAAAGACCCCCAGGGTCCGCACCTCCTCGGTGATGGCACGCAAATACCCTTTTTCTGATAGGCGCTGACCTACAGAAAAAGATACATAAGAAAAGGTATTAGTTATACAGTCCGGACTGTTACACTCATGGCCCACCATATCCCTCCCATCCCCTTACGCACAGACATTGCCCACCAAACATGCAGCACTCTGCCTAGGACCCCTCAGCCCCCCCTACACAAGGCTTACACACACAGCACTCCATACATTCCTGCCTCACGCACCGTGCTCACAGTGCACTCACCTGTTTGTCTGGAGGACCATAAAGTAAAGGGTACTGGGGTAGGACCCCATCCACTAGTCTCTCCAACTCCTCCGAAGTGAAGGCAGGGGCCCTTTCCCCAGACACTCGAGCCATGGTTTGCTTCCAGGCACAGGTCACAGCAGCACTTGCAGTGTAGGTCCTCTCCTGTTGAAGGTCAGGTAGCAAGTGAGTGAGCAGATAGAAAATGGCGGTCACATCCGTGGCGGTGCGTACCATCACCGCTGGCGTCATTCACCATTGGCTCCTGAAACCCTTAGACCCCAATGATAACCAATGATGTGTTCCACGGCGGTCGTCAAACGCCTCCCACAACGGCGCACAACGTCAGCGAAATTACCTCATTTCCACTTGTCCCTCCTCACAGGTCAGGCAGCTGCCATTTCAGGGGGGCACATGCAATGGCACCTAACTGCGTCACAGCAGACATAGGCACATCAACGGACCTACACGTTCACATACTGTTTCTGTAAAAAAATGCAAGGCATAAGAATCTGAGGATATCTATGAATATGACCATCTGCTCACCGTTTTTCACCCTAGAGTTCAACCAGTGAGGATGAATAGGAGATGAAGACATACCCCCGTGTACAGACCCCTGGTGGACCTGGCGACAATGGAGGACAGGCACATTATCCTAACCTACAGACTTGATAGGGCCACAATCCATGAGCTGTGTGCACAATTGGAGCCAGACCTGATCTCAGCTATCTGCCTCCCCACTGGTAGCCCCCCTCTTGTGTAGGTCCTGTCAGTGCGCCATTTCTTCGCAAGTGGGTCCTTTCAAGCGACAGTGGCCATGGCAGCAGGGATGTCACAGCCTAGGTTCTCAAATGTGATGACCAGAGTGTTGTGTGCCCTGATGAAACACATGCGCAGCTACATAGTATTCCCCCAGGTGGAGGATTTGCCCACATGGCACACATATTGCCTTTGTCCCCCCCACAGAATTGAACATGCGGGTAGTGTGCCTGGCGGACCAGTACATCTCCCATGTCAATACAAAGTATCCTGGGTCTGTGCATGATGCCTTTATTAGAAGGAATAGCAGCATTCCATATGTGATGTCTCAACTCCAGAGGCACAGGATGTGTCTAATAGGTGAGCCCATGGTCCCCACCCTGTGTCTGTTGGTATATGGGTGTGGGTTTGGCCCTAAGGGTGAGTGTCTGGCTAACAGGTATCCCTCGATATTTACAAGTGACTCTGGTTACCCCAACCTCTCATGGCTACTGACCCCAGTGAGGAATGCCAGGACAAGGACAGAGGAATGTTACAATGAGGCATATGGGCGAACAAGGAGGATAATTGAGCACACCTTTGGCCTCCTGAAGGCCAGATTCCGGTTTCTCCATCTGATAGGTGGATCCCTGCGCTACTCACCCAAAAAGGTCTGCCAGACCATTGTTGCATGTTGCACAACCTGGCCTTGAGATGCCAGGTGCCTTTTCTGCAAGAGGATGAGGCTGGCGATGATTGTGTGGCAGTAGTGGAGCCTGTGGACAGTGACGAAGAGGAGGCAGAGGAAGAGGATGTGGACAACAGAATAACTATAATTTAACAGTACTTCCAGTGACACACAGGTAAGTCACTGTAACTTCACCTTCCACTGCAGCTTTGTGTTGGACATTGTAAATGGCAGCCTGACTTCCCAGATTCTATGGCCACTTACTGTACCATTTGGCATCTATATTTTCAGATATCTGTGCCCCACACTGGCTCCTGGTGTGTTCACTGCTGCCAACTACAGGTCATACCTATGTATATATAACTGTATATTTGAATTGCAATGTTTACAGCTTGTTAAACTAATACATATTTCAATCAATTGACAGACTCCATACTTGTATTAGTTCAAAGGGTGTTTATTTATGTGATAATAAGTGTAGGGGATATTGCAATGGGCTGGGTTGATGATGGAGGAATGTCCAGGATAAAGTCCAGGTTATTGGTATCACAGGTGCATTGCCCAAGGGGCATAGGGAGTGGGCCAATGGCAGTTCAAGGTGAACAGGGTGACAGAGTGGGACACAAGGGTGACATTCAGAGGAGTCTTATTTCCTGGCGGGGGTCTTGGCAATGTTTTTGCGTGGTGGTTCTCCTTCTGCAGGGGGAGGGGTGCTGGAGGCCTGTTGTTCCTGCGGCAGGGCCTCCTGTCCACTAGCGTCAGCAGAGGTGGAGGGCTGTTCATCTGTGTGGCTAGTGTCAGGGGCCCATTTGTGTGCCACTGCCTCCCTTATGGTGTTGGCCATGTCTGCAAGCACCCCTGCAATGGTGAACAGGGTGGTCTGGATGTCCCTCAAGTCCTCCCTGATCCCCAGGTACTGTCCTTCCTGCAGCCGCTGGGTCTCTTGCAACTTGGCCAGTATCTGGCCCATGGTCTCCTGGGAATGGTGGTATGCTCCCGGGATGTTGGTGAGTGCCTCGTAGAGAGTCGGTTCCCTGGGCCTGTCCTCCCCCTGTCGCACAGCAGTCCTCCCAGCTTCCCTGTTGTCCTGTGCCTCTGTCCCCTGAACTGTGTCCCCACTGACCCCAGGTCCCTGATCATCCTGTGTTTGTGGGGTTGCCTGGGGTCCCTGTAGTGGTGGACATACTGCTGATTGAAGTGTCCTGGGGACAGAGGGATGGGCCCACTGGGTGGGTTCTGTGCTGGTGTTTCCTGAGGGGGGAGGCTCTGTGGTGGTATGGGACTGTGCCTGGGTCATTGACTGTCCAGAAGTCCCTGATGGGCCAGGTTGGTCATCCTGATCCAGGCGTGCAGAGCTGCTGTCATCACTGTGGGCCTCTTCGGGGGGGGGGGACTGGATGTTGCTGGCACTTCCTCTCCGGTGACGTTGTGTGGGGGTCCTGTCGGGATGTAAATGCAGTGTTATTGTTACTGCATGTGACATCTTGTGCATGGGTATGTTTCCCCCTATGGTTGTTATTACCAAGGCAGCTTTGGCTTGTGTCAGTTGTGATTTGGTTGGTTAAGTGATTGTCACTAGTGTGCATGCTGTGGTGATGGGTGTCCATGCAGGGCTGTGAGTGATGTCCATGCATTGGTGGTGCATGCAGTGCTGGTTACTGGGATGGTGGGGTGTATGTGAGGTGGTGGGGTGATGGGGGTGAGGGTAGGGTTAGGGGTATGTGATGGCATGCAGGTAGGGGGGGTGATAGTAGTAAAGAGTTGACTTATCAGAATCCAGACCTCCTCCTACTCCTGCCAGGCCCTCAGGATGCATGATCGCCAAGACTTGCTCCTCCCATGTTGTTAGTTGTGGGGGAGGAGGTAGGGGTCCACCGCCAGTCCTCTGTACAGCTATCTGGTGTCTTGCAACCACGGAACGCACCTTCCCCGTAAGTCGTTCCACCTCTTCCTGATGTCATCTCTTGTTCTGGGGTGCTGTCCCACGGTATTGACCCTGTCCACGACTCTCCGCCATAGCTCCATCTTCCTTGCAATGGATGTCTGCTGCACCTGTGATCCGAATAGCTGTGGCTCTACCCGGATGATTTCCTCCACCATGACCCTTAGCTCCTCTAGCTCCTCCTCTGAGTACCTGGGGTGTCTTTGTGGTACGAGTGGTGTGTGTGAGGGTCTGTGGGGTGTGAGGTGCGTGGATGGTGTGGGGTGATGTGTTGGGGTGTGTGATGTGAGGTGCGTGGGAGGTGTATGGGTGATGGTGTTCTGTGGCTCTGGTTCTGTGGGTGCTCCTGGCATGTCTCTCTCTCAGTTGTAAATTGTTTGTAGTGGTAATGGGTTGTGGGTAGTGTGTGTGTGTGTTTTATAGTGTTGTGGGTGTGGTGTGTGCGTGGTTGTCAGGTGTGTGTAGTTTGAATTGTCCAATATGGTGTTGTTTTGTTAGTGTGTGTGTATTTTGAGCGCTGCGGTATGTATCGCCAATGGTTTACCGCGGTTGGATATCCGCTGCGGTGATTCGTGGGTCATAATGCTGTGGGCGTATTTCTGTTGGCGTAACGGTGTGGGTTTGGATACCGCCAGTTTATCACTGACCTTAGGTGTGGCAGACTTGTTTGTGTGACTGTATCATGGCAGATTTTTATGTGTGGGTCATAATATGCGTAGCAGTATACCGCCGCGGTCACGGTATGTTGGCAGCAGTCAGAATGGCGGTATGCGGCACTTACCGCCAATGTCATAATGAGGGCCTATGTCTCTTTGACACAAGTCATCCTATGTAATCCATTCACTCAACCTTCACATTGTATTGACAATGATCCTGTTTTACATGCCCGTAGTTGTCATTGTGTTTCCTCATTGTAGGCCACTGTGCATGTGTGTCAACACTGACATAGGTCAGTAGCATGCTTACAGATTTCTGACCATTGTAAATGGAAGGTTCTCTGACTAGGGACTGTTGTACTGTCCTCTGTCCGTATTATGGGGTATGCTGATTTGATAGGCATGGTATAGGTATGTTATAAGGGTTTAGCTAATGACAATTTCCACCAATCTGTGAGCCTATTTGGAGGAACACAGTCTGACATGTCCCTTACTTCAGTGGTCTGTGAGCTGTTACTTAATGACGCGTAGGCAGGAGCAATCCATGTTTAGACATCTTTGATTATTACATTCCTGACATTTGTTCAGCCTAAATTCTGCACAGTGTAATAAACAGAGATTGGTGATTGTCCTCTTGTGTCATTGTGTTGGTATTGATCCCCAGCATGACATTACCCGTGACATGTCCCTCCTCACATTTCCTTCTTATAAGTCAATAATGAGCATGAAATATATTTCAGATGAAACTACTCACATAGATGAAAAATGAATATCACACGTAGATAGTGTATCAGTTGTGTTTGTGCACAGGAGATTAGGATGAATGTGCCCGAAGAAATAACGTTCAAACAGTGAACGGATCAGTCATTGTGGATGTTATCATCAGAGTAGCTGCCACAATTGAAGTGATTTTGAAGTGACCGGTGTAACTTGGCCAATGGAAGGGGTCTGGTTTCATGGACGTTCCCTGCTCAGGGTGGTGTTGGTGTATGGCAGTACCCCTGTTATGGCAGCCAGCTGGGCATTTTGGGCCTCCCACTGTTGCATGACTTGCTGGTGGTTGTCCTTCTGCAGCTGCTTGACCATGACAAGTACCTGGCCCCTCATGCCTTGGGACTGTTGGAAGGCTCCCAAGTCTTGGGAGATGGTGTCCTCGCCATTAATATCCCAAGCAGCCTCATGCCGCTGGCTCACACCATCTCTCCCATGCACCCAACCACCAGGTGCCTGCACCCTTGGCACAGTTTGCTTACTGCCACTGGTGCCGGGTCCATCATTGTCAGGGATTTCGAGTTGTGACTCTGGTACCTGGACTGGGGGGCACATGATGGTTGTTACTGTTCTTGGGACACAGGTTTGGGGCCACTGTTTGCCTGGGATGTAGATGTAACAGGGCTGGGAGGAGTCGATGTGGGCAGGATGAGGCTGACACTTGTCATCGGCCCAGGTTGCCCTGATGAGCTAGAGCCGTCCTCAACATTCACACATCCAGGAGTGCTCTTCTCACTGGGGACTTCATCCAGTGGGGGAAGTGGCGGTCTCAGGAGTGCTTTCCATGGGCCCAGTGGCAGTTAGACCTGTTGAAGATGGAAACAGACAGTTACAGGTTGTTATGTGACATGTAGCACCAAATTTGACAGGTTGATATGTTTTGGGCCATGTACAGATTGGCTTTGCTTGATCCCCTTATATGATAGTGACACCTGCTTTCAACTGACATTTGGGGGTAGAGACAATTCCTTTTTAAGTCATCATGCTACAAAATGTCAGAGTATCTTGGCACTTGGATGTCTGTTTGCATTATATGCATGAGTGGCTCACAGGATGGAAAAGGGGTGGGGCGGCACAGCACGTGGCGGGGAGGGGGCACAGGGGAAGACAAAAAAAATAAATGTAATTTTTAAAAAGTACCTTTTAGTGCCGTGCCTTGCTGCAACCATCCGCTCCTACACTAGACTCAGGCACAGGCTCCCAGCCTGCCCTGCGTCCAATCCTAATGTTGCTTTAAAACTGCTGGCAGCATGAAAGCATTGTTAAGATTGGATGGAGTGCCCAGCCAGGGTGCTCCGTGGCAGACTGAAAGTCTCTGTCTGCTGTCTCCAACCCAGCAACGCAGTGCCTTCGTTGCTGGGTTGGAGAGAGCCCTGTGTGCATGTGTGTTTGCCCGGCCTGAGAAGGCTGGCCAAACATATATGCGTACTGAAGGGGAGTGCTGTGCACTCCCCCTCCATCCCCGTCACAACCCCAAGGTCCCACCCCTTTTACTATAAAACGATAATAAACATAGTTTATTATCGTTTTATAGTAAAGGTTGTGCAGCTGTTGCTGCTAGCGGGGGCAACGCTCCTCCGTTCTGATGGAGAAGCCACCCCTGATTATATGTTTCATGGTACCTCCCAGTTAGCAATACTTAATTGTTGAGTTAACAGGCAGCTGCACAATGTCATGTGGACACTGACCTGGCCGTCAAATTTGGAGTAAACATTCTACCTGGCCATATGTGACGGGTTACACTGAGTACAGCACATTGCATACATGTGAAATCCCCCGAGGTGAGTAGAGTCCAATAGGTGGTGGGAGGTAGGAGGGAAAGAGTAGCAGAGGAGACAGTTTTAGCTGTGTCTGGGGGGCATGTCAGTAGCAGCTGTCCTTGACATTCCTGTCAATAGCCGTATTATGGCAAATGAGTATACTATTGTTATACCCCTAGGTGAGTACAGTTCTATAGGTGATAGGAGTTAGAAGGGACAGTTTAGTAGAGGACACAGTTGTAGCTGTTTGTTAGTGTTATTGTACTAACAGATGTCCATAGCATTGCTGTCATTCCCACAGAACTTACAATTGTGGAGCACTAAGGTAAGTATTCTCCATTGTTCAGCTTACATGCAAGGCTATTTTCAATATGTTACACTGTTCTGATTTTCTTAATGTTCAAACAGTGCCTGCTGGAAGTTGTAGTGCAGCTAGTCCCTGTGCTACCCATGCTATACACAGATACCGTTTCCCCAGGTGAGTTAACTTCACATGTGCAATGCCAGACAGGGGTATTTGGACAGTTTCACACAGGGCTGGTGAGTGGGATGACTGTTAAGGTGGAAAACAGTGATCAGTGAGCATGCATGACAATACATTTTAGTGGCTTAATTGGTGTAGTGACTTACACGACTCGACTCCCCCACGTATTCCTGTCAAGCCCTCAGGATGCAGAATGGCCAAGACGTTCTCCTCCCATGATGTGAACTGTGGGGGTGCAGGTGGGGGACTACAGACAGTCTTGAGTACTGCCATCTGGTGCCTGGCTGACATGGAATGCACCATCCCCGTGAGGTCATTCCACCTCTTCCTGAATCCTCTCTTGTGCGCGGGTAGCCGCCTATGGAATTCACCCTGTCAACTAATCTTTGCCACATTTCCATTTTCTTCGCAATTGTGGTCTGCTGGACTTAGGCTCCAAATATGTGTGGCTCTAATCTGATAATTTCATCCACCATGACTCGTAACTCATTGTCTGTGAAACAGGGATCTTTGTGGTGACATTCTGGTGGTAGACAACTCTGTAAAAGAATGATGGGATGTAGGTGCTGTGTGGTTAGGGGGTGACGGTTAGTAAATGATGTATAGAGGTGCAATTTTGTGTGGTGGGTGTGTTGTATGGGTGTGGGATAGTTGCTATGTGAAAGTTGGAGGGGGGTCTAATCTATGGTGCTGACTCTGATTTTGGGCTCTTGCTTCTATGTGTGGTGTTGTTGATGCAAAAGATTGTGGTGCGTGAAGGGGTGTCTTTTATAGTGCAGTTTGTAGGTGTGTTGGGTGTGTGGATGTGTGTCAGCTGTGCGGATTTTGAATCTATCCAATGTGGTGTTGTGTATTACTGCGGTGATCGCCAGCCTCCCAGTTCACGCCACCATTGGATGTCCGCCATGGAAGAACCACCATTGTGATTTTTGAGTCGTAATAGGTTTGGTGGTTGGTTGACGGGCTAGCGGTGCTGGTGGTTGTGCTGCCTATTTCCTGCCCTCCAGAGTCCTGGCTGTGTCGGACCTTTCCTTGTGTTTTGGCGGTCGTGGCTGTTCAACTCATAAAATGGGTGTCTGTGGGACCACCAGCATGGTGGTCTTTTGATGGCCACCACCATGGTGGTCTGGCGGTCCCACAATCAATCTTGTAGTGACCCCCTAAGTCTGAGTGTAATCCATTGTTGGCAATGATCATTGACTGGTAAAACTGATTGAGAAATTATGTCAAGGAGGAAAAAATGTAAGCAAAATAATTGTGTAAACTAATAGGGGTTGTGAAAGCGGGCTACAATAAGTATATTTTGGTGGCATATCCTCAGTTGTTCTACCATTGATGACCCTCATTCCAAGATATTCTAGGGCTGTAACCAGGGATTGACCATGATGAACCATTCGCTTAGATGGCAAATTGTACTTTGGCATCACATTCCAGAGGGAGTTTTCTGATTTCAAACTTTTGTCTACATCCCGAGTATATATGAGGTTTGCATTAAAATCTCCAGTTAATGAGATGTCACACGTGGGATCTGCTAACTTTAAGGTGGTCATTATGACCTTGGCGGTCAGGTTACCGCCATACCAGCGAAGGCGGTAGTACTGTCGCCAGGCCGGCTGTAATGACCGTCAAATAATGACCATGGCAGAGATCCCTCCAATAGACAGCCAATGTACCACACCAACTGCCAGAGTGGTACGGCCACTGAACATGGCAGTAGCCACCTACAGGCAGGCGGAAGACAAGGATCCGCCCACCATATTATGACATAACACACCGCCAGTCTTCCTGATGCTGTACCATGCCATGACCGTCCTGGAGCACCAACGCCAACAAAGACGGCGACGGTGAGTACAGCCACCTAGCACACAAAGAAGGGAGGAGGATAAGAGGGGGGAGAATGACACGCACACCACATACACACACCACACACCCAGAATCAGCTGCAGAGTAAACTGACAGTAACAGAACCCACAAACAGAGAAAGCTAGGACACATACCTCTGTTCCAACCACTGCATTCTTGTTGGATGAATATTCAAAATACAAAAACATACACAACTGCATATTTACAGACATGAAGGCCCAAAGTCCAGTCCAAAGTCACAAATGCCCACAGGGCAAAGTCCAAACCCCAACTTGACCACTGACAACATCGGACTCAACCGTTCAGGGACCTCATGTTGGTAATGGGCAGGCACCTCAGGGGGAGGCGGAGTTGGGGACATATCATTGTGAGGGGGCTCCTTGCCCACTGGTTCTGGAGGGGGCTCCTTGCCCTCTGGTTCTGGAGGGGGGTCCCTGCCCTTCTGGAGGGGGCTCCCTGCCCACTGGTTCTGGAGGGGGCTCCTTGCCCACTGGTTCTGGAGGGGATCCCTGCCCACTGCTTCTGGAGGGGGCACCCTGCCCACTGGCTACTGAGGGGGTTCCTAGGCCTTTGGCATGGGATGGGGCTCCTTGGGCTCAGTTTCGGCTGGAGCCTCCTTGGGCTCAGTCTTGGCTGGGGCATCCTGGGGCTCAGTTTTGGCTGGGGCCTCCTTGGGCTCAGTCGTGGCTGGGGCCTCCATGAGCTCAGTCTTGGCTGGGGCCTCCTTGGGCTCAGTTTTGGCTGGGGCCTCCTTGGGAACAGCTTTGTCTGGGGCTTCCTTGGGCTCAGTCTTGGCTGGGGCCTCCTTGGGCTCAGTTTTGGCTGGGGCCTCCTTGGGCTCAGTCTTGGCTGGGGCCTCTTTGGATCTTGGTGGGGCCTCCTTGGCTTTGGATCTTGGTGGGGCCTCCTTGACCTTGGATCTGGGTGGGGCCTCCTTGGCTTTGGATCTGGTTGGGGCCTCCTTGGCCCTAGGTTTTGGAGGTGGCTCAATGGTCTTGGTAGTCTGTGTGGGAGAGGGCGGCACTTTAGCCCTCTGTTTTGGGGGCGAGGCGTGTCCTTGGTGTGGGGGGCCGGCATCGTACTCATGTGCCTCTTAGTGGCAGCTGGAGACTTTGGGGGTGGAGCAGTGTCAGACTGGGTGCTCGAAGAACTCGGCTAGGGATGTAGGACCTTCCTCTTATGGCCAGGAGGGAGGAGGATCGGAAGGGGGAGGGAAGAGGTCAAGGCGGGCAAGGAAAAGCTTTTTAGGGCCAATGGGGCGGGATGTGGGAGGAGGGATGGCTTTGGATCTTGGTGTGGCCTCCTTGGGCTTGGATCTGGGTGGGGCCTCCTTGGCTATGGATCTGGTTGGGGCCTCCTTGGCCCTAGGTTTTGGAGATGGCTCAATGGTCTTGGTAGTCTGTGTGGGAGAGGGCGGCACTTTAGCCCTCTGTTTTGGGGGTGAGGAGTGTCCTTGGTGCGGAGGGCCGGCATCGTACTCATGTGCCTCTTAGTGGCAGCTGGAGACTTTGGGGGTGGAGCAATGTCATCTGGGTGCTCGAAGTACTGGGCTTTGGACATAGGACCTTACTCTTACGGCCAGGAGGGAGGAGGATCGGGAGGGGGAGGGAAGAGGTCAAGGCAGGCAAGGAAAAGCTTTTTAGGGCCAATGGGGCGGGATGTGGGAGGAGGGATGGGAGTGGAGGTAGAGGGAGTGGTTGTAGGAGAAGGAGGTGTGCTGGACTTGGGTGCAGGTGCCTGTGTGAGGTGGCCAGAGGTGCCTGCGGTGAATGAGATGCCCACCCTTCTGGGTGAGCAGGCACAGGCAACTCGGTGGGGGGCTACCTGGAGGGTGGTGCTGGTACAGGGGTGGTAGTAGAACCTGTAGCTGGGGTGGTCCCAGAGGGGCCCACCACCATCAGGCAGCTCCCACTGAAGGAGGAATCAGAGTCAGTGGTATCACCTTCTGTCCCCGCTGTGGTGCTCCCTTCGCCCTCTGTCCCACTGGTCCCCTCGGTTTAGCATTGGCTAAGTACCACAGCAGGTAGGAGCCAAACACAGCCAGCAACACACCAAATGGGACAAGCTAAGACCTGTCTGACATGGAAAGCCACCTACTTAGTTATCAAAAACATCCATTTTACACAATTAACTTAAGCTGGACCATGCAGCAATGTCTAAACTGGTATATTGGGGTATCCAGTGACTAGTACCCTGCACCCAAATTCCATGCCAGGCAATAGAGACGGTTGTCAAACACACTGTACTTACCCCATGTGGCTGCTATGATGCCAGCAAGCACCCATCCAGCTCTGGGTAGGCCACCGCCAGTACGTGGGCCATCAGGGGGATCAGGTTCCGATGGGCACCCCTGCATCGTTGTGAGGCTGTTCCTGGATGGGCCTCTGTGGTCTTCGGGGTCCAGCGTCTCAGGTCCTCCACCATTTCCTGCAGTGGGTGCTCCACTTGCTATACACCTCCAGGGTCTGCACGTCCTTGGCAATGGCACGTCACAACCCCTTCTTCTGATGGGCGCTGACCTGCAGAGATAACACAAATGGAGGGACAACATTAACCAGACAATCCAGCCTGTCACGCATATGGTCTACAAAATGCATCATCCCCTCATCAGGCACACACATGACCCGTACCCCTGCATTAGCACTGCCACCAGCAATACTCCCCATATGACACACTGCCAGCACACACACACATCTCCATGCATCCATGTCGCATTCAACATACCCATGGTGTACTCATCTGTCGGTCTGGAGGCCCATATAACTGCGCATACAGGGGTAGGACTCCATCCACGAGCCTCTCCAACTCCTCCGACGTGAAGGCTAGGGCCCTTTCCCATGTTGAACGAGCCATGGCAGGGTCCAGACACAGGTCACAGCAGCACACAGTGAAGATGTTGTCCTGTGGAAAGTCAGGAATCAAGCAAAGTGATAGAAAGAAGATTGCGGTCTCGTCCATGGTGGTGAACACCGTCACCGCCGGCGTTGATCATCATTGGTTCCCATACTCAATAGAGGGCTATGTTAGCAAATGAGGAATTGCACGGCCGTGCAGACCGCCTTCCGCCATGACGGGCATGCCAGCGGAATTAGGTCACTTCCACCTGTTCATGTATACAGGACAGGCAGGTGCCATTTTCTCGTGCTGGTACACATGTACAGATTGATAAGTGTGTCATTGTAGTTGAATGTTCTCACCTATACAATTCCAGTGTCCATCATACAAGCATGCTCTGTGTGCACTGCTGTAGTGTGCTCATGGTTCCTGTAGTCACTCCCTTCTTACTTTTGGGTCCCTTAGGTACCAACCACTGCGGAGGAATAGGAGGAGGAGGCAAGCACCCGTGTACCGACCCCTTGTGGACTTGGCTACACTGGAGGGCAGGCACATCATACTCACCTATCGTCTGGACAGGGCCACAATAACAGAGCTGTGCACACAATTGGAACCTGATCTCCTACCTGCTATCTGTAGAACCACAGTAATACCCCCTCTTATGCAGGTACTCTCAGTGCTCCATTTATTGGCAACTGGCTCTTTCCAGGTGACAGTGGGCTTGGCTGCAGGAATGTCACAGCCAATGTTCTCTATTGTGCTTGCAAAGGTTTTGGCAGCCTTGCTCAAACACATGTGCAGCTACATCGCATTCCCCCAGGTAGATGATTTACCCACTGTGAAGGCTGGATTCTATTCAATGAGACAAATACCCCATGTAATTGGGGCCATTGATGGGACCCATACTGTCTTCGCCCCCCCCCCCCCCAAGGCCAATGAACAAGTGTACAGAAATCAGAAGAGTTTCCACTCACTCAGTGTCCAGATGGTGTGCCTTGCTGACCAGTACATCTCCCACATCACTTCCAAGTATCCTGGGTCAGTGCATGATGCCTTTGTCCTGAGGAATAGCAGTGTCCCACAGCTGATGGCACAACTGCAGAGGCACGGAGTATGACTAAAAGGTGAGCCTGAGTCCCCACACAATGTATGTCAGTGTATGCCTTCAGGAGTCATACCCATGCCATTGTGCAGGACTAGTGTGTGTCCCTTACTTCTTGCAGGTGTTTCCGGCTACCGAAACCTGTCCTGGCTCCTGACCCCTGTTAGGAATCTGAGAACAGGGGCTGAAAATAGGTACAATGATGCTCATGGGTGTACCAGGAGGATTTTCGAAAGGACCTACGGTTTCCTGAACGCTAAGTTCAGGTGCCTCCATCTGACAGATGGATCCTTTTGTTACTCCCCTGCGAAGGTCTGCAGAATTATTGCTGTGTGCTGCGTGTTGCACAGTTTGGCCCTCAAACGGCATGTGCCCTATCTGCATTAGGAGGGGGTGACAACGCAGCTGTGGCAGCAGTGGACAGTGAGGAGTAGAAAGTGGAGGAGAATGTGGACAACAGGTCACATATGATCCTGCAGTACTTTCAATGACACTCGGGTAAGACTGTTGAACTAAACATTTGTACGTTTTAGTGTTGTGCTGTGTGACTGTAGCATAATGGAAATCATTACCTTTGCATCCCACCTGACTGTCACCTATGCTTTCCCTTATTGCAGATGTTGATGTTGTTCCAACAGTGTACTACTATGATGTGTACAGACTGCTGAGACACATTTGTAAGATGAGTCATCATGTTACTGGACATTTACACAGGATCATGCAGTTCAAAACAGTTCCATACATTGTGCATTAACTGTAGATAAAGCACTATTACTCAAGCTGTGTCCAAGGGTGTTTATTGAAAATTGGTATGCAATGGGAAGTGCAGTAGAGAGGGGAGATGGTTGGGAATAGTCCAGTGTAGCGGGCCAGTCTGTTTGTAGCACAGGTCCAGCGTCCAAGAGGTCATAGGAAGGGGAGCAATGGCAGTTCAAAGAGGACAAGGTGACACAGTGGAACACAACGGGGACATTCAGGAGGGCCTCATTTTCTGGCGGTGGTCTTTGTCTTGGCAAGTGTCTCTGGTGTCTGTCTGGGTCACAGGGATCGTTTGCAGGGTAGTTCATCTTCTGCAGAGGGAGGGGTGCTGGTGGCCTGTGGGTCCTGTGGCAGGACCTCCTGTCCACTAGCTGCAGCTGATGTGGAGGGCTGGTCAGTACACTGGCTAGTGGAAGGGGCCCGATGGTGTGCTGTATAGTCCCTCATGATGTTGGCCATGTCACCCTGCACCCCTGCAATGGAGACCATGGTGGTGTTCAGGGCCTGCAATTCTTGCTTGATCTCCTGGTGGTGTTCTCTCTGCAGCCACTGGTTCTCCTGCATGATGTTTATCTCCTGACCCATCTTGTCCTAGGTTTGTTGATATGTCCCCAGGACATTAGTGAGTGCCTCCTGGGCAGTCGGTTCCCTGAGCCTGTCCTCCCCGGTGCAAGGCTGTCCTCTGCCCATTCCTGGCACCCTGTGCCTGTGTCCCCTGAACGGTGTGCGCACTGCCACTGACCCCTGAACCCTCTTTGTTTCCTGTGAGGTGTGGACTGGGGTCCCTGTACAGATGGGCACACTGCTGATTGACATATCCTGGGGACCAAGGTCTGGGGACGTTGGGTGGCTGCTGTGGTGTTGGATACTGAGGGGGGAGGCTCTGTGGTGGACTGGGTGTGGGCTGGGGTAGCCGACTGACCAGTGGTCCCTGATGGGCCAGGGAGTTCATCCAGATCCAGTACTCCAGAGTTGCTGTCATCACTGGGGGCATCTTCTAGTGGGGGACTGGGTGGCACCTCCTCACCGCTGACTTTGGCTGGGGCACCTGTGGGGATGTAAGTGGTGTATTATGCTACATGTCTGTGACATATTCTGCATCCCTAGCTTCCCCTATATTATTGCTGTTGCCCTGCCACCTGTTTGTGTGTGGTGATGGATTGTAGGAATGTTAGTTCTCCATGCTGTGCATGCATTGGTGGTGAGTGTACATGCAGGACTGGTAGGGATGTGCATGCAGTGGGTATGTCATGCAGAGCATGGCATTTCAGTATGTTGTTTGTGGTGGTTCACTGTGTAAGATGGAATGGGGTGATGGGAGTCAGGTTGGGGGTCGAGATGGCATGCAGGTATGAGGGGGTGATAGGTAGTAAATGTCGACTCACCAGTGTCCAGTCCTCTGGCAACTCTAGTGAGTCCCTCAGGATGCAGGATTGCCAAGACTTGCTCCTCCCATGCTGTCAGCTGTGGGGGAGGAGGTGGGGGTCCACCGCCAGTCCTCTGGATAGCGAGCTGGTGCCTTGCTGCAATGGAACGCACCTTACCCCGTAGGTCGTTCCACCTCTTCCTAATGTTGTCCCTTGCTCCTGGATGCTGTCCCAAGGCGTGCACCCTGTCCACGATCCTCCGCCATAGCGCCATCTTCCTGGCAATGTATATGTGCTGTACCTGTGCTCCAAACAGCTGTGGTTCTACGCTGGCTATTTCCTTCACCATGACCCGCAACTCCTCATCAGTGATATGGGGGTGCGTTTGTGGGCACATGGGTGTTGTGTGGTGTGTGTAGGTTGTGCAGGGGTGATGTGTGATGTGGTGGTGTGTGTGGTGCATGTCGGCCTAATTGGTAGTTGTGATGTGTGTGCAGTTCTCTCTTGGATTGTCCTTGCAAAATGGAGCCATCTTGTCTTGTTTGCAGAGGTTTGTGGGTGATGTGGGTGTGCGTTTTATAGTGCTGTTGGTTGGTGGGTGGGGCGTGTGCATTTGTGTCAGGTGTGGGTTTTTTGTTCTGGCCAATGTTGTCTTGTTTTGTATTTGGGTGGCCATATCTGCCGCAGCGGTGTTCACCGCCAATGGTGTACCGTCGTTGAATGTCCGCTGTGGTGATTTGTGGGTCATTATTTGGAGGGCGTTGTTTTGGTGGCATAACGGGATGGGTGGTAGTTCTGTCAGTTTATCATGTTCAGTGGGTCTGGCGGATTTGTGGTTGTGGCTGTTTTCTGTCGGTTTTGTGTGTATGTGTCATAATCTGGAAGATGGATGTTCGCCTCTGCGGCAGTATGGTGGCGGCAGTCACCGCAGCGGTATTCGGTATTTACCTCCAATATCATAATAAGGGCCTAAGTCTGTTAGTGTTGAAATTAACAGTTTATTCAATGGTTGTTTATTCTTAGCGTTTGGATGCACATACAGATTCAACCGTAGAACCGGGTTTGGATTGTGTTTCTGCCAACCATTTATCTTAATTAGTTGTAACCCTGGATCTGGGGACTGAAGTTGCACTGGGTTGACCTTTAAAGCCGCTGATACATAAACAGTCAGCCCACCTTTTGCTCTTCCAAAATGTTCAGTTCTTTCTGCTTTAACAAAGTGATGGACATAACCTTCCCTCGGTAATTCTTCTGGTGCCCATGTCTCCTGTAATGCTATGATATCAAACTGTTCCCATTCATGGGTGATTTTCCTTCCTACAGCAGTGGTTTGGCACCTGCAACATTCCATGATAGAATGTGAACATCCAATTTTAGCTTCCCACTGCCTATACTTGCGCAAGATTTGGGTCAATCACTCTTAGGCACATTTAGGGTAGCAGATATCCAACTCCAGTCTTTTACCCTTATATTTCCCCTCTGCGTGATCTTGCAATGCTGTTCAACATTTTGAATTCTCCCTTGTGCACTTCTCCGGACTGGGTAGGCCTGAGATGGCTTCAATTTTGATGGTCGTCTCGGGATGATCTTAACAGGAAAGGTAAAGGGTAATGTGGTTGTTCCTTTTTTTGTAATATAATGCCCCATCCTTCAAAACCTTTCCTTCTAATCTAAAATCTGAAGGACAATATATTCCATTCTCTATGATGCTAAGGTTTGTTCCGGGTTCTTGAAGCCTTCTCTGGGAATAAACTCCACTGACAGCAGATCTGCAGAGGTTATGTGTCGTAATTCACGAATGTCAGCAAAAGGTTTTAGAATATTGTCTCTATTTAGAGCATCATATAGGCCACGCAAGTCGTATTCAGGAATAAATAATATTTGATATTGTTTTAGGTCGTTCTCCTCCATGGTCTTTCCATGGTAGATCCTATTACTACTTGATCTACTTCTGGAGATTTCAGAAGGATTCTTCTCACTGGCGATCACTTGGGATTACACATAATCAAGTTGCTCATTAAATTGCTGGGGTTCGAAGCAGCTTAAACAAAAATCATTTTGCCTGACTACCGGCACGGAAGAGTTCATTTTGCACACGATTAGGTTAGATTTTAATGAGACTGGATTCATGTCCTTTAGTGGTCGATCAATGTGCTTGTCAACCAAAGAGACTGACTTGAGGATACTGTCTTGAACTCCTGAGCGCATCCTTTCTTCCCTTGCCACCTCTACCGTTTGTGGTAGAGTAGAAGCTTGGTTTAGATCCGGTTGCTGTTCCTGATGGCTGTAAAGAATTTAATATTACATTTGATTGAGAACTTTGAAGAGAGCTTCGATGAAGTAGTTCTTGTTCTGCCTTTCCATTTATATAAGCAAGGGGGATAAACACCTCACTTCCTACATCTGTTTTCGCCATATTATGAAAGTCCACAACCAGAGTTACTATATGGTTTGCATTTATGGATTGCCATACATTTTGAATTAGGGGGCGAGTAGGCGATGCCTCACTTGTTGTTTCTTCTTTAATCACCAGCCCATTATCGGTGCAATTCTGGACCTGAGGCTGGTCTGAGGGGAATTTATTTATGTTCGCTTCAGTCAAATTCACTTCCTGCACCAGTTTATGGCTGTTAATTGTATTACCACTTTGTGTGTCCTTTAAATGTTGGTATAGTGCATCATCCTTAGCTCCAACTCCTCTTCTTATATTAAACATTGAGTAAAGACTACGAGTTGCCTTTGCTTTCACTACTATGTACTTATTCCTTACTTTCCTAATCTGCTTCTTTTGTCTGTTTGTTAATTTTGCCAAGCTCTCTTCTAGATGGCAATTCTGAGTTTGTGTCCTCAGTGACCATGACAGGCTCTGGCATTGTCATTAAACTATGGGGACTTCCTCAATGGGAATTAACACCTCAAGTGTAACTTGTCGTGATGCGGAACCCTGCTGACTGGGCATGTGATTACCTAAATATAGCTTGTTGGCTGCGTCATCCATCACAATACCACTTCGGTCATTTGAACTACACTTATTAGAACATTTGTTTTCTCTGCTTTTTTTTGCTGCTATGAAGTCGCCAATCACTGTAGGCAACATACTCAATTTGTCAATAATAGCACCACATGCACAGCTTGGTAATAACGGTGAGTGAATTGCTTGAACTCTGTTATTTAGATCCACCAATTTTTCCAGCTCAACATTTATGCCTGAAATTTGTGAGGCCATTAATTCCATCAATTCAGTCTGGGTGTCCAGGTTGTCTAATTGCATGTTTAATACTACAACTGAAGCATCTAAGGTTTTTAACAGTAAGCTGTAAAGGTCTTGCAAGCCTACTATCCTTATCTCTGTGTACGACTGGGCTGTTGCCATTGGCATGAAGTTTGCGACTGACTCTGTTGGTGCCCTCTTTGACGGTGATGTTGACTCTGATGGTCGAGGTGCATTTAATTGAGCACTACATTTGGAAGTTTTCATTGTAGCATTTACTCAAGTTGTTTTTTAACAATCAACCGGAAGATTTCTACCACATTTATCTTCTTGTAACTACCTTCATGCACTGGCAAATTAAATGTCGATGGTTGAGCAGTGTTTGTTGTTTTAATCATCTCGTTATTGTCCAATGAGGCATATTCATCCACTAAAATAATGTTTTTTGCTTCCATGACCTCAATTAAATCTGCATTACATGAGAGCGAGATTGATCTGAGTCAGAAGGTATCCTGGTCCTGAGCCCCTTCTGGGCAGCTTTCTAAGTCCTGACGTAAAGCTGCGCTTGTACCAAGTCTGGGTGTTGAATGCGTTTGAGTTGCCCCATGGGTCTTAAATCCCATGGCCATTACTTGAGATAAGCCACTGCCCCGAGGGCAAGGTAAAAAGTATGTTTTGTAGCACCACTTAAACCCTTAAGGGTACTATCCCTTTTGTATTTATGCTCCGAGGAACAGTACACAAAGTGTATCTGTGCCTGCATTGTTATAACATCTGAGGCTGGGGTGCTACTCTTAAATGGGCATTCTGAACCACTCCTGTTAAAGAACCTTTGTCCGTCACATTCCCTCTTTGATAAATGGTATCATCATGGCTTCGATGCTCTAATACCGTGATACTCAAAGTACGGCCCAGGGGCCACATGCCGCCCTTCAGGCCTTTGCATGCGGCCCCCTGGTCAATAGCAGCACTGAGCTGCTTTTTATCAGACTGAGCATTAACTTAAAACAATGTTAACTAAACAGGCGTTTATTTACAGGTTAATTGCAGTTTAAAAAAAAGGATATAACTAGGGTGTCCTGCACCCCTTAACTTTAGGGACACTTTAATTTTGCATCAAAATGGTAAAAATATGATAAGTCTCTTCAGAATTGAAAAAGTGTATTTTATAAACTTGCAGAACAGTTTCACCTTGGTAAATCAGATTATATCAGTACATGGAAAATTGAGAAGGTTTTTTTTTTTTTAATTGATTTTTTTAAAACATGAATCTAGAAACATTCATTCTTTCCCCACCCTGGAAACACTGCCAATAGTAAACTAAGAGGAAAATCAGTGGTTATGTGGCCATTTACGTGGCCTGGTTTTGTGTTATACATGAACAACAATATTGTTTATTTATAAATCAAACTCAGGAGAAAGTTTCATACACCACTAATCCTGAAGTCCTGTGTTTCTAGTCCTTTTATATGTGAGAATGGCGGGAAAGTGGAGTGAAAAATTGCATAGGATCACACAGTTTGGTGAAGGGGGAAGCCGAGATTAATGCCTGGTTTTCTGGTTTGACTTTGTGCACTTCAGCCACTAGATGTTTATGCTTTACTCCAGTGAACCCACCTTACTTCCAACACAACCCCAACCACGACTACCACCCTGTTCGCTTCAAAGCGGCCCTCAGTCACATCACAGACCAAAATGTTGCCCCCCGGGAAAATCTTTAAGTGCCCATGCTCTAATACATCCTCGGTATTTTGCAGGGTTATTTTTTCGGGAGTCTATAGGTTAGGGCAGAGGTCTTCAAACTGGGGGGCGGGCCCCCCTAGGGGGGCCTGAAGTGATCCCAGGGGGGGCCCCAGACTCTGGCCAAAATAAATATTATACAGATAACAGGCCTTTGTTTTAAGCAGAAGCATGTTATTGCAGTTTTAAAAAGCTAACAGTACTTAACTGCAATGTTTAAATAGGTTTAGACATATTTAAACATTGCCATGTTTATAAAATAATTGTGAAAAATTCTAAGGGGGGGCCCAATGATTTTTATTTTTCAACTGGGGGGGCACGCCATTAAAAAGTTTGGAGACCTCTGGGTTAGGGAGACCAACTAAATTGCCTGGCATTGTATATATCACAGCTCCAGGATTCGTTAAGCATCTAAACTTTGCATTGGGGTTTGGTTTCCCAAAAAAGGCCAGCAGTGGGGAGTTTAAGCTCCCCCTGCCCCATCAGCTGGATCTTCAATGGCCTCTTCCTCTTTTGTTTGCTTAAGTACTTTTGAATTCTTGGAGGATTTCCTCTGATTTGCCTTTTTCTTGCCTGGCTGTTGCCATATCTTCCCAGACCTCATTTTCTGAACGAGTCTGCAGGAGAATTGCTGTGTATTCTAAGGTTGCTTTACTTAGCCTCTGTTTTGAATTAACAGTGGAGAGAGGTGAAAAAGCAGTCAGAGGCCTCTGGTGCACATGTGCATACGCGCTGGATGGGCCTCAATGGAATTGATCTTTATAGTCTATTGTGAGTTGTAAATTTTAAGTTGTATTTAGAAATCTAACAATTCTCAGTCTTTATTTGCCAGAATAGTGCCAGAATGATGCCGAATAGAAAACAATAGCTCAGCAAGTGGCAAGCAGCAGGCAGGCACAGTAGACTGTAGACTCTGTGCTGCGCACTTGAGTTTCCGGTGCAGTAGGTAGGTGCTGTGGCGGATTCAACAAGAGAGCAAGCCGCAGCAGCCTAACGCTGACCACTTCCGCTCACACCTGTTGGCACTGCAGCTCTAAGCTTCGTTGTCCCCACCTCCAAGATGCAAAAATAGACAAAAAGCTTTTACTCTTATTCTTATTGTGTCACTTGTGCGGCTTGTATGAATATGTGGCAACGACGATGCTATGACAATGCCCACTGGAGTGGGACTACACAGCAATATCCACTATAGTCACTATGGTTTCAGGCGATGGGCAGCAGGCCTGAGAGCAGCAGACACGTTTGACAATGTACACTCTTCACTGTTACTATGCATTGTGTAGTGTCCTGCTGGACATGTTCTAGTGTTTATGCCAGCCACTCGGCTGAGGACTGGTCTTCCATGCACACACCAGACCCACCCAACACAGGCGTCACCAGTCAGGTGACCCTGCCAATAAAAGGGGCCGGGCGCACATGCCCGTGGCCAGTTCTAACAACCATGCTACTGAGTCTGTGTCCGTTATTTTAGTAGCATGAGGGCCTAGGGCCCCCCAACACTACACATTGTTCAATAAGCTGACATACACAGAAACTGCTGCAATTTACTCCACTTCCTGATGTAATCTTGAACTGTTTAAGGGTCCCCGAACGATAGGGGATGCAGGTAAAATCCACTTCTCACCCCCAGGACACTCTGGCACGCTCCCAATGCCTCTCCAAAGCCTCCCTAAACCCCCACAGTGTGTTAGTGCCTGGTATTTTGCCTACTTCAGGCTCTTCTTTTAGGTCGGGAGCTCCCTCAGGTAGCACAAATGCCACAAACTACAAACCATGGCTGACCCCTTCACCCCCGCTTCCTCCAACGTCCAACGTCCAAAGAGGCGAGCAAAAGAAGGGAAAGCAGGGGCAGCAGGGTAGCCAGGGGGGCCAGGCCGTGACTCCCCCAATTGGCAAGGCAGCAAGGAGGCAATGCGGGTGACCGCAGGCGACAATCGGGCCAAACGAGTGCCGGTCAAAATACTGCAACATGCGCCCCATCACCCTGGCACCGTGCTGTTCGGAGCTCAGTGCTTGGCGTTTTACTCATCGCTCCGCTGCGTTCCGCTTCCCTGCTCCGCACTGCTCAGTCCGTCTTGCTCAGTCCTCCGTCCTCCGACCTCCAACCTCCAAATAGTTTCATCTTCAACTGCACTGCTGGTGAAAACTCTCTGTTCCAGTAACACCGACTGTCCCACATCGCATACTGCAGAAAATCAATGACACCCAGAGCAAAACCAGCTAACTGCTGCATCAAATAGAACAGGAACACCAGAGACATGACATTAACGGGCAGCAATGGGAAAGGTGACCTGCTTTGCTCCCTCTACATGGATGACGTCTTGGTTTTCTGTTTAGATGGGTACTCAGTAAAGGCAGTGGAGTAAATGTGCATCGAGATTGGGAAAGCATCTGGAACAAAATTCAATAGCACCAAGTCGGAATCACTGCTCTTTGGCCACTGACCACCAGCCGGGACCCAGTAACATTCCCCACCAAGTAGGACTTTGTGAACATCCTTGGAGTCTTGTTTGGAGGAGAAGGAGCATCCTAGAAGAGACTGGGTGAGCGACTACCAAAAATGAAGCAGGAACTGGGACTATGGAGTCTCAGGAAGCTGTCAATTAAGGGGAGGACACTGGTCCTGAGGAATGAGACCCTGATGGGTCTCCGGTATGTCGCCCAAGTCTGGTCAGTGTAGCCACGAACAGCAAAGACCGTCACAATGATGATCTTGTGCTTCATCAGGAACAAGATGGACAAAGTGTAGAGAGAAGTGATGTTCAAGACTCATAGCAAGGGAGGCAAAGGAGTGCCCAACATCACTACAATCCTGAGAAGGATCTTTGTATGTCACTGCAAGAGGAGCAACCTGAGGAATGAATACAAGAGCCACGTCGGATTTCTGATGACACCAATGTGAAGGCACCTGAGCTGGGAAAAGTGGATGAACTTCATACTCTACAACTGGGATACCCCGTAGTACTACAGAGAAGTGGAGAACTCCATCAAGGAGTTTTGCTTGGAGGCTGCAGCCCCATACCAGTAGGCTCTGAAGATTGTTCAATGACTGATCCACGCACAGGACATCAGCAAACAGATCGTCACCTTCCCCAGTGCAACAGAGGGCCATTTGCGGAATAATGTCTTCTCTAGACACCTGACCAGCAAGCACAAAGACATCACCTGGATAGCCATCTGAAGAGGCCTCCAGTGAGAGTTATCATGTAGACAAGAGGGCGCAACCATTTCAAGACCTGCAGGATACACTACAGACTTGATGATCTACAACCTCTTCTGCAAATTTACCTTGTCCCAGGACCTGCTGAGGACCCTAAGTACAGAACTTGGGGCTCTGATCCCCACAATGTGCCTCACTGGTGGTTTGGTAATGTATGGTTTGTTTCCAGGGACTCACACACTTGGAGACCTTCAGGTTTGCTGATGGCTCCTGTGGTGTTTTAATGATGTTGTTCTTTTTTTTCGAGAAACAACCTGGTAGTAGGAAAAAAGGAGACATCAACCCTGGCCGCCGCAAGATGATCCACAGTCTCCTGCATGACTATCACGTAATTGATTAATTGGACAACAACAACAGAGACAAGGACTTTTAAGGATCTGAAGGGATCTCCCAGCCCTGCTGGGGAGCCCTAGAGAGGCTTCTAACTATGTTTTCTCTTTTTCTCCCTTCCAGGAACCTACAAGCGATTGGAGTGAGGAGCAGTCTGATAAACACAGGTGAGTAAATGTCTACTGAAAAACATTACATTTTTCCTACACAGGTAAAAGGTCACAGAGATAGCTTGCACACATGTTGTCAAGTTTGTTAGCTAGGACTGATAAGTAAAGTATTTGAACAGAACATGGCTTCTGGACAAGAGAAAAATAAATGCTATACATCGCAATGGGTAACAAATAAACAAAGTGATCCGAGCAGAGGTTGAAAAGAAAGAAACCACAATGAAAAGTCAATCAAGAAGGGAGTGAAATAATCCACAAACAGTTACGATAAGTGCTAAATGAAGAAAATATGGTTGTTTGCAACAGGAAGCTATACCCAAGGAAAGAGACAGGGTATTAAAAAAACTTATCATAGGGGACAAGTGACACCTGGATTCTGCGTGAAGACTCACCTCATGTTCACACACAGTGGTGAGCAGCTTGTGGAGACACTTGTGACTCCCATGGGTTCCTCACAGTCCTGCTCAGTGGCGCAATGCAAAAGATTGAGGCCCCTCCTCAGGAATATAATGAGAGGCTCTAAGTCTCCCAATTCATAACAGATATTAATTTGTCCAGGGCAATTCGGGAGCCCCACTGACGAGTTAATCCTTCCCTGCGGCTCAGGGGCTGCGGGAGCCTGAGTTACGCACTCAGTCCTGCTCACACTTCCATTTACTCCCCGCTACCTTTCACAGTGCTTCCTACAAACACTTTCCATAGATGCCAATATTTTAGAAAAGGAAGGTGGGAGATTATGGAACAAATCGAGGAAATCTATTTTCCCCATTGACTTCTATGGATTTTTTTTTTTTTAAAGGCAATGTCAAGCTGGAGACTGCTAAAAGTCATTCTTGGCTTCAAAAATCGGGTGTTTCCCGCCCGAATTGGGTATGTTGGCAGGTATTACTTTGGAACCAAACTTCTACCACGGTGCTCCACCAACGGAGTAAAAACAGCTATGGGCAAGTCTTTTAAAAAAGAGGATTCGCGCATATAAAAGCTTCCAGGAAATCTCAAAATAACGCTACTTCAAAAGTTAACATGAAAGGCGTAGCTTTGCAGTAAGATTGGTTGGGTGTGAGCTTCAGATTTTCCAAAATCACACGGGCACATCATGTTAAACTACATTATACAACAAGGAGGGCGCATGAGAGGGGCTTAGGGGGCAGTGCGAGATGTAGGGGTACTAAGTAAGAGAAAACAATATATTTTGTAAAATAACCAACATTTTTGAAGACTTTCAAAACAGAGAGGGGGTGGTGAGTGTGCATTTTTGCTTGAATATATGTAAAACTCCCTGGTGAATCCTGGCAGACCCTTCATCATACCCGACTGAAAGCACCTGTAAGCAACAATGTATTCGAAAAGACATTAGGGTGGACCTACGACCCTGTTAACGCGCGTTTTGTACTGCATATTGTACGTTATTTAAAAAAAGCTAATTCTGGCCAAATCCTTGTATTAGAGAGCCCCCTTGTGGGGGTGTGAGAAATTTCATGAAAGCAGATTGATGTTTGCAGTTATTATTTCAAGTAAAGAACAAAAAGAGCATTAAAATGAAGTGCCAGCTTATTGCACCAAAACTACTGCATGAGCGTTTAACTCCAAATTTTAAAGTACAGGAGTTGCAACCAGTCCCTAAGTCACCTCAGAGAAGCACGCGCAAATTAACCTATAATGCAGAACCAACCTTTCTTTCTAGCAAAGTGATCCCCTGCAGAGCAGTCAGGACTTGCTCTTTGCTTCTCGGTGGTCCCATGCGTCGAGCTTGTTAGAACATATGCTAGAAACATGTCAAGTAACTGCTCGCAGCTTAGGAACATGGGATCATATGCACAGAAATTAGGAATTGTGATTTCTAAATTGCGATTCTTACTGAATCACAAGTAGGAAATCGCAATTCCCAATGTAAGAAAACTTTTTAGCTATTAAATAGTGATTCCTTAATCTACCTCAACTCCGGTACTAGGACATTTGGAGTGAAACGCTCATGCAGTAGTTTTGGTGCAATAAGATGGCACTTATAAATGAGGTAGATCTCAGTTTGGGGCCTATTAGGAATGATAGCCATCATAAGGATGGTGGCCTGCTGGGGCCAGCAGCCCACCATGTCTGTGATTGCTTTTAAATACAGCATTTTTTAAATGCAGCTCATTTTCCTAAAAGAAAAACAGGATGTGTTTTAAAAAAAGAAAATGGAACTTTTAATTTTCATTTTTTAAGGA
Organism: Pleurodeles waltl; assembly: GCF_031143425.1. Taxonomy (NCBI): domain Eukaryota; kingdom Metazoa; phylum Chordata; class Amphibia; order Caudata; family Salamandridae; genus Pleurodeles; species Pleurodeles waltl. The sequence goes on along the minus strand of NC_090443.1, from coordinate 265,206,745 downwards.
TAGACAGTGGTCTGTGGGACCACTGGCTGCTTAAGAAAATAGTTTTGTTCAAATTCTCAAAGGGGAAGCTGTCCCTTGGGGACCCTTTCTGATTTGCGATTGGTTTACCACCTCTTTTGAGCCTTGGGCTTAGCGCTTCTGAGATTGGGCACATTCAGGAGAGGGCCATAGGCAGTGAAAACTGCTGTTTCAGGCCTCTTGTGCACTGGCCAGTTCTGTGTGCAGTGCATGCTGGGCAGGCCGCTGCACAAGAGGCCTGAAACAGCAGCTTTATTTCACTGCCTATGGTCCTGGCCTGAACTCAGGTATTCTGCCAGCTGTTTCCTGTGCTATTTCATCTCCTCCTTATCAATAATTCAGTGATGTTTTGTTAAGAAAAAGGCAAATGTGTTACCCCGACAAAGAAGTCATGATTGCAAAATTGACTTTGAACCAGGTAGATCAACTCCTTGCAGCCGATCGTATGCACTTACTGCAGCTAAAATAGAAAATTTAAATACCATGGTGAAAAGTTAACTAATGGATGTATTAGACCCTCACAAGTCATCAATAGTGGTCTAAAAAGTAACACCTTTATGAATTGTACAGGGGGTATATTTACAGTCTTTGGAAATACCTAAAATTGTATGTATAAATGTGTATAGTGAATTGTATTTTCTATTTAAACAAGTTTTTTTAGGTTTTTGCAATGATACTTTAGTTGTCCGAATCCATCAGTTTGCCCATAGTTTTGAGTTCTATGGGAATGGGGAGATTGCCTTGTGGTGCCACTTCACTTAGTAAACTCTATAGTACATAATTTGTATTTTATACTTGTAAGATGCGTGGCTGAATCATGCCTATGGTGAGTGTGTCTCCATCTACCTCAGAATAAAACACTCTCTAAGGGAGCACAAAACCAATAAAGTGAAACAGTTTTTAGGGGGTCACCTTGGATAGGAAAATATACCAAGTCTGCCAGAAATGATTAAATATATGAGCATAGTGTCTAAGAAGTAGATCACCAGGGACTTCCAACCTTAAAACCATGCACTTAAAATGTAATAGTGTTATTTTTCTGTCTTTATTTAAAACCAATATTTGATCTTGAATGATATTATTCCCTTGTAAAAATGACACTCCAACCTGTGGAATACTGTTGATGGTGTCCCCAATTGAAGGGATTCAGGAATTTTCAAATTATGTGAGTCCTCATTAATTTCCACCTGATGGCCTGTGGTCTCCACTTAAAGCTTGGAGACAAAGCATGCCCCTTCAAGAGTTGCTATCTCCTCTTGGCTCATAAATGTGTGACAGTGAATGATAATCTATCTTAGATGGTCATTGTTGAATGAGGCCAGACAAAAACAAGCTGGTGAAACAGAGTTTATTGTTTACAACATAGAGCCCAAACCATAACTATCCACGCGCAGAGAACCCAGACTCCATCTGCTACATCACTTTATATTCAAGCACTACTAATGCTAGAATATGACTGATGGGACACAGGCATGATCTAAATCAGTCCCTAACACATCTTCAAACCAAACCAGTTGGTTAGAGAGTGAAGTATCATTGGTGCCATTGTTTAAATGAGGGGTTCATCTTCCAGAACAAAGTGCCACATGAAGTAAGATAGTCATCTCTTTAACCATTTAAGATGTTTGGTAGTAGTATCTTGTGCCCTCTTGATTGAATAGGGAATGCTCCTTTGTCCACCCATTATGTATGATGTTTTATCGCTTAGCTTTTGTGAAATTGGTTAGTGGCTGTCAGCTTGTCTTCTCCTGATAAATGGTTGACCCTTCTGTATGCTCATGTTTCATGGAGGTTTGTCACCTTGTGTGCTGATAGTTCAAGGTGGTTGATCCTTTGTACTCTTATGAAGGTTTGCTGTCTTCACTGTCCGCTGAAAGTACATGTGGTCATCCCTTGGTCAACTCATAAAGCATGTTTATTGTTACTTTTTCTTTTCATCATGCACAGTGACAGCCATATGTTCTCTTATGAACCATGTAGGTTGTTACATTATTTTGTTGTGATGCTTGGTGGCAGTCAGTTTGTCCTCTCACAGTGCATGGTGGCTGTGATTTTGTCTTCTGATGATGCTTGGTGGCATGTCTTTGTCCTTTTTGTCCTCTCTTGATTTATGTTGGCTCTACCTTTGTTGTTTCATGGAGGTTGTCAATTTGCCCACTTGTGATGCATTGTGGTCGTCACTTTCTTCTCTCATGATGCATGCTGGCTGTTGCTTTGTCATCCCCGGATACATGTTGGTCATCTCTTTGATGTTGGGTGACTGTCACTTCACCCTCTCATGATGCATTGTTGGTGTCATATTGTCCGTCCATGATGTATGGTGGTTGTCACATTGGCCTGCCATGATGCTTGTTATTTGTCCTCTGATGATGTATGTTGATTGTCAATACATCCTCATGATAAATGGTGGTTGCATATTCATCCTTCCTTGGTGCATGGTGTCAGTCATTTGTCCCTCATGATTCAGGTTGGTTGTTCTTTTCCATTTTATGATGCACGGCCAATGCTGAAATGGAGTTTGATTGAGCTGGACCCACCATCTAGCAACTGCTATTGATCTGGATTTAGTATCCAGGATGGTTCCAGCGAATCGTTCCATCTCTGTCTCAGTGCAGTGCATGGACACTGGGACACAGGAGCTGTGCCAGCGCTCATTCATTGAGGGCTTCCCTGAGAAGGGCAGCAGGCTGCGTGAGGACTGCAATACCTCCTATAAGTGCCAACATTTTGTTTAGTCATGTTGTGTCTTGGCTGAGAGACACTGAGCTCATACCAGACACAGCTGCTGTTCAATGCCTGAATTATCAGGGCAAACCTAGGATATACTGTGCATATCACTTCACTAGTGGCCAAGAGATAAACTAATATAAAATGATCTGAAAGTTTTTTTTAGACTTTCAAACTCAGCATTTATATATAATATTTAGGTGCATGCAGCATGCTCGGTCAGAAATCTAGGTGTGAATGTCTATGTATGCAAGCACACTCAAAACAGCTATGTAAATAGCACAATAAGGCCCATATTTATACTTTTTCACACAAAACTGCGCTAACTCAGTTTGCTTGAAAATGTTTACAGCCGACTAGCACCATTCCAAGACACCGGCCGGGTATCTTATTTATGAATTGGCGCAATCCGTCGAAAAGGGTGGGCTAACGTCAAGGAAAATTACGTGAGCTGGGTGGTGTGGCAGTATGGGAGAAGGGGGTTTTGCACCAAAAATTATGTTAGGCTGGCTAGAGTAAAAAATGATGACTCTAACCAGCCCAGCGTCATTTCTTGATGCAAACCCTACCCTACCAGATGACTCCTGTCTTATAAAAGACAGGTGTCATCCCCACCTCCCCAAAGGCCAGCACAGGGGACAAGGGTTCCCTGGGCATGGCCTTTGCACCCATTGCTATGTACGGGGCCCATTTCTGGGCCCCCAAAGGCATTTAAAAAAACGAATGCTAAATACTTACTTACACTTACCTTGGATGGGGAACCCCCATCCACTGCTGTCCTTCTGGTGTGGGTGTCCCTGGGGCCTAGGGAGGGCACCTGTGGACTTATTCCATGGTGTTCCACCATGGAAATGGGTCCTCAGGTCCCCTAACGTCTACCCTGGACCAGGCGTTAAATAATGGTGCTAAGCAAGCTTAGCGCCATTATTTTGGCCCACCTCCCTCCCTTCCACCATTTTTGCATGGGAGGATAAATAAGGCGCATGGACCTTAGAGTCACTTTTTTGCCCAGTAACGCCTACCTTGCATCTCATTGATGCAAGGTAGTTTGTCGCTAGCAAAAAATGACTTTAACTCCATAACTATGGCGCAGGACGACACAAACAGAGTATAACTCTGGGCCTAAGGGCCAGATCTACTAAAGTGTGGTGCAGCGCAGTGCTGCGCCAAAATTTGCAGCACCTCGCCACTTTGGAAATGCAGGGATGTGCCGTATTTACTGAAAAATGGTGCACCCCTGTGTTTCCCCCTGCGCCGGTGCTAAATTTAGATGCCATAGTGCAAGTGTGTCTGAATTGAGGGGATTGATTGTTTATGTGCAGGAAGGTGGCCCTTTCTGCACATAAACAATCTACAATGGGAATTTGGCACTTCTATGTGTGCTACAGAATGGAGCACACATAGAAGTTCTAAATCATCATTTTTGAATGATTGTTTATGTGCAGGAAGGGACGCCTTCCTGCACATAAACAATAATTCATGGCCTTTTGCTCTTTCTATGTGTGCTGCAGAATGGCGCACACATAGAAAAAGCAAAAAAAGGAGGAATAAAAGTAATCCTCCTCGTTGTGACATTCTAACGCCACCCATAGGGTGGCGTCAGTTCTTGGCGCTGCCACAGATTTACCCGTTCTTGTAAATTTGTGGCAGTGTCAAAAGCAGTGGGTGTTGCAGTGCAACGCCCACAGCAACACCCATTGCATGCCCCTCTGACACAGAAAACTGCGTAAGAGGGGCCCACATTTACAAGGTGGCATTAGGCCACAAAAAGCTGCCTTGTAAATGTGGTGGACTGCACATGCACATGAGTGTCACAAAACGTGCCGCTCGGGTGGCGCTAGGGCCATGTAAATCTGGCCATACATCTGTTTGCTTGGTAATACGTGTCTACTACTATCCAATGGAGAATATTTTCAACTTTACAATTATGAAAGATTAATTTAAAGCCTGCAAGATTTCAAACATGTTCCTTGCAGGTGTACTGGAGCTGTTTCAAGCAGGAACGTTACTCCTTCAGCTACTTTACTAGGATTGTGACCGACAGATAACACGATGATCTCTGTAAAGCCATCACTAGCCCAACGAGCTATCTTACGTGAAGCACAAATCTGCGATTTACATCTATGCTCTAAAGCCAGCACCTGCGCTTTCTTATGAGGCTTCAGACCATTGCCCAGAGATCGAACAGGCATCTATCTAGCAAGTACATTAACACCAACATTAACTTACTGTTCTGCCTTGAAACTTGCCAGATTCACATAGATCTCAGCAGTGGGTGCCTTATGCTCATCCCCATGTCTTCACCAGGCAGGACCTGCTAGGGCTTTAGCGAAGGTATAGAGGAGAAGTGATGTGCAGAGGGGCTTCTCTTACTGGGCTCTCTTTTTGACCTCTACAGCTACACTGTTCCCCAAGTGCAAATGACCAGAAGCCACAACATGACTGACTGGGGGCAGAGGAGGTGGAAAGGCAAGAGAAGGACCATAAGGAGTATAAGATTCACCAGCCGGACCAGAAATATCAGGGAACAGGAGGAAAAGTAGAACCAGAATTAGGAGTTTTGGGGCGAGGAGGACAAAAGCTAGGAAGGCAAGCACCAGGGGTCCAAGAAGCATTAAGACCAGGAGAACTAGAGGGATTAGGTCTCAGAAGACTAGTGGAACCAGGCCAGGTGGCCCAGGGCAAGAAGGAATATGACCAGAAGGACTAGGGTTGGGGGGCTCGATCTAGGGGTGCCAGCACAAAGAGTACTATTGTCAGGAAAATTTAGATTAAAGGAGTGGGAGGAGTGAGAGAAGGAAGATCAGGTTCCTGCCTAAATCAGGAACAAGATCTGGAGGACTGAGAACAGGACCTGCATCATACAGAGGACAGTAACAAGGACAATCAAGAACAGGAGGACCAGCTTTAGGAGAACGATGGACAAGAGGACAGGGAGAACAAGGGCTGGGCGGATCAGGAAGGCCTGTACCAGGAAGAATGAACTGACCAAGACACAGAAGACACAGAAGACACAGAAGACTAGGAAAATCGAGGCTATGGTGACCAGGGGTCTAGGGCAATCAGCAGGGCCAGAAGACCCCAGAACAAAAGCAGGATCTGGTAGGGAACCAAACCAGATGGCCCAGGATTCAGAAGACCACAAGCACCAGAACCAAGAAGACCAGGAGAAACCAACACCTGGAGAATCTAAACCAAGATGATCAGGAGAAACAGGACTTGGAGGATCAGGGCCAGGAGAACCAGCTCAGGACCAAGAAGAACAGGACCAGGTGGATGAAGAGTAGGCCCAAGGGGAAGACAGGAGATCAGGAGGTGAACCAAAAGGAAGAGGAGGACCAGGAGTACAAAGGACCTGGTCCAGGATGCTGAGGAGCAGGATGATGATGAGGCGGGCCCTGGCCAGGCCCGAAGCACCAGAGGGATGAGGAGTATGAGTATTATGGCCAGGAGGAACAGAATCATGACCCAAAGGAGGGCCAGGAGTATGAACAGAGCCAGGTGGGCTAGGGCCAGGACAAGTAGGATAAGGATAAAGACAGGCCAGGATCTAAAAGAGGTCCAGGAGGGGCAACAGGAGGAAATCCATGAGGAGGAGAGGGAGGACTAGGATTACGAGGGCCAGGAGGAGGCTACGATGAGGAGGCTCATGAGCAGGAGGAGGATGAAGATGATGAGGAAGGGGTAGTTCAAGAAGATGAGAAGGACCAAGAGGAGGGTGTTGATGTATTGTTGAGGAGGAAAAGTACCAGGAGTTGGGAGAGAGGGAGGAGGGAAGAGGATGATTAAGAGACCCAGAAAAATAAATGAGTATAAGTGCCTGTAGGCCACATATACAAGGACACGTCTTAAAAACAATCCTTAGTTACTTTTCTTAGGCCACAGCATCCTTGGAGACCCCAGCTGTTTTCAGCCCACTTAAAGCACCATTTAACCCATTATGCTACCTTCAAATGCAGTCTGTTTGTACGGGATTATGAAAACCAGAATATGTTTCTTCCACATTTGTTCCTGTTGACAATTTCTTTGGGTCAACACTGCCCCTAGTGAATCTGAACCTCAGGTCTCCGCCCCTTTCTGCTGCACTCTGTTGATATTTCACATTTACAGCACTGGGTGTGATGGTTGTCGTTTGGCTCTCTAATAATGCATGGTGCTCGTTGCTTTTTCAGCTCACGATTCATGGTGGTTGTCTTTTTTTTCCTTGCATTATACTTGGTGGTCGTTAATTTGGGCTCACGTTGGCCTCACGTTTTGCTTTTTAGGGTTGAGCTTGCAAGTGCTCTGGCCTGTTGTAATCTCTCTGTGGGCTTTTAACCACACCCACTACTGCTATTCATTCTTTGTTGTGCTTGTCTTAAATGCTTCATTTTTATTGGTGCATTTTGTGAAATGTACCTCCTTTGTCTGCTGAATTCCCTCCCAGGTGATTTAACTAAGTGAACATTTTTGTTGGCCATCATACTACGTCAAGCTTTCGCCTGCTACAGTGTGTGATGGCCCCTCCTCCGGTTTCGGTTTGCTTTAATCCCAGCCGCGATCCTTTCTAGACATTCACGCAGGGAGCCAATACCCCTTGCGCTCACGCTCATGGCGGCTGTGGCGCCTTGAATTGACTTGCATATGTCAACTGTTTTAATTTTCATTTTCAATCTATGTGGCAAGAAAAGTTCAGTTAGGAATTTACAACGCTAATAGCTCTACCTCGACCAAACGCGAGATCTATTGCATTACAAATGTTTGTTCTGGTTTCCCTCCCATGCCTGCTCAGCCTACATCCCTCTTTGACAACCAATCAGCAGACGCCTGCAATCTATTTTTATACATTATATCATGTTAAACATCATCATTGATCTCATCTGGCTCAGTGTGTTTTCCTGCTGGCAAGCGGGCCTTCGCGGGCTTTGTAATAATTAAATTCATGCCTGATGCTAAAAATATAGATACCCTTTCGCGAGGATAATCACAACCGTGTGTTCTTTTAATAACATGTGGATAGGTAACACATTGCCGTGTTCTGTTTGGACTGCATTTAAAACGCACATGGCAACGCTACTTTCCGCATCTCAGATAATGAACCTGTGTTTTATTTCAGTGACACACCTGGGGCAATCGCACCGTGCTGAAGAGGATGCCCGGTTTAATAAGAAAAGTCAATATTTTCCCCGTGACTCCTCGTGTGCAGAATGTGTCCCGCCGCCCTCTTTGTGTGCTCAGTAGTTTATATGGCATCATACTGACAAACACATAACACTACAAAGCTGATCTACAAAGAACTTCAAAGTCTCCTTTGTGCTGCCACTCAGTGAAGAGGGACCGCCCACCCGCTCTTCAGCATATCCTGTGAAGAATTGATCCACGTTATGAAAAGAAAAAAAAAAAAAAAAAACAGACAAGAAGAATTACATTCGTTCCTGCTGTATCAACGTAGGTGCGAAGATGGGTGAAAGAGCATCCTCTGGCCATAGTAGCAGAGAATACGTACAGGCCTCTCTCTTGCCAATGGCAAGGTCCCACTATAAAAGCACAGACGGGTGTGACGCTCCCGCTGTGAATAACGGGACACTTGGCCTGATCACAAAACATTTCTGACTTATTTGCTATTTCGTTGCATTTTTTGCCTTCCTTATTCATCCACGAAGTCTGGTCTTGGGCCCTAAAACTTTTGATGAGCTGGTGCCTGAAATATGGTTTTGTGACTTCTGTGGCAGCTCTGCTGAAGGCACAAAAACCGTCACCCTCCTGGGAGAAATCTTTACATTTGGTAGGAAGTCTTTCACCGTGGGAATGGAGACCACAGCCTTTGCTGGCTCAGTTGGCTGCCCACAAGGGTCTAAATGAGCTTGTGTGTCTTTTGTGCTTGCATAGCCTGTGAACAGAGCCTTCCTTTAACAAAAGCACAAGCCTTGATATAAAGTGCTGCATAAACTTTACCACATCAGCCCCATTTTTGCAGATCCCATTTCCGACATATCATGATAGAAGTTTGGGAGGTCATATTGTTAGGTGGGGCTTGACCCAACAGGTATTGACTGGCCTCATTATGTCTGTGTGGCTGAGGGTACCTGCCACAATCCTTGATCACTGTCAGTGGAGAGATGCTTGAGGGTGGACCTCATCCCGTCTTCCTTTTTCCATACAGCTTTGAGACCCGTTGTTTTAATATTTTTTAATTACTGATTTGCACATTGCGCTTTACCTCCACTTCACACTTTGTTCTTGGCTGTGTTCAGAGCCAGGCATTGGGACGAGCCATACTTAGATGCCATATTGGTAGGCAGTCTAGTCTTCTGTCAGGGTGCCCTATTTAGTAAACCCTCATACGCGGACGAGCAGCAGTTGCGTGCAGCGGGTGCATTGCTGTTGCGACAAAGGAGCAGCAAAGGCAAGCCCATCTGCACCTGTCCACTACCAAAGTGCACCATGCACCAAACCCCTTCCCAGTATTACTCCAGAATACACTAGGAAACTTCTGCTGCAGCTTAATCCAGGTAGGTGTTTGCCTTGTAACATCTTCAACCCTTGTGAGGGCCAAGAACATTTTAATTGCAGTTATTGTCACTTTGTTTCTCAGGTGGAAACAGTTATCACCAGTCTGCATGCCTGGGTAGCATTCTTCTTCCCCGCCCTCAAACTCTGCTGCTGTTAGATTGAAATGTACTTTGATTAATACTTGCTCTCTTATCGAGCATAAATATGAATTCTTCGATCACTTAGATACTCATACCCCCATTTAGTCTTTCTCACTGAGACTTGGGCCGACAAGATATAGCGGTGGTGTTACCATTAGGATTATCACTTGACTCAATCCGGCTGGCAAGAGTGGTGGAGGCCTAGCGCTGGTTTATCCTGACCACCTCAAAGTCACCTGAATTAGAACAACTAATTGACATTCAGAATTGCTTTAATATTAACAGTTGGTTAATACCGCCACACAGGTAGTGTGGCATGCGCTAGCTTGTATTTTTTCAGAATAACCCAGATTTACATCTAGATGCTACATTACCAATCACCTGGTCAGATCATAAGGCTGTCAACTTTAATTTAAAAATCACAACCTTAATTCCAGTAATCAAAAAAACTGTACAAGACTAAAAAGTTCAAGCCAGGAACAAAATTAATAAATCAGAACTGATCGACATCTTGGATACCATTCAGCCTTTATTTCCGAAGAACTGGAAAGTAGCATCAAGTAACTGTTCCGAATGGATAAATACGGCAGTCACAAAACTAACTCCTCTCAAAATGATTAAAAGCTATAGAAGGAGGCCCACAGCAGATTGGTTCGCCCCTAAACTCATGGCACTATAACAGAAATGTCGTAGACAGGAGAAAGTGTGGAGAAGACACTACTGCAATGAGGAAAGGAAGAGATATACTCAGGATTACAAAAAATGTATTATTACTGAAAAAAGTATTTTCTCAGAAAAAATCAACGAGATAACTTTCTAAACAGTTGAGGTACTTTCTAGACCCAACATCTTTGTTCCCCAGACAATCGCTCTACGCTAAGCTAGCAGAATTAAAAAAAAAATAAAGTTGAGGAAATACATAGAAAATTGGACTCTAGTTGTACTGTTACAGGTATGGCTCCTTGGGTAGACTGGACAGACCGTAATAAAATAGAATTCTATAATTTTCCTCCTCTTACCGCTGAAGGAGTAATACAACTTATTGAACATACAAAGTCAGGAGCCCCATCCAATCCCTGCCTGCCAAAAATTCTACATAACATAGCAGGGACGGTAGCCATTCTGCGTACAATTCTACTAAATACCATATGAACTCAGGTCGCTTTCCTTCTGAGTGGAAAAGACCTCTATTCTCCCTCTTCTTAAAAAACCCTCTCTGGACCCAAATGAGAGAAAAATAACTATTGCCCTATCTCTTGCCGTCCCTTTGTGGCAAACATCCTTGAAAAGCATATGAATACTGCACTCTCAGAGTGTTTGGATAATAATGGAACCCTGGATAGTGCACAATTCAGCTTTAGACCAAACCACAGTACTGAGTCAGCTTTGGTAATGGCTACTGAGGAGCTAAGAAGCATTTTGGACGATGTAGGGAAATTCTGTGGTGATCCTGTTGGATTGATTTGCAGCCTTTAACACAGTGAGCCATTCTGTCCTGTTGGAGTACTTCACAGAATTTGTGATTGGTGTATCAGCTCTGACAGAGAACAATCGGTTGCTCTGGGGGATTTTGTATCAAAGCCTTTTTACTTACTATGTGGTGTCCCTGAGGGGTCATTGCTGAGCCATACATTCTTGTACATTTACATGCCCCTTCCCCGGCCGGAACAATTTATACATTTGGCTTCCTGTCAGTAGCATATACAGATGACATGCAAATTGTAGTGTCAATCTCCAGTAATATAACCAAGGCTGTGCACCGTTTTAATGGCTGTATGGGCACAGTTGTTAATTGGATGAGCAGCAACAGCCTCAAGCTAAACTCGGTTCTTCCTTTTGTCCAGGACACTTCCTTTTGGAACCAATCTTGGTGGCCTCCAACTCTGGGCATTTCTCCTATCCCATTGTCTAATGTCAAGAATCGGGGGTGACTTTTGACTCAAGACTATCCTTTATCGACAAGATTGATAAACTTACTTCATCTTGTTTTTTTCTGCTGAAAACTCAGAGAAAATCCTCCCATTTATTCCATTCAACTTACAGATATCATTAGTCACTGCACTGATTCGATCCAGGATGGATTATTATTGTAATGCCCTATATTTGGGCATTCATGAACAGTCACTTAAGAAGCTTCAGATACTGCAGAATGCAGCACCCTGCCTCCTCAAGAGAATCCCCAACTTCAAGTCTGTCTCAGAGGAATTAGTGGAGCTCCACTGGATCCCAATAAAAAAAGAGTGGCTTTAACCTCTTAAGTGCGGGCGTCGGCCACTGGCCGATGCCCACACTACCTCCCTGGTGCGGGTCACGACCAGTGGCTGACACCAGGGAGGGGGTTAATAAATCCTCGGGTGCATCGCACCCGAGGATTTATTTTTTATTTTTTTGATCCCTGGGAGACACGGAAGCTCTTCTGTGTCTCCCCCCCACCCGCCCCTTTGTGACGTTACTATGTGGATTTCCCCATCGGAGCAGGAAGCGGTCTTGCGGCCGCTTCCTACTCCAATGGGGAAAACGGCCACAAACAGCCTTCCCCACGTTCGGGAAGGCCTCGTAAGAAAGAGGAGAGTCTTCCCTTTCTTACAAGGCCTTCCTGAAAGTGTTTCCTGGCCCCCGATCGCAGCACAGATGTAAGGACCAACATTGACCGTTGTATGATCTATTCCTGTCGCGGGCACCAGGCCTACCCACACAAGTGAGGTATCCTTTTTATCGGGAGACATGGGGGAACGCTGGGTGGAAGGAAATTTGTGGTTCCTCTCAGATTCCAGGACTTTCTGTCACCGAAATGTGAGGAAAACGTGTTTTTTTAGCCAAATTTTGAGGTTTGCAAAGGATTCTGGGTAACAGAACCTGGTCAGAGCCCCATAAGTCACCCCATCTTGGATTCCCCTAGGTCTCTAGTTTTCAAAAATGCACAGGTTTGGTAGGTTTCCCTAGGTGCCGGCTGAGCTAGAGGCCAAAATCTACAGGTAGGCACTTTGCAAAACACAGCTCTGTTTTCTGTCAAAAAATGGGATGTGTCCACGTTGTGTTTTGGGGCATTTCCTGTCGCAGGCGCTAGGCCTACCCACACAAGTGAGGTATCATTTTTATCGGGAGACTTGGGGGAACATAGAATAGCAAAACAAGTGTTATCTTTCTCTACATTTTTTCCTTCCAAATATGAGAGTGTGTAAAAAAGACGTCTATTTGAGAAATGCCCTGCAATTCACATGCTAGTATGGGCACCCCGGAATTCAGAGATGTGCAAATAACCACTGCTCCTCAAAACCTTATCTTGAGCCCATTTTGGAAATGCAAAGGTTTTCTTGATACCTATTTTTCACTCTGCAGATTTCAGCAAATGAATTGCTGTATACACAGTATAGAATGAAAACCAACTGCAGGGTGCAGCTCATTTATTGTCTCTGGGTAGTGAGGGTTCTTGATGAACGTACAAGCCCTATATATCCCCGCAACCAGAAGAGTCCAGCAGACATAACGGTATATTGCTTTAAAAAATCTGACATCGCAGGAAAAAGTTACAGAGTAAAACATAAAGAAAAATGGCTGTTGTTTTCAGCTAAATTTCAATATTTTTTTATTTCAGCTGTTATTTTCTGTAGGAAAACCTTGTAGGATCTACACAAATGACCCCTTGCTGAATTCAGAATTTTGTCTACATTTCAGAAATGGTTAGCTTTCCGGGATCCAGCATTGGTTTCACACCCATTCCTGTCACTAACTGGAAGGAGGCTGAAAGCACCAATAATAGTAAAAATGGGGTATGTCCCAGTAAAATGCCAAATTTGGGTTGAAAAATTTGGTTTTCTGATTCAAGTCTGCCCGTTCCTGAAAGGTGGGAAGATGGTGATTTTAGCATCAGAACCCCTTTGTTGATGCCATTTTCAGGGAAAATACTACAAGCCTTCTTTGGCAGCCCTTTTTTCCCATTTGTTTGGAAAAAAACAAAATTTTCACTGTATTTTGGCTAATTTCTTGGTCTCCTACAGGGGAAACCACAAACTCTGGGTACCATTAGAATCCCTAGGATGTTGGAAAAAAAGGACGCAAATTTGGCATGGATAGCTTATGTGGACAAAAAGTTATGAAGGCCTAAGCGCGAACTACACCAAATAGCCAAAAAAGGGCTCAGCACTGGGGGGGGGGGGGGAACGGCCCAGCAGCTAAGGGGTTAAAGGTACTCTACTTGGCACATAAATCTTTTCATGGTGTAAACCCTGAGTACCTAAAGAAGACATTCTCCTGGTACATACCGAGAAGATCTTTGCGCTCTTCAGCTTTCAAAACAGTCAATGTTCCTAAAACCAAGAAAATGACATGGGGTGGTAGAAGCTTTATTTACACCACCTGTCAACTCAGGAACTATGTGCCAGGACATCTCATACAGGACAGTATGATATGTTATCTTACTCCTCTTGTCCAGTACCGTATTTAGCAGACGCTAGCTCCAAGACACCTACAAAATATGTCAATATCAATACTTTGCCCCTACAATGCACTAACAGAATTTTACTCCTTCCCACTAGGATCCATATCTGTGGGCATCCACCTAAGCAGTGAGGATGCGTGTCCTTATCTCCAGAACTATAGCTCTTCATTTAAAGCAGGCAGTGGCGTAGGTAGGGTGTCTTTGACGCTAATGTAAGTCAGGAACGTTTCTCACTTCCACCAACTGGATATAAAAAACAAACATAATTCAGTTGAAATTGCCACTCAGACCCCTGGATTCCAGTGTCATTGAACCTTCTGCACTACTGTGAAAAGAAGACAACACCGAGTAGGAGCGCACCAGTTTATTACTTGTTCTCTCAGCGTCCCGGCAATAACTGCCAAATCCCACTCCCCTCATGTTCCACATTCCGTGCAGGGAATTGGAACTCCACTTAACTTTCTACATACCACACCCAGCCAGTGCCTAATTTGTGCTTGTTGTTTCCGGTGCTGAGCACAGGCACTTATTTTTGAGGGCCGGGGCTTGCTCTTCTGCTTCAAGCATTTGCTGCAAGCAAAAGACACATATGGGAAAGACGGAGGGAGGGAAAAATGAAAAAGTGTCACAAAGGGAGAAAGCAGAAAGCTGCAAGATTGAGCTGAAGGGGCAGGGAGTTGCTTTAAATGGAATAAGAGGCCCGAGATGGCTTGAGGATTATGCTGCCTCAATATTCTGTGTTCACGCATTTAATTGCAGCAGTCGCGTGTTTAAGGGGAGGGCTTTGGGCACCGGCACCTCTTTATTTACCAATTAAGCACTGCACCCAACACCCCCCCTTCCTTTACATTAACAGAAAAATCTGTGAACAAAAAATTACCTAAGACTAACATATACTTGGTGTAGGAAGTTGGCTCCGTATGTGCTATTTCCAAATAAGGAATAGCATGCACAGAGTCCAAGGGTTCCCCTTAGAGGTAAGATAGTGGCAAAAAGAGATAATACTAATGCTCTATTTTGTGGTAGTGTGGTCGAGCAGTAGGCTTATCAAAGGAGTAGTGTTAAGCATTTGTTGTACATACACACAGGCAATAAATGAGGAACACACACTCAGAGACAAATCCAGCCAATAGGTTTTGTTATAGAAAAATATCTTTTCTTAGTTTATTTTAAGAACCACAGGTTCAATTTCTACATGTAATATCTCATTTGAAAGGTATTGCAGGTAAGTACTTTAGGAACTTTGAATCATTACATTAGCATGTATACTTTTTACATAAAACACAATAAGCTGTTTTAAAAGTGGACACAGTGCAATTTTCACAGTTCCTGGGGAGGTAAGTTTTTGTTAGTTTTTGTCAGGTAAGAAAATCACTTACAAGTCTCAGGTTTGGGTCCAAGGTAGCCCACCGTTGGGGGTTCAGACCAACCCCAAGGTTACCACACAAGCAGCTCAGGGCCGGTCAGGTGCAGAGGTCAAAGAGGTGCCCAAAACGCATAGGCTTCAATGGAGAGAAGGGGGTGCCCCGGTTCCGGTCTGCCAGCAGGTAAGTACCCGCGTCTTCGGAGGGCAGACCAGGGGGGTTTTGTAGGGCACCGGGGGGGACACAAGTCCACACAAAAAGTACACCCTCAGCGGCACTGGGGCGGCCGGGTGCAGTGTAGAAACCAGCATCGGGTTTTCAATGGAAATCAATGAGAGATCAAGGGATCTCTTCAGCGTTGCAGGCAGGCAAGGGGGGGGGCTCCTCGGGGTAGCCACCACCTGGGCAAGGGAGAGGGCTTCCTAGGGGTCACTCCTGCACAGGAGTTCCGTTCCTTTAGGTGCTGGGGGCTGCGGGTGCAGGGTCTTTTCCAGCCGTCGGGAAATGGAGTTCAGGCAGTCGCGGTCAGGGGGAGTCTCGGGATTCCCTCTGGAGGCGTCGCTGTGGGGGCTCAGGGGGGACAACTTTGGTTACTCACGGACTCGGAGTCGCCGGAGGGTCCTCCCTGAGGTGTTGGTTCTCCACCAGTCGAGTCGGGGTCGCCGGGTGCAGTGTTGCAAGTCTCACGCTTCTTGCGGGGAGTTGCAGGGGTCTTTAAATCTGCTCCTTCGAAACAAAGTTGCAGTCTTTTTGGAGCAGTACCGCTGTCCTCGGGAGTTTCTTGGTCTCTTGGAAGCAGGGCAGTCCTCTGAGGATTCAGAGGTCGCTGGTCCTGGAGAAAGCGTCGCTGGAGCAGGGTTCTTTAGAAGGCAGGAGACAGGCCGGTAGGACTGGGGCCAAAGCAGTTGGTGTCTTCTTTCTTCTTCTGCAGGGGTTTTCAGCTCAGCAGTCTTCTTCTTCGGTAAGTTGCAGGAATCTGAATTCTTAGGTTCAGGGGAGCCCTTAAATACTAAATTTAAGGGCGTGTTTAGGTCTGGGGGGTTAGTAGCCAATGGCTACTAGCCCTGAGGGTGAGTACACCCTCTTTGTGCCTCCTCCCAAGGGGAGGGGGTCACATCCCTAATCCTATTGGGGGAATCCTCCATCTGCAAGATGGAGGATTTCTAAAAGTTGGAGTCACTTCAGCTCAGGACACCTTAGGGGCTGTCCTGACTGGCCAGTGACTCCTCCTTGTTTTTCTCATTATTTTCTCCGGCCTTGCCGCCAAAAGTGGGGGCCGGGGCCGGAGGGGGCGGGCAACTCCACTAGCTGGAGTGTCCTGCGGTGCTGGCACAAAGGGGTGAGCCTTTGAAGCTCACCGCCAGGTGTGACAGCTCCTGCCTGGGGGAGGTGTTAGCATCTCCACCCAGTGCAGGCTTTGTTACTGGCCTCAGAGTGACAAAGGCACTCTCCCCATGGGGCCAGCAACATGTCTCTAGTGTGGCAGGCTGCTGGAACCAGTCAGCCTACACAGATAGTTGGTTAAGGTTTCAGGGGGCACCACTAAGGTGCCCTCTGGGGTGTATTTTACAATAAAATGTACACTGGTATCAGTGTGCATTTATTGTGCTGAGAAGTTTGATACCAAACTTCCCAGTTTTCAGTGTAGCCATTATGGTGCTGTGGAGTTCGTGTAAAACAGACTCCCAGACCATATACTCTTATGGCTACCCTGCACTTACAATGTCTAAGGTATTGCTTAGACACTGTAGGGGCACAGTGCTCATGCACTGGTGCCCTCACCTATGGTATAGTGCACCCTGCCTTAGGGCTGTAAGGCCTGCTAGAGGGGTGACTTATCTATACCTGCATAGGCAGTGAGAGGCTGGCATGGCACCCTGAGGGGAGTGCCATGTCGACTTACTCGTTTTGTTCTCAACAGCACACACAAGCTGGCAAGCAGGGTGTCTGTGCTGAGTGAGGGGTCTCCAGGGTGGCATAAGATATGCTGCAGCCCTTAGAGACCTTCCTTGGCATCAGGGCCCTTGGTACCAGGGGTACCACTTACAAGGGACTTATCTGGATGCCAGGGTGTGCCAATTGTGGAATCAAAAGTACAGGTTAGGGAAAGAACACTGGTGCTGGGGCCTGGTTAGCAGGCCTCAGCACACTTTCAATTCAAAACATAGCATCAGCAAAGGCAAAAAGTCAGGGGGTAACCATGCCAAGGAGGCATTTCCTTACACAACCCCCCCCCCCAAACGAAAGAGGATGCGACTAACCTTTCCCAAGAGAGTCTTCATTTTCTAAGTGGAAGAACCTGGAAAGGCCATCTGCATTGGCATGGGCAGTCCCAGGTCTGTGTTCCACTATAAAGTCCATTCCCTGTAGGGAGATGGACCACCTCAACAGTTTTGGATTTTCACCTTTCATTTGCATCAGCCATCTGAGAGGTCTGTGGTCAGTTTGAACTAGGAAGTGAGTACCAAAAAGGTATGGTCTCAGCTTCTTCAGGGACCAAACCACAGCAAAGGCCTCCCTCTCAATGGCACTCCAACGCTGCTCCCTGGGGAGTAACCTCCTGCTAATGAAAGCAACAGGCTGGTCAAGGCCATCATCATTTGTTTGGGACAAAACTGCCCCTATCCCATGTTCAGAGGCATCTGTCTGCACAATGAACTGCTTGGAGTAATCTGGAGCTTTTAGAACTGGTGCTGTGCACATAGCTTGTTTCAGGGTGTCAAAGGCCTGTTGGCATTCTACAGTCCAGTTTACTTTCTTGGGCATTTTCTTGGAGGTGAGTTCTGTGAGGGCTGTCACAATGGATCCATATCCCTTCACAAACCTCCTGTAGTACCCAGTCAAGCCTAGGAATGCCCTGACTTGAGTCTGGGTTTTTGGAGCTGCCCAGTCCAGAATAGTCTGGATCTTAGGCTGGAGTGGCTGAACTTGGCCTCCACCTACAAGGTGTCCCAAGTAAACCACAGTTCCCTGCCCTATCTGGCATTTGGATGCCTTGATAGAGAGGCCTGCAGATTGCAGGGCCTTCAAAACCTTCTTCAGGTGGACCAGGTGATCCTGCCAGGTGGAGCTGAAGACAGCAATATCATCAAGATAAGCTGCACTAAAGGATTCCAACCCAGCAAGGACTTGATTCACCAACCTTTGGAAGGTGGCAGGGGCATTCTTTAAACCAAAGGGCATAACAGTGAACTGATAATGCCCATCAGGTGTGGAGAATGCTGTCTTTTCTTTTGCTCCAGGGGCCATTTTGATTTGCCAGTACCCTGCTGTTAAGTCAAAGGTACTTAAGAATTTGGCAACCCCTAATTTGTCTATTAGCTCATCAGCTCTAGGAATGGGATGAGCATCTGTCTTGGTGACAGAGTTGAGACCTCTGTAGTCCACACAAAACCTCATCTCTCTCTTTCCTTCTTTGGTGTGAGGTTTGGGGACTAAGACCACTGGGCTAGCCCAGGGGCTGTCAGAGTACTCAATTACTCCCAATTCCAGCATCTTGTGGACTTCCACCTTGATGCTTTCCTTAACTTGATCAGACTGTCTGAAGATTTTGTTTTTGACAGGCGTGCTGTCTCCTGTGTCCACATCATGGGTACACAGGTGTGTCTGACCAGGGGTTAGGGAAAAGAGCTCAGCAAACTGTTGTAGGACCTTCCTACAGTCAGCTTGCTGTTGGCCAGAGAGGGTGTCTGAATAGATCACTCCATCCACTGAGCCATCTTTAGGGTCTGATGAGAGGAGATCAGGGAGAGGCTCACTCTCAGCTTCCTGGTCCTCATCTGTTACCATCAACAGATTTACATCAGCCCTGTCATGGAAGAGTTTTAGGCGGTTTACATGGATCACCCTCTTGGGGCTCCTGCTTGTGCCTAGGTCCACCAGGTAGGTGACCTGACTCTTCTTTTCCAGGATTGGGTAAGGGCCACTCCATCTGTCCTGAAGTGCCCTGGGAGCCACAGGCTCCAAAACCCATACTTTCTGCCCTGGTTGGAATTCAACCAGTGCAGCCTTTTGGTCATACCAACACTTCTGGAGCTGTTGGCTGGCCTCAAGGTTTTTGCTTGCCTTTTCCATGTACTCTGCCATCCTTGAGCGAAGGCCAAGTACATAGTCCACTATGTCTTGTTTAGGCTCATGAAGAGGTCTCTCCCAGCCTTCTTTAACAAGAGCAAGTGGTCCCCTTACAGGGTGGCCAAACAGAAGTTCAAAGGGTCAGAATCCTACTCCCTTCTGAGGCACCTCTCTGTAAGCGAAAAGCAGACATGGCAGGAGGACATCCCATCTCCTTTTGAGTTTTTCTGGGAGCCCCATGATCATGCCCTTTAATGTCTTGTTGAATCTCTCAACAAGGCCATTAGTTTGTGGATGATATGGTGTAGTGAATTTATAAGTCACTCCACACTCATTCCACATGTGTTTTAGGTATGCTGACATGAAGTTGGTACCTCTGTCAGACACCACCTCCTTAGGGAAGCCCACTCTGGTAAAGATACCAATGAGGGCCTTGGCTACTGCAGGGGCAGTAGTCGACCTAAGGGGAATAGCTTCAGGATACCTAGTAGCATGATCCACTACTACTAGGATGTACATATTTCCTGAGGCTGTGGGAGGTTCTAGTGGACCAACTATGTCCACACCCACTCTTTCAAAGGGGACCCCCACCACTGGAAGTGGAATGAGGGGGGCCTTTGGATGCCCACCTGTCTTACCACTGGCTTGACAGGTGGGGCAGGAGAGGCAAAACTCCTTAACCTTCTGGGACATATTGGGCCAGTAGAAGTGGTTGACTAACCTCTCCCACGTCTTGGTTTGTCCCAAATGCCCAGCAAGGGGAATATCATGGGCTAAGGTCAGAATGAACTCTCTGAAACCCTGAGGCACTACCACTCTCCTAGTGGCACCAGGTTTGGGATCTCTTGCCTCAGTGTACAGGAGTCCATCTTCCCAATAGACCCTATGTGTTCCATTTTTCTTGCCTTTGGACTCTTCAGCAGCTTGCTGCCTAAGGCCTTCAAGAGAGGGACAGGTTTCTTGTCCCTTACACAGCTCTTCCCTTGAGGGTCCCCCTGGGCCTAAGAGCTCAACCTGATAAGGTTCCAGCTCCATAGGCTCAGTTCCTTCAGAGGGCAGAACTTCTTCCTGAGAAGAGAGGTTCTCTTTTTCTTGCTGTGTTGCAGCTGGTTTCCCAGCTGACTTTCCTTTTCTCTTGGTAGGCTGGGCCTTTCTTCCAGACTCCAGCTCTAGTTTTTCACCCTGTGCCTTGCACTGTGCCCTTGTCTTGACACACACCAGTTCAGGGATACCCAGCATGGCTGCATGGGTTTTCAGTTCTACCTCAGCCCATGCTGAGGACTCCAGGTCATTTCCAAGCAAACAGTCTACTGGGATATTTGAGGAGACCACCACCTGTTTCAGGCCATTGACCCCTCCCCACTCTAAAGTTACCATTGCCATGGGATGTACTTTAGTCTTATTGTCAGCGTTGGTGACTGGATAAGTTTGTCCAGCCAGGTATTGGCCAGGGGAAACCAGTTTCTCTGTCACCATGGTGACACTGGCACCTGTATCCCTCAGGCCCTCTACACTTGTCCCATTAATTAAGAGCTGCTGCCTGTATTTTTGCATGTTAGGGGGCCAGGCAGCCAGTGTGGCTAAATCCACCCCACCCTCAGAGACTAATGTAGCTTCAGTGTGACACCTGATTTGCTCTGGGCACACTGTTGATCCCACTTGGAGACTGGCCATTCCAGTTTTAGCTGGAGTGGAGTTAGAAGTGGTATCTTTCTTGGGACAGGCCTTGTCTCCAGTTTGGTGTCCAGACTGACTACAGTTACGACACCAGGCCTTTTTGGGATCAAAGTTTTTACCCTTGTACCCAGAATTGTTTTGTGAAGAGGCTCTGGGCCCACCCTCCTGTGCAGGTTTTTGGGGGCCTGTAGAAGACTCTTTACTATTTTTGTTTTTGGCTGTCTCACCACCCTTCCCCTGGGGAGGTTTTGTGACCCCTTTCTTTTGGTCACCCCCTGTGGAAGTTTTGGACACCCTAGTCTTGACCCAATGGTCCGCCTTCTTTCCCAATTCTTGGGGAGAAATTGGTCCTAGGTCTACCAGATGCTGATGCAGTTTGTCATTGAAACAATTACTTAACAGGTGTTCTTTCACAAATAAATTGTACAGCCCATCATAATTACTTACACCACTGCCTTGAATCCAACCATCTAGTGTTTTTACTGAGTAGTCTACAAAGTCAACCCAGGTCTGGCTCTAGGATTTTTGAGCCCCCCTGAATCTAATCCTATACTTCTCAGTGGAGAATCCAAAGCCCTCAAACTGTTCATGAGGTCATAAGATTCTGCATCTTTTCCAGAGAGTGTGAGGAGTCTATCCCTACACTTTCCAGTGAACATTTCCCAAAGGAGAGCACCCCAGTGAGATTTGCTTACTTTTCTGGTTACACAAGCCCTCTCAAAAGCTGTGAACCATTTGGTGATGTCATCACCATCTTCATATTTAGTTACAATCCCTTTTGGGATTTTCAACATGTCAGGAGAATCTCTGACCCTATTTATGTTGCTGCCACCATTGATGGGTCCTAGGCCCATCTCTTGTCTTTCCCTTTCTATGGCTAGGATCTGTCTTTCCAAAGCCAATCTTTTGGCCATCCTGGCTAACTGGATGTCCTCTTGACTGGAGTTATCCTCAGTGATTTCAGAGAGGTTGGTCCCTCCTGTGAGGGAACCAGCATCTCTGACTATGATTTGTGGAGTCAGGGCTTGAGAGGCCCTGTCCTCCCTAGATAGGACTGGTGGGGGGGAATCACCCTCCAAGTCACTATACTCATCCTCTGTGTTGCCATCCTCAGAGGGGTTGTCTCTTTCAAACTCTGCCAACAGCTCCTGGAGCTGTAGTTTGGAAGGTCTGGAGCCCATTGCTATTTTCTTTAGTTTACAGAGTGACCTTAGCTCTCTCATCTGTAGATGGAGGTAAGGTGTGGTGTCGAGTTCCCCCACATTCACATCTGTATTAGACATTATGCTTCTAAAAGTTGGAATACTTTTTAAGAAACTAAAACTAGTTCTAGGTTCTAATTCAAACTTTTACCAAACTTTTAAACTCTAAAAGGAAATGCTAACAGGGTTTAACACAAGACCCTAGCAGGACTTTTAAGAATTTAGAAAAATTTCAAATTGCAAAAAATCAATTTCTAATGACAATTTTTGGAATTTGTCGTGTGATCAGGTATTGGCTCAGTAGTCCAGCAAATGCAAAGTCTTGTACCCCACCGCTGATCCACCAATGTAGGAAGTTGGCTCCGTATGTGCTATTTCCAAGTAAGGAATAGCATGCACAGAGTCCAAGGGTTCCCCTTAGAGGTAAGATAGTGGCAAAAAGAGATAATACTAATGCTCTATTTTGTGGTAGTGTGGTCGAGCAGTAGGCTTATCAAAGGAGTAGTGTTAAGCATTTGTTGTACATACACACAGGCAATAAATGAGGAACACACACTCAGAGACAAATCCAGCCAATAGGTTTTGTTATAGAAAAATATATTTTCTTAGTTTATTTTAAGAACCACAGGTTCAATTTCTTCATGTAATATCTCATTTGAAAGGTATTGCAGGTAAGTACTTTAGGAACTTTGAATCATTACATTAGCATGTATACTTTTTACATAAAACACAATAAGCTGTTTTAAAAGTGGACACAGTGCAATTTTCACAGTTCCTGGGGAGGTAAGTTTTTGTTAGTTTTTGTCAGGTAAGTAAATCACTTACAAGTCTCAGGTTTGGGTCCAAGGTAGCCCACCGTTGGGGGTTCAGAGCAACCCCAAGGTTACCACACCAGCAGCTCAGGGCCAGTCAGGTGCAGAGGTCAAAGAGGTGCCCAAAACGCATAGGCTTCAATGGAGAGAAGGGGGTGCCCCGGTTCCGGTCTGCCAGCAGGTAAGTACCCGCGTCTTCGGAGGGCAGACCAGGGGGGTTTTGTAGGGCACCGGAGGGGATACAAGTCCACACAAAAAGTACACCCTCAGCGGCACTGGGGCGGCCGGGTGCAGTGTAGAAACCAGCGTCGGGTTTTCAATGGAAATCAATGAGAGATCAAGGGATCTCTTCAGCGTTGCAGGCAGGCAAGGGGGGGGCTCCTCGGGGTAGCCACCACCTGGGCAAGGGAGAGGGCATCCTGGGGGTCACTCCTGCACAGGAGTTCCGTTCCTTTAGGTGCTGGGGGCTGCGGGTGCAGGGTCTTTTCCAGCCGTCGAGAAATGGAGTTCAGGCAGTCGCGGTCAGGGGGAGCCTCGGGATTCCCTCTGGAGGCGTCGCTGTGGGGGCTCAGGGGGGACAACTTTGGTTACTCACGGACTCGGAGTCGCCGGAGGGTCCTCCCTGAGGTGTTGGTTCTCCACCAGTCGAGTCGGGGTCGCCGGGTGCAGTGTTGCAAGTCTCACGCTTCTTGCGAGGAGTTGCAGGGGTCTTTAAATCTGCTCCTTCGAAACAAAGTTGCAGTCTTTTTGGAGCAGTACCGCTGTCCTCGGGAGTTTCTTGGTCTCTTGGAAGCAGGGCAGTCCTCTGAGGATTCAGAGGTCGCTGGTCCTGGAGAAAGCGTCGCTGGAGCAGGGTTCTTTAGAAGGCAGGAGACAGGCCGGTAGGACTGGGGCCAAAGCAGTTGGTGTCTTCTTTCTTCTTCTGCAGGGGTTTTCAGCTCAGCAGTCTTCTTCTTCGGTAAGTTGCAGGAATCTGAATTCTTAGGTTCAGGGGAGCCCGTAAATACTAAATTTAAGGGCGTGTTTAGGTCTGGGGGGTTAGTAGCCAATGGCTACTAGCCCTGAGGGTGAGTACACCCTCTTTGTGCCTCCTCCCAAGGGGAGGGGGTCACATCCCTAATCCTATTGGGGGAATCCTCCATCTACAAGATGGAGGATTTCTAAAAGTTGGAGTCACTTCAGCTCAGGACACCTTAGGGGCTGTCCTGACTGGGCAGTGACTCCTCCTTGTTTTTCTCATCATTTTCTCCGGCCTTGCCGCCAAAAGTGGGGGCCGGGGCCGGAGGGGGGGGGGGCAACTCCACTAGCTGGAGTGTCCTGCGGTGCTGGCACAAAGGGGTGAGCCTTTGAGGCTCACCGCCAGGTGTGACAGCTCCTGCCTGGGGAGGTGTTAGCATCTCCACCCAGTGCAGGCTTTGTTACTGGCCTCAGAGTGACAAAGGCACTCTCCCCATGGGGCCAGCAACATGTCTCTAGTGTGGCAGGCTGCTGGAACCAGTCAGCCTACACAGATAGTTGGTTAAGGTTTCAGGGGGCACCTCTAAGGTGCCCTCTGGGGTGTATTTTACATTAAAATGTACACTGGTATCAGTGTGCATTTATTGTGCTGAGAAGTTTGATACCAAACTTCCCAGTTTTCAGTGTAGCCATTATGGTGCTGCGGAGTTCGTGTAAAACAGACTCCCAGACCATATACTCTTATGGCTACCCTGCACTTACAATGTCTAAGGTATTGCTTAGACACTGTAGGGGCACAGTGCTCATGCACTGGTGCCCTCACCTATGGTATAGTGCACCCTGCCTTAGGGCTGTAAGGCCTGCTAGAGGGGTGACTTATCTATAACTGCATAGGCAGTGAGAGGCTGGCATGGCACCCTGAGGGGAGTGCCATGTCGACTTACTCGTTTTGTTCTCACCAGCGCACACAAGCTGGCAAGCAGGGTGTCTGTGCTGAGTGAGGGGTCTCCAGGGTGGCATAAGATATGCTGCAGCCCTTAGAGACCTTCCTTGGCATCAGGGCCCTTGGTACCAGGGGTACCACTTACAAGGGACTTATCTGGATGCCAGGGTGTGCCAATTGTGGAATCAAAAGTACAGGTTAGGGAAAGAACACTGGTGCTGGGGCCTGGTTAGCAGGCCTCAGCACACTTTCAATTCAAAACATAGCATCAGCAAAGGCAAAAAGTCAGGGGGTAACCATGCCAAGGAGGCATTTTCTTACACTTGGCTACACCTGTGATTTACTATATTGTTTGATGTACAGTGTAATCCTTGAATTTCATAGGACATGACCTCATCCTTCCTGGCACTCCCCTGCCCATACTCTCCTCCATGCAATCTTCACTTGCTTCCACACCCAATCTCCTGCTGACATAATCCCTTTTAGATTCTGGCACAATGGAAAGGAAAGATGTATTCCATCTCTTCCCATTCTCCAACGCTACCATATGATCCAGAACTTTCCTCACTTTAGCAGGAGAAGAAAACTTAGATAAACCCTTACGCACAAAACCCAGTCTCTAAATTCTCACCCAATCACCTTCTTGAACAACAAGACCCTTGCATTGCGTGCCCTTCATTCTGTATCCTTCCTGTACAGCTGATCTCACATCCACCACTTTTCCAAATCATTCTTCCTAGCCATCCATTCCTTATTTAACTTTGAACCAGCCATCCTACCTCTTAGTAATGTGAATGGGCATATCCCTGTACTAATATGGGGTGTTGTCCTACTCCCCCACAGCATGTCTTTGACAGTTTCCTTCCACGGTAACCCATTGACCAATGGCAACTGTGATTTTTCCTTCATGACATGGTTCAACCTCTCTACCAAGCCATTGCTACGAGGATGATCAAGGGATGTTACAGTGTGCTTAATCCCCAAACTAGCCAGAAAACCTGCCATCTCTTTAGAAACAAGTTGTGTTCCATTACCAGTTACAATCTCTTCCGGAAAACCTTATCTCAGGAAGACGTCTTTGAAAAACTCTGTGACTGCATCGGTATTCACATGATCTACAAATTTTACTTCAGGCCACTTGGTCATGTAGTCTACCATCACCAGGGCATACTTAGGTGTACTACCAATTACCCCAAACGGTCCGGAGATATCAAATGCCAATTTGGACTATGGGACATTTTTAACCTCAATGGGATCTACCGGGAAAGGATATGTCACCTGAGATTTGTCACTCAACACACATATACAACAGTCGCACACATAGGGGGTCATTCTGACCCTGGCGGTCGGTAATAAAGCGGCGGCCAACCCGCCAACAGGCCGGCGGTCAAAAAAATGCAATTCTGACCCTGGCGGGAACCGCCAACACAGCCCGCCGCATTAACACTCCGACCGCCACGGCGGAACAAACAAACAGCGCGGCGGTCACCGCCAACAGCCAGACGGCAGACAATGTACCGCCCACCCTATCACGACCCACCAATCCGCCACCTTTTCCGGGGCGGGAGCACCGCCGATAAAAACACGGCAGAAACAGACATTTCCAATGGAAAACGCTCACCTCGAGACACTCCACGCGGAATCCGGACAGCATGGAACCCGAATTGAACATCATACCTGCTCTCGTCTACCTGCTCATCTACCACGAGTACGAACTCCGGCGCAGACGTCAACGGTGAGTACTGCACCTACGACACACGGGAGGGGGGAGGAAGAAAGGTTACGGGCATATACATATGCGACCCCCCCACCCCCCCAATATGTACACACCAATGCAGAGCAGGAAGTCACAGTGACACCACACAAACACCCTTTAAAAATACAATGACACAACCAAATTTGGAATAAATTTTCATGTTCAAAAAAAGCACCTGGAAATAATTGAGCAACCGTGAAAAATATTTACAAAAACCAAAAATATATACACATCAGTGTATCACTGAAGTAACAAGTCCTGCACATCCTACGAATCTAACATGTCCGTGGGCCAAGGTTCTGCCAAACAAGGGCAAAGCCCACACACGAGACCTGAGTCCTTTGGAGAGAACACTGCAGGGGCATCCGATGTCAAAACTACAGGCACCTCAGGGGGAAGGGAAGGGGGGGCCACCACAGCCACATGAGTCCACGACGCCAGATCCACGAGGAGCCACCATGCCCACTGTACCATCCTGGGGAGTGCAAAGCCACAGTCTCTCAAGTCTCTGCAGTGGGTGGGTTGCCCACTGTACCATCCTGGGAGTGCAAAGCCACAGTCTCTCAAGTCTCTACAGTGGGTGGGTTGCCCACTGGACCATCCTGGGGAGTGCAAAGCCACAGTCTCTCAATGTCTCTACAGTGGGTGGGTTGCCCACTGTACCATCCTGGGGAGTGCAAAGCCACAGTCTCTCAGGTGGATTACAGAGTCCACTGGTCAAGGAGGAGGCATGGTGGGCACAGTGAACCATAAACAATGTCTGAGACGGCGGGACCCAGCGCAGCGGTGCATGACATGGCGATGTCCAGCGGAGCGGTGCTTGACAGGAAGGGCCCAGCGGAGCGGTGCTTGAGACGGCGGGGCCCAGCGGAGCGGTGCTTGACAGGAAGGGCCCAGCGGAGCGGTGCTTGAGACGGCGGGGCCCAGCGGAGCGGTGCTTGACAGGAAGGGCCCAGCGGAGTGGTGCTTGACAGGAAGGACCCAGCAGAGCGGTGCTTGAGACGGCGGGGCCCAGCGGAGCGGTGCTTGACAGGAAGGGCCCAGCGGAGCGGTGCTTGAGACGGCGAGGCCCAGCGGAGCGGTGCTTGACAGGAAGGGCCCAGCGGAGCGGTGCTTGAGACGGCGGGGCCCAGCGGAGCGGCGCTTGAGACGTCGGGGCCCAGCGGAGCGGTGCTTGACAGGAAGGGCCCAGCGGAGCGGTGCTTGACAGGAAGGGCCCAGCGGAGCGGTGCTTGAGACGGCGGGGCCCTGTTCAGTGGTACCTGTCTCCACGGCGGGGCCCTCTTCAGCGGTACCTGTCTTCACGGCGGGGCCCTCTTCAGCGGTGCTCTTCTGCACGGCGGGGCCCTGTTCAGCGGTACCTGTCTTCACGGCGGGGCCCTCTTCAGCGGTG
Organism: Pleurodeles waltl; assembly: GCF_031143425.1. NCBI lineage: Eukaryota > Metazoa > Chordata > Amphibia > Caudata > Salamandridae > Pleurodeles > Pleurodeles waltl. Next base: position 265,178,755 of record NC_090443.1, on the reverse strand, counting down.
CTCTTCTGCACGGCGGGGCCCTGTTCAGCGGTACCTGTCTTCACGGCGGGGCCCTCTTCAGCGGTACCTGTCTTCACGGCGGGGCCCTCTTCAGCGGTACCTGTCTTCACGGCGGGGCCCTCTTCAGCGGTGCTCTTCTGCACGGCGGGGCCCTGTTCAGCGGTACCTGTCTTCACGGCGGGGCCCTCTTCAGCGGTACCTGTCTTCACGGCGGGGCCCTGTTCAGCGGTACCTGTCTTCACGGCGGGGCCCTCTTCAGCGGTACCTGTCTTCACGGCGGGGCCCTCTTCAGCGGTACCTGTCTTCACGGCGGGGCCCTCTTCAGCGGTACCTGTCTTCACGGCGGGGCCCTGTTCAGCGGTACCTGTCTTCACGGCGGGGCCCTCTTCAGCGGTACCTGTCTTCACGGCGGGGCCCTGTTCAGCGGTACCTGTCTTCACGGCGGGGCCCTCTTCAGCGGTACCTGTCTTCACGGCGGGGCCCTCTTCAGCGGTGCTCTTGCAGTATGTCAAGGGAGTCATACCTGGCCTGGACACCCTGCTCACTCGCCCTCCGACCGTGCTGTGTCAGGCCCCTTCGGGGAGTGAGTCCTGGGCCCTTTGGTGTCGTCCCTTGCAGCCGGGATGGGGCTTGTGGGGCCCTCCTGCTCCGCGCTCCTGGTGGTTGTCCTCTCCGCCCTGCTGTCCTTCCGCTCCTTAGATGGGGCTCTCGGGCCCTTGCCTCCCCTGGCTGCTGTGGCCGGTGAAGTGGCCGGAGTCACCTCCTTGGGGGCAGCCGTCTCTGTCCGCTCACGGCAGCCCTTCAATTTCCGGGTCCTCTTGCCTGGGGGGGGCTGGCTGTCCCCTTGCTGCTCACCGAAGTGTTACTGCCACCAAAGGGTGGACTCCACATGCCATGCACCACTTGCACTGTAGTAGTTGGGCTGGTGGTGGCTGAGGTGCCCTTGGGACTTTTCCCAGTTGGAGGGGGTGGGTCGGGGGAGGGAAAGAGGTCAAAACTGGAGAGGTAATTTTTCTTGGGACCAAGGTAAGGGGTAGGAGTAGTGGTGAGAGAAGTGGAGGAAGAGGATGTGGTTGTATGAGAGCCAGGTGTGCTGTCCTTGGGTGCAGGTGACTGGGACGTAGGCTGTGGTGAGGTGGTTGGCTGTTGTTTGGGTGTCTGCCTGCGTTTATGTGTCTTGGAAGAGGGGGTGACAGACACAGTGGGAGAGGACACAGGGGACGTGTAAATGCCAGTGGGGGTGGTGACTGCAGGTGTGCGGACTGTAGTGGAGGGTTTGCTGGTGGTGGAAGAACTGGCTGATGTTGGGGTGCATGCAGGTGTGAGTGTAGACGTCACAGGGAGGGAGGAGGGAGACGAGGAGGACGGGGACACAGAGGTGGTAGTGACTGTTGATATGTCTGCATCTGTGTGTTGCTTGGGTGAATGCTTGTGTTTTCTGTGGTGCTTATGTTTGGATGGGCTGGCCTTGGGTGTTGAGGTGTGTGCAGGCTGGTCTGATGGTGTGGATGGGATAGGTTGAGGTACAGGAGACAGAGAAAGGGTAGAGGCAGATAGAAGAGGGAGACTGGAGACAGGGACAATGGCTGCCGTCAGTGCTGAGGCCAGAGCAGTGAACGCTCGTTGATGGGCAGCCTGACCCGAATGAATGCCCTCCAGGTAGGCATTGCTCCGATGCACCTCCCTTTCCACCCCCTGGATGGCATTCAGAAGGGTAGTCTGCCCAACAATGAGCATCCTCACCAGGTCAATGAGCTCCGCACTGAGGGCAGCAGGGGTAACAGAGGCAGGGGCTGAGGTGCCTGGGGCCAAGGAGACGCGCGCCTTCCTGGCCGAGCGGCCACGGAGCGAAGACTGAGGGGCTGCTGGGAGGGCGGTGCTGGTGCGCTGGGTGGCGGCTGTACCTGTTGTTGCGGGGGGCACAGATGGTGCCGCCCCCGCTAGGGAGCTCCCAAACGAGGACGTGTCCGTGTCGCTGGTGTCTCCACTGGCCCCCGTTGTGGTGCTCCCCTCGCCCTCCGGATCACTGGTGCCCTCGGTGTCTGTGTCAGTGCCCACCGGGGCCTGGTGACCTGCAGCTCCCTCCTGCTCCGACGCCAAATCTCCTCCGCCGGATGATGCTAAAACACAAGAAGACAAAGAATTAGGGTGGGGGGAGAAATTAAACAAAGTTGAGTGCATGCCTTAGCAATACCCTTTGCGGAGAGGACAGACACAGGTGCCTCGTGCACTAAGTCGCGAACTTGGGGTACACTACTCAGTACTTCTGACTAGGCAAACAGGTCTAGGGACAACACACGCGCACATGGGTGATGCTGGAGCCTGGGTAGCTGCACTTGGCACCCTACAGAGGTGGGGGGCGGGGGCACAGGGCCATGCCTAAGGGAGCGGACTACACTACAGAGAGCGCCCGGGCCTAATGTCACCCACAGCCCTCCTCCCTCCCCCCAGACGCCTCCAATGCGCATACAGATGGGAGAATGTGCGGATACTCACCCCCTTGTGTCTGCTGTGCTGTCCTCAAGCGCCCATCCAAATTAGGGTAGGCCACCGCCAGGATCCGGGACATCAGGGGGGTCATGGTGCGACTGGCACCCCTCCTAGGTCGGGAGGCCATCCCCAGCAGTGTTTCTGCGGTCTTCGTCGTTCCGCGGCGGATGTCCTCCCACCTCTTGCGGCAGTGGGTGCCCCGTCTGTTGTGGACCCCCAAGTTCCGGACTTCCTCGGCGATGGCACGCCAAATATCAATTTTCTGGTGGGCGCTCACCTGTTTGACATGTACAGGGTGGGAAAGAGAAACCATCACATATCTGCATGTTTGGAGTACATGCCCCCCCCTCCCCAACCTTGTCATGGTTCCCATTCTCTCATCTGTCGTGCGTTGCACTCCCCATTCCCTCCACACCCCACCAACTTACATCCCCCCCCTCCACACAGGCATAACCCATTCAATGTGCACTGAGTGTACTCACCTGTTGGTCTGGAGGACCGTAGAGTTGCGCATACTGGGGGAGGACCCCGTCCACGAGCTTCTCCAACTCTTCTGAACTGAAGGCGGGGGCCCTTTCACCAGTAGCAGCAGCCATTGTCACTTCCAGACCGAGTTCACAGCAGCACTTGCAGTATAGGTCCTCTCCTGTGGATGATCAGGTCTCGAATGATTGAGCTGATAGAAAATGGCGGTCACGCCCGCGGCGGTGCGTACCGCGGCGGTGCGTCCCGCGACCGCCGGCGCACATCGTCATTGGCTCCTGAAACCCATAGGCTTCAATGTTAACCAATGCGTCTTCACACAGCGGTCTTCGACCGCCTACCGCCACGGTGTGCCCCGCCAGCGCAGTGACCTCACATTCCATTGTCCCACTTCACAGGTCAGGCATCGGCCATTTCAAGGGCCCACATGGCTTAATTTCTAATGCGTCACACAGGCCTAGGCCTTGCAATGGCACACATACAAACATATCAAACCATACATTTACCTGTACTGTGCAAGCTGTGTTGTACGTACCTGTGAGTGGATTGACTCTGTACTCCATATTCTCCTTCCTAGGCACCGTCCGCTGGGACTAGCGATGAGAAGGAGGAATCCTCGCGTTTACCGGCCGCTGGTGGACCTGTCGACAATGGAAGAACGCCATATAATACTACGATACCGACTTGACCGTGCCTCCATCCATGAACTGTGTGCCCAGCTGGAGCCAGCCCTGATGTCCCCCGTACGCCAACCCACAGGAATTCCCCCTCTGGTGCAGGTTCTGTCAGTCCTCCATTTCTTTGCAACTGGCTCATTCCAGACAACAGTGGCCATGTCATCTGGGATGTCTCAGCCTATGTTTTCCAAGATCTTATCCAGAGTGTTGTCTGCCCTGATGAAACTCATGCGGAGCTACATCATTTTCCCAGAGGAGGGTGATTTGCCTACAGTGAAAGCTGATTTCTATGCCCTTGGACACATCCCCAACATCATTGGTGCAATTGATGGAACCCATGTGGCTTTAGTCCCCCCAAATGACGATGAACAGGTGTACAGGAACAGGAAGAATTACCATTCAATGAATATCCAGGTGGTCTGTTTGGCTGACCAGTACATCTCCCATGTGAATGCCAAGTTCCCTGGGTCAGTGCATGACGCGTATGTGATGCGAAATAGCAGCATTCCCTATGTGATGGAACAGCTACAGAGACAGCGTGTGTGGCTAATAGGTGACTCTGGTTACCCCAACCTGCCGTGGCTATTGACCCCAGTGAGGAATCCCAGGACCAGGGCAGAGGAACGGTACAATGAGGCCCATGGGCGTACTAGGAGGGTGATTGAGCGAACCTTTGGGCTCCTGAAGGCCAGGTTTAGGTGCCTGCATATGACTGGTGGATCCCTAATGTACTCACCAAAGAAGGTGTGTCATATCATCGTGGCGTGCTGTATGCTCCAGAACCTGGCTTTGCGACGCCAGGTGCCTTTCCTGCAGGAGGATGGTCCAGATGGTGGTGTTGTAGAAGCCGTGGAGCCTGTGGAGAGTGAAGAGGAGGAAGACTCTGAGGACGACACAGACAATAGGGACAGAGTGATACAACAGTATTTCCAGTAACACCCAGGTAAGAATCACCCACGCCATTTCACAATTGCTTATAGCCTCCTGCATCTGTACTTTCTGTAGTTCCCCACAGATGTTTTTCATTAATTTTTGCCTTTCCCTTCCCTTCTCAGTGCTGTCTGACTCAGTACCTCACTTCTGCTTGGTTCGCACATGAAATACAGCGTATTGACATTGGTATGTTGTCATGACTAATTGACAGAACAGAAATTGAACAGTAATATGTAATACATTTGTTAATAATACAGCATGACTCAAAACAGATTTGTGTGCAAAATGTGATTTATTTACAGTGCTAGATATCGGTACATGTGATTCTAAGGGTGATGGGTGGGGGTGGAGGAATATCCATGGCAGAGTCCAGTTCTCAGTCTCACAGGTGCATTGTTCTTTTGCCTGTGGAAGGATGGAGCATAGGCAGTTCATGGTTGGACAGGGTGGCAATGTGGGACAGTGGGAAGACTTGAGGGGGTATGTCCTGCTGGCGGGGGTCTTGACATCCTACTCTGTCTTTTTTTTTGGTCTCAGGCTCCTCTTACGGGGTGGTTGTTCTTCAGCAGGAGGTGGGGTTCTGGGGGGCTGTCGAGGTGTTGGGACCTCCTGTCCACTAGCGCCGGCGGAGGTGGTAGGCTGTTCCTGGTCCGGCCTAGTGACAGGGGCCCTGTGTGGTGCACCATGGTCCCGCAACGCGTCCTCTATCCTGTGGAGGGCCAGGACGATGGTCCCCATTGCGGTCCCAATGATTCTCAGCTCCTCCCTGAACCCCATGTAGCGTTCTTCCTGCTGTGCCTGGATCTCAGTGAACCTGGCCAGTACCGTCGCCATCGTTTCTTGGGAGTGGTGGTATGCCCCCATGATGGTGGTGAGGGCCTCTTGGAGAGTGGGTTCCCTGGGCCTCTCCCCCCCCCCCTGTCGCACAGCAGCCCTCCGAGCTGCCCAGTTTCCCCCGGCCTCTGTCCCCTGGCCGGTGTGCCCGCTGCCACTGCCCCCAGGTCCCTGTTGTTGTTGGGGTGTTGGGTTAGCCTGGGTGCCCTGTAGTGGCGGACACACCGCTGATTGAGCTGTCCTAGAGACAGAGGCATGGGCCCGCTGGGTGGGAGCTGTGCTGGTGTTGGCAGAGGGGGTCGGGTCTGGTGTGGCCTGTGGCTGCCTGAGGGGAACCGACTGCCCAGAGGTCCCCGATGGTCCGGGCTGGTCATCAGGTTCACTGTCGACAGAGCTGCTATCCTCAGTGTGGGCCTGTTCCGGGGGTGGGATGGACACTTCTGGACCCTCCTGGCTGGTGTGTTGTCGTTCGGGTCCTGCATGGGGTAAGAGAGTTTGGTTATTGTTTCTGTGTGTGCAATAGCGTGCGTGTTATGGGTGCCCTTGTCCCCCAGTGCAGGCATTCCCTTGAGGGAGGTGTTGTGAGGGTAGTTAGGGGGGGGGGGGTTAGTGCAGTGGTCATGCTTAGGTGATGGGTGCCCATGATTTGTGTTGGCATGCAGGAGTTGGTGTTGGGATGGGTGGGTTGTGCTGGTGAGACATTGTCAGGGAGGATGTGTGCTGGGGGGTTGGGGGTGAGGGTGGGGGTGTGGGTTGGCATGCTGGTGGGGTGGGGGGGATCTAGTAGTTGAGATTGTACTTACCAGAGTCCATTCCTCCGGCTACTCCTGCGAGGCCCTGAGGATGCAGGATGTTCAAGACGTCTTGCTCCCACGATGTGAATTCGGGAGGGGTGGGTGGGGGTCCGCCGCCAGTCTTCTGGACCGCGATGTTGTGCCTGGAGACCATCGATCGGACCTTCCCCCGTAGGTCGTTCCATCTTTTGCGTATGTCCTCCCTATTCCTGGGATGCTGTCCCACCGCGTTGACCCTGTCCACGATCCGCTGCCATAGCTCCGCCTTCCTAGCTATACTGGTGTGCTGCACCTGCGAGCCGAAGAGCTGGGGTTCCACTCTTAGGATTTCCTCCACCATGACCCGGAGTTCTTGGTCCGAAAAGCGTGGGTGCCTTTGGGGTGCCATGGGGTGGTGTGGGTGTGGTGTGGGGTGGTGTATGTGATGATAAGTATGTTGGTGAGTGGTGCTTTGTGCTACTATGTGGTGTGTGTGATGGTGTAGTGTGCCTCAGTGTGTCTTGCTTTGGATTGTCTGCTGTGTCTCTCTCTCCTTCTCTCAGTAATTCTGGTCGCAGGGGTTTGTGGGTGATGTGGGTGTGTGTTTTATAGTTGGTTGATTGTGTGGGAGTGGTGTGTGTATGTGTATCAGGTGTGTGTATTTCAAATTGTCCAATGTGGCTGTGTTTTGGTGATGTGTGTGTATTCTGACCGCGGCGGTGTGTACCGCCAATGGAATACCGCGTTTGAATGACCGCCGTGTGGATTCGTGGGTCGTAATGGCATGGGCGTATTTCTGTTGGCGTGACGGTGGAGGTTTGGTCATCTCCAGTTTATCGCTGTCCGCTGATGTGGCGGCCTGCAGTGGAGGACGGAATTTTGGAGGTTTGGCCGTTGTGGGTCAGAATGACCGTGGCGGTTAACCGCGGCCGCGGTCGTGTTATGGCGGTCTTCTGACCGGCGGTAAGGGCCTTTTACCGCCGAGGTCAGAATGACCCCCTATGTCATTATGTGGATACCTATTGATATTATTTCCCTTGTTTTACCTGTGTTTATTTTGATTACAGGGCGACAGTTAGGAATAATAGTTCCTTCCCATACTAGCGTAAGTGATTGGATACGTTTGTACTGACAATTTCAGGTTGTAGCTATCCACGTTTTTTATGATTAGGAGATACATATAGTCAACTGGTCCTGAAGAAGTGTCACTGGACCCATATGGGTCACAAGAGACGCAAAACATGTTGACCCTGATGAGGGATGGCTTGGAAGTTCCCCACCCTCTGTTCTTTTACATTATAGAGTGATTGACCACTATCTCTGTTTCACTCTTGTGACTATTTTTAATCTTGGCCTCTGACCCTCGTTCGGACTAATAAATAGATTATTCACTACAGGTTTAGAGAGTCAATCTTAACCCCCTACCTTTTGATCTCCTTCCTTTACACTCACATGTAGGGTCGTGGCATCATCACTGATAAGATCTCCGGTAAAGAGCCCCCCCCATTCGGGGTGGTGCCCGTCAGACATTGCAGCGCCGGTCTGACGAGGAGCAACTCCGATGATGAAGCATGACACCCTTTTGGGTGTGTGAGGTTTTTTGCTCCTAAAAATTAGGACCCCCCTTGAGTATCCTCTCCTTTTCTAGCTGGAACAGTGTATTATCTTTATTAACATTCTCATCTTCATCTGAAGTGGCATTGCTGTTGTCAATCATTTTGACTGTTTGCAATGTATTTTTCATGCCAGTGCTTCCCTTGCATACCCTTGCGAAGTGACCTCTGTTGCTGCATTTGAAACACAATTGATTCACAGCTGCACAATTCTTTGAATTACCTACATGAGTCCTACTTCCGCACCTATAACAGGTTATGTCACTAGTGATGTTCTTGTTCGTGGATGATTTTACGTTCGTCACATCCATTCGCTTTGTTACTCTTCATGGTTGATTTTGCCACTTGTTTTGTTTTCATATGTCGTATCTCTGTTTTTTTGACGGTTTCATTCATTTCTTGCATGCAAATTTGTGAATGCTCTATACTCCTAGCCAACTTCAAAGCAGTTTCTAAATCCAGATCTTCCGTGGCTAAAAGTTTTTCCTGTATCTTTTTGTTGTCCTCTCAATTAGCTGATCACGTATTATCTCATCACTAAACTCTCTGTAATTGCAAATAGCAGCCAGAGTTTGTAGTGCTACTACAAAATTGTCAATTGATTCTCCCAGAATCTGTGGGTGCTGAAGAAACTTAGGCCTTTCAAGAACAATGTTCTTCCTTGGGCTAAACCTCTTATCCAAGGTGCTAATTATCAAGGCATATTCATCGGCCATAGACGTTGACTCTGTTTCATCATCCCCCACCGTTAAGATACCAACTGCTTCTAAGGGCAATGTTTTTAAGATGTTCCTTACTTCTGTACCCAAATTATATATCAAATGCGCATTTTTCTTTTTAGAAGTGAAAGTGTCACCCTCTATAGCCTCCAGGAATGCCTCAAATGTCTCCTTCCATGTTTGCCAGTCAACAAGTGGTGTTCCTGAAGACTGTAAGAACGGTGCAGGTGGCAATACCTCTCCATTGTAACAGAAATATTGTAACTTCCAATTTATTTCAATCAAGTCCTTAATATACTTCTGTTATTCCGTTCCTTTTTTTTTGCTGTAAATGTATAGTTCATTGTTTTTTTTTGGTTATTTTCACTTTTCTCTTTTTCTGTAAGTAATTGCAAATGCCTTATTGTGTTGTTCCTTTTTTTCTGTTTTTGCCAAAGTACTTGTATCCTTCTGCCGCTATGCCTGTTCTTCCTTTCTTTTTACATCTGGTTGGGCATGTTGAAATACTTCCCCAACCTTCCAAAATGGCCACCAGACAGGCGAGGTGAACTCTTAGCTACAGCTCCATTGTCCTTCCTCACTTTCACCAGTGGAAAGTGAACGCGCCCAATGTGCACGCATCTCTGCTGTCCACAATTTTTTTTTTTAACGCGTATCTCACTTGTGTATGCCTCGCCCTCCACCCCGGCACTCTCCGATTCTGCCTTTAATCGTCGCTGCTCAGCGCGTCTGAAGCTCTGGTCGCGTACCAGCTATGAAGCTCGGCTCAGCTTTAGTGAAGCCACTTCCCAAGATTAAGGAAGTTCCTTGCTGCATGAATGTCTTTGCCTGCTCGTCGCCACTGAAAAGAAGACAACACCGGGTAGGAGCGCACCAGTTTTTAACTTGTTCTCTCAGCGTCCCGGCAATAACTGCCAAATCCCACTCCCCTCACGTTCCACATTCCACATAGGGAATTGGAGCTCTACTTAACATTCTACATATGATGCCCAACTTACTGATAACTATGCTCTGAAGCAAGCAGTTTTGGAGTAGGGAGATTGGAAGGACAATGTGTACCCTACACTGGGTGCACTTTGCATGGCTTCCACCACATTGTGTGCTCCTGACTGGCAAGGCAAATAGTTGAATTTTAGAGTGACTTCGATCTGAAGAGTCAGGAATGGAGGTGACAGTTTAGAAGTGCAAAATAGCATACGTGTTAAATAGTGGAAGGAAGATGACCTGAGGGCAAGGCACCTGGGAGTTATTAGGATGCTGATAGGGACACTCGAACTATCATGTAGAAAGGCTGACCTCTCTTGTGATGCTTATGCCTCTGCCCTGCTTGGGATCAGATAGAAGCAAAGCTAAACAATGAACTTTTGGCAGCCCAATGAAGCAGCAATAACCTGAACAAAACACACAATTATACTGCCGTGTCCGGCATTGTGTTCGCGCAAGGCCTATAAATCGCCTACCTCTGCTGTGATAGTAGATAACGTGCCAACATGCGTGAAACGCTTGACGTCACTTGGCGTTTGTTGTTAGCTGTAGACATTAGCATACCTTGATTGTGAATTGTATTTATATAGTGCTTCCTACCCCTGATGAGGCGTCATAGCGCCTTGCAGCGAGTAGCACGATATTAAGGAACCCAAAGTTAGAGATAAAAAACTAGTTGAATAGTAAAAGGTATTTTTCTTCTTCTTTTCCTGTTGATTAGTAGTGGTACCTATGTTAAGTTAGTGCTCATTGAGATCTCATGTGTGTCTCTTAGTTGGATGAATAGGATAAAGGAGAAAAGAGCTTGGAAATGGTGTTTAGGGATCTATAGTAGTCTGAGAGGTTTGGGGGGAGTCAGATAGAGGGGGCATGGGCAGAGGTACAGGAGGTATGGAATTCCCCCAAACCCCAGTTAACTAAAGATACATTTACAAAGATATAATATTGAATATATAAGTATATAGAAACATACCAACTCATCTAAATATGTAGAAATATATATCTATACATACATAGATAAACTCATTATACTCATGCAACAAGTACACAACACAAATCTCACTATATAAACACCTGTAAGTATATAGATGTAGTGATATTTACCTGCTCAGACATTACCATATGTGTTGCTTATAAATATATATTTGTAATCTACATAAATTGATAAACATGTACACTTGCCTGATCTGTAATCATATTTACAAATTGTGATAGGTCTTTATTATTATATAAAAGCACAAACCCATAGGTACTCAGTCATCAATGTTTATACATTTGTATACGTTTACAAAATTGAACAATTTGGGGTTACTTATAATGTTCCCAGAATGCTCCTATATTGTATGCAAATATATATAGACACATGAAAGCAAGACTGGTTCTTTGCTTTAAAAAAAATACACAACAATTCTTCTAAAAACGGTTTTCTAAACTACTTTGCCAGTTTAAATAAAATTTCTTTAAGGGGTGATTTAGTAAAACCTGTTTGAGGCATGGCAATATTTTTTTCTATAAAACATTATTAGCGAACAGTGACTGTAAAGTCATTATGGCCAATACAACAGTTAAGAGCCTGATTCTTAAACAAACTCACAAATGTGCAGCTGCAAGTATGTGTCCTTCGATTTGTCAGCTTCACAACTTTCAAAAATTCACAAGAGTTTACAGTGGGCCTAGAAAAAGTACTCTGCCCAAACATTGTGAATCCCAAATCAATAAATCTCAAAGCCAATTTCCCCTTTTAGGCAGGGACGGCTCCTCCGCTATGGTGGAGGAGCGGCCCCCCCGCCAGCAGCAGGAGCTGCAAATCATTTACAAATAAATTGATAATAAACTATGTTTTCTATTGTTTTATTTTTTAAAAGGGTGGGACAATGGGGGTGACAGCAGTGAGGGAGCAGTGCACAGAGCACCTCTCTCAGTGAGCATGTCTGTTTGGCTGGCCGTCTTGGGCTGGCCAAACACACATGCACGCAAGGGCTCTCTCAGTTGCCGAGTTGAGAGAGTAGGCCCAGGCTCCCAGTCTGTGTTGGAGCGCCCAACAAGGGTGCTTCAGCCAATCATAGCGCTGCTTTGAGCTATGTAACATGTCTAAGATCATGGAATTGTCCCCCCATGCCAAATCTGGTATTGGGGTGCCAATACCATGCATCCCCGGGGCTCCAGCATGGACCCCGAGTACTGCCAAACCAGCTCTCTGGGGTTTTCACTGCAGCTACCTCTGCTGCCAACCCACAGACAGGCTTCTGCCCTCCTGGGGTCTGGGCAGCCCAGTCCCAGGAAGGCAGAACAAAGAATTTCCTCTGAGTGAGGGTGTCAGACCCTCTCCCTTTGGAAATAGGTGTTAAGGGCTGGGGAGGAGTAGCCTCCCCTAGCCTCTGGAAATGCTTTGAAGGGCAAAGATGGTGCCCTCCTTGCATAAGCCAGTCTACATCGGTTCAGGGATCCCCCTGCTCTGGCACAAAACTGGACAAGGGAAAGGGGAGTGACCACTCCCCTGCACATCACCACCCCAGGGGTGGTGCCCAGAGCTCCTCCAGTGTGTCCCAGACCTCTGTCATCTTGAATGCAGAGGTGTGAGGGCACAATGGAGGCCTCTGAGTGGCCTGTGCCAACAGGTGACGTCAGAGACCCCTCCTGATAGGTGCTTACCTGACTAGGTGGTCAATCCTCCTCTGAGGGCTCTCCTGTGGGCGTCTCTTCAGATAACGAATGCAAGAGCTCACCAGAGTTCCTCTGCATCTCCCTCTTTGACTTCTGCCAAGGATCGACCGCTGAGTGCTCCAGGATGCCTGCAGAACTGCAACAAAGTAGCAAGAAGACTACTAGCAACATTGTTGCGCCTAATCTTGCCAGCTTTCTCGACAGTTTCCTGTTGGTGCATGCTCTGGGGGCTGTCTGCCTTCACCCTTCACTGGAAGCCAAGAAGAAATCTTCTGTGGGTCGACGGAATCTTCTCCCTGCTAACGCAGGCATCTAACTTCTGTTTCACTGGTCCTCTGGGTCTCCTCTCATCATGACGAGTGTGGTCCCTGGAACACAGGAGCTGGATCCAAGTGACGCCGACAGTCCAGTGGTCCATCTGTCCAAATTTGGTGGAGGTAAGTCCTTGCCTCCCCACGCCAGACAGTAATCCTGTGCACTGCATGAACTGCAGCTGCTAGGACTTCTGTGCACTTTTGCAAGGAATCCTTTGCGCACAGCACAGCCCAGGTCCCTAGCACTCTGTCCTGCATTGCTCAACTCGCTGAGTTGACCACCGGCTTAGTGGGACCCTCCTTTGTAGTGTTGAGACGACCGCTGTGCTCAGTTTCTTGAACCCATGTTCAAGTACTTCTAGGGGTGCTGCTTGCTTCTGCATGGGCTCTCTGTGTTGCTGAGCACCCCCTCTCTCTCCTCTCTCAAGGGGCGACCTCCTGGTCCTTCCTGGGCCTGGGCAGCACCCATTTTCTTTAGCCGCAACCTTTTCATCTAGCAAGGCTTCTTTGCGGTCTTTCTGCATGGAAACAACTCTGCATCCTTCAGCACGCCGTGGGCCATCTTCTGTGCAAAGGAGAAGTTCCTGGCATCTTCCGTTGTTGCAGAATCTTCTGCTTCTTCCACCCAGAGGCAGCCATTTTGCACCTTCATCTGGGGTTTAGTGCGCTCCTGCCCCCCCGGACACTTTCGTGACTCTTGGACTTGGTCCCCTTCCTTTGCAGGTCCTCAGGTCCAGGAATCTGTCTTCAGTGCTTTGCAGTCAGTTGTGGTCTTTGCAGAATCTCCCATCACGACTTTAGTGTGTTTCTGGGGAAGTAGGGTAAATTTACTCCTACTTTTCAGGGTCTTGGGGTGGGGTATCTTGGACACCCTTAGTGTTTTCCTACACTCCCACCGACCCTACACACTACACTAGGCCTGGGGTCCCTAAGTGGTTCGCATTCCACTTTCTTAGTATATGGTTTGTGTTGCCCCTAGGCCTATTGCATCCAATTGTATTCAGTGTTTGCACTACTTTTCTAACTGTTTACTTACCTGATTTTATATTTTGTGTATTTTACTTACCTCCTAAGGGAGTATATCCTCTGAGATATTTCTGACACATTGTCACTAAAATAAAGTACCTTTATTTTTAGTAACTCTGAGTATTGTGATTCTTATGATATAGTGCTATATGATATAAGTGGTATAGTAGGAGCTTTGCATGTCTCCTAGTTCAGCCTAAGCTGCTCTGCTATAGCTACCTCTATCAACCTAAGCTGCTAGAACACTACTAATTTATTAATGAGGGATAACTGGACCTGGCACAAGGTGTAAGTACCATCAGGTACCCACTATAAGCCAGGCCAGCCTCCTACACCACCACTTTTCCTAGTCGCCAGCTGTGACTGCTTCTAGGTCTCTGGAATAACTACAAAAGTTTTGCTTAGACTTGACTTCAAACAACCCTGCGTGGTGTGCACTACGATAGAAGGACCTTTGGCAGTTAGAGCACTAGGAAAGAAAGGCACAAGCAAGTGGCCATGCCATTGTTGCATAGAAGTATACTCACACTCAGCAGAAAGACATCCTGCTACCCAGTAAAACCAGCCATTGTAGCTGGCTGCAGATAATCAGGTTGAAAAACAGCCTTCCCACCACTTTATCCGTAGGCAGTTTTAATTTTGATCATACTGCTCATTTTCTGCTTGAGTTCCATATCAGATCACGCAGCACAGATTTTGCATTGAGTATTTATTGAGTTTCATAACAATAAACAGCAGTAAAAGGTCCTTGATCATCAGTGCTCTTTCCTGTCCCAACCACAGTATCCTTCAAATCTCCTGTGCACTCATGACCAGAAGATATGACTGCAATGTACCTCAGAAATCTTTTGGTCCGTTAGTTTGGGGTAGGGTAGAATAGTATAGCTCTGGTTGTTCATTACGGAATATCATGTTGGTCAACCATTATCAATGGTGTAACACAAACTGATGGGGGTCTGCACAATGTGATGAGGGGCCCCTTAGTTTCCCATGTGTTAGACCTGGCATCTTTTGGAGTGTTTCCCCTGTCTTTTTGCTTTTTGACCTCCTATTTTTATGGTATGCTGGACTCTGTTTTTGCTGGTTTATTGTCTCTGCACACTTTACCACTGCTGATTAGTGCTAAAGTGCAAGTGCTCCATATGTAAATTGTATTGGTGATTGGTTTATCCATGATTGGCACATTTGAATTACTGGTAAGTCCCTGGTAAAGTGCACTATGTGTGCCTAGGGCCTGTAAATCAAATACTACTAGTGGGCCTGCAGCACTGGTTGTGCCACCCACATGTGTAGCCCTGTAAACGTGTCCCAGGCCTACCACTGTAGTGTCTGCGGCCCAAACCTTCCCTTTTAGTACATGTAAGGCACCCCTAAGGCAGGCCCTAGGTAGCCCCAAGGGCAGGGTGCAGTGTATGTTAAGGTGGGACATGTACTGATGTGTTTGTTGATGTCCTAACAGTGAAATACTGCCAAATGAGTTTTTCACTGTTGCAAGACCTATCTCTCTCATAGGTTAACATGGGGGCTACCTTTAATATCCTTAAAGTGTAGTTTCCCCTTTGAGAGCAGATAGAAATATGGAGTTTAGGGTTTCTGAACTCACAATTTAAAAATATATCTTTTAGTGAAGTTAGTTTTTAGATTGTTAGTTTGAAAATGCCACTTTTAAAAAAGTGGGCATTTTCTTGCTTAAACCATTCTGTGCCTCTGCCTGCTTGTGTATTCCACGTCTGAGTCACACTGACAGTTGTGCTGTTGTGCATTCCCTCTAGACAGTGACATAAAGGGAGCTGGGATGTAGCCTGCATATCCTGAAGGGCCATCTGGGCTGGAGTGGAGGGAGGAGTGGTCACTTACACCAGCCCTCACATAATGCAGCCTCTGACCCCCTGGAGAGTGTCTGGGGCTAGGCCTGGGCAAGGCAGGATCTTGTGAGCAACAGAGACTTTCCTTTGAATTATGCCTATTTCAGAGGCTGAAATGGTTATGAGTAGTGGACCCAAAACCCCAGACTTTTAGAACACTTCTAGATCAAGAAGAATCCAGCCAGTGCCATCAACTCTAGTGTTGTCAACAGATGCCCTTGTCTGCACTGCGACCCGTGGGCACCGCACGAAGCCTACCCCGTGCTGCATCACCATCTTGGGCCTACTAACAGCAGTGCTTTAGCAACGATGACGCATCTGCCTGCACCGTGACCTGGAGACACTACACATCACAGCGCCCCACTTTACACCCAGCCCTGGTCTCACCGACGCCACAGGACGCCATCACCGAGCCACTGCCTGCACCGTGACCTGTGGGCACCGCACATCGCTTTGTCCCACATCGCACCGCAGCCCCGACGCTATCCACGCAAGCGCCCCTAACTTCGTCATCAGCCCTGAGTTCGATCTGCAATGCGTGTGACTTCAAGGGCTCGACGAACCCCGAAACTGACCTCCGGAACCAATGCCTGCGATGCTAGTAATGCCGCACTCTGGATCTCATCGCGAGGATCACAACGCCCTGCATTTCCAAGGTACTGTTTGCGGGTCTACCAAACACCATTGCTGGCCCGCGATGCCACAGTCGGCCTGAACTGTTGGATTTGTTGTTCACAACGCCGTGATAGCACAGATAGAGCTATCGACTTCAAGGAACTGCATTTTTAAGTTAATTTCTTGCAAAATTCATATCTTTATTACTGTATGTTGGATTTTTCTAATTTTGGTCTTGTTTTACACAGAGAAATATTGGCTTTTTTTCTATAACTGGTGTGGTGTCCTTTTGTAGTGTTTTCACTGTATTAATGTGTGTTATGTGCAAATGCTTATCCACCTTTTCACACTCATAAACGTCAATCAAATGTTGTTTGGAGAACAAGGATGAGAGATTCATAAAATAGTTAAGAAGATGGGGTAGCATAACTATTTGGTATAGGGCTCTACAGCATATACAGGCCAAAGGGAGAGTACACCAAAATGAGATCTCAGTGTATGCATGGCAGACCCCAAATTTCTCTCCAATTGATTAGCCACTTGGAGATCTAGCCTAATCCCCAAATATAGGAACATAGCTCCCACCCATTGCATCTCATTCCCTCTAGAATAACCACTCTGTGTGGCACATTGGAAATATACAGGATTTGCTCCAATTAATACCCAGACCTGATACTCCTTTGTAGGAGTTAAGAGTATCCAAACTTCTTGGCATATCACTCCGAACATCCCTAACATAAACTAACATAAACCAACATGTCATCTGTGTGTAACAAGTTTGCATGATTAGCATCACCCACCTGAATTCCCCATTCTTTCCACAAAATGTGCATTCTGACTGCTAATGATTCAACGGCTAATAAGAAGAGCAAAGCTGGGAGTAGTCACCCCTACCGGGTTCCTGTCCCCATTGATATAATGCCAGTATGGATCACCTAGATTTAACTCTGGCTGTTGGCCTAGCATAAAGCATCTTGAACCATTAAATCATTTCCCTCCCTATCCAAATGTTGTCATTACTTTTGCCATATAGTGCCAGTTAGGCATGTTAAAAGCTTGTACCAAGTACAAGGAACGGCAGGCCACATATTGCCAGAGACTGGAAGCCTTTTCTATAACTGGTTTATGGTAAATGAAAAAGCCATTTGGTCCAAATGGGTAGTGGCTCAAAGATTCTACTGATGATCTTCTATTCAGTATTTAAAAATAGCAATGGGTTATAGGGCATTAAATTAAGGGGAATTTACCTGGTGTAAGGATTAGTACTAGTATTGCTTTGTGTGTTGTAATAGGTAGATAACCATGATTAGTTACAAATTCAGGTATTTTGATCAGTTTGGTGACCAAAAGATCAGCATTCTTAAGTCTTGCTTCACCTCGGGTGGTTGCCACCCTACATGCATCTGTAATAAGTCTTACACCTCTTAGGGTGGTTGGCATGTCACGCACAACTCTGGGTGAGTAGCCCTTTTACTGATATTAGGTTCAAGTTAGTGCTACTGTGGGCCTGGTCACCTGGGCTGGAGTTCTTCAACACATTCATGTGCTCTATAGGACTCTCACAGAATCAAGTCTGATATAATCATGTGCTCTGTACAGCTCAATAGCATGAATACTTACCAGTGCCATATTGTGATCTATCTTGGACCTTAAACTGGATTAGTGAAGTGGTTTCATGGCTCATCATGGTGAAAAGTTGACAACCATGCACACGTCTGAGATCTGATTTATTTTGGGCTGTACAGCACCAATGGGCACCTTGCTAACAATTTAAGCACTGGATTTTGTAAGATTAAGCAGGGCTAGAACATACAATTTATATAAGAAGTCAAAAAAATGTATTTATGATAGTAAGAAGAGATTATGTAAAGTTGATCTACTCTATGGCTACTGGAAGAAGGTTAGCTTGAGATGTTGGGATATTAATTTTAGCTAGAAATATAAGATGTGGATTCCACATGAGTGAAAGTCATAGCCCAGTCCTTGACTGCCCAGATGAAACCTACTGAAATTGTGTACTGCTAAACCATGCTGCTTGCTGTGGACTGCATTGTCAATGTGGGTTTCGGAATTGCGGTTTAGTTTATGTTGATTAAGGGAAATGAAGACAAAGAAAAAACATTGATTGCACCAAATTAAGGGGCACTGTGGAATTCCAGTCACTGTCATTGGGAGCCTGAATACAGATAGATTTAGGTCATACTATGTTGTTATATAATGGGTGTGCTCCCTTACCATCTACTGGTAAGAAACTGCAGCAAATTAAATGCTGACTGCAGAAGATTGGGCTACAGGTCTAAGTTCTCGAGGATTCAGCTCAGCTTTTTATCATTTTGAAGTTAAGAAAATGAGTGCCTATTTTGATTGGATGATACCACCAATGGTTGCTTGTATTATGGCCAGCGGTACCCATTTCTTACTTCTTATTATTGCGAATACAGTTTGTGTGGCACTGCTACAATTCATTCAGATGGAGTCTGACTTTTCTGAAGTGGGGGGTAGGGTTCTATGGCCTGAAAACAATCACTAAATATTTATGTTTCAACAGTGTGAAGACAATGCCCCTAGTATGTATTCCTGTCATAGTGCGAACATCTCAGCTCTGTTGGCAAACTGAATGCTTTCGGCAAAGCCATATTTTAGATAAACAGTTACTGGCTGAAATGACTCCATGAAAGTGGGGAGACTGCATAAATAGCTCGCCCCTGTACACATAGATGAATACAAGGACAATGGGCAGACCACACTCAGTTCATTACAATGTGTACTGGTACTATTGGACCTCTCAGAGACTTATGATACCGTTGACCCTGGCATACTTATTGACAAACTAGCAAAGCCTGCTGGCTTTGGAGATATTGCCCTTGGCTCAACTTTTTGTTGGGTGTTCACCAAACACAGCTAGATAAACTAGGCCCTTTCTTTTCTAAATCTACCTGTATCGCTTGTTGTACATCACTGGGATATGCCGTCCTGCAGATCCTTTTTAATGTACACATGACCATGCTGGCAGCATCAGTGGTAAATCATTGGAAACTGTAACACCATTTATAACATGCATGGTAACAGCACCAAGCTCCATTTCTACCTAGATGAGGGCCCTGGTGATCAATAGAGGTAGGAGTCTGCCTCTAATTTATACAAAAAGAAGGTATCACAAAGGCTCTGCCTAAATGATGAGAAAGCACAAATTCTGCTCATGGAGCCAGTAACTCCAACACTCCACACTTTCAACTGGACTTGCACAAGTGGCCTCCCTCCCCTGCCTTCTCAGAAAATTCATAGACATTGGTAATCATGGGAGACCACATGCCTTGCTCAACTTCTTGAAATTGGACAAACTGCAAGGACAGCTCATAACAGGGAAACTGGGCAGACTACACACATTGCTCTTCACTGTAAACTGTATCATTTTGCATGTAGGCAAAATGGCAGACTCAGCACAGAACTCAAAAATACATAGCTGAAAGGAACACAAAGAGAGAAAATGATGAAACCGAGTGCACTCGATGCACCACTCAACTCTTGGATTCTACAGAGTAACACAGGCTCCACACATAGCTGAACTCAATGAGACTGGTCAATTTACATGCTGACGTCAATGCCAAGACACTGGGCAGACTGTGCAGAGTTCACTTTCTGAAACTGGGCACACTGCAAGAACTCTACGAACATAAGTAGAATGTACTATAAAATATAATATTTAATCTGGCCAATGCATTAAACAGTGAAATATTAAATTCCAACCAAAAACTGATGCACCTCAACTAATAATATCACCAACAGTAGGGAAGGTGTTGGACTTCAGAGGCGTTAGATTTATTATTCCCACTTCAGTCTATTTATTTTTTTATTTTTTTAAAAATCTTTTTATTCGTATAACAACATATACATTTTGCTGGATATGTCACCGCTATTTTCGACATTTTGGGGGTTATTCTAACTTTGGAGGAGGTGTTAATCCGTCCCAAAAGTGACGGAAAAGTGACGGATTTACCACCAGCCGTATTACGAGTCCAGTATATCCTATGGAACTCGTAATACGGCTGGTGGTATATCTGTCACTTTACCGTCACTTTTGGGACGGATTAACACTCCTCCAAAGTTAGAATAACCCCCTTTATCTTTACAGTTAACAGTTCAATGTCATTTACATAGTATGTCTACACAGCGTTCAGTATACTTGTCGCTACCAACTGAGGTAGCAGCATTTAAAGAATATTAAGAACTAAGAAAACAAAAAGAAATTAAACCAGCACATGAGACCCACTACTAAACTTAGTAGCCGGTATGGCCTTATGTTAATTGCTATGTTTGTGTTTGTTGCCTGTTTGTGTGCCATGTCATTTGTGAGAGCAGTCTTTCTGGAAGGGAGGGGGAGGGGAAGAGTGATGTTTAGAGAGGGAAGGACTAGGTGTGTGGTCTAGAGCAGCTTTATTCTGAGGCTATTATTTGCGTGTTGATTAGTCTCCACCTGTAAGTGATGTGTAAGCATTTTTGTTTCTGGTTTTGTCATTTATTCAGTTCAGGGAGGTCGGATGTCGTTTTTTTGTTCCAACTGTTCTATTATAGTATCCCATATATCTGTGCCTTTGATTTCCACCCCATATTCACGTAGTGTCTGTAGCACTTGCTTTTCAGCTTTGGACCAGTGTAGCATGTCTTGGGTCCAGCGATGTATGCTAGGTGTACTAGGTGATTTCCATTGTATTGCAATTATGCGCTTATATAGAATAAACGCGAGGTCTTCACTTCGATGTTTTTGTTTATCTGCTCCTGTTCGTGTGCGTATTCCCAACAGGCAAGACTCTGGAGTGGGGATAAGGGGTAGTCTCGACCATGTAGCTGTTTGTGTTGTTACTTCTTGCCATATGTGTTGCAGCGGCGAACAGTTCCATGTCATATGTAAAAAGTCCGCTTCCGGTGTCCCACATCTTGGGCACTCCGTATTGGTTTGTGGAAACATGCGTTTGATTCTTGCTGGGGTAAGGTAGGTCTGGTGTAGGTAGTTGAGTTGTGTGTATCGATGCGGGCATTGCGTGATATGTCTTTTGTAGCTAATAGTGCCATGTTCCATTGTTTTGGTTGTATGGGTATGTTTAATGCTGTCTCCCATTTATGTTTTGCTTGTGTTTGGGGCACTTCCGGTTGACCCTGTAGGGTGCTGTATATCCAGGATATGTCCGCTTGTGTGCCTAGTCCTGTTAATAATTTGTGTAAAATTGGAGCTGTAATAGGTTCATTGCTGCCATTACCCCATGTTTTGTTCACCACTTGTTGTAGTGTTTTATATGTTAGAAACTCGCCTTTACCCAGGTTGTGTCAGTTCGTTAATTCTTCATATGTCAAGAAATGACCTTCTTCAAATATGTCGCCTAGTGTGTTAATCCCTTTTTCTACCCATTTGGCTAGCTTAAATCGACGTATTATGTTATTCAGTTCCGGGGTTGCTAATAGCGGGATTTTGGGTGAATATAGTGGCTTACCTCCAGTCATCATTACATACGTTGCCATATCCATTCTGCTATCTCCAGTAATAGATTATCAGCTTTCGTCAATTTGTCGTGATCAATGAGCCAATGCATTATATCTGTGTGTCCTGTTAGTGTGCTTACCATCTGGCTTTCTGGGCCATTTGGATTATATGTCCAATCCATTATCCAGTGTATTTGTGCTGCTGCATAGTATAGTTCAAATTGGGGTGCTCCCATTCCCCCTTTCTCTAATGGCAAGTATGCCTTAGCTAGGGCTATGCGGCAGCGGCCTGTAGCCCATATCAAGTCTGTTAATAAGCTCGTTAGAGGCACAAACTAGCTCTTAGGGAGTTTAAGTGGAAGTGCTGTAAAAAAATATAGGATACATGGTAGTATAATCATTTTGGCTATGGCCACTCTCCCCATGGGTGAAAGTGGGAGCGAACACCAGAAGGGCATTGAGTTTCTTGTCGCCTTGATCATTCGATCTAGGTTACCTTCTCTTAGGTCTTGTTCACTGTGGTAAATGTGTACCCCTAAGTACTTGAAGGTGGTGTGGCACCATTGCAGTTTATGTGTTTGGAATGTTTTCCTTTGTAGGTCTGGTATTGATTGCATCGAAAACAGGCATGACTTTTCCCAATTTACTCGCAATCCCGATATGTCCCCGAATGTGTCTAATAGGAGTAGTATATCTGCTAGGGATTCCATATTATTACGCAGGTATATCAGTGCGTCGTCTGCATATAGTGAGATGATCTTGTAGTCCCCCCTATCCGGTATGCCCCATCTTGGGGCCTCTTGTCGTAGGCGCGCTGCTAATGGTTCTATTGCAATTGCAAACAGTAAAGGTGACAGTGGGCATCCCTGTCTGGTGCCTCTACCTATTTCGAATTTTTCCGATATAGTTTTACCTGTTTTAACTCTTGCTTTCGGGTCTGTATACAGTATTGTTATCCATTTTATAAATGTGTTACCAAAGCCCATGTTTTTTAGGGAACACAACAGGTGTGGCCAGCTCAGTGTGTCGAATGCCTTTTCTATATCTAGTGATATTGCCGTCCTTGTGTAATCTAGCTCTGGTGTTTCTGCTATTAGTCTAGTTTATAGTCAGAATTTAGCAGTGATAACGGCCTATATGACCGGACATCTAGTGGTTCGCGCCCTTTCTTGAGAAGGACCACTATAGTTGCTTTGCGCTGTGATTCTGGGAGGTGCCCCCTATCAAATGCCTCTTTCAGCATTTCTAGATATGGTGCCATTGTTTGTTTTGCGAAGGTCTGGTAGTATTCTGCTGGGAGCCCATCCCCTCCTGGTGTTTTATTATGTGCCATTTGCTTTAGCGCCTGATGGATCTCATTTAAATCAATGGGTTTCTCCAGCTCTAACAGTTGTTCTGTTGTCAGTTTAGTTGGTTGTAGCGTCCAATAAAATTCACATGCTTGGTGCTCGGTCGGGGAGGGTTAGCTTTGTATAGTGTTGCACAGTATTTTTTAAAGGTCTCATTAATTTCTGTCTGTGTGTTGACTATATTGCCTTCCTCCGTGCGGATGGCATTTATAGTAGAATGTTGTTGTTCGCCTTTTAGTAGCCACAACAACAGTCTACTATAACGATCGCCTTTGGCATGCATGCGTGCTGTATAGTGGCGGTAATCGTATTTTCGTAACCGCTCGTCCGTTTCAACCCATTGTTTTTTTAGCTCGAACATGTTATCTGTTCCCTCCCTGTTTTGCTCTATTGTATTCTCTGCCTCTCTCATTTCCCTTTCTATTTCACATAATTCTTTATGTAGTGTCTTACGGACTCCCCCTGATGTGGTCATACATATGCCTCCTATCACCGCCTTGTGGCTGTCCCATTCTATGGCTCGTGACGATGTAGTTTTGGTGTTCGTTCTAAAGTATGAGTTTATACTCTCTTCTAGTTCCTCTCGGAAGGGGGGGTCGCGTAATAGGTGCATTTGTATATGTCCTACCCCAACGTATCGTAGACACTAAGGGGCAATGGTCTGATAATGTTTTAGCCAGGTAGGTTGCCTTGACCAGTAGTGCTGTAAGCTCATGTGTGTATAATTGCAAGTCTATGCGAGTGTGTAGTTGGTGTACTGGGGAGAAATATGAATATTCTCTATCCAAGGGGTGTAGGTTACGCCATACGTCATGTAATCTTCTATCTGACATCCAGTTCTGCAGTGCTTGTGAGAGTCTTCTGCTTGGGGCGCTCACTAGTGGGGGGTGTGATCTGTCCATGTTAATGTCCGGTATGCAGTTAAAGTCTCCTCCCCATATATTAGGAGTCAATGGGTCCCCTGCTAGAGTCGTGTAGGTAGACTGTAAGAAGTCTATTTGTTTAGTATTGGGTGCATATATGCCTGTGATGTTTAGTGGTTTGCCGTCTAGCTTCTCTCTCAAGTGGACAAATCTACCATCTTTATCTATCTGTGTGTGTTCCACTGCGTAGGGGACATCAGGGGCTATCCATATCAATACTCCTTTCGTATATGTCGACGTGTTGGTGCCATATATTTTTCCTGTCCATTTCCTGGCCAACTTGTTTAAATCTTCAATTGCTGGGTGTGTCTCTTGCAATGTTGCTATGTGGGTTTTATGGCGTTTGAGGTAGCTATATATTCTATTGCATTTATTTATGTTAGCCATCCCCCTGATGTTCCAAGTTATTACATTGTATGTTGCCATCGTATTAGTAATATGTCATTATGTATTTGCATCACAATATTTGTATGTCTTTTAAGATTTAGGGGGTTATTACAACTTTGGAGGAGGTGTTAATCCGTTCCAAAAGTGATGGTAAAGTGACGGATATACCACCAGCCGTATTACGAGTTCCATGGGATATAATGGACTCGTAATACGGCTGGTGGTATATCCGTCACTTTACCATCACTTTTGGGACGGATTAACACCTCCTCCAAAGTTGTAATAACCCCCTTAGTGTCTTTATCTTGGGTCCCCTATCCCTTGTATTTATCTCCTGTGGCCACAGTTGGACTATGCATGCTGGCATATTATCATTAACAAAAACCAAAACTTTAACCATACCAAACTGTGCAGCACAACTGGTGCCTCGTTTAACATTACTGTTTTTCAGGTCCATTCGGTAACCCTAACGGGAGTGGAGGCGTGGTCAACGAGAGGGTCCCAGGCCTGTAGTCGTCCGTGGCCCATGTGTATGGTTACGTGTCCCTGTTCGTCAGGACGTTCAGTTTTCTAGCTTTTCCTTGTGCTTGAAGGTAGTTCGTGTTTGTCATCTTTTCTCCATATTCAACTGCGGTGCGCATTTGCCGATGCATATGATTTGACCTGATTGCATTGGTTTATATAGTATTTCTGGTTTATTCTAAGATGCTTATACATGCCATTATTTGTCTAGTTCTTGCCCTGATTGTCTTGCTTGTTTGTGTGACTTCATATATCATCTGCTGTGCGTGGGGTTAGTGCAGGACCTGACATGAGTGGTGAAGGAGGGGGGCTCGGGCAGCCCCGCAAGGAGTTTGAATCCGAGTCTCTATTTCCAATTCTGGGTATTGGTTGCGCCGATGTGAGCGTGGTCGCCACCTTCAGGACTTGTGCTTGTGCATCTGCTGCTTGCGATCTTGTTGGTCTAGTTTGACTCCTATTAGTGGTTTTTCTTTTCCTTCTGGCGCGCTGTACCAGCCAGTCGTTATTTCCGTCCGGTTCCGTTATTGGATCCACTAGTCCCTTAGCGTGTAGCCATGTCCACGTGTCTTCTGCTGTTGGGAAGAATAGAGTCCTGTCACCGTCTATTACTCTCAGTCTCGCCGGAAAAAGGAGAGAGTAAGCAATATTTTTGTCGCGGAGGGTTTGTTTCACTCTGGTGAAGGTGGCCCGTCTGCATTGAACCTCCATTGTGTAGTCGGGGTACGCTGTTATTTCGGCGTTCTCCATTCTTATCGGGTTTTTATTACGGAAGCTTTGCAATACTTGATCTCCGTCCCTGAAGTTTAAGAACCTTGCTATCAGCGGTCGGGGCGGGGCGCCCGGGCGGGGCAGCCCGCTTGGGATTCTATGTGCGCGCTCTATCATTAATGTATGTGTTGCGATTTGCGGTAGTACTGTGTCTTTAAGCCATTGTTCTAGATATTGTTCAGCATTCGGAAGTTCTAGTCTCTCCGGGACCCCCATAAACCTTACATTATTTCTACATGAACGGCGTTCAGCGTCCTCCGCTCTGCGTTGTAATGATATTATGTCGCTTTCCATTTGTTGGATCTGCGCTTTCAACTCAGTTATTGCTGGTTGGGTCGTTTCTAGTGTCGTCTCAGTAATAGCGACTCTTTCCGCTAGTTTCCGTTGATCTGTGTGGAGAAGGTTGACTTCCAGTACCACTGGATCTATTTTTCCTTCTAATGAGGTGTTTGTGTCTAGTACCGCCTGTAGCACTTTGGTGAATTGTGTAGAGTGTCCTGCCAGGGTTTCAGACATCTTTCGCAATGCATCTGTTTGAATGTCCGTTTCTCCCTCTAAGGGGGTTGTTTCTGTCTCTGTGTTGGGGTGGGTCTTGAGTGGTTTTGGTTTGCCCATGTTGTGTTTGCCGTGTTTATGATATTTATTGCTTTAGGCAGTATTTTCCCATATGCCCTGCGTTGTTTTAATTTATGATATTACGTGCTGTTTGTTTCAGGTTCTGGTGTGTGCTCCTGTCACTGTTGACTCCTTTGGGGAGTCTTTTTAGTAGTACCCGGTCATCTCCTGACTGTTTTTCCCTTTGTGTTTCTTCCTCCACTCTGTGCTTTTTGTTTGATATATGTTTGTCCATTTGTATTTTCGCTCGCACTATCCTGCCCGGTCCCCCCTCGAGGTATGAATCGTACCTGTTTATTGTGAGGTGGAGGCACCGTCTTGTTCCGCTTCCTCCCGAAAGCGGTGCAGGTTCCCGGGGGTCCGGCGTCGCCCGCGCTGCCTCACCAGCCGGGGAGAGGTTAAGTCTTTCCTCGTCCGCGCTGGTCTTCACACGGGGCCGCCTCCCGTCATTGGCCGCTCTGCCACACCCTCCGATCCTCCGCCAGGGCCCAGCCCGCTTTACGGCTCGCACCCCTTGTTTGTGCGAGAAGGCTGCCGCCGTTTCTTTTATTCCGCTCTGGGGGGAGATCCCTTCCGTCCCCGCACGGAAGTTTCTGTCTTCTCTTGCTCCGCTCGCAGATCAGCCCGGCTCCTTCGGCGCCCAGCGCCGCCTTCACGGCCGTGTCAGGATGGGCGCAGGCAACGCCTCTCCTCGTTCCTCCACAGTTTCTTCTCGGTCCGTTTTTTCAGCGGCGATCGCTGCAGTAGACTTACTGTTATCCTGCGCAGCCTTTTTTTAATCTGCTGACGATCGCAGGGACATATTAATTCGATGATTAGTGGTGGGCCGTGAGCGGAACCTCGTTTACACGTCCGCTCCAGCCGCCATGTTGGACACGCCCCCCCCACTTCAGTCTAAATAACAGTAGGGAAAGTGTTGGACTTCAGACGGGTTAGATTTACCATTCCCACTCTATTCTAAGCAACAATAAGCAAAATGTTGAACTTTGGAGGGGTTTGATTTACTATTTTCACTCCAGTCTAAGCAACAGGCGAGAGAGTGTTAGTCTCCGGACATTGAATTACTATTCCCATTCCAGTCTTAGCAACAGCAGGGAAAGAGTTGGACTTCGGAGGGATTACATATAAGGATACAAGTCTGAAACATTTATTAAAAATATTTCAATACCTAAAACAAGAAAATGATTAAATTATATGACACATAAAAATAGATACCATATGATTTAACAAAAAAAAAAATATTTGAAAGTATAAAATACTATTTAAAAAATAATGACATTATTTGTAATAGCATTCCATACCCTACCTACAAACCAAAAAAAGTTAAAGAAATTACAAAATCTTAAAATAAGAATCAACTTATTTATTTCACAATAATGCTAAATATTAAAAAATAAAACATAAAAATCATTTCACATACAAAACTATGAAAACACATCATTAAATTAATTAAATAATTAAGAATTCAAAAAACTAATATTTAACACAGTACAATAAGCACAACATTAAAAGTATTCAAATTAATTATCACTTCCCCAATTATATATACATAGAAATTAATTAAAAAATAATATCACTTAAATGTCACCACCTTCACTTCCTACAAGACAACACACAGTATTAAAAATTACACCAGTAACAAATATATGACAATTAAACTAAACATGTAAAGAAATAATAGAGTAAATAAAACAAATATAAAATTAAATAATGTACATGGTCAATTATATTTTTTAAAAATATAAATAAATATTAAAATAAAATACATTTTAATTAAGTTTACTCCCCCATCCCTCTACAAATCTAACAATCAGCTACTAAAATATAACTTGCTATTCAAAATAATGAAAGTAAAATATAAATTAGAGTACAAAAATTAAACTGAAATATATATGAAACAACAATTAAACTATTAAATTAGTTACATAATTAATAATCAAGTAAAAGATTTATTGAAAATATCAAACTAATTACCATTACATTTAAATTAATTATAATGTAATTAGATTCCCGCTCTATTCCCCTAAGAACCCACCAACCTGTTAATACATTACAAATTACTAACTGCATTGAAAAAATAAATTGCTAAAACACTTTAAATTACAATCTAGATTTTATAATTTTATAAAAATGAATAACAATTATACTAATTATACTCAAAATTAATATATTAACCAAAACATATTGCATTAATTTAAAAACTATTTTTTTTTAAAACAAGACTAGGGAAAACAATATTAAAATATTTAAAAAAATCATGAAAACAATATTATGTCCAGATAAAGATATTCTTCTGGGCAATATTCTGTTCCATAATATTTTAGTAGCAACTATATTTTTAGAACAATAATTATGTCCCATGATATTTAAATATTGATATATTGTCCAAACATCAAACAACATGCACTTAATGTAGACTGATTACATGCATAGTTCATCACAATAAAGCTATACAGACTGTAGACTTAACTCAGGCCCATGAAATGGGCAATCGTTGCACATAGATGACATGGGCAGACATCCTGCATAGTGCTACTCCAAAAGATGCTCAACTTCAATATTAAGAAGCTGGGTAACCTATAGACATAGTTCAATACTGTGCAAATGGGCAGACTGTACACATAACTCTACTAAATGGGGCAAACCGCTCTCATAGTCGAGTAAAAGGAAATCAGCATAGGATATACATAATGCAAGTCTTGAACATTGTAGACTGAAAACATAGTTCATCTTTATGCAACTGGACAGAAGATGACATGCCCAGTTTGGCAGTATGAAACTGGACAGGCCACAGTCATAGCTCAACAAAATAAATTGCACAATGTATTGGAGATGGTACAAGAGAGATACAGAGTCAGAAGGAGCTTCTTTACGAGGCCCATATTTCCCTAGTCTCTTTTCTGAGGCACACTCATTTGGTTTTCTGGTTGTGTCAAAGCACTGAAGTGGTTTTGTTATAGTTTGCACTAATTCCGTAACAGGGCAGACACACCAAAATTAAGTCAGATTAAAGTAACTTTACTTAATTTACACATTTACTAAGGTTGCATAAAGTTGTTGTTTTTTGGGAACTTTGCAAAGTTCTATGACAATTTTTAAAAATTTGCCAATGTTTTTTCGTTTTGCCACTTACGGGTGACACTCCTGAATGTTACAACTATTGAAGTAGCACCTATCGTTTTGTACCACTAACAAATGGGTCTTCATGCCTTGCTGCTTAGATAACTTCTAGTGTTCTTGTCCTGCCCAATGCTTAGAAAAGTCAGCAAATTATAAACTTGAAGAGAAAAAGTCAGCTAACTCTTGCCATTGTTCGAAGAAAAGCTTCACAAAAAGTAAAGCTGCTAAACAATATGCTGCAAACTTTTCCAGCTTCACAGCATTTGATCAGAATGAACCTCTCCACATGGTGAAAGAAACGTCACATGCTGGACAATGGGGAAGTTCATCTGAGAGAGACTTTGCAACCTTTGCTTAAAGAAGTGTTTTAAATAGACAGGTACTCTCTGGTACTGAATGCCAGCACTTCTTTAGTTTGAAAAGGAGCACACCTGCACTTCTCACCAATGCTGGGTTACATTTAATATGAGAGTACTAGCACTTATCAAAGCAAGCAGGTACTCTGCAGAATGAGTCCCAGCACTTCTTTATTTCTATTTAAAGCCCTGGAAGGAACACTCTGTGACTTTGTTGGTGAAACACTTCCCATACCTCTAATATTTACAAACACCAGTCAATGGACATTCAGTTCTGTCTTTATTGCATGATTACTTAAAATCATTACAAACAGGACAAAAAGATGCATCGCAATAACAATAATAATGTGAAATAGAGGCCACAAAATGCCACTGTATAAATAAAAAGGTAATATCCAATGAGCAGTACAAGACTAGATAAGAAAGTGCATCATGAAAACAGGAACCATGTAAAATAGTGGCCACAAGGTGCCACTAAATAATTAAGGAGGTCACAACCTAATGACCAAAGATTGAGAGCACAACAAATTGGATAAATGGACACACAATTGAACAATAAGTTGGCCCACTACCAAAAAACTGAATGCTCTCTAAGTGTGCGTAGTATAAGAAACACAAGAGTATGCTAAAATCTAAAGTGTCACGTGCGAGTGCAAAAGCATTCTATATATGCCCTAGCATATGAAAGTGAGCCTGTTAGAAGCGTTAGGTTTGAGACTGATCAAACAGTACTAGTGCAGTTCAAGAGTTGTGTTCGGAGTGCCCCAGCCAGGTACGTGGATGCCACCGTAAGGCAAAATTCAATGGTCCTATGCAAAAGTCTGCTCTAAAGCGCCACATGTTTATACACAATATGCTTGATGAATTGATAAATTAGTGGGGTAAATGACTGATTGTCTGGACCTAATCCTTTTGCTCTAGACATTTTTGAACGCACACATACAAATTATTGGAGTGGGGACCATCCTTAAGTACATGCTCCTAATCGTATCAATCCCCTTGCTAGTCTTACAAGTGCCAAATTGCAGACCTAGGATTCTCAAGAAGCACCTGCTCTTAGTCTACTGATGTTGCACAGGAGCCTGTCCGCTTCTGATTTTCTGTTCCTTTGGTTGTTTCTGGTGCTTTAACTGCATATCGTTCATTTCTATGGAGAATGTGATATCTACAAATTGTAATATCCTACTACACTTTCGATGTATACTTTTAAAAATATACTTCAGCTAGATCATTTACCCAGCTCACGCATTGGCACTTGAGATTTGACTCATTTGGCAAATTGTGTTTTTTAAGAACCATTTGCTTTTACACAAACCCTATATGGGTTTACTTGAGAAGATAATTCATGTTGGTAATGGGCCAAAGAGCATCTTTCTTATGCTTGGGAATTCAGGTAATTCCTAAATTGGACTTTTGAGAGTGGTTTTCTAGCTCCTCTTGCTTACTCTGTGGGAGTATCGGTTGCTTTCAATATTCCTCACAACTCCAGCAGTCTGCAAGAATTTGTCTCCACAGCCAGATATACATTGCTCCATCATAATCTATTGAATTTCCACAAGAATCTTATGCTGAATCCCTTGCAGGGCAGCTGGGATTTCACTCCCTGCTAAACTTTTCCCTAGACTTGTCCTTTGCTTATTTTCCATATTTTGTGGTTCTGGTAACACAGTTACCATCTCCAGGTTTTTATCAGCTCTTAAGCCTATATTCGCCAAATCTGCTCCTCCCTGCAGGGCATTTGACCTTGATTTTAGGAGAGGAGTTAATTTGAATCCAAGATCTTCCACATTGGTGGTGTTTGATCTACTTAAAAAGAGGGGAAAGAGTTCTGCTGTTCTGACTTTTACCAGCTCATCCAGTGTTTCCCAGTAGCTCTTTTTCCTCTGTGACATTCCGGTGAGTGCTAAGAGGTGGAAGAGAGCCCCCTTGCGTTTTCCTGCTTTCTGGATCTTTCCCATCAGCCTTTTCCATCATTGATCTCATGGACTCTTCTCCTCCTGCCTGCTTTGCTACTTCCTGTTCTACTTCATTTTGTATGCTGTTTCTACTTTCATCCTGAGTTTTGGTCTGTGGTTGCATGTCAGCTTTCAATTGGTCCTTTAATGTTGGTGACTGTCAGAATCTGGCCTCTTTCAAGCATCTCCTCTTCTAACTTTTCCATATTTTTCACTTTAGAATTACTTTGGAGCTTCACATGACTGTCTCTTAAATTTCTCCCTGAGAAGGCGAATCCAATCAGGGTAGCCTTGCAAGCTTTGTTTTCCCCTATAATCAGTTTAGCAGGTATATTTCTTCTCTACTTAATAGCCTTTTACTCCTTGGTACCTGGATATTTTATGGTGTACGGTATCTACAATGTCTGCTTTCATAGACACTTACCCCCAAATCAACACCCAGCTTACATCGAGATGTAGATCTTATAGTCGGAGTTGAACAGGCAGCAAGGGGGCCATTTCCTTATTGAGGCGATATGGTAGTAACTACTCGGGTCCTGGTGATTTGTCAGTCGTGTTGCGGGTTGATTGCATAGAACTACCGGTGTTTTCTGTTGCTGGTGATGGATTAAGGCATCGGTATCTGAATCAATCTGCCGTGACACCGCTTGGCTCTGTGAACGTTGAACCCGTAGCTCTATGCTGGCGATCTGACAATCCACCATGCTGTGTCTCTACTGAAACTTGCTAATCATATCTGGAAAGAGGGCAATATTCCATCATCATTCAATACAGCCATTGTATTGTTTTTTCTTAAGAAAGACAAAAATCCGGATAATATCAACTCATATAGACCAATCAGCCTTTTAAGCACCGACTACAAAATAGTAATGACATTATTTGGCAATTGAATGAACAAGAAAGCCAGAACACTGATCAGTAGAGACGAGTGCTTTATCTCAGGCAGGCAACTATACACAAACATTAATTTTTTAATTGAAGCATTGTTTTTTTTAATGCAGAAGCACGTCCTTGACCAATTTCTATTATTAGATGCCACAAAAGCTGTTGATTTGGTCAACTGGAAGAGTCTATTTTATATTTTAGAAAATGTTGGTCTCATAAATTTCACACAGGTTATCTCAAGAATATACCAGGGAGCATTAGCATGCTCAATAGTGAATTTGGTCGGTATAGTTACATGTAGGGTACATTGAGGAACAGGACAGGAGGGCACCCATGTTGCCTCTATTATTTGCCGTTTTTATAGCGCCATTTGCTATAGCCTAAAGAGAAGACAACAAAATAGAATCCTCTGTCAGCGGGATGTCTAAAATCAAACTGTACTCTGTTGCACTTTTTTTAAGACCCGGCTTGCAAATCCAGAAAAGGGTTTTTAGTACATTTCAATTATTTATATTGGTGCTTGGGTATAAGCTCAACAGACTAAAACTGGAAATTATTTTATTTAATTGCACCGGAGACACTTTATCCTCAGACATCTGTCCCTTTGTGAATCCAAAACCCAAAAGATATCTATCTACGCAACGAAAGACATGGATAATCTTTTTTGCACTAAACTATACATTGCTAATCAGGAAGATTAAATCCTTATTTTTTAAGTGGACACACCTACCTGTATCCATAATGGGGAGAGCTGCGCTGATTCGTATGTCAATTCTACCACTATTCAACTTTCTTTTATTTGCCTTGCCCTGTGTTTTAGAGATGAAAGTTTTCAAAGAAATAGAAGCAATGTTTTCTACATTCATTGGGGCCAATAAAGCGCCCACAGTAGCACTATACCTTCTCTATAAGCCAATAAAAGATGGGCACTACAAGATCTGAGAGAATGTTACTTTGCAAACTGTGCACATTTTTCTTATCGGTTTTTTATTTCCCAAGCTGCTGAAAGACCAATTTCTTTTTAGACTCAATTCTGCAGGATAATAAGATCAATCATGTTTTACTACTGAGCAAGTTACCTGAGAAGGACTGATAAAAGCTTCTGCAATGGCTGTTAAAACGGAAAGCACAGATATCTCAGTGGGATCGTATCCTCTATCAGATAGAAAAACCGCCAGTATATGGGAGATCAAAGGCTACCAAACCACCTGCGAGGGTTTCAATTATGAAACATAGAAAGTGTGGGCTGATGTTGAGCCAACCATTAGGTACCTGGAAGTCCCCATTCAATGTTCTTTTATCCAAATTGCACACGTGTTAAAAGAGATGGCTCTTAAAATAATAAGGGAAAGACTTGGTAGAGGCAAGCACACAGGGACCTACAAGGTTCTGGAAAGCTACACTCACAAGGAATAAAGAAGTCGATGTTTTCAGTAAAGCCTGGCTGAAATGGCAGTCAAGGGAATAATGACCTACTCCGGCAGAGACTTGGAATAAGATTAACCTGTACAACTTCTCCTTATTAAAGGGGGCGAATCTCCGCTGTATACAATTCTACACCAAAAGGCTGGCTTTCCTGAATACAATTAATCCCAAAATAGCTATAAACTGTTTTAGGTGCTGGACAGAAGCAGAGGGTAATTGGACTCGTATTTTTTGGAAGTGTTCAAAGATTGTGGGATACCTAACTTCCATACAGAACTATTGTCGACCTACACTTAAAATCGATTTTTCGAAGGACCTGCAGTTAATCCTGCTGGGCAATAAATCAGACGTTAATTTCAACCCTGAGCATAAGAAAAAACGTTTTGTTTTTTATTTCTCTTATTGTAAAATCGAGAATTCTATGAAATTGGAAAATAGATGTAGCGCTCACATTTGAACACTAGGGATCAAAACTTTTGCGAAGAAAGGGATTAAACGACGCTATGCGATAAGATCAGGCTCATATAGCACAATCTTGAAGCTATGAGAAGGTTTCACATAGATGAAACACTTACAAAACGGCTGGTATGCCACACGAACACCGCGTTTATAAGGAATATTGATATATAAAATGGAAAATACAAGTTGTCTTTGTTCATTCTGTAATGAATTGTTGCAAGAACAGAGAATGAATTGGTGTTGCCCTCTAATCGGTTTGTGAAGCTTGTTAAAATAACTGGTAAGGAAGACGAAATGCAAAATCATAGTAACATTTCCGACAGATAAGTTTCTGTTGAAAGTCTGGAATATCTTGGTAAGGTGTAACATTATTTTCCCACAGGAGATAACAGGTGATATTTTGATATAGGGGTTCAAACCGAGCTCTATAATGCTTTGAAAAGTGGGAGCTGTATAAGAATGTAATTGCTGTATTGCTGGCAGGGGCGTAGCTCGGTCAGTATGATTGGGGGGGCAGGGGTGTGAGCTTGAGATTTTCTGACAATCACGAAGGGACATCTTGTTAAAACACATTATGGCCCTCTTTATGACCCTGGCGGTCCCTGATAAAGTGGCACTAATACCACCAACAAGCTGGCAGTAACAACCACCAAATTATGACCATGGCAGAAAGATCTCCAATAGACAGCCAATGTACCACACCGACAGCCAGGGCAGAAACAACAGCCACCACGGCGGTAGCCGCCTACAGCCAGGCGGAAGTCAAAGCTCCACCCAACATATCATGACTCCACAATCCACCACCTTTTCTGGGGCAGTACCAACGACATCAAAAGCCTGACGGAAACAGAGCTCAGAAGGGAAAGGAGTCACCATTGGAGATATAGGGAACAACCACGCCTCCATGGAACCTGAACTGCATGTCTTTTCGATGATCTTCTACGTTCTGCTCCACCACAAACACCAACGCCGGCGAAGACGACAACGGTGAGTACAGATGCCTAGCACACAAGGGAGGGTGGGAGGAAAAAGAGAGTGACACACACACACACACTCACAACACACACCCCACACATACACCATACACACAACCAGGTGTATTATAAAAACAATTTGACCCCGTCACTCAGCTGAATAACGCAAGGTCAAGACAATTTCGCAAAAGTGAATGTAATGAGATCAACACAGTATGAAAAATAAGTTAGGCAAGATAATATATATACACAAGGGACACAGCCCAGTCCACAATGTTCATAGGCCACATGGCCACAGGCCAAAGTCCAAGACCACACATGTCACCTGCTTCAACACAGAGAGAACACTGCAGGGGCATCAGTTGGTAAATAGGCAGGCACCTCAGGGGGACAGGGGGCACCTCAGCCGGGAAATGTTACAAGACCACTGGTTCTGGAGGGGGCAATGTGCCCTGTGCTTGATCCTGGGGAGTGATGGGCCACAGTCTCTCAGGTGGGTGTTATACCCACTGGTTCTGGGGGCGGGCAACAAGCCTTGTGCTTGATCCTCGGGGGTGATGGGCTCCAGTCTCTCAGGTGTATGTCATACCCACTGGTTCTGGAGGGGTTACCAAGCCCTGTGCTTGATCCTGGGGAGTGATGGGCCACAGTCTCTAAGGTGGGTGTCATACCCACTGGTTCTGGAGGGGGAAACGTGCCTTGTGCTTGATCCTGGGAAGTGCAAGGCCACAGTCTCTACGGTGGGTGTCTCTCCCACTGGTTCTGGAGGGGGCAACATGCCCTGTGCTTGATCCTGGAGAGTGATGGGCCACAGTCTCTAAGGTGAGTGTCTCTCCCATTGATTCTGGAGGGGGCAACGTGCCTTGTGCTTGATCCTGGGGAGTGATGGGCTATAGTCTCTCTGGTGGGTGTCATGCCCACTGGTTCTGGAGGGGGCAACGTGCCCTGTGCTTGATCCTGGGGAGTGATGGGCCACAGTCTCTTACTTGGGTGTGATATCCACTGGTTCTGGAGGGGGCAGGCCGCACAGCAGGCCATGGAGGCAGGATTACATACTGTCCACCGGTCGTGACGGCTGCACAGTGGTGGTGGTGCTTCTGGGGGGGGAGGCTCCTGCCCATCCCCTGCAACCTCGGTCGGCTGCACAGTGGTGGTGGTGCTGCTGGTGGGGGGAGGCTCCTGCCCATCCCCTGCACCCTCAGACAGCTGCACAGTGGTGGTGGTGCTGCTGGTGGGGGGAGGCTCCTGCCCATCCCCTGCAAACTCAGATGGCTGCACAACCAGGGTTAGTGGTGGGGTCTCCGTCACAGTTCCTGCCCCAGGCCCCTTGGTCTTCCTACCCGCTGGTGCAGGCTCCTTGGTCTTGTTGGCAGCTGGGGCAGGCTCCTTTCCCTTCTTGTCTACTGGTGCAGGCTCCTTGGTCTTCCTAGCGGCTGGGGTAGGCTCCTTTCCCTTCTTGCTTGCTGGTGCAGGCTCCTTGGCCTTCCTTGCAGATGGGGCAGGCTCCTTTCCCTTCTTGCCTGCTGGTGCAGGCTCCTTGGTCTTCCTACCAGGAGGAGGGGGAGACAGTGGAAATAGTGGATGTTGTTGTATCTGCAACTGGATGGTGTTTGTGTGAGTTCCTGTGGGATGAAGTGTGGTGCTTGTGTTTGCCTGTGACACTCTTGGGTGTTGTCTTGTGTGCATGCTCGTCTGCCTGTGTGCTTGGGATGGGTTGGGGTTGAGGAGAATGGAACTGACAGTGGAAGTTGGAGGGGGGAGGGTAGAAACAGGGACAATGGCTGCCATCAGAGAGGAGGCCAGAGCCTCAATCGATCTCTGTTGGGCCACCAATCCAGTTTGAATGCCCTCCAGGAATGCATTAGATTGTTGCATCTGGGCTGCCAGCCCCTGGATGGCATTCACAATGGTTGACTGCCCTACAGAGATGGATCACAGGAGGGCAATAGCCTCCTCATTCAGGGCAGCAGGGCCAACTGGGGCAGGTGCCCTGCCTCCTGGGTCCTGTGGGATGCAGCTCCCTCCACCACCAATGCCTCTGCTCCTCCTCCAGATGATGCTAATGCACATAAGGACAGGATGACAAAACAAAAACGGGGGGAAGAGACAAAGGATACACTTGGTCAATGGCTGCATTAACACCACCGTTGGTGTACACACTACCCTCAGACACAGGGAACAGCCCTATGCAATATGCCACAGCACTACCAGAGAAATAGTTAGCGGCCAAGTCATGGGGAGGAGAGCACACACCGCCAAATGCAGTACACCTGGGAACCACGCACCCCTGATCACTAGTGGATGCCTACGAGCTAGGTAGCAAGATTTTCCATTCTGAACCCTAGCCACCAGGGGACCTACGCTGCAATGTCAGGCCTGGCCTAGGGGCACCCACTGACACACATCCCCCACCCGGATACCACCTTACAATGCGTAAGTTGTAATGATGGGCACTGTACTCACCCCCTTATGGCTGCTGTGTTGCTCTCAAGCGCGCCCATCCAGCTCTGGCTAGGCCACCGCCAGTATGCGGGCCATGAGGGGAGTCAGAGCTCGACGGGCCCCCGTCATCGTTGGGAGGCCATCCCCAGCTAGGCCTCCGCCGTATTCCGTTCCCAGCGTCTCTGGTCCTCCCAGCATTTGTGACAGAGGTGCTCCGCCTGCCATAGACCCCCAGAGTCCGCACCTCCTTTGCAATGGCACACCATCTACCCTTCTTTTGATGGATTCTTTCTATCCGTCACCCCACTGGGATCCCCCTTCTTGTGCAAGTGCTATCAATGCTCCATTTCCTGGCAACTGGTTCTTGCCAAGTGCCAGTGGGCTTGGCAGCAGGAATGTCACAGCCAATGTGTTCAATAGTACTGACAAGAGTGTTGTTTGCCCTGATTAAACACATGTGCAGCTACCTTGTTTTCCCCCAGGTTGAAGATTTGGCCACAACGAAGGCCGAGTTCTATGCAATGGGACATATCCCCAACATAAATGGGGCGATTGATGGAACACATATTGCACTTGTCCCCCCTGCCAGAATGAACAGGTGTTCAGAAATCGTAAGAGTTTCCACTCTATGAATGTACATATGGTGTGCCTTGTGGACCAGTACATCTCCCACATCAATTCTAAGTACCCAGGGTCGGTGCATGATACCTTTGTCCTGAGGAATAGCAGCATCCCAAATGTGATGGCCCAACTACAGAGGCACAGGGTGTGGCTAGTAGGTAACCCTGGGCCCCACCCAGTATATGTTGGTGTATGGTATGGTGTGGGCCATATGGGATAGTGTGTGGCTAAATGTTGTCCCTCAATATTTCAGGGGACTCTGGTTACCCA
The DNA here is from genome assembly GCF_031143425.1 of Pleurodeles waltl. Lineage (NCBI taxonomy): Eukaryota > Metazoa > Chordata > Amphibia > Caudata > Salamandridae > Pleurodeles > Pleurodeles waltl. Next base: position 265,140,219 of record NC_090443.1, on the reverse strand, counting down.
AACCTATCATGGCTGCTGACCCCTGTGAGGAATGCCATGGCAAGGGCAGAAGAACGTTATAATGAGGCCCATGGGCGAACCAGAAGGATAATTGAAAGGACCTCTGGCCTCCTGAAGGCCAGGTTCCGGTGCCTTCATCTAACAGGTGGATCCCTGTGCTACTCACCCAAGAAGGTCTGCCAGATAGTGGTGGCATGCTGCATGTTGCATAACCAGTCCCTCAGACGCAAAGCCCCATTCATGCTAGAGGAGGAGGCTGGAGATGCCTGTGTGCCAGCAGTGGACCCTGCGGACAGTGAGGATGAGGAGGATGAGGACAACAGAACATCTGTGATCAGACAATACTTCCAATGACACACAGGTAGGACAGTGTTACTTCACATTCCAATGACATTTGTTTGGATTTTTGTGACACTGGCATGCTGATATTTCCCACTTCTATGCCCACTTACTGTTCCCTCTGGCAATTCATTTTGCAGATGTTGGTGACCTCACATATACTCCTGGTGTGATCCCTGCAGCCAGCTACAGGTCATTAATCAATGCTCATTCTCTGTACAGTTCAATTGCAATGTTTGTATCTGTTTCAATGAATACATAATTGATATACATGACATACTCCAAACGTATTTTTTTTCTAAGGGTGTTTATTGAAGTGGTAAAATATAGAGGGGGAAGTGCAATGGGATAGGGTGATGATGGAGGAAAGTCCAGGGTATTGTTGCAGTCTGTTTGTAGCACAGGTGCATTGTCCAAGGGGAAATAGAAAGGGGAGCAATGGCAGTTCAAGGTGGACAGGGTGACTGAGTAGGACACAAGAGGGACAATCAGGAGAGTCTCATTTCCTGGCAGGGTTTTGGCAAGTGTCTCTGGCTTCTGTCTGGATTGCAGGGAACATTTGCGGGGTGGTTCACTTTGTGCAGGGGGAGGGGTGCTGGTGGCCTGTGAGTCCTGTGGCGGGGCCTCCTGTCCACTAGCAGTAATAGAGGTGGAAGGCTGTTCAGATGTCTGGCTAGTGGCAGGGACCCGCTGTTGTGTGACTGCCTCCCTCATAATATTGGCCATGTCTGCCAGCACCCCTGCTATGGAGATCAGGGTGTTGTTGATGGCCTGCAAGTCCTCCCTGATCCCCTGCTACTGTCCCTCGTGCAGCCACCTGTTCTCCTGCACATTGTCAAGGATCTGGCCCATCGTGTCCTGGGAATGTTGGTAGGCTCCCAGGATATCTGCAAGTGACTCCTGGAGAGTCGGTTCCCTGGGCCTGTCCTCCTCCTGGCGCACAGCAATCCTCCCAGTTTCCCTGTTGGCCTGTGCTTCTGTCCCCTGAACCGTGTGCCCATTGTCACTGACCCCAGGTCCCTGATTGTCTTGGGTATTAGGTGTGGCCTGGGGTCCCTGTAGAGGTAGACACACTGCTGATTGACGTGTCCTGGGGACAGAGGTGTGGGTACGCTGGGTGGGTGCTGTGGTGGTGTTTCCTGATGAGGGAGGCTCTGTGGTGGTGTGTGGCTGGGCCTGGGTATTGGGATGAGTGAGATGTGATGGTGGGGTGTGTGGGAAGTGTTGGAGTGATGGGAGTGATGGTAGTGAGGGTGGGGGTATGTGATGGCGTACAGATAGGGGGGTAGTAGTAGTAGTAGAGAGTTGACTTGCCAGAGTCCAGTCCTCCTCCTAATCCAGCCAGGCCCTCAGGATGCAGGATTGCCAAGACTTGCTCCTCCCATGCAGTTAGTCTTGGGGGAGGAGGTGGGGGTCCACAGCCAGTCCTCCGTACAGCAAGCTGGTGTCTTTCTGCAATAGAACGTACCTTCCTCCGTAGGTCGTTCCACCTCTTCCCGATGTCATCCCTAGTTCTGGGGTGCTGTCCCACAGAACTGACCATGTCCACGATTCTCCACCATAGCTCCATCTTCCTAGCTATCGATATCTGCTGCACCTGTGCTTCAAATAACTGTGACTCTACCCTGACAATTTCCTCCACCATGACCCTTAGCTCCTCCTCTGTGAAACGGGGGTGACTTTGTGGTGCCATGGGTGTTGTGTGAGGTGTGTTGGTGAGGGTGTGTTGGGTAATGTATTGGGGTGTGTGATATGGGGTGCGTGAGTCGTGTATAGGTGTGAATAGTGTGTGGCTCTAGTTGTGTGAGTCGTCTTGATGTCTCTCTGCTGGCAATGGTTTGAAATGGTAAAGGGTTGTGGGTAATGTGGGTGTGTGTTTTATAGGGGTGTGGGTGTGGTATGTGTATGGGTGTCAGGTGTGTGTTGTTTGAGTTCTCCAATGAGGTGGTGTTTTGTATGTGTGTGTCCATTTTGAGTGTGGCGGTATGTACCACCAATGGGTTACCGCCATTGAATGTCCGCCGTGGTGATTTGTGGGTCATAATGTGATGGACGTTGTTCTTTTGGCATAACGGTGTGGGTTTTGATACCGCAAGTCTATCACTGACCTTTGGGCTGGCGTATTTGTGTATGTGGCTGAATACTGATGGATTGGTGTGTGTGTGTGTCATAATATGGTGAACGGATATCAGCGGCTGTAAGTTGGTGGCAGTCAGCATGGCGGTAAGTGGAATTTACCGCCAATGTCATAATGAGGGCCTATATGAGAAGCAGGACGTGAGGGGGATTTAATGGGCAGTGGATAGAAAGAGGAGTGCGGATTGTTCAGGGTATTTAAAACACAATCTTTTTTTTCAAACTGACCAACATATTTAAAGGTGTTCGGAACATAGACAAAAGAGTATGTGTGTTTTAGTCTGTGTGCGCGTGCAAAAATCAAGGTTAAAATAAAACAGACATCTCACCATACCTGACTGAAAGCAGTTGTACCCAACTATTTACTACCGAATACATTTTTTACAGGGATGTAAGAATCCAAAACCCCCATGGAGCTACACCTATATATCAACTCTTCCAATAAAAAAATAAAAAAAAAACCCTATTGGTTTATTTAGCTGATGGGCAGCACCCTACTCTCAAAAATACTTCCAGCACCTGTGACATCTGTGCCCACAGTTCAAATTTATGAAAGTGGGCAGCTGCACACATGTCAATTCTATGAAAAGAAGTAGAACATACACAGAATACACATCTGTATGATGATGGGCATATTGAATGCAGATTGTGACTTATGAAACCAGGTATATATGATGCAAAACTCATTTTGAGGTAAATGGGTTGAGGGCACACACAGCTCAACTCTATAACATAGCACACTGCAGTCATTGCCCAATAATTTAAAATTAAAATTAAACTAAGGAGGCTCTACCCAAGGTTCAAAACTAAGGAAATGAGCACATTGTATTCAGAGATTGACTCCATGCTGAGCTCACTATTGTGAAACTGGTATGAAGCATGCACAGCTCAACTCGATAAAAATGTGAAACCTTCTCAGACTGCATGCATGTCTCATTTTAATGAAACTGGACAGACAAAACAGATGGTACACCTTGAAGACATCAGGAAGACATAATGCACAGCTTAATCACATGTAACTGAGCCGATTACAGGCAGAGCACAAGAAACCTAGGGCCAGATGTAGTAAAATTCTGAATTGCGACTCGCAAATTGCGAGTCATAACGACTTGCAATTTGCGAGTGGTAATTCAGAATGTAGGATGGTGTCCCTGACATGAGGCCCACCTCATTAATATTAATGAGGTGGGTCGCAATTTGCGACCCCCTTGAGACTCGCCACACTCACAGGGATGGTGGCCTGCTGGAGACAGCAGACCTCCATGTCTGTGACTGCTTTTAAATAAAGCAGTTTTTTTTGTAATTCAGCCCATTTTCCTTAAAGGAAAACGAGATGCATTACAAAACTAAAAAATTAAACGTTTCCGTTTCATTTTTTCAGAGCAGGCAGTGGTCCATAGGACCACTGCCTGCTCTGAGAACATGTTTTCCATGCCATTCACAAAGGGGAAGGGGTCCCATGGGGAACCCTTCCCTTTTGCGAATGGGTTACCACCAGTGTGACACTGGTGGTAACTACGATTGTTTTGTGACCGCGTTCGCGGGCACAAAACAATACAGCATCACGCTGTGACTCGCAATTAGGAAGGGGAACTCCCCTTCCTAATTGCGACTCGCAGTCCCATTTTGCCCATCGGTAACCAGGTTACCGACTCGCAAAACAGGGATTGGGCATTGCGATGGTCTTTTTGCACATCACAGACAGCAAAATTCACTGTTTGCAACGTGCAAAACGTTTTGAACATCTGGCTCCTAATTATTAAAACGTGTAAACTGCATGCGTAACTTGCTTTAATGAACCTAAGCATGCTGTACACATAGTTGAATACTAGAAAATAGGAATGCTGCATGCATATCTCAATTTGAGAAAAATAGACAGCCTCACATATTGTTCAACTGTATGGAATAAATAAACCTTGATGCATAGTTCAGTGCTATGAAACTTGAAAGAATGCACACGTGTGAGTTTCAGCACGGTGCATGCATAGCTCCAATCTATGGAACTATGCAAACTGTAGGCATAGCTCAATTTCACCTTAATGAATATGTGCATAGATCAATAATAACAATTTGGTCAGACTGCATACTAGTGCATCTGTATGAAACAGAATATCACATGTGTTGGAAAGTGCCCCACTTTTTTGCCCCAGTGGTGATGGCTATTACTCTTCTGTCTAGGCCCGAGTGCTCATGCTCTCTCCAAAAACTGATTTGTTTGATTTGTAAATCTCAAATTGGAAGAGACCTTACCCCCTTATAAGTCCCTAGCATATGGTACCTGAGGTACAGAGGGCATAGATGGTAAAGGGGTCCCCAGGGTTGCAGCACACGTTTGTCCCACCCTGAGCAACTCAAATAAACTATTGCTGGCAGGCCTCCAATCGCAGACTGCAGAAGAAGTGCAAACTGCTCAAATTTGACTATGCCTTCACCATGTATGGCACAGTCCAATGCACTGCCCTTCACATATGTCAGTCACCCCTAAGGAAGGCCTCTTCAGCCAAGAAGGCAGGGTGCTTTATATTTAAGGTGTAGCCATGTAAGCACAAGCTTTTATATCTTTATAGTGTCTTTTCCACTAAAGTACACATTACGGTGTATAGGATAACATGTGACTTGCACGCGGGCAGACCCAGGTCGCTAGCTTCCTTATGGCACCGGTGATCTAGTGTTGAGAGGGGGTTGGCATGTACCCAGGTGGCACTCTAGAGGTTACCCACCTAGTTGTTCCAACATCTTTGTGCTCTGGCTGGTCACCCCATGCCTTCCCACGCCACCAAGACAGGATTTTGACCACCTGCCAGGTAGTGCGAACACTCCCAGGAGTCAGAGACAAAGGCTGAGGCAGGAAGAGAGGTCACACCTTCCACCCCCCAGCCAGGTTAGTGAATGAGCTCTTCATGGCTGTGACCTGCAAAGGCTACTGCTACTCTGATATGCATCTGTGCTGTCCCCCAAAGGAAGACACAGCCCTTTCCCGCCCCAAGCATGTCTGTTCGTGCACAGGCAGAAAACTAGCTATGCGGGGTAGTGCACACCCCCAGAAGGCTGACCACTCCTCTAGGGTGGGCAGCTCAGTCTTTGCACCAATTTTTGACTTCTGCCATGTTGGGAGTGGCAGAAAAGAGGGTTCTGGGTAGTAAAATGTGACCCACTTTGCCAGATGGCGGATAAGCGCAGGAGTGAGCTGACTATTGGCTACTAGCCTCCACATCCCTAACTCCCCTAGGTCTAAGATGTAAGGGACCCCCTGACACCCTAACCTCAGATCTGAACAACTGACTTTGAGGAAGGACCAAGAGGAGACACGTGTCACAGACAACAGGACTTTGCTGACTTCAGCAAAGCAAAAGAGGGATACTTTGTCTCAGTGGCAACATATTTGGAACTGTGTGACCAACCCTCTTCCTTGGGAGTTGTAGCTTGCTGCTACATCACTCCCCCGGACTCAGTGAAGTTTCCAAAGCTTTTTGTTGTACTTACCACTGCCAAGACAATCTGGTAACTGACCCCCTCACTTGACACTGCATCTACAGGGCATACCCTGCAACCAGCCTGCATCCAACTTTGACAACTCAGCCCCTGCTATGTTTTTGCATCTTGTTTCTTCCAGCATCATGTAAGAGGTAAAAATCAGCACCAGCGCTGCTCCTGAACAGCACCATGTGCAGCCAGGGCAACTCTGCACCTGAACACCTCAAAGTGGCCGATTGCCACTAGTGGTTTTTATCATTGACTGCAATTTTATGTTTTCCATATACATTTTTGCATTGACTTCTAAAATCTATAGCTCTGGTTATACTGATGCTTTACCCTTCATTTTGTTGTCTAAATTGTGATAAAAATAACCTCTATTTTTACAAATTGGTGTCGGATTTCTTTCAAGTCATGTCACTTACTTATTGTCCATGTTGATGCTCTGAAATGCTTAACTCATGTTCCTCTGGTAAAGCCTGACTGTTCTTTGCCACACTACCACGACTGAGCTAAGGATTTATTAGTGTGAATCCAAGGATCAGTTTGGAATGTTGTGAGAGCATCAGATGGTGAGGACTAAGCCTCACACCACATAATACTCCTCTTTCCTACAACATGCATACCTCAAATTTAAGAAACTGGACAGAGTGATTGCACCTCTCTACTTTATGGAACTACGCAGGCTATAAACATAGCACAACTTTATGAAACCGGGCAAATTGTGTGCTGAGCTTAATACTAAGAAACAGGGGGGACTGTGTGCATATCTAAGCTCTATAAAATTGGAAGGACTTCAAACATAACTTAGCGCTATGCCGGGAAACTGTACATTCTACAAAGAGAACCAAGTATGAAACAGGACAGAATGCATTCTACCTCAACAGTATAAATTTAGATAGACTTTATGCAGAGTTCAGTGTTATGACACTAAGAAAACAGGGCGCAATTATGTGAAACTGAGCTGACTGCATGCATAGCATAGTACCACTAAACTAGGAAAACTGTACTCAGTGAAACTAAACAGACTTTGGCCCTCATTTGGACCTCGGTGGTCTTTTTTCAAGACTGCCGAGGTTCTGCCGGGCCGAAGACCGCCAGTGCAGGCGGTCTCCCGCCAAGCGTATTATGACTGCTAGCAGCCCTCCGCCCTTTTTCGGACGGAGAGCCGCCAGCAGCCATACTGGCGATCGGCGGTGAAGTGGAGGCTGCTCCACCTCTACCTCCACAGCCACATCATCAGAACACCGCTCACCAAATCACAACCCAGGATTTGGCGTGGCGGTGTTCTGGTGACGGGTGCTGGCGGTGGAGCAGCCCCCATGGATCCCGTTTCCTCCCAGAGGATCACCGGAACAGGTAAGGTGATCGTCCATTAGGGGAGGGGGGTGTGTTGTGTGCGTGCTGGGGGTGTGCGTGTGAGTGTGTAGTGGGGTTGTGTGAATGCGTGTATGCATGAGGTGGGTGTATTGTGTGTATGGGAAATGTGACGAATGTCTGTGTGCATGTATGTGTGCGTGTATGTGTGCTTGTCTGTGTATGAGTAGTGTGAGCCTGCATGTAGGGGTGTGTGTGTATTGGGGGGTAGGGGTGGGGAGGAGGTCCTACCACCTTTGCAGGGTGGTAGGGAGGTCGTGGGTGTTGGGGGAGGACTCTGGGGGGGAGGGGGAGGGGGAGACCCCAATCAGTGCCAGGGAACATATTCCCTGGCACTGATAGTGCCTACCGCCATGGATTTAGTGGCGGTACAAAACCCCATGAAATCCATGGCTGTATGCGGGGTCCTGATACCGCAGGCGGTCTAGTGACGGCTGCCGGGCTGAAGAATGAAGTCTCCAGCCCAGCAGTCGTTACCACCCTGGCGGTCGGAATGTAGAAGTGGCGGTTTGGCCGTAATTCAATTTTGTTTTCTGCCGGCCTGTTGGCGGTATTACCGCCACTTTTACTCCGACCGCCAGGGTTGTAATGAGGGCCTATGTGCTTATACCAGCTCTGCAAAAATGAGCAAACAACTTGAATATTAGGCAGATAGCATATGTAGCTCAGGCATATGATGCTGGAAAGGCTACATGCAGTGGTCAGCATTAGAAGCTGGATAAATGTATCCACAGCTCAGATCGATAAGCCTAAGCAGACAGTACTGAATTCTATACAAATTAGTTCAATGTACACTTGTATGGAGATGTGGCCTAGTGGCTACAGCTGCCGATGTTTGAAACCTGAGTCGAATTGCGGCCTCAGATCAACATCAAGGGGGTCATTACGACCTCGGCGGTCTTTTCGCAAGACCGCCGAGGTACCGCCGTGCTGAAGACCGCCAGTGGTGGCGGTCTTACGCGCTGCCTATTATGACCGCTGGCAGCCCACCGTCCTTTTTCGAACGGAAAGCCGCCAGCAGCCATACAGGCGGACGGCGGGAAAGTGGAAGTTGCTCAACCTCCACCACCACGTCAACAGAACACCGCCCACTGAATCACGTCCCATGATTCGGCGTGGCGGTGTTCTGGTGACGGTGTTCTTGTGGCGGAGCTGCCCCATGGATCCCGTCCCCTCCCGGATGATCAACGGACAAGGTAAGTTGATCGTCCGTTAGGGAAGGGGGTGGGGGGGTGTTGTGTGCGTGCATGGGGGTGTGGGAGTGTCGAGGGGGTGAGTGAGTGAGCGTATGCGTGCAGGGGGTGTTGTGTGTATGGGAAATGTGTGCGGGTCAGACGGTGTGCATGTCTGTGTATGTGTGCGGGTATGTGTTGTCGGGGTGTATGTGTGCGTGTAGGGGTGTGCATATGTGCATGTTGGGGATGTGTGCGTGTAGGGTTGTGTATATGTGCATGTTCGGGGTCGGGTGGGTAGGGGGGTTGTGCCACCTTTAGGTGTGGCAGGGGGGTGGGGGATGTGGGGGGAGGATACGTGTGCCTACCACCATGGATCTCATGGCGGTTTCCAATCACCCGAGATCCATGGCGGTATGCAGGTTCCTGATACCGTCGGTGACGACCGCCAGGCTGGAGACCGCAATCTCCAGCCCAGCGGTCTTCACCGCCATGGCAGTCGGAATGGTGAAGTGGCGGATGACCGCCGCAGTCATAATTCTTTTTCCGCCTGCCTGTTTGCGGTCCTACCGCCGCTTTACCACCGACCGCCAGGGTCGTAATGAGGGCCTAAGTGATTACAGGCAAATCACTTAAACTCCCCATGCATAAAACAATGTATAATGTCTGTTTCTCATGTAAAATGTCTTGTTCTCATGAAAGTCATGTGAATGCCTTTAGGCCAAGTATAATGTTAGGCATTCTGCACTCATAGCTCAACTCCATATAACTGAGCAGACTGTCTGCTTAGCTCAATGTTTTCAAACTAGCCAGACTGTAGGCATGGCTTGACTCAGTAAAACTGAACAGACTGCCTGTGTGGCCCAGCTCTACCCGTTTGGGATACCACACAGCTAACTTAACTCGATAGACCTCACCCATTGAAGAACTTTTAAAACTGGGCAGTCAACAAGCATAGCTCAGCAATGGAAATTGGCAGACTATACTTCCATTTCAAAATTAAGTACTTGACCAGATTGCCGGGGTAACTTAGCTTTATAAAACTGGGCAGACAGCTTTGCATGGCTCAGTACTGTGAAGATGTCAAAACTGAACTGTGTGAACCCTCATTACTACAAAAGTAGGCAGATTGAGCACACAGAATAATATGTTTTGGATGCCTTTGCACAACTTAAGAAATATTAAAGGCATTATTTAAAATGTGTCAAACGAGAAACTCCCCGAAAACCTGGCATATCTCATCTGCTCTGTTACAAGTCCCATACGCTATAATGCACTGGTATTACAGCAGATGAGACATCTACCACATTTGTAGCAGAGTATTGTAGAGTTCTTCTGAGTAGTCGAGAGAGACACAGTCGTCTGAAGTAGTGTCTTGAAACAGTTGAAGTTTATTCACAGAGAAAACAAGACGGCTCAACAACATCCCCTCCTGCAGCTCCTGGCATCAACTATCAACTGACTGGCCTGGAAGCTTGAATCAGAAGCATCAGTGCCCACATTTCAAAGTTCTATTCTAAAGGACACACACAAAACCTAATTCTGAAAGACGACACACGAAACATAACAAGTATCTTGTTTCCCAAACTCTAAATAGGGCCCCAAGTCACTTTTCAGCTTTGCCATCAATCAAACACAACCTACAAAGGGGCAGCCGTACTGCAATTATCCGTTAGTACATTACAAAATAATAACTATACTTGCACTAACATACATTACAATTACACACAATGCAGAACCTCTCCATAGCCCCTACTTTATATAACATAATTGAGGCTATTTACTGGCCATCTTCCAGTTTATTTCCTCTTTTGATCAGCCAGTATAACCTATGTGACCTTTTTACGGAAATAAAATCATTTATCAAACTGAACATCAAGCCCTCTCAATTTTTAGTGACGCATTTAAGCTCTTCCATTGTACATTCACTGACGTCTCTACCCCACAAAGCACAACGGAAACCATAATCCCATCCTACCTACAACAAAAAGTTCAACTCAGACTCCAATCAATCCTTGGTCTGGATATCACAATGAAAATCGAATCTATATTATAACATGTTGAGAGCTCCATTGAAGACAAAGGAGTGGCTTTAGGTTTACAATGGCTGGCATAAGCCATCTGCTCCAATACTCCATTGTTTGTGTTTCTGTTTCTCCATTTTTAATTTAGAACAGTCTACCCTTAGTGGGTGAAATGTTCTAATGAACATAAAGCCTTTCTACCTTGGGCTATTCCTGTTGTTAAAGGCTCTTACCCGTTTATAGGGTCGAGCCTGCAGCTTGGGCTCATAATTCGGGTTCAGGGCCTTTAACAACCGGTGCAGTGAGTTATAAGGCTGTATTAAAATGCACCTGTTCATTGCACAGCCACTTCCAAAAACAAAAGCTTGATAATACATATTAAAACACTAGATCAGCACAAGCAAATGCATGTTAGGTTGCCACAATTCAGTATTGCTGTTCATCACTTAAACCTGGTTCTGTACAACCCTCTGTTTCTGGTTTGATATCCTAATCCTCAAAAGCTATATCCCTTCTACTCCATGCAGACTTGAAATGACCGAACTGGAGGAGGAACTACAGTTTGATGTAACAACTAAAACCATGTAATGACGGACTGACTATTCATCATTATCGCTCTTAACCAGACTATCTCCCAATTTAGAAAAAATAAACTAGCGTTAACTTAATTTTACCCATGCCAAAACTCATCAAAGTCTTGTAGCCTAAACTTTAGAGACCACCAAGAATTACAATTGTATGGTATTTGCCTGGGACCAAACTAACTCTACAAAAATATGGAGGAGGTCCCTAAATAACGTCTGTATTCTTCTGTTGTCAGGAAGACTCAAAAATATAGCAACAACCAAAGACATTCCACTATTAACCCCTTCGCTGCCAGGCTTTTTCCCCCTCCTGTGCCAGGCCTTTTTTTTGGCTATTTGGGGCAGCTCGCGCTTAGGCCCTCATAACTTTTTGGTCCACATAAGCTAGCCAAGCGAAATTTGCGTCCTTTTTTTCCAATATCCTTGGGATTCTAGAGGTACCCAGACTTTGTGGGTTCCCCTGAAGGAGGCCAAGAAATTAGCCAAAATACAGTGAAAATTTCGTTTTTTTAATAAAAAAATGGGAAAAAGTGGCTGCAGAAAAAGGCTTGTGGTTTTTTTCCCTGAAAATGGCATCAACAAATGTTTGCGGTGCTAAAATCACCAGCTTCCCAGCTTTCAGGAACAGGCAGACTTGAATCAGAAAACCCAATTTTTCGACACCAATTTGGCATTTTACTGGGACATACCCCATTTTTATGATTTTTTGTGCTTTCAGCCACCTTCCAGTCAGTGACAGAAATGGGTGTGGAACCAATGCTGGATCCCAGAAACCTAAACATTTCTGAAAAGTAGACAAAATTCTGAATTTAGCAAGGGGTAATTTGTGTAGATCATACAAGGGTTTCCTACAGAAAATAACTGAAAAAGAAAGATATTGAAATTGAGGTGAAAAAAACAGCAATTGTTCTCTACGTTTTACTCTGTAACTTTTTCCTGCAATGTCAGATTTTTTAAAGCAATATACCGTTATGTCTGCTGGACTCTTCTGGTTGCGGTGATATATAGGGCTTATAGGTTCATCAAGAACCCTAGGTACCCAAAGCCAATAAATGAGCTGCACCCCGCAGTGCGTTTTCATGCTATACCGGGTGTACAGCAATTCATCTGCTGAAATATAAAGAGTGAAAAATAGCTATCAAGAAAACCTTTGTATTTCCAAAATGGGCACAAGATAAGGTGTTTAGGCGCAGTGGTTATTTGCACATCTCTGAATTCCAGGGTGACCACACTAACATGTGAATTACAGGGCATTTCTCAAATAGACGTCTTTTTTACACACTCTCTTATATTTGGAAGGAAAAACTGTAGAGAAAGACAAGGGGCAATAACACTTGTTTTACTACTCTATGTTCCCCCATGTCTCCCGATAAAAATGATTTCTCACTTGTGTGGGTAGGCCTAGCGCCCGTGACAGGAAATGCCCCAAAACACAACGTGGACACATCACATTTTTTGACAGAAAACAGAGATGTTTTTTGCAAAGTGCCTACCTGTAGATTTTGGCCTCTAGCTCAGCTGGCACCTAGGGAAACCTACCCAACCTGTGCTTTTTTTAAAACTAGAGACCTAGGGGAATCCAAAATGGGGTGACTTGTGGGGCTCTGACCAGGTTCTGTTACCCAGAATCCTTTGCAAACCTCCAAATTTGGCTAAAAAAATATGTTTTCCTCACATTTCGGTGACGGAAAGTTCTGGAATCTGAGAGGAACCACAAATTTCCTTCCACCCAGCGTTCCCCCAAGTCTCCCGATAAAAATGATTCCTCACTTGTGTGGGTAGGCCTAGCGCCCGTGACAGGAAATGCCCCAAAACACAACGTGGACACATCACATTTTTTTTTAAAGAAAACAGAGGTGTTTTTTGCAAAGTGCCTACCTGTAGATTTTGGCCTCTAGCTCAGCCGGCACCTAGGGAAACCTACCAAACCTGTGCATTTTTTAAAACTAGAGACCTAGGGGAATCCAAGATTCGGTGACTTGTGGGGCTCTGACCAGGTTCTGCTACTCAGAATCCTTTGTAAACCTCAAAATTTGGCTAAAAAAACAAGTTTGCCACTCATTTCGGTGACAGAAAGTTCTGGAATCTGAGAGGAGCCACAAATTTCCTTCCACCCAGCGTTCCCCCAAGTCTCCCGATAAAAATGGTACCTCACTTGTGTGGGTAGGCCTAGTGCCCACAAAAGGAAATGGCCAAAACACAACGTGGACACATCAAATTTTTTCACAGAAAATAGTGCCTACCTTTGGATTTTGGCCTCTAGCTCAGCCGCCACCTGGAGAAACCTAGCAAACCAGCGCATTTTTGAAAACTAGAAACCTAGGGAAATCCAAGATGGGGTGACTTGTGGGGCTCTGACCAGGTTCTGTTACCCAGAATCCTTTGCAAACCTTAAAATTTGGCCCAAAAAACACGTTTTCCTCTCATTTTGGTGACAGAAAGTTCTGGAATCTGAGAGGAGCCACAAATGGTACCTCACTTGTGTGGGTAGGCCTAGCGCCAACGAAAGGCAATGGCCTAAAACACAATGTGGACACATCACATTTTTTCACAGAAAACAGAGGTGTTTTTTGCAAAGTGCCTACCTGTGGATTTTGGCCTCTAGCTCAGCCGGCCCCAGGGGGGCAGAAATGGCCTAAAATAAATTCACCCCCCACCCCCTCCCCGGGAGCGACCCTTGCCTACCGGGTCACTCCCCTTGCGTGACATTGGCGCAAAAAAAAAAATCCCCGCTGCCTAGTGGTTTCTGCCCCCCTGGGGGCAGATTGACCTAAAATCGGCCGATCTGCCCCCAAGGGGGTCAGAAATGGTCTAAATACAATTTGCCCCTCAGGGGAGCGACCCTTGCCTAATGGGTCACTCCCCATCTCTAAAAAAACAAACAAACAAAAAAAACACACAAAAAAATTTGCCCTGGCGCCTAGAGGTTTCTGTCCCCCCGTGGGCAGATCAACCTAATAATAGGCCAATGGCGTAAAATAAATTTGCCCCCCAACCCTCCCCCGGGAGCGACCCTTGCCTACGGGGTCGCTCCCCCTGCGTGACATTGGCGCCAAAAAAAAAATCCCTGGTGCCTAGTGGTTTCTGCCCCCTTGGAGGCAGATTGACCTAAAATCAGCCGATCTGCCATACAATTTGCCCCTCAGGGGAGCGACCCTTGCCTAATGGGTCGCTCCCCATCTCTAAAAAAACAAACAAACAAACAAAAAAAAAAACACAAAAAAAAATTGCCCTGGCGCCTAGAGGTTTCTGCCCCCCGGGGGCAGAAATGGCCTAAAATAAATTTTCCCCTCACTCCCCAACCCCCCACGGGAATGACCCTTGCCTATGGGGTTGCTCCCCCTGCGTGACATTGGCGCAAAAAAAAAAATCCCAGGTGCCTAGTGGTTTCTGCCCCCCTTGGGGCAGATCAGCCTAATCAAAATAGGCTGATCTGCCCCCCAGCGGGGCAGAAATGGCCTAAATACAATTTTACCCTTCAGGGGGGTGACTCTTGTCCAAGGGGTCGCTCCCCATCTGTAAAAAAAAAACAATAATCTCCGGTGCCTAGTAGTTTCTGCCCCCCCTTGGGGCAGATCGGCCTAATCAAAATAGGCTGATCTGCACCCCAGGGGGGCAGAAATGGCCTAAAATAAATTTGCCCCCCAGAGGAACGACCCTTGCCTAAGGGGTCGCTCCCCTTGCGTGAAATTCACGTAAAAAAAAAAAACTCCCTGATGTCTAGTGGTTTCTGTCCCTCTTGGAAGCAGATTGGCCTCATACAAATAGGAAAATCTGCCCCCAAGGGGGGCAGAAATGGCCTAAATATAATTTGCCCCCTAGCGGAGCGACCCTTGCCTAAGGGGTCGCTCCCCACCTCCTAAAAAACAGAACAAAACAAAAAGGAAAAAAAAAAAAAAAAGATCCCTGGTGCCTAGAGGTTTCTGCCCCCCCTGGGGGCAGATCGGCCTAGTAATAGGCCGATCTAGTAATAGGCCGATCTGCCCCCAGAGGGGCAGAAAAGGCCTTCCAAAAAAATGCCCCCCCGGGAGCGACCCTTGCCCAAGGGGTCGCTCCCTTATGCCACTTTCACATATAAAAAATAAATCCCTGGTGTCTAGTGGGCGTTTCAAAAGCCGGATTGCTTTGCAATACGGCTTTTGAAACGCAGAGAGAGACTTCAAAGGGAAGGAAATAACTTTCCTTCCCTTCGAAGCCTCTCTCAGCCTCCCCACGTGATCGGAAGAGAAATGCTAAGCATTTATCTTCCGATCATGCTGGAAGCTCAGCTTCCAGCGCGATGGGAAGAGGCCCTGTGACAAGGGGGTGGGGGGGTCAGGGGTGGAAGGGCTTCCCCTTCCATCCCTGCCTTGGGGGGTGGGTGGGGTGCACATGGGTGGAGCGCTAGCCTCGTCCAAGCCACCCTAGGGGTTAATGGAAGGTCCACCTTGCTACTACACTATGTCAACCTTAATAAACAAGTTTGCTTTCCTCATTAAAAATTAAAGGTGGCTCCACTGCTCAGTTTTATTGCAGAGTGAATATTTGACACCCAAGAACCTTGAATAAATCTTGAATGAACAGAAACGCTGCTGATACTTAAAATAAAAACCAGATGGAGTTGATAGAAATCAACGAACTCTTCTTAACAAGTAACCTACTTTAAAAACAGATCAACAAAACTTGCATCCACCCCAAAATACCTTTCCTAGCCCTTCAACACATCCTATTAAAAACAGCATTTATTGCTTGCCACTTATCACAAAAGGTTTCTCTGAAAACATTCTAAAACTACACAAAGGGGTTTTAAAAGAACTCTAGACATTCAATACTCCCTTTCAAAAGTCCATGCCGAAGCAGTATGAGATGTCCTACCATGCATTTTCCAGCCTATAGCATCAAGGGAGAGGATGTGGCATAACGGCCAACTGACTTTGGAACTAGAGAACCGGCTCAGCATCCTGTCATTCTAGGACAAGAAGCAAAAAAATGAATGCGTCCTAGTGTAATGTAACTGGCCCTCATATAAAGTGCTTCAGTGCCTTCAGGTTGACTTCACGCTATATAAAACTGCAAAAAACAAATCATCTAATTCAGATGACCCCGCTCCATCAAACATCATAAAACCATGCTCAGAAAATTACTCAAAAATGTCAATTCATGTCTAGTATAAAAATATTTATTATTCTAAAACCTGAACACCTTCATTGAAAAACCAGTAAATTAATCAGATCTTTCTCCTGGAAACTGATTTACACAAATACTAAAATTCTCCTCTGATACCTCAAAGAAATCCCACCTGACATCCAGAATAATCTTCACAATCTGTTATACCTTAGCATCTCACCCAGCTAATCAGCTAATCACCTAATCACCTAATCAACCAACTCTCATGAGGCTCATGCCTCATACCAACTATTTCTAATCTGCTGTCCTTTGCAGAAAACATTTATGTTTACAGTATGGATGTTCCAATAGAGGCAGTGTTGCAGAATGTTTCTGATCTGGAAATGATTTTTCTTTTGTAATTATATCCATATAGACAACTGTTTGAACCTGCCCTAAAGCGGAACCCCTATGTAAGACAGGTATGCCCAAATGTGGCTCCTGTGCTCACTGTGCCATGGAACTCAGATAGTACATCACTGATGAGGCCCAATGGCCAAAGTGGTCTGGACCTGCTAATGTTACCTTCTTTTTTTAAAAGTTTTAAAAGAAGGTTTATTAATAGTTAATACAATAATCAAAATATATAAATACGTTTTATGGTATGAATAAATAGTAAAATAACAGTTTAATTACATGAGAAAATACTCGTTGAGAAACACAATAGACCTATTAATGCCTTGAAAGGTGAATATATATGAATTATTGAATACATATACATAGGAAATTATAAATATATAAGTAAGTACATTAGATGTAATGGAAAACAATTCATGGGGGTTTAGAAACCTCTTAATTTCTAGGAAAATGATTACGCGGAGAGCAGGCCAAAGATTTTGGGTAATTTGTAACGGTTATCCATAACATATCTCGTTGAATAGCAAGAGATAAGGGGGAAACATAAGCTCTATCTAGTCTATGATTATAACATACACCACACCACCAAGCTTGAAAGGATAATTTAGAAGAGTCTTTCCAGCATTTTCGTAATTTGTTGAAAAGCAACACATAATAATAAATCTAAGATTAAGATATTTCTTTTTTGATATCAATACCAATCATCTGCAAGATTGCCCAAAAACATGTTTGTAAAACTTAAGGTAATTTGAGTATTAAAAATAGTGTTTATTTGATTGTATACGTCAACCCAAAATTGAAATGTTGACGGACAATCAAAAAAGCATATGTTTAAGATCGGAGAACGGCCTATTAAAAGACCAACAGGAGGACGGAAGACTAGAATTCATTTTATGCAAAAATTATGGTGTGATTAATAATCTATTATATATAAAAAATAAAGTTTGAATTGCATTAGCTGCTCTTGAGGATTTTTGTATTTTAATCCACACCTTATTCCATAAAGAAGTTGAAAATTAAGTGTCCAAATCTTTCTCCCACTGCAATTCTATTGTAGATTTAGGTCTTTCATCGGGAGAAGCAGTAATTATTTGATAAATACAAGAAGCTGATGGAGACTGTAATAGAAGATTCTTAATTGGAGAAGGTTGGACAGAAGGTGTTTGCTGAGCTGGAAAAAGTTGATATGAACTATTTGCGACATGTATTAAAGCATCATATTTTCTAGCAAAAGAGGATGGAAAAGGAAAAAAAAAGTTGTGCCTGTGCAAAAGGAAGAGGAGAATAATTTTCAAATAGTTGGCGCACAATGGTTATAGCGGCAGACCCTGATGCAGAGATCTGGCCTGGGACCAGGGTTCAATTCCCGCCTCGGCGGCTCCTGGGCTCGATTCCCTTGGACCAGATAATTCTCGCCTCGGTGCCTAATCTAATTAATGGGTCCCACTCTGTAACTCTGGGCAATAGCTTGCTTAATCTCCACAACGGCCCTCACAGCGCTTGGATGCCTGGCTTCAACCTGGGGCTGTCCAGGAGTGGCGCCTCACAGGGAAAAGCCAGGAGGGGTTCCACAGCGGTATGCGTACAGCGCCTTGAGACCCTAACGGGTGAGTAGTGCGCTATACAAGTGCGAAGTTTACAGTTTTACAGTTTTTACCCATCTTAACCCATTTAAATGCCACATTTTCCAGTAAATAGTTCTATTATTCAGCTTGATAATATACCAAATTGACAAATTCAGAAACTGCATTTTGTCTCCATTGTATGGAGCAAATCTTGGCTGTGGAATTCTGCATGAGTTTTTCAAAATAGGAAGGGAAATAGATGTTGGCTTATGTGATAGAGTTAAAACCTCCGGAACTGTAAAGGGGACAACAAATGACTCTTCAACTTCAACTCATAATGGTGAAATAGTAGAGTCATCTTCATTTAATAAATAAGAAGCTTGTTTAAGGGAAAAGGCCATATGATGTGAGTGGCGATCAGGAAAATTAACCCTGCCATAGAGTTTAGGTCTCAATAATTTTTGGAGGGACATTCTAGGTTTTTTATTGTTCCATAAAACTTTAGATAAAATAGAATTAATCTTCTTAAAATAATGACATGGGATATTAGTTGGGATGTTTGATAAGTAAAAGAGGATTACAGGAGAAAAATAATTTTAAGAGAATCTAATCTATCCCACCAGGATAAATGCAAAGGATTTCATATAGATATGAGAGAGCCAAGAGTAGAAAATAATTGCAAAAAAGATTTTATCTTTAAAAGAAGGCTTAAACCAAAGACCTAAGTATTTAATTTTATCGTGGTCCACTGAAATCTTGATGATTTAAAATCTTCAGGAAGGCAGAATTTATTTAAAGGACATATTTCACACTTATCTTTATTTAATGTATACCCCGAGATCGAAGCAAAGTTCTCTACTTCGAACAGGAAAGTAGGAAGCGAAGATTGCGGATTTTATATAAAAAGTAAAATATCATCAGCATAGGCCGAAAAGTTTACCTACCTTTCCCCATATTGGAAACCATATAAATTTGGGTTAACTCTAAGTTTCATTAAAAGAGTTCCAAAGCAAGAACAAACAAAAGCAGTGACAATGGACATCCCTGGCGAACTCCTCTATAAAGTGAGAAAGAGTGAGAGATGAGATGAGACCATTTAGAAAAATAGCTGCTTTAGGGGAGGATTGTAATAATGAAATTAAATTTATGAATTTAGTTCCAAAACCAACCCATGAAATTTTCAGAAAAAAAGAGCCAATTAACACGATCAAAAGCATCCAGATCAATTGCTGATAGAGAGTCTTAATAAGCAACAGACTACTTAAAATATATTTTTTAAATCTTGTGTTATCAGATAATAGACGTCCTTTAATGAAATCAGATTGCTCCTTACCAATTAATTTAGGAAGAAGTAGTTCCAAATGCAGAGTGATAATTTTAACAAAAAGTTTATAATCCAAATTAACTAGAGAAATTGGTCTACAATTCTTACAAAGCTTTGGCTCTTTGTTATCTTTTGGTATAAGACAAATTAAAACAGCTTGAAAAGAGCCTCCAGATGAGTTTGCTTTTACGAAATATGTAAAATGTTGAAATAATCTTGGAACTAATATTTTAGAGAAATGTAAATAACATTCTAAAGTAAAACCATCTGGTCCTGGAGCTTTACCTTTCTTGATTTAGTGAATTAAGAATTTCTTCAATGGAAATATCCTTATAAAGAGCAAAAAATTCAAAAGGGGGAAGAACAGGTGGATTAATAGTTGAAAGATATTGATTAATAAGATCCTGTGTGGGGTCAGATTCAGGAGTATGTAGTTGTGTAAAGGAATGAACAAATTCATCTACGATTTCATCATTCTTATGTATTAACGAATTGGAAGTATTGTAAATAGATTCTATTTTCGTTCTATTCTTTTTAATTCTTAGATAATTTGCTAGAAGCTTTCCTGATTTGTTTTGACCCCCATAGTACTTAGCACTAGATTTAAGAAGATAAGAATTAGCAAAATCAGTCAAATTCTTATTAAAAGTAAATTTAGCTTGAAGTAGTCCATTGAGACAACTTGTAGATTTGGAAGAGTAATATAACATTTTCCAATTGTTTGATACGATCCATGGATTGAAGTAATTTTTTTAGTAGCAGTTTTCCTTTTGTTGGCAACATAGGAAATAATAAAATTCCTAGATGCAGCCTTGAAAGCATCCCAAATAATCTGAACAGATAACTGAGGGGTATGATTGTCTAAAAAGAATTGTGTTGAAAACTTTTCAAAAAGTTGAGAAAAATTATTATCAAGAAGTAAAGAGTTATTAAATCTCCATCTATTATCTGGTTGGTTATGTGGTATAAGATTAAGATCCATACTCACTGGAGCATGATCTGAGATTAATATAGAGCCAATTTCCAAACCCAAAACATGTTGTGCAAGATGTTGTGAGATGTTGTGAGAGAAATAAATAATCAATCCTGGATTGGGAAGAATGTACGGGGGAGAAAAAGGAATATTCCTGTAATGTGCGGGTACACAATCTCCAAACATCTGTTTACGCTCTTTTTTAATCATAGAGGTAAACCATGAGAATATGGTGGATGGTATAAATCTTAGAATTAGATTTACAATCAATAAAAGGGTCCATAATCAAATTACAATCCCCTCCAAAAATAAAATATTCATCTTAAAGATTCATTAACTTTGCTAATATTTCATTCCAAAATTATTTATCAGGTTGGATAGGAACATAAACATTATAGTTATGGATACTTTATTGATGGACAACAAAACAATAACCCATCTGCCCATCGCATCAAATTCTTGAGCTATAACAGAAACATTCAGGGGCATATTTATACTCCATTTGCGCCGGAATTACGACGCAAAACAAACTCCATATTTATACTTTGGCGTTAGACGCGTCTAGCACCAAAGTCCATGGAGTTAGCGTCATTTTTTAGCGTGGAAACCTACTTTGCGTTAATTATATGCAAGGTAGGCGTTCCCGTCTAAAAAATCGACTCCGAGGCATGTGCGTCGGATTTATACTCCTGGGCAAAAATCACGCCCGGGAGTGGGCGGGTCAAAAAAAATGACATACGGCCGCTTTTGCGCCGTTTTTTAGCGCCTGCAAAAGGCAGGCGTTAAGGGACCTGTGGGCTCTGAAGGAGCCCAGAGGTGCCCTCCCATGCCCCCAGGGACACCCCCTGTCACCCTTGCCCACCCCAGGAGGACACCCAAGGCTGGAGGGACCCATCCCAGGGACATTAAGGTAAGTTCAGGTAAGTATTTTTATTTTTATTTTTTTGTGGCATAGGGGGGCCTGATTTGTGCCCCCCTACATGCCACTATGCCCAATGACCATGCCCAGGGGACAGAAGTCCCCTGGGCATGGCCATTGGGCAAGGGGGCATGACTCCTGTCTTTGCTTAGACAGGAGTCATTTCTATGGGGGTTGGGAGTCGTAAAAAATGGCGCAAATCGGGTTGAGGCGAAAAAATGGCCTCGACCTGACTTGCCCCATTTCTTGACGCCCAAGCCCCATATCCCCCTACGCCGGCTCTGCCTGGTGTACGTCGTTTTTTTTTAACGCACACCAGACGGCGCCGGCGGCTAACGCCGGCTAACGTCATTCAATAAATACGGCGCCCGCATGGTGCTTCAGAATGGCGTTAGCCGGCGCTAATTTTTTTGACGCAAAACTGCGTTGCCGCAGTTTTGCGTCAAAAAGTATAAATATGGGCCTCAAAGCTTTATGACACAGTATAATCACTCCATTTTTTTCCCATGCCAGGAGATGAGAAAACATGCCCTACACATTGCCTTTTAAGTTTGGTTGCTTCATTATCCGAGATTTGAGTCTCCTGTAGTAGGGCAACATCAGCTTTTAATTTTAAAATATGCGTTAAAACTCTTTGACACTTTATTGTGGACCCTAAACCTTTAACATTCCATTAAATAAATCTAATTGCCATTTAAAATGTCGATTATATAATATAACCACAAAATACTGCCTATAAACCAACTATTTTTGTGAAAAAATTTAACCAAAAGAAAAATAATGATGTATGGAATAAAAAGAGAATAACTATGACCGGGAAAGAATGAAGAGAGAAAAAGGATAAGAGGAAAAAATAGAAAAAGAAGAGGAGAAGGAAAAGGAGAGAAAGAACATAGCACAATATAGAAAGAAACATTAAAAATACAAATAAACATAACAAGTAATAAAAACATACTTATAAGACAAAAACAAAACAAGGGTGGTGAAACCACAAAAGGAATACGACGCAACCTTCACTGCTGACTGCAGACACAAAAGGCAAGAGAGACAGGGCCTCAAAGGTTGTTACCACAGAAAACGGGTATTTTAATGAAGTAAAATCTAAAAAGAGAAGAAAATAGGGAAGATCAATTCCCTTAGATAATATGTCACTTTTAACATTACATGAACTAGTAATGAGCACAACAATAAAATTAGGAACATTATAATAGTCAAGTCTTTGTTACTTTAGAGCTATCCATTTTTTCTTCTCTACAGGAGTCAAGAAATTGCTGAAGTAATACTTGGTCTTCATATGTTGTTGTTTTATCATTGTAAGTCACCTTAAACAGACATGGATGAAAGAGACCATATCGAGCATTAAGCAATTTTAGTATTGGATGCATATCCAGAAATTTATTTTGTTTGTCCGCTGTCAACCTAGCATAGTCCTGAGCAAAGAAGAGATTGGAGCCTGACCACGCAATCTGACCTCTAGCTCTTGCTGCTCTGAGAATCTTTAGCAGGTCCAAATACTCCAAAAAGTAAAGGATTATTACCCTTGGTTTCTTTGACTTCAAAGCCATATGGGAAGGATGACCAAGTCTATGTGCTCTTTGTATATTTAAAGCTGGAGAAGTAGGCAGTTTTAGAATTTTTAGCAAAAACGATTGAAAGAAAATGGTGAGTCTGATCCTTCAATTTCCTCATGTAGACCATAAATACAGAGACTATTTCTCCGGTTCTGATTTTCCAAATCTTCTGCATGTTTCTTCAACATAGCAACTTCAGATTGTAAAGATTTAATAGACGCCACTGAGTCCACCTTTCGTTGCATATGAGAGACTCTGCTCTTCACAGGAGACCGTTTATCATCCAAAATTTGCAATTGTTTATTAGTATCCACCATATAAGGTTTAAGAGCTCTTCTTTCCTCAAGCAGTAATTCCATAGATACGATATCTTCAGCTTTAATAGGAGATGGAGGATCTTTTTTTAGCTCTTTTATTAGTTGACGTAGATGCTGTTACTGGGAGCTTGGACGATATTTTATTATTAACAGAAGAAGTAGAAACAGGCGTTGAAGGTGTAGTGTCGTGGTTAGTAGCTCCTGTGCTTTCCATATTTGATAAAAGGGAAAATAAGTTAGATAAAACAATATTGCCTGAGATTTTATTTCTTTGTAATTTACTGTTAGTCAATTGAAGATTTTTAGATCTGCCTATAAGCAATATATATAATTTTGCCCAATATGAGGTAAACAGTAGATTGTATCAAATATGACTTCACTTCAGAAAAAAGTAGATTAAAATATGAGGCAAACGGGATATATTCTGGCTGGAACTAGGATATAATGAGGTGAAGTAAATGCTCAGTTCAGAAAGTCCATAAAAAATATCTCAGGCAATGATGAATACAAGAGAAAAAGAAAAAATTGTGAGGTGAGAATAAAGACAAAAACAAAATGGTGGTTGTAATTGAATCTCCAGGCAACTGCCATGAAATCCAGTGAAATTGTGGCATAAAAATCGCTCTTAAAAGTCATTCAAGTGGAATTAGTACACTTCATGCATATTCCCCTAACCTTTCCCCTCTTCAGCTACAAAAAAAATAACACTGAAACGAGCTGGCTGCTTAGCCTCCCGCTGCTGTCACGGAGCTCACGGAAAGACGGCCATCTTCTCTTGTCGCCAATCCACCCCCGCAAATGTTCCCTTCTGGATGATTCGGTCTTGGCAGTATGGGCAGCCTGATATGGTTAGTCAATGCCCAGCCTGGCATAGTGGGTTAAAAAACACAATGGCCTTTAATGGGCCTCTTTGTAATTACCAGTGAATTAGAAGAATTCAAGCATGCATCCATCAGTTTTTATGTTTTTCTACGTGTGATGCTTTAAAATAATCTATCCCAGCTAATTAACAAGGGATGGTGTACCGACCTACCAAAAGTCTCCAGTCTTCACTATCATAACTTGTGTCATATTAAACACTTAGGGCCTGATTCACAAAGGTAAACATGCATTTTTGTGGAATTTTACTATTTTTGTTTGTGTTTACAAACTACAAGTTTAATTTTACTAATAGGAACTTTATGACAGTGGAGATTCCACAGTTGGGGGGGAGAACTCCACACACAAAAAGATAGGACAGGCCTATCTTCTTGTATTCCAAGTCTGCGGCATGAATGAGGAGTCTCTGCAGTTCTAAAATTACTATTAGTAAATTTAAGCTCATAGTTTGTGAATTACAAAAAGTAGTAAACTTACACAAAAGTGTATGTTTACCTTTGTGAATTAAGCCCTTGCTCTTTTAATAGCAAACTGGGTATAAGTGGAAAACCTACAGTAATGATAGGAGAGCTGAGGTGGTGTTGGTTTTAAATCAGCCAAGGAATTTATTACTTACAGTAATGGCTTTTTGGACACTAAACTATGTGCGCCCAATGGAAAAAACAAACTCTGCTGGTTGAATGGAATTACCTATAGACACCATCTACTGACTCCAAGAAGCAACTCAAATAATTTTGAATTTTCTCCATGGTCGTTCATCAATGTTCCACAAACCCATATGATGGGTAAGTGGGTCTTGGGGCTATCAGTGCAATCAAATGATGTTCTTACTGTACAACACACATAAACTAGTCAAATTAGCAGCTTCACTATCGTTGGTGTTGAAGGTTTGAACACCAGGCAGAAGTCTTCATTCCTGATTCTCCTTACTGAATCTTCTTTGTCTTACACATGTGGTCCAAAAGGAGTACCGCATTAGCCCTCCAACTCGTTTAACAATAGGTGTGTTAAATTCACAACATCTGCCACTGGATAATTATGTGAAATATTGAAAAAGTTACATGAAATTATGCATAATTGCACGGAAGCAAAACAAGCATTTAATGCTATATTTAAGCGTGGAATGTCCTCGCATTCATTTTCAATACAAAGATGCATTTTGTGCTAAAAAAGTGCAAAAAACACAAGTGCCGCAAACAGCAGCTACTCACGTTCTGGTTGTTCGAGTTCTTCCTGATTGTTTGCTCTTAGATACTGAAATTAACAGCATCAATATATGCAACAGAGCATAATTTTGGCAGGTTTGCTTAGAAGGCGTAATGAGAAGTTACCTAAATTGTGCAAGATTGTGCCAGATTAGCAGAATATTTTGGGGGGGCCTACTTATGAATCATTCAGTCAATAGTTTGCTTTTCATTTTGAAATCACAATGGCAGATGTGGCACGATGGCATGTGTTCTTACTCCCACTCCTGACAAAGCATGGCATCCTTTGACATTATGGCAACTGTAATCACTAATCATCCATCTGCAACCTAGTCACTACTTATGCTATGCCAAAGGCTGCAGCTGTCTTTTCAAATAAATTCTCTGACCTTTCCATTTGTAGTCCAAAGCCTTCAGCATTAAGCGGAGATAACAGCCCACAATAACAAGGTCATGGGTAGTATGTACATCTCTGAAAGAAAGCCTAGTGAATAAGCCTGAGTGGGTGTTTGGGATTCAACAGTCATCCAGAGGATGTTTATTTAATTTTTTGACTTACTGTAAGTGCTAAGTGCCCACATTGTTTATGGTAGTTAAACTATTCCATCTTTAAACTGTTGGCTGTGTAAAGTGATTAAACCTGTAAAAGCATCATCCAGCTCTGCACTGTGGGAATGGTCGACAAAACCGGGAACTTGTCATTCTGACAAATCGACCTTAGAGTAAGTGCAGAGAATGTGTACATCTTCAGACATGTAATAGCAGTGAACTGGATCTCAGCCAGATATTGTGCCTTTGGTGCTGTGCTATGACGTTCTGTTGTAAAACATCATCTCAAACACAAATTGAGGAGGAGATGTAGCCTAAAGGCCAAAGCTGACGACTTTGGAACTAGAGATTCACTTCCAAGTCTTGGTCTCGGCTCACAACCCTGTGATTTTGGGCAACGTCCATCAAGGTGTTGGAGGATATTTTGTCTGACACGTGCTGGACTACCATCTGTCAAATTTAGATATGATCACCCACCCAGCAGTGATCACTGTACATCCATCATGGCGGTTCCTTTCAATGTACAAAAAGTTTGAAGACTGCCATCAGTGCTGACGACTGTTCACTAAACTTTTCCAAAGTTTTTGTGTTTATTGAAAAAAAGTTCCAAAACGGCAGCTTGCTTTAGAAAAACAAAAAAAATTATGACTCCTATATCTTGGGAATTTTTTCCCAGCGTTTGGGGGACATTATTTTTGTATTGTCCCTCACTGGCAAGGAAAATAAAAACAGACATTACACCATTTACCCTAAATAAACTGGACTGTGTTGTGTCCTTCCTCTGACGGCCCACTACTCCATCAAGTCTTTGGCAAAAGTTTACTGTCAACAGAGCAAATGGGGATCCACTGACAGAAAACCGAAGATCCACCCATCTCTAAATGAGGCACATGAATTTAGTTTGACAGACAGTGTCTGCCAAACTTTACATCAGGCCCTTAATCTCCCCATTCCTAAAGAATGTGCAATGAAACCTGCTTCTCACTTAAGAAGCTCTAATGCCCTTAGCAAAATTTGCACTATATATAGTCCCTTTCATGTTATTGTTCCCTGGAATCAGATTATAGAGATGTCCTAGGGCGCAAGGGGCATTTTTGTCTGCCTTATGTGGCCCAAAATAAATGATTTCAACACAAGATTCTGGAGATGCTTGTGTGCCCCCTTGAAAATACCTTTATAGCAGGTACACATTTTGCACTTGTACAATGTGAAAGGAGCATCCCTGAATTTGTAAGGTATTAAGATCACGTGCAAAGGAGGGAACACCTTTACTATATGCCCATTCCCATGCCAAATTACCAATATCGAGGCATGTGCAAAGAAGCAAACCTACCACTTCCTGCACTGTTACTGCCCACCCCAAAAGTGTGTTATGAGTGGGGGCACATAGAGTCCCCATGGTCCACTCTCGAGGGTTTTCAGCCTGTGGCTGCACTTCTGTGCTAGGAGCTAGGAGGTGGGGTGCTCCGTGCCCCTTCAATGGTGCACCAAGGTTATTTCTTTGAAAAATAAATGAGCAGCAAAACAAAAATAAAGAAAACCAGATTTCTCTGTTACAAATGGAGTCTAAGTTATGACTTAAATAGTTTGGTCATGATACAAATCTGTATTTGTGATAGTTATTGTGTTCACAAATGCGATTCTTAACAAATACTGATCTTGGTCTTTCTCATGAGAAACAACGGGCAATGTTCTATGGATCTTCAGTACCACAGACAGCTTTGGTGTCCAGACTGCTGTAGTTATTTAATGTCGGAGCCTTTGAGTCTTTGGGAATGTACGTAGAGAGAACTCTTGGGCCCCCATTACAAGTTGTATCGGAATACTGCTCTGGTTTTCCAGCACTTGGAAGTTCTAGTACTATAGGTATCGGTAATTAAAGTTTGTGGAAACCCAAGATTATCCTCAAGACATGGGTATTAATATGTGGGGCTTCATCCCAACCCCATCTTAATTCTCATTTACAAGTTCTCTTTCTCTCGTACATTTCATCTGATGGGCCAAAGTTCCAAATTACGTTGCACTTTGCGCACAAATCAGCGCAAAGTGTTGTATTAGGATTTACTTTCCAGGGCAAAGTAGCCCTATAGCAACTATGAGCTACTTTGCTACTTTGTGTCAAGGGCTGTATCATGGGTGGTACATGTAGCGCACATGACATAAACACCTATCTACTAAAAAGGTAGACAAGGCTTTGTACCACAAATATATGCTTTTTCAAGTTAGGTATAACACTAAAGAAAAGTCTAATTTTCATCAAACATTTCTTACTTTGCATGTGTTCTGTGCGGCAGAACACCCATAAAAACCTGGAAACATTTTTAACTATGTCTCAGCATAGTATCTTGTATAGGTAGGGTACGATTTCATTGCAAAATCCATGCTAGACATCATGCAGACACTCTTGTACTGTGATGCTGAGGTGTGTGCATAATGCAAGGCAGCCTAAGAGTGCTAGAATAGGGGGAGAGAGACAGCACCATGTCATAGTAGACAGTGGACTATACTTTCTCCACTCCATGCAACAAAGCAGTGTTGATTGCATAAACACATTTAAATTGTGGCTGAAAATGTATAAGTGAAAACTGCAGGAGCTATGATATTCATACAACACTTTCTGATGAAGTCAGTAATTAATGTTAACATCATTTTCAGAAATTATGGGCCACTGGGATATCCGTCACATTTGTGATGGAGTATTCCGTCCGCCATGATTTAAATCAGGGCCAGAGTGCTGAGCACACCAACTTAGACTGACTATACTGCAGGGTGTACCGAGAATCCTGAGGGCTCTACTTCAAGGTTTCTTTTTATGCTACATTTTTATAAGTATTTAAAAACACCCCAGAAGGTGTTATTCCCAAAACAAATTCTCACTTGAGTTACTAAAGAAGTCCTTGCGCTGTTTATCAGTTCCACTTCCTGATGTTAATATATAGTGTGCCCAGTCCTCCTAGTTGGCATATAACTGCTAAGCGGAACAGAGACATATACTAGAAGGCTTTGTAGCAGAAGCTACAAGCTAGAGATGGTTTAGTAAATGAATCTATCCACCTCAGGAAATCAGATCTTGAGAAAAATGGATGTGTCTTGGCAAGACATAATCTGTGCAGATGATGTGTGTCTGCACTCATTTCCTGGGACGAACTTTCATCTCTAGACTATGTCCCAAACCAACAGAAAAAAGGAGTGAGGAGGAGGAAGAGAATGATCAGTTATTAATTTGTGAAAGAAAGAGTGCCATTGATAGAAGCTCTACTCAGAAGCCCACGTGCAATTAAATGTTGGAGTGCCGAATACCAAGGCTGGTAGTCTTAAATCCACCTCAGGCTTCTTTAAATAACTACCAGACACTTCCTGCCCTTTTTTAAAAAAAATGTTCCTCCTTTCTACCTTGGTTATGGTTTTGCCTTCTTTCTCTTCCTCCGCCTTTCCACTCTGGGTGTTTTTCATTCCTTAAGCTTGGTAAATACCTGTGGAAAAATAAGTGGCGGTCCCTAAAAATAATTTCCAGAGGCATCCACCGACAATCACCGACTCAAATTAAGCACTGAGAATAATATGAATATAGTGATAAAGAGATAAAAAAGAATCCGCCATCTGGAAGTTATTTTAGAAGCTTGGCTTAAATTTGTGTTTACACAACAAAAAATGGGAAAAAACTGTGAACAATGGTATTTTTCTTTGAGATATATAAACATAAATCATCACACGCATGAAGAAATCACATAGAAAAGTATTTGAGGGCTTCCTACATTACTTCTAGTTAATTATTAAAGACAATTGAGGCATAATTGCCATGTTAAAGAAGAACACTGAGCAAGTTGCACAATTTATTTTTCATCTACCAGCTCTTTCCTTTTCAGAATAGCAAAATGTAAAAAAAACAATGGATAGTTATGTTTTCTGCTAAGGTATGCAACCCTATCTGCGAGAGTGTAATTGAACATAAAGGAATTATAGGCTGGTAAAAGGGGAAAAATTAGATAGGCATTGCAGCTAGCAAAGCCGGCGTCAGCAGGGGGAGCCAAGAAAAAAAGGCTGTCCCTGAACTTATAATCATTTTTACATGTAAGCACTGAGTATAGCATGAATTCTACTTCATCTGTGAGTAGACTGCTAAACTATTTCAGCTGCCAACTCCATATAGGGACTGATCCTACCAGTCTGCTCTACTTTAAATACACACGCTGCATTTATACCAACAGTTATACCATCAACCACTAGATGGTAGAAGAGTAATACTATTTGAATTTTAAAAAAATCAAATTCGAAATACCTCATTTTGGACTGCAGACATGCGAGACCAATGGGTGGAATACGAAACACAGGTAATATATTTCTAGTGAGCACCAAAGGGGAACTTAAAGCAAACTTAACAATTTAAGCTTTCAAGCTCAAGCTTAATTGCAACGGAAAATGGAAGAACTACAAAACCCAGCTGGAAAAGAGAGAAGCCAATTGATATTTCGCAAACACAGCTCCACAGAACATATGTGTAGGGCCCTCGCCCCAGCACCTCACACAACTGAAAAATGTAAACTAGATTGTCTCGGGATACTGGAATCCGAATATACAGAATTCGAGGAAGCCACAACAAACAAAGAGGAACAGGTGGGAAGTGCAATGAAGTCGAGATGCAACAAACTTAAAACACGCATGGAAGGCACGAGGCAAGCAGTGCCTGAAATGGAAAAACAGAAGTACCAAAGTACTTCTGAGACGTGCCAGCCAGTTATGTAGTACTGAGACGTGCCAGTACTACATAATAAAACATAGCGCACTGTTAGGAAGTGCAGGTATTCTCACTCTTAAAATAAAGAATTGCAGGTACTCTTGACAGCACCGGCCCATTTAAAGTACTGAAGCAAAGGGAGAGCAGCACTGAAAACTGAACAAAAAAATGGAAGGAAAACACAACGAAACGAGACAAGAATGTTAAGTATAGAAATAAAGAGGCTAAATACATGTCAACATTTTGAATTTCCTTATTAACTCGTGTTCGAGTAAAGAAAGCTTTTGGCGGGAGACAGGCAAAATAGCGTCGTTTTTTTGGGTGAGAAAAGGAGGCAGACTTCTGCCTAAATCAGAAAGTATAAGGGCAAGCAAATATGAAAAAAGAGTAACTAATATTAGTGAACCACGTGGAGAAATGCTACATACCACAACAGGGACACCTTAAGATCACATGAACTTTGGGAAGGTGCCTCTGTTTAAAACACAGACTTTTAGCCTGCACCAGTTGTCTACGAGAATGCCCAAACAGTCAAGATTCAAGTAGTCTGAAATCCATATTAAGCGTTGCTCTCCATGAAAATCAGTAACTCTGCGTGCGCGAATGGGAAAACAAGGCCCATATTTATACTTTTTGACGCTAAACTGCGCTAACGCAGTTTAGCGTCAAAAAGTTTTGCGCCGGCTAACGCCATTCTGAAGCGCCATGCGGGCGCCGTATTTATTGAATGGCGTTAGCCGGCGCAAGCAGACCGGCGCTGCCTGGTGTGCGCGAGAAAAACCACGTACACCAGGCAGCGCCGGCGTAGGGGTAAAATGGCGCATGGGCGTCTTAAAATGGGGCAAGTCAGGTTACGTCGAAAAAATCGTCGTAACCCGACTTGCGCCATTTTTTTTCGACGCCCATCCCCCATCAACATGACTCCTATCATTGTAAAGATAGGAGTCATGCCCCCTTGCCCAATGGCCATGCCCAGGGGACTTCTGTCCCCTGGGCATGGTCATTGGGCATAGTGGCATGTAGGGGGGCACAAATCAGGCCCCCCTATGCCAAAAAAAATTATTAAAAAAAAAAATATATATACTTACCTGAACTTACCTGAATGTCCCTGGGGTGGGTCCCTCCAGCCTTGGGTGTCCTCCTGGGGTGGGCAAGGGTGGCAGGGGGGGTCCCTGGGGGCAGGGGAGGGCACTCTGGGCTCATTTTGAGCCCACTTGTCCCTTAACGCCATGCCTGACCCAGGCGTTAAAAAGCGGCGCAAATGCGCCGTTTTTAGCCACGCCCACTCCCGGGCGTCTCTTTTGCCCGGGAGTATAAATACCACGTAAAGGCCTGGGAGTCATTTTTTAGACGGGAACGCCTCCCTTGCATATCATTAACGCAAGGAAGGGGTTCACGCTAAAAAATGACGCACATTCCGGGAACTTTGGCGCTATTCGCCTCTAACGCCATAGTATAAATATGGCGTTAGTTGGCGTTAGTTTAGCGTCGAATTTGCGTCAAAAAAAACGACGCAAATTCGGCGCAACCAGAGTATAAATACGGCCCCAAATGTGTAGAGGCACGTGCAGCAGGAGCCGTGCACTGATGATGTCATCGGCTCTGCCTTCTCTCGAACAGCTGATGTAGCGCACAACTCACATCAAGTGAAACGGTGCAATAAACCAGGCCACAAGAGAGTAAAGGCCACTTTATTAGGAAGGGGATGCAGTTCTGAAACTTATTAAAACATTTTACAATACTTGAAATTCATCACCTCACTACTACAATAAACAAATCCTAACCCTCCCATCCTTAAACCTCCCTGCAACAAGAAGAAAATCCACAAACCACTCTTAAAACTTTCAATCTTCACCATCCCTTTCTTTCATTTACTGAACTTCCCACATAACTCAAGTCCAACCTTTCACGTGCTCCTCCATTTCTGCCACCCGTCCAAAAGCAACAACCTAAATTCCCAGAACTGCAAAGCCCCCAAAAGCAAAAATAAGGACTAACCAACATATTTCAGGGAGGTAGGGAGGAACAAGGACAAAATCCCCCTACTGCCTACCAAGACCACAGCGATGGAATGATGCTGGTGGTGAGGAAGCAATTAATGGACATTATGACCGGCCCAACGCGCAAAAGGGGCTAACAAAATTAGCCTGGGCTACACCATTCTACCGAGGCAGCCTGAGGGAGGACGTCCTACAGATGCCACCTCTGGGAACCCCTATCGGGCAAAGTGGTGCAATAAACTAGCCCAAGTGAGAGTAAAAGGCTGCTTTATTAGGATAGGTTTGTATTTATGAAACGTATTAAAACATTTTACAATACTTGAAATTCTTCACCTCACTAATACAATAAACATATCCTAACCTCTCCACCCTTGAACCTCCGCCCAACAAGAAAAACATCTCCAAACCATTCTTAAAGCTCTTAGTCTTCAAAATCTCCTTTCTTTCTTCCACTGACCTTCCCACGTGACCCATCCCTCACTCCCCTGTGTTCCCTCTGCCAAAGCCTACTCTGCAATGCCCCCAACCCTTCCAGCCTGCTATAAGCTTCCTTAATTTCTGCCACCAGGAAAAATCATGTCAAGGTGTTTTTCCTGCCTCTCCAAATTGCTTACCTGGAAATAAAAAGACCCTCATCTCCGTCAAAACTGTTGCACAACAGCTAGCACATATAATTGATTTCGGAGCTAGAAAAAACTGTCGGTCGCCAAACATCCTCACAATTCTCAACACCACCTTTTAAGAGTCAATGTCAAGGCCAATTTTCCCCCAGTTCAATTAAATACAATTGGTTGCCCACAAACAAAAGGTGGCCGCCATTTTGTTAAAAAAAACCTAGAAATCTTATTTTTTGATATTAGAATACTCTACCCAACCTACACCCCTATTCTTACAAAAATGCTGCATTTCGTGGTTGACTATCTTTGCTTTTCCAAACACTGTAGATTTCACTGCACCTCGCCAAGCTCTTATAGGCATCAAAGTTGTCTACAAAATATTAGTCCCTGACCAAAACTTCCCAATGATAACCAGATATTTTTCATCTCTGTTATCAAACACAAACCTGACAACTGCACAACATTGTTTTCACCTAAATGTAAAACTATAATGTCTGGGCACACTCTCACAGAAACCATATTAGATAAGCACAGTAAACGTTGGCCCCATTTCATGCCTCCCCATCTCACCACTCAATCTTAATTTCATTGATCCGAAAACCCATGTTCCTTCCAAAAGGATGAGTCTCTGCCTCTTCACAGCCCATTTAATGAAGGAGTGTCTGACAATCCAAATAGAAAAAAAAGCCACCGCTGGTCCTTCCACACAACCTGAAATGAGAAAGAAGTGTTAACAATAAGATTCAAGCTAAGCATCCTCTATCTCCTTGATGTAACGAAGACAGCAATCAGATTACCAAAATACTAATCTTTTTACTCCAATGAGGGAGACATCCAACCTTGAAGCTTCAGATGCTGTGCCAGTTCGAAAAGAATGAGTACCACAACGAAAAGGATTCTCTCCCACATGGCATAGCACCTTTCTCACGACCTCCAGAACCTATGATGCTAGCAGCCTATAGCAATACAAAAGGATGATGGAAGGAGTGTTGAAACTTTTCAAACACTCACCCCCAGTCACAGATCTGGGTTTAATCCATTGTTCTTTTGCTCACCATGCCACCCCAGTTTGGACCCAGCCAAATGCAAATCAGTTTTGACCCTGCTCCCCATGGGAACAGTCCAGCCTGAACTGCCAAGCCAGGTCCTCCCTGGACCAGAAAGAAGCATCCTAGGACCGGTTTCAGGGTATCACCCTTCATCAGCTAGGCTAGCTTGAGTCCAGTGGCACAGTGAGCAAGGGACCCACGTCTGGGCATACCCTTCCCACTTAGTGCAACTTTAGCAACACAAAAGGTTGATGGACAGAGTGTTAAAACGTTTCAAACACTCACCCCCAGTCACAGATCTGGGTTTAATCCATTGTTCTTTTTGCTCACCATGCCACCCCAGTTTGGACCCAGCCATATGTAAATCAGTCTTGACCCTGTTCCCCATAGGAACAGTCCAGCGCCAACTGCGAAGCCGGGTCCTCCCTGGACCAGAAACAAGCATCCTAGGACCGGTTTCAGGGTTTCACCCTTCATCAGCTAGGCTAGCGTGAATCCAGTGGCACAGTGAGCAAGGGACCCACGTCTGGGCATACCCCTCCACTTAAGGCAACTTTAGCAACACAAAAGGATGATGGACGGAGTGTTGAAACTTTTCAAACACTCAACCCCAGTCACAGATCTGGGTTTAATCCATCATCCTTTTGCTCACCATACCACCGCAGTTTGGACCCAGCCATATGAAAATATGAAAATCAGTCTTGACCCTGGAACAGTCCAGCCAGAACTGCCAAGCCAGGTCCTCCCTGGACCAGGAACGAGCACCGTAGGACCAGTTTCTGGGTATCACCCTTCATCAGCTAGGCTTGCTTGAATCCAATGGCACAGTGAGCAAGGGACCCACGTCTGGGCATACATTTCCCACTTAGGGCAACTTTAGCAACACAAAAGGATGATGGACGGAGTGTTGAAACTTTTCAAACACTCACCCCCAGTCACCGATCTAGGTTTAATCCATTGTTCTTTTGCTCACCATGCCATCCCAGTTTGGACCCAGCCATATACAAATCAGTCTTGACCCTGTTCCCCATGGGAATAGTCTAGCCCGAACTGCCAAGCCAGGTCCTCCCTGGACCAGAAACAAGCATCCTAGGACCAGTTTCAGGGTATCATGCTTGTCTCCGGTCCAGGGAAGCCTTGGCTTATCAGATCAGACAAAAGCCAACATGAAAAAGGACCTGTCATTCTTCCTTACGTTACCTCTTTATCCAGCTTTTGTCTCACCACATTCTGATGTTCATTTGCTGACTTTAGATTCTCTGCAAACCTCAGTAATCTAGGGCCCTGATAGCCAAGTCTGAAACCTTCTCTTTAACCCTATTCCAATCTTATTGCCTCATCTCTGTTAGGATACAACTTTAACTAAAAACTCAAACAATCAACCTTAATTGGCATAAAAGCCCTTGTCTCCAGGCTGAAAGGATCCCCCCAGCCCACCCTTGCCTGCTGCCCCCGACATTTGTTTGCTTTCCAAAGTACTGCAGTACTGTGTGCTTATCCCCACATTTGGAACACTCATGCTTATATTTGCATGGATTTCTTAGGTAGTACCCCCTGTTGAAACTCCAGCATTCACCTGGATTGGGACTTTGACCTCTACTCCAGGCTCCCACCCCTACCAAGGTGGGTTTCCCAATAAAAGACCAGTGCTGACCCGCTAAACCGCTTGCAGTGTCCATTGATGGGGGAGTTCACCGTGGGTATATCCATTGTA
This sequence comes from Pleurodeles waltl, assembly GCF_031143425.1. Taxonomy (NCBI): domain Eukaryota; kingdom Metazoa; phylum Chordata; class Amphibia; order Caudata; family Salamandridae; genus Pleurodeles; species Pleurodeles waltl. The sequence goes on along the minus strand of NC_090443.1, from coordinate 265,104,194 downwards.
CCCATAACTCAATGTCTGCTTCCCCCCATGGTTTATCTGCAATTGGCAGCATTCGGGCCCTAAAATCCTCATTATAGTGCATCCATGCAAAGCCCCCAAATTCCATATGGATGGAATCTATATACTTAAATATAGACAGAGACCTATCAGGAAATTTCTCACAGTAGACACTGGCAAATATTAAAAACGCTGATGTCCACATGTCACTTGTGGTGGGTACTCTTGGTCTCTTCGTTAGTTACCAAGCTTCTTCCCTGGAACCTTCTTTGGATTGTATCTCTATGTGCAATAATTATAAACATCCACAAATTCACCCCTCCTGTCGCATTGCTCAAATGCATTCCCAAAGGCATAGATAACCCCATGTAAGGCAGTCTTTTCTAACCTTCAGTTTTACTCTTGTTCTCCCTTTGATTTTTCTTCTTTGTCTATCCTCAACTTAGGTGTATGTTCAGTGTTCTCTCCTACCTTGTCAATTTCCACCTTTCCTGTCTTTTTGTCCTCTTACCTGCTTTTTCTGCCTCTTCAGAGATAGGGTTGGTTTCAACACTTGTATCTACTGTTGTAAATCCTGACAGCTTATACACCTTTTTGTATTGCACCTTCTTGTTACTCCCCTCCCAACTACACCACCATTGCTTCTCACCTGTTCTTAGTCTTCTCTCCTATTCTGGAGATGTTTGCATGTGTTCGCCCTTCTATTGTGTCTTTTTAACACCCTGTCTTTTATCCAGCTTCTCCGCTTGCAATCTGTAGCGGGCAAAATATAACTCTTGGGAGAAATTTACCATCACCCTCTTCCTTTCCCCATCTTGTTTTCCCGCTTCTGTATTTTCTCTCCAGCTTGTTATTTCACCATCCTCCAAATTCTCCTCCTCATCATCATAATCTAATTCGCACTCCAGTTGTCCTTCATCATGCCCTTTACTCACACCAGGACATTCCCCATCAATCACACCCCCATCAAAATGTTTCCAATCAACTTTTTTATAGCTTTGAAGGAGTGCAGAAGAAGTCTTTTTTTCCTACACTGTCGGGATTGTTGCACCAAACCTGTCCCTCTCTTAGGGATGGTTATCCCAGGTTGCTTTAAACGCAGTCGACTTATATTCACCACATCTATTGACTTCATACAGCATTCTCCATCTGTTGCCCTGCAAATCACTAAAACTTGCGGGCTCTCTTGTCCTGTGAACTGACTGACTTATTTTTCTTGACCATCTTCAACATCGCTATCAACCCTCACCCATCTACCTACAGGAGTGTCCACTTTGCCCTGCAACTGCCCCATAGCATAGCCACTGCCTGACATCTTATTCCCTGCCTGCAAGTCGCCACATGCCTCGATTGGTGAAAGAGCTGTGTTATCTTTGAACTCTCTCTTCTCACAACACTGTCATCTTGATGGGGACTCCATATTTCCCCTTTCTTTGAGGTAATGAAAGCTGGAAGTGATCTTTCCACCCCAGAATCTGCTTCCAACTGTAAAATGCTGCATTTGACAGCACTTTTAAAATAGGGGTACATTGAAACAGCAATCACTCATGCTGGCAGATATGTGTGAATGCTCTCCTGCCCCCTGCTGGTCTGTTTTGGACACCGTGTGCCTCTAGGGACATGCTGATTCAGCGCACTACCTGAAAACGGCTTTTTTGAAACCCCTAGGGCCCTGCCTTCACTGACAGGGCAATTGATTTTAACAGCGCATGTGCGTGCGCTGCCCCTGCCTCCACTTGAGGAGCTCCCTACCGGCTCTTCAAACAGTAAGCCTTCCCCTTCACTGTTCTTTACTTCAACTGCAAAAAATAATCTGACTTTTCTGATGGCTCTAAAATTGCTCTGAATTCTGACCTTTTGTTGTGACGGTGAGCATGATAATATAGCTGCCTCAACATCACTCGCCGCAGAGTGCTTGGGCTTAGAAATACCTTACCCATGGCCTGAGAAAGCATGCCTTGCTGAATCAATTCTTTCTTACCCACCTCGCAAATCTTTCTCAAAGCCTCTCTAAATGTTGACGCTTTTTCCTGCCATATCAAACCCTAACTTATGCTATTAGGCCTAATATATGCACAAGGACAAAAAAAAACTACTGCCTACCAGAGCCACAGTGTTGGAAAGACGTAAGTGATGAGGAAAAAAAATATGAACATTATTACCCACCCCATGTGCAAAAGGGGAGAATAAAATTCACATGGGGCCTGGGTTCACCATTAGCCGGAAGCCCTTTGGACGTAACCCCCGGGAACACCATTGCACTATGACACAAAGGTGACCAGTTGTGCATTTTATTTTATTTTACCTGAGGTACACCTTCAATACAACTTCAGTGAGAAAGAAGAGGCTAAGGTAATCTTTGTAGAATCCTTATCCTTCCTTTTAACAAATCACACCAATCTAATGTACTGAGGTGAAATATTACTAAGGGATTACACACAACCAAATGAGTGGAAAAGTTTAGATTTACATAACTTAGCCCATTTATCCTCTGACTTTGTTACAAAGACAATGTTATGCCATGCTTCTCTCTGGAACCCGGTTTGCCAAGTTTACTGATAGTCTTTGATATCCTGGGTTCCCAAACACCAGACAGCCCCCCTCTTTGACTTAATTTGAGGGCAGATGTTCTCTTCTCTGCCTAGAAAGTATGATCATTCTCTTATTATTCTTATCAATCAAAGGTGTTCCCCTCTTTTTAGTATTGTAATAGGACCAGTAGTGGGTGAGGCACCCTTATTCAACTACAAAATTTCCCCTGCAGCCTGCCTTGATAATTTTTCTCTTATCAGGTGATTACAAAAATACGATAACCCTAATATAAATTAGAACTTTGGAATGTTGGGTGCTCCATTTAAAACCATTGTGGACTCTGGTTTTATTATAGTAAGTACCTAGCACATTTTTAGAGTGTGCAAATGCACTAAGGTGTCTATTCGCTAGCGTTCCCAGTAGAATCTGCCAAAAGACAAGTCCCTATTTAAAAGTTACAGAAAACAACCAGGTTTTCAGCATTTTCCTAAACAGAGATAAACCTGCTAGAGAGCTTAGATCCCAAGGCAGAGAGTTCCAGAGTATGGACGCACAGCAGGTGAAACATCTGCCTCCCCATCTGGCTTTATTTATTTTGGGGACCTCTATAAGTTTGGCAGAACTGTTCTGAGAAAACGACCTGGTGTGTACCACCCAAAAGCTTTGCAGAAATATTCTGGACAGTCCCATGAAGAGCCTTGTGCACAAGGCATATTACTTTGATTCTGATCCTTTCCTTCACCTGTTGCCAATTGAGACTGCTAATGACCTGCAAGACTGGTAAGAATTTGGAGATTTTCAACAGTGTCCTAGCGGCTGCATTTTGGAGCAGTTGAGGTTTTTTTTAGCAAGCGTTTCTGAGTGCCCAGATAGAGAGCATTACAGTAATCTAATTTTGAGGTAATCAGTGCCACAATGACAGTTTTTTGTAGCTGTTGGGGCATGAAAGGAAGAATGTTTAGTAAGGTTCCAAGAAGATAAAAACTGGAAAAGGTTATCTGAATTATATGTTCACAAAAGGACAGTTTATAATCAAAGATGGCTCCTAGATTTCTCACTTTTTGTACTGGGGCATGAAGGGCACTCAGGTTGGATGACTACCAAGTAGTGTTCAAGAAAGTTGCCCTTGCCGAAGAGTAATACTTCAGTTTTATCACAGTTTAATTTCAAACAGTTTTCCTGCATCCAACTGACTGACTGTTCCATACATTCCTTAAAGGTTTTGGCTACTTCTTAAGTCTTAGATGATAGTGGTACAACAATTTGTGTAACATCTGCATAGGAAATAACTGAGAAACCATAACTATGAATAAAATTGGCCAGAGAGGAGACATAAATATTAAACAGGGTTGGGCTCAGTGAAGAGCCCCGAGGCACCCCACAAGAGAGAGAAAATGATTTGGATACAGAATTGCCAGAGGTCACTGTTTGCACTCTACCTTGTTAGAAAGAGGTCAGCAAAGCAAGTGCTTCATCTCTAAAGCCAATTGCTTCTATCCTATTGACAAGAAGTGAATAGCCACAGTTTTGGAGGCAGTGGAAAGATCTAAAAGACTCAACTCTGCCTTCCCACCACTGTCCACCATCTTTCTTATTTCCTCATTGGCTACAAGTAGTGTGGACTCCGTACAGTGATTTGGTCTGAACCCGTATTGTGATGAGCCCAAAAGCAAATTGTGATCTAGAAAGGCCATAGTTTCCCCATTCACAGCTCTTTCTAGTATTTTAGCAGTGGGGCAATAGCTTTTCACATCTTGTGGGAAGAAGGGGCAAAACCAATTTTTTCCATAAAGTATTTAGATTTGACAAAAGTGATGAAGCCTTTATATTCCTTGGGAAGTTCTTTATATTTTGATTTTTCATGTGGACTGCACTCCCTCCTCCACCAATGTTCTTGGTGTCTGCATTCTCATAATAGCTGGTAGAAGCCCAGGGCTCCAACATTCGGACCATTCTAATAGCTTTATAGCTCTCCGCAGCTGGGCTAATCTGGCATTAAAGTCCTGCTCCCTTGTTAAAGACCTTCCCCTTCGGCTCAGGCCTTTAACCCTGGAGCGGACCTTTAATGGCTGGTATAGCCCACTATGGCGGCAATAAGGCTATAGTGGTAGATAGCTTTAAATAAAATTTTATGCAAATTGATACACGTATGGCCATTTCCCTTTACTCAGTGTTTAACTGTCATATTTCACATTTGGTTAGGTCTAACACACAATCCACATAATCTGTATGGCCAAATTATCCTGTATGTTATATAGGTAGGCTTGAAATTTGCAGCAAAGTGGACAAGTCTTTGTTCATCTAACAAACTATTTAGAGAAGACTGAGCAGCTGCTACATTATTAGATCTGGCCTCTTTTTCTTCTTCTTGGGTAAACCGTGATTAAAAAATGTAGTACGTTATAACAAGGAAAAAGCAAGGTCAGAGATATAAGAAGGTGAGCACAGCAACAAGTGTTTATCTTCTTTTGAATTGTTTATGTCATATCTTTTGACTTTATCAATACTAAAGTCATAATTTCAGGGAGGAATGCCAGTTTGACCCCTACAGGACCACAAGTACACCGCTTATCATTGAAACTGCATAGTAACTATTTTGTTGTCAATTGATGCTGCAGAGGAAGCCAAATGTCTTCATAATTAATATGAGCTTGTGTTTGACTGTGCTCAGCACCAGCACTTAATTCTAACACCATCATTTATGACAGTCCACCACATTGTTGGATAGCTATTTTAGCCATATTTTAGATACGTTATTTTAGTAAAGTAGGTCTGCCGTTGTGCATTTTAGCCCAGCTACATTTTATTCAGCATCACTTTATTTTTCTAGCATTAGCCACATTTGCGGTGTTTTTTTATTTTCTCTATCTAGTTGTTCTTTTGCCTAGGAAAGCATCCCATTCTTAGCACTGCATTCATTTCACTTTGTGCTTTCCTCAAGGCTGCAGTCAGATAGGGTTGCCAGCAAAAGTGGTAGCAGTGTCTCCAACATTCACAGATACATACACATCCTTACATGGGGACTTTTTCTTAAAATATCAATTGTTTTATTATAAAAACACTTCTCTGTCTCATATATGTTAGAGGGAGATTCCGCCAGATGACCACAACTGCATGCTGATTGCTGAATGTCTTCTTTCTAGACAACAGGCTTCCTTGCTCAGTTATGAGGGATGATGTCTTCCCAGGGGGGAAAACTGAAGAGCGAATTAGGGCTTCTCATGCTGTGCTCTAACATAGCTTAGGTAGGAAACAAATATCTTATTCCTATTGACAGTATGGTGAGACTGTTTTTGTGTTTCACTCTCCTTGTCACAATTTTGCTTCTAGTGTGTTTTATTATCCTAGCTATTGCAATACATACTATATTATCTAAGATGCAGTTACTTCAACAAACCTTACTGAACTATACTCTGCTTATTTTTGTCTTTGCCTTTGTAAGACTAATGTTACTGAGGGATGAGATCTGATCGACCACGATTCCCCTGAGGAGTCCTCACACTCATGTGCCCGGTTGCGGATTAGGGCATTTCACGCTGTGCTCTAACATAGTTTAGGTAATAAATAGATTATTCCTAGTGACAATATGGTGGGACTGTTTTTGTGACTCACTCTCCTTGTCACAATTTTGCTCCTAGTGTGTTTTGTAATCCTAAGTATTGCAATTACTTCAATGAACCTTATTGAACTATACTCTTCTGCTTGCCTTTGTGAGACTAATGTAACTGAGAGAAAGGGATGAGATCTGACCAACCACGATTCCCCTGAGGAGTCCTCTCTGTCATGCGCCCGGTTGCCACAATCATCCCCGTGCTTGGGTGGAGATGAGGCATTGCTAGTTGGCCAGAAAAAAATGGATTATGTCGACAGGCATCATGTGGTGTAGGATAATACTCAGGGCCTTATTTATACTTTTTGGTGCAAAACTGCTTTAGTGCAGGGGACCTGTGGGCCTATTTCTATTGTGAACACCATGGAATAAGCCCACAGATGCCCTCCCCAGTCCCCAGGGGCACCCCCACGCACACCACAGGGACTGTGGAGGATGGGGGACCCCATCCCAGGTAAGTACAGGTAAGATTGCATTTTATTTTTGAAAGTGCCATATGGGGCCCTGAAATGGGCCCCCATACATGGCACAGGGTGCAATGGCCATGCCCAGGGGACCCTTGTCCTCTGTGCTGGCCATTGGGGTGGTGGGCGTGACTCCTGCCTTTTCTATAGCAGGAGTCATGTGGCATGGTAGGTTTAACACCATAAAATGACGCTAATCTGGTTAGAGTCATTTTGTTTTTTACTCGAACCTGCCTAAAGTCATTTTTTGGTGCTAAACCCTCTTCTTCTATACTGCCAGACCCACCCTACTAAAGTTTTTTTTTTTTTACTCTACCCTACCCTTTGCACCGGCTTGCACCATTCCATAAATATGGTGCCCGGTTGGTGCACAGAAATGGTGCAAGCCGGTACTAAACTTTTTGCTGCAAAACTGAGTTAGTGCAGTTTTGCAGCAAAAAGTATAAATAAGGGCCAATATTTTGTAAGTTTGCACCACTTTTGTGTCAAAAAATGACGTTAATGCGGCGCAAAAAAAGTATAAATCAGGGCCTTGGTCCTAGACGGGTCTAGCACCAAAGTATAAATATGGAGTTAGTTTTGCACCGAATTAGAGTAAAAAAAATGACACTAATTCGGTGCAAACAGAGTATAAATATGCTGCAAAGTATAAATATGCCCCTAAATATGGTGTTAAGGCCATAGAGTCATTTTTTGCACGGGAACGCCTACCTTGCATCTCATTAAGGCAAGGTAGGTCTACACTTCCAGAAAATGACTGTAACTCCATAAATTTGGCGCTAGACGGGTCTAGCCCCAAAGTATAAATATAGAGTTAGTTTTGCACCGAATTAGAGTAAAAAAAAATGACGCTAATTCGGTGCAAACAGAGTATAAATATGCCCCTTTGTTTTTTACTCTAACCTGCCTAAAGTCATTTTTTGGTGCTAAACCCTCTTCTTCTATACTGCCAGCCCCACCCGACTAAAGTCTTTTTTTTTTTTACTCTAGCCTACCCTTTGCACCGGCTTGCACCATTCCATAAATATGGTGCCCGGCTGGTGCACAGAAATGGTGCAAGCCGGTGCTAAACTTTTTGGTGCAAAACTGAGTTAGTGCAGTTTTGCAGCAAAAAGTATAATTAAGGGCCAATATTTTGTACGTTTGCGCCACTTTTGTGTCAAACAGTGACGTTAATGCGGGGCAAAAAAATATAAATCAGGGCCTTGGTCCTAGACGGGTCTAGCACCAAAGTATAAATATGGAGTTAGTTTTGCACCGAATTAGAGTAAAAAAAATGACACTAATTCGGTGCAAACAGAGTATAAATATGCCGCAAAGTATAAATATGCCCGTAAATATGGCATTAAGGCCATAGAGTCATTTTTTGCACTGGAACGCCTAACTTGCATCTCATTAAGGCAAGGTAGGTCTACACTTCCAGAAAATGACTGTAACTCCATAAATTTGGCGCTAGATGGGTCTAGCACCAAAGTATAAATATGGAGTTAGTTTTGCACCGAATTAGAGTAAAAAGAAATGACGCTAATTCGGTGCAAACAGAGTATAAATATGCCCCTCAGTATCTCACAATTCAGGTGATTCTGCCTCTCAAATTCAGTAGTCTCATTAGGATCATGAGAACCTACGTGACAACATCGTGCCACAATTTCTCTTACTTTGATCTGAGTACACCAACAAAGTGTTTAATACTATGTACATTAAAAAAGAAAATCAAAAGCACCTGCTACCCAGACCATTCTTATAGCTTTGGGTGAACTGAAATAATCTGAAATAATCTGAACTGTCACACGTGTAGGAGTGTGATGGTTAGTAATTATGTTGGCACTGGCATTGCAGCTATGGGTGGTGCAAGCTCCAGTGGCCTACTATGAAGGGTCCTGGCACTTATTTATTTGAAAATAAAGCACTGGTTTGAGTATAATAACTTATATTTCGAGATTGCTAAATTGCAGCATTGATGGTGACATGTAAGGTGTGGCACAGTTTTCATTAATAATAAAATTGGATTGAAAGGATGGAAAACCGCTGGGGTTAGTGTCTGCAGAGATTGCTATATGATAATAATGACTAAAGAGGGCATCTAGAGACATATGAATTAAAACTGGCGGCAAGGAGTTCGGGCAACCAGGAGTTTGACAAAGACATATTAGAGGAAAAACCTCAGCCCCCAAAAGTCTCTTTCAGTGGGACCTGCTTCATGATTCATTGCAACTGGATTGCTGTGGTCTACTTTGCCCACAGCATTTACATTCAACAGTGATTTTTTCTGACCTTGAGAAGCCATCACATCATCTCAGACATTAAAAACTTCCACAGTGGGAGCTATACTAAGCAAACTGGCCTCTGCCACTATTATTGCACACTCTCTACCTGAGGTTGCTACCAGATGTCATTAGGGCAAAGATAATCCATAAACACTGTTCTTTACACTGTATACTTTGATAAACCTTTTATTATAGCTTGAGAAAGACTAAGAACAGAGTTCCACTTGGTCTTGGAGTGAACTACTATATTAAAAGACAAATATACAAGGCTTTAAGGCCCATATTTATACTTTTTTTGCACTGTGTTTGCGTCATTTTTTGATGCAAAAGCAGAGCAAACTTACAAAATATAATTGTATTTTGTAAATTTGCGCTGCTTTTGCATAAAAAAATTACTCAAATGCCGTGCAAAAAAAATTAAAAATACTGGCCTAAGAGGGATAAAAAAGTGGAGGGTCTTTAAAAGGGGTGTGGCCTATACAACCAGGGCGTGGCTCAACCACAATAACTACATTTCTGTGGTTCCTTTAATGTGCCACTCGAGCGGGAATGCAAGATTAAGGTGGTCATTATGAGATTGGCGGTGACTGTTAAAGTGGCGGTAATACCGCCAACAGGGTGTTAACACCACGCACCATGGCGGTAACCATCAACAGCCAGGCGAAAGACAAGGTACTACCCACCATATTATGACACTGCGAACCGCCACAATTTCCGGGACGGTATCAACGTGATCAAAAGCCTGGTGGAAACACATCACAGAAGACAAAAGACTCACCAACAGAGACACAGAGAAGATCAACGCTGCCATGGAACTGGAACTTCAAGTCTTCCCGATGCTCTTCTACGCCATGCTCCACCTGGAACGTCAACGCCGACGAAGACATCGACGGTGAGTACAGCCACCTACCACACAAGGGAGGGAGGGAGGAAAAGGAGAGTGACACACCAGACACACACACACACCATCCACACAACCAGCTGCAGATGTAAACCAATGTCACAGGCCACACGGCATAATAATACAAGGACTACAGGTCAGCAGTACTGAAATTGTAATAGCAAGGCAACAGCCACCATGTGAACCAATTTTAGAACAAAGACACATGAACAATTGTCCAGAAAGGGCCAATGCCCAGTCCAAAGTACATAAGGCCCACATGGCCATAGGGCACAGTCCAAGCCCCAACTTGATCTTGACTAACTCCGCACAAAATTGTGCAGGGGCAACATCTCGGAAGTGGACAGGTGCCTCAGGGGGAAGGGGTTGGGGGCACCTCAGCTGAAGTCGAGAACTTGCCCACTGCTTCTGGAGGGGGCTCCATGCCCATTTTCCAATGCTGGGGCGTGCAAGGTCACAGTCTCTGAGGTGGGGAACTTACCCACTGCTTCTGGAGGGGGCTCCATGCCCATTTCCTAATGCTGGGGAGTGGAAGGTCACAGTCTCTGAGGTGGAGAACATACCCACTGCTTCTGGAGGAGGCTCCTAATGCAACAGTCCCTGGAGGGTGGCCTACATGCCCTCTGCTGGAGGTGAGGGCTGCATTGTCTCTGCTGGGGGAGGTGTCTCTGGGGCAGCCTCTGCTGGAAGAGAGGGCTGCATTGTCTCAGCTGGAGGGGTGTCTCCTGGGCAGCCTCTGCTGGAGGCGAGGACTGCATTGTCTCAGCTAGGGGAGGTGTCTCCTGGCCAGCCTCTGCTGGAGGTGAGGGCTGCATTGTCTCTGCTGGTGGAGGTGTCTCCTGGTCAGCCTCTGCTGGAGGTAAGGGCTGCATTGTCTCTGCTAGGGGTGGTGTCTCCTGGGCAGCCTCTGCTGGAGGTGAGGGCTGCTGTGTCCCAGCTGGGGGAGGTGTGTCCTGGGCAGCCTCTTCTGCAGGTGAGGGCTGCTGTGTCCTAGCTAGAGGTGAGGGGTTCTTGCCTGTCATTGGTGGTTGAGTGGGAATTTTTTCTGTCATTGGTGGTTGAGTGGGAACCTCTTCTGTCATTGGTGGTTTAGTGGGAGCCTCTTCTGTCATTGGTGGTTGAGTGGGAACCTCTTCTGCCATTGATGTTTGAGTGGGAACCCTACCCCTCCTGGCTGGTGGAGTGGGATCCTTCCCTTTCATGGCTGGTGGAGTGGGATCCTTCACTGTCTTGCCTCCACGACTAGGAGGTGCCTCCACTGTCCCCGTGGACTGTTTGGCTGAGGTGCTGGGCTGGGTCATTGGAACCCTGCTCTTATGGGCAGGACGGGGTGGAAGAAGTCAAGTTAGACAAGGAAAAGCTTCTTAGGGACGGTGGGGTGGGATGAGGGAGGAGGGATGGGAGTGGAGGTTGAGGGAGTGGTTGTTGGAGGAATATGTCTGCTGGACTTGGGTGCAGGTGCATGGGCAGTGTTCTAATGTAAGTTGGATGGCTGTTGGGTGTCTGAGTGCCTGCGTTTGTGTCCTTTGGGTGGGAACAGACAGGGTGGGAGAGGACACAAGGGATGCGTGGATGGATGTTGTGGAGGTGTCTGCTAGTGAGGTGTGTGCTGCTTGGTTTGGTGATGCTGGTGGTGGCTGGTGAAGCAGTGCATGCAGGTGTGAGTGTGGACATGACTGTGAGGTAGGTGGAGGAGGAGCAGGGGGAGACAGTGGAGGCAGTGGGTGTGGATGTATGTGCAACTGTCTGTTGTTTGTGTGAGTGCTTGTGGACTGAGGTGTGGTGCCTGTGTGTGACTGTGCCACTCTTGTGTGATGTCTTGTGCACATGCTCATCTGTATGTGTGCATGGGATGGGTTGGGGTTGAGGAGACTGGGAAGTGGTAGTTGAAGGGGGGACGGTAGGAACAGGGACAATGGCTGCCATCAGAGAGGAGGCTAGAGCCTGAATTGATCTCTGTTGGGCCGCCAATCCACCATGGGTGCCCTCCAGGAATGCATTCCATGGCTGCATACATGATGCCAGCCCCTGGATGGCATTCACAATGGTTGACTGCCCTACAGAGATGGATTTCAGGAGGTAAATAGCCTCCTCACTCAGGGCAGCAGGGCTCACTGGGGCAGGGCCTGAGGTGCCTGGGGTGAAGGAGAAGCCCACCCTCCTGGGTGAGTGGGCACGGGCAACTCGCTGAGGGGCTACTGGTAGGGGGGTTCTGGTAAGCGGGGTGGCGGCTGTACCTGCAGCTGGGGTGGCCACAGTTGTGTCCACCACCACCAGGGACCTTCCATTGGAGGAAGAATCTGAGTAAGTGTTGTCACCTCCTGTCCCCGCAGTGGTGCTCCCCTCACCCTCCATCCCACTGGTTCCCTCTGGTGGACTCTGCCTCCTGGTTCCTGTGGGATGCAGCTCCCTCTGTTGCCAGTGCACCTGCTCCTCTGCCAGATGATGCTAATGCATGAATAAACAGGATGACAGCAGGAGAAAGGGGGAGGGAGATTAAGGGAGCACTGGGTCAATTACAGCATCAAGACCACAGTTGGCATTGTAGGAGGCTGGCCTGGCTTGTAGTGGGTACCAAGGGGTACTTACACTCTGTACCAGGTCCAGTTATCCCTTATTAGTGTAGAAGAGGTGTTCCTAGAAGCTTGGGCTGATAGAAGGTAGCTATAGCAGAGCAGCTTAGGCTGAACTAGGAGACATGCAAAGCTCCTACTATACCATTGGTGTCATATGCACAATATCATAAGAAAACACAATACACAGATATACTAAAAATAAAGGTACTTTATTTTTATGACAATATGCCAAAAGTATCTCAGTGAGTACCCTCAGTATGAGGATGCCAAATATACACAAGATATATGTACACAATACCAAAAATATGCAGTAATAGCAAAAGGAAGTAATGCAAGCAGTGTAAAGTTACAATAGATTGCAATAGGAGCACATAGGAATAGGGGCAACACAAACCATATACTCCAAAAGTGGAATGCGAACCACGAATGGACCCTAAACCTATGTGAGCTTGTAGAGGGTCGCTGGGACTGTAAGAAACCAGTGAGGGTTAGAAAAATAGCCCACCCCAAGACCCTGAAAGGTAGGTGTAAAGTGCATCTACAACCCCCAGAGAGCACAGAAGTCGTGATAGGGGGATTCTGCAAGGAAAACCAACACAAGCAAAGCAACAACAGTGGATTTCCGGACCTGAGTGCCTGTAAGACAAGGGGGCCAAGTCCAAGAGTCGCGACAGTGTCGAGAGTGGGCAGATGCCCAGGAAATGCCAGCTGAGGGTGCAAGGAAGCTGCCACCGGATGGAAGAAGCTTTGTGTTCTGCAAGAACGAAGAGGACTAGGAACTTTCCCTTTGGAGGATAGATGTCCCACGTCGTGAAGAAGCTTGCAGAGGTGTTCCCATGCAGAAAGACCGCAAACAAGCCTTGCTAGCTGCAAGGGTCGAGGTTAGGGTTTTTGGAAGCTGCTGTGGCCCAGGAGGGACCAGGATATCGCCACTTGGATGAGGAGACAGAGGGGGTGCCCAGCAAGTCAGGGAGCCCTCACAGAAGCAGGCAGCACCCGCAGAAGTACCAGAACAGGCACTTAGAAGAGGAGTGTACTGGAGTCCACCCGAAGTCAGAAAAGGGAGTCCCACGACGCCGGAGGACAACTCAGAAGGTTGTGCACTGCAGGTTAGAGTGTGGGGGACCCAGGCTTGGCTGTGCACGAAGGAAATCCTGGAAGAGTGCACAGGAGCCGGAGCAGCTGCAAATCACACAGTACCCAGCAATGCAGTCTAGCGTGGGGAGGCAAGGACTTACCTCCACCAAACTTGGACTGAGGAGTCACTGGACTGTGGGAGTCACTTGGACAGAGTTGCTGAGTTCCAGGGACCACGCTCGTCGTGCTGAGAGGGGACCCAGAGGACCGGTGATGCAGTCTTTTGTTGCCTGCGGTTGCAGGGGGAAGATTCCGTCGACCCACAGGAGATTTCTTCAGAGCTCCTGGAGCAAGAAGGAGGCAGGCTACCCCCAGAGCATGCACCACCAGCAAACAGTCGAGAAAGCCGGCAGGATGAAGCGATACAAGGTTGCAGTAGTCGTCTTTGCTACTTTGTTGCGGTTTTGCAGGCGTCCTGAGCAGTCAGCGGCCGATCCTTTGGCAGAAGGCGAAGAGAGAGATGCAGAGGAACTCTGGTGAGCTCTTGCATTTGGTATCTGAAGAATTCCCCAAAGCAGAGACCCTAAATAGCCAGAAAAGGAGGTTTGGCTACCTAGGAAGGAGGATAGGCTAGTAAGAAAGGTAAGAGCCTATCAGAAGGAGTCTCTGACATCACCTGCTGGCCCTGGCCACTCAGAGCAGTCCAGTGTGCCAGCACACCTCTGAATCCAAGATGGCAGAGGTCTGGGGCATGCTGGAGGAGCTCTGAGCACCTCCCCGGGGAGGTGCAGGTCAGGGGAGTGGTCACTCCCCTTTCCTTTGTCCAGTTTCGCGCCAGAGCAGGGCTGGGGGATCCCTGAACCGGTGTAGACTGGCTTATGCAGAGATGGGCACCATCTGTGCCCATCAAAGCATTTCCAGAGGCTGGGGGAGGTTACTCCTCCCCAGCCCTGACAACTTTTTCCAAAGGGAGAGGGTGTAACACCCTCTCTCTGAGGAAGTCATTTGTTCTGCCTTCCTGGGCCAGGCCTGGCTGGACCCCAGGAGGGCAGAAACCTGTCTGAGGGGTTGGCAGCAGCTGCAGTGAAACCCCGGGAAAGTCAGTTTGGCAGTACCCGGGTCTGTGCTAGAGACTCAGGGGATCATGGAATTGTCTCCCCAATGCCAGAATGACAATTCCATGATCTTAGACATGTTACATGGCCATGTTCGGAGTTACCATTGTGACGCTATACATAGGTAGTGACCTATGTATAGGGCACGAGTGAAATGGTGTTCCCCGCACTCACAAGGTCTGGGGAATTTGCCCTGAACGATGTGGGGGCACCTTGGCTAGTGCCAGGGTGCCCACACACTAAGTAACTTTGCACCCAACCTTCACCAGGTGAAGGTTAGACATATAGGTGACTTATAAGTTACTTATGTGCAGTGGTAAATGGCTGTGAAATAACGTGGACGTTATTTCACTCAGGCTGCACTGGCAGGCCTGTGTAAGAATAGTCAGATCTCCCTATGGGTGGCAAAAGAAATGCTGCAGCCCATAGGGATCTCCTGGAACCCCAATACCCTGGGTACCTCAGTACCATATACTAGGGAATTATAAGGATGTTCCCGTATGCCAATGTGAATTGGTGAGATGGGTCACTAGCCTGTTAGTGACAATTTGGAAAGCAGAGAGAGCATAACCACTGAGGTTCTGGTTAGCAGAGCCTCAGTGAGACAGTTAGTCATCACACAGGGAACACATACAGGGCACACCTATGAGCACTGGGGCCCTGGCTGGCAGGGTCCCAGTGACACATACACTAAAACAACATATATACAGTGAAATATGGGGGTAACATGCCAGGCATACATAGTACAGTCACACACAGGGATCAGAATTGAGCACTATGCATTGCACTGGCATTGAATTGGCTAGATGCCACAGCAAGATGAGGGCCAAACACCGCCAACTGCACACCTCCTGGGATCCACAAAGCCCTGACTGACATGGAATGCAAACAAGCTAGGTTACCTGCATTTGCCATGCACCCATTTCCCATGAGCTGGATCACGTTGCATTGTCTGTCCTGGCATTAAGGGGCACCCACTAACTCACACCCACTACCCGGATCACATGCCACCTACCAATTATTGCAGTAATGCCCACTGTACTCACCCCCTTGTGGCTGCTGTAATGCCCTCAACCGCCCATCCAGCTCTAGGTAGGCCACCACCAGTATGCGGGCCATCAGGGGGGTCAGGTTCTAACGGGCACCCCTTCCTCGTTGGGAGGCCATCCCCAGCTGGGCCTCTGTGGTCTTCTGTGCCGAGCGTCTCAGGTCCTCCCACCGTTTGTGATGGGCGCTGACCTGCAGAGGTAATACAGACAGGAGGACAGTATTACACATACAATCCATCCTGTCACACATGTGGCCCACAAATCCCGTTTTCAACTCCATTGGCACACACATGTCGTCCGGCGCCCACCGTGTACACTATCACCAGACATCCCCCCAAATGACACGATGCCTGCACACACATCTCCATGTAACCTTCCCACACGCATCGTGCCCAAGGTGTACTCACCAGTTGGCTTGGAGGCCCATACAGCTGTCCCCTCTGGGGTAGGACCCCATCCATCAAGTGCTCCAACTCCATCAAAGTGAAGGCAGGGCCCTTTCCCTGGTCACACTGGCCATGGTAGGTTCCAGACACAGGTCACAGCAGCACACGCAGTGTAGGTGTTGTCCTGTGGAGAGTCAGGAATCAAGTGAGGATTCAGATGGAAAATGGCGGTCACGTCCATGGCAGAACAAGCCATAGGTGACAGTAAGTTGAGATGCAAAGGAAGTGAATGCCTTCACGCTACAGCTGCACAGAAAACATCAATAGTCAGAGTAATGGTCAGTTCCACTGTCTGACCTGTGTGTCATTGGAAATATTGTTGTATAGCTGATGCTCTGTTGTCCACATCCTCATCCTCTGTCTCCTCCTCCTCAATGTCCTCAGGGTCCACAGCTGCCACAGAGTCATCTCCAGTCCCCTCCACCTACAGAAAATGAACATGTCGTCTGAGGACCAGGTTGTGCAACATGCAGCATGCAGCTACTATCTGGCACACCTTCTCAGGTGAGTAGCACAAGGATCCACCTGTCTGATGCAGGCATCTGAACCTGGCCTTCAGGAGGCCAAAGGTCCTTCAGATTATTCTCATGTTTTGCCCATGTGCATCATTATAACACTTCTCAGCCCCTGTCCTGGCATTCCTCACAGTTGTCAGGAGGCATGATATGTTTGGGTAGCCAGAGTCACTTGCAAGTATTAAGGCACAAAGTTTAGCCTCACACAACGCTATGGGGATAACACTTGAAGGCATACACTGACATTCAGTGGGTGGGGACTCTGGCTCACCTATTAGCCACACCCTGTTCCTCTGTAGTTGGGACATCACACTTGGAATGCTGCTATTCCTCAGAACAAAGGCATCATGCACTGACCCAGGATACTTGGCAGTGACGTGGGAGATTTACTGGTCCGCCAGGCACACCATTTGCACATTGAGTGAGTGGAAACTCTTCCGATTCGTGAACACCTGTTCATTCTGGCAGGAGGGGAGACAAACTCAATATGTGTACTGTCAGTCGCCCCAATAACATTGGGTATATGTCCCATTGCATAAAATTCCGCTTTCACAGTGGCCACATCTTCCACTCAGGGGAAAGAAATGTAGCTGCACATGTGTTTCACCAAGGCAGACAATCCCCTTGCCAGTACGATAGAGAACATTGGCTGTGACATTCCTGCTGCCAAGCCCACTGTCACTTGGAAAAAAACAGTTGCCAGGAAATGGAGCACTGATAGAACCTGCAAAAGAAGGGGGGATCCCAGTGGGAAGACGGATAGCTGATATCAGGTCAGGCTCCAATTGGGCACACCGCTCTGTGATTGTGGCCCATTCCAGTCTACAGATGAGTATAATGTGCTTGTCCTCGAGGGTAGCCAAGTCCACAAGGGGTCTGTACCCGGGGGTTGTCTCCTCCTCCTATTCATCCGCAGTGGTAGGTATCTAAGGGACACAAGAGTGCGTAGGCTGTCACAATTTGAAAAATGGAACCACCACCTCAGTGTGCATACAGCATTAATGTGATGGGACAGTGGGAATGGCAATGGATGTGCAATTGTCGGCAAAGATTCAGTTATAGAAGATCTGTATGTTGTCCACCACCATGAAATGGCGATCGCCTGTCCTGTATCTAAGGGCAGGTGAAAGTGAGGTAACTCTGCCAACATTGGGCGTTGTGGCGGAATGCAGTCTTGCACCGCTGTGCAATTTCTAATTGGCTAATATGGGGCTCTATGGAGTATAGCGGCCAATGAGGATCAGTGGCGGCAGTGACGGTGTACCCTGCCTTGGACGTGACCGCCATTTTCCATCTGAATCCTCACTTGATTCCTGACTCTCCACAGGACAACACCTACACTGCGTGTGCTGCTGTGACCTGTGTCTGGAAAATACCATGGCCCGTTTGACCGGGGAAAGGGTCCTGCCTTCACTTCGATGGAGTTGGAGCGCTTGGTGGATGTGGTCCTACTCCCAGTAAGGACAGCTGTTTGGGCCTCCAGAGCAACAGGTGAGTACTCCTTGGGCATGATGCATATGGGAAGGTTGCATGGAGATGTGTGTGCAGGCATCATGTCATTTGAGGTGGGGATGTCTTGTGGTGGTGTACATGGTGGACGCGGGCGATGTGTGCGCCAATGGAGTTGACAACGGGATTTGTGGGCCATATGTGTGACAGGCTGGATTGTATGTGTAATTCTGTCCTCCTGTCTGTATTATCTCTCCAGGTCAGCGCCCATCAAAAGAAGGGATTGTGGTGTGCCATCACCAAGTACGTGCGAACCCTGGGGGTCTACAGCAGGTGGAGCACCCACTGTAGGAAACGGTGGGATGACCTGAGATGCTCGGCACAGAAGACCACAGAGGCCCAGCTGGGCATAGCCTCCCAACGAGGAAGGGGTGCCCGTCAGAACCTGACATCCCTGATGGCCCACATACTGGCAGTGGCCTACCCAGAGCTGGATGGGCGCTTGAGGGCATCACAGCAGCCACAAAGGAGTGAGTACAGTGGGCATTACTACAATAATTGGTAGGTGGCATGGGATCCAGGTGGTGGGTGTGAGTTAGTGGGCGCCCCTTAATGCCAGGACAAACATTATAGCGTGATCCATCTCAAGGGAAATAGGTGTATAGCAAATGCAGGTAACCTAGCTCGGTTGCATTCCATGTCAGTCAGGGATTTGTGAGTCTCAGGAGGGGTGCAGTTGGCGGTGGTTGGCCCTCATCTTGCTGTGGCGTATAGCCAATTGAATGCAAGTACAATGCATAGTGCTCAATCCTAATCCCTGTGTCTGACTGTACTGTGTATGCCAACTGTGGTCTTGGTTATTTAATTGACCCAGTGCTCCCTTAATCTCCCTCCCCCTTTCTCCTTCTGTCATCCTGTTCATGTGTTCATTAGCATCATCTGGTGTAGAAGCAGGGGCACTGGCGACAAAGGGAGCTGCAGCCCACAGGACCCAGAAGACAGAGTCAACCAAAGCCGAGGGAACCAGTGGGCCTGAAGGTAAGGGGAGCACCGTGGCGGAGACAGGAGGTGACAACATTGACTCAGATTCCTCTTCCGATGGAAGCTCCCTGGTGGTGGCGGACACCTCTGTGACCACCACAGCTGCAGGTACAGCTGCCACCCCTGTACCAGCACCTCCCTCCCAGTAGTCCCTCAGCGAGTTGCCCATGCCCGCTCACCCAGGAAGGTGGGCATCTCCTTCACCCCAGGCATCTCAGGCCCTGCTGCAGTGAGCCCTGCTGCCCTGAGTGAGAAGGCTATTGACCTCCTTAGATCCATCTCTGTAGGGCAGTCAATCATTGTGAATGCCATCAAGGGGATGGCATCTCAGATGCAGCAATGCAATGCATTCCTGGAGGGTGGCCCAACAGAGATCGATTTAGGCTCTGGCCTCTTCTCTGATGGCAGCCATAGTCCCTGTTCCTACTGCCCCCCCTCCAACTACCACTTCCCAGTCTCCTCAACTCCAACCCATTCAATGCACGCATACAGACGTGCATGCATACAAGACATCACACAAGAGTGGCACCGTCAAACACAGGCACCACACTCCAGTCCACAAGCACTCACACAAACAACAGACAGTTGCACACACATCCACATCCACTGCCTCCACTGTGTCCCCCTCCTCCTCCTCCACCTACCTCACAGTCACGTCCACACTCACACCTACATACACTGGTTCAACAGCCACCACCATCATCCCCACACCAAGCAGCACACACACCTCACTAGCAGACACCTCCATAACATCCATCCACGTGTCCCCTGTGTCTTCTCCCACCTTGTCTGCCCTCCCCTCCTAAAGGACACAAATACAGGCACTCAGACACCCAACAGCCATCCAACTCACATCAGCACACTGTCCATGGACCTGCATCCAAGTCCAGCTGACGTACTCCTCCAACAACCACTCCCTCAACCACCACTCCCATCCCTCCTCCCTCATCCCACCCCACCCCACAGTCCCTAAGAAGCTTTTCCTTGCCCAACTTGACCTCTTCCCTCCCTCTCCCCTCCCGTCCTTCCTATAAGAGTAGGGTCCCAATGACCCATCCCAGCACCTCAGCCAAACAGTCCATGGGGACAGTGGAGGCAGGACAGTCCCAATGACCCAACTCCACCAGCCAGGAAAGGGAAGGATCCCACTCCACCAGCCAGGAAAGGGAAGAATCCCACTCCACCAGCCAGGAAAGGGAAGGACCCCACTTCACCAGCCAGGAAAGAGAAGAAGCCCTCACCTCCAGCTGAGACACAACAGCCCTCACCTCCTGCAGAGGCTAGCAGGTTACCAACACCACCACCACCAGTGGGCATGGGGCCCTCATACCCTGCTGAGACACAGCAGCCCTCACCTTCAGCAGATGGCATGTAGGCCACCCTCCAGGGACTGATGTACATGGAGCCCCTTCCAGAATCAGGGGGCAGGTTCCCCACCTCAGAGACTGTGACCTTTCACTCCCCAGCATAGAGAAATAGGCATGGAACCCCCTCCAGAACCAGTGGGCAAGTTCCCCACCTCAGAGACTGTGTCCTTGCACTCCCCAGCACAGAGAAATGGGTATGGAGCCCCCCCTCCAGAACCAGTGGGCAAGTTCCCCACCTCAGGGACTGTGACCTGACACTCCCCAGCACAGAGAAATGGGCATGGAGCCCCCTCCAGAACCTGTGGGCAAGTTCCCGACTTCAGCTGAGGTGCCCCCCACTCCTGTTCCCCCTGAGGTGCCTGTCCACTTCCGAGATGTTGCCCCTTCACAGTTTTTTACGGATTTAGTCAGAATCAAGTCAGGGCTTTTACTGTGCCCTGTGGGCTTTTTGTACTTTGGACTGGGCATTTGCCCCTTCTGGACAATTGTTCATATATATTTGCTCTCCAATTGGTTCATATGGTGGCTGTTGCCATGCAATTACAATCTCAGTACTGTCAACCTGTAGTCTGTGTTTTATTATGCCATGTGTCCTGTGCCATTGGTTTGTGTCTGCAGCTGGTTGTGTGTATTGTGTCTGTGTGAATGGTGTGTGTTGTGCGTGTGTGTGTGTCACTCTCCTTTTCCTCCCTCCCTCCCTTGTGCGCTAGGCGGCTGTACTCACCATCGTCGTCTTCGTCGGCATTGGTGTTCCAGGTGGAGCATGGGGTAAAAGAGCATCGGGAAGACTTGAAGTTCCGGTTCCATGGCAGTGTTGATCTTCTCTGTGTCTCTGTTGGTGTGTTTTTGGTCTGCTGTGTAATGTTTCCGCCAGGCTTTTGATGATGTTGGTACCGCCCCGGAAATCTTGGCAGTTTGCTGTGTCATGATATGGTGGGCGGTACCTTGTCTTTCGCTTGGCTGTTGATGGCTACCGCTGTGGTGCGTCATGTTAACGCCCTTGCGGTTGGTGTGGTACATTGGCTGTCTATGGGAGTTATCACTGCCATGGTCTTAATTTGGCAGCAATTACTTCCAGCCTGTTGGCGGTATTACCATCACTTTAACAGTCACCGCCAATGTCACAATGACCACCTATATTACAATGTAATGTAATACTGGATTCCTCACATAAAAGTAGTTACAGTAATAAAGTCAGACTGACAAGATCGTAAAGACGATACACATGGCCTTGACTAAAACCATATTTAGTACAGACGACGTTAGAATAAATGTTTTTAACAATTTTCTGAAGGAGAAAAGTTCTGTTTCTCTCTGTTTAGTAGCGGAAAGGAGTTCAATAGACAAGGAGCACCACCAGTCAAGGGTTGGTTATTTTTTTGGGGGTTGGGGTTTTTACAATTTGGGTTTCCAGCTGAATAGTGCTTTTGCTCTTAAATCCCCTTGGTCATCCAGAGATGGTGGGGCATTTTTCCAGGTAAGGTAGGGTGCTCAGATACAAAGCCTTGTAGATCTGATAGCAGATTTTAAATTTCATTTTAGCCAGGATTGGAAACCAATGTACTTCCTTTATCACCAGTGAGATATGGATAAATACTCAGGGCTAGATTTATCATATTGTTACGCTGCCCTGTCAGCACCCAACATAATGCAAGGGCAACACATCACCAAAGTCAGATTTACCAAGCCACGCAAAGCCACGATTCTTAGCTCTGTGGTTCTCACTGGCTTGATGAAGCATGGGTGTTTCCATGCATCCACCCATGGATTTTGGCGTATTCCCAGATTTACCATGAGTGGCAGACCTGGGAATGCATCAAAATGCTACATATTTATTTATTCAAAGTGTTTTAAAAAGCGCAAACATGACCAAAGAGCATCAGAGCAATGTATATAGAACTGAAAACAGAATCAAAGAATTGACAATAAAAACACCTAACATAAAACACAGAACATAAAACAACACTTGAGCAAGATATGGTATGTTGTATCAGAGCTGTGATTAAGCATCTTCCCTTCAGTTATGAAGTACTTGTGGGAGGTAGTTGCTTGTTTGCACGCAATGTGGCCTTTGTGAATTAAAGCCACACCACCTCCAGTTCCGTTAATCCTGCTATGTCTCACAATAGAATACATTTTGGGCACCATCAGGTCCTTAAGACGGGACAGGGGGCAGATTCAGAGAACCATGTTTCAGTTAGAAACATAAGATCTGGTACTTGGTCTTCTGCAATCACAGCGATCAAGAATGCATTAAATACAGCAGAAAGGTATTTCTATAGTTTACCTTACAGATTAAGGGGATGAGCCTTCAGTAGGGTGAAATATGTTTCAACCTGTTGTAAATTGAAAAGGCCACCAACCTTGGTGCCATGAAATTTTAGCGCACCCACTAGTTTTGGAGAGTTCTTAAAGATTTATATATTAATTTCATTTTCTAGGTTAGACTTCAAGTAGGTAGGTTTGGGGAGAGACAGTAATGTTCTAGCATAGATGTCCTGATGTAGTAGAAAAAGGAGAAAAAGGGTGAGATCAAATGTGTTAACTGATGCAACAGTCTGGTCAGATGGGTGTATTTTGAGCCCTCTAGTCCTAAACTGGATGGCGAGGGATTCAAAGAGGGCAATTTGTTTATAATAACATTTATCTTATAGGTAACATCCACAAATGCATCCTTTCACATTAGCATGACAGTTCATAGGTTCTGGTTGAGATCAATTAAGTTGAATGTTTGGAATTTGTGATGGAGTTCTTCTGAGGTTGAGATAGTATGCCTGTCACTTGAAGATTTGTAAAGTGTTTGTGCTAATTCTATTCTTGTTGTTTGTACTTGGAGCACCATAAGGAAGCACGATTTCCATTTATGGAGGAAGCTTAATATGGGGAGTGCTGCTGGAAAAGATGTTGGTGAGCATAGAGTTCAACAAGTTTGTAAATGTTTATTTTGAAAGCATTTTTATTAGTTTTTAACAAAAAACAGAGAAATGTATGCAATTACATCATCAATACCATGCTGCTATTCCAGTTTTTGTAGATCAGAATATTTCTGTTTGATATTAGTTTATGGCCTCTGTGTACCTTCTTATTGTACCATTCATTAGGCTAATTTATCAGAAACTAGTAGTTACATTAAATGCTTTGAAATCATCAAGGACCAAACATACCCTAGCAACACCATGATCATTCGTGCTTCCCTGGGAATCTGTGAGAAGTTTTCAAACCTTCCAGATGATAAGATAAAAAAGATAGAAAACTGCATCTCTAACAAACTGAATACAAACCTGACCACTAAAGATGACACACCCTCGGCTCATCCTCAATACAGGGGCACTGCCCTTGCATCAACCCACCCTCATCCAAAAACAATGCCCTGTGGATCGACTTTAAAACACTTAACAAAGATGATATCCAGACGTTCATAGCACTCCTCAAACCCACATCACAGTTCTCCACATCACACTTATCCACCCCTATACACATCATGGATGACACTCTCTAAATTCTAGACTGAAACAACCCCTGCCCTCTCATCCTCCTTGAACTATCCCCGGCTTTTGACACAGTCAACAATGCCATGTTTATAAAGACATTCAAGGACAGAATGAGGATGGCAGGAAATGTGCTCCATTGGTTCTCCTTGTATATAAAGAACAGCTCACAACTGATTAAACTGGAGGGCTCACAAGCAGCCCATCCTTGGTTAGGCTAGGACGACCTCAAGGCTTCACCCTCTCTCCACACTATTTAACCTAAAAATGGAACACTAACTGTGATTCTCCCCATGCTAAAATTGGGTCTCTAGTTAGCAGAGGTATGCACCTGTCAGGACAAGTAACAACACAACCTAAATGATCCTGTGCTTACCCTCCAGTAGCTTGGCTCAGAGCATTCAGTCTTAACTTAGAAGGCAATGGGTAAAGTATTTGTGTAGTATCTCATACAGTAACCCAGTAAAAACACCACAAAAAGACTCCACCCCAGGTTTGAAAAATAGATCATGAATTTATAATTAAAATAAGACCAGAATATCAAAAATCCAATTCGTAGATCATGAGATATGCAATTTTAAAGATTTAGGTGAAAAATGGCACATAGAAGTGCAACTGTGGTTATCTGGTCGTGCTGGACCTGGGACAAAGTCACAAATTCAGGCCCACTGTGATGGAGCGTGGCACATCTACAAGGACCCATTTGAGCCTGCTGAATACAGTACCTTAAATCCTGGCGCCTTCTGCACGGGGTTGCTTTGTGAGGCTTCGCGGCATCCGGTGTTTGTTCCCAGAAGCTGTGCAGCGAGGCTCTGCAAGCCTTGGCATCACTTTGCGTTGATCCTGGGGAGCTGTGCAACGAGGCTTTGCGGGGCTTGCCATTGCTTTGCATTGATCCTGGGGAGCTGTGCGGCGAGGCTTTGCAGTGCTTGGCATCTCTGTGCATCAGTTCTGATGGGTTGGTGAGGAGTTGTGGGATTTTGCGCCACCCGGTGTTGACTCCAGTGAGGCTGACAGCTGCGTGACGAGGCTTTGTGAGGCTTCGCCTTGCTTTATGGCAGTTCCGTTGAATACCACAGAAGGTAGAGCACCTTAGGCCTATTTACAAGGCAGGGCAGACCCACAGCTTGTAGAGTCCAGGTGCAGATGGTTCAAGTCTTTGATGTCACTGAGGCTCGGGAACAGGAGGCAAGCTAACTAGCCTTTGGAAATCACTTGTGGTGGGAAGGCAGAGTCCTTCCAGCATAGTCAGGGAGCAGTAGGCAGGAGGACAACAAGCAGAAAAGCAATCCTTCCAGAAAAGCAGCCCAATTGAGTCCTTTGAGCAGCACTGCAGTCCTTCTGACAGAGTCCAATTGTAGGTCCAGAAGTGTCTGATTTGAAGGGGTCAGAGCCCCAATACTTATACCTCGTGGTGGGTAGTGAACTCCGCTCCGCCAGTGGAGTTCACAGTTTTTGTCACTCCGAACTACGCTTTAAGTGCAGAGGTCGGCAAAAAACTCCACCGACTGCTGGTGCAAGCACACCTACAAGAAGTTCTGTGTTGTGCCAGTACCACTCCTAATGAAGGGATCACTGTCAGACACACTACAATACGCTGGTACAATGCTGGAAATATTTTGTGACTAACTGTGTGCTAGGCTTTAAGAGACATGTCCACAACGTCAATGGGTATCCAATCACGGCCTGTGTGGCTGTGATCTAGTTTGTCACTGTCTTCTCTTTTAGAGCGGAGGTATGGAGAGACAAAAACATCAAAGAAGCTATGGACACCAAAGAAGGAGACCGAGTGATTCCGAAGAGGCTACAATGGGTGGTAAGTTTGGTGCACAGCACTTTTTGATAGACCGATGTGTTAAGAGGCCGCTTGAAAGATGATTCTTAACCCTGTCTGACCTGTGCTTATTAAATGTATAAGATGACCGAACAAGTGGCGGTCATGCTGAAAAAAATACTGTAATGTAACCGTTAGTTTGCTCGGAAGTGCAGCAACTTTTTGTACAAAACATTCTCTGGATGCTGGGTGTGCATTGGGCACTCTCTCCCTCCACTCATGTTCATGTCAGCGTACTTGCCTAGAAACAGTGGAAGGGTGTAGTAATATGTGCACATCAGATGCCCTTGCTGAGGATCGCAGATTCAGGGCATAGTGCAGGGGAGGCCTGTTTCAAGGCCCCAGAGCAACAAGACTCCTCGGTGTGGCTTCTACAGGAAAGACCAAATCCAGACCGAGCCCCAGCAGCTGCAAAAATAAAGATTAAAATGGAGGCTTTCATTTAGTTAGGAGCAGCCGAGCAAAATTCCACCCGCACGCGGAACTCCACAGAATTCAACATATTTTTTCAGTAACTCTGTGGAATTCCACAGAGTGAAATTCCGTGAGCTTCGTCCAGCCCTACTTATACCCAAATGTGCCTTTGAAGTGGGGTAAACCTCAAACAGTGGTTTTGAAGTGCACCATTTCCCCTTTCATCCCAGTCCTCTTTCCCAGGAGAACTGTGGGGGGTTACCAGTCCTTTGTGTGGGATCAGGCCACTAGCCTTTGAAGTGTAAGTGAGAGCCCCTCCACACTTTCTGCCTAGGAAGATCCATCAGTATGCAGATAAATGCAGCTGCAGCTGAGTGTCCTGTGTTTATGGCTGTCTCGATGGAATGCACAAGGGGAGCTGTCACCCAGCACAGACCAGCCATGGATTGGAGACAGGCTGAAAGGCGCAGAGAGCAGTAGGAGCAGAGAAATGTTTACTTTCTAAAAGTGGCATTTCCAAAATAGTAATGTTAAATCCAACTTTACCAATAAGCAGGATTTCTCACTACCATTCCAAACATACCAATCATGCCAATGCCACTCCTTTTGGATCAGAAATTACCACTTAAAAGTATATAAGGGAATTTCCAATGCTAACCTCTGAGAGGAGCAGCCCTCACAATAGTGAAAAACAAAACAGGGTGTTTGTCACTACAGGACAGGTAAAACATAAAGGTACATGTCCAACCATTTACTTACATAGGACCCTGTCCTATGGGCTGCCCCAGAGTCTACCGTAGGGGGGCCTATATGTAATAAAAGGGGAGTTTAAGGCTTGGCAGGTAGTCCACATGTAGTGCTCTCTTCCAACGGAGTCTTCTCAAGAAGATCAAACTGTTTATTACTCCACAAGAATGTAGCGCAATCATGGTACTATCCAGACTGGACTACTGTGCCACGCTCAGTGGAACCCTGAGATCGTACCTTGCTCTTCCCAAGGCAACCCTCAATTCAGTTGTGAGACTGGAAACAGGCATGAAACATTTTGATCACATTACTCCCTGTCTCTAATAGCTGCAGTGGCTCCCCATAAAAGCTAAAAGCATGCTCAAGGGAGCCTGTTTGACGCACAAAGCAATACACTTTAGCAACTCAAACTCCGTAGCACATAGTCTCACCATATCTGGAGAAAACTGCTGCCCACGCAGCCCCAGCTCCCTCCTACTGGAGCCTCTGAAACTCAAGAAAAGCAGGATCTATGCTTCAATTTTCTTTGGAAGAGCCCCTAGAATCTGGAACTCCCTTACGCCCGAGAATCACGCCAACCCATGTCTGCCACCTTCATGAACGAGGAGAAAACATTTTTGATGGACAGATTCTTTCTACTGTGAACCGCCTTAGAGTAGGAGATAATTTCCTAGCCGGCCAGTCACCTGGAGATCTCTGGTAAATACAGAAAGACTGTTTCCGGGATGATCTACACAAGCCCACGCAAACAGGTGGAATGTTGTGACGTTCGGTCCCCCACAGCAATTTGTGCTTGCAAACTTAGATCCTGATCAGTATCACATTGTTGGCAGTTATGAACATACTAACATCAACTCTACTTTATCACACTACTGCTAGACACACTATGTTAATTCAATTATTGCTTGCACATTGTTCTGATACCCCTGGATCACGTTCACACTTTGGAAAACAGTTTAAATAGAGAACATAGATTAAAATAAAATAAAACTCGTGCCTGCGCTGCTCTAGGCTAATAGCAATTTTTAGTTAAACACGGTGTGACCTTGATACTAGGGGACTTCTAGAAGATAGAGCCAAACATTGGCATGCCAGTAAGTACATTACCCCGGGGACTGAGATACTCAGCTCCACACTGTCTGAAGTGGGACCTTCATTCCTTCCACGTATCCACATACCTCTAGGCATTTCATCCCAAATATTGACTTCTAACCCTTTTCTGTAACGGATCTGCAATCCGCATTTCTCAGTTCTCTTCAGTACCTTTAGAGTCAACCATATACTTGAAAGATAGTAGGAACTCCTCCCACCCTTGGGTGTACTCTCAATTGCCTAGTCCCATGCATTTTTCCATATGCCTTTTTTCCAATTCTATCTCTGCTCAATATGTTACTAACCTGACACAAGGGGACCTCCAAGCCGTTGCTATGCCTATTTTAGCTAACACAATTGAGAGGTCAAAAATTTGTTGTCCATTTTCTTCTTACTTGGGCAAGTAAACAGCCCCAAAGGGCAACTCTCGATGGTCAGAAAGTCTGTCCTCCTCAATGACTGCTCGACACTGCATATAATTGTACTCCAGTGTCCTGTTACCACAAGACAGGGCCGCTTCAAATGATGATATCCAGCCTCTCGCATGCCACACCTAGGTAAGTATTGACTGTTGGGTAAATAGGTTTTAGGGCCTGATTTAGATTTCGGCAGATAGGTGAGTCCGTCACGACCGTGACGGATATTCCGCTCGCCAAAATATAAATCCCATGGGAAATAATGTGATTTATATTTCGGTGTACAGGATATCCGTCACCGTTGTCACTGAGTAACCCCTCTGCCGAATTCTAAATCAGTCCTTGTATCTCTTAGGAGAGAGATACGCCCTGTACAGGAAGTGAAATTGCTGGAATTTAAATGCAACATTTCTGGATACTTGGCTTGACCCAGGTTTCATGCCCATCTGTCTTTCAGCCTGTCAAGGTTTTGATCCAAGTCACCATGCATTGCCCTACATATTTGTGTGATTGCCTTCAGTTTGTTTCCTCTAGTAAATATGGTGTGCAATGTATGTCTTTTCTTGTGTTCTGTCTTTACCGTTAGGCCCCAAATTTATGCAATGCCCAACAAGACTATTATAAATAAGAATAAACCTTCCACACATCATGTGCGTCCATTAAATCTGCAACGCCCGTATTTATACTTTTTTAGCGCCACATTTGCGCCGCTTTTTGACGCAAAACGGCGCAAACCTACAAAATACAGGGCCATATTTATACTCCGGTTGCGCCGAATGTGCGTCAAAAATTTTGACGCACATTCGGCGCAACCGGAGTATAAATATGGCCCTGTGGGCCATATTTATACTCCGGTTGCGCCGAATGTGCGTCAAAAATTTTGACGCACATTCAGCGCAAACGATGCCCCATATTTATACCCTGACGCCCGATGCGGCGCACAAGGGGAATGGCGCTATGTGCGTGAGTTTTTGGAAGCGGCACCCCGCCCTGCGTTAATGACATGCAGGGTAGGCGTTCCCGTCCAAAAACCCACGCATACAGCGGTGCGTCGTATTTATGCTTCCGGGCAAAAATGTCTCCCGGGCCGTAGGCGGCGCAAAAAAATGACGCAAAGCACGAATAGCGTTAAATTTTAACGCCTGGGTCAGGGCAGGCGTTAAAATGGGGCAAACACACCTGTACTTAAGCAGAACACACAGAACAAACAACAGAGCAGCAGAGCAGCAACAGGGAGCTATGGAGGTGCTTTTTCTTCAACGTGCACGTAGACGCAGAGCCCTGCAGCAACAACAGCAGCTACAACAACAACAGCAGGGACCCCAAAGACAGCGCAGAAGGCAGGACAGGATATTCCGCCCAAGAACAACCCTGCATGGCCTCAGGGAACGGGACATCATCCAGAGGTACCGGTTGAACTGGCAGGCCATTCAGCAGCTGCTGGCAAATATCGAACAACAGTTGGCCCCCACTTTAGTGACACCCCGCACTATCCCAACTGAAACAAAGCTGCTTGCCGTACTACACCTGCTGGCAAGTGGCTCCTTTCAGACAACTGGTGCCCTGGTTGGTGGAATATCCCAACCATCATTCTCTGCATTCCTGCCTAAAGTCCTGGATGCCATCATTCGCCTGACACCCCGCCACATCTGCTTCCCTAACACACTGCAGAAGCAGCAGGAAATTAAACAGGGGTTCTACGCCATCAGTGGCTTCCCGCACGTCCTTGGTGCAATCGACTGCACACACGTACGCCTTGTGCCACCTGCTGATTCAGAACACCTCTACCGCAACAGGAAGCACACACATTCAATCAACGTGCAGGCCATAGTCGATCACCAAGGACTGATCACCAACATCGTGGCCAAATATCCTGGGAGTGTACATGACGCATTCATCTTCCGTCACTCCACCATCAACCAACACTTCCAGGATGGACGCTATGGCAATGGACTACTTGTTGGTAAGGACAAAAAACAAACCCATACACACACCGCACACAAACCCTCTAGGACAAACAACACATACACCACAATAGCAACACCTAGCCAGGAACACACTGAGGTACTCACATCACTAGCCATGTGTCAGAAGTCAACATTTAACCTGTCACACATTGGAATTTAATCCACAGCCTAATGTGAAGACATCAATGAGTGTGGTTGGCCAAATGTCACTTTACAGATTGGAAGTCTCAAAATAACCTGTACACTAATACAATGCATAAGTCAAAAGGTATGGGATGGCCTGGGCTCATACACATGAAGGTGTCAAATACACTTTCACGTTTTAACTCGGCATGGAACTAACATCACACCCCCAGTGAGGACACACAGACAACTGTATCACTAGTCACAATGCTAGGGAGGGAACACTCTACTGCAACAACAAAAACAGTCCTTCTGACAAACGGTTAGCCAACAAACACTTGCTCAGCCAAGGGAAAATATATCAAAGCAAAGTTTTCAATAACAACCATAGGTTGGAACATTAGTACACAAAAGAGTCACAGACAACACAAGACAACTACAGCCATCAAAGATCCGTACAACACTGCCTCCTACATCTAATTCAATCCATTCTCTTTCTCTTTCAGCTGATCAGGGGTATGGCATCCAGCCTTGGGTGATGACACCATTCGGGAACCCAATCACTGCTGCAGAGCGGGCATACAATGACGCCCACAAGAGGACCCGCAGCATTGTGGAGAGGACCTTTGGGATCCTAAAGTCTAGGTTCCGCTGCCTTGACATCACTGGCGGGAGCCTACTCTATTCCCCAGAGATGGTGTGCAAAATCATCCTCACTTGTGCCATATTGCACAATATATGTGTCCAGAGGAACATTCCCCTCCTTGAACTGGACCCAGGCATGCCTGAGGATGACGAAGAGGAGGATGCTGGGCCGCAACAGGAGGGGGGACAACCCAACACGGCAGCAGGACAGCGTAGGCGCCAGCAGCTTGTAAATAATTTTTTTGCTTAATGTATAATAATCACCTGTATTACACTATTGTAAATAAACACAGATATCAAACACCACATCATGCTTTGGTCCATGCATTACTGAGCACCTTTACTTATAAAATGCTGACGAAGAATGTGGTCTCCTTGACCAACAATGCCATAACAATCATCACAACAAAAAAGAACATTTCAATTGTATGCACAGAGGGTAGGATGTGACATGATACATTGCCATACACAGAGGCCCACATGAGTACAAATGTGGCAAATCCACATGCTACATCAAAACACCTGAGACAGTCTTGCACCCAGACAAAAAAAGTAGATCATGTGAAAGTCACATCACATGTGGTCAGAGACAGGGTGGGACCATCCATGTGTACGTCACCATGTCATCAATGGCTTCTCTCCAGTGGGTGATATGAGCAAAACACAATTGGGACAACATTAGCTGCCACTAACTCAGGAGGAGACCTGGATGTCACAGTGACAACATACACCCAGACAGGTGATAGTGGATCCACATACCAACACACATGTACACATATGTCATACAATCAACCAAATTATTGAAAGTAGACCATCACAGTCGGGTCCCAGTTTGAACCTAGCAGGAAGAATGTGACATGCCACTTAACCAGTTAATGCAGAAAGGGACACAGACACCCACTAAAGAATATTCCCCAGAACATCAGGAACGCTCAGAGTCTTCCAAACATAGTCATTGGGAAATGGTAGGCATGTCAGCTCAAAATCATCATTACTGCAAACTTCTAATGGGCTAATGAGATGAATGAATGGTCAACAGTCATACATACCATATGGCCTTACATTAGCCTGCTGCTGCAGGTTTCCCATAAAATATTAAGCCAAGCCATGGATACTGTAACTAATCAGGATGGTCAAATCCTAGGGTGCTGGGGGCCTAAGTCCACTTCTACGGTCCCACAAACATACACAAATCCTGTACTTGTGAGCCAAACACATGCATAAGGTACATGTGTGGCCTACATGTCAAGAGTAGAACACAAAGCACAAACACAAAATGAGGCTAGGACATGGTTAGCCCCATAATAACTGTAAGTGACCATTGCACTCCCTGTTAGGACTCCAGATAAAAGCATCACCATCATAAGTGTGGACCAAATTTGGAGAAGGAATACATCATGGTATCCCATCCATCATTTCCAAACAGCCATCAGCAATTGCCACAAATATGTTGACAAATATGGAAAAGACATTATGTAACGTATCCACACCATTACTGTGTGAATGCCTGCCATACATACAACAATGGACATGTGGCATATCCAAACACAAATGTGTATCACATTGCCCCGTTTGACCCTGACAAATCACCTTCCCCAAGTTAAAAACATGAAGACGTAACAAAAAGATTTGATCATAATTCTACGCATACAGCATGGGTGTCATATTTTGGTCACGTACATGAGTGCACAGAATGCAGAGTCAAATCTGAATGTATACAAAAATTTCACAGATTTAGACAGCAAAATATAAGTTACATCATATTTCAGATTTGACTCAGCAGCATGTGCATTCCTGTACGTTTCAAAAATATGACGTCCATCATGTATGCGTCGGAAAAAATGACGCAACATGCACATATTTTCGTACATCTCGTACAGTAAATGAATATTAATATTCATATCATATTTTTTCACTCAGCAGCATTAGCACTCCTGTAGGTGGATAAAATATGACGCCCATCATGTATGCGTCGGAAAAAATGACGCAACATGCACATATTTTCGGACATCTCGTACAGTAAATGAATATTAATATTCATATCATATTTTTTCACTCAGCAGCATTAGCACTCCTGTAGGTGGATAAAATATGACGCCCAT
Organism: Pleurodeles waltl; assembly: GCF_031143425.1. NCBI lineage: Eukaryota > Metazoa > Chordata > Amphibia > Caudata > Salamandridae > Pleurodeles > Pleurodeles waltl. The sequence continues at coordinate 265,070,960 of NC_090443.1, read as the reverse complement.
CATGTATGCGTCGGAAAAAATGACGCAACATGCACATATTTTTGGACATCTCGTACAGTAAATAAATATTAATATTCATATCATATTTTTACACTCAGCAGCATGTGCAATATTATGCGTCATAAAAAATGACGCAAAATTATGTATGCGTGAAAATACGACGCAAACCGCGATTAAAAAACGGCGGCCATTTTATGCAGGAAGTGATGTAATAGGATATCCTGTTTGCCAAATCTGTATTGGAAGTTGACTTTCACTTTCACTTTTCAGTCTCAGATTTTTCTAGACTGTGTGGTTCAGTGAAGAGTGTTGTCCTGTGAATTACTGCTTTGTTGTCCTGTGTAGCTTGTCTTTTGTACTTTGTTCAGTCTAATATTGTTGTGTATCATTGTCTCAGTCTGTTAAGTCTAGTTTTGTCCATTCCTGTATTTGTTTGTATTGTCTGTGGGAGTCTGTTGTGGCTAGGGTAGTTATTGGGGTTAGTTGGGCTATTTTCTCCTTTTCTTAACTTCACACCTCTACCTTTCCCCATTTCCTACTTTATTTTTTCTGTTAGTCATCAGTCATAATGTCAGGGAGGCCTCGCCTGTCCAGGATGGGCGAAGATGAATTGGGGGGATTTATCTGGCTAGTGTGCCATTTCCTCCCGCTGATGCTGGAGGCTGGGGGCCGTGTGATACAGGGGTATCACACGGAGGCCCGGAAAATTCGCTGGGAGAAGGTGCGCCATCACATGGTCCGGGTCCATGGGACCATGCGGAATGTCCATCAGTTGAAACACCGCTGGGCCGATCTGATCACGAGGGAACAGGACCTGCTGGACCACCTGGGAGTCAGGATTGGTGGCCCTGTTGGTGAGTAGCAATCAATTACATGGACATGATAGTAATCTGTGTGTGAACATGTGATGAATGTTACCCAATCTGCTAGATAAGGAGCTGCCTATGTGTAATGCTAGGGAAACCTAGGCCCTTGTCAATATATATTGATATCCCCAAATTGGCTACACTTTTTCTCCCTCAAACAGCAGAAACTTAATACATATATCTGTATTTGGCAGGTGTGGCCCATCTCTGCGTGATGCAGTGATGCAAATGCTGCCTTACTAATGTTTACATATGTGCCCTAATGTGTACGTGTTGCACAATGTGTATGAAGACCTATGCTAGCAGTCAGATGGCTCAGTTGTTCTACACATACCAGATGGCTGTAGCTGTATGTAATGTAGTGTAGCATTTGTGTCAGACAAGCAACACGTTAATGGCTCTATTTGTACTCTACATGTCATAATGGGCAATGAGTAAGTCATGTCGAAACAACATACCTACATATGTAGACCCCATCGCTCGAAATCTGATTTGAATCCCATGATATACATGTGTGTTTTATACACGTCACATGAAGTCAGATATGTTTTCCACAGATATGTCACATGTGTGTGTGGTTGCTGTGTGTTGAACATGTCCACATAGGCTGTTTGACTGTGAGTGGTCATGCAGTCCTCATGGAACAAGTGTCTGGATGTCTCTCTGGAATGCACATGCTGAGATGTTTGGATAACAATATTGTCGGGGCATAATTATTGTGAGTAAACTTGGACGACACCTGACTGTCCTGGCCACTGCATGTGTGTAGTAGGGTGTGTAACTGTAGCAGGAGAATCATCCAATGTTAATGTTGAATACAAACTCATCCATGCAGTATGAGCATGTGTGAAAGTGTATCATTACCATGTCATATTCTCACAGTGTCATTGTAACAGAATTATTTTGTCAGTCCACCCAATCTGAGTACATTCTTCCTGTCATGCTTTACAGGTGGACCAGAGCCTTACACCGTGGGAGAGGTGGCACACTTCGACGACCCCGATACCTACAGTGAGTGTTGCCTGAGTGCTATTTGATATATTTATTTGCCAATGACGCAAAATGGACTACTGTGTGTTCAAGAGAAATCATGATGTGATGCGCTGGCCGTTCATTGCCATTGTCGTGTTAGTGTGATATCAAATTGGACTTATGTTTCTGTTAAGCAACACCTAGCCATCTCTGAGATTGAGGGGCTGTAGGACATTACAGTTGGGCCGCAATGGGGAATGGGATGAGTTACTTAGAATACACTGGTCAAAGTAAGACTTGGTCGGGGACTTGACATGAACTGAGTCTGCATATCAGACTGACATTCTCCCATATAGCTTAGGCACATGGCTGTGATGAAAAGTGCATCTTCCTAGTTGAGGATGGACTGTGCACACTGTAGGTTGGATCTTCCGGGGGCATGTACTTACACAAGCTGAACTAGGAGTGTGTGTGACTTGAGTGCAATGGCCTATGTGTTCTGTTGAATCATGAGAATGGGTGTTCCACCTCCTCTGTGTGTGTAGTAAAACATGCCTCACTGATAGTATGTCATGTTGGCAAAAGTCATATCATTGTGACATGTGTGGTCCATGGATGTCACAATGTTTGCCTAAGTCCAACGTGTTGCTAGCCATTCATAGGTCTTGTGTGTGAAGGCACATACTTGGTGAACGTTCAATACACTCCTGGGTGTGCATTTCACATGGGATTGGTGGTTGTTCTTCCCACACCACCCTCAACGACTGGGATGTTAATGTGAAACAGGCTACCTTGGACTGTAGCAACCAGTATCTCACACTTACTTGACACCTTTTGTGTCGTGAGTCAGAACCTAGGGCCAGATGTGCCAAACTGTGTACAAGTTGATAAACTCATAATTATTGTGTGTGAGTTGCAAACATCTGTTTCCTATTCCGAAATGTATTAGGTGATCATGAAAATATATGGGAGATTTTATTCCTAATCCTAAATATGAAGGCTTTTTCCAGTCCTATTTGCAACTGACAGTGGTATGCAAGTCCATTTGCAATGGAGTTTGTGGTTGCTAAGTGAGTCGCAGTTATCATCCACTTTAAGTGGATGGTAACCCACTTGCTAGCAGTAAGGGGTCCCCATTGTAACCCATCACCTTTCCGAGTGTACCAAAATAATCCTGTACAAAACAGGCAGTGGTCCTTGGGACCACTGCGGCCCGTATTTATAATTTTTTTGCACCACATTTGCCCAGCTTTTTGACGCCAAAACGGCGCAAACTTACAAATTACAATTGGAATTTGCAAGTTTGCGCGGCTTTTGCGCCAACAAGTGACGCAAATGCGGCGCAACAACAAATATAAATACGGGCCTAAGTGCCTTAAATTATTCAATATTGAAATTGTCGTAATTTATTTCTAAGTGCTGCTCATTTCCCGTTGAGGTAAACGGCCTACACTTGGGGAACATGTTCTGCGTTATTTCCAAGCGGTCACGGACATGGAGGTCTGCTGTTCCCAGCAGGCCTCCATCCCCGTGAGTGCCCATAGTTGCAAAGGTGGAGCAACTTGCAACCCACATCATTGATGTAAATGAGGTGGCTCTTAGCAACCCCATAGCAACTCACAGACGGTGTCAGATACCCCATTCTGCATTGCAGATTGTTCGTCCCATTTCCCATCTTCCTACATCTGGTCCCTAGTGTAGACATTGGGTTATAGCCCATTGGTTCAATCTTAGCACACAACCAATTCCAGATGGCTTAGAGTGAGGAGTGTGATAGTTATCACATATAGTGACATATGTAGTGAAGTAAGTATGCGGAAGAGGTGCAGCCATGATGTACAAAACCGTAGGGATGATTAGGATGAGTAGTGTAGGGTGATGTCATCCATCATGTAGAGACCTGGATATTCTAGGTGTGATATGCCCTTATGTATGCATGCTTCACATGTACTTCCTCTGAGCCCTTCTGTGAACTATGTTGTGACAATTGCTGCAACCTATACATTTCTAGTAATGTACAAATAACCCATTGTGCTATCCCACCCAATGCAAAGCCAAAGGTAAATATCTGCCTTTTCTCTTCACAGCTGCTAACATGAGGGCGGCCGATCGCATCCATTTTGAGCGGCGTGCCATCCGTTACAGGCACATCCTGCAGGTGCAGTCTGGGTATCGGCGGATGGGCCGCAGGTATCACTCCGAAAGGGCCTCCGGGGCGTGGTGGGCCACACCACAGCCTCCAACAAGTGTGCCACCTACAGCCACCAACGACACAGCCACCAGGTCTGGCCCAGTGGTCCCATCTACTTCGGCTGCCATGGACCCGCCGCATGCAGCACGACCTGGACCCAGCCGTGTGCTGGCAGCAGGACAGTCACATGTCCCACCAACAGCTGCCACTAGCTCGACCTCTGCTGGCACACAAACCCTCCCCACAGACCCTCCCGTGGACCCTGCAGCCTTCCAGGCATTGTCCCAGAAAGTGGACAAACTTTTGAGGAAGGTGGACAACCTGACTGATGACATGAACTATGTAAAGACCCGGGTCCGCGACATCAGGCGCACACTAAGGAGTGCAAACGTCTAGTTCGTTTGCCCTCTTAAACTTTTATCCCTCCCCTCTCACCTCTTTCCTTTTTTTCTCCTGTTAGTTGGGCTTTGGGGATTAGTATTAGGATTAGGATAGGTATGTAGCTTAGTTAGTGTTAGGGAAGAGGGTGGGGGGTCCTTGTTATTTTTCTCAAATATTTGTGTGTGGGTGGGTGGGTGGGGGGCAATGTTGGGATTCATGTTTAATAAAACAAAACAAAAAAATTTTTTAAAAAAAAAAAAAATATATATATCTGCTTGTTTAGGATAGTGTAGTATGTGTGTAGGTTAGTATGTTTTGTCCTGCATGTGTCCTGTCTCATAATGGTGGGTGGGGGGTTGATGTTTAGATCGTTTCGTTACATGTGTAGAGTAAGTTTAGCTTAGGTTAGATAGGGACAGTTGTGGGTTATTAGTAGTCAGGTTAGATTAGTGTAGGTGTACCTTTCCCTTAGTTGCCTCTTGTAGTACTAGATATAAATAAATATTTTGTTAACCCTTTACTTGATGCGTTAGGTGCTACTTTATCATTGCCTTGACATCCATGTTGCAGAATGATTTAGTGTGACATTTGTGTCCTATGCTCAGCATCCCCTGGGAATGGATGTTTAACATCCCATCTACCCGTGTGCTCACTTGTTAAGTATCCTCAAATTGGGAGACTCCCCATTGGTAGTGTGCATTGTACACCAAGCTTTTGTTATGATATGTGTCCAACTTCACAAAGAGTGCTTCATTACATGTCAATGTGGGTTAATTGTTAGGTCGGACAGCAGTGTGAAGCTCAGGGAGATCTTTGTAGATGAGGAGTTGTTCACACTCATGTATTGCTGCTTTCATTGCTGAGCTACATCATGTGTGTACTGAAGCAGCATGAATTTCCTTCATGGAAGCCTACTCTGTAAGGGAAGTTAATGCAGTGTGATTTGTACACGATTCATTACATTAAGCGGCATCCATTCTTATTTAAGTCTTGCATGGAGCCTACATTTCCCAGACACCATTTGCTCTCTGGAATAGCGATAGATGGTGCATCATTCTGACCAACACAGCATGATTGTGTGTGCTTAGTTCCTTCCTCAGTTATTTCCCTCAGTATGGTAGGGCTATGATGCAATCCTGGCCAATGCACAGATGGATCTGAATATATGACATCAGGACAGTAGTATAGAGATTCAACAGGGTTGCCACACAGCCACTTTGGAGTTAGGTACTGCACAGTTGAAGTGTGAAATGACACAGAGACACAATAGGTGAGCAAGTGCGATTTATTTACAGGTGTTGTAGTGCAAATTGTCCATTCAACATTTTGGCTGAGTCCGTTCTGGGGCATCATTTCTTGGTGAGCCTATAGAAGGTGTCAGTGCAGAGGGACAGGATTACCAAATTGTAGGAGAGAGACATTCACTGGCAATGTGGACAAGTCAAACAGTGGATTGCCAAACAGTCATTGAGTGTAGGTGTTCAGAAACTGGGCTTTGACTAAACGCAGGACCTTGGTCAGAGTAGGCCATGGTGCAGGGACTAGGGCTTCCGGGTACTCCTCCGTGTGAAGGTTATCTGTTCCACGTCTTCTTCTTCTGATGTGTGTGTTGCCTCCTCTGTCCTTGTTGTTGTTGGTTGTGAAGGGGCAACACACACCTCAGTGTTAGAAGACATGGAGGCAGACATCCCGGGGGCTAGTCCCTGTGGACTTAGGAAGGGCAATACTGCAGCAAGGAGGGCCTGCTGGTTTCTCAGAATGGCAGCCACATCCCGATGGTAGGCAGCCAGGTCAGCCCTGAGGGGTTCGATGTTGCATTCGTGCACCCGTTGACTGGCTTGCATTCTTAGTTGTTCCGTCAACTGGATGACAGCTGTGGCGATTTGCTTTTGTGTTTCTACAAGTTCCTGCATGTGCGATGTTAGTGCTTGCATCACAGCTGTCTGATCAGCAGGAGGGATCATGCACGAACGCACCCTCTCAAGGCTGGCTGCCATAGTTTGCATCCCCACCCGCACCTCCTTGGCCAGCTCCCGCTGGACCCCAACGACGGTTCTTTCAAAGCTGGTTCCAGTGTCGTCGGAGTCCTCAGCTGTGTTGGAGCTGGCAGGTATTACATTTGGGGTGGCAGGTGGGTCTACTGGGGTGGCTGCTTCTTCTGGGCTCCTCCTTGGGACTGAAGGTGGGGTTTGGAGGCTTCCTAAGACCATGTTGAGGGTTTGTGGGGAGAGGTTGATGGGGTCGTCATCGATGTCATCAGGGAAATCAGGGTCAGGCATATCGGCAGGAGATCCATGTTCCTCTGCAATGAAACAGGGTACAATTAGTGTGTCTGTGTTGTAACAAGTTTGCAAACAGTTACAGGCGTTTGGATGCCTTATCTTTGGTGTCTGTTTTTTTCTGGGTATCTGCTGTCCTTCATATGGGCATTGTTGTAGGCCTATGGCCCACCTGTGTGTCACATGTGTGATGTGGAGCTACCAGACTTGTCTGCCTAATTGCCGCTAGGTGTTGCTTTGTAACATTTTGTGAATAGGCATCTTTGTGTCCTACTAGTCCCTCCGTGATTAACTATTCTTATGTAGAGACATTTTCGAGGGTGTGTTCTCATTATCCGACCTGAGCTGACTTGCTTACGAGGCAGCAGGATAGCTAATGGTGTGATGGACTGAGTCTGACCCACTTTTAATTGACTCTGTCACCCTGATTCTTTCATTTTGCTCTAGCTAACTAGCATTGGCTCATGTCTCCCACAGCAAAGGAATGATTATACATCCGAGCGCATGACATCTTTGGAACTTTTCAGGGAAGTTGTGGTCACTCAGATCCCAACATCTTCACTCTTTTCCAGTATGAACTCATACACAAAAGTCAAAGACAGTATTTGTTTCATATGATGATCTCTTTGAACAACTGACTTGTCTATATTTAGGTGTGAGCCACAATAACCCAAATACTTCAACATGGTAGACTTGAAATAGTCAGCAGGAGAGTAAGACATTGGTCGAAAGCTATCATGGTGCCTAACAGTTTGTACTCTCCCTCTGCTTGTTCTATTTATAGCACAGCATGTTAAGCTTCTAGCCTGCCTGTCTGAATCACTGGGGAGACTTCATCCGTCATATCTGAGCAATGGCCTGTGATCTGGTTTTGCATCTGCAGCAAGGCAGGCAGCGTCTGGTGTTTCTCTGTTTGGAGACTCCCTCTTGTGTGTCTTGGGACAAGGAAGTGATTTTATAAGTCATAAGTCATGGTGATGAGATAGTTTCCCTACGCAGGAATGGCAAATCAGAACCCGTACCCCATCTATCCGCAAAGTACCAGACTGTATCCTTGACTGGGGCACAGAGTGTATCTGTTCTGGCACACTCCAGTGCAGATGTAGGCAAAACAGTGTGATTGGACTTATTAACAACACCCTAGGACTGGCTATTTGGTATATTTCCTGATAGGAAGGCCAATGAGAAGCATGTAGTGCAAAGTGCTCAGAGGCTCTTAGATGTGAGCATATGCGTAAGAGTACATTCAGGGTAAGGTGCAGAAAGGCCTACAGCCTGAGGCTAATGCGCAAAGTATACATTACACTTGCCAGAATACACATTGACTGACTGTGGGTGTTGTGAGTGCCCTGCCAACACACTTGCCTCTCAGGACCTGCCCCATTCACTTTTGATTCACATTGCATGCAGTGTACATGTTCCGTGCCATTTCCTATGCATGTTCATGTTTGGATGTGGTGTGGATGTAAACATTGTTGATGTTTGAAGATGAAGGTGGGTCATGTGTGTTTGATTGTATAAGCCTGTTTATCGTATGAAGGTCCGATTTGTTTGTCAGACTTTGCAGGTGTGTTTGAGTGACCAGTTGCCTATGTCTCCTCCTCAGGTGTTGTCTGAGCAGTATGACATTAGTGATGTAGCCTTGTTATCCAGGCATGTGAGGGACCCTGACGTATGCAGCATGTGTGTGTGGTTGGTGCTGTGTGGGTCCTATTGCTGTTTACTTTGGCTTATGTATGTGTCAGGTATGGACATTGGGCATTTGAGTGTACTGGTGCGTTTGTATTTTTACACTGACTTGTTGCGGATGTCAATGTCACCCCCTAATTTGTGTATGTATATTCCATGGGGAGGTTGCTGCCATTTGGTACTGTAGCTGCACAGAGATGAGAGGCGTTATTGTAAGGTGTTGTGGCAGTTACATTGCAGTTGTTGCTTTGCCTACTGGGTTACTGATAGGGACCTAGTTGCTGTAGGATAGATTTTACAAAACAAGTGCCTGGATGTGAGTTTGCTGTAGTGGCCTTCCTACCTGTCGCTGCTTTCCCTTGGCTCTATTGTTGTACTTACAGGATGTCCCCATGGGGCTGTACTTGTTGCTGTGTTTGGTGGTGCCCCAGCTTCAGTGTGTGCTAGGCATGCCCCCCCTACTGTGCTCCTTTACCCATGCCACTCTATGTATATGCTGACTTACATGCATTGTGTAGTAGGTATTCCCCCCCTGGTTGCAGTTAACATTAGTGCATTATAATTCCCCATGCGACTTACCCTGCATGTGCATTGTGTCTTGGTAGTCTGCACTGTCCTGCCCTTGAATCCCTGTGACGATCTCCTCGAGGATGGCGGCTGCAACCATCTCCTCCATGTGGTTCAGGGCCTCCTGTTGTGCTGGACTCCCACCTCCAGTCTGCATTGCTGCCTTCCTGTTCCTGGCCATTTTCTCTTTGGTCCTGCGTTTACAGTCATGCCAGCGTTTCTTACACTCAGTGACTGTGCGGCGTTCTTCAGCCACACTGTTGATCTTGTCCACTATTTGCTTCCATATGGCCTCTCTCCTACTGAGTGGCAATTTGGATGTAATGAAAAGTTGGTGCTGGTGTTCCGTCACCTCTCTCACCAGGATTTCCTGCTCCTCTTCACTGAAGCGACACTTTCTTTTCTTTTTTTGGTTATCCTGGTTTGTTTGTGGGACCTCTTGGCTGGTTCCTGGTCTGCTGTCATCATCCTGGGCTCTGTTGTGTCCACTGGGATCCATGTTGGCTCTCTGGTAACACTGCAGTTTTCGCGCTAGAATTTGACGCAATTGCGTGAGAAAAACCAGCGCTTTCACGATTGCGCTCTCGTAAATCGGCCCACGGTGATGTGCGTCGCCTTTACGTGGTTTTTCCTTACGACTTGACGCCGCTGTGTGCGTCACAATATCCTGACGCCCACCTGTTGGTTGCGCCGCCGTACGTCAAAGTATAAATTTGACGCCCGCACGGCGCATCCAAATGGCGTTAGACGGCGCAAAATTTTTTGACGCAAAACTGCGCTAACGCGTATAAATATGGGCCACAATGGTATTTTGCAAGTTTGCGCCGTTTTTGCGTCAAAAAACGACGCAAATGCGGCGCAAAAAAAGTATAAATACGGGATGTTTTCAGTTTTTCAGTTTTGTACAGTTATCCCACTGTGAGCCAATCATATTGCTCCCATTTGTATAATCTGTTTTTCACCTCACTCTTTAATGCTCCAATTGGTATTCTAGAGGAACATACAGTGCATTGCTCACACCTGTATAGAACTTCCCTCAGCTTTGTGCTGCAGCCAATACAAGCATGGGGGAGTTATATTTTCCTTGCTAATTTGGGCACAGTAAGAGATGCGGAACCTCACCTTTTACCGACTGGTGCCATGGCCATCCTTTGTCTGTAGGAGGCATGTTGGCTAGACAGTTTGGTGCCCACTAAAGCTGTGCTGCCATCTGATAATATTCATAGTTCGGGGCTCCTAGTTCCCCTTTTGGTGTTGGTAATTAAAATGTATTCAGTGCAAGTCTGTAGCTTGCATGTTCCATACTATGTAAAAAGCAGAGATTCTAACTCCATAATTCAAGGATGTTTTGTGTGGCAAGTAAGTAAAATAATAGAGCATTGGGAGTAACATCACCATTTGGTGAGGGCTACCCTCTCTATTGTGGTCAGCGATAATTTCATACAAATTCCACATTGTTTTTCAACGATTTAATTTTCCTACATACATTGGCCTCTATTGTGTCCTTTTCAGTGCTTAATTTTTTAATAAAAACCTGCTGGTTCCCAAAGCCCTCCTCTGAAACTCACAGCTGCTGCAATTAAATGTGTGAGCACGGAATACTGAGGCAGCATAATCCTGAAGCCATCTTGGGCCTCTTTCATTCATTTTCAGTCACTCCCTGCCCCTTCAGCTCACTCTTGCAGATTTCTCCCTTTGTGATACATTTTGGTTTTTCCTCTTCTTCTGTCTTTCCCATATGTGTCTTTTGCTGACAGGAAATGTTTGAGGCAGAAGAATAAGTGCCAGCCCTCAAAAATAAGCACCACGGACCCACACCGCAAACCACTGGCTCAAATTAGGCATTGGTCATTTTGTGATCTGGATGCTCAAATATTTATAGAACTGTGGTTTAAACCTTAGCTGTGTACCAAGATCAGTAACCAGCCTGTCCGTATCTGCTGGCCTGATTGGAAAAACAGATCTTAGCCCGATTGCTTTTGAGGTTAGAAATGCGACTAAACTCATCTTGATTATATGGCCCAGACCCTATACTACATCTGCGATATAAATCAGAACATCATCTGTATACAGCAATACAGTACGCTATTATGACCCTTCTATGCTAATCTCTAATTGTCGACTTTCCCTGTGGAGATGAGTTGCTAGAGGCTCCATTACCAGAGTACACTATAGGGGGCAGAGGAAAGCCTTGTCTTCTACCTGTTTGGATAGTAATGGGGTTTAGATTGTTTTCCCTCTCTTAGTGCTAGTGAGTGGATCTGTGTAAACAATTCTGATCCATTTAACAATAGTGACCCCAACACCCATTTTTCTATCTGCCCAATTAACTGTATCAATGGCCTTTTGGAGGCCCACCGTTAGCATGCCTGTTTCTGGTTGACCCTTATATTGGCGCCTATTACATACAACCGTTGCCTGCCGTTGGGTGACATGTTTCAGTCTGGCATGAGCAGCTCTGTTCTGGGTGGACTAGGCTTGGGAAGAAGAAGAGGGGCTATAATGTTACTAAGGATTTTGCAATTTTTAATATCAATAACCACCTGTATCCCCTAGCAACCAATGAATCTCACCTCGGTTTCGGGAGCGGTATGAGCAGTGCTTATTCATTGTACTGAGTAATTTCCCTGACAGGTATACATAAATGACATCAGCAGATTTTGGGCCAATCTGTCTATATGTATCTTATAAAACACAGTTAGCAACCAGTCTGATCCATGGATCTTTCCAGATGCTAAATGAGTTATTGCAGCCCTCACCTCCCGCAGCTTGAGCCTTCAAGTGATATTAATCTGGAACTGGGCCCTAACTTTAAATCTGGGGTCTGATTAATCTTTTCTTTTGAGTTCAGATGGATGATGAGAGCATGCATCAAATTATTCAGAACAATTACAGTGTAACTCAGTAAGCTACACACTAAGGGGCAGATTTATAAAAAGTGGCGCTGCACCTAATGCAGTGCCACTTTTCTAGCACCCCATAATGCCCCCCTAACGCCACCATGTGTGCGCTGTATTTTGTATAAGGCTCACCATTGCGGTTGTTAGGAAAGTAGCATCATCATTTTTTACGCTAGTTCACCGCTTTGAAGGATTAGCATCAAATTATTTTACGCTAATACTGCAAACCCCATTGAGGGCCATTGTAAACAATGGTGTGCCTACTTTTAACGCCTGCTCTGAGCAGGCATTAAAAGTGGCAAAAAAAATGATGCAAAGAAATCTCTTGGATTTTGTGCCATTTTTTCATCCCCCCGCAATGGGAAAACACCCCCTTTGCATACATTATGAATGCCAATGCATGCTTTGCGCCACTTTGTAAATTTGGCGGAGTGATTTTGGCCTCGTTGGGCCACATTAGCATAAAAAATGTTTCTAATGTGGTGCAAGGGAGATCTAGGAGCTCTTAAATCTGCTCCTGAGTCTCAGAGAACATCATAAGTTTCGAAGGGCTTTATTACAAGCTTAAAGTCAAACTTACATAAATTAGTTTCAAAACAATAGCATAGTACAAAATCACCTAAGGAGAGTTAAAGCGTCGCACCATATGAAAGACAGGTATCTCAATAGCGATAATGCAGAAAATCGGAAACAAAGACTAAAATCTAAAATCAAATCCTCCTGCCTAATCATTGAATCTTAGGGGCATATTTATACTCCGTTTGCGCCGAAATGGCGTCGTTTTTTTGACGCAATTTCGACGCAAAACTAACTCCATATTTATACTTTGGCGTTAGACGCGTCTAGCGCCAAAGTCCATGGAGTTAGCGTCATTTTTTTGCGTTAATTATATGCAAGGTAGGCGTTCCCGTCTAAAAAATCGACTCCGAGGCATGTGCGTGGGATTTATACTCCCGGGCAAAAATCACACCCGGGAGTGGGCGGGTCTAAAAAACCCGCATTAGTGCCCGATTTTAACGCCTGGGTCAGGGCAGGTGTTAAGGGACCTGTGGGCTCAGAATGAGCCCAGAGGTGCCCCCTCATGCCCCCAGGGACCCCCCCTGTCACCCATGCCCACCCCAGGAGGACACCCAAGGCAGGAGGGACCCATCCCAGGGACATTAAGGTAAGTTCAGGTAAGTATTTTAAAAAAAAAAAAATTGTGGCATAGGGGGGCCTGATTTGTGCCCCCCTACATGCCACTATGCCCAATGACCATGCCCAGGGGACAGAAGTCTCCTGGGCATGGCCATTGGGCAAGGGGGCATGACTCCTGTCTTTGCTAAGACAGGAGTCATTTCAATGGGGGTTGGGAGTGAAAAAAAATGGCGCAAATCGGGTTGAGGCGATTTTTTTGCCTCAGCCTGACTTGCACCATTTGTGGACGCCCATACGCCATTTTCCCCCTACGCCGGCGCTGCCTGGTGTACGTCGTTTTTTTTAACGCACACCAGACAGCGCCGGTGGCTAACGTCATTCAATAAATACAGCGCCCGCATGGCGCTTCAGAATGGCGTTAGCCGGCGCTAATTTTTTTGACGCAAAACTGCGTTAGCGCAGTTTTGCGTCGAAAAGTATAAATATGGGCCTTAGTTCTTAACTATTCGAATACTAAGGGTTTTAGGGAAAAGGGTCAGCAAACAGAACTTCTGTAGCAGTTTATGTTAAGAGAGGTGCGGAAGCATGAAGCCACATGAGAATCTAAGTCTAAGGGATACATCTCAGCAGGGTCTGCTCTCAGCAAATGACAAATGGAATCTGGCTCTTCCACTAGCTAAGCCACACTTAAATCTCAATCCTTCCAGAGGTTTACATCATTGCAAAAACGTCCTCACTGAAAAAAAAGTCTTTAAATTAAAATTAATTGACACTTTAACTTTCTGACACATTCTGAAGCCTTCTGCATTGACATTGTTCACTCTCGCACTCTCAGGAATTTCAAAAAGTTACGACCATCATCCCAGGTTACTCCATTCATCCTTGTGGTGCTTCTCATCTCTCAAGCACAATGGGCTCCTCATTATTTTGGTCTCGGATCTTGACACCTGCAGCTTGTAGCAAAACATACAAAAGCAAACTTCACTTTGAAGATTAGGCACAGAAAAAATATTTGTGGCCTTGACTCCACCCAAACTAATGAATCACAAATATACTTTCAGTTTACATGGACTATATTGCTTCTGATGAAATACAAAATGATAATATAGAATAATAATTCTAAAACATTATAACATCACATGCTTTCAAAATGATGATTAAATGTAGCTTTCTTACAACATTACATCCAACTGTGCACTTATTTGTATGTATTGTAGTGCATCTTTTAAATTAAAACGTCTCTTCACATTATGTAGAAAAGTAACCACACTTTCACATTCATTTTTAAGGGGCATAGTGGCACAGCCAAACTAAGCTCTTGAAATATCTTCAAATCAAATCAAATCAAATCAAATCATAAACATTTATAAAGCGCGCTACTCACCCGTGCGGGTCTCAAGGCGCTAGGGAGAGGGGGTTACTGCTGCTCGAAGAGCCAGGTCTTGAGTTGTCTCCGGAATGCGGAGTGGTCCTGGGTGGTTCCGAGGTTGGTGGGGAGGGAGTTCCATGTCTTGGCCGCCAGGTAGGAGAAGGACCTCCCACCCGCCGTGGTGCGGCGGATGCGGGGGACGACGGCGAGAGCGAGGTTGGCGGAGCAAAGATGACGGGTGGGTGTGTAGAAACTGAGGCGGCGGTTGAGGTATTCGGGTCCCTTGTTGTGGAGGGCTTTGTGTGCGTGGGTGAGGAGACGGAAGGTGATCCTTTTGTTGACGGGAAGCCAGTACAGGTGTCTTAGGTGGGCGGAGATGTGGCTGTTGCGGGGTACGTCGAGGATGAGGCGGGCGGAGGCGTTTTGAATTCGCTGCAGACGTTTCTGGAGCTTAGCGGTGGTTCCTGCGTATAAGGTGTTACCGTAGTCTAGTCGGCTCGTGACGAGGGCGTGGGTCACGGTCTTTCTGGTGTCGGCGGGGATCCAACGGAAGATCTTTCGGAGCATGCGGAGGGTGAGGAAGCAGGAGGAAGATATAGCGTTGACTTATTTGGTCATGGTGAGAAGTGGGTCCAGGATGAATCAGAGGTTGCGTGCGTGGTCTGAGGGGGTCGGTGCGGTGCAAAGGGCCGTGGGCCACCAGGAGTCGTCCCAGGCAGTCGGAGTGTTTCCGAGGATGAGGACTTCCGTTTTGTCTGAGTTCAGTTTCAGACGGCTGAGTTTCATCCAGTCTGCGACGTCTTTCATTCCATCTTGCAGGTTGGTCTTGGTGCTGGTGGCGTCCTTGGTGAGGGAAAGTATCAGCTGAGTGTCGTCGGCGTAGGAGGTGATGATGATGCTGTGTTTGCGTACGATGTCGGCGAGGGGGCTCGTGCAGACATTGAAGAGAGTCGGGCTGAGCGAGGAGCCTTGTGGGACGCCGCAGATGATCTCGGTGGGGTCTGAGCGGAAAGGTGGGAGGTAGACTCTTTGTGAGCGGTTGGAAAGGAAGGAGGTGATCCAGTCCAGGGCCTGTCCTTGGATCCCGATGGAGCGGAGGCGGGTTATTAGGGTGCGGTGGCAGACGGTGTCGAAGGCAGCCGAGAGGTCGAGGAGGATGAGGGCGACTGTTTCTCCATTGTCCATCAGGGTTCGGATGTCGTCTGTGACTGAGATGAGGGCGGTTTCTGTGCTGTGATTGGCTCGGAATCCGGACTGAGAGGCGTCGAGTAGGTTGTTGTCTTCAAGGAAGTTGGTAAGTTGCTTGTTGACGGTCTTCTCTATGACTTTGGCCGGGAAGGGGAGGAGCGAGATGGGGCGGAAGTTGTTCAGGTCGCTTGGGTCCGCCGTAGGTTTCTTCAGTAGGGCGTTGACTTCAGCGTGTTTCCAGCTCTCGGGGAAGGTAGCAGAAGAAAACGAGCTGTTGATGATGGTCTGGAGGTGCGGGGCGATGATGTCGTCGGCTTTGTTGAAGATGAAGTGTGGGCAGGGGCCCGAGGGGGCACCGGAGTGGATGGAGTTCATGGTTGCGTTGGTCTCTTCCGTGTTGATGTGAGTCCAGGCGTTGAGGGTGATGGCTGGGGTTGGAGGTTCTGTAGTGGTTGGCTGGGTCTGGTGTCCGAAGCTGTCGTGAAAGTTGGTGATCTTACGATGGAAGAAGGTAGCGAGGGAGATGCAGAGGTCTTGTGAGGGCGTGATGGCATTGGCGTTGGCGTTAGGGTTGGAGAGCTCTTTGACGATGTTGAAGAGTTCTCTGCTGTTGTGGCTGTTTTTGTCCAGTCTGTCTGTGAAGGAATTTCTTTTGGCGGCGCGGATCAGTTGGTGGTGTTCGCGGGTAGCGTTCTTGAGGGCAGTCATGTTATCTGCGGTGTGGTCCTTGCGCCAGGCTTTCTCGAGGGTGCAGCAGGTTTTCTTTGATTCCTTAAGGGTGTCCGTGAACCAGAGAGGTTTTTTGGTGTTGGTTTGTCTTGGGAGGCGTCTGAGGGGAGCGAGGTTGTCTGCGCAGTTGGGGCTGCGTCATTGGGGTTGGAGGAGAAGGTGGGTTGGTTGTCGCTGAGAGTGGAGAGAAGCTGTTCCTCAGGAATTTTGTTCCACTGTCGGCGTGGGATGGGTTGTGTGCGGAGGTGGCGAGTCTCGCGTCGGAAGGTGAAGTGGACACATCTGTGGTCGGTCCAGTGTATAGCGGAGGAGTGGCTGAAGGATACGTGGTTGCTGGAGGAGAAGATGGGGTCGAGCGTGTGTCCGGCGATGTGGGTGGGGGTGTTCACCAGTTGCTTGAGACCGAGGTTGGCGAGGTTGTCGAGCAGGGCGGTGGTGTTGGGGTCGTTGTTTTGTTCCAGGTGGAAGTTGAGGTCACCGAGGAGGATGTAGTCTGGCGAGGTAAGGGCGTGCGGGGAGATGAAGTCAGTGATAGAGTCGCTGAAGAGGGCGCGTGGTCCAGGGGGTCGGTAGAGGAGAGTTCCTCTGAGGGCGGTCCTGGGGTCAGTGTGGATCTGGAAGTGCAGGTGTTCGGCGGCGAGGGGGGTGTCTTCGGTGGAGGTGGTGACGTTGATGGAGTCCTTGAAGACAATGGCGATTCCTCCACCTACTTGGTTGGTGCGGTCTCTCCTGGTGATCTTGTAGCCGTCGGGGATGGCTATGGCGATGTCGGGGGCCGAGGAGGCGTTCATCCAGGTCTCAGTGATGAAGGCGACGTCCGGTGCAGTGGAGTCCAGGAGGTCCCATAGTTCGGCGGCGTGCTTGTGGACGGAGCGTGCGTTGATCAGGATGCATTTGAGGTGGTTGTTTGCTCGTTGGCTGGCGGGCGTGGTAGTTTCGCGGTGGAAGGTGAGTTTGCAGGTGCGGCATATGAAGGGTCCGTGGGTGCGTTTCGGGTTGGCTTGGAAGCAGGTGCTGGAGCGCCCCGGGTTGAGGGCGTGGAGGGTTTTGGGGTCGTATCGGTGCTGCGGGGTTAGGGAGTGCTGGGGGCCAGGGGTCGTGGCACTGGGCGCGGTCCAGGCGTGGACGGGCGCAGACGGGCTTGCTTTGGCGCTCCTTCGGTGCGCAGGCGGCGCGGCCGCGCAGCGGCTGCCATAAGAGGGAGGAGGGGTCAGCTGGGGGCGGAGGGCGGGAGGGGGGCGATGAATGGAAGCAGGGGGGGCGGGGGTGAGCAGGAGGTGGCAGCGGGAAAGATAGGGGAGGGGGGGTTAAAGGTGGCAGGGAGTAGGAAGAAAGATAGGAAGATAGGGGAAGGGGGTTACAGAGGTTAAAGGTGGTGGGGAGTAGGAAGAAAGAGAGAAAGATAGGGGAGGGGGGGTTGCAGAGGTTAAAGGTGGCGGGGAGTAGGAAGAAAGATAGGAAGATAGGGGAGGGGGGGTTACAGAGGTGGAGGGGAGTGAGGAAGGTCAGAGAGAAGAGTCAGGAGTAGAAGAACCGAAGAGAGAAGAGCCAAGAAGAAGGTAAAGAAGAAGAGGAGCCAGGAGCAGAAGAACCGAAGAGAGAAGAGCCAAGAAGGAGGTAAAGAAGAAGAGGAGCCAGGAGTCGGGAGCAGAAGAGCAGAATAGAGAAGAGCCAAGAAGAAAGGTAAAGAAGAAGAGGAGCGGAGAGTCAAGGAAGAGGAGAGACCTGAGAAGCAGAGGATACGAAGAACACAGAAGAAGAACACAGATGAAGAAAGAAGAAAGCAAACGCAGGTCGCGGTGCAGAAGAGAAGGAGTAAACACAGATGAAATACACAGAAGAAGAGCACAGAAGAAGAACACAGATGAAGACAGAAGAAAGAACACGCAGGACGGGGTGCAGGGAAGAAAGAAGAGCACAGAAGAAGAACACAGATGAAGACAGAAGAAAGAACACGCAGGACGGGGTGCAGGGAAGAAAGAAGAACACAGATGAAGAATACAGATGGAGAGCACAGAGGAAGATCAAAGATGAAGAAAGAAGCAGGAGAAGAGGTGAGTAGCACGGGGCAGGGCGAGGGGCTGGGCGGGGGGAGTACTTACTGTAGTTTTGCAGGACTTGCTTGGAGGTTTCAGGAGCCTGGGCTGGTGGAGCTGCAGCGGCAGGGGGAGTGACCTACCCTTGGGTCAAGGGTCGCTAACTCTGTCACGCAGCGGCCGCCATAAGAGGGAGGAAGGGGGGAAGAGGGGTCAGCTGGGGGCGGGGGACGGGAGGGTGGCGACGAATGGGAGCAGGGGGGGCGGGGGCGAGCAGGAGGTGGCGGCGGGAAAGCGGAGGGTGGGGGGGTCAGGTAGAGGGGAGGGGAGAGAAGATAGGGGAGGGTGGTTAAAGGTGTCGGTGAGTAGGAAGAAAGATAGGAAGATAGGGGAGGGGGCGTTACAGAGGTTAAAGGTGGCGGGGAGTAGGAAGAAAGATAGGAAGATAGGGGAGGGGGGGTTATAGAGGTTAAAGGTGGCGGGAGTAGGAAGAAAGATAGGAAGATAGGGGAGGGGGGTTACAGAGGTGGAGGGGAGTGAGGAAGGTCAGAGAGAAGAGTCAGGAGTAGAAGAACCGAAGAGAGAAGAGCCAAGAAGAAGGTAAAGAAGAAGAGGAGCCAGGAGCAGAAGAACTGAAGAGAGAAGAGCCAAGAAGGAGGTAAAGAAGAAGAGGAGCCAGGAGTCGGGAGCAGAAGAGCAGAATAGAGAAGAGCCAAGAAGAAAGGTAAAGAAGAAGAGGAGCGGAGAGTCAAGGAAGAGGAGAGACCTGAGAAGCAGAGGATACGAAGAACACAGAAGAAGAACACAGATGAAGAAAGAAGAAAGCAAACGCAGGTCGCGGTGCAGAAGAGAAGGAGTAAACACAGATGAAATACACAGAAGAAGAGCACAGAAGAAGAACACAGATGAAGACAGAAGAAAGAACACGCAGGACGGGGTGCAGGGAAGAAAGAAGAGCACAGAAGAAGAACACAGATGAAGACAGAAGAAAGAACACGCAGGACGGGGTGCAGGGAAGAAAGAAGAACACAGATGAAGAATACAGATGGAGAGCACAGAGGAAGATCAAAGATGAAGAAAGAAGCAGGAGAAGAGGAGAGTAGCGCGGGGAAGGGCGAGGGGATGGGCGGGGGGAGTACTTACTGTAGTTTCGCAGGACTTGCTTGGAGGTTTCAGGAGCCTGGGCTGGTGGAGCTGCAGCGGCAGGGGGAGCGACCTACCCTTGGGTCAAGGGTCGCTAACTCTGTCGCGCAGCGGCCGCCATAAAAGGGAGGAAGGGGGGAGGAGGGGTCACGCGGGGGCGGGAGGGGGGTGACAAATGGGAGCGGGGGGGCGGGGTCGAGCAGGAGGTGGCGGCGGGAAAGCGGAGGGTGGGGGGGTCAGGTAGAGGGGAGGTGGGAGAAGATAGGGGAGGGGGGGTTAAAGGTGGCGGGGAGTAGGAAGAAAGATAGAAAGATAGGGGAGGGGAGGTTACAGAGGTTAAAGGTGGCGGGGAGTAGGAAGAAAGATAGGAAGATAGGGGAGGGGGGGGTTACAGAGGTGGAGGGGAGTGAGGAAGGTCAGAGAGAAGAGTCAGGAGTAGAAGAACCGAAGAGAGAAGAGCCAAGAAGAAGGTAAAGAAGAAGAGGAGCCAGGAGCAGAAGAACCGAAGAGAGAAGAGCCAAGAAGGAGGTAAAGAAGAAGAGGAGCCAGGAGTCGGGAGCAGAAGAGCAGAATAGAGAAGAGCCAAGAAGAAAGGTAAAGAAGAAGAGGAGCCGAGAGTCAAGGAAGAGGAGAGACCTGAGAAGCAGAGGATACGAAGAACACAGAAGAAGAAAACAGATGAAGAAAGAAGAAAGCACACGCAGGTCGCGGTGCAGAAGAGAAGGAGGAAACACAGATAAAATACACAGAAGAAGAGCACAGAAGAAGAACACAGATGAAGACAGAAGAAAGAACACGCAGGACGGGGTGCAGGGAATAAAGAAGAGCACAGAAGAAGAACACAGATGAAGACAGAAGAAAGAACACGCAGGACGGGGTGCAGGGAAGAAAGAAGAACACAGATGAAGAATACAGATAGAGAGCACAGAGGAAGATCAAAGATGAAGAAAGAAGAAGGAGAAGAGGTGAGTAGCGCGGGGCAGGGCGAGGGGCTGGGCGGGGGGAGTACTTACTGTAGTTTCGCAGGACTTGCTTGGAGGTTTCCGGAGCCTGGGCTGGTGGAGCTGCAGCGGCAGGGGGAGCGACCTACCCTTGGGTCAAGGGTCGCTAACTCTGTCGCGCAGCGGCTGCCATAAGAGGGAGGAGGGGGGGCGGAGGGGTCAGCTGGGGGTGGGGGGCGGGAGGGGGGTGAAGAATGGGAGCGGGGGGGCGGGGCGAGCAGGAGGTGGCGGCGGGAAAGCGGAGGGTGGGGGGGTCAGGTTGAGGGGAGGGGAGAGAAGATAGGGGAGGGGGGGTTAAAGGTGGCGGGGAGTAGGAAGAAAGATATGAAGATAGTGGAGGGGGTTACAGAGGTTAAAGGTGGCGGGGAGTAGGAAGAAAGATAGGAAGATAGGGGACGGGGGGTTACAGAGGTGGAGGGGAGTGAGGAAGGTCAGAGAGAAGAGTCAGGAGTAGAAGAACCGAAGAGAGAAGAGCCAAGAAGAAGGTAAAGAAGAAGAGGAGCCAGGAGCAGAGGAACCGAAGAGAGAAGAGCCAAGAAGGAGGTAAAGAAGAAGAGGAGCCAGGAGTCGGGAGCAGAAGAGCAGAATAGAGAAGAGCCAAGAAGAAAGGTAAAGAAGAAGAGGAGCGGAGAGTCAAGGAAGAGGAGAGACCTGAGAAGCAGAGGATACGAAGAACACAGAAGAAGAACACAGATGAAGAAAGAAGAAAGCACACGCAGGTCGCGATGCAGAAGAGAAGGAGGAAACACAGATGAAATACAGAGAAGAAGAACACAGATGAAGACAGAAGAAAGAACACCCAGGACGGGGTGCAGGGAAGAAAGAAGAGCACAGAAGAAGAACGCAGATGAAGACAGAAGAAAGAACACGCAGGACGGGGTGCAGGGAAGAAAGAAGAACACAGATGAAGAATACAGATGGAGAGCACAGAGGAAGATCAAAGATGAAGAAAGAAGCAGGAGAAGAGGTGAGTAGCGCGGGGCAGGGCGAGGGGCTGGGCGGGGGGAGTACTTACTGTAGTTTCGCAGGACTTGCTTGGAGGTTTCAGGAGCCTGGGCTGGTGGAGCTGCAGTGGCAGGGGGAGCGACCTACCCTTGGGTCAAGGGTCGCTAACTCTGTCGCGCAGCGGCCTCCATAAGAGGGAGGAAGAGGGGAGGAGGGGTCACCTCGGGGCGGGGGGCGGGAGGGGGGTGACAAATGGGAGCAGGGGGGGCGGGGTCGAGCAGGAGGTGGCGGCGGGAAAGCGGAGGGTGGGGGGGTCAGGTAGAGGGGAGGGGAGAGAAGATAGGGGAGGGGAGTTAAAGGTGGCGGGGAGTAGAAGAAAGATAGGAAGATAGGGGAGGGGAGGTTACAGAGGTTAAAGGTGGCGGGGAGTAGGAAGAAAGATAGGAAGATAGGGAGGGGGGGTTGCAGAGGTGGAGGGGAGTGAGGAAGGTCAGAGAGAAGAGTCAGGAGTAGAAGAACCGAAGAGAGAAGAGCCAAGAAGAAGGTAATGAAGAAGAGGAGCCAGGAGCAGAAGAACCGAAGAGAGAAGAGCCAAGAAGGAGGTAAAGAAGAATAGGAGCCAGGAGTCGGGAGCAGAAGGGCAGAATAGAGAAGAGCCAAGAAGAAAGGTAAAGAAGAAGCGGAGAGTCAAGGAAGAGGAGAGACCTGAGAAGCAGAGGATACGAAGAATATAGAAGAAGAACACAGATGAAGAAAGAAGAAAGCACACGCAGGTCGCGGTGCAGAAGAGAAGGAGGAAACACAGATGAAATACACAGAAGAAGAGCACAGAAGAAGAACACAGATGAAGACAGAAGAAAGAACACGAAGGACAGGGTGCAGGGAAGAAAGAAGAGCACAGAAGAAGAACACAGATAAAGACAGAAGAAAGAACACGCAGGACGGGGTGCAGGGAAGAAAGAAGAACACAGATGAAGAATACAGATGGAGAGCACAGAGGAAGATCAAAGATGAAGAAAGAAGCAGGAGAAGAGGTGAGTAGCGCGGGGCAGGGCGAGGGGCTGGGCGGGGGGAGTACTTACTGTAGTTTCGCAGGACTTGCTTGGAGGTTTCAGGAGCCTGGGCTGGTGGAGCTGCAGCGGCAGGGGGAGCGACCTACCCTTGGGTCAAGGGTCGCTAACTCTGTCGCGCAGCGGCCGCCATAAGAGGGAGGAGAGGGGGAGGAGGGGTCAGCTGGGGGCGGGAGGGGGCGACGAATGGGAGCAGGGGGGGTGGGGGCGAGCAGGAGGTGGCGGCGGGAAAGCAGAGGGTGGGGGGGATTTTCAGGTAGAGGGGAGGGGAGAGAAGATAGGGGAGGGGGGTTAAAGGTGGCGGGGAGTAGGAAGAAAGATAGGAAGATAGGGGAGGGGGGGTTACAGAGGTTAAAGGTGGCGGGGAGTAGGAAGAAAGATAGGAAGATAGGGGAGGGGGGTTACAGAGGTGGAGGGGAGTGAGGAAGGTCAGAGAGAAGAGTCAGGAGTAGAAGAACCGAAGAGAGAAGAGCCAAGAAGAAGGTAAAGAAGAAGAGGAGCCAGGAGCAGAAGAACCGAAGAGAGAAGAGCCAAGAAGGAGGTAAAGAAGAAGAGGAGCCAGGAGTCGGGAGCAGAAGAGCAGAATAGAGAAGAGCCAAGAAGAAAGGTAAAGAAGAAGAGGAGCGGAGAGTCAAGGAAGAGGAGAGAACTGAGAAGCAGAGGATACGAAGAACACAGAAGAAGAACACAGATGAAGAAAGAAGAAAGCACACGCAGGTCGCGGTGCAGAAGAGAAGGAGGAAACACAGATGAAATACACAGAAGAAGAGCACAGAAGAAGAACACAGATGAAGACAGAAGAAAGAACACGCAGGACGGGGTGCAGGGAAGAAAGAAGAGCACAGAAGAAGAACACAGATGAAGACAGAAGAAAGAACACGCAGGACGGGGTGCAGGGAAGAAAGAAGAACACAGATGAAGAATACAGATGGAGAGCACAGAGGAAGTTCAAAGATGAAGAAAGAAGCAGAAGAAGAGGTGAGTAGTGCGGGGCAGGGCGAGGGGCTGGGCGGGGGCAGTACTTATTGTAGTTTCGCAGGACTTGCTTGGAGGTTTCAGGAGCCTGGGCTGGTGGAGCTGCAGCGGCAGGGGGAGCGACCTACCCTTGGGTCAAGGGTCGCTAACTCTGTCGCGCAGCGGGCGCCATAAGAGGGAGGAGAGGGGGAGGAGGGGTCAGCTGGGGGCGGGCGACGAATGGGAGCAGGGGAGGCGGGGCGAGCAGGAGGTGGCGGCGGGAAAGCGGAGGGTGGGGGGGTCAGGTAGAGGGGAGGGGAGAGAAGATAGGGGAGGGGGGTTAAAGGTGGCGGGGAGTAGGAAGAAAGATAGGAAGATAGGGGAGGGGGGGTTACAGAGGTTAAAGGTGGCGGGGAGTAGGAAGAAAGATAGGAAGATAGGGGAGGGGGGTTACAGAGGTGGAGGGGAGTGAGGAAGGTCAGAGAGAAGAGTCAGGAGTAGAAGAACCGAAGAGAGAAGAGCCAAGAAGAAGGTAAAGAAGAAGAGGAGCCAGGAGCAGAAGAACCAAAGATCCAAGAACGAGGTAAAGAAGAAGAGGAGCCAGGAGTCGGGAGCAGAAGAGCAGAAGAGCAGAATAGAGAAGAGCCAAGAAGAAAGGTAAAGAAGAAGAGGAGCGGAGAGTCAAGGAAGAGGAGAGACCTGAGAAGCAGAGTATACGAAGAACACAGAAGAAGAACACAGATGAAGAAAGAAGAAAGCACAGGCAGGTCGCAGTGCAGAAGAGAAGGAGGAAACACAGATGAAATACACAGAAGAAGAGCACAGAAGAAGAACACAGATGAAGACAGAAGAAAGAACACGCAGGACAGGGTGCAGGGAAGAAAGAAGAGCACAGAAGAAGAACACAGATGAAGACAGAAGAAAGAACACGCAGGACGGGGTGCAGGGAAGAAAGAAGAACACAGATGAAGAATACAGATGGAGAGCACAGAGGAAGATCAAAGATGAAGAAAGAAGCAGGAGAAGAGGTGAGTAGCGCGGGGCAGGGCGAGGGGCTGGGCGGGGGGAGTACTTACTGTAGTTTCGCAGGACTTGCTTGGAGGTTTCAGGAGCCTGGGCTGGTGGAGCTGCAGCGGCAGGGGGAGCGACCTACCCTTGGTTCAAGGGTCGCTAACTCTGTCGCGCAGCGGCCGCCATAAGAGGGAGGAGAGGGGGAGGAGGGGTCAGCTGGGGGCGGGAGGGGGGCGACGAATGGGAGCAGGGGGGGCGGGGGCGAGCAGGAGGTGGCGGTGGGAAAGCGGAGGGTGGGGGGGTCAGGTAGAGGGTAGGGGAGAGAAGATAGGGGAGGGGGGTTAAAGGTGGCGGGGAGTAGGAAGAAAGATAGGAAGATAGGGGAAGGGGGGTTACAGAGGTTAAAGGTGGCGGGAGTAGGAAGATAGGGGAGGGGGGGTTACAGAGGTGGAGGGGAGTGAGGAAGGTCAGAGAGAAGAGTCAGGAGTAGAAGAACCGAAGAGAGAAAAGCCAAGAAGAAGGTAAAGAAGAAGAGGAGCCAGGAGCAGAAGAACCGAAGAGAGAAGAGCCAAGAAGGAGGTAAAGAAGAAGAGGAGCCAGGAGTCGGGAACAGAAGAGCAGAATAGAGACGAGCCAAGAAGAAAGATAAAGAAGAAGAGGAGCGGAGAGTCAAGGAAGAGGAGAGACCTGAGAAGCAGAGGATACGAAGAACACAGAAGAAGAACACAGATGAAGACAGAAGAAAGAACACGCAGGACGGGGTGCAGGGAAGAAAGAAGAGCACAGAAGAAGAACACAGATGAAGACAGAAGAAAGAACACGCAGGACGGGGTGCAGGGAAGAAAGAAGAACACAGATGAAGAATACAGATGGAGAGCACAGAGGAAGATCAAAGATGAAGAAAGAAGCAGGAGAAGAGGTGAGTAGCGTGGAGCAGGGCGAGGGGCTGGGGGGGGGGAGTACTTACTGTAGTTTCGCAGGACTTGCTTGGAGGTTTCAGGAACCTGGGCTGGTGGAGCTGCAGCGGCAGGGGGAGCCACCTACCCTTGGGTCTTCAGGCAGTTTTAGGGTGAGGCAGTCATGCTGGATGGCTCTCAGTGCTCAGTTATTGCTTCTTGAGTATGAGCTTCTTTTTCAGAAAATACTGCAGTGTAGTATTCATTGAAAGCTCTATTTATGTCAAGTTGTATGAATCTGATGTGCCCAGGGGCACCTATAAACAAAATGATAGGTTAACCCTTCTGTTTGTGCCTGATAAGTCCTCTGCTGGTGGTAACTATCAAGACGGAAAGCAGGCCTATTGTATCCTCAATCCAGGTGTAAAAGCATCAGGGTGTGTGTCTCATTTCTCTCTGTATTGAGCACTCTTTATCCTCCAGTGTCAGCCAATGCAAAATCCTCTAGGTTCGGTCTGTCGAACCACCACCATTTGCATGTGAGAAATACCAGATGGAGTATGTGTTAAAAGAAACACACCCCTCACCCCCGACTCCTCAGCTAAATTTCACCTGTCATCTGGGAGTTTCAAGGTGGCCAGTGCAGTCTCCCACAACAAAGCTTGCAAGTCCTCGTTTCAAACGACCCCTAGTTGCAATGCAGAATGAAAGAAATGAAGTAGGTGGGGGTAAAGAGAGGTTCAACACCTACCAGATCTGCCTATAAGGGCTACATGGTGGTGTCTGGAATGATGTGCTGTCCTGATGAGCTGTCCACCATGATCCCCCAACTTGGCTCCAGCTCCAGCCAGACCTGTGCCTCCACAGCCACTGTGCTAGTCTCTGTCCAGCTTCGTCCACTCTCTTCGCCATGTCCAACAGTGTTCCCTCAATGTTGCCAGCATGAGGAAAGAGTTCGCTTTACTTCTGGACACTGCTGCCTCTGCCGTTCACCTTCAGTTGTAGCCCTTCAGCCAAAAGCGTGCTGCACCCCAATCTGGGATTAGCCTCTTGGGCTTAAGCCACCACAACATCTGCTTTGTCAGATGCCCACCCAGATAGTCTCCTTATCTGTGCCAGGCCTGGTCTCTTCACAGTGCTGGCCTCAGTCCAGGGTATTTCTGTGCCCCTGGTTCTTTGGTTCCACACCTGACACCTTCAAAGGCCACCTACACTTGGGTGATGAGGTATCATCCCATACTGTCCCATGTGGGCAGGCCCAGCCAGCGAAGGTTAGCCTCAGCCAGTTGTGTCATGTGAGCACGCATAGCATGCTAATTTTCAAGTTAACAGGTGAGATGGTAAACCATTCTGGCTGATTCTGCAGATAATTTACTTGGGCCACTGGGAGCTCAATTAGGCATGTCCACCATCTTTGGCTGCCATGCCCACTCCCCTTTGTGTTTTGTTAGCATAACATAAATACGACAATTTATAGATGTAAGGCATCCTGTATCACCCTCTTTCAAGTACATAACCAATCTTGAAATGTTATTTCAACACAGCAATACCAATTGTATGTTGGTTAATAAGGTGCTTTTAACAACTATTATCATGCCTTAACTGAGCAGGGCGTATGTGAATACCACAACCTAGGAAAGCTGTTAATGCTCATTGCCAGACACCACATTTTTTTACAAATTTCCTCAAGTAACCATGGCTGGAATAGACTCCCCCCTCTGCCAACATGCATCAATCCATGCCGGTACACTAAGGCCACAAGTGCCCCTGGTGTGGGGGTGCTAAATCAAAACAGGGTGCCCCGTTAGCTCCAGTGGTGCGAACTAGAAGGAATTTGGGTTTAACCCAGATAATCCACTAATTTTCCCTGGAAACACTGGCTGTTTTCATCAACCGAAATATCCAGAAGAAAATTAACAGATCCGTGGTATTCCAGCGAATCTCCTAATTCCAATGGGGCAGGTAGCTCCTTTGACTGTCCCCATCAGAATTAAACTGCAGCACTGAATGATGGACCCATGGGTCTGTTTTAGGAGTGGGATGGCCTCCCCAGAGCTGATCAATGCCTGGCTTTGTCCCCATGAGCCAATGTCACAAAGAAGCTTTTTTATATTTGTGGGAAACAGTCTCCCCTTATAACCACCAACAACGTCCCCTCAGATTTCAACAGGGAGCCTTAACAATTGACACAACCTGTCCTTCACACGTCCCGGAATGTATTATTAAGGGGTATTGACATAGTGTCAGGGCAGGAGAGGTCATTCTCATACCACCTCAGGCCAACAATATTAATAATGATTTACACCCTGGCAAGTTGTACATGTGTATAATAAAGTTAATTACACAAGCCGCAATCCCGAAGGGATATCTACTTCTCTTGGGTAAATTTTTATATCATCCCATTTTTCATTTTTTGACAGATCTATACAATACAATCCTGCCCTCTTGCCTGTAGTCTAACTAATGCATTAAAGGCGTAATTGACTAATGTGTTGTCTATTGCAGTTTTTGCCCTGTGGTAAGTGGTTCTGAAACAATTTCTACTTTCTGATAGCAGAGTGTCCCAAATACCACATTACTTTCTGGCATATGTTTGCAGGGCAAGTGTTTCCATTCATTGCATCTATTGTGCTTGGAAGGTTCTGGGAAGTTTGAAAAAGAAATCGTTACATAAGATTGTAATGTGTTTCTCACCATTCTAATTATATACATCTTACACCTTTGAAAACCAGATTAGGTCCCGAAGTAGGAATCTACAAATCACATGGTAGATCGTCATCCCAAAGTGGTGTTTCCCAGGTTACTTGACTTCCCCTTTCTAGCCATTGGTCAACATTTTGGACTTCCAATCAAACCTGTATTACCATACTGGTAGCAGCAGGCAGATGATATGCCATTTCTGGGAATTAATAGGTACCTCCTTGCCCCCATGGCGTGTCTGTCTGTTGTCAGAGAATGCTCTTGCTGAGGAGAAAATAACTAATTATTCAACACCACTAAATGTGATGCCCAGCATTACTTCATCATATCTGCAAGAGCTACACTTCTGTTGTATATCCCTCTTCACAGGAACAATAAATATGTCCTCGGATTACTCCTGGCCCAAAGCAGGGTAGAGATTACCACCTCCAGGTAAACAAAAAAATCCCCAGATTCCCATGTAAAGTGTTCTGTATTACATAAAGAATTCTGAGAAGAATCATCATCTTATGGAGTGACAATCTACACAGAATAGTCTTCCTCCCTAAATCAGGTGTGATGAAGTTACTTTGCTTTAGTATGTTGCTATTCCTAATACTTGGTCAAAATTTCGTAAAGCACAAACAGTCCCAGGAGAGGGCTCTTCTCTGTCAGGGTAAGAAGTACCAATTTGTGTCCAGGTGATCCTACAACGTGTCAGTCATATCTACAGTATTTGTAAGTGCCTTACTATGGAAGCGTAAATATTGGTTATGTACAGCAGATCATCAACAGATAAGAACAGCCTGTCATTCCATCCTGAGTCTTACCCCTTTCCTCTAATTAACAACTCTAATCAACTCATCTGATTTAACAGGCCAATAGTTCAAGAATAAAGGCAAAGAGAAGTGAAAAACAGGACAGTCTTGCCTCATCCTACTCCCCTAGTCAAAAACAGGGAGCAGTATTCCTTGACCTTCACACACGCCTTTGGCGTCATTTATACAAGGTAACCCAGGAGAGGAAAAAAAAACAATGCCCACCTTTATAAGAATTGGGAATAAGAATGGCTAATCAACTGATTTTGTTTCCCATTAGGTAGCCTTTTGGAGCATGGAAGAAATTAAGTAGACGAGCTTTCTATCTCTGGTATTAGGCGTAGAAAAGCAGGTCGGTTTTGACCGTTTGGTTAGCATACATTTTATGTATTAGTATATGAGGTGCAGTGGCTGATTCATAGTTTTGGAAATATTGTTTGGGTTTTGAGGAAGGGTGGTTTATATATAAAGTGTTGGCTCTTGTGTCTCTGAGTGTGTCAGTTTTCTACTTTTTGTAGCATTTCCATGGCCATGTTTGAATGATCTAAGATGGGAGCCATATGTCAGCCAGCCTCTGGAGTGTAAAGAGCAAAAATAGGCATAAGAGTAGTAGAAGAGGAAACCATAGAGAAAGCAAGAAGTGCAAGAAAGACTTTGTTGTTAGTATGGGAGTGGGGTCTTTTGATGTCATTTACATATATCTATTGCAAACAATAACTGAGATATCACACTTAATCATCTACAAATACTCCACGGTTGCTAGTAAAATACTAGTCACAGTAACAATATCAAAATGGTACATTTTAGTACTGCATTGACATCAGTGTATTGCATAGGACAATTGTTTCCATCCATTTGCATATAATCAACAAATCAGTAGATTTGTAGAGCGCTACTTGTCACCGATGAGGGTATCCAGGCAGTTGCAGTGTCCAGTTGATTAGCCAACTAGCCAGGTCTTCAGGGACTTTTGGAGCTCTGTAAGAGATAGGGAGGTCCGTAGATGGAAGGGTAGCTCATTGCCAGTCTTCCCTGCTAGGCAGGAGAAGGCACGACCTCTGCATCTGCTACATCAGATGTGGGGGTGAAGGTTAGAGAAAGGGACTCGAGTAGAGTTGTCTGGTGGGCTGATGGAAATTCAGGTAGTGGTTCAAGTAGGTGGGTCTGCAGTTGTGTAGGGCCTTGTATGCATTGATTAGGAGCTTGAACTGACAGAAGCCAGTGGGGTTCCCCGAGGTAGGGAGTGATGTGGGATCATCTAGGGAGTGCAAGTCTGGCTGCAGTGTTTATATATATTCTGTAGTCATCTGAGGGGGTGAGCTGCGTTCCCTGCAGAGAGAGTGTTGCGGTAGTCCAGACTGCTGGAGATGAGTGCCTGGGTGATGGTGTGTCTGGAGCTTTGGGGTAGCCATTTGAATATGTTACAAAGCATGCAGAGGATGAAGAAGCAGGAGGAGGAGACGAAGTTGACCTGAGTCGTCATGGTTAGCTTGTTGTCCATAATGATGTCTAGGTTACTAGCTTCGTCAGTGGGGGTAGGAGTAGGTCCGAGTTCTGAGGGCTACCAGGATGCGTCCCATTGGGAGCTTTTGGTTTTGGAAAATCAGCACCTCTGTCTAGTCTGTGTTGAGCTTCAGTCAGTTGTCCTTCATCCAGTTGGCAATGTCTCTCATGCATTGTGGAAGTTGGTCTTGGTGTTGTCTTCGGAGAAAGAGAGGATGAGCTGTGTGTCGTCATCATAGGATATGATGTTGAGTCCGTGGGTTTTGACGTTGCTGGCCAGAAGTGTCATACAAGCATTGGAGAGGGTGGGGCCGAGCAGGGATCCTTGGGGTACTCCACAGATGATTGTGATTGAAGGTGACCATGGCAGTTGAGGTGTTGCACAAAGTGCTGAGTATGTGAATGATTCTGGCTTTGTCTATGTTGAAGATATGGTGAGGGCATGGGTCAGTTAGGGGATCTAAATGGACTGAGTTCATGATGGAGAGGGGTGCCCTGTGGGGCAAGTTGGCTCCTTTCTGTCAGTCAGATGTCTGTGGTGGTAATGGGGTTGTGTGCTTGAAAAAGTCTATGGCCTTGGGCTGGGCTTTGAAGTTTCTGTAGATGTTGGCGATCTTGCTGTGGAAGAAGTTTGCAAGGTTGTCGAAGAGTTCCTATGAGGGGGGTAATGTTATTTGTTGCAGCTGAGGGGGTTAGATTATTTTTTATGATGTTGAAGAGTTCTTTGCTATTACTGGAGCTTGATTCGATGCATGAGGCCAAAGCCATTTATGAGTGGACCAAAATTAAAATTAGTACCAGGTACAAGGCATCTGTACATCAGGGGATTATGTCATTAGGTCTAATCAAGGAAGGTTTAGATGATAGTTCAGAAGGCTGGAGTCTACACGTTAGAAGAGAAAAGTGATCCTGCTTTGAAATGGCCGAACAGGGCCAAATACAAGTGCACCTTTTGCTGTGGCCCTTTGCTGATATGCCTGGGAATCCTTTAATGACACTAACACTACTTCTGGAATACTCATGTCTTTTGGGACAGTGGCAATGGATATCATTAATGTTATATGGGTCAGGACCAAGACAGGAAGTATTGAAATCATTCCATTATCATTGTCTGAATCAGTGTCAATACAATTATCATAATCATACTTTTTGTGCATGCTTCAGATATGACAGTCAATGGCTTGAGTCAGTGTCAATATTCTTAGGCACCTGAAAACCAAACATTTTGGAACAGCAACAGGGTCAGAAATCTATTATATAAGGGGCTTCTGGACCTTATAAGAATGTACATGTTTATTGGAGAACATGCACCTCTTTTGGTCGAAGTCAGAATTTCTCTGGCTAAGGAGAGACTCAAAGTGTGTACCCTTTAGAATGGGATGTGTGCAGACTGCTACTACCAGCAGGGGAGGGTCAGGTTTTTAGTAACTGCCCAGGCACCAATATCTTAAGCTGCAAACTTTAAATCAGAAATAGCGAAGGAAGAATGTAGGTTATGCTTAATCAATTTCTCATCTCCAAGTTCGGGAACACTTCAAAACTACCAGGCCTTTCATCATTATTTGTATGATATCTCAAATGTACATGAAAACCAACAGCAACAGAATTCTCACATAAATGTATTAAAAGCCACTGTCTGAAAGTCAGAAGAGACACACTCATGTAAGCTGTAGTTTTCATTTTTACTGTTTATGCGTTGCACCAACCAATCTGACTTCTAAATGTGCAATACAATTGTTAGAACTGACTCCCTTTCATGGTAGTCCCCCAAATGTTTTGCTTTGACTCCTTCTGTTTTGTTAAATTTGTTTCTGTTGGCTTTAGAACTCTCTTCACTTTACTATTGCTAACCAGTGCTAAAGTGTGTGTGCCCCCTCCCCAAACCATGGTACAATTGGCCTACACCTGATTGGCACATTTATTTTACTTGTAAGTCCATTGTAAATAGTACTCCATGTACCCAGGGCCAGTAAATTACATGGTACTAGTTGGCCTGCAGCACTCATTGTCCCACACACTAACATAGGCTTTTTTAAACATGCCTCAGGCCTGCTTCTGCAGGCTTTAGGGCAGTCTAAACTGTCATTTTGACCTGGCACAATACATTTTTTTTACCCAGACCTAAATCTTCTTTATAATACATATGTCACCCCAAGGCAGGCCCTAAAGGCCCATGGGGCAGGGTTGTATTTAAAAAGCAGGACATTTGGGGTTAGGTTTTACATGTCCTGGTTTTTGAAAAACTCATAGAGTTGTTTTTACCTATTGCAGGGCCTATCTCTCACATAGGAAAACATTGGGTTACCTTATTACATTTAATAAGTGAATCGGAATCTAAAACTCTCTTTAATGGTAAAGTCAGATTTTAAGTCACAGTTCTCAAAATGCCACTTTTAGAATGTTGGAATTTTCTTATCCTCGCCATTTGTGCCTTCTGCCAGCATCTTGGGTCACATGACTGGGATTAGCTTAGCTGCCGGCCTTGTGTATTCCTCTCAGACAAAGGGAGACTAGATGTTGGCAGGATGGACCATCCTGCCAAGATGGTTGGGGTGGATCTGTTCCCTGTCCCAGTTACATTTCAAAGAGATGCCTGCAGCACACACACAAAGGAACTTGAAACTCGTTTTTTGTCACCCTAGAAGAATTTTCCAGAAACAGAGGTAAGGGGTAGTGTAAGGTACAGGGATTCTGCCAACCTCAAAGCCTGGCAACAGGCATAAATACTGGACCTCTTAAGCCACTCATCAGATCACTTCTGGACCTGTGGAAGACTCAGAAGGACTGCTCTGCTGCTGGAAAGACTACCCTGTTACCCTGCTGCTGGACAGACTACCCAGCTGCCCTTCTGCCTGAGGATGGAAGCCTGAACCTGATCCTTGAACTCAGGACCACCAGAGTGGATCCAAGAAGCAGTGGACTGGCCTCCTGTATGAGCTACAGGACATAGCAAGCTCCAGAGACCTGTCTGTATCTGCACAGATGACCATACCCAACTGGATATGCCTGTAGTCTGCTGCTGGCCTCTGCTGAAGTGAACTCTGCTCCCCAGGTGGTGCCTAACATGGTCCTGGACTTTTGGCCTGCATCAAAGTGTACTCCTCCGTACCCAACTGAGGGTTCCCACAAAACAAATTCAGCGGGATGAAACTTGACGCAGGGCCATGCATCGCAGAACCTCGCAGCTACTCATTGGCGACCTCATTGGAAATGAAGCAGCGCAAAGCAGCTCGATGCAGGACTTCACGTTGTAGCACCATGCAGCTCCTGATTGAGGCCTCATCTGAGCTTATGCAGCGCAACTCGATGCAGGACCTTGCTTCTCAGAACACGTGCAACCATCAACAATTGCCAGCAGACTGAAGTTGGTCCTGTACCCGTCCCGCGCTCTTTCACGGTCAACCTGAACTTGTTGTTATTGTCACGGTCCGGTACGACCAGATGACCACAGTTGTCAACTTGTGCTTTTTGGCACTACTTTTACTTACAACTTTGAAACTGCCTATCTTCAGATCTACTGAGTGGATTTTAGTTTTTATGGTATTAGTTTATTAATTAAAACTTACTCTATATATAGCTAGATTGGTGTGGAATTTTCTTGTGCTGCAGAAACACTTCATATCTGTCTGACATTTTTGTGCCAAGCTACCTGACGGTTCAGCACAAATGAATTTACTGACTTTTGTGGTTAACTGTGACAATGATTGGGCTGTTGTTTGAGATGGGCCTTCTCCCCCCTCACTCAAAACCCCAATTTCTCACAACCATCAATCATTCCTCTATCAAATGTTTTCACCAATGCTCCCTCAGAAAGACATGAACAGACGTACGAGGTGCAAATCATAAATGTATGTCCAGAGATGGACTTGAACACTTAGGCCCTCATTATGAACTTGGTGGCAATCACCGCTGACCGCCTTGCTGACAGTGAACAAAAGACCGGCAGTGGACTGCACACCGCCGAGTTATGATGCCAAAAACACATTCCGCCCAAAAAATGAGAACCTCCACTCACACCGCACAGGGCCAACGTTGGGAGAAAGGCAGGACACAGCAGCCCGCCACTGCCGTCCCTACACACCCCGCCCACCAAATAATGATGTACAAATCAGCGCTCAGAAACGGGAGCCGCCAACAAAAGAAGCACACATTGGCAAATTTAAAAAGCACACACCTGACACACATCCACGCCACCATAAAATGCACACATACACAACCCACAATCATTTGCAACGCCAACAGCACCACAGAAATCTACACCACAACACACATACACTCAAACCACCAGCACACAAGTCACACACAAAAAAACACAACCAAAAATCAAACACAGCATACACACCATCACAGACCACACACACAACAAAACAACATCACCGTCACCAACACACCCACAACATATCACCCACAACACACACCATGGCACCCCCTAAGCACCCCGCTTAACCGACAGGGAGCTGAGGATCATGGTGGACGAAATACTCAGGGTCGCGCCGCAGCTATTTGGGGCACAGGTGCAGCAGACGCCCTTGGCCAAGAAGATGGAGCTATGGCAGAGGATTGTCAACAAGGTCAACGCTGTGGGAATCCACCCACGCACAAGGGAGGACATCAGGAAGAGATGGAATGACCTGTGGGGGAAGGTGCGTTCCCTAGCATCACAACACAACATCTCCGTGCAGAAGACTGGCAGTGGTCCCCCACCTCCTCCCCCCGAATACACCAACTGGGAGGAGAATGTCTTGGATATCCTGCACACGGAGGGCCTCACTGGACTCATTGGAGGATTAGACTTGGGTACGTCAACTACACCTGGAATGCATATATCACCCCATCCCTCTCACTACCACCATGCGTCCATCCCCTACCCAGCCCACAACTCCCAGACACTCCTACCCATGTTCCCTTCATGTCCCCCTATACATCACTATCCAGCCCCCTGTGCACAGTCACCAACCCAGGACCAAAAGACAGGAGCATTACAACACCCAGAATGCAACACCTTCCCTCACTATATGCATCCAAAAGAACACGAAGGGGGCCTGCATGCTACCCCATGGGAATGGAATCACCAATAACTCCTAAGAAGTGCTGCAAGGGACAAGTAGGTGCAGGACACCCACATTTCTATTCTCTCACACACAGGCACCACCACCCATGCCCCCTGGATGGAGACGTCAAGGAGTGCCAGTCCTCCACCTGAAGAAGACCCCACTCAGGAGAGTGCAGAGGGATGCCTGGACACAGAGGAATTCCCTGGGCCATCCCACAGCCCTGGACAGTCACCCTCCAGAAGCCCCACCCAGGACACCACTGACACCCCTACCACTCAGCCACCACCATCAACACTGACACAACGCCCCCGCATCAGTGTCTCCAGGCCATGGACTGGCTTTCCACAAGTACAGAGGCTTGAGTCTCCACCCATCACCAGGCAGGATGATGAAGGGCCCAGTGAAAGTGGGACTGCCAGACCAGTGCAGGGGAAACAGGTACAGGGGGCTAGGGCCAGGGGAAGGGGAGCAGTGGGTCAGGAAGTGGCCCAAGGAGGGATGCTGCTGCCCAGGAGGCCATAGCTGAAGTCCTGGAAGCATACCACCATTCCCAGGACAGAATGGCACAGATCTTGGCCACGCTGGAGGAGAATCAGAGGCTGCATTTAGCACACCATCAGTAAGCCATGGAGCAATGGAAACAGTTCAATGCTACCATGGCCCCCATTGCTGGGGTGCTGCAGCACCAGTACCACAGCCAGCCTGAGTCACCCACCCACCTGCAGGCTCCTTCCACTAGCCAGGACAATGCCCTGCCATCCACATCTGCAGCTGCTAGTGGACTGGTGGCACTGCCAGAGGACTCACAGGACACAGCACCCCTTGCCCTGCAGCCCACCCTCACCCTCACAAACGTGGCCTCAGACCCAGACATCCCTGTGAAACACCAGCCAAGACCAAGCCCACCACCAGGAAGTAACCCTGCCCTGAACTGTCTCCCTTGTGTGCCACTGAGCTACATTGTTGACATGCCACTGCCATATGACCGTCTTCCAATGGCCCCATGGACTATGTCCCTGTGCTACCAACAGCTGTGGAAATCTACTTGAGTATATTTTTCACCATGTGCCCACTCCCTTCCACTGTTCCATCAGTCATGGATGTTTCTTTCTTAGAATAAATACACTTGTGTACTCAAAATTTCTGCCCTTCATTAATATGAGCAATCAAATGGAAATGTGAATATATTAGCCAGTTATCATCATAATGCAGTTTTTTATTGCATGAGGGGGTCTAACAGACTGCAGTATTTGAAGTACGTCACACTGTACATTCTATTGCTGTAACACACATCTCCTTCATTCATGAAGTTTACATATCACTGGTAAGGGACACCACAGCACTTTGCACATGATTCACCCTGAAACAATGCAGTAAACCCATTGGCATTATATAACAGTACCTGAGAGTCACTGGAATTATAGCCGGATTAGCTGGGTCCTGGAGTTGATGTCTTGCCCCTCCTCTTCCCCATCACTCTCATCCATCCTCTGAGGTGGCAGGGGTGGTTGGACAGAATCCTCCTCATCCAGTAGTGGAATAGCTTTCCTCAAAGCCAAGTTGTGCAGCATGCAGCAGGTCACCACTATCTGACACCCTTGTCAGGGACACAGCACAGGGATCCCCCAGAGAGATGGAGGCAGGGAAACCTTGCCTTCAGGAGTCTCATGGTTTGCTATAGGACCCGTCTAGTGCGACCATGTGTGTCAATAAAATGGAGTTCTGCATCTGTCCTAGGATTCCTCACAGGTGTCTGTAGCCATTGCATGTTTGGGTAGCCAGAATCTCCTGGAAAAGTGGACGAAAGATGGTTGAAACACACACTATCTACTTGCATACAGCCTGCCTGTCAGCTATCTCACTGATCCAGTGTCATACACACTCACCTATGAGCCAAGCTCTGTCCCCCTGTAGTTGTCCCATCATGTGTGGCACACTTCTGTTTCTCAGGACAAAGGACTCATGGACTGATCCTGGGAACCTTGCATTGACATGAGTAATGGACTGATCTGCAGTACACACCAATTGGACATTCATGGAGTGCAAGGTTTTACGATTTCTGAACATCTGTTCATTTACCCTTGGGGGTATGAGGGCTATGTGGGTACCATCAATTGCACCTATCACATGGGGGATATTTGCAAAAGCATAGAATCCAGATTTGATGGAGGTGAGATCAGCCCTCTGGGGAAACTGGACATAACTTTGCAGGTTTTGCATGAAGGAATTGTGCAAATTAGACAGGATGTTGCTGAACATTGGCTGAGATACCCCGGCTGCCATGCCCATTGCCACTTGGAATGAGCCTGTGGCCAGAAAATGTAGCACAGATAGTACCTGCACAGTTGTAGGTATGGTATCGGGAGTCCCATTAGCTGATGTGACGTTCCTCCATGGTGGCCAGATCAACCAGGGGCCTGTAAGCAGATGAGGCCCTCCCTCGCCACATGGGTCTGTACCTATGGGGGTTGAAGAGAGACACATTGAGCTGCGACAAACACTTCAATTACATTGTTCCACCATTCATCTTGTACATGCAACACTACTGTCCCTCACACAGATGCACGGAACATGCTAATCCTGTCAGGGTAATGTCTGGTGAGGAGTGTATGTTTCATTGCATCACAGTGTAGGCACACTTCCCACTATGATTCTATGAGGAGGATCACTGATCATACCAGTACTGGACGAAGGGGAGAGGGATTGGAGCCATGGATTACGACCCCGGACAGACTTTGAAGGCGTGGTGGATGCAAAATGGCAGCCCCCTGCCCTACAGGTAGTGTAGTGTAGGAAGTGACTTCATTCCACTGACGTTAGTCGTCATGGCAGTAGGCGGTGTTCACCGCCGTGCACCTGTTCATTGGATATCATTGGCATCTATGGGGAAGCAGGGCCAATCATGATCACCGCCGGCCATGACGGTGCACGCCATTGCGGGAAATGCCGCTATTTTGCGTTGCCCTTGCCACTTGACTCCTGCACCTTGAGAGGGACGGAACTCCACTGCATGAGCTGCTGTGTCCTGACTCTGGTCCTTAGGATGGTATGAGCTATATGGGAACGGGCCCCGGCCTTCACACGGAGGAGCTGGAGGAGCTGGAGAAGCTTTTGGACGGGGTCCTACCCCTGTATGCAAAGCTGTATGGGCAACCAAAGGCTCAGGTAAGTTGCTATTTGACATCCATGAATGTGTGTGAATGTGGCGGATTCCTGTGTGCATTTCTGTTTGCTGTGTGAATGCTTACCTGTAATGTGTCTGGCAGTTGTTGTCTTGGCTATTGTCAAAATGTGTGTCTCCATGGGCCATGTTAGGTCGAACTGGCATGGCATTTGTGTATTGGACACCCACACTGATGTCTGTTTCTTTACTCTGTGTGTCCCATGCAGGTCATCACCCATCAGAAGAAAGGATTCTGGCAAGGCTTCGCTAAGGAAGTGCAGACCCTGGGGGTCTACTACCGGCGGAGCACCCACTGTAGGAAACAGTGGGAGGACCTTCGCCAAAGGAAGTGCAGACCCTGGGGGGTCTACAACCGGCAGAGCACCCACTGCAGGAAACAGTGGAAGGACCTGCGGTGCTGGGCCAGGATGACCGGAGAGGCCCAGCTGGGGACAGCCTCTCAACGTGGGAGAGGCGCCCGTCAGACCCTGACCCCACTAATGGCCTGCATACTGGCAGTGGCCTATCCCGATTTGGATGGGCGCTTGAAGGCAGCACAGCAGCCACAAGGGGGTGAGTACCAACACTATTGTGGTGTTACTATGCTGAGTGTTAGTAGGTGCCATGGGGTGCATGCAGTGTAGTGCCAGGCACATAGACAGGTGTATCCCTGCAGTCCTGGCCCCCTCTTTGTCCGTGGGATGGTGTCCTTAGGTAGATATGGCTGGGAATGTAGGCCTGTGAGGGGTCCCCTGTTTGGGCTATTGGTTCAGATGTAGCCTCATGGATTTCCAAATTTGTTGTCTTGTCATCGTCTCTCATTGTATCCCAATTCAAAGTGTATCAGAGTAGAGGGCCAGGATGGTCATGTAGTGTACTGTGGGATCATGCCTAGCAGTCAGGGGCACATTCATGTCAACTATTGTCTCTGCTGGGGGTTAGAGCCTGAGATGGGTGGAGGTATATATGTGCAAACAGGTATGTTCGACCTTGATTTGACATACTTCTTTCTTGTCATGTCCCCCCCACCCCTCTGTGCTCTTGTGTCCTTGTGTGCTTTAGCATCATATGGTAGGAAAGCTGAGGCACCGGCGAGTGGGGATGCTGCAGCCCACGGTTCTCAGGAGTCAGAGTCCACCGACGCCAAGGGGACCAGTGGGTTAGAGGGCGAAGGGAGTAGCAGGGGGGAGGCAACTACCACTGGAGGTAGTGACTCCAACACCTTCTACAATGGCAGCTCCCTGGTGGTGGCAGACACTACTGGTCCCAACCATTCTTTGTCATCTTCCGCCATCCCCCATACCATCACCGCCCTCCCAGTAGCCACCCAGCGAGTAGCCCGTGCCCACTCACCCAGGAGGGTGGGCGTCTCCTTTGCCCTGGGCACCTCATCTTCTGCCCCCATTAGCCCTGCTGCCCTCATTGAGGAGGCTGTTGGCCTCCTGAGGAGCATCTATCTAGGTCAGACAACTATTGTAAATGCCATCCAGGGGCTGGCATCAGAGATGCAGCAATGCAATGCTTTCCTGGAAGGCATGCATGGTGCCATTTTTGACCTACAGAGATCTTTTCAGGCCCTGGCCACCTCTTTGACGGCAGCCAATGTCCCTGGTTTTTCCATCACCCCTCCCACCACCTCTACCCCTTCCAGCACCCCACACCCTTCTCCCATCCCAAGCACACATGCATACAGCCATGCACCCAAATCAACACCCAAGGAACAGGCAGACAAACACAAGCACCACACTTCCCACCACACGCAGGCACATACTCAACATTCCAAGGCAGACACAGCAACATCCATCTCCCCCACTGTGTCAACCCCCCTCCTCCCAGGACGCAGAAATGCTCCCAGTCATCCACTCCACACACATGCAGCAAACATGGGCATACTGTACAGGAACCTGCATCCAAGCACAGTAGACTTACACATCATACCACCATTCTCTCAACATCCACTCCCAAACC
The DNA here is from genome assembly GCF_031143425.1 of Pleurodeles waltl. NCBI lineage: Eukaryota > Metazoa > Chordata > Amphibia > Caudata > Salamandridae > Pleurodeles > Pleurodeles waltl. The sequence goes on along the minus strand of NC_090443.1, from coordinate 265,030,451 downwards.
TGTCTCCAAGACTCCTCCAACTGCTTCTCGAAAGCTTTCACTCTCCCATGTTGACCTGTTCAAACCTACTGGCTCACCTTGTCTTGCCCCTAAATGTTCCCTTGGCCTCCAGAAACCCACTCCTTCCTCATCCAAGTCCCCCCAGTCTGCACTACCCATTCCCATGCACCTTCCTCAGGGAGGAAGAGGGCCTGTGTTACCCCTAGTCCCTCTGCCACCCCCAGATCCAGGCCCACTCCTCCTCCTTCCAAGGGCAAGCCCAAACCCTCTCCACCTCAAGAGCCTATGCCCAAAACCCCCCTTCCAAACCTGAGCCCTCAACCCCGCCACCCCCTGCCCCGGAGCCCTGAGGTGCCTGGCTGCTCCATTGACATCCCTTCTCAGTGGGGTTTTCTTCTATACTGTAGGAGTCAAGTGTGGGCTACATTTGCCCTTCCGGGACTTTGATATGGACTGGTCAATGACCTAGTTTGGACAATTGGTGCTATGTTGACCCGTTGTGCAGTGTTTCACTGTGGGGGTGTGGTGTGCACAGATGTGTGCATTGGTGCAGGTATATATTGGCTTATGTCTGTACATTTTGTTAGGGTATATATGGCTTGGGGTGGGTGGGTGTGCAATTGTGCCCTCTCCTCTGATGTGTGCTAGGCTGCAGTACTTACTGTCGTCGTCTTCGTCGGCAGTCACGGTCCTGGAGAAATATGCCAAGAAGTAGCACTGGCATTATTTCCAACTCTCGTCAATGTTGGCCGTCAGCGTGTTCTGTGTGCCTCCAGTGAGTGTTTCCCTTTATATGGGTCGTTTCCACCAAGATTTGCGTGGCGGTGGTTCCCGTCCCGGAACTGATGGCGGTGTGGTGTATCATTATATGGTGGTTGGGTTCAGATGGGCTCAAGATGGCCTCCGTCATCGCCGGCGGAGCTGCCAAGATGGCGGTGAGTGGATGGGCCGCTGATGTTTCTCCTATGCTTCTTTGTTGGTGGTAGTTACCGCCATCTCCGGCGGTGCGGTCTTTCCTGCCAGGTTCATAATGACCACCCTAATCTTCAGACTGAAAGCTAGATCTTAACCAGTAAACCTCATAGGACTCTTATGGAACCACTAATTAGGAAATTGCTCCAGTGCTGAATCTATTCTACAATATTAGCGCATGCTGGTCATTGTAGTAATTTTAAAACAAATGTCAGTTCATGAAAGATATTGGGCTAGTAATTGGAGCACAAGTAGCAGAAAAGAGGAAACAATTGCTAAGAATTTATCTAGATAAATAGAAACAAGGCCAATGAGAAGCACAGCTGCATGAAACCGGCTAATTAAGGGCACCACATGATCACACATGCAATAACATACACATTTCAAACACATTTCTAATAGAATACAGAAAGAAGTGGCAAGGAGTACTTATCTCATGGCCAAGGAGCAATAAACGAGGCTTTTACTTCAAGGTGACTGCCATACATAGGCTATACTGATGACTGATTGGTGGTTTCACTTCTCCTCCTTCCGTAGTTTGTGGCCCAGGGTAAGCTGGGAAGTGCAGTTTTCGTGATTTGTGGCTGCTATAATACGAGTAGTAAACTAAGAAAAAATAGTGCGACACTTTGCTTTTTTAATAAAACATCCTTTTTGGATTTAAAAGGGAATGCTTTAGGCCATGAGGGTTATAGTGAAAGAGGGATTTTGCAGGTTTATTCTTTGCCATCTGTGCCAAGAGGTGCAGTCACGTACACACTGGAAAGGGAGAAGCCTGAAAATTAAATAACCTTTTCTCTGATCCATACCTCTAGTGCCATTAAGTGATTCCAACCCACATTAGAAGAGTTCCCTTCACCCTTTCATCCATCCATCCATCCTTTTAGCTTTCCATCCACCCTTTCAATATTCCATGCATCGGTCATTTCACCAGTTCTACCCAGCCACCTATCACTTTTTCAACTTTTAATTATTCTACATTCTCTTTCATTTATCCATCCATCATTTCAGCCCCACCCTTCTATTCACCCACCCTTTCACACAGTCACTATCCACCATGCACCTTCCAAACCATTCATCCGTCCATTTACCATCCATCTATTCACCCTTTCATTCATCCATCAATTTTTTCACCCATTGAAGATCTAAACTTTCCATTCATTAATAGATGTATTCATCCAGCTTTTCATTGTTCTTTCTTTCTTTCTTTCCTCCTTTCTTTCTTTTTCTTCCTTCCTTCCTTTCCTTTCCTTCTTCCTTTCTTTGTTTCTTTCTCTTTTGTTCTTTCTTTCTCCCTTCCTTAATACTTTCTTTTTCTCCTTCTCCCCTTCTGACCATTTTTTGAATATTTAGCTTTTTTCTCAATACACTCTCTTTCTCCTCTGATTTTCAGACAGAAGAAGTCCATAAATAACTAATTAGCATTTTCAGAGCCCAGTCTAGAAGCCTGGAGTGTCCAAAGGCGCCGCCATCCATTTTAGCTTCTAAAGCGAGCAGAGGGGATTGAGGGTGAAGAGGGTTGTCACTACGCCACGGCACAAGCAGTTGGCCGTTGAGGGGGGATCCGTGATCTGTCTCTGTCTGTTCAGAAAAATTAAGGGCCAGATGTATGAAAACTGGGGTCTGCGAATCGCAAAATGCGATTTTTAAGAAATCGCAATTTCCGAGTCGCAATTGGCCATGTAACAAAATTGCGAATCGGAATTAGCGGTTTCTTAAAAATCGCTATTTTTGGTTTGCGAGGCCCATTTACCGAATAGCAATTTGCATTCTCGCAATTTGCGATTTATTTGCGATTCGGTAAAAAATCGCAAAATGCGAGAAAGTTCGAGAATGCACACCTGCAGGAGCCTGATGACTCATCAGCAGGAAATGAGTCATCCCAGGCAGGTACAAGTGCCACACCCAAACCAGCATCCAGAGTGAGAGCAGCCCAGCCACTGTGAGCAGCACTGTGAAGGAGCAGCATCACCTGAGCCACAATGGAGCCCCAAGGTCCAGGATCTGAGAAGCAGGAGAGGAAGCGCAAGCTCAAGTTCAGTGAGCAGGAGCTGGAAGTCCTAACAGAGGAGGTGGTGAGGAGTCATGACCGCCTGTTTGGCAAATCATCCCTCCAAGTGCCAGAGAGTGAGAAGAGGAGACTCTGGCTGGAGATCCAAAGCAAAATTTGCGCAATTGGAGTGGGCCAGCGCTCCATTGAAGAAATCAAGAAGCGCTGGTATGACCTGCGGTCCCGGGCAAAGGAGAGGGTGGCGAGGCGACTTGCAGAGGCCAGGAGCACAGGAGGTGGACCACCAACCGAGCCACCTGCCACACCACTGGAGGACCTGGTGGAATCAACTCTCCTACTGGAAGCAGTGACAGGGGTCACAGACATAGACACCTCCGCTCAACCAACTACCAGCCAAGGTAAGTGCAAATGTTGTCATGTGAACCCAGTATGTGCATGCAGAAAAGCCCCTGAGGAATTAGCATGTAATGTGAAGTAGTGTGTGAAGTAGTCTACTCCACATCTTAGTAGCAGCACAACAATGCATTATGGGAGTCATGGTCCACAAACTAGTACAGACAGTGGCATAATAATGTAAGCAAGCAGAGTGACACCCAAGGTAACAAAACACACACTACACCATGTAGAGCAGTACCTATAGCTTTATTGCCATGTCTGGACAGATAATGTAACATACAGAACTGACATGCTGCATATTGTTGTTGCAGGTGGGCCTGGCACATCAGCCACAGCAATTACGGGTGTAGGGGAGACGGACACACAGCTGCCCTCTGACACCAACACCAGTGGGTCCATCAATCTTCCAACTGCGTGCCGCAGGGCCAGGCCATTGCCACTTCCAGACCTCAGTGGTGACTCTGATGTGCAGCAGGAGAGTCCAGGCACACCACCTGCATCCGGGATACACAGCCAGGTACCAGAGGACAGGGGTCATTCCGCGCATCGTCGAAGTGCCCCAGTGTCCCAACAGCAACTGCAGGAGGCAGCTGAGGGTACATCCCTGTTTGGTGGACTTGAGGCTGCTATGTTGCAGCAACAGTGCCTGCAAAATAGAAGGATACAGAGTCTGGACAGGAACCTTAGAGTCCACAACAGGAATACGGTTGGCCTGCATCGGAGACTTGACACCCTGAATGAAAACATCAACCAGCTGCGTGAGGGACAGGTGCAGGCCTCCCAGGACACTAGGGAGCTGACCACTGCAGTGCGTGACCTGTGTGAGGAGCTGAGACATGAAAGACTGAGTAGACGCAGACATGAGCACCGTTTTCGCACCATGTTTGCGAACTACTGCAGGTCCTCCAATCGTATGGCCAACTCCAGCGCCCTCATCGAACGTCGTGCTGTGGCGGCCCAGGCAGAGGCTGCACACACCAGTAGGGATGTGGTCCAGGCCCTTTTCCAGATCACCACTGTGATAGAACACGTAATGGGACAGAGGTCGTCTACTTCCAGTGAGGTTGCCTTGGGGCACACAGAGGACACCTCGAGCCTCAGTAGTGTGCACGTACCTCCTCCAGACCACAGATGGCGCAGTGCCAGGCGCAGCACTGCCACAGAGGCAGACATTCAGGGTGCCCGTGATTCAACTGGGCACCCCAGTGGTGTGTGAGGGAGGAGGAAGTGACTCTTGCCACATTGACTCTGGTGTCCCCACTATGAGGTAATAGTGTGGGACTCAGTTTATTTGTTGATTTTCGTTTTTATCAATCCCCTTTTTACTTTTCCCATCACAATTCATAACGTGCCGTAAAGGAATAAATATTTTTCTCACTATCACTACAGTAGTCAGTGGAGTTTGATTGTACATACTCACGTCTGAAATGGTTGTGTGTGATGTCAGCACGCCTTTGCCTTCCCTCTGCTGCACTGGTCCTGTCTGCTGGCTGTAGAGGTGGTATGAGATCGTCATCCTCATCTGATTCAGTGTCACTGATTTCTATAGGTATGCCCCTGGTTGTAGCTATATTGTGCAAGATTGCACAAGTAGCCACTATTCTACATGTGGTTTCTGGACTGTACTGTAGTCCAGAAACCACAGGCAACAGAAGCGACTCTTCAGGAGGCCAATGTGCGCTCCACCACGTTGCAGGTTGCCCTGTGTGCTGCATTGTATCTCCGTTCTGCCGGTGTGGTGGGATTGAGGTAGGGGGTCATCATGTAGGTGGGCACTGCATAGGCACTGTCTCCTGAAAGGGACAGAAGGTTTGTTGAGCACCTCAGCCATCTGACAAGGGTTTGTTTCATATGCGCCATTGTAAAGAGTGACATTACTTAGTAGATATCCTTCACCAAACTCCCCAGCTAGCAGTCTTGTGTGAATGCCGCTGTGACGAAAGATGTATGAATCATGTGTGCTCCCTGGGTACCTGGCCACAAGATCAGTTATGATGTAGGAGGCATTGCATATCACCTGTATATTCATGGAATGTTTGTTGTTTACGGTTTCGGTACACATACTCTGTGACAGAAGGTGGACATATTGCCACATGTGTGCCATTTATGGCACCTAGGACGTGGGGGAACTGTGCTATCTGATAAAAGTCAATTTTTGTCTGCTGTATTTCCTGTGGGGTGTGGGGGAATCTGATGTACTGTTGGAGTTTGCTTAGCATGGCGTTGAGAAATGCATTGAAGAATCTGGAAAGGGTGCTCTGTGAGACCCCCCCAGCCGCTGCTATAACCCCTTGATAGCTCCCTGAGGCGAGTAGGTGTAAGGAGCATAATACCTGCACATGGGTGCGGATACTATAGGGGTCATTCTGACCCACGAGGGCGGCGGTCGCCGCCCGCGTGGAGGGAGCCGCCATATGGCCGCTCCGCGGTCGAAAGACCGCGGAGGCCATTCTGGCTTTCCCGCTGGGCTGGCGGGCGACCCCCAGAAGGCCGCCCGCCAGCCCAGCGGGAAACCCCTCCCCACGAGGAAGCCGGCTCCGAATGGAGCCGGCGGAGTGGGTATGTGCGACGGGTGCAGTGGCACCCGTCGCGTATTTCAGTGTCTGCATAGCAGACACTGAAATACAAAGTGGGGCCCTCTTACGGGGGCCCCGCGGCACCCCCTACCGCCATCCTGTTCCTGGCGGGAGACCCGCCAGGAACAGGATGGCGGTAGGGGGTGTCAGAATCCCCATGGCGGCGGAGCGGATTCACAAGGGCAGCCGAAAACCGGCGGGAGACCGCCGGTTTTCCTTGTCTGACCGCGGCCAAACCGCCACGGTCAGAATGCCCTGCGGGGCACCGCCTGCCTGTTGGCGGTGCTCCCGCATCCCCGGCCCCGGCGGTAAGGAACCGCCGGGGTCAGAATCAGAGCCTATGTGTCCTTAGTGTTCTGCGCTGCAGTAGGGGTTGTAGCTCAGCTATCAGATCAAGTATCATGGCTGAGTTCAACCTATACCTCTCATATATTTCCTCCTCTGTCAGGTCAAAAAGTGTACTGCGCACTCTGAAAATGCGCTCCTGTCTCCTCCTCCCTCTCCTCAAACCTGCCAAGACGTAGAGTGCAGCCATTGTGGTAGAGAGTCTGAGGCATTCTGGGCCTCTTTATATAGGTTGCACCTGGTTACCACCTGCTTTCACATAGGGGGTCATTCTGACCCTGGCGGTCATGGACCGCCAGGGCCAACGACCGCGGGAGCACCGCCAACAGGCTGGCGGTGCTCCCATGGGCATTCTGACCGCGGCGGTACAGCCGCGGTCAGATACGGGAAACCGGCGGTGTCCCGCCGGTTTCCCGCTGCCCAAGGGAATCCTCCATGGCGGCGCTGCAAGCAGCGCCGCCATGGGGATTCCGACCCCCTTACCGCCAGCCTGGTTCTGGCGGTTTTGACCGCCAGAACCTGGGTGGCGGTAACGGGTGTTGTGGGGCCCCTGCAGTGCCCATGCCAATGGCATGGGCACTGCAGGGGCCCCCTAACAGGGCCCCACCAAGATTTTCAGTGTCTGACAAGCAGACACTGAAAATCGCGATGGGTGCAACTGCACCCGTCGCACCCCTTCCACTCCGCCGGCTCCATTCGGAGCCGGCATCCTCATGGAAGGGGGTTTCCCGCTGGGCTGGCGGGCGGCCGTCTGGCGGTCGTCCGCCAGCCCAGCGCGAAACTCAGAATTACTGCGGCGGTCTTTTGACCGCGCAGCGGTATTCTGCCGGCGGGACTTTGGCGGGCGGCCTCCGCCGCCCGTCAAAGTCAGAATGACCCCCTTAGTGGTATTTTGCATTTACAAAATGCCATTCTGTGAAAAAATTGCTATTTGCGATTTTTTGATGCGTCGCTTTGCAATTCGGATTTTGCGATTCGCATTTTGCTCCTCACAATTTCCTACTGGAAATACCGAATCGCAAAATGCGACTCAAAAAACCCGGTCGCAACGCAAAAAATCGCAATTTTTGCAATTTCTTATTTTTGGTCTGCGAATGCCTTTCATGCATCGCAGACCACGTTTTTGCACTCGCAAACGGCCGATTTTTGCGATTCACACCGTTTGCGAGTGCAAAAACTTTTCATACATCTGGCCCTAAGTCCCTTTGCAATTGGATTACAAGCACACTCGAAGCACTATTCAAGCATGTCACTCTTATCTATTGGACTTCTAGCCGCCTTAATTCTTCGCAACATAAGAAACACGTTTGTTCAGAGAGGTTCCTGCCTGCAGTTTTCCGTCTGTATGAGATAAAGCCTTTTATTTCAGAGTTCTGTCTGAGAGAGTCCTGCGTGCTGTACTAGGCGACCAGAACATTCTGCTGCACACGGAGCTGGAGACCGCATTTCATCTCACTCTGAACTTTTTATAAATCATTACTTGCGACCTAATACCCAGAATCTCATTTTAAACAGTACAGCGGCAAATTTGGAAAATTGTCTGTGCTAGTAACACAAACCTAAAAATAAAACCAAATCTGGAAACTAATTGCTGAGCGCAGGTTACCAAAGTATATGTTTTAAGAAGGGACCTTCTATTTTGAGAGATCTCATCTGTGCTGTTTACTTTCCTAATGAGAAGGTTTATGCAAGATAAACTCTGCAGACAGAATGTTCATTATCTTCTTGGCATCCAAGCCAACAGAAACCTTGAGGGAAATAACACAAAAATCTTAATCCTGTGCTGAGTGTGGTTGTCCAGACTCCGACATAGTAGTTCACCTGTTCTAGAGTTTCAGATCAGGGTCATAAACAGTGCATGGAGGGGGTGCGAAAGTTATAGTTAGGTCATTGAAATATATCTCATTTCACAACTAACTATAACATTACTTTAACTTTTGTTCTTTTCACTGAATTTCTAGGGTTTTTTAAGGTAAGCTAAGATCTTATTGGCAGGCCGACGTATAACTTCCCTCAAAACTTTGGCCCATATTTATTAAAAATTATGCACAACTGCGCTAGTGCAGTTGTGCGTAAAATTATTTAACACAAGCTACTGACATTCCCTAGTGCCATCCGTGCGCCATATTTAAAAAATGCCGCATGATGGCGCTAAGGAATGGTTAGCGTAAAAAAATATAATGCTAACCATTGCGACATGGCGTTAGATAAAATGACACTAATGCTGCAAAAATTGAGCTAGACCATTTTGCAGCACATATTTTTGACGCAAAATGTGTTAGCGCCATATTTAACCGCATTAGCGTAAAAAACGCACAAGCAAGAAAAAAACGATTGGAAAGACAAGATGGAGATTGCAGGCCAGGAAAGACCCCAGAGAGACCCCAATCAACCAAGTACCAGCCAGGAGGGTCAAGCAAAGTCCCTGGAGAAGGAGAAGAGGAAGCAGAAGTGTCGTTTTAGTGAGGAGGAGCATGACATCCTAGTCAGAGAGGTGACGGAGCACCAGCACCAGCTCTTTGTCACCTCCAAATTGCCAGTTGGTAGGAGAGAAGCCATATGGCAGGCAATAGTAGACAAAATCAACAGCGTGGCAGAGGTGAGGAGGACTGTCACAATTGTAAGAAGTGCTAGCATGATTACAAGTGGATGAACTGGAGGATATGGCCGCCATGGTCATCCCGGAAGAGCTGGTCACTGGAATCACAGGACAGCCCAGACTTCCAAGAACTACCAAAAATGCAGGGGAAGTTACAGGTGGGGATTATTTGGAATCGCACAAATGGCAGAAAGGGGAGGCACATAGGATACACTCAAAGCATGCTAAAGGGTTGCATTGGGACACATAGGCCCTGAATCAAAATGCCCCATCGCCACTCAAGCCACACTTGTACTGGCGCTCTGGTTGCGCAATGCACTCTGACATATACACAACATGGACATAGGCCACTCCATGGCTATACTCCACCATGTAAATATGCAGCACGTTGCCTGGGAGTGACGTGCAATTAGTGTGGCTGTGCCATGACAACACCCATTGCATATTGTCGTAGCTCCTGACCCAACACAACTTGTACATCAGAAACAGGAATTGAAGTCAATACCACCCCAGGTGTGGTGTCAGGATGGCGCAACAGGGCAAAATGCTTCCCTTCTTCCTTGTGTTTTTCCCTTTCTCATGTGTGCTGCATCTGGCAGCACACATTGAAATGCCAGCTTTGCAAAAATAGCTTGTACATTTGCAGGCAGGGACACCTCCCTGCACATAAACAATCTATCCCCTCAACGTAGGCACCCTTTCATCATGCTGCAAGAATGCCTGCATTGGTGCAGGGAGAACAAATCTGGGCAGGCGCAGGGAGAATTCAGGGGTTTACCGTATTCCAGTAAACATGGGACAACCCTGCATTCATAAACTGGTGTATTGTCGTGCAACACATACTGCTGCTGCACTGAGCTATGCCACTTGTGCAAAAATCAGGCCTAAAGTGTGCAACCTGTGAAACACAAACCGCACAGGGTGAACCAACAACAACTCTCACACAACTCCATGTGCCACTTGGGAATGGCCAGAAAATTAAACACATACACCTCATGGGGCATGTCTGTGAACATCATGTGTGCAGCTGTACAAGTAGCTGCAATCTCACCATCTGACAAGATGGAGTGTGTTGTGTGAATGGTTGGTGTACTGCTTAATGGTACAATCAACGTGCGTAAGAACTGGCACCAGTGGCGCCAATGTTGCACTACCGGCACAATGTCACTAGTCCATAATGCAACTGTAGCATCTTTCAAATAGTAGCATATGTGGAACTAAGCTGCACATTCCCCTTGTGCCACATCAACAAAGTCACAAAATGCATGCATTGATCCACATTCAACATCCTTACACCAAAACATGCCTGTTGCTGATATGTTGTGTGTAAGGAAATGTTCCAAATGTAGTGGGGGATAACCTAATGGTGCAGGCAATCCATAATGGTTGCACTGTCCCTTCCAATTAGCACATGAATGGGGCCTGCTACAGGCGGATTAGAATGTAACAAAAGCATTGTATGCAATGGACCTACATGTGCTATGCTGCACTAGTCCCATCATTAATGGTGCCAATGCATCATAGCACCAAAAGAGTGACCGTACACAGTACACTACTGTGGCAATGTCCGTCATGGTGAATAGAAAGGCTAATTACATGCCACCATGGTGTCAGTGGCAGGGACAAGGAGCCTGCAAGGAAGTAGGTGATGTGGGATCAAAGCACAAAGGGTCACATGTAATAATGAATGATGGTGTGCCATGCTTCCCCAAATTTGGCAGTGTTGCGCACCATCATTTTCAAAACTCAGCGATGCCCAGTATTTACTAGATTACGGGGCACCCCTGTGCTACTCCCTCTGCCGGTGCTAAATTAGCTGATGTAGGCCAACACAGCAACCCTTGCCTCATAGTGCAAGGATGGCTGCGTTGACGGGGAGATTGTTTTTGTGCAGGAAGGAACACCTTTCTCCACAAAAACATTCTTAAAAGGCCCTTAGCTCTGCCTATGTGTGTTGCAAAAGGAAGCATATGTAGAAAAAGTTTAAAATCAGGAGGAAAGATGGCATATAACTTCTGTGCGCCATGCCAATGCCACCCCTGGGGTGGCGTTATAATTTGGCAATGCCTCTGGTTTACGAAACTCGTAAATCTGAAGCACTGTCAAAATGCAAAGGGTGTTGCTGTGGCACGCCCACAGCAACACCCATTGCACGCCCCTACCACAGAATGTGCTGTGTGTGAAGGGGCCCTTTTTACAAGATGGTGGTAAGCCACAATAAGTCGCTTAGCACCACCTTGTCCATCTGGGACAGGGCATTGCGCCACCAGAAAGTCACAAAAAGTGACACTCTGGTGGAGGCAGGTACACCTAAATGTGCACCAAAATACCTTGTGAAATTGCCCCAGGTGTGATGCACAATGCTACACATAATATACAACCACAAACCTGAGTCTGTAACATGTCACTGAGCCTCCAGTAGCAAGTAAATGATGTGCCATGTCAACAGCCACCACAATCCAGGACTGACATTTCACTATCTCATTGCAGAGGATGATGCTTACCTCCTGCTGATCTGCCTGTCATGGATTTTACAGATGACATGGGTGATCAGCTGCCGACCATCAATGAAGAGCCTCTCCAGGATGTTCTAGGTTCCCTCCAGACACCACCTCCAGTCGCAGGGAAGACACACAGCATTGCGGGGTCTCCACATGAACCACCCAGCTACCAAAAACACAGCACCAGCCAGTCATGACACAGCCCTGGACTCCAAGGACGCAGACATCACCTTCCAGAGGACAGTCATAGGAGGTCAGCGGGAGCTGGTCAAGTAGGTGCGGGTGGGGATGGAGACCATGGCTGGCAGCCTAGAGGGAGTGCAGAGGTGCCTCAGTATAATTAAGGACAACTAATCTGCAATCAGAGATACCCACTCCCCGCTTTATGGACTATAGCAGTACCTGGCCTACATAGCTGCTGTCATGAGGCAGAGACTTGAACGATTGCCCTCCAAAAGTGGCAGCAGCAAGATGAACAATAGGCTGAGAGCAATACAGAATACCCTGGAGTCCATACAGTGGGAAGTGGCCTCCCTCAGGGAAAACATGGCTGCCTACCACCATGATATTGCTGCGGTGTTGAGAAATCAGCAGATCCTCCTTGCTGCAGTGATGCCTTATGTGTTCCCACAAATGGCAGCTGCCAGGACCTTTGACTCTACATCTCTATCCCCTGAGATGTGTGTGGCCCCCTCATCCTCAACAACAACACCACCCATGGCACAGGAGGCACCACACACATCAGAGGATGAAGATGTGGAAGGAACAACATTCACAAGGAAAACCACCCGGTAGCACCAGTCTGTGCAAACATGTGCAGTATCTCCTTAGTTCTGTGGTTAAGGTCATGCCATTGTTGTGACAGCAGGAAATGTGCCCTCTTCACTCAACCACTGTTGACTTCTCTGCTATGTACTGTCATTGTCTCAAATCTTACCTATTGGCAATTTTGACAGCTCCCCACTAATACACACTTCTCTTAGCCATGTCTCATTTACATGTCCCTCACCCCTGTACTCTGGTAGTACAACAAATGACTAAGGTTATCTCATGGGGTCGGTAAACTGGACATTGTATAGCTTTGGAAAATACACTTGCACCTGTAAATAAAGCACCTTGTTCACATGTAACCTTTCTACGTTTACTGTGATCCATCAACTCAGCTAAATTAATGCATTGTGTGAATCCATGTCAATGAGTACAGAACATAATTACATGAGTGCATTACTGTCAGACTGTCAGACACAAAGCCACACACTAGGATCCTAAAATAAAAAAGGTGAATGATGGTGTTGTGGGCTACAACCAACTTACAGAGTCTTTAATACATGTATTGAACAGAAATCCTTGGAAGTTGACATATGGCATGTATGGATCAGAACCAAGTCAATGATAATTTACCCAGATGGGAGCACCAGTACAACTAATATGTGTGGTACAGAAAAAGCTAATCTAATCAGTGATGGGTACCTGTCAGTGTTTCAGGATACAGTCCCAAATTTGGCTATTCTCATATGTGCCACACTTTCCAACAATGATACTGCTAGACCCCACCAATGACAGTTGAAGTTCCATACTTACCTGTCCAAGATAACATATACATACACAATGTGAATGGCTGGAACAGTGGATGACAAATGTACTGACTAGTGGATGTTATTTAGCAGCCATCTCACAGCTCCTTGGTCATAGGGGAGGCACATGGTAATCCATGGAAATAAAGACAGGAAGCATGCCCTAAGCCATTCTGCCTACTTGGCAAGTGCACACATGAGAACACCCAGACACTCAATCAAAATGGAGAGAAATTGTCTACTACAAACAGGATTTATTAAATTATTTAAAACTTCATACCTAAACCTATCCTAAATACGCCCCTACACTCAACTAACCTAAACAAACTTAACTTACACCTACACCTATTCTAAACTAATCCTACATGTGTAATGCCACACTCTAAACATTGTACCCTACACATGTTCTTACTTGACCTATGTCCTAAACATGTATATATATATATATATATATATATATATCCCAACAAAACCCCCTACCCAGCCCCCCAAAATAAAAAAAAGTACTAAACCCCTCCCAAACTATACTTACTCTAATCTATGCCTACCCTACATTATGGCCCTCATTACAACCTTGGCGGTGGCTGATAAAGCGGTGGTAATACCACCAACAGGCCGGGGGTAAAAAAGATGGAATTATGACCACAGCGGAAACTGCCAACACAGACAGCCACTTTAACACACCGACCACCACTGCGGTAGCAACAAGCACCATTGTGGTAACTGCCAGGCGGAAGACAAGGTTCCGCACACTGTATTACGAGACACCAATCCTCCAGCTTTTCCGGGGCAGTACCAACACCATCAAAAGCATGGCGGAAAAAGAACACAGAAGGGAAACAACTCACCTCTGGACACTCAAGGAAGAACCACAACGCCATGGAGCCCGAGTTGCTGGTGTTACCCATGCTGGTTTACCTCCTCCTACACCAGGAATACCAACAGCGGTGAAGACGACCACAGTGAGTACCGCCCCTAGCACACAAGGGAGGGGGGAGGAAAAAGAGAGTGATACATACACGCAACATGCAACTCCCCCAACAACATACACACAAACAGATGCAACAACATTACATATCCACCCCGTACCCCTCAGGAATAAGGCAAGGAAAAAAGGAAGTGATTAAAGTCAGTGGAATAAGATAAAAAACTAGAAATTAGTACTCAAAGCACAAAACAGTATCTACAATATATACAAATGGAGGGACACTTCCCAGACCATAATATCCGTGGGCCACGTAGGCCAAGGACCCACTTGACTCTTGCCTTAATACGGAGAGAACACTGCTGGGGCATCAGATCAAAAATACACCGGTACCTCAGGGTGAAGGGGAACGGGGGGCACCTCAGCCGTAAGATGGTACAACACCACTGCTCCTGGAGGGGGCCACATGTCCATCACTCTGTCCATTTGGTGGTCTGCCCACTGCTTGGTCCTGGGGAGTGGAAACCCACAGTCTCTCTAATGGGTGGTATGCCCACTGCTTGGTCTTGGGAAGTGCAAAGCCACAGTCTCTCTAGTGGGTGGTCTGCCCACTGCTTGGTCCTGGGGAGTGCAAAGCCACAGTCTCTCTAGTGGGTGGTCTGCCCACTGCTTGGTCCTGGGGAGTGTAAGGCTACAGTCTCTCAAGTGGATGGCTTCTCCACAGGTTCTGGAGGGGGCTTTGTGCCCAGTATTCTTCATCCTAGCAAGGAGGAGGGGGTGAGTGGATGCCTTCTTCCACTGGTTCTGGAGGGGGCTTTGTGCCGAGTGTGCTTCATCCCGGCAAGGAGGGGGTGAGTGGATGCCTTATTCAACTGGTTCTGGAGAGGGCTTTGTTCCCTGTGATCAGATCTTGGGGAGTGCAAGGTCACAGTCTCTCACCTGGGTATCACACCAACAGGATTTGGAGGGGCCAGGACACACTACAGGCCATGGAGGCACGACTACATCCTGCCCGCTGGCGGTGATGCCTGCTCAGTGGTGGCAGTCGCGGGGCTGGTGGAGGTGCTGCCAGTGGTGGGGGAAGGCTCCAGCCCATCCCCTGCAGCCTCGGATGGCTGCCAACTGGGGCTGCTGCGAGTGGTGCTAGTGGCGGTTCTAGTGGCGGTGCAGGTGGCGGTGCAGGTGGCGGTTCTGGTGGCGGTGCATGTGGCAGTGCTGGCGGCAGTGCTGCCTGTGGAGGGGGGAGGCTCCAGCCCATCCCCTGCAGCCTTGGATGGCTGCCCACTGGGGCTGCTGCCAGTGGTGCTGGTGGCGGTTCTGGTGGCGGTGCAGGTGGCGGTTCTGGTGGCGGTGTAGTGAATCCTAGTTTGTTTTAACGGGATAACAGGAGTTAGCTTAGCCGTAGGCTTGTAAACTCGTGCCCCCGTCACCCAGTGACTTTTAACCTACTTAGCTTGCTCTGTCTTAGTCCATTTAATTATTTATTTCCTTTAAGATGGCGGCCTTGTTTATAGTTAGGCCACTTGTTATGGGTTCTATTATCAGTGTCACTGCGCCAAGGTGTCAAGATCAAGCACGAAAGACAAACATACAGTAGGTATTCACACTTAGGGATTTTCCCTCTCTATACTTTCGAGGGATTGTTGATATTAATTGCCGTCCCAAGCATGCCTGTTATCTATTGTTATGAATAACACTTATGTCAGGGGACCTTGTAGATCTGTATAAATACAACACACTTTAGATAGATAATCAGAGGGATTCCGACCAGAGGGCATCACCACCATCGCTGATACCAATGCTGCAGTCATCCTGACGCTGACCGTCTTCGTGTCCCTGCGGAGTCTGAGATAGAGACCTTATTCCAAGGTAACGAGGGTTTGGGGCTCCTCTCATGGACACGACTTTGGCAGATTAGGTTTAACGAACCCAGCTCTCCTTTAGGTAGGAGATTAGACCTATTCTCCTTAGGGTACTAGGGCTTATTCCATCTTTTACATATCCATATATTTCTTTCATATATTGCACAATGGTGGGGGTCTTTATAACAATGACTCTCTTCTTCACAATATTGTTGCTTGGTATATTCATTATCCTAATCATTGCAGTTCATGCAACTTATCACAAATTGTAGTTATGTTGAATAAAAACTATTATAACTTCACTGCATCTGTGTTCTTGCCTTTGTTTGTATGAGACATAATAAATCTATGAGAAAAGGGTAATCTCCGTTTAACCACGACAACCCTGAGATATCGTACTTTGAGTCTATGCGTAAGCGACTGCTACAAATCACCTTTTACTATTGTGTTTCTGGTGAGGTACTGCTAGTAAGCCGGTAAGGTTTGGTTGACAGTTAAAACTAGTTGTAGGAAGAGACTTAGGGGGTCATTCTGACCCCGGCGGTCTTAGACCGCCGGGGCCAGGGTCGGCGGGAGCACCGCCGACAGGCCGGCGGTGCCCCGCAGGGCATTCTGACCGCGGCGGTAAAGCTGCGGTCATACCGGCAACACTGGCGGTCTCCCGCCAGTGTACCGCCGCCCCTTTGAATCCTCCAAGGCGGCGCAGCTAGCTGCGCCGCAGAGGGGATTCCGACCCCCCCTACCGCCATCCAGTTCCTGGCGGTCCGCCCGCCGGGAACCGGATGGCGGTAGGGGGGGTCGCGGGGCCCCTGGGGGCCCATGCCACTGGCATGGGCACTGCAGGGGCCCCCGTAAGAGGGCCCCTACGAGTATTTCACTGTCTGCTTGGCAGACAGTGAAATACGCGACGGGTGCAACAGCACCCGTCGCACCTTCCCACTCCGCCGGCTCGATTACGAGCCGGCATCCTCGTGGGAAGGGAGTTTTTCCCTGGGCTGGCGGGCGGTCTTTTGGCGACCGCCCGCCAGCCCAGGGAAAAACTTAGAATACCCTCCGTGGTCTTTCGACCGCGGAGCGGTATTTCGGAGGGGGGAACTCTGGCGGGCGGCCTCCGCCGCCCGCCAGAGTTAGAATGACCCCCTTAGTCACCTACAAACGAAAGTACTGTCATCCTGAGACCAGCAGTCTTGCTCAGAGCAAGAGTCCAAACTACGACATGGCGCCACCAACGATGGTGTTTAGGCACTAATTTACGGATACCCTGACTATCACTGTCTCACAGACAATAGGTACCCTCAGTACCATTATACGGAGACGTCCGTGTTCTTTGGGAGAATCCTCCTCAGCTGAACAGGTAACACCTAATTAGGCTGTAGGTTGTTCGAGCTCGAACTAATTAAAAGGAAAAGCTTCCCCTATTTTTTGGTGTTCCGTTTCTATAAACAACTATGGCTAATACCATAGACATTCCTGCAAATGCTAGAAATGCACTTACACAACATTTATTAGCGCATGGCCTTACAGAAGAGGGCGGGGATGTTACTCTGATTATAGAAGCGACTGAAGCCTACCAAACAGAAACGTTTTACTGTTGGGTTGCCTTTCCTGAGGCTGACCAATGAACGCACACATTTCACACATATGACATTGCAAACGTACCAGTAAGATACGAAGCATACCAGTATCATGAAATATCGCTCACATATCAAGAGCATCAGAACTGGTTTGAAGGCGCCCTACTGCATGTACTACGACGGGTGAGGCTAGGACCTTTAAGTAATGAAGGGCCTGCATGGCCCATGTTTGCCACATATACACCTCACCCGGGCATACAGACTATGCCGATCGCAGATTTACGAATATTATATCATTAATTAGTGGCATTATTATATAGACGATTAGTTCAGTTCGTAATGCGAACATTGAACACTACACCAGCGCGTCCAGCACCACCAGTAGCTGGTGGATATCAATTGGCTACTGGGATGAATCCACAAACAGTGCATACTATTATGGGTAAAGTGCCCACGGAACGGGAAAAAATACCGTTCTGGATTGCCCAGAAAACAAATCAGCTGGAAGCTGTGTTCCCCCATACGGGGCCACAGGAAAAACATAGATTGCTCACTATGTGCTTGCCGTTTGGGATGGTTCCCTCGGTGGATGAATGTGCCACTTGGCTGCCGTTTATACTACCACACATGGTACCCCTACACTTGCCAATTTACCAGAAGTGTTAAAACAAATACAAAATGAGCATGGGGCTGCATCGGCCCTGGATCTGGGGATGAAATTGATGCGTAACTTTGACGCCGTCTCCTGGATAATTCTAAGTAATATTAAAGGGCAATACACCAGCGTCTCCGGGAAACTCCAAATATGGAACAAGAGAGACAGCTACCGAAAATAATCTCCGATACCTATACTAGTATAGGACGGGATGGTTTGGGAGCTAAACCAAAAACATTGGACATACCGTCTACCACCCATAAGGAAGGTACAAAGCAGGCACAAGAGGGCTCTAAAAAGCGCTGGGACAAACAAAAAGATTTCAAAGACAGGAGAAATAAAAGAGCTGATTCTCCACATCCGGAGTACTCCGAAAGGAAGTATAATCTCAGAAATAGGGATAACATTAGAACTCCAGACAGATATACTGATTCACGTCCTTCTCGTTCCTTTCAGGACGCACCGGATAAACGTAGCGAGAGAGGGGGCAGTCAAGATCGACGTCCGGAATACGTGAAAGAAAAGAAAGACTTGCCACAGTCTACTGTTAAAAAAGAAGAAAAGACTTCTCAGCAAAAGCCACAATTTAAAAAGAAGAAAGTGGCAGCACTGACTGTTAAAAATGCCAGTAGTATTGAGAACACTGTTGAGGAACAAGAGGTGGGCAGTGACTCTGTTGGACACCGCGGCAGAGGTCACGATATGTCGCCAGAGTCTGAAAGATCATCTGGTTGCGACAGCAACTAGCGATTTCATCGCGGTTGAGACAGCGGATGGCCGCGTTCTCCCACCCGATCAGGTTTATGATTTAACAATTCAGATAGAGGGAGACGTGGAACGCATTATTAGTGTAATATTTTGGGATGAACTTACTAGTGATATCCTGTTGGCCGAGAGAGACTGGCCACCTGAACATGTCCGCAAGCTCCCACATGGGGAAGATGTCATTTTGCCTTCTTTCTCCGATCTTGTTCCGGAGGCAGACAAAAAAGCCTATGCTGCTGAATGGGCTTTAGCGCAGGCACCTGCACTATACCGTAATCATGTAGGTTGGGACAAGGACTCTCCTTGTCATGTTATTCCCGTTAGGTCTACACCGCACCTGCAGCCACAATACTCTGTTAAACATGAAGCGAAAGCTCCGGTGACGGAGATACTGTCACAACTTGAATACCAGGGAGTGATTGAGCCCTGTACATCGGCAATGAATAATCCATTATTTCCCGTTGCTAAACCTGATCATTCATATAGAATAGTGGTTGATTATAGACACTTAAATAGTCATACACACACATATGCTATACAAAATTCACACAGCACAGCGCTGATAAACAATATAGGGGGTCATTCTGACCCTGGCGGTAAAAGGCAGTTACCGCCGGTCAGAAGACCGCCATAACACCGCCGCGGCCGCGGTAACCCGCCAGGGTCATTCTGACCCACAACTGCCCAGCGATAAACTGAAGATGACCAAACCTCCACCGTCACGCCAACAGAAATACGCCCATGCCATTACGACCCACGAATCCACGCGGCGGTCTTTCAACCGCGGTATCCCATTGGCGGTACACACCGCCGCGGTCAAAATACACACACATCTACAAAACACTGCCACATTGGACAATTACAAATACACACACCTGATACACATACAAACACCACTCCCACACAATCAATACGATATAAAACACACACCCACATCACCCACAAACCCCCACAAATCGAAATTCAGAGACAAGGCGCAATACACAGAGAGAGAGCACAGGGAACGCAAACCACAACACACACAGGAACCCAACATCATCCCCCACACTACATCTACGCACAAAACACCACACACCACTACAGTCATCACCACAAACACCACCCCACACCACATCCACACCACCCCATGGCACCCCAAAGACACCCCAGGTTCTCAGACCAAGAACTCAGGGTCATGGTGGAGGAAATAATTAGGGTAGAGCCCCAGCTCTTCGGCACACAGGTGCAGCACACCACAATAGCCAGGAAGGCGGAGCTATGGCAAAGGATCGTTGACAGGGTCAACGCTGTGGGACAGCATCCCAGAAATCGGGAAGACATCCGAAAGCGCTGGAACGACCTACGGGGGAAGGTGCGGACGATGGTGTCAAGACACAACATCGCTGTGCAGAAGACTGGCGGCGGACCCCCACCCACTCCACCCGAATTCACAGCATGGGAGCAAGAGGTCTTGAACATCCTGCATCCTGAGGGCCTCGCTGGAGTAGGTGGAGGAATGGACTCTGGTAAGTCTAATCTCAACTACTTCACCCCCCCCAACCACCAGCATGCCAACCCACACCCCCACCCTCACCCCCAACCCCCCAGCACATATCCTCCCAGCTAATGTCTCACCAGCACAACCCACCCAAACCAACACCAACCCCTGAATGCCAACACAAACCATGGACACCCATCACCTAAGCATGACCACTGCACATACCCATCCCCCCCCCAAACCACCCTCACAACTCCTCCCACAAGGGAATGCCAGCACTGGGGGACAAGGGCACCCACAAATCGCACGCCATGGCACACACAGAAGCAATAACCATACTCTTTTACCCCTGCAGGGCCCGAACGCCAACACACCGGCCCGGAGGGTCCATAAATGTCCATCCCACTCCCAGAACAGGCCCCCAGTGATGACAGCAGCTCTGTCGACCTAGAACCTGATGACCAGCCCAGACCATCAGGGACCTCTAGACAGTCGGTTCCCCTCAGGCAGCCACAGGCCACAGCAGACCTACCCCCCTCTGGAAACCCCAGCACAGCACCCACCCAGCGGGCCCATGCCTCTGTCTCCAGGACAGGTCAAGCAGCGGTGTGTCTACCACTACAGGGCACCCAGGGCAACCCACCACCCCAACAACAACAGGGACCTGGGGGCAGTGGTAGTGGGCACACCGTCCAGGGGACAGAGGCCCAGGAACAAAGGGGAACTGGGAGGGCTGCTGTGCGACAGAGGGAGGACAGGCCTAGGGAACCCACTGTCCAAGAGGCCCTCACCACCATCATGGGAGCGTACCACCACTCCCAAGAGACGATGGCGACGGTCCTGGCCAGGTTCCAGGAGATCCAGGCCATGCAGGAGGGCCAGTACATGGGGTTCCGGGAAGAACTGCGCAGCATCAGTTCCGCAATGGGTACAATCGTGGTGGCACTCAACCAGATTGTCACCACATTGCGGGACCGTGTGGCCCCCCAAAGGGCCCCTGCCACTAGCATGGAGGAAGAACAGCCCACCACCTCCGCCGGCGCTAGTGGTCAGGAGGCCCCGACACAACAGCAACGGGCCACCCGGACCCCACCCCCTGCAGAACAAGAACCACCCCGCAAGAAAGGCCTGAGATCTAGGAAGAAGACAGAGTAGGATGTCAAGACCCCCGCCATGCACGGATCCCCCCGGATGTCATCCCACTGTCCCACTTGTTCACCCTGTCCAACCTTGAACTGCCCCTGCTCCACCTTCCACAGGCATATGGACAATGCACCTGTGCGAACGAGAGTCTGAACTCTGCCATGGACATGCCTCCACCATCACCCATCACCCTTTTTGAACTATACACCAATTTTTGCACTTCAATAAACACAATTATTGCACAAAAACCATCTGGAGTCTGCTATTTATTTTTTAAACCAAATGTATTCAATATAACCAACCAAAAATGTCCAATTACATTGTGATGACAACATACCAGTGTCACACAGCGGTAGTCCATGGGGAAATAAACCAGAGGGCACTCCGTGGGGACCAGATCACTGCAATAGGAAGGCAAATTCACAACTAAGTTACCATACATTTGGGTGAAAGGTCAGACAGTAGAGAGCCAGTACTGTTACAGATATAATAAAATGCAGGAGTAGATTCTT
Source organism: Pleurodeles waltl (assembly GCF_031143425.1). Classification (NCBI taxonomy): domain Eukaryota; kingdom Metazoa; phylum Chordata; class Amphibia; order Caudata; family Salamandridae; genus Pleurodeles; species Pleurodeles waltl. The sequence goes on along the minus strand of NC_090443.1, from coordinate 265,008,564 downwards.
ACCTGTGTGTTACTGGAAATACTGCAGTATCACTCTGTCCCTGTTGTCTGTGTCGTCCTCTTCGTCTTCCTCCTCTTCACTCTCCGCAGGCTCCACAGCGGCCACAACACCACCATCTGGACTATTCTCCTGCAGGAAAGGCACCTGGCGTCGCAAAGCCAGGTTGTGAAGCATGCAGCAGGCCACGATGATATGACACACCTTCTTTGGTGAGTACATTAGGGATCCACCTGTCATATGCAGGCACCTAAACCTGGCCTTCAGGAGGCCGAAGGTCCGCTCGATCACCCTCCTAGTACGCCCATGGGCCTCATTGTACCGTTCCTCTGCCCTTGTCCTGGGATTCCTCACTGGGGTCAATAGCCAAGGCAGGTTGGGGTAACCAGAGTCACCAATTAGCCACACACGCTGTCTCTGTAGCTGTTCCATCACATAAGGGATGCTGCTATTTCGCATGACGTACGCGTCATGCACTGACCCTGGGAACTTGGCATTTAAATGGGAGATGTACTGGTCAGCCAAACAGACCACCTGGACATTCATCGAATGATAACTTTTTCGGTTCCTGTACACCTGCTCATTGTCTTTTGGGGGGACCAAAGCCACATGGGTACCATCAATGGCACCAATGAGTTTGGGAATGTGTCCAAGGGCTTAGAAATCACCCTTCACTGTAGGCAAGTCACCCACCTCAGGGAAAATGATGTAGCTCCGCATGTATTTCATCAGGGCAGACAACACTCTGGACAATACCCTTGAAAACATAGGCTGAGACATCCCAGATGAAATGGCCACTGTAGTTTGAAATTATCCACTAGCCAAAAAATAGAGTACTGACAGCACCTGCACTAGAGGCGGGATCCCTGTGGGTTGGCGGATGGGTGACATCAGGTCTGGCTCCAGCTGGGCACACAGTTCCTGTATAGTGGCACTGTTGAGTCTGTAGGTGAGTATGACATGTCGTTCTTCCATTGCCGACAGGTCCACCAGCGGTCTGTACACAGGAACATTCCTCCGTCTCCTCGCAAGTCCCAGCGGACGGTGCCTAGGAAGGACAACATGGAGCACAGAGTCAAGCAACCCACAGGTAAGTTCCCACAGCCTGCACAGTACACGAATCTCTCTGGATTGAATGGCTTGTATGAGTGTTGATGCAAGGCCTAGCCATGTGTGACGCAGTAGGAATTAAGCCATGTGGGCCCTTGAAATGGCGGCTGCCTGACCTGTGAAGTGTGACAATGTGAAGTGAGGTCATTGTGCTGGCGTGGCACGCCATGGCGGTAGGCGGTCGGAGACCGCGGCGCAAAGCAGCATTGGTTAACATTGTACCCTATGGGTTTCAGGAGCCAATGACGATGTGCGCCGGCGGTCGTGGTACGCACCGCCGCGGTACGCACCGCCGCGGGCGTGACCGCCATTTTCTCTCTGCTTAATCACACGAGACCTGAGCATCCACAGGAGAGGACCTATACTGCAAGTGCTGCTGTGACCTCGGTCTGGAAGTGACAATGGCTGCTGCGACTGGGGAAAGGGCCCCCGCCTTCAGTTCCGAAGAGTTGGAGAAGCTTGTGGACGGGGTCCTCCCCCAGTATGCGCTACTCTACGGTCCTCCAGACCAACAGGTGAGTACACGGGGGCCAATGCATAGTGGGCAATGCCTGTGATGAGTGGGGTGGATGTACGATGGATGGGAGGGGAGCGAATTACGAATGCATGGCACGACAGATGAGAGCATGTGCCACATGGCAAGTTTGGGGAGGGGGGGCCACTCACATCGAGCATGCAGAAAAGTGATGATGTTTCTTTTCCCCCCCTGTACATGTCACATAGGTCAGCGCCCATCAGAAGATCGATATTTGGCGTGCCATCGCCAAGGACGTCCGGGCCCTGGGGGTCCACAACAGACGGGGCACCCACTGCCGCAAGAGGTGGGAGGACATCCGCCGCGGGAGCAGGAAGACCGCCGAGGCTCTGCTGGGGATGGCCTCCCAACCTAGGAGGGGTGCCAGTCATACCTTGACCCCCCTGATGTCCCGGATCCTGGCGGTGGCCTACCCCGATTTAGATGGGCGCTTGAGGACATCACAGCAGACACAAGGGGGTGAGTACCAGCACATTCAGCTATATTTGCGCGCAGTGGAGGTGCCTGGGTGGGGGAGGAGGGCTGTGGGTATCCCTTGGCCAGGGCGATTTCTGTAGGCTAGGCCCCTCCGTGAGGTATGGTCCTGTGCCCGGACTCCGACATGACCAGTGAGACGGAGGGCGAGGGGGGCTCCACCACGGGGACCCGTGCAGACGTCAGTGACACCGACACGTCCTCGGATGGGAGCTCCCTTGCGGTGGCGGCAAAATCCGTGCCCACCGAAACTACAGGTACAGCCGCCACCCAGCGCACCAGCTCCGCCCTCCCAGCAGCCCCTCGGCCTTCGGCCCGTGCCCGCACGACCAGGAAGGCGGACATCTCCTTCGCCCCAGGCACCTCAGGCCCTGCCCCAGTCACCCCTGCTGCCCTCAGTGAGGAGGTCATTGACCTCCTGAGGACCATCATTGTTGGGCAGTCTACCCTTTTGAATGCCATCCAGGGTGTGGAGAGGGAGGTGCATCAAAGCAATGCATACCTGGAGGGCCTTCATTCGGGTCAGGCTGCCCAGCAGCGATCGTTCAACGCTCTGGCCTCAGCACTGACGGCAGCAATTGTCCCTGTCTCCAGCCTCCCTCTTCTCACTCCCTCCACCCAGTCCCACTCCCCTGTTCCTCTGCCTATCCCATCCACACCTACAGACCAGCCTGCACACACCTCAACACCCAAGGGAAGCTCATCCAGACATAAGCACCACAGAACACACAAGCATTCACACAAGCAACATACAGCTGCAGACATGCCAACAGCCACTACCTCCTCTGTGTCCCCCACCTCCTTGTCTCCCTCCTCCCTCCCTGTGACGTCTACACTCACACCTGCATGCACACCACCATCAGCCAGTACACCCATCACCAGCACACCCTCCAGCCCAGTCCGCACACGTGCAGTCACCACCCCCACTGCCATGTACACGTCCCCTGTGTCCTCTCCCAGTGTGTCTGTCACCCCCGCTTCCAAACCACACAAATGCAGGCAGGCACCCAACCAACAGCCAACCACCTCACGTCAGCCTCCAGCCCAAGCACCTGCACCCAAAGACACCAGACTTGACTCTCCTACAACCACATCCTCTTCCTCCACTCCCATACCCACTCCAGCTACCCTTCCCATTGCTCCTAAAAAACTATTCCTCTCTAAAGTGAACATCTTTTCCTCATCTGACCCACCCCCTCCATCTCGTAAGAGTTCCAAAAACACCTCAGCCACCACCAGCCCAGCAACTCCCAAGAACGTCGTGCCTGGTTTTTGGAGTCCGCCCTTTCCTTGGGCAGGGACATCGGCCAGCAGCAAAGGCACAGCCAGCCCCCCCCCCTGGGAAGAGGAGCAAAAAACTGAAGGGCAGGCGCCAGAGGCCTGAAACGCCTGCCCCCAAGGAGGGTAGCCTTGCACCGTCACCTGCCACATCGGGTAAGGGAGCCAAGGGCCACGGAGAGTCTGCCAAGGAGGGCAAGGGCAGCAAAGCACAAAAGGCAGGGAGCAGCCGACCTGGCCATAAGGGCCCCACCAGCCCCATTCCGGGGGTATCGGAGGAGACCCAGGGCCCCAGGACTCCATCACAGGAGGGCCCCGCAACGGAAAGGTCCGATGCTGACTGAGCGGGAAGTATTGGCCAGGTGTGGTTCACTCGAAACACAAGACAGGCACCGCTGAACAGGGCCCCGCCGTGAGGAGCACCGCTGAACAGGGCCCGCCGTGAGAAGCACCGCTGAACAGGGCGCGCCGTGAGGAGCACCGCTGAACAGGGCCCGCCGTGAGGAGCACCGCTGATCAGGGCCCCGCCGTGAGGAGCACCGCTGAACAGGGCCCGCCGTGAGGAGCACCGCTGAACAGGGCCCCGCCGTGAGGAGCACCGCTGAACAGGGCCCCGCCGTGAGGAGCACCGCTGAACAGGGCCCGCCGTGAGGAGCACCGCTGAACAGGGCCCGCCGTGAGAAGCACCGCTGAACAGGGCCCCGCCAAGACAGGCACCGCTGAACAGGGCCCTCCTGTCAAGCACCGCTCCGCTGGGCCCTCCTGTCAAGCACCGCTCCGCTGGGCCCTCCTGTCAAGCACCGCTCCGCTGGGCCCTCCTGTCAAGCACCGCTCCGCTGGGCCCTCATCTCAAGCACGGCTCTGCTGGGCCCTCCTGTCAAGCACCGCTGGCCCATTGGCAGGCCCGGTTCTGTGTCGGGCAGGGCTTCACGAGGCACTCTGCCCACCATGCCTCCTCCATGACCAGTGGACTCTGTAATCCACCTGATGGACTGTGGCTTTGCACTCCCCAGGATGGCACAGTGGGCAATCCACCCACTGTAGAGACTTGAGAGACTGTGGCTTTGCACTCCCCAGGATGGCACAGTGGGCAATCCACCCACTGTAGAGACTTGAGAGACTGTGGCTTTGCACTCCCCAGGATGGCACAGTGGGCATGGAGGCCCTTCGTGGATCTGGCGTTGTGGACTCATGTGGCTGAGGTGCCCCCCCTTCCCTTCCCCCTGAGGTGCCAGTATTTTATTTTTGTGATGCCCCAGCAGTGTTCTCTCCAATGGACTTGATCTCGTGTGTGGGCTTTGCCCATGTGTTGCTGCACATTGGCCCACGGACATTTGAACTTTGCAAAACTGTGCCGGACTTTTGCTACTTGTATATATATAGTTCTAGATGTGTAATAATTCTTTATATATTGCTAAGTTCGCTATACTTAATTATTGCTATAATATAGTTCTATTTTTACAATCATTGCCTTTTGTCTTTGCATTTTTGTTTTGGGGGTTTGGGGGTGTCACTCTGACTTTTTAATCTGCATTGGTGTGTAGGTATTTCGGTGGGGGTGAGGGTGGGGGTGGGTGTGTGGCGTATGTGTGTGCCCGTAACCTTTCCTCCTCCCCCCTCCCCTGTGTCGTAGGTGCAGTACTCACCGTTGTCGTCTGCGGCGACGTTCATGATCCTGGAAGAAGAGCAGGAAGGCAATGGCTGGGAGGATGTGGAGTTCCGGTTCCATGCTGTTCCGATTCCGCGTGGAGTGTGTCGAGGTGAGCGTTTTCCATTGGAAATGTCTGTTTCCGCTGTGTTTTTATCGGCGGGGCTCCCGCCCCGGAAAAGGTGGCGGATTGGTGAGTCGTGATAGGGTGGGCGGTACATTGTCTGCCGCCTGGCTGTTGGCGGTGACCGCTGCGCTGTTTGTTTGTGCCGCCGTGGCGGTCAGAGTGTTAAAGTGGCGGCCTGTGTTGGCGGTTCCCGCCAGGGTCAGAATTCCATTTTTTGGACCACCAGCCTGTTGGCGGGTTGGCCGCCGCTTTAACACTGACCGCCAGGGTCGGAATGACCCCCATAGTGCGTAAAAAATATAAAACTACATTGGATATATCTAATGGGTTTTTCTGACAGAATTTAGCACATGAAAGTAGGGACCTAAGTGCATTTTCCTTTGGCTCTCAGAAACGCTTTTGTCGTTTACCCCAAGGCTATAAAAACAGCCCAGGGCTGTTTTCAACCCGTGTAACATCAATATTGCACGAGCTTGATTCCGATGCATTATCCTATGTGGATGATATCTATCTCACTGACGACGCCCTCGACATTCATCTTGCGAGGGTCGATCGGATCATTTTGGGATTTGCAGCCTTCGGTTATAAATTTAATTTTTTTAAGAAAAGCAAGATAGCCTTTCTTAGTGTATTGTTCCTAGGATATGAACTATCAAACGAGGGGAAGAGCCTGGTCCTGCACTTCCTAGAAAAGTGTGCTCAGCTACAGCCTCCGAACACGCTTAAGAAATTACAGTCATTACTGGGTTTCTTTAATTTTGGCAGAACATACATTCCAGATTATGCTGAACGCATCAAACCACTTTATGACTTAATTCAGCCCAACTTTTTTAGCAGACGATGGACGATTGAACACACACACATCCTTAGGGACATACAACGGGACATGCTGGAAGCTAGACACTTAGGGCTAGATGTACGAAACAAAAATTTTGCGACTCGCAATTTGCGAGTAGGTGCGACTCGCAAATTGCGAGTCCCTAATTGACATGCAGGTACAATGTCAGTGTTTAAATAGCGACTCGCACCCGGAGTCGCAACGCAGAGAGCGAGTCCGCAGAGAGCGACCGTGCAAAAAACGAACTCGCAATTTGCGAGTGTGTGTCGCAAATTGCGAGTTGCTTGTAAATTGGTTGCAGGTGCTGCAGAACACTCCAGAAACCACTCCAGAACACTCTGGAAACACTTCCTGGCACATGATGATGACATCACAGCCAGGAAGTTTACAAATACACCTGGGAGGAGGGAGGACCACACCCTTTTTAACTGCTGAACTGCACACAGGAGAAACAGCAGCTGCAATGGAAGGAACTCCTAGGAAGAGAAAATTTAAATTCTCAGAGAAGGAGCTGGAGGTGCTGACAGATGAATGCTGTCAGCACTATGACGAATTATTTGGGAAGGCAGCCCTCAATGTGCCAGAAGCCACCAAAAGACAACTGTGGCAGGAGATCCAGGAAAAAATAAACTCCCTGGGGGTGAGCCACAGGAGTGTTGAAGAAATAAAAAAAAGGTGGTATGACCTCCGCTCCCGGACCAAGGAGAGGGTGGCTGAAAGGCTCCGGGAGATGAGAGGCACAGGAGGGGGACCATCTTCAGTACCACCACCCACACCCCTGGAAGAAAGGGTGGAGGAGACCCTGGAGCAGGAGGCAGTGTCTGGATTTGGAGACCTGGACACCTCAGAGCCCACCACATCAACCGGTGAGTACCATGTGACATGCCTGTACCCCTATCAATGTCAATGCCATACCCCCACCCACCATATAGACAGGGGCATGCTCAACCAAGAAAGCTCCATTTCAGGGTAGCAAACACCAGAATGATGCATTATGGGAAATGTAGTCAAGTAGGCAGTTCATAGGCAATTGTTTATTAGGAAGTGGTCAACAGATAGTAGACACTGACAGTCTGTTCCCCACGTCCCACAGGTTTCCCACAAGACACCACCACAACCCAGAGCAGCCAGCCACATGAGGACAGCTCAGGAGCCGCCAGCACTCCCACCTGCACGGCCAACATCATCCCTGATATGTCCACACCTGCTGCAACTGTGTTCCAGGAGGCTGCGCCAGCAACAGGCAGGAGTGATACAGTTGAACACACAGGGCAGCCACCGCTGCGCAGGCGACGCAGGTACAGGAGATCAGGGCTGCAGGCTGCGTCCGGCCGTCAACCTCCCAGCAACAGTGAGGCACAGCTGCTGCGTGGTCAGCGCCTGCAAAATAACATATTAGGGAGGATTAGTGGTGTGCTGCACCGCTTTGTACGAAATAACGAGGCCAGCATGCAGCATCTGAACTCCAGAATTGACATTATTGCCACAAACACTGGGGACCTAGCCCTGTCCATGAGGGATCTGGCGGCAGGACTACTGGCCCAGGCCGAGGGTGGGCGGCGCAGGGACCGTCAGCTCCTACAAAGACTAGATAGGATGGCCACATCCATCGGCAGACTGGCTGTGAACACCACTGGCCTGTCGAGGAGCACAGTTGGCCTCCAGGTCGAACTGGGCCATTTTGCTGGAGATGTGGTTAGGGGCCTGGGACGTATCACACACGTGATAGACTTAATGGAGGCACGGCATCTGTCCAGGGGCACAGGGGAAACACCCCAGGACAGCGAGGAGGGCTCTACAGTGAGCAGTGTCTCTGCCACTGACACTAGGGTGCTCCGGAGTACCAGTACCAGGCAGAGCACAGCTGAAGCACCAGGGACCAGCCAGGCTGGCAGGTCCCGCCGAAGGACTTAGACATTACCCTGTCCCTGTTGATGTGGCACATGACATCAATGTGCCCCATGCATGGTTTGCATTTAGATGACCATGAACAGTTATTATTTGTAAATAGTTCTATTTCTGCACAAATTAAATAGTTTTTTTGTTCCACTTAACAAATGGAGTTTTTGGTCAATAGGTGAGTATGGTTGGAGTTGACACGTACCTTCCAAAGTATTGGTTTGCGATGTGTTCCCGTCTCAGTCTGCCTTGATTAGCTATACTCCGATCCCGATGATGGCGATGTGGTTGCTCTTGCTCTTCATCATCAGGATCTGGGTCTGCAGGGGTGAGAGGTAGCCCACGTCTGGTGGCTATGTTGTGAAGGATGGCGCATGCGACCACAATTTTGAATGCTGTAATGGGGGTGTACTGGAGGGCACCTCCACTGCGGTGGAGGCATCTGAATCTTGCTTTCAGGAGTCCAAAGGTGCGTTCGATAAGGTTCCTGGTCCTCTTATGTGCATTGTTGTATCGCCTCTCACATTCATTGCTGGGTGTCAAAAACTGAGTCATAATCCATGGCCTTAGAGCATATGCACTGTCACCTGTTGGGCACAAACTTCACACTGTTAGAAAGTCCTGGTTGGTGTGCACAGTGACCTGTCTGTATGTCTGCAAGGTGTATGCAGCTCTACCTAGGAGGTATCCGTCTCCAAACTCCCCACGTTCCAGGCGTTGGTGTATCCCACTGTGCCTAAAAATGTAGGAGTCATGGGTACTGCCTGGAAACTTAGCTACAATGTCAGTGATGACATAATGGGCGTCACAAACAACCTGAATATTCAGTGAGTGGGTACACTTTCTGTTGCGGAAAAGATGTTCCAGGTTTGCAGGGGGGCATATTTGAATATGTGTCCCATCTACACATCCTATGACATGGGGAAAGTTGGCAATGCGGTAAAAGTCCAGCTTGGTGCTGTTTATTTCTGCCTCATTCCTTGGTAGGTATATGAAGTGAGACGTGTGAGAGTAAGGCATCTAGGAATGCCCTGAGGAACCTTGGCACTGTACTTTGAGATACCCCACCTGCCACAGCAATGACCCCCTGATAGCTCCCTGAGGCCAAGAGTTGCAGTGAGCATAGCACTTACACATGCGTAGGGATGGCGCAGCCGCGCAGGGTCTGGTGTTCTAGCTGTGGTTTAAGTAAATCAATTAATTCTAGTATGGCTGCGCTGCTAAGGCGGTATTTGTCATAGATCTCTTCCTCAGTTTGCTGAAAAAGAGTCTGCCTTGTTCTATATATCTTCTCCTGTCTGTGGCCCCTCCTCCTCCTCTGCTGGGCTGCGTGGACTCTCCTCCTCACTGCTATCAGGTATATCTCCGCCATCTTGAGTAACCCAGATGCCTTCTGGGTCTCCTTTTATACTTTGGTAATGGTTACCACCTGCTCTGAGTTAGTGGTAAATTGCAAGTGCAAACTGGGCTTTTTGCGACTAGTCGCAATTTGCGAGTTGCAATTGCATATGGTTTGCGACTCGCAAATTGCGACTTGCTATTTGCGGGTCGCAATATGGGGTTGCAAATTTTGCGAGTCGCTAACGGCTCGCATCGCTTTTTGCAAGTCGGAAATGGGGTTTTTGCATCCCATTTCCGATTTTGCACAGTCGCAAATAGCGATTCGGGCCATTTGCGACTCGCAAAACTTTGCTACATCTGGCCCTTATACACACGTGACAATAAAACAAATTTGGTCATCAGAATAATAGCTGGTGCCCTTGGATTTACCTATGTCACCTTTAATGAGGGTGACACGGTGCCGATAGCATACAAATCACATTTGTACTCGAATGCTGAGAAACGTTTTGCTCCTACAGAAAAAATTCTGACAGCAGTTCAGATGGCCGTCATAAAGGAGAGGCCACTTGCCCAGGGGAAACGCATTATTGTTGTCTCCCCGGTGCCGGCCTTAGAGGCTGTCACTAAAGCAAGCGTTCCAAATGCTAAGGCATTACATCCACGCTGGATTCAATGGGCAACGTCTCTGACCGCCACTGATGTTGATTATGTGTTTGACCCAAGACTTCAGACACAAGAATTTCTCCAGTATGAACAGGAGTACCCCGCTCCTCTACATATATTGCCAATAGGCAGTTATGATACCATTATTTATACTGACGGATCGGCACAACCGGCTGTGGGTACTAAACACCAATACTTGCCAGCTTGCGCAGCCGTATGCGGGGTAATGGAAGACGGAGTTTTCCATCCTCACAATACCTATAATCAGACCTTAGGGGACTGCACAGCCCAGTTGGCCGAGTTTAAGGCTCTTCTTCTAGCGCTCGAACATTCTGAGCCAGGAACACAGACTTTGATCGTCTGTAATTCATATTACTGCGTCCAGTCATACAATGAATATCTCAATCATTGGAAACTGAACGGGTTTAGAGATTCTAAAGGGAACACCATTAAACACAAAATGTTGTGGGGAAGGGTGGCTGATCTTAAAGATAAGCTTCCATGTGTCCATGTAGTTCATACATTAGGACACCAACGTGTAGGAATACACGTTGCCGGCAATACATTGGCTGATGAAGCAGCCAAAGCATCAGTAGCTACGGCTTCTGTGGCTGCAGTGACTCGTGACTCGTTCTCGGACGAGGTTGGATAATGAAATACTGATTGCCGTTAAAGCTTTGGCTGCAGGCAAGACCCTTCCGAAAGGATACCCTACGAACTATACTTATCATATCAGTGCACAGAATGTTGCTTTCGCGCGATTCCTGAGGTAGATGATCGAGTGATCCCCAATGAAGATCAAAGATTAGGGCTGATTACAGCTGCACATGAGGGTGTCGCTTCTGCACATGCTGGTATACAGGCCACTATAACAATACTACAACAACGATACTGGTGGCCTGGTCTATGCAGATGGACTAAACAGTATGTCCTTTGCTGTGACATTTGTCAGCAGATTAAGGGCTCAAATATTAGACGCCCTCCGCAGACATCCCTCTTAGTGTCAGACAAGCCACTCCATTGTGTGTACCTGGACCATTGTGGTCCCTTGCAGCCTGATGGTGCATATAAATACATTTTAGTGGCTGTAGATTCCTGTTCTAGATTCCTGTGGGTATGGTCACAGCGGTCGGCTGACGCCCAGACTATTATAAAAGATTTGCTGATCTTTTATCGGTACATATGCGGTTGCAGCATTCCATTCGGACCAGGGCCCTGCATTTGCCTCTAAAGCTTTCAGGGACACCATGAGAACTATGGGTGTTGAACTCCATTACTCCTCACCATACCATCCCAAGGGAAATTCGGTCATGGAGAGGCGGAATGGTGATCTAAAGCAGTCCTAACAGCTAGAGTATTAGGTTCAGGCCGCAGTTGGTTACATCACCTATATGGGGTCCAGAGAGCACTGAATAATCTGCCAAGACGGTCCTTGGGGGAAAAGTCTCCATATGAGGTTCTCTTTGGGACACCTATGTATGCCCCTGGTATGGTGGCAGCAGAAACACCGTTTGACATAAAAGAACGTCTCACTGTTTTACAGGAGCTTCAAAAATTCCGTGATGATAAATCATCTGCAAGTGCTGCCACCTTGGGAATAAGGGAATTGGCGAAAACTTCGACTGGCTGGATTCCTAACGTTGGGGATCTGGTTCGTGAAAAGATCGCTGTGAAAAAAGAAAAAAGAAAAAAGAATTTGGTCCATCATACAGAGCACCTGTACCGGTCTTGGGGATAAAAGGCACTAGGACTGTCATCCTTCCACCATTGTCTGGTTCCAAATCAAACAGAGTCATCTCCATTGATGACATCAAATTACACCATGTGGCCGATTCTTCACAGTAGACCAGGAGGTTCCTTGGGTAGTTCCCGATCCCCTCTCACTACCCAACAGGACATCCATCTACATAGTAGGATGAATATCACTGCTACTGACTATGCAACTATGTCAACTGCTGTTCAGGACACTTCCTCGACCATGGGGAGGGCGGTAAATGAACTTTTGTTGGTTCCAGTAACAACTTCGGTGACCACCCCGCTTCAGGATTTGGCTGTATTTTACACGAACACTTCCACGTCTAATGAAGTTGTCTATCAAGAACTTCCACGAGCGGTGGATGAGAATTCACCGGGTCCTGTGTTTGCAGGGACTTCCTCTGGCTATTTTGTAGACATTGATGATTTTTCTTCGGATTCATCCTCAACTGAGACTGACAAACTTTCGAGTAGTAGCAAATTCTATTGATGGCTTAAGAAGAACTATTTGATATATCCATGGAACTATCTATGGTTCTGTTTGACATTTATTGCATTATTTTTATGGATTGGTTTTGTGACTGTTTTCTTTTTACTGATTAATGGACACTATATCGCTGATCGCTCCTCTGTGGAGCCTGTTGATGAAATTTTAACACCACATCATTCTTCACATAAGGTCCGTCGTGATTTGTCCCCTGTCAATATTACAGCTATTCCAATTCCTGATGGGATTGTATGGGACAAAGTTCAGTTCGATATATACGGGCCTACAGAGATAATTCAAATACCATACGTGTTCAAAATTTCAATGTCTGATGTCATTACACCTAATGTTGTCTCTGATGATTGGGATGTCCAGACAGTTGATTCAATGCTAACTGAAATGAAGGACTACTCCGCTTTTGGAAGTGATGATGTATATGATTATACAATGAATTATGGGGAAATGTTCTGCTATAACAATTGGGGACATCACTACCTGCACCGTGCAACTAGATATAGGCCTCTCTTTAACTACACACAATGGGAACACTGTTCAACACCACAGGTGGGGAGTCCAAAGTATTACAGTGACAAATTCACATACTTTTCTGGGCATGATACAAAGAAAGCTGAATCGTATTATTTTAAATTACCTCCAGCGCAATTTAGAAAACTTTTGCTAACAGATACGAAACTGATTTATTCGGATCTCTTTGTTTCCCGGCTCTCGATTGAGGGTTACGAATATTGGAAAAACACTATCGATTTGAAGAGTGTATGGGGGACACAAGATTGGCAAATACAGGGTAGGGAAGTTTTGTTTCGAGCATGCTTGATTCCTGTGCAAATGATTTTTTTAAATGACACTGTTGAGCAGACATCATGTCTAGGGTTAGCAAAAATTAAAGATCTGAACACGCCCACTATCCCTACTCCGACAAAATTTAGAGATTGGCAACACTTTCTTAATGTTTCAGAGGATAGGCTAGATGCAATGGTTAAGGCTGGTGCTTATAATTCTTCACTTTCCCGTCCCGGCGGATGGTTGTATGGCCCACTGACACTGATGAGTGTCAAAGGCGTTTTTTGAACTCTTCAGGTTTTTCTTCCATTCATAGGCCAGACCCTCGCTTTCTATCAGGTCAACATACTGGTATAATTACAACATACAGTGTGGGTAAGCTGTGTCAGCAATGGGTGAGGACAAACACTTTAACAGCGGTTAAACAACACCTGAACACTCTTTCTGACAGTATAGACTTACAGGATTTCCTATTAGGTCCTAGGAAACAACGCTCAAAACAGTTTTTATATGCTATGTATAATGAAATTTGGAAACTTTCCCAAATTGAGGCTGCTGCACGTTTAAGGCAACTTGATAAGGAGAATTTGGAAAAAACATTGGCTGTTGTCGACAATGGCATGAACACGCTGTCAAACAGGATTTATTCACTGTCAAATATAGTGTCATCTGCTATTGATATCACTCAGACTGATTTGTCCCGGTTATATCATGGGCAAACACAGCTGCGTTCCATCATGCAGCTGGGTTGGGCATTGCAGACACTGAGAAGTGGCCACATTCCATGGAAATATATTAATGGGAGTGAACTATTCGCTGCTTTTAATTTTTCCAGGGAACAAGAGACAGTGGCTAAAAGGGAGGCTCGTTTCACCTTGCTTCAAGTAGAGAAGTTAGATAAGTTGCCCTTCACGGTAGCAGAGAGTCCTTCAACTATCTGGCTCTTACACAGCATTATTAATTTACCGTTTCCGACCTTTCGTTTCTCGAGCTGCCTGAAACATCTTGCAGTGGGACGATATGAACGGCTAGGAGATACCTTTATTAAGGAAGAGTGGGAGTTGCCCTTTGAGTATCGATGTTTGAATGGTGAACAGGAGGTCTTTCTTAGCGGAAGTGAATGTGAGACTGGTGTTCGTCATTCCATGATATGCAAACAGGTGTCTCTTCACTGTCTTTGCAATGTGGGGGTCGCAAATTTGGCCTGTTATCTGAAGGGTACTCCCGTCCCCTTGATTCGTTCTGTGTTTCATGTACTTTCTAATGGGAGTTATGTTCTACTGAACGATGACAGCTGTTGCGGCTTGCGACCTGGAATTGCCTACGCAATCTCAGTCACGAAGGTCGTTACGTGTTGTGGCCATGTTTTGTTTCCCCCCACACGAGAGATACAAGTATCTGAAATGTGGCCCCACATTGATACTATTAATGTGAACTATGACAAGTTGAGTAGACTAAAGGCGCTATTGTTTCAGAAACAGGTCGCCTTGACATCCGCAAAAGAGACGTATGCTCTCCAGATTGCGAGATCATCAGCCGAGATACAATCCCTTTTAAATACCGATTTCCCCAAACACTTTGGAGAGCTGGTATCCAGAATATTCAATGCTTCAAGCACAACTGGGATTGTTCATTTCTTTAAGGCTGTCGGGTCTGGTTTCGTGTCCATCTTCCAGACTGTCTTTGGAGTCATCCCATCAGCCATCCATTCTCTCTTTTCCAATGTGTTTGGTGGCTATCCAATTATTTTGGCTTTAATTGGCGGACTGCTACTGCTATTTTTTCTGATTCGCGGTGGTTGTTTTTTTCCAGCGACACAGAGCAATGGAGCCGCTCCCGTCAACCCTGCTGTGCCGTGAACGCATGGTTCGGATCTTCGGTACACCTTTGCTGGTGGAACTAGAGTTTGACTGGTCATTGTCATTCCGGCCTCTACTCTGGTGTGTACAACCGGTATTCCGCTGCATATGGTGTCTCTTTGAACATCTGCCTATGGTCTGTCTTGCTGTTGCACCAACATCTCCTGTGGACCACGAACTGCTGATGTCCCCGATGAGGGTTCATACACGGTCATGCCCCTTGAGACTGAGGTTGCTCCGCGAGGCCACCTATGAGCCTTCTGTTATAAGATCTAACATGGATGAGGACGCTGCAGCGAGTGTCGATACACCAGTGAATGTGGCTCACTTCTGCTCTGTGGATCCGTTTGTCCGTCCAGCTCTCGATTTCACTTCAGACGATGTTGACTCGTTTTTAAGATCCTTGAATGGTGACTTCGATGACATTCTTCAAGATCCTGCATATAACTCATGATTTGATGAATTTGGTTACCAGTTCCCGGTTCCAAAATAAGCGATTATAATAAAAGTTTGCTATACTTGTCATGGTTAATATTAACATCTCTGTATGTTTTTTAAACTAATTTTAACAGACAGCATTTATTTTGTCATTAAGTAAATTTTTTAGATTGAGTTTTTGTTTTTGTTTTTTGGCTTTCAGTTCAGTAGCAGCTTTTTTAGTGTTTGGGTTGCTTTACCTTCATCATACCCGTTACGGCAATGGGGAGGGTGTAGTGAATCCTAGTTTGTTTTAACGGGATAACAGGAGTTAGCTTAGCCGTAGGCTTGTAAACTTGTGCCCCCGTCACCCAGTGACTTTTAACCTACTTAGCTTGCTCTGTCTTAGTCCATTTAATTATTTATTTCCTTTAAGATGGCGGCCTTGTTTATAGTTAGGCCACTTGTTATGGGTTCTATTATCAGTGTCACTGCGCCAAGGCGTCAAGATCAAGCACGAAAGACAAACATACAGTAGGTATTCACACTTAGGGATTTTCCCTCTCTATACTTTCGAGGGATTGTTGATATTCATTGCCGTCCCAAGCATACCTGTTATCTATTGTTATGAATAACACTTATGTCAGGGGACCTTGTAGATCTGTATAAATACAACACACTTTAGATAGATAATCAGAGGGATTCCGACCAGAGGGCATCGCCACCATCGCTGATACCAATGCTGCAGTCATCCTGACGCTGACCCAGTCTTCGTGTCCCTGCGGAGTCTGAGATAGAGACCTCATTCCAAGGTAACGAGGGTTGGGGGCTCCTCTCATGGACACGACTTTGGCAGATTAGGTTTAACGAACCCAGCTCTCCTTTAGGTAGGAGGTTAGACCTATTCTCCTTAGGGTACTAGGGCTTATTCCATCTTTTACATATACATATATTTCTTTCATATATTGCACAATGGTGGGGGTCTTTATAACAATGACTCTCTTCTTCACAATATTGTTGCTTGGTATATTCATTATCCTAATCATTGCAGTTCATGCAACTTATCAGAAATTGCAGTTATGTTGAATAAAAACTATTATAACTTCACTGCATCTGTGTTATTGCCTTTGTTTGTATGAGACATAATAAATCTATGAGAAAAGGGTAATCTCCGTTTAACCACGACAACCCTGAGATATCGTACTTTGAGTCCATGCGTAAGCGACTGCTACAAATCACCTTTTACTATTGTATTTCTGGTGAGGTACTGCTAGTAAGCCGGTAAGGTTTGGACAACAGTTATAACTAGTTGTAGGAAGAGACTTAGGGGGTCATTCCAACCTCGGCGGTCGGTGTTAAAGCGGCGGCAAAACCGCTAACAGGCTGGCGGTAAAAAAAATGGAATTCCGACCCTGGCGGAAACCGCCAACAGAGCCCGCCACTTCAACACACCGCCCGCCACGGCGGGACAAACAAACAGTGCCAATAGACAGGCGGGAGACAATGTACAGCCCACCCTATCACAACCCACCAATCCGCCACCTTTTCCGGGGCGGTAGCCCTGCCGATAAAAACACGGCGGAAACAGACATTTCAAAAGGAAAACGCTCACCTCCATACACCCCACGAGGAATCTGGACAGCATGGAACCCGAACTTCACATCCTCCCAGCGATTGTCTTCCTTCTCCTCTACCAGGAGCACGAACGCCGGCGCAGAAGACAACGGTGAGTACTGCACCTACGACACAGGGGAGGGGGAGGCAAAAAATTACGGGGACACACATATGCGACACACCCACCATCACCCTCACCCACTACAACACACACATCAATGCATAGCAACACATCACAGTTACCCCCCCAAACCCCCCGGAAGAATGCAAAGACAAAAGGAAATGATTATAAACTTTGGAATATATTGTATGACTGAGTACAAAATATATCACACATCTAAAACTTTATATACATAAATTGTCAAGTCTGATATGTGTATCAGGCATTGTTCGTGGGCCACTGGGCCCAAATCACATGGGCAAAGCCCACACAGGATACCTGACTCCAACGGAGAGAACACTGCAGGGGCATCAGATAGGAAAACTACAGGCACCTCAGGGGGAAGGGAAGGGGGGGCACGTCAGCCAGATGAGTGCATGACGCCAGATCCACCAGGGGCCTCCATGGCCACTGTTCCATCCTGGGGAGTGCAAAGCCACAGTCTCTCAAGTCTCTACAGTGGGTGGCTTGCCCACTGTGCCATCCTGGGGAGTGCAAAGCCACAGTTTCTCAAGTCTCTACAGTGGGTGGCTTGCCCACTGTGCCATCCTGGGGAGTGCAAAGCCACAGTCTCTCAAGTCTCTACAGTGGGTGGCTTGCCCACTGTTACATCCTGGGGAGTGCAAAGCCACAGTCTCTCAAGTCAATATCAGTCTCCACTGGTACTGGACGGGGACCAGTGCCCAGAGTGCTTCGTGCAGCCCTGCCCGACACAGATGCAGGCCTGCCCCTTCTGTCAATGGGCCAGCGGTGCTTGAGATGAAGGGCCCAGCGGAGCGGTGCTTGAGGTGAAGGGCCCAGTTCAGCGGTGCTTGAGACGGCGGTGCCCAGCGGAGCGGTGCTTGAGATGAAGAGCCCAGTTCAGCGGTGCTTGAGATGAAGGGCCCAGCGGAGCGGTGCTTGAGACGGCGGTGCCCAGCGGAGCGGTGCTTGAGATGAAGGGCCCAGTTCAGCGGTGCTTGAGATGAAGGGCCCAGCGGAGCGGTGCTTGAGACGGCGGTGCCCAGCGGAGCGGTGCTTGAGATGAAGGGCCCAGTTCAGCGGTGCTTGAGATGAAGGGCCCAGCGGAGCGGTGCTTGAGATGAAGGGCCCAGCGGAGCGGTGCTTGAGACGGCGGTGCCCAGCGGAGCGGTGCTTGAGATGAAGGGCCCAGTTCAGCGGTGCTTGAGATGAAGGGCCCAGCGGAGCGGTGCTTGAGATGAAGGGCCCAGTTCAGCGGTGCTTGAGATGAAGGGCCCAGCGGAGCAGTGCTTGAGACGGCGGTGCCCAGCGGAGCGGTGCTTGAGACGGCGGTGCCCAGCGGAGCGGTGCTTGAGATGAAGGGCCCAGTTCAGCGGTGCTTGAGACGGCGGTGCCCAGTTCAGCGGATCAGCCCATGGCGTGGAGGTCAATCGCCACCTGACCTGTGGCTGGCTGCGCCTTCCTGCCCACCTGGGATGGGCCTGGTGGGGCCCTCCTGGGCTGCAGTCCCGGGCCTGTTGGTGTCCTCCTGCCCACCTGGGATGGGGCTTGCGGGGCCCTCCTGCACAGCTGGGCTGCTGGCGGTCTTGTCGGGCGTGCTGCCCTTCCCAGCCTTCCCTGGTCGCCTGTGGCCCTTCCCCACCTTTGGCGGTGTGCCAGGTGGCACCACACTCCCTGCCGGAGCCATGGTAGGGATTTTGGTCCCAGGTGTTTTAGGCCTCTCGCGCTGGGCACTGACAATCTTCGCATGTTTTTGCGGCGGTGGGCTGACCGTGCCTCGGCTCCCTACTGAGCTGTCTGCCCTTGAGGGTGGGGCACTCCACAGTCCATGGCAGACTGTCTTCACAGGGCCCGCTGTTGTGGTGGCTGAGGTGCTGACTGGAGTCTTTTTAGATGGACGGGGTGGGGGAGTTGTTGGGAAGAGGTCAAGTTAGGAAAGGAAAATAAGTTTAGTATGAGAGGGACGGGTAGGTGTAGTAGGTATGGGAGTGGAGGAAGAGGTTGTGGTTGTAGGAGTTTGAAGTCTGGTGTCTTTGGGTGCAGGTGCTTGGGCTGGAGGCTGTTGTGAGGTGGATGGCTGTTGGGTGGGTGGCTGCCTGCGTTTGTGTATCTTGGAAGAGGGGGTGACAGACACACTGGGAGAGGACACAGGGGACGTGTGAATGGTAGTGGGGGTGGTGACTGCACGTGTGCGGGGGTTCTGGTGGGTGTGCTGGTGATGGACGTAGTGGCTGAAGATGTTGTGTATGCAGGTGTGAGTGTAGACGTGACAGGGAGGGAGGAGGGAGACGAGGAGGAGGGGGACACAGTGGAGGCAGTGGGTGTTGGTATGTTTGTATGTGGATGTTGCTTGTGTGAATGCTTGTGTGATGTGTGGTGCTTATGTTTGGATGAGCTTCCCTTGGGTGTTGAGGTGTGTGCTGGCTGGTCTGATGGTGTGTCTGGGATAGGCAGAGGTACAGGGGATTGGGTCTGGGTGGAGGAAGTTGGAGGGGGGAGGCTAGAGACAGGGACAATTGCTGCCATCAGTGCTGAGGCCAGAGTGTTGAATGATCGCTGATGGGCAGCCTGACCCGAATGAATGCCCTCCAGGTATGCATTACTCTGGTGCACCTCCCTTTCTACACCCTGGATGGCATTCAAAAGGGTAGACTGCCCAACAATGATCGTCCTCAGGAGGTCAATGACCTCCTCACTGAGGGCAGCAGGGGTGACAGGGGCAGGGCCTGAGGTGCCTGGGGCGAAGGAGATGCCCACCTTCCTGGGTGAGCGGGCACGGGGCAAACGCTGAGGGGCTGCTGGGAGGGCGGTGCTGGTGCGCTGGGTGGCGGCTGTACCTGTTGTAGCGGGGGGCACGGATGTTGCCGCCACCACAAGGGAGCTCCCTTCAGAGGACGAGTCGCTGTCACTGACATCCGCACGAGTCCCCGCTGTGGAGCTCCCCTCGCCCTCCGTCTCACTGGTGAAATCCGAGTCAGTTGCATGGCCCGCCATGGCCATGTGAGATGCAGCTCCCTCGTGCTCCGATGCCACTTCTCCTCCGCCTGATGATGCTAATGCACAAATGAACAGGAAGACAACAAAAATAGGGGGGTGGGGAAAAATAAAGAAATGTTGAGTGCATGCATTGGCGACACCGTTGGCGGACAGGACCGACACAGAAGCCCCCTGCACTACGCTGCGCACTTGGGGTCCACTACGCAATCCGTGGGACATGGCCTACAAGCCTATGGGCGACCCCTGCTCACATACATGACACAGGGCAATGAATAGCTGCACTTGGCACGCTACAGAGGTGGTGGGCGGGGGCACAGGGCCATGCCTTACGGAGGGGCCTAGCCTACAGATATCGCCCTGGCCTAGGGATACCCACAGCCCTCCTCCCCCACCCAGACACCTCCACTGCGCGCAAAGTCACCAGGATTTGAGTGTACTCACCCCCTTGTGTCTGCTGTGATGTCCTCACGCGCCCATCCAAATCGGGGTAGGCCACCGCCAGGATCCGGGACATCAGGGGGGTAAAAATACGACTGGCACCCCTCCCACGTTGGGAGGCCATCCCCAGCTGAGCCTCCGCCGTCTTCCTGCTCCAGCGTCGGATGTCCTCCCATCTCTTCCTGCAGTGGGTGCCCCGTCTCTAGTGGACCCCCAGGGTCCGGACGTCCTTGGCGATGGCACGCCAAATAGCAATTTTCTGGTGGGCGCTGACCTATGTGACATGTACAGGGAGAGAAGAATAATCATCACCTTCTGCATGCTCGATGTAAGTGGCCCCCCATCCCCACCCTTGCCATGTGGCACATGCTCTCATCCGTCGGTTGATCCATGCCTCAATCACTCCCCTCCCCACCATCTTTCATCCACCCCACTCAACACAGGCATTGGCCACAAAGCATGGTCCCAGTGTACTTACCTGTTGGTCTGGAGGACCGTAGAGTAGCGCATACTGGGGGAGGACCCCATCCACGAGTTTCTCCAACTCCTGAGCAGTGAAGGCAGGGGCCCTTTCCCCAGTCGCATGAGCCATTGTCTCTTCCAGACCGTGGTCACAGCAGCACTTGCAGTGTAGGTCCTCTCCTGTGGAAGATCAGGTATCGAGTGATTAAGCAGATAGAAAATGGCGGTCACACCCGCGGCGGTGCGTACCGCGGCGGTGCGTACCGCGACTGCCGGGGCACATCGTCATTGGCTCCTGAGACCCATAGGCTTCAATGTTAACCAATGCAGCTTTGCGCCGCGGTCTTCGACCGCCATGGTGTCCCACGCCAGCACATTGACCTCACATCCCATTGTCGCACTTCACAGGTCAGGCAGCCGCCATTTCTAGGGCCCACATGCCTTATTTTATACTGCGTCACACATACCTAGGCCTTGCACCGACACTCATACAAGCCATTCAATGCATTGGGAATCGTATTATGTACAAGCTGTGGTTACGTACCTGTGGGTTGTTTGACTCTGTGCTCGCTGTTGTCCTTCATAGGCACCGTCCGCTGGGACATGCGAGGAGATGGAGAAATCTTCCCGTGTACAGACCGCTGGTGGACCTGTCGACAATGGAGGAAAGACATGTCATACTGACATACAGGCTTGACCGAGCCACTATACAGGAACTATGTACCCAGTTGGAGCCAGACCTGATGTCACCAATCCGCCAACCCACAGGGATCCCCCCTCTAGTGCAGGTGCTGTCAGTACTCCATTTCCTAGCAAGTGGGTCATTTCAAACAACAGTGGCCATATCATCAGGGATGTCCCAACCCATGTTTTCCAAGGTGTTGTCCAGAGTGTTGTCTGCCCTGCTCAAACACATGCGGAGCTACATCGTCTGCCCTGAGGTGGGGGATTTGGCTACAGTGAAGGCTGATTTCTATGCCCTTGGACATATACCCAACATCATTGGTGCCATTGATGGGACACATGTTGCTTTGGTCCCCCCCAGCCGGAGTGAACAGGTGTACAGGAACAGGAAGAGTTATCATTCCATGAATGTCCAGATGGTGTGTTTGGCTGACCAGTACATCTCCCATGTTAATGCCAAGTTCCCTGGGTCAGTGCATGATGCGTACATCATGCGGAATAGCAGCATCCCTTACGTGATGGGTCAACTCCAGAGGCACCGTGTGTGGCTATTAGGAGACTCTGGTTACCCCAACCTGTCATGGCTACTGACCCCAGTGAGGAATCCCAGGACAAGGGCAGAGGAACGGTACAATGAGGCCCATGGGAGAACTAGGAGGGTGATAGAGCGGACCTTCGGCCTCCTGAAGGCCAGGTTTAGGTGCCTCCATATGACTGGTGGATCCCTAATGTACTCACCAAAGAAGGTGTGCCAGATCATCGTGGCCTGCTGTATGCTTCACAACCTGGCTTTGCGACGCCAGGTGCCTTTTCTGCAGGAGGATGGTCCAGATGGTGGTGTTGTAGCAGCTGTGGAGCCTGTGGAGAGCGAAGAGGAGGAAGGCGAAGAGGACGACATAGACAACAGGAACACAGTAATACACCAGTATTTTCAATGACACACAGGTAAGAATCCACACCAGCATATTACATATACTTAACCCCTACTACCTCTCTACTGTCTGTCCTTTTCCCCCAGTGTATGGTAACTGAGTTGTGACTTTCCCTTCCGATTTCAGAGATGTGGGCCCCACTGCGTGACATCTGCTTTATTTCCCCATGGACTACAGCTGTGTGACATTGGTATGTTGGCATCACAATGTGTATATGCCATTTGGCACGGTAATTTCTAATACATTTGTACAAAATCCCAGCCAGACTCCAGATTGTTTTATGCAATAAGTGTGTTTATTACAGTGCTCAAAATTGGTGGGTGGTTGCAAATCGTTGAGGTGTGATGGTGGAAGATTGTCCATGGCAGAGTCCAGACTATCAGTATCACAGGTGCATTGTCCAGATGCCTGTGGAAAATGGAGCAGGGGCAGTGTAAGGTTGGACAGGGTGTCAATGTGGGACAGTGGGATGACAATCAGGGAGGTATCCTTTGCTGGCGGGGGTCTTGGCCTCTTACTCTGTCTTCCTGGATCTCAGGGCCCGCTTGCGGGGTGGTTCTCCTTCTGCAGGGGGTGGGGTTCTGGTGGCCTGTTGGTCTTGTGTCGGGGACTCCTGTCCACTAGCGCCGGCGGAGATGGTAGGCAGTGCTTGGTCCATGCTAGTGTCAGGGGCCCTTTGTGGTGCAACAGTGTCCCGCAATGTGGTGACTACCTGATTCAGAGCCACTACGATGGTGCCCATGGCGGTACTGATGTTTCTTAGTTCTTCCCTGAACCCCATATACTGTTGCTCCTGCAGAAGCTGGATCTCCTGAAACCTTGCCAGGACCGTGGCCATCGTCTCCTGGGAGTGGTGGTATGCTCCCATGATGGAGGAGAGGGCCTCGTGGAGGGTGGGTTCCCTGGGCCTGTCCCCCCCTGTCGCACAGCAGCCCTCCCAGTTCCCCTGTTTCCCTGTGCCTCTGTCCCCTGGACTGTGTGCCCACTACCACTGCCCCCAGGTCCCTGTTGTTGTTGGGGTGGTGGGTTAACCTGGGTGCCCTGTAGGGGTGGACACACCGCTGATTGATGTGTCCTCGGGACAGAGATATGGTCCCGCTGGGTGGGTGCTGTGCTGGTGTTCCCAGAGGGGGGAAGGTCTGCTGTGGCCTGTGGCTGTCTGAGGGGAACCGACTGTCCAGAGGTCCCCGATGGGCCGGGCTGGTCATCTAGATCCAGGGAGACAGAGGTGCTGTCATCACTGTGGGCCTCTTCTGGGGGTGGAGTGGACATTTGTGGACCCTCCTGTGCGGTGACGTGGCGTTCGGGTCCTGCAGGGGTATAAATGTATGATTATTGCTTCTGTGTGTGACATAGCGTGCAATGGGTGGGTGCCCGTGTACGCCTGTGCTTGCATTCCTGTGTGGGGGCTTTTGTGATGGTGGTTTGGGGGGGGTTTGGGTATGTGCAGTGGGCATGCTTAGGTGATGGGTGTCCATGCTTTGTGGTCGCATGCAGGGCTTGGTGTTGGGATGGGTGGGTTGTGAGGGTGAGACATTTGCAAGGAGTAGGTGTGATGGGGTGGGGGTGAGGGTGGGGGTATGGGTTGGCATGCTGGTGTGGTTGGGGGGATGAAGTAGTTAAGATTTGACTTACCAGAGTCCATTCCTCCGCCTACTCCTGCGAGGCCGTCAGGATGCAGGATCGCCAAGACCTGCTCCTCCCATGTTGTAAATTCTGGGGGAGGAGGTGGGGGTCCGCCGCCAGTCTTCTGCACCGCGATGTTGTGCCTGTATACCATGGAACGCACCTTCCCCCGTAGGTCGTTCCACCGCTTCCTGATGTCGTCCCTATTTCTTGGGTGCTGTCTCACAGCGTTGACCCTGTCCACTATTGTGCTCCATAGCTCCATCTTCCTGGCAATGGTGGTGTGCTGCACCTGTGTCCCGAAGAGCTGTGGCTCTACCCGTACAATTTCCTCCAAGACCCTGAGTTCATCGTCAGAAAACCTGGGGTGTCTTTGCGGTGCCATGGGGTGGTTTGGGTGATGTGTGGGGTGGATTGTGTGGTGCTAAGTGTGGTGATGTGTATTGGTGTGTAGTTTGAAGTGCGTGGTAATATTGCTGGGTGACAGTGAATTGCGCGTCTGGGTGCTCGGGTCTCTTATCTCTGTGGTGTTCACGAATCTCTAGGAGTAGGGGTTTGTGGGTGATGTGGGTGTGTGTTTTATATTGTATTGGGTGTGTGGGAGTGGTGTGTGTATGTGTCTCAGGTGTGTGTATTTCGATTTATCCAATGTGGCTGTGTTTAGTAAGAGTGTGTGTATTTTGAGCGCGGCGGTGTGTACCGCTAATGGAATACCGCGGTTGAAAGACCGCCGCGTGGATTCGTGCGTCGTGATAGTGTGGGCGTATTTCTGTTGGCGTGACGGTGGAGGTTTGGTCATCGCCAGTTTCTCGCTGGCCTTTGGTGTGGCGGACTTTTGTGGATGTCTGTATTTTGGCAGTTTGCCTGTTGTGGGTCAGAATGACCGTGGCGGTTTACCGCGGCCACGGCGGTGTTATGGCGGTCTTCTGCGCGGCGGTAAGCGCCTTTTACCGCCGAGGTTGGAATGACCCCCTTAGTCACCTACAAACGAAAGTACTGTCATCCTGAGACCAGCAGTCTTGCTCAGAGCAAGAGTCCAAACTACGACAGTGGTGCTGGCGGCAGGGCTGCCTGTGGAGGGGGGAGGCTCCAGCCTCGGATGGCTGAAGTTCAAGGGCTGGTGTTTGCTCAGATGCTGCTCCAGCACCAGCCTCCATATCCATCCTGTCAGGGGTGTCTGTGCCTTTGTCATTGCTCTTGGCAGATGGTGGTCCCTTCTTGCCCTTGGCAGCTGGTGGCCCCTTCTTGACTTTGCCAGCTGGTGGTGCCTCCTTGCTTTTGCCAGCTGGTGCTCCCTTTTTGGCTTTGCCAGCTGGTGGTGCCTCCTTGCCTTTGCCAGCTGGTGCTCCCTTTTTGGCTTTGCTAGCTGGTGGTCCCTTTGTTCCCTTGGCAGCTGGTGCAGGCACACTGGCTGTGCTGACAGGTGTCACCTTGGAGCCTCTCACAACTGCAGAGGTTGCAGAAACTATAGTGGCCGTGGACTAGGTGGCTGAGGTGCTGGCCACCCTGTCCCGCAGTGAAGGACGGGGGAGGAGGGGGAGGGAATAGGTCAAGGGTGGAGAGGAAAAGCTTTTTAGGGACACTGGGGCTGGAAGAGGGTGAAGGTTTGGGAGAGGAGGAAGAGGGAGTGGTGGTAGGAGGTGTCTGTCTGCTGTGTTTGGGTGCAAGTGCATGGGCTGGATGCTGTTGTGAGGTGGATGGCTGTTGGGTGTCTGAGTGCTTGCATTTGTGTACTTTGGTTGGAGGGGCACAGACACAGTGGGAGAGGACACAGGGGACGTGTGCATGGATGTGGGGGTGGTGACTACCAGTGAGGGGCGTGTAGTAATAGGCGTGATGGTGATGGGGGTAGTGGATGAGGGTGTATGGCATGCAGGTGTGAGTGAAGACGCTACAGGGAGGGAGGTGGACGAGGAGGAGGAGGGGGACACAGTGGAGGCAGTGGATGTTGGTGTGTCTGCATCTGGAAGCTAGAGACAGGAACAATGGGTGCCATCAGGGAGGAGGCCAGAGCCTGGAATGATCTCTGTTGGGCCGCCACGCCAGAGTGAATGTCCTCCAGGAATACATTTGTTTGTTTCAAATGCCCTGCCAGACCCTGGATGGCATTCACTATGGTTGACTGCCCAACAGAGATGGATCGCAGGAGGTCAATAGACTCCTCACTCAGGGCAGCAGGGCTGACTGGGGCAGGGCCTGACATGCCTGGGGCAAAAGAGATGCCGACCCTCCTGGGTGAGCGGGCGCGGAAAACACGCTGAGGGGCTGCTGGGAGGGCGGTGCTAGTACGGGGGTGGCAGTTGTACCTGTAGTTGGGTGGGCACAGAGCTGTCTGCAACCACCAGGGAGATTCCATCGAAGGAGGTGTCACTGTCCGAACTGTACTCTTCAGTCTCTGCTGTGGTGCTCCCCTCACCCTCCGTCCCAATGGTGCCCTCACCGTCAGTGGATTCGGCCTCATGGGCCATGTGGGATGCAGCTCCCTACATCACCGGTGCCTGTGCTCCTACGCCAGATGATGCTAATGCACACAAGGACAGGGTGACAAAACAAAAAGGGGGGGGGGAGAGACAGAGGATACACTTGGTCAATGCCAGCAACAACACTACCGTTGGCGTACACAACACACAGGGAACAGCCCTATGCACCAGGCCATGCACTACTAGTTACAATGCTAGTCACCAGGCCATGGAGTACGATGCCTAACGCCAGTAGCAGCACACCTGAAACCCACAGGACCCTGGCCAGTAGTAGATGCCCACTAGCATATTTGAGGCTGGAGTGCATCAGACTCTGCCCAACATGGAACCTACACTGCCATGTTCGTCCTGGCCTAGGGGCACTCACAGGCCCATATCCCCCACCCAGATAACACCCAACCACGCACAAATTTCTGATTTTGAAACTGTACTCACCCCCTTGTGACTGCTGTGAGGCCTTCAGTCGCCCATCCAACTCCGGATAGGCCACCGCCAGTATGCGGAACATCAGGGGGGTCAGGGTTCGATGGGCACCCCTTCCTCATTGAGAGGCCATTCCCAGCTGGGCCTCCGCCGTATTCCTTGCCCAGCGACGCAGGTCCTCCCACCATTTGCGACAGTGCTTGCTCTGCCTGTCAAAGACCCCCAGGGTCCGCACGTCCTTGGCGATGGTACGCCAAATTCCCTTTTTCTGATGGGCGCTGACCTGCAGAGAAAGATACATAGAAAAAGGTATCAACCATACCGTCCGGCCTGTTACACTCATAGCCCACCATATCATTCCCATCCCCTTATGCACAGACATTGACCACCATACATGCAGCACTCTGCCCAGGACCCCTCAACAACCCACCCTTACACAAGGCACTCCATGCATTCATGCCCCATGAATTGTGCTCACAGTGTACTCACCTGTTGGTCTGGAGGACCATAAAGTAAACGGTACTGGGGTAGGACCCCCTCCACTAGTCTCTCTAACTCCTCTGACGTGAAGGCTGGGGCCCTTTCCCCAGACACTCGAGACATGGGGCCAGATGTACCAAAGGATTTGACCCATTCTGTGTCTATGGGAAAAAATTTGAGTACATATGGCCCATGGTCACTTTCAGACACAGGTCACAGCAGCACTTGCAGTGTAGGTCCTCTCCTGATGAAGGTCAGGTAGCAAGTGAGTGAACAGATAGAAAATCGCGGTCACGTCTGCTGTGGTGCGTACCATTACCGCCGGCGTACATCACCATTGGCAACTGGAACCCATAGGGCCCAATGATATCCAATGAGGAGCTGCACGGCAGTCCTCGACCGCCTCCCGCAA
The DNA here is from genome assembly GCF_031143425.1 of Pleurodeles waltl. NCBI lineage: Eukaryota > Metazoa > Chordata > Amphibia > Caudata > Salamandridae > Pleurodeles > Pleurodeles waltl. The sequence continues at coordinate 264,980,666 of NC_090443.1, read as the reverse complement.
CGGCGCACAACGTCAGTGGAATTACCTAATTTCCACTTGTCCCTCCACACAGGTCAGGCGGATGCTATTTCAGGGGGGAGCAGGCCATGGCACCTAAATGCGTCACAGCAGACATAGGCACATTTACGGGACTACACGTTAACATACTGTTCTGGCACAACATGCAAGACATTTTACTCTGAGGATATGTTTGAATATGACCAGCTGCTCACCGTTTTTCACCCTAGAGTTCAACCCCTGCAGATCAATAGGAGATGGAGACATACTCCTGTATACAGACACCCGGTGGACCTGGCAACAATGGAGGACAGGCACATTATCCTCACCTACAGGCTTGATAGGGCCACAATCACCGAGCTGTGTGCCCAATTGGAGCCAGACCTGTACTCAGCTAACCGTCACCCCCCTGGGATCTCCCCTCTTGTGCAAGTCCTATCAGTGCTCCATTTCCTGGCAAGTGGCTCCTTCCAAATGACAGTGGCCATGGCAGCAGGGATGTCACAGCCTATGTTCTCTAATGTGCTGACTGGAGTGTTGTCTGCCCTGATGAAACACATGTGCAGCTACATCGTTTTACACCAGGTGTGGATTTGGCCACAGTGAAGGCTGACTTCTATGCAATGGGACATATCCCCAACATCATCAGTGCTATTGATGGTACACATATTGCCTTTGTCCCCCTCCCCCGGAGAAATGAACAGGTGTGCAGAAATCGAAAGAGCTTTCACTCTATGAATGTGCAAAAAGTGTGCCTGGCGGGCCAGTACATCTCCCATGTCAATGCAAAGTATCCTGGGTTTGTGCATGATGCCTAAATCCTGAGGAATAGCAGCATCCCATATGTGATGGCTCAACTCCAGAGGCACCGGGTGTTGCTAATAGGTGAGCCCATGGTCCCCACCCAGTGTATATTGGTATATGGGTGTGGGCTTGGCCCTAAGGGTGAGTGTCTGGCTAACAGGTATCCCTCGATATTTGCAGGTGACTCTGGTTACCCCAACCTCTCATGGCTACTGACCCCAGTGAGGAATCCCAGGACAAGGGCAGAGGAACGCTACAATGAGGCACATGGGTGAACAAGGAGGATCATTGAGCGAACCTTTGGCCTCCTGAAGGCCAGGTTCAGGTGCCTCCATCTGACAGGTGGATATCTGTGCTACTCACCCAAGAAGGTCTGCCAGATCATCGTTGTATGTTGCACAACCTAGCCTTGAGACGCCAGGGTCGTGTGGCTGCGGTGGAGCCTGTGGACAGTGACGAAGAGGAGGCAGAGGAAGAGGATTTGGGCAATAGAACAACTATCATACAACAGTACTTATAGTGACACACCGGTAAGACACTGTAACCTCACCTTCCATTGCTGTTTTGTGAAGTGATTTTTCTCTGGCTGGCTGCTATTCCCACTATAACGGCCACTTATTGTACCCTTTAACATGTCTATTTGCAGATATGTGTGCCCTCCTGGGGTTCCTGGTGTATTGACTGCAGCACATTACAGGTCATACCTATATATACATATATAACTGTACAGTCTATTTGCAATGTCTACAGATTATTAAACCACTACATCCTTAAATCATTTGACTCACTCCATCCTTTTTTTTCCAAGGGTGTTTATTTCAGTGCTGAGAAGTAAATGGGGATGTGCAATTGGCTGGGGTCATGGTGGAGGAAAACCAGGATGGAGTCCAGTCTATTGGTATCACAGGTGCATTGTCCAATGGGGCATGGGAAGTGGAGCAATGGCAGTCGAAAGTGGACAGGGTGACAGAGTGGGACACAAGGGTGACAATCAGGAGAGTCCTATTTCCTGATGGGGGTCTTGGCAATGTTCTCTGGCTTCTGCCTGGATCGCAGGTACCGTTTGCGTGGTGGTTCTCCTTCTGCAGGGGGAGGTGTGCTGGTGGCCTGTTGGTCCTGTGGCAGGGCCTCCTGTTCACTAGCGTCAGTAGAGGTGGAAGGCTGGCCATCAGTGTGGCTAGAGTCAGGGGCCCGTTGGTGTGCCACTGCCTCCCTCATGGTGTTGGCCATGTCTGCCAGCACCCCAGCAATGGTGACCAGGGTGGTGTGGATGTCCCTCAGGTCCTCTCTGATCCCCAGGTATTGTCCCTCCTGCAGCCGCTGGGTCTCCTGCAACTTGGCCAGTATCTGGCCCATGGTCTCCTGGGAATGGTGGTATGCTCCCAGGATGTTGGTGAGTGCCTCGTGGAGAGTCGGTTCCCTGGGCCTGTCCTCCCTCTGTCCCACAGAAGTCCTCCCAGCTTCCCTGTTGTCCTGTGCCTCTGTCCCCTGAACCGTGTGCCCACTGCCACTGACCCCAGGTCCCTGATCGTCCTGTGTTCGTGGGGTTGTCTGGGGTCCCTTTAGTGGTGGACACACTGCTGATTGATGTGTCCTGGGGACAGAGGTATGGGCCCACTTGGTGGGTGCTGTGGTGGTGTTTCCTGAGTGGGGAGGCTCTGTGGTGTTATGGGACTGTGCCTGGGTAACCGACTGCCTAGAGGTCCCTGATGGGCCAGGTAGGTCATCCTGATCCAGGCCTGCAGAGCTGCTGTCATCACTGTGGGCCTCTTCTGTGGGGGGACTGATGTTGCTGGCATCTCCTCTCCATTGACGTTGTGTGGGGGTCCTGTGGGGATGTAAATACAGTGTTATTGTTTCTGCGTGTGCCATCTTGTGCATGGGTATATTGCCCTCTATGGTTGTTATTACCATGGCAGCTTTGCCTTGTGTGAGTTGTTATTTAGTTGGCTAAGTGATTGTCTCTAGTGTGCATGCAGTGGTGATGGTTGTCCATGCAGGCCTGTGATGGGTGTCCATGCACTGGTGTTGCATGCAAGGCTTGGTATTGGGATGGGTGGGTTGTGATGGTGGGGTATATGGGAGGTGATGGGAGTGAAGTTGAGTGTGGTGGTATGTGATGGCATGCAGGATAGGGGGGTGAAAGTAGTAAAGAGTTGACTTACCAGAGTCCAGTCCTCCTGCTACTCCTGCGAGGCCCTCAGGATGCAGTATTGTCAAGACGTGCTCCTCCCATATTTTTAGTTGGGGGGAGGAGGTGGGGGTCCACTGCCAGTCCTTTGTACAGCTATCTGGTGTCTTGCAACCATGGAACGCACCTTCCCCAGTAGGTCGTTCCACCTCTTCCTGATGTCATCCCTTGTTCTGGGGTGCTGTCTCACGGCGTTGACCCTGTCCACGATTCTCCGCCATAGATCCATCTTCCTTGCAATGGATGTCTGCTGCACCTGTGATCCAAATAGCTGTGGCCCTAACTGGATGATTTCCTCCACCATGACCCTTAGCTCCTCCTCTGAAAACCTGGGGTGTCTTTGTGGTGCCATGGGTGTAGCGTGTGTGGTGTGTGTGAGTGTGTGTGGGGTGATGTGTTGGGGTGTGTGCTGTGAGGTGCGTGGATGGTGTATGGGTGATGGTGTTCTATATCTCTGGTTCTGTGGGTGCTCCTGGTGTGGCTCTCTCTCTGTTGTAAATTTTTTGTAGTGGTAAAGGGTTGTGGGTAATGTGTGTGTGTTTTATAGTGGTGTGTGTGCGTGGTGTGTGTATGGGAGTCAGGTGTGTGTAGTTTGAATTGCCCAATGTGTTGTTGCTTTGTTAGTGTGTGTGTATTTTGAGCGCAGTGGTATGTACCGTCAATGGTTTACCACGGTTAAATGTCTGCCGCGGTGATTCGTGGGTCATAATGCTGTGGGTGTAGTTCTTTTGGCGTAACGGTGTGGGTTTTTGTACTGCCAGTTTATCACTGACTGTCAGGGAGACCGGATCCTCGGGGTTTGCGCCTGTTCCCAATATGTCCACCTCCTGGCAGCTCCAAACTCTACTTGCTATTATAGCACAGAGTTAAAGAATGGACAAGCGGGGGATGGGGTTTTAGGTTGGGAACAGCGGGGAAGGAGAACTGTGGACCAAGAGTTAAGAACACAATAACTGGATTATGCACATTGACTTTCATAAACTTTGTTCCTAATATTTATGTACTGATAACATGAATGATCAAGAGCTTCTCTATAACATGATCTATTAGCTCTGGGTACCTGAAAAATAAAGGATTATGCAAACTTCCATATGAGCGTTTTTAGAATATCATCTTATGTTCTGAACATTGAATAACACTCTGCTGAATCTGGGATTCAAGAATACTATGAACATTGAATAACACTCTGTTGGATCTGGGTTTCAAGAATACCATGAACATTAAATAACACTCTGTTGGATCTTGGTTTCAAGAATACCATGAACATTGAATAACACTCTGTTGCTAATTCATACATCAAGATTTTAATGTCATGAAATGATCGTGCACTCTGCCGATCTGTACTGCAAGAATTAAATGCCAAGAATGAATTGCGCACACTTTTGCTGATTCGTACATCAAGATTCAAATGTCATGAAATGATCGCACACTCTGCCGATCTGTACTGCAAGAGTTAAATGACAGGATATGATGGCGCACTCGGCCGATCTGTACTACAAGAGCTAAATGCCAGAAATGAATCGCGCACCCTGTTGCCGATTCGAACATCAAGGTTTTAATGCCAGGAAATGATTGCGCACTCTGCCGATGACACCATCAAGGTTTAAGTATCAAGACACGATTGCGCACTCTGCTGATCTAAGTTGCAAGGTTTAAATGCCAAGAAAACTATTGCACACGCGATTTAACCAAAAGGCCCAAAACTCGAGTATTCCTGAAAACGGAGTCGGGGGCCTAACCCGACCTCAGCCTTACCACCCTGTTTGAAGATCACCAAGGAAATGAGGACAGGGCCTGGAAATCCTAGGTAGGCCTCTGGAACAGGAGCTCAGGAAAATGCTGCTGCTCTGCACCGGGACCTCTGAATAGTGAGCATGAGGAGCTGGGCTGGGTCCCTTAAATAGACCCAGGCCCCGCCCACGTGCCACACCCAGCAAGGCTGCAGGAAAGGATTCTAGAAAGGCTTAGAATAGGGACCACACCCTAACCACACCCTGTAATCCTGCAGCAAAGTCTTGAAAATGAGCAATGCATTGCAAACAGCATTAATGATGTTTCAATATGAATCTCTGCAATGCAAAAGGTTAACATACTGCATTAACATATAATGCATGAATTATTACATTACATAAGGATTGGCTTTTAGCATTATGTCGCCCGTAGAGCGCGCACTGTCCTGATGTTGACACTGACCTTTGGGCTGGCGAACTTGTGTGTGTGGATATATAGTGGCAGATTTCTATGTGTGGGTCATAATATGGGTAGCGGTATACCATCGCGGTATGTTTGCGGCAGTCAGCATGGCGGTAAGCGGCACTTACCGCTAATGTCATAATAAGGGTCTATGTCACTAACCTAACACTACCCATCTAAAACCCAATATAAATATCTGATAACTATAAAAGGGAGACAGAAGGAACTGGGAGGTTGTGGCACTGGCACTTCACATTTTTTTAAATTTTCTTTTCCAGTACTTTCTAGCCATCATGGTGGCCATGTCCCGTCTCATGTCAGATTCAAAGTTTGATGTGATCTCGTGGCTGCAGCAGGTGGCTGTATGGGTGCCTGGCTTCAGACAGGTGCAGCTGATGTGGAGGGAGTCAGACCAGCAGAGGTCTCCTTGACCCCTGATTTTTTTCTCAATGTGGAGTGCTTTGTTTGTGGCTACTGTGTGTCGAAAAGCACACCATGTCCCTGTGGCCTTTTCCTTCCGGAACCTCCTCTCCATCCTTTGGTACCCAGCATTCACCTCCAGTATGTTCATGTACCTGTCTGCCTGTTTGCGGAAAGCATGTTGTTCTGCTGGTATTATATTGGCAGCTGAAAAATTAGGAGAATAAAGCATTAAATACAGCATTGAGTGGAGGTAGAACAGACATGCAATGTTCACAGCATCCACAGATGATACATGCAGCCCACCACACCTTCCACAACAATGACTGACTCCAAATCTATGACTGTTTCCTACCAGCCATCTACGGTATCATGGACATGTCACTGGCATAGCCACTATCCATTGTTGACCATCAGGGCCCAGAGGTGAGTGGACTACTGCATCCTTACTCAACATTTGGGTGAACAAACTAGTGAGGATCACGCAGCCCAACAAGTCTAGATTTACCTGTGCCATTGTCAATATGCGGCGCTCTGTATGCAATCCACCACTTTGAGAACCCTGGTGCTACATCAAGCCTTGTCCAGGCATCATGGATGCAAGGTGGGGATCATCCGGTAGGGGATCTGGAACCATCCCACCAGCTATTCTATGGTTTGGTAAAGCTCCATTCATGTGTTGTGGTTTAAGACCTGGTCTGAGCATACGTTACAAGGGGGCACAAGGGGCACCATTGCTAATAATGTGCCCACATTTACAAATGAAGCAAAGTTCCTATATAGTTTGGGAAAAGCCTGAACAGCACATCAGAGTTGTCTACAGATTTCATAACTATTGCCCCCTACCCTGTGCTATGTTGTACAAAATGTGTAATGCTGCGCACACACACAGTGGCTTTATGGGTGCCCTAAGGGCCACAATAAGATTGGTACTGCACTGGGTGCTGCTACAATATTCATATCTATTGAAGAACAAGTTTACATGTATGTCAAACATCACCTAAGTACCAGGTACACACTCAGCATTCACATTATATGCACGTGATGTGACCAAGATCACTCACAAACATCATAATGGCTGAACCATGTTCGTAAATCTGCTGAGATCTAGCTTGTGACAATCCATAGACATTTCCCACAACCATCTGGAGCTGAGTTGTATACTAATTGTGTACTCTACTGACTGTTGCCCAGCACAATAAGGCTCTTTGCATGACTGTGGCCTCAATTTATATCTGAAGGGTACTGAGGCACCAGTGGTGCAAGTGTCTCCTACTTAAGCCCCCTAGAGACCTCTAAACATTTCCTTTATCTGTACCGTTTCGTGAGTAACTGTAAGCTACTTGTGGAACAAAGTGTTGTAAAAAGTGCTGTGACAAAGTTGTTGGCAACAGGCATGCTAATCACATAAACTGTAGCTCTGACACCTACCATGAGTGACATCAATGTATTTGTGGCCATGCTTTCCATTTCCTAACACCCACAATTCTATGTCAGGACCGGAGGCTCCGATTATGCTTTCTCTTTCTTTACTGACTCAAACAGCAGGCAATCAAATACAAGTAACAGAAAAACTACACATCCCAATATGCCTAACATCCTATCACATGGTCCAATCACTATCCATGTCCTCTGCTATAAGTCCTTTGACCTTTGATGTTACTTCCTCTTTCTTTGCTGCTTCGCAGCAGATAAGTACATTTGATTCTCTTGTGCATTTATATGTTTATTTAATTGTTTAGACTGTTATTTAGTTGTTTTATAGCATCGCGATTCAGCGCGCTTCTTATATACTGTTTTGAGCGCTCGTGCGCTCTGTTTTCTTGGCTTTTTGCCAAATTTCTGTGGCCCATAACAAAGTGGAGCGGGAGCAGAGCTGCTCTTGCAGTCTCCTTTTTATTTCTACTCGCACGTGCACGTCTCGACGAGCCGATTCCTTTCTGATTTTGGAATCGATCGGCTTGTGAGGGGTGCGGCGAGGGCATTCAAGTGCCCTTTTTGCTATTTCAGTGCTCCCTGACGCCCAGCAGAGTGACTGTCTGGGTTGTAAAATATAATTAGGCTTCAGCCGTGAGTGCCTTACAGGCAGCTCCCTCCACATTTTAATTAGGGCTCATATTTTCTCTTGCCTGAATTGGGGCTTTTGCACTCCCCCTTCCTTGATTCCAAATTACCTACTCGTTTATCATTAACCCTTAAAGGTATTTTACCTTAACACTCTGGCCATGGCTCAGTGGGATGATCAAGGAGAAGAATATTATACAGATGAATTGAGCAATCAACTAGAGGTTGATATAGTAGAAGCCCTTGATACCAGGGTTCAACAATCGGTAAATGATACCCTGGTGAGAGCTTTGGGTCCCTTTTCAGGGCAATTATTTGACTATGCTTGCTCACAGGGCTGGACGCCAGAACATCAACCTCCTCCCGAGTCTAAAAAAGTGAAGGACAAAGCAAAAAACTTAGAGGGTGATTCTAAGTCTGGCAGGTGGCGGAGGCCGCCCGCCAGACTTCCCCCTCCAAAATACCGCTCCGCGGTCGAAAGACCGCTGAGGGTATTTTGGGTTTTGCACTGGGCTGGCGGGCGACCGCCAAAAGGCCGCCCACCAGCCCAGTGCAAAACACCCTTCCCACGAGGACGCCGGCTCAAAATTGAGCCGGCTGAGTGGGAAGGTGCGACGGGTGCAGTTGCACCCGTCGCGAATTTCAGTGTCTGCAAATTCTTTTTGGGGCCCTCTTACGGGAGCCCCTGCAGTGCCCAGGCCATTGGCATGGGCACTGCAGGGGCCCCCAGGGGCCCCGCAACACCCCATACCGCCATCCTGTTCCTGGCGGGAGAACCGCCAGGAACAGGATGGCGGTATGGGGTGTCAGAATCCTCCATGGCGGCGCAGCTTGCTGCGCCGCCATGGAGGATTCATTTGGGCAGCGGAAAACCGGCGGGAGACCGCCGGTTTTCCACTTCTGACCGCGGCCGAACCGCCGTGGTCAGAATGCCCAGCGGGGCACCGCCAGCCTGTTGGCGGTGCCCCGTCATTTTAGCCCTGGCGGTCTTGGACCGCCAGGGTTAGAATGACCCCCTTAGACTCTAGAGCCGAGGTTAGTAGTCTTCACGCAGACGCCTTTGAAAAACTACGTAAGAAACGTGGTGGCGAACATAATTACAGTTCAAAAAAGGAAGTCTTCCTTCCTTCCTCGTCCTCTGATAAAAATTCCTCCTCTGATGACTCAGATGATTCCGACGCTCCTAGGCCTAGTAAAAAAGCTAAAAAAGCGCCTCCTCCCTGTCAGGTTCTAGACTTCGATCCCACGGAAATCATACACCCCAGAGCATCTAATTGGGTTCCTCCACCCGAAGTGGCTCAATATGTCCAATCTAATTTACGGAAAAGCTTCGATAAGGAAGTCAGATCACGCTTAAAAGCAGAATGTCCTAGACCTGACCGAGAGGGCAAGGTTTCTGAGACCCCAGAAATAGACCCCACAATGGTCACCTTTATGCAAAAAAATTCTAAGGACCCCAAAAAAGGTTTGGATCGCTCCTGGCGTAATTGCCAAGACAAGTTGTTGGACCTTTCAGGACCCTTGACCAAGATTCTTGAGATGGCATATGTTGCTAAGGAATCTGGATCCCCGGTGGACACTGATGTCCTTATAGGTTGGGCACAAAGATCCATTTGCCTGCTTGGAAACTCTAATTGTGCTATTTCTGCAGAGCGCAGAAAATCCGTGTTAATGCGCATTGACCCTAAGTTGTCAGACCTTGTGACTTCGGAAGCAGGCCCTTCGGCTGAAGGACTGCTTTTTGGATCTTCTTTTATCAAAGACTTGTCCAAGTTCTGCTCCACCTTTTCTTTGCTTGACAAGGCTCAAATGTCCCTCAAGAAGGTCTTTAAACATTGCCTTTTTCTCAGGGCCGGTCGTTACGGGGGACATATGCCCGGCCGAGGAACATACAACAGTCCCCAGAACTACTACCCGAGAGGCAGAGGTGGCAGGTACGGAGATCAAGACCCCACCTTCTACCCCACGCGCCCTAGTGGAGGACTTCCCCGTTACCGTAGAGGCCAGCGCAGAGGGCAACAAGGAGCCATACAGGACTCAAGTTTCACAGGTGAGCATTATTCATTTTTCTCAGGTCAAACTTGGGGGCAGAGTAGCATTATGCTTTCCAAATTGGAAACAGATATCTGGAGATCCTTGGATTCTCCAAACAGTAGAGGGATTTCGCCTGGAGTTTATCAGTACTCCCAAACAGCTCTACCCTCCATTACAAATGTGTTTTTCCCTAGAAAATCAAAATTTTATAGACAAAGAAGTGCAAGCTCTTTTAGACAAAGGAGCCGTCCAGTTTGCCTCCCCTCACCCTTACGGTTTCATCAGTCCTATTTTCGTAGTAGACAAGAAAGGAGGAGGTCACCGCTTAGTCTTGAACCTGAAGGATTTCAATCATTGGATCCTATACAGAAACTTCAAGATGGAAGGCATCCACATGTTAAGAGATATCCTTTTAGAAGGGGATTGAATGGTTCGACTGGATCTAAAGGATGCATACCTGTTGATTCCAATTTTTCCTCCTCACAGGAGATTTCTGCAATTCCAGTGGAAGGGACAGTATTTGGAGTTTCTGGCCCTTCCATTCGGCCTGTCGTCAGCCCCTTGGTTCTTCACGAAGCTTCTGAGACCTGTGATGGAATGGCTCAGAGCCAAGGGAGTCAGATTGATTATATGTCTGGACGACATTCTGCTGATGGCTCAATCCCCTCAAGTCCTCCTATCTCATTTGGATTGGACCATCAATCTTCTGCAAGATTTAGGTTTCCTTATCAATGTGCAGAAGTCATTATTGAAACCCTCTAAGGTGATAGAGTTCCTGGGGTTCCAGATAAACTCCATATTATGTCAACTCATCCTTCCCTCTCAGAAGATCTGCAACATCAAGAGGGAATTGAGATCGGTTCTATCCAGCCAGACCGTCTCATTGAGGAATATTGCCAGAGTGGTGGGCTTTCTAGCTTTGTCTATTCAGGCGATCTTCCCTGCACCCCTACATTACCGGGCACTACAAAGACTCAAGATCAGACATCTACAACAGGGTTCTTTGTTACTCAGAACAAATCCCCTTGACTGCCGAAGTACGATCAGAGATTCAGTGGTGGCTCCATCATATGGAGGCTTGGAACGGCAGGGCAATTTTCGGGTCCCATCCAGAAGTGGTGATAGAATCTGATGCCAGCAGATGGGGTTGGGGAGCACGCTGCAACTCCCTAGTGACGGGGGCAGATGGTCAGAATGGGAGCAAACTCTACATATCAATTGCCTGGAACTTCTAGCGGGATCTTTTGCCATAAAGAGCCTCTCCCCTCAGAAAACAGATTGTTGCATACTCTTACGGATGGACAATGTATCAGAAGTAAGGTATGTCAACAAACTAGGAGGCACGAAGTCCAGAATTCTGGCGGAGATTGCCAAGGATTTCTGGCATTATTGCCTAACTCAACATCTAGTGGTCATAGCTGAATACCTTCCTGGGGACCAGAACATCATAGCAGACTGGAACTCCAGATACCTGTCGGATTCCAGCGACCGGAAATTGGACCCTCTGATTTTTTTCCCAGATAATCAGGGAGTGGGGCAGTTGCGAAGTGGATCTCTTTGCCTCGCGGCTCAATTGCCAAATTCCAAAATTTTACAGTTGGCGTCCAGACCCTTGTGCGCTAAAGACAGATGCCTTTCTTCAGGATTGGTCCCAGTTTCGAGGTTATGCCTTTCCTCCATTCCTGATGATTGCCAGGGTTTTGTCTCAGGTGAGGAGACAGAAGACAGAAATTGTTCTAGTGACCCCCTTTTGGAGAGTACAGCCTTGGTTCCCTATAGCTCTTCATTTACCTTGTGTGTCTCCTCTTCTGATTCTGCCTCGTCTGGATCTTCTGTTGAGCCCGGAGGGCCTTCAACATCCACTGGTCTTGTCAGGGAAGTTGACTCTGCTAGCCTGGTTAATTTCAGGTCTAGATGGAGTACCCCTGACATTTCGAAACAAGCTGCGGAATACATTAAGCAGGCCTGGGCCGATAATACCCATAAAAGGTATGACTCAGCTTGGCGCAGATGGTCTAGTTGGTATGATGGAAGGGGTGCCAATCCAGTGGAAGCACATATTGGTATGATTATTAACTTTTTAGCAGAGCTAGCTAGTTCTGGTTTGGCTTATCGGACAATTAATAACTTTAGATCAGCTATTTCAGCAGGGCACTCTCATCTTGAGGGTAAACCCATTGGAGAACACCCATTAATTTGCAAGCTTTTGAGGGGTATACGTCTTTCCAGACCTCCTCAAGCTAAATATTCTGTATTATGGGATGTTAGCATTATTTAAAAAATTTGGGATTCTTGGCCTACCAACAGGTATTTATCTCGCAAACAGCTTTCTGCTAAGCTGACCATGCTTTTATGTCTTATCTCTTGCAAGAGGGTTTCAGACATCAGAGCTTTGGATTTAGCTGGTAGAGTTTTTTCTCCAGAAGGGGTCACCTTTTCAGTGACAAGAAGGACTAAAACAAATTACAGGTCAGTATCCTACCCAATATACACTGAAAATTCGAAATTGTGTGTAGTCCAATGTTTAAAGGATTATGAAGTGGTCACAGAAGAATTTCGACAAGATGTTAAAGGTCAATTATTAATTTCTTTGCAAAAACCTTTTAAACCAGTGACCTCAGCCACTTTGGCCAGATGGTTGAGATGGTTGATGAGTGAAACAGGTATTGATACTTCTATATTTGGGACTCATTCTGATAGAGGAGCTATGGTTTCCAAATCTTTTGCCTTGGGTTCCCGGTTAGAAGACATTATGAAGGCAGCAGATTGGTCTTCAGAAAACACTTTGTGTAAGTTTTATCACAAACCAGTATTGGACGTAGCTACTGTAGTAATGGAACAGCTTTAAACTAGCATAATCGGAGCCTCCGGTCCTGACATAGAATAAAACATTTTCTAGCTATCGCGTCAAGAATTTTCAATTCTATTAAGGACACGGAGGCGAGGATTATCCCTCCCTTTAAAATATAATGAATATTGAATGCCAATTATTCTGAATATTTATGATTATTGTTATTTTTCCCTCCCATTTGATTGTCTATTATAGAAACATCAGTTTATTGAGACATTTTCAATTTGTTGGGGTATTACCTGCCTGTTTTATTTTTACAGGTTCTGATCAGAAAAATTCCTGAAATTCTTATCATCATGGATAAGTTTGGTTATAATGTTCTGCCTCGACTGATTCCTGGTGTTGAGTTGTCCAGGAGAAGGTTATCCTGGAAGAAAAGATGTTAATGTCGCCGGAGTTCGAGATGGCGTAAGAAGTTTAATTTTCAAGTTGATCTTATCTGTTCTGATCAAAGAAAGAGGAAGTGACATCAAAGGTCAAAGGACTTATAGCAGAGGACATGGATAGTGATTGGACCATGTGATAGGATGTTAGGCATCTTGGGATGTGTAGTTTTTTCTGTTACTTGTATTTGATTGGCTGCTGTTTGAGTCAGTAAAGAAAGACAAAGCATAATCCTCGCCTCCGTGTCCTTAATAGAATTGAAAATTCTTGACGCAATAGCTAGAAAATGTTTTATTCCATAGCAGCACACAATGCCACTTGTGCAACAATCAAGCCATTCTCAATGCTCAACATTGAATCAGACATGATGTCAACATCCTAACCCTGTGGATTTCATAACATTTGTTACGCAAAACTTTTAATCATTACATTGCACACATCAGACCCTGGGGTGCCACGCGTGATGCACATGGTGACACTTACTGGCAGCATTGGGGTAATCAAATCTGGACACCTCTCCACTGGTGTAGGGTGGAGGCCCATCTGCCATACATGAAATGAAAACATAGCTTTGTGATATTTGGACATTTCTGTGCATGGACGACAATTTAAAAATCAACTTGTAAAGCTGAGTGAGCAAGTCAACCTAGTGGTAGATCAGACCAATTGTCAAACATCTATAATCCTTCGGTCAAACATAGGTTCAGATAATGAAGACCCTGGCACCTACTAAGCATCACTTTCCCTGATACCCCTGTGGTGCATTTAACTGCACCATGTGTACATGGAATTGTCATGCAGCTGTTTTGTTGTTTTACGCCTCCATGTCCATATGGGGTTGCATGACACAGTATTCTGTATCTGAGCGGCATGCGATGGTTGTTGCAGTGACCTTCCCATTGTGACAACCATAGCTTTTGACCATGCCCCAGATCTTGAAGACATCTAACTCATTGTCATTGCAAGAAGATGGACAACTTCCCAGGTGTGGTGTGAGTATTGCAAAGTGTTGAGGAACGCATTGATACATCCTTGTTTCTTGTTTCTAATCTGTGTGTGCCATTACAAGACACACACACTTGAGCTATTATGCCTTGGCAGTTTATTTCTGTTCATGTAGTTGTTCCTACCTGCACCTTAACTGAATGAAATTACAGATGTCTTGCCAATACTGTGTGGCCAGCCATTGTTGCCATGGTATACCATTTATTTTTCAGTAAGGGATACCAACATGCGCATAGACATCTGCCTCAACACAGACACACTTGCTGTATGGTCCAAAGATGCCTGTGTTGGTGCTGGTTTCTGAATAATGTGCTAGTGCAGATGAAGGCCTGGCCCAAACTGTCTGTAAGACGCGGCAGGCCTGTGATAAAACGTTTGCACATGTGTGCGGGATAAATATGCACAGTTTGGGGTGGATGAGATACACAATGCACAGGAAGAGTAAAGTGCTATTAGTCTGGACCCAGGGCATAGACAAGCTCCCTTAAATGGTGTTGGCCAATGACACAAAGGGGCAGATTTAAAGAAAGTGGTGCTGTACCAAGTGCATCACTACTGTCCTTGTGGCCCTTAGTGCACCCCTTTTCCCGTCATGTGTGCGACTTATGAAACATACAGCGCAGCATGGTGCAGGTAGAAGGCAACTGCATCAATTTATATGGATGCAAATGATGTACTCAGCAGGAATAGCAATAAAAAGATTAGCTCAACTTCCGCTTAGTGCATAGGGGTCCATCACATACAATGATATGCCCCCTTGTAACACCTGCTCTGAGCAGCTGTTCAAAGTGCAGGAAATATGGCAATAGGAAATGTATCAAATTTTATAAAGCCATGTACTTTAGTCCCCCCATACTGGTGTAGTACTCCCCTCCCAAACATAAGGCCTGACGCAGCCCTCATGTTGTGCTGGTCTACACTGAGTGGCGCTATGCATGCATTGCACCACTTTGCTATTATTGCGCAGTGATGATGGCACATCTGCCCCGGCTCTGCTTCGTTAATGTAATCATAATGGCAGCCCTAAGGTGGTTCTGGGGCTCTTAATACAGGCCCAATACAACCTGTCCAGATTCTTTGACAAAACAACTTGCACTCAACCTTTTCTCCACCTATCATGCACACGCAAATTATGGTACTGCTATGCATATGGGATACTTACCAACTGCTCTACCAATCTGAATCCCCAGGTGATCCAATAGGTCTTGCTAGCTTGAGATTAGGTTAGCCCAACGGTGTTTAAGCTGGTGGTCATTGAGCACAGCTTTGAAAATTCTTGTTAGGTGGTGGAGCACCTTGGCCCGCCGCAGCTTTCTGGCCTCCTGGGGTAGCCCTGGATAACGTGGCCACCCAAAACCAGCATTATTGCTAGGTAATGTTGCACAAGCCATTTAAAGCCCCTCAGTTCATCAGCCATCATCTTTAACAACCTCCTTTTCCCAGACATAATGCAGTTCTTGTATACTGCAAATGTAATAGCACCAAAAAAAATTAAAGACAAAACTACATCGCCTACCCCCAAATACCCAACAAACTATACTACCCATAGACAAACACTCCACAATACAATGACAGTACACTACAAAAACACTACAAAAGACTAATGAAAAGACAAATATTACACAACAGGACACAGCACAAAAACACTCCAAAAACTCCAGTCTACCAACAACACCAGGTCCACACACTCTCACAAACAATAAGTCTGTGAAGTGAACTCACTGTACCATGTATGCAGGCAGGATGTCCTGTTTCATCACTTCCTGAGCCTGTGTGTCACGTTTCCAGATATGCGTCATTTTTTTTGACGCATGATGGCCATGCGTCAATTTTTTCCCCATTGTGCCTGACAAGTCCTGTGGACTTGCGATTGATGCTCATTTCGGCATAGGAAAGTATGAAGTTTAGACATTTGCGTCTAAATTTTTGATGCATCACGGTCATACGTGGTATTCCTTCCCATATAGCCTAACAAGGCCTGTGGCTGTGTGATTTACACGCAGGGGCCAGGCGCCATTTTTCTGGGGTTGTGGAGTATGGAATGTAGCCGTTTGCGTCAAAAGTTTTTGATGCCTGACGGGAATGTGTGGAAATTATTTAGAAATGCTTACAGTGTACCCAGATTCACATACCATGTCACAGGGGCTATGCTGTTGTCAGTATGGTATGGCTACATGTGTGTGCATGTCCGTTCGTATCTTGACGGTGACATTGGTATGTTTTACCTATACCTTTGTGTCTGTGAGTGATGCGTGCGATGACTAATACCATGTGCATATATGCATGCGGAGCTAGTCTGTGTCCACATATATGCTAGCACATGTGTACTATGAGTGCACATATGTGTTCTAACACATATTTGTGGGTGTACTACATTGTAATGTTGATATACAAATGTACTCATACCAACAACACAATAGATAAAATAGGCTATGTCCAATACATGGCAAAAGCATGTGACAGCCATGACAAATTGTACTCAGAGGATGCAATGGACTGCTGCTGGGTTGAAATCATGTTACCCCTGGTAATGTGTGTGCATGTGTGTCCACTCTGTGGTGTGTTGTTAGGTTTAGCCTTCATTATTCTCTGCCACACTGTGACATATAGTTCTCCATGCATCTTAGTTGCAGGAGATGGTATACACACATGTGTCAATGAAGGTTGCTATGTGCCGTGTGTGTGTAAAGACATGTTAAGTGTCATTTCAGTAACATATGACCGCAGAGGTATGTTCATGGGATATGAAACCTCACATATCTATCTTCCTTCATGGACACATGTTGGACTTTGACAAATGCCTGTGTAGTCATATCAGTGCCACCTATGTTTCCGTATGTCAGAACACATGTGAAGGTCATTTGTTCTGTCAATGATCTTCTGATACATATGCACTTACATTTGTGGAAAGTTGCCTTTTGTTCAGACTCCAATGCACTGGGCCATTTAAGTGGTACATGTGTGCAGAGAAATCTGGCATATGTGTGCATTCCACCAACTAGGTACTCACAATCAACCACATCATGTTTTGTATGACTGTCACATACAATGGCACACCACTGTGTAGCAGTGTTGCAGTCTGGCAAAGATTGTAGCATACTCTTCATCACTACTGTGGGAGTTCTTGTGCCTACACAGACGCATGGTTGCATGTTTAGGTGCAGGTTTATGGAGCTCCACACTACTCAATCCTTTGTGCACATGTATCAGGCCCCTGACAATGTCAATAGTCTATGTAGCCTAAGCAGTCATATTAGGGTGTTTTGGGCGCGGATCTAGCCTCTTCATGATTGCTCTTCATCAGAGCAATGCACAGCCCCCTGCAGACAGACACATGCACAATTGTGATCAAACGGACTGGGATATAATTTGTCCACTGGGGTACTTGATGTTATCCTTCCCCTGTGAGGTACTGAGGACTGGCTACTTGCACATGTGGGACCTGTCTCATCATTTGGCATGGTTTGACAGACATGATTTTATGTCCTTTATAATTTCCATGAGCAACTCGGTTAGGGGTTGTATCTCTGTTGTGACTTCTACTTTGGGAATGTGCCAGGGGACAAATGGTGTTATCTGTCGCTACCGCCTGTCATGTTTATATGCAATGGGCAACTAACAGGTTTTTGTAGTTGCAAATACGGGAGGATTATGTACTGACCTAGCCATCCTCTCTGCACATATGTTATGTGATCACATGTTGACATTGATGTGTTGCACAGTCAGTATTGGTCTATGTGTGTACCTTCTCCAGGTTTTACTGCATAACCTGTTAGGAATCATTTGTGTCCTACATTGCTGTCAATCTTTAGGCTGCTTACACTTTGTACACATCTTCTACAGCAACATTGCCTGGTCATACATGGACAGGATCCAACATGTGACTTGTGTAAATTGTAGATGTACACATCTTCTACTACTGGCTACATGATAGGTACTGTCCCATTGCCTGGCTTTGTGAGATTATGTGACTTCCACACACACATGACATTACATCTGCCACAGCACTTGGGTCGTCTCCAAGTAACCTCCCATGTTGTATTTCCAAGTATCTGCGGGTATCTCTCAGCTGTCCATCCCCATCCTTCTTTGAACATGGGTATGTATTTATTCCTGCACTCCACAACCTTCGTCACTCTTACCATGACGTATGATGTTAGTGTGTGAAATCATCTCAGTGCTGCTTTTTTCATTAGCACATGCAACATATCTGTCTACTTCTGCTCCCATTCATTTTGAAAGGGTCTGTGACATGTCTGGACATTGTTAGACATACTTGCACATCCCACACCTGATTGGCATGTTGGAAGCCTAGACATATTACGGAATTTTGTCACTGTTGCTAACTTTCTCTTGGTCTGGTATATGAGTGACAATGAGTGGTGTGTATTGATATGTGCTGTGTAATGGTATAATACAGACTATACTGTACTAGGTTACCTTGCTGACACATGTCAACCATTGTTGGTAATTGCAAACCCTTTGCTACTTATACCATACACCTGTACATCAGTCTTCACATATATATCCAGATTTGCGGTAGGCATGTGTCAAGACAGCAGGTTTGAGTAACAAGTTGTATAGCATGTACATAGGGAGTGCAAACACACTCTGCCTACATTCCGTCCAGACATTATTAATTTAGTGGTGCATTGTCCCATTTTATTCTTGGATCCTGACAATAGTACATATGTTTGGATAGTGTTTCGGCACCCATTGCTGCTTCATTTGTCTGGCAACCCATAGTGCACTCCACAGCCAACGTGTGTGTGCTATAAGTGAGGTACAGTGCACCATGTGTCTGGGTTGGGCCCAATGGCAGTTCCAGGACATAAGCCCATGGATATACAGTGCAGACTCTGCCTCTAACGCTGGTTACTGAACCTGTACAGTAAATTAAGGTCCATAGTAACCAATGATGTCCCCCCTTGCCACACATGCACAGTGCTGGCGTAGCAGCAATCAGCCTGAGATCTAACACTGATCAGTTCCTACATTACTTAAACACCATTTGATATCATCCCCTACATGTGTGTGTGTCCCTTGCATACATCCTGCCAAGCGTGGAGATGATGTGGGGAAAGGGCTAGGAATTTGCACATTGCCCACTTAACTGCACATTATATTTTGTGGTGCATGGATCTAGCCCTTCAAGAGTCACACGCCCGTGAGTTATGTGACAGTGATGTGTGTCATGGAGGCACTAGACCCTCTTACATCACAAACAATGTTGCAAACATACTTGTAACTGTTGTGTTTCTTTCCTGCTCTTTGAGGTATGAGTCACATTCCAATGGTATATGTAGTGGAGAATGAGTAGACCATGGTGATTCAGGTGGCAAGTAATTTATTGGTGACATGTACAAAGTGAGTATATTTGTACAGTGACTATGTGTAAAAGGTCTGTACAATTTGTAGTCTCCTGTGAACTCCTGCAGCAGTGTTTTGTAGTTGCCCCTACAAATGTTCTGCACCATTGTCATCTTCCTCCTCGTTGGGGACATCTACCTGTTCATCCCAGGGACTATTGGTCCGTATACAGATATTATGCAAGATTGCATATATCCTTATTATCTTACATACCAGTGGTGGAGCATACAACAGGCATCCTCCTGGCAGGACCAGGCACCTGAACCTTGACTTCAGGAGGTCTAAATGTCCTCTCCACCACATATTGTGTTCTTCTGTGCCCTTCATTATATACACACTCTTTCACCATTGTGGGATTGCCAAATGAAGTCATCACCACTGGCTGTATGCCGTAACCTTGGTTGGCTGCAAAGGAATGAGAGAAGATGTGTTGATAATGCTTGATAGTGGCTTGGTATGTACCTTGGCAGTTGTTAGTTTTAGGTGGAGAGATAACTCGAACTTGCTTCTGGTATAGTGTATTTTCCTGTTTTATGAAAAGGTTTCATAGGTCTGTGATGATAGACATGGCAATCTTGGGTTGTGGCTCAGGGACCTGGGGATTGTTATATTCAATCCAAACTGATGGTTCAGCCATTGCAAATATGTGTTTTGTTGTCCATATTTGTGCCAGTGTCCTATTATTGGTGGAACGTTCCACCTCCTTGCACCACAGTGATGTCATAAGTAGAGACACCATGGTAGCCCCTCAAAGCCAAACTCTGGCCTCCATGTTACCATGTGGCACTATGCATGCAGTGCAACACATGGTGAGCCTTAGTGGCAGGTGATGGCTGTCAGCCATCAAGTGTACTAAGGTGTAAGTCACCCAACTGGAGGATGAGCAAAAGTTGGAATATCCTAATTTCCTATACATGATTTATCACAGATACTTTCAACACATGCATAGTGCAGGCGTTGGGAGAGGGCACACCCTTTGTTTTACATGGGTCCCTATGAATGGTGCATAAAAGGTCAGGGATGTCCTCTATACTCCTACAGAGTCCTACTATGGCATCCGTGATCTTTACAGTATTGCACAAACTCTGTGGCATGGTGGACCATTTATTGTATACAACACATACATGGCGGCGTTAGGGGACACAAAGGGGTGCATGTGTGGTGGCACTGGACTAGGTGCTGCACGACTTCTCTTCATTCTGCCCCATGGTCTTTCATGGCAGGTAATATTGTATTTCTATATGGGCGACACAATGCAGCAAACAGGTGAATGTGCACACTACAAGTATGTCAGGTATGTGAATGTGATATGTAGTTGGTCATGGCAACACCTGGGTGGCATTTGATATTGGTGCTGCCAGATGCTTGAACCCCAAGACTGATGTGGGGCTGTGCCTATGTGTGACTTTCTTTACATTGACATGGCCTATGCCATTCACATTGCTGAACTATACATTATTAGGTGTAATGTGTGTGGGATCTGTATTTGGGTGTCAATCAGTGGTCACTTGTAGTGGTTTGCAAAGGGGACATAGCTCCACCTGTCCTCACATGGTGTACCAATCAGGTTGTGACTGTTTTATGCACATGTGGGTGTATGTGTGTTTGTGATGTGCAATGATTGTGGTGTATTGTGGCATGTGGCATATGTGTTGTTTCCCGTACATCTGTGTTCCCCTGCCTATGTATATTTAGTGTGGTGGTTATCTTGTTTGTCCTACATGGTAGGTATGTTGTCTGTACTGATTGGTATGGTGGCTTACCTACGAGTAAGTCCAGGATATTGCTTGAACTGGGACTGAAAACCAGGCAATTATTGTGCAAAACTGTCATGAGGAGGGTTATAACCCCTTCTGGATCTGCAGATGGGATTCAATCTTATGGAGGGGTTATATACAGTGCTGTTGTTTTTTAAATGGACATTCGTTGGAATTGCTGTACATTTTGTTGAATTTCTTGAAACCTATTGAGTAATATATTGTATTTTAACAGTACAGAGTTGTCTTATTCATTAATTGAAGACTGCATAATATGTACGCATACTATATCTAAATAATTCCTCTAGGAGCATTTTTAAGTGAGACATTACCTACGAGTAGGCCTTTGCCATATTGCCCATCCTGGAACTGCTCATTGATGGTCGAATGCTGGAATACGTAGGCATCATGTACGCTGCAGAGGTATTTGGCAAGGATGTTTGAGAAGAGCCCACGGTGGTCCACAATGGCCTGAACATTTATGGAATGCGTATGCATGCGGTGCCTGTACAGGTGTTCCGTTGCTGCGGGTGGCACCAGTTGGACATGGGTGCAGTCCATTGCACCCAGCACATGCGGGAACCCAGCAATTAGATTGAGGCCTTTCTTGGTCTCCTGCTTCAGTTGCTGGGTCTTGGGGAAGCCAATGTGGTGGGGTGTGAAGTGTATGATTGTGTTCAGAACCTTTGGAAGGAAGACCGAGAAGGATGGCTGGGAGATACCAACCACTCGTGCGCCCGTTATCTGAAAGGATCCTGACGCCAGCATATGGAGGACGGCGTGGAGTTTGGTCAAGGGTGGTATGTTTGTTGAAGTTGCCACTCTTGCAGTGATGTCCGGCGCAATGTGGTGCAGCAGGTATACAATTGATTCACAGTTCAGATGGTAATTCCTGATGACATCTTGTTCCCTGAGTCCAAGGATGGTTGTATGTTGGTCTCCCGCCTTCTACGCTGCCTTTGTGGCAGCTGTGGTGGTGTTTGGAGTTGCTGCGGTGTTGGTAGAGGGATATATTGTCGTAGCTAACATCTGTGGCGTGTGCCAAGCTGGAGCAATAACAGTTCCATGTTATCCTGAAGGTTGCCAATGCTCCTTCTGTGTGTTTTCCTTAAGTGGTGGTGTGTGGGCCTCTTTTAAACGCCTAGTCTGACCAGACGTTAAAATATGACGCAAATCGGTCTTTGTGTCATTTTTTGGGTCCACTTCCTTTCTGTGCATCATTTTTGCGTCGGGAGGTAAATATAGCACTGGAGGGCTAGCGTCATTTTTTGGAAGGGAACGCTTAACTTGCATATCATTGTCGCAATATGACTCAAGGTGTGGTGGTGCTCCCAAAAAATGATGTTAACTCGGTTATTTTGGGGCTAAACGGGTCTAGCCTCAAAATATTAATATGGCGTTAGGTTTGCGCTGCTTTTGCATAAAAAAACACAAATGCAGTGCAAACTTTTCATAAATCTGGGCCTTTGTTTCTTTAGATAATATCTATCTATCTATCTATCTATCTATCTATCTATCTATCTATCTATCTATCTATCTATCATGTATATAGAATGTGGGACTCTTAAAAGAGAAACAGTCAAAGGTAGAAACGTTCTGATATAAACATTACAAAGGAAGCTAAAATCAAAGAAAAATCACATTAAAAGGGAGCCCTTGGAAGGCGTTTCAGAAACCGATTTTTGTAACTGGGATTTGATGAGCTACTGAACAGTTTCAACTTAATAAAATTGTATTTTAGTTCTCAGCACATTGGGTGCCTTACCTATGCATGGGTTATTTTTCAGAAACTTTTTCTGAACCTTGGGTGGATCAAAAGCTCAACCTCCCTAAATCTTTTTTTATTATAGGCTGCATTACATTTTCCCAGAACTTGCAATTTATGAATATCAATAAAAAGGCACAGATGTTTATTGATATATATTGGGGTGAATTGGACAAATCTTGCTAATTACATCGAAGCACCTCCAACCTCCTTGTGGATGCAGAAGGTAGGCTGACATTGGCACTGTAGATTGAGAGCACAGACTGACTGCTTTCTCTATTGACCATATACATGACGGACAGACTGTACAGCTTCTTGGTCCATACCCACTTGGAATTCGGGCAAACTGGTATTGTTAGGCCCAAAGCAGCTTCATCATGCTCACCTCAGACATTCTACAATAATGTGGCAATTTCTGCTGTAGCACAACCTATGAACCTGTGATAGTTTACACAGATCATAGTGTGTATGCAGCTATGCATTGTAAAGGTTTTCCCTTTCCCTTTTCTCCGTCGGTGGACACTCACTACACTGTGGCACTGCGCCCCTTTGAGCAACCGCTCGTGCATTGGTTCCTCTTGTTCTTGTACACAACGGAGTCCGTGGGGGGCATTTTTTTGTTCCTAGTACGTCAGCACAGTCAAGCCAATCTAAAATATTGCGGGGCGATCTCTCTCCTGAATTTCTAGTGTCTCTGTAACATTGCATGCAGGAGAGATTGTAAACCACAGCTCCCACTTTAAATGCTGCATTTAGTCAAATTAGGCATATGATATTATATTTGCTTCATAATCTGATAATAGAATATATTTAGTATGTTTGTTGTATAAAGCATGTTTTTCTATAAATTGTATTTCCCAATCTGAGATGGCCCAACCACTCCCTGCTCTGCACTATTTAAGGGATAGTCCAATGAAGTCCAGTTGCATCACATTTGTTCTTGCTTGACTGCTCATTGTTAAACCTGGCATCCTTGGCGTGATTTCTCCTAACTTTTTTGCCTTCTGACCTCCTATTTTTCTGACCCTGTTTTTGATGGCTTTGGGACTCATTTTACCACTGCTAAACAGTGCTAAAGTTCATGTTTTCTCTGCTTAACCCCTTCGCTGCCAGGCCTTTTCCCCCTCCTGTGCCGAGCCTTTTTTTGGCTATTTGGAGCAGTTCGCGCTTAGGCCCTCATAACTTTTTGTTCACATAAGCTACCCACGCCAAATTTGCGTCCTTTTTTTTCCAACATCCTAGGGATTCTAGAGGTACCCAGACTTTGTGGGTTCCCCAGAAGGAGGCCGAGAAATTAGCCAAAAAACAGTGAAAATTTCGTTGCAGAAGAAGGCTTGTGGTTTTTTCCCTGAAAAGGGCATCAACAAAGGGTTTCCGGTGATAAAATCACCAGCTTCCCAGCTTTCAGGAACAGGCAGCCTTGAATCAGAAAACCCAATTTTTCAACACAATTTTGGCATTTTACTGGGACATAGCCCATTTTTACGATTTTTTGTGCTTTCAGCCTCCTTCCAGTCAGTGACAGAAATGGGCATGAAACCAACGCTGGATCCCAGAAACCACAACATTTTTGAAAAGTAGACAAAAATCTGAATTCAGCAAGGGGTCATTTGTGTAGATCCTACAAGGGTTTCCTACAGAAAATAACAACTGAAAAAGAAAAATATTGAAATTGAGGTGAAAAAAACATCAATTTTTCTCTACGTTTTACTCTGTAACTTTTTCCAGCAATGTCAGATTTTCGAAAGCAATATACCGTTACGTCTGCTGGACTCTTCTGGTTGAGGGGATATATAGGGCTTATAGGTTCATCAAGAACTCTAGCTACCCAGAGCCAATAAATGACCTGCACCCTGCAGTGGGTTTTCAATCTATGCCGGGTATACAGCAATTCATTTGCTGAAATATAAAGAGTAAAAAATAGCTATCAAGAAATCCTTTGTATTTCCAAAATGGGCACAAGATAAGGTGTTGAGAAGCAGTGGTTATTTGCACATCTCTGAATTCCGGGGTGCCCATACTAGCATGTGAATTACAGGGCATTTCTCAAATAGACGTCTTTTTTACACACTGTCTTACATTTGGAAGGAAAAAATGTAGAGAAAGACAAGGGGCAATAACACTTGTTTTGCTATTCTATGTTCCCCCAAGTCTCCCGATAAAAATGATACCTCACTTGTGTGGGTAGGCCTAGCGCCCGCGACAGGATATGCCCCAAAACACAACGTGGACACATCACAGAAAACAGAGGTGTTTTTTGCAAAGTGCCTACCTGTAGATTTTGGCCTGTAGCTCAGCCGCCACCTAGGGAAACCTACCAAACCTTTGCATTTCTGAAAACTAGAGACCTAGGGGAATCCAAGATGGGGTGACTTGTGTGGCTCGGACCAGGTTCTGTTACCCAGAATCCTTTGCAAACCTCCAAATGTGGCTAAAAAAACACATGTTCCTCACATTTCTGTGGCAGAAAGTTCTGGAATCTGAGAGGAGCCACGAATTTCCTTCCACCCAGCGTTCCCCCACGTCTCCCGATAAAAATGATACCTCACTTGTGTGGGTAGGCCTAGCGCCCGCGACAGGAAACGCCCCAAAGCGCAACGTGGACACAGCCAAATTGGTGAAGGAAAACAGAGCTGTTTTTTGCAAAGTGCCTACCTGTAGATTTTGGCCTGTAGCTCAGCCGCCACCTAGGGAAACCTACCAAACCTGTACATTTCTGAAAACTAGAGACCTAGGGGAATCCAAGATGGGGTGACTTGTGTGGCTCGGACCAGGTTCTGTTACCCAGAATCCTTTGCAAACCTCAAAATTTGGCTAAAAAAACACATGTTCCTCACATTTCTGTGGCAGAAAGTTCTGGAATCTGAGAGGAGCCACAAATTTCCTTCCACCCAGCGTTCCCCCACGTCTCCCGATAAAAATGATACCTCACTTGTGTGGGTAGGCCTAGCGCCCGCGACAGGAAACGCCCCAAAGTGCAACGTGGACACAGCCAAATTGGTGAAGGAAAACAGAGGTGTTTTTTGCAAAGTGCCTACCTGTAGATTTTGGCCTGTAGCTCAGCCACCACCTAGGGAAACCTACCAAACCTGTGCATTTCTGAAAACTAGAGACCTAGGGGAATCCAAGATGGGGTGACTTGTGTGGCTCGGACCAGGTTCTGTTACCCAGAATCCTTTGCAAACCTCCAAATGTGGCTAAAAAAACACATGTTCCTCACATTTCTGTGGCAGAAAGTTCTGGAATCTGAGAGGAGCCACGAATTTCCTTCCACCCAGCGTTCCCCCACGTCTCCCGATAAAAATGATACCTCACTTGTGTGGGTAGGCCTAGCGCCCGCGACAGGAAACGCCCCAAAGCGCAACGTGGACACAGCCAAATTGGTGAAGGAAAACAGAGCTGTTTTTTGCAAAGTGCCTACCTGTAGATTTTGGCCTGTAGCTCAGCCGCCACCTAGGGAAACCTACCAAACCTGTGCATTTCTGAAAACTAGAGACCTAGGGGAATCCAAGATGGGGTGACTTGTGTGGCTCGGACCAGGTTCTGTTACCCAGAATCCTTTGCAAACCTCAAAATTTGGCTAAAAAAACACATGTTCCTCACATTTCTGTGGCAGAAAGTTCTGGAATCTGAGAGGAGCCACAAATTTCCTTCCACCCAGCGTTCCCCCACGTCTCCCGATAAAAATGATACCTCACTTGTGTGGGTAGGCCTAGCGCCCGCGACAGGAAACGCCCCAAAGTGCAACGTGGACACAGCCAAATTGGTGAAGGAAAACAGAGGTGTTTTTTGCAAAGTGCCTACCTGTAGATTTTGGCCTGTAGCTCAGCCACCACCTAGGGAAACCTACCAAACCTGTGCATTTCTGAAAACTAGAGACCTAGGGGAATCCAAGATGGGGTGACTTGTGTGGCTCGGACCAGGTTCTGTTACCCAGAATCCTTTGCAAACCTCAAAATGTGGCTAAAAAAACACATGTTCCTCACATTTCTGTGGCAGAAAGTTCTGGAATCTGAGAGGAGCCACGAATTTCCTTCCACCCAGCGTTCCCCCACGTCTCCCGATAAAAATGATACCTCACTTGTGTGGGTAGGCCTAGCGCCCGCGACAGGAAACGCCCCAAAGCGCAACGTGGACACAGCCAAATTGGTGAAGGAAAACAGAGGTGTTTTTTGCAAAGTGCCTACCTGTAGATTTTGGCCTGTAGCTCAGCCGCCACATAGGGAAACCTACCAAACCTGTGCATTTCTGAAAACTAGAGACCTAGGGGAATCCAAGATGGGGTGACTTGTGTGGCTCGGACCAGGTTCTGTTACCCAGAATCCTTTGCAAACCTCAAAATTTGGCTAAAAAAACACATGTTCCTCACATTTCTGTGGCAGAAAGTTCTGGAATCTGAGAGGAGCCACGAATTTCCTTCCACCCAGCGTTCCCCCACGTCTCCCGATAAAAATGATACCTCACTTGTGTGGGTAGGCCTAGCGCCCGCAACAGGAAACGCCCCAAAGCGCAACGTGGACACAGCCAAATTGGTGAAGGAAAACAGAGGTGTTTTTTGCAAAGTGCCTACCTGTAGATTTTGGCCTGTAGCTCAGCCGCCACCTAGGGAAACCTACCAAACCTGTGCATTTCTGAAAACTAGAGACCTAGGGGAATCCAAGATGGGGTGACTTGTGTGGCTCGGACCAGGTTCTGTTACCCAGAATCCTTTGCAAACCTCCAAATGTGGCTAAAAAAACACATGTTCCTCACATTTCTGTGGCAGAAAGTTCTGGAATCTGAGAGGAGCCACGAATTTCCTTCCACCCAGCGTTCCCCCACGTCTCCCGATAAAAATGATACCTCACTTGTGTGGGTAGGCCTAGCGCCCGCGACAGGAAACGCCCCAAAGCGCAACATGGACACAGCCAAATTGGTGAAGGAAAACAGAGGTGTTTTTTACAAAGTGCCTACCTGTAGATTTTGGCCTGTAGCTCAGCCGCCACCTAGGGAAACCTACCAAACCTGTGCATTTCTGAAAACTAGAGACCTAGGGGAATCCAAGATGGGGTGACTTGTGTGGCTCGGACCAGGTTCTGTTACCCAGAATCCTTTGCAAACCTCAAAATTTGGCTAAAAAAACACATGTTCCTCACATTTCTGTGGCAGAAAGTTCTGGAATCTGAGAGGAGCCACGAATTTCCTTCCACCCAGCGTTCCCCCACGTCTCCCGATAAAAATGATACCTCACTTGTGTGGGTAGGCCTAGCGCCCGCGACAGGAAACGCCCCAAAGCGCAACGTGGACACAGCCAAATTGGTGAAGGAAAACAGAGGTGTTTTTTGCAAAGTGCCTACCTGTAGATTTTGGCCTGTAGCTCAGCCGCCACCTAGGGAAACCTACCAAACCTGTGCATTTCTGAAAACTAGAGACCTAGGGGAATCCAAGATGGGG
Organism: Pleurodeles waltl; assembly: GCF_031143425.1. Taxonomy (NCBI): domain Eukaryota; kingdom Metazoa; phylum Chordata; class Amphibia; order Caudata; family Salamandridae; genus Pleurodeles; species Pleurodeles waltl. Next base: position 264,952,398 of record NC_090443.1, on the reverse strand, counting down.
TGACTTGTGTGGCTCGGACCAGGTTCTGTTACCCAGAATCCTTTGCAAACCTCAAAATTTGGCTAAAAAAACACATGTTCCTCACATTTCTGTGGCAGAAAGTTCTGGAATCTGAGAGGAGCCACGAATTTCCTTCCACCCAGCGTTCCCCCACGTCTCCCGATAAAAATGATACCTCACTTGTGTGGGTAGGCCTAGCGCCCGCGACAGGAAACGCCCCAAAGCGCAACGTGGACACAGCCAAATTGGTGAAGGAAAACAGAGGTGTTTTTTGCAAAGTGCCTACCTGTAGATTTTGGCCTGTAGCTCAGCCGCCACCTAGGGAAACCTACCAAACCTGTGCATTTCTGAAAACTAGAGACCTAGGGGAATCCAAGATGGGGTGACTTGTGTGGCTCGGACCAGGTTCTGTTACCCAGAATCCTTTGCAAACCTCAAAATGTGGCTAAAAAAACACATGTTCCTCACATTTCTGTGGCAGAAAGTTCTGGAATCTGAGAGGAGCCACGAATTTCCTTCCACCCAGCGTTCCCCCACGTCTCCCGATAAAAATGATACCTCACTTGTGTGGGTAGGCCTAGCGCCCGCGACAGGAAACGCCCCAAAGCGCAACGTGGACACAGCCAAATTGGTGAAGGAAAACAGAGGTGTTTTTTGCAAAGTGCCTACCTGTAGATTTTGGCCTGTAGCTCAGCCGCCACCTAGGGAAACCTACCAAACCTGTGCATTTCTGAAAACTAGAGACCTAGGGGAATCCAAGATGGGGTGACTTGTGTGGCTCGGACCAGGTTCTGTTACCCAGAATCCTTTGCAAACCTCAAAATTTGGCTAAAAAAACACATGTTCCTCACATTTCTGTGGCAGAAAGTTCTGGAATCTGAGAGGAGCCACGAATTTCCTTCCACCCAGCGTTCCCCCACGTCTCCCGATAAAAATGATACCTCACTTGTGTGGGTAGGCCTAGCGCCCGCGACAGGAAACGCCCCAAAGCGCAACGTGGACACAGCCAAATTGGTGAAGGAAAACAGAGGTGTTTTTTGCAAAGTGCCTACCTGTAGATTTTGGCCTGTAGCTCAGCCGCCACCTAGGGAAACCTACCAAACCTGTGCATTTCTGAAAACTAGAGACCTAGGGGAATCCAAGATGGGGTGACTTGTGTGGCTCGGACCAGGTTCTGTTACCCAGAATCCTTTGCAAACCTCAAAATTTGGCTAAAAAAACACATGTTCCTCACATTTCTGTGGCAGAAAGTTCTGGAATCTGAGAGAAGCCACGAATTTCCTTCCACCCAGCGTTCCCCCACGTCTCCCGATAAAAATGATACCTCACTTGTGTGGGTAGGCCTAGCGCCCGCAACAGGAAACGCCCCAAAGCGCAACGTGGACACAGCCAAATTGGTGAAGGAAAACAGAGGTGTTTTTTGCAAAGTGCCTACCTGTAGATTTTGGCCTGTAGCTCAGCCACCACCTAGGGAAACCTACCAAACCTGTGCATTTCTGAAAACTAGAGACCTAGGGGAATCCAAGATGGGGTGACTTGTGTGGCTCGGACCAGGTTCTGTTACCCAGAATCCTTTGCAAACCTCCAAATGTGGCTAAAAAAACACATGTTCCTCACATTTCTGTGGCAGAAAGTTCTGGAATCTGAGAGGAGCCACGAATTTCCTTCCACCCAGCGTTCCCCCACGTCTCCCGATAAAAATGATACCTCACTTGTGTGGGTAGGCCTAGCGCCCGCGACAGGAAACGCCCCAAAGCGCAACGTGGACACAGCCAAATTGGTGAAGGAAAACAGAGGTGTTTTTTGCAAAGTGCCTACCTGTAGATTTTGGCCTGTAGCTCAGCCGCCACCTAGGGAAACCTACCAAACCTGTGCATTTCTGAAAACTAGAGACCTAGGGGAATCCAAGATGGGGTGACTTGTGTGGCTCGGACCAGGTTCTGTTACCCAGAATCCTTTGCAAACCTCAAAATCTGGCTAAAAAAACACATGTTCCTCACATTTCTGTGGCAGAAAGTTCTGGAATCTGAGAGGAGCCACGAATTTCCTTCCACCCAGCGTTCCCCCACGTCTCCCGATAAAAATGATACCTCACTTGTGTGGGTAGGCCTAGCGCCCGCGACAGGAAACGCCCCAAAGCGCAACGTGGACACAGCCAAATTGGTGAAGGAAAACAGAGGTGTTTTTTGCAAAGTGCCTACCTGTAGATTTTGGCCTGTAGCTCAGCCGCCACCTAGGGAAACCTACCAAACCTGTGCATTTCTGAAAACTAGAGACCTAGGGGAATCCAAGATGGGGTGACTTGTGTGGCTCGGACCAGGTTCTGTTACCCAGAATCCTTTGCAAACCTCCAAATGTGGCTAAAAAAACACATGTTCCTCACATTTCTGTGGCAGAAAGTTCTGGAATCTGAGAGGAGCCACGAATTTCCTTCCACCCAGAGTTCCCCCACGTCTCCCGATAAAAATGATACCTCACTTGTGTGGGTAGGCCTAGCGCCCGCGACAGGAAACGCCCCAAAGCGCAACGTGGACACAGCCAAATTGGTGAAGGAAAACAGAGGTGTTTTTTGCAAAGTGCCTACCTGTAGATTTTGGCCTGTAGCTCAGCCACCACCTAGGGAAACCTACCAAACCTGTGCATTTCTGAAAACTAGAGACCTAGGGGAATCCAAGATGGGGTGACTTGTGTGGCTCGGACCAGGTTCTGTTACCCAGAATCCTTTGCAAACCTCAAAATGTGGCTAAAAAAACACATGTTCCTCACATTTCTGTGGCAGAAAGTTCTGGAATCTGAGAGGACCAACGAATTTCCTTCCACCCAGCGTTCCCCCACGTCTCCCGATAAAAATGATACCTCACTTGTGTGGGTAGGCCTAGCGCCCGCAACAGGAAACGCCCCAAAGCGCAACGTGGACACAGCCAAATTGGTGAAGGAAAACAGAGGTGTTTTTTGCAAAGTGCCTACCTGTAGATTTTGGCCTGTAGCTCAGCCGCCACCTAGGGAAACCTACCAAACCTGTGCATTTCTGAAAACTTGAGACCTAGGGGAATCCAAGATGGGGTGACTTGTGTGGCTCGGACCAGGTTCTGTTACCCAGAATCCTTTGCAAACCTCAAAATGTGGCTAAAAAAACACATGTTCCTCACATTTCTGTGGCAGAAAGTTCTGGAATCTGAGAGGAGCCACGAATTTCCTTCCACCCAGCGTTCCCCCACGTCTCCCGATAAAAATGATACCTCACTTGTGTGGGTAGGCCTAGCGCCCGCGACAGGAAACGCCCCAAAGCGCAACGTGGACACAGCCAAATTGGTGAAGGAAAACAGAGGTGTTTTTTGCAAAGTGCCTACCTGTAGATTTTGGCCTGTAGCTCAGCCGCCACCTAGGGAAACCTACCAAACCTGTGCATTTCTGAAAACTAGAGACCTAGGGGAATCCAAGATGGGGTGACTTGTGTGGCTCGGACCAGGTTCTGTTACCCAGAATCCTTTGCAAACCTCAAAATGTGGCTAAAAAAACACATGTTCCTCACATTTCTGTGGCAGAAAGTTCTGGAATCTGAGAGGAGCCACGAATTTCCTTCCACCCAGCGTTCCCCCACGTCTCCCGATAAAAATGATACCTCACTTGTGTGGGTAGGCCTAGCGCCCGCGACAGGAAACGCCCCAAAGCGCAACGTGGACACAGCCAAATTGGTGAAGGAAAACAGAGGTGTTTTTTGCAAAGTGCCTACCTGTAGATTTTGGCCTGTAGCTCAGCCGCCACCTAGGGAAACCTACCAAACCTGTGTATTTCTGAAAACTAGAGACCTAGGGGAATCCAAGATGGGGTGACTTGTGTGGCTCGGACCAGGTTCTGTTACCCAGAATCCTTTGCAAACCTCAAAATTTGGCTACAAAAACACATGTTCCTCACATTTCTGTGGCAGAAAGTTCTGGAATCTGAGAGGAGCCACGAATTTCCTTCCACCCAGCGTTCCCCCACGTCTCCCGATAAAAATGATACCTCACTTGTGTGGGTAGGCCTAGCGCCCGCGACAGGAAACGCCCCAAATCGCAACGTGGACACAGCCAAATTGGTGAAGGAAAACAGAGGTGTTTTTTGCAAAGTGCCTACCTGTAGATTTTGGCCTGTAGCTCAGCCGCCACCTAGGGAAACTTACCAAACCTGTGCATTTCTGAAAACTAGAGACCTAGGGGAATCCAAGATGGGGTGACTTGTGTGGCTCGGACCAGGTTCTGTTACCCAGAATCCTTTGCAAACCTCAAAATTTGGCTAAAAAAACACATGTTCCTCACATTTCTGTGGCAGAAAGTTCTGGAATCTGAGAGGAGCCACGAATTTCCTTCCACCCAGCGTTCCCCCACGTCTCCCGATAAAAATGATACCTCACTTGTGTGGGTAGGCCTAGCGCCCGCGACAGGAAACGCCCCAAAGCGCAACGTAGACACAGCCAAATTGGTGAAGGAAAACAGAGGTGTTTTTTGCAAAGTGCCTACCTTTAGATTTTGGCCTGTAGCTCAGCCGCCACCTAGGGAAACCTACCAAACCTGTGCATTTCTGAAAACTAGAGACCTAGGGGAATCCAAGATGGGGTGACTTGTGTGGCTCGGACCAGGTTCTGTTACCCAGAATCCTTTGCAATCCTCAAAATTTGGCTAAAAAAACACATGTTCCTCTCATTTCTGTGGCAGAAAGTTCTGGAATCTGAGAGGAGCCACGAATTTCCTTCCACCCAGAGTTCCCCCACGTCTCCCGATAAAAATGATACCTCACTTGTGTGGGTAGGCCTAGCGCCCGCAACAGGAAACGCCCCAAAGCGCAACGTGGACACAGCCAAATTGGTGAAGGAAAACAGAGGTGTTTTTTGCAAAGTGCCTACCTGTAGATTTTGGCCTGTAGCTCAGCCACCACCTAGGGAAACCTACCAAACCTGTGCATTTCTGAAAACTAGAGACCTAGGGGAATCCAAGATGGGGTGACTTGTGTGGCTCGGACCAGGTTCTGTTACCCAGAATCCTTTGCAAACCTCCAAATGTGGCTAAAAAAACACATGTTCCTCACATTTCTGTGGCAGAAAGTTCTGGAATCTGAGAGGAGCCACGAATTTCCTTCCACCCAGAGTTCCCCCACGTCTCCCGATAAAAATGATACCTCACTTGTGTGGGTAGGCCTAGCGCCCGCGACAGGAAACGCCCCAAAGCGCAACGTAGACACAGCCAAATTGGTGAAGGAAAACAGAGGTGTTTTTTGCAAAGTGCCTACCTGTAGATTTTGGCCTGTAGCTCAGCCACCACCTAGGGAAACCTACCAAACCTGTGCATTTCTGAAAACTAGAGACCTAGGGGAATCCAAGATGGGGTGACTTGTGTGGCTCGGACCAGGTTCTGTTACCCAGAATCCTTTGCAAACCTCAAAATGTGGCTAAAAAAACACATGTTCCTCACATTTCTGTGGAAGAAAGTTCTGGAATCTGAGAGGAGCCACGAATTTCCTTCCACCCAGCGTTCCCCCACGTCTCCCGATAAAAATGATACCTCACTTGTGTGGGTAGGCCTAGCGCCCGCGACAGGAAACGCCCCAAAGCGCAACGTGGACACAGCCAAATTGGTGAAGGAAAACAGAGGTGTTTTTTGCAAAGTGCCTACCTGTAGATTTTGGCCTGTAGCTCAGCCGCCACCAGGGAAACCTACCAAACCTGTGCATTTCTGAAAACTAGAGACCTAGGGGAATCCAAGATGGGGTGACTTGTGTGGCTCGGACCAGGTTCTGTTACCCAGAATCCTTTGCAAACCTCAAAATTTGGCTAAAAAAACACATGTTCCTCTCATTTCTGTGGCAGAAAGTTCTGGAATCTGAGAGGAGCCACGAATTTCCTTCCACCCAGCGTTCCCCCACGTCTCCCGATAAAAATGATACCTCACTTGTGTGGGTAGGCCTAGCGCCCGCAACAGGAAACGCCCCAAAGCGCAACGTGGACACAGCCAAATTGGTGAAGGAAAACAGAGGTGTTTTTTGCAAAGTGCCTACCTGTAGATTTTGGCCTGTAGCTCAGCCGCCACCTAGGGAAACCTACCAAACCTGTGCATTTCTGAAAACTAGAGACCTAGGGGAATCCAAGATGGGGTGACTTGTGTGGCTCGGACCAGATTCTGTTACCCAGAATCCTTTGCAAACCTCAAAATGTGGCTAAAAAAACACATGTTCCTCACATTTCTGTGGCAGAAAGTTCTGGAATCTGAGAGGAGCCACGAATTTCCTTCCACCCAGCGTTCCCCCACGTCTCCCGATAAAAATGATACCTCACTTGTGTGGGTAGGCCTAGCGCCCGCGACAGGAAACGCCTCAAAGCGCAACGTGGACACAGCCAAATTGGTGAAGGAAAACAGAGGTGTTTTTTGCAAAGTGCCTACCTGTAGATTTTGTCCTGTAGCTCAGCCGCCACATAGGGAAACCTACCAAACCTGTGGATTTCTGAAAACTAGAGACCTAGGGGAATCCAAGATAGGGTGACTTGTGTGGCTCGGACCAGGTTCTGTTACCCAGAATCCTTTGCAAACCTCAAAATTTGGCTACAAAAAAACATGTTCCTCACATTTCTGTGGCAGAAAGTTCTGGAATCTGAGAGGAGCCACGAATTTCCTTCCACCCAGCGTTCCCCCACGTCTCCCGATAAAAATGATACCTCACTTGTGTGGGTAGGCCTAGCGCCCGCGACAGGAAACGCCCCAAAGCGCAACGTGGACACAGCCAAATTGGTGAAGGAAAACAGAGGTTTTTTTTGCAAAGTGCCTACCTGTAGATTTTGGCCTGTAGCTCAGCCGCCACCTAGGGAAACCTACCAAACCTGTGCATTTCTGAAAACTAGAGACCGAGGGGAATCCAAGATGGGGTGACTTGTGTGGCTCGGACCAGGTTCTGTTACCCAGAATCCTTGCAAACCTCAAAATTTGGCTAAAAAAACACATGTTCCTCACATTTCTGTGGCAGAAAGTTCTGGAATCTGAGAGGAGCCACGAATTTCCTTCCACCCAGCGTTCCCCCACGTCTCCCGATAAAAATGATACATCACTTGTGTGGGTAGGCCTAGCGCCCGCGACAGGAAACGCCCCAAAGCGCAACGTGGACACAGCCAAATTGGTGAAGGAAAACAGAGGTGTTTTTTGCAAAGTGCCTACCTGTAGATTTTGGCCTGTAGCTCAGCCGCCACCTAGGGAAATCTACCAAACCTGTGCATTTCTGAAAACTAGAGACCTAGGGGAATCCAAGATGGGGTGACTTGTGTGGCTCGGACCAGGTTCTGTTACCCAGAATCCTTTGCAAACCTCCAAATTTGGCTAAAAAAACACATGTTCCTCACATTTCTGTGGCAGAAAGTTCTGGAATCTGAGAGGAGCCACGAATTTCCTTCACCCAGCGTTCCCCCACGTCTCCCGATAAAAATGATACCTCACTTGTGTGGGTAGGCCTAGCGCCCGCGACAGGAAACGCCCCAAAGCGCAATGTGGACACATCACATTTTTTCATTGAAAACAGTGCCTACCTGTAGATTTTGGCCTCTAGCTCAGCCGGCACCTAGGGTAACCTACCAAACCTGTGCATTTCTGAAAACTAGAGACCTAGGGGAATCCAAGATGGGGTGACTTGTGTGGCTCGGACCAGGTTATGTTACCCAGAATCCTTTGCAAACCTCAAATTCTGTCTAAAAAAACACATTCTCCACACATTTCGGTGACAGAAAGTTCTGGAATCTGAGTGGAGCCACAAATTTCCTTCCACCCAGCGTTCCCCCAAGTCTCCCGATAAAAATGATACCTCACTTGTGTGGGTGGGCCAGGTGCCTGCAACAGAATAAGGCCCAAAACTTGTAGAGATAGAGGGGATAGCACAGCAAGTTTATAAGGACATATTCTTTTATACATCTTTAGACTGACTCTGCTTTGGGGACCCACATAAGTGAGGTGTCATTTTACTTGGGAGGCTGAGGGGAACACTGGGGAGTAGGAATTTTGTGCTGGAGTGGTGATCCTACGAAGAAAAGTCAGGAAAATATGCTTTTTTTAAGCACATTGAGGTTTACAGAGGAGTCTGGGTAAGAAAATGTTGGGGGATCCACGCAAGCCACACCTCCCTGGACTCCTTGGGGTGTCTAGTTTTATAAAATGTCTGGGTTTGGTAGGTTTCCCTAGATGAAGGCCGCACACAGGACCAAAAACATAGGTGCCCTCTCCCCCCCAAACACAGGTAGTTTTGTAATATATCGTTTTGATTTGCCCACTTTCGTCCGTGATGTGCCAAACACTAAAATTTTGAAAAGAAACACAGTTAGGTTATGTGAAAAAGACCCCTCACCCACCAACCAAGTTGGTGGCATGCTTCATCATCGGGGTCCCACCTGAGGCACCTAGCGTGTCACAGGTGTGCTGCGACGCCTGATTACAGCGGAGCAGGTTTTGTCATTTTTACCACACATACTGGTTGGATTTGGCACGAGGGTGAGTGATGGTTCAGTGGATCAAATTTTACTAACAAGAGCTTTCACAAAAATGAAATGCACTGTTAGTAACTGAAAGGCAAAAAACTGAACCAATGACTCACAGCTCGTGAGCTGTAAAGCCGCGACAAGGCACCAACCGCTTTACAGTCCATTCACACAACTTTCATACATGACACACACAAGGCCATTCACACCGCCAGCCACGGGCCCAGCACATTACAACACTCACATCGACAGACAGCGCCACTCAAGGGCCCATCACTTACATACGCCCACGTGCCTGATACAACAATCACACCAGCTGATGGGAGTGTGTGGACTGGTGTTTGGCTGGCAGTGTGTTGCAGTAGCCAACAGCAAGTCAATATGTACACTCTCAGCCAAGCCCCACTCCACCCACAATGGCATCATTTTTTTTATTATTTTTTTTAACAGAGGAACCCCTAACTAAGTAGAAAGAATTACAAAACTACAAACACAAAAGCTCTAACTAAGAACATGACAGAAATGCTAACCATGAAACTAAACACATGAAAATACAAAACAGACATGAGTTTACACTCATGGTTGTTCCCAGAAATTCTTCTGGGTGTGGTAATTCTTAAAACAAGCTCCGACACACAGCCCAGGCTTTGAAGGACAATCCGGGCAGTACATTCGAGACTCCCTCCGGATACCTCTTCGAAAACACACTCTACATTTCTTAGCTGGAAAGTCTTTTTTGGGTGTGGGAGGAATGTGCTCAGCAAAGTGGCGATCTTTCAATCTAGCCACATCCTCCACCACTGCTTCTCTAGGAACTCTGGCCTGTTCCACCACAATAAGGCTCTCTATCACTGACTCCTGAAATTTCACAAATGTCATCTTTGACTCTGGAGACCTATCCCTAAACACAATAAAAGCATTGAAGGTTGCTAAGTGGAAGAGGTGAAGTGCTAACTTCTTATACCAAACGTAAGACTTACGAATAGCAGTATAAGGTTCCAACCTCTGGTCAACTCTATCTACACCTCCCATGTGCTTATTATAATCTAAAATGCACACAGGTTTGCGCACTTCAGCAACCTGGCCCCAAACAGTCACAGGGGAAGTACTCTCATCATGGATGGTACTTAGCATGTAGACATCCCTCTTATCTGAAAATTTCAAAGCTAGCAGCTCCTCGTTCCGCAAGGCACAGCACTGTCCTCTCTCAAGTTTTTTACAGACAAGCTCCCTTGGATAGCCTTTCCGGTTAGAAAGGATTGTGCCACAAGCAACTGTGTCCACTCTAAACAATTCCTTGAACAATTGCACACCAGTGTAGAAGTTATCTACATACAAATGGTGACCTTTGTTGAACAGTCGTCTACCAAGATCCCACACAATTTTCTCAGTAACTCCAAAAGTGGGAGGACAACCAGGGGGGTCAATATTGGAATCCCTACCAGTGTACACACGGAAACTATACACATATCCTGTCCTACTTTCAGACAGCATATACAATTTAATTCCATATCGTGCCCTTTTGCTAGGAATGTACTGCCTAAAAACCAAATGACCCTTGAAGAGGACCAAAGACTCGTCCACACTTAACTCTTTGCCTGGAACATAGACCTCTGAAAAACGATCTACAAAATGATCAAGGACAGGCCTAATCTTAAAAAGACGGTCAGAATCTGGGTGATCTCGTGGCAAGGCTAATGCATTGTCAACAAAATGCAGCATCCTAAGAAGAAGCAAATACCGATTACGACTCATGGTCACTGGAAATATAGCTGTTGCCATCAAGGGACTAGTAGACCAATAAGAAGCCAGTGACGGCTTCCTTATCAACCCCATCAAAAAAGTCAAACCCCAAAACTTTTTTAACTCCTCCAAATTAGTGGGAATCCACTGGGCAGCTCTAGAGTGTGGCCTAAGTCTAGCAGCGTTGTCCCTCAAATGCTGCTCCGCATACAAATTAGTCTGCTCAACAATCTCTTCCAAAAACACATCATCCATGAATAACTCAAAGAAATTGATAGGCATAAAGTTCTCTGTATTGGCGTTACACCCCGGGAGACCAGTAAAGGCAGGCAACTCTGGCTGCTGCATGTTTGGGGCAACCCAGACATCAGGTCTTATAACGGGAAACCTTTCAGCCCCAGGTTGCTGCACTATTGGCACATCAATGTCCTCCTCTACAACAGGCCCTTCATCTGCACTGAGTGTGGCTTCATCATCAGAAGATTCCCCTCCAAGAGAAACATCACTGCCAGAATCTCTGACTTCCTCCTCTGCCTCAGATGCAGAGTCTGTCTCATAGTCATGATCAGACTGTGACTCAAAAAGCATACCAACCACCTGCTGAGCGGTCATCCTGCGGCTAGCCATGATATCTCCTGCTAAAATTAACTGGACAAATTCACCACCAACAACCAGCACTGTGTAAGACAAGTGACAAAGTGTAGCTTTGTTAGTAAGAGTTATAAACTCAAAAACTATACCGCTCACTTGCCTGAAAAAGCTTGATTCACCAGCAACTACACAGCAATCACCAATGATATCCCACTAAAAATAAATAAAGAAAGGCAAATTAGAAATAAGACAAAACAAATATCATTGTGCACAAACCTAAGGACAATTTCACACACAATCCTGCATTTAGTACACCCCCTACAAACATGTCATTCATGCATGGCAACAATACTCCTTTGGAGTAAATTGTTTTTACTTACCTAAAACATGCAACTGTGCAAACTGCAGGTCAACCACCGCCAAAACCGCAAGGAGCCACAGCAAATAAAGCAAAAGCTTTGAACTAGAACAAAAAGGAGGAAAACATTTTTTATCACAAATGCAAAGACTTCTTCAGTTGACAAACACCCCACCATCAAACATTTAGAAATTGGTGCCTAAGTGGATTCTGCCATGGGGCAGATGGGCCTACTAATAAAATAGACCTGTCTACCCCAAGGAAGCCAGAAAATACCTTTAGTAGTGTGTCCCCATGGAGAGCGACCCTTGCCAAAGGGGACAGCCCTCAAAAAAAAAAGCAAAAAAAAAAAAAAAAACACACACAACACTATCCCTGGTGCCTAAGTGGCTTCTGCCCCCCTTGGGGGCAGGTGGGCCTAAGAAAATAGGCCCATCTGCCCCCAGCGGGTGTAGAAATGGGCAACAGGTCAATGCCCCCCTTGGGGGGGCGCCCCGTGACCAAGGGGACGCCCCCCCACAAAAATAAACAAATAAAAAAAAATCCCTGGCGTTCTAGTAGTTTCTGCCCCCCTTGGGGGCAGACCAGCCTAAAAATAATAGGCTGATCTGTCTCCAAGGGGTGCAGAAATGGCCTGGGTACATGTGCCCCCAAAGTGGGGGGCGACCCTTGCCCAAGGCCCCACCCATCCACTAACACACACACACACACACTATCCCTGGTGTCTAAGTGGCTTCTGCCCCCCTTGGGGGCAGGTGGGCCTAAGAAAATAGGCCCATCTGCCCCCAGGGGGTGTAGAAATGGGAAACAGGTCAATGCCCCCCTTGGGGGGGCACCCCGTGACCAAGGGGACGCCCCCCCACAAAAATAAACAAATAAAAAAAAATCCCTGGCGTTCTAGTAGTTTCTGCCCCCCTTGGGGGCAGACCAGCCTAAAAATAATAGGGTGATCTGTCTCCAAGGGGTGCAGAAATGGCCTGGGTACATGTGCCCCCAAAGTGGGGGGCGACCCTTGCCCAAGGCCCCACCCATCCACTAACACACACACACGCACACACTATCCCTGGTGTCTAAGTGGCTTCTGCCCCCCTTGGGGGCAGGTGGGCCTAAGAAAATAGGCCCATCTGACCCCAGGGGGTGTAGAAATGGGCAACAGGTCAATGCCCCCCTTGGGGGGGCGCCCCGTGACCAAGGGGACGCCCCCCCACAAAAATAAACAAATAAAAAAAAATCCCTGGCGTTCTAGTAGTTTCTGCCCCCCTTGGGGGCAGACCAGCCTAAAAATAATAGGCTGATCTGTCTCCAAGGGGTGCAGAAATGGCCTGGGTACATGTGCCCCCAAAGTGGGGGGCGACCCTTGCCCAAGGCCCCACCCATCCACTAACACACACACACACACACACTATCCCTGGTGTCTAAGTGGCTTCTGCCCCCCTTGGGGGCAGGTGGGCCTAAGAAAATAGGCCCATCTGCCCCCAGGGGGTGTAGAAATGGGCAACAGGTCAATGCCCCCCTTGGGGGGGCGCCCCGTGACCAAGGGGACGCCCCCCCACAAAAATAAACAAATTAAAAAAAATCCCTGGCGTTCTAGTAGTTTCTGCCCCCCTTGGGGGCAGACCAGCCTAAAAATAATAGGCTGATCTGTCTCCAAGGGGTGCAGAAATGGCCTGGGTACATGTGCCCCCAAAGTGGGGGGCGACCCTTGCCCAAGGCCCCACCCATCCACTAACACACACACACACACACACTCACTATCCCTGGTGTCTAAGTGGCTTCTGCCCCCCTTGGGGGCAGGTGGGCCTAAGAAAATAGGCCCATCTGCCCCCAGGGGGTGTAGAAATGGGCAACAGGTCAATGCCCCCCTTGGGGGGGGCGCCCCTTGACCAAGGGGACGCCCCCCCACAAAAATAAACAAATAAAAAAAAATCCCTGGCGTTCTAGTAGTTTCTGCCCCCCTTGGGGGCAGACCAGCCTAAAAATAATAGGCTGATCTGTCTCCAAGGGGTGCAGAAATGGCCTGGGTACATGTGCCCCCAAAGTGGGGGGCGACCCTTGCCCAAGGCCCCACCCATCCACTAACACACACACACACACACTATCCCTGGTGTCTAAGTGGCTTCTGCCCCCCTTGGGGGCAGGTGGGCCTAAGAAAATAGGCCCATCTGCCCCCAGGGTGTGTAGAAATGGGCAACAGGTCAATGCCCCCCTTGGGGGGGTGCCCCGTGACCAAGGGGACGCCCCCCCACAAAAATAAACAAATAAAAAAAAATCCCTGGCGTTCTAGTAGTTTCTGCCCCCCTTGGGGGCAGACCAGCCTAAAAATAATAGGCTGATCTGCCCTCAAGGGGGGCAGAAATGGCCCTAAAAGACATGCCCCCCAAAGGGGAGCGACCCTTGCCCAAGGGGGCGCCCCCCCATCCACTACACACACAATCCCTGGTGCCTAAGTGGCTTCTGCCCCCCTTGGGGGCAGATGGACGTAAAAAAAATAGGCCGATTTGCCCCCAAGGGGGGCAGGAAAGGCCAACAGTTCTCTGCCCCCTTGGGGGGGGCGCCCCTTGCCCAAGGGGGCACCCCCCCACATAAATACACATAAAAATAAAAAACCCTGGTGATCTAGTGTTTTCTGCCCCCCTTGGGGGCAGATCTGGCTAAAAAGTAGCCAATCTGCCCTCAAGGGGGGCAGAAATGGCCCGAAAAGACATGCCCCCCAAAGGGGAGCAACCCTTGCCCAAGGGGGCGCCCCCCCATCCACTACACACACAATCCCTGGTGCCTAAGTGGCTTCTGCCCCCCTTGGGGGCAGATGGACCTAAAAAAAATAGGCCGATCTGCCCCCAAGGGGGGCAGAAAAGGCCAACAGTTCTCTGCCCCCTTGGGGGGGGGCGCCCCTTGCCCAAGGGGGCACCCCCAACACATAAATGCAAAAAAAAAAAAAAAATCCCTGGTGATCTAGTGTTTTCTGCCCCCCTTGGGGGCAGATCTGGCTGAAAAGTAGCCAATCTGCCCCCAAGGGGGGCAGAAATGGCCGTAGTAATTGCCCCCCTAAAGGGGAGCGACCCTTGCCCAAGGGGCCGTTCCCCGCGTGCCAAAAACAGTAAAAAACAATAAAGAAAACAAATCCCTGGTGTCTAGTGGGCATTCCTGCTGCCCGATCGCAATGCGATCGGGCAGCAGGAATGCTCAAAGAGACACCGGGGAAAAGGAAAAGCCTTTCCTTTTCCCCGGTGCCTCTTTAGCCCCAACCCCCCACCCACCGGGAAGAGATTCTTACCTCTTCTCTAGTCGCTGCACAGGAAGCAAATGGCTTCCTGTGCGGCGAGGATCCCATAATGAAGTCAGCGCGCGATCGCGGGGGGTGGGAGGGAAGCACACAGAGGGAGCGAGAGCGCTCCCTCTGGGCTGTGTGCCGAGGACGTAGTGGTTACGTCCTCGGCACAGCAGCACTGTGCCGCGGGACGTAACCACTACGTCCGCGGCACAGAAGGGGTTAAAGCATGGTAAATTGATGTATCCACAATTGGCATATTTAATTTACTTATAGGTCCCTAGTAAAGTGCACTACATGTGCCAAGGGCCTGTAAATTAAATGCTACTAGTGAGCCTGCAGCACTGATTGTGCCATCCACTTCAGAAGCCCTTTAACCATGACTCAAGCCTGCCATTGCAGAGCTTGTGTGTGCAATTTTGAACTGCTATGTCAAACTGGCAAAATAACCCTCTTGTCAGGCCCAAACCTTCCATTTTAATACAGCCCAAGGGCAGAGTGCAGTGTATTCAAAAAGTAGCACATGTACTTTTAAGTTTTATATGTCCTAGAAGTGAAAAACATGCACATTCGTTTTTCACTACTGCAAGGCCTACCTCTCACATAAGATGCTGTATTAGCTTTTATAAGTGTAATTTCCAATTGGTAATAGATTGAACCCCAAGTTTGATGTCTCTGTAATTACATTTAAAATCACAGCTGAACGCGAAGGAATGGATTGGCGCTCTAGAGAACTCTAAACCAGCCCTCAATGGAAATATGGCTGACTCTCTAGAAGCATTCAATAAGTGGATCACCAACAGCCTGGATGTTACACTTCCATGTACATCAAGGCGAGCCAGTAATTGGGAAAAAAGGGCCCCCTGGTTCTCCACTCATCTTCAATCACTAAAAAGAGATTGCAGATGCCTAAAAAGAAAATGGAGGAAATCTTATGACATTCTACTAAAAAAAGAATATAGGGCAGCCATTAGATGGTTTCATGTGGAAATTAAAGCAGCGCAAAGTGATTACTATGTGACTAAGATAGAACAGACAGCCAATTCCCCTAAAGAAATCTGTATACTAAAAGAAATTGTATGCCCTCATTCTCAAACCAAAGACATAGAATCCTCCTTCAAACACAGTAATGAGCTAGGCTCATTAAAAAAAAAAAATCTCAGATATTTACTCAGCTTTCCCGACACAGTCACATAGCTCCCAGTGGACACTGTATCAGGGACACAGTTAGCCTAGCAAGGATTCCTCTCTCTCTGTAGAAACAACATTAACATTATTGTGTACGCTTAAATCTGGATCCCCTTTAGATCCCGCACCTCCATCAATCTTAGTCCAAAGAGCGCCAACAATAGTCCCCATCTTGACCGATCTGTTGAATCTGTCATTGGTCAGAAGCTCCCTTCCATCACAGTGGAAGCATGCAATCATAAAGCCATTGCTCAAGAAACCCAACCTGAATCCATCCGTACTAAACAACCATAGACCTATTTCAATGTTGTCAAGTTTTGTTAGGATTCTTGAAAAACATGTCAATACTTATCTCTCCACTTTTTGGGAAGATAACCAGATTCTTCATTCTTCCCAGATGGGTTTCAGTCCCTTTCATAGCACAGAGCCTGCCTTGATAGGAGTTACGGAAGAGATCAGGAAGCGATTAGACCAGGGAATGGTCTCTGCAATCATGCTCCTTGAGCTCAGTGCGGCCTTTGACACCGTAGACCAAAGTATTCTACTCCGCAGAATGAGGGAAATTGGAGTTACGGGACATGCCCTAAAGTGGTTCACAGAGTTCTTAAATGCAAGATCATTCCAGGTTCTCGACAGCTCTTTCCACTCAAGTAGTTTTAAGAGCCACTGGGAGTACCACAGGGCTCATCCTTAAGCCCTATGCTATTTAACATTTATATGCTACCATTGGCAAGGATATCGGATCCATACCGCCTCTCATTGATATCTTACGTAGATGACACTTAGCTGGTAGTTTCATTCTCCACCTTGCACAACTCTTTTGATTCTCGGCTTGCACCATGCCTACGGGCAATCTCCAGTTGGATGGCGGAGTGTAAATTTAAGCTGAATGGAGACAAAACATAGGTCATGATCATGGGTCACCATTCACATCCACATCAAGTGACACCCACCTTGCACTTGTTAGGAGATCTTCCATTGCCCAAGAGTCACATTAAGAGCCTGTGTGTATGGGTAGCTCCATGGCTTACCATGGACCATCAGGCAAAGAAAATATCTTCACCTGTTTTGGTATATTTAGACTTCTTAGGAAAGTGTTTAAAGTTCTCCCATTTATTGCAAAGAGACTCATTGTACAGGCATTAATCATTTCATGCCTGGACTATAGGAACGCCATGTTTTTAGGCTCCCCAAATTATGTTAAAAAGAAATTGCAGGTGGTTCAGAATATTGCTGCTCGCCTTCTTTTCAACGTGCCCAGACAATCGGCCAAAAATGCCCTTTTAGCCCTACACTGGCTTCCATTGGATCAATGATTAATGATCAAGGCACTTTGTTGTATTCATAGAGCTCTCCATGCCAAGGGCCTTTCCGTTCCTGCGTACCTTAGCTACTTTTTATAAGCCAATCAGACTTCTTAGGTCATTCAGCAGCAGCATTAGCAGTGATTCCACCAATAAAAAAAGCTAAATGGGATGGAAGATCAATGGCCTATCTTGGTGCTAAATTTTGGAACTCTCTGCCAATTTCTCTTCGGCAAACTAGCCACAAATTATCTTTTCATCAGCTATTAAAAACATGGCTCTACTAATACCTGTCCCCTGCTTAGTTGTTGGAGATTTCTGTATAGCGCTGGGAGGCCTTAGGGTAGCTATGCGCTCTATAGATTTCCATAGCATAACATGGTGAAGTCAGATTTTAAATTGTAATTCTGAAAATGCCTCTTTTAGAAATGTTGCATTTTCTTGCTTTAGCCATCCAGTGCTTTCTGCCTTTCTCTGAATCCACATCTGGTTGAGTGATAGCTGGGCTTGTGTGCATTCCCTCCAGACAGCCACACACAAAGGGAGCTTAGGTGTGACTGATGGGCCATCCACAGCCAGATGGCCCATCCTGGTCAGGATGCGATGGTTGACCTGGCACTTACTTCTGAATGGTCTGTTCCCTGATCCCACACACAGGGCTGCATAACCCTCTGTAGTGAGTCTGAAGCCACGGTAGAAAGGGCAGAGCCTCTGTGCGCTTCAAAGGCCTCTTTTTGAAGTCTCTGCACTTCAAAGCCAACACCAGCGACTGGACCTCAGACACCACCAAGTCAGTACACTTATGGACCCGGTGATACTCTGCCAGGGAGGAGGATTGCTGTTCTGCTAAAAAGCCTGTCACTCTTCTGGATTCTGCTGGACTCCCGCTCTGGTGTGCTAACCTGCTGCTCTCCTTGCATGGTGGTGAGAAGGACTGGACCTGAATCTTTCCAATCCAGAACCAAAGTAGCTCCAAGGGTTTTCTGGCTTCCCTCCTGCTCTTCCGAAGTCTCAGGGACACAAAAGACTTCCAACTCATCATCAACAGCACCTGAACTTTGCTTGCTGCAAGTCTTGCCCTGCCAAGTGGTGCCAATTCAGTCCTGGGCCCTTAGAAGTGGTCATGAAGTGCTGCAACTGCCAGAACCTGCGCATCAACGCCATTGCGCCAATCGGAATTGGTGCACCTTCATCGATGCCAATGCATTGCCACTGCTGCAAGGACTGAGGAAATTTTATCGCCTTCGACGCCGAGCATCACTGCTGCTGCGAGGATTGGGAGCACTGCGCTGCTGACTTTGCTCAGATCCTACAGATCGCAGATATCTTTGGGATCGACGCCTTTGCATTACCTCCCTGGCTCCTCTCATCTTGTTCGCAACATCAACGCATCTCCAAACTAAGGTACTGTTTTCAGTGGGGCAAGGCAGGTCCCTGTATCCGACCCTTGCTTCATCGCAGTGGGACTTACTTTTTAAATTTGACCCGATCTAGAGTGACCAGAGAGCCTTTCTTGGTGCTTTATGCTTCTAAGCACTACAACTAAGTTTATACTTTAAAAATTCACATTTCAATTTGTACTCTTTGGATTTTTGTTGTTTTGGTCTTGTTTTGTTCATTAAATCAAGATCTAGTTTTCTAAGCTGGTGTGGTATCTTTTGTGGTGTTTTTGCTGTTTTACTGTATGAAGTGTTGTGCAAATACTTTACATATTGCCTCTTTAGTTAAGCCTGCCTGCTCTGTGCCAAACTTCCATAGGGTGAGCACAGATTAAATTATGATGTGTATCTGACTTACCTTGACTAGGACTGTGGCTCCTGCTTTGACAGGGTGCATACCTCTGCCAACCAGAAACCCAATTTCTAAAACTCACACACTTAATTTGTGGAATTTCCATCTTCTCCAGTGCTTGCTTGTTTTCGCCTTGCTCCTCACCTTTTTTGGAGTAATTTGAGACTCTCAGTTTGATTCTGGTATCTGGGGTTGTTACGGGAGATGGGAGGCTGTTCTTACGTGCTAAGAAGAATCTACATAAGTCACCAAGAAGATATGCTCTTGCCGGGTTGCAAAGGAAATAAAGTCAAAGATAGAACAGGTTCAGGAATTATTGACAGCTGTAAACAACTGAACTCTCCAAGTTCAACGCTTGAAGACTGAAACTGCTTTCCTAACGTCAATCTACTGCTTTGCAACAAGATTCTCTGGATCCTGCTCTAGCTTGCATGGTAGAATTACATTTTATGGAAGACCATGGAAGCCTAAGACATTTATGGACACTTGTCAGATTCTTTTCACCTTTAAAATCCATATTTATGCTAGCAATAGATTGAAAGGGGGTTTAAAGTGAGTAATATGGCTGGAAATGGCCTAGCATAGACCATGTCATTAGTATCTGATGCTAGTCCACTTCTGGACAATGTTCCTGTTTGACTGTCAAGATCTACCTAAGAGATTTCTGCCCAAGAGGTGTTTTTAGAAATTAACCAAGGGTCCTGGCATTTGCATGCTTACCTGTGTAGCCTCAAGGACTTGGCTAGAGAGGATTATTGGCCTGACCAGCCCTATTCACTTTAATTTATAAAGGCCTAAAGAATGACTTGAAGAATTAACTCATTAGGGTTGCTAGGCCAATGTCTCTGCAAGATTCAATCCAGCCAACTATCCAAATGTATAGTCCCCTTCAAGAAAGACATATTGAATTTCGAAAACATCTTAACCCAAACCCTGGAACGGTCTACATTTAAGATACCTTTTAAGGCTTCAGATCCTGAAGATAAACCTGTGCAAGTGTGTTATACTAAGGGTCCTTTAACTGAGCAAGAAAGGAAAAGACGATGTAAGCAAAGACTCTGTACTGTGGCCAAAAGTTTTTCTTCTAATCTCTTGTCCTGTACGGCCTGCTAGACTACAGAGTCTAAAAACTAGAAGGCTCACCCCTAGGGCAGGGAATAGAGATTGCAGCAACTCTAATACCCTTGCTTCCTACTCTGAACTCCACCACATTTATCCTACTGCAAGGGGAACTTCAGTTTTAGTTCAACATTTCTTAGCTTCTGTTCTTGTGGAATGTGGAGCTTCTAATGTCTTTATAGATATCCAATGAGCTTCTAATGATCAGATTCCAGTCCAAAAGAGAAAAGGTCAATTTTTTGTAGAAGATGTTGATGGAACTTTATTGGCTTCTGGCCTGGTCACTGAAGAAACTCTTGTTATGTCTCTCTGAATCCCTGCCCATTCTGAGAAACTCTCCTTTGATTTAATTTCACATCCTTGTTATCCTATTATTTTAGGGATCAACTGGCTAGCTCAGCACAATCCATATATAAATGTATTGCAAAGACTTTGTTCTTGGGCTCAGAGTTTTGTATCTCCCTTTGTACTCCTGATCTTCTTACTATTAAAGGGAGTTCTAACATCTTTCATAGGAGTCCCACCCATTCAGTGGCACAGTTATCTGAAATCCCAAAAACGTATCATGAATACTTTGCTAATTTCCAAACGTCGACCACTAAGATGTTACCTCCCCATTAGCCTTTTGATTGCGCTATGGAAATCCTTTTTCTGGTTGTAGTTCCCTATGGGTGAAGAATTTTCTTTATCACCCTTGAAAGACAAGCTCTCACTGAACATATTGAAACAAATATAGAGAATGGTCCTATTATTCCATCTAAATCTCCAACTGAAACATTTTGTTTTGTGCCAAAGAAGCTCTTCAGACCTCCGCCCAGTATTGACTATAGGGATTTAAACCTGGTATCCATCATGGCAGTTATGCTTAACCTCTCATTTCGGATAGACTAAGGGCTGTTAAGGGGGCTAAAATCTTTAAAAAATCGGATCTGAGAGGAGTGTATCACTTGATCTGGATCAGATCAAATGGTGAGTGGAAGACAGAATTTAGAGCACCTTTTGGACATTATGAATACCACGTATCCCATTTGGCCTTTGCAATACTACTATCTTCATACTCTTTCTGAATGCAATCTTTTCTTATTTAATCTTCCACAACATGTCTGTATACCTGCATGACACACTTGTATTTTCTAACGATCCAACAGATTATACACTTCACATTCAACAGGTTATACAGCATCTGAGGGAGAATAAATTGCTGGCCAAACCAGGAAAGTGCCTGAGTGGTAAGGGTTAGGTTGATTATTTAGGCTATGTTCTTTCTTCTGAAAGAATAGCCATGGACTTTAGAAAGGTACAAGTCACCTTGTATTGGCATATTCCTTCTTCAGTAAAGGAAACACAAAGGGGCATATTTAAGAGCCCCTAACGCCACTTTGTGCCACATTAGCGTCATGTTTTTACACTAATGTGGCCCAATGAGGCCAAAATCCACATGCCATATTTACATAGTGGCGCAATGCCTGTATTGCGCCACTTTGTAACCCTTTGGGCTACATTATGCCTGTGCCAGGCATAATGTATGCTAATGGGTGTTCCCCCGTTAGGTGGGCCGAAAAATGGTGCAAAGAAATCTAAGAAATTGCGTTATGTAATTTTTTACGGCACTTTTAATGTCTGGTCAGAGCATGCATTATAAGGAGGCACACCATTTATTACAATGAGCCTCAATGGGTTTGCAGGATTAGCGTCAACATTTTTAACACTAATCCTGCAAAGCTGTGGACTATCATAAAATATGATGATGCTAATCTCCCAACTACTGCCATGGAGGGCTGTATTTTAAATACTGCGCACACATGGTGGCGTTAGGGGGCGGCGCTAGGGGGCACAGCAGCAACACTTTTCTTAAATATGCCCCAAAGCCTTTTAGGCCTGACAAAATACTTTTGAAAATGCATTGAGAATTTCTACATACTAGTTTCTGCAGTCACTGACCTTCTCATTAAGAACAAGTCCATTCAATGGAATTGTGATGTCACAGGAGACTTTGGAAGACTGAAGAAAAAGTTCATTTGAGCCCCTAATTTGCAATGACCTGATGCCTCCAAACCTTTCATCATTGAGACGAATGGGAGCATTTTGACTTAAGTTGATGCAGATCCTGGAAACCTAAAAGGTAAATCTGCATGACCTGGAAAAACATTTTTCTTGATTTCATTTAGAGAAAGGACTAAGTTTTGGCCAAAACAAACTTTTCATCTCTTCAACCGAGTCACAAAGAGTTATAAGTCAACTATGCTATGAATCATTGATCTTTGCACATAGGGATTAAGAGGGTCACTGTGGATTTGATTTGAAGAAAATTCAAGAGGCCATGTCTCCTCCTGGATGTTACTAAATTTGTCAAGTCTTGTGAGGTATTTGCCCAAAATAAATCTGAAACACAAAGGAAAGCTGGATTTTTTTGATTACACCTGAAATTCCTTGCAATCCTTCAGAAATTATATCTAATAAATTCACAGTGGATTTACCTTTGTCTGAAAAGTGCACTAGTATATTGGCTACAGTAGATTTAGATACTAAAACTGTCTCACTTTTCAGCCCTTCCAAAATTGCCAACTGCTTCAGGAATGGCAGAAATGTTGTACTCGGACATATTCACACTTTGGGGCATATCTATAAGCCCCTAGCGCCACCTTGCGATCCATATGCAGCATTTATTTATACATAAATGTGGTGTTAAGGTAGCATTTCCCACGTGCCATATTTATAAAGTGGTGCAAAGCCTGCGCCACACATAATGTATGCAAGGGGGGGATGGTGGGGGGGCTGAAAAAATTGCCAAGAAAATCTATTAGATTTCCTTGTGCCATTTTTTTCGGCACTTTTAATGCCTGCTCACAGCAGGTGTTAAAAGAGGGCATACCTTTATTTACAATGGCCCCCTATGTACTCTGCAGGAATAGCGCCAACATTTTGGCACTACTCCTGCAGAGTACATCAATGGTGTCACATAAAATGACGCAATTGCCCCATACCCAGCGCCATGATGCGCAGTATTTTAAATACGGTGCACACATGGTGGTGGTACGGGGGCGCAAGGAAAGTTGGGTGCAGCGCCACTTTCCATAAATCTATGTGTTAGCCTTGAAAATGATCTTTCATCAAGGGCCTCAATGTGTCTTCAAGTTCTGAAACTCTTCAAGCCATAAACTTGCTATTCAGACAGCTCTAACTTCTGGGTGTAACCCTCAAGGGAATGGGCTTACTGAGAGATTAAATCGAACTCTTGAAGAATTTATACTGTGATACATTTTTGTAGCTCAAGACTACTAGGAGACTCTGTTACCTGCAACCTAATTTGCTTCAATTACCCTATTCATACCTCCACTGGCTTCTCTAATTTTTTTGCTATAACTGGATTCCATCTGCAAACGTTTCCAGATTGCCTGGAAAACAATTACACAGTACCTGCAGTTCAAAATTTATTAGAAAAGTTAAAAAGGTCAGAGAAAAGCAACTTTAGAATCTACATACCTCTAAGTTAAGACAAAGGTTACAGGTGAATCAGCAACAACTGGTGATTACTGTAAACGCGAACAGCTCCTTCTTACAAGGTGGAAGACAAGGTTTGGATGTCTTGTACCAATTTGCCTTACTCAATATGTAGGCTAAACTGCATCCTAGGTATTTTGCTCAATTTGAAATTTCCAAGATCACTGTAGGACTCAAGCTTCCCCTTTCCTGGAAGACTCATCCTTCCTTTTGTATTTCCCATCTAAAACCCTATCTACATAGAGGATGTCAGGTAAAAAAGAGACGAGTTCCCATACTCCTTGATGGACAACCACAGTATGGGGTCCAAGGAATTTGTTACCCTATGTTCTTTAGAGAGAAGCTTCCATATTTAATGGAAAGGCTTTGATCCTTGATATCATTCCTGAGAGCCATGTGAAAAGGCGCATGCCTCTAATTTAGATAAAAATCTATTTGAAGTTTCTCTTTAAACTAGGATCTCCTAAGAGGAAGCAGAGTGTAACGGTTTTCCCCTTGCCCTTTCTCAGCCTCTGGGCACAGACCCTGTGGTTCTGCTCCCCTTCGGGGGTCACTTGCGCCCTGGCGCACCTTGTTTTCAAGATGTAACAGCATCCCTGGGGGCCATCTTTGTTTCTTGCTTGAGTTGTCTCGCTCGAGCCCATGAAAGACATTCTGGGGCAATCTTTCTTAAACCATGGTTTTCTCTTTGAATGCAATATTAAGCCAAATTAGACACATAGGCGGTCATTCTGACCGCGGCGGTCGCCGCCCGCCAAGCGGTTCCCGCCGAAAGACCGCTCCGCGGTCAAAAGACCGCGCCGGCCATTCCGGCTTTCCCGCTGGGCCGGCGGGCGACCGGCAGAAGACCGCCGGCCGGCCCAGGGGGAAAGCCCCTTCAACAATGAAGCCGGCTCGGAATGGAGCCGGCGGAGTTGCAGGGGTGCGACGGGTGCAGTGGCACCCGTCGCGATTTTCACTGTCTGCAAAGCAGACAGTGAAAATCTTTGTGGGGCCCCCAGGGGCCCCACAGCACCCGTTCCCGCCATCCTGGTTCTGGCGGTGGACACCGCCAGAAACAGGCTGGGGGGAAGGCGGTCGGAATCCCCATGGCGGTGCTGCAAGCAGCGCCGCCATGGCGGATTCCCTGGGCCAGCGGGAAACCGGCGGGAAACCGCCAGCTCCCCTTTTCTGACCGCGGCGGTAGAATCGCCAAGGAAGCACCGCCAGCCTGTTGGCGGTGCTTCCGCCGCCCTACGCCATGGCGGTCATGGACCGCCAGGGTCAGAATGACCCCCATTGTGTTATATAATCGGATAATAAGAATATATTTGGTATTTATATTGTAAACAGATTTTATTTTGCAAATCCTATTTCCCAATCCAATGTGGCCATATCACTTTTTGAACTGTCACTTCCTGTTCTCCACCATTTAAGGGAGAGTCCAATAAAGTCCATATACGTGTCAGGAGCTCCGACTTCTAATATTCGTCTTCCTCAGAGCTGACACAATGCTCAATTGAGACCCCCCCTCTCCGCACCACCAGTGCTGTGAAATTTTACTACAGGGGACCCATGTGTCCAGGTGAGAAGGGTTTTGGGGAAGGGTTCTGCGGGTAAGGAGATGGGCAAGACAAAGAACATATAGTTTCTCACTGTTTCACCTAAACACTCCCTATTTCCACTAATCAAATCTATCCCCCGCCCTACCTTAAGGGGCCCAACGATCGCGATCCTCTTCTCCTCTCCTGGGCATAGAATGGATGATTGACTGCAAAGATCTTGGATTTCTAGTTCGCTTAGGGTCTTTTCACTCCAATGACCATAAATTCAGATTAAACATTCAAAGATGTTTTCGTGTGCAATATGCAATCAAACATTTACTCTCTCATTAATACTGGACTTGATACATCAACATGATAACATACCCTTTGTTAATCGTTGACCATTGATCTCTTATTCCTTAATGTCCAAAAGTCAAGGAATCCTTAGAGATTCTTTTGTAATATTAGTCTCGAGATTACTTGAGAGTTCAAATTCAACCTTTTTGTTAACTGCACAAAAACGATTCTTTATCCCAATGGTCTATCCTCTTAAATAATTCAGTGTTTATGCAAATGGTTTTAGAGCACCACACCCTACTTAAAGGTGGGGGCTGCCTGCCCTCATGGTGATATTTCTATTAACTTTCTTCATGAGGAAAAGAGTTGCTGATAAAATGGGAATGAGCAGTCCTTGGATCAGCTACTCAGGAAGTTCTCGAAGAATCGAACATTCACTCTGGAAGCACTCTAGACAGAGTGTGTGTTCTTGGGTATGTACAGAATTCATACTAAGCCACACCCAAGAAACCTGCCTCCGAAGGGTTCTGGGTACTGAAGTCTGGATGATAGGTGACTGTATTTGTTCTCCAATAATGGCAACACTGTCTAATGCGTTAAGCTCGTCCCCTGTGGATGGGAACACAAGCAACCTCAGACTAGTTTCGATCTTGTTGGGCCCCTTATTTCAGATGCAACTTGAGACCCTACGGTACTTTGAGCAAGTTACTCAAATCTGGGCTTACTCACACCACACAGGCAGCACAAAAGTGATAGATGGAAATGCTTAAATTGACCTAACCACTATTCAGTACTCTTAATGCATGCAGTACAGTTGTTTGGTTCTTTACAGAGCCCCCTGGTCTTCAGATATGCTTCAGTGCTCACTATTCTCAAGTTGTTTTTTTTAGGTCAGATGGGCCTCGGTCCTGCTTGCATCCTCAAACCCAGCTCTCAGTAAAAAATGACTGGCCATGGAGGGCTCAATTTCCATAGCTTGCCCGACTACATTTGGGTGGAATCATTCCTTTTTTCTGACAGTTTTCTTGTGGGCAGTCAGAGTTCCAATCTTGTGCAAGAGGTCTACACTGTTACCACATCAGCCTCCTCTTAATCTGTGTGTTATGATGTAGTTTTGTGATGAATGATTCCCCCTTGACAGCCTTTTGAGCTCTGTAACTAACCATCTGTATGTCACAAGGCTACCTCTGACTTACGTAGGCCCTAAAGTTTCATGGTACAGCTCTGTGTCCGATATGTGTGTTTACTGTTGCATGATCTGTTGTCTGATTGAGTAACTTCTCATTTTACAAGAAGCCCTTATGCAATTGAGGCACTCTGTAAATGAAGCATGTAGTACTATGAGTAGGAGTTACCCCATACATGTGCCCCATATCTCCTTCAGTTAATCTTGAGTTGTATGTCCTAAATCCTGTGTGTTGCTCTCCACTTGAGCTTGCCGTGCTCCTTATATATTCTTGTTAGCTTGTCAGCAAGAAATCCAGGAAACGGTCATGATCATATCATGAGGTATGGCTTGGTGCCCAAAATGTATTTTTATGATGGGTGTTTTACTGGCTCTAAAACAATAATTTAATTCCTATTGCAACAGAAGAAACAAACGAGGCAGATTTTCCCAGGAAAGCCAAGATACAGCTCTGCAGTTCTTTTAAAAGGGACAAAATTGGGAAAGAATTGCTGGCAGTGCACCACCTTCAGGTGATGCTACACTTCCCTTGAAGATCTCAGCAGCTGCCAAGAGAAGTACAGTCAAGGGCCAGATGAGAAGGCTGCAGGCAAGAAGTGCACATTGTCATTTCCTGGGTTCCAGATTGTCAATTTGTTGCAGTCAATGAAACAGAAATATGACTCCGCGGATAGCATAAACTATTGTTCATATCAAGAAATAAAGCCTGGGCACTGAGAAGCTTGGCTTGGGGTGGTGTGGAGCTCACCATTTGTGGCGCATATGCCAATGGAAAGAATTCTGAGACAGAGGCATCACGTGTCCATGGCATGAGACATCCATAAATCTAGTACCCTTGTTTTCAGCAGATGAGCAGCATGACCATTCAAGCTATGAATGTGTGAGTCCTTGAACTGCTGGAACAATGTGTGTCTCTGTCTCTGAATAGTTAGATTAGGCTTTCTCTTGTCAACGCAGATCCTGTTTTGTCCCTCTGTCCCTGAATGTGTTTTGTTAGCTGAAACAATGGTTTTTGACTGACAGAGTGGATCCTTCTGACACTGATTCAAAAATGTCCTTTTGAAGTAGATGCTATCTTTCCACCTCCGCCTTTTGGTTTATGTTGTAGCAAATCCCACGGAAGTGTTTTACCCCTGATTTGACTATCTTTTCAATGTGCAGACTTGTTTGTCTGTTACTCAGTTACCCAGGACTTCATCAGGCTGGGGAAAAGCTTATCTATGTTCTGTTCCATGGTTTGGGGAAAATTATCTATGTTCTGATCCATGGTTTGGGAATACAGCTCTGTGCTCTGTTCCATGAGCGCTTCAGACTCAGAGGCGAGATGACCCAGCACTTCGAGAAGACCCATCATGATTTCAGGTCGAAGTGCAGCAAATGCCCTCTGTGCAGTTGCAAATATTTTTACACTGGTAAACTGGAATTCATTGTGCTCAGGAATCATGGTGAATTCGTTTTCAGTCTTGACATTAGCTACCGCCCCTTTATGTTTGCTGTGTGTGGTGTCCGTGCCGTAGCAGGAGTGTGTTCCAGCTTCTTCAGTTTTTGTAGCAACTTCTATTAAACAAACACAATTAGCAACCTGCAATGATCTGGGGCTTCAGCACTTCTAAACGGTTGTGTTTATGAAACCTGCAGTCTTTCGTGCATGCTTTCGACCTTGTGATGAAGGAATTATTCGGATTGTGGAACAACCTGTAATGGAATTTGCTGCCTTTATAACCAACATCCTTTAGGGGCATGCAGTATCAGAGGACCCTATAACAATGGGTTATGACACTTTTAAATCCGCACATTTCCTGCTTCAACAAATTTTCAAATCCTCACATTTCCTACTTCAGCAATTTAAGATAATGAAGGGGACATATCACCCCCCAGAGAAATTGTTCAAATGGAAATAAGTATTGTGAAGGTTCTCGCTGCCCCGAATGTAATATGGACGATGCCGATGACCTTCGTATGTTCCTATAGTTTTGGTGTTTATTAGAGTTTTGGACCGAAATAACAAGTGCTGTTTCTGATTTGTTGAATTTAGATCTCGCTCGAACTGCTAAAAAGATCATATTTGCCTTTGATAATGAAGTGCTGAAAACTCATACCCTATTTGTGTTTAACGTGGTTATCGCAGTGAGACTATGCATTGCTCTTAAATGGCTTAGCCCCTCTGCTGCAAATATTGAGAAAGGGTGGAATTTATTGTGAAATACATATGAAATAGAAGCTGATTTGCCATCTGGGAAAGGCAAACAGGGAAAGAGAGCTTTTGCAAAGAGAAGGGGGTAAAAGAATACTGATTACACTGGATTCCCTCTCGGCTGGTGGTGTATGTACAAGGTTGTTCCATGCAGCTACACATCTGTATTCTTACGGACGTCCCTATGTGTGTATGCTTTCTGTTTCAAATGTCCAACTGATCTAAGGAGGGGTCCCACTTGTTATATTATTTATTTATAGGCATCTGATTGCCGTAGGAAGTGCATAGATGTGCATCATTCAATGAGCATACAATGTTGCAAAATTTTATAAGAAAAATTTCTAAGACGTTAGTCAGGCTTGAAGCTTGTGGTAGTATTTTTATTCCAGCATGTCGTAAGGTATATGGGTAACAAGTAACATAAAGAGTGCTCAGCCAACACGTGTTTCGCCCTCTATGGTGTGTCCACCAGGGCTTTCTCAAGGCATAGTAATGTAATTCAAAGTCAGCTTATTAAAATATTCAGTGTACTTTGTATGGCAATAAACGGTCTGCATAAAATAAGAAAATGTAAGAACGCTTTATGTGTTTATCTAACTCAGAAACTTCAAGAGTAAAAGATATAATGCTCACATATAATCTATGAATAAGGGATGATATTGTTTTACCGGAGTGGCTTATTTAATAACTGGGTAATTACATGCAATCCAACTCCGATACCTAAGAGGAATCTGTGATACACTAGGCATATATTACATGTGAGCCAAAGATGGTAGAATCTTATGACGTAAAACGGTATTGGGCTACGAAGTTCGATGGTCATTACGGGGGCAATTATAACTTACCCGTATTGTAGCTTCTAATAGCACTCAGGAAGTTCAATCTGTCACATCCTTGGCCGCCGCCATATTGAGGATCGCGTGGATTGATATTAGACCTTCTTTTATGTTATTGGCTCCGCGCCGGGAGTCCTTCGTTTGTGTGGGTCATTCACGACCAAAAGAAAAAGTGAGTGCCATTTTGGATAGGCAGGCAACTAGTCTGCCTAGTCTGCCTGTTTTAAAATATGAATGTAAGAAAAACGAACCAAAAGGAATATTAATTTATATTACACACAGTAATATTCGAGATTTAACTCACAATGTTATGAACTGATTAAAAGAAAAATTATAATAAAAATAAATAAATAACTGATACTGTTATGAAATAACAGTGTATGGACTTCATTCTGAAGGTAAATCAAACGTATTGGGGCCTCAAAGTTTAAAGATAAGATATCCATGTCAGTGAATCCGCAGGGCTTCGCCTGGTAAAGTGTAAATTGATTGGTGAGAGCTGTACTCTTTTTAAATAATCTGGAAACAAACCTATATATTTTAGTCATTTGTCCTAATGTTTCCATGCTTAAAAGTAGGAATACTGCGAACAATGTGCAAGACACAAAGTCAGGTACTTGAGATATATATGAGGATCTGAGGATAGTTCAAAAGCGTAATACCTTAAGGACAAAAACAAGTCTCAAGCTTCTCTAAAAGGTAGCCTACCTGCATGTGTGTGGTGGTGTGGGAAATAGATTGAAAGTTACATGTAAAGGTAACAATGCACTAGGCAAGAAAAATGAATACTATGCAATTGCTCAAGAAATAAATTTCATATATTGGGACAAAAATGAAAATTAAAAAATACATGACAACAGTACAATCATTTTTTGTCTATTAGAGGAGCCAGTAATGCCATTCTGAATCTTTATTGGGGCCTTGTCGTACTGGGTCATAGCGGATAATCAGGCGACTTTCTTCTTGGCGCAGTCGCAATTCTGAATTTCCTCCTCTTGGATGTAATTTGAGTCATAGGAGGCCAAGGTACGTTCCTTGGAATAAAATTCTGTGAAATGATCTGCCAGAGGGACCTTGAGATCGTATTTATGGATGTTCCGATAATGTTATTGAATCCTTGTTTTCAGAGCTCGAGTGGTACTGCCTATATATGCTTTATTGCAGGGACACTTGATGAGGTAAACAACATTAGTGCTTTCTCAATTGATGAAGTCATTTATAATGTGGAGATTATCATTAATTGTGATGGATTTGGATTTGGATAATCCTAATTTCCAGATAGAGCATTTGGTGCAAGTAAAAAAGCCTGTGGGTCTTGATAATAGTCTATTTTGGGGAGGTCTTTCTTGAAAAAATGATGGGCAAAGTTTGTCCCTGAGATTTGGAACTCTTCTAAAGCCCTTTGGGGATATTTCGAAATGCATTTGTTAATGGAGGGGTTGTTTTGTAGGAGGTACCAATGTTTTCGCAAACGTTTCCGAATCAAATGGTGGCCATTTTGATACTCAGTTATGAAGCGAATTACTGTGTTCTTTTTGGTTTGTATAGCAACATACTACGGTCCGCCCTACCAACATTATCTTTTATCTTTTTCAAGGCTTGTTGGTTGTAACCTCTGGCTGATAGCTTCTCGGTCATTTGTGTGGAAACTATTTCATAGTCTGCTAGACTGGTTCAAATCAATTTGGCTCTCCTAAATTCCCCTGCTGGGATATTACGAATAGTACTTGAAGGGTGACAGCTGGAGGCATGGAGAGTAGAGTTTGCAGCTGTGTTTTTCCTAAAGAAACAAGTATGTAACTTGTCATTTTCAATGAAGATTACAAGGCCTAAGTATTCCACTGCTGTATTTGAGATCTAGTATGTGATGTCAATGTTCCATCTATTAGGTGTGAGTGATTTTAGGAACATGTTTAAGAGATTTTTCTGTCCTTGGCAGATCAACAGAATGTCATCTATATAACGACCCCAGAAAATTATGTGTTGGGAGAGGTGTTCAGTGTTCTCGTTCCAGAGCCAGTCTCTTTCAATGGCACCCATCAGAATACAAGTGTACGGCGGTGCGAATTTGGCTCCGATCGCCGTCACCTGAAGTTGAAGATAGAATTGACCATTAAACAGAAAGAAGTTGTTTTCTAGACAGAATCTGAGCATTTCCAAAACCATCTGATTTCTCTCTGTGTATTGGGCAGATTTAGTGGATAGGCTTTTTCTAACTGCTTCAATGCCATTACTATGTTTGATAGATGTGTATAGACTGACCACATCAATGGTGGCTAGGAGATAGTCCGCTTGCCAATCTATATTCTGAAGTTTTTGTAAGATATCTTTAGTGTGTCTTATGAAAGAGGGTAGGTTTCTCATGAAGGGTTGTAATTCCTGATCAATTAGAATTCCTAAATTAGAACAGACTGAGTTGATTCCAGAGATAATAGGTCTGCCTTTGGGAGGATGAACTCCTTTGTGTACTTTAGGAAGTAAGTATAGTGTGGGAGTAGTAGGATGAGACAAGTACAGGGCAGCTTTTTTTTTTAATGAGATTAATTGACGAGTGTGCCAGTGTTCTAACATATTGGATAATTTATTTTGAATTTCAAAATGTTTCAAATGTCGTAGCCTTCTCGTAGTTTGTATCATGTAAGAATACACACTCTTCTGCCCAGTACAAAAAGAAGTATTAGAGGAGCCTCTCTTTCAATTTTTAGTACATTTCACCAGTGGCATTTAAAAAACACACACACACACTTACCTTCAGCCTCAGAGGTCCCAGGAGGGTTGGGACTGCTGCCTTCCCTCACCGGCTAACCTCAGGTCAGCCAGTGAGGGAAGGCAGCAGTCCCAACTTCCTCACAGAGTGGGATGGAGTCAGTGAGACTGCTGACCCCACGCCACTCTGTGACGTGGGATTGGGTCAGTGAGACTGCTGACCCCATACCACTCTGTGATGAGGTGTCACTGATTGACACTCACCCTGGGCGCTTCAGGGCTTAAACCTGAACTACCCAGGTTGAAGTCAATGGGTGACGCTTTTTAGAACAATTTGAAAATAAATAAATAAAGATAATATCTCTAGTCCGGCATCACGAAGTCCATCAGGAGCCCTTAGCAAGTTCTTTAATGTCCAAGGTGACCATAACTATATATGGTCTATTATTGTATCCGCTGGCCACGTCTGTATCTAGGGTCAGTCAGATCAAAATGCTGGGGCCCAGCTAGTGACAGGATGCCATTGATAGAGGTAATGATTGTGGTTCTGCTGCTCAATGTTGATATCTATCTGTTGCGATGGAGTGCAGCTCCCCAACTTTCATCTGATGAAGCATACATCTTAGTGCTATAGTGTGATTATACTGTAATATTTACAGGCCATGAAGCTGAGTAAATGAGTCTGACTATCAATTGTGCATAATACCAACTGATTTCCCCCAGTGTACTGCCCTCAGTGAATGCTGCTCTAGATCTAGAATTACAAGACAAGCTGTAGGTGGCTGGCCTGGTTTGTAGTGGGTACCTAAGGTACTTACACCTTATACCAGGTCCAGTTATACCTTATTAGTGAAATGTAGGCAGTGTCTAGAAGCCAGGCTCTCTAGGGGTAGCTGTAGCTGAGCAGCCAAGGCGTATCTATGAGACATGCAAAGCTCATGCAATACCACTGTAGTCATACAGTACTCACACACATGAAAGAAAATACTCAGGGTTACAAAAATAAAGGTACTTTATTTTGGTGACACAAATACCAAAAATACCATTGAGACTATACTCCCTTCGGAGGTAAGTAATACACAAATTATATACACTAGTATGCAGAAATGGGCATAAAAACAGTTAGAAAACAGTGCAAATAGTGAAAGTCACAATAGTTAGAAATGGGCCTAGGAGGAACACAAACCATATAATTGGAATGCGAAAGTCAGTTTCCCACCTAGGCAAGTGTAGTGTGTAGAGGGTCGCTGGGAGTATTAGAAAACACCAAAGGTAAGTAATAGAACCCACCCCAGAGCCCAGGAAAGCAGGAGTAAATCACAGCAACTTTCCTAGAACACACAAGAACACAAGAGAGAAGATTATGCAAGAACCAGAAGAGACTGCAAGACACCAACAGTGGGTTCCTGGACCTGAAGACCTGTGGAAGAAAGGGACCAAGTCCAAGAAGCACAGAAGAGTCCAGGGAGAACAGAAGCACCCCGGCTAACCCGCATGAAGGTGCAAAAGAAGAACCACAGGTGAAGAAGAACAGTCAGTACTGCACCCAGGAAGACGGACTCAGGTTCCTGTTGGTGCAGATGATGTCCTACGCTTGCTGTATGATTGCAGTCTGGTTTGTGCCGCTGGATTCGGCCAACAAGCCTTGGCACTCGCAAAGCTTGCTGTAAGCGGAAAATGGTACTGCCTGTGACCAGGAGGGACCTTGTAGAATCTACCCAGGAGAGGAAGTCAGAGGGGGCTCTCAGTAACTCAGAGAGCCCATAGAAGACCAGGCAGCACACACAGGAGTCCCACAGCCTGGGGACAAAGGAGGTGCAAAAAGAGGCCCGTGAAGCACGACAACAAAGGATCCCACTCCACTGGAGAACCACTCGGGAAGCTGTGCATTGCAGGATAGAGTGCTGGGGGCCGGAGATGCACGGTGCATGAAGAACTTCATGGAAGGTTGCCAACAGGCCTTGGCAACTGCAAAAGACACAGTGCACGGGGATACTGTCTTGAGTGGGAAGGCAAGCTCTTACTTGCACCATAGTTGGACAGTAGGACGTCAGGACCATTGGGACCACTCAGTCCACCTTCGTGATGCAGGATCCATGCAACTTGTCAGGAGAGGGGACCCACGCAGCAGGTCGCCCTTTCAGAGAGGTGCCTGCTGAAGCAGGGGAGTGACTCCTTCACTCCACTGGAGATTCCTTCGTTCTTCTGGTGCAGGCTGAAGACAGGCTATCCTCTGAGGATGCACAACATGGAAACAGTTGTAGTTGCTGGCAGGAGTTGATGATACAATGTTGCAGAAGTCATCTTTGCTTCTTTGATGCAGTTTGTAGAATTCCTGGAGGGTCTAGATTCAGTTTCTTTGGTGAGAAGCTGAAGTAAAGGATGCAGAAGATTCCTGCTGGGGTCTTGCGATCTGAATCTGAAGGACCACCCAAGAAAGAGACCTTAAAAAGCCCTGAAAGGGGGATTGGTCAGCTAAACAGGTAAGCACCTATCCGGGGATGGCTCTGACGTCACCTGCTGGCACTAGCC
The DNA here is from genome assembly GCF_031143425.1 of Pleurodeles waltl. Lineage (NCBI taxonomy): Eukaryota > Metazoa > Chordata > Amphibia > Caudata > Salamandridae > Pleurodeles > Pleurodeles waltl. Next base: position 264,917,779 of record NC_090443.1, on the reverse strand, counting down.
ACTCAGATGCTCCCTGAGTTCCCTGCCAACTTGGAATTCAAGATGGCAAAACCCAGGGACCCTCTGGAGGAGCTCTGAGCACCACCCCTGGGTGGTAATAGACAGGGGAGGGGTCACTCCTCTTTCCTTTGTCCAGTTTAGTGTCAGAGCAGGGACTGGGCATCCCTGAACTGGTGTAGACTGGATTATGCAAGGAGAGCACCAAAAGTGCCCTTCAAAGCATTTCCAGTGGCTGGAGGAGGCTACCCCTCCCAAGGGGACGTCAGGACCATTGGGACCACTCCCAAAAGTACCAAAGTACCATATAATAGGGACTTATAAGGGGGCACCAGTATGCCAATTGTGGGTGAAATACTGGATTATCAGTATGCAACAACTATAATTTAAGGGAGAGAGCATAACTACTGGGGTTCTGATTAGCAGGATCCCAGTAGACACAGTCAAACACACTGACAATCGGGTCAAAAGTGGGGGTAACCAAGCTAGAAAGAGGCTACTTTCCTACACAAGTTCATTCGGTCGAGCCCGCAAGCAGTCTGGCCTGTTATAATCTATCTGTGGGCTTTTAACCACACCCACCGCACGCCCATCACTGTCACTCATTCAGGGGTGTGCATTTTAAAAATCCTTTGTTGTCATTGGTAAATTCTTTATATTAGTCCCTCCTTGGGGCAGTTTTGTTACCCCATCGGGCATCGACCCTGTTGCATGGATAATTGCACGTTTGCCAATACGTCTGACTGCGGGCAAACTTCTTTTTCCTTTTGATCTCTCCTTCACGTTCATGCTCATGGCGGCTGTGGCTTATTGAGTTGGCTTGCTCATGTCAACTATTTCACTTTTAATTTTCAATTTATTTGGCAATGAAAAGTCCAGTTGGGAATTTACAACACTAATAGCTCTGATTCGAACCAACACAAGACCCATTGTATTGCAAATGCTTGTTTTTATTAAAACTTTGGTTTTGATTATGAAAGCTGTGTGATTTGTAAACAGGTGCCAGAGTTTCACACAATGCTTGTGCACACACACACACACACGCACATTCTCATCCCGCACAGTTCAGTCCTCCCTGCCCTTGAATTCTGGATGCTTGCTTCGGAAGGTGCGTGAATCAAAAGTGATGATGCCATTATGTCCTCATTATGCATTGGCAGAGTGGTACCACGGGAGGAAAAAACTTAATATGTTTGTGAGAACTATAAATTAGACACTGACAATGTGCACTGAATAAACTGACCATTTCCAATGCCTAAATTCGGTGACTGAAACTCTGCCAGCAGGTGGTTGGCAATGGGGGGGGGGGGGTTCAACCTAGGTAGGGCGACCAGATTTTGAAAGCGAAAAATGGGGACATTTAGCAAAAAAATAGAAAGGCTAATTCAAAATGATTTAAGGGGCACAAAATGACAGTGCATATCAGTATAGAAACAGACGAGGCACTAGGGGAATAAATAAAAAGTCAGATTTACACCCAGCAGCATTCATGTTATTTAAATACTTCTCTAATAACAGCAGCTAGCTAGTACTGCTTTGTAACACATAAAAAGATACCTTCACTGATTGAAGTCGACCCTCAATGAAAACCGGGATCTGACCCAAATTGCCAAAATCTGCTAGAATAGCTGGTGAAAAACCAGGACTGTCCCAGCAAATCCAGGATGCCTGGTCACCCTAAACCTAGGTTATGACCCCAAAGTTACTCCTCACAAACCACTTAGGTGGAAAAACCTCTGCTCTCTCTGTGGATGAAATAGGAAATTTGGTGGATTGTCTAGTGTCCCTTAGGTGTGGGTAGCAACACAAATGTTTGTGAATGGAATGTCCACCAGCCAAACTCTACATCTCTCTTTAGTTTCCATTTTCTACTTCCACTTCCATCAGGCAAATGACCTCCTTGGATTGTTCACTTACTCTGGCCATGTGTAAGTAATGATGAAGGTAGGTAGTCCAGAATAACAGTGTCAGGCTGTTGGTTTTTGTGAATGGAATGGTGACCACAAGCTGCATGAGTGGTGGGGCAGAGAGGAGTGACAGAATAACACAGTGCTTGAAGCTCAATGGAACACACTTCATGTGGTGTCTCTGAAGATGAATGAGCTGTGCTTCATGAACTTCTTCAGCACTTCGAGTTTTCCACCCCCCATGTCTTTTTGCAGGTTTCCTTCGACAGTGAACACTGTTGTGTTTGTAATTTTAAAATCCTATGTGGAAGGTAAGTTACTATTTTGTACTGACTTTGCTATACCAGATTTTATTACTTCCATCCATATGAGGGACTGCTTTCCCTGTAATGCCCTTCTTTTTCTCTGCTGGGTTTGATGTTATGGTAGCATGTTACCAAGTTTTGTACAGCGTTGTATTGCCATTTATATAGTCTGGAAGCCAGTGCCTGAAATGAAAAAAATAAATATTCTGGAAACAAATAAATCGAGGTGTGGATAGACTCATGAGGGGCAGCATTTTGATGGGTGGAGTCGCCAGAGGGCAGTCAATAAAAGTATATGTATAATTTTTCAAGACTTATCTTCAAAGATATTGAGAAAATTGAAAAATATGATATTAAAAATATATCTTTCTATACTGAGAGATTTGTGTGTGTGCAGAGTTCCGTGTGGGTCCTTATGCAGTAAATCCAGCCGTTACCACCTTTAAAACAAATGACGGGGCATATTTAAGAGCCCTTAGCGCAACCGTAGCATCCCTTTTTGTGAGGCTCTGGTTGTTCTATGCCTTGCGCCATATTTACAAGGTGGCATTAGCCACTTTTTGTGACTTAACGCCGCCTTGTAAATACAGCCCCTTCACACACAGCACCTTGTGTGGAAGAGGCGTCCAATGGGTGTTGCTGTGTGCATGCCTGTTGGCGCGTCAGACCTTATTAAGTAAACTCACAAGGGAGACACGTATAGGCCGATGGACCTTTTGACTGCACTTCGAGTATTTGCCACCATATAACCCATACCAATACAGATCAATAAAAATAACAATCATTGACATTAATAATCAATAGGAGTCAGTAATTTCCACACACCGTGACCTCTCGGCCATGAATGACCACACCTTTATGTAAAAGTTAGAATGCTGCTTTCTCTATATCAATAATGCTAATGTCAAGTAACTTAGCCTCAAAATCAAGTGATAAACATACAAAAACAATACTGGATGACCAAAGCGACGAAAGAATCACAATCTAATCAAAGCCACTAAACATTCTAAGGTTACAGTACAATTAATAGCCCGAATAACTGTGCAAAAGAAATGGCATACATTTAGATTCAGCAAACAAAAGACTTCAACTGTTATTACATGTAGCGAACTTCAGCAGTGAGAACCCTAACTAACATCAGATTAGAATAGCTTGTTTGGACTTCAAGCAAAACAATTTAGTCACACAAATGTGGAAAACATCTAACTATGGCTCTATCAAAATAGTGGTTGGTACCTACAGTAGGGACAAAAGCAAATAGACACAATAATCAGTAATATCGTCTTATATCTTGCCTCAGTATGGTTCAGCGAGGTATGACAGTCTTCGTCAAGTGGACATTAGTTTGGTCAGCAAGACATCAGGATTCAGCATCAAAGTTCAGAATAAGCAAAGTCTTTTCATGCAGCTTGGAAAAGAATAACTAAGCGGTCAGAAAGGAGGTGGAGAATGGCCTCTCTCCTCTCGGTGCAGTCTGCAAAATTAGATTTCCTAAAACTACTTCTCACGTCCTTATTGGTCAAAGAATCGCATGTTTACATTTAGTCCAATGAAAATAAAACCCCAAATCTAAAAGTTTACTACTACACGGTTCACATGTCGATGATTGGCTTCTCTTCTACCATTCTCGTCATTGCTCGTCAGGTATCAATATTGTTGCAGCATATACTCCAGTCAGTGCATCCATTGTCTTCTCCTGGGAAGGTCATTCTTACACATACTACACTTTACAGTGTATCCCTAGCTAGTACAGCATCTTCTAGCAAGCAGTTTCTCATGAGTACTAACTTCAGCTACAAACACGTGGTCAGTACAGTGGAAAATCACAATGTAATTCTCTAAGCAGCCATTTTATGAGTTGCATAAGAAATGCAGTTTGACATAAGGCCTTGCAACTAGGCCCCAAACCTCGCTGATTTAAGGCCTAGGATTAATAAAAGCTAATACATAATGCATAACCCTTAATATGACATATTGCTACATTAATCAATCATAAGCTTAACATCTTACATTAATAAGCTATTAATAAGTACACTTCGTGAACACTGACGGCCACTCTGGTGGGAGCAACTTTCAAATGCGTCCACTATTTTTCTCTAAGTTAATTCATTTTCTGCGCAAATCTAACACTCAGAATACATGAATATTCATTAGTAAAATTCTGAGTTAACATGCCATAGCAACACCCATTGCATTTTGACGCTGTCTCCGATTTACAAGTTTTCATAAACCTGAGGTAACACCAAAACCTAACACCACCCTAAGGCATTTTGCAGCACACATAGAAAGAGCAAATCACCATTTAAGATTGTTTTTGTGCAGGAAGGTGTTCCTTCCTGCACAAAAACAATCTCACCCTCAATGCAGCCATCCTTGCACTTAGATGTGAGGGTGGTGCTTGGCGCACTGCAGCTAATTTAGCACCGGGCATGGGGAAACACAGGGGTGCACCATATTCTAGTAAATACAGCACATCCTTGCGTTTTGAAAAGGATGGTGTGCAACGCTGCCAAAGTTGGTGCAGCACACTGTAATTTTCTATTAAATCTGGCTAGAAGTGTATTACAGAGAGAGGATATGAAGAGATGAGAGGAAGTTTTGATGGGTGGTAGTGAGGGAATCTAAGGAGACTGCCAAGTGGAGGGCACAAAAATATGATTGTTGCACGGGGCATCACCAGTGCTAAAGCAGAGGAAGGGAGGGAGAGAGAGGTAGAATGAGAGGGAGGAAGAGGGAGAGAGAGAGAGAGTGTCACAGTCCTGGTAAAATAGCTTAGTGTGTTAAGCTCTCTCTGCAATCAGCTGCATGTAAGACATACGTTTGGAGCCTTGCAGGTTCTAACTCAATATTTTGATGCTGTTGTGGTAATATGAGGGTGGACATGAAGTTTTAAGTGCCAAGAATATCAGTTTGTATTGTGTATTATGGTATAGGTGAAATTATACACAGAAACAGACACACCAGTCATTCCAATAGAGTACACAACCTATGTATATTACATGTATAGAGAATATAAAAAGTTTAGAACCACTTTCAAAATTCTGCTTTGGGCACTTTTTTAACTTACACTCTTGTTGTTTCTTTGTTTGATGCAGTAACAACGTTCAAGGTTTCAGTTTGCTGGCAGGATGCACTGGAAAGATTAAACAAGCATTTACAATGCAACGGGTCTCGCGTTTGCTCATGTTAGAGCTGATCGTGTTGTAAACTCCTAACCCTACTTTTCACCTATCGGGCAAAAGTGCATTTGTGTACATAACCCGAAAAAGTGAAATTAACTATGTAAAGCGCTCAACTTCTGGCAAGCGAGATCGTGCTCGTAAATTAGAGAAAAAGAAGTCCACGAGCCCGATGGAAAACAGCGAGCCTCGCATGTTTTCTGTACTTGGTTGCTGCGCTCGAGGAGGGCTAGCCACCGGAAAAGGCATGATGTATGCGTGCCTTCGACTAATGAAAGCAAGCAGATTTTATTAGGCAAGCCCACAAACCAATAAAAAACACTGACGTGAAGTTGACAGGGCTCCGAGCCGTTTTCTAAATACTAAAGCGTCTTGCTGCGATACGCATGCGCGAGCGCATGCAACGCAGGCTCGACCCTAAAAAGACAGACTGTCATGCTGTTGCGCAGCACTGCAATGCACACAGTGAATGTGTGCTGTGCATGTGACTTGGTGATAACGCGTGGTGTCGGGTCAATGTGTGCACGATTCTCTGCAGTGTCAGCAACCTGGTTCTGGGTCAATAGCAGCTGCCGGATCCCAAATCTAGCTGGTTCCCACTGAATGCCAGCACTGCTTGCACCGCTGTCAGAGTCTGGCTACATATACGCACTGGTCTCTGGGATTCCATCACTAGTATGGGTGGTGTTAATACGCTGCTTTTTGTATATATCTGATTGCGTATTTGTGTAGTAATGGCTAGTGTTGTTTGTTTGGTGCCTAGAGGGAGGTATTTGCCAGTTCGTGCACTGTCTTTCTCCTCTTCTGACTGGGGGCTGAACTCAGGGTGATTTTGTGTTTGGCATGCATCGCTGAAATTAGCTCACTCCCTTTACTGGTCTGTCCATTTTACCTGTGATGACGCAGAAAAAGAAGGTCCGACATATATTCATACATACCGTGTAATCAATACATATAATGAAGTGTGATTTTAGTAAAGAAAATAATGTACGAGGGAAATTGTGCCCTCGGGGTAGTTCGCCATCATTGTAAACGAGCTTTATTAATCATGAAGTATTGAAAATGTAGTAATCCGTCATAATCGCAAATGAATGCTATGATTTCTTGTTTGAAAACTGTTTTGCTTAGCTTAAATTTAGTACAGGCTTTGGCCTAGTTGCCTGGTTTCAAATTCTAACTGCGTGGTTTTTCCTTGAACTAATAAAACATATATTCTTGCTTGAAGTTGTATTTTTCCAGTAGAGCTGACTGGTACACTTATCTCCAAGGTTTCGTACTAGGCCGGTTTCATCCCCTTTGATACAAGGTCAGTCTTTGCAGGTGCGGACAATGAAGGTACAGATAGTAAAATAATTGGCAAACCATGTTACAATTTGTGTTCCAAGGCTCCAAGGACAGTGTATGCATAAATGAGCGCTAGTAAAAGACAATTTTGATTGGACAATTTGAAGCCAACCTATGAACCCTCCAATGGAAGACCCTGCAGACTTTGGAATGTTTCTTACTTAAACCCACCGGACAAAGAGAAGTCAGCCATTTTCCTCGATGCCAGTTTGAAGCCTGATGCCAGACTTCATTTTGGACGACACCCTGATGCCCTTTTCTCTATCTGAGAGAAAGAGACTTTAAGAATTCTCACCCTAGAGACTTTAACTTTGATTTGCCCCGTCTTGCCCATGCAGTAACTTTGCCCCATTCTCCTTGCCGCTGCAAGGAAGCTTGCCCTTAACTTTGCCCCTTTGAAATTTGCCCCATGCTGATCAACCGGTACCTGAAGGACAAAGACTTTTCTTGAATGCTGATTGTATTTGGTAAATATGAAAGGATAAATGTATTATGCATTGTGTTTTTCCTTTTAGGTACCAACTGCTATTTTGATAGGGTCCTAGCTAGAAGTTTTCCAAATTTGTGTTGACTAAATTCGTTTTGCATGAAGCCCCACATGCCGATGCTAATTAGAGGTTAGTCGAGGTATTCATTCAATGTACCATGCTAAATTGAAATCTTGTTATGCTGACCAATGTATGCAATTAGTCAAATACAGTTAGTCATATTGGTGATTTGCATTGCGATAACAGAGTGTATCATTATTCAGATTTTACGTAGATTGCGTTTCTTCCGCCGTTATGGACAGCTAGTAATGTTCATATACATATATCAATTGGTTTTGAGACATATATACATCGTGCTAGCTTTGTTAATATAGGGAAATAAATTCGCTAACTTTTAATAAACTGGTGTGGTTATTCATGACTGAAAGGTCATGGTGCGCCGAAATACCAACTGTTATTGATTTTTGATGTGCTATATTGATCTATTAATTGAGTATTGATTACCGATCACAATAGTTATTGATTATTGATCTGAGTGACTCGACTATTTTAGGATGAGGAGAGCCCGACTCGGTTAAAAGATTCACCGACCTCCGATGTGTCCAGGTACAGGTAATTTATAAGGGCTGGACGCGTTATCAGTAGATGGTAGCAGAGATTGATGGTTTAGCCCTTTGGGACCCCATCCGAACAATAGACAGAGTCAAGTTAGAATTTTCTTTGATAAAACAAGTTGGAGAGATGATGATGCCCTAAGTCCCCAATGACTTTCCCGGAATCTCGGAGCTTGCGAATGAGGAACATGGAGGTATGAGAATGGTCTCAGCGTTTCTAGTGACGGTATGAGTGAAGTTAGGGTTTTGCGCTTGCACAGCTTATCGCCGCAGATTAATTGAGAAGTTTGTGAGGATTTTAGGGGGGTTAAAAGATATTAGAGGAGTGTTTCTCCAAAGGTGTGAGAGTAGGGAAGTCGTCGAACTTCACGTGTATGTAGCGCTTTGAGCAGAAAAATTGTCCACGTGGTTGTTGATGTTGAGACGGGCCCTGCGAGGTCAGGAGACTCCGCAGTATGTTGAAAAGTGTATGTGACACTTGTTTGATGTTGTGATCTGGTCAGGTTTAATAGGTTGATCGGGCGTGGTCAACAAGTCGGTATGAATGTTGCAGAGTGAAAGAAAACTTCGACTTTGAGATTCGACGAATTCTAAAGTGCACTAGAATAGTTCATTGATCAGTTGAGAGTAAAGTTTGCGGGTCAAATTTTGCTTGCGAAAGTGGGAAACCGAGAAAGATGGAATAACTGCCGAGGCTAGTGAAAAATCCCTAAGGTTTCTGAAGCGATTGTATTACCTTTCCTGTAGTAAACCGACAGATCTGTTTTATTCTTTTGGTGAAGTGCTCGCGTTATATTGCGGAAACTAGTTTATGAGTGAAGCCGAATGATAAGAGGACGAGCTGCGGGACTTTGTCAGCCACAGTGTGTGAGTGTGACGTCACTAGGAGCCGCGCTGGGATAGGTCGGTTGGTGAGAAGGGTCGTGCACGGATTGGATGCAGTCCGTCCGTGAAGCGCAATTGGAAGGGGAAAGGCAAGCGAAGAGTATTCCGGGAATTAAAGTCGCTTATTGATTACATATTTTAGAAAAACAAAAGACGGAAAGATGAAATTTTTCAAAGCATTTAAGAGTGCCATGAGGGGAGATGTTTATATTAAAGCAAATGTAGGAGAAGAAACACCGCCTGAGGGTACACCAGCTTACATTGTCATTGAAGAAAAGGGTGTAGCGCCATGTCTTTGGTTAAAACAATGGTGCAAATTAACAGAGAAACATGGAAGTGTAGCGTTCCCTATCCATGGGTCGTTTAATCTAAGAGTTTTAGAAAATCTGAGATTTGCGCTATACGACATGAAAGTACCTCCAAGACCAGCACAGTTTGAGGCACTAGCAATTTGGGAGCTAATAGCTAGAAACCAACAACAAAAGAAATTTGAGACAAGAATAAGAAAAGTAGAAAAGACACTAGCGGATGCTAGATGGGACAGCACACAAAAGGTTTGGAGATCAGATGTATTGCAGGGGATTAAATTGTTTCCAGCGATTACCGATGAAGCGGAGACGATAGGAAGGAAAGCCACCTATAAGACAAACAGGAGTCAGTCCAGAGAGAGAGAGAGCAATAGAAACTCGAAAAGGGGAGACGAGTCAGATGATGAAGAGTTCATTATACAATTGCTGAATGATCGCCCACCACCATACGTGGAAAGCGAGAAAGGCTCAAGCATTAGTACTGCCCCTCCAGAACCAATACAGGGTAATGTAACACCAAATTTGAGAATATCTCAGAGGCCGAGCAGCTCCGACATGCCTTTCTCACCACAAATACCACAGATTCAGAGAGTATACCCAGACGTGCCTACATTGAAACCTGCTGATAACTATCAGCCACAGGTTCAAAGGCACTGCTGTGATGAGCATAACATGGGAAAGACTTCTGATTCAATGGCGCAGGGAGGACAAAACTATCAGAGACCGACATTGATTCAAGCTGAATCAACACAGTTCTCGATGCCCCAAAAGCAGACACAAGAAGTGCGAGTAATAGAAAGCCAGTTAGGTATGCCAGCAATGATGAACCACAATGTAGGGATTAACATGCCACAGAATTCGGGGAACAGACAGAATCCAGACGCAATATCTCTACCTATCACTGTAGGTCCACCAGTACCACTGTACATACAGGCAAATTCAAGCACAAGCGACCAAGGGCTAATGATACAGAATGGGACAGGGAGAAGATGCATAGAAACCACTCCAGAGACAACTCCGATAGCGGCACTGCCAAATGGATCTGGGTCCTTGTCGGAATTTAGTCCAATTCCAATTTGTGCTCCGTCAACCGTAGTAAGGTCACATCCACCACTATTAGTACCGTTAACCTCACAGACTGAAACATTACAGAAACCGTCAGTGGCAGTTAATGTAACTGCTACACTGATGGGACTGAACGCGCAACAGTTAACACAATGGTTCAACAGCCTGAACTCCCCACAGAGTACATCTAGCGGGAAGGGAGAAGAATACCTGAATAAAATAAGGTTGGGTATGGAGGCAGATGAACTGGTAGAGGGAACAATGGGTTTGAACAGATTAGAATCATACACAGAGGAAGAACTAAGATACATGTGCCCTAGGATTACAAGAGAAGTGAGCAACATACATAAGAAGTTACAAGAAATTGCAGACAGAAACGAGATCGATATAGGTAAGACTAAACACCTGAGCAGAAGTTACAGGTTAGACTTTGAGACAAAAGATTTTGAACACATGAGATCCGCAGGGATGAAAACACACCTTAAGGAGATACTGCAGAGTGCACAGGTCTGGAGATGTTTAGACAAGTGGGAAAGTAGATGGGTTAAGAAAAAGGACAAAAAGAAAGAAAATACTCTAGAGCATAATGAGAAAAAACAACAGAATGACAATCTGATAACTATGTTACCAATGAGAGAGACAGCAGGGGGAAAACTTGTACATGTACCATGGCACAGGTGCGATATTCAATCCTTTACGGATGACTTTCCCAAATTGAGAGAGAAGCCGATTGAGTGGTATCAACAAACAGATAGATTTGTGAAACTCGCGAAGTGTCTCTGGGAAGACTTGAACACTTTGTTTGAAATTGTGGTTCCGGCGGATTTGTGGGAAGATTGTAAAAGGGCTGTAGGTTGGCCGACGAGTGAACCAGAGAGAGACGGGGACACAAGTGCGCCATCACCTACGGTAATGAGTTTGTACCACAAGGTGATCGAGCACTTGAAAACCAAGGTTGCGTCGAAAAATGTGGATTGGCAAAGGATTGACAGGACCGCCCAAGAGGTTAAAGAATCTATACACGCGTATTATGAGAGGTTGTTGAAAGCGTTTAAAAATTACAGTGGCACGGAAACGATTGAGCCAAAGGACATGCTCCATTTTGTGTTCAGGTTTGTGGAAGGGCTGAGACCCGAAATTAGCCAGATGATTAAATCACACTTGATTTGTTGGCAGTCAAAGTCGATCGATGAAGTGTTGAATTATGCGTAATACTGCAGTGATGAGATTGAGACCAAACAGAAAAGATTGAAAGAAAAGGTGATGGTGATGCAGCTCAGAGCAGCTCAGACAGGTTTACAAGGTTTGCAAGGTTTTCAACAACAGATGCCGCAGCAGCAGCAGCAGGGAAATGCTATGTTTCAGCTGCAGATGAGAGGCAGAGGCCGAGGAGGTTTTGTGAATAATGGTCCTGATTTGAATACCGTTATGATTCCAAATGGTATACAGGCAATGAAGAAGGTGATGCCATGTCACACGTGCGGAATTGTCGGACATTGGAAACGGGAGTGCCCAATGATGGTGCAGGAAGGTGTAGGTCAGCAAAACAATGATGTCAATGCATTCCAGACTATGAGAGGACCGAAACTGAGAGGTCCAAACCCAAATTTCCAAAACAATATGAACCAGCTGCAGGGTTTACAACCCATGCAACCGCAACAGGTGCAAATGCCCTGTGTGCAAATGACACAATTGCAGCCAATGCAACAGCAGTTTCCTATGGTACCTAATCAGCAAATGCAAATACCCTTAGCACCAATGAATCAGCAGCAAGCAATGCTTCCTCAACAGGTCACGGGTCAGGGAATGAGTCAAAATGACACAGTACACCAATTCCCACTACACAGCGAGAATGGAATAAACGATGTATGGGAGAATGAAAGTTCAGATGAGGAGGGAAATTGTGTGCTTGCAGCATCTTTGGAAGTTGATCAAAAGGGTCCGTATGTGGAGGGAAGAGTTATGGGTCATCGTGTTTCATTCTTGGTTGACACAGGAGCTACACGTTCCACTGTTAGGAGCATTGAAGTACCAAATTTGCCACTTTCAGGGAGAACAGTTCAAGTAGTGGGAGTAGCAAACAGGTACCTGACGAACCCAATCACAGATCCAGTACAAGTCAGAATTGGTAACTATCAAGGGACACATAATTTTGTGGTATGTGACTCAAGCCCGATATCACTGTTAGGGAGAGACCTATTGTGCAAATTGGGATGTTCAATTATGTGTTCGAACGATGGAATTAGAATTCAGACGAGCAGTGATGGGGAAGAAGAGGACAGTGTAGGAGGGGATGAGATGGAGACTGTCGATGAAGAGTATCCCCTGATTACCCTTTACCCAATGATCACTGAAGCAGATATTCCTGCTGAGTTACAGGAAACAGTCGGAAAAGAAGTGTGGGATATGACAGGAAAAGAGGTGGGATTGGTGAAAGGAGTGGAACCAGTGAAAGTGACTGTAAAACCCAATGTAACCTTTCCCCAGACCCCACAGTACCATATGGCACAAGACATCCTCATGAAAGTCGCCCAACTCATTGACGAGTTTGTAAAACAGGGAGTACTGAAAGAAGTGTTAAGCAGTCCATGTAATTCACCAATTATGGGACTAATAAAGCCAAGTGGAAAGGTCCGAATTGTGCAGGACTTGAGGAAAATAAATGACATAATAATAAAATGTTGCCCTGTAGTACCAAATCCAGCTGTGGTAATGTTTCAAGTCCCTTGTGATGCTGAGTGGTTCTCAGTCATCGACTTGTCACAAGCATTCTTTTCGGTGCCTCTTCATGAGGACAGCCAATTTCTCTTTTGTTTCAAATTTTTAGACAGAGTTTACAGTTGGTGTCGAATTCCTCAAGGGTTTTCGGAGTCACCGTCAATTTTCAATCAGATTCTAAAGAAAGATTTGGAAGCGCTGGAATTGCCATTCGAGTCAACCCTAGTACAGCACATTGACGACTTACTGATTGCATCCAAGACAGACAGTGACTGCACAGCCGACACCATTGCCCTATTGAACCATTTGGGAAGGAATGGACACAAGGTGTCTCCTTCAAAATTACAGTTCTGTCAGAAGAAAGTGAAATATTTGGGTCACCAAATAGAGAAAGGGTCACGGAGAATAATGAAGGAAAGAATAACAAGTGTACTTCAAATGAGTCCCCCAAAGACGAGGAGGGAGGTGAGGAAGTTTTTGGGAATGGTGAGCTACTGTCGCCAATGGATCCCCAACTTCTCCACTCTAGCAAAACCTTTACTGAAATTGACCCAGAAGGATGCATTGGATGAAATTGAACTGAAAGGAGAGGAGATGGATGCTTTTATTGAATTGAAAGAATGCATGTGCAGGGCTCCAGCTTTAGGTATGCCTGATTACACAAAGCCTTTCACATTGTTTTGTCATGAACGTGATGCATGTTCCTTGTCTGTCTTGACCCAAGCCCATGGTGGCGTAAACAGACCAGTAGCATATTTTTCAGCTACTTTGGATCCGGTCGCAGCAGCACTGCCAGGGTGTTTGCGTGCCGTAGCCGCAGTTGGTATCAGCCTCACTCAGAGTGAAGGAATAATGATGAGACACCCTTTAACAGTCATGGTCCCTCACTCAGTCGAGATACTTTTGACACGTTCCCGAACACAGCACATGACTGGTGCTAGACTCACAAGGTATGAAACAATAATTCTGGGATCACCTAACGTGCAGGTGAAACGGTGCACTACGTTGAATCCAGCAACCTTGTTTCCCAGTGAAAATGCTGAAATTGAGAACGCTGAAGACATCGAGCACGACTGTCTTCAGGTGACTGAATTTTGCACCAAACCAAGACCTGATATCAAGGATACCCGATTGGAAGAAAATGATCAAATTATTTTTGTTGATGGTTCATGTTTAAGAGATGCACTGGGTATATTGAAAGCAGGGTACGCTGTATGTACAGTAACAGGTGTTTTGGAAGCATCTTGGCTTCAAGGAGTTTACTCTGCACAGGTAGCAGAATTGGTAGCCCTTACTAGAGCTTGCCAACTCTCTGCATTAATGAAAGTTACCATTTACACTGACAGCCAGTACGGGTTTGGAATAGTGCATGATTTCGGACAATTGTGGTCACAGAGAGGCTTCATGACCTCTTCAGGATCACCAGTGAAAAATGGTGAAAGAATAAGAGAATTGTTACATGCCATCCAACTACCAGGAGAAGTAGCAGTGGTAAAATGCAGTGCACACTCGAAGGGACAAGACTATGTTTCTCTGGGAAATGGATATGCAGATCAAGTTGCAAGGTTTTGCGCATTGAACTGTATATTGCTTAGGGATGAATGGAATTTGATAAGTGAACCAGAACTCGAACCAAGCGAAATATTTGCTCTAAAGGTGGTAGATACGATGGACGAATTGAAATCCTTACAGAATGATGTCAGTGAGGATGAGAAACTCTCGTGGACCAAATCACAATGTGTAAAGAGACTAGATGAATTATGGGTTTCAAGTGAAGGGAAATTTGTTCTTCCAAACAGCCTTTTGACACAGATAGCCAGATTTTACCATGGACAAGCTCATCTTGGGAGGGATGCCATGATTAGGTTGTTTAAAACTGATTGGTTTAACCCCAAATTCCGTCAAGTTGCTGAAGCAGTTTGCCACCGTTGCGTCATTTGCCAACAGATGAACGCAGGGAAGGGAACCGTAGTAAATTTGAGCCACATTGGAAGAGCAGGGGGTCCATTCAGCAGGATGCAAATGGACTTCATTGAGATGCCTGTGCATGGAGGCTTGAAGTATGTGTTGGTGGTTGTGTGCATTTTTAGTCACTGGATTGAAGCATACCCTACACGCAGAAATGACAGTCTCACAGTTGCAAAACTACTCTTGAGAGAGTTAATACCACGTTTTGGATTCCCGATCTCTTTAGAATCAGATAGGGGAAGTCACTTCAATAATGAAGTAATAAAATTGCTTTGTGCAGCACTGAACATTGAGCAAAAGCTGCATTGTAGCTACCGCCCTGAAGCATCAGGTCTAGTGGAGCAAATGAATGGCACATTGAAATCAAGAATGGCGAAAATATGCGCATCAACAAACTAGAAATGGCCTGACGCATTGCCTTTGGTACTAAAGTCAATGAGAAACACCCCTGACAGAAAGACTGGACTGTCCCCACACGAGATTCTCATGGGCAGAGCTATGAGACTTCCAGCAGTTCCTGCAAATGCGCTTTTGAATATTACAGATGATATGGTGTTAGACTACTGCAAAGGTCTAGCTGATGTGGTTCGCTCTTTCTCTCACCAGGTGGAGGCAACCACCTTGCCACCGATCCAAGGTCCAGGACACGCCCTGAAAGCAGGTGACTGGGTCGTGATAAAGAAGCACGTGAGGAAGTCGTGTTTGGAACCCCGTTGGAAAGGACCTTTTCAAGTGATTTTGACGACTACCACCGCTGTGAAGTGTGCGGGAGTTCCCAACTGGATTCACGCCAGTCACACAAAGAGGGTATTGTGTCCCACAGACGAGGAAGTTGAAGCGTTGAAGTTGCCAGTACCTGATAACAAAGTACCAAGCGCTGAGACAGAGCAAAAAAGAACTAGAAGCGAACAGGCAGAAATAGAGGAGGGAGAAATATTCTCTGAGGACGAAGCAACTGATTCACTTGGGGAAGACCAAGGAGGAGCCTCAGAAAGCGACGAAGCAGCTGAAGGTAACAAAGAGCCTGAAGCAGCTGAAAGTGACAAAGAGCCTGAAGAAAGTAACGGTGACAAAGGGCTCGAAACAGGTGAAGAAGCAGGAGAGCCTGATCAGAGGAGGGCTTTCCCAGAAGCAGACGATACAGAAAAAGAAAAGGAAAACCTGATTGACTCCCCAGAAGGAGGGGACAAGGCAGAACAGAACGAAACTGCTCAAACTCCTTCAGAAGAGATTGCAGGTCCATCAAGTGGACACAGTGCAAAAAGAAGACCAAGCATATCGCCAGTAAAATTAAGAAACTAGAGAAACGTTGAATGACAGTGAAGTGCCAAGAGTGAAAGAGAAAAGAAAGGAAGTGTCTGTAGTAGTACCAACACCAAGTGAAGAAAAGGACTTGGCCAAAGAGGAAAGTACCAGTGAGAAAGAATCAAAGAGAGATGCAAAATTGAAAAGAAAAAGGATACCGAGCAGGAGGTATTCCGGTCCGGAGTGGGCATACGTAGCCAATAACGATTGGTCAGACGAATTCGTATCCCTCAGTCTTGAGAACGAAGAGGCAGAACTTCATTTTGGAAATAAAAACTTTATGGACTCTGTTGATTGAAAACATTGATCACCTGATTGACTTTTCAACCGGCTAAGACATTGCTAACTTGATTGACTTTGAAACCGATTTTGAGACAACACTGCTAACCGATAAGAGACTAAGCTGCTAAAGAAAACTGTGTGAACATTGAACTTGTTCAGCTTTGTAAATACCTGCAAATACGCTTTGATAAAGTGTCTTCAACTTTCTGATTCTATACAGATCATGACTAGCTTCACTACACAGGGGCGTAAAATGAAGTGTTGTAAATACATGTGTATAGGTTTAATAACCGCATGCGTACTAATCATTGTAGCAATTAAGGTAAAATTAAGAGTGAGACGAATGATGCTTCTACTTCTAAACCTATTATCGTTACTGAACTAACAGCTCTGAAGAGACTCGAGCAAGACGAGAGACACTTGCATGATAAGAAGGAACTTTCATCTAACGTTTACTATCGCTTACTGAGTGAGTATGTTGAGACCATGGATGCGAAAGATTGTTATGTGTGTACACAAATACCTACCTCAGTAGTGGAAGGGGTAACGTATCACAGCATGCCTCTTACGTATGGAATTACATGTAGTATAATAGCTTCCAGATTTTATGGTCAAAAGGACATTCATTATTTCTACACTAATTACGATGTTACTTTTGCATATGTCCCCATAATAGGGCACCTAAGTAAAATAGCTAGAGATTGGTATGCCAAATTAATGAGGGAATTCTTCGAACCGATGTCACCTTTTCACACAGCTCACGCACATAGAGAGAACCTTACATGCTTGCTTTGACCAGTAGAAATATATTTTTTAGACCGCACTGAAGAAGAATGAAAGAATGAATGGAAGAATGAAATGAAGGAGAAATTAGAGAGGGAATTACACGAAAGAACATCTGTAGATAATTATGCTTTTGCTGCAATAAAGACAAAAGGGAAAATAGCTTTAGATACATTGCACGTAGGGAGATTTTGTATATATAGAGCTGAATCATATTATGACACAGTTTTTGTGGGAACGAGTGAATGCAAACATACGTATGCATTTAAACCTAAGTGGACGTTCATGCTGAATGGACAAGACCCAGTTATTCCTGGAGTATATTATATTTGTGGACTCAACGCCTATTATCGTCTTCCTAAAGGATGGTATGGGAGGTGGTATTTGGGAATAGTGTTCCCAAAGGTTTACCAACTAGACGACTTAAAGAAATTTCCAAGGCTGTCTGAATCACATCATGTTCAGAAAAGGGAGACAGCTTCTGGTGTGGTAGGATATATATTTGGAGCATTGATTCCTTCAGTAGGAGTCATATTGAATTCAATCAAAATACGAAAGTTGTCTACTATTGTGGATAACATGCTGACAAAGTTTTCAGGAGCTATAATCCTGATGGATGCTGAACTTGCTGCAGAAAGAGCTATGACTCTTCAAAATCGGCTTGCCTTAGACATTCTTTTAGCAAAGGATGGCGGCGTTTGCAAAATGCTTGGTACATGTCACTGTTGTACATATATACCAGACAGCAGTGGAAAAATTAGAACGATGCTTACAAATGTAACTAACGAAAGTGTAGATTTAAAGGAACTGAAAGAACCCGGAGTTTGGGAGAAAGTTGGAAAAGGATTTGCTTCTGTGGGAAATTGTCTCAGCAACGTTTGGAACGGATTGTTACTAAAAATAGTAAAGGGAATAATAATAATATTAATTTGTCTATTAGGTTCTTGGGGAACATGGAAAGCTTTCAAAATGTTAAAAGCAAGGAACAAAAGAAAAAGAGAAGAGAAAATAGAGAACAAAATGGTGGAAATATATAGAGAAAAGTCAAAAGGGACTAAAAGAAAAAGGGAATTGACTGAAGTGCCAAATTACTATACAGAATTTTAATGGAATAAAATTTGTGGGTAGATTTGATGTGATGACATAATTAGTCATCAGAGGAGGGATTGATGACGCAGAAAAAGAAGGTCCGACATATATTCATACATACCGTGTAATCAATACATATAATGAAGTGTGATTTTAGTAAAGAAAATAATGTACGAGGGAAATTGTGCCCTCGGGGTAGTTCGCCATCATTGTAAACGAGCTTTATTAATCATGAAGTATTGAAAATGTAGTAATCCGTCATAATCGCAAATGTATGCTATGATTTCTTGTTTGAAAACTGTTTTGCTTAGCTTAAATTTAGTACAGGCTTTGGCCTAGTTGCCTGGTTTCAAATTCTAACTGCGTGGTTTTTCCTTGAACTAATGAAACATATATTCTTGCTTGAAGTTGTATTTTTCCAGTAGAGCTGACTGGTACACTTATCTCTAAGGTTTCGTACTAGGCCGGTTTCATCCCCTTTGATACAAGGTCAGTCTTTGCAGGTGCGGACAATGAAGGTACAGATAGTAAAATAATTGGCAAACCATGTTACAATTTGTGTTCCAAGGCTCCAAGGACAGTGTATGCATAAATGAGCGCTAGTAAAAGACAATTTTGATTGGACAATTTGAAGCCAACCTATGAACCCTCCAATGGAAGACCCTGCAGAATTTGGAATGTTTCTTACTTAAACCCACCGGACAAAGAGAAGTCAGCCATTTTCCTCGATGCCAGTTTGAAGCCTGATGCCAGACTCCATTTTGGACGACACCCTGATGCCCTTTTCTCTATCTGAGAGAAAGAGACTTTAAGAATTCTCACCCTAGAGACTTTAACTTTGATTTGCCCCGTCTTGCCCATGCAGTAACTTTGCCCCATTCTCCTTGCCGCTGCAAGGAAGCTTGCCCTTAACTTTGCCCCTTTGAAATTTGCCCCATGCTGATCAACCGGTACCTGAAGGACGAAGACTTTTCTTGAATGCTGATTGTATTTGGTAAATATGAAAGGATAAATGTATTATGCATTGTGTTTTTCCTTTTAGGTACCAACTGCTATTTTGATAGGGTCCTACCTAGAAGTTTTCCAAATTTGTGTTGACTAAATTTGTTTTGCATGAAGCCCCACATGCCGATGCTAATTAGAGGTTAGTCGAGGTATTCATTCAATGTACCATGCTAAATTTAAATCTTGTTATGCTGACCAATGTATGCAATTAGTCAAATACAGTTAGTCATATTGGTGATTTGCATTGCGATAACAGAGTGTATCATTATTCAGATTTTACGTAGATTGCGTTTCTTCCGCCGTTATGGACAGCTAGTAATGTTCATATACATATATCAATTGGTTTTGAGACATACATACATCGTGCTAGCTTTGTTAATATAGGGAAATAAATTCACAAACTTTTAATAAACTGGTGTGGTTATTCATGACTTTTCAGTCATGGTGCGCCGAAATACCAACTGTTATTGATTTTTGATGTGCTATATTGATCTATTAATTGAGTATTGATTACCGATGACAATAGTTATTGATTATTGATCTGAGTGACTCGACTATTTTAGGATGAGGAGAGCCGGACTTAAAAGATTCACCGACCTCCAACGTGTCCAGGTACAGGTAATTTATAAGGGCTGGACGCGTTATCACCTGTTATACACTGTCTTGCAATCCTGTGCCCATATCTCCAGCAGCGGAGTAGCAAGGGGTACATGGCCCTAGTGGAAGTAAGGAAAATGGGTCACTGTCCAGTGTATGGGTATTGAAAGACACCAAACATTCAGGGTTCACTGGGGTATTCAGGTCCTTGCCCTGGTGCCACTGTACCTGCTACACATCTGATTTCCAACGTTACTTGTTTATTTCCTCTAATTTGCCAATCTTTCCCTGCCTTTGCTATGTTCTCCTTCTGACGGCTTCCGAACAAATGTCCAGTGACAGGGGAGGTTGACCTCCAACTGTGACCGGTAGTGCAACCCACCAATTAGAAGGTACGCTGAGATCTCCACCACGCGCGGCAGAGGAGGGCACCATATCAGATGTACGAGCAGGGGTGATGCTTATCAGCACATAACATGACCTTCACATCCGCAGAGCGCGAAGGCATGACATAGCGGTCACTTCACTGAGGGCATAGGGAATATTCTACAAATGACTCCACTTTCGAAGCGATTGAGGCGAGACAAATCCTTCTGCAGGGCACCGCTCGGCTGCCCACTTTCCAAGAACCCTCCTTTTCTGGCGTCATTTGATCGGAGTGACCATGGCGACCTTGATGAAATCGTTAGAACCAGGCTATTATTCTTTATTGGGTTACATAAAGAGCTCTCGTTGTCTCTAAAGCTAATGGACATGGTTCCACAAATATCCCCTGCCTTGAAAGGCGTTGGCAGCCGCCTTCGCCTGCTCTGGAAGGTGCGCCCTTTCCCTTTAGGTTAAGTAATCAGTCGTTACCGCTGGAACAGCAATACCCCTCGCTGGCTCTTCACCGAGAGAGGATTGTGCCGCATGTATCAGCTAAAGGGCCTTCCTAAAACAAACCACAAAGAAGGGAAGCTTGTGGGCCGGTGATTTTTCCGGAGCTCTCTGAATGCTGTAAAGTCACTTAAATCGGGAGCTCGTTGTCGCAGCCCTTCACCCTTCCTAGGTCGATAAATGAAGTACAATTGATTTATGTTATTTATGTTATTTTTGAGTCACTTTTCAGTACGGTGAACACCTGGCATTGAAGCAAATTCTGGACAGGACGGTAAAAAATTCAGGACAAAGGGTCAAAATTCAGGACAAAAATTCAAGAAAAATCATCAGTTTTACAGACACACCTAAGAAAGGCAATACCCCATTACGTTATCAGTGCATTTATTTACTCTTTTTTAAACATAGCACTATTTATTCACTGTGGTCTTTTTGTGATTGCCTCCTGGTATGCTACATTCAGGTGTCACATTATGTCCAAATCTACCCAATATTTCTTAAAGAGAAAGTAACAACAACCTTTTTAATATGTTTCTTAACCTTTAAAACCTCTGGCAAACAGTTTTAGAAACATTTAGGTAATTAACCTTATGCTAGTTTAAACAAATTGAACAAAAACATCTGGCGCACCCCAACCGCCCATGGACTTTCAACCTACAAAAAATTTAATGAGACAGGGCAGATGGTGTGAGCGACAGTCTCACATCTAATGTCAGGATGTGAGGTAGTCTCACACCTAATGTCAGTATGTGAGGTACCGACAACTTGTCTGTAGTCTCACACCACTAGAGTGTATGTCTGGGACTCTATATTTATCTCAGAACTGGGAGTCCAGACTACCAATCAAAGATAATAAAAGAGTGGGATGAAATCGAGATCCAATGGGAGATTGTTGCTAAGAACCGGATAAATAAGGAAGAGAAGAACAAGGTGGGACAATTCCTAAAATCATACATGATGGGTCTACCAAGACTATCGGAAGGTATTGGGTACCTGGGGAGTTGTCTCTGCAGACAGGAGAGTAACACAAGAGCCACTGTCAAGTGGTTGAACAAGCAGCACCCACCCGTCTTGACAAACTCTTCTGGTGCAATGGTCTGCGGTTCTTGCTTGTGAATGGTGAGCAAGGGCCAGACCCATTGCAAGGTTGTGCAAGGCAATTGCACACTTTGTCCATGTCTTAAAATGGTTTTGAAAATGAGAAAAAGCCAAACTAGTGAGCTGGGTTATCCCTAAGTGTCAAGTACACATAGAATCTTCAAAATATTTGGGATGTAAATTTCACAAATAAAATGTAAAAAATGTAAAATGTAATTAGTGTTTCTTTAAAATATAGCACTGTTTTCCCCTGTATATACAATTAGACCTCAAAGTGAACTGGGAACCAGTTACCTTCCAATACCTAGTGATTAATATTTACAATTTTCCCACTGATTTGCAGGATGGAAATCTCGGCAGAGTGTCACGGTCCCTTCAAGCCCAGTTTGCTTTTTGGTCTTCTCTTCTGCTTTCTGTAGTGGGCCACGTGGCACTAGTAAAGATGGTGTACTACCTCGATGATAATATTATTTTGTAAAGCTTCCTGTTTGTTCTTCTTTCCTTCTTCAGACATGCCACTCATCTGATTTGGTCACTGGGGCACCGTCAGGTAGCTCTTTCCATTCTAAAGCTACCCGTGACTGCGGGCGGATTAGGTCCCCTGGACTTAGAACGCTATCATTCAGCTGCACAGATCCAATGGGTGGCTTGCTGACTTTCTTCCCAACCCCTGCATGAGATGGGGTTTATCCGTAAAGACTTTTAATAAGGGCTTACTGTCTGCTCAGTGTGTCCTACTGACCATTGTATGGATCACCATCCAAGGGTATCATGCACAGCTTTCTCTTGCCTTGCTAGAACCTGTAAATTCACTGACAAGCAGAAAATCTGTGCTCCTGCACTACCTTTGCTAAGCATTCCCACGCACACAGGACGGCTGTGCTCAGAGCAACTCCATCAGTGGCATGCTGCAGGTGTCTTAAAATTGGGGGATTTGTTTCTGGATGGCAAGCTACTAAATTGCCAGCCCCTTGTGGCAGACTGCCACCTTCCCCCTGGTCAACTCCTTACTTACATCCACCGTAAACAATCATTAAATGCCCTATTTCATGTCTTCCACCTAGCACTAACCCTACATGAGGTGTGCCAGAAGCTCTACACCAAAGGGACTGGTAGCAAACTGAACGGGTGTACAGACCTCTCCTGCAACATGGAGACCATTCCAGGTCTTCTCGTCATACTACCTGTATGATCGATATGGTCAAACCTCTGCAAGATACAGACTAGGCTTAAATACTGGACTTTCCTCACAAAGTATTTCACAGCTGTCACTTTAAGTACATTCATAGAGCTTCCTTGGGAATACATTCCGCTTTTTGCTTACAATTGGTTTTATGGTTTGTAGCTCACATTTTGTTGCTTTCAGTTTGCTGGCTTTATTTGTTTTTGGCTCTGCAGCTTGAGTTTGCCCTTCCACAAACCTTATTTACAGTATCCTTCTGAGTGCTCCCTTTCTGTAAACAGGACTGTAAATCTTGTTCTTATCTCATCATTTTTGCTGTGCATTCAAAGAACAAGGTCAAATGTCAGGATTTGTCTTCGGAGGGAACTTAGTGTTTACTTTTCTTTCTCTGACTTCAAAGTGAGAGGATTTATGCGACAATCTTTCTGGATACTGGGGTTAGGAAAGAGTTTTTTCTATCACAAGACAACATTTAAATAAACTTCAGAATATAACAGAATTGCGAGTACAAATGAAGCACATTTTTGTTAATTCTGAACTGTGCTGGAAACAAATACCTTTATATGATTAAAACAAATCAATGCATTAGGTGATGCAATTTCTATACATCGTCTGTGCACTGTATAATTTTATTTGAAAAACTGTATGTCTGTGCAATGCAATGGTCATTTCAATCAAAAACGTGTTGTCTGTAATGGCAGTGTGTTATCACACCATGCATATTCCACTCCACTCTGCTCTACACCACTCCACACCACTGCACCCTACTCTGCATCACTCCACTTTACACCACTAAATGCCACTGTACTGTGGGACATTGTACTCTTCTCCACTCTGAACTGCTCCACTCTATGTTACTTCACACTACGGCTCTCTACTCTACTCTGTGCCACTCTACTCAATGTCAATGCACTTTACGCCTCTACACCACTGAGTTCTGCACATTATACCACTCCAGTATAGGCAACACCAACCTAATCTGCACAACTCCACTCTATTCCACTCTGCAACACTGCATTGTACGCCACTGCACTCTATGCTAATACACTCTATGCTAGTGCACTTTACTCTGTAACACTCTACTCCATGCCCCTGTACATCACTATAATCTACCCCATGCTATGTCACTCCACACCACTTTACTCTATGCCAGCAAATTCTATGCCACTCTATGCAACTCCACTCTACCCTGCACCTCTTCACTCTATGCCACTTCACTCTACTGTGAAACAATCTACTTTACACCACTGCACTCTGCGCCACTGCATTCTATGCCACTACACTCTACCCTACACCTCTCCATTCTATGCCACTGCACTCTACTCTGAAACAATCTATTCTACGCCACTGCACTCTACACCACTCTGCCCAACTGCACTCTAAACCACTGCACTCTACGCCAGTCACGTCCCAGTCAAAGAAAAGAACACGCAGAGGAAAAAGGAGAGGGAGACAACAAGGGACAGACAGGGTTAGGTGTACAAACCAGAGCAGCCAGGAACAAAATCAAAAACAGCTGATTACGATAGGTCTGCAGACAGTGATTTCAATTGATAATTCAGATTGTAATGACAACATTTCCATTGTTAATTTATCTGACTGTACATTGACTGATGAACAAATAAATGTGTTAAGTAAAGGATTAGGTTTCTGTGTGTCCAGTCCTTGTAATATGACACAAATACACATAGATTTGTTTACATTTTTACGACAACTAAAACTTAAACAATACTTTGTAGGTAAAATTGACACACAAACCATAGATATATCTGCAAAACAACATTAAGTACTTATACTATAAGAGATATCATGGATATTGAACTTCTGTTGACTTTGGACGACGTGAACCAGGACAGTTTCAATAGAAACAAACTATTAGAAGACCTTAAAGTCCAAGATTTGACATTAAACAGTGGCCTCAAACCAAGGTCACTTTTTATTCCCAATCTACCGAGTAACAACGTTATAGATACTTTTGGCAAAATGGTCAAGTAGGATTTGTACAGATTGGAGAATCAGATTAAGAGAGGCCAGTTTCACAAATCATACAATCTAACTTTCAAACAAAAATTAGCTTTGAAAGAACTCAGTGAAAATCAAAGTATAGTCATTAATGAGGCTGATAAGGGAGGCAATATTGTTATCTTAAATAGAACAGATTATGTCAAGGAAATTGATAGAAAACTTATGGATAGTGTTGCATATATAAGACTAAAAACTAATCCCATGCAAGAAATTGTCACCAATTTGGAAAGGTTGTTGCGAATGTGGAGGGAAAGGGGTCTGATTTCTGAGTCAGAATTAAAATACATATTTAACCCTTACCCCACGTCACCATGTATATATATCTTACCTAAATTACATAAAAGTAAGACATCACCACCTGGCAGACCTATCATATCAGGGATAGGAGCGCCAACTGAAAGACTCTCTGATTTCATTGATAGTTATCTACAACCTGTCGTTAAAAATATACCCTCATATTTACAGGACACAAAGGATGTCCTTGCAAAATTAGAGGATATAGTATGGACACCAGAAATGATCTGGGTGACACTGGACGTTTCATCACTATACACTTGTATACCAAAAGATAAGGGTTTACAAGCAGTGCGTCATTTTCTATCTGGGAGATCAGCATCACATTATGAACATACAGAGATGTTAATACATATGATAGAGTTCACATTAGATAATAATGTTTTTATGCATGAAGGTCAATGGTTCCAACAAGCTCAAGGAGTAGCTATGGGTTCAAGATTCTCCCCATCCTATGCAAACCTATATATGGGCATGTTTGAAGCAATAAAACATTTGGAAAAAAGGTCCCCAACATCTGACCAAAAACATATTTTTTGGGGGGAGGTACATTGATGATGTGATTATGATTTGGACTGGATCAGAACAATTATTGGTTGATTTCTACAATCACATAAATTTAAATACCTATAACATACAAATGACCTACGAGTATAGTAAGGAGACCATCTGTTTCCCTGATCTGAATATATTTATAAAAGATAACATGATTCACACTAAAATCTTTCATAAACCAACAGCTTGTAATGTAAGATTACATGCTGAGAGTACTCATCCTAAAAATCAGATTTCAGCCATCCCCTTTGGGGAAATGACTAGATTTAAAAGGAATTGCAGTGAACCAAATTCATGCAATATGGAATCAAATATTTTGGAAAAAAAAATCCTACAAAGGGGATATTCCAAACAAACTATAGATGTAGCAAGAAGTAAGATCAATCAAACATGTAGAACAATCTTGCTGAACAGACATACCACATCTCGAAAATGCTCACAGGGTACAATGGTCAATTTCTGTATGGCGTACAGTCAGAATAGCCATAATATATATCGTATCCTACAGAGACACTGGAATATATTACAAACTGATTGCACACTTGCAAAGATACTACCTAAAAGGCCAAAAATAATTCACAAAAGGGGCAAAACGATTACAAATTTCGTATGCAAGAGCTACTTGCCCCCTCTAAGGGAAAACAAACCGACATGATTACCAGGTAAAATCAATGGCTTTTTTAAATGTGGGCATTGCAATATGTGCGATTTCTCGATGCACAAAACCTCTGAATTTAGTTACAATGGAAGTGATACATACAACATTACCACTTTCATTAACTGTAATACTAAATTCACTGTATACATCTTGGAATGTGAATGTGGCCAGATATATGTGGGTAGTACAATCAGGCCCCTGAAAGAACGCATTCAGGAACACATTTGTGCACTTAGAAATAATGATACAATGTCACCAGTGGTACGACATATGAATAATAAACATCCGGATATAGAAACTCCATCAATAAAATACATTGGTATTAGTCATACCCCAGAAAACTCTGGGGGGGGAACAGGACATTGGAGTTAAGAAGAAATGAAGCAAAATGGATAATTAAGCTAAGGACCATAGAAATGGGGATGAACATGGATGATGAACTGTATCATTTTCTGTGATTATGTATGTATGGTTATATATTCCAATAGATGTTCTCTTGTCATCATCAATAGATCCTCTTTGTTTAGGATTTGATTGAGGGTTGTATCCAGGAATATATTTGGATCAATAGTTTTGCTGTGCCCATATATTCATGTGATTTACAATTCTTCACTATGGTGAGGGTCGTTTTTTTCTGTACTGCCTCTGTCCATTCTCTTTTTTTCTTCTCATCACTATTTATAGAATTCTCCTGATGAGATTGATCTATTGGACAGATATTTAAGGTTTTCTCTTACTCATATATGCTAATAGATAAACTCTAGTATATGCCACACTACTCCACCTCACCCTATGCCACTCTAGTCTGCCCCACACCATTGCACTCTAAACCACTGCAACCTACGGCAATGCACTCTAAACAACTGCACTGTACCCCACTGCACTCTACTTCGTACCACTGTCTTCTATGCAACTGCTCCTATGCCATTCTACTCCACTCTACACTACTATGCCACTAACTTTTAGCCATGCTGGAAAGCATCCACTCTGGTGTTAAACATGGCTAAAACACATTGGCAAAGCCAATAACTCTTGCGTAGACGAGACCTGTTGGCTTTGCCAATGTTTGTTAGTACTATGAGGTACTGAGGTCCCTGAAAGAACTGTGAATGTGTAAGTCCTTATTTTAAACATGCATTACACACATCAAAATATAGGCTGCTACAAAATGCGCAAATACATTTCGGTTAAATAAAAAAAAGTCCTTCTAAAATACAGATTTGAATAAAATACAGTTTATACCTAGTGCTAACATTTTTTTTATAATAGTCCAATAAACCACACATTATACAGCTCACCTTGGAACACCCTTATAGTATCTCTCAAAAGAAAATATCTTTATATCAGAAAGCTTCAAGTGATTAAAGTCACTGCAGGTTTCCAAGCCCCTTTACATTTTCAGATCTACCAGTTGCGCACATTTGCATTTCTTTAGGGAAGGAGACACCCTGGCAAACAGGCCTTTTCTTATCTGTCTGCCCCTCACTCCCTCAGAGCACAGGACACTCCCTGCCTTTAAATCCCGCTGGGGAAACTGATCGGTGCTATGTACATTTTGTCCTTTAGGTAAAAGGCTAAAATTACGGAAAAATGATGTCCGCTAAGGCATTCATCACAGACAACGGCAGGGTGAAATTACGGGCAGTCTGTGAAAATAACGGACGAGTGGTCACCCAATTTTTCAGTGTGCATTTTGCTATTATTACGATCTTCAGCGCTAACAGAGTTTGGTTTGTTGAAAAATACCCATTTCAAGTGCCGACATTTGTTGTGGTGTGTGCTAAATAAATAGTTGGGGCCATATTTATCCTCTGTTTGCGCTGAATTAGCGTCATTTTTTAATGCTAATTCAGCGCAAACTTAACTCCATATTTATATTTTGAGGCTAGGCCCGTCTAACGTCAAAATATTGGAGTTAACGTCATTTTTTAGATGCGTGAAACCTCATTGCATCAATGAGATGCAAGGTAGGCGTTCCCGTCCAAAAAATGACTCAAAGCCCCTAGCGCCATATTTTTCCACCTTGGCAAAAATGACGCATGCGTGAGAGGCAGACCCAAAAAATGACGTTAACTCCGATTTGTGTAAAATTTTAACGCCTGGGTCAGACCAGGCTTTAAAATGAGGCCCACAAATCACTACTTAAGAAAAACTCACAGAAGCAACATTGCAAACCAACAGGAGAAGATGGAAGTGCTGCTGCTCCAGCTTGCGAGATGACGCAGAGGACAGCAACAGCAACCACCACAGCGTGGCCCACAAAGGCAACGCAGAAGGCAGGAGAGGGTATTCAGAAACAGGACAACCCTCCTTGGCCTCAGGGAACAAGACATTATAAGGACATACAGACTCAACCTGCAAGCCATACTACACCTGCTACACCACATTGAGCCACACATCACAGCCAGCCTGCAGACCCCACACAATATACCACCTGTGACAAAGCTGCTAGCTGTTCTGCTTATGCTGGCAAGTGGCTCATTTCAAACAATGGGTGCCCTGGTTGTTGGGGTGTCACAGCCGTCATTGTCTGTGTTACTGCCAAAGGTGTTAGATGCAATAATCTCCCTGACACCCCGCCACATCAGCTTCCCCAACACCCAGAAAAAGCAGCAAGAGATAAAACAGGGGGTTCTACCAATTTCATGACTTTCCACATGTTCTTGGTGCAATTGACTGCACCCATGTCCGACTTGTGCCACCTGCAGCAACTGAACACTTATACCGGAATCACAAGCACATTCATTCCATTATTGTGCAGGCCATAGTGGACCACCGGGAGACTATTCACAGACATTTTGGCCAAGTATCCTGGGAGTGTCCATGACACCTTCATATTCTGGCACAGCAGGCTCAACGAACACTTCCAGGATGGCCAATATGAAATGGACTACTTGTGGGTAAGTCAACAAACCTAGCAATATACACACACCACACCAACCCTATAGGACACACAAGACAAACATCACTCCAAAAACACATGGCCAGGGTAACACAGAAGTGCAGGTAACAACACATATGAACCATGCTGCAGTACAGCACAATCAGTGCACACCACATACACACACATGTGCGTAACACATCCACCACTTGACAGACATACCATGTGAAGGACAGGTGCAGATATGTACCCTTTGCCAACAAAAGAACTACACAAACCACTACAATTACCCACAGGTTGCCTTCTACATACATTTCACACACAGTACACCAAACAAAGAATAGCACAGCAATGTCAATGGCATATACAATGCTCATGTTACATAATTCTCATATGGGCACAGATCCCTCAAATCATGCCGTGCAAGTCACTGCCAGAATAAACATCAAATGCAAGACAACTGGTGCCAATACCAACTACATATCATTAACACATACCTAACTTACCTATAGTGTGCACATACATCTGCCTGACACATCGGGTCACACACATAGGAATACAAAATTAATGGCACTCACATACCATGTGCCAGATTTGTGAAAAGTGGCACCACACTTACTGTTGTGGTACCTCACATGCACCACTTACTGACCCACAACACCTTCATGTCAGTACCACAAACAATAAATGGCCCACCATGGGGAAGAGTCACTGTTAGATAGTGCAGATCATGGATACGTGGATTGTGGAACCCTGTAAAAGTATTTAGGACATCACTGACCTTACATGCACTGTGCCAAGGGACACATTTGCTAGGTAGCTGAGCTCCATCACATAGCCTGCACTGTGCATGTGTTGGCAGTGTAAATGCTGAATCATGTTTTGGAAGATAGGAGAGACACTGGTAGTAATGTTGATCATCCTGAAACAATGGGGTACACACCCTTGGACACCTGATGGCTGGCACAAACATCAGCTGCCACTCAGGATCACTAAGGCACCTATGTAAGAGCCCCCAGTGCCATCGTCATGGCCTGCACTGTATGTACAAGTTTGCGAATGACCACTCTTTTGTGACTTGAAGGCACATTGTAAATCGGCCACCTTCCCACGCAGCACTTAGCATAAAAGGGGCGTGCAATGTGTGTTGCTGCTGGTCTGTCACCACAAGACACATAGCATGATGATGCTGACTCAGATGTAGGTGTCTCCTAAAGCCTGAGGCAGTGCCAATATCAAACACCACCCCAGGGGTGCCGTTTGCAGGTTGCAACAAGGAAATAGACTGTGATTTGAACTCAAATGAATGTGCCATCCAATGCATGCTGCATACTGCTGCACACACAGAAAGAGCCAATTGTCCATCAAAACAGCATATGTATAGGGAGGTGTCCCTTCCTGCACAGATACATCCACGTCCACTGGGCAGCTAGCCAAGCACCCCGGTGCAAGGTTGGTAGTGTCGGTACACAGCTGCAAATTAGCCACTGGCGCAGGGGACAACAAAGGGTTGCCTAGTAACATGTCACACATGGTGCATTCCTGCATAGCCAAATTGTTGCAGTACAGTGCTGCCAATGTTGGAGCAGTGTTGTGCATTGTCACTTACTCATTTAAATGGGCGTAAGTGTCACACTTCATCTGTAATGACACATGTCAAAATGGCTGGGATGTCCAGGCTCTGTAGTGCTAACATGCCGCTATCACATCTGACCCCATTGTGTTGTGAGGATGTGTCATGTCCCCTCTAGGGATAGAACACTGATACAAAGGTGTTCTACACAACGCATGGTACATACATACTGACCATCAGTTAGGATTCCAAATCATATGTCCCAGGTCCTTGAGCCAATACTCAAGATTGTCATGTCCAACACAGTGCTAAGAAAACTTTACACAAGGGCAGGAACTCACACAATACCACAATCACATATGAGTCACAACCAACTCAAAATAACAACTGCCTTGCCATATGACAAACCTGTTGCAAGCCTTAACAACAACTTACTCCTTTTATCTTTTGCAGCGGATTACGGTTATGACATACAGCCATGGATTACTACCCCATTTGCAAACCCAAGCACAGCAGCAGAGTGTGCATACAATGAGGGACATTGTAAGACATGGAATATCATGGAGCGGACATTTGGCATACTGAAGTCGAGATTCTGGTGCCTGGATCTCACAGGCGGGAGCCTCCTATATGCCCCACACATTGTCTGCAAAATCATCATGACATGTGCTATCCTGCACAACATATGTGTGCGGATGAATGTCCCATGTATAACCAGGTTTATGACCTGCCTGAGGAGGAGGTGGAGGATGGTGGTGAAGAAATGGAGGGGTAATAGCACAACACAGCTGCTGGGATACGCTGCAGACAGCACATAGTTAAGAACCTTTTCACTTAAGAACCGCTTAAATCACCTTGTCAATTTTGTAAATAAACACTTCACTTAAACAACTAATCCTGCTTTGATCTCTTCAATCTCCACTATATATACCATAGGATTGTGAGTCTAACCTCGGGGAGCATGTTACAAATACGATTCTGACAAGTACTGATGCAACATCATATGTGATGTGTAAGATTGTACTGCCACCATCACACACATCACTAATAGCCTCATCACTGGTATGTGACGATTGAAGGACACAATCTATGGACCACAACATATAGGGGGTCATTCTGACCCCGGCGGTCTTAGACCGCCGGGGCCAGGGTCGGCGGGAGCACCGCCGACAGGCCGGCGGTGCCCCGCAGGGCATTCTGACCGCGGCGGTAAAGCCGCGGTCAGACCGGCAACACTGGCGGTCTCCCGCCAGTGTACCGCCGCCCTTTGGAATCCTCCAAGGCGGCGCAGCTAGCTGCGCCGCCGAGGGGATTCCGACCCCCCCTACCGCCATCCAGTTCCCGGCGGTCCGCCCGCCGGGAACCGGATGGCGGTAGGGGGGGTCGCGGGGCCCCTGGGGGCCCCTGCAGTGCCCATGCCACTGGCATGGGCACTGCAGGGGCCCCCGCAAGAGGGCCCCTACAAGTATTTCACTGTCTGCTTGGCAGACAGTGAAATACGCGACGGGTGCAACAGCACCCGTCGCACCTTCCCACTCCGCCTGCTCGATTACGAGCCGGCATCCTCGTGGGAAGGGAGTTTTTCCCTGGGCTGGCGGGCGGTCTTTTGGCGACCGCCCGCCAGCCCAGGGAAAAACTTAGAATACCCTCCGCGGTCTTTCGACCGCGGAGCGGTATTTCGGAGGGGGAAGTCTGGCGGGCGGCCTCCGCCGCCCGCCAGACTTAGAATGACCCCCATATTGTACAACCACGTTGCCAACTTGTTCATCAATAGCTCATCACACACTACTACATCATGTCCAAACAGGAAGTATGCAAGGGGCCCACACATGAGGTAATGGATGTCAAAAATTAGAAAGTTAGTCATGTTGGAACAGAACACTGTCACAACTCAGTGTGAGAGTTGCAATGGCTGCATGCAACATGGTGACTAGGGGGGACATCATTGGTAACAATGGTCATCATAATTTTCCCAGGTGGAACAAGCAATGGAAGAAATTGGGCCTGTGCAGTACATCCATGGTAATCTGTCCTGCCACTGCCATGGGTCCCAATACTGACACAGGGTACACATGACCTCACACATTTTACAGACACATCTGTGGAATGCAATTCAGTATGGATGAGAACATATGCAGCTAGGGCTGCAGGTCCACCACACAAAACGAAAACCTTTGGTAAATGCAATGAGTTTAATCAAACTTTTGTGGTCAAAACGTAATCTCGGTGGAATCTAAGTACAGTGTGTCATACAGTATGTACCAAAGATGTACACAAGTCAGACATATATGTAGGCCACACACAAGTCTCCATAAAGCTCAAACCTACATACGGAGACAGTTGTCGAGTAACATTTCCTAGGAAGCATTGGTTCACCCATCATCAATAATGCTTGAGCTGTGTTTGTAGTTTTAAATATTATGCTCTGTATGACAACATCACACATCACATACGAAAACACAATACACAGTCACAAACCAGAACTATTTCATTGTACTGACTGCCAAACATAGGTGAATATACTGTTGTCGCACATGCATATATATGCAACTATTGGCATGCTGTTGACTCTGTAACACACACATTGGTGGAACAGACCAATCACACCCTCATCACATTGTTGTATGGAATACCACATGAAGCCATACCCAACATGCCACACTGCAGCATAGCCAATGTCATATGCATGTTCATTCAGGGTGCATCTAAGGACAATGGAAAAAAAAACACGTAATCAGGAACTGAGTAAAAATAAATGATGCAAATGTGTCCAAACACAAAGAAAATGACACATGGGCCCTTAGCGTGAATTCCACCTTAGCACTCCTCTCAATGCTGATTTTCAGTGAAATCGATGCATAACGGTCATGCGTCAATATGAACGATGCACGTGCGTTATGCACCTTAAGAACCCACGCAAATGTCAAATGCGTCATATAAATACACGCACAACTGAAAATGTGGTGCACGGGGACAGGGAGTGATGTAATAGGAAATCCTGTCTACAAGCATGGTACAGTGGGTGTGGTTTCACTTTCGCCTTACAGTTTGTGCCTTCTTGACTGTATGGTTGTGTTTTGGAGCTGGTGGTTGTGGTTTGGTTGCATATTGTATCTTGTGGTGTACCTCCTGTCGTGTTGTATTAAATATTGTTTGCATTTTGTCCCAGTATTTGTGATTTTGTGTGTTTTTTGTGTATATTTTTATTTGTACCTTGGGGTGACTGTCCGTGGTAGTTAATCATTTGGGATAGTTAGGATTAGTTAGTAGGCTTAAGTTTCCGTTAATTGTTCTTTTTTTCTGCTTATTTGTGGTCAACCTTTACCGTTAATAACATGTCTGGAAAGGGAGGTTGACCAGGATTGGAGAGGATGAGTTGGGTGGAATTGTGTGGCTGGTAGCCCACTACCTGCCGATGATGCTGGAGATAGGGGGGCCGCGTCATCCAGGGCTACGGGACCGAGGCCAGGTGACTGGGGTGGGGCAAGGGGCTCCACCACCTGAAAAGGGTCTACAAGAGCAGCAGGAATGAGCACTAGCTCAATCATCTTTGGGCAGATCTGGTGGCCAGGGAGCAGGATCTGCTCGATCATCTTGGTGTTGAGATCGTTGGACCTGTTGGTGAGTCTCCCATTGGCATACTATTTACTGTTCACTGCTCTTGAATTACAGTAGCAGATGAGTTGGAGTGCTGCATACAATGCTTGTGGACAGGTTGCATGCAACTAGAATGAAGTGCATCTGCCCCAGTCTAGACATGGTGTTCACATGTCCAACCATTATATCAATGCAGGTCAGATGTCTGGTGGGTCAAGCACAACCATCACGAAGTCATACATTTCAGGGACCATGGCGACACGTGTGGCCCTGCATGATGTCATGTATGAGATGCCAAGGCACCACCAGCCTACAATTTTTCCCTGGATTGTGTCAACAAAGTTGGGCAATGCATGTATAGAGCAACTTTGTCATCATTTCACGCACATGGTCCCTGCCCCTGCCATTATGTCAGCAAAGGGGGCTCATCGCGTTAGGGGGCAATGTAAATGGGGCATTTGATACCATCAGACAACTTTGCCACATCAGTCATGAATTATTCAAGGCATGATAATTGCAGACTTTTAATTGAGCCACATGTCTATCACAAAGTACCTCTGGGTACCTTGCAGGACAAGCTTGAGTACCTGAGTCAAATGTCTGGCAAGGCACCAGGGTAGTGTCACGTATTTATCACACAACTTACCCTTATACCATGTAGTTCCACCTTCTAT
Organism: Pleurodeles waltl; assembly: GCF_031143425.1. Taxonomy (NCBI): domain Eukaryota; kingdom Metazoa; phylum Chordata; class Amphibia; order Caudata; family Salamandridae; genus Pleurodeles; species Pleurodeles waltl. The sequence goes on along the minus strand of NC_090443.1, from coordinate 264,882,526 downwards.
AGAATGCCCACATATGGTTGTTGCAGGGTGTAGCACTACATGAGTCTCTGATCCAGTAAGTATACAGATGTGTGTCTCTCACTCACCTGAGTGTCTGTGTCATCGTGTGATCGTAGTGGTGTGTTTGTTGCACTGTTTTACACTAGGAGCTCACTGCTCTTAAATAGCACACACTTAAATTTGTTGTCCACTAGTTGTGATTGCGATGTGACACTAAGCATGGTTTTCAATTCATATCTTACAGGTGGACCTGCCCCCTACACGATCGGCAAAGTGGCGCAATTTGAGGACTCGGATGTATCCAGTAAGCTTGACAATGTGTGCCTTGTGAAGTAAACCACGGTTTGGTGTGAGTGAGTCATGTGTGTTGCATACAATGCTAGATGTGATAAGCTGTCCAATAATCAGATATCAAAGTAGGCTGGATGGTGACATTGTGTCCTATTGAAAGGATCCCCATGCACCACCAGAGGGTCACATCTTGTGAGGCTCGTTGTGCTCAATGACCAGCATCCTGTAAACAAGGTGATGACAAGCCACACGTAGGGCCATATGTGACTAAGAATGACAGAGTGCAGCGCTGTGAGAATATTGGCAGTGGGGCACTCCATCATTCTCACAACACAGGGATGCACCATTTTGAACCCAATTTGGTGCATCCCTGTATTGTCATGAAGATGGAGGATAGGGCTGGCAACTGTCCCCCAGCATGGCCCTCCGTATTTTGCACTCCATGTTTGTAACGCTTATGTGTAATGTAATTGGCGTGCATGCAGGACAAGGCCAAACGTGTGCTGGCATGGAAATGGGTGTGTAAAGAATAGTATAGGCAGATCAGGTATTGATGGGTGTCTACACCTGGACACATGAATGTAGATGTGATAGACCTATGGAGACCAGCTTCCTAGTTGTCAGCCCTTTTAAAATATGGTCCACTCCCTGACTCCATGTATGGGTGGGCATGCCTTGGTGGATGACCAGGACAGTTGAGATGATGGATTTCATGGCCATACCTCCTTAGGCACAGGGGGAGAGGAATACCAAATTTGTAGGTAGATGATATGCTCACAGTGCCGGTGAAAGTCATATTGATCAGGCTTGCATGTGTATCTATCAGCACTGACCTCTTATGGTTACCAACAGCATCCCATCCTCCAAATAACATGTTCAAGTTATTGGTGATGTATGGTTGAAACTTGCCGCAGATGATGAGGAAGTTTTTGGCCTGACCTATGTGCAATTTGCTCTGCCTTTGCATTATTACACATTACACAAAAGCAATGCACTCCTCCATGTGCTTGGTTCATATGCTTGTTTTGCGTCGCTTTGGTGACAATGAAATGATGCTAAAACAGCTTTGTCATTACATTTATCAGAGCCATTGTCTTTTCTGGAATGTGAGTTGCAGTGCATGTGTAATTAGATGTAGAAGTGTAAGCTAATAATCTGTACATAATCCACACAAGGCTGACACTGATGGTTGCCTGTCTCCATTTAACAGCTGCCAACATGACCAATGAGGACCTGAGTGCATTCCAAAACAGGGCAGTCTGGTACCGCCATATCCTGGCAGTAGAATCTGGGTTCTGGAGAATGGCTTGCCGTTATTGTGCTGAGAGGTCAATGGGGGAATGACGGGGATTCACACAAGGGGGTCCCACACTGGCAGAGGCAACACAGAAGAGACCCAGCTCTACAGCAGTGAACGGGGGCACAGCTACCACCACGTCAACACCCACAACTGCAACAGCTTCGACCTTGGTGCAACAGCCCACACCACCTGCTGCCAGGGCACCTAAAATGCTGCAGGATCTGCAGAGGGACGTTTCGCTGGTGTTGCAAAGTTTGGACAGTTTGAAGAAGGAGGTGGATGCCAACACAAAAGACTTAAATGTATTTTTTTTTAAACTCAAGAAGGCAAAACTTTGAGTGTCATCGGAACTGTCACCTCCAAGTTCTGTCCCCTCCCTCCTTATTTTTATTCATGTTTTATAGTGAGCCTGAGGGGGTTAGTGTTAGATTAGTGTAGGTATGTAGTTTAGATAGGAGAAGGGGATATGGGGGAGGGTCTTTTACTTGTTACGTGTGTAGGAGGCTGGCCTGGCGTATAGTGGGTACCTGATGGTACTTACACCTTGTTCCAGGTCGAGTTATCCCTTATTAGTAGATTAGTAGTGTTCTAGCATCTTAGGCTGATAGAGGTAGCTATAGCAGAGTAGCTTAGGCTAGACTAGGAGACATGCAAAGTTCCTACTATACCACTTATATCATATAGCACTATATCATAAGAATCACAATACTCGGAGTTACTAAAAATAAAGGTACTTTATTTTAGTGTCAATGTGCCAAAAATATCTCAGAGGATATACCCCCCTTAGGAGGTAAGTAAAAATACACAAAATATACACACAAACCAAAATCAGGTAAGTAAACAGTTAGAAAAGTAGTGCAAACACTGCAGAATACAATAGGATGCAATAGGCCTAGGGGCAACACAAAATATATACTAAGAAACTGGAATGCAAAACACTTAGGGACCCCAGGCCTCATGTAGTGTGTAGAGGGTCGCTGGGAGTGTAAGTAAACGCTAAGGGTGTCCAAGACACCCCACCCGAAGACCCTGAAAAGTAGGAGTAAAGTGACCCTACTTCCCCAGAAACACACTAAAGTTGTGATAGGAGATTCTGCAAAGACCACAACTGACTGCAAAGCACTGAAGACGGATTCCTGGACCTGAGGACCTGTATAGGAAGGGGACTAAGTCCAGGAGTCACGAAAGTGTCCGGGGGGGGCAGGAGCCCATTAAACCCCGGATAAAGGTGCAAATTGGCTGCCTCTGGGTGGAAGAAGCTGAAGATTCTGCAACAACGGAAGATGCCAGGAACTTCTCCTTTGCACAGAAGATGTCCCACGGAATTCTGGAGGATGCAGAGTTGCTTCTTTGGAGAAAGACCACAAACAAGCCTTGCTAGCTGCAAAGGTTGCGGTTAAAGAAAATGAGTGCTGCCCGGGCCCAGGAAGGACCAGGAGGTCGCCCCTTGGAAGAGGAGGCAGAGGGGGCCCTCAGAAACACAGAGAGCCCATGCAGAAGAAGGCAGCACCCACAGAAGTACTTGAACATGGGTTTAAGAAAACTGAACACAGCGGTCATCTCAACACTACAAAAGAGGGTCCCATGAAGCCAGTGGTCAACTCAGCGAGTTGAGCAATGCAGAACGGAGTGCTGGGGACCAGGGCTGTGCTGTACATGAAGGATTCCTTGCAAAAGTGCACAGAAGCCCTAGCAGCTGCAGTTCACGAAGTACACAGGATTACTGTCTGGCGCGGGGAGGCAAGGACTTACCTCCGCCAAATTCAGACAGATGGACCACTGGACTGTCAGGGTCACTTAGATCCAGCTCTTGTGTTCCAGGGACCACGCTCCTCACAATGAGAGGGGACCCAGAGGACCAGTGAAGCAGAAGTTTGGTGCCTACATTAGCAGGGGAAAGATTCCGTCGACCCACAGGATATTTCTTCTTGGCTTCCAGTTCAGGGTGAAGGCAGACAGCCCCCAGAGCATGCACCACCAGGAAACAGCTGAGAAAGCCGTAAGGATTAGGCGCTACAATGTCGCTGGTAGTCTTCTTGCTACTTTGTTGCAGATTTGCAGCCGTCCTGGTCGATCCTTGGCAGAAGTCAAAGAGGGAGATTCAGAGGAACTCTGGTGAGTTCTTGCATCCGTTATCTGAGGAAAAGCCCACAAGAGAGACCCTAAATAGCCCTCAGAGGAGGATTGGCCACCTAGTCAGGTATGCACCTATCAGGAGGGGTCTCTGACATCACCTGCTGGCACTGGCCACTCAGAGGCCTCCATTGTGTCCTCACACCTCTGGATTCAAGATGGCAGAGGTCTGGGACACACTGGAGGATCTCTGAGCACCATCCCTGGGGTGGTGGTGGACAGGGGGTTGGTCACTCCCCTTTCCTTTGTCCAGTTTCGTGCCAGAGCAGGGCTGGGGGTTCCCTGAACCAATGTAGACTGGTTTATGCCAGGAGGGCACCATCTGTGCCCTTCAAAGCATTCCCAGAGGCCAGGAGAGGCTCCTCCTCTCTGGCCCTTAACATCTATTTCCCAAGGGAGACCCCAGGAGGCCAGAAGCCTGTCTGTGGGTTGGCAGCAGCGGTAGCTGCAGTGAAAACCCCAGAGAGCTGGTTTGGCAGTGCCCGGGGTCCATGCTGGAGCCCCGGGATGCATGGGATTGGTACCCCAATACCAGATTTGGCATGGGGGCCCAATTCCATGATCTTAGACATGTTACATGGCCATATTCGGAGTTACCATTGTGAAGCTGCATATTGGTATTGACCTGTATGTAGTGCACAAGTGTAATGGTGTCCCACACTCACAAAGTCCAGGGAAATTGCCCTGAACTATGTGGGGGCACCTTGGATAGTGCCAGAGCACCCTCACACTTAGTAACTTTGCACCTAACCTTCACCAAGTGAGGGTTAGACATATAGGTGACTTATAAATTACTTAAGTGCAGTGTAAAATGTCTGTGAAATAACGTTGACGTTATTTCACTCAGGCTGCAGTGGCAGTCCTGTGTAAGAGTTGTCTGAGCTCCCTATGGGTTCCAAGAGAAATGCTGCAGCCCATAGGCTTCTCCTGGAACCCCAATACCCTAGGTACCATATACTAGGGAATTATAAGGGTGTTTTTTGGACACACTGGGACGGGTAGCTGGAGGGGGTTTGGGAGTGGAGGAAGAGGTGGTGGTTGTAGGAGGTGTACGTTTGGTGACTTCGGGTGAAGGTGCATGCGCTGGAGGCTGTCGTGAGGTGGATGACTGTTGGGTGGGTGGGTGCCTGCGTTTGTGTATCTTGGGAGGGGGCGTCACAGACACACTGGGAGAGGACACAGGGGACGTGTGAATGGTAGTGGGGTGGTGACTGCACGTGAGCGGTGTGTGGTGGTGGGTGTGCTGGAGAGGGATGTAGTGGCTGTAGAGGTAGTGCATGCAGGTGTGAGTGTAGACGAGACTGGGAGGGAGGAGGGAGACGAGGAGGAGGGGGACACAGTGGAGGCAGTGGATGTTGGTGTGTCTGCATGTGTGTGATGCTTGCGTGAGTGCCTGTGGGGTGTGTGGTGCTTATGTTTGCCTGAGCTTCCCTTGGGTGTTGAGGTGTGTGCATGTTGGTCTGTAGGTGTGCTTGGGAGGCTGAGGTACAGGGGATTGGGTCGGGGTGGAGGAAGTTGGAGGGGGGAGGCTAGAGACGGGGACAATGGCTGCCATCAGTGCTGAGGCCAGAGTCTGAAAAGCTTGCTGAAGGGCCACCTGACCAGAATGAATGCCCTCCAGGAATGCATTTGTCTGTTGCAACTGCCTCTCTACACCCTGGATGGCATTCAAAATGGTAGACTGCCCAACAGTGAGGTCAATGGCCTCCTCACTGAGGGCAGCAGGGGTGACTGGGGCAGGGCTTGAGGTGCCTGGGGCGAAGGTGATGCCCACCCTCCTGGGTGAGCGGGCATGGGGCAAAGGCCGAGGGGCTGCTGGGAGGGCAGTGCTGGTAGGGGGGTGGCGGCTGTACCTGTACATGCGGAGGGCACAGATGTTGCCGCCACCACAAGAGAGCTCCCATCAAAGGATGAGTCGGTGTCGCTGGTGTCAGCTCCTGTCCCCGCCGTGGAGCTCCCCTTGCCCTCCGTCCCACTGGTGAATTCAGACTTTGTGGTGTCACCCTCCAGGGCCATGTGGGATGCAGCTCCCTCGTGCTCCGGTGCCACTGCTCCTCTGCCTGATGTTGCTAATGCACACAAGAACAGGGAGACCACAAAAAGGGGGGGAAGACAGAAGAAAGACATGTTGAGTGCATACATTACCGCTACCGTTGGCAGACACGACAGACACAGAAGCCTCCTGCACTACGCCGCGCTCTTGGGCTCCACTGTTCAATTCCTGGGAAATGGCCTACAAGGCTATGGACGACATCTGCACACATAGATGACACAGGGGCATGACTAGGTGTACTTGGCACTCTACAGAGGTGGGCTGGGGTGACTACGGAACTCGCCCCGGCCTAGGGAAACCCACAGCCCACCTCCCCCACCCAGACACCTCCACTGCACGCAAAGTCAGCAGAATGAGAGTGTACTCACCCCCTTGTGGCTGCTGTGATGCCCTCAAACGCCCATCCAACTCCGGGTAGGCTACTGCCAGGATCCTGAACATCAGGGGGGTCATGGTGCGACGGGCACCCCTCCCACGTTGGGAGGCCATCCCCAGCTGAGCCTCCGCCGTCTTCTTGCTCCAGCGGCGAATGTCCTCCCATCTTTTCCGGCAGTGGGTGCTCCGTCTGTGGTAGACCCCCAGGGTCCGGACGTCCTTGGCAATGGCACGCCAAATATATTTTTTCTGGTGGGCGCTGACCTACATGAAATGTACAGGGAAAAAGAGAAGTTATTACCAACTGCACCGTCAAAGTGATTGGCCCCATCCCTACCCTTGCCATGTGGCACATGCAGCACTCTCCCCCCTTCCTTTTTACATCCAGCCCTCTCCACACAGGCATAGCCCATACAACATGCTCCCTGTGTACTTTCCTGTTAGTCTGGAGGACCGTAGAGTAGCGTGTACTGGGGGAGGACCCCATCCACGAGCTTCTCCAACTCCTCCGATGTGAAGGCAGGGGCCCTTTCCCCAGACACTCAAGCCATTGTCTCTTCCAGACCGTGGTCACAGCAGCACTTGCAGTGTAGGTCCTCTCCTGTCGAAGATCAGGTATCGAGTGATGAAAATGGCGGTCACGTCTGCGGCGGTGCATACCGTCACCGCCGGCGTACATCATCATTGGCTCCTGGGACCCATAGGGTCCAATGTTAACCAATGCAGAATTGCGCTGCGGTCTTCGACCGTGTACCGTGACGGTGTGCAACGCCAGCGCAGTTACCTCACATCCCATTGTCCCACTTTAGAGGTCAGGCAGCCACCATTTCAGTGGCCCACATGGCTTCATTTCCAACTGCGTCACACATACCTAGGCCTAGACTCAACACACATACAGGCCACATTTTGTGTATGTTTGGTGTTCTGGGTCAACTGTGGGTACGTACCTGTGAGTTGTTTGACTCTGTGCTCGCTGTTGTCCTTCATAGGCACCGTCCGCTGGGACATGTGAGGAGATGGCGGCATCCTCCAGTGTACTGACCGTTGGTGGGCCTGTCGACAATGGAGGAGCGACATTTGATTATCACATACAGGCTTGACCATGCCACAATCCAGGAACTGTGTACCCAGTTGGAGCCAGACCTGATGTCAGCAATCCACTATCCCTCAGGAATCCCCCCTCAAGGGCAGGTGCTGTCAGTGCTCCATTTCCTTGCAAGTGGGTCTTTTCAAACAACAGTGGCCATAGCATCAGGGATGTCCCAGCCTATGTTTTCCAACGTATTGTCCAGAGTGTTGTCTGCCCTTCTGAAACACATGCGGAGCTACATCGTTTTCCCTCAGGTGGAGGATTTGCCTACAGTGAAAGGTAATTTCTATGCCCTGGGACACATCCCCAACATCATAGGTGCCATTGATGGGACCCATGTGGCTTTGGTCCCCCCCACAGGAGTGAACAGGTGTACAGAAACCGGAAGAGTTATCATTCTATGAATGTACGGATGGTATGTTTGGCAGACCAGTACATCTCCCATGTGAATGCCATGTTCCCCGGCACAGTGCATGACGCCTACATCCTGCGGAACAGCAGCATCCCTTATGTGATGGGTCAACTCCAGAGGCATCGTGTGTGGCTATTAGGTGAGCACCTGGAGGCAAGACAGTGGGAATGGTTGTCTGGGGATATCCCTCCTGGTTAGTGTGTGTCTAACAGTTGCCCCTCACCATTTGCAGGTGACTCTAGTTACCCCAACCTGTCATGGCTACTGACCCCAGTGAGGAATCCCAGGACAAGGGCAGAGGAATGCTACAATGAGGCCCACGGGCGAACTAGGAAGGTGATTGAGCAGACCTTCGTCCTCCTGAAGGCCAGGTTCAGGTGCTTCCATATGACAGGTGGATCCCTATTCTACTCACCAAAGAAGATGCGCCAGATCATCGTGGCCTGCTGTATGCTTCATAACTTGGCTTTGGGACGACAGGTGCCTTTTCTGCAGGAGGATGGTCCAGATGGCGGTGTTGTTGCAGCTGTGGAGCCTGTGGACAGTGAAGAGGAGGAAGCAGAGGAAGAAGACATGAACAACAGGGACTCAGTGATCCAGCAATATTTCCAGTGAGACACAGGTAAGAGTACAGACCTGCCTACTACATGTACTTTAACACTACTACCTCTCTACTGTGTGTAGTTTTCACCCAGTGTATGGTCACTGAGTTATCACTTTCCCTTACGATTTCACAGATGTGGGTCCCACTGTGTGACATCTGCTTAGATTCCTCATGGACTAGAGCTGTGTGACATAGGTATGTTGACATTAAAATTGAGAGAGCATTTTGTCACTGTAATTGCTAATACACTAGTTCGAAATCACAGGCAGACTCCAGATTGTTTTGTGCTTTAAGGGTGTTTATTTAAGTGCTCAATATTGGAGGGGGTAGTGAAATGGTGAATGGTGATGGCGGAGGAATGTCCATGGCAGAGCCCAGTCTATTAGTCTCACAGGTGCCTTGCCCAAATGGGCATAGGAAGTGGAGCTGGGGCAGTTAAAGTATGGACAGGGTGACAAAGTGGGACAGTAGGATGACAATCAGGGTGGTCGCATTTTTTGGCGGGGTCTTGGCATTGTGCTCTATCTTTGTCCTGGAACTCAGGGACCTTTTGCGGGGTGGTTCTCCCTCTGCAGGGGGTGGGGTGCTGGTGTGGTGGCTCTGTGGCAGGGCGTCCTGTCCACTAGCGCCGGCAGAGGTGGTGGGCAGTTCATCGTCCATGCTAGTGTCAGGGGCCCCTTGTAGTGCCACAGTGTCCCTCCTGGTGTTGAGTACTTCCTTCAGCACCCCTACGATGGTGCCCAGGGTGGAGCTGATGGTTCTGAGTTCCTCCCTGAAACCCATATACTGTTCCTTCTGCAGGCGCTGGGTCTCCTGAAACTTGGCCAGTACCGTTGCCATCGTCTCCTGGGAGTGGTGGTATGCTCCCATGATGGAGGAGAGGGCCTCGTGGAGAGTGGGTTCCCTTGGCCTGTCCGCCCCCTGTCACACAGCAGCCCTCCCAGTTCCCCTGTGTTCCTGGGCCTCCGTCCCCTGGACCGTGTGCCCACTACCACTGCCCCCAGGTCCCTGCTGTTGTTGGGGTGGTGGGTTATCCTGGGTTCCCTGTAGTGGTGGACAAACTGCTGATTGACGTGTCCTGGGGACGGAGGTATGGGCCCGCTGGGTGGGTGCTGTGCTGGTGTTTCCAGAGGGGGGAAGGTCTGTGGTGGCCTGTGACTGGGTGAGGGGAACCGACTGTCCAGAGGTCCCCGATGGGCCAGGCTGGTCATTTAATCCAGTTGGACAGAGCTGCTGTCATCACTGTGGGCCTCTTCTGTTGGTGGTGTGGACATGTGTGGACCCTCCTGTCCGGTGACGTTGGGTAGGGGTCCTGCAGGGGTATAAAAGGATGGTTATTACATCTGTGTGTGTCATGGTGTGCAATGGGTGGGTGACCGTGGGATGGGTGGTTTGTGATGTTGGGTACATATGTGAGAAGTTGGGGTGCTGGGGGTGAGGGTGGGGGTATGTGATGGCATGCAGGTAGGGTGGGGGATGTAATAATTAAGATTTGTCTTACCAGAGTCCATTCCTTCACCTACTCCTGCGAGGCCCTCAGGATGCAGAATCGCCGAGACCTGCTCCTCCCATTTTGTTAGTTGTGGGTGAGGAGGTGGGGATCGCCGCCAGTCCTCTGAACCGCCAGGTGGTGTCTTGAGACCACGGAACGCACCTTCCCCTGTAGGTCATTCCACCTCTTCCTGATGTCCTCCCGATTTCATGGGTGCTGTCCCACTACGTTGACCCTGTCCACTATTCTTAGCCATAGCTCCATCTTCCTTGCAATTGAGGTGTGCTGCACCTGTGCTCCGAATAGCTGTGGCTCTTCCCGGATGATTTCCTCCACCATGACCCTGAGCTCCTCCTCCGAAAACCTGGGGTGTCTTTGCCATGCCATGGGGTGGTGTAGGTGATGTGTGGGGTGGAGTGTGTGGTGATAAGTGTGCTGATATGTAGTGGTGTGTTGTGTGAGGTGCGTGGAAGTTCTGTGGGTGATGGTGTTGTGTGCCTGTGGATGCTGTTGTTCTTGCATGTGCTCTCTCTCTGGCCTTCTTTCAGAATTTTTTGTCGTGGGGGTTTGTGGGTGATGTGGGTGTGTGTTTTATATTGTAATGTGTGTGTGGGAGTGGTGTGTGTATGTGTATCAGGTGTGTGTATTTGGAATTGTCCAATGTGGCTGTGTTTTGTAAGAGTGTGTGTATTTTGAGAGCGGCGGTGTGTACCGCCAATGGAATACCGCAGTTGAAAGACCGCCGCGTGGATTCGTGTGTCATGATAGTGTGGGCGTATTTCTGTTGGCGTGACAGTGGAGATTTTGGTTTCGCCAGTTTATCACTGACCTTTGGTGTGGCGGACTTGTGTGGGTGTCTGAATTTTGGTGGATTCCGACATGTGGGTCATAATAGCTGTGGCGGAATTCCGCGGCCGCGGCGGTGTGTTGGCGGTCTTCTGCACGGCGGTAAGCAGCTTTTACCGCCAATGTTGTAATGACCGCCTTTGTGACTAATTACATGGTTACACACATCTAAATTCCTATGCATAGTAGATGTGTCACAGTACACAAAGACATGCTGTTTGTGTAGGAGGTGTTCATTTACAAGTGTCGTAGTGCAATATTTACAATGTCCTGGTCAGTGACCCCATTTGTGAAGTCCATACAATTGTGACACAACACAAATCCAGGGTTGAGGGACATGTCATGGGACATTCTAGGGTGAAGTGTTGTTAAGTGGGGAGGAACATAATTTGCCAATTTGTAGGTGAGAGACAATGACAGTCCATAGTAGACAGGTCAACAGTGTGTCTTTCAAGAGTGCACATATCCAACAGTGCTAAGACTAGCATGATTTCAAACAAAGGAAAACATAGCCCATGTAGCATGGGCTGGTGCTACCGTAAACTCTTAGGGGTGAAGATGATCTGTTGCATATCTTCATCCACCGAAGTGTGTGGTGTCTCCTCTGCCCTTGGTAGTGGTGGGGAGGTAGAGGGGGCCACACACTTCAGTGGTTCCCTGCAGCTGCCATCTGTGGCACTTCATATGGCATCCCTGTAGCAAGGAGGAACTGTTGATTTTTTAGGATAGCAGCCACATCCCGGTGGTAGACAGCCATGCATTCCCTGAAGGAGACCAGTTCCTGGTGCATGGAGTCCATCTTGTTTTCAAGCACACTGCTGCCCGTTTGGGAGGGCAATTGTTGTGGCCCCTCTCCCTCATGGCAGCAGCTATGTCCTTCAGACACTGCTGGACTCCATTCATTGGGGAGTGTGTGCCTCATTTGGCTGCTGTCTGTTCATTGGCCGTGACGAGGCACGTGTGTATACCTTCTAGGCTGGCTGCCACAGTCTCCTTCCCCACCTGCACCTCCTTGGCCAGCTCTCGCTGGTCTCCTACCACTGTCCTCTCAAAGCTGGTCCCTGGGTCCTCGGAGTCCTCAGCTGTGTTGATGCAGGCAGATCGTACAATTGGTGTGTTGGGTGGAGCATCTGGGTTGGCTGCTCATCATTTGTCCTCCTTGCAACTGGAGGTGGTGTCTGGAGGGATACGAGGACTTCTTGGAGGGTCTCCTGGCTGGTGGTTGTCAGCTGGTCATCCAGGTCATCCCGAAACTCCAGGACAGGCAGATCAGCAGGAGAGCCATCATCCTCTGCAATAGGATGGTGTAAAATCAATCTTTCTGTGTTGTGGCAGTAGACATGTCACGTCACTGACTTGCTATTGAAGGCTCATTGTCATCTTACTTCCCAAACATTGTTTCTGTACATCATGGTTGCAGTCTATCAGCCCTTTGCCACACCTGAGTGTCACATGAGGGGCAGCGCAGGTGGCGCACTTGGCTGTGTTATATCTACTATGTGTGATGTATATCCTTTTTGTGGCTTAATACCATCTTGTTGTTGTCAACCCTCCCTATGCATCCATTTGCATGGTAGGGCCTTGCAATGGGTGTTGGAGTGGTCAAGCCATAGAACCACACATGGCAATATGCCCCTGTCTTACATGTTTCACATTCACCTGTGTGGCACTGAAACCTTGCACCACCCCAGGGATGGCATTGCCAGGACACAATGCTGTTGTTTCCTTTGATAGCTCCTCATGTTGATGTATTTGTATGTGTGCTACGTTGCACAGCACACATGGACCTTGCAGATTTCCATTTCATCTTCTGTCTGTGCTGGAAGGTGCACCTTCCTACACAACTATGATCTCCCCCTCAATGCAGCCATCCTTGCACTATGATGCAAGAGATGCAGCATAGTGGCAGTGCAGCTAAATTGACATGGGCACAGGGGTAGACCCAAGGATGGCCAGCCTGGGTATAATTTATTGCTGTGTACATCATTTTGTATATGACAGTGCCTGATGGTAACTTAGTTCATGGACATGGCCAGTTAACTGGAGTTAAACTTAGGTCAGGGCCTTGAGCTTGTTTGATGGTGCTTTTGCAGATAGTCATATTGGTCTCTCATTACAAGTGCGGCAGTCCTATGACTACCTGTACGCCATTGTCTAAATGACCACCCCCAAAAGTGCAGGTGGTAGTGGCACATGTTGTCAATGTGGAATGCCCCATGGGCCAATGGCCTGGCACTGGCAGGTTTCCAGCAGCTTACAGACTGGCAATGCCACCTGCCTTGTGGCACCAGACCAGTAGTACGATCAACGCTCCCCTCCAGGTCTGTTCCCGCTTTTCCACCAGCATTTGCATGGTGATGAAACCACCATGCAAAGGTTAGTAGTGATGTGGTATGATGTGCCCTTGGGTGCCCCTGCACAGCCCATGCACCTGGCATGGGCTGTGCAGGGGTCTCATGCCCTGCCCCTTTGCCTTTTCCACTGCCTGATTTGCAGGGCTAAGTGCAGCGTGTCCTGTCACACCCAATGCACCCCACGACTGGCACTGATTCTATTTGATCCATCAACAATGTGGTGATAAGTGCCCCAGAGAGCTCCCATGAGCAAACTGATTTCCACCCGCCATCCCAACGTGTGACTCATACTGCCAACCGCAAAGAGTACACTGCACTGGCAGTCTTACCAACAGCAGACTTGCCCATGCACCACCCCCCACCCATCAATGTGGAATTATACATCATTATGTTCATGGTCATACACCATGTGATGTATGTGTGTGTTTATTTCCCCATTCCTATGTATCTCACATGGTTTGTCAGAGAACTTGTGGGGTCAGCCTGTAACTGTTGTGACCTACAGTTTGCTATCTGTGGTACATATTTTCTGTAGTGGCACATTTCTGTTTAGCATCAAGATGTGTGGTTCTACACTTCACCAGTTTAGTTGGTCTGGGTAGTGGCATGTTTCCAATGATACAGGACCAGCCTGCTATTCCTTAGCGCCTGCTCAGATTATTTTTCCCTGCACCTACGTGGTATCCTCACTGCATGATGGAGTGGTGGCTGCCTGATGTGGATGTGTTGTCAATGTGCGGGTGGTGGTGCTATCAGCACATGTCTGGGTATTGTTGGGACGGTTTCAATGAATTGTGTGCTGTACGGTGCAGCACACGTGTGTTTGGGCTATCAGGCAAGGCATTTGCAAGGTGTTACTGCAAGGGACACCACCATGACGTAACCCCATGAATGGCATTGACTGACTACCTAGTCTCTGAAGTCTTGGCCATGTTCGTAGGGTTCATATGACTATATGCAAGGGATGTTGTGATGACACAACCAGAGGCACAGTCATTATACATGCCATCCATCCCATGTGCTGCATATGCACATGTAGGTATTTAGGCCTGGTGATTGACATATGTCTAGGTTGTGTATGTGTTGTGGTGCATGGCACTACCAAGGCCTAGTTACATGTGTATCTTACGTCAGCATGGTGCAACTTGCTTTATGTGCAATGCGTCCCTCTGTGCTCCTTTGACATGCATTGTGTGAGTCCTACGTGCCTCCCCTTTTTTGCACCTGACAAATTAACATTAATTTCCCCCATGCAACTGTCACAGTGTCCTTTCCTCAGGATCTGCACGCCGCCGAACAACAGGCCCACCTTCCGGTGTCACCAACTCAGAAAGCTATTATAGCACAGAGTTATGGTGAAGCCAGTCGGGGGTAGGGAATTAGGGTAGGGAACAGCAAGGAGAGAGATCTGAAAAGGTAAAATGGTTAAGCATGTCTGTATATACTTGTTCATAACAGCATTAACATTCAATTATACATTTAGGCAAAGGCGTCTCCTGAATGCAAGTGTTCAGACCCTCATGGAATAAACAAAAGTGTCTTAGTGGATGCAAGAATTGAGACCCTTATGGAATAAACAAAGGCGTCTCTGTGAATGCAAGAGTTGAGACCCTTTTGGAATAGACAAAGGCGTCTCTGTGAATGTAAGTGTTGAGACCCTTATGGAATAGACAAAGGAGTCTCCGTGTGTGCAAGAGTTGAGAGCCTTATGGAATAGACAAAGGCATCTCCATGGATGCAAGTGTTGAGACCCTTATGGAATAAACAAAAGCGTCTCTGTGTGTGCAAGAGTTGAGACCCTTATGGAATAGACAAAGGCGTATCCGTGAATGCAAGTGTTGAGGCCCTTATGGAAGGGACACAGGCATCTCCGTGTGTGCAAGAGTTGAGATCCTTATGGAATAGACAAAGGTGTCTCTGTGGATGCAAGTGTTGAGACCTTTATGAAATAGACAAAGGAGTCTCCATGTGTGCAAGAGTTGAGACCCTTATGGAATAGACAAAGGCGTGTCCGTGGATGCAAGTGTTGAGACCCTTATGGAACAGACAAAGGGGTCTCCGTGTGTGCAAGAGTTGAGACCCTTATGGAATAAAAAAAGGCGTCTCCGTGGATGCAAGTGTTGAGACCCTTATGTATTAAACAAAGGCATCTCCGTGTGTGCAATAGTTGAGACCCTTACCGAATAGACAAAGGCGTCTCCGTGATTGCAAGAGTTGAGACCCTTATGGAATAGACAAAGGTGTCTCCGTGGATGCAAGTGTTGAGACCCTTATGGAATAGACAAAGGCATCTCCGTGGATGCAAGAGTTGAGACCCTTATGGAATAAACAAAGACGTCTCCGTGGGTGTAAGAGTTGGTAGAATCATGATAGTTCAGGATGTCATGAGCATTAGACAAACCTGGCTGTGGCCTTTCTCTGAATCATGGAACAAGAACAATTTGGTAGAATCATGATACTTCAGGATGTTATGAGCATTAAACAAACTGGGCGTGGCCCTTCTCAGAATCATGGAACAAGAACAATTTGGTAAAATCGTGATACTTCAGGAAGTCGTGAGCATTTGATAACGCGTCCAGCCCTTATAAATTACTTGTGCTTGGACACGCTGGAGGCCGGTGAACCTTTTAGCCGAGTTGGGCTCTCCTCATCTTAGAATAGTCGGATCACTTAAATCAATAATCAATAGCTATTGTAATCGATACCCAATACTCTATTACTAGATCAAAATAATACATTAGGAATCAATAACAGTCGGTATTTTGACGCAACATGACCTTTCAGTCATGAATAACCACACCAGTTTATTAAAAGTTAATGAGTTTATTTCCCTATATTAACAAAGCTAAAACAATATATATGAGTCTCAAAATCAAATGATATATGTATACGAACATTACTAGCTGTCCATAACGGCGGAAGAAACGCAATCTACGCAAAATCTGAATTATAATACACTCGGTTATAGCAATGCAAATCACTAATATGAGTAACTGAATTTGACTAATTGCATACATCGGTCAGCATAACAAGATTTCAATTCAACATGGTGCATCAAGTGAATACCTCGACTAACCTCTAATTAGCATTGGCATGTGGGGCTTCATGCAAACTGAATTTAGTCAACACAAATTTGGAAAACTTCTAGCTTGGGCCCTATCAAAATAGCAGTTGGTACCTAAGAAGGAAAACACAATGCATAATACAATTATCCTTTCATAATTACCAAATACAATCAGCATTCAAGAAAGTCTTCGTCCTTCAGGTACCGGTTCGATCAGCATGGGGCAGATTTCAAAGGGGCAGAGTTAAGGGCAAGTTTCCTTGCGGCAGCAAGGAGAGTGGGGCAAAGTTACTGCATGGGCAAGACGGGGCAAATTAAAGTTAAAGTCTCTAGGGTGAGAATTCTCAAAGTCTCTTTCTCTGGAATAGAGAAAAGGGCATCAAGATGTCGTTTAAGATGACGTCTGGCATTTGGCTTCAAAGATGGCATCAAGGAAAATGGCTAACTTCTCTTTGTTCGGTGGGTTTAAGTAAGAAACATTCCAAATTCTTCAGGGTCTTCCATTGGAGGGTTCATAGGATGGCTTCAATTTGACCAATGAATAGTGTCTTTCTCCTAGTACTCATTTATGCATACATTGTCCTTGGAGCCTTGGAACACAAGTTGCAACAAAGTTTGCCAATTGATTTTATCTTAAAGCCTTTATTGTCCGCACCTACAGGAGCTGACCTTGTATCAAAGGCGATGAAACCGGCCTAGCACGAAACCTTGGAGATAAGTGTATTAGTCATCTCTACTGGAAAAATACAGAATAATGTCTTTGTTAGTAACAGTGAAAACCACACAGTTAAATTTGAGAGCAGGTGACTAGGCCAAAGCCTCCACTAAATTTAAGCTAAGCATAAAACAGTTTCAACAAGAAAATCATAGAATACATTTGCAATTATGATGGATTACTACATTTTTCAATTCTTCATGATTAATTAAGCTCGTTTATAATAATGGCGAACTACTCCGTGGGCACAATTTCCCATGTACATTATTTTCTTTGCTAAAATCACACTCCCTTATACGATTTTGGTTACATGATATATGAATATATGTTGGTCCTTCTTTTTCTGCGTCATCAATCCCTCCTCTGATGACTAATTATGTCATCACATCAAATCTTCCACCACAAATTTTATTTCATCAAAATTCTGTTTTGGTAATTTGGCACTTCAGTCAATTCCCTCTTCCTTTTTGTTCCCTTTGATTTTTCTCTGTATATTTCTACTACAGGGAGTGCAGAATTATTAGGCAAGTTGTATTTTTGAGGATTAATTTTATTATTGAACAACAACCATGTTCTCAATGAACCCAAAAAACTCATTAATATCAAAGCTGAATATTTTTGGAAGTAGTTTTTAGTTTGTTTTTAGTTTTAGCTATGTTAGGGGGATATCTGTGTGTGCAGGTGACTATTACTGTGCATAATTATTAGGCAACTTAACAAAAAAAAATATATACCCATTTCAATTATTTATTATTACCAGTGAAACCAATATAACATCTCAACATTCACAAATATACATTTCTGACATTCAAAAACAAAACAAAAACAAATCAGTGACCAATATAGCCACCTTTCTTTGCAAGGACACTCAAAAGCCTGCCATCCATGGATTCTGTCAGTGTTTTGATCTGTTCACCATCAACATTGCGTGCAGCAGCAACCACAGCCTCCCAGAAACTGTTCAGAGAGGTGTACTGTTTTCCCTCCTTGTAAATCTCACATTTGATGATGGACCACAGGTTCTCAATGGGGTTCAGATCAGGTGAACAAGGAGGCCATGTCATTAGATTTCCTTCTTTTATACCCTTTCTTGCCAGCCACGCTGTGGAGTACTTGGACGCGTGTGATGGAGCATTGTCCTGCATGAAAATCATGTTTTTCTTGAAGGATGCAGACTTCTTCCTGTACCACTGCTTGAAGAAGGTGTCTTCCAGGAACTGGCAGTAGGACTGGGAGTTGAGCTTGACTCCATCCTCAACCCGAAAAGGCCCAACAAGCTCATCTTTGATGATACCAGCCCAAACCAGTACTCCACCTCCACCTTGCTGGCGTCTGAGTCGGACTGGAGCTCTCTGCCCTTTACCAATCCAGCCACGGGCCCATCCATCTGGCCCATCAAGACTCACTCTCATTTCATCAGTCCATAAAACCTTAGAAAAATCAGTCTTGAGATATTTCTTGGCCCAGTCTTGACGTTTCAGCTTGTGTGTCTTGTTCAGTGGTGGTCGTCTTTCAGCCTTTCTTACCTTGGCCATGTCTCTGAGTATTGCACACCTTGTGCTTTTGGGCACTCCAGTGATGTTGCCGCTCTGAAATATGGCCAAACTGGTGGCAAGTGGCATCGTGGCAGCTGCACGCTTGACTTTTCTCAGTTCATGGGCAGTTATTTTGCGCCTTGGTTTTTCCACACGCTTCTTGCAACCCTGTTGACTATTTTGAATGAAACGCTTGATTGTTCGATGATCACGCTTCAGAAGCTTTGCAATTTTAAGAGTGCTGCATCCCTCTGCAAGATATCTCACTATTTTTGACTTTTCTGAGCCTGTCAAGTCCTTCTTTTGACCCATTTTGCCAAAGGAAAGGAAGTTGCCTAATAATTATGCACACCTGATATAGGGTGTTGATGTCATTAGACCACACCCCTTCTCATTACAGAGATGCACATCACCTAATATGCTTAATTGGTAGTAGGCTTTCGAGCCTATACAGCTTGGAGTAAGACAACATGCATAAAGAGGATGATGTGGTCAAAATACTCATTTGCCTAATAATTCTGCACTCCCTGTATTTTGTTTTCTATTTTCTCTTCTCTTCTCCTTTTGTTTCTTGTGTTCAATATTTTAATAGCTTTCCATATTCCCCAAATACCTAATAAACAAATTAACACTATTAATATTCCTTTTACTATTTTCAGTAACAATCCATTCCAAATGCTGCTGAGCCAATTTCCCACTGAAGCAAATCATTTTCCAACCTTTTCCTATACTCCTGGTTCTTTCAATTCTTTCAAATCTGCACTCTCGTTAGTAAAATTTATAAGCATTTTTCTAATTTGCCCGCTGTTGTCCGGAATATAAGTACAACAGTGACGTGTGCGAAGCTTTTTGCAAACGCCGCCATCCTTTGCTAAAAGAATGTCTAAGGCAAGCCGATTTTGAAGAGTCATAGCTTTTTCTGCAGCAAGTTCAGCATCCATCAGAATTATAGCTCCTGAGAATTTTTGTCAGCATGTTATCCACAATAGTAGACAACTTTCATATTTTAATTGAATTCAATATGACTCCCACTGAAGGAATCATTGCTCCAAATATATCTCCTACCACACCAGAAGCTGTCTCCCTTTTCTGAACATGATGTGATCCAGACAGCTTTGGGAATTTCTTTAAGTCGTCCAATTGATAAACCTTTGGGAACACTATTCCCAAATAACATCTCCCATACCAGCCTTTAGGAAGACGATAATAGGCGTTAAGTCTACAAATATAATATACCCCTGGAATAACTGGGTCTTGTCCATTCAGCATGAACGTCCATTTGGGTTGAAACAAAAACGCATGTTTACATTCACTCGTTCCCACAAAGACTGTGTCATAATATGATTTATGTCTATGTACACAGAACCTCCCTACGTGTAATGCATCTAAAGCTATTTTCCCTTGTGTCTTTATTGCGGCAAAAGCATAATTATCTTCAGATGTCCTCTTGTGTAATTCCCTTTCTAATTTCTCCTTCCCCGCTTTCCTCCTATCGTCAGTGTGATCTAAAAAGCTTTTCTCCATCGGTGAAAGCAAGCATGTAAGGTTTTCTCTGTGAGCGGAAGCTGTGTGAAAAGGTGACAATGGCTCAAAGAAACCCCTCATTAATTTTATATAATAATCTCTTGCTACTTTACTCAGGTAATCTATTATAGGGATATATGCGAATACAACATCTTGAATGGAATAAAAATAGTGAATATACTCCTGGCCATAAAATCTGGTCATTATTAAACTACATGAAATTCCATACGTAAGAGGCATGCTATGATATGTCACTCCTTCCATTACTGAGGTAGGTATTTGTCTGCACACATAACAATCTTTCGCATCCATTGTCTCAACATACTCATTCAACAAGCGATAGAAAATGTTGGACGAAAGTTCCTTCTTATCATGCAAATGTCTTTCGTCTTGTTCGAGTTTCTTCAAAGGAGTTAGTTCAGTAGTAGGTTTAGAAGTAGAAGCATCATTCGCGTCTCTTTCATTCCCTCCATGCATTCCAAACACTATTGCTATAATGATTAGTACACATGCAGTTATTAGACCTATACACATTTATTTACAACACTTCATTTTATGTCCCTGTGTAGTGTAGCCTTTCATGATCTGTATAGAATCAGAAAGTTGAAGACACTTTATCAAATCAGATTTGCAGATATATATAAAGCTGAACGAGTTCAATGTTCACACGATTCTTTTTAGCAGCATTAGTCTCTTATCGGTTTAGCAGCTTTGTCTCAAAATCGGTTTCGAAGTCAATCAAGTTAGCAATGTCTTATCCGGTTCAAAAGTCAATCAGGTTATCAATGTCTTATTCGGTAATGTTCACAAATTTTTCGCTTTTCAAGTACCAAAGTGTCGTTCTGCTTCTTCGTTCTCAAGACTGAGAGATAGGAATTCGTCTGACCAATCGTTAGTGGCTATGTACGCCCACTCCGGACCAGAATATCTTCTGCTCGGTATTCTTTTCCTTTTTAATTTTGCATCTCCTTTTGTTTCTCTCTAGCTGGTACTTTCTTCCTTGGCCGGGTTTTTCTCTTCATTTGGTGTTGTTATTGCGACGGACACTTCTTTTCTTTTCTCTTTCAACTTTGGCCCTTCACTTTCGTTTAATATTTCCCTAGTTCTTAATTTCACTGGCGATATGCTTTGTCTCCGTTTCGCACTGTTTTCACCTGATGGACCTGCAACCGGTCCTGGAAGACTTTGAACAGTTTCACTCTGTCCTGTCTTGTCTTCTCCCCCTAGGAGGTCAATCAGGTTTTCCTTTTCCTTTCCTGTATCGTCTTCTTCTGGGAAAGCCCTCCTCTGATCAGGCTCTCCTGCTCCTTCGCCTGTCTCAGGCTCTTTGTCACCTTCAGGACCCTCGTCACTTCCTGAGGCTTCTCCTTGGTCCTCCTCAAATGAATCAGTTGTTTCTTCCTCAGAAAATATCTCTCCCTCCTCTATTTCTGCTTGTTCGCCTCCTGGTTCTCTTTGTTCTGTCTCGGTGCCTGGTACTCTCTTGTTAGTCACTGGCGATTACAGCGCTTCTACTTCCTCTTCTGTGGGGCACGTCACCCTTTTCGTGTGACTGGCGTGAATCCAGTTGGGAACTCCCGCACACTTCACAGCGGTGGTAGTTGTCAGAATCACTTGGAAAGGTCCTTTCCAATGGGGTTCCAGACACGACTTCCTCACGTGCTTCTTTATCACGACCCAGACACCTGCTTTCAGGGCGTGTCCTGGACCTTGGATTGGTGGCAAGGTGGTTGCCTCCACCTGGTGAGAAAAAGAGCGCATCACATCAGCTAGACCTTTGCAGTAGTCCAACACCATATCATCTGTAATATTCAAAAGAGCATTTGCAGGAACTGTTGGAAGCCTCATGGCTCTGCCCATGAGGATCTCATGCGGTGACAGTCCAGTCTTTCTATCAGGGGTGTTTCTCATTGACATTAACACCAAGGGCAATGCGTCAGGCCATTTCAAGTTTGTTGATGCACATATTTTCGCCATCCTTGATTTCAATGATCCATTCACTTGCTCCACTAGTCCTGATGCTTCAGGGCGGTAGCTGCAATGCAATTTTTGCTCAATGTTCAGTGCTGCACAAAGTAATTTTATTACTTCGTTATTGAAGTGACTTCCCCTATCTGATTCTAAGGAGATCGGGAATCCAAAACGTGATATTAGTTCTCTTAAGAGTAGTTTTGCAACTGTAAGGCTGTCATTTCTACGTGTGGGGCATGCTTCAATCCAGTGACTAAAAATACACACAATCACCAACACATATTTCAAACCTCCATGCACAGGCATCTCAATAAAATCCATTTGCATCCTGCTGAATGGACCACCTGCTCTTCCAATGTGGCTCAAATTTACTACTGTTCCCTTCCCTGCGTTCATTTGTTGGCAAATGACGCAACAATGGCAAACTGCTTCAGCAACTTGACGGATTTTGGGCTGAAGACAATCAATTTTAAATAGTCTAATCATGGCATCCCTTCCAAGATGGGCCTGTCCATGATACAGTCTGGCTAACTACGTCAAAAGACTGTTTGGCAGAACCAATCTCCCTTCACTTGAAACCCACAAATCATCTGGTTTCTTTACACATTGTAATTTGCTCCATGAGAGTTTCTCATCTTCACTGACATCATTCTGTAGGGATTTCAATTCTTTGATTGTATCTACAACTTTTAGAGCAAAGGCTTCACTTTGTTCAAGTTCTGGCTCATTTATCAAGTTCCATTCGTCTCTGAGCAATATACAGTTCAATGCACAAAACCTTGCAACTTGATCTGCATACCCATTTCCCAAAGAAACATAGGGGGTCATTCCGACCCTAGCGGTCATGGACCGCCAGGGCCGGGGACGGAGGAAGCACCGCCAACAGGCTGGCGGTGCTTCAGGGGCAATTCTGACCGCGGCGGTAAAGCCGCGGTCAGAAAAGGGGAACCAGCGGTTTTCCGCCGGTTTTCCCCTGCTCCAGTGAATCCTCCACGGTGGCGCTGCATGCAGCGCCGCCATGGGGATTCCGACCCCCTTCCCGCCATCCTGGTCCTGGTGGTAAAAACCGCCAGGAACAGGATGGCGGGAACGGGTGTCGTGGGGCCCCTGGGGGCCCCTGCACTGCCCATGCCACAGGCATGGGCAGTGCAGGGGCCCCCTAACAGGGCCCCATAATGATTTTCAGTGTCTGCCTAGCAGACACTGAAAATCGTGACGGGTGCCACTGCACCCGTCGCACACCAGCAACTCCGGCGGCTCCATTCGGAGCCGGCTTCATCGTTGCTGGGGCTTTCTCGCTGGGCGGGCGGGCGGCCTTTTGGCGGTCGCCCGCCCGCCCAGCGGGAAAGTCAGAATGACCCCCCTAATCTTGTGATTTTGAGTGCGCACTGCATTTTACCACTGCTACTTCTCCTGGTAACTGGATGGCATGTAACAATTCTCTTATTCTTTCACCATTTTTCACCGGTGATCCTGAAGAGGTCATGAAGCCTCTTTGTGACCACAACTGTCCAAAGTCATGCACTATCCCAAATCCGTACTGACTGTCAGTGTAAATGGTGACTTTCATTAATGCGGAAAGTTGGCAAGCTCTAGTAAATGCTACCAGTTCCGCTACTTGTGCAGAGTAAACTCCTTGAAGCCAAGATGCTTCCAAAACACCTGTTATTGTACATACAGCATATCCTGCTTTCAATATTCCTAGTGCATCTCTTAAACATGAACCATCAACAAAAATAACTTGATCGTTTTCTTCCAATCGGGTGTCTTTGATATCAGGTCTTGGTTTTGTACAAAATTCAGTCTCCTGAAGACAGTCGTGCTCGATGTCTTCAGCATTCTAAATTTCGACATTTTCACTGGGAAACAAGGTTGCTGGATTCAACGTAGTGCACCTTTTCAGCTGCACATTAGGTGAACCCAAAATTATTGTCTCGTACCTTGTAAGCCTAGCACCGGTCATGTGCTGTGTTTGGGAACGTGTCAAAAGTATCTCGACTGAGTGAGGGACCATGACTGTTAAAGGATGTCCCATCACTATTCCTTCACTCTGATTTAGGCTGATACCAACTGCTGCTACGGCACGCAAGCACCCTGGCAGTGCTGCTGCGACGGGATCCAAAGTAGCTGAAAAATATGCTACTGGTCTGTTTACGCCACCATGGGCTTGAGTCAAGACAGACAAGGAACATGCATCACGATCATGACAAAACAATGTACAAGGCTTTGTGTAATCAGGCATACCTAAAGCTGGAGCTGTGCACATGCATTCCTTTAATTCAATAAAAGCATCCATCTCATCTCTTTTCAGCACTATTTCATCCAGCGCATCTTTCTGGGTCAGTTTCAGTAAAGGTTTTGCTAGAGTTGAGAAATTGGGAATCCATTGGCGACAGTAGCTCACCATTCCCAAAAACTTTCTCACCTCTCTTCTCGTCTTCGGTGGACTCATTTGAAGTACACTTGTTATTCTCTCTTTCATAATTCTTCTTGACCCTTTCTCTATTTGGTGACCCAAATATTTCACTTTCTTCTGGCAGAACTGTCATTTTGAAGGGGACACTTTGTGTCCGTTCCTTCCCAAATGGTTCAATAGGGCAATGGTGTCAGCTGTAGAGTCATTTTCTGTCTTGGATGCGATCAGCAAATCGTCAATATACTGTACCAAGGTTGATTCAAATGGTAATTCCAATGACTCCAAATCTTTCTTTAGAATCTGATTGAAAATTGATGGTGACTCCGAAAACCCTTGAGGAATTCGACACCAACTGTAGACTCTGTCCAAGAATTTGAAACAAAAGAGAAATTGGCTGTCCTCATGAAGAGGCACAGAAAAGAATACTTGTGACAAGTCGATGACTGAGAACCACTCAGCATCACAGGGAATTTGAAACATTATCACAGCTGGATTTGGTACTACGGGACAACATTAGTCTATTATGCCATTTATTTTCCTCAAATCCTGAACAATCCGGACCTTTCCACTCAGTTTTATTAGTCTCATGATTGGTGAATTACATGGACTACTTAGCACTTCTTTCAGTACTCCCTGTTTCACAAATTCATCAATGAGTTGGGCGACCTTCATGAGAGTGTCTTGCGGCATATGGTATTGTGGTGTCTGGGGAAAATTTACATTGGGTTTTACGGTCACTTTCACTGGTTCTACTCCTTTGACCAATCCTACTTCTTTCCCTGTCATATCCCACACTTCCTTTTCAACTGTTTCCTGTAACTCAGCAGGAATATCTGCTTCAGTGAGCATTGGATAAAGAGTAATCAGGGGATACTCTTCATCAACAGTTTCCACTTTGTCTCCTCCTAAACTGTCCTCTTCTTCCTCATCACTGTTTGTCTGAATTTTAATTCCATCATTTGAACACATAATTGAGCATCCCAATTTACACAATAAGGGCCAGATGTAGGTACAAAAAAATTAGCGACTCGCAATTTGCGAGCATGTGCGACTCGCAATTTGCATGTCGCTAACTGGAATGCAGGTACAATTTGCGGGGACAAATTGCGACTCGCACCCGGAGTCGCACCGCAGATAGCGAGTCCGCTGTTTGCGAGGTCGCTTTTTGCGACCGGGCAAAAAACGGACTCGCAATTTGCAAATGGGTGTCGCAAATTGCGAGTTTTATGAAAATTGATTGCAGGTGCTGCAGAACACTCCAGAAACCACTCCAGAACACTCTGGAAACACTTCCTGGCACATGATGATGACATCACACCCAGGAAGTGTACAAATACACCTGGGAGGAGGGAGGACCACACCCTTTTTAACTGCTGCACAGCTAACAGAGCAACAGCAACCATGGCTGACACTCCCAGAAAGAGAAAGCTGAAATTTGCAGAGAAGGAGCTGGAGGTGCTCACAGAGGAATGCTGTCAGCACCATGATGAGCTATTTGGGAAGGCAGCCCTCAATGTGCCAGACTCTGCCAAAAAAAGAATTTGGCAGGAAATTCAGGAGAAGGTGAACTCCCTGGGGGTCAGCCACAGGAGTGTCGATGAAATAAAGAAGAGGTGGTATGACCTCCGCTCCCGGACCAAGGAGAGGGTGGCAGAAAGGCTCCGGGAGATGAGAGGCACAGGAGGGGGACCATCTTCCATACCACCACCCACACCCCTGGAGGAAAGGGTGGAGGAGACCCTGGAGCCGGAG
Organism: Pleurodeles waltl; assembly: GCF_031143425.1. Taxonomy (NCBI): domain Eukaryota; kingdom Metazoa; phylum Chordata; class Amphibia; order Caudata; family Salamandridae; genus Pleurodeles; species Pleurodeles waltl. The sequence continues at coordinate 264,856,599 of NC_090443.1, read as the reverse complement.
TCTGTAACAGGATTTGGGGAACTGGACACCTCTGAGCCCAGAACATCAACCGGTGAGTACCATGTGATATCCCTGTACCCCCATCAATGCCATACCCCCACCCACCATGTACACAGGGGCATGCACAACCAAGATAGCTCCATTTCAGAGTAGCAGATACCAGCATGATGCATTATGGGCAATGTAGTCAAGTAGGCAGTTAATAGGCAATTTTTTATTAGGAAGTGTGCAACATATAGTAGACACTGACAGTGTTTTCCCCATGCCACAGGAGCCAGGTGCCACTGGTCAGCCAGCCCCATGAGGAGACAACAGGAGCAGCCACCACTCCCAGCACTCCCACCTGCACCACCAACCCCATCCCCTCTATGGCAACACCCGCTGCAACAGTGCCTGCACCAGCAACAACCAGGAGTGCCACAGCACACATCACAGGGCATCCACCGCTGCGCAGGCGACGCAGGATGAGGAGAGCAGGGCTGCAGGCAGAGTCAGGGCGTCCACCCACCACACTGACAGAGGCACAACTGCTACGTGGTCAGTGCCTGCAGAATCAAATATTAGGGGGGATTAGTGGGGTTCTGCAGCGCTTCGTAAGGAACAATGAAAACAGCATGCAGCAGGTTCATGCACAACTGGAGGTAATTGGCAACAACACTGGTGGTACACAAAGGGAGAGTATAAGGGAGCGGGAAAAGACACCCATCGTACTCGACTCCCCAAACACAATACTAAGTCACAAAAGAGAGTACAGGGTTTTTTGGAATTACAAATGGATTGAGAGTGTGCTAATTGCGTCACTATACCAATCTTAAATCTCAACTAAAGATAAAACGAGGGGTGGTTTGAGGTCTGTGGAGGGGTATTTCCTTTTACGGACTAGGTGGTCTCACACACTATATAGTGTCATGCTTCATCATATGACCACCTAGCCCCACCCAGGTAGGACAATACCACCTGGGCGGACTCCACCTCGCTGTTAAAGGAACAGGAGGGAGTGCGTAAATTAGTTTGATTTCTGGAAAGTAGGGATCCAGCTATGCTATGGGAATAAAAACACCTACTCAGATACCAGGGTAAGTTTAATAGGAGGTTCTGTGTGGTGTGATTAAAAGAAGTGGGAGACCAGTGTGAGGACAATGACTCGCAAGGTCACCTATCTAGCCGACATGTTTCTGCCCTTGTGATTGAGCTATGGAGGGTCTCTGGGCATTCATCAGGGCGTTGGATCCCTGTTGCAGATGCTTATAGCGCGCTGCAGGTTAAATCGCAGTAGGAAAAAAGGTGGGAAGGGAAGGAAGGGCCTACCTTAACCAAGGGAATACCTGGGGAGGACCCTAACAATAGAGGCTACTAGCCTCTGGTATCCTGGAGAGGGAGCGTCCCCTTATAGTCAGACTTGCATCAAAGGTGGGCGCTCTCTGTGCGCCTATACCGACCTCTCTGTCAGGACCGCTTGGGTCACCTATACCGACCTCTCTGTCAGGACCGCTTGGGTCCTGACAGAGAGGTCGGTATAGGCGCACAGAGAGCGCCCACCTTTGATGCAAGTCTGACTATATAGTGTGTGAGACCACCTAGTCCGTAAAAGGAAATCCCCCTCCACAGACTTCAAACCACCCCTCATTTTATCTTTAGTTTAGATTTAAGATTGGTATAGTGACGCAATTAGCACACTCTCAATCCATTTGTAATTCCAAAAAACCCCGTACTCTCTTTTGTGACTTAACAACACTGGTGACCTAGCCCTGTCAATGTGTGAACTAGTGGCTGGACTGCTTACACAGAGTGAGGGTGCGCGGCGCAGGGACCGCCAGCTGATCCAAAGGCTGGACAGGATGGCCTCCTCTATTTGCAGACTGGCAGTGAACACTACTGGGCTGTCAAGGAGAACAGTCGGCCTCCAGGTTGAAATGGGCCACTTTGCCGGTGATTTGGCAAGGGGCCTGGGCCGGATCACCCATGTGATAGACCTCATTGAGGCACGGCAGGTGTCCAGGGGTACAGGGGGCACCCCACAAGACAGCGAGGAGGGCTCCACTGTCAGCAGTGTCTCTGCTGGTGACACCAGGGTGCTCCGGAGTGGGAGTACGAGACAGAGCACTGCTGAGCAACCTGGTACCAGCCAGGCTGGCAGAGGCCACTGTAGGCTGTAAATTAAACACTGTCCCTGATGTTGGGACACATGATGGCAATGTGCCCCATGCCAGGTGAGCTTTTTGAAGTCCCTGAACAGTTTTTCATTGTATATAGTTCGGTTTTTGCACATATTAAATAATTGTTTTGTTCCACTTAACAAATGGAGTGTTTGTTCAATTGGTGAGTATGGTAGAAGTTGGCACGTACCTTCCAAAGTATTGTGTTGCAATGTGTTCCCGTCTCAGTCTGCCTTGATTTGCGATGCTCCTATCCCCATGATGGCGATGTGGTTGCTCTTGCTCTTCATCCTCAGAATCTGAGGAATCTGCAGGGGTGAGAGGTAGCCCACGTCGGGTGGCAATGTTGTGCAGGATGGCGCATGCGACAACTATTTTGAATGCCGTTATAGGGGTATACTGGAGGGCACCTCCACTTCGGTGAAGGCATCTGAACAGTGCTTTCAGCAATCCAAAGGTTAGTTCTATCAGGTTCCTGGTCCTCTTATGTGCACTGTTGTATCGCCTCTCGCATTCATTGCTGGGTGTTAAGTACGGAGTCAGTATCCATGGCCGTAAGGCATATGCACTGTCACCTGTTGGGCACAAAAAGTACACTGTTAGAAAGTCCTGGTTGGTGTGCACATTGATCTGTGTGCATGTCTACAAGGTGTATGCAGCTCTACCTAGGATGTATCCGTCTCCAAACTCCCCACGTTCCAGGCGTTGGTGTATCCCACTGTGCCTAAAAATGTAGGAGTCATGAGTACTGCCTAGAAGTTTAGCTACAATGTCAGTAATGACATAATGGGCGTCACAAACAACCGGAATATTGAGTGAGTGGGTACACTTTCTATTGCGGAACAGATATTCCAGGTTTGCAGGAGGGCATATTTGAATATGTGTCCCATCTACACACCCTATGACATGGGGAAAGTTGGCAATCCGGTAAAAATCCAACTTGATGCTGTTGATTTCTGCCTCATTCCTGGGTAGGTATATGTATTGGGACATGTGTGTGAGTAAGGCATCTAGGAAAGCCCTGAGGAACCTTGATAGTGCACTTTGGGATACCCCAACTGCCACAGCAATGACCCCCTGATAGCTCCCCGAGGCCAAGAGGTGCAGTGAGCATAGCACTTGCACATGCGTAGGGATGGCGCAGCCGCGCAGAGTCTGGTGTTCTAGCTGTGGTTTGAGTAATTCAATTAAATCTAGTATAGCTGTGCTGCTAAGTCTATATTTATCGTATATTTCCTCCTCAGTTTGCTGGAAGAGTGTCTGCCTTGTTCTGTAAATCTTCTCCTGTCTCTGGCTCCTCCTCCTCCTCTGCTGGGCTGCGTGGGCTCTCCTCCTCACTGCTATCAGGTATTTCTCCGCCATCTTGAGTAACACAGATGCCTTCTGGGTCTCCTTTTATACTTTGGTAATGATTACCACCTGCTCTGAGTTAGTGTTAAATTGGACATGCAAACTGGGCTTTTTGCGACTAGTCGCAATTTGCGAGTTGCTATTGCAAATGGTTTGCGACTCGCAAATTGCGACTTCCTATTTGCGGGTCGCAAAATGGGGTCGCAAATTTTGCGAGTCGGTAACGGCTCGTATCGCTTTTTGCGAGTCGGAAATGGGATTTTTGCATCCCATTTCCGATTTTGTGGAGTCGCAAATAGCGATTCGGGTCATTTGCGACTCGCAAACGTTTGCTACATCTGGCCCTAAATCTCTCCCTAATAGTGATATTGGGCTTGAGTCACACACCACAAATTTATGTGACCCTTGATAGATACCAATTCTGACTTGCACTGGATCTGTGATTGGGTTTGTCAGGTACCTATTTGCTACTCCCACTACTTGAACTGTTCTCCCTGAAAGTGGCAAATTTGGTACTTTTTTGCTTCTAACTGTAGAGCGTGTAGCTCCGGTGTCAACCAAGAACGAAACACGGTGACCCATAACTCTTCCTTCCACATATGGACCCTTTTGATCAACTTCCAAGGATGCTGCAAGCATAAAATTTCCCTCTTCATCTGAACTTTCACTCTCCCACGCATCGTTTATTCCATTCTCACTGTGTAACGGGAACTGGTGTACTGTGTCATTTTGGTTCATCCCTTGACCCGCGACCTGTTGAGGAAGCATTACTTGTTGCTGATTCATTGGTGCTAAGGGTATTTGCATTTGCTGATTAGGTACCATAGGAAACTGCTGTTGCATTGGCTGCAACTGTGCCATTTGTGCAGGGGGCATTTGCACCTGCTGCGGTTGTATGGGTTGTAAACCCTGCATCTGATTTATATTATTTTGAAACTTTGGATTTGGACCTCTCAATTTCAGTCCTCTCATATTCTGAAATGCATTGACATCATTGTTTTGCTGACCTACACCTTCCTGCACCATCATTGGGCACTCCCGTTTCCAATACCCGACGATTCCGCACGTGTGACATGGCATCACCTTCTTCATTGCCTGTATACCATTTGGAATCATAACAGTATTTAAATCAGGACCATTATTCACAAAACCTCCTCGGCCTCTGCCTCTCATTTGTGGCTGAAACATAGCATTTCCCTGCTGTTGCTTCTGCGGCAACTGTTGTTGAAACCCTTGTAAACCTGTCTGAGCTGCTCTAAGCTGCATCACCATCACCTTTTCTTTCAACCTTTTCTGCTTTGTCTCAATCTCATCACTGCAGTATTTTGCATAGTTCAACACTTCGTCGATCGATTTTGACTGCCAACAAATCAAATGCATTTTAATAATCTGACTGATCTCGGGTCTCAACCCTTCCACAAATCTGAACACAAAATGGAGCATGTCCTTTGCCTCAATCGTTTCCGTGCCACTGTAATTTTTAAACGCTTTCAACAATCTCTCATAGTACGCATGTATTGACTCTTTAACTTCTTGTGCTGTTCTGTCAATCCTCTGCCAATCCACATTTTTCGACGCAACCTTTGTTTTCAAGTGCTCAATCACCTTATGGTATAAACTCATTACCGTAGGTGATGGTGCACCTGTGTCTCTATCTCTTTCTGGTTCACTTGTCGGCCAACCTACAGCCCTCTTACAATCTTCCCACAAATCTGCCGGAACCACAATTTCAAATAAGGTGTTCAGGTCTTCCCAAAGACATTTTGCGAGTTTCACAAATCTATCTGTTTGTTGATACCATTCAATTGGTTTCTCTCTTAATTTAGGGAAATCATCCATAAAGGATTGAATATCACACCTGTGCCACGGTACATATACAAGTTTTCCCCCTGCTGTTTCTCTCATTGGCAACATGGTTATCAGGTCGTCATTCTGTTGTGCCTTTTCATTCCGATCTGGGTACTTTCTTTCTTTTTGTCCTTTTTCTTAACCCATCTACTTTCCCACTTGTCTAAACATCTCTAGACCTGCGCGCTCTGCAGTATCTCCTTAAGGTGTGTTTTCATCCCTGCAGATCTCATGTGTTCAAAGTCTTTTGTCTCAAAGTCTAGCCTGTAACTTCTGCTCAAGTGTTTAGTCTTACCTATATCGATCTTGTTCCTATCTGCAATTTCTTGTAACTTCTTATGTATCCTGCTTACTTCTCTTGTAATCCTAGGGCACATGTATCTCAGCTCTTCTTCTGTGTATGATTCTAACCTGTTCAGACCCATCGTTCCCTCTACTAGTTCATCTGCTTCCATGCCCAATCTTCTTTTATTCAGGTATTCTTCTCCCTTCCCGCTGGGTGTACTCTGTGGGGAGTTCAAACTGTTGAACCATTGTGTTAGTTGTTGTGCATTCAGTCCCATCAATGTAGCACTTACATCAACTGCTACTGATGGTTGCTGTAATACTTCAGTTTTTGAAGTTAGCGGTATCATTAGTGGTGGATTTGACTTACCACAGTTGAAGGAGCACGAATTGGAATTGGACTAAATTCCAACAAAGACCCAGATCCATTTGGCAGTGTTCCTACCGGAGTCGTTTCTGTAGTGTTTTCTATGCATCTTCTCCCTGTCTCATTTTGTGTCATTTCCCCTTGATCGCATATGTTTGGGTTTGCCTGTATATACAATGGCACTGGCGGACCTACAGTGATAGGCAGAGATATTGCATCTGGATTCTGTCTGTTCCCCGAATTCTGTGGCATGTTAATCCCCACATTATGGTTCATCATTGCTGGCATTCCTAACTGGCTCTCTGTTACTCGAGTGTACCTCTGCACTTCTTGTACCTGCTTTTGAGGCATCAAAATTTGTGTTGACTCGGCTTGAATCAATGTCGGTCTTTGATAATTCTGTCCTCCCTGCGCCATTAAATCAGAAGTAATTCCCAGATTGTGCTCATCACAGCAGCGCCTTTGAACCTGCGGCTGATAATTATCGACAGGATTCAATTTAGGCACGTCAGGATATATCCTCTGAATTTGTGGTATTTGTGGTGCAAAGGGCATATCGGAACTGCTCTGCCTCTGTGATATTCTCAAATTCGGTGTCACATTAACTTGTATTGGTTCTGGAGGGGCAGTACTAGTGCTTGAGCCATTTTCGCTTTCCACATATGGTGGCGGGCGATCGTTTAGCAATTGCATAATGAACTCCTCATCGTCTGACTCGTCTGACCTTTTCGAATTTCTGTTGTTTTCTCTATCTCTGGACTGACTCCTGTTTGTTTTATAGGTAGCTTTCCTTCCTTCCGTCTCTGCTTTGTCAGTAATTGCTGGAAATTTAATTCCCTGCAATACATCTGATCTCCAAACCTTTTGTGTGCTATCCCATCTAGCATCCGCTAGTGTCTTTTCTACTTTTCTCACTCTTGTCTCAAATTTCTTTTGTTGTTGGTTTCTAGCTATTAACTCCCAAATTGCTAATGCCTCAAACTGTGCTGGTCTTGGAGGTACTTTCATGTCGTATAGCGCGAACCTTAGATTCTCCAAAGCTCTTAGATTAAACGACCCATGGATAGAGAACGCTACACTTCCATGTTTTCTGTTAATTTGCACCATTGCTTTAGCCAAAGACATGGTGCGACACCCTTTTCTTCAATCACGATGTAAGCTTGTGTACCCTCAGGGGGTGTTTCTTCGCCCACATTTGCTTTAATATATACATCTCCCCTCAAGGCACTCTTTGAATGCTTTGAAAAATTTCATCTTTCCGTCTTTTATTTTTCTAAAATATGTAATCAATCAGTGACTTTAATTCCCGGAATACTCTTTGCTTGCCTTTTCCCACCAATTGCGCTTCACGGACTGCGTCCAATCCGTGCGCGACCCTTCTTACCAACCAACCTATCCCAGCGCGGCTCCTAGTGACGTCACACTCACACACTGCAGCTGACAAAGTCCTGCGGCTTGTCCTCCTTCATTCAGCTTCACTCAAAACTAATTTCCGCAATATATCGCAAGCACTAACCAAAAGAAGAAAACAAATCTGTAGGTTTATTACAGGAAGGGTTATACGATCGCTTCAGAAACCTTAGGGATTTTTCACTAGCCTCAGCAGTTATTCCATCTTTCTCGGTTTCCCACTATCGCAAGCAAAATTTGACCCGCAAATTTTATTCTCAACTGATCAATGAACTATTCTAGTGCACCTTAGAATTCGTCAAATCTCAGAGTGGAAAATTTCCTCTCATTCCTCAATATTCATACTGATTCGTTGACCACGCCCGATCAACCTATTAAACCGAACAGATTACAACATCAATCAAGTGTCTCATACACTTTTCAACATACTCCGGAGTCTCTTGACCTCGCAGGGCCTGTCTCAACATCAACAACCACGTGGACAATTTTTCCTGCACAAAGTGCTACACACATGTGAAGTTCGACGACTTCCCTACTCTCACAATTTGGAGTAACACTCCTCTAAAAAAAAAAAATCATTGGCGTTCGTAACCACCTAAAATCCTCACAAACTTCTCAATTAATCTGCGGCAAAAAGCTGTGCAAGTGCAAAACCCTAACTTCTCTCATACCGTCACTAGAAACGCCAGAAACATTCTCACACCTCCATTTCCCCCATTCTTAAGCTCCGAGATTCCGGGAAAGTCATTGGGGATTTAGGGCATCATCATCTCTCCAACTTGTTTTCTCAAAGAAAATTCTAACTTGACTCCGTCTATTGTTCGGATGCGGTCCCAATGGGCGAAACCATCAATCTCTGCTACCATCTACTGATAACGCGTCCAGCCCTTATAAATTACTTGTGCTTGGACACGCTGGAGGTCGGTGAACCTTTTAGCCGAGTTGGGCTCTCCTCATCCTAGAATAGTCGGATCACTTAAATCAATAATCAATAGCTATTGTAATCGATACCCAATACTCTATTACTAGATCAAAATAACACATTAGGAATCAATAACAGTCGGTATTTTGATGCAACATGATCTTTCAGTCATGAATAACCACACCAGTTTATTAAAAGTTAATGAGTTTATTTCCCTATGTTAACAAAGCTAAAACAATATATATGAGTCTCAAAATCAAATGATATATGTATACGAACATTACTAGCTGTCCATAACGGCGGAAGAAACGCAATCTACGCAAAATCTGAATTATAATACACTCGGTTACAGCAATGCAAATCACTAATATGAGTAACTGAATTTGACTAATTGCATACATCGGTCAGCATAACAAGATTTCAATTCAACATGGTGCGTCAAGTGAATACCTCGACTAACCTCTAATTAGCATTGGCATGTGGGGCTTCATGCAAAACGAATTTAGTCAACACAAATTTGGAAAACTTTTAGCTTGGGCCCTATCAAAATAGCAGTTGGTACCTAAGAAGGAAAACACAATGCATAATACAATTATCCTTTCATAATTACCAAATACAATCAGAATTCAAGAAAGTCTTCGTCCTTCAGGTACCGGTTCGATCAGCATGGGGCAGATTTCAAAGGGGCAGAGTTAAGGGCAAGTTTCCTTGCAGTAGCATGGAGAGTGAGGCAAAGTTACTGCATGGGCAAGACGGGGCAAATGAAAGTTAAAGTCTCTAGGGTGAGAATTCTCAAAGTCTCTTTCTCTGGAATAGAGAAAAGGGCATCAAGATGTCATCTAAGATGACGTCTGACATTTGGCTTCAAAGATGGCATCAAGGAAAATGGCTAACTTCTCTTTGTCCGGTGGGTTTAAGTAAGAAACATTCCAAATTCTTTAGGGTCTTCCATTGGAGGGTTCATAGGATGGCTTCAATTTGACCAATGAATAGTGTCTTTCTCCTAGTACTCATTTATCCATACATTGTCCTTGGAGCCTTGGAACACAAGTTGCAACAAAGTTTGCCAATTAATTTTATCTTAAAGCCTTTATTGTCCGCCCCTGCAGGAGCTGACCTTGTATCAAAGGGGATGAAACTGCCCTAGCACGGAACCTTGGAGATAAGTGTATTAGTCATCTCTACTGGAAAAATACAGAATAATGTCTTAGTTAGTAAAAGTGAAAACCATGCAGTTAAATTTGAAACCAGGTGACTAGGCCAAAGCCTCTACTAAATTTAAACTAAGCATAAAACAGTTTCCACAAGAAAATCATAGAATACATTTGCAATTATGACGGATTACTACATTTTTCAATTCTTCATGATTAATTAAGCTTGTTTATAATAATGGCGAACTACTCCGTGGGCACAATTTCCCACGTACATTATTTTCTTTGCTAAAATCACACTACCTTATACGATTTTGGTTACATGATATATGAATATATGTTGGTCCTTCTTTTTCTGCGTCATCACATTAAACAAAACTGGGCGTGGCCCTTCTCTGAATCATGGAACAAGAACAATTAGTAAAATCATGATACTTCAGGATGTCCTGAGCATTAAACAAAACTGGGTGTGACCCTTCTCTGAATCATGGAACAAGAACGAACTGAGACCTCTGAACCTTGAGAAGGCATGAGCTTGGACCATGGACATACTCTGAATTTCAATCATGCAACTACTATGTATTCATAAACATAAAACGTTTGGTCTCAGTCTAGAAATTCGCAAAGACTTAAATATGTATCTCACATATCATCAAAGACTTAAATATGTCTCTCACATATTATACTTCCAAAAACAATGAAACTATGATTTGCTTATCTTTGAGATGTTTTCACATTTGCTACCTAGGCCTGAAAGTTTTACTCATGTAAACTGAAGAGCCTTGATTATTGGACCAAGAGCGCTTTACTCATATGAACTGAAGCACTTTGATTGCTGTGCGAAGGGCGCTTTATTCATATGAACTGAAGCACTTTGATTGCTGTGCGAAGGGCGCTTTACTTCCAATGAACTGAAGCGCTTTGAATGTCGTGCCAAGTGCGCTTTACTCATGTGAACTGAAGCGCTTTGAGAACTATGCCAAGTGCGCTTTCCTCCTGTGAACTGAAGTGCTTTGAATATCATGGCAAGTGCGCTTTACTCCTGTGAACTGAAGCACTTTAAATGTTGTGCCAAGTGCGCTTTACTCCTGTAAACTGAAGTGTTTTAAATGTTGTGCCAAGGGCGCTTTACTCCTGTGAACTGAAGCGCTTTGAATACCATGCCAAGTCCGCTTTTCTCCTGTGAACTGAAGCGCTTTGAATACCATGCAAAGTGCACTTTACTCCTGTGACCTGAAGCGCTTTGAATAACATGGCAAGTGTGCTTTACTCCTATGAACTGAAACACTTTAAATGTAGTGCCAAGGGCGCTTTACTCCTGTGAACTGAAGCGCTTTGAATACAATGCCAAGTGCGCTTTACTCCTGTAAACTGAAGTGCTTTAAATGTCGTGTGAAGTGCGCTTTACTCTGGTGAACTGAAGCACTTTGAATACCATGCCAAGAGCGCTTTACTCCTGTGAACTGAAGCGCTTTAAATGTCATGAGAAGTGCGCTACTCATTTTTTAATGCACCATGGAAACAAGGATACTTCGGTTGGATGACACTTTGCCATTCAGGAACTCTGCTCTTCTCCAGAGAAATCCTCACGAGGTCTGGCTGCATCGAAGTCTTCAAAATAGTGAGCTACGTGCTTGGGTGTGGCTGGGCTTTATAGGCCTGCCATACCACAAGATGGCTGCTGCCTCTAAAACATGGGAATTGTAGTCCCTTCATGGAATAGCACTGATAAGTGCATCTTGTCCACCAATGACCTGAACCTGCAGCTCTATGAGCTTTGCCACAGGGCAGACGACGTTGATGGTCACCTTTGGAGCAAGAGGGGATGACAAGTGGTGCGCAGAAAGCGCCGCAGAGCCGTGCAGCGGAGTTTCGGGGGTACCTGGACCGTGCATGGTTCTATTCCTGACAGTAACTTACCCTGCATTTGTGATGTTTCCTGGTAGTCTGCGCTGTCCGGTCCTGTGATTCCAGTGACCAGTTCCTCCGGTATGACCACTGCAACCATATCCTCCTTCTTGTCCAAGTCCTCTTGTGGTGCTAGACTGCCACCTCCAGTTTGCAGTGCTGCCTTCCTGTTCCTTGCCATTTTTTCTTTTGTCCTTCGCTTACCATCATGCCATCGTTTCTTGCACTCTGTTACAGTTCTCCTCACCTTTGCCACACTGGTATTCTTGTCTACTATCTGCTGCCTGATTGCCTCTCTCCTGACAATTGGCAATTTGGAGGTGATGAAGAGTTGATGTTGATGCTCCATCACCTCTCTCACCATTATTTCATGCTCCTCCGCACTGAAACAACACTTTCTCTTTTTCTTTTCCATCCCCTGGGTCTTGTCTATGTCCTCCTGGCTGGTTCCTGGTTGACTAGGGTCACCCTGGGGTCTCTCCTGGCTTTTCTGGCTCCATTTTGCCTCTCCTTTTCACTGTTTTTTTCCTTTAGTGTCTGTATTTGATGCTAATGCGGGTAAAAATGGCGCATTTCTGTTTTGCTACATGTTTACATGTTGGAAAGCAGGTTAGAGTCATTTTTCCGGCATTAATGTTGTTTTGCCTTACGACAAGGTGCAATGGTTAATTTCAGAAATTTTGACTCTAACCTGTTTTTAGCGCCACCCAGCCTCATAGTATAAATATGACACCCAGGTGGCATTAAAAAATGGCTCTAGTCAGCGCTAAACTTTTTGATGCAAAACTGTGTTTGCGCAGTTTTGCGTCAAAAAGTATAAATCTGGCCCTTGGCATTTTAAAATGACTCTGTAACCTTAACCCACTCTAAGCAAGTATTTGAAAACGCATATGAAGGTATTGGATTATTCACTCTTTCCTTTCCAACTCTTCTTCAATATCTGAAACCATGTACCCATCCTTGTATCCATCCATGTACCCATTCACGTGCCCATTCTCCATGTGCCTACCCACATGCCCAACCATGTACCTACTCGCATACCTGTCCATGTACCAATCAGCGTACTCATCCACGCACCCATCCATGAACCCATGCATCTACTTGTACATTTATTTATTCACCAATCCATATTCCCATATACGTACCCATCCACCATGATCCCATCCATGTACCCATCAATCTGCATATCCACGCACCCCTACATGTATTTATCGTTTTACATATCCATGAGCCAATTTATGCACCTATCCCCTATTTACCCTTCCATGTTCCCATTAGGCTCCCGATCCATATGCACACCCATTAACTCATCCAATCTTTGTACCCAACTGTGTATTCATCCATGTACCCATGCGTGTATCAGTCCATGTCCCCATCCACTTACCCTCAGTCCTGTTCCCATAGATGTGCCCGTCAGTATACCCATTGATGTACCCCTGTCATGCTGGAATTTAACAGTTGTTAAACTCTCAATAGCTGCAGTTTATTGCACCCAGAAAATGCACAGGTCTGCGGAACTGCACTATATAGGATGTGTTAAAGAGCACCTATTTTTCTGGGACAATTGTGTTCAGCCCCTAAGTATCCTTGCATGTACCCATCCACCACGTACCCATGCATTTTTCATTAGTGTACCCTTGCATGTACCGATGTACAGTGTCTACACCCCCATCAGTGTACCCATCCATATGTCATTTGTGTACTCATTCATGTACGCATTCATGCTCACACCCCGTGCTTAGAGCTCAAGATTACAAACTGGACAAGTTGCCATCAGAATAACCTTTTCTCAGAATGCATTGATGGTGCCTACCACTATTAGAACAAGCACTGAACAAGCAAACAGGTTTTTCTTATGTATAGTACAGGTATGAAGAGGCCTGCTGGCAGCTTGAGGGTACTCGTGCACCCCGACCAACACACCTATAGACACTCCTTTTCGCAATGTTCGGGCAACATGGTGGCACCAGTGCACACAATCATACATAACCACAGGCAGCATGGAGGACAGAGTGATGCATACAAGGGCAGCACGGGATGAAATGTATCAAAGGGCACAAGGTACAGTGAAGCAGAAAAGTAGAGCATGAAGTGCACCAGGGAAGAACAAGGTGATGTGCCCTAGAGATGCACAAGATGATTGCACAGGGGGTACAATAGCAGCATTCTAAGGAGCACTGGCTGGTGTGCAGGAGGGAATCACTAGTAAACCATTGGGTGACTGGCACCAGAGAGCACGGGTGCTCTGTAAAACATGGCACGAGGTAAAATGCAGCAGGAGGCACAGGGTGGTGTGCATGCATCAAAGGCGCTGAGGATCGCCTGTAGTAGGTGAGCACTAGCGAACACAGGTTGTTGTGCAGAGGGGAGCACTAGAGAACACACGGTGTTGAGCAGAGGGGAGCACTAGCGAACACAGGGAAGCCCTAGCGAATGCAGGGTGTTGAGTACAGGGGAGCACTAGCGAACACTGAGTGTTGAGGACCGGGGTGTACTAGTGAACACAGGGTGTTGAGCACAGGGGAGCACTAGCGAACACAGGGTGCTGAGCCCAGGGGTCCACTAGCAAACACAGGGAAGCACAGGGAAGCACTAGCCAACACAGGGGAGCACTAGTGTACACAGGGTAGTGAGCACAGGGGAGCATTGACAAACACAGGGTGTTGAGCACACAGGGGAGCACTAGCGAACACAGGGTGTTGAGCCCAGGGGTGCTCTAGCAAACACAGGGTGTTGAGCACAGGGGAGCACTAGCAAACACCGGGGAGCACTAGAGAACACAGGGTGTTGAGCCCAGGGGTCCACCAGCGAACACAGGGGATCACTAGCAAATACAGGGAAGCACTAGCCAACACAGGGGAGCACTAGTGAACACAGGGTATTGAGCACAGGGGAGCATTGGCAAACAAACATTGTTGAGCACAGAGGAGCACTAGCAAACACGGTGGAGCACTAGCCAACATAGGGGAGCACTAGTGTACACAGGGTATTGAGCACAGGGGAACATTGACAAACACAGGGTGTTGAGCACACAGGGGAGCACTAGCGAACACAGGGTGTTGAACACAGGGGTCCACAAGCAAACATAGGGGAGCACTAGCGAACGCAGGATGCTGAACACAGGGGAGCACTAACGAACACATGGGAGCACTAGCAAACACTGGGTGCTGAGCACAGAGGAACACTAGCGAACACAGGGTGTTGAGCACACAGGGGAGCACTAGCGAAAACAGGGTGTTGAGCACAGGGGAGCACTAGGTGTTGCAGATCGGAGAACAATAACTTGATTTATAATTCAGGGGCTCAGCAATGGGGGCGTAAGGTGATTTGTAAAGGGGGCAGGATGATGTGTGATAAGGGAGATACACTGAAATGTGCCATGTCACGTGACACCTTCTGACATTCATGGTTTTAGCCAGTAGTATTTTAGTCATGATATTATTTCACATGAGGGAGAGAATCGTCCCTGGGTGACATTTTAGAGGAAACACTAAACGTTCTAGATGAATGTTTCTCTGATCCCTCCCCACTTCTCTCTGGGCTCTGACAGCACAGGTCATAACATTCCGTGGATCTGCCTGAAATACTCGATCCAAGATAAGTGACCATGACTCAAGGTGGATCAGCTCCTTTCTCAGAGATCACGGTCATGAAGTAGAGTGAGAGGACCTGAATCATGCTCTCAGAGATCGCTGTGCCGTGTCCTGGAGGGATTATCTCTCCACTTCTCCTAAATAGTAACATGATAAAAAAAAGATTGTAGATATCTTCATCTTCATTGGGATTGGATCATGGATCAAAAATCTCAGAACGAGGGGCGACATTGACAAAAAAAAGAGAAAAGAACAAAGACAGAAGCAGATATGAGAAGACAGGGATGCATGGGGTGGGAACCACGAGAAAGAGTGTGACCAAATGACTCTATCATTCAAAAGGGCTTGCTGGTGGACATTTCCACTCCCACAATGTCTCGTTTTCTGTCCACCGTTAGAAGCTGTCAGGCAAACTACAAACACTTCATATCAGGCAACCAGGAACTGCAGGAACCAAAGGAAATATGACCACAGCAAACTGGCAATGAAAATACACAACTGTCCTCCAGCAGAGTCCAGAATTAAGTTCAAAACACTCTGTTATCTGTAAGGTTCACTGGAATAAAGGCCTGGCAGTCCTAGAATGAGTCTCGGACCAGCATCAATGCACCTGATACCTCAACACTCCTTCAAATCAATAAAACAGAGCAGGTGCTGGGAGTAGAGAGATACAAACTGGGGAACAGTTTATACCCTTTTGGTAGACCTGGAACAGACTCTGACTCAGGAACTTCTCAAAACCAACTTGTTCACAGGCTCATTTCCGCGAAGACGTTCGCCTAGGCACGTGAACCTAAAACACTAGATTGGATCTCGTCATCTGCCCTTAACCTGGACACTTTGATGGGTAGTGTTTACACTTCCAGTTTTATGAATTTTGATATGTGATTTACTCACATTCTGTACTACAGAGCACTTTGCGTGCTGGGATTTTAAGTCTATCCTTACAATAGTAACAGTAAAACAAAATGTTCTGTTGGCTAACAACCCAGAGCCGGCTGAAGGTGTCACACACAACATAGTCCACTACCGTATATAAGAATAGAGTTAAGAAGTGAAAAAAAAACACATTGGCTCTTTTTGACATTTTAACATGCTTTTGTTTTGCTGCTTTACGTTTTTTATGTAACATTTTCATATATTTTCATTCCCCTTGCTCTCCAGAAACGTTTCACAGCCAGTGTGTATAGTACTCTCCAGGGCCAAGAACCTGATACAACAAATCATTGTAATGGGATGCATGAAAAAGTTAAGAGACTTGGTGAACCTTGAAGCTGTTAGGCAATGCATCACTGCTTGGCTCAATTGGTTCATGTGAAATTTGGATTTATTCTCTACCAGCACCAAACCAAACATCATATGCCATAGGATTGATATAATACAGAAGCAAAACACAATTCCCAAAGCATTGTGTTGTCAACTCAACCATTTGCGGGGGCAGCCATTCCATTTCTTCATCAGATCCTCCATTACCTACATTTGAATTTGAGACAGGGGAATGTGGATTTATGGTATTCTTAAGTCAGTCCCAAAATGGATAAATATTAAAATAAACGAGGAACTGGACAATTGTTTATACATAAAATCAGGAAAAAGGTCACCAGGCGATGTAGTAGCGAAGGCTTCTTCCCACCAGAGATCCACTTCTTACCAGATAATCCTCATCTGGGCATCCTTTCAAATGCCATTTTAGGTGAAGGCACCTCCTATCTTTTGCTCCGGGATGAACCTGTGGGTCTATAATCTGAGCCTCTGCACTTGCGGTATGACCTCTGCAATGAAACTTGGACTGCGACTGCACTTAAACCGTATGGCTTCGAGTCTGTCAAAAGCACGTATCAATTAGTGTCAGGAGCACAAGCCCTCAAATTCATTGGTGCCAGTCTCGATGCCAGACATTTAACTGCAATCTTATATGTGCTGCCTTCCATTTCCTTGGTACCAGATATGATGATGGACAAAAAGCTGCACGCTCACCTCTTGGTACGTGGGTATCAGGCCTCGTTGGGTACCAGATTTTATTGACTGTCGGGCCTTCTAAGAGTTGGAAGCCTTACATATTTGAGACTTACAGTTGGTCATTCTTATTTAATTTTCTTTTTGTCCCTTTTCTCAATCCATTCTCTGGCTGCCTTTTATCTGGCATGAGGTTTTTGCATTATGTGCCTCCCTCTGAACCAAACAATTCCCTGACTTGCAAACGGGCTAAATCTGGGCAACAAGATAAAATCTCAGTTTGTGTCTGATCACTTCAGTAGAGCTGGCACATTGAGGTAGTTTGGCCTTACTGTCAGTGAAGCCCATGCTCGTTGTGTGTAAGCCATGTGGCTCACAATGTCCTAGTCCTCCACAACATTTAAAGTTGTCACCAATCCTCTCCTATTTGTAGCCAAAATGCTGCTTTTATCCTGCACTGACCCACCATGATGACACGCAATATTGTGGATGACGATATGCTGAATTCAGTGCTTAATTTGTGCAGTTAATGGCCACTGGAAGTAATTTTGGGGGCTCACACTTATTTTTTATTATCAGCCTCTAAATCAGATCAAGAGAGGTAAAAAGGAGGCGGATGAGAAATCTAGGGAAACAAGTGCAAACGGGGTAAGCAGAGATGAAAAAACCCTACAAAAGCGAGAGAAGCAGATTGAATGTTTGGTGGAGGAAGAAACCGGCACAAGGTGGAATCAAAACTATCCAGCCTTGGTATTCCACAACCTCTGTATTTGCAGCAGCATGCTATAATAAACCTTTGGCACCCTGCACTCGTTTTTGTAAACAAAAATTAAGCTCTGGTGCAATCTAGACTTTGCCCTAGAAAACCAAGGTACAGAAAAACTGAGTCTGCTCATACTTTTAAGGGATCTCAACCAGCTCTCTGTGATTGTATATTGTTGCAAAATTCACGTTTCTCCTGCACACTATAGCATCCCGCATGGGGCAGTGGGCCAACCTGCTTCACCCATTGGCTAACTTTATTGTGAGTAATAGCATTCACTCTTTCACAAGAAGCACATACAACCGTAAGGTAGTACCCTTCATGCCAGGGAAGAATATGACAGTGTATGCTATCTGAGACCAAACTCATATTTTTGCTTTTATCAGTTGTTTTGTATTCCTGAGCGCCCAGCAGCTCTATCAGCAATAACGTTTTACAAAAACCATGACAAAAATAAAACGAGCATTGACAAAGTCAAAAGGCTGGATAGGAAACACCAGACTTATTGGCTTTGGCAGTGCTTATTTATTAGGTAGCATCAATGGCAGAGAGGGGTGAAATGAACGAATGGAGACTGAAAGCAAGAATTTAGGCGGGGCGGAAGGTGGGCAGGATACATAGGTTTGGCGTGGGCACAGTTTGGCTGTTTCAAAAAGGAATCACATTTAATGCCAAAGTTCTTGGGCAGGCATGTCTGCCCCCAACTCACTATCAACAATACAAATCACTTGAAAAGTCTTACCACGTTCTTAATTTTTGGTCAGGAAAAACAACGTTCTACCCCCTAGCATTTCCTGCTGCTAGAAATGGTTCCATGTTCTGTTTAGACTTAAAGGTAGTGTTGCCCGCCTGCCTGAGGTTTGCTGGAATAAGTCTTTAACTTAAGAGGCATAATGTTGTGCCCTTGAAGTAAGCTCGTCGCCTTTTATCCTACAATGAATACAACTCTTTGTCTGAAAACAACGCTGCGGGTCATTTTAGACTAAAAGCCAAGTTCTTTAATTTGACTAGGAGTACTTGAAAAAGAATGATAATTTGAAAGCTGCATTAGAAAATGACCCACATCTTATTTGGAGATGTTTGGCCTTTCATGTCCTTTTGCGGTGCTTACTTGAAAGCTGGAAAAATACAGTGCTTAATTTGTAAAAAAATGAAGCGCAGGGATCGTGCATTTTTTTTTAGAATTCTGCTGCCGGGGTTGTTGACTAAGAAGGCCGCTTTTGATTCCATATCGTACCTCTTTCTTACACCACGCTACACTTGTGTTTCTTTGTGTCCGCTCTTCGGGGCTCTTTTTAGGGTCGAGCCTGCGTTGCATGCGCTCGCGCATGCGTATCGCAGCGAGACGCTTTAGTTATTAGAAAAGGGCTCGGAGCCCTGTCGACATCACGTCAGTGTTTTTTATTGGTTTGTGGGCTTGCCTATTAAAATCCGCTTTCTTTCATTAGTCGAAGGCATGCACAGGTCATGCCTTTTCCGGTGGCGAGCCCTCCTCGAGCGCATCGACCAAGTACAGAAAGCATGTGAGGCTCGCTGTTTTCTGTCCGGCTCATGGACTACTTTTTCTCTAATTTACTAGCGCGATTTCGCTTGGCAGAAGTCGAGCGCTTTACACAGTTAATTGCACTTTTTCGGTTACGTACATAAATACACTTTTGCCGATAGGTGAAAAGTCGGGTTAGGAGTTTACAATGCTATCAGCTCTAACATGAGCAAATGCAGGGCCCGTTGCATTGCAAATGCTTGTTTGTTCTTGCTTTGTCCTTCAGTCACTGTTTTCCTATGCTTCTGCTCTTCCTTCTCCCCTTTCTGCCTTCATCTCTCTTGCTCGCAAAGTATGATGATGAAAAGTCTCTGTCCAACAAAAATAGTGCATGTGCCCTCTGCTATCTCAAACTGAGCACTGTATAGTAAGGTCTCTTTGTAAAACAGTGTTTTATCATTACACCGTTATATGTGGGTCCCAGCCTCCCAGGATACCGACTTTACAGTAGGGTGCGAGCTATATTGCCTGCATACCGGATCGAGCCCAGCGACTTCCCCTCCTTTGACCTACATTATTACTGCTTCCGGAGGCGAACGGCTTATTCCCGCCTCTATCACTCTTCTCTACAACTTAGTCAAATGGCACCTGAGAGGTCTAGGGCCGCTTGGAAGCCGGATTTGGGGCTCTCGTAGCCGGACAAAATCTGGTATTATTGCTGCTCGCTGGTGAAGTTAGTGGCTAATAACTATTGTCATAAACTATTACATTTTAAATTCAAACACTGCGTGTACACCACCCCTCTTGCTCTCTTTAGGTTAGATCCTAAACGATCCCATCCCTGCCCGAAATACGGGGCTGGGCAGGCTCACTTCGTACATGTTGACGTGATCCTCTCCTGATTTAATTACATATTGGGGTGCCATTTATGCTGTTCTGGCTCACATGATCAACCAGGAACCTCCCCTGATCCCCTTCAGGCTCTGTTTGGCTGTGTGAAGACATTTCCAAAATCTACCTGATGCTTTGCAGCTTCTGTACTCCTGCTCGCTAAACAGAGAATTGCCCTGCACTGAGGCAGCCCGTTCGACCTACAGAGGCTGCTTGGCTGCAAGACTTAATTCACCGTGATACTGCGAGAGAACTATTTGCATCCCTACAACCCCGGGCTGCCCGCCCTAAGGATATATGGCAACCTTTGAGGGCATATCTACAGACTTTGGCACCCTCCTCTCCCACGATGAATGATAGTCACTCCCACACGGCAGTTTGTGGCCCACTCCTCTCCCAGTGAATGCTCCCTATGTTCCTTGTTGTTGATTTGAATTTTTGTCATGCATTCACACGTTTGATGTGCTATACTTGTTTTATTATGTTTTATGAAAATCGAAAAATAAAGATATCATTTTTGCATCCAATAATAACAATCGTACAATAGATAACTATAAGACAGTCCAACATGGCAGATCTCTGATAAGGCAATATAGCTCGCACCGTTCCATAAAGTATGTGCAGGATAAATCTGTCCATTACAGAGGATAAAAAAAATTCTAGCTATCGCGTCAAGAATGTTCAATTCTATTAAGGACACGGAGGCAAGGGTTATGCTTTCTCTTTCTTTACTGACTTAAACAGCAGCCAATCAAATACAAGTAACAGAAAAAACTACACATCCCAAGATGCCTAACATCCTATCACATGGCCCAATCACTAGCCATGTCCTCTGCCATAAGTCCTTTGACCTTTGATGTCACTTCCTCTTTCTTTGGTCAGAACAGATAAGATCAACTTGAAAACGAAACTTATTACGCCATCTCAAAATCCGGAGTCATGAACATCTTCTCCTACTGGATAACCGTCTCCTGGAGAGCTCAACACCGGAGAATCAACCGAGGCAAAACGTTACAACTAAACTTTTCCATGAAGATAAGAATTTCAGGAATTCTTCTGATCAGAACCTGTAACAACAAACAGGCAGGTAATATCCCAACGAAATTGAAAATGTCTCAATAAACTGATGTTTCTATAATTGACAATAATAACAATAAATCATAAATAGCCACAATAATTGATATTCAATAAGTCATTGTGCTTAAGGGAGGGATAATCCTCGCCTCCGTGTCCTTAATAGAATTGAAAATTCTTGACGAAATAGCTAGAATTTGTTTTATTCTATGTCAGGACCGGAGGCTCCGATTATGCTAGTTTAAAGCTGTTCCGTTACTACAGACGCTACGTCCAATATTGGTTTGTGATAAAACTTACGAAAAGTATTTTCTGAAGACCAATCTGCTGCCTTCATAATGTCTTTCAACCGGGAACCCAAGGCAAACGATTTAGAAGCCATAGCCCCTCTAGCAGAATGAGCCCCAAATATAGAGGTATCAATACCTGCTTCCTTCATCAACCATCTCATCCATCTGGCCAAAGTGGCTGAGGTAACTGGTTTAAAAGGTTTTTGCAAATAAATTAATAATTGACCTTTAACATCCTGTCGAAATTCTTCTGTGACAACTTCATAATCCTTTAAACATTGGACTACACATAATTTCGAATTTTCAGTATAAACTGGATAAGATACTGACCTGTAAGTTGTTTTAGTCCTTCTTGTCACTGAAAAAGTTACTCCATCTGGAGAAAAGGTTCTACCAGCTAAATCCAAAGCTCTGACATCTGAAACCCTTTTGCAAGAGATAAGACATAAAAGCATGGTCTGCTTAGCTGAAAGCTGCTTGCAAGATAAATACCTGTTGGTAGGCCAAGAATCCACATTTTTTAAAATAATGCTAACATCCCATTACACAGAATATTTAGCTTGAGGAGGTTTAGAAAGACGTATACCCCTCAAAAGTTTGCAAATTATTGGATGTTCTCCAATGGGTTTACCTTCTAGATGAGAGTGTCCTGCTGAAATAGCTGATCTAAAGTTATTGATCGTCCGATAAGCCAAACCAGAACTAGCTAGCTCTGCTAAAAAGTTAACAATCATACCAATATGTGCCTCCACTGGATTGGCACCCCTTCCATCACACCAACTAGACCATCTGCGCCACGCTGAGTCATATCTTTTACAGGTACTATCGGCCCAGGCCTGCTTAATGTATTCCGCAGCTTGCTTCGAAAAGTCTGGGGTACTCAATCTAGACCTAAAATTAACCAGGCTAGCAGAGTCAACTTCCCTGACAAGACCAGTGGATGTTGAAGGCCCTCCGGACTCAATAGAAGATTCGGACGAGGCAGAATTAGAAGAGGAGAGGCACAAGCTAAATGAAGAGCTATGGGGAACCAAGGCTGTGCTCTCCAAAAGGGCGTCACCAGAACAATCTCTGTCTTCTGTCTCCGCACCTGAGACAAAACCCTGGCAATCATCAGGAATGGAGGAAAGGCATAACCTCGAAATTGGGACCAATCCTGAAGAAAGGCATCTGTCTTTAACGCACAAGAGTCTGGACACCAACTGTAAATTTTTGGAATTTTGCAATTGAGTCGTGAGCCAAACAGATCCACTTCGTAATTGCCCCATTCCCTGACTATCTGAGAAAAAATCAGAGGGTCCAATTTCCAGTCGCTGGAATCCGACAGGTATCTGGAGTTCCAGTCTTCTATGATGTTCTGGTCCCCAGGAAGGTATTCTGCTATGACCACTAGACATTGAGTTAGGCAATAGTGCCAGAAATCCTTGGCAATCTCTGCCAGAATTCGGGACTTCGTGCCTCCTAATTTGTTGACATACCTCACTGCTGAGACATTGTCCATCCGAGTATGCAACAATCTGTTTTCTGCGGGGAGAGGCTCTTTATGGCAAAAGATCCCGCCAGAAGTTCCAGGCAATTGATATGAAGGGTTTGCTCCCATTCCGACCATCTGCCCCCGTCACTAGGGAGTTGCAACGTGCTCCCCAACCCCATCTGCTGGCATCGGATTCTATCACCACTTCTGGGTGAGACCCGAAAATCGCCTTGCCATTCCAAGCTTCCATATGGTGGAGCCACCACTGAATCTCTGATCTTACTTCGGCAGCCTAATAACTCAGACCCTGTTGTAGATGTCTGATCTTGAGTCTCTGTAGTGCCCATTAATGTAGGGGTGCAGGGAAGATCGCCTGAATAGACGAAGCTGGTAAGCCCACTACTCTGGCTATATTCCTCAATGAGACGGTCTGACTGGATAGAACCGATCTCAATTCCCTCTTGATATTGCGGATCTTCTGAGAGGGAAGGAGGAGTTGACCTAAAATGGAATTTATCTGGAACCCCAGGATCTCTATCACCTGAGAGGGTTTCAACAATGACTTCTGCACATTGATCAGGAAACCTAAGTCTTGCAGAAAGCTGATGGTCCAATCCAAATGAGATAGTAGGACTTGAGGGGATTGGGCCATCAGCAGAATGTCGTCCAGATATATAATCAATCTGACTCCCTTGGCTCTGAGCCATTCCATCACAGGTCTCAGAAGCTTCGTGAAGCACCAAGGGGCTGACGACAGACCGAATGGAAGGGCAAGGAACTCCAAACACTGCCCCTTCCACTGGAATTGCAGAAATCTCCTGTGAGGAGGAAAGATTGGAATCGACAGGTAGGCATCTTTTAGATCCAGTCGAACCATCCAATACCCTTCCAAGAGGATATCCCTTAATATGTGGATGCCCTCCATCTTGAAGTGCCTGTATAGGATCCAATGATTGAAATCCTTTAGGTTCAAGACTAAACAATGACCTCCTCCTTTCTTGTCTACTACGAAAATAGGACTGAGGAAACCGTAAGGATGAGAAGAGGCAAACTGGACGGCTCCCTTGTCTAATAGAGCTTGCACTTCTTTGTCTATAAAATTTTGATTTGCTAGGGAAAAACACATTTGTAACGGAAGGGAGAGTTGTTTGGGAGTACTGATAAACTCCAGTCGAAACCCCTCGACCGTTTGGAGAATCCATGGATCTCCGGAGATCCGTTTCCAATTTGCCAAGCATGATGCTACTCTGCCCCCAAGTTTGACCTAAGAGAAATGAATAATGCTCACCTGTGAAACATGAGTCCTGTATGGCTCCTTGCTTCCCTCTGCGATGGCCCCTGCAGAAATGGGGACGTCCTCCCCTGGGGCGTGTGGGATAGAAGGTGGGGTCTTGTTCCCCGTACCAACCACCTCTGCCTCTCGGGTAGTAGTTTTGGAGACTGTTGTATGTTCCTCGGCCGGGCATACGTCCCCAGTAACGACCAGCCCTGACAAAAAGGCCTTGTTTAAAAACCTTCTTGAGAGACATTTGGGCCTTGTCAAGCGAAAAAAAGATGGAGCAGAACTTAGCCAAGTCTTTGATAAAAGAAGATCCAAAAAGAAGTCCTTCAGCCGAAGGGCCCGCTTCCGAGGTCGCAAGATCTGACAACTTAGGATCAATGCGCATTAGAACAGATTTTCTGCGTTCTGCAGAAATAGCACAGTTAGAGTTTCCTAGCAGGCAAATGGATCTTTGTGCCCAACCGATAAGGACATCTGTGTCCACAGGGGATCCTGATTCCTTATCTACATATGCCATCTCAAGGATCTTGGTCAAAGGTCCTGAAAGACCCAACAGTTTGTCTTGGCAATTACGCCAGGATCGATCCAAACCTTTTTTGGGGTCCTTCGCAAATTTCCTCATAAAGGTGGCCATGGTGGGGTCTATTTCTGGGGTATCAGAAACCTTGCCTTCTAGGTCAGGTCTGGGGCACTCTGCTTTTAAGCATGACCTGACTTCCTTATCGAAGCTTTTCCGTATATTAGATTGGACATATTGAGCCACTTCGGGTGGAGGAACCCAATTGGAAGCTCTGGGGTGTATGATTTCTGTGGGATCGAAGTCCAGAACCTGGCAGGGAGGGGGCGCTTTTTTAGCTTTTTTACTAGGAATAGGAGCGTCGGAATCATCCGAATCATCAGAGGAGGAATTTTTATCAGAGGAAGAGGTAGAAAAAGAAGCTTCCTTTTTAGAGCTGTAATTATGTTCACCACTACGTTTCTTACGAGTTTTTCTAATGCGTCTGCATGAATACCACTAACCTCGGCTCTAGATTCAACATTTTTTGTCTTGTCCTTTACTTTTTTAGACTCGGGTTGTGGTTGTTGCCCTTGCATCCAACCCTGTGATCGATCGCAGTCAAATAGCTGCCCTGAAAAGGGACCCAGAGGTCTCACCAGGGCATCATTTACAGATTGCTGAACCCTGGTATCAAGGGCTTCCACTAGATCTACCTCCAGTTGATTGCCCAACTCCTCTGTATAATATTCTGTTTCTTGGTCATCCCACTGAGCCATGACCAGTGTATTAAGGTACAAAAACCTTTAAAGATTAATGTAAAGCGAGTAGATAATGTTGGAATCAAAGGGGGAGTGCAAAAAAAACCAATTCAGGCAAGTGATAAAGAGCCCTTTATTAAAGTGTGGAGGGAGCTGCTTGAAAGGCACTCTCGGCAAAAGCCTATTTTAATTTTACAACCCAGTCAGTTTTCTGATCTTCTGGGCGTCAGGGAGCAATTGGTATAACTGTGGGGGCACTCGGACGCACTCGCTGCACCCTCATGAGCCGATCGATTCAAAAAATTGGAAAGGAATCGGCTTGTCAAGAAGCGCGCGCTTGTGCAAGTTAAAAATAGAAAGGAGGATGCGGGAAAGAGCAGCTCCGCTCCCGCTCCACATAAAAACGGGCCTCAAACCTTGGCAGAAAGCCAAGAAACAAAGCGCACGGGCACTTAAATACATATAATAAAAGTGCGCTGAATCGTGACGCTTATATAAACAATATTCACAGTTATTAGAACTAAGTAAACATACAATCAAAACGCGTACTTATCTGCTGTGAAGCAGCAAAGAAAGAGGAAGTGACATCAAAGGTCAAAGGACTTATGGCAGAGGACATGGCTAGTGATTGGACCATGTGATAGGATGTTAGGCATCTTGGGATGTGTAGTTTTTTCTGTTACTTGTATTTGATTGGCTGCTGTTTGAGTCAGTAAAGAAAGAGAAAGCATAATCAGAGCCTCGGTCCTGACATAGAATTGGCACCCCTCAGTCACATTAGTGACCGAACGAAGCGAGGAGTCCCAAATGTGTAAAGTTGATGATTGGTAAGAGTGTGTTGGGTGAGCTGCACGCATGTGAGTGGGAGCCAAGGATTATTCACAAGTGTAATGTGTGGTGAATACAATGCTTCAAAACCTAAATAGGATGGAAGTTTTTTCCAAAACCAGCAAGTTGTATTTCTGCCGGTTTCTCAACAAGCCGTTGGGCAACAGCACTGAAAGGAATGTGATGGGGGTCTACAATCGTCCCGGCCTAAGATGTTGGATCTGGATATCAGGATGATACCAATAGTATGCAAGTTGCACATGGGCAACCAGATAATATAAATAAAAATCTGGAACACCAAAGCCCCCGCACTCAAAAGGAAGTGTCAATGTGGACCAACGAATGCAGGGCTGCATACCCGCCCAAAAGAGTTGTGTGAGGAGACTAAGCAGCGAGCCAAAAAAGTGCTTGGTCAGGACCATCGGGATATTGGAGAACAAACACAAAAAACGAGGGAGAACTCACATTTTAATAATAGCAACCCAACGAGCAAGGGACAGAGGAAGGGGTATCCATCGCTCGACCTGAGAGGTGAGGTTGTTGATAGCAGGCCCATGATTGCGCTGGACAACTTCAGTACTGCTCCTGTGCAGGTGTATCCCAAGGTATTTCGTGGAGTCCTCCCTCCAAAGCAAAGGATACGGGAGACAACAGGGGACCATGGTGTCAGTAAGGGGGAATATCTCAGACTTAGACCAATTAATGGCTAAGCCAGAAAAAGTGCCACAGCGTATCACCGCCTCAAACAGTGGGCCGAGGTTGGTGACCGGGCCACAGACAAAAGGCAGAATGTCATCTGCATAAAGGGAGGCCAAGAGAGGGCCATGACTAAATCAAAGTCCCCTATGTAAATGCCGCTCCTGAAACCGGCGTACCATTGGGTCAATACATATGATGAATAGCAGGGGGGACAACGAGCACCCCTGTTGTGTAACCCTTGTCAAGGGAAATGAATCAGATAGAGCTCCAATAACCCGGATTTGAGCCAAAGGGGATGAATACAACAAGGTTACGAGGTCCCGAAAACCACTCGGTCTGCCTAGTTTGTTTAGGACGGCATACAGGAACGACCAGTCACGGGAGTCGAATGCCTTCTCTGCATCAAGCAGGACAGCGGCTACCAGGATGTCAGGGTATATTTGATTAAGGACAGCAAACACCGTGTGCAGGTTAATTGAAGTGAATCAATGGGGTACAAACCTCAACTGCATAGGGGCTATGACTGTCTCCATTAACAAAGACAAGCGTCTGACGAGAATTTTAGGAAGGATCTTGTTGTCGTGATTGAGTAATGACAAAGGGGGATATGGGGTGCAAGACTGAGGAGGCCTCCCTGGTTTGAGAAGGAGCACGATCACTGCATCGTGTATGGACGGGGGGAACATGGCCAGGTCGAGTGACTCTCAAGCAGAAATGGGATAAGGGCATCCTTGTATGCTTTATAGAAGACCCCCGTGAAGCCATCCATCCCAGGGGCCTTCGTACTACAGAGAGTCGATGGCCTGAGAGACCTCATCGACAGTAATGGGTGAGGCAAGGAATTGTTACTGACTAGTTTTGAGCCAGACCATAGCAACTTCAGCCGAATAGTCAGAAAGTTCTGCAGTGGAAGCACGAGTGCGAGTCGAATATTAAAAGCGATAAAATGAAGCAAAAGTGGCAAGAATGTCAGGAGGGCACGTTACCACCTCCCCTTTGTCTCTCCGAAGCGCAGTGACATGTGAGGACTGGTATGATGGGCACAAAGTGCGTGCAAACATGCAGCCAGGATGCACACCCTCCACATAGCACCTCGCCGCAGTGTATTTGCCAATATACAGCACTTCATGATCCGCCGCCTCCCGGAAGTCTTGCATCAAGGAAGCATGCAACAAAGAAGACAAAGGGATCGAATCTGACACCGTCTGTCGATCTAATGCCTGCAGCTCACTCTCCCTGCGCAAGGTCACCCATAGCACAGAGCACACCAGAATGCTTTGAGATGCATACCCCTCTAATATAGGCTTTAAAAGCATCCCAGAGCATCACACATGTTTGAACCGAGCCAGCATTGAGCACAAAATACTCCACTACAGCATCTCGAATCTCAGTTCGGAACACCTCATCCATCAATGCATTGGAGGGAAACCGCCATTCATGAGACAGGGGGGTCAGGGTCAGGATCCAGAGTGCTGCAAGCACCAGGAAGTTATCCGTCAATTTTCGAGGGAGGTGAGTAATACCTGTTAACCAAAGGGAAACAACAGGGATTGTATATCAATGATCAATCTGGGACCAGACGTTATATGCTCAGAATTAAATCTGTCCAAAAATGCTGACAAACCCCGATTGAAATCAGGGGAATGAGTGTTTGGTGCGTAGACGTTAACTAGGAGGAGGGGTATGCTGGCAATTACATACCGGCCCTCTGAGTCTGGAATCGCTTCATGGCTTACAAAAGCCAGGCTCTTTTGAACAAGAATGCAGACACCCCTGGAGTAGGTGCTTTAATGAGAGAAAAAATGATTCCCACTCCATTGCAAGGCAAAAGTGCAGGTGGTAGAAGGCGACAAGTGAGTCTCCCGCAGGAAGGCAATCTTAATCCCCTTCTTCCCTTTCCTGGGATTGTTCAGCCCCCTGATGGTCCACATGGTGCAGGGACCTCAAGGGAAGCAGGACCTACTGGCTGAGGCATTATCAGTGTAATGGTGCCCAGTTTGTGCCGTGTTGCAATAGGTGTGCCAGGGCGAAATAAAAACAAGATATCATAGCAAACAATACGTAAAGAACACCCATCACCAGAAAACACAAATATTTTCAGCGTAACCCAAAAACCCTTCAAACATACTGCATTCAACAATGTGGAGTACTCCATTGGGTAGTAGCAATGCTCCATCATGGGGAAAAGCACAAAAAGCCATATGGAAAAAGCGAATGATATTAATCATTGTTTCAAAGCTGCCAGAAATTGTACGTCATATACAAAGCACCACAAACCGGGGGCAGAGCAGTCTGTAAATAGAAGCTCAGAACAGCCCATGGAGGGAAGCAAAAAACAGCTGGGAGCTATCAATGGTGGATGTAGAAGAGTGCCTCAATCCAGTGAGGCACCACGCGACTCCGCAGGCGAACAGCATGGGGAGTCTCTGGAGGAGCGATGTACTGTCTCAGATCGGTCAAACCTCTTTTGCTTACAAAACAACTCCACATCCGCCGGGGTGACACGCTGCTTGCCATTCAAGTCTATGCGTAGATTTGCTGGATATAACATTCCGTAGCGCAAACCAGCTTGCTGCAAGTTCCTTACTTCAGTGTATTTGCTTCAAGCCTCCAGGACCATAGGAGTGAAGTCAGGATAGAGCGCCATCTTCTTCCCATGGAACTGTAGCGGGCCATGTATCGGGCTCAGGGCAGTGTCTCGATCTCAATAATTTAACAGTTGAGCAAGAATCGGGTGGGGAGGAGCCCCAGGGATGGGACAGGGCCCCAGAGATCTATGTACCCTCTCCAGTGCGAAAGAGGATGTAAGTGAGTCTCTACCAAACAGTTCTGACAAAGTGCGTTCAACAAAAATGCTCATGGGCCCAGTATTGGTGGACTTCACTACTCCCATGATCCGAATATTATTGCGATAAGAGCGGGCCTCCAAATCTTCAGTTTTTGCTGCCACTGTTTTCAACAGCCGATACACTCTCTTCAAATGCATAGATATGGCAGCGGCACCGTTCTCAGTATCCGATATCTGCTGCTGTGTCGCTCCAAGCCTGGTGGAGTGCTCGTCGAATTGCTCATGCATCCCATCCAGCTGCGTCGTAAGGGCATCAATGTGCGTATCTACAGCCCTGAAGCCTGCTTTTAATTCAGCCATTATCTCTACTGCTCCCTCCAATGGCAGGGCCGATTGCACTCACTGGGCCACATCAGAGCCAGATGGTCCCCCAGTACCCTGGTGTCTAAGGATCCTAGCAGATTCTAAGGAAATTTGCTGTTGTTTGAGATCTCCGCACCCCATTCCACCCCAGATTTCAGACTGCGAACAGGCAGCGCAAATGGCAAGTGCAGTGGGGATATGAGGGATGCTCTGAAAGTAGTAACACACAACCAGGCTGGAATTGGAAAGCAGGGCAGATGGCCACCAACCGTGTGAAGTAAGAGGTGAACAACGTCAACCACAGTAATCAGGAAGATGAAATAGTGGTAGAGTAGGCCAAATGTCCACAAGATGCAGAGTCAGTGCACACCTAGGGACAGGAGAAGACTAAGAGTGGGCAATACTGTTACGGTCATTCCATGCGTGGGTGAGGATGTAAAGAGGTAGAATGGTAGGGTGGACTCACCGTTGGACACCCACAATACAATTCAGTGGCCGAGCCAGGAATGTATTATCATGGTGGAGGGCAGCTCTGGACCAAGAGGAACGTGGCAGAACTCTGCACCAAACTCCACACGGGCTGTAATCCAGGTCAAAGCACCAGGCGGACTGCCAGGTGTGAGGGCCGGCAGCCACGCACAGCAGAGGCACTCCCGTTCAGGCCAGGGGAGCTGGCTTTGAAAGAAACAAAGCCTCGTCAACATTGGGGCCCCCAGAGCAGACAGCAGATTCAATGGGCCGCGGCTCCCAGGTGCCACTGTCACCCACGTGTTGCCCCTTCTCTAGGCTCACCTACGGCCTCTGTCACTGCGGGGCCTCCGGGGACCACGTTAAGTCACCGCGGTAGGCAGTAAGCCGCTAACCTCCGCACTCCACCAGCAGCTTCTAGATGTCCTCAGGCATCGGGCGATCCTCAATGGTGGTATCAATGGTGATGTGGGGGCAGCTAGCACATAATCGCTGACCTCGTCCCCAGAGCTTCAAGACTACACGCCCATCTTGGACGGCAGTCAGGCTAGGCTCCCCTCATAGTATTTAGTTAGTCATGGCCTGTAGTGGTGGAAAGTGTGTAGCAAACCTCTGTTGGGTTATGCACTCTACCTGGCATCACTAAATAGTAAGACAACACCTATCACTGCAATCTATGTAGTAGCACTTTAAAGTAATAGCCAGCTATCACTCTCCTCTGTGTACCATGCAAAAACATAGCTGGTACCAATTGGGGAGCTTTTCTTCTGATGAATGTGCCCTAAAATTCCTTAAGATTGGTTGATTGAGTGTTACAATAGGAGTATGACAGACTGATCACCCAGAGCAAGAATACATTTGATTCACCTATGTTCTGTCCTGTATCTTGACAAATCCCTTTTCCAAAATCAAGACGTATGTTCTATGTATGGGTATCATTAAAATATTGGGGCTGCTGCCATAGACATTTGATAAATTGGACTATAGCCCTCATTTAGAGATTGGTGGATAAAGTACTCTGCCACAAATAACCCTGTCTGCTAAACTGATGCACCACCTGCTCTACACACATTGGGGCAGAACGTCATGTTTCTGCCAGCGGAAACCTTACATTGAAGGCAAAATGGAGTTGGGGGATGTTGGTTTCAGTACAGATCTCCTGTTCTGAGTTTTTGTTTTTGTAAAATCATAAATCATGTGCGCAACTCAGCAAAACTTTAAGGTTGGGCAGATGGAAATCTATAAATATGGTAGGTAATATTTTGCCCGGGTAGGGGAGGTTATGACCTTCACTCCCCTGGTGGACAATTGACTGCCCACCAAAGTCTAAATGAGTCCTTATTTTGCCTAATACCTGATATATCTGAAAAGTTATTGCTACTCTGATGTCACAATCATCTATTTTTGACAGAATTCACATCTTGTTGTTTAAAGGTTTAACAACCTAACAGTGAAGTGGTGCAGTGAAAGTCCATATTAAAGTGCATTCTCTGTAGATTAGTGATGTAATGTGATGTGGTAGAGGTATTTTCATGTGAGTATCATCATTTGTTTTGATTCCATGTGTTTCCCCATGATGTTAATGAATAGTTTTCACCAAAACAATAATGAATTTCTAGAACAAAATGCTTTAAATGTCATATGTTAATGTCGAAAATGTAGTTCTCTATTATACTTATTTTCAATTACTGTAACATGAACAAATAGAAGGATTATTAATGATGACATTGCAATTATATAATTACTTGTGTTTTGTTTGCAGTGAATAAATGTGCCATGTTAATTCAATTTGCTTTAGTTTAGCCATATTGATTTGCTAGACCTCTGACTTTGAGGAAATGTGAAAAAGCTGTTTAGTCATTCTTGCTAACGTGTCATTTCTTTCAGACTTCGTTCCCATAGAATGTTAGGGCCAGATGTAGGTAGCCTTTTGCGCGTCGCAAACTGCGAAAAACGCAGTTTGCGACGCGCAAAATTCCTAACGCGATGCACAACCTCAAGGGTGTTCCCTTCCTATTTGCGACCCCATCGCCATGCTGAGTTGGTTTGTGACCGAGAATGCGGTCGCAAAACAACTCGCAGTTACCATCACCTGAAGTGGATGGTAACACATTCGCAAAAGGGAAGGGGTCCCCAGGGGACCCCTTCCCCTTTGTGAATGCCAAAAAAAATAATTTTCCAGAGCAGGCAGTGGTCCTATGGACCACTGCCTACTCTGAAAAAAACGAAACCAAATGGTTTCGGATGTTTTTCTTTTTGCAGCTCGTTTTCCTTTAAGGAAAACGGGCTGCAAAAAGAAAAAAAAAAAACTGCTTTATTAAAAAAAGCAGTCACAGACATGGTGGTCTGCTGTCTCCAGCAGGCCACCATCCCTGTGAGTGCATGGACTCGCTATGGGGTCGCAATTTGCAACTCACCTCATTAATATTAATGAGGTGGGTCTTTGCGACCCCATAGCGAGTCGCAGAAGGTGTCTGAGACACCTTTCTGCATAATATTTTGCGAGTTGCAAATTGCGAATCGCATTGACTCGCAATTTGCAAGTCGCAAAATATTTTTTTGCTACATCTGGCCCTTAGTTTGCAAGTAGATATCCTATTATGTTATGCATGGAGAGCCTGAGAAAGTAACATTGAAACCAGTAAATTGAGAAACTGTGGACATAGATAATACACAATTGTTTCAAATTGTACAGGAAAGGAGGATGGATAATTTTCCCATGTTGATAATGGGATTATTTCCTGATGTTTCAAATGACTGTCATATGATGGATTATGATTGGACAATTAAACCTTCCAATTCATATGGTATGATAGACGGACAAATTATCATTTACTCTGGACTTTAATTTACCATTCCGCAGTTGGATTGGGGTCAGATTCTATTTGGACATGGCTCTTCTCTCTTCCCTTGGACTTTAAAAGATGCAGACCTCTTTGCCTTTGCACCACACCTTAATGCTGACATGAGAAGACTTTTTACTTACTTTGTGCCACCTTTAGTTAGCTTCATCCTGCCACAGATGTTGTTTTTTTATTATTTTTGTCCTGTATTGCCTTTTTACTTTTTGTCCCCATTTCTTGCAGCCCAGCACTAGGAGAAATTGGACTCGAACCTTTAAGGTATACCTACTTGCTTGGATAATTAATTGGGTAATTGAAATTTATATAAATGCTTAGAAGAACTGGTAAATATTTATTCTCAGAGGACGAGGTGCTTATATTTTGTATTGCATCAATGGAACTCTGACTTAATCATTTGGATGTTTGTTAAGCTTTGTTTGTTCCCAAGACTTGCGCATTCAATGGTAAATATTTATCTGTGTAGCTTTGTCTTGAAAATTATATACATTAACTTAAGTTTGAGTTTGTAATAAAACCTGTTAACTTTATTTCCGACCTGGCTTTTCCTTGGGCGGCCAAATTGGTTATACTGTATTTTTAAATTTGTAAATTTGGTGCGGCAACGAAGCTTAAGGGGCTCTTAAATCCGCCCACAAGTTTGTAACAGAGCTGATGTTCATTAACTGGTTGTTTGATCCACAACTAGCTCTCCATAATTGATTTTGCCTGTCAGGATTATGTCTGCCTCGTTCTGTGTCAAGCACATGAATTCGATGTGTAATTGGAAAGATGCTGGGTTATTTGTGGGTATTGCTGTGTGGATATTGTTTTTGGGTCATAGGATGGTAGCTATTTGTGGAATATCTGAAGTGTAGTGTGTGCATGGTGTAAGTTCTGTCTACAGTGTGCTAGCTGGGTGACTGTGTGGTGTAAATTAGGTAAGGGTGAAACTATAACATAAATGTGGTACACAGCAACGAGGTCCAACACCTAGATAGAACACCTAATTTATGGTTGCTGGGCAGAATTTATGGAGCTAAGAAACAACCAACCCATGAAAACATAGATTGGGAATGAAGGAGCAGATTCATTATCCAGATGGGCATATTCCTGACCGGGTGGCACATGCAAGATGGTGTATTTGCTGAAGCATAAGCAGTGCCATAGGTGTAAATGAGAGATCTAAATCTGGGGAAACCTAAATGCATACCTATACCTGGAAGGAGCTCTTTCTGGGCTTGGACTGACACAACCTCGTCTCCTTCTTTGAAAAACCTATCATGGCAAGATTTAACAGGGAAGTGGAAAAATAGTAGATGACGCAAAATGTCACTGTGAATGCTGACACATTGAGGATGTGCAGCGTATGATCTTGTTTACATTGTGACTACGATTAATGAAAACTGTCCTCTCCAGAGTGATGAAGGCATCAGCTACTAGGGGCTCTAACGGAAAAGGCATGTTATTTGGTGGCATTTTATTTCTGAGAAGTGGCCTACATGACAGAAATTTAATTTTAAAAAGTAGCCTACCATAGAAAATAAAGAGGATGCTTTGCAGCAAGTCTTCAGAGGATGACTGAGCTATAGAAAACTGTGACAATGTTAGAAGGTGCCTTTTGGCCTGGCTCAGAAGAATTAAAGCCCTGTCCAAAATTAGCTTTTGGCATGCAATTATGAATGGTGGTAGGTTTACAGTATTCCATGCAAAAGAGACATTTGCCTGCTGGTGCTCCCCCTCGTTCACTTAATAAATTCCATTTTATGAGATAATTGCAGTAATTTGAGTATTGTCAGTAGGTAAGACCTTTATGGAAGCACATGCATAGTGTTGTAGGCCCTTTCCCCCTCCCCTTTTTTCTTCCTTCCTTTTTCCACATTCATTTCACCCCTCTCATCAACAATTTCACTGAGTCTAGAAATACCACATATACCAATACTAAGGGGCAGATTTAACAGCCCTTAGCATCACTGTGAGCATCACTTTCCCTGATCCTCCGGCGGCGCTACCCACTGCTCCATATTTACAAAGGGGGTGTAACACATAGATGTGCCAAGTCACCATAATAGATTATTAGATTGTTTATGTGCTGGAAGGGACACCTTCCTGCACAAAAGCAGTTTATCCCCTCAACACAGACACCCTTGCACTATGGTGCAAGGATGCCTGAGTTTTTGCAGGCAGGCAGGTTAATTTAGCACTGGTGCAGGGGAAAACGTGGGGCTGCACTGTATTCAGGTAAATATGTTGCAAACCTGCGTTTCAAACGTGGCGTACTGTGGCACAGCTATTATTTGCGCAGCACTGCGCTGCACCACTTTGGCTTAAATCAGGGCCTATATATATTGAACTCAATGAGGTTTTCCTGCAATCCTATGCAGGCTGGTGGCAGGACCTGTTTTTATGATACTTTCCAGTTTCAGCATTTTTATATTTATCATGTATTTTCTCGGACAAGTGAAGAAGGGACAAATACTTAAATAAAGCAAGCCAAAACTGATTGAAGCTGGTCTACTGCCCTGTCCTCTCTAATGAGCTAGTCTCTTGATGAACTGAGCAGGCGTGCCCCAAGGGATAGGGCCCCAATAGGGATGTGAATGAGTGATTGTGATTTTCATACCTCGGAGGGCAGCGGTGCAGCCCTGTAAAAGGCCTCCAAGTGGTGTGACAAGGAGACCAGGCTAATGCAGGCCTGAAGGACGCTGAAGGGAGACTATTCTCAGTTGGGGAGATATGTGGCCTAATGCCAGAGCTACCGATTTTGGAACTGAGGGAAACCAGGTTTGAGTCGACATCAGGTCAACATTCTGTAATCTTGGGGTCATGGAAAGCCCTCTAATGCCCTTGACCCAAGTTTGTGCTATATAAAACTGAAAAAAATTATTCCTGACTCATGTTTCATACTGGGCAATGCGCATACCAATCCTACGAGATGGCACGTGCCTAAATTGGTAAAGACCTCCAGCTATAAAACAACACTAAAAATTATAACATGCTCACAACCAAACTTACAGAAGAATATGCCATATTAACCACATACATAGTACTGCTGATGCAACAACTCCAAAATGAGAAAACAAACTCCAGTTCATGATGAAATCCTTCAGAGAAGTGCAAATGTACCTGAACTTTGAGAGTGCTGCAAGACCATACGAATGACTATTTATCACAATCTAATGTAAGAGTTGTACTGCTGAATATTGACCCAAAGAATATGGAGGACAGAATATCGAGGAACAAAATATCAACATGTAAGTGCAGATAGGTCTCGATACAGCGTCTTCCTGGCCCTTTACCACTGCCCTGTGAAGTTTTGCCATTGGGCTGGCGTGGGACTAATCCCCCAGCCATACTTGGGACAAGGTGAAATCATAGACTCTCCACCGCACTTGAAAGCAATTGCAGCTTCCTGCAGTGCCGGACACGTGCAGGATGCACCCGGGCATGGGCCTAGGTGAAGACAGGGCCAAGACTGGGCTCTCTTTCATCTGTCATTGCCCAGAAGAGGCCAGGCGAACCTTATTCCTAGAAAGCTTTGCTGATACTGTTGTGGGGACCCTATAAGTGTACTTACATCCTACACTTTTGCTGGCTCCTTGCCTTTCTTTGTGCATAAAGAAAAAGAAATCCTGCTGCATGTGGGTCACCCTTAATACTGCTGCCAGGAAGAACTCTACTGTGGATGAGATAGCTCACTTAATCAAGGAAGTTGAGTCAATTCTCAATGCTGAACCAATTAACGACAGCGGGGAAATGAATCCTGTAAAAAGCCCCAGAAATGTTCAGAAAAAGTGTGCCAAAACCTTTATCAGGAACTGATGGCACAGTACCATTTGCTGAAGAGTCTTCATCCAGTGACCCAGCGCCCCTTCAACTAGATTGCCACTACCTCCCAAAATCAATTTCCGTGCTCCAATCGGTATTCTCCCTTAACAATTGATGGGCCTTCTAGCCAGCTTTCAGCTGTTCCTTCAGGTCAGCCCTCAGATCCACCCATAACTTCGGCTAACATTATTTCTACTGACTCCACTGATATAACTCCTGCTGTACCTGCTGACCCAGACGGTCTCTTCTCAGAGCACTGCAAGCTGTATGATCTTAGGCACTTAGGTGGTCATTATGAACCTGGCGTTGTGGCCCGCCATGCCGGCGGTGGTGGGAAAACCCGCCAGCCAGCATGGCGGGCCACACCGCCACATAATGAACCCTATGAGGGTCACCATATGCGTCCCTCACTCACCGCCAGGCTGCCTCCATCAGGCAGCCTGGCGGCGGTCAGAATCATTATCCGACAGGGCAGCGGTGCTGCCCCTCGGATAATGATCCCTAAGCCTTCAGCCTTTCCCTGGTGGGAAAGGCTGGTGGAAGGGGTGCACTGGGGCACCCCTTGGGGCATGCACTTGGCATGGGCAGTGCAGGGGCCCCTGTGCAGTGCCCCATCACGAAGGTCACTGTCCGATTTTTGGGCAGTGTCCCGGCCAGGCATTCCTGTGGGCCGGCCCACAGGAAAGTTCATTATGCGGCCGACGGGGATCCGGGGGCGCTGGCGGTCAGTAGTTTGACCGCCAGCATGAACACGGCGGGTTCGACCGCCGTGTCCATAATGAGGGCCTTAGTCACTACTCTACTAGAATGAATCACAAGTGAGAAAATTATTCATCTGACATTTGCTCCTGTAGCTTGCCTTGCAGGCCAGGTAGTAGGAGGCACCTACTCCTGCTGACTGCCAGTTCAAACCCTACTGCTTGGGAGTCTGTTAGTCTGAGAAATTCCAACCAGTTTCCTTCTCAGAGTGTAAGTCGTATCCCTGAAAGCCAGGTGCCTCCTATGGTTACTAAACTGACCTGAACCAAAGATTATTTTAAAGGTGTTCAGTTTCATGGTGGACTTGGTCAGGCCACAAATCCTCTTTGTCCATCAATAAATCTATTTTCCATCAGTCTAATCCAAGACTTACCTTTATTCATTCATCTCATATTAAACTGACTACCAATTGTTATATCCCTGATGTGAGAGAGCCATCTGTTGCCAGACATCCCATTAGACCTCGGCTAAATTTCTTGGGAGATGACCATAGGAGACACATTTACTTACATCAATACCCAAATTGAGAGTGGATGCTTTTGAGGACACTAAGGGGGTTATTCTAACTTTGGAGGAGGTGTTAATCCGTCCCAAAAGTGACGGAAAAGTGACGGATTTACCACCAGCCGTATTACGAGTCCATTATATCCTATGGAACTCGTAATACGGCTGGTGGTATATCCGTCACTTTACTGTCACTTTTGGGACGGATTAACACTCCTCCAAAGTTAGAATAACCCCCTAAGTGCCCCGTTACGAGTTGTGCGGTTGAACCACCACATCTCCAATACAGCAGTGCGGAGGCTGCCATCAAGGCGGCGGCCTCACCCCGTCGTATTACGATGTTTCCACTGGGCTGACCGGTGGAAACCGTCGTATTACGATGTTTCCGCCGGTCAACCTGGTGGAAACAATGCAGCGTATTGGCCTCACTCCCTCAGGGAGCTGAGGCCAATGCCCTTGCACACAGCACCTATGGAATGTGCACTGTCTGCCATAGTAGACAGTGCACATTTTGAGGGGGCCCCTGCATTGCCCACGACATGGTTGTGGGTAGTGCAAGGGTCCACCTGTGGCCAACAGTCCTGCCTTTCCCCCAGCCTTCTCTTGGTGGGGACCCACCATGTAAAGGTTGGAGGAAAGCAACGTCGAGATCAGCACGGGGTGCCGAACTCAGCACCGCCGTGGCTAACCACAACTTTGACCGCCGCCAACCCATCGGGATCCCTGATCCTGGTAGAGGCACCGGTCTCCTGGTGGTCCAACTGCCAGAAACGTAATCCAGTGGTTAGATCACCAGGATTGTGGCGGTCCGACCGTCTTTGCAAATTTGGCAGTCCGTGGACTGCCACACTTGTAATTAGGCCCTACGTCATTAGTAAATAAGGCTAAATATTGATTCAGATGAAACCGCAACTGAGTTTCTATAATTAGATCTGACATTGAGTAGGCTACACAGTGTAATACTGGCTCATCTAACTTTGATCATATCCAACTGTTACTAAAAAATTAACAGTAAGTTCAAGGTCTTATTAATTTAGAACTCCGAACATGCCATCTTGCAGGATATTCTAATTCTGCCATCATATTAAAGCTGTCACCGCCATTATGTCAAAATGTAAATAAGAACTCAGGCCCATTTTAAACTTTTGGGCACTGCATTTGCATCATTTTTGGACGCACAAGCGGGGCAAACTTACAGAATACAATTATGGGCCTAATTTATGAAGTTTGCGCTGCCTTTGCGTCATTTTTTTACACAAAAGCGGTGCAAACTTGCAAAATACAATTACATTGTGTAAATTTGCAGCACTTTTGCGTCAAAAAATGATGGAAAGGCGGCGCAAACTTTTCATAGATCAGTCCCTATATTTTGTAAGTTTGCGCCGCTTTTGCGTCAAAAAATGACGCAAATGCGGCGCAAAAAAAGTAAAATATGGGCCTCAGTGTCTCTTCCTGATCAGTTTGCTCATCCCTTTGTTTCAAGAACCCATGTACCTGGCTCTGCAGTAGGAGAAGTAGTCTCTACCCTAAAAACAATCGATTGACTGGGGCTAAAAGGTCTATCTGACTCCAAGGTTACCCAACCTGGTCCATGTATTGCAAGCGCCCCCCAACGAAGCTGAAACAAATGGG
The DNA here is from genome assembly GCF_031143425.1 of Pleurodeles waltl. Taxonomy (NCBI): domain Eukaryota; kingdom Metazoa; phylum Chordata; class Amphibia; order Caudata; family Salamandridae; genus Pleurodeles; species Pleurodeles waltl. Next base: position 264,816,430 of record NC_090443.1, on the reverse strand, counting down.
TAACAAACCCAGATGGAAAAAATGACAAAAGACACTTCTTAACCCTAATGTTGCCAGCATAACACTACATGCTTGTGTGGATAATGAACCCGTCAGCCAAGCACTGCCAGAGCCGCAAGACGGTCTTTCCCTGATCACATATTAAACCTAAACTCACTGACTCTGAATGGGCTTCTTTTATTGGAAATCCTGATATATGTTCATTTCGAGAGACATGGCAGTAGAGACTGTGTTTATAAATGGTTATGTCTCATATTACTTGAAAGCAGTGCCACCAAGGAAGTCTGGGAGAGTGGCTACGGGGCTGTTAATCTTGGTAAAAAATAATATTGCATGCTCACATACAATTCTGAAAATAGATTCCCCCAATCTTATGGGCGTTTTGTTGAAATTCCTTTCAGGCATGCACGTGGTATCGTTTATGTTAGGTCAGTTTCTGTCAATATTGAAGCACTGGCTCTAGTTTTGCTGGGTGAACTAATTGACATACCAGTAGCAAGCGAAAATACTAGTTGAAGGAGATTTTAACGCACACGTTGAACCTTCGCCTTACATTAATGACTTGGTGGACCTAGGTGATGAACAATGGGACATTCCCTGTCTTACTGGTAAATTTCAGCATAATTTCTCTAATGCTGCCTTTCAATAACTGACTATTGTGGTTGGCCGGGGTCTCAGGGCATGCAATGGGTGAACGTGCTCTCATCCAGAAAGATCATTTAAATTTAAAAGGGGATTTTACAAAAGTGTAATTGACTATGTTCTTCTTGATGTTAGACTCTGGCCACTGCTTGCTGACATGAAAGTGACCACTCGTATTGATAGGGATCACAACCGTCTAATCACCACTTTAACACAGAATGTCCTCAACCCCTTCAAATACTGTGGTTGCGGAGCCCATCTTACCTAATAATCACAGGAAAGCCTCCTGACCCAGCGTAATGTGGAATCCTAAATTGCGCTCTGAGATCTATCACTGGTTTGTGTTTTTTTATGTCTGAATTAGAAGATGCACATGTCCCTGCAGTGTCTATTCTTGGCACCCACAAATGTCTTTAATAAATCGCAGAGTATCTTTTACGGAAAAGTAACAATAATCAAATACCCAATACAAGAGAACCAAAGGGTTTTAATCCGACTGCAAATCAATGAAAAAAAACTACGATTGGCTGTTAAAGAAAGAATGGGCTCTGAAATTGTAGAAGCCCAGTTCAGGTATAAAGCTGCACTTGCTAAAGACAAGTGCCATTAGGGAGATAAGATGTGGCAGGATCTGTTGCAGAATGTTAAGTCAAATAATAACAGATCCCTTTGGTACATAATCTCGTATGGGAGTTCAGATATCGTAAATACCTATCACCATCACATACAGCCTGTAAAATGGGTTGACCACTTGTCTGCACTGTATGTTCAAAAGACACCTGACACACTCCGTTGAGGAAAACTCTAGTGCTTCTAAATAAGGATGCATTAAGACTAGTTCCTGTATTGCTTTCCTCTTAGCTAGTTTCTAAAGCACTAACATAACACACCAGAAATGCACTTCTGAGGTCAAAGAAGACTTTTATTGTTGTTAATTCTTCCCCAACCCCAATTTTTATGTATGACGAATTAGTAGCTTTCAAGTCCGCGTTAATCAAACAAAATATATCAGTTTGCAATATACACAGCAGGTTATATTTATAAGATATTGAATGCAAAGCAAAACAAATACTTCACCGTGTGGGAACTATTGACAGCTTCATCTTCGATTCGAATCTGCCGGACCTCGTGCTGGAGCTTGGCGCCAGCTGCCAGCAATCCCGTGTGGGTAGATGAATCTCTTTCTCGCGGCTGACAGGGGTCATCAGCTTGAAGACCTTAGAAAGATGAAGCTGTGAATAGTTCCCACACGGTGAAGTATTTGTTTTGCTTTGCATTCAATATCTTATAAATATAACCTGCTGTGTATATTGCAAACTGATATATTTTGTTTGATTAACGCGGACTTGAAAGCTACTAATTCGTCATTCATAAATATTGTGGTTGGGGAAGAATTAACAACAATAAAAGTCTTCTTTGACCTCAGAAGTGCATTTCTGTTGTGTTATGTTAGTGCTTTAGAAACTAGCTAAGAGGAAAGCACTACAATTGGTACCAGAAGTGGGGTCGGTCATTAAGAGGTGATTAAGAGGGTGTTGACGAGTTGGTAGATTTCTAACTGCACACTTTAAAAGTGTAATTGTTTTTGTTGTTTGGAGAATTACAGAAATTGTTTTTTTTGGAGAATCACAGTAGCACGGCAGACCATGTCTGGGAATGCATGTGTTGATAAACTGCCTGGTGGTGCTAAGAAAAACTGTGAATTGTTTTCTGTTTGGGGAATTACAGAAGAAAATGTATGTGTAGCTAAAATGCCTGATAATGCTTTGAGAAATAATTTCTGTTGTACATATGTAGAAAACGTGTGTTTTGGAAGTAATGATGACAGAAAGGTCTGGATACCTTTATCTGCTTACAGAGAAATGCAGGAGAAATGTAGGAAGTTGGAACATGAAAATAGGAATTTACGTGAGCAAATTAGCCAGGATACAATAATTCAAAATAAGACTGAAAGTTATAAAACTGCTGTTGTAGGAGAATTTTTCTTTTCCCATTCCAGTAATGAGGGGGTTAAGACAGCTCCGAGCTGCACTGAGTTTTCGTGTGAGCCAGGGTTTTTGGCAGACAAAATGCATTCCTTAACTGATAACACGGACGAGAGAGACCAGAATGTGATTTACGAGTTACCGTTGCAAAATGCACAAGTAAAACGAAGGATTTTAGAGCAAGACACCCCGAGTTTCATTAGCTTGTTTGATTTTTGGAAAAAGAATAGCCCTCATTTGAGAGAAATCCTAACACTTTTGTATATGGTCACTGTGAAAAATTATATGCAGCTGCGCGCTTGTGATTTGGCAAATGAAATAATGCAGACTTTAGGTTTTTGCGCAGTGCAAGAAGGAAATACTTATGTACATTTAAATCATGAACAAGGAAAGAAAATAGTGCCCCTAGCTAGAATCATACAATGGATCTGGTACTTGCAAGACAGGGCTAGAGTACCACAGGTAAAAGAATTACCGGTGAAATTGTGTGCACCATTTGAATTCGTGTCTACTGAAGATAAAAAGCATGTTTGTTTTACTAATGATTCATTGACTGAAATGTTGTTTTCTGGCACAGGAGAAGGAATGGAGTTGTATAATGTGTGTCAGATTTTAAAGCAAGAGCTACGTGAGATGTGTCATTTTTACGGTGATTTTTGGTTTATTGCTAATGTTTTAGCTGTTTGTTTTTACATATGGCTTGTACCTAACTGGTTCAATTACCTTGCAGATGTTAATGAGAAAAATGCAGAGAGAGAAGTGTACACCCAGAATTCTGCCTTAGTGGGGATGGCTAAGTGGGTGCCCCAGAAATGTGAACAGCTGAGAGAAAAAGCCACTTACAGGTGGGCAGAGATGAGAGGGATGCACATTCCCCTAGATTTGATAAAAACTGTGCAGCACGCACAAAAGCAATCTGTCATGCAAGCAGTCACAGAGCAGTTGGGGAGAGGAACGTTACCAGGACAGGAATGGCAAAGTGATCAGGTTTTAGGGAGAGTGATTGCTGCAGATTACCAAGGAAAAATCGAAATTATGCTGATACCTAGAAAAGAATCTGATTCATTCATACAAATTGGAGACAGAATGGCCCAACTTGGCAAAAATGCAGTGAATGGAGGTTTGGTAAAGAATGAGTCTGCCCCAGCCCTTCTGACAGTGCAAGAAAAGGGAAGCTGTGGCGCAGCAGATAAAAACCTCAGTGCTGATGTGTGGGCTGAAGCCCCAAGTGATCCTCCAGAACCTGCAGTGAATATAACAAAGGGCCCCAAAAACGTCCTGCTGATCATAAAACAGGGAAAGAAAGAGGAAGGGTGCAGTTTAAATGAAAAATGTTATTTGCAAGAAAAGTCATACTTGTTTCTTTTGCAGATCCTACCACGTTTCGCCACTGTCCCTGAGTGTGCTGTGTGGTCCCCCTTCCGGTGTGTGCGTGTGGGGTCGGGGAAGGGACCGAATCCCCAACCTGAACCTGGCTGAGTAAAGGGCCAGCACCATGGATCCATTTTGCGCAAACTGCGCCTTCAGTTCAAGTTCAACTTGTTTGATTGCATTCTTCCACTGGAACTAAGCTGTGTTTTTTTTTTTTCCCTCTCGTATGGAACTCTGACTTTTGCTTATCTTCCAGCAAACCTTTCAGGTGGACCGTGCCCCTTTACATGAGTAGAACTCATGCCACATCAAATTGCTAACACTGTTGAATTAGAGACTCATTCAGAGTACAAATTGCTCAGTCTTTTCTATGTAGATGTATCTGATGTGAAAGGTTATGAGATCAATGTGTTAATTCACTTCTATTGCTTTACAGGGATTGTTTTGATCATTCAAATGTGACTTGCTGATAATGTTTTTTTTGTGCTGATGTTTTTTTTTGTTTTTTGTGTTTGTTTGAAACAAGAGATATGTGAAACAAAAATTCATTGGTCAAAGGGCGGAATGTACTGCCATTTCATAAGTTTTGTTTTGACCAGTGACTTTGTGTTTCACCACTGCGCATATTAGTTGCTCAATGTTCACCAGTAGCACATGGTATGTTTTGTTCAGTTGAGCCGCCTATGGGCTTTGACACTGCATTAGCCATTACTTTCTGTATTCAGTTTAGCCGCCTATGGGCTTTGACATTGCATTAGTCATTACATTCTGTATTCTGCCTATTGGCTTTGACATGGCATTAGCCATTACTTTCTGTATTCAGTTGACCCGCCTATGGGCTTTGACATTGCATTAGCCATTACATTCTGTATTCTGTCTATTGGCTTTGACATGCTGTATCCAGTCTAGCCGCCTATTGGCTTTGACATTGCATTCCTATTGGCTTTGACATGATGTATTCAATTTAGCTGCCTATTGACTTTGACATGCTATTAGATATTCTGCCTATGGGCTTTGACATGATATTATATATTGCATTTTGTATTCAGCTTAACTGCCTATTGGCTTTGACATGATATTATACATTACATTTTGTATTCAGCTCCGCTGCCTATTGGCTTTGACATGATATCATATATTACATTTTATATTCAGCTCAGCTGCCTATTGGCTTTGACATGATATTATACATTGCATTTTGTATTCAGCTCAGCTGCCTATGGGCTTTGACATGATATAAGACATTGCATTTTGTATTCAGCTTAGATGCTTATTGGCTTTGACATGACACTAGACATTGCATTTGATATTTAGGTTAGCTGCCTATTGCCTTTAACATGACGTTGCATTTGATATTTAGGTTAGCTGCCTATTGCCTTTAACGTGGAGTTAGACATTGCAGTTGAGAATCCAAGCTGTATTTTTCCAAGCTGTGTTTTTGAACCAAGATGTTTTTCTCACAGTAGACTAGACCTGATAAGAGAGGGTACATGGTGTTGTTCTCTCTGCTTGAGCTTGGGAACAGGAGTAGTCTTGGAGACCTGGCCAGTCTCCAAAAGGCTTGCTCAGTTTCCCAGGTCTGAGAGGAGGGGGCACACCTTTGTAACGAATGACACAGGCTGCAGAGATTCAGATTCGAATCTGCCGGACCTCGTGCTGGAGCTTGGCGCCAGCTGCCAGCAATCCCGTGTGGGTAGATGAATCTCTTTCTCGCGGCTGACAGGGGTCATCAGCTTGCAGACCTTAGAAAGATGAAGCTGTGAATAGTTCCCACACGGTGAAGTATTTGTTTTGCTTTGCATTCAATACCTTATAAATATAACCTGCTGTGTATATTGCAAACTGATATATTTTGTTTGATTAACGCGGACTTGAAAGCTACTAATTCGTCATTCATAAATATTGTGGTTGGGGAAGAATTAACAACAATAAAAGTCTTCTTTGACCTCAGAAGTGCATTTCTGTTGTGTTATGTTAGTGCTTTAGAAACTAGCTAAGAGGAAAGCACTACAGTTCCCCAGATGCAGAGTGAGACATTTCTTAGCTTAGAGGATATCCACTCTGCCATTTATTGTTTAAAATTAGCAAAAGTCACTGGACCAGATCGAACACCGGGCGACTTGTACAAATCTGAAACTCAAATTTAGGCCACTTTCAATCTTTTGTCAAATGCGATATAGCAGGAGGAAAACTTCCCAATACTTTGGGGGGTTGAGGTTGGGGGGAATAATTCCCATTTTTAAGAAGGATAATGCTAGCAGTCTATCAAACTACAAGCCCATAAGCCTAATTGTCAAATATGGAAAGTCCTTGAAAGACAGATTTTCGATAATTTACAGAGCTGGATTGACTGTGAGCAAATTCTATCCCCCCCTCCAAGCAGGTTTTTATTCAACATCAAACACTTCTGATCAGGTTTTCAGATTTGCACTTTTATATTGAAAGTATGTGTTGCGCATCAAGCAAAACCTATATGTAGCTTTTATAAACCTGGGAGCAGCATTCAATCTTGTCACACGAGAGAATCTCTTGATAGTGTTAGCTGAAATGTGGGCACCTGACATTCTTGTTAGTCTTATGGCTAGGCTACATGACAAAAGCCATGCACAGGTCAGCTGGGGAAGTGGGGGGATCTGTCTAATCACCCTATTTCCCGCGGAGTATGGCAGCGGTGTGTTCTCATAACCACTTTGTTTACTCTGTACATTAATGGCTTGGTAGAGGAACTTATGGCCTGAAAGAATGATTTTCCTGCTTTGAATTGCAAAAGGTCGCCATACTCTTTTTTTGCAGACAATTCACTTCTTATCTCAAAGCCCCTATGGGTCCCTGTAGAGATGGTCATGCAGTGTTGATGGGTCAATGCTAGAATGCCATGAGCGTGATGGAATTCTAGAATGGAGATAGGAGGCTGGGAGTGAGAAAGGTGAAGGAGAGGAGAAAGAACTGTTGTACCGCGCGGCACCGCAAGCTGATCTGCCACCGTTATCAGCTCGTAAACAGCGTCACGAGAGAAAAGGTCTGTTGTACTCGCGACGCGCGAGTGAAGCTCTGTAAAACATGCCGCGAGCCCCAAACAGTGTGCGTCCACAACTATGTAGCCGGCACTTTTAAAAGTAAACAAATGTTCAGCGAGCAGCGTTTAATTACAGGAATAAATAAACGCGGCTCGCGGCGAGAAGTGTCCATAAGAAAACAAGCCGCGAGTACAAAACAGCATGCGTCTACAGTTATGTACACCAGCACGCGGCCAGCACTTTTACAAGAAAACAAACGTACCGTGAGCTGCGGCAGCGTTTAATTACATGAATAAAACAGGAAAAAACCACAAATAACAGGAAGAATCTAAAAAAATAAATTACACTGAAGGACTTACGTGTGTATTGGAGTCTAATCGTCAACCACGTTCGTCTGGATGTTCTTAATCTGAAAAAAAAAACAATAGAAAGTGAAGAAAGACTATTGCAATTCTAAGAAATTGAGTATATAGAGGTTGAATACTTTGAAATTGAGACATAATACATATATTTAATTAATATTAAATTAATAATATTGAATACAATTCTAAAGAAGTTATGGGTGATCAAAGTATCTCTTCACCACCACCCTTTTTACCAACTCCAGGGGAACCATCTATTCCATGGAAACAGTGGAAAAAAATATTTTCTACCTACTTGCTAGCAATTGGGGGAGATCGTTACAGTCCAATTAGAAGACAAGCGATTCTTCTTCATCATTTAGGTATAGAGGGAAGAAGGATCTATGAGGATCTACCGGAAGTTTCCTTGGGTATGGGTGATGGCCAGCCCTCCAATCTGTTTGAAATGTCTTTACAAATGCTGGATTTACAATTTACACCTAAAACTAACTTGGTTTTAGAGCGTCATAAATTCTTCTCCAGAATGCAGAATCCTGAGGAAGATATGGCATCATATGTAGCAACCTTACGTGGACTTGCGTTGTCCTGCCGCTTTGAACAGTTATCTGATTCTCTGATAAGAGACCAGATTGTAAGGTGTGCTTACAATAAAAAGATAAGAGAGAAATTACTAATGAAAGATCCTAATCTGGATGAAGCTGTACAAATCGTTAAAGCAATGGAACACACAGCTGTATGGCTACAAGAAATGGAAGGTCCGAATAGAGAAGAAAAGCAAAATATTGTCAACGAGATAAGGGATAAGAGCAAAGTTACAACTGGTGGAATGAAGAAAAAGTCGACAAAGAACTGGGAAGATCCAGATCGGGGAAGATTTGATTCAAGGGAGATAAAGTGCTATAGGTGTGGTGCACCTGGACACATAGCATCAAGTAAAATGTGTGCTGCAAGAAGTGCTATATGTCGCAATTGCGGAAAGAGAGGGCATTTTGCCAAAGTTTGTAAGTTTAAAAACAACGAAGGTAGCGGACGTGCAATCCAAGAAATCCAGGATGTGTGTGGGAACCTGGAAGAAATAATATTAACTGTGGAAGAAAGCCTCACTGATTCAACATCTAATGTTAAAACGAACGTCCACGATTTGATACACAAAATTGATCTGGAAAGTACAGATGTTTTAGACAAACCTCATGCCCAGATGTTGTTGAATGGCACTCCAGTTAAATTGTTGGTGGATTCTGGAAGTCTGTTTACCCTCATTTCTAAAAAAACTTATGAGGAAGTATGTAATAAGGATGGAGAGGAGAAAATGTTGGAGCCTGACATAAAAGCTGTGGGGTATGCAGGGAAAAGAATAGTGATGATAGGTATGATTTGGATGACGATTGCTTTCAAAGGAAGAGCAGTTAAAGGAAGAATATATGTCACAGATTTTGGTACCAATCTATTGGGTTGGCGTCACCAGAAAGATTTAGGGATAGTCCTAAATCCCAATGCTAAAGAACCTGTAATGGTAATGGAGAAAGAAAAAGTTAATGAAATTAATGCAAATTGTCGCCATCGTTTAATTCATAAACATCCGCTAGTTTTTTCTACAAGACTGGGGGTGTTGAAAGGATTTTCTCATAAAAAAGTTTTGAAGAAAGATGCTAAACCGGTTGTTCACAAGGTGCGTGGCATACCTAACTTAATTAGAGAACCGTTGAGGAATGAATTGGATAAATTGCTGCGAGATGGCATTATTGAACCTATTGAGTCTTCAGAATGGCTCGCTCCCATTGTTGTAGCACCTAAGGAAGGGGGGAGAATTTGCCTATGCATCAATCTTAGGGATTTGAACAAAAACATTTGGGTGGACAGACAACCATTGCCTAATATTTCCCAGATGTTGTCTGTAAAAGGGAAAGGATGTATTTTTAGTGTATTGGATATGTTATCAGCATATCATCAAATTAATTTACATGAAGAGTCTAGGCAGTTGACATCCTTTGTAACACCTCTGGGGGCATTCCGCTATAAGAGGATGCCTTTTGGATTAGCTTCTGCCTCAGCTGTTTTCCAAAGATTAATGGAGGAGATTTTCGGGGATTTGGAAAAGGTATTATGCTTTCAAGATGACATTCTTATCGTGGGTAATAACGAAAAGGAACATAACATCTTATTTGAAGAAGTGATGTCCAGATTAAAAGTAAAGGGCTTAACTATTAAGGAGGAGAAGTGTCAAATTGGAAAATCTGAAGTAACCTATCTGGGACATTCTGTGAGTGGAAACGGTATTAGACCCAAGAAAAGCATTGTGGCTGCTATTGAGAAAGCGCCAGAACCAAGAAACAAGGATGAATTGAGATGTTTTTTGGGTCTTGCAGAATACTGTGCCAAATTCATAAGGAATTTTACAGAGATGGTGGAACCCTTAAGGAGATTGATGAAGAAAGGAGTAGCATATGAGTGGGCTGAGGACTGCAAATATGCTTTTGGGAATGTAATTTTTTTTATTTTGAGTGCTCCTACCTTAGGTGTCTTTGATGTGACAGCAAAGACGTATGTGACTTCGGACGTGAGTAATGTTGGAGTAGGAGCGGTTTTGACACAAAGAAAGGATGGTAATGAGTATGTTGTTGGGTTTGCTTCAAGACGACTGCAGGGTGCGGAATTATCATATTCAGTAATTGAAAGGGAGGCCTTGGCTTGTTGCTGGGGAATCAATCATTTTAGGTTTTACTTGTGGGGAGTGCCTTTTAAATTGAAGACTGACCATAAGCCCTTGATTTATATTTTTAAAGGGGGGCGTGGTTTGGAAGGGAACGTAACACCACGAATTTCAAGATGGTTATTGTCTGTAATGGAATATAATTTCGATGTGGAATTCGTAAAAGATAATAGAAATTGTGGTGGCAGATTATTTATCTAGGATGCCTGTGGATGTGGGTGAAATTGTGAGTGAAGTAGTTGAGGATTTTGTGGGCACCATCTTGGGCGAACTGGCTATAAACAAGGATGAGTGGACGAATGCTAAAGCGAATGATTTGGTTATGAATAAGGTGGAAAATAAAATAATCAAAGGGTGGACATATGAAGATGAACAAGATAATGATGTGTCTTCTTACTATAGGATTAAGGACCAACTGAGTATACTAAAGGGAAGAGTATATAGGAAAAATCAAATTGTTCCTCCAGAGGGTGTTAGAAAGCACATTATTGACATAACACACCAGGGACATTTAGGATGTGGAGTGATGAAAAGGAAAATAAGACAATTATTTTGGTGGCCTGGATTAGACAAACAAGTAGAAGAGACAGTGAAATATTGTGTACCTTATGGTAATAGTGACAAAACAAAGGTTCTAAGACAAACTCCTCTGGCCCCCATAAGTTTTCCGGAAGGACCTTGGGAAAAATTAGCTGTGGATTTCATTGGTCCCGTCTACAGGTTGGGTACTAGGAGTAAATTAATTATTGTGCTAGTTGATTATCACTCGAAATGGTTCGTGGTCAAAATAGTTGACCACGTGAACACAGCAAAAGTCATAGAATTCTTTGAGGAAGTTTTCTTAGAAGAAGGTATTCCAAAAACTATAGTGTCTGATAACGGAGTACAGTTTGTGCCACATGATATGGTGGAATATTTTCGGAGGATGGGTATTAATCATGAGAGAGTTGCTCTCTTTCGGCCACAGGCCAATGGCCTGGTCGAAAGGGTGAACAGAGTGATAATGGATAATATACAGTTGTCCTTAGCTAATCATCTTTCTTGGAAAAAAGAGTTATGTAAAATGATGTGGACTTATCGCACAACTCCTCATTCAATCACTGGAGTGGCACCGTTTGTGTCACTGAAGGGGAGAATGCCTGGTGTGAAAGAATGCCCACTGTGGTTGAAAACGGAAAGGAATGTAAAAGTGGACAGGAGCACAATAAGAAAAAACGTAGAAGGGATGCAAAGGAAAAATATCCAACAATATAACAAAAGGATGAGGGTGAAATATACTCACATAGATAAGGGTGATTGGGTAGTGACAAGGAAAAGTGGAGTGCTGGTGAAGGGGGACAGTAAGTACTCTGCTCCTCAACTGGTGAAGGAAGTCAAACGAAATGTGGTAGTTTTGGAGGATGGTTCTTCCTGGAGTATGGGATGTGTGTGCAAAATTTGTCGTTGATATATTAGAATGCAATGTTTCTTGAATATTGGTAATACCTTTAGTATAAGCTAGTGCTTGTAGTTGTGACATATTTTTTTTATATAAGTATCTTTTTATTTATTTATCTCTTTGTTTTGTTATGCGTTGTATATCATATGGGGGGAGAAGTGTAGAGATGGTCATGCAGTGTTGATGGGTCAATGCTAGAATGCCATGAGCGTGATGGAATTCTAGAATGGAGATAGGAGGCTGAGAGTGAGAAAGGTGAAGGAGAGGAGAAGGAACTGTTGTCTGGTGGTGCTGTACTTTGCTATGCTGGAGTTGCTGTACATACAACTGGTGAAAAAAAGGAAGGATGTAAATAAACTACGTTTGAAGACTCATCCTTACACTCCCCTAAACCTGACTGATAAGTTTGTGAAAGAACAGTTAAAAATTGTGCTGTAAACGTTACCACTGAAACTCTAGAAAGGGGTTTTAGCTTTGAATACCCGGGAGTTAAATTAAACTCAATAAAACTTCCCTGTCAATAGAGCATTGACCCAAAGCCATTCTTCGGTTACACAGGTGGACCCATTCTTGTGAAATCTCTTCTGCTCTTGAGGTTTACCATGCTAAGGCTCCAGGTGCAGAACTCTTTGGAGCTGAAGTTTAGGGGTACGCTGACACTCAGAAGCTGGCTATAACCCAGAGTACATTCATAAGATCACTTATACCGGTTCTGGTCAGCATGCCTCTTATACCTCTTGTTAGAAATTGGATCCGCAGTTTCGGTGCAGGCAGCAGCAAAGCGGCATTTCTGCAGTGGGATGCGTCGTTCCAAGTGGCGCACTAGTGTTGTTGCATTAGTTCTTGTGTTGCAGCACCACACTCTTCCCCAAGGGCCCAGGACTGAATTTAGCACCAGTTAGCAGAGCAGGACTCACACCAGAGAAGCCCAGGTGCTGGGCGCAAAATCAAGGTGAATTATTTGCTATCCCTGAGACTTCAGAAACAGAGGCAAGTTCAGTCAGGCCATTGGCGAAACTTTAGATTGCAGGATGTTGAGAGTTAGATCCAGTCCTCTCACTCCCAGGCAAGAAGCAGCAACCAACACAGCAGGTCAAACAGCAAAGTGGCAGTCCCTCCTCACAGCGCAGCAGTTCTTTTTCTTGGTAGAATGTCCTTAGTCTGGAAGTGTTGAGTATATAGGGGGTGATTCTAAGTCCGGCGGGCGGCGGAGGCCGCCCGCCAGACTTCCCCCACCAAAATACCGCTCCGCGGTCGAAAGACCGCTGAGGGTATTTTGGGATTTGCCCTGGGCTGGCGGGCGACCGCCAAAAGGCCGCCCGCCAGCCCAGGGCAAATCAACCTTCCCACGAGGACGCCGGCTCAGAATTGAGCCGGCGTAGTGGGAAGGTGCGGCGGGTGCAGTGGCACCCGTCGCGTATTTCAGTGTCTGCAAAGCAGACACTGAAATACAAAGTGGGGCCCTCTTACGGGGGCCCCGCGGCACCCCCTACCGCCATCCTGTTCCTGGCGGGAGACCCGCCAGGAACAGGATGGCGGTAGGGGGTGTCAGAATCCTCATGGCGGCGGAGCGCGCTCTGCGGCCATGGAGGATTCTGTAGGGCAGCGGAAAACTGGCGGGAGACTGCCGGTTTTCCTAGTCTGACCGCGGCCGAACCGCCGCGGTCAGAATGCCCTGCGGGGCACCGCCGGTCTGTCGGCGGTGCTCCCGCCGACCCTGGCAACCGCCGGGGTCAGAATGACCCCCATAGTGTCTGAGCCCCAGTACCTATACCCAAAAAAGCCCTTTGATGTAGGGGTAACTTCAAAACAATTTTCTGAAGTTCACAAGGATCCCTTTCAACCCAGCCCTGGCTCCAGACTACCAGGAGTGGGTTATCAGCTCTTTGTATGAGGAGAGGACACAGCCTATTCAGATGTAAGTCTGAACGGCCTCTCCCTGCCAATAACAACTATCAGTATGCAGATGTATCTCCTGTCACACCCAGGCCTTTATGTTTGTGGCTGTCTGGAGAGAATGCACAAATGTAGCTGTCACCTAAACTCAGACGTGTATTGCGAGACAGGCTAAGGCAAAGAATGGTTTAAGTAAGATAATGCCATCCTTCAAAAAGTGGCATTTTCAGACCTGCATTTTAAAAAACAACTTTAACAAAAATGTACTTTCAATTGTGAGTCTAGAGACACCAAACTCCTTTTTTCTATCTTTTCCCAGTTGGAAATTACACTTAGAAGATGTTCCAACGTAACCCCAACGTTTGCCTATAAGAGACATAGGCCCTCATTACAACATTGGCAGAAAATCCTGCTTACCGCCGTGCAGAAGACCGCCAATACACCGCTGTGGCGGCGGAATTCTGCTACAGCAATTACGACCCACAGCTCGGAATCCGCCAAAATCCAGACACCCACACAAGTCCGCCACACCAAAGGTCAGTGATAAACTGGCGATAACAAAACCTCCACCGTCACACCAACAGGAATACGCCCACACTATCACAACCCATGAATCCATGCGGCAGTCTTTCAACCGCGGTATTCCATTGGCAGTACACACCGCCGCACTCAAAATACACACACATTTACAAAACACAACCACATTGGACAATTGGAAATACACACACCTGATACACATACACACACCACTCCCACACACCCAATACAATATAAAAGACACACCCTCATCACCCACAAACCCTTACTACCAAAATTGAGAAAGAAGGCCAGAGAGAGACACCACCAGAAACAACACCAGCATCCACAGGCACGCAACACCATCACTCACACACCATCCACGCACCTCAGACAACACACACAAACACATCCCCTCACACATCACAACCGACACCACCTCACACATCACCCACTCCACATCATGGCACCTCAACGACACCCCAGGTTCTCTGAGGAGGAGCTCAGGGTAATGGTGGAGGAAATCATCTGGGTAGAGCCACAGCTATTTGGAACACAGGTGCAGCACACCTCCATTGCTAGGAAGATGGAGCTATGGCACAGAATCATCGACAGGGTCAACGCAGTGGGGCAGCATCCAAGAACTAGGGCTAAAATCAGGAAGAGGTGGAACGACCTAGGGGGGAAGGTGCCTTCCGTGGTCTCAAGACACCAGATTGCAGTACAGACTGGCGGCGGACCCCCACCTCCTCCCCCACAACTAACAACATGGGAGGAGCAAGTCTTGGCTATACTGCATCCTGAGGGCCTCGCAGGAGTAGCAGGAGGAATGGACTCTGGTAAGGCAAATCTTTACAACCTCATCCCCCCCACCCTACCTGCATGCTGTCACATACCCCCACCCTCACCCTCACCCCCATCACTCCAACACCTCAAAAATGTCCCACTATCACAACCCACACATTCCAACACCAAGCCCTGCATACAACACCAAAGCATGGACACCCATCACCAAAGCATGTCCACAACAGATACCCACACAGACCCCAAACCAATTATCACGCAAGGTCCTAGACAAGAATGCAAGCAGTGGAGTACCAGGGTCACTCACCCATTGCACACAATGGCACACACAGATGCAATAATCATGCCTTTACACCCCTGCAGGACCCCTACCCAACGTCACCGGACAGGAGGTTCCAGCCATGTCCACTCCCTCCACAGAAGAGGCCCACAGTGATGACAGCAGCTCTGTCCAACTGGATCAAGATGACCAGCCCGGCCCATCTGGGACCTCAGGGCAGTTGGTTCCCCTGACACTAGCACAAGCCACCACAGAGCCTCCCCCCTCAGGAAACACCAGAACAGCACACACCCAGCGGGCCCATCCCTCTGTTCCCAGGACACGTCAAGCAGCAGTGTGTCCACCACTACAGGGAACCCAGGCAAACCCACCACCCCAAGAAAATCAGGGACCTGGGTACAGTGGCAGTGGGCACACGGTTCAGGGGACAGAGGCACAGGAAAACAGGGGAACTGGGCCAACTTTCAGGAGACCCAGCGGCTGCAGGAGGAACACTATCTGGGGATCAGGGAGGAACTCAAGTCCATCAACACCACCCTGGTCACCATTGTAGGGGTGCTGAAGGACCTTGTCAACAACAGGAGGGACACTGTGGCACAACAAGGGGCCCCTGACACTAGCCTGGATGATGAACAACCCACCACATCTGCCAGCGCCAGTGGACAGGAGGTACCGCCACAGGACCACGACACCAGCACCCCACTCCCTGCAGATGGAGAACCACACTGCAAACGGTCCCTGAGATCCAGGAACAAGACAGAGAATGATGCCAAGACCCCCGCAAGGAAATGAGACCCCCCTGAATGTCATCCTTCTGTCCCACTTGGTCACCCTGTCCATCCATCAACTGCCCTAGCTCCACTTCCTATGCCCCTTTGGACAATGCACCTGTGAAATGAATAGACTGGACTCTGCCATGGACATTCCTCCACCATCACCCCTGCCCATTTTACAACCCCCTCCACTTATTTGCACAGAAATAAACACCCTTGAATCACAAAACAATCTGGAGTCAGTCTGTGCTTTCACAAATGTGTATTTACAATAACTATGGAACATAGCAATGTCAATTTTATTGTCAACATACTGATGTAACACAGCTCTAGTCCATGAGGTAATATAGCAGAGGTCACACAGTGGGACCCACATCTGTGAAATGGAAAGGCAAAGTGACAAGTCAGGGTCCATACACTCGGTAAAAGTGACATACTTATGATAGGTCAAACAATTGTATGAGATGTGTGAGGCAGTGATATCTTCTTACATGTGTCTCACTGGAAGTATTGCTGGATAATGTTGTTTCTGTTGTCGATATACTCTCCTGCCTCCTCTGCTTCACTGTCCACAGGCTCCACAGCTGCCACAAGACCTCCAGCTGGACCATCCTCCTACAGAAAAGGCACCTGTCGTCGCAAAGCCAGGTTGTGCAGCACACAGCAGGCCACGATGATCTGGCACACCTTCTTTGGTGAGTAGTAGAGTGAACCACCTGTCATATGGAGGCACCGGAACCTGGCCTTCAGGAGGCCGAAGGTTCTTTCTATAATCCTCCTAGTTCACCCATGTGCCTCACTGTAGCGTTCCTCTGCCCTTGTCCTGGGATTCCTCACTGGGGTCAGTAGCCATGACAGGTTGGGGTACCCAGAGTCACCTGCAAATGTCGAGGGACAACTGTTAGACACACACTAACCCGTAGGGACAACCCCAGACCCAGGCAACTATTCACAGGGTATAGGGTCCTTGTCCTCACCTATTAGCCACACATGGTGCCTCTGGAGCTGCCCCATCACATA
Organism: Pleurodeles waltl; assembly: GCF_031143425.1. Taxonomy (NCBI): domain Eukaryota; kingdom Metazoa; phylum Chordata; class Amphibia; order Caudata; family Salamandridae; genus Pleurodeles; species Pleurodeles waltl. The sequence continues at coordinate 264,799,616 of NC_090443.1, read as the reverse complement.
AGGGATGCTGCTATTCCTCAGAATGTAAGCGTCATGCACTGAGCCAGGAAACTTGGCATTCACATGGGAGATGTACTGGTCGGCCAAACACACCATTTGCACATTCATAGAATGGTAGCTCTTCCGGTTTCTGTACACCTGTTCACTCCTGCGGGGGGGGAGGGGGTACCAAGGCCACATGTGTCCCATCAATGGCACCTATGATGTTGGGGATATGTCCCAGGGTATGGAAGTCACCTTTCACTCTAGGCAAATCCTCCACCTGAGGGAAAACAATGTAGCTGTGCATGTGTTTCAGCAGGGCAGACAACACTCTGGACAACACGTTAGAGAACATTGGCTGGGACAGCCCTGATGCAATGGCCACTGTAGTTTGAAAAGACCCACTTGCCAGGAAATGGAGGACTGACAGGACCTGCACTAGAGGGGAGATTCCTGTGGGATGGCGGATAGCTGACATCAGGTCTGGCTCCAACTTGGCACACAGTTCATGGATTGTTGCATGATCAAGTCTGTAGGTGACTATTACGTGTCTCTCTTCCATTGTAGACAGGTCCACCAGCGGTGTGTACACCGGAGGATGCCGCCATCTCATCACCTGCCCCAGCGGATGTGCCTTATGGAGGAAAACAGCGAGCAGAGAGTCAGCCAGCACTGAGGTATTACAAAATGTCATTTGCACAAATTTCTAAATCGGCAATGTGCCTGTTACTGTGTGTATGCAAGGCCTAGATAGGTGTGACACAGTTATTATTAATGCCATGCGGCCCCCTGAAATGGCCGCTGCCTGACCTGTAAGGTGGGACACGGGGATATGAGGTAACTGCGCTGGCATTCTACACCGTAGCTGTAGACGGTCGAAGACCGCGGCGCAATCCTGCATTGGTTAACATTGGACCCTATAGGTCCCAGGAGCCAATGACTATGTAAGCCGGCATTGACGGTACGCACCGCCGCGGACGTGACCGCCATTTTCTATCTGTACACTCACTTGATACCTGACCTTCAACAGGAGAGGACCTACACTGCAAGTGCTGCTGTGACCTCAGTCTGGAAGCGACGATGGCTCATGTGTCTGGGGAAAGGTCGCCGGCCTTCACTTCGGAGGAGTTGGAGACGTTAGTGGATGGGGTCCTCCCCCAGTACACGCTACACTACGGTCCTCCAGACAAACAGGTGAGTACACTGTGAGCATGCTGCATGGGCAATGCCTGTTTGGAGTGATGTGGATGGAAGATACATGGGGGGGGGACTGAGCCCAGCATGAGCGGACCGTGAGTGTATGTGCGTCAGGGCAAGGGTGGGAACGTGGCCAATGACTGTGACGGTCCAGATGGTTAAAGTGTTTCCTTGTCCCCCGTACTATTCCTGTAGGACAGGACCCAACAGAAGAGGGATATTTGGCTTGCCATCGCCAAGGACATCCGGAACCTGGGGGTCCACCACAGACGGAGCACCCACTGTCGGAAAAGATGGGAGGACATTTACTGCTGCAGCAAGAGGCGGAGGCCCAGCTGGAGATGGCCTCCCAACGTCGGAGGGGTGCCCGTCGCATCATGACCCCCCTGATCTCCTGGATCCTGGTGGTGGCGTATCCGGAGTGGATGGGCGCTAGAGGGCATCACAGCCACAAGGGGGTGAGTACAGTCACATCCATCTGACTCTGCGCGCATTACGAGGTGTCTGGGTGGGGGAGGTGGGCAGTGGGTTGCCCTAGGCCAGGGCGAGCTTAGTAGGCAAGGTCGCTTTGTGAGGCAACCTATGTGGCACCCCAACCCCACCAGTGGTAAGAGCCATCTACACCTAGTCAGGCTCCTGTGACTTCCATGTGTGCAGCAATCGGGCATAGGCCTTGTACCCCATGGCCCTGTGAATAATCTAGGAACTATAAGTGCATGGCGTCGTGCAGAGGGCTGCTGTGTCTGTAATGTCTGCCAATGGTAGTGGTATTGCATGCACTGAACATGTCTTTCTTCTGTCTCCCCCCCCCTTTTTCTGGTCTCCCTATTCTTGTGTGCAATAGCATCATCAGGCGGAGGAGCAGTGGCACCGGAGTAGGAGGGAGCTGCATCCCACTTGGCCCTGGAGGGCGAGAAATCGGAGTCTGAAGCCACCAGTTGGACGTAGGGCGAGGGGAGCTTCACGGCGGGGACAGGAGGTGACAGCAGCGACAGCAACTCCTCCTCTGATGGGAGCTTCCTTGCGGTGGTGGGCCCCTCTGTGCCCCCCGCATCAACAGGTACAGCCGCCTCCCCCCCACCAGCACCGCCCTCCCAGCAGCCCCTCAGCGTGTGTCCCGTGGCCGCTCACCCAGGAGGGTGGGCATCTCCTTCGCCCCAGGCACCTCAGGCCCTGCCCCATTCAGCCCTGCTGCCCTCAGTGAGGAGGCTATTGACCTCCTGAAATCCCTCACTGTTGGGCAATCTACCAGTGTGAATGCCATCCAGGGTGTTGAGAGGCATTTGCAACAAACAAATGCATACCTGGAGGGCATTCATTCTGGCCAGGCAGCCCAACAGAGAGCATTTCAGGCTCTGGCCTCAGCACTGATGGCAGCCATTGTCCCTGTGTCCAGCCTCCCCCCCCTCCAACTTCCTCCACCCAGACCCAATCCCCTGTACCTCAGCCTATCCCAAGCACACCATCAGACCAGCATGCACACACCTCAACACACAAGGGTGGCTCAGGCAAACATAAGCACCACACATCCCACAGGCACTCACACAATCATCATACCCATGCACACATACCAACATCCACTGCCTCCACTGTGTCCCCCTCCTCCACATCCTCCTCCTGCCTCCCTGTCTCGTCTCCACTCACACCTGCATGCACTACATCTTCAGCCACTACCTCCATCATTAGCACGCCCATCACCACATACCGCTCACGTGCACTCACCACCCCCACTACCATTCACACATCCCCTGTGTCCTCTACCAGTGTGTCAGTGAGCCCTCCTCCCAAAGTACACAAATGCAGGCACACACCCACCCAACAGCCATCCACCTCACAACAGCCTCCATCCCATGCACCTTCACCCAAATTCAGCAAACGTACACCTACAACCATTACTTCTTCCTCCACTCCCAAACCCCCTCCATCTACCCGTCCCAGTGTGTCTAAAATACTTTTCCTGGCTAATATTGATCTCTTCCCTACAGCTCCTGTCCCCCCGTCCTTCCCCTAGGGCCAGGCTTTCCAGGTCCCAACCCAGTACCTCAGCCACCACATCACCAGGCACAGTGGTGCCAGCAACTGCGGGCTATTGGAGTGCGCCAACCAACAGGGCTGCCAGTGTGCCACAGAGCGAGGGCAAGGAAATTCTGCCACCTGCAAAAGTAAAAAAGTTGCCCACATCCCAGAGGGAAAAGCAGAAAACACCTGCCACCAAGGGCTCAGGGAAAAAGAAAGGGGATGGTGGCAAGACAGCTGCACCACCATCCAAGGTGGGGAAGGGCCAGAAAACAAAGTGCAGGTCAGGAGAGGGCCTGGTGGCACAGACAATTGGACCAGTGTCACACCTTCTGTCCACGCCGACGCCAACCTGTACAGCGGAGAAGACCGCCACCTGCACCGCCCAGCACCGCTGTCATTGAGCCCGCCACCAGCACCGCAGTCACTGAGCCCGCCACCAGCACCGCAGTCACAGAGCCCGCCACCAGCACCGCAGCCACAGAGCCCGCCGCCAGCCCCGATGCCACAGTGGCCGCCGCAAGCACCGCGCCATAGAGCCCACCGCCAGCCCCGATGCCACAGAGCCCGTCGCCAGCACCACTGCCACAGAGCCCACCACCAGCCCCGATGGCACAGAGGCCGCTGCAAGCACCGCCGCCACAGAGCCCGCCGCCAGCCCCGATGCCACAGAGCCCGCCACCAGCCCTGATGCCACAGAGCCTGCCGCCAGCACCGCTGCCACAGAGCCCGCCGCCATCACTGCAGCGACTGACCCCACCGCAGGCACCGCCAGCGGCCCCGCAACATCCTGAGCCTGTGGCACCACCGCAGACATGGCTGCCATCCCCAGTGGTCAGTCGTCCGAGGCTGGTGGTCAGTTCAAGGAGCCTGGGCAGCTTCCATGATGCACGACTTTCAGTGGAGAAAGGCATCCACTACCTCAGTCCTTGGCAGGATGAAGCACTCCGGGCACTAAGCCCCCTCCAGAACCAGTGGAGTATCACATCCACTACCTCCGTCCTTGGCAGGATGAAGCACTCTGGGCACAAAGCCCCCTCCAGAACCAGTGGAGAGATACATCCACTACCTCAGTCCTTGGCAGGATGAAGCACTCTGGGCACCAAGCCCCATCCAGAACCAGTGGAGTATCACATCCACTACCTCAGTCCTTGGCAGGATGAAGCAATCTGGGCACAAAGCACCCTCCAGAACCAGTGGAGAATGACATCCACTACCTCAGTCCTTGGCAGGATGAAGCACTCTGGGCACCAAGCCCCCTCTAGAACCAGTGGAGAGATACATCCACTACCTCAGTCCTTGGCAGGATGAAGCACTCTGGGCACCAAGCCCCCTCCAGAACCAGTGGAGTATCACATGACTGGGGGTGAATGTTTGACAATGTTCAGCATTCCGTCCATCACTTGTTGTTTTTGTACGTATCACATCCACTACCTCAGTCCTTGGCAGGATGAAGCACTCTGGGTACAAAGCCCCCTCCAGAACCAGTGGAGACTGTTATCCACTTGAGAGACTGTGGCTTTGCACTCCCCAGGATAAAGCAGTGGGCAAACCACCCTCTGGAGAGACTTGAGAGACTGTGGCTTTGCACTCCCCAGGATAAAGCAGTGGGCAAACCACTCACTTGAGAGGCTTGAGAGACTGTGGCTTTGCACTCCCCATGATACAGCAGTGGGCAAACCACCCACTGGAGAGACTTGAGAGACTGTGGCTTTGCACTCCCCAGGATAAAGCAGTGGGCAAACCACCCACTGGAGAGTCTTGAGAGACTGTGGCTTGGCACTCCCCAGGATACAGCAGTGGGCATGGAGCCCCCTTGTGGAGCAGTGGCGTCGTGCATTCATCAGGCTGAGGTGCCCCCCCTCCCCCTCTCCCTGAGGTGCCAGTTTAATTTCGATCTGATGCCCCTGCAGTGTTCTCTCCTGTTTGAAGTATGGTGTCATGTGTGGGCCTCGCTCAAGCATTTTGGGACTCTGATCCACGGACGATGTTTGAGTAATATACGGACTTGTGTAGTTGGTGTACATATTTGTATATACTGATTTTTGAAACTGCACTATCTGATTTTTATTGATTACATTTGTTCAAATCAATTCCTTTTGTCCTTGCCTTATTGAAGGGGGAGCTAGGAGGTATATGTAATGTTGCTACATGTATTTGTGAGTATGGTGTTGTGGGTGAGGGTGGGGTGGGGTGTTGCGTGTTGCGTGTGTATGTGTCACTCTCCTTTCCCTCCCCCCTCCCCTGTGTTGTAGGTGCAGTACTCACCGTGGTCGTCACCGCCGTCTTTGGTGCTCCTGATAGAGGAGCATGAAGACCATCGCAGGGAGTATCTGGAGTTCTGGCTTCATGGCGTCTTGGTTCCTCGTGGGGTGTAGAGAGGTGAGTGTTTTCCCTTCCAAGTCCTGTTTCCGCTGCGTTTTTGTTTGCATTGGTTCCGCCCCGGAAAAGGTGTCATATTGCCGGTTTGGGATAGGGTGGGCTGTACATTGTCTTCCGCCTGTCTGTTGGCGATTACCGCCTCGCTGTTTGTTTGTACCTCTGTGGCGGTCGGAGTGTTAAAGTGGCTGTCTATGTTGGCGGTTTCCGCCATGGTCGTGATTCCATTTTTTTTACCGCCGGCCTGTTGGCGGTCCTACCGCCGCTTTAACACCGACCGCCAAGGTTGTAATGAGGGCCATAGTGACTGCAATAGTGAAAAACAAATTGAAAGGCTTTTCACTACCTGGACATGTTAAACTTAAAAGTACATGTCCAACTTTTTAAATACACTGCACCCTGTCCTTACCTTAGTGGTGACTTGTATGTTATAAAAAGGAAGGTTTGGGCCTGGCAAGTGGGCACACTTGCCAGGTTGAAATGGGAGTTTAAACTGCACACACAGGCTCTGCAATGGCAGGCCTCAGACATGTTTGAAAGGCTACCGTAGTGTGTGGCAAAACCAGTGCTGCAGCTCCATTAGTAGCATTTTACTTACAGGCCTGGGGTACACACAGTGCAGTTTAATAGGGACATACTAGTAAATCAAATATGCTAATCATTGAGAGAGTCAATGTTACTGTGTTTTAGACACAGATCACACGCACGTTAGCACTGGATAACAGTGGTCAAGTGCACAGAATCCCAAAGCCCGAAGCTCAGCACAGTCAAAACAGAAGGTCAGAAAGCAAAAAGACAGGGGAAACCACGCCAAAACATGCTAGGTCTAACACCCCTTTTTCATGATTTTGGTGTTAAACGAATTACAGATCTGGCACAATTGAAGCCACTCATTTATTTGATCTGAATTTTCGCTACTGTAGGAAAGTACCATCTTCTCTGGCATGTTCCCCCCATTTTTACATGTATGTCAGTTTGTTTTTGCCTGTCTCACTGGGATCCTGCTAGCCAGGACCCTAGTGCTCATAGTATGTGGCCTGAATGTGTGTACATGTGTAGTGACTAACTGTGTCACTGAGGCTCTGCTAACCAGAACCTCAGTGCTTATGCTCTCTCTGCCTTTAAAATTGTCACTATAGGCTAGTGACCATTTAAATCTATTCTAATTGACACACTGGAACTCCCTTATAATTCCCTAGTATACGGCACCTGGGTACCCTGGGTATTGGGGTTCCAGGAAATCCCTATGGGCTGCAGCATTTCTTTTGCCACCCATAGGGAGCTCAGACAAATCTTACACAGGACTGCCACTGAAGCCTGAGTGAAATAACACACATGTTATTTCACAGCCATTTTACACTGCACTTAAGTAACTTATAAGTCACCTATATGTCTAACCTTCACTTAGTGAAGGTTAGGTGCAAAGTTACTAAGTGTGAGGGCCCCCTTGCACAAGCAAAGGTGCCCCCACATAGTTCAGGGCAATTTCCCCGGACTTTGTGAGTGCGGGGACACCATTACACACGTGCACTACATATGGGTCAATGCCTATATGGAGCTTCACAATGGTAACTCCGAATATGGCCAAGTAACATGTCTAAGATCATGGAATTGTCCCCCCATGCCAAATCTGGTATTGGGGTGCCAATCCCATGCATCCCCGGGGCTCCACTATGGACCCTGCCAAACCAGCTCTCTGGGGTTTTCTCTGCAGCTACCGCTGCTGCCACCCCACAGAGAGGGTTCTGCCCTCCAGGGGTCTGGGCAGCCCAGTGCCAGGAAGGCAGAACAAAGGATTTCCTCGGAGAGAGGGTTTTACACCCTCTCCCTTTGGAAATAGGTGTTAAGGGCTATGGAGGAGTAGCCTCCCCCAGCCTCTGGAAATGCTTTGAAGGGCACATATGGTGCCCTCCTTGCATAAGTCAGTCTACACTGGTTCAGGGAACCCACAGTCCCTACTCTGGTGCAAAACTGGACAAAGGAAAGGGGAGTGACCACTCCCCTGTCCATCACCACCCCAGGAGTGGTGCCCAGAGCTACTCCAGTGTGTCTCAGACCTCTGCCATCTTGAATCCAGAGGTGTGAGGGCATACTGGAGGCCTCTGAGTGGCCAGTGCCAGCAGGTGATGTCAGATACCCCTCCTGATAGGTGCTTACCTCACTGGGTGGCCAATCCTCCTCTGAGGGCTATTTAGGGTCTCTCCATTGGGCTTTTCCTCAGATAACGACTTACAAGAATTCACCAGAGTTGCTCTGCATCTCTCTCTTCGACTCCTGCCAAGGATCAACCGCTGACTGCTCCAGGACATCTGCAAAACTGCAACAAAGTAGCAAGACGACTACCAGTGACATTGTAGTGCCTAATCCTGCCGGCTTTCTCGACTGTTTCCTGGTGGTGCATGCTTTGGGGGCTGACTGCCTTCATCCTGCACTGGAAGCCACGAAGAAATCTCCCGTAGGTTGATGGAATCTGCCCCCTGCTCCAGCAGGCACCAAACTTCAGCGTCACCGGTACTCTGAGACCCCCTCATCCTGTTGAGCGTGGCCCCTGGAACACAGGTGGTGGACCCAAGTTACCCAGACTGTCCAGTGGTCCAACTGTCCAAATTTGGAGGAGGTAAGTCTTTGCCTCCCCTCTCCAGACAATAATCCTGTGCACCGCGTGAACTGCAGCTGCTAGGGCTTCTGTGCACTTTTGCAAGGAATCCTTCATGCACAGCCAACCCCAGGTCTCCAGCACTCCGTCCTGCATTGCTCAACACGCTGAGTTGACCACCGGCTTCGTGGGACCCTCTTTTGTAGTGTTGAGATGACTGCCATGCTCAGTCTTCTTGAACCCATGTTCAAGGACTTCTGCGGGTGCTACCTTCTTGTGCGTGGGCTCTCTGTATTGCTGACGGCCCCCTCTGTCTCCTCTCCCAAGTGGCAACATCCTTCCTGGGCCCGGGCAGCCCCTTTTTTCTTTAACCATGACCTTTGCAGCTAGCAAGGCTTGTTTGCGGTCTTTCTCGAAGGAAACAACTCTGCATCTTCCAGCATTCCGTGGGACATCTTCTGCATGAAGGAGAAGGTCCTAGCACCTTTTATTGTTGCAGAATCTTCAGCTTCTTCCATCTGGAGGTAGTCATTTTGCACCTTCATCCGGGGTTTAGTGGGCTCCTGCACCCCCTGGACACTTTCACAACTGTTGGACTTGGTCCCCTTCCTTTGCAGGTCCTCAGGTCCAGGAATCCATCTTCAGTGCTTTACAGTCTATTGTGGTCTTTGCAGAATCCTCTATCCAGAGTTTAGTGTTTTTCCGGGAAGATAATAGTACTTTATTCCCACTTTTCAGGGTCTTGGGGTGGGGTATCTTGGACACCTTTAGTGTTTTCTTACACTCCCAGCGATGCTCTACACACTACACTAGCCTAGGGGTCCATTTGTGGTTCGCATTCCACTTTCTTAGTATATGGTTTGTGTTGCCCCTAGGCCTATTGCATCCTATTGTGTTCCACAGTGTTTGCACTACTTTCCTACTGTTTTACTTACCTGAATTTGGTTTGTGTGTATATTTTGTGTATTTTACTTACCTCCTAAGGGGGTATATCCTCTGAGATATTTTTGGCACATTGTCACTAAAATAAAGTACCTTTATTTTTAGTAACTCTGAATATTATGGTTCTAATGATATAGTACCTATATGATATAAGTGGTATTGCAGAAGCTTTGCATGTCTCCTAGTTCAGCCTAAGCTGCTCTGCTATAGCTACCTCTATCAACTTAAGCTGCTAGAACACTACTATTATACTAATAAGGGATAACCGGACCAGGCACAAAGTGTAAGTACCATCAGGTACCCACTATAAGCCAGGCCAGCCTCCTACAGCTACCCCAGAGTTGAAAGAGTATAGAGATTCCCTAGGGGACTTGACGAAAATGAGTAATGCTGTAAAGGTCCCCTGGCTGAAGTTTGTTTCTAGCTAGTTCAGGAAGCTAGGGTAACGTAGATTCTGGGAGTATTCTGGTAACATTTGTGAGACAGAGACCACTGCTTTGAAATCACTTCAGTGGGACTTTGTCTCCGACCAATAAGCTAAGAGAGGGGCCTGCTGGCATTTAACAAGACAGTTCTTTGAATTCAAGCCAAATCCGTACCTTGAAATTTTCCTGGATGCTCTAACTCCACCCTTAGCTAAAAGCTTATGTGTGCAGTTCTGTCTGGGCAGCTTAGCGCTCAAGCAATTCAATTCCAAATAGAAGAAAGGCTGGATTTCAGACATTTACCCAGCTTGTGCTATGGCCCCTGAGACTGAAGAGCATATTCTGTTCTTCTTCACTGAGTATTGTGGTCCCCACCATAAAATGGAGACGTCCGGTGTGCCTGAATCTGGGGACAACCTGCTATTTAGTTGCCCTGAGGATTTTTAAAGCATACACCTCAGGCCTAATTGTGTTTGCAGTTTGCTTCTTGCTTAGCGTCCAGTTTAAGCGTGCAAAATTTCTGATCTAATCTCATGAAAGGGCTGGTAGCTTCTGCTGTGTATAAAATCAGGGTAACTCTGCCGTTACAGCTCTATGACCCCTCCGTTTTGTATATAATCTTTTTGCCTTCAGACTAATACTTGGCCTAACCACACGGGGTACTTTGCTATTCTGCTATTTTGCAGCATATAGAATTTGGAAAAAGTAATCTGAAATGCTTGGTATCCTTGCGCTCTTTGAATTCTGCTTTTAACCAAACTGATGTTTTAGAGATTTTAAAAGGTCTAAAAAGATGAGAAATGTTTGATCATTTTGATCTTGCACCTATGTTTTATTATTCCGAACTCCACATCAGTGTACCTCGTGGATATGTATGTGTCACCAACATACATAAATGTGAAACATGTGCCTCAAACACTACCACTCTAGCCCAAAATCTCACCAGCATGCTTTCCCATATCTCCACAGTGGGAAATAAGTAAGCGGAGCAGCTTCTAATGGCAAGAATCTTTTTTTAGGATGAAGAGTACAAAATGGGGAATTTGGTATAGAAAATCTAGACTTACTTGTCAAACATTTGTCCTTGATATTGCGTCCCATCAATGTTATGGCTTTGATATTCAAAGTGCACACCTAACATAATATATAGCAAGTATGCAAGATGGATATTTTGTACAGTAAGCACTGGATAAACCTAGAGACCAACACTAACAGTAAAACAGTGCATGGTGACATTATTCTCAACAATAGGCACTCAAACTATCAAACAGACACACTCCCTCTGCAAAGCAAGGAGTCACAAATATGTGGAAAAAGTCCAGCCAAACATAAACACATTGTCCTTTCGAACTAACCTTGCATAAACACATTTTAAACATCTCTTCAGGCAGACTGGGAGGCTTAACTGTCTCCATCCTTTCTTGAGAGATCTATCTAGGAGCCTCGCGGGCCAGAGCAACACTGAAAATAGAACTAACATGATAGCAAGTACAGAAAAGCCTGTGGACCACTCATAAAAAGCCTCCACTAGAGAGAAGAAAATTGCCCTCCATATCTCTGAGAGTCTCAGCTCTCGTTACTGTTTTTCCGATGTTGCCTTAGAAGGAGTTTCCATAACGAGGGTGACCCCATTGTAAACCTCTGAATCCAGGGGTCGGCTTGGGAGGAAGGGTCGAGGCTTGTGGGAGCTATTGATGGCCTTGCCCTGTTTACACTATAGAGCTGGTGCATTACCGATGGCTTTCTTAGTATTTATTATGGCCCTAGGCAGAAAAAAAACCTTAGTTAGTGGCCCTGTGGAAAACTTTTGAATCTCCATCATTGCATTGGAGTTACTGCAAATTAATACATGTTTGCAAGCTCTCAATTCCGAATATTTTGATTTGCATTTAATAAACTTATGCATATGTATCATTAGTGTGGTTCTGATTATTCTAAAGTTTAGTCTTTTTGTCTGAAACAAATCGAAATGAGGGCTCCTTTTTTGTACTGTTACATACAACTACAACTGGAACTGAAAATGTCTCTCTATCTCATATTTGAAAGATCCTTAAAAACCCAGCTCTCTCTTCACACCGACATTTGGAGGATCATCTTTATGACAGTCATATCCTTTGAAATGCCAAGTCCAGCCCAGTCCGACTTTGAAGCCTGGCTTTGCCTCCTCCTTCCAAACTCCCATGCGTCTCGCTCTTTCCAGGTCTCTTTCATCTGATTGGGCACCTGTTTGGTAGTGGGCACCAACTTTCCCCTCTCAGGGCTTGTGCCTATGTACCATATTGAAATGTGCCCCTCCTACATGTACCCTGATCCACAAGTGCTCTGACGCCACCCTCAGATGGTGAGTAGTCCTGTACAAATTCCTCAAATAAAACGAAATACATGAGGTTCCCTCCAAGCAGACCTACATGTATCCCACAGCCTGGATCAGCTACCATGTTTTCATTGGACCTAATTTGCTCTGTATATTTATGAAGAATCTAGTACCGCTACATAGAGTTGCATCTGATATAACAAAGCTTGCTGTTTTATGGATCTCAACAAGCCCTTAAGTCACCTCGGTTAAAAGACCTGATTCCATCTTCCTCCTCACCTCAATGCCCACTCGCTTCGCATTTTTGAGTCTGTGGAAATTTGCCTTTTCACGTAATGAGGCTATTTACACTAGCTTTCTGGCAATACTGACACAAAGTTCCTTTTTTAAAGAAAATATCTACAAAAAGTTTGTTTTTAACTGAAACCAGATGCTGCTGTAGCAACTCAATATTGGCCACTGTGCCTTATTTTCCGTGCCTTCAATTTAAGTTTGAGTAACACATTGCAACTGACCTTCACAGTAAAGGAACAATGGAGTACTTTCAAATGATTTCATACCAAACGTGAGTATTCTGCCCTCATGCTGGTGTTCTAACACTGTGCTTAATTTCTAAGGGTAAGATTCACTAAGCTTTTGCTACGAGTATGTGTTGCATTTATAGTACTCCTGTCGTACCTCTAGAATATTGGAATATTCCAGAAATACTACAATAAAAATGCAAAAATACAAAATATTGAAATAAATGTAAAAAAGCCCTATAGAATCTTTATGAATCTCTCCACTATGCTTGATTTTGTTTTCATGGTTTATTTCTGCTCGGCTTCCAAAAGACAAATTTGGGCAAATGAATGTCTTTACCTTTGGATTTGTGCGTTCCCTCTTTTTTGGTTCTGGGATTCCCCAGAGCTAGGTCGTGCACACTTGGCTGGCGGTGCTCGTGCTCCGAATAAAGAATATTACCTTGGCCTGGATCCCAGTTCCTTGCTGGGTGACATTTAGGTTCTGCCAGCATTCCTCTGCAGGATGCTGGCTCTCAAAACCTGCTCGTGTTCTCTCAAGCAGTCTTGTGTCATGTGCTGCGGAGGTGTATGGGTAGTTTGTGTATGGTTAATGTAATCCAATCTTAATTGTTGTCTATTAAAAGCAATAACATTACAATTCATCAAAACATGTTACAAAGTATTCACATAAAAATTGTAAAGAAAAGTTAGCCTTTCAAAAGAAATTATATTTCCCTGTGCTCATCGCCCTCCGATCTCCTCCTCGAATTTCCTCACTATCACATGGCAAACGTGCCCCTCATCTCTCCATAGCCACTCTCTCACATACATTTACAATTTTTTTAAGTGCTCGTAAAGGCTGGCTCTACCAATCTCCTCAGCTTTCCACATAAAATACAGATCTGTTTTTTGCAACAGACACACTAGCCTTCTGTGCTACGTTTTGGGGAGTCAAAACTGCCAGTAGATAAAACTTCTATTTCTCTCTCTCAGGAACATTATTCATAAGAGTTATCTTGACATTTTAATTGCTGGCTGAAAGCTGGATATACAAGAAACTTTGCAGAAGGTGCTTTTCAATAGTAGGTTATTGCTAAACACAGCACTCCCCCGAGGCCCTTGCCACCCCTCCAGGCCAGCGCCCGATGTGGTGGCACTGGCTGAACTGCCCTAAAGCCCTAAAACCGGCCTTGGGAGCGATCTCCAAAGCCAATCATGTTCAGAAACAACTGGTGTCTTGAATAAGTCTTATTTTCTCCACCGACAATTATACTTTTTAGAGGTGGGAAATTAACCGAAGGTGGTGCAAATGATAATACAGCACCTTCCACAATATATTTTATTGAAAAGAACAGCAGGTTGTTGATAGGAGCTATCATCCCATAACAGTGCCACCTTTTTTTTTTAACCCAAAGTTGTCTTACAATTCCAGCAAATCATCAAAAAGAACAATGTTAAAAAAATGAAATTTATGTTTTCTTGCTTAATTTCATCACTTGCTGGGCCTTAATACAGCAGGTCATATTCTTTTTTTGTAATTTATGCGTGCCCTTTAGGTTCCTTGCACCAGGTATATCTGCCTGTTTTTATCACATGACTTGTGTAGGTTGATACAGTAACCGCAGTGCCTCTTCATGAGCGGAATCCTGATAGCTTAGATCCTCAATGTCATGACCATGGCAAATACCTGAACTTCCACTTTGACACCAAATTCAGCCTCAAGACCCACGTTGTCCATAAAATAAAGACTGCCTGGCACTAGTTGGTCTGCTCCATAGAGCAAAGTCTTTCCTGCTCCAACTTGATAAGTGTCCTGACCCTTGTTCTCTTCCACCTTGATATAGGCAAAGGTCAATTAGCTTGCACGACCAAAATTTACTTAACTCCCTGAAGTGTGTCTTCTATGTAAGCATCTACCTCTTTGGAGATCTTTCCAAGGAAGAAATGCTTGCACAGACCATTATAAAATGTTAATAGCTCCCTCTGCCTTTCAACCTTTCAGCTATACAGTTACGATCATCTATATTTTCTATAATATAGTCAATTCTAGCACTCGTTTACACCTCAAGACCAGTAGTGAGACCCCAGCCGAGCATCCTCAACACACAGTAACAGTATTGCTAGAAAGGATATCAGGAAGGCCATCGCCTTCCACATTCACTAAGCCTCATTCCCACTCTAGTTCTACAAACCATGAAAAACCTTTATGTACAAGCAACACCTCTTCACAGTGCAATCACTGGGTTACTGGACCTAACTGAAGATCTCCCTCTCTCAGATCTGCTTATCCTCCTAGCCCCCTCCCCCTCCAGTGTGGAACCACATCATCGTTGTCAGAATATCATCTGACATAAGTATTTTTTTTACTAAATATGGTTTACAAAAATATTGTTTTCTGGAGTTAATAGTAGAAAGTCTACACCCATGGGGCGATATGTTTGTATACGATACATAGACCGTAATATTTATGTCAGACAATGTTACATGGTATATTAATCTAACATATGACAGCCCCAGCCCTGTAAGACTGACTCATCACCCTCCATTGCCCAACTCCAGCAATTTCTGTCTTACCCTGATTTCCTCCTTATTCCCACCTCATTTGTAGAGCCCTTTCACATCTAGCACTCTGATGATTTGTAACTAGGTTTGTGACTGTAGTTATGATTCAGTTGCACATCTGCACCACAATGAAATAATGCTTTTTCACTTGCCTATAACATTAGCTCCAAATGGCCAATGTGCTTGATTTACATGTCTTTTGAATGAGTTTAAAAATGTGTGCAAATTGATCGGGGCGAAATTATGAGAGGAGTGCATTTCCCATTCACAGTTTCATAAGTGTTTTGCTCCTTGCACTAGAATAAGCAGAAACAGGTTCCAGTGTCTTGGAATGGAAATAACTGTGACTCCGACAAGCTTCCAGGACTATCATCTGCAAAAATTACTTGATAATTTCAGGAACAATAGTCAATACTGGCGGAAACTGCCCTTCTACCTCCTTGGGAGTGCTGCCGTATTCAAACTGGTATCTTTCCTAAGGTTTTGAACATTGCGCAAAACACTGCATCAGGTCTTCAACTTGTACTTTCAAAAGACTAGGGCTACACTGAGAACCTTGTTGTGGAGGAAAAGGTGTCACAGATTTCAATGGCCACCCTTTGTAAATGAGTGTACACAGAAAGTATATCCTTCATTCAAGAAGGAGCTACTAGTGTGCTTCCCAACTGGTGGTGGTCAATGTCGGGGGCATCTCTACGCTGAGGCACTTAACAGTGCACAAAGGTAAGCAGTTGTTTGCTGATCTCAGATAAGAATTTAACCTGTGTTATAGAGAAATAAGTAGAAACCTGTAGGTTAGATCTACCCAGATGCACTATTACAGTAATTGGGTTACCATGATCCATTAGTCATGTATTAAGGGATTCTTAGTGGTTGAGAAACTTCCAGTGGAGGTGACCTCCACAGCTGATATCACATTGAGGAATAGCACATCTGTTAGTCTATAAAATATGAGACAGAAATGGGGAGACAACTTGAGGGACTTGGTAGACTGGAGGGAAGGCACCATTCAGGCTAGTGTTTAGCTAATTGAGCTAACAGTTCAGCATTGAGGTTATTATTATTAAAGCAAGGTTTCACCATTTGTGAATGCTACTTGATCAGACTTACCAGTGGTGCAACGAGCAGAGCCTTAATTTAGTTCACACCATTTGACAATGTATCAAAATCAACGCATGGTTGGCACTGAATTGGGCACAATTCTGAGAAAGACATCCTTCTAGCATATCCTTCCAGCACCACAATGTGCTGCACTGAATGTACTTTGTGATCTGGAGCTCTCCAGACATAACCAGATATTAATCTTGAAGGGACTCATGCAAATGCTCTAAGGCATAGCTTAAGAGAGGAAAAAACAACATGCCCCACATTTGAAGCATTACACAGCAGGTGAACCGGTGCAAGGCCTTCAAAAAGGTAATTTATCAGGAGTGGGGATGTCTTTGTACTTCTGCTAGAATATAGGGGCTCTGGTGGACTAACAATGGCATTTCTTTTTGTATTGTCATCAAGTTTCTCGACTGATGCTGCAGTTTTTTTGACTCAGAGTGCACTAAGGCCTGGTAATCAGATCTTAGGGCCAGTGGCCTGACCCCAAAATATGTCATACTGGCTGTACCCAATTGAAAATGGCCAACTTTCCTGTAAGTCCCAAGTAAATATTACCATGGTACCCTGAATATGTAAGTTTGAAGAGTGACCCCTGACCTGATTTAAGGCCGGGATTTGCTCCCCATGCCGTGCAGCTCCACCTGACTGCGTCCGTGCCCTCTACCCTGCCCTCGCTGCTGCTGCGTGTTTGAGGCCATCCACCACCCGCAGGCACCTGCCTATGCCTCATCCCTGGTGTCTAGTGGTTGCCGTAAGTATTGTGTGTCTGTCTTGTAACTGTCTTTCTTTTGTGCCTTTTTTTCTGCTTTATCTCCGTTTTTCAGCCTCTTTTTTCTTTTTTGTTAGCCTTTTTTTTACCTTTTTCTCTCTTATTCTGCCTGTTTTTCGGCTTCTCCTAAGCCGTTCTTTTGGCTCGCCCTTTCCTGCCGCTGCGTCCCCTGTGGCCCCACCCCCTCGCATCCACATTCGCCCACAGCTCCCGCCTCCCAGCTGCTCCTCCCTCCCACCTCCCTTTCTTAATGGTGGCCGTTGTGCGGCCCGCCTCTGGCGTGCCAGAGGCAAGCCCGTCTGCGCCCGAATGTGCCTGGACAGCGCCTAGCACCAGTCCCCCTGCCCCATGCGTTCCCCATACCACCTGACGCTGCTCCACACCCTCAACACAGGCTGCTCTGCCACCTGCTTCCAAGCCACCCCGAAGCTCACCCACGGACCCTTCTCCTGCAGAACTGCAGCTTCACTTGCCCCCAAGCCGCCAAGTTTCACACCAGAACCAAACACAACCACCTCAGCTGCATCCTCCTCAACACCCGCTCCTTCCCCAAGCACGTCGTCGAACTCTGGGACCTACTCACTTCATCATCCCCGGACGTCGCCTTCCTCACCGAAACCTGGATGAACCCCTCCTCGGAACCCGACATCGCCATAGCCATCCCAGAAGGCTATAAGATCACCCGCAGAGAACGCACCAACAGACCGGGAGGAGGGATCGCCATAGTCCACAAGAACACAGTCAGAATCTCGGCCAACACCGATGACGCCCTTGATGCCGCCGAACACTTACATTTCCAGATTCACATCAATGCCAACATTACCCTCAGAGGAACCCTCGTCTACAGACCCCCAAGCCCTCGGGCACAGTTCAGTGACTCCATCGCCGACGTAATCAGCACCCACGTCCTTGCCTCTACAGACTACATCCTTCTCGTCGACCTGAATTTTCACCTCGAGAATGCCAAAGACAGCAACTCCACCGCCCTGATCCACAACCTTGCCAACCTCGGTCTCAAACAACTTGTCACGACGCCCACCCACTCCGCCGGCTACTCGCTCGACTCCGTCTTATCCACTAGCAACCACTTCACCTTCAGCCATACCACTGAACTCAACTGGACCGACCACCGTTGCGTCCACTTCACCTTCCAGAATCCTGCCACACACCACCACCCACAACAGATCCCCCTCCGCAGCTGGAACAAGATCACTGAAGATCAGCTGATCTCCACCCTCACCCGAGCTCTGCCACCCATCCCCACCGACCCCAACACAGCCGCCCTCAACCTCAGACAATGGATAGACGACTGCGCCAACACCCTCGCTGGATCAGGAAACCCTCCAACAACAGCACCAGCACTAAGGCCATTGGGTTCACCGCCGACCTTCAGGTCTCCGAGCGGGAGTGCCAAAAAATTGAGAAGAAGTGGCGCCACGAACAAACAGAGAGCAACCACACCGCCCTCAAGATAGCCATCCCCAAGCACCACCAGCTCATCCGGACCACCAAGAGATCCTTCTACAAGGAACACATCAACAACAACGCACACGACAGCAAAGAGCTCTTCAACATTGTTAAAGAACTCGCCAACCTCAGGTGCTGCTCCAACGACACCCCTCCTTCGCAAGACATCTGTGACTCCCTCTCCACCCTCTTTCACCGCAAGATCACGGACATCCACGACAGCTTCAACACCTCGACCCCCACGACCACCGTGGCCACCACAAACCCCAACGCACCCAGCCACACCAACCTCCTGCTCTCCTGGACCCACATCAATGACGAGGACACCATCAAAACCATGAGCACCATCCACTCTGGCTCACTCTCCGACCCCTGCCCCCACCACGACTTCAACAAAGCAAGCCCCATCATTGCCACCCAACTCGGTATAATCGTCAACAGCTCCTTCGAGACTGCCACCTTCCCAGAGAGTTGGAAGCATGCCGAAGTCAACGCCCTGCTAAAGAAACCCAAAGCGGACCCTAGAGATCTCAAGAACTACCGGCCCATCTCCCTCCTCCCCTTCCCGGCGAAGGTCATCGAGAAGATCGTCAACGGCCAACTGACCCACTTCCTGGAAGACAACAACACCCTGGGCACCTCTCAATCTGGATTCCGTAGCAACCACAGCACTGAGACCGCCCTCTTCGCCGCAACTGACGACATCCGAACAATGCTCGACAAAGGCGAAACTGCGGCCCTTACCTTCCTAGCCCTCTCGGCTGCCTTTGACACCGTCTGTCACCACACCCTTCACACACGCCTCCACGACGCAGGGATCCGCCACAAAGCCCTAGACTAGATCACATCCTTCCTCCCTGGCAGAACCCAGAGAGTCGGCCTCCCTCCCTTCTTTTCTGAAGCCACCAAGACCATCTGCAGCGTTCCACAAGGATCCTCACTCAGCCCGACCTTTTTTAACATCTACATGGCACCGCTCGCCAACATCGCCCAATCCCAATCCCACAACCTCAACATCATCTCCTACGCCGTTGACACCCAGCTGATCCTCTCACTCACCAAGGACCCCGCCACCGCCAAAACCAACCTCCACGACGGAATAAAGGCCATCGCCAAATGGATGGAGAGGAGCCGCCTGAAACTGAACTCAGACAAGACGGAGATCCTCATCCTCGGCTCCAACCGCTCCACATGGGACGACTCCTGGTGGCCGGCCACCCAAAGAACCATACCGACACCCACCAACCACGCACGCAACTCAGGGTTCATCCTAGACTCAGCGCTCACCATGACCCAGCAAGTCAACGCCGTCTCATCTTCCTGCGTCAACACCCTCCGCATGCTCCGCAAAATCTTCAGGTGGATCCCCACCGAAACCAGAAGGACGGTCACCCAGGCCCTCGTCAGCAGCAGACTGGACTACGCCAACGCTCTCTACGTGGGAACTACCGCCAAGCTCCAGAAAAAACTGCAACGTTTACAGAACGCCTCCGCACTCCTCATCCTCGACATCCCACACCGAAACCACATCTCAGCCCACCTGAGATATCTACACTGGCTCCCCATCAACAAGAGGATCACCTTTAAACTCCTCATCCATGCTCACAAAGCACTCCACAATGCTGGCCCTGCCTACCTCCACCAGCGTCTCACCTTCCACACTCCCAACCATCAACTCCGCTCCACCAACCTCGCCACTGTTCCTTGCATCCACCGAACTACAGCCAGCGGCAGATCATTCTCCGAGCTCGCCGCCAAGACCTGGAACTCCCTCCCCGTCCACCTACGACAGACCCTGGACCTGCTGACCTTAAGGAAACACCTCAAGACCTGGCTGTTCGAGCATTAGCACCTTACCCGCCCCTCCCCACCCATCAGCACCTTGAGACCCAGCGGGTGAGTAGCGCACTCTACAAATGACTGATTGATTGATTGATTGATTAAAGGGTAGCCCCAGCCTTGCACCACTCATTGTGCCACCCTTGAAGTCCCTCAAGTAAAACAAGTCACCCAGTCCACCACTGCAGACTGGTAGAGCAGTCCTAAACTGCTAGCCCACCTTTACCATTGAAAGCAATGACAAACCCACCACTTCCCCTGTACATGTGTGTAAGTCATCCCTCTAGCAGGCTTACCGAGCCCTAAAGACAGGGTGCAGCATATGTCACAGGCAGAACATGTATCTTCCACGTCTTGACAGTAAAACACGAGAAACAATCATTTTATTGTAGAAAGACTTGATCACCCAGTTCGCGAGTACGGGGTTGCACGATGACCCCTCAGCTGTACTAACTCCTGAATGATGGGCCCAAAGTGGGCACTCAAAGGTGTCAAACAACCTGTTATATTACGCCCAACTTGTATCTCAAGTCGGAATTTAATATAACTTGTTGCAGTGTGTATCTTTAGCAAAGCTGCTTCTTTGTTGCCTTTGTCCTTGTGCCTTACCGGGTGCACATAAAGCCTGCTTCATGAGACAGCTTTCTGCACCCTCAGAGAGACATGCCAAGGACTCTCAGGAAGGAGAAAAATGAGGGATGGCAGGCCAGGGAGGGGCCGCCTTCCTCATGCAGGAAGCCCCTTAAGTGTTAGCCCCAAAAGGTAGGCTTTAAAGGTGAGGCTGCCTTTGAAGAGCAGATGTGGGACACCGGGGGGAGGTGGGCTGCCCCATTGTTGAGGTAGACGGGCTGGTATAGGGGGCAGAGAGAGGAAACCTGTTGCCAAACTGGTTTCTCCTTGGCTGGTAGCCCTGAGGTAGTCACACCCCTTGGAGGGTGGGGGGGTACAAGGAGGTTTTTACACCAGGAAAGGGATCTTTCCAGCTTGGGAGTGGGCGCAATGGTGCATCCTGGGATAGCCAGATGCTGCACTACATAGGAAGTGGTCACCAGGTAGGAGGTATCCTGGTAGCACATTGGCTACCAACCCCATCCTGGTTTGAGGACATTTTCCGAGCATAAGAGGCACACCCCTGGAACTCAGACTTAAAATCTTGACCGCCTCAGAAAAAGGGCCAAAGAAGGACTGCACTACTGCACTGAGGGACCAGCAAAGAGAAGCTGTACTGATGCGGACTGCAGCTGCTGCACCTGGCGGCTAGTGAAGAGAAGGACTGTGCCTGCTATGCCCCTCTTTAGGAGAAGTCATCTCCAGTTCCCCATCAAGTCAAGAGAACTTCATCGGCTAGCTGACTGGCCTCCTGTTCAGAGCACAGGGACACAATAGCTGAAGAAGCCTGATGGGGCAAGTTACTAGTGCAACACCTTCAAGCCACTACTACCACATCTGTGCAGCAATGAGGACCAAGACCCAATGCAGAGTTGCACCAGAGTTTGCTGACCCCAGGGGTGCTGTTGTAGAATTGCTGGGACCCTCAGAAATAAAGTTGTTGACCCAGGAAGGATTGACCTGTGACCGCTACAACAGATGACTCGGGGTCCAGTGGCGACTGGACTTTGACCAGACCGGTAAGAGCTTTGTGGAACATCAAACCTGCAACCAGGAATCCCTCACCAACTTTGTGGAGTGAGGAAGCCCTGCAGGAAGAACCATGTAAACTGTGTTGCAGCCACAGCACCCTTAAAGCATCTTCAGCATCCTTCATCCCTTGCATCAGTACCAGTCCATAGAAATCTATCGCAAGTTTTCGTTGAAAAAGTTTCTATGTGTCCAGTTCTTTGACTATGCCAAGACTTGTTGGTGGTTGAGTGAAATTGCACTGATTTCCTATTGCTTGTAAAATCTATATCTCTGGAACCCTCAAGTGGATCGTTTTTGTTCTAGTCTCTAAGGCCCATATTTATACTTTTTAAGCGCCGCATTTGCGTAATTTTTTGTATTTTGTAAGTTTGCGTTGTTTTTGCGTCAAAAAGCGGCGCAAATGCGGTGCTAAAAAAGTATAAATATGGGCCTAAATTCTTTAAAAAATACAACCTATATTTATAAATTGGTGTTGGATTTATTGAGTGTTGTGTCGAATTCTTTTTCAATTGTTTTGGTGCTACTTAAATGCTTAAAATGTG
Organism: Pleurodeles waltl; assembly: GCF_031143425.1. Classification (NCBI taxonomy): domain Eukaryota; kingdom Metazoa; phylum Chordata; class Amphibia; order Caudata; family Salamandridae; genus Pleurodeles; species Pleurodeles waltl. The sequence goes on along the minus strand of NC_090443.1, from coordinate 264,777,332 downwards.
TTCCTCTGTGTAAGCCTTGCTGCTCAGTGCCACAGCTACCCAGGATCTGGCTGAGGGTTTGACAGACGAAACCCAAGGGTCCTAAAGGGATTGGTAAGTGTATTACATGGTGAGGTTGCACTACAACACCATATAATACACCCCTTTTCCTCACAGTGAACATGTGGTGCTCGTGCTTCGAATAAAGAATATTACCTTGGTCTGAACATGATCAAGAAAATGGTGAGGAACTCTCCTGACCTATACGCAAGACATCCTGTGCAAATGTGTGGTTTATCTCTCTTGACGATGATATTCCTCTGCTCTTTTCAGACAAATGCCTTGGTCTTTGTTTTCATTATTTCACTAGTATGTGTTTTGAAGACTCAATAAAAGAGAAAATTAAGTCTTTTTTCTGTCATAGCAAAAACCTATAGGCATATTACACTAAACTGGGCTTGATTCAGAACTTTGTGAATCTTTGGGCAATTGTTTTGGTTTGGTGTAAATCTGTACAGTAGTTTTTAAGAAAATAAAAAAAGAAAATTTGAAAAATCTAAGTGATAATCTTAACAACTAAATTCACAAACCAGTGCAACCTACATGTTTAATGACAATCAAATGTAATTGGATCAAATATTTTCCACGGTTGGACAGTTAGCTGATTGCAAACAGCCTTCATCTCACCTCACACATTATGAAAAACATCTAGATATAGTAATTGGTACTGCATCCTTTCAACTACAATTGATGTTTCTACGAATACCTACTGTTAGTGAGTGGAACTGCAGCAGCTATTATTTTCTATATGCCTGTATCATGTCAATTCACCAACAAGTTTATTCTCTGTCAGGCTGCTAGTCAGAATAGTTTAAGACAGGCTACAATTTAGAAGATTCTGCACCAGGAAGTTGGCCGAGAGGTTTTGTGGCATACTGTAAGCAATGTAAAAAGTGGTTGGTATTAGCTAGGATTTTGTATAGCATGCCATAGGTTAGAGTACTCTTCTTCATGCAGTACACTTGGTTGTTCCATTGAATGTCATGGGCCAGTTTTCTGCATGGGGTAGATAGCTGGAATGTTCATCACTCAAAGTAGCCTATGAGTTTCTGCAGCATGGAGTTAGATGGAGTATTTTGTGGCACAGCACAATCATAAGAGTACTGTTTGGTCGACTCTGGGCTAAGTTATTCCATTGCATGCTGCAAGCTAGCACATTCTGTGGAGGCAATTACTAGAATTTTCTATGTCATTCTGTTGGTCTGGGAATTATGTGAAAATATATTTAGATATTTTATGGCACACCATAAGAAAGGTAATTCTGCATTGTGCACTTTCTTGGGATATTCTGTGGTATGTCACAGTTCAGAATAATCGGAAACAATTACTTGGTTAACCCCTTCGCTGCCGGGCTTTTTCCCCTCCTGTGCTGAGCCTTTTTTTTGGCTATTTGGGGCAGTTAGCGCTTAGGTCCTCATAACTTTTCTCCACATAAGCTACCCATGCCAAATTTGTATCCTTTTTTTCCCAACATCCTAGGGATTCGAGAGGTACCCAGACTTTGAGGGTTCCCCTGAAGGAGACCAAGAAATTAGCCAAAATACAGCGCAAATGTAGTTTTAAAAAAAAGAATTTGGAAAAAAGGACTGCAGAAGACGGCTTGTGGTTTTCTGCCTGAAAATGGCATCAACAAAGGGCTTGCGGTGCTAAAATAACCATCTTACCAGATTTGAGGAACTGGCATACTTGAATTAGAAAACCCAATTTTTCAACACAATTTCGGCATTTTACTGGGACATAACCCATTTTTACTATTTTTTGTGCTTTCAGCCTCCTTCCAGTTAGTGACAGAAATGGGTGTAAAACCAATGCTGGATCCCAGAAAGCTAAACATTTCTGAAAAGTAGACACAGTTCTGAATTCAGCAAGGGGTAATTTGTGTAGATCCTACATGTTTTTCCTACAGAAAACAACAGCTGAAATAAAAGAATATGGAAATTGAGGTAAATAAACAGCTGTTTTTCTCCATGTTTTACTCTGTAACTTTTTCCAGTGATGTCAGATTTTTTAAAGCAATATACCATTACATCTGCTTGACTCTTCTGGTTGTGGAGATATTTAGGGCTTGTAGATTCATCAAGAACTCTAGGTACCCAGAGCCAATAAAGGAGATGCACCTTGCAATGGGTTTTCATTGAATACCGGGCCTAAAGCAATTAATTTGGTGAAATATAAAAAGTGAGAAATAGGTATCAAGAAAACCTTTGTATTTCCAAAATGAGCACAAGATAGCAGGGGTTATTTGCACATCTCTGAATTCCGGGGTTACCCATACCAGCATGTGAATTACAGGGCATTTCTCAAATAGACGTATTTTTTACACACTGTATTACATTTGGAAGGAAAATCCGTAGAGAAAGACAAGGGGCAATAACACTTGTTTTGCTATTCTGTGTTTATCCAAGTCTCCCGACAAAAATTATACCTCACTTGTGTGGGTAGGCCTAATCCTCGCAACAGGAAACACAATATGGACACATCACATTTTTACATTGAAATCTCACATGTTTTTTGCAAAGTGTCTAGCTGTAGATTTTGGCCTCTAGCTCAGACGGCACCTAGGGAAACCTACCGAACCTGTGCATTTTTTAAAACAAGACACCTAGGGGAATATAATATGGGGTGACTTGTGGGGCTCTGACCAGGTTCTTTTGCCCAGAATCCTTTGCAAACCTCAAAATGTGGCCAAAAAAACAGTTTTTCCTCACATTTCGGTGACAGAAAGTTTTGGAATCTGGGAGGAGCCACAAATTTCCTTCCACCCAACATTCCCTCAAGTCTCCCGATTAAAATGGTACCTCACTTGTGTGGATAGGCCTAGCGCCCATGACAGGAAATGCCCCAAAACACAACGTGGACACATCACATTTTCCCAAAGAAAGCAGAGCTGTTTTTTGCAAAGTGCCTAGCTGTTGATTTTGGCCTCTAGCTCAGCCGGCACCTAGGGAAACCTAACAAACCTGCACACTTTTGAAAACTAGACACCTAGGGGAATCCAAGATGGGGTGACTTGTGGGGCTCTCACCAGGATCTGTTACCCAGAATCCTTTCCAAACCTCAGAATTTGACTAAAAAAACACTTTTTCCTCACATTTCGGTGACAGAAAGTTCTGGAATCTGAGAGAAGCCACAAATTTCCTTTCACCCAGCATTCCCCCAAGTCTCCCGATAAAAATGGTACCTCACTTGTGTTGGTAGGCCTAGCGCCCATGACAGGAAATGCCCCAAAACAGAACGTGGACACATCACATTTTCCCAAAGAAAACAGCCTGTTTTTTGCAAAGTGCCTAGCTGTGGATTTTGGCCTCTACCTAAGCCGGCACCTAAGGAAACCTAGCAAACCTGCACATTTTCAAAAAACAGACACCTAGGGGAATCCACGATGGGGTGACCCGTGGAGCTCTGACCAGGTTCTGTTACCCAGAATCCTTTGCAAACCTCAAAACCTGGCCAAAAAACACTGTTTTCTCGCATTTCTGTGACAGAAAGTTCTGGAATCTGAGAGGAGCCACAAATTTCCTTCCACCCAACATTCCCTCAAGTCTCCCAATATAAATGGTACCTCACTTGTGTGGGTAAGCCTAGCGCCCGCGACAGGAAATGCCCCAAAACACAACGTGGACACATCACATTTTCCCAAAGAAAACAGAGCTGTTTTTTGCAAAGTGCCTAGCTGTTGATTTTGGCCTCTAGCTCAGCCGGCACCTAGGGGAACCTACCAAACCGGCACACTTTTGAAAACTAGACACCTAGGAGAATCCAAGATGGGGAGACTTGTGGGGCTCTCACCAGGTTCTGTTACCTAGAATCCTTTGCAAACCTCAAAATTTGACTAAAAAAACACCTTTTCCTCATATTTCGGTGATAGAAAGTTCTGGAATCTGAGAGGAGCCACAAATTTCCTTCCAACCAGCGTTCCCCCAAGTCTCCCGGTAAAAATGGTACCTCACTTTTGTGGGTAGGCCTACTGCCCGCGAAAGGAAATGCCCTAAAACACTATCTGGACACATCAAAATGATCAAATACGAAACTACCTGTTTTTGCGGGGGCACCTGCGTTTTTGGTCCTGGCATCAGCAGCCATCTAGGGAAACCTACCAGACCCGGACATTTCTGAAAACTAGACACCTGAGGGAGTCCAGGGAGGTGTGACTTGCATGGATCCCTGAATGTTTTTTTATCCAGAATCCTCAGCAAACCTCAAATTTAGCTAAAAAAACAAAATGTTCCCACATTTCTGGGTGGAATCACCGCACCAGGACAAATTTCATACCACCCACCGTTCCCCTCAGTCTCCCAATAAAAATGATACCTCACTTGTGTAGGTGGGCCAAGTGCTTGTGACAGGGAAGAGCCAAAAACATGTTGAAATTGAGGGGGCAGTTCAAAAGGGCAGTTTAAAAATAAATACATTTAGGCTGACAAGTGCAGCAGAAGTTTTATCGGAATAGATGAGACAATGCTGGGTGGTAGGAATTTTGTGGATTCCTGCAGATTCTGGAAAGTTCCATCACAAAAATGTGGGAAAAATGTGTGATTTCCAGCAAACTTAGAGGTTTGCAGGGCATTGTGGGTAAGAACATGGTGCGGGGTGCATGTGAAGCACACCACCCTGGAATCACCCAGATGTTTAGTTTTCAGATGTTTCTAGGTCTTGTGGATTTTTCTACATGGAAGTGTCCCAAAGTCCATAAAGTGCCGCCCTCACCATTCCAAGTGGGACGATTTTGAGAGTTAGCCAAGCTCTCATGGCCCAAATGTAAAACCAAAACCCAAAATAATCAAATGTCCTCTTGCTTGCCATGGGATAAGATGTTTTAGTGTGCGGGGGAGAGCTGAAAGACTGTTACTCCCTTCAGTTGGGGTGGGGGCATAACCAGGCCCATACTGGTTGGTAGCTACCACCCCACATTTTTTTTTTATTCCCTGCCATCTAGTAGGCTTTCTGCCCCCCGGGGTGTGGATCAGGGGTAATTGCCCCATCTGCCCACTGGTGGGCAGAACAACTCTGGCCCCATTTATTTGGGGGTGGGGGTATGGCCATACCCCCAGCCTCTCATTTGGAAAAAAAATATTCCCTGGTCTCTGGTGGGCTTCCTTCACCCCTTGGGGGCAGCTTGGCTTTCCACAAATAGGCCAGTCTGCCCCCAAGGGGAGCAGATACGGCCAACAGTAATGTGCCTCCATGGGGAGCGACCGTTACCCAAAGGGCTCCCCCCAAACAAAACACATATATACACTCACACCAATCCCTGGTGCCTAAGTGGTTTCTGCCCCCGGGGGGAGATCGGCCTAATAGAAATAGGCCGATCTGCCCCCAAGGGGAGCCGAAATGGCCTGAAATAAATTCTCCCCCCCCCCAGGAGAGAGACCCTTGCCTTAGAAGTCGCTCCCCTTGCGTGAAATTGGCACAAAAGAAATGCCTGGTGCCTAGTGGTTTCGACCGCCTTTGGGGGCAGATCGACCTAATAAAAATAGGCTGATATGGCCCACAATAAATCCCCCTCCCCCAGGGGAACGACCCTTGCCTAGGGGGTCGCTCCCCTTGTGTGAAATTGACAGAAAAAAAATAAAGATTCCTGGTGTCTAGTGGTTTCTGACCCCCTTGGGGGCAGATTGGCCTTACAAAAATCGGCCGATCTACCCCCAAGAAGGGCAGAAATGATCTAAATATAATTTGCCTCCCAGGGGAGCGACCCTTGCCTAAGGGGCCACTCCCCATATATAAAAAACAAAAGTAAACATAAACAAAAATATATCCCTGGTGTCTAGGGGTTTCTGCCCCCCTCGGGGCAGATCGGCCTAATTATAATAGGCCGATCTGCCCCTAGGGGGCAGAAAAGGCCTAAAAATTGTTTGCCCCCATGGGGAGCGGCTCTTGCCCAAGGTGCCGCTCCCCTTATGCGCAACTATATATAAAACAACTCCCTGGTGTCTAGTGATTTCTGCCCCCCTTGGGGCAAGTAGTGTTAGGCAAGTAGTGTTGCGCATGCACATCACTGGGATTTGGAAACGTGTGTTCTCCGCCTGCCAATACTATTATTGATTGGTACTACCCCAGTTATGTCACCTTGTGAGTAATTAACCGCCTCGTCCACCTAAGGGCCCTGCTAAAGCCAGCAATCTGTGTCTGTGTTTTGTTTTATTTTAGAAGTAAGGGTCTTCGACGCTACAAGGCAGGCGGATTGATTGTTTTATGGCACATCTAGAGGGCGGTATTTAGCAAAGGCGGAAAATTGGGATACCCCTTAGAAAGTAATTGACAATCTTTTTGAATATTTTCTGGACAATTTAGGAATATAACACCGCCGCCCCCATAAAATCGGGAACTGTATAATAATAAGCAGTCACTTCATGCAAATAAATGAATTAATCTGCTGAAGGCATGAGGTATTGTGCAGCCATCTGGCATCAACACTGCAGTTCTCCATCTGTATTTAGTAATTGTGCCCATATGTTCTTGTTCTTGACAAACTAAGAACTCCTCTGAAAATAAAACGGAATCTACAATTATATTTTATTGACGCAAACACATTACATCAGCCACAGTCCTAGGTTTACCAGAGGAAAACATTACAGGGAGCGTCCACGCTTCTCATCGTTAACACTAGCACTTGTGTAAAATTGATCACATCCACGATGGCAACTGCTTCCTCTTAGAGCAGAGTAGGCCGAAATGGCCTTTAAGTTAAATAAACTTTATTTCTTATGTTGTATTTTTAGCACTATGGTGGTCATTCTGACCCTGGCGGTCTTTGACCGCCAGGGCGGAGGACCGCGGGAGCACCGCCGACAGGCCGGCGGTGCTCCAATGGGGATTCCGACCGCGGCGGTAAAGCCGCGGTCGGACCGGCACCACTGGCGGGCTCCCGCCAGTGTATCGCCGCCCCTTTGAATCCTCCACGGCGGCGCAACTTGCTGCACCGCCGCGGGGATTCCGACCCCCCCTACCGCCATCCAGATCCCGGCGGTCGGACCGCCGGGATCCGGATGGCGGTAGGGGGGGTCGCGGGGCCCCTGGGGGCCCCTGCAGTGCCCATGCCACTGCGCAGACAGTGAAATACGCGACGGGTGCAACTGCACCCGTCGCACAGCTTCCACTCCGCCGGCTCGATTCCGAGCCGGCTTCATCGTGGAAGCCTCTTTCCCGCTGGGCTGGCGGGCGGTCTGAAGGCGACCGCCCGCCAGCCCAGCGGGAAAGTCAGAATTACCGCCGCGGTCTTTCGACCGCGGAACGGTAATCTGACGGCGGGACTTTGGCGGGTGGCCTCCGCCGCCCGCCAAGGTCAGAATGAGGGCCTATGTCTCCAATGCTAATGCGTCACTGACTGTACCACAGATGTCCCGCAGACATTGACCCGTAAACAGGTTGGTCAGCTCAGATTTTCTGCCAAACTTAACTTATTGAAGTACATTAGTCCTTGAATACCTCCAGGCTTCCACATATAAATGTAGCAGCAAAACTCCAGCATCTTTGTGCCACACAGGTGGATTTATACTTTTAGGAGGACCACATGTTTAAACGGTGTGGTTCTCCGAGAGCAGTGAAATAAACATCTTGCTACTTACTATGATTAAGAAAACAATATTTTTGACCCAGAAGAGGTCGGATGTTTAACTCTGTGCATCGTTCTCATTCAGTGTATTTACAGTATGATGCACTGAGCCTTGCTGTCGGCCATTTTGAAAGATATACAGACACTTCCTGTGTTGCTGCCATTGTATCCTCACTGCTGACAGTTTGCAATGTTCTTTGCTTTTGTTGGCATGGTAAAAAAGAGATAATAATGTGTACATTTTCTCATGTGCGCAAGTACATTTCCCAATCTTCCATATCTACTAATAGCGGTGACTGGGAGAATATCTCAGACTTGTGCAAGAGGCACTTTCCAGGAGGCCGCGCAGAAACGAAGAGTTTTTCTTTACCCAGGACTGTAAAGGAAATAGAAGCCTTTTCTTTAAAGACATCTTTGACTGTGTGCTCATGAGTTAGACAATGTGGATTTTATGAACTAATGGCAAAGGTTGGTGATAGGGAATGGTGTGCTACATATCACATTTTGTTAACTATGGTACGTAAATTATTCTTTGAAAGCACACTGGCCACCAGTGACTTCTTGCAGCTACAAGGAGACGTTCCTTCGGAATCTGATTCGCTAATTTGTCTACCATCTGAAAGAAAGTCTGGTCTCCTGATTTGGACTTAGCGTTCTCTGTACAGCATAGCCAGACAAACATAAGGAGGAAGGGATCTCCAAGGGACAGGGTGAGGAAATCGATTCATAAGGAATGGTGCACATTTTTGGTATTAGGTCTCTTAAGCAATGTGCAGGATGTTTAACTGAATCCTGTTATAAGGAGGGAACTACTCTGATTTTCAAAGTGATGTTTAAAAATATTCTCCATATTCTCCACCATCATGCCTATGGACTAGGAGAGTGGCTAGATATTGGACACTGCAATTTGTTTACTTAACCCCTTCGCTGCCAGGCCTTTTCCCCCTCTTGTGCCGAGCCTTTTTTTGGCTATTTGGGGCAGTTCGCGCTTAGACCCTCATAACTTTTTGTTCACATAAGCTACCCATGCCAAATTTGCGTCCTTTTTTTCCAACATCCTCGGGATTCTAGAGGTACCCAGACTTTGTGGGTTCCCCAGAAGGAGGCCAAGAAATTAGCCAAAATACAGTGAAAATTTCGTTTTTCAAAAAAACAAATGGGAAAAAGGGGCTGCAGAAGAAGGCTTGTGTTTTTTCCCCTGAAAATGGCATCAACAAAGGGTTTGCGGTGCTAAAATCACCAGCTTCCCAGCTTTCAGGAACAGGCAGACTTGAATCAGAAAACCCAATTGTTCAACACAATTCTGCCATTTTACTGGGACATACTCACTTTTTTCGATTTTTTGTGCTTTCAGCCTCCTTCCAGTCAGTGACAGAAATGGGCATGAAACCAATGCTGGATCCCAGAAACCGAAACATTTCTGAACAGTAGACAAAATTCTGAATTCAGCAAGGGCTAATTTGTGTAGATCCTACAAGGGTTTCCTACAGAAAATAACAACTGAAAAAAATAAATATTGAATTTGAGGTGAAAAAATCTGCAATTTTTCTCTACGTTTTATTCTGTAACTTTTTCCTGCAATGTCAGATTTTTTAAAGCAATATCCCGTTACGTCTGCTGGACTCTTAGGTTGCGGGGATATATAGGACTTGTAGGTTCATCAAGAACTCTAGGTACCCAGAGACAATAAATGACCTGCACCCTGCCTTGTGTTTTCATTCTATACCGGGTATACAGCAATTCACTTGCTGAAATATAAAGAGTAAAAAATAGCTATCAAGAAAACCTTTGTATTTCCAAGATGCGCACAAGATAAGGTGTTGAGGAGTAGTGGTTATTGGCACATCTCTGAATTCTGGGGTCCCCATACTAGCATGTGAATTACAGGGCATTTCTCAAATAGATGTCTTTTTTACACACTCTCTTATATTTGGAAGGAAAAAATGTAGAGAAAGACAAGGGACAATAACACTTGTTTTACTATTCTATGTTCCCCCAAGTCTCCCGATAAAAATGATATCTCACTTGTGTGGGTAGGCCTAGCGCCCGCGACAGGAAATGCCCCAAAACACAACGTGGACACATCCCATTTTTTACAGAAAACAGAGGTGTTTTTTGCAAAGTGTCTACCTGTAGATTATGGCCTCTAGCTCAGCTGGCACCTAGGGAAACATACCAAACCTGTGCATTTTTGAAAACTAGAGACCTAGGGGAATCCAAGATGGGGTGACTTGTGGGGCTCTGACCAGCTTCTGTTACCCATAATCCTTTGCAAACCTCAAAATTTGGCTAAAAAAACACATTCTCCTCACATTTTGGTGACAGAAAGTTCTGGAATCTGAGAGAAGCCACAAATTTCCTTCCACCCAACGTTCCCTCAAGTCCCTCGATAAAAATGGTACCTCACTTGTGTGGATAGGCCTAGCGCCCGTGACAGGAAATGCCCCAAAACACAACGTGGACACATCACATTTTCCCAAAGAAAACAGAGCTGTTTTTTGCAAAGTGCCTAGCTGTTGATTTTGGCCTCTAGCTCAGCCGGCACCTAGGGAAACCTAACAAACCTGCACACTTTTGAAAACTAGACACCTAGGGGAATCCAAGATGGGGTGACTTGTGGGGCTCTCACCAGGGTCTGTTACCCAGAATCCTTTGCAAACCTCAAAATTTGACAAAAAAACCACTTTTTCCTCACATTTCGGTGACAGAAAGTTCTGGAATCTGAGAGAAGCCACATATTTCCTTTCACCCAGCATTCCCCCAAGTCTCCCGATAAAAATGGTACCTCACTTGTGTTGGTAGGCCTAGCGCCCATGACAGGAAATGCCCCAAAACAGAACATGGACCCATCACATTTTCCCAAAGAAAACAGCCTGTTTTTTGCAAAGTGCCTAGCTGTGGATTTTGGCCTCTACCTCAGCCGGCACCTAAAGAAACCTAGCAAACCTGCACATTTTCAAAAAACAGACACCTAGGGGAATCCACGATGGGGTGACCTGTGGGGCTCTGACCAGGTTCTGTTACCCAGAATCCTTTGCAAACCTCAAAACCTGGCCAAAAAACCACTGTTTCCTCGCATTTCTGTGACAGAAAGTTCTGGAATCTGGTAGGAGCCACAAATTTCCTTCCACCCAACGCTCCCTCAAGTCTCCCAATATAAATGGTACCTCACTTGTGTGGGTAAGCCTAGCGCCCGCGACAGGAAATGCCCCAAAACACAACGTGGACACATCACATTTTCCCAAAGAAAACAGAGCTGTTTTTTGCAAAGTGCCTAGCTGTTGATTTTGGCCTCTAGCTCAGCCGGCACCTAGGGAAACCTACCAAACCTGCACACTTTTGAAAACTAGACACCTAGGCGAATCCAAAATGGGGAGACTTGTGGGGCTCTCACCAGGTTCTGTTACCCAGAATCCTTTGCAAACCTCAAAATTTGACTAAAAAAACACCTTTTCCTCATATTTCGGTGATAGAAAGTTCTGGAATCTGAGAGGAGCCACAAATTTCCTTCCACCCAGCGTTCCGCCAAGTCTCCCGATAAAAATGGTACCTCACTTTTGTGGGTAGGCCTACTGTCCGCGAAAGGAAATGCCCTAAAACACTATCTGGACACATCAAAATTATCAAATACGAAACTACCTGTTTTTGCGGGGGCACCTGCGTTTTTGGTCCTTGCATCAGCAGCCATCTAGAGAAACCTACCAGACCCAGACATTTCTGAAAACTAGACACCTGAGGGAGTCTAGGGAGGTATGACTTGCATGGATCCCCCAATGTTATTTTACCCATAATCCTCAGCAAACCTCAAATTTAGCTAACAAATCAAATTTTCCCACATTTCTGTGTGGAATCACTGCACCAGGACAAATTTCATACCACCCAACGTTCCCCTCAGTCTCCCAGTAAAAATGATATCTCACTTGTGTAGGTGGGCCAAGTGCTTGTGACAGGGAAGAGCCAAAAACATGTTGAAATTGAGGGGGAACCAAGGCGGGTCCAAAAGGGCAGTTTGAAAAAAAAAAAATTTAGCCTGACAAGTGCAGCAGAAGTTTTATCGGAATAGATGAGACAATGCTGGGTGGTAGGAATTTTGTGGATTCCTGCAGATTCCGGAAGGTTCCATCACAAAAATGTGGGAAAAATGTGTGAGTTCCAGCAAAGTTGGAGGTTTGCAGGGCATTGTGGGTAAGAACATGGTGCGGGGTGCATGTGAAGCACACCACCCTGGAGTCACCCAGATGTTTAGTTTTCAGACGTTTCTAGGTCTTGTGGATTTTTCTACATGGAAGTGTCCCAAAGTCCATAAAGTGCCGCCCTCACCATTCCAAGTGGGACGATTTTGAGAGTTAGCCAAGCTCTCATGGCCCAAATGTAAAACCAAAACCCCAAATAATCAAATGTCCTCTTGCTTGCCATGGGATAAGATGTTTTAGTGTGCGGGGGAGAGCTGAAAGACTGTTACTCCCTTCAGTTGGGGTGGGGGCATAACCAGGCCCATACTGGTTGGTACCTACCACCCCACATTTGTTTTTTAATTCCCTGCCATCTAGTAGGCTTTCTGCCCCCCGGGGTGTGGATCAGGGGTAATTGCCCCATCTGCCCACTGATGGGCAGAACAACTCTGGCCCCACTTATTTGGGGTAGGGGTATGGCCATACCCCCACCCTCTCATTTTGGAAAAAAATATTCACTGGTCTCTGGTGGGCTTTCTTCACCCCTTGGGGGCAGATTGGCTTTCCAAAAATAGGCCAGTCTGCCCCCAAGGGGAGCATATATGGCCAACAGTAATGTGCCTCCATGGGGAGCGACCCTTACCCAAGGGGCTGCCCCACAAACAAAACACATATATACACACACCAATCCCTGGTGCCTAAGTGGTTTCTGCCCCCCCGGGGGGAGATCGGCATAATAGAAATAGGCCGATCTGCCCCCAAGGGGAGCAGAAATAGCCTGACAAAAATGCCCCCCCCCCCAGGAGAGAGACCCTTGCCTTAGGGGTCGCTCCCCTTGCGTGAAGTTGGCGCAAAAAAAAAACTGCGGTGCCTAGTGGTTCCGACCGCCTTTGGAGGCAGATCGGCCTAATAAAAACAGGCTGATATGGCCCCAAGGGGGGCAGAAATGGCCTACAATAAATCCCCCTCCCAGGGGAACGACCCTTGCCTAGGGGGTCGCTCCCCTTGTGTGAAATTGACAGAAAAAAATAAAGATTCCTGGTGTCTAGTGGCAGATTGACCTAAAATCGGCCGACCTGCCCCCAAAGCGGGCAGAAATGGCCTAAATAAAATTTGCCCCTCCAGGGGAACGACCCTTGCCTAAGAGGTCGCTCCCCATCTCTAAAAAAAAAAAAAAACACAAAAAATAAATTAGCCCTGGCGCCTAGAGGTTTCTGCCCCCCCGGGGGCAGATCGGCCTAATAACAATAGGCCGATCTGCCCCCAGGGGGGGCAGAAATGGCCTAAAATATATGTGTCCTCCCACCCCCCCCAGGGAGCAAACCTTGCCTACGGGGTCACTCCCCTTGCCTGACGGCGCAAAAAAAAAGATCCCTGGTGCCTAGTGGTTTCTGCCCCCCTTGGGGGCAGATTGACCTAAAATCGGCCGATCTGCCCCCAAAGCGGCCAGAAATGGCCTAAATACAATTTGCCCCTCCAGGGGAGCGACCCTTGCCTAAGGGGTCGCTCCCCATCTGTAAAACAACAACAAAAAATCCCCGGTGCCTAGTGGTTTCTGCCACCCTTGGGGGCAGATTGGCCTAATTAAAACAGGCTGATCTGCCCCCCTGGGGGGCAGAAATGGCCTAAAATAAAATTGCCCCCCAGGGGAATGACCCTTGCCTAAGGGGTCGCTCCCCTTACGTGAAATTCATGAACAAAAAAAAAAACTCCCTGGTGTCTAGTGGTTTCTGCCCCCCTTGGCGCGCTGACGTCACAGGGGGGGGTGGGGGATCGGGGTGGAAGGGGAAGGGCTTCCCCTTCCATCCCTGACATGGAGGGTTGTGGGGTAACCCCACAGAGGGAGCGCTAGCGCTCCCTCTGGGCTGTGTGCCCAGGATGTAATGGTTACGTCCTGGGCACAGCAGCACTGTGCAGCAGGACGTAACCATTACGTCCGCGGCACAGAAGGGGTTAATATCACAGAGTGCCGAAATTCAAGCTAGTGCATTATTGCCATAAATCATTTTGAAGAACTTCTTAGTGCTCATAGTACCTCACACTAATTTCAAAAGTACTGATTCATAAAGATTCCAGTTTTGCCAGAGCTCACCAACTTTTTATGTTCACGTATGCTGAAGCAGATATGCTAAATAGAAAATGATTAATGATGTGTATGTGTTTTGAATGATGAAAAGTATGTAGAGAAATTATCGTAGAGAAAATAATGTGCACGTTTGAAAATGTGCCCACGGGGCATGGCAGACATTTATATGAGATTGTACTAATATAACTGAAACTATGAGAAATAATGAAAAGTGTATAAGAATAATGTAGTAATATGTCATATCGAAATGTATAACCTATGTTTGCATTAACTTGTAGTGCTAATTTAGCTGAAATTAAGGCCTAGTCTTTCTGTGCCTCGCACACGAAGACCTGAAATACTAAACGCGCTGCAAGAAGCTGGATGCATGACCTGTCCTTGAGCCACCCGATGTTAAAGTTGCTTAGCTAGAATATTCTGCAATGTTCCGGGAGACAGGATATGATGAAGACAACTTGATACAATTATGTGTAGAGTAGGCTAAATGTACTTTCCCAGGACTTGAACAATGGAGGCACTGACTGACGAGGAACATGCAACTATTTCGATACCTGAAGAGCTGGGTGATGAGGACATCATATAGTGGACCAATCCGCGTCTTGTGAAAGGACTAATATTAAAAATTTTAGATTTGGTAAACAAATACTATAGGTTGAAGTCCTATCTGCTGACTGACTGACCAATTGGGAATTAAGGGGATGGACTGGGAGACCCTAATAAAAAGTCATGACAAGGGGCTAAAATTTCAGATGCAAGAGAGTTTAGGCAGATGCGGGAGATGCGAGGGGAGACGTTGATGACGTCAGGAGACGCTGTTCGAGATTCTGTCATTGGGCTAATACTATTGAGAGCCTGATGCGTAGCTGATCGATTGATGACCTGAAGACGAAGTCTGACTCTGTTGCTGATCCATTCTGTGGATAGGTAGCTATGAAAATGTGACTGACTAATTTGTGCCTTTTCATCTAGGTACCAACTGCGCTGATTATAGATTCTCACTTAGAAAGATGTTTTCCAAATTCATGTTTTTCCTAAATTGTTTTGCATGAAGTCCCACATGCTAATGCTAACCTTGGCTAGGTTGGCTTTTTAAGGGTGACGTTGACAGTGACAAATGACTGGCGAGCTATCTGCTGAACTCTGCTATTGATCCTGGAATTCTTCTCTCGGCTTATTTAGGAGCATTCAAGCATATGTATTCTTCAAGTTCTGATTTGATTATGTTATTGACGTCTCATTAATGAACTAATAACTGAGCAGATTGAATAAAGTTTGATCTAACAGATGATTTAGTATTGTAATCAATAGGGAAATAAAATTGTTTAACTCTTCACCGAGTTGTGATTATCCATGAATAGATGGTATTTAGATGTTATTAATAGAATATTGATGGTTAGTTATGCTGATTATTGATTTAAGTAGTCACTACATGACTAGGATATTCCATGCGATCCAAAAGGTTCATCGACCTATAAGCGTCCCCTTGTAAGTTTACTTACTAAGGACCAGGCGCGCTAACACGTACAAAACAATAACTACCTATGGCTCAGACATGGCCCATTCATAAATTATGAGCATTTAACCTAGTTTTTGACTATGCAGTTGACTTGGTCAGAGCTGCAGTGGAACTACTTAGGATAGTGAAGTTAGCAGGAGCTGAAACAAACTGTGAACCTTGTGTTTACTCAGAACATTGAATGTAGACCAATTACTGTGCAGCTACAATCATAGTCAAGCCATCCTTTAATCACCCCCTCTTCGTCAACCTCAACTCCCCATCGCATTCATGTGCCAAGCTGAATTCAACCCCAGGTCCAATCAGCCATTTAAATAACCTAGATGAACACAAGTACAACAATATTTAGAAAACTGTAGGCAGTAAAGCATCCTATCTGTCCAGATCATGAGACTTTGCTTACCACAATCCAAGACAAGATTTGGTCACTTTTGAAAAGCGAACACTTAGAAACAAAACCCTAAGATGATAGGCACTAACAAGTTACTATATGGTGTTCAACTTTGTTTAGAAAAAAGTCAAATGGGGAGGCATGGCCAACCAACATAGCCGACCCCATGTGACTGCCAGAGGCTCCACCCAAATTCTTTGCATAGATGCCGTTTGCAGTGTCCAAATGCAAATCGGACAACGTAATTGCACCGGGGAAGGTGTGATGAGCACGGGACGCCGTAGCACAGGTGCAAAAAAAAGGGCACTTCCAAAACTAGAGCCCACGGGGCCAAGACACAAAGAGGGAACATGGCGGTGGGCGCGAAACACTGAGCTCACTGCCGTCCTTGTTGGAGTGGCCCGATGAGATGATACAGGTACTGCACTGGGGGAGGCTGCCTGAACCCACAAGTAGTGACGGGGCAGACTGGGGCAGGCCTTGCACTAGCCACGGAAGAAGAATGTGACTGGAGAACGGCAGTCAGAGGACCATCAAGTGAGCACCGGGAGGAAGGAATGTGGACTGCCCGACCTGCCCAGAAAGAGATGCGGTCTAGAGTTCAGTTAGACCCTGGGTCGAGCAAAAGGAGGCCTACAATCTAGGACGCCTGACTTCAATATGGTGCTCATCAGGCAGAGCGCAGGGTAAAGCAAGAGGATGCTTTGGAGGCTCCCCGAAGCCCAGCACAGCATAACACACTCTTCCACCACACCAGATAAGCACAATCTGCCACACAGCAGGGACAGCGAACGGGAAAACAAGTGGCAGGGGCAGCTCCTGTGGCAAGCTTTTAAAGACCATAGTGAACCGGGCCTACTAGGTGTGACACAAGGAGGCAAGGTGAGGAAGCCGCAGGGGCAACTGCCACTACTAGATGTAACAGGAGGAGGAGAAGGTTTGTACTGCTCTTGGGTAGCATTTATGTCACGACAGAAGCCACAGTCCAATGGGGTCTCTAACTACTTTGGACACCAAGGTCAGACGAACCCACGCAGTCACAGGCAGAGGGTATGACACTGACAAAAGAAGATCTCCTGACTTCGCTCCACGATTTCAATATGGAACTCTACGAAGAACTGACGGCCGATATCAAGGCCACACTCGAAACATTTAGATTGGAAATCAGTACCCATCTGACCTCTCTTCAATCCGATGTGGATTTAGTGGGGAGCCGCGCTCTGGACCTCGAGGCAAAGGTCCAAGAGATGGAACAACAAATAGCCCATTTGGAGGGTGGTATCACCCAGCTGAAGACACAACTTCATCTAGCACTCCTCAAATGCGAAGATTTGTAAAATTGCTCCCTTAGGGACAACATCCGAGTGAGGGCCCTGAAAGAAGGCAACGAAGGCCAAGATCTCAAGGCATTTGTGTTTGACCTCTTCTCTACTATCCTAGGCAACGACCACCCAGAGTTCCGACTGGATGAGTGCACAGGGTAGGGATCTGCACCACGGCTGAAGGGAGGAGACCTAGAGATATCCTAGCGAAAGTGAGCTCGTTCAAGGTGAAGGAACTAATCCTCCAGAAGGCAAGAAAGCATGACACCATCTCCTTCCAGGACGCGGAATGCTCATTATACCAAGATGTAGCCCCAGCAACCTTAGCCTAAAGTCTGCAATTTCGCCCAATCACAGACCCGCTGCAGAATAGTAATGTCAGGTACAGGTGGACCTACCCCTTTGGCATAGCCTTTGATTTCAATAACAAACAGCATCCCTTCACAGACTCACTGGACCTGCAGGAGACGAGCACTAAAGAGACTGCAGGAAACTTAGACGTGACACAAAGGAGGGGGGAGACATTAGCCTCCACAGACTCTTGGAAGCAAATGAAAAAAGGGGAAAAAGAGCCACAGGAAATAGGACCTTGCAGCTGATGCGAGGAAAGGGAATGGGGCGCATGACACTTGATCAGCCCTGTTACTGGCCACCTGAGAACTGCCATCATGCCCTAGAGCAGGGTTGGAGCCCTGGGGAAGAGCATCTGCCGAGTGCAATCAGAGGCCTGCGAGAACCCACGGACTACGGGTACAGTCAGACCCCACGAGCAACAAGGCGTTAATAGGATAATAATTAACACTCATAAGGTTTCACTACGCAGTCTCTGCAAGGGACGAGGGTGGATGTGTATTCACTCCCCACCACAAAGATCTCAAGGTGGTTTGAGATGCAGTAACAATATGTTTGCACGTTAACAGTTGTTATGTTGTTTGTATGTGTTTTTTATTATTTTGTGTTCTTACCTAGAACAAGTAGGCATAGCCGGGGAATGAGACACTGACTAGATAAATGGACAGGGTGGCAGGGGATGAAAGGGGCTACTGATTGTCCAGTGAGAGGGGCAAGGCCAATTGTAGCACCAAATGCTAAAACAGCAAGATGCTTGAACGTTTATCATGGAATGTCAAGGGACTGAACAAGAGGTAGGAAGAGGCTTTGGAAATACTTTGACAACCCTCATTTAGATATAGCAGGACTACAGGAAACTCACCTGGAGAAGGGTGATGGATACTGGTTACACCACAAACACTATTTGCATGTGTACACAAACTCAGCAACAACAAAATATTGTGGGGTAGCCTTGATGTTCCCCAATTCCATCCACTTCTGTTGGAGCACCCGACTTACCTGTTGTCATGGGGGTCCTCCGGCAGGAGACAGGATGGGGCGCTGCTGCCAGCAGCAGCATCCGCCAGCAGAACACCACCAGGCCGTATCATGTGTGATGATACGGTCGGCGGAGGTCTACTGGCATGGTACTGCTGCCGGCAGCAGCACCACCTTACCGCCATCTGCCAGCGTGACCACAGACGGATTTCCGCAATTCTTCTGGTAGAAATCCGGCTGTGTTCATAATCCAGCAGACGGCTGGTAGCCACGGCGATGCTCCTTTGGTGGCCGTCACTGCAGCAGTAGGCGGTATTTACCGCCGGGGTCCAAATGACCCCCTATGTGTCCCTAGTCAGCCCTTCTGACCAAACAATATTCATTCAAGGAATTCAAGTTTTGCAGAAGATTCTTGAAGTTTTGACTCAAAATTATGGAGCAGCCTTAGCCTCCTCTTCTTAACAGGATCCTGTTACTTTCAGTTCAGGAAACCCCTAAAGATCCAATTTTCAAACAGACTCTCAATTAAGTCCATGGGCGACTCTGGAGAACGTCAGATCTAGATTTATCCTAGACATTCACTTGTACTCTACCTCTCATGTTTTTTAGATTGTGTCATTTACTTATTTTTCTTTTTCTTGCCGTGGGTCTAGAGTAGTCTAAGTGATGAGTGTTAAAAATCCAAAATAAACCCACACATCAACAAGTAGAGTTCAGCAATGCCATTAGTTTGGTCCAAGAAAAGAACATTTGCCATCATTTCTCATTTTCTGGATCCTTGGTCTCTGGATTCTGGGATCCAATGTGATCCAAATTGTAAGAGAAATCATCTTGAAAGGTAACGTTTTATTTTTTCTTGTGATCCTTTCTGTGAATGAGTTGGCTGATCATTCAAATTCAACGTAGCTGACACTTGTTAAAATTGGCAATGTATCCTGTTAACCTTGAGATCCTTGTTGTAATTTCAGGAGGTAATTTCTGTGGATTATTCAGTACTACACTCTTGAGATGAGAGCTTCCTAACCGTTTCAAAGTATAAATATGTGGTGTTCACTTGCAAATATTTCTAACACGTAGACTTTTGTTGACTTATGTTTAAAGAATGAGGTTCCCTAAAAATAAGCCGTTATTGGAATTGGTTGAAAAAAACTTGTAAAGTAAATGCGGACGCCATCAATATTTCTCTAGCACTGGGAAAGGCAATGCAGATATATTTTTCCTGGTAGTGAAAGGCTTCCGCTAGAGCATAGGGAACCTTTATTTGTTGACATTAAGCATCAACATTATCCATTCCCAGGTTATACGTCTTCTTTGCATCACTTGTAGTGCTGTAAACATCTACACCACAATAACAATGATGGCACTCGTATGCGCTTCCTGAGTCCTTTACTGGACTTCAGGGCTTAATGGGGCATTTGTGCACCTTCTCTTGATTCTGCTCTTCCCTGAGTAATGTATGATATAAAGTGTCCCCTGCTGCACATTAGAAGCGTATTTCAAGTCTCTAAGGAGTGCCGTTACCATGTAGAAAGAAGTATGATGCTGTTGATTAAACTGCAGCTGCAATGATGCTGGATAGCCGCCTTTCACCTTGGCTGTTGGTTCTTGCAGCAGGAATTGTACCCACAAAACTTAATTGTAATAACTTGTTATATTTGGACAGCTATGTCATTTCTTCACTGCAGGTGACTAGCGACTTCACTGTCTCATATAAGGAAATTAGAGACAGGGTTTAATATAGGGATTGCAAGCTTCTTGTATCACAAGGATCTTTACCAGCCGGGCCCTGTGCTGCTGGCCTTCAATGCCCTAATCAGTGTGTTTTCGTGCTTGACTGAAAAATGCACAAAACTA
Organism: Pleurodeles waltl; assembly: GCF_031143425.1. Lineage (NCBI taxonomy): Eukaryota > Metazoa > Chordata > Amphibia > Caudata > Salamandridae > Pleurodeles > Pleurodeles waltl. The sequence continues at coordinate 264,757,068 of NC_090443.1, read as the reverse complement.
AGCTTCTTCCAATAAACACACTGGAAGATAGAGGTCCAGAGTTAAATGATGAAAAGATCACGACTTTCACTGTGCCAAAGGAGTGAGCGTATAAGAAATACTTTCAGCATCATAGGACAGGCAGGTTAATAAATAGAACAGCCGACCGCCAGGCCACTTCTCATTCTGACAGGTATTGCTCCTTGTCCCATGGGTTCTGACTTTCTGCGGGAATGAAATTGACAAAGTCAAGGCTTATGCGTTGAGGTATGGGTGGTCGTAAAATGCCAGCACCAATAAATATTCTGTTCAATAAGTGTTATATCTTCTATATAAAAAAGGATGACACTTTTATTCAGTTTACATAAAATTCCTCAGAAAACATGTTCTTATTGTCTTTGAGCAGCAGCAGTTTCCTGTAAATGAGTAATGGAACAATCGGAAATCCTCTCTGTGCAGCGGATCATTTGTGTGCGCTAAAGGCGTCAACGTAAGCAAAATCCGCAATACCAGGGAGCCCGGAGTAGTGCCTGGACTGTGCTGCAAGTTACATGGTTTGAACCTTCAGATGGTTGATCACACATTACCACGGTTACAAAAAGGCGGTTCCTGTGAACTTGCACTATTGTTGTTGGCAGGTGTCAACAAATGGTTTGATTGCGAGAACAAAAGGTGGCGTGGTTCAGCCAAGGGGAATGCCGCTAGATTCATCATTAGAATTAGCAATGGGGCACAGAAATGGGTGCGGAAGGGTCGCCCTCCGCTGCCACAAACAAAGGGGACTAACAGCCGCAGGGAAGAAGGAAAATACCTTAGGCATTCTACATTTCAGCAGTGGTCCACCTCATAGGCTCCTGGCCTCCTTCCCTCTCATCTAGCAGAGGGTGAAATGCTAGCTTCAGTCTCCTCTCGGCGACATGCTAGGAGGATACCATGATCAAAGTTCTCAAATCTGAGCAACTCTTTGAAAAAGCAGAGGTACTCCTGGCAGCACATGGAGCAGCTTGGCCTGGAGTTCTGAGGAGAACGGGGAAGCCGATAAGTATGCCTGACACTCTACCTACCTCTCCTTCTCTCATCAAAGCAGGACTGTTCCTCAGGCCAAATGTACAAAGTTTTGACGCTGGGCATCGCAGCAACTCATCTTGTTGCACTGCCCTGTGTCAAAAGGAAAGGGCAGGAATGTGCTGTATCTGTGTGATACAGGGCATTCCTGTTCCTTCCAACTGCGCTGGTGCCATTTTGGCTGCTTAGCAGTAACGCAATCATCTGCGTTTTGGCAGGACTGTCTTTGTGCAGGAAGGGGCACATTCCTGCACAAAAACAATCCTGCTAGGCTTTTTCCTCTTTCTATTTGTGTTGCAGAATGCAGCACAAATAGAAGGAAGACAAAACAACGAGAAATGAAGATATTTCCCTTTGTTGCGCCTCCCCTGGATAAGAGTAAGGTTTTGGTACATCCCCAAGTTTACAGGCTCATGTAACTCTGGGGATGTGTCAAAATCCATATGTGTGGGAAAACCCACCGCAATGCCCATGGAACACCTCCCTGGCACATAGAAAGGCGACACAACGACTTGCGCTAACTTACGTTACTCCATATCAATAAGGCCATTCAAAGCCAAACTTATTTTCTCTGTGTGGCCTCATTGATATGGTTGAGAGGTTTGCGTTGTAGATTCATCACTAAAAAAGCTACAACGGCGGGGCAAGCCTCTCATAAATATGTCCACTACTATTTATTCCTTACTCCTATAGGGTAGTCAGTTAGGCTTCTTGTTTTTCGGTTAGTCCTTCCCTTTGTGCTGTTGCACACAGCTTCTTGAAGTCAACAGATGAACTCATGATTGTCTCATAGGTCAGCTTATATGCAAAAACAATTTGAATTGGCATCATGTTAAGTGATTGCTCAGTTTTAATGTTAGACTTACAATTCTGGAGAGATCCAATCCATGCTAAGTGCATCCTACTGTAGGTGTAGTTGAGTTCTATATAAACTAGTAATCCAAGATGTGCACAGGCACTTCAGTTACCATGGTAATGAGAAGCGTATTTATCTATCTGATCTTGGCTAGCTTTCAGCCAAGCAGTGGCCGTTGCTTGGCTCAGCTCTCCTTGTCAAAGCTGGATGAGGAGGAGCAGGATGAGCATGTATACCATCTTTGTCTTTGAGGTGTTTTGTGATGCCCAAGCCCTTGACCACAGTTTTTGTTCACGTTTTCATTTTCTCAGATCACTGGTGGAACTGGGTTGACGCAGGAAAGGAGAACACGCAAAAACCTTCCTGCTCTATTGATGGGGATGTGAATTTAGACACAGTACCTAGCTTACAATGGCTGATGAGGGAAAGAAGGAGGGCAGTACAGGGGCAAGTGGAGGAAAGGTGAGTCAGAACTTTTTTCCAATACTATCACAATGACTAAGCTAGAATTACATAAATACAATGGAACCCACCAATACTAGAGTACCCCACTTCTCACATACCTCAGCATTTTTCATACTACCTCTCACATTCAGAAGGTATCAGGCCCCAGACATGATACACTGCACAAATATTATCAGGGAGAAACAGGAGGCCATGATCTCAACTTGGAGTGCAAGTACAAAGACCCCTTAACTTTCAATTAGTTGGCACCAAGGCCCTCATTATGGGTTTGCCAGAATAGGGTGGGGTACTTACCACAAGAGGTAAATATCATGACCCCAGGGTTAGCTTTTCACGACATGTGGTAAATACCTCCTATTTAGAGTGTTTGAAAGGACAATGGACATAACTTGCAGAATAAATTTTACACACCAAATTCTGCATGTGTTGCCTTTTTTTGGGGGGCCTTTTTCGATGATAAATTTTGGATGAATTGACCTGCCAGAATTTATCAGGGGAAAACTGCGAGGGTGTGATAATTATCACACAATTCGTAATTCCAATTCCTATGCAAGCACAGGTTTGCACAGGGACCGGAGATAGCCCTAGTTTATTAGGAAGGCCTAAGAATTAATTTTGTCATGATCTGGGCTTGGGGGTGATAGTTACCCATGGCTTTAGAAAGTCAATGTTTTGCTGTGCTTCACTCTACAAACAAAGATTGGAAATCACATAGAAGAAACTCCAGTGTTTTACTTTGCAGTTGAGATGAAGAATTTAACCAGTTCTGTGCCGCGGATGTAATGGTTACGTCCTGTGGCACAGGGCTCATGTGCCGAGGATGTAACCATTACGTGCTCGGCACTGAGCTCAGAGGGAGCGCTATCACTCCCTCTGTGGGCTTAAGGGCAGGGATGGAAGGGAAAACCTTTCCCCTTCCACCCCCGGCCCCCCCGACCCCTCCAGTGACGTCTGATGACGTCAGCGCGCAAATGCGCACTGACCTCATCAGATGCCACTTGCGATCGGAAGGGAAATGCAAAGCATTTCTCTTCCTATCATGTGATGGGGGCCTGAGAGGCTTCAAAGGCAAGGAAAGGAATTTCCTTCCCTTTGAAGTCTCTCAGAGCATTTCAAAAGCCAGATTGTAAAGCAATCTGGCTTTTGAAATGCCCACTAGACACCAGGGATGTATTTTTCAAGGGAAACTGGCATGAGGGGAGCAAATTTTTTTTTAGGCCATTTCTGCCCCCCCTGGGGGCAGATCGGCCGATTTTTGTTAGGTCAATCTGCTCCCAAGGGGTCAGAAACCACTAGGCACCGGGGATCTTTTATTTTTGCCCCAATGTCCCGCAAGGGGAGGGACCCCTTAGGCAAGGGTCGCCCCCAGGGCGGGCAGAAGCCTCTGGGCAGCAGGGATACATTTTTGGGGCATTTTTTTTTTGTTTTGTTTTTTAGAGGTGGGGAGCAACCCCTTAGGCAAGGGTCGCTCCCAGGGGGAGGGGAGGCAAATTTATTTTAGGCCTTTTCTGCCCCCCCTAGGGGCAGATCGGCCTATTGTTATTAGGCTGATCTGCCCCCAGGTGTGGCAGAAACCTCTAGGGGCCAGGGATAAAAAATTTGTTTTTTGTTTTTTTTGTTTTTTAGAGGTGGGGAGCGACTCCTTAGTCAAGGGTTGCTCCCCTGGGGGGCAAATTGTATTCAGACCATTTCTGCCCCCCTTGGGGGCAGATCGGCCGATTTTTGCAGAAACCACTTAGGTGCCAGTGATTGGTGTGTGTGTATGCGTGTGTTTTCTTTAGGGGGGTAGCCCCTTGGGTAAGGGACGCTCCTCATGGGGGCACATTACTGTTGGCCAAATCTGCTTCCCATTGGGGTCAGATGGGACAATTTTTGGAAGGCCCATCTGCCCCCAAGGGGGGCAGAAAGCCCACCAGAGGCCAGGGAAGCTTTTTTTTCAAATATAAGAGGGTGGGGGGTATGGCCATACCCCCACCCCAAATAAATGGGGCCAAAGTTGTTCCGCCCACCAGTGGGCAGATGGGGCAATTACCCCTAATCCACACCCTGGGGGGCAGAAAGTCTACTAGATGCCAGGGAATTAAAAAAAAACTAAAAATATTGGGGTGGTGGCTATCAACCAGTATGGGCCTGGTTACGCCCCCACCTCAACTGAAGGGGGTAACAGCCTTTCAGCTCTCCCCCGCACTCTAAAACATCTTATCCCACAGCAAGCAAGAAGTCATTTGATTATTTTGGGTTTTAGTTTTACATTTGGGCCATGAGAGCTTGGCTTCCTCTCAAAATCGTCCCACTTGGAATGGTGAGGGCTGCACTTTATGGACTTTGGGACGCTGCCATGTAGAAAAATTCACAAGACCTAGACACATCTGAAAAACTAAACATCTGGGTGATTCCAGGGTGGTGTGTTTCACATGCACCCCGCACCATTTTTGTACCCATAATCCCCTGCAAACCTCCAACGTTGCTAGAAATCACACATTTTTCCCACGTTTTTGTGATTGAACCTTCCGGAATCTGCAGGAATCCACAAAATTCCTACCACCCAGCATTGTCTCATCTATATATTATATATACAAATTCTGCTGCACTTGTCAGCCTAAAACTGTTTTTTTGCAAACTGTACTTTTGGATCCCCATTGGTTCCCCCTCAATATCGACATGTTTCTTGCTCTTCTCTTTCACAAGCACTTGGCCCACCTACACAAATGAGGTATCATTTTTACCGTGAGACTGAGGGGAACATTGGGTTGTCTGAAATGTGTCCCAGTGTGGTGATCCCACACAGAAATGTGGGAAAACTGTGATTTTTTAGCTAAATTTGCGGTTTGCTGAGGATTCTGGGTAAGAAAACATTGGGGGATCCATGCAAGTCACACCTCACTGGACTCCCTCAGGTGTCTAGTTTTCAGAAATGTCTGGGTTTGGTAGGTTTCCCTATAAGGCTGCTGGCCAGGACCAAAAACGCAGGTGCCCTCCCGCAAAAACAGGTAGTTTGTATTTGATCATTTTGATGTGTCCAGATAGTGTTTTGGGGCATTTCCTTCGGCGGGCAGTATGCCCACCCACAAAAGTGAGGTACCATTTTTATCGGGAGACTTGGGGGAACGCTTGGTGGAAGGAAATTAGTGGCTGCTCTCTGATTTCAGAACTTTCTGTCACCGAAATGAGAGGAAAAGGTGTTTTTTCGGCCAAATTTTGAGGTTCGCAAAGGATTCGGGGTAACAGAACCTGGTCAGAGCCCCACAAGTCACCCCATCTTGGATTCCCCTAGGTGTCTAGTTTTCAAAACTGCGCAGGTTTGCTAGGTTTCCCTAGGTGCCGGCTGAGCTAGAGGCCAAAATCCACAGCTAGGTGCTTTGCAAAAAAAACAGCTGTGTTTCCTTATGTGAAAATTTGATGTGTCCACGTTGTGTTTTGGGGCTTTTCCTGTCGCGGGTGCTAGGCCTACCCCCACAAGTGAGGTACCATTTTTATCGGGAGACATGGGGGAATGCTGGGTAGAAGAAAATTTGTGGCTCTTCTCTGATTCCAGAACTTTCTGTCACCGGAATGAGAGGAAAAAGTGTTTTTTTGGCCAAATTTTGAGTTTTGCAAAGGATTCTGGGTAACAGAACCTGGTCAGAACCCCACAAGTCACCCCTTATCTTGGATTCCCCTAGGTGTCTAGTTTTCAAAACTGCACAGGTTTGGTAGGTTTCCCTAGGTGCCGGCTGAGCAAGAGGCCAAAATCCACAGCTAGGAACTTTGCAAAAAAACAGCTCTGTTTTCTTTGTGAAAATGTGATGTGTCCACGTTGTGTTTTGGGGCTTTTCCTGTTGCGGGCGGTAGGCCTACCCCCACAAGTGAGGTACCATTTTTATCGGCAGACATGGGGTAACACAGAATAGCAAAACAAGTGTTATTGCCCCTTGTCTTTCTCTACATTTTTTCCTTCAAATATAAGACAGTGTGTAAAAAAGACTATTTGAGAAGTGCCCTGTAATTCACGTGCTAGTATGGGCAACGCGGAATTCAGAGATGTGCAAATAACCACTGCTTCTCAACACCTTATCTTGTGGCCATTGTGGAAATACTAAGGTTTTCTTGATACCTATTTTTCATTTTTTATATTTCAGCACATGAATTGCTGTATACCGGGTATAGAATGAAAACTCATTGCAAGGTGCAGCTCTTTTATTGGCTCTGGGTACCTAGGGTTCTTGATGAACCTACAAGCCCTATATATCCCCACAACCAGCTGACGTAACGGTATATTGCTTTAAAAAATCTGACATCGCAGGAAAAAGTTACAGAGTAAAACGTGAAGAAAAATGGCTGTTTTTTCACCTCAATTTCAATATTCTTTTATTTCAGATGTTATGTTCTGTAGGAAACACTTGTAGGATCTACACAAATGACCCCTTGCTGAATTCAGAATTTTGTCTACTTTTCAGCAATGTTTAGCTTTCCAGCATTGGTTTCTCACCCATTTCTGTCACTAACTTCAAGGAGGCTGAAAGCACAAAAAATAGTAAAAATGGGGTATGTCCCACTAAAATGTCAAAATTGTTTTGCAAAATGGGGTTTCTAATTCAAGTCTGTCTGTTCCTGAAAGCTGGGAAGATGGTGATTTTACCACCGCAAACCCTTTGTTGATGCCAATTTCAGGGGAAAAACCACAAGCCTTCTTCTGCAGCCCTTTTTTCCCATTATTTTGAAAACAAACGAAATTTTTGATGTATTTTGGCTAATTTCTTGGTCTCCTTCAGGGGAACCCACAAAGTCTGGGTACCTCTAGAATCCCTAGGATGTTGGAAAAAAAGGGACGCAAATTTGGCTTAGGTAGCTTATGTGAACAAAAAGTTATGAGGGTCTAAGCATGAACTGCCCCAAATAGCCAAAAAAAGGCTCGGCACAGGAGGGAAAAAGGCCTGGCGTCGAAGGGGTTAATATTATAGCGCTGGTATTTTAATGAGGGGGTAAAATCTTCCTTATTGCTGAACAATGCAGCTCATTTACTTATCCAAACTACAGGCTTATGCCAATTATGGCCAACCTAAGGAGACCTCGGTAAACAGGTCTGGCAAAATTATACACATAATCAGTTTCTGAGCATCCAAGCTTTCCCGGCCCAACAGGTGATCAGAGCTTCCAAGCACGAATTGGCCTGTGTGCTGCACATTTTTCTTTATGGTAGAGACTTAGGACTTTATTTAGTGTTGGATTGATGGGATACTCCATCACAAACGTGGAGCATATCCCGTCTGCCATATTCTAAGAACCATACGTTAAACTGCACTGTAATACAGCAGATGGGATACGTTTATGAAGCAGTATTAAACTGCACTTAATCCTAATTTTCAATCATATTAGCTCAATATTCTGCAATAGACACAGCAGTTTTTAGACAATCATATATGATACATACACCCAAAATAGACAAGCTGTATTTTATTGGTGTTTCCACGCTTGAATATTAGGCAGGAGGTTTGCGCTCAGATGAAGCCCTTGTGCTCATATTTAGATGTCGGAAAGTCATGCTTCAAAAATGCCATTTTAAAATAAAACAGGGTTTCTTTCACAACAGGCAAATTTGACATGTCACACACATCTGAAAAGGTGACAGTGGGAAAAGTATGTTTTGTGTCGAATGAGACAAAACAAAGGCCCTTTGATGTAAATCTCAGGAGATTCCCTTTTGGCAGAGGAAACTTTTCTCAAACTGAGATGTGCTCTTTTTGGCTAGATTCATTGTGGATTGTTTTTACCGTCTTTATTGAATTGGCAATTGCATCGGAGCAGAATGTCAATCATCCACTTTTTCATAAAGGACCATACAAGCCTGCAACCACAATTTACCAAGGAAGTTACCCTTCATCTTTCCCTTTTGAATTATGTCACTACAAAGAAATCTTAACAGAGAAATACCTTTACAGAGAAATGACTAAATAGAAAATCAATTTCAGAGAAATAACATGACAAAAATACATGGAAAAGTGATGGCAGAGAGATATTAATCAAAAGCTACATAGAACTAAGGTTTCTGAGAAACCTCTATATACAATTTGACAGAAAACATCTATTTACCGAGAAGTCACTGCAGAGAAACGGAAAACAATCAGAATTAAACATTACTTAATTTTGTGGCATAATGTCGTAGGAACTTTAGTGAACATCTTGCATAAAGGTCTCACATCAAGATTTTATGCAAACTGTAGACTTGTAAAGAGGTCTGCTATGTTCCCACCATGCAGTAGAAGGACTGATGTAGAAACATGGTAATTCTTTCCAAACGTGGACTTTTAATCAAAGAAAAGTGCAGGTTCTTAATCTTCATTCAAGACAGAGACTTTTCATGTTATTTCCAATTAATATCCCTCAAATTGGCACTTTTCAGTTCAAGACATGAATCCCAATATTTACTGAGTGACCTGCTGGGCAATAGAGTTCAAAGGTCAGCTGTGTTTCATTCAGCTGTCACCAGGATTTATTATAGCCCCAGACCTACTAAGTATTGTATGTCAGTGATGATAGCAGACACACAGTCACAAACTACGCCTTGTATGTTGTTTTTGACCACTATGTCACTCCACAGATCAGCTCTATGCCCACTATGCCACTCCTGACCGATATTAGCCATGTGTAATAGAGACTTGGTCCTGCGCCAGTAGTGTTAACGCAGGTCTTATTGATGAAATTATTAATGAATATTCATGTATTCTGAGTGTTGGATTTGCACAGAAAATGTAATAATCTAAAGGAAAATAATGCATGCATTTGAAAGTGTGACCACATTAGTGGCCACCATTGTTTGCAAAGGGTAATTACTAATTGCTTATTAATATGAAATGTTGAGCTTTTGTTTGAGTAATGTAGTAATATGTCATATTGAGAGTTGTGTATTACGTATTAGCTTTATTAAATAAAAGCCTTAACTTAACGGAGGAATTGGCCTAGTTACACGGCCTCATGTCACGCTACATTTCTTAACCGTTTAATAAAATGGATGTTTAGAGAATTAAATTGTGATTTTCCACTGTGCGGACCTAATGTGCTCATAGCTAAAAGTCTTTCTCATGAGAACTGCTTGCTAGAAGATGCTGCTCTTGCTAATGCAACATTGTTAATGTAATGTGTATAAGATTGACTTTTCCAGGAGAGTACAATGAAGACACTGACTGGAATATAAGCTGCAACAATATTGTTACCTGACAAGCTGGATGATGAGGACATTACGAAAGGATCCAATCACTGACATGTGAACTGTGTACTAGTAGAAATGTAGATTTGAAGTTTTAGTTTTATTGGACAAAGTGTGAATATGCGATCCCTTGACCAATAGGGACTTGGGATGTAGTTTTAGGACATCTAACTTAGCCAGACTTCACAGAGAGGCTACGCTGCCATTATTCCTTAAAAGTCTTGAAAAGAGACGTGCTTAATTTTACTGCTTAAAAGACTTTGGGGCATATTTATACTCTGTTTGCACTGAATTAGTGTCTTTTTTTTTTTTACTCTAATTCGGTGCAAAACTAACTCCATATTTATACTTTGGTGCTAGACCCGTTTAGCACCAAGGCCTTCATTTATACTCTTTTTGCAGCGCATTAACGTCATTTTCTAATGCAAAAGTGTCGCAAACGTAAAAAATATATGCCCTTATTTATACTTTTTGCTGCAAAACTGCACCAACTCAGTTTTGCACCAAAACGTTTAGCACCGGCTTGCACCATTTCTGTGCACCAGCCAGGCACCATATTTATGGAAAGGTGCAAATCGGTGCAAAGGGTAGGCTAGAGTAAAAAAAAATGACTTTAGTCGGGTGGGGCTGGCAGTATAGAAGAAGAGGGTGTAGCATCAAAAAATGACTTTAGGCAGGTTAGAGTAAAAAAAAATGACTCTAACCAGATTAGCGTCATTTTATGGTGCTAAACCTACCATGCCACATGAATCCTGTCTTAGAAAAGGCAGGAGTCATGCCCACCACCCCAGTGGCCAGCACAGAGAACAGGGGTACCCTGGGCATGGCCATTTGCACCCTGTGCCATGTATGAAGGCCCATTTCAGGGCCCCGTATGGCAATTTCAAAAATAAAATGCAATCTTACCTGCACTTAACTGGGATGGGGTACCCCATCCTCCACAGTCCCTCTGGTGTGGGAGGGGGTGCCCCTGGGGCCTGGGGAGGGCACCAGTGGGCTTATTCCATGGTGTTCCACCATGGAAATAGGTCCACAGGTCCCCTAACGCCTGCCCTGACCCAGGCTTTAGAAAATGGGGCAAAGCAAGCTTTGCCCCATTTTTTTACTTCTCCTCCCTCCCTTGCACCATTTTTGCATGGGACTATAAATATGGCGTTAAGGCCATAGAGTCATTTTTTGCACGGGAACGCCTACCTTTGCATCTCATTAAGGCAAGGTAGGTTTCCACTTCCAAAAAATGACTTTTACTCCATAAATTTGGTGCTAGACGGGTCTAGCACCAAAGTATAAATATGGAGTTAGTTTTGCACTGAATTAGAGTAAAAAAAAATTTACGCTAATTCAGTGCAAACAGAGTATAAATATGCCCCTTAGTGTCAAAAAATGATGCTAATCTGGTTAGAGTCATTTATTTTGACTCTAACCTGCCTAACGTCATTATTTTTTAAGCTAGCCTACCCCTTGCACCGGCTTGCACCATAACATAAATATGGTGCCCAGCTGGTGCTAAAAAATTGTGCAAAATTTTTTGGTGCAAAACTGCGTTAGTGCTGTTTTGCACCAAAAAGTATAAATAAGGCCCTTTGACTTTTCTGAACTCTGATGCTGAATCCTGATGCCTTGCTGACCAGACTGAAGTCCTGAGGACGAAGACTGTCACCGCTTGCTGATCCCAACTGAGGATAGGTATACTATGAGATTGTTTGCTATGTCTATTTGCATTTTTCATAGTTAGATATTTTCCAGATTGGTGTTGACTAAATTGTTTTGCATGGAGCCCAACATGCTATTCTAATCTGGTGTTGCTTAGGATCCTCACTAATGAAAACTGATACATAGAGTACCATTTGATGTCTTTCTTTGCTGAGTCTAAATGTATGTAATATTGTTTGCGCAATTATTCTTGCTCTTAATTTGCACTGTAACTTTAGAATGTGTAGAAGCTCAAGCCTTGATTAGGTTGCGATTTTTTCGTCACTTCGGTCACCCAATGTTGTTTCTGTATGTTTATCAATTGATTTTGAGATTAACCTACATTACATCAGCATTGTTAATATAGGGAAATAAACATTCTAACTTTTATCTAAAAGGTGTGGTTATTCATGACTGCAAGGTCATGGTGTGTGTCAATTATTGACTCCTATTGATTACTAATGTTATTGATCATTATTGATGCCAAGGATTAATTATTGAATATTGATCTGCATGTACTGGACTTATGGTGGAAACGTCTTAGGCGCAGTCAAAAGGTTCATCAAACTATTCGCGTCCCCTTGTAAGTTTACTTATTAAGGTCAGACGCTCCAACAGTAGCAACAGTTCAACCCAAGCTGCCAGGTCAGGTCTGACTTAGAGTAGAGCACAAGCCCCCTCAGACTGGTTTCTGTCACTTGAGATCTCATCTATGAGGTATAGCTTGAGTGCAATGCCACTGTGAGCAAAGGACCCTAGTCTGGGCATACCCTTCGGACATGGAAAAAACATTCATGGTTGGGAAACTTGAAGTAATCACAGCCATCCATGATTACTTGGAGTTGAATTCCAGTCCATTTGTTTTACCCACTATACCACTCCAGAGAGAGAGTTCAGATAATTGCTAATCATACTCTGTATCTCTCCAGCAGGAACAGTCCAGTCCAAACTGCCCATCCAGGTCCCCTATACAATGGAACACATGCACCCAAACAAATTTCCACCTCATCAGAGAAGTACTGTTTGAATCCAATGGAACAGTTAGAGTGGGGCCCACGTATGGACGTACCCATTTTTCACATAGAAAAACAAAAAAGTGATGGCTGAATTGTTTTTGAATTAATCTCAGTCACTGGTAAATATTAGAGACCACATTCCAGTCCATTGAGTTTTGCCCACTTTGCCGCTCTAGACAGATATCAGCATGTGCAAATCAGACTTACTCCAGCTACAATATGAACAGGCTAGGCTGTCTAAAGTGCAACACACAACATTCATGTCAAAAACTCATGTTGGTCTGCAGAACAGCGTACCCCCAAAAGTGTATAGGCATCGCAAGTTGGATTCGTAAATGTAAAAACATATCTTTTATGATGATGGATTTCTCCCCGTGTGCATTGTTGTGCTTTTACTGCAATCATAAGTGGATAATAAACATTTTTGGTCACCTATGTTGCGGAAATGTTACATGCGAATAGGCATCTCTTTATGAGTTCCATTGGCCACTTGAGTATTACTTACCTCCCACTAGGCTAAGTCATATGCACCACTTTCAAATTACTGATTGATGCTACTGTGCCTGAAAATGTAGAAATCATGTATACTCCCTGGGAATCTGACTACTATCTTTAAAACAGTACTTCATTTCACTGATTGCGTTCACATTGATAGATTGCATTTGTTTCCTGTTCCATTAAATGTGTGCCATGTTACGAGTAGTGCAGATATGACATCTGCAATCTAGGGCAGCTATAACATGGGAAATTGTCTATGGCTTAGAAAATAAGCAACTCTTGTTGCTGATTTCGGTAACCTGATATGATGTGGTGTAATGTACAGGAGTGCCGCCAAAACATTTGCAGGAATGAAGATAACACATTGTGTGGGACCCTAGCTCTTAATGTTCATGAGATCTGGAAGGAGCCTGATGTTAACAGATGCTGAACTACAAGTAAAGTGACATGTTCCAGGATTCCATGCACTCTACGTGCAGTTGGGTCTAGCAAAATTGCCATTTGCTTACAGAGCTTTTATCTAATTGAATTACACTATCTGAACCTTCGTTTGATGATGTCTTCCTGTATGGCAAGCAGTGTCACCCTCAGATTTCACTATGATTTCCAAAGCAGCCAATGCCACACACATGTTCAGCTCAGCAAAACTATACGATATTCCATAACAAAGGGACTCTTCAGGTGTTCCACATGGTCTGATCAGACACAGACGCCCTCATTACGAGTGTGCCGGTCTCAAGACCCCTACAATTGCGATGCCGCTCGGACCGCCGCAGAAAGAGTGGTCCGACCACCCTATTATGACTGTGGCAGATGGGCCACGGTCCGACCGCTGGTACTGCCAGGTTGACACCTGTTGACAGCCTGGCGGTCTCAGCAGTTGCAATCCGCCAGGGCATCGCTACAAGCAGTGCTGCCCTGGGGATTACGAGTCTCCTTTTCGCCAGCCTTTGCATGGCAGTCTCACTGCCATGCAAAGGCTGGCGGAAAGGGAGCTTTGGGGGCCCCATGGGGGCCCCTGCACTGCCCATACACTTGGCATGGGCAGTGCAGGGGCCCCCATGGACAGCCCCGTCGTGCTTTTCACTGCTGGAATTACGGGCAGTGAAATGCGCACGAATGCTTTCGCACCTGACGCACCACAAGATTGCCGCCGGCTCGCTTACGAGCCGGCGTCAATGTTGTGGTGTGTTTTCTGCTGGGCCAGTGGGCAGGAACGCTGTTTTCGCCCGCTCACCCAGCGGAAAAATTCTAATAGGGCGGCCAGCATACTGCCATCACTGGCCGCCAGCACACCACCATCACTGGCGATATGCTGGCTGCAGTGGCTTCCTTCGGTCTTTAAAAAAGACCACTGAAGCTGTAATGAGGGCCAGAGTCTCTACATCTTTCTGTGTTTCAAATCCTCTTCTTGTTGAATCTTCTGCAGCATATTCAGGTTGAGATGCTGGATGTCCTGCTGACAGTGGCTTCTGCGCTCAAAGAGGCACACACTTCTCTTAAGCAGTACTGGGGTGTGCAAGCAAATGTCTTGTGCCTAGCCTCTAGAGTGGTGTGGATGACTTGGATGCCGATTTAGAATCAATGTAGACAAAGATACATATTTTTGGTTGGACTTCATTGTCAGTGGTTGCTTTGTCTACTGAAGTCCTGAAAAGGATATCTTCTCTGTTTCAGAAGGAATTAAAAGACAGTATTACTTTCCTTAAGGTAATCTAGCTTCCACACAATCAAGAGATCAGCATGACTGGATGAAATACCTGGAAGGGTGTAGGAATTAGTCTGTTCTCTCCCCTCTGTTAAATCCTAAGCCCAAATCCAGTGAAGTCTATCTTTGTTGACAATGTAGTAGGAGCTGTGACATAAAAGGACAAAGGAATGTTCTGTTGTGTGCGTTCACAAAGTGTGTACACAAAAGTGGTTTGGATATCTGAGTTTGCCTTTTGGAGATCTCCCCCTAAGATGGAACATTTGCCTGTGGACAAAGCACTTTCACAGAAGCAGATGCTGGAGTGTCTGTTATTGGTTCAGGACCCTCTCCTTTGAGATCAGTTGTCCCAGGCTTCAGAAGCAACTGATCTCGTTGAAAAATTCCATATGACCGTGGAGGGTTCGTCCATTTTTGTGTTTCCAGCAACTAATCCCATATTTAGTTCTGGTAGATCTCTTGCAGTAGAAAATGGAGGGTCTGCACCAAATAAAAGTTCCTTCTTTGCCAGGAAAGGCAACTAGGTAGGTTTCATGTAAGTGTCAGTGGCAGGTCTAATCTGCAACCTGTCTGTGTCCCCCATGTAATTTTGTAGCCTAACTTTGTAACTAAAACACTGCCCAGTGGGACACCTGCTACCATGACTCGTCAATCTCTATCACATCCAGGTTAAGTGGATCATTTCCTAAGGGTCTTGCTCTATGTTCTGCTGGTCAGTAAACACTTCTCACAAGAGAAAGTATAGTGTCCTCTAATTTCAGGGCAGGCTGCAGCAGCAGCTGGTCTTCAACACTGTAGACTTTCGGCGAACCTTGGAAGAAACAAGAACCAGCAGGTGTCTCTTACTTTGAAATGTCTGGGTTGCAGGCACTGGAAGGGGTTCAAGACCAACTACTCCACCAGCAGGGTTAGGCTGAGACAGAAACTAGGTCTGGACACCAAAATGAACATGGCTATCATTAGTGAACCAGATTAAAACAAAAATGTGGCTCACATTAGCAAATCAGGGCAATTTTGAATTCGTAAAGAAATGCTGCATTGCAAGGAAAGGGAGGCTTCATGCATGTGTGGTTGCTGAAGGCAATGTTTGTGGTAACACCAGATAAATCAACAGTAGAGAAAAGACCATAAAACAGGCCCACAAACAGCTAAAAAAGGGCCACCCTCTGCAATTTCAGAATAGCTTTTCTGGCACTGTCAGATTGTCCTGGGCGCAGGTTAGATTCACAGCATGAACACTCTCTCAAACCAGGTAGGGGGAATGTTTGTGGCCGTTCTGGAGGAAAGGGGGGACTAGAAGCAACAAAACAGGCTATGTGCACTCGCTTCGAAACTAGCTGGCAAGGAAGCAGATGTATAGTCATTCAGCACACCAGACACAGGGTTTTGAGGAAGTGTCTCAGGACAATGCACATGTAGGCTGTCACGTCTCATGGATGAACAAAGGCAACTTTTTGTCCTGCACTTTCCATATCTTGTTTTAGACACTTCACACAGTTTTCAAGGCAAAAAGCATACATATGACAGTCGCCCAAAAGCCCATAATGCACCACACATTATGGGGGAAAGGAAGGACCATAGTTATAGAGGACCAAGTCTGTCGGCTCTGTGGACAAAGACATCTACTGCAGCAATCTATGTTTGACCCCATGATCACAGGTTCATATCCTGGCTGGTCCACTCAGCCACGCAGACTCTCGAGGTGGATAAAATGTCTGAGAATGACCTGGATAGCAATAAACATTTGCTGTAATACTAAGAAATCCCTTGGTGGACATGGGACTTATAAACACATGTTATGTCAGGTGGAGTGCAGGGAGTTTACAGATAAGAAGCAAAGTGGTTCCCTTCCTTTTGGGGTACCCTGAACTAATATCTGCTGCTACTAACCGCTAGCCTATCCACACCATAGCATGGCAATTTCCATCCTCAGATCTAGGCCAGGGCGTGCTTCGGGTGTCCCTGCTACCATAAGAAAAAGTCACTGGGACAAAACTCGCTTTGCCCGGCCTGAACAAGAGGCAGAGAAGCAGAACTTTCAGTGTTAAGAATGAACCATTGTTCCTACACGGGAGGCTTATGAAGAAAGAAAAAGAAGATGAGGTAAGGAGGCAGAGGGAAGAGAAGAAGGGTCACAAAGTGGAAGATAACAGTGAAGAAATAATGATCAGGTCTGATACCTAAGTAGAAATGCTGTTTAAATTCTGAAGTGCATTTCAGTTAAAACCGCAAAACTCGATTAAATACAGTTTACTTTCAACATAAAATTGCACATTGTATATAAAGTGCAAAAATACAAGACGTATTCAATGGGGAGTGAAAGCTAAAAGTAAAGGGAACTTGATCAGAGAGGAAGGGAGAGTGGAAAAGGCAGAGGAAATGGGTGCAAGATATATATGATGAGATGAAAGCAGAGATTTCAGAGGCTTTTGGAACCAAAGATCCATCTTTCACAGATATTCCCTTATCAATAAATATCATAAGGATGCTTTGTCCGCTCTTCGTTTATGCCAAGCTCCAGAAAAGAGTGCAACACATACAGAATGCCTCCGCACACCTCATCCTGGACATCCCCCGCCACAGCCACATCACAGCCCACCTAAGAGACCTGCACTGGCTGCCTGTAGGAGGCTGGCCTGGCTTATAGTGGGTACCTTGTGGTACTTACACCCTGTGCCAGGTCCAGTTATCCCTTATTAGTAGAATAGAGGTGCTTCTAGCAGCTTAGGCTGATAGAAGGTAGCTATGGCAAGGCAGCTTAGGCTGAACTAGGACACATGCAAAGCTCCTACTATACCATGTATATCATATAGCACAATATCATAAGAAAACACAATACTCAGAGTTACTAAAAATAAAGGTAATTTATTTTTATGACAATATGCCACAAGTATCTCAGTGAGTACCCTCAGTTAGAAGGTAAGTAATATACACAAGTTATATGTACACAAACCCAAAACAGATAAGTAACAGTAAGAAAAGTAGTGCAAACAATGTAGAATCACAATAGGATGCAATAGGTAAAAATAGGTCTCAGGGGTAACACAAACCATACACTCCAAAAGTGGAATGCGAATCACGAATGGACCCCAGACCTATGGGAGCTTGTAGAGGGTCGCTGGGACTGTAAGAAAACAGTCAGGATGTCCAAGATACCCCACCCCAAGACCCTGAAAAGTAGGAGTAAAGTACCCCTACTACCCCAATAGGACACAATAGTCGTGATAGGGGGATTCAGCAAGAACCACAAACACCAGCAAAGCACTGAAGACGGATTCCTGGACCTGAGGACCTGCAAGGCAAGGGGACTAAGTCCAAGAGTTGCGATAGTGTCCAGAGGGGGCAGGAGCCCAGGAAACCCCGGATGAAGGTGCAAAGAGGCTGCCTCTAGGTGGAAGAAGCCAAGGATTCTGCAAAAACGTAAAGGCCTAGGAACTTCTCCTTTGAATGGAAGATGTCCCAAGAAAGGAGGATTGGCTACCAAGAGAAGTAAGAGCCTATCAGAGGGGGTCTCTGACATCACCTGCTGGCACTGGCCACTCAAAGCAGTCCAGTTTGAACTCAACACCTCTGAATCCAAGATCGCAGAGGTCTGGGACACACTGGAGGAGCTCTGGGCACCTCCCCTGGGAGGTACTGGTCAGGGGAGTGGTCACTCCCCTTTCCTTTGTCCAGTTTCGCGCCAGAGCAGGGCTGGAGGATACCTGAACCGGTGTAGACTGGATTATGCAGAGATGGGCACCATCTGTGCCCATCAAAGCATTTCCAGAGGCTGGGGGAGGCTACTCGCCCCCAGCCCTTCACACCTATTTCCAAAGGAAGAGGGTGTAACACCCTCTCTCAGTGGAAATCCTTTGTTCTGCCTTCCTGGGCCGGGGCTGCCCAGACCCCAGAAGGGCAGAATCCTGCCTGAGGGGTAGGCAGCGGCAGCTGCAGTGGAAACCCCGGAAAAGCAGTTTGGCAGTACCCGGGTTCTGTGCTAGAGACACGGGGGCTCATGGAATTGTCCCCCAAATACCAGAATCTTAGACATGTTACATGGCCATGTTCGGAGTTACCATGGTGACGCTACACATAGGTAGTGACCTATGTGCAGTGCACGCGTGTAATGGTGTCCCCTCACTCACAAAGTTCCGGGAAATTCCCCTGGACGATGTGGGGGCACCTTGGCTAGTGCCAGGGTGCCCACACACTAAGTAACTTGGCACCCAACTTTCACCAAGTGAGGGTTAGACATATTGGTGACTTATAAGTTACTTTTGTGCAGTGAATAATGGCTGTGAAATAACGTGGACGTTATTTCACACAGGCTGCAGGTGCAGGCCTGTGTAAGAGTTGTCTGAGCTCCCTATGGGTGGCAAAAGAAATGCTGCAGCCCATAGGGATCTCCTGGAACCCCAATACCCTTGGTACCTGACTACCATATACAAGGGAATTATATGGGTGTACCAGTGTGCCAATGAGAATTGGTAAAATTAGTCATTAGCCTGCAGTGACAATTTTAAAAGTAAAGAGAGAGCATAAACACTGAGGCTCTGGTTAGCAGAGCCTCAGTGATACAGTTTGTCACCACACAGGGAACACATATAGGCCACAAACTTATGAGCACTGGGGTCCTGGCTAGCAGGATCCCAGTGACACATATCTCACACACTGACAAGATAGGGTTTTCACTACGAGCACTGGGCCCTGGCTAGCAGGATCCCAGTGAGACAGTAAAAACACCCTGACATATACTCACAAACAGGCCAAAAGTGGTGGTAACAAGGCTAGAAAGAGGCTACCTTCCTACACTGCCCGTCAACAAGAGAATCACATTCAAACTCCTCACCCACGCTCACAAGGCACTGCACAACTCCGGACCAGAATACCTCAACAGACGGCTCTCCTTCTACACCCCGACCCGACAGCTCCGCTCTGCTGACCTTGCCCTCGCCACCATCCCACGCATTCACAGAAAGACTGCTGGCAGCCGATCGTTCTCCCACCTCGTCGCCAAGACGTGGAACACTCTTCCCACCCACCTACGACAGACACAGGACCTACTTACCTTCAAGAGACACGTCTAGACTTGACTGTTCGAGAAGTAGCAGTCCCCCCTTCAGCGCCTTGAGACCCTCACAGGTGAGTAGTGCATTTTTCAAATGCCTTGATTGATTGATTGATGTTTGAACATAGGTTAGTTGTGTGCTTCTTCCTTCACAGTTGTAGTCTAGATTGATTAGAGAATATTGTAAAGTCAAAGAAAGATCCCTTAGTATCGTATTCAAAGTATCTAGAACAACAGTTTCAACTGGTATGTGCATATAGGGAAGTATAGGTTTACTATTCTTAATGCAACATCCACGTTTCTTGCACTGATGTGGAATTAGGTGTAGACAACCTATGCATACAGCTATATTCCCTACTCGATATTCCAGACCCTCACCTTTGTGACTGTTTTAGTTTGTCAGTTCTGCAGCACAGACTGATTGAGGTGTTCCTGCTGTTTCTATTCTCAGCACTCAGACCCTTAGGTGATGTTCTCTGCTCTGCTGGCAGGACGGGCCCCTACTCTAATCCCATCCTCCAGCCTACCCTAGAGCATAAGCAGGCTGGCACAGGAATATCTCTGTGTGATGGAATAAGGCCTGCGGGCTGCCACGTGCCAGGCTGGAGTGCTCCCTTTGTTTTTGTGGATAAAGTGATCTTGGCTGGCCTTGAGCCTGCGCCTCTAGTGTTCTCTGGCTTTCTACATTTTCCATAAAGCATTAGCATAATTATACTTCTGGCCACTTCTGGTGCACATATCAACACTGCGCCCTGTTACCATGTGTGCGGTAAACAATGGGATCGCTGATGGTAGAGCCTTAACCTACGCTGGCAGAAAACAGTTTACCTGTATGCTTTTGGGAAGGTTGGAAGTTCTTACCTTTTTTGGTGTTCTGGATGAAGGTTCTTGAAAACTCTCTTGAACTAAAAACAGAGCATTGTGGGGGCTACGTAGGCGGACATTTGTGAAGAGACACAGTGGCCCTCTGTCTACATGCTCTAATCCATTTAGAGAAAGCCCTAGAGGTGTGGAAAGTGAAACATGAAATTGCCATGATTAATGTGGTCTGCTCACCATCTGGTCACGGATATTTAAGTTAGCAAGAGGAAGATTTAGGATCCTATCGTCAACCCAGCCTTCAGCTATGGATACGAGCATTAAGTCATGCCCAGCACATGGGTGATAATGAAGCATTGCCAGTTCAGTAAAATGCTTTTACATTCTTCATAAAATTAAAATTGAGCATGCACCACTTTTGAATTGCGTTGCGTTTTAATTGTATATATATATATAGTGCTCTCTAACCCTAAGAAGGTGTTGTCATGCTTTAGGGCTTTATGGCAGATTATCTAACCCCCTCCATCAGATTTGACTATCTAATTTTTCTGATTGCATGAACTCACTCCAAACAAGCATTTGCAATGCAATGGGTCTCGTCTTTGCTCAACTTAGAGCTATTAGCGTTGTAAAGTCCTAACCGGACTTTTATTGCCACATAAAATGAAAATAAAAAGTAATATAGTACTTAAGGAGCCGAGTTAAAGCGCCATGCCATGAGCATGAAGGAGCACACAAAATGAAACAGAAGTTCGCTCACAGTCTAATGTATCAGCAAGTGTGCAGCGCGAAAGCACTGCATAGGAAATAAAAAGAAAAAGTAGTCCAGAAACCAGGATGAAAACACAAAGCCTTGAATGTTTTCAGTAGATGGCCGATGTGCTCTAGGATGGCTAAACACCGGAAATGGCATGACTTATGCATGCCTTTCACAAATAAAATCAAACGACTTTTAAAAGGCAATCCCATGAACCAACGAAACTGATGGGCGTGCAGTGGGCTTGGTTAAAAGCCCACAGAGAGATTACAGCAGGCTAGAGAGCTTTTGTGCTCGTTCCTAAAAAACGAACCTAGCTTCTATTAACCTAATCCCCCACTAGAAACAGGAGAAAATGCTTTATTTTCCTCAAAGCACAGGACTAACCGAATAACCAACAAATTTACATCAATAAGTAAGAACCACTAGGTTAACCACTATCTTTATGTTATTGTTACTGTTTCAATGTGAATTGAGGTTGAGTAAGGAGGTTGTGAGTATAGAGTAACTCCAAGGTTGTCAGTAGCACATCGGCCAGCAGGTTTCTTTCAGTACACTATTCTCTCACTGAATGAATTGTGTCCATATGTTTGTCAATCCTCCATTTTATACATTTAATTAAAAAAGAAAAAAAAATCTAAAATTAAAAAGTTCTTAGCTATGAAAGAACAGAGAAAACAGTATGTGATTGAAAATTAATGCTACCTCAGTAGGCCGAACTCTGAAAGAATCATCAGTGGTCTTGTTCAGAAATGAAAAGAGAGGTGAATGTATTTCTAGCAATTGGTGTGGACAGAAGGTAGTGTTTATGTAATAACTCCGGTGGAAGAAAATCCATACAGGCATGCCAACAACGATGTAGCCATGCCATGTTAAGCTTGGTAGGGTAAGAGAAGGAAGCTTTTTGAGAATGATAAGAAGGGCTATTTCTCTCCTGGAGGACGTACAGAACCTCCAGGGATCCAATGGCTGGACAGCCTAACACTAGGATTCGACCAGAACCACTGTGGTCATATTCCCCATGGCCTTGCATGTCCCCGGATCATCCTCAGGTAGCACAGAGGTGCAGAGGAGTTGAAGGGCAGCAGAGTATGTAGGCGACATGCAGTAGAGCACCACTGATGCAGGTGGGTGGGTTAAGGTATGGTAGGTGTCTGCCCACTGTCCAGAAAGAGAGCTCTGTCCCAGACTCGACTCTCAGGTAAGTGCTATCCAGGGATATCTCAGGCAGGGACACGAGGCACAGAGACGACCAAAGGGCCCTCACACTGGATGTTGGATCCTCACACTGACTCCCAATTTAGGCTTACTGCTTATGTTCCACGCTACCAACGGAGATGGTGACAGACACTCCTGGAGTGTTGTGAGTGAACTATGCGTTTCTTATTTTTATTTACATGCCGCAGCGAGAGAATTGTCATCAAGAAATGCTGTCCACGGAGTCAGGATTTGCGCTGCAGTTAACTCACACTCAACAGTGTTAAAAGGTTCACGTGACTCAAGTCAGACCTTGAGAATGTCCTTCACACTGGGAACAGGAAGCCCTATAAAACTCGTGTGGGTGGACACATGTACAGAGTTCAGCCCCACGAGTCACCTGGTCTGCCCGCTCCTGGATGCGGGGAATCAGAGGTCAAAGCTTAGTTTATATCCTGTGGTAGCAGTCTAAGCCTGAGGCACAGGTAACCAGGGGTGAAGCTCTTGATGCTGCAGCTGGTGCAGTGGCGCTGAGGCCCAGAGGAAAGAGGGCCCAGTTCACCAGCTGCTCTTCTGCAGGCAATATTAGAAAGGAGCATTGTTAGGCTACTGTGGTCTCACTGCAATCTAGGTAATTGCACGATGCAGGTGCCAACAAGGATGGGACAGAAACAGTGCACGCTCAATGCTTCACGAAAACGTCTATTGAGATACCTGGCCAGGCTTCTTAGACTGCACGAGCCGGTACAGCATCAGCACACGTGAAGCTTCTGGACTGTGACTGATACCCGCTAATCAAGGTTGGCAACCTGAACAGAAACTACACAAACTTGAAAGGCACAAATTCCACCTATTCCTGCTAGGTGTACAACAAAGTCACTGCCAACTCAGCTGCATCTCTGCTAAAGGCTGCCATCTCTCAGTACCTGCTGCTTCCGGCCTTTCCAGCTTTGCCCTCGCAGAGCCTGCTGCCACCACAATGTAGTTGAAGTACCCCAGTGAAAACATTTGTGATGAGTCGACATGAAACTGAAGTTAAGCAACCACATAGCCGGAAGACCCATCAACAACCAAAGCACACAAAAACTAAGATGAAGGACTGGTGGAAGTGAATTTCACCGTGTCTCAAGCTGGGCCAGAGGAGGGGGGTTCTGTGTACTCAGGCAAGGCCCAGGCTACAAATGGGAGACTGGTGGATCTGGGTGTTGTGTGGGTATATGCCCCCATCTTGTGTGCCTCTCTATATCGTTGGTTGCTTTTCTGTGTCATATTTCCTCTTTATGTGCTTCTGAATCTGTATGCTTGGTGTTTATGTGTTTTTTTTTCCTGATTGCCTGCAGGAGCTATCAAAAGGCAGGGCACTTTGGGGTGTCACGCCACTTCAATAGTTGGCTAGTCAGATTTAGTGACTAAGGGCCAGATGTAGCAAGGGTTTCGCGACTCGCAAACGGCCAAAAACGCCGTTTGCGAGTCGCAAAAGCCTCACCGGAATGCAGAAATGCATTTTGCGAGTCGGCTCCGACTCGCAAAATGCATTTTGGACTCGCAAATAGGAAGGGGTGTTCCCTTCCTATTTGCGACTCGCAGTGGGATGCAATTCCATTTGCGACCGCGTACGCGGTCGCAAATGGAGTCGCAGTTACCATCCACTTCAAGTGGATGGTAACCCACTCGCAAATTGGAAGGGGTCCCCATGGGACCCCTTCCACTTTGTGAATGGACCCAAAAATATTTTTTCAGGGCAGGGAGTGGTCCAAGGGACCACTCCCTGCCCTGAAAAAATACCGAAACTAAAGGTTTCGGATTTTTTTTTAAGTGCAGCTCGTTTTCCTTTAAGGAAAACGGGCTACACTTAAAAAAAAAAAACTGCTTTATTTAAAGCAGTCACGAACACGGAGGTCTGCTGACTACAGCAGGCCTCCATGTTTGCGAGTGCCTATACTCGCAATGGGGCCGCAATTTGCGACTCACCTCATGAATATTGATGAGGTGGGTCATTGCGACCCCATTGCGAGTCGCAGACGGTGTCTGAGACACCGTACTGCATAGCAAATTGCGACTTGCAATTTGCGAGTCGGATGGACTCGCAAATTGCAAGTCGCAATTTTGCATTTTGCTACATCTGGCCCTTACTTCTCCTGCAGGCGCATTAATCCTTCAGACACTGTAACCTTTAGTGAAGCCCCGTGCTGTGAGCAGTTATGAATAGAAGCAAAAGGTAAATTACCATTTAACAGACTAATAGATGAAGTTCGCTGACCAAAAATTCTTCTAAGTGTATATATATATATATATATATATATATATATATATATATATATATAATGTATGATGTTTTGGGAAAATATAGTCTGGTGAGACAGTGAATCCTGTCTCGAAGGCCAGAATTAAAAAAAGTTTCATAGTGTGAAGTCTATTGATGTCTCAATATGCATCTCAAGATGCAGGTCAGCATATGTGCGCATTATGAGAGGTCTGTTAACGTGTCACCACAAGAATACTCAGTGCATTGTGCAAGACAAAATAAATGTGCTCTGTGAATGTATTTAATAGATTAAGAGGCAGATTTAAGACCCCCTTGTCACATATAGCAAAATTAGTGTCATTTATTTACACTAATGTGGCGATATTATGGACAAAACGCTGCACCATATTTACAAAGTGGTGAAATACATGCATTGTGTCACTTTGTAACCGCTTGCGCCACATTATGCCTGCACCAGGTATTATGTATGCAAGGGGGCATTCCCGTGTTATGGGGGCAGAAAAAATGGCACAAAGAAACTAAAGTATTTCTTTGCGCCATTTTCTCAGCATTTTTAGAGCCTGCTCACAGCAGGCATTAAAAGGAGGCGCACCATTGGTTACAATGGACCCATATGTACTGTTCAGGGTTAGCGCCCAAATTGTGGTGCTAACCCTGCACAGTACATCAACAGCATCAAAAATTCTGAAGCTATTGCCCCATACCCTGCCCCATATTGTGCCATATTTTAAAGCCCTGGATGCAGCCCAACTATTCTTAAATTTGCCCCTAAATTTTAAAAAGTGATGCATTTGTGTAATCTGAGCATAAAAGTGTACTTACTTTTGGATTAAGTGCTACTTTTTACTTTTGGTTAGAGTTCCTTTTGTCTGTTTGTTTCTAAGTCGGTCCGCACCATGGAGGTAGTTAGGGTGACTAGTGTCATAATTTTTTACGCTAGTCCAGCGCTTTGCAGGTCTAGCGTAAAAAATTATGACGCTAATCCTGGAAAGCACCCAGAGGCCCATTGTAATCAATAGGAGCCTCTTTTTAACACCTGCACTTAGCAGGTGCTAGAAAATGCCGATAAAAAAGACGCAAAGGAATCTCAGCCTCAGCCCCACTAGCGCCGAACACCGCCCTTGCATACATTATGCCTGGCGCAGGCATAATGTGGCACAAGAGGTTACAAAGTGGCGCAATGCATGCATTGCGCCACTTTGTAAATATGCCATAACTTTTTTCCCTTCCAACGCACATTAGCGTAAAAATAATTATGCTAATGCGGCACTGGAATGGTGCAAGGGCTCCATAAATCTGGCCAAATTTTGACAGCAGGGTAGAACTGTTAGTGTGACCATGTAGCAAATGAGCAGTTACTTCCAGAGAGTACTTCTGGTAGAAGACCATTTATTGGTCAATAGTGCTGGTTATGGAGCTTGTTATCAAGATTTAGGCCCTCATTACAACCCTGGTGGTTGGTGTTAAAGCGGCGGTAATACCGTCAACAGGCCGGCGGTAACAAAAATGGGATCACGACCACAGCGGTAACCGCCAACACAGACAGCCACTTCAACACACCGACTGCCACGGCGGTAGCAACAAACACCGCGTCGGTCACTGCCCACAGATAGGTGGAAGACAATGTAGCTCCCACACTATCACAACCCGCCAATCCTCCAGCTTTTCCGGGGCGGTACCAACGCCATCAAAAGCACAGTGGAAACAGTCTTTGGAAGGGAAACCACTTACCTTCCGACAATCAACGAAGAACCAGGACGCCATGGAGCCCGAGCTGCATGTCCTCCCCATGCTGGTCTACCTCCTCATACACGAGGAATATCACAGAAGGCACGGTGAGTACTGCACCAGGCACACAGGGGAGGCGGGGAGGAAAAAGAGAGTGACACACGCAACACCCCCACCCTCACCCCCAACACTATACACACAAAAACATGCATCAACATTACATTTACACCCCGCAACACCCTGGAAGAATGCAAGGACAAAAGGAATTTAGGTAAATCAGTGATATTTTAGAAATAGGCAGATATACTTAACGAATTGAAAAACAGTTTATACAATTATTTACAATATGTACAGAAGGCTGTACACTGTCCTTTGTAAATGTCCATGGCCCACTGGGCCAAAAATCATGGGCAAAGCCCACACTGGACTTCTGCCTCAATACGGAGAGAAGACTGCAGGGGCATCAGGTCGAAAACACACAGGCACCTCAGGGGGACTGGGAGGGGGGGGCACCTCAGTCAGAAGATGGTACTACACCACTGCTCCTCAAGGGGGCTCCATGCCTACAGCGATGTCCTGGGTAGTGCACAACCACAGTCTCTCAAGTGGGTGGTTTGCCCAGTGCTGGGTCCTGGGGAGTGCAAAGCCACAGTCTCTCAAGTCTCTCTAGTGGGTGGTTTGCCCACTGCTTGGTCCTGGGGAGTGCAAAGCTACAGTCTCTCAAGTCTCTCAAGTGGGTGGTTTGCCCACTGCTTGGTCCTGGGGAGTGCAAAGCCACAGTCTCTCAAGGGGGTGGCATCTCCACTGGTTCTGGAGGGGGCTTTGTGCCCAGTCTTTTTCATCCTGCCAAGGATGGGGGGGTGGATGCATTTCTCCACTGGTTCTGGAGGGGGCTGTGTGTCCAGTCGTCTTCATCCTGCCAAGGATAGGGGGAGTGGATGCATTTCTCCACTGGTTCTGGAGGGGACTTTGTGCCTAGTGATACTGTACTTGGGGTGTGGGAGATCAAATTCCCTCACCTGGGTGTCTGAGGCACGAAATTTGCAGGGAACAGGTAGCATGATACTCCATGGAGGCAGGGCCAAACTGCATCCTGCGGCGACTAAGGCTGCATAATGGTGGTAGTGCCGGTGCTGGTGGGGGTGCTTCCAGTGGTGGTAGGAGGCTCCATGCCGTCTCCTGCAGCCTCGGACAGCTGCCCACTGGGGATGCTGCTGCTGACAGTTGTTGTGGCTGTGGTGGGGCAGGTGGCAGTGCAGGTGGCGGTGCCTGCGGCGGGGATGCTGGCGGTGCTGTCCGTCGTGGAGGTGCTGGTAGTGGTGGAGGGAGGCACCAGCCTGTCTCCTGCAGCTTCGGACGGCTACCCACTGGGGATGCTGTTGCTGACAGTTGTTGTGGCATGGAATCTACACCTTCTATATTTTTGTTTATTTAACATATGTAGGATAATGTATGTATATTTGAAAGTACTTTTTGTATGTCTGATTGTTTTTTAGAATCACTTGTGCCCTTATCCAGTCCTGATGAGGCCCTAAATCAGCAGGCCGAAACGCGTTGACTTCATTCTCCTTACAAGTGCATTGGGTTCGCCAAACAAATGGACTATATTGAAAAATTTAAAAATGCACTAGTTCACGCTTGTGTGAAAGAAATACACAATGCGGTGATAGTTAAGTGCATGAAAAGCCCATTGCCTTAGTTAATAGAAGTGGATCACAGTGGGAGTTGTATAATAGTGACCACTATTTAAATGTGTAGGGTATGACTTTGTGTAGGTTTTTTTTCACTGTGTGTTTTATTGTGTTTTACTTGAGAGTATTGTAAATAATAGCTTAGTAATTGATGTAATGTGTATTAGGTTTTGGATTACACAACCATAGTTCCTTTTTTACTACATAATTTTTTGAAATAAATAAGAGAAAGAAATTAAACTCAGGATTAACAGAATTAATGACTGTTGATTTAATTCAGGATTAAATTTGTCCCTACCTGTCGTTTTCTCTTTTTTGACAGTTGTTGTGGCAGCAGCGAGGAAGGTGGCGGTGCTTGCGGCGGTGCTTGTGGCGGTGCTTGCCGCGGTACAGGTGGCGGGGCTGTCGGTTCTGTTGGTGGCCCTCCCCTGGAGCCTCCGAGGCCTGAAGTGCCTTGCCTTTTCTGCCCCTTCCTCACCTTGGCAGATGCTGCTGGGACCTTGGCACTGGCTGCTTGAGTTTTGGAGGAAGCCTTGCTGGGTGGGTGGTGCTCCTTGGCCGTGCTGCATGCTGGCCCCTTCTTCACCTTGGCAGGTGGTGGAATGGGTTGGTCCTTTGCAGGGGTCGGTGGTAAGCTGCCTGGCCTGACAGATGCCCCCTTTGATCCTCTGGGAGTTGCAGTGACCACAGCGGACACCGACTTGGTGGCTGAGGTGCTAGCCTGGGATCTGGACACCCTGGCCCGAGGGGAAGGACGGGGGAGGGGTAGGGAAGAGGTCAACATTAGCCAGGAAACATTTCTTAGACACAGTGGGACGGGAAGATGGAGAGGGTTTGGGAGTGGAGGAAGAGAGAGTGGTTGTAGGAGGTGTCTGTCTGCTGAGTTTGGGTGAAGGTGCATGGGCTGGATGCTGTTGTGAGGTGGATGGCTGTTGGGTGGGTGGGGGCTTGCATTTGTGTACTTTGGGAGGAGGGGTCACAGACACACTGGGAAAGGACACAGGGGACGTGTGCATGGTTGTGGGGGTGGTGACTGCCAGTGAGGGGTGTGTTGTGATGGGCGTGCTGGTGATGGAGGTAGTGGATGAGGATGTAGTGGATGCAGGTGTGAGTGGAGACGATACTGGGAGGGAGGTGGACGATGAGGATGAGGGGGACACAGTGGAGGCAGTGGATGTTGGTGTGTGTGCATGGGCATGGTGCTTGTGTGAGTGTGAGTGCCTGTGAGATGAAGTGTGGTGCTTATGTTTGCCTGAGCCACTTTTGTGTTGTGATTTGGGTGAATGCTGGTCTGAAGGTGTGCTTGGGGTAGGCTGAGGTTGAGGGGATTGGGACTGGGTAGAGGAAGTTGGAGGGGCGAGGCTAGTCACAGGGGCAATGGCTGCCATCAGTGCTGAGGCCAGAGCCTGAAATGCTCTCTGTTGGGTTGCCACACCAGAGTGAATGCCCTCCAGGTATGCATTTGTTTGTTGCAAATGCCTCTTGACACCCTGGATGGCTTTCAGAATGGTTGACTGCCCAACAGAGAGGGATCTTAGGAGGTCAATAGCCTCCTTACTGAGGGCAGCAGGGCTGACTGGGGCAGGGCCTGAGGTGCCTGGGGCGAAGGAGATGCCCACCCTCCTGGGTGAGTGGGCACAGGAAACATGCTGAGGGGCTGCTAGGAGGGCAGTGCTGGTGGGGGGTGGTGCCTGTACCTGTTGTTGGGGTGGGCACAGAGGCATCCGCCACCGCCAGGGAGCTTCCATCGGAGGAGGAGTCGCTGTCTGTGGTGTCCCCTCCTGTCCCCGTCGTGGTGCTCCCCTCGCCCTCCGTCCCACTGGTACCTTCACCCTTGGTGGATTCGGCCTCCAGGCCCATGTGGGATGCAGCTCCCTCCGTCGCCGGTGCCTCTGCACCTCCACCAGATGATGCTAATGCACACGAGGACAGGGTGACAAAATAAAAAGGGGGGGAGAGACAGAGGATCATTGGTCAATGGCAGCATCAACACCACTGTTGGCGTACACTACACAGAGGGAGCAGCCCTACGCACTAGGCCATGCACTACAAGTTACACAGCTAGTCACCAGCCCATGGGGTACAATGCCTAACACCAGCGTCTGCACAACAGAAACCTACAGGACCCTGCCCAGTAGTAGATGGCCACTTACACTATTGGGGTAGGAGTGCTCCAGAGCCTGCCCAACAAGGGACCTACACTGCCATGTTCGCTCTGGCCTATGGGCACCCACAGCCCACATCCCCCACCCAGGTAACACCTTAACGCGTGCAAAGTCATGATTCTGAATCTGTACTCACCCCCTTGTGGCTACTGTGATGCCCTCAAGCACCCATCCAACTCTGGGTAGGCCACCGCCAGGATGCAGAACATTAGAGGGGTCATGGTGCGACGGGCACCACTTCTACGTTGGGAGGCCAGCCCTAGTGGGCCTCCGCCATCTTCTTTGACCAGCGGCGCAGGTCCTCCCATCTCTTGCGGCAGTGGGTGCTCCGCCTGTGAAATACCCCCAGGGTCCACACCTCCTTGGGGATGGCACGTCAAATACCCTTTTTCCTGGTGGGCGCTGACCTGGAGGGAAAAGACAGCAGAAATGAAAATCACTCACCCGTCCGGACCGTCATACTCATTGCCCACCAGTTCCCATCCATGCCCTGATGCACATTCACCGACCAGCTTACGTGCTGCACTCTGGCCAGGACGCTTCAGCACCCCTCAACATGTGGATTACATCCACAGCATTCCATACAATCGTGGCCCACGCATCATGCTCACAGTGTACTCGCCTGTTTGTCTGGAGGACCGTAGAGTAATGTGTACTGGGGTAGGACCCCATCCACCAGGTCCTCCAACTCCTCCACAGAGAAAGCAGGGGCCCTTTCCCCAGACACATGAGCCTTTGTGCCTTGAGGACACAGGTCATAGCAGCATTTGCAATGTAGGTTCTCTCCTGTTGAAGGTCAGGTAGCAAGTGAGTGAATAGTTAGAAAATGGCAGTCACGTCCGCGGCGGTGCGTACCTTCACCACCAGCGTTCATCGCCATTGGCTCCTGGAACCCATAGGGCCCAATAATAACCAATGCGAAGTTGCGTGGCGGTCATTGACCGCCTACCGCGATGGCACACAACGCCAGCGCAATTACTTCATTTTCACTTGTCCCTCCTCACAGGTCGGGCAGCCGCCATTTCCGGGGTGGTACAGGGCATAGCACCTAACTGCGTCACAGCAGACATTTGCACATCAACTGACTCTCAAGTTCACATACTGCTTCTGTAAAGTACAAAAATCAACATTAGTGCAATAGATGTGGAAATATGATCCTCTGCTCACTGTTCTCTTGCATAGGCTTCAACCGCTGAGGCAGCATATGAGATGGAGGCATCCTCCAGTGTACAGACCCCTGGTGGACCTTGCAACAATGGAGGATGCCCGAGGGACTACAAGAATGGAGAAACCCGGCTGGTAGGGGGAGGATAGCGGAAGGAGCAGGTGTGACGGGAGAAGAAGACGGATGACTTGTGCAACGCCCAGAAACCATCCAGGAACCAAGCAGCCTTTGGAACCTGTTGGAAAGTGACCCAGAGGGATCCACGGCTCCGCCAGCGGCACGGGAGGTGCACCGTGAAGTTTCCAGCCACGCTTCAGGAGAAGCGTGGCCAGACCAGGTGCGTCATTCTTCCGGCTAAGGGAAAGGCAAGAGTGGTTAGGAGGAGGAAAAGGGAAGGCCATAAAGGGGTGAAGCAAGAGGGGACATGGGGGGAATAACTGAGAACTACACAACCGTAGAAAGGGTAATAAAGAGAATGGAAAAGGAGCCAAAAAGAGAAAAGGAAGAACATATGTGAAATAGAAAACATTAAAGGGAGGTCAGAAAGAGAGAGAGAGAAAGGAAAGGGTACTGACAAAGACAGAGAAGAAGCATATCCAGAGAGGCTAAACAAAAACAAAAACAAACCAGGAAACAGGCAGATTGCAAGAGATAGAGAGTCAGAAGATTAACCCAGGAGCAGGCAACAAGAAACTGATAAAAGAAACAGGAGAAAGAGGGGAGAAGAAAACCAAAAATAATCCTACCAGAGAAGAGGGACAGGAGATAGGAAAAGGAGTAAGACAGAAAACAGCGAGGAGCAAGATAAATAGAAAAAGCAACTTACCGGTGCTTTATCTTGTGTTTCCTCACATGCGCCTCCTGGGAGCCCTGGAAGAAAGAAGGAAAGGAAAAGAGAACTGAAGCCCAGCTGATACCAGAAGAAGATTGAACAGTACACCATACGTAACTTGTACACCAAACAACAACAAAAATAAATAATAAAGCTCACGTGAACCTGCAACCCGCTGACTTCGTGTCCTCACTGACGTACCCGGTGACAAGTGGTGTCAGAAGTGGGATTTAGTTGTGCGAACCCTGACGCCATGGAGGAGAAACCCACACTTGCGGACATGATAGCGCAGTTGGCCGAGGGTCAGTGCCATTTACAGTTGGTCTGGGAACAACAGCTCAAGGAAGCCAAAGAAGAGCGAGAGGCACTACAAACAGCGCTGAAAAACCAGGCCACCATCATGGCCAGCAACCAATTGGTCCATGAGAACGGCTTAGGGAAATTAACCGATACCATTGCGCACACCAAAGTGCATCCCAACGTTCCGAGCAGTGACCTTCAGAAATATCAAGAACAAGAGGATCCCGACTCGTTCTCGTCAAATTTTGAGCGGGTAACAAGTACTGCCAATTGGCCAGAGGTCAAATAGGGACATTACATAGCACCCTTACTAACTGGTCAACTGCAAGCTGCATATCAGGCGGTAAACCCAGGAGGGGTTATCCCTACACCGAGATGAAGAAGGCCATCCTAGAACATATAGGATTGGACCAAGAAAGTTATAGGGCTAAGTTTCGGCAGACCAAGTGAATATACCAGGAGAATCCACGCACTTTATACTACCAGGTGCAGCATGCTGGGGGAAAATGGTTGCACCCCACTGAGACCACGAAAGAGGAGATGTTTGATGCCATCATACTCAAGCAGTATTTGGAAGCTCTCCCTCCCAGCACTCGGAATTGGGTCCGACAACACCCTGGCTTAACCAACCACACAGCAATAGACCTTGCTTGTGCATACCACCGAGCCCCAGATTTCCGTGGTATCCCCTCTAAACCAACTACCTCCACTGGCCCTCAGTCAGGGCTGTTGAAACCAGTGCATCCACGGACCATGATGCTTCATGGTTCAGACCGGGCCACCCCTTCCCCAGTACCAAGCAACCCCATAACGGGACCCCAATGTTTCCACTGTTCAGATTGGGGACACATCGCCCGCAATTGTCCTTTAAAGAAAGAGACGGAGGAGCACATGGAGATAGGAATGATGAAGGGTCGAGTGCTATGGTCTGGCAATAAGAAAGCAAAATATTCCCTAACCGTCTATCTTAACGGCACAGAAAGGAAAGCACTGGTAGATTCAGGGTGCAGCCAAAGTGTGGTCAGACAGGACCAGGTGAAACCCGAACAATGGACTCCTCATACCCAAGTCCTGATCACATGCGTCCATGGAGACCAACGGTTATATCCAGTAGCTATGGTCCTTCTCAATAGCAGAGGGGCAGAGGAACCGATCACGGTAGGAATGATCCCAAGCCTGGGGGAGGATATAATCCTTGGCACTGATTATGCGAACTTCACCCCTCTGTTAGCAAAGGCATGCCAAGAAAATATAACCAACACCTGGTGGGAGGAAGCACCGTATGGGTCGGCAGAGATAGAAGAAAGACCCCTGAGAAAGAAACTCAGCCGAAAACAAAAGCAGGAACAACGACAGGAGCACCATGCCACCCCAACTCCCGGCTCTCACAAATCCACCCCACAGGCCGCAACCGTTCTAACAACTGTAGGGAGTTTCAGACAAGCACAACGAGAGGACCCCACCCTGAAAAACACCTGGCAGCAGGCTTTACACCCAGATGCACGACCGGTAGGTCCCACCTTTATCATAGGAAATAACTTATTGTATAGATGCAGTCACAACACACCGGAAAGAGCCTCTCAACTAGTAGTTCCCCAAACTCACAGGCAACAGGTCCTACACTTGGCACATGGGGATAATGGGGAGGGACATATGGCAAGAGAAAAGACCGAGGCAGCGATATTACTGCGGTTTTGTTGGCCGGGTGTATATGGTGATATTAGGAAACACTGTCATGAATGCCCAAAGTGTCAACTAATTAATCCATCCCCTCATGGGACGGCCCCTTTACAACCTCTGCCTATTATAGACACCCCTTTTTCTCAAATCGGCCTAGATATCGTGGGACCCTTAACCCCGTCACTGAAAGGACGCCAGTATATCCTAGTACTGGTGGACTACGTGACCCGATATCCCGAGGCTATACCTATTTCCAGTATGCATACCAAAATAATATCCCAGGCCATGATTGAGTTTTTCTCCCGAGTTGGTTTTCCAAAAGAAATACTTACAGACCAGGGGACCCCTTTCATGTCTCGACTTAGGGCCGAAATTTGTCACTTCCTAGGGGCCAAACAGATATGGACCTTGATATACCATCCACAAACAGACGGTTTAGTGGAATGGTATAACAGAACCATTAAAACTCTGCTCCGAAAAGTAATTACCGAAGCAGGCAAGGACTGTGAAAAGAAGCTGCCATTGGTTCTTTATGCCATACGCACACATGTCCAATCCTCCACGGGACATAGCCCTTTCTAATTGCTTTTTGGACGACAACCCCGCACACTTTTAGAAATGTTGGCAGAACATTGGGAGGAATCAGAGGAGGAGGTCAAAGATATTCTTACCTATACCAAAGAGTTGAGAGAAAACCTACACACGGTATGGGAGAGGCCCACACCGCATTAAGAAAGGCCCAAAACAAGCAGAAAAGACACTATGGGGGTCATTCTGACCCTGGCGGCCACCGACCACTGGAGCACCGCCAACAGGCTGGCGGTGCTCCCACGAGCATTCTGACCGCGGCGGTTCAGCCGCGGTCAGAAGCGGAAAGTCGGCGGTCTCCCGCCGACTTCCCGCTGCTCGGGGGAATCCTCCATGGCTGCGGAGCGCGCTCCGCAGCCATGGGGATTCTGACACCCCCTACCGCCATCCTGTTCCTGGCGGGTCTCCCGCCAGGAACAGGATGGCGGTAGGGGGTGCCGCGGGGCCCCTGGGGGCCCCACTGTGTATTTCAGTGTCTGCAATGCAGACACTGAAATACGCGACGGGTGCAAACTGCACCCGTCGCACCCCTGCAACTACGCCGGCTCAATTCTGAGCCGGCGTCCTCGTTGCAGGGGCATTTCCTCTGGGCCGGCGGGCGCTCTTTTGGAGAGCGCCCGCCGGCCCAGAGGAAATGTCTGAATGGCCGCCGCGGTCTTATGACCGCGGTGCGGTCATTTGGCGGCTCCCTCCAGGCGGGCGGCGCCCGCCGCCCGCCGGGCTCAGAATGAGCCCCTATGACTCCAAAAGCACCCTCCGTAGTCTGAGGGTGGGGGATAAGGCGCTGGTGTTATTACCTACCTGTGAAAATAAGTTGCTTGCCCGATGGCAAGGACCATACGTGGGAATAGAACAAATCAATCCCACCACATATAAATTTGAAATACCCCTGGGTACAGGCAGGGAACAAATATATCACATTAATCTTCTTAAGAAGTGGTGTGAGTCGACGGAAGAACACCCCACTCAGTACATAACAAAATACCCCGAACAGGACATACCCATCCACCCCCTCCCAACTAGTTCTTTGACTGAGAATCCTCTCCCTCAGTTAAATACTGCACTCTCTGAAACCTCTGATTTAACCAGCTCAAAACCCTCGTCGGTAACAATCTTGATGTGTTTTCAAAAGCTCCGGGATGGAGTTCATTGGTCCAACATTCCATTCGCACCAAAACATATACCGTATCCCGACAACATCCATATCGTATCCCAGAGGCTGAAAAACAGATAATAGGACAGGAGGTGGAAGCTATATTGGAAGCATTAATAATCAAGCCATCTACCAGCCCTTGGTGCTCCCCGGTGGTGTTAGTTCCAAAACAGGCGGAAGCACCAGATTCTGTGTTGATTTTAGACAAGTCAACGCATTATCATATTTTGACTCTTACCCGATGCCACGAATAGATGGACTCTTTGACTGTTTAGGCCAAGCCTGATATATGTCCACCATGGACTTAACAAAAGGGTATTGGCAGATTCCTCTATGCCCAGAAGATAAGGAAAATACTGTGTTTGCTACTCCATCTGGCCTTTATCATTTCACGGTTCTTCCATTTGGACTCCATGGAGCTCCTGCCACCTTCCAACGGCTCATTGATAGGATATTCCGACCGCTCCACCATTATGCTGCAGCATATCTGGATGATATAGTGGTCTATAGTGCTACTTGGGAGGAGCATCTTGAACACCTAAGACACATAATACAGGCCCTGAGGGAAGCCAACCTCACTGCTAACCCGGAGAAATGTAAGTTAGGCCACACAGTCATTAAATACCTGGGCTATGTATTAGGGGAGGTGCAAGTAAGGCCCCAGATAGAGAAGATACAAGCCATCCCCCAAATACCCATTCTGCATACAAAAAAAGACGTACGGGCCTTTTTGGGCCTGGTAGGATATTATTGCAGGTTCATACCCCGGTTTTCCACAAAGCAGGACCCCTTACGGACTTATTACAGAAAACACGTCCCAACCGGTTACCTACCCTCTCTGATGCTGAATTGAAGAGTTTTGAGACTTTAAAATGCCTCCTGACTTCTGAACCTGTGCTATGTTGCCCCGACTTCACCAACCTTTTGTGGTTCAGACAGATGCCTTGGATCATCGACTGGCGCGGTACTATCCCAGGAGAAAGGGGACAGGGCTTTGCATCCCATTGTCTACATTAGTCGCAAGCTACTTACGCGGGAGCAACACTACCCCACCCTGGAGAAGAAATGTTTGGCGATAAAATGGGCGGTGGAATCCTTACAGTATTATTTGGCAGGAAGAACTTTCACACTATTGACAGACCATGCTCCATTAACTTGGCTTGCTCAACATAAAGAAACCAATGCTCGGGTGCTCCAGTGGTTTCTCTCACTTCAGCCTTTTTCCTTCCAGATTCGTCATTCCCCTAGTGCCCACATGGCGAATGCCGATTACCTGTCTCGGTACCCAAGTCCAGAGCGCCTCTATCAGCCGCTCACTAGGGGGAGTGTCTGTGATGGGCCGTTGCCGACAGGCCCGTCCGAGGAGGCGGCACGGGCTGCCACTGCCGCCTCCAACCCGGAAAGAGAAAACGTGGCGACCAATCCCCTTCAACTTCTGGGGCCAACAGGGCAGCGGCAGACGTTTTGCGCGCCCGAGGGACTACAAGAACAGAGAAGGGGGAGGAGAGTGGAAGGAACAGGAGTGATGGGAGACGAAGACGGACGACTCGTGCAACGCCCGGAAACCATCCAGGAACTAAGCAGCCTCGGGAAGCTGTCGGAAAGTGACCCAGAGGGATCCACGGCTCTGCCAGCGGCACAGGAGGTGCACCGGGAAGTTTCCAGCCACGCTTCAGGAGAAGCGTGGCCAGACCAGGTGCGACATTCTTCTGGCTAAGGGAAAGGCAAGGGTGGATGGGAGGAGGAAAAGGGAAGGCCATAAAGGGGTGAAACAAGAGGGGAAGTAGGGGGGAATAACTGAGAACTACACAACCGTAGAAAGGGTAATAAAGAGAATGGAAAAGGAGCCAAAAAGAGAAAAGAAAGAACATACGTGAGATAGAAAACATTAAAGGGAGGTCAGAAAGAGAGAGAGAGAAAGGAAAGGGCACTGACAAAGACAGAGAAGAAGCATTTCCACAGAGGCTAATGAAAAACAAAAGCAAACCAGGAAAACAGGGAGATTGCAAGAGAGAGAGAGAGTCAGAAGGTTAATCCAGGAGCAGGCAACAAGAAACGGATAAAAGAAACAGGAGAAAGAGGAGAGAAGAAAACCAAAAAGAATCCTACCAGAGAAGAGGGACAGGAGATAGGAAAAGGAGTAAGACAGAAAACAAGGAGGAGCAAGATAAATAGTAAAAGCAACTTATCGGTGCTTTATTTTGTGTTTCCTCACATGCGCCTCCTGGGAGCCCTGGAAGAAGGAAGAAAAGGAAAGGAGAACTGAAGCCCAGCTGATACCAGCAGAAGATTGAACAGTACAGCATACGTAACTTGTACACCAAACAACAACAAAAATAAATAATAAAGCTCACGTGAACCCGCAACCCGCTGACTTCGTGTCCTCAATGATGTACCCGGTGACAAACCCTAAGTGGAATTGTAGTTCCTTGAAATCAATAAAGAGCTAAACTGAGGCAAAATACCCGAGATGCAGCAAAAACAATGTGGGCAGCAGGGAGATGATGCGTTGAAAGGGCCGGAGATGCATTGATTCCTTACTGCTAGGCAGGGGAAGTGATACGTCAGTTCCTTACTGCCACAGGGGATGTGATATATTGTTTGTGGCACAAAGCATCAGTTTCTAACTCTGGTGTGTTGTTGATGAAGAAAATGGTACCCAGGGAAAATGCCTGGGGCAGCCCATGATGCGTTTAAAATCAAGCTGCGATGCTTCGATCTCACAACTATGAAGCAGACGCTGTGTCTGAGTGCTCGAAACTCACACAGTAGTGGTTCTTCTGAACCTCTGTGACAGAAAGCTGAGGTCTGCGTTGCATAAAGCAGCACCATGCTGAGGTGCGGGCAGCTGCAATACATCAAATCCTTACAGAGATAAGTCGGTTCAGAATGACACTGTGAGTCAATGTGTGGATTTTCTTCTTGTAGCATGAAAAACCTCATGCAAGAGCCCAGACTGGATTTGGCACCACTTGACAGGACAGGGCTCTCAGCAGAGGAGCCCAGGTTCTGGCAGATTAAATTGTTGATGTGCCTTAGACTTCTTAACAGAAGGCAAGCTCCACTCAAGCCCTTGAAGA
This sequence comes from Pleurodeles waltl, assembly GCF_031143425.1. Taxonomy (NCBI): domain Eukaryota; kingdom Metazoa; phylum Chordata; class Amphibia; order Caudata; family Salamandridae; genus Pleurodeles; species Pleurodeles waltl. Next base: position 264,718,135 of record NC_090443.1, on the reverse strand, counting down.
ACATTGGAAAGCAGGATGTAGAAAGCAAAACCCAGCCCTTTCACTGCAAGGACAGAAGCAGCAAGCAGCAGGCCAGCACAAAAAGAGCAAGCAACATCCAGCTCTTTTTCCTGGCAGAATGGCATCAGTCCAGAAGTGTTCTAACTTTCTGGTGGCAGAGGTCCAGTACTTATACCCATTCCTATCTTTGAAGTAGGCAAACTTCAAAGAGAAGTCTTTGTAGTGTACCAGAACCTGTGTTTCCCTCCCAGCCCCAGACACACTCCAGGGGGCTGGAGACTGCTTTGTGTGAGGAAAGGCACAGCCCTATTCAGGTGCAAGTGTCAGCTCCTCCCACCACTCTAGCTCAGGAAGACCCATCAGGAAATGCAGGGCACACCTCAGCTCCATTTGTGTGACTGTCTAGAGCAGAGGTTCCCAAGCTTTTGTCTTCTGTGGACCCCCACATTATCAATACTGGAACTTGGGGACCCCCCCATTGAATCATTATTGGAATCTGGGGACCCCCACCAAATCATTACTGAAAGCTGGGGACCTAATATGTTCATATTATTGAATTTTCTAAACAGTTACTGACCCACTGAGGAGGCTTTGTGGACCCCCAGGAGTCCCCGGACCACAGGTTGGGAACCACTGGTCTAGGGTGAATTCACAAACAGCTCAACTGTCATCCTGACCCAGGCGTGTATTCAACAGACAGGCAGAGGCACATAATGGTTAAGCAAGAAAAAACCCACTTTTGAAAAAGTAGAGTTTCAAACTTACAATTCAAAAACCAACTTCACCAAAAGATGCATTTTTAAGTTGTGAGTTCAGAGACCCCAAATGGCACATCTCTATCTGCTCCCAATGGGAAATTATACTTAAAAGCTATTTCAAGGCAATACCCATGTTACCCTATGGCAGCGACAGATCTTGCAATACTGAAAAACAAATTTAGCAGTAGTTCACTATCAGGACATGTAAAAAACATCAGTACATGTCCTACCTTTTAAATACGCTGCACCCTATTCTAGGGGTGACTTACACGTAGTAAAAGGGCAGGTTTGGGCCTGGCAAGTGGGTGCACTTGCCAGGTCGAAATGGCAGTTTAAAACTGCCCACACAGACACTGCAGTGGCAGGTCTGGAACATGTTTACTGGGCTACTCATGTGGATGGCACAATCAGTGCTGCAGGCCCACAAGTAGCATTTGATTTACACGCCCTGGGTACACATGGTGCACTATACTAGGGACTTACTTGTGAATCAAACATACCAATCATGGAATAACCCAATCGCCAGTACTTTTTATACAGAGAGCACTTTTGTACTGCCTAGCAATGGTAAAGTGCCCAGAGTCCTACAGCCAACAAAAACAGATAAGAAAAAAATAGAAGGAAGAAAGCAAAAGGTTAGGGGATAACCCTGAACAAATGGCCAGGTCCAACAAATATCATGAGTGTATCCCAACAATGACACCAGGAGATCTGGAGCGACCGTGGTGTCAATCATATTGGAAAGTGTTGAGCTCAAAAGGATCAATGATGACATATCCTGGACACCTATTTCCATATTGACCTATGAACTGAAGATGTTGAAAAATCATCCTTAACCTTTCCTCACAATCATAATGGCTTTGCAGCAGAGCTCTCCTTTCAATTTATTTGTCATTGTGCTTTCACAGAATAGTAAAGATCCTGATTATTAGGAATCCTTTACTCTTATGTTACAGGGTCTCTACTTTACTTTTAACCTGATAAGACATCTAGGCCCATATTTATACTTTTTTAGCGCTGCATTTGCGCCATTTTTTGACGCAAAAACGGCGCAAACTTACAAAATACAATTGTATTTTGCAAGTTTGCGCCGTTTTTACGTCAAAAAATGATGCAAATGCGGCGCAAAGAAAGTATAAATATGGGCTCTAGACTTTCGTTCTGAGCTATTGAGATACTGAGGGTCCCCCTTGATCTTCCCCTCACAGTCACTATGGGTTCTTTAGCAGAGCTTTGATTTTGACATAGTAGTTGTACCTTCATAAAATGGTTATGAACCTGACTGAGAGAATTCTTTTTGTCTCATATCACACAGTTTTTACCTCAACCACACTGCTTCTACCTCAATTTCAACCTGATATAATATCCAGGCTTCAAATATCTTCTGTTTACAAATTATCCTAAATATTCAGTCACCTTTCACACAGAAATTCATCTTTGGGACCTTACCATCCACTTTTTTACACACGATACCTAGAGGGCAATGTAGATGGATCTCCGTGTCTCAATACAGTCATGATGCGGGGGAGGTCTAATGGCAGATTCCAGTGTATTTTTTATGATTGTAATATCTAATTCTCTCCTATTAGTCAAGAGCACTTTAAAGAGATGAGGCATTAAATCCTTGGTCCAGTCAAATTGCCCCTAAACCATTCAGGGACTACAATAGACAAACAAATGTTTTCTTGATTTAGATTAGATCTTATGGAACATTATTTCCCCAAGCTCTCCATTGTTTTTAATCTCAACAAAGGCCTTCAATTATTAAATAGAGCATTTAGGGGTGTTCTTTCATTAATTTCAACTATTTTTCACCCATTTATTTGGACAATCTACTCCGAACATATTCAGCAAGGGCCGCCTTGAGTGGTCCGTCGAGCATTTCAGTGCCAGCCTGATGAGGAGCACAGGGCCAGTGATGAAGCATGCCATTAACTAGTGGACGATGGATCTTGCTCCTAAACATTAATGCTGTTTCTGACCTCTGCTTGGTCCTCTTATAAAAATATATAACTCCAACCTTTTCAGAAGTGGGCACCAGAAGATTTGTATAACTAAATCTGAGCCTTTAGATGAGGGTATACCTCTTCAGGAAAAGCATCCTAAGCACTACCCATACAGAAATAGCAAATAAGTGGTGGTTGGTTCAGGGTCATGTGGGATTTTCACACTGCTGTTTAAGGAGATAATCTTGAGTAATCCTTAAAAACCCACTAGTTTTTCGGATGAGTAGAAGTTCAAACTGGGGTTTGTTTCTTGCTGGAGTTTGGGTCAACCTCCAGTTTTTTGTGAGGACCCCTAAAATTTAACGTAAGCAGGCTGTTTCACAGATAAAAGCGCTGAGATGGTTGGGGCCCCTTTTGTGGTGGTGGTCCCTGCCACTCTCAGGCTGCTGCAATTATGTTATGCCCCTAGTGTGTGTAACGGTGGTGTGGGGTACAAGGGGAACGCTGTGGGCTGCAGCATTTCTTTTGCCGCCCACAGGGAGCCCATGCAAAGGCTTCTACAGGACTACCATTGCAGCCTGTGTGAAATGGTGCATGCACCCTTTCACTGCCATTTACACTGCACCAGGTCACTTATGAGTCACCCCTATTGCAGGCGTTCCAGCCCTGAAGACAGGGCGTAGGCTACCTGTGTGTGAGGGCACCTCTGCACTAGCAGAGATGCCCCCCACGACCTTCAGGACCATGTTCCCGGACTTCATGAGTGCGGGGACGCCATTTTACGCATGCACTGGACATAGGTCTCTACCTATGCCCAGCTTTACAATGGTAACTCCTAATATGGCCATGTGTGGTATCAAACATGTTGGAATCATACCCCAAGGCTTTTGCAAGCATTGGTTGTATGATTCCATGCACGCTGGGAGCTCATTAGAGGACCCCCAGTACTGCCATTACAGCCTTCTGAGCTTTTCCAGGCAGTCCTATCTGCCGCCATCTCACTGACAGGTTTCTGCCCTCCTGTTGCTCAAGCAGCTCGAGCCCAGGAAGGCAGAACAAAGGATTTCTTTTAAGAGAGGGGTGTTACACCCTCTCTCTTTGGAAATAGGTGTTACGGGCTTGGGAGGGGTAGCCTCCCACAGTCTCTGTAAATGTTTCACAGACCCAGATGGTGCCCTCCTTGCAAAATCCAGTTTACACTGGATCAGGGATCCCCAGTCCCTGCTATAGCATGAAACTGGACAAAGGGAAGGGGAGTGACCACTCCACTATCCATCACCACCCAGGGGTAGTGTTCAGAGCTCCTCCAGAGGGTCCCTGGGTTTGGTCATCTTGGATTCCAAGTTGGCAGCGCACTCTGGGAGCATCTGAGTGGCCAATGCCAGCAGGTAACATCAGAGCCCTCCCCTGATAGGTGATTACCTGTTTGGCTGACCAATCCCCCTTTCAGGGCAATTTAGGGTCTCTCTCTTGGTTGGTTCTTCAGATTCAGATTGCCAGACTCCAGCAGGAATCCTCTGCATCCTTTACTTCAAATTCTTACCAAAGAAACTGCATCTCAACCCTCCAGGACCTCTACAAACTGCAACAAAGAAGCAAAGACGACTTCTGCAACATTGTATCTTCAGCTCCTGCCAGCAACTGCAACTGTTTACAGGTTGTGCATTCTCCAAGGACTGCCTGTCTTCAGCCTGCACCAGAAGAACGAATGAATCTCCCTTGAAGTGAAGGAGTCACGTCCATGCTTCAGCAGGCACCCCTCTGCAGCGACGGCCGGTGGCGTGGGTCCCCTCTCCTAACAAAGTGCATGGATCCAGCAACACAGGTGGTAGACTGAAGTTGTCCCGATGGTCCTGACGCCCAACTGTCCAGCTTTGGTGGAGGAAAGAGCTTGCCCCCCCCACGCAAGACCGTACCCCCATGGAGTGCGTGTTTTGCAGTTGCCAAGGTTTGTTGGCATCCTCCCACGAAGTTCTTCGTGCAACATGCAGCACCGGCCCCCAGCACTCCTTCCTATGATGCACAGCTTCCTGAGTGGTTCTCCGACGGCGTGGGGTCCTTTTGTGTAGTGCTGCAGGGGACTCCTTTTGCACCTTCTTTGTCCCCGTGCTGTGGAACTCCTGTGTATGTTGTCTGGTCTTCTGAGGGCTTTCTGAGTTGCTGAGAGTCCCCTCTAATTCCCCCTCCTGGGTAGAGTCCACCAGGTCCTTCCTGGTACAGGGCAGCGCCATTTTCCGCTAACTGCATGCTTTACGTGTGCCAAGGCTTGTTGTCAGAATCCAGCGACACAAACCAGACTGCATTCATCCATCCGGCATGGGACATCTTCTGCACCAACCAGGAACCTGCAACTGCCTTCTTGGGTGTAATACTGACTGCTGTTCCTCACCGGTGGTTCCTCTTTTGCACCTTCATCCGGGTTAGAAGGGGCTCCTGTTCTCCCTGGACTCTTCAGTGCTTCTTGGACTTGGTCCCCTTCTTTCACAGGTCTTCAGGTCCAGGAATCCATTGATGGTGTCTTGCAGTCTCTTCTTGTTCTTGCATAATCTTCTTTCTTGTGTTCTTGTGTGTTCTAGGAAAGTTACTGACTCCTGCTCTCCTGGGCTCTGGGGTGGGTTTTATTACTTATCTTTGGTGTTTTCTAATACTCCCAGCACCCCTCTACACACTACACTTGCCTAGGTGGGAAACCGACTATCACATTCCACTTTCTTAGTATATGGTTTGTGTTCCCCCAGGCCCATTTCTAAATATTGTGATTTTCACTATTTCCAATGTTTTTGAACTCTTTTTACAGCTATTTCTGCATACTAGTGTATATAATTTGTGTGTTACTTACCTCCTAAGGGAGTGTAGTCTCTATGTTTTTTTTGGCGTTTGTGTCACCAAAATAAAGTACCTTTATTCTTGTAACACTGAGTATTTTCTTTCATGGGTGTGAGTACTGTGTGACTACAGTGGTATTACATGAGGTTTGCATGTCTCCTAGTTAGGCCTTGGCTGCTCATCCACACTACCCCTAGAGAGCCTGGCTTCTAGACACTGTCTACATTTCCCTAATAAGGGATAACAGGACCTTGTGTAAGGTGTAAGTACCTTAGGTACCCACTACTAACCAGGCCAGTCTCCTACATTTATTATGTTGCATTCTGTTGTAACTTCTGTTATGATCGACCCTGTTATTGTGTTATGATCTGATGTTTTCTTTGGATATGTCAACAAATGCTACTATATTTTCAGCAAAAAGCAGCACTTGAACTGCAAGTAGTGCTACAGCTAGTAACCTTGTTTCACAGGAACTTTCAACAGCCCTGAGATACCACCTGATTGGTGAGTTGCAAGGGTGTGTTTAAATTATCATGCAATTTCATCAAATCATATTAGATTGTCATACATTGTACTGACATTGCCATACTAATAATTATATTCCACTTGCAGGTCATTGTTAAATCAATAAGTAACATCTCATTATCATTACCTTTGGTGTTCCACTGACGTGTTTGGCGTAGGTAAGTCAAACACTTTTTGGTTGGCTCCTATTTGATCACCCTATGCAAAAATTCTTATAACATTGATCCTCAATTTTTATAGGCCTTTGGACCACTGATTTGATCTAATTGGCTGCTCTAACAACCCAAAGTACTTGGCTTTACCTGGTCTAGCCTCAATTCACAGTCTAGTGATTCCTTAACTGTCCTTAGTCTCCCTGTGACTCTCCCACTGCTCTGGTGAGACCTCAACATTTCAAGGAAGGTCAAAATGCAGTCAGCAATAAGCTTGTTGACTGGTCATATTTAAAAACTCAAAGTATACATATGCCATTAAAAAAGGACTACAATTGTGTGGTGCATATAAAAACACGCTAAGTTTTTCCCATTATGTTCAGCTCTCTCCTCTTTTATGTACTTTTTACTGTGACACATTGCACCTGTCTCTTTCCTTTGTCTTTGAATATATTGGTATGTGAATATTAGGTATTAATTTATGGTTATTTTCCCTTCAAGGCTACACACAGGCCCTCATTACAACCCTGGTGGTCAGTGTTAAAGCAGCGGTAATACCGCCAACAGGCCGGCAGAAACAAAATGGGTTTACGACTGTGGCGGAAACCGCTAACATAGACAGCCACTTTAACACTCCGACCGCCACGGCGGTAGAAACAAACAGCGCGGCGGTCAGCGCCAACGGACAGGTGGAAGACAATGTACCGCCCACACTATTATGAGAGACCAATCCACCCCCTTTTCTGGGGCGGAACCAACGCGAACAAAAACACGGCAAAAACAGGACTTGGAAGGGAAAACACTGACCTTTCCCCACCCCACGAGGAACCAGGATGCCTTGGAGGCCGAACTCCAGATACTCCCTTCGATGGTATTCCTGCTCCTCTATCAGGAGCACCAAAGACGGCAGCGAGGACCACGGGGAGTACTGCACCTACAACACATGGGAGGGGGGGAGGGAAAAGAGAGTGACACACACATGCAACACCCCCACCCTCACTCACATACACACAAATACATGCTGCAACATTACATTTACACTCCCCAACCCCCCTGGAAGAACGCAAGGACAAAAGGAAATGAGTTGAACGATTGTAATCATGAAAAAGACAGTAGTCAAAACTCGAAATACAGTATATACAAATATGTACACCAACTACACAAGTCCGGATAGTGCACCAATTATTGTCCGTGGACCACTGGGCCAAAAATGCATGGGCGAGGCCCACACTCGATACCAGACTTCAAACGGAGAGAACACTGCAGGGGCATCAGATCTAAATGAAACAGGAACCTCAGGGGGAAGGGAAGGGCTGGCACCTCAGCCGGATGAGTGCACAACACCACTGCTCCACAAGGGGGCTCCATGTGTCTTCCCAGTGGGTGGTTTGCCCACTGCATTATCCTGGGGAGTGCAAAGCCACAGTCTCTCAAGTCTATCCAGTGGGTGGGTTGCCCACTGCATTATCCTGGGGAGTGCAAAGCCACAGTCTCTCAAGTCTCTCCAGCGGGTGGTTTGCCCACTGCTGCATCCTGGGGAGTGCAAAGCCACAGTCTCAGGTGGATGACTTTCTCCACTGGTTCTGGAAGGGGCTTTGTGCCCAGAATGCTTCATCCTGCCAAGGACTGAGGTATTGGATGTGATACTCCACTGGTTCTGGAGGTGGGCTTTGTGCCCAGAGTGCTTCATCCTGCCAAGGACTGAGGTAGTGGATGTGATACTCTACTGGTTCTGGAAGGGGCTTTGTGCCCAGAGTGCTTCATCCTGCCAAGGACTGAGGTAGTGGATGTGATATTCCACTGGTTCTGGAGGGGGCTTTGTGCCCAGAGTGCTTCATCCTGCCAAGGACTGAGGTAGTTGATGCCTTTCTCCACTGGTTCTGGAGGGGGCTTTGTCCCCAGAGTGCTTCAACCTGCCAAGGACTGAGGTAGTGGATGTGATACTCCACTGGTTCTGGAGGGGGCTTTGTGCCCAGAGTGCTTCATCCTGCCAAGGACTGAGGTAGTGGATGCCTTTCTCCACTGGTTCTGGAGGGGGCTTTGTGCCCAGAGAGCTTCATCCTGCCAAGGACTGAGGTAGTGGATGTGATACTCCACTGGTTCTGGAGGGGGCTCTGTTCCCAGAGTGCTTCATCCTGCCAAGGACTGAGGTAGTGGATGCCTTTCTCCACTGGTTCTGGAGGGGGCTTTGTGCCCAGAGTGCTTCATCCTGCCAAGGACTGAGGTAGTGGATGTGATTCTCCACTGGTTCTGGAGGGGGCTTTGTGCCCAGAGTGCTTGATCCTGCCAAGGACTGACATAGTGGATGCCTTTCTCCACTGAAGGTGGTGCATCATGGAAGTTGCCCAGGCTCCTGGAACTGACCACCAGGCTCGGACGACTGATCACTGGGGATGGCAGCCATATCTGCGCTGGTGCAACTGGCTCAGGATGTCACGGGGTCGCTGGCAGTGCTTGCGGCGGTCTCTGTGACAGTGGTGCTTGCGGCGGGCTCTGTGGCATCGGTGCTGGCGGAGGACTCTGTGGCAGCGGTGCTGGCGGCGGGCTCTGTGGCATCAGTGCTGGCGGCAGACTATGTGGCAGCGGTGCTGGCGGCGGGCTCTGTGGCATTGGTACTGCCAGCGGGCTCTGTGGCATCGGTGCTGGGGGCGGGCTCTGGCAGCGGTGCTGGCGGCGGAGTCTGTGCCATCGATGCTGGCGGTGGATTCTGTGGCAGTGGTGCTGGCGGCGGAATCTGTGGCGGTGGTGCTGGCAGCGGGCTCTTTGGTGGCAGTGTTGGCGGCGATCTCAGTGACTGCAGTGCTGGTGGCGGGCTCAGTGACTGCGGTGCTGGTAGCAGTGCATGGGGCAGTGCTGGTGGCGGTGCAGGTGGCAGTCTTCTCCGCCGTACAGGTAGGTGTCGACGTGGACAGAAGGTGTGACACTGGTCCCATTGTCGGTGCCACCATGCCCTCTCCTGACCTGCCCTTTATTTTCTGGCCCTTCCCCACCTTGGATGGTGGCGCAGCTGTCTTGCCACTATCCCCTTTCGTTTTCCCTGAGCCCTTGGTGGCAGGTGTTTTCGGCTTCTCCCTCCGGGATGTGGGCAACTTTTTTACTTTAGCAGGTGGCGGAATGTCCTTGCCCTCGCTCCGTGGCACACTGGCAGCCCTAATGCTTGGCGCACTCCAATAGCCCGCAGTTGCTGGCACCACTGTGGCCGGTGATGTGGTGGCTGAGTTGCTGGGTTGAGACCTGGAAAGCCTGGCGCTAGGGGACGTACGGGGCGTTTTCCTGTTGGCGTGACAGTGGATTTTTTGTTATCGCCAGTTTATCACTGACTTTTGGTGTGGGGGACTTGTGTGGTTGTCTGGATTTTGGCGGATTCCGGGCTGTGGGTCGTAATAGCTGTAGCGGAATTCCGCCGCCGCAGCGGTGTGTTGGCGGTCTTCTGCATGGTGGTAAGCGGAATTTACCGCCAATGTCGTAATGAGGGCCACTTTGGTGATACTTTTCATTGAATGTCTGCAGTTATGTTGCCTGCTAAATGTAATTTAGGGTACAATCAGAACTGTTTTGTACACATTATTACATGCCCATGTTCCCACTAGCGTATGGATTGCACTTGTGTATTGTAGCAGAGATTGCTGGTCTCCAAAAATAAGTGCCATTCGACCCCACCTGCAACCACCAATTCAAATGAAGCATTGGTACCTGAGAATACTGTGGAGGCTTTCAGATATTCCACAGTACTCTTACTTTTGTTGAGACCTAAACAGGAGTGAACAGACGTCTTTCATTAGCCTGGACAGTCCTCGTGGCATCCTGAAACTTTTTGTTAAAATAAATACTTCCCAGTTTTTGAGAGCGGTTTGGGTGAGCGAACAGATTAATCACAGTGTTGTGCAGGCTCATATTAGTACCGGCCCTCTCATCAAACCAGGGACAGGAGTTCAGTTGTTTGGAGTTTTCCACTGTGCTGCCTCACCCCATTTATGCACCACAGAAGGAGTTAATGAACAGTAAATCAACAAATAAACATCCAAGTGTTTTATTATTTAATTTTCATCTATCTATCTATACATCCATCTAGCTGCATCTATATCTATATATATATATAATATAGTGGCAGTTGCCACTAGGTAGTTAAAGTTAGGACCATTTTCACCATAGACAGAGGGTTTTTTGTTTTGCCAATAACTTTAGCACTGTTTAATGAATGTTGATGAAATTTTAAAAACGTATACTTTAGTCGGTTCAGCTGCTGTCTTGGAAGTTTCGAGGAGATAGGTCAAGTGGGGGCTGAGAAAAAGGGGGGATCCCAAAACACTTTTTCCTCATTCTATGTCAAAGGGATTTTTCAAGATTTAGAACATGACTACAGCCCGAACCGCTGAATGGAATTGCACCAAATTTGGCAGAAGGCTAGATCCTGGTCCAGAAAGCATGTTTTTTTGTTATTTGGTGTAAATCCGTTCAGTAGTTTTTGAGATACTTAAAGCCAAAAAATATAGATAAATAGGGAAGCAGATCTTCCGTTGATCCAACTGTCCCCTTGCTGATATCTGATTGACTGCCAACACTTCAACAACAAAGTGTTAGAAGCCATCTGGAGACTCGGCTTCAGCCGAGTCCCAGAAAAAAAAGTTAAAAAATAAGAAAAGGGGCCAAGGAAGAGTCACCCTGACCTCTTAGCTCTGGTGCTGGGGTCCCAGAGGGACCCCACCAGGGCTAAAAAGCATTTTTTTTTAAAGAATCTTGGAAAAATCTGCAGATCGGGATCTGTGGATTTTTCTGAGATTTTTATTAAAAAAAGAGGGTGGTCTACCGCCCTGTTCTTTTCTGTAACCCCCAGGTGGGCCAGGTCCCTGGGGCATTCAGAAAGGAGGGGGGCACATGGGTCCCCCCTCCTTGGGCATAAATTAGTCCCGGGGACCACCACTTCCCCGAGGCAAAATGCTTTATTTGTGTGGTGGAGGCCCAACAGCCTACCCTACCCCCCAGTGGATCACCACCACCTCTGGGCATTAATAAATTTGAATGTGGTGGTCCACCCAGTCCCCCTGCAGCCCGAGGGACCATATCATCCCTGGGGCTTTAATAAAAAAATGAGGAAGGTCTGTTGCGGACCCCCGGCCCCGGCACTACCACCTCCCCGGGGCTATGTCCTTGTTGGAGAGGGGACATGTGGCCCCCCTCAAGGAGGTATTAATGGCCCTGGGGACCGCCATGCCCCAGGGTGGCTCCTGCTATGCTTCAGGGTGCCAACATAGCTGTTTGTTGTGGCTTGGCAGCAACTTTGACAGCTGCTGTCAAGTCAAAGCAAACACTCTGCTCGCAGTGAGAAAGAGCTGTCAAACAGCTCTTCTTCCTGTGAGCGGAAGTTTCCTCTGTTTCCCTGCCTGCATGTTTTTCAGCTTCTTGTGTGCAAAAGCAACACTGGTTCCCGCAGGAGGCAGGGAACCAGCTGGGATCGCAGGGGCCTTGAGGCTCCCCCCATGGTCCCCAAAACACACTGGGTGGCCTGGAAGGCACCGTGGATTGATGGCCAGGCCTGAGGGATAGGGGCCCCTAGGGCCAAAATTGGCCTGGGGTGGGGCCCCCCTCCTCCACAAAAATTAATTATTTAGGCTGGGCTATGGGGGATGGGGTCCCTGGGGCTGAGATCGGCCTGGGGAGGAGGGCCATTGGGGCCTTCCTCTCTCCCCAAACAAAAAGTAATTAGACTGGGCCTGGGGAGTGGGGTCCCTGGGACCGTGATCAGCCTGGGTTGGGGTGGGGGGGCACACGCCCCCTTCCCAAAAGAAAATTAAATATTTAGGCTTCGCCCAGGTTGATGGGGTCCTCAGGCCGAGATCGGCCTGGGGAAGGGGTCCACGTGCCCCCCACTACCAACACCAAAAAAATTAGAAGGCTGGGCCCCAGGGGATGTGGTCCCCGGGCAGGCTGGGGGAGGGGGTATGCGGACCTGTGGCCAACTACGTCTGTAAATGGACACAGGCTGCATGCAGGGTGGGGTTGGGTGGTTGTAAGGATTGGTGGCAGGGCCTTGCCACAGGCCGAGGGCCGTGCGCAGCGCATGGTTGGGTGGTTATAGGGGTTGGCGACAAGGGCTGGCAGCATGTGAAGCCCTATGGCGAATTCCCGCTGCGCATGGCTGAAAGCCATGTGCAGCCCGAGTTGGGTGGTTATAGGGCTTGGCCACAGGGCTGCCGAAGCCCATGGTCGAAGGCAGTGTGCGCTGGTGTTTTGGTTAACATATAGTAGTGAAAAGTATTTACGTTAAAAAAAAAATACAGTTCACTGAAAAAAACAACGGTACATTATTGTTAGGAAAACGTATTAAAAAAACCCGTAAAATTTCCATTAAAAACAAAGGTTACAGGGACACTATAGTTAGGCTCCCATTTTAAATGTACAAAACCAGACAAAATTAACCCGTTAGAGTTATTTCAAGAAACTATAACTCGTGGCCTAAGGTAATTATAACTTGCGCACTCGCCATGCATGCTAATTACCCCAGATATTACAGCACTCATGGCAACTTTTATAACACCAATAAAAAAATCAATGAAACATTAGAAGTCAAATTATTGAAGAAAAAACTGCATTGTCGGGGCACGAGTTATAGTTACCTTAGGCCATGAGACTCCCCCTAGGGAAAATATTAGAAAAAGAAAAAGGGGGCCTTTTGGGACCCCCCGGGGACCACCACCCTCCAGGGCACATACTTAATAATGTAAAGAGGGGTCCATTTTCCACCCCCATTAGCCCCGGGGACCACCACCTCCCCAGGGCTATCTTAATGTTGGAGGGGGGCACGCAGCCCCCCACATGGAATCACAGATGGCCCTGGGGACTGCCACCCTCTTGCTATGTCCCGGAGTGCCCACCCCCAAGACATAGCTGTTTGCTGTTGCTTGGCTGCAGCTCTGCAGCTGCAGCCAAGCCACAGCAAACACTTTGGGTGTTGACAGAAGGACCTGTAAAGCAGGTCTCACTGTCAAAAACTGAAGCGTTCCACTCTGTCCCCTGCACACGTGCAGAGGACAGAAATGAAATGCTTCAGCAAGCACAGAGCTGCTGTCAAAGCAGCTCCTTGCTTTCTGAAACAATGGCACCATGGGGGAGGCCTTGAGGCTTCCCCTGCGGTGCCAGGTAGCCCGTTAAGGGCTTGGTATTAAAAAAATATATAAATAAATGTAACAAATAAATAGATGTATAGGGACCGCAGAGGGGCCCTTAAGGGCTCCCTCGTGGTCCCAGATAGCCCATGAAGGGCTAAAAACAATTTAAAAAACCAACTCATAGCACTGGGTGAATGTACATATTTTTTGCCAAATATGTGGGATAATTAGCAGTTCATGGCGGAAGAGCGAGTTATATTTACATTAGGGCACGATTAATAGTTACCCTAGGGTACGAGTTATAGTTACTTGAGGTAACTCTAACTAGAACTGGTGAATTTCTATGGTTTTGTACGTTTAAACTGCGAGCCTAACTATAATGTCACTGTAACCATTGTTTTTTTAAGTGAATGTGTATGTTTTCAAAAATTCTCTCTCTCTCTCTCTCTCTCTCTCTCTCTCTCTGTATATATATTTATTTATATATATATATATACGCACATTGTTGGGATTGAATCAAACAATCACTGGAGAAGGATAATTTTTAAACAGCTTAGTGGTGGTGGGTACATTTCAATGAGTTGTCCAGGAATGGGACAGTGCAGTCTCGTTGGGAGGAAGACACATGAACACATGAATGCATGGAGCAGAAATTGAGGCAAGTGATCACCTGCACTGGATGTAGCTCACTGCAGCGTTTTGGGATCTCGCAGTCTTGACTGCCTGCAGTCCAACACACAGGAAAGAAAGAAGTGAACTAGTTGAGCACAGTGGAGTATCTACATACTGCCATTATTTGTGGATTCCTGAAATTCAAAACTAGGTTCCATTAAACGCCATTAAATCTTGCTCCTACACTTATGCACCCTGCAGTCCCAGAGGTCCACAGACATTTGCTTCAAATTCACATATTGCTTTAGACCACCTACTGTAGCAAGCACATCGCTGAATGGGCCTATTTCCTCATGTCTAACCTTGTCAACACTTCCTCCAAGTTGTCTATGTTCTCAAAGCCACCATACATCCCCCTTCCCAGGAATGTTTAGGTGAAGTCATATTCTCCCATGTCCCACAATTCCCCTACTGCTTTGTTAGTGCTACACACACACAATGGTATGCCATTTCCTCTCGGTTAACTGATCCACCAAGGGTTTTCTTTCATGAGCATGCAAATGTAGTGCTGTTTCTTCTAATGCCACATACCCAGCATGCACTTTTCTTTAGCATCATAAAAACAAAGTAATGTCACTTATTTTTGTACGCTAAACCGATCAATCATCCACTTACAACCACTTAAATTGCTGATATGACCAAAAAGGAATGTGCATAGAGTAAATTGGGCACTGGAGTAAATGTTATTATGTGATTCATAAGACGTAACCACCTTGCTGATAAGGTCAGGAAACAGGTGTCGCTCCTGGTCATAAATATGAGGTCACATCCATCCATTCTCCAACTCAGACGTGCAATTACTTACAAAATTTGCGAAGCCACGCCCTCCAGTTTCCCTTTTCCACCATATATATAATTGTATATATCGCTTCATATTCCTCGTAATGCAGTATGTACTTTCTTTACAGTCATATATACACAAACTTTACCACTGTTTTCGTTCCCTAGACCCTTCAACATCAACAAGCACATGCCTCTTCTTTCCATGTCAAAGCCTGATCCCGGGCTTTCTTACTGTCAAAACCTCTTCCTTCCCTGCCCAGGTCCATGAACACCCTTTTCTTCCATGGCACAAAGCATGACACAGGCCCATTATGCAATTTTCTTAGTGACAATTTTATTATTATCATTATTATTATTATTATTATTAACCCCTTCGCTGCCAGGCCTTTTCCCCCTCCTGTGTCGAGCCTTTTTTTGGCTATTTGGAGCAGTTCGCGCTTAGGCCCTCATAACATTTTGTTCACGTAAGCTACCCACGCCAAATTTGCGTCCTTTTTTTCCAACGTCCTAGGGATTCTAGAGGTATCCAGACTTTGTGGGTTCCCCAGAAGGAGGCCAAGAAATTAGCCAAAAAACAGTGAAAATCTCGTTTTTTTAAAAAAAATTGAAAAATGGGCTGCAGAAGAAGGCTTGTGGTTTTTTCCCTGAAAAGGGCATCAACAAAGGGTTTGCGGTGATAAAATCACCAGCTTCCCAGCTTTCAGGAACAGGCAGACTTGAATCAGAAAACCCAATTTTTCAACACAATTTTGGCATTTTACTGGGACATACCCCATTTTAATGATTTTTTGTGCTTTCAGCCTCCTTCCAGTCAGTGACAGAAATGGGCATGAAACCAACGCTGGATCCCAGAAACCGCAACATTTCTGAAAAGTAGACAAAATTCTGAATTCAGCAAGGGGTAATTTGTGTAGATCCTACAAGGGTTTCCTACAGAAAATAACAACTGAAAAAGAAAAATATTGAAATTGAGTTGAAAAAAACATCAATTTTTCTCTAAGTTTTACTCTGTAACTTTTTCCTGCAATGTCAGATTTTCGAAAGCAATATACCGTTACGTCTGCTGGACTCTTCTGGCTGCACCCTGCAGTGGGTTTTCATTCTATGCCGGGTATACAGCAATTCATTTGCTGAAATATAATGAGTAAAAAATAGCTATCAAGAAAACCTTTGTATTTCCAAAATGGGCACAAGATAAGGTGTTGAGAAGCAGTGGTTATTTGCACATCTCTGAATTCTGGGGTGCCCATACTAGCATGTGAATTACAGGGCATTTCTCAAATAGACGTCTTTTTTACACACTGTCTTACATTTGGAAGGGAAAAATGTAGAGAAAGACAAGGGGCAATAACACTTGTTTTGCTATTCTATGTTCCCCCAAGTCTCCCGATAAAAATGATACCTCACTTGTGTGGGTAGGCCTAGCGCCCGCGACAGGAAATGCCCCAAAGCGCAACGTGGACACAGCCAAATTTTTGAAGGAAAACAGAGGTGTTTTTTGCAAAGTGCCTACCTGTAGATTTTGGCCTGTAGCTCAGCCGCCACCTAGGGAAACCTACCAAACCTGTGCATTTCTGAAAACTAGAGACCTAGGGGAATCCAAGATGGGGTGACTTGTGTGGCTCGGACCAGGTTCTGTTACCCAGAATCCTTCGCAAACCTCAAAATTTGGCTAAAAAAACACATGTTCCTCACATTTCTGTGACAGAAAGTCCTGGAATCTGAGAGGAGCCACAAATTTCCTTCCACCCAGCGTTCCCCCACGTCTCCCGATAAAAATGATACCTCACTGGTGTGGGTAGGCCTAGCGCCCGCGACAGGTAATGCCCCAAAGCGCAACGTGGACACAGCCAAATTTTTGAAGGAAAACAGAGGTGTTTTTTGCAAAGTGTCTACCTGTAGATTTTGGCCTGTAGCTCAGCCGCCACCTAGGGAAACCTACCAAACCTGTGCATTTCTGGAAACTAGAGACCTAGGGGAATCCAAGATGGGGTGACTTGTGTGGCTCGGACCAGGTTCTGTTACCCAGAATCCTTTGCAAACCTCAAAATTTGGCTAAAAAAACACATGTTCCTCACATTTCTGTGGCAGAAAGTTCTGAAATCTGAGAGGAGCCACAAATTTCCTTCCACCCAGCGTTCCCCCATGTCTCCCGATAAAAATGATACCTCATTTGTGTGGGTAGGCCTAGCGCCCGCGACAGGAAACGCCCCAAAGCGCAACATGGACACAGCCAAATTTTTGAAGGAAAACAGAGGTGTTTTTTGCAAAGTGCCTACCTGTAGATTTTGGCCTGTAGCTCAGCCGCCACCTAGGGAAACCTACCACACCTGTGCATTTCTGAAAACTAGAGACCTAGGGGAATCCAAGATGGGGTGACTTGTGTGGCTCGGACCAGGTTCTGTTACCCGAATCCTTTGCAAACCTCAAAATTTGGCTAAAAAAACACATGTTCCTCACATTTCTGTGGCAGAAAGTTCTGGAATCTGAGAGGAGCCACAAATTTCCTTCCACCCAGCGTTCCCCCACGTCTCCCGATAAAAATGATACCTCACTTGTGTGGGTAGGCCTAGCGCTCGCGACAGGAAATGGCCCAAAACACAACGTGGACACATCACATTTTTTCATAGAAAAAAGTGCCTACCTGTGGATTTTGGCCTCTAGCTCAGCCGGCACCTGAGGAAACCTAGCAAACCTGTGCATTTCTGAAAACTAGAGACCTAGGGGAATCCAAGATGGGGTGACTTGTGTGGCTCGGACCAGGTTCTGTTACCCAGAATCCTTTGCAAACCTCAAAATTTGGCTAAAAAAACACATGTTCCTCACATTTCTGTGGCAGAAAGTTCTGGAATCTGAGAGGAGCCACAAATTTCCTTCCACCCAGCGTTCCCCCATGTCTCCCGATAAAAATGATACCTCACTTGTGTGGGTAGGCCTAGCGCCCGCGACAGGAAACGCCCCAAAGCGCAACATGGACACAGCCAAATTTTTGAAGGAAAACAGAGGTGTTTTTTGCAAAGTGCCTACCTGTAGATTTTGGCCTGTAGCTCAGCCGCCACCTAGGGAAACCTACCAAACCTGTGCATTTCTGAAAACTAGAGACCTAGGGGAATCCAAGATGGGGTGACTTGTGTGGCTCGGACCAGGTTCTGTTACCCGAATCCTTTGCAAACCTCAAAATTTGGCTAAAAAAACACATGTTCCTCACATTTCTCTGGCAGAAAGTTCTGGAATCTGAGAGGAGCCACAAATTTCCTTCCACCCAGCGTTCCCCCACGTCTCCCGATAAAAATGATACCTCACTTGTGTGGGTAGGCCTAGCGCTCGCGACAGGAAATGGCCCAAAACACAACGTGGACACATCACATTTTTTCATAGAAAACAGTGCCTACCTGTGGATTTTGGCCTCTAGCTCAGCCGGCACCTGGGGAAACTTAGCAAACCAGCGCATTTTTGAAAACTAGAGACCTAGGGGAATCCAAGATGGGGTGATTTGCGGGGCTCTGACCAGGTTCTGTTACCCAGAATCCTTTGCAAACATCAAAATTTGGCCAACAAACACTTTTTCCTCTCATTTCGGTGACAGAAAGTTCTGGAATCTGGGAGGAGCCACAAATTTCCTTCCACCCAGCGTTCCCCTAAGTCTCTCCATAAAAATGGTACCTCACTTGTGTGGGTAGGCCTAGCGCCCATGAAAGGAAATGGCCCAAAACACAACGTGGACACAACATATTTTTTCACAGAAAACAGAGGTGTTTTTTGCAAAGTGCCTACCTGTGGATTTTGGCCTCTAGCTCAGCCAGCCCCAGGGGGGGGGGGGAAATGCCCTAAATTAAATTTGACCCCCCCACCCCCCCAAACCCCCCCTGCCCAGGAGCGACCCTTGCCTACGGGGTCGCTCCCCCTGCGTGACATTGGCGCCAAAAAACAAATCCCCGGTGCCTAGTGGTTTCTGCCCCCTTGGGGCAGATTGACCTAAAATCGACCAATCTGCCCCCAAGGGGGGCAGAAATGGTCTAAATACAGTTTGCCCCCCAGGGGAGCGACCCTTGCCTGATGGGTCGCTCCCCATCTCTAAAAAAACAAACATACAAAAAAAAAAACACAGAAAAAATATTTGCCCTGGCGCCTAGAGGTTTCTGCCCCCCCCTGGTGGCAGATCGGCCTAATAATAGGCCGATCTGCCCCCAGGGGGGGCAGAAATGGCCTAAAATAAATTTGCATCCCCAACACCCACCCCCCCACCAGGAGCGACCCTTGCCTACGGGGTCGCTCCCCCTGCGTGACATTGGCGCCACAAAACAAATCCCCGGTGCCTAGTGGTTTCTGCCCCCTTGGGGGCAGATTGACCTAAAATCGACCAATCTGCCCCCAAGGGGGACAGAAATGCTCTTAATACAGTTTGCCCCCCAGGGAAGCGACCCTTGTCTGATGGGTCTCTCCCCATCTCTAAAAAAACAAACAAACAAAAAAAAAAACACACAAAAAAAAATTGCCCTGGCGCCTACAGGTTTCTGCCCCCACTGGGGTCAGATCGGCCTAATAATAGGCCGATCTGCCCCCAGGGGGGGCAGAAATGGCCTAAAATAAATTTTCCCCCCGAACCCACAGCCCCCCGGGAGCGACCCTTGCCTACGGGGTCGCTCCCCCTGCGTGACATTGGCGCCAAAAAACAGATCCCCGGTGCCTAGTGGTTTCTGCCCCCTTGGGGCAGATTGACCTAAAATCGACCAATCTGCCCCCAAGGGGGGCAGAAATGGTCTAAATACAGTTTGCCCCCCAGGGGAGCGACCCTTGCCTGATGGGTTGCTCCCCATCTCTAAAAAAACAAACATAAAAAAAAAAAACACACAAAAAAAACTTGCCCTGGCGCCTAGAGGATTCTGCCCCCCCCCCCTGGTGGCAGATCGGCCTAATAATAGGCCAATCTGCCCCCAGGGGGGGCAGAAATGTTCTAAAATAAATTTGGATCTCCAACCCCCACCCCCCCACCAGGAGCGACCCTCGCCTATGGGGTCGCTCCCCCCTGCGTGATATTGGCGCCAAAAAAACAAATCCCCGGTGCCTAGTGGTTTCTGCCCCCTTGGGGGCAGATTGACCTAAAATTGACCAATCTGCCCCCAAGGGGGGCAGAAATGCTCTAAATACAGTTTGCCCCCCAGGGAAGCGACCCTTGTCTGATGGGTCTCTCCCCATCTCTAAAAAAACAAACATACAAAAAAAAAAAACACACAAAAAAAATTGCCCTGGCGCCTACAGGTTTCTGCCCCCAGGGGGGGCAGAAATGGCCTAAAATAAATTTGCCCCCCGAACCCCCAGCCCCCCCGGGAGCGACCCTTGCCTAAGGGGTCGCTCCCCCTGCGTGACATTGGTGCCAAAAAACAAATCCCCGGTGCCTAGTGGTTTCTGCCCCCTTGGGGCAGATTGACCTAAAATCGACCAATCTGCCCCCAAGGGGGGCAGAAATGGTCTAAATACAGTTTGCCCCCCAGGGGACCGGCCCTTGCCTGATGGGTCGCTCCCATCTCTAAAAAAACAAACATACAAAAAAAAAAACACACAAAAAAATTGCCCTGGCACCTAGAGGTTTCTGCCCCCCCCGGTGGCAGATCGGCCTAATAATAGGCCGATCTGCCCCCAGGGGGGGCAGAAATGGCCTAAGATAAATTTGCATCCCCAACCCCCACCCCCCCACCAGGAGCGACCCTCGCCTACGGGGTCGCTCCCCCTGCGTGACATTGACGCCATAAAACAAATCCCCGGTGCCTAGTGGTTTCTGCCCCCTAGGGAGCAGATTGACCTAAAATCGACCAGTCTGCCCCCAAGGGGGCAGAAATGGTCTAAACACAGTTTGCCCCCCAGGGGAGCGACCCTTGTCTGATGGGTCGCTCCCCATCTCTAAAAAAACAAACAAACAAAAACAAAAACACAAAAAAAAAATTGCCCTGGCGCCTAGAGGTTTCTGCCCCCCCTGGGGGTAGATCGACCTAATACCAATAGGCCGATCTGCTCCCAGGGGGGGCAGAGATTGCCTAAAATAATTTTGCCCCCCCTACCTCCCCCCCCCCCAGGGAGCGACCCTTGCCTACAAGGTCGCTCCCCTTGCGTAACGGCGCAAAAAAAAGATCCCTGGTGCCTAGTGGTTTCTGCCCCCCTTGAGGGCAGATTGACCTAAAATCGGCCGATCTGCCCTCAAAGTGGGCAGAAATGGCATAAATACATTTTGCCCCTCCAGGGGAGCGACCCTTGTCCAAGGGGTCGCTCCCCATCTGTAAAACAAAAAAAAAAAAAAAAAAAAACTGGTGCCTAGTGGTTTCTGCCCCCCTTGGGGACAGATCAGCCGAATCAAAATAGGCTGATCTACCCCCCAGGGGGGCAGAAATGGCCTAAAATAATCCCCCCCCCCCAGGGAGCGACCCTTGCCTAAGGGGTCGCTCCCCTTGCCTAAGGGGTCGCTCCCCTTGCGTGAAATTCACGCAAAAAAAAAAAAACTCCCTGGCGTCTAATGGTTTCTGCCCCCCTTGGGGGCAGCTTGGCCTCATCAAAATAGGCCAATCTGCCCCCAAGGGGGGCAGAAATGGCCTAAATATAATTTGCCCCCTAGGGGAGCGACCCTTGCCTAAGGGGTCACTCCCCACCTAAAAAAAAAAGAAAACATAACAAAAAGAAAAGAAAAAAGAAATGATCCCTGGTGCCTAGAGGTTTCTGCCCCCCCTGGGGGCAGATTGGCCTCATAATAGGCTGATCTGCCCCCATGGGGGGCAGAAAAGGCCTTCCCAAAAAGATGCCCCCCCCTGGGAGCGAACCTTGCCCAAGGGGTCGCTCCCGTTGCGTAAAATTTGCGGGGAAAAAAAACTCCCTGGTGTCTAATGGTTTCTGCCCCCCTTGGGGGCAGATTGGCCTCATCAAAATAGGCCAATCTGCCCCCAAGGGGGGCAGAAATGGCCTAAATATATATTACCCCCTAGGGGAGCGACCCTTGCCTAAGGGGTCGCTCCCCACCTAAAAAAAAGAGAAAACATCACACAAAAAAAAAAAAAAAAAAGCTCCCTGGTGCCTAGAGGTTTCTGCCCCCCCTGGGGGCAGATCGGCCTAATAATAGGCCAATCTGCCCCCAGGGGGGGCAGAAAAAGCCTTCCTAAAAAAATGCCCCCCCTGGGAGCGACCCTTGCCCAAGGGGTCGCTCCCTTTTGACAGTTTCATAAAAAAATTAAAAAAATCCCTGGTGTCTAGTGGGGTTTCAAAAGCCGGATTGCAAGCAATCCGGCTTTTGAAACCCTGTGAGAGACTTCAAAGGGAAGGAAATACATTTCCTTCCCTTTGGAGCCTCTCGGGGCCTCCCCCATGGGATTGAAAGAGAAATGCAAAAGCATTCCAGCGCGATGGGGGAGACCCTGTGACTAATCAGCGCGCGAGCTGACGTCACAGGGGAGGTTGGGGGGGTCGGGGGTGGGAGGGGAACGGCTTCCCCTTCCATCCCTGACTTTGGGGGGTGGGGGGAAGCACACAGAGGGAGCGAGAGCGGCACTGTGCCGCAGGACGTAACCACTACGTCCGCGGCACAGAAGGGGTTAATATTAGTATTATTATTATTATTATTATTATTATTATTATTATTAACACTAATAAACCTAATAATAATAAACATATTCATTTTACTACTAATAACAATAATTAATAATAATAATACTTGTTGTTATTATTATTATTATTATTATTATTATTATTTACAACAATAATTTGATATTTTTAAAGGCCAATATTCACTCTTTCGAAACACTTGGCACTATAGAGTACACATATCAAGGAGAAATCAGTAGGCAACACCTAGAAAAAATGGCAGCCGACTAGGAAATGGAGAAGCACATTCCAAATACAACACTAAAGATAAATATGAAGAAAATATAAATATAAACTTACACATTACACAATATATACACATTCATAATAACCTTAACTTGTATATAAACATGTTTATATGAAAACCAGTTTTAAAAAAGAAATTCCCTACAAAAGCTACAGTTGAAAGGGAGTTAGAGTTGACAAATATGTTTATAGCAGCGTCACCAAAGAAAAGCTTTGAGGCCGAGATGTATAATTGTTTTGCACCAAATTTGCGTAATTTTTTAACGCAAATTCGGCACAAAACGAACTCCAAATTTATACTTTGGTGCTAGACCCATCTAGCGCTGAAGTTATGGATTTAAAGTCATTTTTTGCTAGCGGGAAACTACCTTGCGTCAATGAGATGCAAGATAGGCGTTCCCGGCAAAAAATAATGATATGGCCATAGCCCCATATTTATCCCCGTGCTAAAATCAAGCAACAGTGGAAGGGGGCCTTAAATAACGGCACTAAGCTTGCTTAGCACCAATTATTTAACGCCTGGGTCAGGGCAGGCTTTAGGGGACCTGTGAGCTTATTTCCATGGTCAGAAATGGGCCCACAGGTGCCCTTCCCTATCCTTAGCGACACCCTCAACCACACCAGAGGGACACCAGAGAATGGGGGGGACCCCATCCCAGGATGTAAGGTAAGTACAGGAAAGTTTTATTTTTTTTAATTGTAAGTGCCACAGGGAGGCATAACCTGGGCCCCCTACATGGCACTGGGTCCAATGGCCATGCCCAGGGGACATATGTCCCCTGGACATGGCCATTGGGGTGGTGGGCATGACTCCTGTCTTTACTAAGATAAGAGTCATGTCCATGGGGGTTTAACGTCAACAAATGACCCTATTCTGGTTAGAGGCATTTTCATGCCTCTGCCCATACTAGCGTAGCCCTTTGACGCACAACCTCCTGTTCCCCCTACGCCTCCCCACCCAGCTAGCATCCTTTTTGATGACGCTTTCCGGGCCTTACTGCTGGCTACCATCACACCATAAATGTGATGCCAGGCCGGCGTCTTGGAATGGTGGTAGCCGGTGGTATACTCTTATGTATAAACATGCCCCTGAATTGTTAAGGTTAAGGTGATACAGTCACCAAACAGACACACTGCACTAAGGCAACAAACTGCCCCACCATTAGAATACATTCTTCACAACATCATACACAGTTTCATAAATCTTTTGGCCAAATTTGGCATTACCGGTTTGGCTCTTCAATGGCTTGCTTCCTTTTTGTCTGTGTATGATCAGGCATTTTTTCTCCTTCCATTTCAATCTTCGTTCTAAGCCATCGGTTATGGAGTTACGCAGACATCCGCACAGTGCTACTTTTTCAACCGCTAAGTCTCCCCACTTGTTGCTAGTGTGCTGATTCTTTCCTTCCATCTGTGTTTTCATGACTATGTTGATGATACCCAACTTAGCCTTCGCCTTGATGGTAATTCCGGCGTCTGCCAGTTCCAATTTAAAGGCTGCACGCGTGCAGTTGCTGCCTGCATGAACACTTATGCCCTGCGTCTTAACTCTGACACAACTGAGTTCCTGATCTCCATCAACTCTGCCACTAGAACCTCTAAAAGGTGGTTAGATGATCTGGGACCACTCCATCTCCTACTGATTCAGCTCACAATTCTGCCATCATCTTTGACACTCACCACTCCTTCTCTAATTGCAGTTCAATAAACTAACAACAACTTGTTTTGCACTAATGAGAATGCTTAGGGAATCTTCTTCCACTACTACATCTCTCACAAACCGATCATTCAGAAGCATCCCATCCACCTGAAGTCCTGATAAACAGGTCTCCTCTCTCTGCTCTTCACCAACCAACTGCCAACATTCCACATTCTACAATGAGGTCATGTGTGACCTCAGCCTGAGACAAAGCAAAGTGAACACTCCGCCCTTGCTGAGATCACACAAGCCATCTACCACACACCTTCCCTCTTTAAATTAGGCTCTGAATTGAAACAAATAAATAAATACGCAAAGACATATGAGATTGCAATTATACAAAGAAATAGCTTACATAACTTTACAACATAGTTTAAACCCTTTTAGATAACACAACTGTATTAAGATTCCACACTCTTCCATCCCTAATTTTGACAACATTCCTAAAAGGTTTGATAACTTCAAAAGGTCCTAAAAATTTGCTTCCACTTTTACACAAAGTAGGTTTTCTGACCAGAATTTGATCTCCAACTTTCACATCAATACAAAGTGTGCTTTTCTTGTCATCAAAGTATTCCTTCCTTTTTTGTACACAAACTTTTTCATACTCATTCATCTCATTCATATCACACTCAGAAGCACTGTCATCTTTACCCCAACACACCCATGCGGGTGACAGAAGAGTGTTGGCTTTGCGACCTCTGAAAAGATCGAACGGAACCTTCCCCGTAGTGGAGTGTGGTGTAACCCTGTAAGCATGGAGGAATCTTTTAAGACCAAATTTCCAATCCCTATTAGATGCAACTTATAACTGTATACACTCCTTCACACACCTGTTAAATCTCTCCACAGTACCATTCCCTTCGAGATGATATGGTGAACATCTTTTATGCTTAATGCCATTCTTCTGAAGAAATTCTTCCATTTCACCCGAAACAAACTGTGGACCATTGTCCGTCACAATAGTATTAGGCAAACCCTCACAACCAAAAATATCCTTGAAGAATCCAATAATCCTTTTGGTCTCAATGGAACCGCAAATTCCTATTTCAGCCCATCTTGAAAACTGATCAATCAAGACTAAAATGTAGTTAGAACTGCCTTTTCCGTACACAGGTCCCACAATATCTGCAGCCACTATTTCCCATGGTTTGTGCGGCATGTCCCTCACACACATAGGAGGCACCCTGGTCTTGTAAACCTTATCGCTGTTGCAACAGTCCGGGCACTCCCTTACCATCCTCTCAATCATCAAATCCATTCCAGGCCACCAATAATCTAGACGAATCCTTGCTTTCGTTCTACTCATTCCCTGGTGCCCTTCATGACCAAGCTCTATAATTTTTTTCCTCAACCCTCAACACTACAGGAACTACTAATCTTAACCCTCGTAGAAGGATGCCATCCTCCACAGACAAATCATCTTTCACTCTCCAGAAACTACACAAATCCTTATCTTGTTTTACATTACATCT
Organism: Pleurodeles waltl; assembly: GCF_031143425.1. NCBI lineage: Eukaryota > Metazoa > Chordata > Amphibia > Caudata > Salamandridae > Pleurodeles > Pleurodeles waltl. Next base: position 264,692,327 of record NC_090443.1, on the reverse strand, counting down.
CCATCCAATTCTCAGTTCCTCACATACTTGTTGCAAGACACAGTCCTCAGCTACTGCTTTCACCCACTCATTTTGTTCCACCGCACATCCAGTTACACTGCACACACTTATGCCATTTTGTTCTTCCTTCTCAGGAGACTCTTCTACCTCTGAACCTAATCTGGATAGGCAATCTGCAACTTTATTGTTAGACCCTGGGACATAACACACGGTAAAGTTGTAATCTTGTAGACCAACAACCCATCTACTGATTCTTCCCGAAATCATGTCCAGACCCTTCCTCATAAACACTTCGACCAATGGTTTGTGATCTGTAAAGATTTGGAACTCTCTTCCCCACACAAAGTTTCTGAGTTTGTTAATCGCCCAATGAACACTCAGAGCCTCTTTATCTATGGTGGAGTAATTGACTTCTGGTCCCCGTAGCGTCCTGGAACAATATACTATGGGTTTAAGATCACCATCATCCATTTCCTGTAACAAAACAGCCCCCAGTCCTCTCACACATGCATCCGTCATAATCACACACTTCTTGTTAGGGTCGAACGATTTTAAAGTGCCAACTGTAGATAACTCTTTCTTGATAATTTCAAACTCTTTCAGACACTCATCATCCCACAAAAATTCTGCATTTTTTTTCAAAAGTTTGCGCATGCTAACAGTTTTGGCTGCTAAATTCAGTAAAAATTTGGCAAGGAACTCTATCATGCCCAGAAAAGATAACAATTCCTCTTTTTTTTCCGGAACACGCAGGTTCAAAATATTGCTAACCAATTCCTTTTTAGGGCATAACCCTTCTGCTGTAATTTTGTGTCCTAGATACTCAACCTCAGTTTTCCCAAAGAAGCACTTCTTTAACTTGAGGGTCAAACCATGGTCTTTAAGAATTCCCAGCACCTTTCTGACTCTCAAATTATGTTCATCCAATGTTTTCCCATGTATCAAGATATCGTCCTGGAAACACTTCACTCCAGGTTCGGAGCCAAACAGATTGTACATTAATCGTTGGAACACTGCAGCTGCTGATACTAACCCAAACGGCATCCTAATGAATCTAAAAGTCCCAAATGGAGTAATGAAAGTAGTGTAGTCACGTGAATCCGCATGCAATCTAACCTGATGGTAAGCAGAAGTCAGATCCAATTTGCTAATATATTTAGATCCGGATAGCATTGTGACCATTTCTGAGATGTTTGGCAAAGGAAACCGATCACTGACCACACATCTGTTGAGATTCCTAAGATCAATGCAGAGTCTTAACTCTCCAGATGGTTTCCTTGCCACCACAATCAGTGAAATCCACTCAGAGGACTCTACCGGTTCAATAATACCCTCATCACATAGCCTCTTTACTTCTTTCTCCACATCATCTTTCAATGAGATAGGCACAGGGCGTAACTTAGCAGCACCGGAACTGAGCCTTCTTTTAACCTTATCTGATGGGTGTACTTTTTCAGACAGCCTAATTTCTCGTTAAAAACTTCCTTGTACTCCTCAACAAAATTCAGCAAGAACTCCTCCTTCTGCACAGCAAGTTCACACACACCATGCAAATTTTTATATAGTCATCCTTGATCATAACAGGGGCAGGAGAGTTTGGATCCAGAATAACTCTCAACTCCTTCTGTTGTGGCCAACTCAGAACGCTGTCTCCTTTAACAGGAACATAAATTTTCCCACAGATAGAGTTGGACTTGAAAGCAATCTCTGCTTCAAAATATCCCCTCAAGTCAATGCCCTGACCTCCATAACCCACCGGAACAACATCAGGGTCTTTCAGTTTTACTTTGTGACTCAGTTGTTCATCGAAAACTTCATTGGAGATCAATGTCAACCACGCTCCAGAGTCGAATAACATTTCACTTGTCACCCCCAAAATGGTGACGATATCCTTTGGATGTTTCTTTCTATCCGTATCCATGGAGACTGACAATTTGCAGTCCTCGACCACTTTCACTGACGTTTGGCCCCTTTGCGATCTACAGCACTTGCTGAAATGACCTTTCCTGTTGCATAATCTACAGGTTGAGTTTAACGCTGGGCACTTCCTGTAAGATGCATAGTGGCCAATGGTTCCACAGCGAAAACACTTCGCGTCCTTGAACTTGTTCACTTCCCCTTGATCCACTTTCTCATTCTTCCTGTCAATACTATTCCCTTTCGCACCAGATTGTTCCTTTTTCGTAGTGATTTTGTTCACTCCTATACTTTTCCCTTTTTCAAGTTCTTCAACACAAGCTAAGATGTGCTCTACACTCTTGGCTAGGATGATAACTTCATGTAACGTTGGATCATCCTTGCTCCATAACTCTTGTCCGAACTTGTCACTAGCACACCTAAACATAAATTGATCACGTATCCTCTCATCGATAGTGCTCCCAAATTTACACGTAGCTGCAAGTTTCCTAAGTGCAGTAATGTACTCCTCAACGCTTTCACCTGGTCTTTGCTCCCTCATACCAAAATGATAACGCTCTAGGATAGTACTAATCTTAGGTAAGTAGTGTAGATCAAGCTCCTTTAAGCACATCTCAAATTCACTTAGATCTGTAGCCTCATCACCTGGATCCGGCAGATTCTCGAAAATTTCTTGTCCCTCACAACCCAAACAATGCATAAGAAGAGCTGTTTTCCTCTCGTTGGACAAATTTGAACCACAGACCCTTGAATAATGGAGAAACGTTTTTTTCCACTTAGACCATTTTATCAGTGGTTCGCCAGGCATGGTCAAAAAGAAAGGAGGTGGTGGAATATTCTGCATTATTTAGAATTTCAATTGACACAGAAAATAGTAGGTATTTCCTTAATACTGTTAAGCCTGCATGCTTGAATAAAAGAAGGATGGTGTCCAAAAAAAATAATAATAATCTTAGCTTAAATGCCCATTTCAGTACATACACATACTTTTCAATAAAAGCACTCAAAGTCCTTATGTTCCATGCCACAGATGAGTTGTTTTCTAAGGAAAATACCCCTTGTTTTCTTCTTATTTTCCTTTTCTTTTATTTTTTTATTATTATTATTTTTTTCCCCGGCTCCAACACACTAAGGCTTGTTTCCCAACACCTCGCAAGCTGTCCTGAAAATCACAGAACAGGAAAGCAGAAGAAAAATAAAATCACCGCCTTAAACTTGCCCTGATGGAAACGCAAGTTATTTTCTTGTGTTGACGCGCTGCTGAGCACGAATATGACCGAGGCTTCAGCGCGAGGAAAGCACAGGCAGCAGAGAGGCTAACGCGCGAGGGGAGCGCGAGGAGCAGATGGAGACGGAGAACGCGCTACGAGAGCGCGAGGCAAGTCAACAGTAAGAAATTCAAATGGCAATAAAAGTTTTCCAATATCAATAAAAGTACCTTGATAATACTGTGGAGATTCGAAGAGATGAAGTGAAAAACGGCACAAAAATGTAAAAAAAAAAAAATCCGATGAGGATTATCCAAAGGACCTTGAGTGCCAAAGTGCTGTGGCCCAAAACAAACTTCTTAGGATACAGTCTGTGTTAGGATGCTTCAAGGACCCTCGTCGCCAGTGTGAAGAAGAAGAAGATTTACAGATCCATAAAGGTTTATGTAGGTTTTTTATTGAAGCACCCCATCCACCTGAAGTCCTGATAAACAGCTCTCCTCTCTCTGCTCTTCACCAACCAACTGCCAACATTCCACGTTCTACAATGAGGTCATGTGTGACCTCAGCCTGAGACAAAGCAAAGTGAACACTCCGCTCTTGCTGAGATCACACAAGCCATCTACCACACTTATCTTATCACACCTTGATTACCATAACACACTCTATGTTGAGTTCCCTGCTTAAATAATAGCAAAACTACAGCATGTTCAAGACTCTGCTATCTGCCTCATTCTCAGTGTTACTAGATCAAAGATTTTGGCTCATCTCATTATTTACCCATCTCTAAGTGATGCATCTTCAAAGCTCTCTTTGGGGTATATTTACAAGCCCCTAGTGCCACCTTGAGCTGTAATAGCGTTATTTGTTTTTTTAAGTTAAGGCAGCATTTAGGAACATCTCCTGTGCTGTATTTACAAAGTGGAGCAATATAAACCATTGAACAACATTATGTGTGCGCCACACATAATGTATGCAAGGGGTGTTTTCTGGCCCAAGAAGGACCAAAATAAATGGTGCAGTGAATTGTGTAGGGTGCAGTGAAATTTACAACATTACACTGCACCATTTTTTCTGTCCTTTTTAATGCCTGCTCAGAGCAGGCGTTAAAATGATGCACCCATTTAAATCACCTGTCCTTTGCTGCACTAGCATCACATTTATCAAACCTCCTCACAAGCGCCACAATATTGTCTACCTCTCAACATCAAATATTACAGCTTAACCAACATTATGGGGGGTCTTTATGACCCTGTCTGTCTGATCTCATTCAAATTGCCATTGAATGTCACAATGACGCTTTTGGTAGTATCCAGGGACGGTAATTTATTCTCATTGAGGATGGTCTCCCTGTTCATAAGGGAAACATTTTTCACTGCCTTATTCAGGACCCATATAGGGTAACCTCTTTCTTTGAACCTTATGAGTATGTTCTTTTGCTCCTCCTTGAATTTTATCTCCGTACAACAGTTCCTTTTTGCTCTAAGGAGTTCCCCAAACAGGATACTAAACTTCAAACTCTATGGATTACCACTCCAGTCATGTAAGGTACTGTTACCAGCTGTGGGTTTTCTAAAGAGATGAGTGTGAGTGATATCAGCTCTTACCTTAACCAGAACATCTAGATATTCAATCTGATCAATTTCATCATGGTCGTGTCGGTGAACACCTGCTCCTCCCACCAGCCCAGGAGAAGATTTGCAAAGCATATATATATATATATATATATATATATATATATATATATATATATATATATATATATATATATATATATATATATATATGTTACCTAGTGGTGGATGAGACGGAAGCTGGCTGGGGCCTTCAGGCTTCGTCCTGTTGTCCCCAGTGCAAGTGTGTTTTCACGACAGCTACACCTTGTAAACTAAGTTACTTGAAGAAGACGCACAAAAAAGAATCACATTGGCAAAGTTACAGAAACACAAGGTCACTGAAGACATTTCATCAGAATCCTTTATGCAGCTGTAGTGTAGGAGATGCACTATGTGTTTACTCAATGAGGTAGCACTTACTAATTAGCCATTAGAAAGTATTCCAATTGGGTAGAAATTTTTCACAAAATGGACGTCTCTTCTTGGATAAGTATGCATGGCAGGCTTCGTTCTGGCACAATGCTCATTTCACAATAATTAAACCTCAACAAGAAGAAAGCATTTACAGATTTTACAAAGCAGATGCTCAAGCTTAAGCACCTCTTGTGTAAACTAATATTCATCCAAATTTCTAGCGAATGGCCAAGGCAAAACAAATGTTTTTTCTCTGCATATTCACCTTGAAATGTTATCTGTGAACCATGATAGAGGTGTTTGCATCATTGCTTTTCTTGGGAACTGTTAGAAATAGGGTCTTTGGTTGGCAGTCAGGTTACCCTCTGTCCAAGCAAGGACCCTCACTCTAGTCAGGGTAAAGGAGAATCACCCTCAGCTAACCCCCGCTCACCCCCTTGGTAGCTTGGCACAAGTAGGCAGGCTTAACTTCAGGGTGCTAGGTGTAAAGTATTTGTACCAACAGACACAGTAACTTAATGAAAATACTACAAAATGACACAACACAGTTTTAGAAAAATAGAAAATATTTATCTAAACAAAACAAGACCAAAATGACAAAAATCCAACATACACAAGTCAGGCTATTAATTAAAAAGCAAAAAGAGCCTTAAATCCTTGAGAAAACAGGTAAAACACTGTTAGCATTGAAAAGTACCTGGGTAGCATCAAAATAACCCGCACAGGCGAGTATGCGTTGAAAAAGGTAAGCGGTGCGTCGATTTCTCACCCACAAGCGAGACTGTGCGTCTTTTATCCTTCTCCCATCGGGTCGGCGTGCTTTGTTTTTCTTCGGCGCAGGTGAGTGATGCGTCAATCCGGGCAGCAATCAGGTCCGAGCAGGCGTTGCGTTGTTTTTCCGCACCGGCAAGGTTTGTGTCGAAAATCCTGCCGCACGGTATCACCAAAAACACGCAATGTGGGTTGAGACGTTAACAGTGTCCATCAGCGGGTGTTGCGTGTTGTTCTTCCAGCTCCGTGCATCGATTTTCCAGCCGTGATGTCGGTGAAGCGTCGATTTCTGCTGCAAAGTGGCGGCGTGTAGTTTTTTCCAGCCGTGTCCCAGGAAGTCCATCGATATTTTCCCCACACAGCGGTCTGTGCGTGAATTTTCAGTCTTGGTCTGCCAGTTTCACCTTCCAAGGCCCCAGGAACTGGAGAGGGCACCACTTGGTAGGGCAGGAGTCTCAGCAGAGAGTCCAGGTGCTGCAGGAGAAGTCTTTGATGTCCCTGAGCCTTCAACAACAGGAGGCAAGCTCAGGACAAGCCCTTGGAGATTTCTTCACAGGCAGGAAGGCACACAAAGTCCAATCTTTGTCCTCTTGCACAGGCAGAAGCAGCAACTGCAGGACAGCTCCACAAAACACAGTCTCAGGCAGAGCAGCACTTCTCCTCAGCTCTTCAGCTCTTCTCCAGGCAGAGGTTCCTCTTGATGTCCAAAAGTGATCTAAAGTCTGTGGTTTTGGGTGCCCTTCTTATACCCATTATGGCCTTTGAAGTAGGCTTAATTCAAAGGAAAGTCTCTCTTGTTTGTGAAATCCTGCCTTGCCCAGGCCAGGCCCCAGACACATACCAGGGGGTTGGAGTCTGCATTGTGTGAGGGCAGGCACAGCCCTTTCAGGTGTAAGTGACCACTCCTCCCCTCCCTCCTAGCACAGATGGCTCATCAGAATATGCAGGCTACACCACAACTCCCTTTGTGTCACTGTCTGGAGAGAGGTACAAAACAGCCCAACTGTCAAACTGACCCAGACGGGCAATCCACAAACAGGCAGAGTCACAGAATGGTTTAAGCAAGAAAATGCTCACTTTCTAAAAGTGGCATTTTCAAACAAACAATCTCAAAAACAACTTTAATAAAAGAAGTATTTTTCATTTGTGAGCTCAGAGACCCCAAACTCCACATGTCTATCTGTTCCCAAAGGGAATCTATGCTTTAATAAATTTTAAAGGCAGGCCCCAAAAGAGAGATGGGACTTGCAACAGTGAAAACGAATTTGGCAGTATTTCACTGTCAGGACATATAAAACACATTAGTATATGTCCTATCCTAAACATTTACTGCACCCTGCCCATGGGGCTACCTAGGGCCTACAGTAGGGGTGCCTTACACTTAAGAAAAGGGAAGGTTTAGGCCTGGTAAGTGGGTACACTTGCCAAGTCGAATTGGCAGTTTAAAACTGCACATACAGACACTGCAGTGGCAGGTCTGAGACATGATTACAGGGCTGCTAATGTGGGTGGCACAACCAGTGCTGCACGACCACTGGTAGCATTTGATTTACAGGCCCTGGGCACCTCTAGTATACTTTAATAGGGACTTACTAGTAAATCAAATATGACAATAATGGATAAACCAATAAACACTACAATTTACACAGAGAGCATATGCACTTTAGCACTGGTTAGCAGTGTTAAAATGCTCAGTGTTCAAAAGCCAACAAAAACAGGTCAGAAAAAATAGGAGGCAAAAAGATTGGAGATGACCCTGCAAAGGAAAAAAAGTCCAACAAGAACAATATCTCATGTAGTGACTAGGATGAGTGAGTTCTTTCTTCTGAACTGCTGCTGAGAGCCAACCCCAGCCATGCATGGCCAAATGCTGTGCGTGACGCAGGGTTGGGTGGTATAGGGGGCTGGCCACAAGACGTGGCTGCAGGCCACACCCTGTGCCAAGCCCCACTTCATACGGCCAAAGGTCAAGAATGGTGCAGGGTTGGGTGGTTATAGGGGATTGGCCGCAGGACCTAGCCACAGGCCAGGCCTTGCAGCCAACCTCTGTCACACACGGCCGAAGACCATGTGCAACAGCGCTTGGACTAACATAAAGTAATTTAAATTAATTAATGTTAAAAAAAAAACATTCACTGACTGCCTAAAGGTAACTATAACTCGCTCCCTCGCCATCTACTTCTAATTACCCTAGATACTGTAGCACTCTTGACAGCTTTTATAACATCATTGATAATATCACTGGCACATTTGCTGTAAAAGTATTGATGAGAAAACTGTGCAGAGTGGGCAGGACTTAGAGTTACCTTAGGACACAACTGATAGTTACATGAAATAACTCTAACTATGACAGCTGAATTTCTGTGGTTTTGTACATTTAAATGTGAGCCTAACTATGATGTCCCTATAACCTATGTTTTTTAAGTGAATAAATATTTTTATATATATATACATATATATCTATATGTTTGTGTATATATCTGTGTGTGTGTATAAATATATATATAAACCTACTGGCGTTCACCAGTAGGTAGTTATAGTTAGGACCATATTTTATTAGAAAAAGCATTTTTGGGCTTGCCTTTATCTTTGGCATAGTTTGACAAATCTTCATGAATTTTCTTTTTAAAAAGTGCCGGTGATTCTTGTTGTGAATGGAAAGTTTTGGGTGATCTGTCAAGCAGGGGCTGAGATAAAGGGTGGGGAGGGTAAAAAAACATGTGTTTCCCATGTTAATGCCCTTTAGAGTTTTGAACACGATTACAGCCCCGACTGCAGGACGGAATTAAACTAAATTTGGCAGGAAGCTAGATCTTGTTACGCAGATTGCGCTTTTGGTTATTTGGTGTAAATCCGTTCGGTAGTTGTTGAGAAATGTAAGGAAATCCAAACTTGTATATCTGTAGCTGCAACAACTTCGCAGATAATAACGAGCTCGTACAGAGATCTGCAGAGCTCTGATTGGCTGGCAACACTTCCACCGGGAAGTGTTCGCAGCCATCTTGAGACTCGGCTGCAGAAAAAAAAGAAAAAAGAAAAGGGGCCAGGGTAGGGATACCCTGACCCATTAGCTCTGATGCTTTAATTAAAATGTTGCTGCGAATTCGCCACCTTCCTGGGCTTCAAGACATTGTGTATGCGGAGGGGCCGCTTGCCTCCCCCAAAGCCCTGGTGACTGTCACCTCCCTGGAGCCAAACATACAAGTAACTATAACTCACGCCCTAAGGTAACTAAACTTGTGCCCAAGCCATGCACTGCTAGCTACCCCACAAATTATGGCACTCATGACATCTTTAATAACATCATTGATAATATCAATGTAATTTTGCAATAAATGTTTGACGAAAAAACTGTGCATGGTGGGGGCGCGAGTTATAGTTACCTTAGGACATGAGTTATAGTTACTTGAGATAACTTTAACTATAACAGGTGAACTTCTATGGTTTTGTAAGTATAAAATGTGAGCGTATAACGTCCCTATAAAGGCATGCGTGTTAAAGGCATATGTTTGGCAAAGACCTGCGTGGTAAAGGCAATCTGTGGTAAAAGCATTGAGTGGTAAAGGATGTGTGATAAAGGCATGTGTTGTATCCTGTAACTTTCAGGACTAGTAGGCCAATACTTTTCTTGGCCCATGCTATTTTCTTTCTGTTTTTTTCTATTTTTAGTCATCCTTGTGTGTTTAAACTACATCTTCTGGTTGCAGCAATTAAAAGTCAACAGTATATTTCCTATGCACAAATACGATTCATATTTTCTTGTGATTTGCACTAAAACTAAATGAGACTTTATGTACCTGTTCTGAGTACAAGCTGCTGGGAAACACAGATACCTAACGTTACTTACGAATGATATTTATTTTAAAAGTTAGTTTTTTTTCTATTGCAAGCATTTGAGTATTACTCTAAGACAGCAGCATGTTTACTTCTTTTCCTATCTTGATATCTTATCTTCGTTTTGTGGCACATGCTTTTTATGAACAATTTTAAAAATCAAACGTCACACCTCCTTGCTGTATTTGCCAAGGTTTGTTTTCACTTTGTACCGCAGTTTCAACGCCTTCTGCCCTGGATAAGGACTTCACAAACCTATATTCCTACGGTTTGCTCGGCAACAGAATATTTCAGCACAACAAACTGCACATAAAGATTGAGTAAACAGAAAATGCATGTTTAGTCTCCAAGAGTGGGTGAAAAAGACATTTGCAAAATAACATCATCAGTTTGTGCCATAAAAGGACCGGAAACAAGCAGCCAAATATGTTCCCGACGGCCGTCGCTTTAAACACGTCGTTACTAATTCTGTGACACAGTCTCGCCTATTTGAAATTTCTTAATGCGTATTCCTGTCTGAAGCAATGCTGCAAATGTCTTCTCTAACATAGAGAATGCTGAGATGTTTATGTGCTTGACAGTTTTGTACAATACATCAGTACTTGTGCACACTGTAAATATGGTTTGAAACACAAATTTTGAAATTCGGCAAAAATATAAATTGTATTTATATAGCGCTTACTACCCCTGATGAGGCGTTGAAGTGCTTTGCCCCAAGTAGTTAACTATTTTTTTTAAATCTGTGCATGTAAGATCCAGTATTCACAAAGGTTTTTGTGAGCAGAGGTAGCTCTGCTTAATCAGTACTCCTTGTCTCAAAAGGAGATCAGGAGGCTCACTGGCTATAACAAGAAACGGACAACCTTTGCCCCTTGCCAAACCAGGCCTCACAGTTTTGTAAACGACTGTCTCTACCAAGCACGTTCAGCAATACAAAGCAGGGTGGGAAGGTAAGAAGGCCTGTCTGGAAACTGAAGACAAAGCCCTGCAAAACATTTGTACCAGTCCCAGTGATTAATTTGTGAAGGTGGTTGGCATGGACACTAGTTTTTAAGGACCAGGACTTACTTTTCATCATCAAACCTTGACCCAAAGTAAGAAAGGACGAATAGGAGAAAGAGAAATATAGGAAAACAGTGACAAAGACGGAGAGAAGGGCTGGAAATGAAGAAAGGTTCTCGGTTGGTTTCATATTCAAACACTCCCCTTTCTTATTCTGTTACTCCATCATTTGCCACGATGCTTTTCTTACTTCCCGCATTGTCTCTACTTTTTACTCTCACCCTCTCACTCCATGAATTTTCTTGCTCAGTCTGTTACTCCTATATTAAAACAATAATGTCATCTTAAATTATAAATATAATTTAAATCATAATAATGTTAATTACAATTGAATTTGCATATGTAGCATTATTATGCCAGTATTTTGGACCACAAAATGTAGGTAGTTGATGTTGACGGTGTGAAGAATAATTTGGTTGCACCATCATGCGTTACAGAAGTGACATACTAACGTAATTGACAATACATTTATCATGTGCCTTAACATTACTTATGTGAAGTGGAGCATTAAAACTGTATTATTGAAGGTGCATTCATACTAAGAGTTAGTAATTAAAGTATATGTGTGTTCTAATGTTGACTTTAAAATGCTCAGTTGTAGTACTAATATACACTTATATCCATGTTTTTTTAAATTTATATTGCTATGTTGAACTTCATATATTAACATTTCCTTTATAGCTCCTGTTTTCGTCTATAATTACAAGATGCACTTATAGTCATGTATTTCAAATGTGCATTGGCTGTTTATGAATTTAGCATAACCAAAACACCAATACATTTGGGGGCAGAACCAAAACATTTGGGGGCAGATTTCTGAAAAGTGGCGCTGCACCTAGTGCAGCGCCACTTTTCTTGCGCCCCCCCCCTAACGCCACCATGGGTGCGCCGTATTTAAAATATGGTACACCATGGCGGTAGTCAGGGGTACTAGCGTCATCATTTTTTAAGCTAGTCCGGCGCTTTGCAATATTAGAGTCAAACACTTTGAGGCTAATCCTACAAAGCACCCAGAGGCCCATTGAAAACAATGGGAGCCTCCCAGTAACGCCTGCTCTTAGCAGGTGTTAAAAATGCTGATACAAATGACACAAAGAAATCTCTTAGATTTATTTGCACCATTTTTTTGCCCCCCCAGTGCTGGAATGCCTCCCTTGCATACATTATGCTTGGCAGAGGCATAATGGGGCGCAAGGTGTTACAAAGTGCCGCAATGCAAGCATTGCACCACTTTCTAAATATGGTGCAGCATGTTTGGCCTTTCAACGCCACATTAGTGTAAAAGAAAATGATGCTAATGTGGCACTGGAATTACGCTAGGCCCTCTGAAATCTGGGCCTTGGTTTCTCGTGTTCAACCTTTACAGTGGAGTTTTACTCACATTGTAATATTTCTTTACAGGTGCCTTCGTGCAAGTCTACAGTTAATGAAAGGCATATTGTGTGTTGAAGACATTAGGTTGTGGGAAGATACTTTGGCAAGGCAAGGAACGCTAATCAACTGTGAAGAAAAGACTCCTGTTTGTGCACCACAGACTGAGAAACATTCAAGGTTGTCCTGATGTTCGATTCGTGGGATGAGAACTTGAGGACAGTCACTAATTTCAACTGTGCAAAGGAAACTACTGGCATGAATGACATTGCTTTTTCAAAGGTTCTGTATGTTTAATTGGCATTCACCTAGTTAGAAAAGGGCAGGTTTCCTAGAGACTTGAAGGAGTACAAACCTCTCTACCCTCTATTCCTTTGTGTGGCTTTATGTTATGCAACACCTCTCTATCAGAACTTCTACTGAGGTTTCTCATATGCTGACACCTTCCTATATTTCCTGAGATTTAATTAGGATTTCCCTTCAGTTAATTTAGGGTACTTAGATTAATTTAGATTCACCAATGATCATGCAAGAAGATCACAACTTATATACAGATCATCAGATTTCATTTCTTGTCTTTTGTATTGCCTCAACTTATGCTTATACAATTTAATTTTATTTGATGCTTAACTTCACCTCTGGCGACATTGAACTTATATAGCATGTTTTTAAGATTCATTTACATCAGTTTGACACTTAGGGGGTCATTCTGACCTTGGCGGTCTTTTCGCAAGACCGCCGAGTTACCGCCGCGGTGAAGACCGCCGACCGCGGCGGTATGCCGTTGTGCGCATTCTGACCGCTGGGAGCGTTCCGCCGGAAAACCGCCAGCAGCCACACTGGCGGTCGGCGGGAAAGTGGAGACTGGTCAACCTCCACCGCCACGCCAGCAGAACACCGCCCACAGAATTACGACCCACATTTCTGTGTGGCGGTCTTCTGTTGGCGGTCACCTCCCCATGGCTCCTGTCACCTCCCGGAGGACCAACGCACAAGGTAAGTTGATCGTCCGTGAGGGGAGGGGGTGGGGGGGTGTTGTGTGATGTGTGCGTGCATGGGGGTGTGCGTGTGAGTGTGTAGAGGGGGTGTGTGAGTGCGTGCATGCGGGCGGGGAGTGCTGCTGTGCCTATGGGAAATGTGTGTAGTTCGGCGGGTGCGCATGTCGGCATGTATGTGTGCGGGTATGTGTCCCCGTTGTGTATGTGTGTGTGTAGGGGGTGTGTATATGTGCATGTTGGGGGTGTGTGCATGTCGGGGTGCGTGTATGTGCATGTCGGGGTGGGGGTGGGGAGGGGGTTCGTACCACCTCTGTGGGGTGGCAGGGGGGTGGAGGGTGTGGGGGGAGGACTCGGGGGGGCAGTAGGGGGTGGGGGAGACCCCTATCAGTGCCAGGGAAGGAATTCCCTGGCCTCGATAGTGCCTACCGCCATGGTTCGCATGGCGGTTCCCGAACGCCAGAAACCGCGGCGGTAAGCAGGGTCATGATATCGTTGGCGGTCTTGGGTCGACCGCCGGACCGGTCTCTCCCAGCCTTCTTTAACAAGTGCAAGTGGTCCCCTTACAGGATGGCCAAACAGAAGCTCAAAGGAGGAAAACCCTACTCCCTTCTGTGGCACTGCTCTGTAGGCGAAAAGCAAGGATGGTTGGAAGACATCCCATCTCCTTTTCAGTTTTTCCTGGAGCCCCATAGTCATGCCCTTCAATGTCTTGTTAAATCTTTCAACAAGTCCATTGGTTTGTGGCTGATATGGTGTGGTGAATTTATAAGTCACCCCATACTCATTCCACATGTGTTTCAGGTAAGCTGGCATGAAGTTTGTACCTCTGTCAGAAACCACCTCCTTAGGGAAACCCACTCTGGTAAAAATACCAAACAGGGCCTTTGCTACTGCAGGAGCTGTAGTAGACCTAAGGGGAATTGCTTCAGGGTATCTGGTAGCATGATCCAGTACCACCAATGTGTATTTGTTCCCTGAGGCTGTGGGTGGTTCAAGTGGACGCACAATGTCCACACCAGCCCTTTCAAAGGGAACCCCCACCACAGGAAGTGGAATGAGAGCAGCCTTTGGGTGGCCACCTGTTTTGCCACTTGCTTAACAGGTGACACAGGAGCTTCAAAACTCCTTCAGCTTCTGAGATATATTGGGCCAATAAAAGTGGTTTACAAGTCTGCTCCACATTTTGGTCTGTCCCAAATGCCCAACTAAGGGGATGTCATGGGCCAAAGTGAGGATAAACTCTCTACATTCCTGAGGCACTACCACTCACCTAGTGGCACTAGGTTTGGGGTCTCTGGCTTCAGTGAAAAGGAGTCCATCTTCCCAATAGACCCTGTCGGAGCCACTGACATCTCCCTTCTCCTGTGCAGTAGATCGCTGCCTCAGGCCTTCAAGAGTGGGACAAGTCTTTTGTCCCTGGCACAGCTGTTCCCTTGAGGGCCCCCCTGGGCCCAAGAGCTCTACCTGATGAGGCTCCAGCTCCATGGACCCAGTTCCCTCAGGAGATAGGACATCTTCCTGGGAAGAGAGGTCTTGTTTCTTTTGCTGTTCAGAGGCTGGTCTCCCAGTCCTCTTCGCTTTTCTCTTAGAAGGTTGGGCCATTGTTCCAGGCTGCAACACTTCTTTTTCACCCTGTGCTCTGCTTTGTGCTCTTGTTTTTACACACACCAGTTCAGGGATTCTCAGCATGGCTGCATGGGGTTTGATCTCTACCTCAGTCCAAGCTGAGGACTCCAGATCATTCCCTAGCAAACATTCTACTGGGATCGCAGAAGAGATCACTACCTATTTCAGGCCAGTAACCCCCTCCCTATTCTAAGTCACCATAGCCATGGGATGGACTTTAGTCACATTGTCAGCATTGGTAACTGGATATGTTTGTCCAATTAAATACTGTCCTGGGGAAACCAGTTTATCTGTTACTATAGTGACACTGGCACCTGTATCCCTCAGGCAGGGCTTCTACCTTTGTTCCATTACTTAAGAGCTGTTGCCTGTATTTGTTCATGTTAGGTGGCCAGGCAGCCAGTGTGGCTATATCAACCCCACCCTCAGAGACTAGAGTAGCTTCAGTGATAACCCTGATTTTCTATGGGCACACTGTTAATCCCATATGGAGACTGGCTATTCCAGACCGAACTAGAGCAGTACTAGGGGTATTTGTCTTGGGGCAGGCCATGTCTCCATTTTGGTGTCCATGCTGTCTACAGGTGTGACAGCAGGCCTTCTTAGGATAAATGTTTTTACCCTTGTACTCATTTCTGGGCTGTGGAGAGGCTGTGGCCCACCCTCCTGAACATGTTTTTGGGGCCCTTGTGAAGACTCTTTGTTTTTGTCCTTAGGTGTCTCACCACCCTTCCCTTGGGGAGGCTTTTGGACCTCTTTCTTTTGGTCACCCCCTGTGGAAGTCTTGATCACCGTAGTCTTGACCTAATTGTCTGCCTTCTTTCCCAATACTTGGGGAGAAATTGGACCTAGGTCTACCAGATGTTGCTGCAACTTGTCATTGAAGAAGTTACTTAACAGGTGTTCCTTCCTAAACAAAGTAAAAGCCCATAATATTCATGCACTCCACTGCCAGTTATCCAACCATCCAATGTTTTCACTGAGGAGTCAACAAAATCAACCCAGGACTGGCTCCAGGTTTTGTGAGCCCCCTGAACGTAATTCTCCTCAGTGATGAATCCAAAGCCCTCAGTCAGGGTTGCCTTCATGTGGTCATAGGATTCAATATCTGTTCCAGTGAGAGTGAGGAGTCTATCCCTAGACTTACCAGTAATAGTTCCCAAAGCCCTCTCAAGCCCTCTCAAAGGCCGTGAACCACTTGGTGATATCATCACCCTCTTCATATTCTGAGACAATCCCTCTGGGAATTTTTAGGATATCAGTATTCTCTCTGAGCCTATTTGTATTGCTGTCACCATTAATGGGTGCTAAGCCCATTTCCGCCCTCTCCCTTTCTATAGCCAGGAGTTGCTTCTCCAAAGCTAACCTTTTGGTCAATCTTGCCAAAAGGATGTCCTCTTCATTGAGGCCCTCAATGTTCCCAGAGGAGCTGTACTCCCCTGTGGAAGATCCAGATCCAGAACCAGTGAGCACTATCCTTGGAGACAGGGCCCTTGGGACCCTGGCCTCCCTAGTTAGGTGAGGAGGGGAAGGTTATCCTCCTCATCTCTAACATCTTCCCTGTCTGAGTGGAGTTCTTCCTCCTCAGCAGGGTGGTCCCTGGTGTACTCTGCCAAGAGCTCCCAGAGCTTGACCTTGGTAGGGTTGGAACCTGTTCTAATCTTTTTCAGATTACAGAGAGACCTTAACTCTACCATCCCTAGGTGGAGGTAAGGGGTGACATTGAGTTCATCACCATTTCCTTTGAGCTGCTCATTATGTTACTAAAAGTTGTGATTACTTTTTAGAAACTAAAAACTACTTCCAGTAACTAAATCCTAACTTAAAAATAACTTTTAAATCTAAAAGAAATCCTGAGGGGACTTAACCAAGGCCCTATTAGGACTTTAAAAATTTAGAAAAATATGCCAAATTCTAAAATCAGTTTTCTAAAGGCGATTTTCAAATGTACTCGTGTGATCAGGTATTGGCTGAGTAGTCCAGAAATTGCGAAGCTGTAGATTCCACCGCTGATCCACCGATGTAGAAATTTGGCTCTGTATATACTATATCAAAATGAGATATAGTGTGCACTGAGTCCAGGGGTACCCCAGAGGCTTAACAGAGGCTAAAGTAGATAATACTAATGCTCTCTTTTGCTTCTATAGTGTGGTCGAGCAGTTAGGCTTATCTGAGGGTAGTGCAAAGCATTTGTTGTACACACACAGACAATAGAAGAAGCACACACTCAATGACTTAACTCCAGGCAGATGGTTTTTATAGAGCAAAAATATATTTTTTTAATTTAGTTTTAGAACCCGAACATTCAAGTTGCAGGTAAGTATTTCAATAGAGTCGCTTGATTCAATAAGGGGGACTACGAGTCCCAGACAGCTTTTGGCCCCAGGATGCGGCCATTTCCTGCACCAGCTGCCCCTACTCACCTCGCTAGCAAGCTATAAAAAAAGCGCCAGGGGGACACCGCACCCCGGGACGCGCATGGGCCCGTCCACGCCCGTCAGAGGCAGAAGGAGGCTGGGTTGGGACACCCCCCTAACACTTACCCCCAAGTAGGCTTTGCTGGTGTTTTACCTTTTACTGCTGTATTACTGGGTGTTTGTAATTTATTAGATTTGGCAACCATTGAGGATCCCAGGACTGATCGAGGGCTGACATCATGGTGAAGCGGAAGGCAAATTTTGGCCCTCAGGGCAAAGGAGGCGCCAAAATGAAGATTTTGAGACATTCAGCAGGGAACTGTACGTTAGCAGAAATTGATGAACTAATTGAGGAAGTGGAAGGATTGCTTGTACATTCTGATAAAGGCCCAGATAAGGCAACCAAAGGGCCTCGTCAGAAAAAGTTGGTAAAAGAACGCTCCTATTAGGGTATTAGACCCTTTCTCAAACAATTTAACAATGAAAGTGCTATACTCCCTAAGACCAATTGTAGCAAAACTACCACTCAGCTCCACCCTGCACCCAAAATAGCACATATGGAACAACCTGACTTAGCCCAAAATATTCCCCTGAGGTTAAAGAAATATTACTAACTCCATCAATACCAAGCATAGATTGTTCAAATAGATACGAGATACTGGGCACCCTGGTGATAGAACCCACTGGTTCAGGGACCCCAGTCACATCCAATACTCCACCTACCCTAGGTAGTAACACCATGGATGAACAACTACATTCCCTTAAGGGTAAAATAGTAAGCCTCCAAGAGTGTATGGGGCGACTAGCAAAAGACTTAGGGGGTCATTACAACCCTGGCAGATGGTGTTAAAGCTGCGGTAATACCGCAAACAGGCCAGCAGAAAAAATGGGAATTATGACCGTGGCGGAAACCGCCAAAATAGACAGCCACTTTAACACTCCGACCGCCACAGCGGTACAGACAAGCAGCACGGCAGTCACCGCCAACAGACAGGCGGAAGACAATGTACCGCCCATAGTATCACAACCCACCAATCCGCCACCTTTTCTGGGGCGGATTCACCGTGGATAAAAACACGGCGGAAACAGCTTTTGCAATGGGAAAACGCTCACCTTAACACACTCCATGAGGAAGGAGGGCGCGATGGAGCCGGAACTACAAATACTCCCTGCCCTTGTCTTCCTGCTAGTCTACGAACACCAGCAACGGCGTCACCGAAGACAACGGTGAGTACTGCACCTATGGCATAGGAGAGGGGGGAGGCAAAAGTCAGGGGGGGACACACGCAACACCCCCACCCCCACCCCAACCCTCGCACATTACAACACACAGACCAATGCATTTCCAAACATCACAGTAACAACCCACAACCCCCCCGGAAGAATGCAAAGACAAAAGGAAATCAGTTCAACCATTGTAATGTATCAACACACAGTAACCAAATATATACAGATATATATACACATTCTAGAATTTATACATTACGATTAGTAGTGCAGGTATGCACATATCAATGTCCGTGGACCACTGGGCCCACAAAGCATGGGCGACGCCCACACTAGATACCTGTCCACAAACGGAGAGAACACTGAAGGGGCATCAGATAGAAATACAACAGGCACCTCAGGGGGAAGGAAAGGGGGGGGGGCACCTCAGCCGGATTACAGCACCACGCCAGATCCACAACGGGGCTCCATGCCCATTGATGTATCCTGGGGAGTGCAAAGCCACAGTCTCTCAAGTCTCTACAGTGGGTGGTTTGCCCACTGTTACATCCTGGGGAGTGCAAAGCCACAGTCTCTCAAGTCTCTACAGTGGGTGGTTTGCCCACTGTTAGATCCTGGGGAGTGCAAAGCCACAGGCTCACAAGTCTCTAACAGTGGGTGGATTGGCCACTGTTACATCCTGGGGAGTGCAAAACCACAGTCTCTCAAGTCTCTACAGTGGGTGGTTTGCCCACTGTTACATCCTGGGGAGTGCAAAGCCACAGTCTCTCAAGTCTCTACAGTGGGTGGTTTGCCCACTGTTACATCCTGGGGAGTGCAAAGCCACAGTCTCTCAAGTCTTTCCAGTGGGTGGTTTGCCCACTGTTACATCCTGGGGAGTGCAAAGCCACAGACTCACAAGTCTCTAACAGTGGGTGGATTGCCCACTGTTACATCCTGGGGAGTGCAAAGCCACAGTCTCTCAAGTCTCTACAGTGGGTGGTTCGTCCACTGTTACATCCTGGGGAGTGCAAAGCCACAGTCTCTCAAGTCTCTACAGTGGGTGGGTTGCCCACTGTTACATCCTGGGGCGTGCAAAGCCACAGTCTCTCAAGTCGATAACATTCTTCACTGGTTCTGGAGGGGGACTGGTGCCCAGAGTGCTTTATCCTGTGCAGGACTGAGGTAGTGGATGCATGTCTCCACTGGTTCTGGAGGGAGACTGGTGCCCAGAGTGCTTCATCCTGTGCAGGACTGAGGTAGTGGATGCATGTCTCCACTGGTTCTGGAGGAGGACTGGTGCCCAAAGTGCTTCATTCTGTGCAGGACTGAGGTAGTGGATGCATGTCTCCACTGGTTCTGGAGGGGGACTGGTGCCCAGAGTGCTTCATCCTGTGCAGGACTGAGGTAGTGGATGCATGTCTCCCCAGTCCCAGTTCCGTCACTGTCCCAGCTGCACATGGGCTAACGATGCTTGAGGTGGCAGTCTTTGCCCTGTTCAGCGGTGCTTTGCCATGGCGGTCTTTGCCCTGTTCAGCGGTGCTTGACTTTGCTGTCTCTGACCTGTTCAGCGGTGCTTTGCCATGGCGGTCTTTGCCCTGTTCAGCAGTGCTTGACGTTGCTGTGTCAGACCTGTTCAGCGGTGCTTTGCCATGGCGGTCTTTGCCCTGTTCAGCGGCCTTTGCCCTGTTCAGCGGTACTTGACTTTGCTGTGTCAGACCTGTTCAGCGGTGCTTTGCCATGGCGGTCTTTGCCCTGTTCAGCGGTGCTTGACTTTGCTGTCTCTAACCTGTGCATTGTTGTGTGGCATGACGGCCCCTCAGTGCCCAGTGGGGCTGTGGCTGCCGGGGCCCTCCAGGGCACTGACGCTGGCAGTGGTCTCCGGACCAGTGACGATACTGGTGCCCTCCAGGGCGCTGACTCTGGCGGTGGTCTCCGGACCAGTGACGATACTGGTGCCCTCCAGGGCGCTCACTCTGGCGGTGGTCTCCAGACCAGTGATGATAGTGCTGGCGGTGGCGTCCTGGCCAGCGGGGAGGATGGCGGCCTTCCCCGTCGTGCTGCTCCTACCAGACTTTGGAGACTTCTTCTGCCCCTTCACCACCTTGGGAGGAGTCACAGCTGACTCGGCACACCCTTGTGAGCAGTTTTGCCGGCAGGAGTCTTCACCCCCTCCCGTCTGGCACTGTCCAACTTAAGATGCTTTACAGGGGGTGGACTGGCAGTGCTTTGGCTCCGTGTCACACTGGCTGCCCTGGTGGCCGGTGCACTCCACATACCTCTAACACGCACCACTGGTACCAGACTTTTTTTGGCTGAGGTGCTACTACGGGACCTATGAATTGGAGGGGTGGGGGTGGTGGCCCAGAGGTCAACATTGCTCAGGAAAAGTTTCTGACGAAGACTGGGATGGGTAGCTGGAGGGGGTCTGGGAGTGGAGGAAGAGGAGGTGGTTGTAGGAGGTGTAACTTTAGGTGATTTGGGTGCAGATGCAGGTACTGGAGGCTGTCGTGAGGTGGATGGATGTTGGGTGGGTGGGTGCCCGCGTTTGTGTACTTTGGGAGGGGGCATCACAGACACACTGGGAGTGGACACAGTGGACGTGTAAATGGTAGTGGGGGTGGTGAGTGCAGGTGAGCGGGGTGTGGTGCTGGGTGTTCTGGTGCGAGTCCTAGTGCCTGTAGATGTAGTGCATGCAGGTGAGAGTGTAGACGACACTGGGAGGGATGAGGGAAACGACGAGGAGGGGGACACAGTGGAGGCAGTGGATGTTGTTGTGTCTGTATGTGGGTGATGCTTGTGTGAGTGCCTGTGGGTTGTGTAGTGCCTATGTTTGCCTGAGCTACTTTTGTGTGTTGAGGTGTGTGCATGCTTGTCTGATGCTGTGCTTGGGATAGGCTGGGGTACAGGGGATTGGGTCTGGGTGGAGGAAGTTGAAGGGGGGAGGCTAGACACAGGGACAATGGCTGCCATCAGTGCCTAGGCCAGAGATTGCATGGTTCGATGATGGGCAGCCTGACCAGAATGAATGCCCTCCAGGAATGCATTAGTGTGTTGCAACTCCCATTCTACACCCTGGATGGCATTCACAATGGTCGACTGCCCAACAGCGAGTGACCTGAGGAGGTCAATGGCCTCCTCACTGAGGGCAGCAGGGGTGACTGGGGAAGGGGCTGAGGTGCCTGGGGCGAAGGTGATGCCCACCCTCCTGAGTGAGCGGGCACGGAGCGAAGGCTGAGGGGCTGCTGGGAGGGCAGTGCTGGTGGGGGGGTGGCGGCTGTACCTGTAGAAGTGGGGGGCACAGATGGTGCCGCCACCACCAGGGAGCTCCCATCGGAGGACGAGTCCGTGTCGCTGTTTGCTGATCCGGTGACCGACGTGAAGCTCCCCTCGCTCTCCGTCCCACTGGTGTATTCAGAGTCCGTGGTGTGGCCCTCCATTTGCCATGTGGGATGCAGCTCCCTCGTGCTCCGGTGCCACTGTACCTCTGCCTGATGATGCTGATGCACAAAAGAACAGGGAGAGCAGAAAAAGGGGAGGGGACAGAAGAAAGTCAGGTTGAGTGCATGGTGTACCGCTACCGTTGGCGGACAATACAGACCAGCAGCCCCCTGCACTATGCCGTGCTCTTGGCCTCTACAGATGCAATTCCTGGGATATGGCCTACATGGCTATGGGTGTTATCTGCCCATATAGATGACACAGGGGCATGTCTACCTGTACTTGGCACTCTACAGAGGTGGGGTGGAGTGGGACATGGCCTGCATTAGGGAGGGGCCAGCCTACGGAACTCGCCCTGGTCTAGGGAAACCCACAGCCGTCCTCCCCACCCACACCCCTCCACTGCGCGCAAAGTCAGCAGAATGAGAGTGTACTCACCGCCTTGTGTCTGCTGTGATGCCCTCAAGCGCCCATCCAACTCAGGGTAGGCCACCGCCAGGATCCGGAACATCAGGGGGGTCATGGTTCGACGGGCACCCCTCCCACGTTGGGAGGCCATCCCCAGCTGAGCCTCCACCGTCTTCTTGCTCCAGCGGCGAATGTCCTCCCATCTTTTCCGGCAATGGGTGCCCCGTCTCTGGTGTACCCCCAGGGTCCAGACTTCCTTGGCGATGGCACGCCAAATGTCCTTCTTCTGGTGGGCGCTGACCTACATGACATGTACAGGGGAAGAAGAGAAGTCATTACCAACTGCACCGTCTAAGTGAGTGGCCCTCATCCCTACCCTTGCCATGTGGCACATGCATTCACAGTCCTTCATGCTTGCAGAACTCTGCCCCCTTCCATCTTACAACCAGCCCTCTCCACCCAGGCATAGCCCATACAACGTGCTCCCTGTGTACTTACCTGTTGGTCTGGAGGACCGTAGAGTAGCGTGTACTGGGAGAGGACCCAGTCCACGAGCTTCTCCAACTCCTGAGCAGTGAAGGCAGGGGCCCTTTCCCCAGACGCAGCAGCCATTGTCTCTTCCAGACCGAGGTCACAGCAGCACTTGCAGTGTAGGTCCTCTCCTGTCGAAGATCAGGTATCGAGTGATTGAACAGATAGAAAATGGCGGTCATGTCCGCAGCGTTGACGTCCGCGGCGGTGCGTATCATCACCGCCAGCGCAATTCATCATTGGCTCCTGGGAACCATAGGGTCCAATGTTAACCAATGCAGCATTGCGCCGCGGTCTACGACCGCCTACCGCAACGGTGTACAATGTCAGCGCAGTTACCTCACATCCCATTGTCCCAGTTCAGAGGTCAGGCAGCCGCCATTTCAGGGGCCCACATGGCTTCATTTACTACTGCGTCACACATACCTAGGCCTACACTCAACACACATACAGGAAGAGTTTTGTATTTGGTGTTGTGTTCTGTGTAGCTGTAGGTACATACCTGAGATTTTGTTGACTCTGTGATCGCTGTTGTCCTTCTTAGGCACCGTCAGCTGGGTTATTTGTGGAGATGGCAGAATCCTCAGATGTACCGACCGATGGTGGACCTGTTAACAATGGAGGAGCGACATTTGATCATCACCTACAGGTTTGACCGTGCCACAATCCAGGAACTGTGTACCCAGTTGGAGCCAGACCTGATGTCACCAATCCGCCATCCCACAGGAATCCCCCCTGAAGTGCAGGTGCTGTCAGTGCTCCATTTCCTTGAAAGTGGGTCATTTCAAACAACAGTGGCCATGGCATCAGGGATGTTCCAGCCTATGTTTTCCAACATGTTGTCCAGAGTGTTGTCTGCCCTGCTGAAACACGTGAGGAGCTACATCGTTTTCCCTCAGGTGGAGGATTTGGCTACTGTTAAAGGTGACTTCTATGCCCTTGGACATATCCCCAACATCATAGGTGCTATTGATGGGACCCATGTAGCTCTGGTTCCCCCCGCAGGAGTGAACAGGTGTACAGGAACCGGAAGAGTTATCATTCCATGAATGTACAGATGGTATGTTTGGCAGACTAGTACATCTCCCAGGCAAATGCTATGTTCCCTGGCTCTGTGCATGACGCCTACATCCTGCGGAATAGCAGCATCCCTTATGTGATGGGTCAACTCCAGAGGCACCGTGTGTGGCTATTAGGGGACTCTGGTTACCCCAACCTGTCATGGCCATTGACCCCAGTGAGGAATCCCAGGACCAGGGCAGAGGAATGCTACAATGAGGCCCATGGGCGAACTAGGAGGGTGATCGAACGCACCTTCGGCCTCCTGAAGGCCAGGTTCAGGTGCCTCCATATGACAGGTTCCCTATTCTACTCACCAAAGATGGTGTGCCAGATCATCATCGCCTGCTCGATGCTTCACAATCTTGCTTTGCGACGCCAAGTGCCTTTTCTGCAGGAGGATGGTCCAGATGACTGTGTTGTGGCAGCTGTGGAGCCTGTGGACAGTGATGAGGAGGAAGCTGAGGAAGAAGACATTGACAACATGGAGTCAGTCATACAGCAATATTTCCAGTGACACACAGGTGAGAACATTTGTTTACTATTATATTCACTTTCACACTTCTACCTCTATCCTGTCAGTCGATTTGAAGCAGTATTTGGTAACTGAGTTGTACATTTCTATTACGGTTTAACAGGTGTGGTTACCAACGTGTGTCATCTGCTTGCTTCCTTCATGGACTTGTGCTGTGTGACATAGGTATGTTGACATTAAAATTTCGAACGGATTTTGTCATAGTCATGGCTAATACACATTTTCAAAATCACAGACTGACTCCAGATTGTTTTGTGCTTCAAGGTTGTTTATTTCAGTGCTCAAAAATGGAGGGGGGTGGTAAAATGGTGATGGGTGATGGTGGAGGAATGTCCATGGCAGAGTCCAGTCTATTCGTCTCACAGGTGCTTTGCCCATATGGGCATAGGAAGTGGAGCTGGGGCAGTTCCAATCTGGACAGGGTAACAAAGTGCGACAGTGGGAGGACAGTCAGGGAGGTCTCATTTCCTGGCGGGGGTCTCGCCATCTTGCTCTGTCCTGTTCCTGGATCTCAGGGACCGCTTGCAGGGTGGTTCTCCGTATACAGGGGGTGTGGTGGTCCTGTGGCGTGGTGTCCTGTCCACTAGCGCCGGGCGGAGGTGGTGGGCAGTTCATCGTCCAGGCTAGTGTCAGGGGCCCCTTGGAGTGCCACGGTGTTCCTCATGGTCTTTTGTATGTCCTTCAGCACCCCTACGATGGTTGCCAGGGCGGAGCTGATGGTTCTGAGCTCCTCCCTGAACCCCAAATACTGTTCCTCCTGCATGCCCTGGGTCTCCTGAAACTTGGCCGGGACCGTAGCCATTGTCTCCTGGGAGTGGTGGTATGCTCCCATGATGGAGGATAGGGCCTCGTGGAGAGTGGGTTCCCTTGGCCTGTCTGCCCCCTGTCGCACAGCAGCCCTCCCAGGTCCCCTGTGTTCCTGTGCATCCGTCCCCTGGACCGTGTGCCCACTACCACTGCCCTCAGGTCCCTGTTGTTGTTGGGGTGGTGGGTTATCCTGGGTTCCCTGTAGTGGTGGACACACAGCTGATTGACGTGTCCTGGGTACGGAGGTATGGGCATGCTGGGTGGGTGCTGTGCTGGTCTTAACAGAGGGTCGAAGGTCAGTGTTGGGCTGTGCCTCTGCAAGGGGAACCGACTGTCCCGAGGCCCACGATGGTCCGGGCTGGTCATCAGGATTCAGCTGGCCAGAGCTGCTGTCGTCACTATGGGCCTCTTCTGTGGGTGGAGTGGAGATGTCTGGACCCTCCTGTCTGGTGACGTTACGTAGTGGTCCTGCAGGGGTATAAGAGCATGATTATTGCATGTGTGTGTGTCATGGTGTGCAATGGGTGGGTGTGCGTGTACCCCAGTGCAAGCATTCCTGTGTGGGGGCTTGTGTGATGATGGTTGGGGGGGTTTTATGGGTATGTGCAGTGAGCATGCTTTAGTGAGGGGTGGCCATGCTTAGTTGTTGCATGTGGGGCTTGGTGTTGGGATGTGTGGTTTGTGTTATTAGTACATTAGTGAGGAGTTGGAGTGATAGGGGAGGGGGTGAGGGTGGGGGTGTGTGATAGCATGCAGGCAGGGTGGGGGATATGATAGTTAAGATTTGACTTACCAGTGTCTATTCCTCCACCGACTCCTCCGAGGTCCTCTGGATGCATGATGGTCAAGACCTGCTCCTCCCATGTTGTTAGTTGTGGGGGAGGAGGTGGAGGTCCGCCGCCAGTCCACTGAATCGCGATGTTGTGCCTGGAGACCACTGAACGCACCTTCCCCCGTAGGTTGTTCCACCTCTTCCTGATGTCCTCCCGATTTCTTGGATGCTGTCCCACAGCGTTGACCCTGTCCACGATTCTTCGCCATAGCTCCATCTTCCTGGCTATGGAGGCGTGCTGCACCTGTGATCCAAATAGCTGTGGCTCTACCCGGATGATTTCCTCCACCATAACCCTGAGCTCCTCCTCGGAAAACCTGGGGTGTCTTTGGCGTGCCATGGGGTGGTGTAGGTGATGTGTGGGGTGGTGTATGTGTTGATGAGTGTGGTGATGTGTAGTGGTGTGTGGTGTTTTGTGTGTGGAATGTTGTATGAGTGATGGTGTTGTGTGCCTCTGTGCTGTGGGGTTCTCTATTGCTGTGCTCTCTGTCTGTTGCCTTCGTCTCTGATTTTGGGTCGTAGGGGTTTGTGGGTGATGTGGGTGTGTGTTTTATATTGTATTGATTGTGTGGGAGTGTTGTTTGTATGTGTATCAGGTGTGTGTATTTTGAATTGTCCAATGTGGCGGTGTTTTGGAGATGTGTGTGTATTTTGAGCACGGCGGTGTGTACCGCCAATGGAATACCGCGGTTGAAAGACCGCTGCGTGGATTCGTGGGTCGTGATAGCATGGGCGTGTTTCTGTTGGCGTGACGGTGGAGGTTTTGTTTTCGCCAGTTTAACACTGACCTTTGGTGTGGCGGACTTGTGTGGGTGTCTGAATTTCGGCGGATTCCGAGATGTGTGTCATAATAGCTGTGGCGGAATTCTGCGGCTGCGGCGGTGTTTTGGCGGTCTTCTGCGTGGCGGTAAGCGGCTTTTACTGCCAATGTTGTAATGACCCCCTTACACACTAAATTGGATAAGCTCAATGTACTGACAGGGGTAATAAATAACACACTAGAAGAACTATATACAAAATCAGACCCAGACAGGGTTCAACATCATTTTGCCCCAAGACCACCCTTCCATGCAACTGCAATTACTTGCACTAATGAACCTAACCAGAAAAGAGCAGGAACATCTCCCCCTAGCTCTATGACTTATAAGGACAGCCAGCATCGAGATCATTGTGTAAATGTAATGTCTGGCGCACACTGAAATACCTTGAAAAGTTATAGAGCAGGATCTCCAATTAGACAGGCTGCCACAAAAGGAGGAAGAGCTCCAAATGCAATGCATGGGAAGACACACAACATCTTTATGATCAATGTCCCCAAACGAACAACTGATAAAAGCCATATGTGAGAAATGCTTATTAACAAAGCAATACACTAGATGAGACATGTGAAAGGCTGTAGGTCTGTTATTAAAGAAGACATTGTTTCTGCCAATCGCCTACATAACAACAGCGTTTGTGACAATATTAGACTGGGGCGAAGGTCAAAACATCTAGTGGAAGGCCTAATAGCCCTTGACCAAAGATTCCAATCCACCTCCCCCCAAATAACCCTCAAAGTACACAACCAAATGGGAACGGCCCATCGTCAAATGCCACAAACTGCATTCACATCTTCCCACCGGATAAATCAACCTTGGTTGGGCCATGAAGCTGACCTGGATAAGATTGACTGACTAAAGGGAAATAGAAGGAAGTTAGTGCCCCTCATTAAGAGTATAGATGAGGAACGGGACCGCATAGAAGGGACACCCCTGATAGGGTCAGCTGACACTCCTGAGAATACCAAGTGGGAACCCCATTGGGGGGGCATAACTAGGGAAGAACAGGCCACTGAGGATCTATTGCAAAGACCTGAAAGGACTTGCCATCAGGGGATAAAAAAAATACTACCGTCCTGGAACATAGCTGGACTAAGAGCTAAACTCTCAGACCCAGAATGGGGATCCTTTATAGACCAGCATGATATAATACTGTTGCAGGAGACCTGGGGAACTGAACCAGTACATTGATCTGGGTTCATAACATATAGTGTAGAAGCCTCTCACTTGTCATCAGGAAGGGCCTCAGGAGGCTTACTGGCCTGGCTTTGCTTGGACCTGTTCCCTGCTGTTAAAGTATTTCCATCTGATAGCAGAGATCTATTAGGCCTTGAAATCAGAAGTTCCACCTACTGTGAAACCAAAACTATAGCTATTGTAAATATTTACCTAAGATCCATACCGACCAACAACATCTTCCCCGTGGTAGATCAACTATCGAATTTGTTAGATAAATTCCAGAGGAATTCGCAGAAAATAATAGCAGGGGACTGCAATACCATAATAACAAAGGAGATGAAATGGAAAGAAGGGAGATATACCCACCCTATATATCGGCAAGACCTAGCCCTCTCAAGGTTAGGGGAGAAAAAGGCATCATATGTTGCCCTAAAAATGGCTGATCATATTTTCACTCACGGCTTGAGCATAGTAAACGTCAACACCAAATCGTATTTCCCCCAACTTCCAACCTTTCAAAGGGGTCTAACTACAAGCAATATACATTACTTCTTTTTAGACCTGCTCCTTTGGCCCTTCCTAATGGATATGGTAACTGTGTTAAGAATGGACAGTGACCACCATACTCTAAGGCCCATATTTATACTCATTTGCACCAAATTAGTGTCATTTTTGTTTTACTCTAATTTGGTACAAAACTAACTCCATATTTATACTTTGGTGCTAGACCCATCTAGCCCCAAATTTATGGAGTTAAAGTCATTTTTTGGATGTGGAAACCTACCTTGCCCTAATGAGATGCAAGGTAGGCGTTCCCGTTCAAAAAATGACTCTATTGCCTAAACGCCATATTTATAATCCCGTGCAAAAATGATGCACAGGAGGGAGGAGGGGTCAAAAAATGGTACAAAGCTTGCTTTGCCCTATTTTTTAATGCCTCGGTCAGGGCAGGTGCTAGGGGACCTGTGGGCCTATTTCCATGGTGGAACACCATGGAATAAGCCCACAGGTGCCCTTCCTAGGGTCACCCCCACCCACACCAGAGGGACAGCGGAGGATGGGGAACCCTATCCCAGGTAAGCATAGGTAAGTATTTTATTTTATTTTTTAAAGTGCCATAGGGGGCCATGAAATGGCCCTCCATACATGACACAGGGTGCAGTGGCTATGCCCATGGAACCCTGGTCCACTGTGCTGACCATTGAGGTGGTGGGGATGACTCCTGTCTTTTCTAAGACAGGAGTCATGTGGTATGGATGGTTTTGCATCAGAAAATGACTCTAGGCAGGTTAGAGTCCAAATTTTTTACTCTAACCTGTCTAACGTCGTTTTCTGGTGCAAAACCCCCTTCTTCCATATCGCCAGCCCCACCCGACTAACGTCATTTTTATTTTACACTAGCCTACCCTTTGCACCGGCTTGCACCATTCCATAAATATGGTGCCCGGTTGGTGCACAGAAATGGTGCAAGCCGGTGCTAAACTTTTTGGTGCAAAACTGTGTTAGTGTGGTAACAAAAGTTGATATGCTTCAGACCTCGAACAACCTGAGGAATATAAAATGGCTAGCGATAATGAAGAACAAAATGGCTTTAACACATATTTATAACATCTTTGAGAATATATTAACCAAGGCAATCATTCAGGGAGCAAGTGCAGGAACTTTCCCCGATATCCATACATATCTGATGGACCAACTGAGCTGGTTCTTTGTAAAAGAAGTTAAAAGAGCTGATAGCAAAAAAAACAACTACCTGCTTGGTACACTAAAAAATGCAGACTTGCCAAAAGGAGCTTACTGAGTACTCTTAAGGAGGGAGCATATAAGAAAAGCTAGAAAAAAACTACAGATCTGTTCTACTAAAGGCTAGGAAAGCTTGGGCAACTGAGAAATGGGCAGAAATAGCAGACGCTCTACACCGAGGGGATGAGAAAGCCTTCTGGAAGTTAGTTTCACAGGGAACCCGCACAATTGACAACCAAAATGGAATTGTCTGTCCCACCTGAGAAATGGGTTGCCCATTTTGAGAGTCTATATGCAGTCAAGGAGAGGAGAGTAATGGAAACTGCTGTGACATATGGTAAAAGCTTGGTTACCAACAGTAATGACTTAGCCCTAGGGGATAGTTCATTGGAGGGCATGGGAAAAGAGGTAGAGCGCTTTACTCTAGCTGAAACACATAATGCCATGAGTCAGGTCAAAAGGAAAAAGGCTCCTAGGCTAGATGGTATTCCAGGTGACCTCTATATTTCCCAGCCTGAGGTCTGGGCTCCGTACCTCAACTCAATGAGCAATGCTATATTGAAGAGGGAGGGGATTCCGCCATCTTGGCAAGGAGCAGTCATAATCCCCATATATAAAAAGGGTAATAGAGACAAACCATCTAACTACAGACCCATAAGCCTCATACACACAAGCCAGAAAATATTCTGTAGGCAGATGTTGATGAGGCTCCAGTCCTGGCTCAATGATAATGCAATCCTTGAAGACGTCCAGGCTGGCTTCAGAACAGGTGTCAGTACAGTGGACCCGATATTCCGCTTTATGACACTATGTTGGAAATACATCACATTGAAGCGTGATCATCTACTTATAGCCTTTTTAGATCTTCAAGCGCCTTTTGACTTGGTTCCAAAGGACAAACTCTGGGAGGTACTAGAATTATATGGGACACCAAAGGACCTTGTCTGGTTACTGAGAACATTACACAAGGATACTACCCCAGGGTGAGGTGGAACAGAGGGGTGACCATAAGCCTAAAATCCCCATTAGTGGGGGAGTTAGACAAGGATATGTCCTTGCCCCAACCTTGTTTAGTCTCTATATAAACGGAGCAGTGAAGTGGGTATCAAAATGTCGAACCTAAACTTGTGGGAGTACCCGTCCCAATTCTCATGTTTGCAGATGATCCCCTCCTAATATCAAGAACACCAATGGGCCTTCAGCAAGAGTTGGACTCCTTCACTGATTTCTGCATAGAAAAAGGTCTAGAGCTGAATCCGTCAAAGTCAAAGCTCATGGCTATAAACCCATATTGATCTTTTAAAGCCAATATGAAATTAGGCAAGGAAAGGCTGGAACAAGTTGTAAACTTTGACTATCTAGGAGTAAAGCTCTCCGAAAAAATTTGATGGAAGCCCCAACTGGAGAAATGTAAGACCACACTCTATTGCAGATTAATGGCCATAGCTAGAAAATATAAGGCATTAGATGGGGGTCCGATATCGCCAGCATTAAAAGTATATAAAGCCGTAGTTGCGATCGCCTCTATATATGGAGCAGAAATATGGGGATATTCGATTACCAACGCATTACAGCAAATGTAGAACAAGTTTTTTAGGGCCCTCTTAAATCTCCCACAAAGTTTACTACTTCTCCCCTTGAGGTATGATCTAGGAATCAATAACATTCCACAAATAATCTCATTGAAACCCCTTCTATACTAGATTAGGGTCTGGCCATCAAAGGATCTTTTCCCAGATAGGGCTTCCCTTGCGGAACTAGTAGCTCTTGATCCACAAACATGTGAAACAGTTAGAAACTTCAGTAAACTACTTAATATGGGTGAACTGTGGGAAGACCCCGGCTCAATTAGAAAAAGTACAAGAACCTGGAATAATCAAAAGGAAGGGAGTACATCAGCTTTTTTTTTTACTGCACAAATGCATACCACATTTTGAACCTTACCTGGACAGAATATTTCCTGCCCAGGCGAAGCGGCTCCATGCCTTTTTCAGATGTGGGGTGCTGCCATTGAGATTCTACACTGTAAAGTGGGAAAAGGCCACAAGCATGTCTTCCCAGTGCACCTAGTGTTCTTACAAAAGTGAGACTGAAGCGCACTTTCTCTTTTTTTGTCCACTGTATGAGTGACCCCGGGAAAAAATGGTTACTGCCCTTATGTAGAGCTATGGGTGCAATGCATTATTGGGAGATTATGAGGCTCATGATAACTGAATCCCGAGAAGTAATTACATTTGCGTTTTCCAGGGTCATGGGTTGGGCGTGGAAACTTAGATTAATAATGGATAGTTCATCCTGCTCCCTGCAAAAGTGAATCCTGCAATGTCCAATGGCTTAGTTATTTAAATTATTGTACACACTTTGTGAGCTATTGATATGTTTTAAAATATATGGGCTCAAGTGAACCTTATTATATTTTAGAACTTTAAGATCTAAAAAGCTTGAGCCTAGGTGTATAGAAAAGTGTGAACTCATGTACCTACAATGTATAGAGGGCTGTGGAACTGGAAGGTTTTATGAGAATGTTTCCCTTTTAGATCATAGTTGTTTCGACCAATCTTTTTTAACTTGCAACCTATTGATGCATTTTAAAATGCAAGGGATCATATACTACATTATAATATAGCACTTAAAAACTATTGTCCCTTGAGCTTAGCAGACTAGCAGAGAGTAAACACATATACCTGCAAACAGAGGGCTAGGAATTAGAAGGCCTCCAGGGAATGACTCAAGGGTCTCTTTAAAAGCATTTCCATTAAGCTCATTATCTAATCTGTGAAATCCATTCATGTATTTAAAAAAAAGAAAAAAGGGACTATATGAATATTAGCATTTAGCACTTTCAAGATCTATTGTCACTCGAGCCTATGAGTATAGTAGAGAGAGATTACACATAACCTTAAGGAATAAATGGCCATGGAACTAGGAGGCTCTGTGAGAAAGATCCAAGACTATAGCTATCAAGACTATTGCACAATTTGTGGGAAATACTGCTGTGCTCCAAAGTGTATGGGAACATATGAGTTGGAAGGTTCTATGTGCTATGAGCTATGCAGTTCACTGTTTTAAATTGTTACTATATTAATGCTTTATGATCTATTGCTTTCATGGCCTATGGCCGAAATAAAGTATTTATTGATTGATACTTCAATAGAGTCGTATTTCACACATCTATCAACAGTACTTTGCTTGAAATCAATAAGTTATACCATTTTTTAAATATTGGCAATTATCTGTTTTAAAACTTGACACCGCAATTTTCAGAAACAATTCCTGGGGGGAAGAAAAGGTAGATCGTTTTACAGGTGAGTACAACACTTACAGTTTCAGTCTCCGGGGGTTAGGAAGTCCACAGGTTGGGGTTCAAGTTAACTAAGTTAACTCCCAACATCCACCACCAGCATCGTGGGCCGGCCAAGTCCAGAGGTCAAAGTGCAAGCAAAACTAACAATGGCTCCTGTGGAGACTGGGGCACTCAGTTTCAGATCTGCAGGCAGGTAAGTACCTGTGCCTACGAAGGGCAGACCTGGGAGGTTTAGATGAGCACTGGGGGGGGTCACAAGCAGGCACCAAACACACACCATCAGCAGCGCTGGGGCAGTCGGGTGCAGGGTGCAAAGAAGGTGTCGGGTCTCCAATGATTCTTAGGGTACCCTGGGGGTCATTGAGAGGTCGCAGGGGAGGTCCAGGAGGTTGTATCGGGTACACCACAGGCTGGACACGGAGGAGGGCCGTCTGCTGAAAGTTATTGCACTGGGGGGCGGTTTCTCCAAGGCCTGAGGGCTGTGGGTGCAGGGGTCTTTAGGCATCGGATATCTTCATCTGGAGCTTTCGCAGTCTGGGGTGTCCCAAGGATTCCCTCTGCAGATGTCGTCGTGGAGGGGTGGAGAGGTCAACCCAGGGTGGGCACATGCCCGGAATTGTCTGGGGATCCTTTCTAGCTGGTTGGGCCACCTGTACACGGGCCGTGGCGTCAGGTGCAGTGTGGTTAGGACTTACGCATTCGGAGTGAGGTTGGAATCCTTAGTTGTTGTTTCTTCTTGGACAGGGCTGCTGTCCACAGGAGTTCTTGGTCCTTTTGGGGGAAGAGCAGTCCTCTGGAGCTTTGCAGAGGTCGCAGGTTCAGCTGGATGCGTCCCTGTTCTTTTGCAGGTTCTTTGAAGCAGGAGACAGGCCGGTAGGGCTGGGGCCAAAGCAGTTGTCATCTTCTTTCTTCTCTGCTGGTGTTTCAGCTTAGCAGTCCTTCTTCTTTTTTGTCAGGTCGCCATGAATCTGATGACTTGGGTTCATGGGAGCCCTTAAATCCTGGATTTAGGGGTTTTACAAGGGTCAGAGGGCAGTAGCCACTGGCTACTGTCCCTAAGGGTGGTTACACCCTTCTTGTGTCCACTCCCTTTGGGGAGGGGGACAAAATCCTAACCTTATTGGTCCCTGCTCTCCAACTCAAGATGGGGGATTCTGCAGATAGGGGTTTACCTCGGTTCTGGCCACCATAGGGATGGTCCTAGCTGGGGTGGTCACTCCTCCCTGTCTTTTTCTAATTTTCCAGCCAGACCTGCCGCCAAAAGTGGGGCTTTGTCCAGGGGGCAGGCAACTCCACTAGCTGGGGTGCCCTGTGGCCACTGTAACACAAGGTTTGAGCCTTTGAGGCTCACCACCAGGTGTTACAGTTCCTGCAGGGGGAGGTGTGAAGCACCTCCACCCAGGACAGGCTTTGTTTCTGACCACTGAGAGCACAAAGGCTCTTACCACATGTGGTCAGAAACTTGCCTGAAAGTGGCAGGCTGGCACAGACCAGTCAGATCTGCACTAGCGGTTTGGCTAACATACAGGGGCATCTCTAAGATCCCCTCTGGGTGCATTTTTCAATAAATCCCACACTGGCATCAGTGTGGGTTTATTGTGCTGAGAAGTTTGATTTCAAACTTCCCACTATTCAGTGAAGCCATTATGGAGCTGTGCAGTTCGTAATTACAAACTCCTAGACCATATAATCAATATCTCATCTGTGGTATGGTGCACCCTGCCTTACGGCAGTAAAGCCTGCTAGAGGGGTGACTTACCTATGCCACAGGCAGTGGTTTGTCGACTTTGCCTTTTTCTCCTCACCTAGGGCAAGAAAAGAAAGCAAACACAAACGATGGACGGAATATGTACCCAGTCCAACATTCACCCCAGTCACAGGTCTGGGTTTAATCCATCAATTATTTTGCTCACTATGCCACCCCAGTTTGGATCCAGCCATATGCAAATCAGTTTTGTCCCTGTTCCTCACAGGAACAGTCCAGGCCAGATCCTACAGGGATGGATTTAACCCAGATCTGTCACTGGGGTGAATGTTTGATTAATTCTGCATTCCGTCCATCATTTATGTTTGTTTGCTGTTGTCGCCATAAGTGCGCTGGGTATGCCCAGACGTGGGTCCCAGGCTCACTATGCTACTGGATTTAAGTGGTCCCAGGATGCTTGTTTCTGGTCCAGTGAGGACCTGGCTTGGCAGTTTGGGCTGGACTGTTCCCATGGGGATCAGGGTCAAGACTGATTTGTATATGGCTGGGCCCAAACTGGGTTGGCATGGTGAGCAAAAGAATTAATGGATTTAACCCAGATCCGTAACTGGTGAATGTTTAATTAATTCTGCATTCTGTCCATCATGTATGTTTGTTTGCTGTTTTTCTCCCCACAAGCACACACAAGCTGCAAGGGCAGTGTACATGTGCTTGGTGAGGAGTCCCCTAGGATGGCATAATACATGCTTCAGCCCTCGGGGACCTTCATTGGCCACAGGGCCCTTGGTACTATGGGTACCTTTTACAAGGGACTTAACTGTGTGCCAATTGTAGAAACAAAGGTACAGATTTTGGGAAAGAACACTGGTGCTGGGCCCTGGTTAGCAGGGTCCCAGCACACTTTCAATCAAAGTTGGCATCAACACTAGACAAAAAGAGGGGGTAACCATGCCAACAGTGGCACTTTCCTACACTGATTTTGTCTCCTTTACGTCTCAAGCAACCTTAAAAGTTCAGTTAGCAGAAGTAAAATAAGAATATGGGCTCAGAGCTTCATCAACTGTAAAGTCAATATGTTTGTGACTGATGATTTCACCACGATGATATTGGACCGCAAATTCTTTGTGGGCGATATTTTGTAATAAAACCCATTCATGCCAGTGATACACATTTGTGTGTGGCTTCTATAGAGAGAACGTATGAAGCAGTATATGAGCTTTCCCTTAAAAAATCTAGACACTCTTTTGATAAATTCAAAAGAATGTGGAAGGACAGGAGTGCAGCTTTCCTTCCAGGTTCATATTAGGCATTTATTAGAGGATTCGTAACTGCACGAGCAGTATACAGAAACATCAAATAAAATCAACAAATAAAATCAATATTGTCACAAAGAAATTTGAAAAGAACATTTAGAAGTCATTGCGTTAGTTTTACCATTTTATATAAATTGCTGTCAAATAAGTATTCAATAAATAAACTAACATTGAAATGCCCATTCATAAACTGCATTTTATGGTCCGTTATAGGACTACAATAGTACCACTGACTTACTACAAAATGCTACTAAATGCTATTCACAAACCTACAGGCAGTAGTCTTCACTACTGACTCTCCTGTCTTTTATGTGCTGAGATTGCTGACCCAAATGTTTGTATTTCAGCAGTAAAAGTGGGAAGGATGGGGTAGGGGGTGAGAGTAGCTGAGAAATGGGAATACTTACTAATCAACGGGAGAGGTTTCGGGGGGTAAGGTGTGGTTTAGGGAAGGACATGCATCCCACAAAAGAGTAAGCCCATTCCTATTCCTGAATTGCACCTTCTAACACTACGACAGCGAAAATGTCTCATAACAGTAGTAAATGTACTCCATCTTAGGCCTGAAGTAAGTTTAGCACCAAGCCTGGCAAACCACTACTGTGAGTTATATTTCCTTGAGAGAACTATAACTGGTGCACATCAGTGGTTTTGTTTGTTTAAAAAAGTATGCTTTAACTGACATTTTCACCAACTATAACGTATCTTTACCCTTTGTTTTTTTCAATGAAAATACATACAAACAAATGTTAAAGTAATGTTATAGTTAGGTGAACATCTTAGTGACAACATTACATTTTAAATTAAAAAACACACCAAAAGTAACTATCCTCATGCCCTGCCATGCATAGTTTTGTCATCAATGATGTGAGTTCAATGGTCATCGGTAATGCTATCAATGATGTCATAGAACGCGCCATGATTTTTGTAATATGTGATGTCATAAGGAGTGCATGGCGAAGCTGCAATTTATAGTTATTTTAGGACACAAATTATAGTTCCTTGAGATAACTGTAACTGGTGATTTACAGTGTTTTTTTTGTTTAAAAAATGACCTCACTGAAAGGTTTATGAATGTGAAGAGTGGATACTTGCAAACATTTTGCCAGGGGTCAAAAAGTTTAGTCTATTATGTGACCAAGGGCCACATTGATGCCAGCGAGGTGGCAATCAGGGTGGGTGGTTTGAGTGCAGGTGTTTGTGGTAAGGTGGGAATAGGGTGAGCAAAGCACATTCATCTAGTGGCTGAATTGCACAATGTGTAACCAGAAAAGCTGTGATAAATCCTGGCTTCTCCACTTTACCAAATTGTGTGTTCCTAGGCAATTGTTTTATTTCACTTTCCCTCCTATCTCTTCATTACCACATATTCAAGGACCTTGAAATACATGACTTGAGAAGGTGCACTGTACAAAACCCAGTTCTGTGTTTGTTATAATGAACTATAATGTTGTTCATGTTTACTAGGAACCCAGGCCACTCAAAGGCTGCAGATAGCAACTGACGTGCCTCTTAGTTCACTACTGGCATTGTTGTCAGGTTGGGGGGGGCGGAGAACAGATGTTTCTAAATTCATGTTTCAAAACTATCATTTAAAAAAAAATACTTCTCAATTGACTGATATAATCTGATGTACTAGGGTGAAAAGGTTCTGCATGTTAAGGAAATCCACTTTTTGAATTCTTAAGAGAACTTATCATATTTTTTTTACACTTTTGCTGCAAGATATATTTGAAAAAGAAAAGGTGTTCCGAAAGTTAAGCAGTGCAGGAGAACCTAGTTATTTGCTTTCTTTAACTTCAACTAACCTTTAAATAAATGGTTGGCTGTTTATTTAACATCTTTTTAATATTCCTGCTTTGTCGAGTACACAGCAGCTCAGTGCCGCTGTTGACTAGGGAGCCACATGTAAAGGTCAAAAGGACTTCATGTGGCCCCCTGGTCATACTTTGAGTATCACTGATTTAAAATAAGATGTAATTTCAATTCCTAACTATAATGTCACTTTTACAACAAGCAAAAACTGGCAGCTCAATTATTGAAATAAATGCACATTCTAGTAGTCTATTCAAAACAAATATGGGTGCTCATACACTAAAACACATCGTTGCCATGATGTGTAATGCCAGATTGCTAAAGAGCAAACCGGTAGCATGAACTAAACAAACACAAGATTAGTGGAGCACACCAAGAAACTCAATATATCCAAAGTTTAAAGACAAATATTAATAAATAAAATATTACTAAATGTTTAAAACCCCTAGAAATACAATGAAAAAAACAAAGGTAAAAGTGACATTATTGTCTTATAAGTCAAGTTAGAAAAAAAACATAAATTAAACCATCAGAGTATTTCTTATACTGGTGTTGGTACTAATATCATACAAACAAAGAATAAATATACAAACATACAAAGAGAGTATGTGAAGAAACAATGATGCCAAAAAGAAGAGAATCTTATATATTCATAAAAATATCACAGAAATACAAATGTAATACAAACAATACAAACAATACATAAATAGATACAAAATACAAAGATCATCAGCCGACACGTGTTTCGTCCAAACCAGACTTCTTCAAGGCTGAGAAAATCATAATAAACAACATACCATTATAACATACACATACATCGTTTATAAAAATATACATTTTGGTGGGACCCGCACACCTTTTTTCAGTGGTTCCCCGTTGCCCACCCTGGGGCACCCACAAGCTGGGTATAGTTGGGGGGTACATGTAGAGCCTTTGCTGGCTCCCCTGGTGGGAACTGGCCATTTTTATATCATAGGTGGGTGCCCCTGGACTGGTACCATTGGGGTCCAGTCCCAAGGCCCCGTGAGCCCACCTTGCTCCACAGCCAACATCATTTTAGGTGCGGTGGGAGCTGTGACCTTTTCTTTGCTTCTGCCCAGGCGAACAGCATTTCTTTATGGTTCCTGCGGGAAAAAAATAAAGTTCTGTTCCCTGTTGGGAGAGTGCAGGCAGGGAATGCCAGTGCTCTCCAGGGCAGGGAACCACAGCCACAGTTTCCTGGGGTGGGCTTCCCAGGACATTGCAGAGTGTTGGGCCCTGGGGAATGGGGTCCCAGGGGTGGATACTGACTTCGGGAGGGGAGCACATAGCCCCTCCTCTTTTACAATAAATTTGGCCCCTGGGGGTGGGATCCCTGGGCTGCAACAGGCTATGGGTGGGGGGCAGAGCCCCCGCCCCCTTTTGTAAAATCAGCCTTGGGTAATGAGGTCCCTGTGGCCCTAGTGTGGCTTTGGGAGTGGGGCCGCATGCTCCCCCCACCTTTAATATGGTATTCAGTCCCAAGGGATGGGGACACCAGGGCCTCATTGAGGGACAGGTAGGGTAGCTGTATGGCCTTTCCTTAGTATTCGGTCTGGGGATGGGATCCCTAGGACAGTAATCTGCTCAGGGAAGGGGACCTAATGCATGTCCCTGTCCCCTTTTTAAAAAAATACAAATAAATATGGTTTGACCCCCCAGGACTGGACAGGGGAACATTTAAAGAAACAAAATATGGTGCCAACTATTGTTTTTCTGCCGATACCCCAAGGGAGTACTGAAGGATCACGGCAAAAAAACTTCTCTGGTTCCCTTGACATTACAATGCATTGTTTTTCTTTTCATCTTCAGGACAGAGGACGAAGGGCCATACTATCCTATGGAAATCGTAATATGATGCACAGGATATCTGTCACTTCTGTGAAAAATTTGCAGCAGCCATCACAGGACTCTGGGGACTTAGGGCCCGACTTAGAGTTTTGCGGAGGTGTTACTCCATCACAACGGTGATGGATATCCAGTCCCTAGAAATCTAAATCCCATTACATCTTATGGGTTTAGATTTCAGTAGACTGGACATCCATCACTGTTGTGACGGAGCAATCCCTCCACCACTCTATAAAATCAGGCCCCAGTCCTGGGGTTAGAAATAAAAAATATAAGGAGGCAGGGTGGGGCTCTCCTGATCCCCTTAGACCCCATGGGGGGACCCAGAGGGCCACCCTAGGCCTAGAAGTAAAACAAAGGAGCAAAAAATGCCACAAACCCACGACTCCTATAGGATCAGAAAAAAATTAAAAAAATGATGGTTAGAAGACATTTACTGTGTTATAAAGGGGAGCAGGCTGCATGATCCCCATACCCGAGAATCCAGATTCCCCCTGGGAGCCCACCCCCAGAGTCGAAATTTGCTTTATGAGGGGGTCTGATTGCCCCCTTCCCCAAACCTCCAGAGCAGCTTGGGCATGGGAGCCTGTGTTTGTTCTCGCTAGGTGGGAACATTTTCTTCAATGTGATTTTATCTCACTGCACAAGTTTAATACTTTGTGTTATCATTTTGATTAAATACCTTTTTTAAACAAACACACTTGAACAATACATTGACTTAAATTATGTATGAAGATGCACAGAGTGCTAGGGGGCTGATTTAAAAGCCCCTAGCGCCTTCCTAATGACAAATTAGCATCATTGTTTTACTCTAATGTGGCGTTAGATAGACAAAAAATGCCACACCTTATTTACAAAGTAGCGCAATGCATGCATTGCACCACTTTGTAACCCTTTGTGCTACATTATGCCTGCGCCAGGCATAATGTATGTAAAGGGGGCGTTACCCCATTAAGGGGGCCGGAAAAATGGGGCAAAGAAATCTAAGAGACTCATATTTTTCGTCACTTTTAATGCCTTCTCAGAGCAAGCCTTAAAAATCATTATTTATATCGGGCCTCAATGAGCTTTGCAGGATTAGATGAAAACATTTTTACGGTAATCCTGCAAAGCTCAGAACTAGCATAAAAAATGTTGACGCTAGTTCCCCTAACTACTGCCATGGTGTGCCGTATCTTAGATACGGCGCACACATGGTGGCTTTAGGGGGGTGCTAAGGGGTGCAAGAAAAGTGGCGCTGCACTTTGTGCACCACCACTTTTCTTAAATCAGCCACTATGCGTCACAATTTTTGAGAGGGTAGAGGAGCATCATAAACTGCCTCGTGAGTCTTGGCCGCTCCATGCACTCAAAATGGTAATACATAGCATGTTGGATTCTGTGCATCTGCATTTATTTATACTATATATAAAACGAAATCACATTTACTCTTATCTGCATTGGGACCAATGGAATTCATGTACAACTGCGTGATGGTTTGAAAAGCATTGCCTGTTGTCACTGGAAACACTGACGCCAGGTCTTAATGGAAACTCACCGAACTGGAGAGTAACTTTCTCCGGTTTTGACTTTCAGGGTTGGCAAGATTGAACAACCACCACTCTAGGAGCGTTGTTTGGGACTGAACATCATATTCAGCCAACACCATTATGACCTGCAATTGGATTGTTCAATCAGTGTTATTCTTTTTTAGATAATTTATGCGACTTCATTCTTATTAAGTTCAATTGGAATGCAAACACATTCTGAAGATTGCAGATGTTATGTTGTGTAAAATATTGAAAGAAGGGCCAATGGTCATGCTGGGTTTTCCACGTATCTCTAATTAAGCCAGCAGTTGCAATATTATGATCGGAACCGATGCTAAGTAGAGTGCCTGTGCTGTGTGAGGAGGCTTAGCATAAGGTAGATCATTCGCACATCCATACCCAGTTCCTTCACTCTTGCCAGTGTATTAGTGTATCTCGTTGCTACAGCAGCTAGCAGGTAGTAACACAGTCGTGGAGCCCCTCTACTCGTCAATACAACCACTACTCGCACAAACCTCACACAATCAGGTGAGGTAGCCCAGAAGTGACAGGACTACACAGATTTAGTCAGGGAGAGTGAGTAGGCAATGTCCCCACTTTGAGGTGCACAGAAAAAAGCCTGTTCCCCAAGACTATAGATCAGGTGGGCCAACTGGTGGCCTGGTGAAGGAGAAAGTAGTCGACCGTAATGAAGGGGGTTGTACTTTTGTTGGAATTCTTTAGTCCAGCTGACTTTAGAACTCGGCTAAACAACTCATGTTACAAGTCTTCTACTCAGAAAAACATACTAGGTTGACCAACTTGATGAAATAAAGAGCAATAAAGCACATAACAATCGTGCCAGGGATTTTAAACCCTAAAAGGAGTTCTTTGTTGTGTCCTCTTGAGCTGTTCCATCTCCTCTTCCTCAGTTCACAGTGTTAATAGGGAGCCCAGTTTGCTCTGGAGTCCGGTTGTGGAAGCAGAGAATAGAAATACTCACAGATATTGCAGAGACTGTAGTCTATTAGCATACAGGATTTGGACGTCAGCTATGTCGAGTAAAACTGTTAAAAAGATTTCCCTGTTTTAAAATCTTATTGGAAAAGAGATGCAAAGTCAGATCATAATTTGCTTTTTTGGCTTGTCATGGGTTTGCTCCTGTGGATATAGGAGCTGGTCAGTGGGGATGATTGTTTTCGAAACACACAAATATAATACACGAGGCACCAGATATGGCAATAAATAAATGTTAGGTCTTAGTACTATTGCTGGCAGATTATTTTACAATAAAATGGCGCAATTCAAGCCTTCAGATTGATGCAGGTGGGATAAAGTATCTGGGCATGTATCAGCACCACAAATATTGGCTTTACGCATTTTTACCATTGTTTTTAAAGTAAGACTTGTAATGCAGTGAAATGAACCAGCATGCCTGATACCAGTGAGGCATAAGCGAGAAGTAGAAAGATTATTTTGTTGCAGATACACAAATGGATATGGGGTAACCCTAGAGAGGTTCTATGTCAGAATATTGTGTACATAAATATTGTATGACTTAACCCCTTCGTTGCTAAGCCCTGTGCTGTATTTTTTTTTGTTATTGGGGTAGTTTGCGCTTAGGCCCCCATAACGTTTTGTCCACATAAGATATCCACGCCAAGTGTCCTTTTTTCAACATCTTG
Source organism: Pleurodeles waltl (assembly GCF_031143425.1). Classification (NCBI taxonomy): domain Eukaryota; kingdom Metazoa; phylum Chordata; class Amphibia; order Caudata; family Salamandridae; genus Pleurodeles; species Pleurodeles waltl. Next base: position 264,649,338 of record NC_090443.1, on the reverse strand, counting down.
GGGATTCTAAAGGTACCCAAGGTTGGGGATTTCTCAGGAGGGGACCAAGAAATTAACCAAAACACAGCAATATTTTGGGGTTTTGGGACAAAATGGGAAAAAAGTGCTGCAGAAGAAAGCATCTTTTTTTTCAGACAGACTAGAATCAGAAAACATACCCTAGTTTTCCTATTTTTTGTGCTTTCAACCTCCTTCAAGCTAGTGACAAAAATGGGTAAGAAACCAATGGTAGATCCCAAAAAAAACAACTATACAGTTCTGAAATGTAGAAAACATTCTGAATTTAGCAAGGGGTCAGTTGTGTAGATCCTTTAAGGTTTTCCAATAGAAAGTAACACTTGAAAGAAAAACATATTGAAACTGAGCTGAAAAAACAGCCATTTGTGTCTACGTTTTCATCTGTAACTTTTCTAAGTATGGAAAAATTTCAAAAGCAATATACCGTTATATCTGCTTGACACTTCTGATTGTAGGGATGCATAGGGATTGTAGGTTCTCCAAGAACCCAAGCTACCATGAGCCAATAACTGAGCTGCATCTTGCAATGGTTTTTTATTCTGCACCGGATACATAGCAATTAATTTGGTAAAATATCAAGAGTGAAAAATAGGTATCAAGGAGACCTATGTATTTCCAAAATGGGCACAAGATATGGAGTTTAGAAGCAGTGTGGTTATTTGCACATCTATGAATTTGGGTGTACTCATACTAGCATGTGAATTACGAGGCATTTCTCAAAACGACTACTTTTCTACACAATGTCTTACAATTGGAAGGCACAAATGCAGAGAATGTCAATTGATAATAACACTTGTTCTACTAGTCTGTGTTCCCCTAAGTCTGCCAATAAAAATGGTACCTCACTTGTGTGGGTAGGGCTAGTGCCCGTGGCAGGAAACGGCTCAAAAATCAACATGGACACAGCACTTTTTCCACTCTAAACTGACCGTTTTTTTAAAATGTGCCTAGCTGGGGATTTTGGGCCCTAGCTCAGCCGGAACCCAGGGAAACCTAGCAAACCTGTACGTTTGTGAAAACTAGACACCCAGGGAAATCCAGGATGGGGTGACTTGTGTGACTCTAACCAAGTTGTGTTAGCCAGAGTCCCTTGTAAACCTGAAAATTTGTCTAAAATACAAATTTTCCTCACATTTCTGTGGTGGAAAGTTATGGAATCTGAGGGAAGCTACAAATTCCCTACCTAATGCGTAGCCCCAGGACTACAGTTAAAAATTCTCACTTGTGTGGGTGGGCAAGTGCCGGTGACAGGGAAGGGCCCAAAACATACTGTGGAAACATCAAAATGATCTGTTACAAAGTGACCTGTTTTTGCAAGAGGGACACTTACGCTTTTGGTCCCGGACTCAGTAGCCATCTCAGAAAACCTACCAAACCCAGAAATTTATGAAAACTAGATACCCAACAGAGTCCAGGGAGGTGAGGCTTGCGTGGATCCCCCAACGTTTTCTTCCCCAGAATCCCCTGCAAACATCAAATTTAGCTAAAAAAGCAAATGGCCTCACATTTCTGTGTGGGATCACCGCACCAGCACAAATGTCTTACCTCCCAGAGTTCCCCTCGGTCTCTAGATAAAAAAGATACCTCACTTGTGTAGGTGGACCAAGTGCCTATGATAGGGAAGGGCCAAAAATGTACAGAAATTAAGGGGGAACCAAAGGGAGTCCAAAAGGGCAGTTTTTTAAATATGTTTTTAGGCTGACTTTGCTTTGGGCACCCACACAAGTGGGGCAGAATCAGTACAGATGGGGCAATGCTGGGTGTAAGAAACTTTGTTGATTCCTCAAGATTCCATCACAGAAATGTAGGGAAAATGTGTGATTTGAGGCACAGTTGGAGGTTTGCAGAGCATTGTGGATGAGAAAATATAAATATGTGGGATGCATGTGCAGCACACCACCCTGGACTCCCCCAGATGTTTAGTTTTCAGAAGTGTCTGAGTCTGGTAGGTTTTTCCAGGTGGCAGCGTACCCAAGTCAAAAAAGTGTGATATTTCAAGTGGGACCGTACTGGGAGTCAGTCAAGCTCTCTAGGCCCATTTGTAAAAACAAACCCCACAAGAATCAAATGTTCTCCTGCTTGCAATTGGGATGAGATGATTTAGTCCATGGGGGGAGAAAGACTTTTACCCCTTTCAGTTGGAGTAGAGGGCGTAAACATGCCCATGGCGGTGGGCAGCCCCCATCCCTCTTTTGTATTATTTTTTTTTTATTCCCTGGCTGTCTGCCCCACCGGGGAGGGGTGGGGGTAAACCCACATCTTCCCCCCCAGGGGGGCAGAAAGACTGTGGTTTTTTTTGGGAGGGGGTTGGAGGATAGCCATGCCCATTCTGGGCAGCCCCTACACTAACGTAAAGTGGTGTCCAGTGGGCTCTCTGCCCTCCCTGGAGGGGGGAGCAGATTGGGGATATTGACCCCCATCGGCTTCCCGGGGAAGGGGACAGGAAGACTGGCCATTTGTGTTTAGGAGGGGTGGGGGCTTTGGCATGTCCATTTTGGGCAGCCCACCACTCCTACGTATTTAAAGAAATCCCTGGTACCTAGTGGGCTTTCTGCCCCCCCGGGTGCAAATCGGGGTCACTGCCTCCGTCTGGCCCTCCAATGGGGTAGAAAGACTGGTCCCCATTTATATGGGGTGGAGGCATGACCATATCCATTGTGGGGAGCCCCCTCTTCTTTTATTAAAACAAAACAATTCCTTGTGTCTAGAGGGATTTCTGACTCCCCAAAGGGGAAGATCTGGGGTAATAACCACATCTGCACCCGGGGGGGGGGGGCAGAAAGACTGTGCCTATTATTTTGAGGGATGTGGGGGGGGGTTGCCATGCTCATTCTGGGCAGCCCCACTCTTTCCTAAACAAAGAAAGAATCCCTGTTTTCCTAGTGGGCTTTCTCCCCCCCTCCCATGGGGTGGGGGAGCAGATGGGGGCAATGGCCCCCATCTGCTCCCCTGGGGGTAAGAAAGACTGAATTGTGCCCAAAGACATCTAGGGGGAGCAAATGCCTTTGCCCAAGAGTCCCTTCCCCCTCCCTGCTGTCTAGTGGAGTGGATCCCAGCTTGGAAATCTCCCTCCTTTGGGCAATCCTTAAGCAGGAATCCAAGTGGGAGTTCCCCCCTTTCCAATGGTACCTCTCCTATCTGGATCGCTTCTCGAGGGACTGAGATAGCCCCATGAGTACCAACGCAGAGAAAGTGAAATTAGGTGATTGGCTCATTTTACTTTAGTTTTCAGAGAAATAACGTCACCGCGCTGCAGGCACTGATCGTAATTTCCCTGAAAATCACAAAACAATATTGGAAGGTGGGGAAGCTGTTCCTCACCTACTGAGGTTGTTTTTTTTGCAGCAGGGAATCCTTCTGGAGCCCGTACCAGATAGATTTCTTGGCTCATGTGCTAGGACGGCTGAGAGCCATACAAAGCTCACAAGCACCGCAGAGTTGGACGGCTCCCAGCCATCCACCACACGCAAGGGGTTAAATATCATGTACCAATATCGTTTACAAAAGTATCGCCCCATTGACAGTATACTTTCTGTCATTTTTGTGTATGATATTTAGGACAAGATTTTTATGCGGGACACAATTTCGAAATTATATTCTGGTACTCCTGACATATTCTCCAAACTTTTGACACACAGCTCCTCCCCCCAAACACACACACACATCCTGACAGACACTTCAAAGACAATTGTAACAACATACAAAAGGCCCATTTCGGTACGGTCATAACAGTGCATAAATGGCATATGTCTATCGCACTGCTGAATGCTGGATGTCTTTGACAGGTGCAAACTGGGAGGTGGAATCTGCTATTCAGGCTTTTTAAAAGGCTTTCGGTGTTGTAAAATCCACTGTGCAGCTCTGTTCCTATGTCACAATTGGGCTGCAGTTTTACCTCAGCTAGTGACCGTGGAAATGGAGGCCCCCACTAGGCCCTGTTTTAATGTCTGTTTTTTGGTTTGCCAGCGTTCAGCCCTGGCAGGCTCTGGCACACTTAAAGCACTAGATTTTAGATCCGAAGCAGTCTTGGGAGTGGTTCTATAGGACCTAAGAAAAGTGAGCCAATTCTGCTTAAGTATTTCAGAGAGAGCAATTGCGAATAGTAGAACTTATGCTTTTTCGGAGTTGGACTCCAGGACATATTGTGACACGCATTTCTCAGGTACCACGCAGTGCTTAATTTGTGCTTGTTGTTTCCGGTGCTGAGCACCGGCACTTATGTTTGAGGGCCGGGGCTCATTCTTCTGCCTCAAGCATTTGCTGCGAGCAAAAGACACGTAGGGGAAATACGGAGAAAGAGAAAAACGAAAAAGCGTCACAAAGGGAGAAAGTAGAAAGCTACAAGAGTGAGCGGAGGGGGCAGGGAGTGGCTGTAAATGAGTTGAAGAGGCCCGAGATGGCTTCAGGATTACGCCACCTCAGGATTCCGTGTTCACACATTTTACTGCAGCAGCCGCCTGTTAAAGAGGAGGGCTTCGGGCACCGGCACCTTTGTCTTTACAAATTAAACACTGGTACCAAGTGAGGTGTCATCGATGTATTGATGGGCTGTAATGACCAAACTGCATAGCAGAGAACTGAATTTTTCAATTTATAGTATGAGGAGTGTTAAGGGTAGAATTAATCTTTCAGGAACTCCAAATATGTGTGGTTACTATAGCATATTTTGAACCTGCAATTTTGATGGGCTGAACATAATGTTATGAGTTTTGAGGAACAGCAAGAATCATTTCAGGACTCTGCTGTCAATGTCCAAACATATTTTCATGATAGATATCATAGTCTATTGTACTGAAAGTTATCATACGTTTTAGCTGAGCACCAACAGACTTCACCACAGTCTATGGAGAGGGGTGCACATTTGATAACCTGTGTGCTTGTTCGGCTGTGGGATTCTTTTGATGCTAAATCCTTGCATGCATACACACTTTCCAACTGAATTGCCTAGGTTAGAGATTCAGATAATCTGGAGTTGTTTACATTTATGGGGTGCAGGAAGGGGTTTTGTGATTAAGGGGTTACCCTGAGTGTGTTGTGAGGTAGTTCTCTGTCAAATGTCAGCTGTAATGCACCAGTGGTATTGAAGCTATTTGTGAAGAGTCCAGAAGAGGTCTGAGTTATGGTTTTCAGTTCAATTGTGACAATGTGTTTGCAAGTTCTCACCCATGAAGACTGACTTCCAGTCTTTTGTTGACTGACTTTGTCAAAGGGTCGCTACGCCAAAATAGAAAAGGTGGGTCTATTAGCTTTATCAAGGGGTGGGCATATTAACGCATATAAAGCAGATCATCTTAATTAAATGTACATTTTCCTAATTCACACAATGTAATGCTTAATAAAAGTGATTGTTGTAAAAAAAAAGGTTCACTAAAGGTTTATTTTAAAAAAGTGCATCTAAGTCTTGCTTTTAACATTTTTCAGCTCACTAAATAAATGCAATCATAAAAACACCTGGAGCAGCACAACTCGATTTTTAGCTTGGGGGCAGAGGTGATGCCTCAGGGTCCCCTAGGCCCCAGCCAGCTTCCACTGGGGGAGCCAGCCTTTTTTTAAAATTTGTTAGGTTGGTGCTCCAGTGCCCATTAAGGGCACCCACAATAAAGGTCCCACTGGGGCCCATGGGGGGAGCCCCAAAGCCCCTGCAGCCCTTGTCAGCTCTCCGACATGCACCATACTGGATGCTGGTGAAAGCCTTCATCTTTCCTTTATGCCAGCCTTGGCAGGGGCAGCATTTTTTCAGTGCTCCCCCGCAGTCCCACTGCACACTGGGTGTCTAGAGGGGCACCCAGGTGATATGGCCAGGCCCCGGGGAATAGTGTCCCCTGGGCTAAAATGGACCCATGGAGGGGGGCTGCACAGCCCCCTCCCCATTAAGTGTGTTTTCACAGTGATTCCATATTGAAAAAAGATGTGAAATCCTTCGTGGAGGTGAATGCATCATTGATCTATTGAAGCGTAATCTTTTAGTGGCTGTGATGAGTGGTCTCTTTCTTGTCCTCTCCTGTTGAAAGCAGAGTCCAATGGTCCTTCCTTGAAATTGCTACAAGTGTGCAAATGTGCAAATCATGTGGAAGCTCCGCTGGCTTAGTCCAGCACCATCTATCTTAGTAATATGCAAAGGTCTTCTCTCCTTTGCCAGGAGAATGGACAGCTTACCAAAGGGTTCCCCAGTATGTTTCCTGATGATTTTGGTGGGTGGCGTGTTCTTAAATCTGGGGAATATGATGACATCTCCACAAAACAAAGAAGCTCCTACATCATATAGATAAGAGGAAGGACCCTGGTTCAGTGGAGATTTATATCTTTGTGGTCTCGTTGGACTCTCTATAGGAGAATTCATGTTATCACAGAATTCTAGAAAAAGACGCACCAGGGACAATCATGTTGCCAAAATGCACATAAGGTCACTGGTGATCTTTCCTTGTGCTCCATTATGTAGCTGTAGTGTAGAATATGTACTGGACATTTACCCAAGGAAGCTGAAAGAACTCCACTTGGGTAGATATTTTGTACTAAACTGTGGGCTCCTCTTGGATAAAAGGAAAGGTGAGGTTCCTTTGTGGGCGAGTCACTCACACAGGTACTGACACACACAACACAGACACGAACACACCCATTCACAGATGCACTCACACACTTGTGCACCCACTCACAGACCCACCCAGAGACTCATGTACTCATTCACAGACCCACTCAAACACTCACAGACCCACGTAGACACTCATGCACCCAAGCACACCCACTCAGACATTCACGCACCGACTCACAGACTCTCTCAGACATTCATTCACCCACTCACAGACCCACTCAGAGAATCATGCACTCACTCACAGACCCACCCAGAAACACATGCACTTACTCACAGACCCAGTCAGATCCTCACACACCCACTCACAGACCCACTTAGACACTCACTCAGCTTTTGTTACCGCTCCCATCGGTCTTGAGCAAAGCTACGTTCTTTACTTGGGAGGGTGAATGCATGGTGTTAGGTTTCTGTTCTTTGCTTGGGCTCTTCCTGGGAGGAAAGAAGAAAGTGCCTTTGGGAAGGGGTATCAGGGGCCATCCTATGGTTTAAGAATGGGGACCCCAATTTGTCACGTCAAGTGACCCTGAGAAGAGGAGAACATTATTTCCCATATATGAGTTTTTTAAATAGTCCAGGGCTCAAACACTGAACTTATGGAAGCAAAACACAATGTATCAGTTACAGTATATCATACTGATATTTTTGCAAAGTTGGGAATGATGTCGTAGACTATATCTTAGTCTTGTATTCTTTGCTTTGCTTGCTAAGGTTATGAACCTAGGGCTTTTGACATCATCATCTTATTCACAACAACTTGGTGTCCGGCATGTGTCAACTTCAGGATGTGAGACTGTAAGACAGCAAAAAAAACAATGTGCCACTGACTGAACTGTTGCCCATCCTCAAACACATCATAGTGTAAATTGTATAGTGATTGCAAAACACTCTTGGCTTCGTCTCTTTGTTGTAATTGTCCATAAAGAATATTATTCCACTTATTTACCTCTTGGGTGTTTTGGCAATGAAACAGCACTCACTGGACCAAGTTTCTGCAATCATGTCTTTGAGAGCCTAAGGGCAAGGGCTTGAAGTGCCAGCTATGGTTCCCACAGTTTTGATTTAGTTGCCTGAACCTCTTCTACGAATAGAGCGACTTTCGGCTATCTGGACAGGTAGTCAGTAGATTTTCCAGTGCCAGACTTTTATGCTGGCATGAAAGGCTATTCTTACAGTTGCAATATTCTTTTTTGTAATGTGAAATGTGTGTTTAGTGCATACTAGGAATTTATTGGGGTACGCTTTGTCTTTGTGACAGCATTTTAGCTCTGTGTCAGTAAGCACTTAATTCACTTAGGCAAAAGATACCCAGGCCTCATTTTCTTCCCGATGAAGGAGGAAAGCACCTAGACCTGTCAGGCTGACGTGGACAGAGCTTCCCCAGTACATTTCTTAGTGTCTTTAATTTCATGGGGATGCCTACCAATAGAGCATCCCTGGTGTTATTGAACAATGTCATGTTATTTTTTCTAGTTTTATGGAGCATCCTCTCTCATCTGGTTTTTCAATAGCTTTACTAGGGACGTAGAATTTGGCTGAAACATGAACCATGGACTCACTGTTTTATAATGTATATTGTGTCAATGCTTAATTTTATCCTATAAAAAAAAATATATAAATATTTATAAAAATTGCTGGCACTGACAGGAACCTGTGGAATTCCAACACAAACTATAGAAAAGCAGCCATCTTGAAATTGGGGAAATTTTTAGGTCAATGGCCAGACTCCTTCCAAGAATCAAGAGCTAAAATAATCGATGATCGATTTCAGAAATACAAATTTACTGCAGAGAAGAATTAGTCTACTTTCATGAATTCTTTTGAGAATAGTACATAGGCATTGTTGGAAATTACCATCTTTTGCATGATATTCCCCCAGATTTTTGCCTTTTTTAAATGAATAGTTTTTGTTGGCCGTAGGATTCTGGTCACTTTACTCTTGCTGGTAACTGGTAAAGTACTTGTGCTGTCCCTTTTAAACATGGTAAATTGGCATACACCTTATTGGCACATTTAATGTACTTCTAAGTCCCTAATATGTGGTACTACATGTACCTAGGACCCTTAAATTAAATCCTATAAGGGGCCTGCAGCACTCATTGTGCAGCCCACTAATGGAACACTGTAAGACGTGTTTCCGGGCCTACCCTTGCAGCCTCTGTGTGCAATTGGCTGGGCTTAAGCCTTCCTTTTCAGTACTTATACCCTTTAAGATATGCCCCAAATGCCCATGGGATGTGGTCATTAAAATGTCAGAAATGTATATTTAAAGTTTTACATAGCATGGCAGTAAAACATACCCCAAATGTGTTTTTCTCTGCAGCAAGACTGGCTCTCCTATATGGAACACGGGGTTACATTATAAAAGCTTACAATGCTTAATTTCAGATTTGGAGCATCTAAAAAGATGATTCAATGACTCATTTTAATAGTAATTTAACATCCATCCCAATGGCAAAGTCGGATTTTACATTATTTTGAAAATTACACTTTTGAAATTTATCACTTTCCTGTCTAAGTCAAATGTGCTTTTCTGCCAGTGTCCAATGCTACCTGCCTGTTGAATGGCTACCTTGGGATGAGAGGTGAATTGCTCCCAGACAGTGGACAAAAGGCTTGGATGTAAAGAAATGTTTTCCATCCTTGAGCAGGATAGCCTGGTGCTGTCCCCAGCCTCTCCCTAAGCTTTAAAGAGTGCCTACCTGTAACTGACAGATGTAGCTAACACCTGGGCCTGCCTCCCTTTGCATTCCTACTCAGCTTGGCACCAAACTTTGTGGGAAATGGGAGATGCCCGAGAACAGTTTTGGAGGGTTTGCCCATTTCTATAGTCACGTCGCTGGGTGGGAGCAGGGAGCTCTGACCAGGAGAAGAAGGGTTCTGCCTTGGTGAAATTAGGAAAAGAGGGGCAATGTTGGATAGCTTACAGTAAAACACATATGAATTGCTGCAAATGTTGGCAGGGTCACCCCTGGAACCTTTCACCCCATTGGTAAGAGAGTGGCTAGGAGGTGTCCCCACCGACAGGCTAGCACTGGCCATACATTTGACATCCCTAGTAAACTACTCAGAAGACTCTTGGACCTGTGAAGAATCAGAGGATGGATTGTCTATCTGTCTGAAGAGCCTGAACGTGCTTGCCTTGAACCCACAGCCCCAGAAGTGACTCCATGGGTCAGTTGGCTAGCCTACTGTTTGAGCTATAGGGAATCAACAAGCTTTCAGAGGCCTTTCTTGAAACTGCCCCGTGACCAGTTCCCACTCAGCCTGCACTGGTCTCTACCACATTGAGTCTTAACCCCAAGTGTTGTTACCAAGTTTCTGGACACCTGGCTGGTGACAAAGTGTACTTCTCCTAAAGTTTCCTGGAATCTGGGACATAGAAAATGTTGCCTTTGTTTTGCCTTGAGACCCAAAGGGGAACTGAACTGACATGCCATGCCGATCCAACAAAGGTGCATGGTTCCTAGGCCAAAGATTCAGGCTGCTCTCACTATGTACTTCTCCGCAGCAGAAATCTAATCCAGTGGGACCTCGTGGAGAAGGTGTCTCATCCTGTAGAGCCCTCTTTAGCGATAGGCTGCAGCCTTATCCCATTGCAGAAATCCGAGCTCCAAAGAAGTGGCTAAGTCGAAGGGAGAAATCTTCACCAGACGAAGGTGTGGAAAATATCTGGCTGGTGTGGCATCTTCTCTAAGCACGAAGTTCGAATTTCTCCCACTCACTCTCCCGCCAAAAGTCAACAGTCATTACAGCTAAAATGGGTGCCATCAATAATTTGCATCATTAAAAAATTTAAAAGCTACCTATTTTTTTAAAAGATGTTGGTCATGAATGAATCATCAGTGTAGAGTTGTGACATCCCACATATATATTTTGGTGTTAGCCAATGACAGGGTGCTTCGTAGTCATTTATGATATGAGGTATACTATGGCACCACCGGTGGTTAGGGTGGTCATTGAGCCATTTATATGGGTTTCGGCTTTTTACTTTTGTAGCCTTTAGTGGAAATGACATGAATATTCTCCATTGTCCTCCTTCAGAACAGATTTCTCAGGTATTTCACATTTGACTTACTGATGTCAAAGAGGGTGGAGAGCTGAGCTCAGCTTGGTGGGCAAGGGGGTGAGAGATAGACACTGAGTGACACACTTTAGCAATGTGACCTTGCTGCAAGAAGAGTAGTTCTTTTCTTTTGCTGGGCAGTGGAGGGTGCCTCTGCAGCAACTAAAACGCCTCTCCCACGGTGAAAATGTATTCTTGGAAGCGATGAAAACAACTTTCCACAAATATATAGTGGAATCAGGCTTACTAGGGCATCCAGGAAAGGATGGTTTGATGAGTGAGACACAGGCCTCTGACAGTTAATTTGAGCACTCCAGTATGAGCAGGGCCACAGCTACAGGTCAGATGATGCAGCTGAACTCGAAAGGTATGAATGAGTTCCTTAGTGTCTTACTTCAACTATCTTACAATGAGTTAGATCGTATGCAAATCTAACTTTCTGTTGAGCCCAGTTATTGCTGCATCACATCATGACTAGGGGTGGGCATAGCCTGCGAAATTCCGTGCAACATAATCATGCAGAATTACCTCAGAATTACCTCAGAATTCTGCAAGATTATGCTTGAATTTTATGGGAAGGGTAATGCTACATTTAGTGCTATTTCTTAGAGCAACAATACCCCCTTATATCCAAAATGGAAGCAAGGTGAATTTGTGCTAAGAAATTGCGGTAAATGCAGCTGAACACGAATAGCAAGCACGAACAACCCTGTGTCCAAAATGGACATGAGAATGCATTTTGCGCTGAGAAACAGCTCTAAGTGCAGCAGAACATGCATACCGAGTGCGAGCTTGACCGCGCTAAACGTGCACTTGTGGTAGGATTTCACCCTCAAATTACTTTTAATTACACAGGGAGGAAATCACATATTTATCTGTAATTCTGAGCCAGAGAGTAAGGTGGATTTACCTGAATTACTCAGGTAATCGGGCATTTTGTGGCAGTTTCATTATTTTTCATGACTGAGAAGTAGTTTTTGAATCGTACTACATATATCCTCCAAAGTGGGGCATTGGAGGAAGGGGAGGACAGTAAGGCTGCAGTGGCATCGCAGATGAAAGCAACATTGCCATAATAATGAGGATAGTAGCAATCCTTACAAGAAAAGCAGGCAACCACACTTGAAAAACACACAGCCTCACAAACAGCAGAGAAGACAGTCCCTTGTGGCTGACTTAATCCTCCAGAGATTTCTCTTCAACAGAGAAATGCTGATTGCAACCCCTCAGCCTTTTAGTGACAGTCTGAATCACTCCAGGGAGTTGATACTCAAGGGCATATTTATACTCTTTTTGCACCGAACTAGCGTAATTTTTTTTACTCTAATTTGGTGCAAAACTAACTCCATATTTATACTTTGGCACTAGACCTGTCTAGCGCCACATTTATGGAGTTAAAGTCATTTTTTGGAAGTGGAAACCTACCTTGCCTTAATGAGATGCAAGGTAGGCATTCCGGTGCAAAAAATGACTCTATGGCCTTAACGCCATATTTATACTCCCGTGCAAAAATGGTGCATGGGAAGGAGGAGGTGTCAAAAAATGATGTAAAGCTTGATTTGCCCCATTTTTTAACACCTGAGTCAGGGCAGGTGTTAGGGGACCAGTGGGCCTATTTCCATGGTGAAACACCATGGAATAATCACACAGGTGCCCTCCCCCGGCCCCAGGGGCACCCCCACCCACACCAGAGGGACAGCGGAGGATGGGAGACCACATCCCAGGTAAGTACAAGTAAGTACAGGTAAGTACGGTTAAGTACAGGTAGGTATTTAATTTTATTTTTTAAAGTGCCATAGGGGGCCCTGAAATGGGCCCCCATACATGGCACCGGGTGCAATGGCCATGCCCAGGGGACCCTTGTCCCCTGTGCTGGCCATTGGGGTGGTGGGCATGACTCCTGTCTTTTCTAAGACAGGAGTCATGTGGTATGGATGGTTTTGCGTCAGTAAACGACTCTAGGCAGGTTAGAGTCTTTTTTTTTACTCTAACCTGTCCATGCCATTTTTTGGTGCAAAACCCCCTTCTTCCATACCGCCAGCCCCACCCGACTAACGTCATTTATTTTGACGCTAGCCTACCCTTTGCACCGGCTTGCACCATTCCATAAATATGGTGCCCGGCTGGTGCAGAGAAATGGTGCATGCCGGTGCTAAACCTTTTGGTGCAAAACTGCGTTAGTGCAGTTTTGCACCAAAAAGTATAAAACAGGGCATCAGTGAGAAAACTAGAGAAGCACCAGTGTTTAATTTGTTCCAGTGCTTTCCGCTCCTGGCACTGGGACCAACACTAACTAAACCCTAAGGCTTAGTGATAATAGACTACCACATGCTGGCGCTGTCTGTCTTCTTTTAAGACCTGCGAGTGTTTCACAATTCTATATATTTCAAAAACCATAATGAACCTGGCGAGCCTAGTCCATCCTTACAGCTCTAGGTGGTCTTCAATAGACTAAATCGTCCCATTGGATGGTTAGGGTAGTGCCGTGAATGCGTTTGGCAGACCTAGCAGAGGCAATGGATGATGTAAGCAGCAGTGACCTCCTGGCTAATAACTTGGCCCCTGGCAATTAAATGTACTCCCGTTTTAGGTCATTTGAAGTTACTGATTAATCACTGTGTATTTTGTTTTGTGTCATTGTTAATTATTTTAGTTTTGATTTTAAGAATGTTTCAAAAATCCGAAATAAACGAGTATAACGACGACGTCATTTTTAGAAACCAGAGACCCCAGATCAGTAAGAGGCGATGGAAGACTGTGGAAATCTGAGGGAAAAATGAATATATTTTAATAATAAGCTGTAAGCAAGACGTTTCCAATCAAAAGAAACACAGCGGGACACTGGAGCCGGTGCTGCAGTACAATCTTCACCTCCAATGTACAACACTCCATAGCTTCACGAAGGTAGATTGGCTTTTTAAATGCTTCAAATAAAACACACCACCAAATTATTTAAAAAAAATACTAACACGTCTGTATCTTCGGATAAAAAAGCACGGACATAAGGACGTGACGTGAAGTTAAGTATTAATTCTTATCAAAGTGCTAACTTGAGGCAGACACTAGAATGGTCGACCTTCTTGTTCAGAATTCAAGAATGTCCCTCTTCCTTTAGAAGCAGCCTTCATCAACACTCGTCCACAAGAAGCACAGATCTGCTTGAACCGAGGCTCACATCCCAGATGTTTATGGTATTAAGTAGCCGCAGGACCGCTCTGTTCCACAAATGCTGTTCTTTTGAACCCTCCCTGTTCGACCTCTTCAGCAAACAGGCGCGTAAAGCAGGCTCCTGCAGCCTTAGCGACGCAGAGTAGCCCTAGACCTCCAGGGGCACCCATTCCGGCCCAGGGACAGTAAATACCTGTAATATATATGAGGGTCCGGGGCCCCTCTTCCCAGTCAGCATGGTGGCTCCATCATCTTACGTTACATTACTGGCGCCAATGGCAGGTTCGAGGCAGCGCTAGGCCTCAACAGACGAACTGTTTTTCCAGGAAGAAAACTACATAGATTTCTTTGTCTGTTTTTTTTGCAAAAGGTAAAAAAAGTGAAACGTGAGACCTATAAATAGCTCTCTAACTATAAACCGAAGAATGGCTTTGCTTAGCTCTAGCGGGCATAGGGCCAACTAAAACATTCTCATGTTCTGGCTGAGTGTCAAATTTGTTCAGCCACAGCATCCTGCAGATTTCCTCTACATGAACTCCCCAACAGGTGAAAACACAGGCCTTCAGTATGCACAAGTTTAACTAAAATGTCTCAGTCGTATCTTTGAAGCCCATAGCAAACCCTAAAATCTTCAAAACCTTTTTATTTTAATTTAAGATCCGGCCCCTTGCTTGTTTAAATCTTCAACTGTTTGTTTAATGGATTATTTTAGCTACACAGGTGGAAGTTGGTTTCTACTAGGTGAATTTGCTAGAGCTTTGGAGAGCTACTGATCTCCTATGATGAAGATCCTGTTGCATCTTGGAAACTGCTATTGCCATCTAAAGCAATTGGTTGAAGCCGGTCTCTTTGAACAAGGCAGTAGGATTTCTCGTGTTTCGTCTTCTAGATAGATCAAGCGTGAAGTGCCAACGTGTTGTGCTGCAATCAGTGGTCAGCATCCATTTTGTAGGAAAAAGTGAAAACTGTTGAGTATTAGGCTGCAGGTCGTCTTAACTTTTTATCTTTTTTGTGTTTTATTTATTGATTGATTTTGCTGTAAATACAGTGGAAGTAAAACAAAAAAGGAATCATAAAATACAAATTTAACTTCCCACAAGCCACACCCTGTATCTGCTTTGCTTGTTGTTATACACACATTTATAAAACAATAAGGGCCTTATTTATACTTTTTGGTGCAAAACTGCACTAACGCAGTTTTGCACCAAAAGGTTTTGCACCGGCTTGCACCATTTTTTAGCACCAGCTGGGAACCTTATTTATGGAATGGTGCAAGCCGGTGCAAAGGGTAGGCCAGTGTAAAAAAAAACGACATTAGGCAGGTTAGAGTCAAAATAAATGACTCTAACCAGATTAGCGTCATTTTTTGATGCTAAGGGGCATATTTATAATCTCATTGAAGTAGCATAACTTTTTTTTAACTCTAATTCGGTGCAAACCAACTCCATATTTATACTTTGGTGCTAGACCTGTTTAGCGCCAAATTTATGGTGTTAAAGTAATTTTTTGGAAGTGGAAACCTACCTTGCCTTAATGAGATGCAAGGTAGGCGTTCCCGTGCAAAAAATGACTCTATGCCCTTAACTCCATATTTATACTCCCATTCAAAAATGATGCAAGGGAGGGAGGAGGGTTAAAAAAATGGGGCAAAGCTTGCTTTGCCCCATTTTTTAAAGCCTGGGTCAGGGCAGGCGTTAGGGGACCTGTGGGCCTATTTCCATGGTGGAACACCATGGAATAAGCCAACAGTTGCCCTCCCCAGTCCCCAGGGGCACCCCGACCCACACCAGAGGGACTGCGGAGGATGGGGGACCCCATCCCAGGTAAGTGCAGGTAAGATTGCATTTTATTTTTGAAAGTGCCATTTGGGCCCTGAAATGGGCCCCCATACATGGCACGGGGTGCAATGGCCATGCCCAGGGGACCCTTGCCTCTGTGCTGGCCATTGCGGTGGTGGGCGTGACTCCTGCCTTTTCTAAAGCAGGAATCATATGGCATGGTAGGTTTGGCACCATAAAATGACGCTAATCTGGTTAGAGTCATTTTTTTTTACTCTAACCTGCCTAAAGTCATTTTTGGTGCTAAAACCTCTTCTTCTATACTGCCAGCCCCACCCGACTAAATTCATTTTTTTTTACTCTAGTCTACCCTTTGCACCGGCTTGCACCATTCCATAAATATGGTGCCCGGAAATGATGCAAGCCGGTGCTAAACTTTTTGGTGCAAAACTGAGTTAGTGCAGTTTTGCAGCAAAAAGTAGAAATAAGGGCCAATATTTTGTAAGTTTGCGCCACTTTTGCGTCAAAAAATGACGTTAATGCGGCGCACAAAAGGTATAAATCAGGGCCTTGGTGCTAGACGGGTCTAGCATCAAAGTATAAATATGGAGTTAGTTTTGCACTGAATTAGAGTAAAGAAAATGACACTAATTTGGTGCAAACAGAGTATAAATATGCCTCTAAATATGGCCTTAAGGCCAGATAGTAATTTTGTGCACAGGAACGCCTACCTTGCATTTCATTAAGGCAAGGTAGCTCTCCACTTCCAGAAAATGACTTTAACTCCATAAATTTGGTGCTAGATGGGTCTAGCACCAAAGTATAAATATGGAGTTAGTTTTGCACCGAATTAGAGTAAAAGAAAATGACGCTAAGCTGGTGCAAACAGAGTATAAATATGCCCCTCAGTACATTGACTAAGGATCCCCACCTCCATGCCTCAGTGGTCCATTCCGTATTATCCAGCATAATTATACTTTTTGTTCATGACCACCTGTAGATCAGGCACATATTACACTGTGTGGGTTCTGGAGCAGGTATGCGGTTAATGGTCCCTATATATCCTTAGGACGTGAGGCGGGGGCTGCAACTCCGCATAAGCCTCCAGCTGGTACAGTATAGTAAGTCTGATAGCCATTCTTTAAATTTGGACGCCCTTCCTCTCCCCCATCTGCATGCCACCCTTCGTTTTGCTAGTAAAAGACACAGGCCCGTGTATCCACGGTATGCACCCTCCAGCCCTTCTGTATATCCCAGCAGAGCTATTGGTGGTGTAAGCGTTAATGACGTGGATATCATGAGAGAAATTGCCTTTTCAACTTCTTTCCAGTATTGCAATACCGGTGGGCACAGCCAGGCCAAATGTAGTCAACCCATAGTCTCCATCCCACATCTAGCTCAATTTGCATCTGACCTTGGACCATATTTATGGAGCTTTCTGGGTGTGTAGCATAGCCTGTGTAGGAATTTATAGTGTATAATTCTCCGCCTGCTACTATCTGTGATCTCTCCAGTCTGTTTACAGCAATACACCCATTGTTGGTCAGAAAGAGGCTGCTTCAGCTCCTTGTCCCAACCCTCCGTTGCACCCCCATAACTCATCGGCTGTTCTTGCTGCATGTGGCGGTAGACTGTAGCAACCAAGTGCCATGGTGAGTCTGCTTGCAGCAATGTATGAAACGTGTTCACCCTGGGCGGCTCCAGTGGGAAGGTCGGTGTGATGTCTCTGATGCTGCTCTTAAAGAGGATGTACAGGAAATTATCCAGAGTAGATTGCAGCATACCGTTTGGGAGCACATCTCTTTCCCAAAAGTGGGCATCTCTGTACTCCCCATGTGAGCATGTTTAACTTTGTTAGTAATTTCGTACCTGCTGTTTCACATGTGACTGAGACTGCTCTTGTGTCAAAAATGGCATGTCCGGAGAATATAATAGGCACCTCCCTGCCCGATTAGCTATCTTTTTCCAGGCTCTTTGGGTGCAGGCCACTGTAGAGTCTGGGGGAGCAGTGACTGCCATGTCTGGCCCTAGGTATGCAGAGTGGGGGGTCGGGACCATGTAGCCCTGCTCTATCGCCAGATGCGCCATGTGAGGGGGTGGTTTGTACCAGTGCATAGTGTGCCTGCGCGCAGTCCCAGTAGAGCTCTAAATCAGGGGCCTCAAAGCCCCCACTAGCAAATGATTGAACAAGAATCTCCCACTTCAAACGCGGCTGCTTTCCCTTGCCAGTCTAATAATTTGTGTTTTTAACAGTTTAAAGAATTGCTTAGGTAGTGGGAGCGGTATATTGAGGAATACATAGAGTTGTTTGAGAAGTATGACCATCTTCATTAGCGAGATGCAGCCTGCCATTGAAATGGGTAGGGTGATCCAGCACGTAATGCTGGATTGTATATTATCTAGTGCCTTCCCATAGTATAACTGCATTAATTCTTCTTTGTCTCGGGTAAGTTCTATGCGCAGGTAGCGAAGATTCGTGTCTGTCCACTGGATGGGAAAGTCTGACCTGAAGCGGCATGTGTGTGCAGTTAATGGGTAAATGTGCAATTTTCCCCAGTTTATTTGTATACCGGACATGTGACCAAATCTTACAAATTCCCGTAGTATGGGGTTTAGGCTCTCTGCTGGGTTTCTAAGGTATTGTGTTACATCGTCTGCATATAATGAGATGAGTATATGTCTGCTGGGTATGCGGATACCTAAGTGATTGTAATGTTGGCAAAATTTGCCAGCCAGAGGCTCCATGCGAGCACAAACTGCGGAGGCGACAGCGAGCATCCCTGCCTGGTCCCCCTTGCTATGCGGAAGGATGTGGAGGGGGCTCCGTTGATCTGCAGGGTTGCCAATGGGTTGGTGTATAACAGTGCGAACCAGTCTCTATATGCGGGCGGGAAACCCATGCATCTCAGTATGATCATTAAATTATCCCACTCTAGGAAATCAAAGGACTTTGTGGCATCTAGAAAGATTGTTGCTGCTGGGATTTCAGAGTCCATGCTTTGTTATAGGGCAAAGAATGTGCACAAGTTGTGCGATGTGGACCTGCCTGGTACAAACCCTGATTGGCCTGGTCTGGTCAGGAATGTCTTTATTAAACTTAATCGGTTAGCTAGGACTTTTGCCAGGATCTTTGTATTGCAGTTGAAAAGCAATAGTGGGCAGTAAGATTCGCAACTGGAGGCCATTTTATTTGGCTTTAGCAATGTGATTATCAGGGCCTCTCTCATAGAGGGGGGAAGTATCCCATCCTGTTTAGCCTCAGTATATACCTCTTTAGGCCATTGGATGAGAATGGCTGCATAGGTTTTGTAGAAATCGGCTGGTATGCCATCAGGTCCTTTGGCCTTGCCCGGCTGCAAGTGCATTATGGCCTCCTGGATCTCATCCTGTTCTATTTCAGCAGCGAGAAATACCCTCTGGGAGTCGTTGAGCCAAGCCAGTGCTACATCTTCTAGACAACTGTCTGTGTCCGGGGGTGCGGTCCTAGTTGAGGAGTATAGTTGCTCATAATAAGCCCCAAATGCCTTAAGTATGTCTGGAGTATCCCTAAGTATACGGTCAGATGGGTGCCGTATCTCCAATATTGTGTTATCTGAACAGGTCATGCAAATGGTATTGGCTAGTGCCCTGCCTGGCCGTTCCCCCTCTGTGTAAGCCAGCGCCCGTGGGTATTTACCCCTGAATAACACCTCTTGTTCTGCGATTTTCTGATAGTCTGCCAATGCTTCCCTCAGCCGTCTAGCTATGTCAGCAGTACTTATTGTAGCTAGGGCAGTCTCTAATTTTAAAATTTCTGTTTCCATGCAAGTGAGGGCGGACCTGATATCAAGCAGGACTCCAATGCCCTTTGCCGGGCAGCTACCTCTCATTGTCAACTTGAAGGCTTCCCTTGCTATGCCTACTTTGGATACGGTTCCCTTGTTCCTATGGAAGAATTCCACTAACTTCCTCTTGAGTTCCTCACAGAATAGGTCGTCCAGTAGCATGTTTGGGGACAGATGCCAAGTGCTAAGCGGGGAAGCCACGTCAAGTAGTGCTAGTTTAAGAGTCACTGGGGAATGGTCAGAATATGTGCGAGCAAGATGTGCAGTTTCTCTCATCCAAGGTACCATGGAATATGAACCAATAATCTAACCTAGACCAGCTAGAGTGTATGGCAGAGTAAAATGCGCCCTCCTTGTCAAGTGGGTGTTGCCAGCGGCAGGCATCCACCACGCTGTGTGCAGTTATGTCTGCATGTAGGCGCTCCACCTCTTTGTTGCGGTCGTGGGCTGTCACTGTTCCTTTGTCCATGAGGGGGTCTATGACCAGGTTAAAGTCTCCTCCCAATAGTAAATATTTTGATCCTATATTGATCACGTTTCCAGATTGTATAAAAAAAGAGGGGGCATAGCAGTTAACTATTATGATGGATCTCTGCGCTAGTCTGCCCCAGAGGATGGTATATCTCTCCTTTGGATCATTTCTAGCACCCTGTGGAGTGTACTGGGTGCCTGTGTGTATTATAATTATGGTGCCAAAGTAATAAGAGGAATAAGTGGCAAATTGTCTATGGGGTGCCCATCGTGTCGCAAATGGGACCTGCGCACCAGGTGCAAAGTGTGTCTCCTGTAGCAGTGCTAAGTAAGTATTGTGTCTGTCTAAGTATGCTATTATGTGTTTCTTCTTAAGTGGGTCTCCCAGTCCCCGCACATTCCATGAAAGGCAGCTTAGCGTACAGCCAGTATTAGGAGGTGCCTGCCCAAATCTGGCAAGTATAACCCTCCCTTTGAAATCCCAAAACATTACTACGTTACTACCAACCTTAGCCATTGAATCTCTAAGGGTGATGGGATGTTTCTCTGTAGGGGCCTGCCAGAGGGTCGCACGGAGAACCTCCCTAAAGAAGGAGGATGCCCGGACTTTTGTGTTAGGCCCAGGGAGGGCCACAGCTTGTCAGCCATCTGTCATCTCGAAAGTTTTGGGGCCAGATGTATGAAAAAGTTTTGCACTCGCAAACGGTGCGAATCGGTAAATTTAGCCGTTTGCGAGTGCAAAACAGGGGTCTGCGATGCATGAAATGCATTCGCAGACCACAAATAAGAAATCGCTAAAATTGCGATTTCTTGCGTTGCGACCTGGAAATTGCGAGTCGCAATTTGCGATTCGCAAATTCCAGGTCGGAAGGCTATGCTGGAAAAAATCGCAAATTGCGATTTTTCCAAAAATGGCATTTTGCACTTGCAAAGTACCATGATATGCAACCAGATAGTAACCTGGTGAAAAATTAAAAAACTTAGTAAAACTGTATTTTTAAATTGAACGTGTAAAGCACACAGGCCCTTTTGGCATGTGTGTACCTTACATGTTGAAAAAAATGATTCTGGGGTGCAGGAGAGGGGGCCTTAGGCCCCCAGCACCCTGGCCTTTTGCATTTCCAAAATTGCGATTTCTGGTTCAGAAATCGCAATTTTGGAAATGCAAAAAATTTGCAGCTATGGGGCCGGTATCGCAATTTGCGATTCGGTAATAGCATTTCCGATTTTTAAGAAATCGCTATTACCGATTCGCAAATGTGATACATGGCCCTTTGCGAGTCGGTAATAGCGATTTCTTAAAAATCGCTATTACCGAATCGCAATGGGCTGTGATGATACATCTGGCCCCAGGTTTACCTGATTTCCCTCTCAAGCCACAGTTATTAGGTGTCGGGGTGGGTAAGTATGGCTCTTCCCCCTGTTCCCCACATGCAAGCTACTCTTCTCCTTCGCTGTGGGTCGTGTTGTCTGTGCCCCGCAAGCTCAGTCCTGGTCCAACAGGGCAGATGCCATTTCCATTTGCACTCTTTTCAGGCAGAAGCAGCAACTGCAGGCCAGTCCAACAGAGCAATCCAGGAAAGGGACAGTACTCCTCCTCCAGTTCTTCAGCTCTTCTCCTGGGCAGAGGTTCCTCTTGATTCCAGAAAGATTCTAAAAGTCAGTCTGGGGTTTTGAGTCTTCTTCTTATACCCCTTTCTGCCTTTGAAGTTGGCAAACTTTAATGCAAATTCTCTAGTGTTTGTGAGATCTTTCCTTGTCCAGGCCAGGCCCCAGACACACACCAGGGGGTTGAAGATTGCATTGTGTGAGGGCCGGCACAGTCCTTTCTGGTGTGAACGACCACTCCTCACTCCCCTCTAGCTCAGATAGCTCATCAGGATATGCAGGCTACACCCCCGCCCCTTTTGTGTCACTGTCTAGAGAGGTGCAAAACAGCCCAACTGTCGAACTGACCCAGACAGACAATCCACAAACAGGCCAAGTCACAGAATGGTTTAAGCAAGAAAATGCCTACTTACTAAAAGTGACATTTTCAAACAGACAATTTAAAAACCAACTTCACTAAAAGATGTATTTTTTAATTGTGAGTTCAGAGACCCTAAACTCCATATTTATATCTACGCTCCAAGGGAATCTGCACTTTAAGGATATTTAAAGGCAGCCCCCATGTTAACCTATGAGCGAGATAGGTCGTGCACAGTAAAAAAACAAATTTGGCCGTATTTCACTGTTAGGACAAATAAAACACAATAGTAGATGTCCTACCTTAAACATACACTGCTCCCTGCCCCAGGGGCTACTTGGGGCCTACCTGAGGGGTGCCTGATATGTAGGAAAAGGGAAGGTTTAGGCCTGGCAAGTGGGTACACTTGCCAAGTCGAACTGGCAGTTTAAAACTACACACAGAGACACTGCAGTGGCAGGTCCTGAGCCATGTTTACAGGGCTACTAATGTGGGTGGCACAATCAGTGCTGCAGGCCCACTAGTAGCATTTGATTTATAGGCCCTGGTACACTTTACTAGGGACTTACCAGTAAATCAAATATGCCAATCATGGATAAACCAATCTACAGTACAATTTACACATAGGGCATATGCTCTTTATCACTATAGTAGCAGTGGTAAAGAGTCCAGAGTCCTAAAGCCAACAACAACTGGTCAGAAAAATTGGGAGGAAGGAGGCAAAAAGACTGGGGATGACCCTGCAAAAAGGGCCAGGTGCAACTTTCATCATGAACCCAAGGTACCCATTGTCAATAAAGGAACTGCACCTTGCAATTGGTTTTCATTGTATACCGGGTGTACAGCAATTCATTTGGTGAAATATAAAGAGTGGAAAATAGGTATCAATGAAACCTTTGTATTTCCAAAATGGGCACAAGATAAGGTGTTGAGAAGCAGTGGTTATTTGTACATCTCTGAATTTCGGGATCCCCATACTAGCATGTGAGTTAAAGGGCATTTCTCAAATAGATGTCATTTTTACACACTGTCTTACATTTGGAAGGACAAAATGTAGAGAAAGACAAGGGGCAATAACCCTTGTTATGCCATTCTGTGTTCCCCTAAATCTCCAGATAAAAATGGCACCTCATTTGCGTGGGTAGGCCTAGCGCCTGTGACAGGAAACGCAACATGGACACATCACATTTTTACATTGAAATCTGACTTGTTTTTAATCCCTTCCCTGCCAAGGACGTAATGGTTACGTCCGATGGCGCCGCGCTGAGGCGCCATGGACACAACCATTACGTCCTGGGACTGGCACTCTGGGGAAGCGCTAGCGCTCACCCAAAGGGCCACCACCCAACCCCCCCAGGTCGGGGTTGGCAGGGAAATCGCTTCCCTTCCACCCCGACCGCCCCCACCCCCCAGTGATGTCTGATGACGTCAGTGCGCCAGGGCGACCTGAGGAAAAACTGATTTGTTTCTCCTCTGTACGGGGGGCGGGGAGGCAGAGGGGCATTAAAAGGGAAGGAAAGGCTTTTCCTTTCCTTTTCACGTCTCTCTGTACATTCCTGCAGCACGATCACATAGCGATCGTGCAGCAGGAAGCCACTAGACACCAGGGATTTTTATTTTTTACA
Source organism: Pleurodeles waltl (assembly GCF_031143425.1). Taxonomy (NCBI): domain Eukaryota; kingdom Metazoa; phylum Chordata; class Amphibia; order Caudata; family Salamandridae; genus Pleurodeles; species Pleurodeles waltl. The sequence continues at coordinate 264,625,836 of NC_090443.1, read as the reverse complement.
TTGTCCTAGGAGGAGCGGCCCCTTGGACAAGGGCCGCTCCCCAAGGGGGGCATTTTATTGAAGGCCATTTCTGCCCCCTTTTTCCAATTAGGCCGACCTGCCCGGGTGCCTAAGTGGTTTCTGCCCCCCCGGGGGTGTATTGGCCTATATTAATTAGGCTGATGTGCCCCGGGGGGGCAGAAGCCACTAGACATCAGGATTTTTTTTTTTTATATTGATAAGGGGAGCGACCCATTAGGCAAGGGTCACTCCCCGGTGGGGGGATTGTTTTTAGGCCATTTCTGCCCCCCCCCCGGGGACAGATCAGCCTATTTCTATTAGGCCGATCTGCCCCTATGGCGGGCAGAAACCACTTAGGCACCAGGGATTAATGTGTATATGTGTGTGCTTTGTTTGGGGGGGCAGCGCCTTAGGCAAGGGTCGCTCCCCATGGGGGCACATTACTGTTGGCCATATCATCTGCCTATTTTTGGGAGACCCATCTGCCCCCAAAGGGGGCAGAAAGCCCAACAGAGACAAGGGAAGATTTTTTTTTCAAAATAAGAGGGTGGGGGTATGGCCATAACCCCACCCCAAATAAATGGGGCCAAAGTTGTTCTGCCCACCAGTGGGCAGATGGGGCAATTACCCCCAATCACCATCTAGGGTGGGCAGAAACTACTAGATGCCAGGGAATACAAAATAAAAATAAATAGTGTGGTGGTGGCTACCAACCAGTATGGGCATGGTTATGCCCCCAGCTCTCCCCTGCACACTAAAACATCTTATCCCACAGCAAGCAAGAGGACATTTGATTATTTTGGGTTTTGTTTTACATTTGGGCCATGCGAGCTTGGCTAATTCTCAAAATCGTCCCACTTGGAATGGTGAGGGCTGCACTTTTTGGACTTTGGGACGCTGCCATGTAGAAAAATCCACAACACCTAGACACATCTGAAAACTAAACATCTGGATGAGTCAAGGGCGGTGTGCTTCACATGCACACCTTACCATTTTCTTACCCCCAATGCTCTGCAAACCTCCAACTTTTCTGGAAATCACACATTTTTTCCACATTTCTGTGATAGAACCTTCCGGAATCTGTAGGAATCCACAAAATTCCTACCACCCAGCATTGTCTCATCTATACTGATAAAAATTCTGCTCCACTTGTCAGCCTAAAAATGTTTTTTTCTCAAATTTCCCTTTTGGACCCACTTTGGTTCCCCCCTCAATTTCAACATGTTTTTGGCTCTTCTTTCTCACAGGCACTTGACCCACTTACACAAGTGAGGTACCATTTTTACTGGGAGTCTGAGGGGAACGTTGGGTGTTAGGAAATTTGTCCCAGTGCGGTGATCCCACACGGAAATGTGGGAAAAATGTGATTTTTTAGCTACGTTTGAGGTTTGCTGAGGATTCTGGGTAAGAAAAAATTGGTGGATCCACGCAAGTCACACCTCCTTGGATTCCCTCGGGTGTGTAGTTTTCAGAAATGTTTGGGTTTGGTAGGTTTCCCTAGATGGCTGCTGAGTCCAGGACCAAAAACGCAGGCCCCCCGCAAAAACAGGTAGTTTAGTATTTGATAATTTTGATGTGTCCACATAGAGGTTTGGGGCATTTCCTTTCGCCGGCACTAGGCTTACCCACACAAGTGAGGTCCACTTTTATTGGGAGATTTGGGGGAACGCTGGGTGGAAAGAAATTTGTGGCTCCTCTCGGATTCCAGAACTTTCTCTCACTGAAATGTGAGGGAAAAGTGTTTTTTTTCGCCAAATTTTGAGGTTTGCAAAGGATTCTGGGTAACAGAACCTGATGAGAGCCCCACAAGTCACCCCATCTTGGATTCCCCTAGGTGTCTAGTATTAAAAAATCTGCAGGTTTGGTAGGTTTCCCTGGGACTCTCACCAGGTTCTGTTACCCAGAATCCTTTGCAAACCTCAATATTTGGCAAAAAAAGAATACACTTTCCCTCAGATTTCGGTGCTGCAAAGTTCTGGAATCTAAGAGGAGCCACGAACTCCTTTCACCTAGCACTCTCCCAAATCTCCCGATAAAAATGGTACCTCACTTTTGTGGGTAAGCCTAGTGCCCACGACAGGAAATGCCCAAAAACACAACATGGACACGTCACATTTTTCCAATGAAAATTGACATTTTGTTTGCAAAGTGCCTAGCTGTGGATTTTGGCCTCTAGCTCAGCCGGCACCTAGGGAAACCTATCAAACCCATATATTTTTGGAAACTAGACACCTAGGGAAATCAGATTGGGGTGACTTGTGGGGCTCTCACCAGGTTCTGTTACCCAGAATCCTTTGAAAACCTCACAATTTGGCAAAAAAAACACCTTTACCTCAGATTTCTGTGCTGCAAAGTTCTGGAATCTGAGAGGAGCCACAAACTCCCATCCACACAGATTTTCCCCAAGTCTCCCAATAAAAATGGTACCTCACTTGTGGGGGTAGGCCTAGTGCCTGCAACAGGAAGTGCCCCAAAACACAACCTGGACACATCACATTTTCCCAAAGAAAACTAACCTGTTTTTTGCAAAGTGCCTAGCTGTGGTCTTTGGCCTCTAGCTCAGCCGGCACCTAGGGAAACCCAGCAAACCCATACATTTTTGTAAACTAAACATTTAGGGAAATTCAGAATTGGGTGACTTGTGGGGCTCTCACCAGGTTCTGTTACCCAGAATCCTTTCCAGAATCTCCCTTTTCAAACGAGGCCTTCCCCGAACGTCGGGGAGGCCGGTTTGGGCCCATTTTCCCCACCGGAACAGGAAGCAGCCGTGACGTCAGCACACCTCAGAAATGGGCGGGGGGGAACACTGAAGATCTTCTGTGCCTCCTTGAGTTTTTATAATTAAAAAAAAATCCTCAGGTGCGAAGCATTGGAGGATTTTTTAACCCCCTCCCTGGTGTCGCCCACTGGTCTTGACCTGCACCAGGGAGGTAGTGCGGACGTTGGCCTTTGACCGACGCCCGCACCCAAGAGGTCAAGAGGTAGGGCACAGCTCTGAAGGCAGTGTTCCACACCATGATGGACAGTTCTCACAGTGACTCACAGAGCTGTGCACTGCAGAAAAAAATCACTGTCTGTGTCAGCCTGACAGCTGAGATGTCTCTGGACCGACCTGTCAGAAAGGAGAACCTGCTATCTCCGGACGGGTCCTGCAGCTCACTCCAGCACACCAGTAACTGTCTGAGCAGCAGAGCAGCTGCCAAAATTGTGAGTCCACAGCAGGTACATGGGACCTTTACAAACTACGGGCGTGGCTGGCAAGCAATAAGAATGAGTGACGTGCAGGGCCAGCTTTTGAGCAATGTACCCAGTGCAGCTGGGGACATTGTGTTCAGGAATAACTATAATGAGAAGCACCTGCTGCAGAGTTCGTCCGTGCTTGTGGGTGTATGTTTTGTGTGCCCTATAGTTGGTATTACATTTCCTGTTGCTTTGTTTTTCGGAACATGTGTCGCAAAAGACACACCCTTCCCTTGTGTCTGGTCAAAGGCAGAGTAAAGGCTCCGCATCGCTCTTTTTTTTTATAAACGTGAGCCCTGCAGGAGAGTCAGAGTTAATTGCTTTGTTTGGTCAACAATAGCTCTGTTTGACCTATATGTTTGATGTTTCAAAGACAAGGGCATTTTCTCTATGTGCCTTTGATGATCCTTAGAAGATGGGTGAATTGTTTTTTAATTAATTTGCAACCCAGTATTTTTTACCGTATTTGTGGTAACATTACTATCAATATTATTAAAAGCACAATTGTTTCATTAGATTTATGTAGTTGCACACAGCAGTTCCTGGTGCCTTAATTATGAAAATAAAAAAATTACAACTATAACTTCTTGTCAACTCAATTCATATTAAGCAAAAAAACTGGTGAAAATGACTCTAAATGGGGTGAAAAAAGATACCTGGTATGCAGAATGCTTTAAGTGGAATGAAAGAGGGAGTTCACTAAGGAGCAAAGCATTGTGAATTAAGTTTACTAAGGTCTGTGTAATTGAAAATAGTCTTCAAAGTGCCTCAGTCACTCCCATTTCTCTCTTTCACACCCCTTTTCTCTGCATTCATACAAAATACAATGGTATTTTGTTATTTTTTGTTAGTTTGCGCCGATTTTGCGTCAAAAAACGACGCAAACGCGGCGCTAAAAAAGTATAAATACGGGCCTATGTGTTGGAAATGTGTGCCCATTTCTCTCCCCACATATTTTTCTGGAATCCTGCACCTGCATATTCCTCATATACTCATTTTCCTCTTCACAGAGTTTTCGCTCTCTTTGCTCATACTTCCTTTTATCTCTTCCACTTTTCTATCTCCTGTACTCAGACAACATACCCACTCCACTCACTTCTGAGCACAGAATTTCTTTTTGTTTCTTGCTGTATATATTTTGACAGCTGTGTGACCTCCTTTATGTGCTTTCACAAAAGTGGCACATTACCATTTTCAAGGTACTCTGCAAAAAGGCAAGGGATTAAATTTGCTTGTATTGTGAACACGTTTATGACATACCAAGAGGGGGTCAGCTCCCGAGTTCTCAATCCTGCCCTGTCGTATACAACCCAGACAACTTGAGCTCACCCAGGTAGAAATGTTGAGGCAGGATGTAGTAAGATATGAGGCATTCTTTAATGGTTTGACATATTTCAAGACCACACATTAAGAATCATTTTATAAATCTTGCTTTCAACAAAATTCTTTATTAAAATTAGCTTTAAAATACGCCCATTGGCCCTCTTTTTTCCAAAGGTTTCTCCAGAGGGCCCCCCTAACCTTCCACTATGTCAGTCAAGATCCCTCACTTTGCTCGCTAACTACTTAAAACTCATACACAACTTCTACCCCCCACCACTTTGAAATGTCAGCTGCCGCCACTGAGGAATCCTTACTGGAGATGATCCCTACAGCACTGGTGTGGGACCTGCCAGAAGTGCTTCATTAAGGCAGGATGGAGTACAAAGGCTACAGAGGAGTACAGACCTTGGGACAGGCTGGAGACTGGCTGCAGAGTAGATCATTATCCCCTGTAAACCCTTGGAACCAAGTAAGGAGTGTGTGTGTTGATCTAGCGCACTGTCAAGTAGAAGGCCGCTGCTCAACAGAACTTGTGTTCTTTTGTTTTCCTTGCTGCTGGTCCCTGGACCTAGCCACTAACATATAGTGTATTATAGAAGCCACAGTACACCAGACAGGACATATGAGGTAGCGTACCCTGAAAAAAGCTGCAAAATGTGTATTTTTGTATGATCTTCAATTGGTTACAGAGGACTTTTACTCTAAAGCTAATGTTTGAGAGTCCTTGCAAGGACAAAGGGGAAAGCTCAGTCTCCAAGAGTGTTCTGCTTTGGAGAATGTGAGTATTTAAATTTTCAAGATCAGGAAACAGTTCTCGTAATCAGCCAAAATTTGCACTGCGACCATCACAAGCATGGACTGATACCCCCTTACACAGTTATTAGATTGGAAATAGGAAAAGGGTATGAGGAAGTTGGTATTACATTTAGCTCTTGATTTGACACATAATGGAGGAAATGGCAAATTATTCTTGTTGGTGGGTGGAGGGTAAGTGCTCAAGACAGGATCAGCCCACAGTCATGCACTCATAGTTCAGGCTGTCCAGGTTCCTAAAATGGGGGTGAACATATTAACCAGTAGAGTGGTTTTCCTATTTGAGTTAAAGTTATAATGTGACAGCCTATACAACAGGGAAGGGAACAGAGTTAGCAGGGCAGTTTGTGGGATATCGGACTTGAACAAAGATGAAGGATTCCCCGTTGAATCCTATTTCACTGCATGGTGTCTTATTGAAAACTGCTGGTGCTCTTCCTACTCTCACCCATAAACAAGGTTTGCTGGATGATGGTCAGGGGTGGATTTGGCTTCTACCTCCTCTGAGACTCCTCTGGCCGGTTCAGGTGGCTAGGTCTGTGGCCTTATGCAGGATGTTATAGGATAAAGTGAGCCCTGGCAATGTTGAGGCATTAGTCTGAGCTTGTTTCAGGGATTGGGCTCACTATTCACACAACTTCCTGTTCCTCTTTCCTAGAGAAGGAAGGAGCTCAAACTTAGGGAACTACAGAGGAAGTGGTATTTAAAACCAGGCTACTAGCCACAGAATAGTAATTTTTGTGTGAATGGTTGGCATAAAACGCTGCAAGAGAGAAGGATTAGGTAAGCAGTATGATGTGGTGAGTGGAATGTAGAGTATGTGATTGGTACCATAGGAAGGAGGTTGATGGAAGGATGGTACATGTGAAGCATCTCAGCTTAAATTAGGTTGAGATTCCTGTTGTGAACCCTTGGCCACATCAATTTATTGGATCTACCTACTTGATGTGTGGATCTTGCTGCCCTTATATCACATAGGACTTGCACAAAATCTGAAACTTGACACCGACAGTGAATAGGAGTCCTGCTACCAGGCCAGCAGTCAGGCACATGCTGCGGAAGTCCCTCAAATGTCAGCTGAGTCCCTAGAGAGTGGTCACCCAAGAAACACTGCACCATTCGAGAGATGGTTGAGGTACAGTTTTCTCTGACAGGTATTATGGAGACACTCAAATTAATTTAAGCTGATATTGAGGGATATTTCCAAAGTTGGGAGGCTAAGACGTCTTGTTGTGCTGTGACACACATATCTTTTTCTGCCAGCATTGAACACTAACCTTCAAATTTAGAAAAGACTGATAGCAGGTGTCTAGCATTCAAGAGATGATAGACACTCAGAAGGAAACCCTGTTTTCTAGCAAAAAAAATCTATGAGCAGGAAGATCCTCTGAAACCCTTTTTTCAACCATTTGTGGCATAATAATCAATATGTGATTATGGTTTCTGACACCTTTCTAAAATAATACACTAAGAAGTTTCTTCAGAATGAAATACTGAAAGAGGAAGATTGTGCCTATCTAAACAGAGATATTCTCTGTATATGTTGCAAGTCCAGCTACGTATAGCAAAGGATGTGAGAACACTGGAACCATAGGGTCCTAGTTAATTTTCTACAGCAGGCAGTAGAATAAATATTAAACTCCATCTTCAAATCATTTCCTTTAGGAAAAGCACAATTATAATTCAGCAAGATTTATCGAAGTGATTTATCGAAGAAATTGGGATGTAAAGCAATTCATTGCCACATTTAGGTGTTTCAATAAAGTCTCCTTTCTGTAACACTTACAAACAACTAAAAGTAAAGTGTAGCAGTGGCCTTAAAGCAGAAAATCTGTTACAGGCCTACTCTCACTTAAATTCACCAAATAAGGAAGAGAATTCTCACCTTCTTCCCTGATCTGTCTTCAGAGGAGGGTTACCCAAATGAGAAGATAGCAAGATAATGCAAGGTGGTAAAATGAGGTTGATCCAGGGTGGCGAGATGTAGGATTTTACGGGGAGGGTTTGTAGGGTGTGTCAGGAGAGTGACTCTGGCTGTTGTCAATGATTTTAGAACATGCTAATTTCAACTGTATAGCTTTCTATGAAGTGCAAGTTTCAGCAACTTTGTTTTTTTCTCTACACTAGCTGTTGTTTATTGTTTGACTTGCACAAAGCAACATGGTTAGTTTTGAGAAGAAGTTATAGAGTTGAACTGTTAATGGGCCGAGTAGTAAGAGTAAATGAAAAGTAGTCTCGATGGCTCTTAAAAAAAACCCAGGCAAACATTATTGTTTTTCTGGAGAATCACATGCCTTACTCAAAATAAATTGCTGAAACCTAGTGGGTAGAAGAGGCAATAACCACTTCTTAAAGTTCTGCTACTTCTTTATTATTAAAGAGAGATAGTGCCCTGACCCTTAGGAAACAGATTACTAACCACAGGGTGAGATGTGTGGCTGCAGTTCTAGTGGATCTCTTAAGGAGCCTTGTTATCTTAATCCTGATTTCATGGCTGGATCGTGATGTTCAGCAGCTCAAGAGAGTGTATTTAGACCTTGGCTGAACTAGGAAGCCCTACATAGTTGCTATGGACTGATGGGCCATGTTAGTAGTCAGCATAAAGCAATAAGGCTGTCAAACCTCTAAGCCATGCTGCCCTAACTCCAATTTGTTAGGTAGAAGCAGCATCCACTAAAACGCCGCTATATTTTTTTCATTCAAGTAACAATCTTATTCTCATCATCATTATTAGCTTTATTTCGGTAAATATAAATACCATAAAAGCACATCACATAAAAAAGGAACAGCAAACTACATAATAGACAGTTTTAGTCATAAAAGGTTAAAAAGAAAAGGAAAAAGAAGAGAGAAATATTTAAACATGAGCAATTCCCTACTGGAAAATCGCACCTTATAGTTTTGCGTAAAGGCACATTGTGGGTGTTAAAAAATCAAAATACAAGCCTGGCAAACCATATCAGATAAAAAAGACGTTTCTATTTAAAAGTATCTAAGAACAAAACAAAATAAAAACAGCAGATGGGGGTTATGTCTAAACCAATTAAGATAGTAAGTGCATACAATAATAGATTCATCAATTGTTGCTCCCCACATTCGTTGTTAAATTTCCCTCTGCTTTTTTGAGCGTGTTCAGTCTGATACGCCAGATTGAATCTAAATATTTTGACAGACAACAAACCACTAAAACCGATAAATCAGATTTAAAAATTCTCAGAGCTAGCGAGCAGTTTTTAAAACCCATTATCCTGCATAGGGGAATAATCCAACGGGCTCTTTGTTTGCGGTATGCGGGGCATTGGAAGAAAATGTGAGTTACTGATTCTTCTCTGGCACAGCCCATCGGACACATCTTAGAAGAACAACTAAAATTAGACCATTTATATGTGAGGGAACGCAAAGGAAGGGAGCCCACCCTGAATCTAATGTATAATGCACGAGCGAACGGAGAAGATACTATATATATATATTTTGGGCAAATTCATAATGTCATTTAAAATATAGAAAATTTGGGGTGCTGGAAGGAACTCTTAGCAGTGACCTTAAAAAAGAATTCTCCACTTTTATCAAGTCATCTAGGCAACAATGGCCCCACAATTCAGCTCCGTAAATTGCTCCCCCTCTTGCTTGTAGTTTATAGATATCTACAGCGGGCGTCATGGCAAAGCTGGGGGATCTAGCTGCAAATCTTACAATGCCAATCGCTCGCTGTTGCAATCGTAAAGTTGCCTTCTGGATGTGGCACTGCCACTTGTGCGAGTCTTCTAATTTCAGGCCTAAATAATCAAAATCGCTGACTCTTTCCAGCGCGGCACCCTCTAAATAAATAGGTCGTCGCATTCTGCCTTTCCTATCGCCAAACACCATGCACTTAGTTTTTGATTGGTTAATTTCAAGGCCATAGTCATTGCAAAAGTCCATGAATCTTGAGAGCAGGGTTGAGAGGCCTGTGGCTGTTTGAGATACCAGCAGGGTGTCATCGGCAAAAAGGAGGCAGGGAATCTTCTGCCCTCCTAATTTAGGAGAGTCGTTAGAGCACTCCATAAGATAAGGGATGCATGCGTTTATGAAGAGGAGAAATAAGGTAGGGGCAAGCACACAACCTTGTCTTACACCTCGGGCAGTAAGGAATTTTTCTGTTAATTCACCTTGTGGGCCCCATCTGATTCTTCCATAGTTGCCAGTATAAAGATCTCTGATAATATTTAAGATAGAGCGCGGGACTCCTGTTTTAGACAAGACTTCCCACAGTTTTTGGCGGGGTACTAGATCGAAGGCCGATTTTAGGTCCACAAATGCTACATATAGGTGGCCTAAGTCAACATCGACAACTTTCCATTTAATAGAAGTAAAACGAAATATCTGATCTGTTGTGCTAATTTTTTCTCTGAAGCCCGCTTGGAGATGATTTAAGATTTGGTTTTCAACTAGCCACTTGTTCAGCCTGCTCAACAACTGATAACAAAAAAAAGTTTGGAGGTTGTTGAGGAGGCTGATAGGTCTATAATTACCCGGGTTGTTCCTCTCTCCTTTCTTGTGGATAGGCACTATGATTGCCTCTTTCCATGAGTCAGGATAAATTCTGGTAATCAAGATGGCGTTAGAAAGTCTGTTGATATATGGGCCCCAGGTACTCTGGTCCACTTTAAACATATCAGAGGGGATCCCATCCAACCCAGGGGCTTTCGCTGCTTTCTGGGCTGCAATGGCCGACACAGTTTCGTTCAATGAAAAAGGAGGCAAAAAGGACATGGGCTCGTCAAAAGTTATTAGCTCCCCCGAGATTATGTCAGGAATATGACTGGCCAGCAATGGTCCATACAATTCCTTAAAGTAGGAGAGCCAAATATCAGGAGGGATATAAGACTCCAGGTGAGGTGCTCGGTTCTGATCACCGCAGGAAACTAGAAGCCAGAACCGTTTGGAGTCATGGACGGTAGCTGCCTCAAGTAGATTGCTCCATAGCCCCTCTTCATACTCGAGTTTACTTTTATTACAAGTAGAGGCATAATGGCGTCTAGCATTGATGATACCTAATCTATCCTTAGTCCTTAGCGCGATGGCCAAAGTGTTTTTGGCCTCCCTACACCTCTTGTTAAACCATTTAGTGTGTGGTCGAGTACAAGAGATAGTCAGTGGCCTAGGACATTTAGTGAACAGCTCTTTCAAGGTAGCAAAGAGGTCCAGATGAAGAGGCAATATTTCTAATGGAGCCAAAATGAGATTGGTATCAAATAACTGATGGGAAGAGGTTAGGGCACGCAGATTTCCTTGAAGCTTGTTTGATTGCACAAAAGAGTCCCACCTGACTGTACGCCTGTTACTAGACAACTCCATAACAGTAGAGGAGACAGGAGGAAGTGCGACCCCTACTAGGAGAGGTATCTTGTATGTGATCTGGAGGGGAGCATGATCGCTAGTATGGGGAGTACCCACCTCTAGGTCTAAAATGTAGTGCCAAACTCTTAAGTCGAAAAAATATATAATCCAATTTGTTGCTGTATGAGCCCCTGAAAAAGGTTGATCTGGCCGGACTGTCCGCTGGAAAGCGGCCATTGCCCAAACGAAGGCCATGGGATATCATAAGATCCACTATCTGTGTGGCCCTGACACATGGTTTATAAAAGTTTTGCTGGATGGAATGAGAAATCACAGGAGGAGGGATATTCCATACACTATCTTCGGACTGCATGACCTCTATGTGGTCTGCATTAAGTTCAAGTAGAACATTAAAGTCACCAGCTATTATAATATGATATTTGAGACGGAGGTCTGAGATTAAGGTATTCAATAGCTCGATAGTGGGAGAGCGGTGATTGGAGGGTCCCGGTCTACTGTAAATATTTACACAAAGGACAGGAGAGCCTGAGGCTGGGTAGATGGCAACAGCCAAAATATCATGAGAATCCACATATATCTCCTTTGTACCTCTCCCCTCTGTAGATTTTACCCATGTGATTAGACCCCCTGCCGCCCTGCCAGCTAAAGATGGCTTAGCAGGTTTGAAGAAAGAGCTGTACCCTTGTTTATATGTGCAATGTGTTGCCCATGTTTCCTGGAACATGCAGACGTTAAAATTTCCGACGAATGCCCCCCACTCAGTGTCAACAAGTTTGCCGTTGATGCCAGCCACATTCCAGGACAAAAGTTTTGCTGTGTCCTGGGCGCTAAAGATATTTAAGTTTGTGGTAGTGTCAACCTGGACGTAACTGGCAACAGGGTTCGCCTTAGGTGAACTTGTGGTTTTGTTGATAGTTCCAGGTTGTGAGTCCGGTAGGAGAAAAAAGCCTGGGCTAGGTGGATTAGATGAAAGGTTCATAACTGCTGTAGCTGGGCAAAAATTGGTGAGACATAGTCAGTCAATGTCTGAAGTAGCCCCAGGATCATGTATGAATTGGGCCCTTGAAACAGGACCGGAACAGGTCTTAGGGGCCAGATCAGGGAGTAAATCTCTCTGAGCCTGATGGCCTGTTGGTCTTGTATCTTGAATAGTTGTAGAGTGGTTCGGGACCAAATTGGCTGATCTGATGGAAGGATTCGGACACGTATGGCTAGCAATGGGACAGCTAGCTGAAAGAATAATTGCTGAGGGCTTCCTGCTTATGGTCCGTGCTTCCATTTCCAAGAGGCCTACTACCAAATGGGGACTTTTAAGACTGAGTGTTATAAAGTCACTGGGACCAAAGAGACCAGGGGAACCATTAGATCGTTCAACAGATACAATGTCATCATGGATGATTGAACCACAACCCCTGATATGTCTCACCCAGTGCGAGACCTTATTTGCTAATGAGGCTTTGTCTTCTCTCACGTTTGGAGGCAAGGGTGGGACATTGCACATATATATGTAGTTATTGTTAATTGATTTATGGTTGTGATGTGGAGCTTTGGTAATGTCCCATTTAAAGGGAGCGTTGGGAAGGAGAGGAGTAATTCTTCCAAAAGAGGGCGTAAGCTGTTTTACGGGACCCTGATCGTCTATGGGACCTGCAGCACGAGCTAGTGGCAGAGGGGGCCCGTTTGATAAGACGCCTTTTGCAGGTGGATGCTTGGTAGGCAAAAGGTTTAGATTAGGCTCGCTGATAGGGGAAGAATGTTTATTTTTAAGAAGGGTGGTGATTTCAAGCAATAATGCTCTTAACTCGCCAACTTCAGTCTTAAGGCTACACACCAATGTGAACAGATCATTTTGTAGAGGAGGACTCGCTGTACATGGCAAAGTTGGGAAGGCTGGTTGCTGGTTGGCCAGATCAATGGATGCCAGCGGGGAAAAACGATTGGAGCATGAAATTGAAGGGTGTGGTGTGTAAGTTCTAGGTGCATCTAATTCAGAATAAGGTGTAGGGAGGGCAGTAGAGTTTGGGCAAGCCAGCGACTGTTGGGATGGCTGATGAGGTGAGGCGACAGAATGTGAATTAGCAACAGTGTGTAAACTAGGGGTTAGAAATGGAATAAGCGTGCCAGATTTTAGGCCCTTTCGTCTAGGCTTCTCCTTGTTGTTTAGAATCTGTTCTACCTCTTCTATTAAATCATCTATTTCCTTGGCAACATAGCTAGTGTGAGGTAACATAGTCTTGTTGGTTTTAAGTATTTTGGATTTGCCAGAGCCTGAAGTCGGGCTGTCTTTTGCCTTACGCTTCCCCATTGGAGAATGATACTATGTCACGATATAATCTTATTCTCGTATTGATAGTTTTTTTGTGCTCAAAGCAATTTTGCTCCAAATAAAGGCTAGTGAAAGCCCCCTATGGCAATATCCAAACACTTTATAGTTTCTTTACAGGACACAGACGGAAGGCAGTAGGTATTGGACATACTCTAAAACTCTGAGGGCCAGATTTACAAGGGCCTAGCACCACTGGAGCGTCCCTTTTAGAGACACTCCTATGGCGCTATTCACTGCACCATATTTACAAGGAGGCGTTAAGCCACTTTTGGTGGCTTAACACCTCCTTGTAAATATGGGCCCTTCCAACACAGTTTTCTGCATCAGAGGGGTGTGCAACCGGTGTTGCTGTGGGCATTCCACCGCAACACCCATTGCTTTACACGCTGCCACAGATTTACTAGAAGACGTAAATCTGTGGCAGCGCCCAAAACTATTGTCACCCAAGGGTGGCGTTAGCATTGCACAACGAGGAGGAATACTTTTATTCCCCCTCGTTTTTGCTTTTTCTATGTGTGCTGCATTCTGCAGCACACATAGACAGAGCAAAAGGCCATGAATGATTGTTTATGTGAGGGAAAGTTTCCCTTCCTGCACATAAACAAGCATTCAAAAATGACGATTTGGTACTTCTTTGTGTGCTGCATTTTGTAGCACACATAGAAGTTCCAAATCACCATTGTAGATTGTTTATGTGCAGGAAGGGACACCTTCCTGCACATAAACAATTAATCCCCTCAAGGCAGACATCCTTGCACTATGGTGCTAGGGTGGCTGTGTTGGCAGCTAAATTTAGCTCCGCAGCATTGGGAAACAAAGGGGTGCACCATATTTTTGTAAATCTGGCTCATCCCTGCGTTTCAAAAGTGGCGTGGTGCTGCAAATTTTGTCGCTGTGCCACAATGGGCAACTTTTTTGTAAATCTGGGCCTCAATTCGATAACTAGCTGTCTTCCAGGTCCCCTGGGTTATCTTCTGATAGTGGCGGTGTGCTGAATTTGGCATAATCCAGGACACAGCCAAACTGTATAGCAGGGGCCTTTTAGGTGGCTGCTTTGCCAGTGTCAATGGAGTAGAATTTCTGCTAACAATGTCAAAGCTCAGAAGGTCAGGGAATTGTTATTTCAGTGGGAAAGGGAAGTTTTAGGAGTGTGGTTGATCAGACTATGAGAAAAAGAGAGAACTCTTGAGTAAAACTCACCGTGGCCAAAACAAATATCTGTAGTGAGGCTAGCTGAGTGAGACATTGAACTTCCTCACCGTTTTGACACCATATACTGGCCTCATGCTGCCCATACAGGCAAAATAAATGGAGACAAAGTAAGATCAAGAAGGTTTGCATTGACAATACCACATTTATCATTTAGCCAGTTTGAGAGGGATATGAATACCTTAGACCTCCCTTCACAGCTCAGGGAAAAATACGATGCCGTATCAGCCAGGATCTCATGAGTAGTGTCATAGGAGGCATTTGGGGCTCTGAATGCTTTTTGTGGTTGCAAAGGGTCTAATTTCAAAATCGGATTATTTCCAATTGCAAAATGGTATTTTGAATGTGCCAAACCCAAAATGCAATTTTGTATCTGTTAGACCTGGCATCCTTGGCGTTGTCTCCCCTTTTTGCCTTTACTTCCCAGGTTATTGCTATGTGCTGGACTCTTTCTGCTGTTTTTGTTACTCTGGTCACTTTACCACGCTGACCAGTGCTAAAGTACAATTGCTCCCTATGTGAAATTGTATGTGTAATTGGCTGTTCCATGATTGGCATATCTAATTTACTAGTAAGCCCCTAATAAAGTGCACTAGAAGTGCACAGGGCCTGTAAATCAAATTGCACTAGTGGGCCTTCAGCACTGATTGTGCCATCGACACAAGTAGCCCAGCAAACATGGCTCACACCTACCACTGCATTGTCTGTGTGTGCAGTTTTTAACTGCCAATTCGACCGGTCAAGTGTACCCACTTGCCAGACCCAAACCTTCCCTTTTTATACATGTAAGGCACCCCTAAGGTAGGTCCTAGGTAGCCTCAGGGGCAAGGTGCAGTGTATGTTAAAGGTGGGACAAGTACTGATGTGTTTTGCATGTCCTAACAGTGAAATACTGCCAAATGTGGTATTCAGTGTCGCAAGGCCTACCTCTCCCATAGGTTAACATGTGGGCTGCCTCTGAGTATTCCTAAAGTGCAGTTTCCCTTTGAGAGCAGCTAGAAATGTGGAGTTTGGGGTCTCTGAACTCACAATTTAATAATATATCTTTTAATGAAGTGGGTGTTTAGATTGTTAGTTTGAAAATGCCACTTTTAGAAAGTAGGCATTTTCTTGCTTTAACCATTCTGTGACTCCGCCTGTTTGTGGATTCCCTGTCTTGGTCAGACTGACAGTTGGGCTGTTTGTGAATCTCTTCTAGACAGTGACACAAAGGGAGCTGGGGTGTAGTCTGATATCCTGATGAGCCATCTGCGCTAAGTGGAGGGAGGAGTGGTCACTTACACCTGAATGGGCTGCATCTGCCCTCTCACAATGCAGTCTCCAATCCCTTGGTGTGTGTCTGGGCAGGGCAGGATCCTGTAAACAACAGAGAATTTTCTTTGAAGTTGGGCCACTTCAAAGGCAGAAAAGGGTATAAGTATTGGACCCAAAACGCCAGACTTTAGATTTCTTCAAGATTTGCTTCTGGAACCAAGAGGAACCTCTGCCAAGGAGAAGAGCTGAAGAGCTGAGGAGAAGTGCTGCCCCTGTCTGTGACTGTGCTTTGTTGGCTATCCTGCAGTTGCTGCTTCTGTCTGTGAAAGGGGACAAAGACTGGACTTTGTGGTATATTCCTGCTTGTGAAGAATCTCCAAGGGCTTGGACTGAGCTTGCCCCCTGTTCTGAAGTGTCAAGGCCATCAAAGACTTCCTCTGCCAGCACCTGGACTCTCTGCTAAGACTTCTGTCCTGCCAAGTGAAGCCTTACCAAGTCCCTGGGTCCTTGAAAGGAGAAGCTGTTGAAAAATCAAGAAGATCCAAGGAAACCAACTGTGGATGTCTCGTGACTGACAATGCTGCAGAGTCCCGTGATGGCTCCTGAAACTTTAGCCGTGGTCCTCACTGGAGTGCGACGACCCAGCCGGAAGTACGCAGATCCAATGCTTTGCACCGCCACCGCCTCACCTCCACCGCTTCCCAGCAAGGACCCAACGCCTCTTCGTGACGCCTCCACTCCGCAGCACCGGAACCGATGCCACATTGGATCCAGCGATGCTGCGGTACCCAACTTAATGCACCGACTAGTTTCCACATTTGCACTAGGTACTGTACCTGTGATATTACCAATTGAAGCATTTGAGTTTCTAAGTGCTATAGTGAAGTTTAATCTTTTAAAAATTCATAACTGCTTTTGTATGTTGGATGTTTGTCGTTTTGGTCTTGTTTTGCTCAGATAAATATTAGCTATTTTTCTATCCTGGTGTTGAGTCATTTTGTAGTGCTTTTACTGTATTACTGTGTGTGTTGGTACAAATACTTTACACATTGTCTCTGGGTTAAGGCTTTCTGCTCGGGCCAAGCTACCAAGGGGGTGAGCGGGGGTTAACTGAACGGGTGTGTTTCTCTTTTGCCCTGACAAGAGTGAGGGTCCTTGCTTGGACAGGGGTTAACCTGACTGCCAACCAAAGACCCCATTTTTAAAATTGGTGATCAACGAGGAGGATTGGACTTGTGTTTGTACTTGACATACAGTGAGTAAGTGTACACTACTATTTCCAGTGCAGACAATTACGCAACCACATACCACTTGTTTTTGTGATTTTGCGTTTTCTCCTTATGGACTTCATCTGCTTCCATGTTTTTATTTTTGAACTTCTCATTGGGAACTCTTTGTTCTGCCTTGGAACTTTGCACTTTTGACTTGCCATATTGTCCCAATCTGGAGATGCACCAGGTGGAGCTGTTTTTGAGTTGGAGAAGTTGGAGAGTTATATAGTTGCCCAACTGAAAAAGTTCAGTAAAGATCTTGCCTGTCCCATTAGGAGCTCTGTCAGGAAGGGGGAGCTGCAAAAGGCTTCAAGGGCCTGGGAGACAGCTAAGGAGGTTGGGGGGTCACACAGAGGAGGAGATTAAGGGTGAGGAGGTGCAATACAGCCATGAGGGCGTAGAAGAGGTACCTATACTGCCTCAGGGGAGGGTCTCCTGGGTGGGTAGCACTGTGTCCCCTAAGGGTCTGACTGTTTCAGGACAGACAGGCAGAGAGGGTGCACCTGCTTGAGTTAGAGAAGTTTAAAATGGAGAGGGAGAAGGAATAGAGGAGGATGGACATTGAGGAGGAAAAGATGCTCTTGGCTCATGAGTTTAGTTTGAGGGAACTAGATCAGAGCCAGTCTAGTAGAGATGGTGGCAGAAATACTGAAGTGCAGCCTGAAAGGAGGGTGCACATTTCCAAAGACCTAGTTAAGGGTTATAAGAGGGAGGTTGATACCTACTTGTGGTTTAAGGGGTATGATTCTGCTCCCACATGAACATGGTCCCTGAAGCACTTTGGAGGTGGGTCTGTGGAAGCACTTCAGGGTAGAAAGGAGGGACACCTTGACATCCTTAGGGGATTCCCAGGGGCTCACCTACACTATCAGGAATGACACCCTGCTCACAGGGTATGGTCTCACCCCTGAGCAGTACAAGGAAACGTTCAGGTCTTACAAAAAGAAAGAATCCCAAACTTAGATAGAATGTGTTGACTCTCTCTGTAGGTCACTGGATGGTTGGGTGAAGGGCAGTAAGGTAACAACTTATGAAGGGCTTTACAACTTGATTGCTTGGGAGCACTTGTACAGTCTTTGTTTTCCAGAGCAGTGCCAGCACCTGATTGACAGCAAGATGACTGACCGTAGGAAGCTTGTGCAGGGAGCGGACCGTTGGGAGAGCATCAGGGTCCAAAATAGGGATGGGGGAAACCACGCCAAGGGTGGGTTGGGTCCCTCTCAGAAGAAACAGGGGGTAAGGGGCGTTCTCTAAAGGGCCCTAGTTCCCAGGGTAAGGATTTCCAGCCCCCCGATGAGAAGAAGCCATGGCTTATCAAAAGGGAAACCTGCAGAGGGGGGTCCCCATATGTGTTATGCATGTGACCAGGTGGGTCATGTGAGGGGGGACCCCAAATGTCCCAAGTGGACACCAGCACCCATTTGTGCTCAGTCACAGGGTTTGGCCAGTGTATCGTTTGGGGAGTAGTTGGTTCCAGGTGGGTGGGAGCCAGTTGAGATGACCCTTGTCTCACTAGGGGACAGTGAGATGGTCCAGACAACCCTTGTGCCTGAAAACACTAAAATGTACAGGCAGTTGGTGACCATCAATGGAGTAATCACCTGGTGCCTGAAGAGCAGATAAATCCTCATGTTCTTCACCAAGTAGTTGCGGTAGGTAACTCAGAGCGCCTGTGCTGAGTGGCGCAGGTTCCCTTTGAATGGGGGAGGTCTCAGGTACCTTGAGAGTAGCTGTGAGTCCAACCATGCCTGTTGATTGTCTGCTTGGCAATGGCCTGGAGCATTCCCTGTCGAAGGAGGTGCAACACAGGTCTCATTTGGAGATGTTGGGTCTGCCTTGGTGGGTATGTGTGTCCACCCAGTCAATGGCAGCCCATCAGGGTGATCAGGAGACCCTGGAGTCTGAAAGACTGCCCCAGGTGTCTGCCTGAAGGAGGAAGGGCAACGGGCATGGGAAACCTTCTCTAGAAGTTCGAGAGGTCCGTGAGGAGGCTGAACCTGAGGGGGGTGCCACAGAGCCTACAGGGGAACAGGTGGCTGAACTGTGGGAAGTCCCCGAGCTGACTCAGTGGCAACAGGAAGGGGGACCCGCCAGGGAAGCATTCTGTGAGGCACAGAAGACATGCACTAGCCTGGAGGGTTTGCGGCAGCAGGCTGCATACTAGGCGTCTGGCAAGGAATCTGGTTCACATCTGATCTACTGGGAGGACGGCCTTCTATATAATCAGTTTAAGGTTGCTGAGCCTGGGTCAGCCAGTGTGCTGGTGGTACCCCAGTGCTTCAGAGCCTTCCTACTGGGCCTGGCTCGTAAAGTGCCTTTAGCTGGACATTTGGGGCAGGTCAAGACCTTTGGACGGATTGTCACCCACTTTTACTGGCTCCAAATGCGCAGGCACTCAGAAGCACACTGTAGGTTTTGCCAAACTTATCAGGTAAGTGGCAAGAGTGGGGGGAAATGTAAGGCTCCCCCTCCAACCCTTTCCTGTGGTCAGCACCCCCTTTGAAAGGGTTGGCATTGACATTATGGGGCCTCTGGATCCCAAGACAGACATAGGCAACAGGTTTATCCTGGTATTGGTGGACCATGACCCCGGTACCCAGAAGTCATTCCTTTGAGGTCAATCCCCCCCCTGTGGTGGGACTTGCACTGATGGGGTTTTTTACTCACTGGGGTTCTCCAAGGAAGTGGTCTCCGATAGAGGTACCAGCTTCATATCTACATATATGACGTCTCTATGGAAAGAGTGTGGGGTAGCCTACAAGTTTACCACTCCTTACCATCCCCAAGGAAAAGGTCTGGTTGAGAGATTTAACAACACCTTGAAAGGCATGATCATGGGCCTGTCGGAGCCCTTGAGGCGTAAGTGGGATGTCCTCTTGCCATGCCTTCTGAGCTCCTACAGGGAGGTTCCACAAAAAGGTCTTGGATTTAGCCCTTTTGAGTTATTGTATGGCCACCCTGGCAGGAGACCTTTGAGTCTGGTTAGGGAAGGCTTGGAGAAAGCCTCCCGTAAGCCCCCCCAGGATGTATTCAGTTACATGCTGGCTTTTAGAAACCAAACAGCCCACTTCAGGAAGCTCGCTCAAGAGACCTTGGAAGCAAGCCAGGAAGATATGAAATAGTGGTATGACCAGAATGCCACTCTGGTTGAGTTTCATCCTGGGCAGAAAGTGTGGGTGAATGCCTCAGTGGAGCCTTGTGCTCTCCAAGATAAGTGGACTGGGCCTTTTGAGGTGGTGGAGCACTAGAGGAATGTCACCTATCTGGCAAACTTGCGCACTCCTAGGAACTTTTTGAGGGTCCTACTTGTGAACCGCCTCAAGCCTCACTTTGAGAGGACAGATGAGACTGTGCTCTTGGCAACTGATGATGGGGTGAAGGAAGACAGTGAGCCTCTTCCTGACCTGCTGCCTGCTAAGGAGAAAAATGGGTCAGTATAGGGTGTTTAAACTCTCCCCCTCACTGACCCCAGAGCAACAGAGGGACTGTCGCCAGGTTTTGGGACAGTTTGCCTCATTGTTCTCCTCGATCCAAGGGGTCATGCACTTGTGCACACATGATGTGGACACTGGAGGCAGTCTGCCTGTGAAACATAACGTTTACAGTGTGACTGACAAGGTTAGGGCCAACATAAAGGATGAGGTATCCAAAATGTTAGCCCTTGGGGATATTGAGTTCTCCAGTAGTCCTTGGGCCAGCCCTGTGGCCTTGGTTCCAAAAGCAGATGCTCCTGATGCCACTCCAGAACTCAGGTTCTGTGTGATTACCGGGGACTCAGTGCGGTCACTAAGAGTGACGCGCAACCATCCCTCGAGCTGATGAGCTCATTGATTGGTTAGGGGCTGCCAAGTATCTCAGCACATTTGACTTAACATCTAGATATTAGCAGATTGCTCTGACCGAGGGGGCTAAGGAGAGGTCTGCATTTTCTACCCCAGATGGGCACTACCAGTTTAGGGTGATGCCCTTTGGGATGAAGAATGCCCCTGCCACCTTTCAGGGGCTGGTTAACCAGGTGTTGGCTGGATTGGATGATTTCAGTGCAGCCTACCTGGATGACTTTGCTGTGTTCAGCTCCCCTGGGTGGAGCACTTGCAGCACCTCTGCAAAGTGTTAGAGGTCCTGCAGGAGGCAGGCCTCACTATTAAGGCTAGCAAGTGCTAAATAGGGTAGGGCTCTGTAGTGTACTTTCAGCACCAGGTAGGGAGTGGCCAGGTGGCACCCCTACAACCTGAGATTGACACTATTCTGTCTTGGGAGCCTCCCAACACCCAGACTGAGGTGAGAGGACAGCCTTTTTAGGTCTCACATGTTACTATAGGAGGTTTGTTACGGGGTATGGCACCGTTGTTGCTCCCTTAACAGAGTTAACCTCCAAGAAGCAACCAAAGAAAGTGATTTGGACTGAGTTTTGTCAGACGGCTTTTGATGCCCTGAAGGCAGCCATGTGCACAGCACCCATTCTGAAGGCGCCTGACTTCTCCCAGGAATTAGTCGTGCAGACTGATGTTTCAGAGCATGGTGTAGGAGCAGTGCTGTCACAGCTAAATGAAGAGGGCATAGACCAGCCTTTAGCCTTCATTAGTAAGAGGTTATTTCCCCGGAACGTAGATAGAGTGCAACTGAGCAAGAAGCTTCTGCTGTGGTCTGGGCACTGAAAAAGATAAGACCCTACTTCTTTCGGACTCACTTCCGGGTTCAGACCACCCACAGGCCCCTCAGATGGTTAATCCAGATGAGGAGAACGAATCCAAAACTGTTGAGGTGGTTCATTTCCCTACAGGGGACTTTAAGGACTTTACGGTGGAACACCTCCCTGGAACAGAACACGCCAGTGCTGATGGTCTTTCCAGATTCTTCCGCCTTAGTGAAGAGAACTCCCATGAGGTTGAGTAGTTCTCCCCACTTTCAGCTGGGGGTTCATGTGTTAGACCTGGCATCCTTGGCGTGGTGTCCCCTAACTTTTTGCTTCTACTTCCCAGGTTGCTGCTATGTGCTGGACTCTGTTTTTGTTGTTTTTGTTACTCGGGGCACTTCACCACTGCTAACTAGTGCTAAAGTGCAAGTGCTCCCTATGTGAAATTGTATGTGTAATTGGCTTTTCCATGATTGGCATATTTGATTTACTAGTAAGTCCCTAGTAAAGTGCACTAGAGGTGCACAGAGCCTGTAAATCAAATGCTACTTGTCGGCCTGCAGCACTGATCGTGCTACTCACATGAGTAGCCCAGTAAACATGGCTCAGACCTGCCACTGCAGTATCTGTGGGTGCAGTTTTTAAACTGCCAATTCAACCTGGCAAGTGTACCCACTTGCCAGGCCCAAACCTTCCCTTTTTATACATGTAAGGCACCACTAAGTTAGGCCCTAGGTAGCCCCATGGGCATGGTGCCCTGTATGTTAAAGGTGGGACATGTACGGATGTGTTCTGCATGTCCTAAAACTGAAATACTGCCAAATTTAGTTTTCACTGTTGCAAGGCCTATCTCTCCCATAGGTTAACATTGGGGCTGCCTCTGAATATTCCTATAGTGCAGTATCCCTTTGAGAGCAGATAGAAATATGAAGTGTGGGGTCTCTGAACTCACAATTTGAAAAGTACACATTTTAGTGAAGTTGTTTTTTAGATTGTTAGTTTGAAAAAGCCACTTATAGAAATTAGGCATTTCCTTGCTCTAACCATTCTGTGACTCTGCCTATTAATGGATTCCCTGTCTGTGTCAGACCAACAGTTTGTGAATCTCCTATAGACAGTGACACAAAGGGAGCTGGGGTGTAACCTGCATATCCTGATGAGCCATCTGGGCTAGAGTGGAGGGAGGAGTGGTCACTTACACCTGAATGGGCTGTACCTGTCCTCACACAATGCAGTCTCCAAGCCCCTGGTGTGTGTCTGGGGCCTGGCCTGGGCAAGGCAGAATCCTGTAAACAACAGAGACTTTTCTTTGAGGTTCGGCAACGTCAAAGGCAGAAAGAGGTATAAGCATTTGACCCACAACTACAGACTTTAGATCTGTTCCAGATTTGCTTCTGGAACCAAGAGAAACCTCTGCCAAGCAGAAGAGATGAAGAGCTGAGGAGAAGTGCTGTCCCTGCCTGTGACTGTGCTTTGTTGGGCTATCCTGCAGTTGCTGCTTCTGCCTGTGAAAGGGACTGGACGTTGTAGTATATTCCTGCTTGAGAAGAATCTCCAGTGGCTTGGACTGAGCTTGCCCCCTGTTCTGAGGTCTCTGGGCTATCAAAGACTTCCTCTGCTAGCACCTGGACTCTCTGCTGAGACTCCTGCCCTGCCAAGTGTTGCCTAATCCAGTCCCTGGGCCCTTGAAAGGAGAAGCTGGAGGAAAATCAAGAAGATCCAAGTAACCGACTTTGGACGACTCTGGAATGACGCAGCTGCCGGATCCCGTGATGCCGCCTTCAACCAAAGCCATAGTTCTCACTGGAGTGCGACGACCACACAGGCCTTACGCCGCTGCAGCCTTGTTGAAGTCTGCGACTACTAGGATGTCGCCGCACCACATTGTGGCTACCGGATACCGCCTCTTCCGAAAGTGCGTGGATCAAACACTTCGCACCAACCCCACCTCACCTTCACCTCTCCACAGCAAGGACCCGACGCCTCTTCATGATGTCTCTGCTCCTTTGTGCCGCATCACCTGAACCTCCGCTGTCTCGGATGCAGCAACGCCGCAATCCTCGACTCCGTGCACCGGCTTGTTTCCACATTTGCACAAGGTACTCTACCTGGGGATCCGTGTGACTCTGTGACCGGTACCATTGGTGTCCTATTGTTGGGAACTACTCCATCATGATGCCATGATATCACCAAATCGAAGCATTTATGTTTCTATGCACTACACTGAAGGTTCAGCTTGTAAAAATGTATAACTTTGCTTGTGTGTGTTTGATTTTTGTCGTTTTGGTCTTGTTTTGCTCAGATAAATATTGACTATTGTTTTAACCTGGTGTTGAGTCATTTTGTAGTTTTTTTACGGTAATACTGTGTGTCTTTGCACAAATATTTACACATTGTCTCTGGGTTAAGTCTTTCTGCTCGTGCCAAGCTACCAAGGGGTTGAGCGGGGGTTAACTGGGTGTGTTACTCCTTTGCCCTGACTAGAGTAAAGGTCCTTGCTTGGACAGGGGATAACTTGATTGCCAACCAAAGACCCCATTTCTGACGTTATCAAATTACCAAATCAACATTTGGATTTGCAACTATATACCAAATCAGTATTTGAAAATGGTGTATTTACGGAGCCCCTTTCAAATAGCAACACAGAATAGGATTCATTAGTGTTTTGCGACCAAAATGTGGTCGCAAGACATTAATATTTTGCAGACTCCTGAAAGATAGTGGTAAACCACTTGCAACAGGACGCTTTCCCCCAGGGACCCCTTTCCATTCTCAAAGTTGACAAACAATTTTTAAGAGTATGCAGTGGTCTATGAGCCCACCACCTAGTCTTAAAAATGTTTGTTAAAATGTCCATATTTTTTAAACACATCCTTTTTTCTTTCAAGGAAAACAGACTGCATTTAAAAAAATGACTGCTTTATTGAAAAGCAGTCCCAGACATGGTGGGCTGCTGACTCCAGCAGGCAACTATTCCTGTTATTGCACAGCCTTTCATTGGGTTGCAATTTGCGATCTACCTTATCAATATCCATGAGGTAGGTCTAATTGTGACCAACTAACATTCAGTATTTTGCAATTCCACCTATTAGTACATAGGTTAATCACAAAATACTGCACGTGTCGCAAACTAATACTGGTTACAAACTGCAAACAGTGTTTTGCAACTAGTGTTTAGGACATCTGGCCTAAAGACACTAAGGGGCATATTTATAGTCTGTTTGCACTGAATTAGCGTCATTTTTTTAAACTCTAATTTGGTGCAAAACTAACCCCATATTTATACTTTGGTGCTAGACCTGTCTAGCACCAAATTTATGGAGTTAAAGTCAGTTTTTGGAACTGCAAACCTACCTTGCCTTAATGAGATGCAAGGTAGGTGTTCCTGTGCCACAAAATGACTATATGGCCTTAACGCCATATTTATACTCCTGTGCAAAAATGGTGCACGGGAGGGAGGAGGGGTCAAAAAATGGTGCAAAGCTTGCTTTGCCCTGTTTTTTAACTCCTGGGTCAGAGCAGGCGTTAGGGGCCCTGTGGGCCTATTTCCATGGTGGAACACCATGGAATAAGCCCTCAGGTGTCCTCCCCAGGCCCCAGGGGCACCCACACCAGAGGAACTGCAGAGGATGGGGGACCCCATCCCAGGTAAGTACAGAGAAGTACAGGTAAGTATTGCATTTTATTTTTTAAAGTGCCATGGGGGGTCCTGTAGTGGGCCCCCATACATGGCAGTGGTGCAGTGGCCATGCCGAGGGGATCCCTGCCCCCTGTGCTGGCCATTGGGGTGGTGGGCATCACTCCTGCCTTTTCTAAGGCAGGAGTCATGTGGCATGGTAGGTTTAGCACCATAAAATGATGCTAATCTGGATAGAGTTTTTTTTTTTTACTCTAACCAGCCTAAAGTCATTTTTTGGTGCTAAACCCCCTACTTCTATACCACCAGCCCCACCCGACTAAAGTCTTTTTTTTTTTTTACTCAAGCCTACCCTTTACAACGGCTTGCACCATGCCTGGCTGGTGCACAGAAATGGGGCAAGCCGATGCTAACCTTTTTGGTGCAAAACTGCTTTAGTGCAGTTTTGCAGCAAAAAGTATAAATCAGGGCCTAAGCATCCCTACTCATATCCCCACACATATTTGTTGAGCTTTGATGCTAAGATCTTTGCTCAGCTCTCTGTGTCAAGGTTTGATAAGACCTTGGATATATTTTTTCACCAGATTAGCAGGGATTAATTTCAAATTGAATAACAGGCTTCAATATCTTTGACCTTGAATCATGTACCAATATTGCACTGGTACTGGAGTTTCCTACATCGTTTTCCTACTTGATGTACAGAAGGGAAGTGACCATGTCATCCGGGATCGCTTTTGGCCAGTGTTTAGTCAAAGGATATATCCAGAAACACAACAGTTGTGTTGAAGTAGAGAAGATGTATTGACTTACATTAACACATCTATCGACAAAGGCCAGATTAACTGGCAGACAAGGGACCTGGCTTCAAATATTTTTTTCTCTGTTTAAAGAGAATGTTCACCTTACAGTATTCCCTGACACCTAATCATTATAAATTATATTAGAGCACATCCCCCTTCTCACAAAAACAGTAACAAAACCATACTCCTAGTTAGCCATATGCAACACCAATGAGAACTTTCCCTTAGAGGGGTTACTTAGTTTACTATCACTAGCATTGAACATTTTCTCAAAACATCTCAATTGAGAAGAAACTAAGGAACCTTTGTGCCTCTGCTAATGTTTTTCACTATTGTGCTTTCCACATTTGTACACTCTTATTTTCCATACATAATAATTGCATATCTGTATACGATTTTGATTAGAAAACTGAAAATGACCTTTATTACTCCATTCACCCAATTTGATTCTCCCCAGTCACCAACCTTAAATGTACTATCATCAGCTTCACTTTTTATTTCATGTTTCACTCACTACTGGTCTTATTTCACTTGACCTTGTCAAAAATCACCTTCTGATTTCACTTCGTCACTGCACTTCTTCCTGTCCAAGGAGGCCATACTTTTGAGGTTGGTAGCCATCCTCTCAAGAAACAGAACTGCGATTCGACTGTGGTACAGTATAGTGTTATTTAAGAATTCCCAAACATTCTTATCACTTTATCCTTTCAACTCAAGTTCTTCCTTACCACTAACTATACTCTTTTATTTACCACATGGGTAACTGTTTTACCAACCAGTTTCCCTACAATGGCACAATGCAGTTTGTGATGACCTGTAACTTGATTTTTTTTTAAATGTCACTATTTCTCCAGACAGAAAGTTGGGACCATTGATTGATGCCATGATCTCTAGAAAACACTTTTCTACTTTTCTTGCAAATGTAATAAACAAAAACTCTATCACATCATCTGTACCCACCTCCTTTACATGTCTTCACAAATCTTACTTCTGGCCACTTTGAAAAATAATCAGTTAACGATCGCCAATTCATACATTCCTTTAAAGTGTTGCCAGCAGTAAGTACTGTTGATGTCCTCCAACATTCATTGCCAGGCACTTTTAGGATACTCCTTTGGTATCATGGAAGTTTTTCACATCATTTCTGACTCACCACTACACCCATAAGCCATGCAATTCCTTAAAAACCTCTCAAAATCACTATCCATTCCCGTCAACTAAAAATCCGATCAGGCCTTTTGTTTTACAGCTGACACAATACCATGCCCTTCATGCATCAGTTCTATCAATCACATTTTAGAGACATTAGTACCACTGTTTGTCCACTTTTCTCATGACACAATTGCTATGACAACTCTGACCAAAAACCGTATAATATTTAACATTATCCAACTTTCTCAAAGCCCTTGGCCAACACTCCATTAAATATCTTACAAAATTGATACATTCTTCATCTTCTACTTCTATGAAACCCATTCCTCTTCACACATTGCCCCACTGCAGCACGTATCTACACTAGCAACCGCCAGTTAAACATTCTCAACCAAGGAGTGATCCTCCCTATGCAGTCTGGACACATTGATAGCATCGATATTATCCCACTCAGGAACATACTTGACCAAACAATTATATTGCTGCAATCAATTAATTAATTTGCCAATATGAGATGTAACACTGCTAGCCTCCTTAGTGGAAGAAAATCTCAACTGATGGGTTGTGCTCCTTTATGGAAAAAAAATTCCAGCTAGCATTGGTAAGCAGTTCCAACCTATTTCCCACTTTGTGATCTTCTTCTTGACTTATGAAATAAACTATTATTGAACATGAATGCTAGCGGGATCCCTTCCCAAGCATTTGGAAACAGCACATTAAACAATTTATTCAATTGTGTAGAAGCAATTCTTTTAAACAACTGATCGATTATTTAGTGGGTAATGCAAGCTGCATATTGCAAAAAGATCAAATCATGATACCATCACAAAATTTCTGATCAGTTAGTCAGACTATATTTGTATCATATATATGGTAAAAAACATCCAACACTTTACTTCCACCCATGATGATTACCTCAAGCAGTTGCACACTTGGTTAAAAGGATCTAAAAACATAGGCCCTCATTACGACTTTGATGGTCTTCTTTGAAGACCGCCAATGCCACAGGTGCCAGGAGACCGCCAGTGCTGTTAATCTCCCACCCGCCATATCACGGGTACTTCTGGATTTCCACCACACTTTGGGCGGAAATCCGGCAGTAGTCGTGCTAGCAGGTGGAGGCGCTCTGGCGGTTCCACCACGGGCCCACCCCACCAGTATGACCCCACCTGTCATATTGTGGGCCATAATATGGCCTAGTGGTGTCCTGCTGGTGGGGCGCTGCCGGCGGTGGAAGCACCCCATCCCGTCCCTTGCCAGACGACCTTCTACCTGGGTCAGGTAAGGTGATCGTCCGACAGGGGAGGGGGGGTTTTAGGGTGGGTGGTGTTGTGTCTGCATGTATGAATGTGTGGTATCTGCGTGTGTGCATGAATGTGTGTATGCGTTTAAGTATGTGTGTTTGGATGGGTGTGATTATGCGTGTTTGGATGGGTGTGAGTATGCATGTTTGGATGTGTGTGAGTATGCATGTTGGATGGGTTCGAGTATGCGTACATGAATGCGTGTTTGAATCGAGTTGTGAATGCACGTATGAATGGAGTTGTGAATGCATGTATGTTTTGAGTTGTGAGTGCATGTATGGATGTTGCGAATGTGTGCATGGATGCGTGTATGAATGGAGTTGTGAGTGCGTGTATGGATGTTGGATATGTGTGAGTGGATGCATGTATGTACATGTAGGTGAATGGGTGTATGTGTGGTGCGTGTGGGTGTCGATGTGCATGTATGTGAGGGCACAGTGTCAGAAGGGGGTGGGGTGCTCTGTCAGAAGGGGGGGGTCAAGGGTGTGGGGAGGGGCCTCAGTGTCAGAAGGGGTGTGGGGGACGCTATGTCTGAAGGCGGGTTGGGGAACGTGGGTGCTGTGACTGGAGGTGGGTCTAGTGCTTGCTGCGGGGGTGGGTGATCCATCTACCGGTGACAGGGAAGGAGTTCCCTGAACCGGTAGCCCTTCCGGCATGATTTTCGCGGCGGTGCTGCCGCCACGGAAACCATGTCAGAAGGACGGCTCCTAATACCGCTGGCGGTCTTCTGTGGACCGGCGGGTTGGAAATGATCATCTCTGGCCCGGCGGTTCAGCACGGCATGTCAGTATGAGTGGAGATGTGGCGGGTTGGCAGAGGCCGACCCGCCACACTCATAATGTGGCGGTCTGCACTGCCAGCCTGTTGGCGGTGGGACTGCCACATTTACCCAGGGGGTCGGAAGACCACCAGGGTCAAAATGACCCCTATAATCTTTTATTGCAATTCTGTAATGACTCAATAGTGTCCCGTTAGAAATGACATTACCTTTACATGTGCAGCATATTGCCCCAAACACCTACTTCAAAGAAGAACTCTAAAATCACAAGCGGATCAATAATACCAGATCAATTCTCGGCTACTACGTGAAATTCAAAAGTTAAAGAAATCATAACGAGTGAAAGAAGCCTTCTGATGTCTAGCATGGACAATCGGGAACTGTCTGCCTCGGCATATAAGTGTAGGGCCACCTTTTCACACGTTTCGGTGAGAGCGACTGGAAAGACTGTAGCAGATTGAAGGTATTGCAGAGTCATGTGTATGGAAAATAACTATGGACTTCTTCAGGAGGGAAGGATGATATATGATGTATGAGGTTATAATTTCAGGCTTATTCATGGGGACTGCTGTGTCCTGAATGGCTGCCTTTAAAGGAGCATGTTGATACAATGAATGCAAATTTTTCAGAGAGAGCAGATCACCTGATGCAAGGGAGCAGAGTTGCAGTAACAACAAAGTGATGAATGGAATGTTTGAATTTGCGTCAGCCTCTGGCAATCGCATGGAGCCGCATTCTGGTCCATCTTTTTTCGCCCACCATGCCACTTTTGACAAAGCTGCTTTTTATGCAAATCAGTACTGACCCTGCTCCTCATGGGAACAGTCTGCCCTGAACTGCCAGGCGAAGCCCTTTCCAGAAGGGATCACAGGCAAGCCCAGACCTGTTTTGCCCTACTTAAGGCTTGTTATTTGGGTGTAAACCAAGCAACACTTGACTCAAGAACCCCAGTCAGGGCGAAACCAGTTTTGGGTTCGCCATGTTCTAGTTTAGGGAGGATCTGGCCTGGAAGCTTGGGCTAGACTATTTCAATTAGAGCAGAGTCAAGACTGATTTGCATATGGCGGGTCCAATCTGAGGTGACTGGCATGATGGGCAAAAGAACAATGGGGTGGAAAGAGGCTCTTCAGTTGACCAGCCTGTCCTTGTGAGATGCAGTTTATGCTTGGTGAATCAAGGGTAGTTGCTGCCCCTGCACTAGTTGATTCTTAATTTAGGCAGGAAGTGGTTGACATCACACCATCTACTTTAACTTACAGCCATTGCACAAGCCTGATGACTACTGGGCAGGACTTCTAGTAAAGCCCAGTACTTAGGTGGACCCAGCTAGGACACAAGAGAAATTATCTTTGCATCTACTTGCTTATATTTGTTGCTGCGTCATTGTTTAATATACTATGACCACAGAATAGTTGTAGGGTTCTTGTATACCAATGGAATATAAACTCCTAAATATTGTGCAACAAGAATATTGTAGCAAGAATATTGACAACAAAAATATTCTGATAGTAAATGTATATCGATAACCATACTTTAGTATACTTAAATCCGTATATTAGTACTTTACAATATACATATGTTCAAGGTACATAGATGTGGGATTAAGAATAGTACATCTATATTTATTTGTATATACCTAACTTCACAATATTTTTTTGTCAATATTCTGGCGTGAAACGCACTAAAGAGGAAAGAGGAGATGGCCCAGCCCGTTGTGGAGGATAGAAGACAAGAGGGTGTTTTAGTCACAAGAGCTTGAATGTGTGAGGTGCAACTCATGAGATTATGCCCCCGAGGGAGTGTGCAAGGACCCGACTTTCCGGAGGGTCGGGATGTATGTAGTTACGACTGTCCTGCTTAGGTAGGGGCTTGTAAACATAACTTTTACATGGAAGGAGGCTCTAGGAAAAACGAGCAACGGCAGAAATGTACCACAAGAGGGACGTAGGTAGTTCATGCATTTAAAAAACACCGGGTTATACACGCTTTGCACCATAAATAAATCCATAATCTGTGGTGCGCAGGCTCTCGGTGTGGGATTCACGTAGGGGTAAGTACGACATGCAGTGCCACAGCTTGTTGCCGGTCGCCATGACACGCATTTAAAAAAGCTGCTAAATGTTTGATTCGTCTAATTCCAGAGGTAAGTGGACCTGCTCAGCGCTTCCTCTCACCGAATAACAAGAAATGGACTGAAGTTTCCATTGAATTCATGGCATAAATAGCTCTGCAGTTTATATGTGACACTCTCCTCTGGCCTGTACACACACAAACATACTCGGAAGCATTCCAACTCTCGGTGCTTCACTACCCACTCATTGGCTCTCCGCGAGCCAGCGGAAATTCAATGGGTTCTTAAATGAGGACTCTTAAACTCCCGCATAATCAAGGCTGAGTCTCTCCCTCTCTCTCAAGAGAAGTCATTCTTTTTCCCTTAGAAGGATCTGAACAGGTCACTTTGACCAAGGTCACGGTAGCTTTTGTTGTTCTATGGCGAGCCGGGATTCGGAAAATAGGATTTTATTTTAGATGTGATGCAAAAAACATATGTGATGGCAACATCTGCCAAGGGGAGGAATTTCCTTGAGATAATAAACTAGAAGTTTATAAAACGCAAGACCAAGCGCTTCACTGTCTCAGCATAGAGCCAAGCGTCTGATTTTTTTTTAATGTTTGTGGTGTCTTAGGTCAGTACATTTGGTGCCTGAAGTATTCTATTTGCAGCGAGCTCAATTTGCGTACCATTTTTTTGCGAATGGAGTAGCATATTGCGAACCAATCTTGGTACTAACAGGTTGGTTCACAAAAAGAAAACTAATTAGGCAGGTTGAAAATTGGAACAAACTGCAGCTGGTTGCAATCACAAGTTGGTAGGCTGAAAGGGACAGCAAACCATCATCACTTCGATTAGATTGAAAAAGGAACACATTTTGTCAAAGCAGTCTGTTCCTTACAGGAAGTGGTGTCACATAAAAAGTATGCCTAGTCCCTTCATGCCTGCCAAGGTAATTCCCAAAGAGGAAAATGTCCTCTCCCCATGTGTAAACCAGTTGGACCCCAAATCAGGGGTTGGAAACTCATTGGTGTTTTGCATTCCCAATTGGGGTTGTAAACCATTAATACATTCTTTATTGATTTGGAAATATGTTGGTGACGCTCCTTTCAGTCGCCCTCCCATTTGAGAATCAGAAAGAATCACAAAAGTCCCATTATGGTTCGGAAAAAATGTTCCAATCTGTAAAAGGTCTTTTTTTAATTTAAAAAAGTCCTTTTACTGTTGCAAAGCCTGTACATTTGCAAACTGGAGGGTTTGCGATCGCCAAAGGGATTTGTACATCAGGGCCTTAACTTGGAATTTCTCCATATTGATGTGTTAAATTCAGACATCACAAGTTAGAAACAATGGACAAGAATTGCATCTCTCAATTTCCAACGTCTGCTGCCTAAAGTTCATGAATCAACTTTGAGAATTACTGAATTTTGTGTATAAACTTTAGACGCCTCAACGCAAAATAACAGGTATTCAGTTCTGGGCGGAACCAGTGCAGATCGTCATGATATGCCCTTAGTGTTTCCAAGTACGGTTTGTACACAAATTAATTATAGTACTTTTCATTCACTACTAAACAAATTGCAACCAATGTCATTTTAATTAAGAGCTAATTCAGTATCCACTATTGTGGGTTGACAATTATGCGTCAAAGAGCTGGCAAATCGTTAGGTAAAGAAAACCAAACTATGCTGTATAGTATGTGACTGAATACAAAATGTGGTACTGTTGACCAGCTAGGTGCAGCAGGGATACATCAAGGACACCAATCTTTGGAAAACATATGTGAAGACAACATCTGCCAAGGGAGGATTTTGCTTGAGATATTAACAAAAGAAAATTATCTACATTCAGCAGAGAGCATGCAAATGTTATTCACCATCAATGAAAGCTTGTGGGACTAAGTTAGAGTTTGGCAGCAAAAGTACTCTGTTGCAACGGTGCTGGAGTGTACCCTCTCTGCCAAACTCAAGGTCCACCCACCTGAGTCGGAGGCGGATGAACCTTAAGTATCTCGATGTCAGAGCCTACTCTGGATCCATTACTAAAATGCTCCTCTGATGGTCCTTTTGGAGTATGAGCCTTTGGAGGGTAGCACACAACATAGTCCACCTTATCTAGGATGGAGATTTTTCTGTGTTTTTTTGCTGTCTCTTACCACTGGCAGAGCCTGGTGGTGAGAGACAGTAAAAAGAAATTAGAACTGGCAAAGCCAAAAGGTCACGCCTACGAAAGATGTATTGACTTTGCTAATGTGTGTGCATGGCTGCTGTCCAACACGGCCGAAACTTAGTAGGTAGAGGAGAGTGGTATAGAGTGAAGTGTCATAGAGTGGAGTGGCTTAGAGTGGAGTGTTGTGGAATGTCACGGAATGTCATAAAGTGTTGTGGAGTGGTGTGGAGTAGCACAGACCGGAGTAGCATGGACTGGAGTGTAGTAGAGTGGAACAGAGTGGAGTGTTGTAGAGTGGTGTAGAGTGTCATGGAGTTTAGAGTGGAGTGGAGTGACGTAGATTGGCATAGAGTGTAGTGGCATGGAGTGTCACGGAGAGTGATGGAGGGAGTAGAAAGTGCGGATCTAGAATGTAAAGGGGCAGAGTGGAGGCCCAAAGAGTGTAGTGCAGTGGAGTGGAGTGTTGTAGAGTGCAGTGGCATACAGTGAAGTAGAGTGTCATAGAATGGAGTGGCATTGATTGGTGAGGAGTGGCACAGAATGGCATTGAGTGGAGTGGCGTGTAGTGGGGTAGTGGAGTAGAGTGTTGTAGTGTGTAAAGTAGAGTGGAGTAATGTGTGGTGGAGTGGCATAGTGGCAGTTGCATAGAGTGTCATAGAGTGTCATAATTTGGCATAGAGTGGAGTAGAGTGTTGTAGAGTGGAGTGGCATAGTGCCAGATGTACAAAATTGTTATTTTGCATTTCCGAAATAGCGACTCCCAAGAAATTGCTATCTAGGAAATGCAAAATGGAATGTACAAAAATAGAGATTTCCTAATTGCGATTCCTGCAGAGTAGGAATCGCTATTAGGAAATCACTATTTCAGAAATGCTAAAGCATTCGTTCCTATAGGTCTAAAGGCTTCTCTCTGTGGGTCACTATTGTGCTTCTTTGGTTTGCTGATACACATGCAAACATATAATTTTGAATATTCACTGCTTACTTATGGCCAATTATGTGCACTGTTTTACCAGTGTATCGTTTACCTAATCTGCTTTTAATTTCCATAGTCTTTGTCTACTGCAGGATCTTGTATTTTTTGCAAGCAATATTGGTTTTAGTATCTAATAGTGCTAATGTCACAAAAATTTTGCATTGTGCTCGAGGCGCTATTGCCTGGTGTTGCTCATTCCCTCTCCCTGTCCCCTTTCAGTCACAGGCACACAGTTCCCTCTCTCAGGGTGGGGATCCAAAGTTATCAAAGCTTTCCTGAAGACACTATGTCAACCCCATAATGCTTGGTGAAGAATTTGGGGGAGCGTTGTAGGAGGCTGGCCTGGCTTGTAGTGGGTACCAGAGGTACTTACACCTTGTGCCAGGTCCAGTTATCCCTTATTAGTGTAGAACAGGTGTTTCTAGCAGCCTAGGCTGATAGAAGGTAGCTATGGCAAAGCAGCTTAGGCTGAACTAGGGGACATGTAAAGCTCCTACTATACCTCTTATATCATATGCACAATATCATAAGAAAACACAATACACAGAGTTACTAAAAATAAAGGTACTTTATTTTTATGACAATATGCCAAAAGTATCTCAGTGAGTACCCTCAGTATGAGGATAAGATATGTACACAAGATATATGTACACAAACCAAAATTAGGTAAATAATAGCAAGAAAAGTAATGCAAACAGTGTAGAATTACAATAGATTGCAATAGGAGCACATAGGTGTTGGAAAATGGGTTATTGGTAGGGCAGGTAGGTACCTACACCTAGCAACAAGCCACTAACCTCCACCTAGGTACAGTTAGGTCTCAGTAAATTAATCCCAGCTCAACCCTTGGTAGCTTGGCAACGAGCGTCAAGGCTTAACTTAGGAGACAAAGTGTAAAGCATTCAAATATCACAAAACAGTAATTAAATAAAACACAGGAAACAGTTTAAAAATACAAAACCAATTTATAAAAATAGCTTATATTTTTATCTTTAAAATGACACAAAAACGATTAAAATCGGTTCAGGGGAACCGGAGATATGAATTTTTAAAGTATTATTATTTTCTAGCGCTTAGAAACAAAAAGCGCCAATCGGGTCATCTGGTTGCACCTCGACCGGGGCAAAGTCAAACTTTCAGGCCGACCGCGATGGAGCTCTGCTCGGCTACAGGTCACGGGAGGCCTCGGTTAAAAAGTTACCTTCTGACTTAGTCTTTATTTTGAAGTTTTTCTTCACCGGGACGAACCTGCCAGTTGAATCCGACCTCCTGGAGCCCTTGTCCGGATACGCGATGTGGGTTTCCTCGGTGGAGACTTTTACCTTCGGACTTAGTCGTTTTTTCGAGATGAAAATCCTTCGACCGGGGTAAACCTGGATCTTGATCCGACGTCCATGGAGCCCTTCTCGGATACGATGGCTGGGAGGTCCCGGTCAACTTTTTACGTTCGGACTTAGTCTCTTTTTTGGATGTTTTTCTTTACCGGGACGAACCACGAAGTCAGGCCGGGTCGCGGTTGAGGCAAGCCGGCTAGAATTTCCACGGCGGGTCGGTCCCTCTCTGGAGCTTTTTTCCCAAAATTCTCAAATCTTTTCCAAACTTCTGGGGCTTCACCCAGATGTTCTTTTAAGGTTCTTTTGGGGTCCACAGCTCACCCCAAGGGTCCAGAAGTTCTGTGATGGTCCTTGGGAAGTGCGGACTTCAACTCCCAGAATGCACCTGGCGCAAACTCCTTTTTGGCCACTGGGCAGTGGTCAGCTGGTCACTTTTTCAGGAGTTGGTGCAGGGGACTCTGGATAGCAATTTTTCACCTGTAGCAAACAGGGAGTCCCTCCTTGAACCAGTTGAAGCCAGGCAAAGTCCTTCTTGTGGTGAAGCCCAAGTGTGCAGCTGGTGCAGTCTTTTCTGAGTGCAGGGTCCAGGTGCAGGCCAGGGGTCCAGCAGGGCAGTCCTTATTCTCCTTGTAGTTCCTTCTTGAAATTTGGTGGGGATCTGAGGTGTGGGGGCAGGTCTGCCAGTTTTATCCTTGCTCCTGGGTGAAAAGCAGGGGGGCCCTGGTTCTCCAATCAGGGACAGGGTCGTCCCCCTGTGATGACCACTTCCTGGGAAGTGTGGCAAAAATCCATCCCAGAAGGCAACAGTCTCTAAAAATCCAACATGGATGAATCTGATTTTTGGAGGTTACATCTGGCTGAGCCCACCCACTGGTGTGGCTAAAAATCATAAACACACCCCTCTCCTGCCCTCTCCTAATCTAATCAAGGGGGCACCTAATTGCCTGGGGTTGCAGGATGTGGGGGTGTTGCTGGGTGCTGCAAATGTCCTTCTCTGCCTTTGAAGACCAGTTTGGCAGCCCTCCCCCTTCCTGCCTCACCATCTGCTGAGGGGAGATTCTCTCCCCCAAGCACATTCCTTTGTGTGAAGCCTGGCCACTTCACACCTAATCAAGGCAGCCTGGCAGAAGCTGCTGCAGGCTGGCCAATCAGAGCACAGCAGCAAAAACAATGCAGAGCTGAAATTGGCAACTTTTTAGGTAAAGTCTAAACTTTTTACCTGGACAAGTTATATTAAATCCCACAACTGGAAGTTGTGGGATTTATTACAACAATCAATTTGATACCAAATTCTTGGTATGTAACATTTAAGGAGACTTTAAAATTTAAAATAAAGTCTGCCCATTTTAGCCTATGAAGGCCATTTACTTCAATGAGGGAAAAACGAATTTGGCTGTTTTTACCTCACCAGGGCTTATAAATCTATTTTTATAAAGTCCCTGCTTATAGTTACATGGCACCCAGCCCTAGGGGCACATAGGGCACACCTTAGGGGTGACTTATATGTAAAAATAAGGTAGTTTAAGACTTTGGAAGTACCTTTAATTCCAAAGTCGAATTTGCATATAACTTTAATTTAAAAGCAGCCAGCAAGGCAGGCTTGCTTTTAAAATGACACTGGGCACCTCAGCAGTGCACCTAGGTGTGCACCACCTATGCTGTGGTCCCTAAACCTACATGCCCTACCATATACTAGGGACTTATAGGTAGGTTAACTTAGCCAATTATAATTAGCCTAATTTGCATATCCATTTTACACAGAGCACTGGCCCTGGGACTGGTAAGCAGTACCCAGGGCACAGCCAAGAGTCAGTAACCACCAGTACCTATCCAGAAAGAGTGGGGGTGATCAGGCAAAAAAAAAAGGACTTTCCTACACTGCCCCCCCAGATGAAAGGTGATGGGTACTAACCTACACCCTGGTAGTCCTCATCAGCTAAGTGGAAAAACCTGGAAAGGCCATCTGCATTGGCATGAGCAGTCCCAGGTCTGTGCTCCACTGTGAAGTCCATCCCCTGTAGGGAAATGGACTACCTTAACAGTTTTGGGTTCTCCCCCCTCATCTGCATCAACCATCTGAGAGGTCGGTGGTCAGTTTGTACACGGAAGTGAGTGCCAAACAAGTAAGGCCTCAACTTCTTCAGGGACCAAACCACAGCAAAGGTCTCCCTCTCAATGGCACTCCATTTTTTCTCTCTGGGGAGTAGTCGCCTGCTGATGAAGGCAACTGGGTGATCATGGCCCTCTTCATTAATTTGTGCTAACACTGCCCCAATCCCTTCCTCTGAAGCATCTGTTTGCACTACAAATTCCTTGCTATAGTCAGGGGCCAGTAACACTGGTGCTGAACACATAGCCTGTTTTAGGGTGTCAAAAGCTTTTTGACACTCTGGGGTCCAAATGACCTTCTTGGGCTGTTTCTTGGAGGTAAGCTCAGTTAGAGGGGCCACTATGGTCCCAAAATTTTGAACAAACCTCCTGTAATACCCAGTCAGGCCAAGAAAGGCCCTGACCTGAGTCTGGGTTTTTGGAGCCTCCCAATCCAGGATAGTCTGGATCTTGGGCTGGAGAGGTTGTACACGGCCTCCACCAACAAGGTGGCCCAGGTACACAACAGAACTTTGCCCTATCTGGCACTTGCTTGCCTTGATAGTCAGGCCTGCTTGAAGCAGGGCCTGAAGCACTTCCTTCAGGTGGACCAGGTGGTCCCTCCAGGTGGAACTAAATACAGCTATATCATCCAGATAAGCTGCACTAAAAGATTCCAACCCAGATAGGACTCTATTCACCAACCGTTGGAAGGTGGCAGGAGCATTTTTCATCCCGAAGGGCATCACCTTGAACTGAAAGTGGCCCTCTGGTGTGGAAAATGCTGACCTCTCCTTAGCTCTTGGACTTAAGGCAATCTGCCAATATCCTGAGGTCAGATCAAATGTGCTCAGGAATTTGGCAGCCCCCAACCTGTCAATGAGCTCATCAGCTCTAGGTATGGGGTGAGCATCAGTCCTAGTGACTGCATTTAGACCTCTGTAGTCCACACAGAATCTTAATTCTTTCTTCCCTCCTTGGGGATTAGCTTTGGGCACCAGTACCACTGGACTGGACCAAGGACTATCAGAGGGCTCAATTACCTTCAGGTCCAACATCTTAGCCACTTCAGCTTTGATGTTGGCCTTGACCTGGTCAGACAGCCTGTACAGCTTGTTCTTGACAGGCAAGCTGTCACCAGTGTCAACATCATGGACACACCAATTGGTGAGTCCAGGGGTCAGGGAGAACAGACTAGCAAACTGTCCCAAGACTTGCTTACAGTCTTGTTGTTGCTGATCTGTCAATTTGGGAGAGAGTACCACTCCCTCCACTGACCCATCTTTTGCCTTTGAGGACAGGAGGTCTGGCAGAGGTTCACCCTCCTCCTCCTTCCCTTCATCAGTGACCATCAGCATGGTCATGTCTGCCCTGTCCTGGTGGGGTTTCATCCTGTTTACATGTAGGATCCTGTGAGGATTCCTGGGGGTGCCAAGGTCCACCAAGTAGGTGACCTCACCTTTTTTCTCTAGGATTGGATAGGGCCCAGTCCATTTGGCCTGTAGTGCCCTAGGAGCCATGGGCTCCAAAACCCACACCAGCTGTCCTGGGTGATACTCAGGCATGGTAGCCTTTTGATCATGCCAGAGCTTCATGAGCTCCTGACTGGCCTCCAGGTTTCTGCTTGCCTTCTTCATATACTCAGCCATGCGAGACCGCAGGCCTAGTACATACCGTATTTATCGGCGTATAACACGCACCGGCGTATAACACGCACCTCTTTTTAAGAGGAAATTTCAGAAAAAAAAAACATTAAATTTTATCGGCGTATAACACGCACACATCATTTGCCCCCTATTTTCAGGGAGAAAAAGTGCGTGTTATACGCCGATAAATACGGTAATCCAGCACATTCTCCTTGGATTCCTTGAGAGGCTTTTCCCAAGACTCTCTCACCAAGCACAATGGGCCTCTTACAGGGTGCCCAAAAAGTAACTCAAAGGGGCTGAATCCAACCCCCTTCTGTGGCACCTCCCTGTAGGCAAACAGCAGGCATGGGAGGAGGACATCCCATCTCCTCCTGAGTTTGTCAGACAAACCCATGATCATGCCCTTCAGGGTCTTATTGAATCTTTCCACCAGACCATTGGTCTGTGGATGGTAGGGTGTGCTGAAATTATAAGTAACACCACACTCCTCCCACATGGCTTTCAGATAGGCTGACATAAAGTTTGTGCCCCTATCTGAGACCACCTCCTTTGGGAATCCCACTCTGGTGAACACACCAAGTAGGGCCCTAGCCACTGTGGGAGCAGTGACTGTCCGGAGGGGTATTGCCTCAGGGTACCTGGTGGCATGGTCCACTACCACCACAATGTACCTGTTACCTGAAGCAGTTGGTGGGTCTAGGGGACCAACAATGTCAATCCCCACCCTCTCAAAGGGAGTCCCAACCACTGGCAGTGGAATCAAGGGAGCCTTTGGCTTGCCCCCTGTCTTGCCACTGGCTTGACAGGTGACACAGGAGCTGCAAAACTCCCTGACTTTTTCTGACATTTCGGGCCAATAAAAATGGTTGACCAGCCTGCTCCAGGTCTTGGTCTGTCCCAAATGACCAGCTAAGGGGATATCATGGCTTAAGGTAAGGAGGAATTCTCTATACTTTTGGGGGACCACTACTCTCCTAGTAGCCCCTTCTTTAAGGGCCCTTGCCTCAGTGTAGAGAACTCCATCCTCCCAGCAAACCTTGTGGGTACCACTGGTATCCCCTTGTTCTTTCCTGGCAGCAGTCTGCCTCAGGCCCTCAAGAGTGGGACACTCTCTTTGTCCCTGGCACAAATCTTCTCTGGTGGGCCCACCTGCCCCTTGCAGTTCTGCCAAGTCAGGCAGAGTTTGCAGGGAAGGTGTCCCTCCCTCAGAGTTCAGATCCCCCCCTCAGGGTTAGATTCTTCCTGACCCTCTGTACTTGTTGGGGCTGGCAAGCCAGACCCAGTGCCTTTTCTCTTTTTCTTGGAGGCTTGGCCCATTGTTCCAGGGTCCAAGTGTCCAGCATTCCCCTGTTGTGCCGCCTGTGACCTGGTCACAGCACACACCCATTCAGGGAGGTCCAGCATCTGTGCATGGACCCTTCTTTCAACTTCTGACCACTCAGATGCTTCAAGATCATTCCCCAGTAGACACTCTACTGGGAGGGCAGGAGCTACAGCTACTTTTTTAGGGCCAGTCACACCTCCCCATTCCAGACTCACCATAGCCATGGGATGGAGTTTGGTTCTGGTATCTGCATAAGTCACCTGGTGGAAGACACCAGGTAAGACCTGCTCTGGAGAAACCAGCTTTTCTGCGACCATTGTCACACTGGCTCCTGTATCTCTCAGAGCTTCCACTTCAGTCCCATTGACTTTAGGCCTCTGCCTATACCTCTCCATGATGGGAGGTAAGGTGGCCATAGTTGCAATGTCCACCCCACCCACAGATACTAAGGTGACCTCAGTGTACCCTGATTCCACCCCTGGGCCAACTTCCACCCCCAACCCTACACTAGCAATCCCCTGGGATTGCCCACCAGTGGGGAGCTTCTTGGAGCAGATAGCATCTCCTCTTTTATGTCCTGGCTGATGACAGTCAAAACACTTGCCGGCCTTAGCAAGCTCCTGAAACTTTCCTGCTTTAGCAGGATCATAATTCTTTCCCTGATACCCTTTCCCTTTAAAAGTGAATTGGCTCGGGGCTCCCCCTCCCTGAGAAGTTTTTGGGGACTCTTGTGAGGACTCTTTGGGTTTTTTGTAATCTTTCCCCTGGTTCTTCCCCTGAGAAGAACCATGTCCTCCCTTTTTCTGATCACCCCCTGGGGGTTTCTGGTTAACCCTAGTTCTTAACCAGTCATCTGCTGCCTCCCCCAGCTCTCTGGGGTTGGTCAACCTAGAGTCTACTAGATACTGGCGGAGCCTCTCTTGGACACAATTAGTTAGAAGGTGCTCCCTCATAATCAAATTGTACAGCCCCTCAAAGGTACTTACCCTGTTGCCCTGTATCCAGCCCTCCAGTGCCTTTACTGAAATGTCCACAAAGTCCACCCAGGACTGGGTGCTTGTCTTTTGGGTGTCCCTAAACTTAAGCCTATACTGCTCTGGGGTTAGACCAAACTTTTTAGTCAAGCAACTCTTCATACTGGGGTATGAGTCTGCATCCTCCCCACTCATGGTTAGGAGCCTATCCCTCCCAGAGTTGGGAACTAACTCCCAAAGGAGTGAACCCCAGTACTGAGGCTTGACTTTCCTCATCTGGAGGGCCCTCTCAAAGGCCCCCAGCCACTTATCTATGTCATCCCCCTCTACATAGGCAGGAACCACCCCTTTGGGTAATCTGGGGGCAAAACCCCCACCCAGGGACACCTCAGTTTCTTTCTCGCTGCCTCCATCTTTTTTTTCTTTGCTTGCCCACTTTTTCTTTTCTAGGGCAATCTTATCTGCTTCCAAAGCTATGTAGGCTAGCTGGGCTTCCAGCTCTCTTTCTCTGATGGATGGGTTCTCTCCTCCTGAAAGGACCCCCTTCCTACCACTAGCTTTGGGTCTGCCCCTAGTGACTGTATCCACTGAGGACCGTTCCTCCTCTTCCTCACTTGGGGTCTGATGCCTTCCCTCCCCTGAAAGGTTAGAGCTAGCATCTTCCCCTTTTTCTTCCTCCTCTGGAGCTTCCTCTGTCTCTACCTCTTGGGCCTCAGCCCATGCTGTCAGGGATTTAATCAGGATTTCCTTCCTGAGATTAGTGGTTGCAGGCAACCCTCTTTCAATACACAACCCCCTAAGCTGGACTACTGTCAGTGTGGGTAGGCTAGCCAGATCAAGCTCCATGGTTCCCTAGTTTTGTGTCAACAAAAACTTTTTGCAAAAATTGGAAACAAGAATTTAGAAAAATTACAAAAATTCAATAATTGAAATTAATCCAAATTAAAAATTAAAAACAATTTTTGCACTAGGACAATTTAAAGGATTTTTAATTTGTTTTACCTAAAACTGTAACGTGATATTGAACACAAGTACAGGATCCCGTCGCTGCTTCCAATTATGTTGGAAAATGGGTTATTGTTAGGGCAGGTAGGTACCTACACCTAGCAACAAGCCACTAACCTCCACCTAGGTACAGTTAGGTCTCAGTAAATTAATCCCAGCTCAACCCTTGGTAGCTTGGCAACGAGCGTCAAGGCTTAACTTAGGAGACAAAGTGTAAAGCATTCAAATATCACAAAACAGTAATTAAATAAAACACAGGAAACAGTTTAAAAATACAAAACCAATTCATAAAAATAGCTTATATTTTTATCTTTAAAATGACACGAAAACGATTAAAATCGGTTCAGGGGAACCGGAGATATGAATTTTTAAAGTATTATTATTTTCTAGCGCTTAGAAACAAAAAGCGCCAATCGGGTCATCTGGTTGCACCTCGACTGGGGCAAAGTCAAACTTTCAGGCCGACCGCGATGGAGGTCTGCTCGGCTACAGGTCGCGGGAGGCCTCGGTTAAAAAGTTACCTTCTGACTTAGTCTTTATTTTGAAGTTTTTCTTCACCGGGACGAACCTGCCAGTTGAATCCGACCTCCTGGAGCCCTTGTCCGGATACGCGATGTGGGTTTCCTCGGTGGAGACTTTTACCTTCGGACTTAGTCGTTTTTTCGAGATGAAAATCCTTCGACCGGGGTAA
Source organism: Pleurodeles waltl (assembly GCF_031143425.1). Classification (NCBI taxonomy): domain Eukaryota; kingdom Metazoa; phylum Chordata; class Amphibia; order Caudata; family Salamandridae; genus Pleurodeles; species Pleurodeles waltl. The sequence goes on along the minus strand of NC_090443.1, from coordinate 264,582,490 downwards.
ACCTGGATCTTGATCCGACGTCCATGGAGCCCTTCTCGGATACGATGGCTGGGAGGTCCCAGTCAACTTTTTACGTTCGGACTTAGTCTCTTTTTTGGATGTTTTTCTTTACCGGGACGAACCACGAAGTCAGGCCGGGTCGCGGTTGAGGCAAGCCGGCTAGAATTTCCGCGGCGGGTCGGTCCCTCTCTGGAGCTTTTTTCCCAAAATTCTCAAATCTTTTCCAAACTTCTGGGGCTTCACCCAGATGTTCTTTTAAGGTTCTTTTGGGGTCCACAGCTCACCCCAAGGGTCCAGAAGTTCTTTGATGGTCCTTGGGAAGTGCAGACTTCAACTCCCAGAATGCACCTGGTGCAAACTCCTTTTTGGCCACTGGACAGTGGTCAGCTGGTCACTTTTTCAGGAGTTGGTGCAGGGGACTCTGGATAGCAATTTTTCACCTGTAGCAAACAGGGAGTCCCTCCTTGAACCAGTTGAAGCCTGGCAAAGTCCTTCTTGTGGTGAAGCCCAAGTGTGCAGCTGGTGCAGTCTTTTCTGAGTGCAGGGTCCAGGTGCAGGCCAGGGGTCCAGCAGGGCAGTCCTTCTTCTCCTTGTAGTTCCTTCTTCTTGAAATTTGGTGGGGATCTGAGGTGTGGGGGCAGGTCTGCCAGTTTTATCCTTGCTCCTGGGTGAAAAGCAGGGGGGCCCTGGTTCTCCAATCAGGGACAGGGTCGTCCCCCTGTGATGACCACTTCCTGGGAAGTGTGGCAAAATCCATCCCAGAAGGCAACAGTCTCTAAAAATCCAACATGGATGAATCTGATTTTTGGAGGTTACATCTGGCTGAGCCCACCCACTGGTGTGGCTAAAAATCATAAACACACCCCTCTCCTGCCCTCTCCTAATCTAATCAAGGGGGCACCTAATTGTCTGGGGTTGCAGGATGTGGGGGTGTTGCTGGGTGCTGCAAATGTCCTTCTCTGCCTTTGAAGACCAGTTTGGCAGCCCTCCCCCTTCCTGCCCCACCATCTGCTGAGGGGAGATTCTCTCCCCCAAGCACATTCCTTTGTTTGAAGCCTGGCCACTTCACACCTAATCAAGGCAGCCTGGCAGAAGCTGCGGCAGGCTGGCCAATCAGAGCACAGCAGCAAAAACAATGCAGAGCTGAAATTGGCAACTTTTTATGTAAAGTCTAAACTTTTTACCTGGACAAGTTATATTAAATCCAACAACTGGAAGTTGTGGGATTTATTACAACAATCAATTTGATACCAAATTCTTGGTATGTAACATTTAAGGAGACTTTAAAATTTAAAATAAAGTCTGCCCATTCTAGCCTATGAAGGCCATTTACTTCAATGAGGGAAAAACGAATTTGGCTGTTTTTACCTCACCAGGGCTTATAAATCTATTTTTATAAAGTCCCTGCTTATAGTTACATGGCACCCAGCCCTAGGGGCACATAGGGCACACCTTAGGGGTGAATTATATGTAAAAATAAGGTAGTTTAAGACTTTGGAAGTACCTTTAATTCCAAAGTCGAATTTGCATATAACTTTAATTTAAAAGCAGCCAGCAAGGCAGGCTTGCTTTTAAAATGACACTGGGCACCTCAGCAGTGCACCTAGGTGTGCACCACCTATGCTGTGGTCCCTAAACCTACATGCCCTACCATATACTAGGGACTTATAGGTAGGTTAACTTACCCAATTATAATTAGCCTAATTTGCATATCCATTTTACACAGAGCACTGGCCCTGGGACTGGTAAGCAGTACCCAGGGCACAGCCAAGAGTCAGTAACCACCAGTACCTATCCAGAAAGAGTGGGGGTGATCAGGCAAAAAAAAAAGGACTTTCTACAATAGGTATAGGGGCAACACAAACCATATACTCCAAAAGTGGAATGCGAACCACAAATGGACCCCAAACCTATGTGAGCTTGTAGAGGTTCGCTGGGACTGAAAGAAAACAGTGAGGGTCAGAAAAATAGCCCACCCCAAGACCCTGAAAGGTAGGTGTAAAGTGCACCTACTACCCCCAGAGAGCACAAAAGTCGTGATAGGGGGGTTCTGCAGGAAGAACAAACACCAGCAATGCAACAAAACAGTGGATTTCCGAACCTGATTACCTGTAAGACAAGGGGACCAAGTCCAATAGTCGCGACAGTGTCGAGAGTGGGCAGGAACCCAGGAAATGCCAGCTGAGGGTGCAAGGAAGCTGCCACCGGTTGGAAGAAGCTTGGAGTTCTGCAAGAAAAAAGAGCTAGGGACTTCTCCTTTGGAAGACGGATGTCCCACGTCGCGATGAAGCTTGCAGAGGTGTTCCCACGCAGAAAGACTGCAAACAAGCCTTGCTAGCTGCAAGGGTTGCGGTAGAGGTTTTTGGGTGCTGCTGTGGCCCAGGAGGGACCAGGATGTCGCCATTTGGAGGAGAAGACAGAGGGGGCGCCCAGCAACTCAGGGAGCCCTCACAGAAGCAGGCAGCACCCGCAGAAGTACCTGAACAGGCACTTTGAAGGAGAGTGAACCTGAGTCCACGCAAAGTCACAAAAGGGAGTCTCACTGCAGAAGGTTGTGCACTGCAGGATAGAGTGTAGGGGACCCAGGCTTGGCTGTGCACGAAGGAAATCCTGGAAGAGTGCACAGGAGCCGGAGCAGCTGCAAATCACGCAGTACCCAGCAATGCAGTCTAGCGTGGGGAGGCAAGGACTTACCTTCACCAAACTTGGACTGAAGAGTCACTGGACTGTGGGAGTCACTTGGACAGTGTTGCTGAGTTCCAGGGACCACGCTCGTCAGGATGAGAGGGGACCCAGAGGACCAGTGTTGCAGTCTTTTGGTGCCTGCGTTAGCAGGGGGAAGATTCCGTCGACCCACGGAAGATTTCTTCAGAGCTCCTGGTGCAGGGTGAAGGCAGGCTACCTCCAGAGCATGCACCACCTGGAAACAGTCGAGAAAGCCGGCAGGATTAGGCGCTACAATGTCGCTGGTAGTCGTCTGGCTACTTTGTTGCGGTTTTGCAGGCATCCTGAGCAGTCAGCGGTCGATCCTTTGGTAGAAGGTGAAGAGGGAGATGCAGAGGAACTCTGGTGAGGTCTTGCATTAGTTATCTGAAGAATTCCCCAAAGCAGAGACCCTAAATAGCCAGAAAAGGAGGTTTGGCTACCAAGGAAGGAGGATTGGCTACCAAGAGAGGTAAGAGCCTATCAGAAGGAGCCTCTGACGTCACCTGCCGGCACTGGCCACTCAGAGCAGTCCAGTGTTCCCCCAGCACCTCTAAATCCAAGATGGTAGAGATCTGGGACACACTGGAGGAGCTCTGGGCACCTCCCCTGGGAGGTGCAGGTCAGGGGAGTGGTCACTCCCCTTTCCTTTGTCCAGTTTCATGCCAGAGCAGGGCTGGGGGATCCCTGAACCGGTGTAGACTGGCTTATGCAGAGATGGGCACCATCTGTGCCCATCAAAGCATTTCCAGAGGCTGGGGGAGGCTACTCCTCCCCAGCCCTCACACCTATTTCCAAAGGGAGAGGGTGTTACACCCTCTCTCAGAAGAAGTCCTTTGTTCTGCCTTCCTAGGCCAGGGCTGCCTGGACCCCAGGAGGGAAGAAACCTGTCTGAGGGGTTGGCAGCAGCTGCAGTGGAGACCCCGGAAAGGCAGTTTGGCAGTACCTGGGTACTATGCTAGAGACCCGGGGGATCATGGAATTGTCCCCCAATGCCAGAATGGCATTGGGGAGACAATTCCATGATCTTAGACATGTTACATGGTCATGTTCGGAGTTACCATTGTGACGCTATACATAGGTAGTGACCTATATATAGTGCACGCTTGTAATGGTGTCCCTGCACTCACAAAGTTCGGGGAATTTGCCCTGAACGATGTGGGGACACCTTGGCTAGTGCCAGGGTGCCCACACACTAAGTAACTTTGCACCCAACCTTCACCAGGTGAAGGTTAGACATATAGGTGATTTATAAGTTACTTAAGTGCAGTGGTAAATGGCTGTGAAATAACGTGGACGTTATTTCACGCAGGCTGCACTGGCAGGCCTGTGTAAGAATTGTCAGAGCTCCCTATGGGTGGCAAAAGAAATGCTGCAGCCCATAGGGATCTCCTGGAACCCCAATACCCTGGGTACCTCAGTACCATATACTAGGGAATTATATGGGTGTACCAGTGTGCCAATGTGAATTGGTAAATTTATTCACTAGCCTGTTAGTGACAAATTTGGAAAACAGAGAGAGCATAACCACTGAGGTTCTGATTAGCAGAGCCTCAGTGAGACAGTTCGGCATCACACAGGGAACACATACAGGGCACATACATATGAGCACTGGGGCCCTGCCTGGCAGGGTCCCAGTGACACATAGACTAAAACAACATATATACAGTGAAATATGGGGGTAACATGCCAGGCGAGATGGTACAATCCTACAAGCGTGTCCTCCCTAGATTTGAGATACTTATGAGGAGCCTATCATGGGTGGTTCGTGGTGTGTATGGGAATCACACACATCTCAAAACTCAAAAACACTCAAAAGTAGACTTCCACAAAAATGGGTTTAGAAGTTGCAGATGATGATTCTGCTCACCTCCTTGTCAGTCCGAGCACTGACAACTTCAGGGCATGCAGTCACAGGGCACGGAACAAACAGCTAATAGAGCTGCATAGCTGCTGAAGCTCGTTTTTTCGCAATTAAACATGAGGTGCAATCCTGTTCACAATGTAACAGCCAGGCAGAGACAGCATATGTACCAGGGATAAGTATATGCAGATTGCAAGGCCCATGAAACAGCCCTGCTGCAGTGACTAAAGCATATATTCTTCTACTCTGAAGCTCTTGAAAGCTGCTCCCCTCTCTCTTGCTCTCTCTCTCTCTCTTTTTCTCTCTGTACAGCTTCAGATTTTGCTCTAGTCATGCTATAGCCTCCCTTAAGCCCTTCGCTGCTAGGACCCCTCTCACTCCCAATGCTAACCCTTTTTTTGGCTATTTGGGATAGTTCGCCTTTAGGCTTCCATAACTTTTTGTCCACATAAACTGTCTTTTTACCAACATCCTGAGGATTTTAAAGGCAGCCAAGGGTTGTGTATTCCTTTGAGGGGACAGAGACATTAGGCAAAATATAGATACATTTTGTTTCTTTTTGGGGGACAAATGTGGGAAAAGTGCTGCAGAAGAAAGTGTCAGTTTTTTTCTCTGCAAATGGCATCAATGAAAGGTTTGAGGTGCTAAATCACCATCTTCCCAGCTTTCAGAAACAGGCAGACATGATTGGGAAAATCAATTTTTTTAACACAGTTTTTTTTGTCTGGTAGATAGCCCATTTTTCCTCTTTTTGTGCTTTCAACCGCATTCCAGTTTCTGGTGCAAACAGGTGTGAAATACATGGTAGATCCCAGAAAGGTAGACATTTTCACAACTAGATAAAACTCTGAATTCATCAAGGGGTCGTTTGGGTAGATCCTTCAAGGTTTTCCCAAAGAAACCAAGTGTTGAAATAAACAAGCAGTACAACGTGTATTTGTGCCATTTTCATTTGTAACTTCTCACCACAATGGCTGATATACAACACCTATGAACTATTATATCGGCTAGACCCTTCCGGTTGTGGGGATATATAGGGTATATGGATTTTCAATAACTTGAGGTACCCAGAGCCAGTGGTGGCTGGCTTGTATTTACATCAAGGGCGAAGGGGCAGAGGGCGGGGGTGGCACCTCTGCACATTTAATCACGATTTCTCCACAGAGCACAAAGGCTCCTTCCTCTTTAAGTGAATCAAAAGTAGTGTCAGTTCTCCACATGGCTGGACATAGTGTTATGCAATGTTGGACCTGGCCCTTTCTCAGGGTCATTCCCCAAACTTCTTGCCTTCTCCTCCTAATTGTTCTGTCCCTTTCTGGCTGACTGTATGACTCTGGTCACTTTATCACTGCTAATCAGTGCTAAAGTGCATGTGCTCTCCCTTGTACACTTGGTATGATTTACTTATACCCGATTGACACATTTAATTTACCTCTAAGTCCCTTGTACACTGGTATCCCTAAACCCAGGGTCTGTAAATTAAATGCTACTAGTGGGCCTGCAGCACAGCTTGCGCCACCCACAGAAGTAGCCTATCAAACCAGTCTCAGACCTGCTAGCGCAGGGTCTCTGTGCACAGTTTACTGCCATAGGGACCTGGCATCTTGTTTTGCCAGTCCTAGAACTTCCCTTTTACTACATGTAAGTCACCACCTAAGGTAGTACCTAGCTAGCCCTATGGGCAGGTTGCTATGTATGTAGAAGGCAGGACATGTGCCCAGTAGTGTGGCCTGTCCCGGTAGTGACAAACAGCCTATTTGGTTTCTCACTGCTGTGAGTGCTGCCTTCTCAGAGGATTGAATTAGAAATGCCCTGCCTAATGTCTGGGGGGTATTGTCTGATTAATGAGGGGTAGCAGAGGCATGTTTGGTATGGTTGTAATGGTAGTGAGAAATGCTACTTACTGGTGTAGGTGGATTTTTTATTGCCATTATAGAAATGCCACTTCTAGAAAGTGACCATTCTTCTGTGCTTATGACTGGTGTTTTGCAGCTTGACTTCAGTCCACATCTGAGCAGAGTGACAGTTGGACTTTGTGCATACTTTTCAGACAGCCTGTACAGAGGGAGTGTGAAGGTGTCACAGAGGTGCATCTGCATTTTGAATGGTCTTCCTGGGCTGAGAGAAGGGGAGGTGGGGCACACATGCATCTGTAAAGGCTGTGCCCTGGCCTCACACAAAGGGCTTGTTTACCCTCAACTGATGTCTGGAGCCTGTGCTGGAGGAGAGAGGGGACACTCCCAGAACCAGCTGTAACTGGTTGAAACCTCCTCTCCCCCTCTTTGTTATGTCACGTAGGTTCTCATTATGCTAATGAGGCTACTGGAGATGGGTGGCAGAAACGCATAGACTGTGGGATACTAAGAAATATTCCACACCATGTGATGCCTTTCGGCGTTATCCGGGTTTTTCTGCAAACTAGCAGCGCCTCATCTCCACCCAAGAGTAGGGATGGCTGTGGCAACTGGGTGCATGACAAGAAAGAGTCCTCAGGGGAATCGTGGTCGATCAGATCTCATCCCTTTTTCTCAGTTACATTAGTCTCATGCCGGCCAAGACAACAGAGGCAGAATATAGTTCATCAATGGATTATTGAAGTAACGGCATCTTAGATAAAATGGCATGTACTGCAATAACTCGAATGATAAAACACAATAAAAGCAATGAGGTGACGAGGAGAGTGAAACACAAAAACAGTCCCACCATATTGTCACTAGGAGTAAAATATAGTTCTCCTACCTATGCTATGTTAGAGCACAGCATAATAAGCCTAATCCGCACTTCAGGTTCCCCCTGGGAAAACATCATCCCTGATACCTTAGTAAGGAAGCCTTTATCCTAGAAAGACACCGTCCCCATGTAGATCAGAGGTTCGGCAGCCTAGGCAAGCAGCTGTGGCGAGGCAATCAGCAATCAGCATGCAGTCGTGGTCATTTGGCTGGAATCTCCCTCTAACATGTATGGGACAAGAGAGTATTTTTATAATAAAACAGTTGACATTCTAAGAAATGGTCCCAATGTGTGAGTGTATATGTTTCTGTGGATGTTGGAGACACAGTGTACCACTTTTGTCGGCAACCTATCTGACTGTAGCCTTGAAGAAAGCACAAAGTTAAATGAATGTACTGCTGCAAACGTAATGCTTTCCTAGGCGAAAGAACAATTAGATAGAGAGAAATAAAACAACACTGCAAATGTGGCTATTGCTAGGAAAATAATGCAATGCTGAATAAAATATAACTGGGCTAAAGTGTACAATGGCAGGCCTAGTTTGCTAAAATAACATGACTAACATATGGCTAAAATAGCTATACAACACCCTCCTCTTGCCGGTTCAAAGGTGGTTTAAAAGCTCAAAATAAACAAAGCGTAATAGACTCCTATCAATAAAAGCATATAAGCATACATGTCAATAGTGACAAGTTAAAAGACAGATGAGCAGGAATAAAAAGGACAATGTAAAACTTCAATAGTGACACCTAAAAGCCAAATTCAAAGTTCAATGTCATTTCTAAAATCACCAATTATCTCTGGGACAATTGAAGCCAGGAAATGTTCTACTTTGGCAGGTGGTAAAATATCCAGATCGTCTCCAAGGAAAACCATTGTGTTCGAAAGCGGGAGCTCCAGCTGAGGCAGCAGCATACCGTGTCGTGCCTAATGTTGAGTTAAGAGTCGCCTCATCCACGAAGGGCAACGGATAAAGCTTCCCGTAGCAAACACACCCTTAATGCGCATGTCTGATAATGAGCCCTCAGCAAGAACATCAACAGATCAGCGTCCAATGAAAGTAAGCACTGCGTAGAAAGACAGACTTTCAGTGCACATTCAAAGAGGCACCATAGGCATTGAAACACAGGCTGCATACAATCCTAAACCGGTCGGAATGACAGGGACCAGTCACACACCAGTTGCTCTCCAGGAGTGGTGCTCCGAAATACTGCATCATGTGTTCACAACACAGTTGGACTGGTGGAAGCGCTTTCAGTCCTTGTTGCGAAGGGACCGCCAATGCACAGAAAAAGTAGCAACAGCAAGATGCCACCTATTTTAGCCAAAGTAATCGGAAATCCCCTGAAAACACTCTAACATATTGAGTGTATGGCTGAAGGTATTAAGCCAAATATGGAGGAAAAGGTGTGAATGAAACCAGAACCAACAGCCTTAAAGAAATGGGTGATTCCAGTAGTACTGAATGTGTTGAATATTTGTCCCACGAGTTCACCAAAGTGTCTTGGAAAATTTGTGCTTAAAAAGGACTGAATCTCTGCTGATGATCTCGCAACCTGAAACGCATAGGTCTCGTATGCAGATGTAAGTGCCACATGTTTTTGAAACAATAAAGCCTTGAGTCTCCTCAAATTATCAAAATTCACATTAGAAGTAGCAAAATGAGGCCAATTGTCTGCTACTCCTTCCAGTTGCGTGAGGGAAAAAAGGACATTCCCGCAACATGTGACAATTTGGGAGACTGAAATTACATAAGTTATTTGGGCTCTCATTCCACTACAGCTCTCACTGTTAAGGAGCACATAGCTACCATTAGAGAGCACCTGGAACGCAGGTCTAATCAAGGGGACTGGAACTCCCTTCCGATAACAGGCCAAATTGTCACCAAGGCATTACGTGCCCAGTAAAAGGACAGCTGTTAAAAACCATGGAATGGCTCACAGAAGTCTTGCATTCACTACCGCTAAGAAAGACCTCTTTCATGCCATTGAAACATTTGAATGAAATGGGAAGCTTCCACACCTCATATTTATAGCTATCTCCCAGCCTTTCATATCTGTCTACTGAAATATGTTTCAAACATGATGTGAATTGAAGTGTCGAAACAGGCAGATTTATAACCCCGTTTATTAGCCATTCAGCAGATGGTATTTCAGCCACAGTTAAAGGCAACTTCTCTAATTTCTCGATATTTACCATAACATATGATGCTTCCTTCTTAGCCATTACTTATTGTTGTTGAGTTGAATTGAATGTTGAAAATATCCCTTGCGCTAACGTGTTGCAAGTGAACGTGACCTGCTTTCAGAGTTTGTACTGTCCAACCCAACTGCATAATGGACCTTAGCTGACTTTGTTCATGGTGTAAAGATGACATGCCGCTCTGTACTATATCTATTGCAGATGATACAATGTTATTTAAAATGTATATCTGGTCGCACAAGGTGTTAATCCCATTATCTACAACGGCTAATGCTTTCTGTAAATTTTCCTAATCAATTTGCCTTAACCGGGCAGCCGCGTCTTGTTGGAAAAGTTTCCAAATTTCATTATACACTGCACATAAGAAGCGTTTCCTGCGATGTTTTCTCTGGCCTAACAGGAAATCATGTAAATCTGTTTCGTTGGACAGGAGAATGAGGTGTTCTTTAACAGCATTTAGTGGGGAACATTTCAACCATTGTGGCATAATTTCCCTGCACTATATGTTGTTACTATACCCAGGTGATCTGAGGACACATAACGAGGGTCTGGATTATTTGTTCTAAAACCCCTGTGGAGTTTACAAAACTTGTATGGCACCCTTTGGTGTCTACTGGCCACAATAACCACCCGCCTCGATGTGACAGTGATTTGTTAAATGTTCCATTCTGGACCCATTCATCGAGCTGTTGTTCAGAAACATTTATATACCTTTTCCATTTGTAAAACTTTGCAGTTGTAAGAATACTGGGCACAATCAATTCCATAATTTTTGCTAAGCCTAGACAACCTGTCTGTTGTACTGTTTCATTTAAAAATATCATTTGAACAGGTATCAGGCATGCTCTCAATAAAGCTTCCTTTCCCCTTATGTGCCAATTTTTTGTTCTGCACACACTTTTCAAGTCTATCGACTTCATCCAATAAACATAGCCTTCTATGACTAACGTGGAAACAAAGGAGTCACAATAAATTAATTTTGTGTCTGTCAAAAAAGTATTTTGACTTTCTATTACTGGCAATTTGAAATAATATGACACAGTATTTTTAACATTGTGCCCATAAAAATATGCAAACCTTTCAGTATACGTTTTGAAACTCCCCACTGGTGGATTCGGACATTGTTCCCCCTATGTAAATTAAAAATAGTCTTTGGGGTGCTTGTTCTGTGAATGAAGTGATGTCCATAATAATTATAACAGAACATATCACCATAATTGTCTTTGGATTGGTACACATGGTAGAATGACAGTTCTGGTACTGTGTATTCCCAGGAATGGAACCGGTGCAAGATAAGAAGGACCAAGCTCCTTTTTCACAGTAATATTTTCACACACTAGATCCCCAAGTTTTGGAATCCAGCCGGTAGATGTTACTGGTACATCCCTTGTTCCCAATGAGGCAGCACTGGCAGAGGCGTTGCCGTCACAGAACTGTGTAAGTCCTGTAAGATAGTGACACGTTCATATATGTCAAAAGGTGTATCTGCCACCACCACGCCAGGACCATCAAGATCTGGAACATACATTTGGGTGCTAAACAGGCATTTGTCTGAAGTACCCCCCCCCCCCCAGGGACCTTCTGGGCAGATTGTTAAGTGCTCTCTGGACTCCATACAGGTGTGTAAGCCAACTACGACCCCTATCTAATACTGTGGCTGTTAAGGATTGCTTTAAATCTCGGTTTCGTCACTCCACAACACCATTTCCCTCGAGATGAAAAATACAGTTGGACCCCTAACGAAGCCATGCCCTATGTGTTGCATGTTATCTATTGTGGGAACCATTCCAAATGGCAATTACATAGTTAGTATTCTATGTTTGTCCTGAGGACTTGTATGGGGAAAGACTGCTTCCAGCGCGTTTATTTTTTGAGCTAACCAAAACGGAATTTCTTCCCACTTGGCGGGTGCTTTACCCATGAACGAATGTACAGTTGCGGACAGTTGCTGTGTTAATACCTGGCGTAACTGTGTGTGGTTGGACTGGGGCAGCTCGTGCTGGGTTAGTATTTAGTGTTTGCATTACAAACTGTACTAACAGTCTGTGTATTCCAGTGAGCTCTATATATAAGTGGCGGACCTCAAATCCCGCCAAGGTTGTTGCATCAGGGTGTGGTGTATATGTGGCCATTAAAGGCCAAGTTGGGCCATTGTTAGTCAGAGAACCTAACATGTAATATTGAATGTGGTAGGGCGTCATCACGCCAATTGTTATGGTCTTGATAAGATAAAGGTATTTCTAAGTATGATAAGCTCTTTATTTTGCAGGTATGTTTGCGTGTGTGTAATGATGAAATGCATCTGTGTTCCCATCAACTTCTGGAAAAGTAACCCAAGAATAAAAAATGTCTGTTCTGTAGGCTGGATGAGCCTCAACAACCAGTGTAATTGGGCACCCCTTGGCCGTTAGGCCATTTGACAATAAGTGCGGAGTAAGGGGCGGACTCATATTTACTGCAATTATGGCCTATTGTGGGTTCACCATGTTAATGGTAAATGTGTGTTCAGAGATAAGGACACCAACTAGGGATTAATCCTTTTAAGGTTCAAGCTTGAACAACCTACAGCTTTAGATAGGCACTACCTATTCAGCTGAGGAGGAAATCCTCAACACCACGGACGTCTCCTTATATAGTATTGAGGTGTCTTTATCCTTTAGTGAGACAGAGATACTTAGGAGGATCTGAAAATTAGTGCCTAACCAAATGTTGGTGGCGCCATGTCGCATTGGTTCTCATTATGCTAGTGACACTACTGGATTTGGGCGGCAGAATCGCATAGACCGTGGGATACTAAGTAAAATTCCACAACATGTGATGCCTGCCAGTCTAAGCAAGCAGCTGTAGCGAGGCACTCAGCATGCAGTCATGGTCATCTGGCTGGAAGCTCCCTCTAACGTGTATGGGACAAAGGAGTGTTTATATAATAAAACAGTTGGCATTCTAAGAAATTGTCCCCAAGTATGCATGTTTCTGTGAATGCTGGAGACACAGCGTACCACTTTTGCCAGAACCTATCTGACTGTAGCCTTGAAGAAAGCGCAAAGTGAAATGAATGTCCTACTGAGAACATAGGGCCAGATGTAGAAAATGTTTGCAAGTCGCAAATGGCCCGAATCGCAATTTGCGACCCCGCAAAATCGGAAATGGGATGCAAAAATCCCATTTCCGAAGTGCAAATTGCGATGCGAGCCATTACCGACTCGCAAAATTTGTGACCTGATTTTGCGACCCGCAAATAGGAAGTTGCAATTTGCGAGTCGCAAACCATATGAAAAAGCCACTCGCAAATTGCGACTAGTTGCAAAAAGCCCATTTTGCACACCCAAAATTACCACTAAGTCAGAGCAGGTGATAACCAGAACCAAAGTATAAAAGGAGACCCAGAAGGCATCTGGGTTACTCAAAATGGCTGAAATATATGTGATAGCAAGGAGGAGGAGTGTCCACGCCGTACAGCAGAGGAGGAGGAGCCAGAGACAGGAGAGGATATACAGATCCAGGCAGACACTTTCCCAACAAACTGAGGAGGAGATTTATGACAAATACAGACTCAGCAGTGCAGCAATATTAGAATTAATTGATCTATTCAATCTGCAGCTTCAACAACAGACTGTGCGCGGCAGCGCCATCCCCACACATGTGCAAGTGCTATGCTCACTGCACCTCTTGGCCTCGGGTAGCTATCAGGGGGTCATTGCAGTGGCAGGTGGGATATACCAAAGTGCACTCTCACGATTCTTCAGATGTTTCCTAGATGCCATACTCACACACATGTCCAGATACATATACCTTCCCAGGAATGAGGCAGAAATCAACAGCACCAAGTTGGTATTCTACAGAATTGCCAACTTCCCACATTTAATAGGGTGTGTAGACGGGACACATATACAAATATGCCCTCCTGCAAATCTGGAATATTTGTTCTGCAATCGGAAGTGTACCCACTCACTGAACATCCAGGTGGTATGTGACGCCCATTATGTCATCACTGACATGGTAGCCAAATTTCAAGGGAGTACACATGACTCTTACATTTTCAGGCACAGTGGGATACACCAATGCCTAGAACGTGGGGAGTTTGGAGATGGATATCTATTAGGTATTGAGGCAGACACCCTGAAGCCATACACATAGGTCACTGTAGAAGCCATCCATGCCCTGCTAACATTGTTAATTTTTGCCAAACAGGTGACAGTGCATATGCGGTACGACCATGGATACTTACCCCGTACCTAACACCCAGCAATGAGAATGAGATGCGATATAACAGTGCACATAGGCGGACCAGAAATGTCATAGAGAGGACCTTTGGACTGTTAAAGGTAAGATTCCGATTCCTCCACAGAAGTGGAGGTGCGCTCCAGTATGCCCCAATAACAGCTTTCAAGATAGTTGGCGCATGCGCTATGCTGCACAACATTGCCACCAGCCGTGGGCTACATCTCACCCCTGAAGACCCAGATTCGGTGGATGACGAGCAAGAGCTACCACATCTCCAGCCTGGGGATAGAAGCATTGCAAATCAAGGCAGACAGAGACGGGACCACATTGCAAACCAATACTTTGGAAGGTACGTGGTAACTGTCACCACACACACTAATGTCACACACAAAGAGCCCAGTTATGAAGTGGATCAAACAAAACAGTTTAATAAGTGAACCTAATAACTAAAGAACTGAACTGTTGGTAAGGGGCTGCACATGTCCACACTCAACTAGGACACATTAACTCCATGTGCCTCATGAGTCCTGCAGTGGTTGGGCCTAACATCTCCTCCTGGTACACCCAGCATGGCTCGTGCCAGGTGGGTCCACAGACCCCTGACGTGCACTGCCACTCTGCAGTACACGTGTGTCTGTGGCAGAAGCGCTGCTGATGGTGGACCCCTCCTCACTGTCCTGAGGTGTCTCAGCCGTGCCTCTTGCCACCTGCCTGGCCTCCAGCATGTCCACAGCGTGGCTAATGCGGCCCAGTCCCCGCGCCACATCCCCTGCAAAGTGGCCCAGGTCCACCTGCAGGCTCACGGTCCATTGTGACAGGCCTGTGGTGTTCACTGCAAGACGGACAATGGATGCTGCCATACGGTCCAATCTCTGTACTAGTTGGCGTTCACGGCGCCTTGCACTTTGTCTCTCTACCACCAGGTCCGTCACCAGTTGGCGTATTGATAGTGCTAGGTCACTGACATTGTCATTCAGTCTTGTGAACTGTGTGTTCACTTCTGCCAGGCCATGAGTGAAATTGTGCTCCATCCTCTGCATTGCCCCAGAAATAATTCTCAATTGCCTTGTTTGCAGTCGCTGATCAGATAGGAGGGATGCCTCAACTGCAGACATGGATGCGTCCCCTAGACCCTCCTGGGCCACTGCCTGGACCTGGACTCTGCGTCTGCGACGTGGTGGTGCTTCTGGCTCTTGCTGTCTCACAGTGTGGCTGGGACCAGGTGTTGTGTCACTTTCCTCCATGTCCACTTCTTCATCTGGAGGGAACTGTGGTGGTGTGGAGCTGGGCCCTGTTTTGGCTGCTGCAGCCTCCTGCCCTGCCTGTGGCCTGCTGTCTTCACCCTGGATGGTGTGGCTGGTGGGGGTGTCTTGTGGGAGACCTGTGGGACATAGGGAACACACTGTCAGTATGTAACATCTGTTGTTTGACTCCTAATAAACCTTTGCCTATATGCTGCCTACTGTACTACATTGCCCATAATGCACCATTCTGGTGGTTGCTAGTCTGGATATGGAGCTAGTCTGGTTGTGCATGCTGCTGTGTACTGGGTGAGGGTGGGTATAGCATTTATAGGTGTACATGCATGTTTCATGGTACTCACTTTTTGATGTCCCTTGCGCTGACGTGTCCAGTGCTCCCATTCCTGACACTGCCTCAGGCTCCAGGGTCTTCTCAACCAATTCCTCCATGGCTGTGGGTGGTGGGATGGTGGATGGGACTCCTCCTGTGCCCCTCATCTCCCTGAGGCGCTCTGCCACCCTCTTCCTTGTCCTGCAGCGCACGTCATACCACCGTTTTTTTATTTCGTCAATGCTTCTGTGGCTCACCCCTATGGCATTGATCCTCTCCTGGATGTCCTGCCAGATCCTCCTCTTTTCAGTGTCTGGGACACTCAGGGCTGCCTTTCCAAAAAGCTGGTCATGGTTCTGGCAGCATTCCTCTGTCAGCACCTCAAGTTCCTTCTCAGAGAATTTCAATTTTCTCTTCCTTCCTGCAGTGCCTGTGTCTTCCATGGTTGCAGCTGTTCCTCCAGGTAGTTGCTCAGCAGTGTGAAAAGGGTGTGGTCCTCCCTCCTCCCAGGTGTATTTGATGACTTCCTGGCTCTGATATCATCAGCAAGAGCCAGGAAGTGTTTTTCAAACTGTTTTTCTGCACCTGCATGCAATTTGCGGCACAGTCGCAATTTGCGACACCGACTCGCAAATTGCGAGTTCGTTTTTAGCCAGGTCGCAAAAAGTGACCTCGCTAACAGCGGACTCGCAATCTGCGGTGCAACATCATTTGCGAGTCGCAAATTGATGTCGCATTTTTTTGTTGGATCCCATTTTGCAAGTCGGAAATTGCGAGTCGCAATGACTCGCAATTTCATACTCACAAATTTTTTCCTTCCTACATCTGGCCCATAATGCTCTCCTAGGCCAAAGGATAATTAGATAGAAATAAATAAAACAACACCGCAAATGTGGCTGTTGCTAGAAAAATAAAGCAATGCTGAATAAAACGTAACTGGGCTAAAGTGCACAATGGCAGGCCTAGTTTGCTGAATTAACGTGACTAAAATATGGCTAAAATAGCTATACAACAGTTAAACCTTTGCAAAACTGAGTGTAAGTACAGGGGATTTTTCCCCACAAGGGGAGACACTGAAACATACTTGGAACTGGACACAAAATGCTGCTGGAGGGACTCACCAGGAACTGCCTTGGACTGCTGCTGCTGTTCTGAGCTGTGACTTGCTGGGTCACTTGGACGAACTGCCACTGTCTGCATCCCCTTTGTGCTGGCCTGCTGCTAGGCACTGCTGCCCTGTGCTCCATCTTTTGTGTCCTCTAGGGGCTGGGTGCTGTGGCCCCTGACCCCTGCAAGTGCCTGCATAGCACCTAGAGAAGCATTTTCTTTTTGTGAAAATAGTGCCTGGAGGAGTACTCTGCCTGCTGCCTAGGCACCTGAAGAGTGCCTTACCCTATTTGTTAAAGCACATGTGGAGCGCTTTGAAAGCACTTGTCATAGTGCAGGAATCATCGCTGCGACACAAGTGCATCGAAAGCGCGCCGTGTCTTGTGCTCCCGGGACACCACCGAATGAAGACTGGAGCGAGCACGCTCCTAGCGGTCCCCTCCGGGGTAAATCATGCTCCGAGGAGTGCCCCCAGGACACCAGCTGGTCCCGACTTTGGGAAGTTCACCTCTGCGGCCCGGGCGGTCTGCAGCTGACTTGTGCACCAGGTTGGGCGTGGGCGAGTCATCATTCTGGAGAAGGGCGGGAGGAGGCATCATCTGAGGCTCCCCACCACACAGGACCCTAATTTCTGCTCCAAGACGGGCAGGGAGGAAGCCTCATCGGAGACTCCCCGCCCCACCCGCCCCTTATTCGTTCAAGATTGCGGCGGTAGGGAGCCTCATCGGATGCCCCCGCGCCGCTTGGCCCTTCTTGTTGCTTGGCTCTGCCCACCTCCAGGAGGGCCAGTCGTGGCCCGGGGGGGCCACAGGGATTATAGGTGCCTGATTTGGGCACGGGCCCCCCAGTACAACAAAGGAGGTGTGTGCTGCCCCCCTTCCCCTACCATAAAACGCCCCCCATTTTGGCACGGAGGAGCGCCGGGGCCCCCCTTTTCTACCTCGTGACACTGGAAATGCCTACAACATATAGAGACAGGTACTTTGGGTGGCAACATAGTCCTTTGGGGCCTTTAGGCTGAATGTTTCCTACTTGCCATATATATTTTTAATGTTCCGTTTAAGGGCAGTCTGGGAATATTATGCTAACCTGTTTTCTTTTTATGATGTGCCATATGCTTTCTAATGTTGCTTTTATAGGCATTATATGCTAATATGTTTTTATGACTTGCCATGTGTTTCCTAATGTTCCTGCTATGGGCATTTATGATGCTTTTATGGCAAGTACATTTCTTCAGTAATGTTTTCCTGACTACTGCTTATGTTGCCGAATAATCAGTAACCTATTTGTTTTATATGACTACTGCTGGTTTTTGCAGCGTAACAGTACTGTGTAATGTTCTGACAACTGCTTGGGTAGCAGAGTATTACTGACCTTTATATAACTTGGTGTTGTGTTCCCTTTGTGGTGTATTTATTGCGTCACAGTGTTGTGTGTGTTGTGCAAACGCTTTACACATTGCCTCTGGGATAGGCCTGACTGCTCGTGCCAAGCTACCAAGAGGGTGAGCAGGGGTTATTATGAGTGTGTAACACCCTTACCTTGACTAGAGTGGGTGGGTTCTGCCTCGCTTAGGTGCATACCCTAATCAGCCAGAAACCCCATTTCTAACATGCAATATGCAGCAAAACTTCCAAGTGATTTATTTATTTTATTGTTTTAGTTCTACATACTCCAGCACAGACCACTTAAAAAAACAGTTCAACTAAGTCGAAACGCAAACTATTTGGTGATTTCAATAAAGTCTCCTGACAGAGTTACAGTATGAAGCAGAGAACCTAGTCAAAAACATAAAATAGAGAAATAGCAACAGAGAATATGAAGCTCAACATCAAACAGAGAAATAAAGTATTAAATAAATTAAAATGGAATGCCATGAATCTTTGCTCTGGCTGAAGGAAATACTTATTAGATTTCTAGGGAAAACGGTTTGTAAGTTGAATTTTCTTTTTCACATACACCATAAAACCTTTCTGTATTGGAAAGGAGAAGGCGATGTGATTCTTAAGAGGCAATTGGCAAAGGAAAATTGATTGTGAGTTAATTTCATGACCACAGAACACAAAGGGCCACATGTACGAACCTTTTTGCACATCGCAAACAGCGAATCTGGCTGTTTGCGACGTTCAAAAAGAACTTCCCCATGTACAAACCCAGTTTTGTGATTCAGTAAACTTTTTACTGAATTGCAAAACGGGATTGCGACTCGCAATTAGGAAGGGGTGTTCCCTTCCTAATTGCAACTCGCAGTCCCATGTATGATTGTTTTGTGACCGCGAATGCGGTTGCAAAACAATTGCAGCTAGCACCAGTGTCACACAGGTGCTAACACATTCGCAAACGGGAAGGGGTCCCCTGGGGGCCCCTTCACCTTTGTGAATGTCACTGAAAACATTTTTTCAGAGCAGGCAGTGGTCCTAGGACCACTGCCTGCTCTGAAAAAATGAAACAGAAACGTTTCATTTTTTGTTTTTGTAATGTATCTTGTTTTCCTTTAAGGAAAACGGGCTGCATTACAACAACAAAAAAACGCTTTATTTAAAAGCAGTCACAGACATGGTGGTCTGCTGTCTCCAGCAGGCCACCATCCCTGTGAAGGCCGCCATTCCCAAGGGGGTCGCAAAGGGCGGCCTACCTCATGAATAATCATGAGATGGGTATTTGCGACCCCCTTGTGAGTCGCAAATAGTGTCAATGACACTATACTACATACAGGTTTGCGACTCACAAATTGCGAGTCGCTCTGACTCGCAATTTGTGAGTCACAAAAAGAAACCTTGATACATGTAGCCCAAAATGTTTCCTTTTTTCTGTTCCCCATGTAGCATGCTCAGCCAGCATTTGGAAGCAAGTTTAGATTAAGTTCTGATCTTTCAAAGAGTGACCTTTGATCTGACTATAAACAGTTGCCCCCAACACACTGAGATGTCTCTGGGGACTGTGCTTATCTTCAAGTCCAAATTGTCGAAACATGGCTAGTTTGAAGGTTCCGAAACCTTTCACATTTCACCACCTCTTACCAAAGCATGGAAGGTCTTGTGATTGTAAAGTTGAGCGCTTTGCCCTTGGATACAGAAGATATCTGAAACATTGGGAGAGCTGTCCTGGAGTCACGTCAAAAATACATCACACATTTTATTAAATTTAGGGCTACCACAGGCAACAATGTGCTTCGTCTCTCTTGGGAACAGCCTCATGCACGCATCATGCGAGCTTTGAAAATAATGTCGCACTCATAAAAGGAGCGATGTCTTCAAAGAGACAAGATAACGTCAATGAAAAATATCTGCTGAGTGTGCATAACATTTCAATTCATAATTATTTGGTAGAGATGCCCGTCGTGTCTTCTGCACAAGCACCGAGATAATGTCAGCTCGAGCTCAGGATGGTAATGCGATGTAAAAAGATGATGATACAGGGTTAGAATATAATGGAACCCTGCTGCTGCTCTGTGGGAGCCATGATGAAATGATGACTGGGTGAAATGAAATAATGTCTATGGAGACCTTATTACACTGTCAAAACAAGATGAGTAATGTCAATTCAATACAGCTGAAGCATCGGGAAGCATTGCAGAGCAAAAAAAAGAAATATGTTATACTTCTGTTCATACCGTCTTGTAGCATACTTGGCCGCAGTGCCGGCTTTAGGACTGGTGGCGCCCTGTGCCACAGTGTATTTAGGAGCCCCTAGTGCCATTCTAACTCCACATTAGTGTAATTTTTTTAAGGTAATGTGGCGTTAGAAGGCCAAAAACGCTGCACCATATTTACAAAGTAACCCTCTTCGCTACATTATGCCTGAGCCAGGCATAATGTATGCAAAGGGGGCATCTCCCCATTAGGAGAGCTAAAAAAAATGGTGCAAAGAAATTTGACAGATTTCTTTGCGGCATTTTTTTCCTGCACTTTTAACACCTGCTCAGAGCAGGCATTAAAAGGTGGCTTCCATAGGTTACAATGGGCCTTTTGGTGCTTTGCAGGATTAGCGTCAACCTTTTTGATGCTGATCCTGCAAAGCGCCGGACTAGCATAAAAAATTCTGACGCTAGTCCCCTAACTACCGCCATGGTGCGCCATATTTTAAATATGACGCACACATGGAGGCGTTAGGGGGAGCGCTAAGGGGTGCAAGAAAAGTGGCACAGCACTGTGTTCAGTGCCACTTTTTTCAAATATGCCTCATGGGGCGGTGCTTAATTTGTAAATAAAAGGGTGCCGGTGCCGAAAGCCCTCCTCTTAAACATGCGGCTGCTGCAATTAAATGTGTGAACACGGAATACAGAGGCAGCGTTTTCCTGTAGCCATCTCGGGCCTGTTCAATCCATTTACAGGCACTTCCTGCCCCTTCAGCTCACTGTTGCGGATTTCTGCTTTTTCCCATTGTAACGCTTTTTTGTTTTTCTTTTCCTCCATTTTCCCATATGTGCCTTTTTCTCGCACTAAATGCTTGAGGCAGAAAAATAAGTGCCGGCCCTCAAAAATAAGTGCTGTGCTCTGCACCGGAAACAACAAGCACAAATTAAGCACTGCCGTAGGGGCATATTTAAGAGTCCCTAGTGCCACTCTAATGCCACATTAGTGTCATTTTCTTACACAAATGTGGTGTTAGAAGGCCAAAAACCCTGTGCCGTATTTACAAAGAGGCGCAATGCATGCATTGCGCCACTTTGTAACCCTTTGCGCTACATTATACCTGCGCCAGGCATAATGCAAAGCGTTAGGGGGGCCCAAAGAAATGGCATGTCATTTTTTGCCGCCACTTTTATTACCTGCTCAGAGCAGGCATTTAAAGGAGGCTTCCATTGGTTACAATTGGCAACTGGGTGCTTTGCAAGATTAACATCAACATTTTTGACTAACGTAAAATATGATGACGCTAGTCCCCTAACTGCCACCAGGGTGTGCTATATTTTAAATATGACACACACATGGTGGCGCTAGGGAGGCGCTAAAGGGTGCAAGAAAAGTGGCACAGCACTGTGTGCAGCACCACTTTTCTTAAATATGCCCCATAGTTATTTTTTTCCAGCAGGCAGATCAACCCTCTATGCTACTTTATGTTGAGTCAGTGCTGCCACTAGGCAAAAGTCCCATCTCTCTGTCTCTCTAGCAGGAACATTAATCACAAGAGATATCTTGACATTTTAATTGTTTCTTGAAGGCTAAACTCAGAAGGAACTTTTCAGCAGGTGCTTTTAAATCTCCGGTTTCTGAATTTATTGCTAAACAAAAAGCCCCCCTGAGGTCAGAGCCCAGTGCGGTCGCACCGTTCGCACCGCCCAAAAGCTGGCCCTGCTTGGCCGCATCCTTGGAGAGTGTGTGTATGTGTGAATGTGGGGGCAAGAGGAATAGTTTGGAGATAGAGAAAGAGAGATAGAAGGAGAGAGAGGAAGGGAGAGAGAAAGGGAGCGGGAGAGAGGGAAAGAGAGAGACTTAGGTGCCAGAAAGTGTGCGATGTTTGTCTGTTCTGGATTGTTGGCTTGCATTAAGAGATGTCCTTCTTGTTGTGGCCGTCTATATGTGTTTGTATGGGAGCACATTACGAGTGTGTTGATGCGTTTGTGTGTGAGACATAGGTGTATTTCCATGTATATGGCTGTAGTACCAATAAGCCGATGTTGTTCATGTATTGGTGTTTGAAATACTGTGAACGTGTGAGAGTGTAATATTTATGTAAGTGTACATTCGCATGTGGGTGGGTGACGTGGACATGTTTATGTAATGTGCTG
The DNA here is from genome assembly GCF_031143425.1 of Pleurodeles waltl. Classification (NCBI taxonomy): domain Eukaryota; kingdom Metazoa; phylum Chordata; class Amphibia; order Caudata; family Salamandridae; genus Pleurodeles; species Pleurodeles waltl. The sequence continues at coordinate 264,560,357 of NC_090443.1, read as the reverse complement.
CAGAATGTACGGATTGCTGTAGAATACAGTGTGATGAGAGTTTTGCTGTACTTTTTATATCTGACATATTTGTGCTAAAGGTCCCCCATGTTGCCGATAGCCTGTCGCGCTGCAAGACTAGGCCGCAGTCCAACGTTCACCCAGAGTGGGGGATTGATTTTCTTCATGCCTGTAAAAGGCAAATCTGTGAGAAGAGAGAAATAGCAGCTCTTGCTAAATTACCAGCGATGGACAGACACTGGAATTAAAGCAATGAGGTGAAACTGAGCAATTAAATTTGAATACAAGTGACTAGAAATTCAAGTTCTTGTTCTGGTACATATCTGGGTGATGCTGAGGGGGTGTGAAAGAGATCTGGGTGTAAATCCGTTCTATGAGAAAGAGGCAGCAAAGGAATGGGGGCAGAGGTGTGATAATGTAGTGGAAAAAAACAGCAGCCGCCACCACAAATGTCAAGTGGGGGGGCAGGGCGATGATGGGGACAATGGCAGGGAAACAAAAAAAACCCAGAAAAAACTGTTATCGTTCTCCACGTCATTGCCGCCTCCACAGCTTCCTGCTGCCGTGCTCCTCTTCGTCTGGTGTTCCAGCATCCACTGGGACACCAGCACAGACTCACCAGCAATTCTGGCGCTGCTTACATGCTAAAAACATAGCATGTAAGCAGCATCAGGATTGGGCTGAGTGGCTTGGTCTACCGCTCAAACTCAACCCTGGGGCCCGTGCAGTTTCTCCAGTCCGAAGAAACCTAAGTGCACATGTGTGTTTGGCTGGCCTCAGACGGCTGGCCAAACACACATGCGCTCTTAGTGCAATCTCTCCTCCTCCCCACTTTCACCTCCCGTGGCCCAACCCCACGCCGCCCTGCAGTGCTGATGCTATTGTTTAATTTTTCATCTGCTGGCCATTGCAGAGGAGCCGCCCCTGCCCAGAGCGAATAACTGAGCTGCACCTTGCAATGGTTTTTCATTGTGTACCGGGTATAGTGCAATCCATATTATAAAATATAAATAGTGAAAAAAAGGTATCAAAGAAAACTATGTATTTCTGAAATGGGCACAGTGTATGAATTTAGAAGCAGGGGTTCTTGCACATCTCTGAATTTGTGGGTACCCATACTAGCATGTGAATTAGAGGGTAATTCTCAAAACGACTTATTTCCTACAGATTGTCTTAAATTTGGAAGGTGCAAATGCAGAGAAATACAGTTGGCAATAACACTTGTTCTACTTTTCTGTGCTCCCAGAAGTCTAAAAATACTACTTTACGTGTGTGGGTAGGCCTAGTGCCCATGACAGGATATTGCCCAAAAAGCAACATGGACACATCACATTTTTCTATGCAAAACTGACCTGTTTTTTGCAAAGTGGGTAGTTGTGGTTTTTAGGCCTTAGTTCAGCCAGACACTAGGGAAACCTAGGAAACCTGTACATTTTTGAAACTAAACACCTAGGGTAATTTAGGAAGGTGTGACTTACATGGCTCTCACAAGGTTGTGTTATCCAGAATCCCTTGCAAACCTCAAAATTTGACAAAAAACACATTTTCCTCCCATTTCTGTGATGGAAAGTTCTGGAATCTGTGGGGACCCACAAGCATCTTTTCACCAAGCATTCCACTAAGTCTTCTGATAAAAATGGTGCCTCACTTGTGTGGGTAGGCCTAGTGGTCAGGACAGGAAATGGCACAAAACGTAACATGGATACATCATATTTTTCTACGGAAAACTGACCTGTTTTTTGCAAAGTGGGTAGCTGTGGTTTATTGGCCCAAGCTCAGCCAGCACCTAGGGAAACCTAACAAACCTGTACATTTTTTAAAGCTAGACACCTCGGAAAATCCAGGATGGGGTGACTTGTGTGGCTATCACCAGGTTGTTTTACCAAGAATCCTTTGCAAAACCACATTTTCCTCAAATTTCTGTGATAGAAAGTTCTGGAATCCGCAGGGAGCCACGTACTTCCTTCCAATCAGCATTCTCCTTCACCCCCTGATAAAATTGGTACCTCACTTGTGTGAGTAGCCTGTGGTGCTTGGTGGTGGTTTGCTATGCTCCAGAAATGGTGCGGCTTCACCAGGTGAGTTTGTGACGTGGCTGTATTTCAGTTTGCTGCTGGAGATGAAGATGAGGTCAAGTGTGTGTCCAGCTTTGTGCATAGGGTCGGTGACCAGTTGGGTGAGACCAATATTGTTCATGTTCTGCAGGAGAGTGGTGGAGTTGGCGTAGTTGCTGTGGAAATTGAGGTTGCTGAGTAGGATGTAGTGAATTGAGTCGATAGCTAGCGGGGTGATGGAGTTGGAGAGGGTGTCGCAGAAGGCAGGTCAGAGTCCCAGGGGTCTGTATGCAAAAGTACCTCTCACAGTTGTCTTGGCATTGGTCAGAAGTTAGAAGTTGAGGTGTTCCATGATTGGTGTGGGTTTGTCGTTGGCGATGCCTCCACCATCGTTGTTGGTCCGGTCTCAGTGAATCATCAGTGGTGATGGTGTCCCAAATTTCAGTGGCATGCTCACAGAGTGATTGGGCATTGAGCAGGATGCAATGAAGTGGTTCTGGGGTGTTTGTGGTCTTCAGGGCTGGTGTGGTGCGGGATTCTGTGTGGGTGGCTGGTCTTGTGTTGCAGGAGAAGCGGCAGTGTATGCAGGTGAAGGGTCCTTCGGTTGCTCGAGAGGGAAGGTGGTGGAGCAGTTGCTGTTTTGGTGTCTGGGGTCCGGGGCTAGGAGCTCCTCAGGGGGTCTATGGGTGGGTGGCGGGAGAGCCAGGGTTCTTGCTACTGGGCGTGGTCCAGGTGCAGACAGGATGCCTTTGGGGAACCTTTGGCACACCTGTGGCAAGCCCATTACACACATCTGCTGTGCGGCTGTGGTGAAGCATTTAGTAAGTAAGTCCTGGGGGATGGAGGGGTACTGGGTGGCAGGAGGGGGGAGGAAAGAAATGGTGGGAAGTAGGCAGGAAGTCTATCGGAGAGCTATGCGACGCGAGGAAAACTGCAACAAAATAAGCAGAACAGAGGATTACAGTAGTGAGACAATAAAGACAATAGGAAAAGGCAACAAAATAAGCAAAACAGAGGATTACAGTAATGAGACAATAAAGACAATAAAGAATAATCCAACAATAAACAATGAACAATCTAACAACAGTGAGAGCTGGTGAGGCAAAAAAAACGCAACAAGAGAAGCTATGCAGGGAATGCGGGCAACTGAACGGCAGTTTCGGGAGACATCGCAGGGGGAGATGGTACAAGGACCAGATGGGTGTAAATGTCCCCATCTGCCCCCTCCCCCCAGGGGGGGCAGAAACACTGTTTTGCTTTTCGTTGGGTTGGGGATATCAACCCACACCTTTAATTAGGAAAAAAAAAAATCCCTGGTATCTAGTGGGCTTTCTGTCTCCCCAGTGGGGCAGTTTGAGGTATGGGCATGCCCGTGCCGGGCAGCTCCCACCTCTATAATAAAAAAAAAAAGTAATGCCTGGTGTCTAGTGGCCTTTCTGCCCCAATAGGAGGCAGATGGGGGTAACGGGTCCCATCGGCCCCCTGTGGGGGTGGGTAAAAAGAGTTTTCATTTTGGTGGTGTGGGGCATGGCCATGCCCATACCTGACAACCCCGACCCCTACAAAAAAACCCTTAGTGTCTGGGCTTTCTAGTGCGCTTTCTGTGGGTAATGGCCTCCATCTGCCCCTGGCCTCCCCCCCACCTGGTGGATAGTAGGTTGATTCCTGCTTGGGGATCGACCTCCTGTGGCGATCCCTAAGCAGGGATCCACTAGGGAAAGGTACCATTGGAAAAGGGAATTAGGTCTGCTGACTGGGATGTAATTATGCAACAAGCAGCAAACCACAAATGCGTTATTGCCCGGTGCAAGTGGGATTGGATTGATTCAAACTGGATGACACTTATTAAAGCTGCTAGAGTCAACAACCAGCAGCTATTCTGGCAGATCTTTTCGAATGACAGTTCAAAAACCTTCTGCCAATCAGATACCCTAGCAATGGATTCAACACTTCAGGGACTTGTATGCTGCAATCCTCCAGTTAACCCCCTCCCCAGCTGAATGTAAAGTAGCTTCACCTTCCAAGACCAGCTCACACTCTGACATGTCCATCTTCTTTACTGTGGTGCAGACCCTACTCGCTATAAAATCGTTATGCCCTGGTAAGGTGTGTAGTCCTGTTAAAGTCCCAGGGCACCTATTCCATTCCGAGCCTGGAATATTTGGCCCTTACATAAATGCCATATTCAACAACATTCTACAAGGCGCAATCATACCCCCATCTTGGTTAGGGGCTGAAATAATACCCATCTATAAAAAAGGGTGATCGAACCATGCCATATGTTTACAAACAGCTTCATAGATAACCTTCCGAAGGTTTTTTGCCATCAAAGTTTAGTTAGACTCTAGGTCTGCATGGACAACAGAAAGGTCCTATCCCCCTTCAAGCAAGGGTCTGCTCCAAAGTGAGTACCGTTGACCAGGTATTCAGTTTCAATCAATCAATCAATGTATTTGTAGAGCAGGGCTATTCACCTGTTAGGGTCTCAAGGAGCTGGGAGGAGGGGGCAGTAAGTGAAGGTCAGAGGGGATCAGGTGAAGAGCCAAGTTTTGAGGTCCTTTCTGAATTGTGATAGAGTGGGAGATCTTCTGAGGTGGATAGGAAGGGAGTTCCAGGTCTTGGCGGTGTGGTGAGAGAAGAACCTTTCTCCAGTTGTGGCCTTACGGATGCGTGGGACGGCGGTAAGGGCGAGGTCGGCAGAGCGGAATTGCCTGGTGGGCATGTAGAAGTGGAGTCTTTGGTTGAGGTATTCTGGTCCGGCGTTGTGGAGGGCTTTGTATGTGTGGGTGAGAAGTTTGAATGTGATTCTCTTGTCTCTTGGGAGCCAGTACAGGTCTCTCAGTAGGGCGGAGGTGTGGATGTGTTTGAGGGCGTTCTTGATGAGACGAGTGGAGGCATTCTGGATGTGTTGTAGTCTATTCTGTACCTTGGTGGTAGTTCCATCATAGAGTGCGCTGCCGTAATCCAAGCAGCTGCTGAAGAGGGCCTGGGTGAGTGTCATTTTGGATTCGGTTGGGATCCATTTGAAGATCTTCCGGAGCATGCTCATGGTGTTGCAACAGGCAGAGGAGACTGTGCTGACTTGACGGTTCATCAAGAGTGCTGAGTCCAGGATGAAACCGAGGTTGTGGGCATGGTTGGTGGGGGCCGGAGCGCTTCCGAGGGCAGTGGGCCACCAGGAGATGTCCTAGGCTGAGGGGTTGTTGCCAATGACGAGGACTTCTGTTTTTTTCCGGTATTTAGCTTGAGGCAACTCTCCTTCATCCAGATTGCGACTGCCCTAATTCTGTTGTGGCTTTGGCTGTGAGCAGGCCGTTGGTGAAGGAGATGATTAGCTGAGTGTCATCTGCATATGAGACGATGTTGAGTGCGTGCTCTCTGGTGATGGTGGGTAGGGGGGTCATGTAGAGGTTGAAGAGAGTGGGGCTCAGAGAGGAGCCTTATGGGATGCCGCAGATGATCTTGGTGGCCTCTGAGTAGGCAGGGGGAGATTAACGTTTTGGGTCCTGTCAGAGAGGAAGGAGGTGATCCATTCTAGTGCCTTGTCTCGGATGCCGGCGTCATGGAGACAAGACTATAGAGTGCGGTGGGAGATGGTGTTGAAGGCGGTGGACAGGTCAAAGAGGATGAGAGCCGTGGTCTCATCCCTGTTTAGGAGGATGCAAATGTCGTCTGTGGCAGCGAGGAGGGCGGTCTCGGTGCTGTGGTTGCTCCGGAAGCCTGACTGAGAGGGGTCAAGAATGTTGTACAGTTCATTGTGTTTGCTGAGTTGTCTGTTGGCAGCCTTTTTGATGACCTAAGTTGGGAAGGGGAGTAGAGAGATGGGTCGGAAGTTCTTGCGGTCATCTGGGTCTGCAGTGGTTTCTTCAGTAAGGGCTTGATTTCAGCTTGTTTCCAGATTTCTGGGAAGGTGGCAGTTTCGAAGGAGCCGTTGATGATGTGCCGGAGCTTGGGTGGTGCTGCTTGCTTTGTTGAAGATGTGGTGTGGTCAGGGATCGGAGGGAGAGCTGGAGTGGATGGAGTTCATGATGTTGAGGGTTTCCTCGTCAGAGGTGTTGGCCCAGCAGAGTAGGTGGTGGGGTTTGGAGGAGCTTCTGTGGTGCCTATGACGGTGTTGGGCGTGGGATGGTCTTGGGTCGAGAATCTGTCGTAGATGTCTGCTATCTTGCGGTGGAAGTAGGTGGAGAGGTTGTTGCAGAGTTCTTGTGAGGGGAGGATGTTCTTAGAGTTCTTACTGGGGTGGGTTAGTTTGCTGATGATCGCAAAGAGCTCTTTGATGTTGTGTGTGTTGTTGTTGATGCGTTCCTAGAAGGCGTTTCTCACGGTGGTCCTGATGAGCTAGTGGTGTGTGTTTAAGGCTTTTTTGAAGGCTTCGTGGTTGGGGAGAGTCTTGTTAGTGCACCATTTCCTTTTGAGGCATCTGCAGTTTTGTTTGGACTCCTTGAGGGCTGGGGTGAACCAGTTGGCTTTCATTGACGGGCGTCTGTTGGAGGGTTAGTTGATGGGGGCTAAGGTGTTGGCGCAGTCTGAGATCCAGTTGATGAGGTCTCGGGCAGCTGTGTTTGTGTCCAGGTCATCTTGGTGGTGTGAATTGTTGAGCCTGGTGAGTAGCTGGTCCTTGGTGATCTTGTTCCAGCTCCTGTAGGGTGGTAGGTGAGTGAGGTGTCGGTCGGGGGATTTGCTGAAAGTAAAGTGGATACTGTGGTGGTGGATATAATTTCATTATATGAAACCATTTGACGCTCTCAAATTATTACCTATTCCTAGTTTTTGTTAATTTGAGAGCGGCTTTCGACCTGGTCCCACGACATCTGCTGTGGGCAACTCTGGCTCTGATGGGGGTTGAACCATGTATGCTGGACGTCCTTGTGAGATTACTTTACAAGAATTTTGCCCAAGTGAGACGGGCGGGGGAGAATCACAGATTGTATCCTGTTTGCTCAAGGTGTATGCCAGAGCTGTGGGTTTGCCCCCACCCTGTTCTCCTGATGTATAAACAATCTGGTTGAGCATTTATTGTCTTGTGTCCAGAATAGCCCTAAGTGGGGGGTTGGGGATCGAGGTGAAAAAAAAGAAAAAAAGATGACCAGTGGGGAGACGCGTTCGTCTCCCCTCTGTCCTCATCCTCTTCCCGTTCCCAGGCTCCCAGCCAACCGTGATGCTGCTGTCACCAGCAACAGCTGCATTGTGATTGGTCTGAGCAGCCTGCTTCACCGCTCAGACTGGGAGTGGGGGGCTTGGCATGTTCTCCACTCGGCTGTGCAATACAGCCAGGTAGAAAACATGCAAAGTGCACATTTCTGTTTGGCCGGCCCGACATGGCCAGCCAAATAGCCATGCGTACTTTATAGCACACATACCCCTTCTCTGGCCCCTCCCCTCAAGCCCAGCCCGCGCCTTCTCCCAGGAAAAGTAAAATGCTAATAACATAGCATTATTATCATTTTATTTTCCCTTTCCCCACAATCCAGTGGGGCGACGCTCCTCCACCTTAGCAGAGGAGCTGCCGCTGCTTAGGCCTCTGGGGTCTGGGGTCTACACCAGAACTTGCTACATACAGATCAGCACTGGAGGAGGTTGCCATGCACATGAGTAGCCTAAGAATACCTATCTATATTAAATCCCAGTTGAGTACAGTAGGCTTAAGTATGTAACGGTCCACCCCTGCCCAAATCACTAGCAATTCCAAAATCACAGTCAAAGGGCAGGTTTGGGATCACATGCTAAATTCATACAATCTCAATGAGAAGCTAGGAAGGCTAACTGATAAGTTTTTGCTATACAAAGCTGTTCCTTCTTTGGAACCCTATATGGATGTCTTTGTCCCACCCTAACCCCAACCCTGCTGATAATAATGAGGAATGGTACCCTGCTATTAAAAAAATCACATACAAGTGGGATTCCATCAACCCAGGCACGCATAACCATCCCCTTTGTGATTACTGTTCAGAGGATATGGAGCATTTGCTTTTCTGCCCGGCTTATGACAGGCCGAGGAAATCATGGATAGAACCACTGTGTATTACTACTGCATGAGGCACTTTGATGAAGCATTGCGAATCTTCAGATCGGACTGTAGCATTAAGATGGCACTTAGGGGGTCATTACAACATTGGCGGTAAAAGCCACTTACCGCCGTGCAGAAGACCGCCAACACACCGCCGCGGCCGCGAAATTCCGCCACAGCTATTATGACCCACATCTCGAAATCCGTCAAAATTCAGACACCCACACAAGTCTGCCACACCAAAGGTCAGTGATAAACTGGCGAAAAAGAAACCTCCACCGTCACGCCAACAGAAATACGCCCACACTATCACGACACATGAATCCATGCGTCGGTCTTTCAACCGCGGTATTCCATTGGCGGTACACACCGCCACGCTCAAAATACACACACACTTACAAAACACCGCCACATTGGACAATTCGAAATACACACACCACTCCCACACACCCATTGCAATATAAAACACACACCCACATCACCCACAAACCCCTACGACCACTATTACAGAGAGAAGGCCAGAGAGAGACACCACCATCCACAAACTAGCAGCCACAGGCACACAACACCATCACCCACACAACTTTCACGCACAAAACACCACACACCACTACATATCACCACACTTATAACCACACACACCACCCCACACATCACGTACACCACCCCATGGCACGGCAAAGACACCCCAGGTTTTCGGAGGAGGAGCTCAGGGTCATGCTGGAGGAAATAGTCCGGGTAGAGCCACAGATATTTGGAGCACAGGTGCAGCACACCTCAATTGCAAGGAAGCTGGAGCTATGGCGAAGAATAGTCGACAAGGTCAACGCAGTGGGACAACACCCAAGAAATTGGGACAACATCAGGAAGAGGTGGAACGACCTACGGGGGAAGGTGCGTTCTGTGGTCTCAAGACACCACAAGGCGGCAGACCCCCACCTCCTCACCCACAACTAACAACATGGGAGGAGCAGGTCTTGGCAATTCTGCATCCTGAGGGCCTCGCAGGAGTCGGTGGAGGAATGGACTCCGGTAAGTCAAACCTTCAACTACCATATCCCCCACCCTATCTGCATGCTATCACATACCCCCACCCTCGCCCCCACCCCTATCACTCCAACTCCTCACAAATGTACCAATATCACAAACCACACATTCCCAACACCAAGCCCTACATGCAACAACAACGCATGGACACCCATCACTAAAGCATGCCCACTGCACATACCCATACACCACCCTAAACCATTATCATACATGCCCCCATACAGGAATACCAGCACTGGGGGAAAAGCTCACCCACCCATTGCACACCATGAAACACACAGATGCAATAATCATGCTTTTCCACCCCTGCAGGACCACTACCCAACGTCACCAGACAGGAGGGTCCAGACATCTCCACTCCACCCACAGAAGAGGCCCACAGTGATGACAGCAGCTCTCTCCAACTGGATCTAGATGACCAGCCCGGACCATCGTGGGCCTCGGGACAGTCGGTTCTCCTCACACAGGCACAGGCCACCACAGACCTTCCCCCCTCTGGTAACACCAGCACAGCACCCACCCAGCGGGCCCATACCTCCGTCCCCAGGACATGTCAATCAGCTGTGTGTCCACCACTACAGGGAACCCAGGATAACCCACCACCCCAACAACAATAGGGCAATAGGGACCTGGGGGCAGTGGTAGTGGGCACACGGTCCAGGGGATGGAGGCCCAGGAACACAGGGGAACTGGGAGGGCTGCTGTGCGACAGGGGGCGGACAGGCCAAGGGAACCCACTCTCCACGAGGCCCTCTCCTCCATCCTGGGAGCATACCACCACTCCCAGGAGACGATGGCAACGGTCCTGGCCAAGTTTCAGGAGACCCAGCGCATGCAGGAGGAATAGTATTTGAGATTCAGGGAGGAACTCAAAACCATCAGCTCCACCCTGGGCACCATCGTAGGGGTGCTGAAGGAAATACTCTACACCAGGAGGGACACTGTGGCACTACAAGGGGCCCCTGACACTAGCATGGACGATGAACTGCCCACCACCTCCGCCGTCGCTAGTGGACAGGAGGCAGCGCCACAGGACCACCACACCAGCACCCCACCCCCTGCAGATGGAGAACCACCCCGCAAACAGTCCCTGAGATCCAGGAACAAGACAGAGCACGATGCCAAGACCCCCGCCAAGAAATGAGACCACCCTGATTGTCAACCCACTGTCCCACTTTGTCACCCTGTCCATATTGAAACTGCTGTAGGTCCACTTCCTATGCCCATATGGGCAATGCACCTAGGAGACAAATAGACTGGACTCTGCCATGGACACTCCTCCGCCATCACCGCCATCACCCCTCACCATTTAACTTCCCCCTCCAATATTTTGTATGTAAATAAACACACCTAAAGCACCAAAAGATCTGGAGTCTGTCTGTGATTTTGAAATAGTGTATTTGCAATTACAGTGCCAAAATTTTCAGGAAATAGTAATGTCAACATACCTATGTCACACAGCTCTAGTCCATGAGGAATCTAAGCAGATGACACACGTTGGGACCCACACCTGTGAAACCGTAAGGGAAAGTGACAACTCAGTGACCATACACTGGGTGAAATCGACAGACAGGATAGAGGCAGAAGTGTAAAAGTACTTGTAGTAGGCAGGAATGTATTCTCACCTGTGTTTCACTGGAAATATTGCTGGATGACTGAGTCCCTGTTGTCAATGTCTTCTTCCTCTGCTTCCTCCTCATCACTGTCCACAGGCTCCACAGCTGCCACAACACCGCCATCTGGACCATCCTCCTGCAGAAAAGGCACCTGTCGTCGTAAAGCCAAGTTATAAAGCATACAGCAGGCCACGATGATCTGGCACACCTTCTTTGGTGAGTAGAATAGGGATCCACCTGTCATATGGAGGCACCTAAACCTGGCCTTCAGGAGGCCGAAAGTCCGCTCGATGACCCTCCTAGTACGCCCATGGGCCTCACTGTAGCGTTCCTCTGCCCTGGTCCTGGGATTCCTCTCTGGGGTCAGTAGCCATGGCAGGTTGGGGTAACCAGACTCACCTAATAGCCACACACGGTGCCTCTGGAGTTGACCCATCACATAAGGGATGCTGCTATTCCGCACGATGTAGGCGTCGTGCACTGAGCCAGGAAACATGGCATTCACATGGGAGATGTACTGGTCGGCCAAACATACCATCTGTACATTCATGGAATGATAACTCTTCCGGTTCCTGTACACCTGTTCACTCCTGTGGGGGGGGACCAAAGCCACATGGGTCCCATCAATGGCACCTATGATGTTGGGGATATGTGCAAGGGCATAGAAGTCACCTTTCTCTGTAGGCAACTCCTCCACCTGAGGGAAAACGATGTAGCTCCGCATGTGTTTCAGCAGGGCGGACAACACTCTGGACAATACGTTGGAAAACATAGGCTGGGACATCCCTGATGCCATGGCCACTGTTGTTTGAAAAGACCCACTTGCAAGGAAATGGAGCACTGATAGCACCTGCACTTGAGGGGGATTCCTGTGGGATGGCGGATTGCTGACATCAGGTCTGGCTCCAACTGGGTACACAGTTCCTGGATTGTGGCACGGTCAAACCTGTAGGTGATTATCAGATTTCTTTCCTCCATTGTCGACAGGTCCACCAGCGGTCGGTACACCGGAGGATTCCGCCATCTCCTCACATGTCCCAGCGGACGGTGCCTATGAAGGACAACAGTGACCAGAGAGTCAAACAAGTCAGAGGTATGTACCCACAGTCTACACAGAACACGATTCATACACAAAATCTGGCCTGTATGTTTGTTGAGAGTAGGCCTAGGTATGTGTGACGCAGTTGGTAATTAGGCCATGTGGGCCCCTGAAATGGCGGCTGCCTGACCTCTAAAGTGGGACAATGGGATGTGAGGTAACTGCGCTGGCGTTGTACACCGTCGCGGTAGGCGGTCGAAGATCGCGGCGCAATGCTGCATTGGTTAACATTGGACCCTATGGGTCCCAGGAGCCAATGACGATGTACGCCGGCGGTGATGGTACGCACCGCCGCGGATGTGACCGCCATTTTCTAGCTGTTGAATCACTCGATACCTGATCTTCGAAAAGAGAGGACCTACACTGCAAGTGCTGCTGTGACCTCGGTCTGGAAGAGACAATGGCTCGTGCGTCTGGGGAAAGGGCCCCTGCCTTCACATCGGAGGAGTTGGAGAAGCTCGTCAACGGGGTCCTCCCCCAGTACACGCTACTCTACGGTCCTCCAGACCAACAGGTAAGTACACAGGGAGCATGTTGTATGGGCTATGCCTGTGTGGAGAGGGCTGGTTGTAAGAAGGAAGGGGGCAGAGTTCTGAGTGCATGAAAGATGGTGGGTGCATGTGCCACATGGCAAGGGTAGGGATGGTGGCCATTCACTTTGACGGCGCAGTTGGTAATGACTTCTCTTCTTCCCCTGTACATTTCATGTAGGTCAGCGCCCACCAGAAGAAGGATATTTGGCGTGCCATCGCCAAGGACGTCTGGACCCTGGGGGTCCACCACAGACGGAGCACCCACTGCCGGAAGAGATGGGAGGACATTCGCCGCTGGAGCAAGAAGATGGTGGAGGCTCAGCTGGGGATGGCCTCCCAACGTGGGAGGGGTGCCCATCGAACCATGACCCCCCTGATGTTCCGGATCCTGGAGGTGGCCTACCCGGATTTGGATGGGCGCTTGAGGGCATCACAGCAGACACAGGGGGGTGAGTACACTCTCATTCAGCTGACTTTGCGCGCAGTGGAGGGGTCTGGGTGGGGGAGGAGGGCTCTGGGTTTCCCTAGGCCAGGGCGAGTTCCGTAGCCTAGGCCCCTTCGTAAGGCATGGCCCTGTGGCCCCCCACCCCACCTCTGTAGAGTGCCAAGTACAGGTATTCATGCACCTGTGTCATCTATTTGTGCAGATGTCTTCCATAGCCTTGTAGGCCATTTCCCAGGAAATGCACTGTAGAGCCCAACAGCGCGACGTAGTGCAGGGGGCTGCTGTGTCTGTCTTGTCCGCCAACGGTAGCGGTAAGCCATGCACTCAACCTGTCTTTCTTCTGTTCCCCCCCCTTTTTTTGCGGTCTCCCTGTACTTGTGTGCATTAGCATCATCAGGCGGAGGAGCAGTGGCACCGGAGCACGAGGGAGCTGCATCCCACATGGCCATGGAGGGCCACACTATGGACTCTGAATATACCAGTGGGACGGAGGGCGAGGGGAGCACCACGGCGGTGACAGGAGCTGAAACCAGCGACACGGACTCATCCTCCGATGGGAGCTCCCTCGTGGTGGCGGCAACATCTGTGCCCCCCACTTCTACAGGTACAGCTGCCACCCACCTTACCAGCACCACCCTCCCAGAAGCCCCTCAGCCTTCGCCCCGTGCCCGCTCACCCAGGAGGGTGGGCATCACCTTCACCCCAGGCACCTCAGCCCCTGCCCCTGTCACCTCTGCTGCCCTCAGTGAGGAAGCCATTGACCTCCTTAGGTCCCTCACTGTTGAGCAGTCTACCATTTTGAATGCCAGCCAGGGTGTAGAAAGGGAGTTGCAACAAACCAATGCATTCCTGGAGGGCATTCATTATGGTCAGACGGCCCTTCACCGATCCTTTCAAACTCTGGCCTCAGCACTGATGGCAGCCATTGTCCCTGTCTCTAGCCTCCCCCCTCCAACTTCCTCCACCCAGACCCAATCCCCTGTACCTCTGCCTATTCCCAAGCACCCCATCAGACAAGCCTGCACACACCTCACCACACAAGGGAAGCTCACGCAAACATAAGCACCACACAACCCACAGGCACTCATGCAAGCATCACACACATACAGACACAACAACATCCACTGCCTCGACTGTGTCCCCCCCCTCCTCGTCTCCCTCCTCCCTCCCAGTCTCGTCTACACTCACACCTGCATGCACTACCACCACTACACCCCGCTCACGTGCAGTCACCACCCCCACTACCATTTACACGTCCCCTGTGTCCTCTCCCAGTGTGTCTGTGACTTACACCTCCTACAACCACCACCTCTTCCTCCACTCCCAAACCCCCTCCAGCTACCCGTCCCAGTGTCTCCAAACAACTTTTCCTGTCCACCCTTAAACTATTTCCCACCACCCCCCGTCCAACTCATAGGTCCCGTACTAGCACCTCAGCCACAAAATCTCCGGGACCAGTGGTGCCTGTTGTCACAGGTATGTGGCCACCAGGCCAGCCAGTCACAGAGCCACAGCACAGCCAGTCCCCCCCCTGTGAAGCACCAGAAGTTGGCCAGTGCCCGGCGGGAGAGGGGGACGACTCCAGCCACCCAAGCCGCTCACAGGGGTCCCGGGGGGAGTGTGGACTCAGCTGTGAGTCCTCCCAAGGTGGGGAAGGGGCAGAAGAAACCCGCAAAGTCTGGGAGGAGCAGCACGGCGGAGAAGACCGCCATCATCTCCCCTGGCCAGGAGGCCACCGCCAGCCCCATCGTCGCTGACCAGGAGGGCCCAGCCAGCCCCATCGTCGCTGCCCAGGACGCCACCGCCAGCCCCATCGTTGCTGTCCAGGAGGGCCCCGCCAGCCACAGCCCAGCTGCCCAGGAGGACCCCGCCAGCCACAGCCCAGCTGCCCAGGAGTGCCCCGCCAGTTAAAGCCCAGCTGCCCAGGAGGGCCCCGCCAGCCACAGCCCATCTAACCAATGAAGGACCCCCAGCCCAGCTGGGCAATGAAGGACCGGCAAGTCAAGCACCGCTGAACAGGATAGCACCGCTGAACAGGGCAAGGACCGCCAAGTCAAGCACCGCTGAACAGGGCAAGCACCGCTGAACAGGGCAAGGACCGCCAAGTCAAGCACCGCTGAACAGGGCAAGGACCGCCAAGTCAAACACCGCTGAACAGGGCAAGGACCGCCAAGTCAAGCACCGCTGAACAGGGCAAGCACCGCTGAACAGGGCAAGGACCACCAAGTCAAGGACTGCTGAACAGGGCAAGGACCGCCAAGTCAAGCACCGCTGAACAGGGCAAGCACCGCCGAACAGGGCAAGGACCGCCAACTCAAGCACCGCTAGCCCATGAGCGGCAGGGGCAGTGACACAACTGGGACCGTCACGGGGTGAGTGATGCATTCTGGGCACAAGTCCCCCTCCAGAACCAGTGGAGCCATGCATCCACTGCCTCTGTCCTGCACAGGATGAAGCACTCTGGGCACCAGTCCCCCTCCAGAACCAGTGGAGACATGCATCCACTCCGTCTGTCCTGCACAGGATGAAGCACTCTGGGCACCAGTCCCCCTCCAGAACCAGTGGAGACATGCATCCACTCCGTCTGTCCTGCACAAGATGAAGCACTCTGGGCACCAGTCCCCCTCCAGAACCAGTGAAGACATGCATCCACTACCTCTGTCCTGCACAGGATGAAGCACTCTGGGCACCAGTCCCCCTCCAGAACCAGTGGAGACTTGCATCCACTCCGTCTGTCCTGCACAGGATGAAGCACTCTGTGCACCAGTCCCCCTCCAGAACCAGTGGAGACTGTTATCCACTTGAGAGACTGTGGCTTTGCACTCCCCAGGATGGTACAGTGGGCAAACCACCCACTGTACAGACTTGAGAGACTGTGGCTTTGCACTCCCCTGGATACAGCAGTGGGCAAACCACCCACTGGAGAGACTTGAGAGACTGTCGCTTTGCACTCCCCAGGATACAGCAGTGGGCAAACCACCAACTGCAGAGACTTGAGAGACTGTGGCTTTGCACTCCCCAGGATGGTACAGTGGGCAAACCACCCACTGTAGAGACTTGTGAGACTGTGGCTTTGCACTCCCCAGGATGGTACAGTGGGCAAACCACCCACTGTAGAGACTTGTGAGACTGTGGCTTTGCACTCCCCTGGATACAGCAGTGGGCAAACCACCCACTGGAGAGACTTGAGAGACTGTCGCTTTGCACTCCCCAGGATACAGCAGTGGGCAAACCACCAACTGCAGAGACTTGAGAGACTGTGGCTTTGCACTCCCCAGGATGGTACAGTGGGCAATCCACCCACTGTAGAGACTTGTGGAACTGTGGCTTTGCACTCCCCAGGATACATCAATGGGCATGGATCCCCCTCGTGGATCTGGTGTCGTGCACTCATCCGGCTGAGGTGCCCCCCTTCCCTTCCCCCTGAGGTGCCTGTTGTATTTCTATCTGATGCCCCAGCAGTGTTCTCTCCGTCATGTTCAGTTATCTTATGTGGGCCTCGCCCATGCATTTTGGGCCCAGTGGTCCACGGACTATGAATGGTGCAATACCTGGACTACTAATTGTGGTGTATATTTTGTTAATAGTGTATATATATATATATATATATATATATATATATATATATATATATATATATATATATATATATATATATATTTGCTTACTGAATTATGATATATTACAATGGTTACACTCATTTCCTTTTGTCTTTGCATTCTTCCGGAGGGGGTTAGGGGGTGTTACTGTAATGTTTGGATATGCATTGGTGTGTGTGTTGTAGTGGGTGAGGGTGGGGGGTGGGGGTTGGGGTGTTGCGTGTGAGTGTCCCTGTTTTTTGCCTCCCCCCTCCCCTATGTCGTAGGTGCAGTATTCACTGTGGTCTTCGCCGCCGGCGTTGGTGCTCCTGGTACAGGAGCAGGAAGACTAGCGCAGGAAGAATATGGAGTTCCGGCTCCATGGTGTCCTCCTTCCTCGTGGAGTGTGTAGAGGTGAGCGTTTTTCCTTCAAAATGCCTGTTTCCGCTGTGTTTTTATCTGCGGTGAATCCGCCCCGGAAAAGGTTGCGGATTGGCATGTCATAATAGTGTGGGCGGTACATTGTTCTCCGCCTGTCTGTTGGCGGTGACCGCCGAGCTGTTTGTTTGTACCGTCGTAGCGGTCGGAGTGTTAAAGTGGCTGTCTTTGTTGGCGGTTTCTGCCACGGTCGTAATTCCCAAATTTTTTCCGCCGGCCTGTTGGCGGTCTTACCGCCGCTTTAACACCGTCCGCCAGGGTTGTAATGACCACCTTAGTCTTGGCTCGCATTTCTTAGCGGTCAGGCACATTAGGAAAGCAGCTGGTTTACCTCTGTCGAATTTTGAATTTCATACTGATCGTCTCTTGTACTCATAGCTGTTATATTTTGCTGTTCTAAATGGTTTAAATGCATTCTCTGCCGTCATTATGTGTATAGGCAAGAAAAGGTTTATGCCACCTTTTTCCCTTTTTATTTTAATATTATTATTCCATTCTATAGTATAGATAGGTATTCCATTCTATTTATGTGAATTTTTTTCAAATGTTTTTATTGCTTGTTTGATGGGCTTTCACCCGAAATAAAATGATGGTATTACAATAAACACGGTTGAAAAATAAAAGCATTAATCATGTTAAACCAAAGTTGGTGGTGACTCCACTTTCATTCTTGCAGCGAAAAGGGCAAATAATGTACCAGAGGGCCACCATTACTGACAGTACTTAGCAGATGACACTCTTCAAAAGGTCTCATGTTATAGAATAGTTGGCAAAAAGATGATTTTTAAGTTTTCCCTACTTTGATAAACCCTCTTACCTGCCCTCTGTTGTACAATGTGTCTTTTGACATACAGGTAGCAATCATGATGTAAATATTTCAAGTGCTAGCAAAGGAGTGTGTGTTTCATGTAGATTATGCTCTGCTGTGTTTTCAATGTAATTTAGTTTTAATTCATATCAACATTTGTCTTGTTTACTCAATGGTTGCATTTTTTACCAGGGTTTACCTTTTGTTTAACTTTGCAGCCAGTGTACGTTGTTGCACACAATGCTCCTGTGCTAACCCAGGCTGAAGCCTCCTGTGATATCCATCAAATGTTAGAGCTGGTGCTGAGGAGAAGTGGAATGCTTATGCTGTGGGAGGAAAGAGTTAAAGGTAGATGGGATGTAGGCCAAGATCAGAATCCTTGTAGTCAGTGACCCTGACTATGCCTTAATAAAAGGTCATACTCCTGGGTACCTTGTTTATTTAGATTGGTATTGAGGGTCTTTTAGGTTTATCATGAGAGTAGTTCAGGTTTCTGAGGCTAAACGCGAGACACAGGAGGAGCTCAACTGATGCCAACCAAAGGTCCAGGACCTGAGGACACGGGCAGAGCAGGTTGCAGCAGGTACTTGGTAGTGGCAAGGGCTTGTCTGGGGCTTGTTGTATCCCTGTACCTCAGAATTGGATGGCAGCCAACTGACCCTTGGAGTCACTCAGGTTAGTGGCTCCTTCCAGGGTTTAATGGGGGCAGGTTCAGTCTTCCTTCTCAGAGAGCAAGGCAGGCCTCAAGCAACAGATCGGTCCTCCTGGGAACAAGGCAGACCCCAAACACCAGGGCAGTCGTCTGGTAGCAGCAGGGCAGTCATTTGAAGAACAAGGCTGGCCTCAAGCTTCAGGGCAGTCCTCTGGGAACAAGGCCGGCCTCAAGAAGCAGGGCACTCCTCTGGTAGCAGCGGGGCAGTCCTTTGAAGGACAAGGCAGACCTCAAGCATCTGGGCAGTCCTCTGGGAAAAAAGGCAGGCCTCAAGTAGCAGGGAAGGCCTTTGGGGAACGAGGCAGTCATTTTTCTGTATTGTCCACAGGTCCAGGGATGTACTAATGAGTGGCTCAGGATGTTCAATGTGTGTCCCTGGTGTCACCCTTTGAAGTAGGGAGAACTTCTAGTCCATCCCGGCATCTGGTTCTGGAAAGTTCTTCTTTCCCCTTTCTTCCCCTGCCCAGACTCTAAGAGGTCTAGGGTGACAAAAGGCAGGTATCAAGTTCCCTTGTGGTTGTGCTAGAGGCATCCCTTTGAATGTAAGTGGGGCAAGGAACAGCTCTGCCCCCCCCCATCCTAGAAGGGTGGCCCTCTCTCAGCTACACTCAAGTCCTATTGTTCACTATCTGGGCCCAATATGCATTTCTGATGGGGAAAGCAATCAAGAGGCCCAGGCAGCTGGAAACTCCTAGAAGGCCTCAGAAAGTTTGGGGTAGGAAAATGTCAATGCTCTAAAAGTGGCATTTTCAAAATTGTAATCTAAAATCCGAATTTACCATTAAGGAGGATTTAAATTACAATTAATTTTGAATCCAAACATAATATTTCTACCTGCTCCAAATAAAATCTTAGCACTTACTAAATGTAACAGGTAATCCAATGTTATCTTACAGGAGAAGTAGGCCTTACCATAGTGAGAAATTAATTTAGGGTTTTTTTATTACCAGAACATGTACAACTTAAACACACATGTCCTACTTTTAACTACAAGCCTTGCAAATGGTTTATTTTGCCAGGTCAAATTGGCAGTTTAAAACTGCACTGCAGGCTGTAATGGCAGGCCTTGGACATGTTTTAAAAGGCTGTTTTTAGTGGGTGGCACAATGAGTGCTGCTATCTGCTGGGGCTCCTCTGTTAGGGTGGAGGAACATCGCCCCACTGGTTAAAATACTGCAAAGTTGAAAAACTTCTTTCACTGCTCTCAGCCTGAACAGAGCGTCATGGGTGAGAAGGGCCATTGTTGCTGATTCAAAGCAGGGAAGAAGTGGTGTCCACTCCAGTTTAATGTGGAAATGTCACTTTGGACAGCCAACTTCTGATGGCCAGTCTGAGATGCACACTTTAAACCTCTCTAACCCGAGCTTTCTTAGACAGCTGTCTGGGAAGCAGGCACAATCCCCCCAGAGACTGAGGGAATGTTGAGTCAACACACTCCAACCAGTCTTGGCACTTTTCTTATACTGCTTAACATGACCTCATAAGTAAGAAGTGACATCACAAGAAGTGACATCAGATCTAATGACCTCCCACATATGTTTCGCAGGTCCAATTATGAGTTCATTTGAGCACATTGCAATATTTATGAAATTAGATTTTGCGTCGGGTTGTGCCAAAAAAGTGATACATTGTGTGTGCCTGCCCTCATACAATGCAGTCTACACCCCCCTGGTGTGTGTCTCGGGCCTGGCCTGGGCATGTCAGGATCTTGTGAACAACAGAGACCTTCCTTTGAAGTTTGCCTACTTCAAAGGCAGAAAGAGGTATAAATAGTGAACCCAAAACCCCGGACTCACTTCTGGAACCAAGAGGAACCTCTGCCAAGGAGAAGAGCAGATGAGCTGAGGAGAAGTGCTGCCCCTGCCTGTGCTTCAATGGCTAATCCTGCAGTTGCTGCTTCTGCCTGTGAAAGGGGTCAAAGACAAGACTTTGTTGTGCATTCCTGCTTGAAGAAGAATCTCCAAGGGCTTGAACTGAGCTTGCCTCCTGTTTTGAAGTCTGACGGCCATGAAACACTTCCTCTGGCAGCACCTGGACTCTCTGCTGAGACTCCTGCCCTGCCAAGTGGTGCCCTATCCAATCCCTAGGCCCTTGAAAGATGAAGTTGGCAGAACAAGAGCTGAAATCCACGCACACAACGGCAAGCAATTACATTTTTGACGCATTCTTTTGCAGCGCGGCTGATAAACGATGCGCCACCTGCTTTGCGGCTGAAATCAACGTTCCACCTGCATCACGGCTGGGAGATAGATGCATCATGGCTGGAGAAACCACGCAACACCCTCTTATGGCTACTGATAAAGACGCAAACCCCACGTAGTGCGGTTTTCTAACACCGTGTGACCGGATTTCTCACACATCGTCCCTGGGCATCAAAGTCATCGGGAATTTATGCAGATCCGAGGTGCCCCATCCGGAAATCGACGCATTGCTCTCTTGCGAGGGAGAAAAACGATGCATTGCCTCCCGGACTGGAGAAGAAACGACACACTGCCTCACTTGCGAGTAAGGAATCAACGAATCACTGACTTTTTCGACACACACTCGCCCGTATGGCTTTATTGTTGACGAAATCAGGTGCTTTGTGTAACAACAAAGTGTCCATTGTTTTCTATAGAGTAAGATTCTTATTCTTTTTAGAATTCATATCTTGACTTCTGTGTGTTGCAATTTTGTCGTTTTGGACAGAGTGCAAACTGACTGCCAACCAGATATCCAATTTCTAACAATGATATGTTGGACTTTTTTTCTGGTTTCTCCTCTCTACGCACTTTACCACTGCTTGTCAGTGCTTAAGTACAGGTGCCCCCTGTGTAAATTATGATTGGTTATCCATGATTGGTATATTTGATTAACTAGGAAGTCCCTAGTCTAGTGCACCATGTGTGCCCGTGGTCTGTAAATCAAATACTACTAGTGGGCCTGCAGCATTGTGCCACCCACAAAAGTAGCCTTTCAAAGGTGTCTCAGACCTGCCACTACAGTGCCTGTGTGCACTGCCATTTTGACCTAGCAAGTGCACCCACTTGCCAGGCCTAACCCTTCCCTTTTATTACATGTAAGTTACCCCTAATGTAGGCCCAGGCAGCCCCATGGGCAGTGTGCAGTGTATTTCAAAGGTTGGACATGTAGTGACATGTTTTCACATGTCCTGATAGTGGAATACTGTGCAAATTGTTTTTCACTACTGAAAGGCTATCTCTTCCATAGGTTAAAATGGGGTATGCCTTGAAACACCTTTCAAGTGCAGATTCCCTAGGGAAGATGATTGGAAGTTGGTGTTTAGAATCTCTGAAGTGACAATTTAAAAATACATCTTTTAGCAAAGATGGTTTTAGATTGCAGGTTTGAAAATGACACTTTTAGAAGTGGGCATTTTCTTGCTTAACCATTCTGTGCCTGCCTGTGGAATCCACGTCTGGGTAGCTGACAGCTGGGGCCTCCTGCATACACTCTAGAGACAGTCCCACAAAAGGAGCTTAGGTGTGCCTTACATATCCTGATGGGTCTTCCTGTGTGTGAGTGGTGGGAGGAGCTGACACTTGCACCTAAATAGGGCTGGACATGTCCTTCACAAAGAAGTCTCACCCTTCTGGAGAGCATCTGGGACAGAGCAGGAAAGAACTGGATCTTCTGAGGAGGAATAACTGCCTTTGAAGCTTGCCTACTTCAAAGGCCAGAACTAGTATAAGTAGTGGGGCCCTGACCCCAGAACTTTAGAACTCTTTTGGACTAAGCAACCTGCCAAGAAGAAGAGCTGGAGATGCTCTCAGGGGGGACTTTTACTTTGCTGAATGCTTTGCTGTGTTGGCCTGCTGCTTGCTGCTTCTGTCTTTGGCAGTGAAAGGACTGGACTGAACTTTCTACAACTTATCTCCTGAGTTTCTCCAAGGGCTTGAAGTAGAGTATGCCTCCTGTTGGAAGTCTCAGGAATATCAAAGACTTCAAGTTCATCTGCCAACAGCACTAGGAACTGTGGGGGTCATTCTGACCTCGGCGGTAAAAGGCGCTTACCGCCGGTCAGAAGGCCGCCACAACACCGCTGTGGTCGCGGTAAACCGCCACGGTCATTCTGACCCTCAAGAGGCAAACCGCCAAAAACCCGACATCCACAAAAGTCCGCCACACCAACGGTCAGCGTTAAACTGGCGAAGACCAAACCTCCACCGTCACGCCAACAGAAATACACCCATGGCATTACGACCCACGAATCCACGCGGCGGTCTTTCACCTGCGGTATTCCATTGGCGGTACACACTGCCACGCTCAAAATACACATACAGCTCCAAAACACAGCCACATTGGACAATTTGAAATACACACACCTGAGACACATACACATAACACTCCCACACACACAATTAACTATAAAACACACACCCACATCACCCACAAACCCCTACGACCACAAATCAGAGATGAAGCCCAGAGAGAGACAGCACAGAATAGAGAACACCATCACACAGAGGCACACTACACCATCACCTACACAACAACCACGCACAAAACACCACACACCACTACACTCACCACACTCATCACCGCAAACACCACCCCACACCTCATCCACACCAACCCATGGCACCCCCAAGACACCCCAGGTTCTCAGACGCAGAACTCAGGGTCATGGTGGAGGAAATAGTTTGGGTAGAGCCCCAGCTCTTCGGGACACAGGTGCAGCACACCACCATTGCCAGGAAGATGGAGCTATGGCAAAGAATAGTGGACAGGGTCAACGCTGTGGGACAGCATCCACGAAATCGGGACGACATCAGGAAGCGGTGGAACGACCTACGGGGGAAGGTGCGTTCCATGGTATCCAGGCACAACATCGCGGTGCAGAAGACTGGCGGCGGACCCCCACCTCCTCCCCCAGAATTTACAACATGGGAGGAGCAAGTCTTGAACATCCTGCATCCTGAGGGCCTCGCAGGAGTAGGCGGAGGAATGGACTCTGGTAAGTCGAATCTCAACTACTTCATCCCCCCCACCCACCAGCATGCCAACTCATACCCCCACCCTACACCCCCACCCCCATCACACATCCTCCCTGCTAATGTCTCACCATCACAACCCACCCATCCCAACACCAAACCCTGCATGCCACCACAAACCATCGACACCCATCACCTAAGTATGTCCACTGCACATACCCATCTCCCCCACAAACCGCCGTCACAACAGCCCCCAAAAAGGAATGTCAGCACTGGGGTACACGGGCACCCACCCATTGCACGCTATGGCACACACAGAAGCAATAACCATACTCTTATACCCCTGCAGGACCCGAACGCCACCACACCGCCCAGGAGGGTCCAGAAATGTCCATCCCACCCACAAAGGAGGCCCCCAGCGATGACAGCAGCTCTGTCTCCCTGGACCCAGATGACCAGCCCGGCCCATCGGGGTCCTCGGGACAGTTGGTTCCCCTCAGACAGCCACAGGCCACAGCAGACCTACCCCTCTCTGGGAACACCAGCACAGCACCCACCCAGCGGGCCCATGCCTCTGTCTCCAGGACACGTCAATTAGCGGTGTGTCCACCACTACAGGGCACCCAGGTTAACCCACCACCTCAACAACAACAGGGACCTGGGGGCAGTGGTAGTGGGCACACGGTCCAGGGGACAGAGGCCCAGGGAAACAGGGGAACTGGGAGGGCTGCTGTGCGACAGGGGGGGGACAGGCCCAGGGAACCCACTCTCCACGAGGCCCTCACCTCCATCATGGGAGCATACCACCACTCCCAGGAGACGATGGCTACGGTCCTGGCCAGGTTCCAGGAAATCCAGGTACTGCAGGAGGAACAGTTTATGGGGTTCAGGGAAGAACTGAGAAACATTAGTTCCGCAATGGGCACCATTGTTGTGGCTCTCAACCAGATTGTCACCACATTGCGGGACCATGTGGCACCACAAAGGGCCCCTGTCACTAGCATGGACCAGGAACAGGCTACCACCTCCGCCGGCGCTAGTGGACAGGAGGCCCCGACACAAGAACAACCGGCCACCAGAACCCCACCTCCTGCAGAAGAAGAACCACCCCGCAAGCGGGGCCTGAGATCTAGGAAGAAGACAGAGTAGGATGCCAAGACCCCCGCCAGGAAAGGATACCCCCTGATGTCATCCCACTGTCCCACATTGTCACCCTGTCCAACCTTAAACTGCCCCTGCTCCACCTTCCACAGGCATATGGACAATGCACCTGTGAGACTGAGAATCTGGTCTCTGCCATGGACATTCCTCCACCATCACCCATCACCGTTTTTCAACCATGTCCCAAAAGTGAGCACTTTAATAAACACACTTATTGCATACAATTAATCTGGATTCTGCCTGTATTTTTGAAAATATGTATTAGACATAAACGTGCCAAAATGACCAGTTACATTGTGATGACAACATACCGCTGTCACACAGCTGTAGTCCATGGGCAAACAAAGCAGAGGTCACGCAGTGGGGCCCACATCTCTGAAATTGGAAGGGAAAGTCACAACTCTGTTAGCATACACTGGGTGTAAAGGACAGACAGTAGAGAGGCAGGAGACTGTAAGTAAATGTAAAATGCCGGTGTTGATTCTTACCTGTGTGTTATTGAAAATACTGCTGTATCACTGTGTCCCTGTTGTCTGTGTCGTCCTCTTCGTCTTCCTCCTCTTCGCTCTCCGCAGGCTCCACAGCTGCTACAACACCACCATCTGGACCATCCTCCTGCAGGAAAGGCACCTGGCGTCGCAAAGCCAGGTTGTGAAGCATGCAGCAGGCCACAATGATATGACACACCTTCTTTGGTGAGTACATTAGGGATCCACCTGTCATATGCAGGCACCTAAACCTGGCCTTCAGGAGGCCGAAGGTCCGCTCGATCACCCTCCTAGTACACCCATGTGCCTCATTGTACCATTCCTCTGCCCTTGTCCTGGGATTCCTCACTGGGGTCAGTAACCACGACAGGTTGGGGTAACCTGAGTCACCAATTAGCCACACACGGTGTCTCTGTAGTTGTTCCATCACATAAGGGATGCTGCTATTTCGCATGATGTACGCGTCATGCACTGACCCAGGGAACTTGGCATTTACATGGGAGATGTACTGGTCAGCCAAACAGACCACCTGGACATTCATGGAATGATAACTTTTTCTGTTCCTGTACACCTGTTCACTTTCTCTGGGGGGTACCAAAGCCACATGTGTCCCATCAATGGCCCCAATGATGTTGGGAATATGTCCAAGGGCATAGAAATCACCCTTCACTGTAGGCAAATCCCCCACCTCAGGGAAAACGATGTATCTCCGCATGTGTTTGAGCAGGGCAGACAACACTCTGGACAACACCTTTGAAAACATAGGCTGAGACATCCCTGATGAAATGGCCACTGTTGTTTGAAATGACCCACTTGCCAAAAAATGGAGTACTGACAGCACCTGCACTAGAGGGGGGATCCCTGTGGGTTGGCGGATGGGTGACATCAGGTCTGGCTCCAGTTGGGCACACAGTTCCTGTATAGTGGCTCGGTCAAGCCATTGTCGACAGGTCCACCAGCGGTCTGTACACAGGAACATTCCTCCATCTCCTTGCATGTCCCAGCGGACGGTGCCTAGGAAGGACAACAGCGAGCACAGAGTCAATCAACCCACAGGTACGTTCCCACAGCTTGCACAGTACACGATTCTCTATGCATTGAATGGCTTGTATGAGTGTCGATGCAAGGCCTAGGCATGTGTGACGCAGTAGAAATTAAGCCATGTGGGCCCTTGAAATGGCGGCTGCCTGACCTGTGAAGTGCGACAATGGGATGTGAGGTCAATGCGCTGGCGTGGCACACCGTGGCGGTAGGCGGTCGAAGACCGCGGCGCAAAGCCGCATTGGTTAACATTGAACCCTATGGGTTTCAGGAGCCAATGACGAAGTGCGCCGGCGGTACGCACCGCCGCAGACGTGACCGCCATTTTCTATCTGCTTGATCACTCGAGACCTGATCATCCACAGGAGAGGACCTATACTGCAAGTGCTGCTGTGACCTCGGTCTGGAAGAGACAATGGCTGCTGCGACTGAGGAAAGGGCCCCTCCCTTCACTTCTGAAGAATTGGAGAAACTCGTGGATGGGGTCCTCCCCCAGTATGCGCTACTCTACGGTCCTCCAGACCAACAGGTAAGTACACTGGGAGCATAAATTTGGGGGCAATGCCTTGGTTTGGTTGAGTCGGGTGGAGGAAAGATGGTGGGGAGGGGAGCGATTGAGGCATGCATCAAACGACGGATGAGAGCATGTGCCACATGGCAAGGGTGGGGATGGGGGGCCACTCACATCGAGCATGCAGAAAATAATGACAATGTTATTTCTCCCCCTGTACATGTGACATAGGTCAGCGCCCATCAGAAAATCGACATTTGGCGTGCCATCGCCAAGGACGTCCGGACCCTGGGGGTCCAAAACAGACGGGGTACCCACTGCCGCAAGAGGTGGGAGGACATCCGCCGCGGGAGCAGGAAGACCGCGGAGGCTCTGCTGGGGATGGCCTCCCAATGTAGGAGGGGTGCCACTCGTCAATTGACCCCCCTGATGTCTCGGATCCTGGCGGTGGCCTACCCAGATTTGGATGGGCGCGTGAGGACATCACAGCAGACACAAGGGGGTGAGTACCAGCACATTCTGCTATCTTAGCGCGCAGTGGAGGTGTCTGGGTGGGGGAGGAGGGCTGTGGGTAACCCTAGGCCAGGGCGATTTCTGTAGGCTAGGCCCCTCCGTAAGGCATGGTCCTGTGCCCTCGCCCCCCACCTCTGTAGGGTGCCAAGTACAGCTATCCATGGCCCTGTGTCACCTATGTGTGCAGTTGTCGTCCATAGGCTTGTAGGCCAAGTCCCAATGATTGAGTAGTGTACCCCAAGTGCGCGGCGTAGTGCAGGGGGCTTCTGTGTCTGTCCTTTCCGCCAACTGTGTTGCCAATGCATGCACTCAACATGTCTTTATTTCCCCCCCCCTTTTTTGCTGCTCTTCCTGTTCATGTGTGCATTAGCATCATCAGGCGGAGGAGAAGTGGCATCGGAGCACGAGGGAGCTGCATCTCACATGGCCCTGGAGGGCCATGCAACCGACTCGGAGTTCACCAGTGAGACGGAGGGCGAGGGGAGATCCACAACGGGGACACGTGGAGACATCAGCGACACAGACACGTCCTCGGAAGGGAGCTCCCTTGTGGTGGCGGCAACATCCGTGCCCACCGCAACAACAGGTACAGCCGCCACCCAGCGCACCAGCTCCGCCCTCCAAGCAGCCCCTCAACGTTCGCCCTGTGCCCGCTCGCACACGAAGGCGGGCATCTCCTTCGCCCCAGGCACCTCAGGCCCTGCCCCAGTTACCCCTGCTGCCCTCAGTGAGGAGGTCATTGACCTCCTCAGGACGCTCATTGTTGGGCAGTCTACCCTTTTGAATGCCATCCAGGGGGTAGAAAGGGAGGTGCACCGGAGCAATGCATACCTGGAGGGCATTCATTCGGGTCAGGCTGCCCATCAGCGATCGTTCAACGCTTTGGCCTCAGCACTGACGGCAGCCATTGTCCCTGTCTCCTGCCTCCCTCCTCCAACTTCCTCCACCCAGTCCCACTCCCCTGTTCCTCTGCCTATCCCAGACACACCTACAGACCAGCCTGCACACACCTCAACACCCAAGGGCAGTTCATCCAGACATAAGCACCACACATCACACAAGCATTCACATAAGCAACAGCCACATGCAGACATACCAACAGCCACTGCCTCCTCTGTGTCCCCCTCCTCCTCGTCTCCCTCCTCCCTCCCTGTGACGTCTCCACTCACACTTGCATGCACAACATCATCAGCCACTACGTCCATCACCAGCACACCCACCAGAACACTCCGCACACGTGCAGTCACCACCCCCACTGCCATTTACACATCCCCTGTGTCCTCTCCCGGTGTGTCTGTCACCCCCTCTTCCAAACCACACAAACGCAGGCAGCCACCCACCCAACAGCCATCCACCTCACGACAGCCTCCGTCACAAGCACCTGCACCCAAAGACACCACACTTGACTCTCCTACAACCACATCCTCTTCCTCCACTCCCATACCCACTGCACCTACCCTTCCCACTGCTCCTAAAAAGTTTTTCCTGTCCAAAATTAACCTCTTTCCATCACCTGACCCACCCCCTCCATCTCGTAAGAGTCCAATCAGCACCTCAGCCACCACAACCCCTGGACCTACAAGGACCATAGTCCAAGGATATTGGAGTCCACCACCTTCAAGGGCAGCTACATCGGCCAGCAGTAAAGGGACAGCCAGCCCACCCCCTGGGAAAAAAAACAAGAAAGGCAAGGCCCGGCGCGAGAGGCCAGAGACGGCAGCCTCCAAAGGCACTACCCTGGCACCGTCAGGAAGTGGGGTGCCACTTGGCACATCTACAAAGGGAGGCAAGGGCCACAGAGAATCACGGAAGGATGGCAAGGGCAGCACGGCCGACAAGTCCGGCAGCAGGCGAGCTGCCCAGGAGGGCCCCACCAGCCCCATTCCGGGTGTGAAGGAGGACACCCACGGGCCCGGGAGTCCAGCACAGGAGGGCCCCGCAAGCGAGAAGTCGGATGGCGAGTGAACTCCATATATTGGCCGGATATGGTGCCCTGGAGACACATGTCAAGAACCGCTGAACAGGGCACCGCCGTCTCAAGAACCGCTGAACAGGGCCCTTCAAGACAAGCACCGCTGAACAGGGCACCGCCGTCTCAAGAACCGCTGAACAGGGCCCTTCAAGACATGCACCGCTGAACAGGGCCCTTCAAGACAAGCACCGCTGAACAGGGCCCTTCAAGACAAGCACCACTGAACAGGGCACCGCCGTCTCAAGAACCGCTGAACAGGGCCCTTCAAGACAGGCACCACTGAACAGGGCCCTTCAAGACAGGCACCGCTGAACAGGGCACCGCCGTCTCAAGAACCGCTGAACAGGGCCCTTCAAGACATGCACCGCTGAACAGGGCCCTTCAAGACAAGCACCGCTGAACAGGGCCCTTCAAGACAAGCACCGCTGAACAGGGCCCTTCAAGACAAGCGCCGCTGAACAGGACACCGCCGTCTCAAGAACCGCTGAACAGGGCCCTTTAAGACAGGCACCGCTGAACAGGGCCCTTCAAGACAGGCATCGCTGAACAGGGCCCTTCATCTCTGCACCGCTCCGCTGGGCCCTTCATCTCAAGCACCGCTCCGCTGGGCCCTTCATCTCTGCACCGCTCCGCTGGGCACCGCCGTCTCAAGCACCGCTCCGCTGGGCCCTTCATCTCTGCACCGCTTCGCTGGGCACCGCCGTCTCAAGCACCGCTCCGCTGGGCACCGCCGTCTCAAGCACCGCTCCGCTGGGCACCGCCGTCTCAAGCACCGCTCCGCTGGGCCCTTCATCTCAAGCACCGCTCCGCTGGGCCCTTCATCTCTAAACCGCTCCGCTGGGCACCGCCATCACAAGCACCGCTCCGCTGGGCCCTTCATCTCAAGCACCGCTCCGCTGGGCCCTTCATCTCAAGCACCGCTCCGCTGGGCCCTTCATCTCTGCACCGCTTCGCTGGGCACCGCCGTCTCAAGCACCGCTCCGCTGGGCCCTTCATCTCTGCACCGCTCCGCTGGGCACCGCCGTCTCAAGCACCGCTCCGCTGGGCCCTTCATCTCAAGCACCGCTCCTCTGGGCCCTTCATCTCTGCACCGCTCCGCTGGGCCCTTCATCTCAAGCACCGCTCCGCTGGGCCCTTCATCTCAAGCACTGCTCCGCTGGGCCCTTCAAGTCAAGCACCGCTGGCCCATTGGCAGAAGGGGCAGGCCCGGATCTGTGTCGGGCAGGGCTGCACGATGCACTCTGGGCAGCATGCCTCCTCCAGTACCAGTGGAGTCTGTAATCCACTTGAGAGACTGTGGCTTTGCACTCCCCAGGATTGCACAGTGGGCAAGCCACCCACTGTAGAGACTTGTGAGACTGTGGCTTTGCACTCCCCAGGATTGCACAGTGGGCAAGCCACCCACTGTAGAGACTTGTGAGACTGTGGCTTTGCACTCCGCAGGATTGCACAGTGGGCAAGCCACCCACTGTAGAGACTTGTGAGACTGTGGCTTTGCACTCCCCAGGATGGGACAGTGGCCATGGAGGCCCCTCGTGGATCTGGCGTCGTGGACTCATGTGGCTGAGGTGCCTCCCCTTCCCTTCCCCCTGAGGTGCCTGTAGTTTTTCTATCTGATGCCCCTGCAGTGTTCTCTCCAATGGATTCGGGTCTCCTGTGTGGGCTTTGCCCATGTGTTGAGGCCCATTGGCCCACGTACAATGACTGAAACCCAATTTGGACAGGACAATTTACATATGTGTATATAGTTATAGATGTAGGAAATATTTTTTTACTTAGCCTTACAATATATTTGAATTTCATAATCATTTTATTTTGTCTTGGCATTCTTCCGGGGGGTTTGGGGGGTGTCACTCTGAGTTGTTGCCCTGCATTGATGTGTAGGTAGTTGTGGGTGAGGGTGGGTGTGTCGCGTATGTGTGTGCCCGTAATCTTTTCTCCTCCCCCCTCCCCTGTGTCGTAGGTGCAGTACTCACCGTTGTCTTCTGCGCCAGCGTTCGTGCTCCTGGTAGAGGAGCAGGTAGACAATAGCTGGTAGGATGTGTAGTTCTGGTTCCATGCTGTCCAGATTCCTCGTGGAGTGTGTAGAGGTGAGCGTTTTCCCGTTCGTAGTCTGTTTCCGCCGTGTTTTTATCGGCGGGGCTCCCGCCCCAGAAAAGGTGGCGGATTGGTGAGTTGTGATAAGGTGGGTGGTACATTGTCTCCTGCCTGTCTGTTGGCGGTGACCGCCGCGCTGTTTGGTTGTCCCGCCATGGCGGTCGGAGTGTTAAAGTGGCGGTCTCATATGGCGGTTCCCGCCAGGGTCAGAATTCCATTTTTTTTACCGCCTGCCTGTTGGCGGGTTGGCCGCTGCTTTAACACCGACCGCCAGGGTTGGAATGAGGGCCTGTGTGTTTTGTGCTGCAACAGAAGAAAAACAACTACGATGCCACCAACAATATTGCTGCCTGCACCGTGACCTGCACAGAGCATTTCCCCAATTCACAACACAACCCTGTCTCACCGATATCACCACCTGACACCATCACTGAGCCACTGCTTGCACCATGACCTGTGGGCACCGCACGTTGCATCGCCTCACTTCACATGGCAGCCCTGGTATTACCGCCGCTCCCTGCTGATGATGATGCCATGGCCTGCACCGTGGCCTGTGGACACCGCTTGTGAGGTACATGAAGCATTGGCCCATCCCCCACCATAGCCTTTGTCCACTGTCAGCGACATCGACTCCAGCCTCATCAACCAACAGCACTGCTTGCACTGTGACCTGCGGGCACCGCATAAAGCATTGCCCCACTTTGCATCGCAACCTTGGGTCAACCGGTGACAGTGATTCAGCAACGACAATGCTGCTGCCTGCACCGCGACCTGTAGTCACCGCATGTCGCATCGCCCCACTTCACACTGCAGCCCTGGTTTCACTGACAATGCCAGATGCTGTCACTGAGTCGCTGCCTGCACAGTGAGCTGTGGGCACCGCATATCACACTGTCCCGCTTCGTATCGCAGCCCCAATGCCACTGGCACCAGCGCTTCTGACTTTACCCTCATGAAGTTCGACTTCAAGGGCCCGATGACTCATTCACTGACCTCCAGAACCAGTGCCTGCTGAAGCTAGCAACTGTGAAACTTTGGATCTCATTGCAAGGTCCACGGCGCCCTGCATTTCCAAGGTAATGTTTGTGGGTCTTCCCGACATCGTAGCCGGCCCGCGACCTCATGGTCAGCCTGAACTGTTGGATTTGTTGTTCACGACGCCGTGATAGCCACAGATGGAGCTATCAACTTCAAGGATCTGTATTTTAAGCTGAATCTTACTAAATGTGTTTCTTTATCCCTGTGTGTTGGATTTTTATCGTTTTGGTCTTGTTTTACACAGATAAATATTGGCTATTTTTCTGAAACTGGTGTGGTGTCAATTTGTAGTGTTTTCACTGCTGTACTACTGTGTTTCTATGTGCAAATGCTTTACACATTGCCTCTGAGCTAAGCCTATCTACTCATTCCAAGCTACTAAGGTGGTGAGCAGATGTTATTTTAGGTATGTAACTCTCTTATCCTGACTTGAAGAAGGGTCCCTAGTTGGTCAGGGCACACGCCACTGCTAAATAGAGACTCCCATTTCTAACAACATTTAATTTTACAGGCCCTGGATATCCATGGTGCCATATATGAGGGATTAACAAGTAAATCAAATGTACCTATCCGGTGTAAGCCAATTGTCTCATGCTTTAGGGGGAGAGCGTAAGCCCTCTAGCACTAGTTAGCAATGGTAAAGTGCACAGTGTCCTAAAAACCAACAAGTACTGGTTCACAAAACAGGAGAGGTGAAGGCAAAGTTTGAGGGAGACCCTGCAGAGAGGGTCGAGTCCAACACCTAGGGTTTACACTACACACTATTGAGGCTAGGAATATCGCAATACGCTAATATTGTGGACAGCATATCAATGGGCAAAACATCAAAAGGTAAGTGCATATAGAGGAACTACAGATTTACTATTCTTAACTACACATCTATGCACTATGAAGATATATAAGTCCTCAAAGTAAAAATATGAGAAGTAAGGGTTAGAACATCTCTACTTACTTACCTATCAATATTTGGTCCTTTGAAACTGTTTCCATGATATTTGGTGCCACTGAGATTCCTACCTCAATATTTCAAGGGCACACCATGCCAAAGTGAAAGTTTGCAAAGATGTCTTGAAAATGTAAAACGTTTTAGGTTTATGCAAAGTGGAGACACCATAAATAAGATTAGGTAATCCCAGAGACTGCATTGTTTTTATTGTTGCCCCATGCATATTAGCACACTGAGACAATTGCTCTGGTTGACATTGTCTCAGGTAACAGAGACTGGAACCACGTCTCCTGTTTTTTATGTTGAGCGTGCAAGCACTGTGGCCTGTTGTAATCTCTCTGTGGACTTTTAACCATGCCCACGCACGCCCCTCACTATCACTCATTAATGGGCTTGCCTTTCAATTTTGTGTCTCTCCTTCGCGCTCATGCTCATGGGGGCCCTGGCGCTTTCAATAGGCTCGCTTATGTCAACTGTTTTACTTTTCTTTTTCAATTTATGTGGCAAGAAAAGTCCAGTTAGGAATTTACGCTAATAGCTCTAACTCGAGCAAACGCAAGACCCATTGCACTGCAAATGCTTGTTTTTACCTCTTGTAACCATCAGTTAACATGGGGAAGCTCTTCGTGTCTCTTGTACACTATAACCACTGAGCTGTTCAATCCATGTGCAATACAATGAGACCTCGGAAGAGAAGGGAGGGGATGTAGGAAAGAGAAGTCGGGATAAAGACGCACTGTGACATCGTTGAAATCATGCAAAAATGACCTAATTTAAAGTTATGTAAAACAGGGGGGATTGTTTTGCAAATTTGATGTGATAGTTTTGAAAACCATCACGATGTGGTGGGCATGCATAACAGGAGTGTAACCAGAAAGTATTTTTCATTTAGCAATTTATGTCAACAACGTATTGATGTGATAAAAATGACAAAATATACACAACAATGCAAATATATGGCAATTGCAAAATTTTGAGCAGCACACAATGTTTTCGGATGAGGTGTCACAACAGCAGTTCTGTGATATTCATAAGACATATGTGTCACTAAACTGATGCTTTTCCAGTCAAAGTTTTGTAAACAAGTGTAATTTGAATGTACAAAATGACCACAAGATAAACCAGATTGTTGCTCATTGATGCATATAGACGGTCTGAAAGACACTAAAGACATCATCTGTCCCTAATGAAAGTCTTTGGACTCTTGGTCCCAAAATGGTTGCATCTCCTTTACACTGAGTGTGCTGTTTAGGTTCTAAGCATACATTGTAGCATTTGAGACTAAAGATACAAAAATGTCTATCCATGCAGCAAATCTTATCTGCTGTAAAGTCAAAGACATATTGTAGGAGGCTGGCCTGGCTTATAGTGGGTACCTGATGGTACTTACACCTTGTTCCAGGTCTAGGTATCCCTTATTAGTAGATTAGTAGTGTTCTAGCAGCTTAGGCTGATAGAGGTAGATATAGCAGAGCAGCTTAGGCTGAGCTAGGAGACATGCAAAGCTCCCACTACACCACTAATATCATATAGGTACTATATCATAAGAAACACAGGGGGTCATTACGACCTTGGCGGTAGAAGGCGCTTACCGCCGTGCAGAAGACCGCCAATACACCGCCGCGGCAGACCGCCACAGCTATTATGACACACATCTCGGAATCCGCCGAAATTCAGACACCCACACAACACCGCCACACCAAAGGTCACCGATAAACATGCGGAAACAAATCCTCCACCTCCACGGCAACAGAAACACGCCCATGCTATTACCACCCACGAATCCACGCAGCGGTCTTTCAACCGCGGTATTCCATTGGCGGTACACACTGCCGCGCTCAAAATACACACAAAGCTCCAAAACACCACCACATTGGACATTTCGAAATACACACACCTGATACACATACACACACCACTCCCACACACCCAATACAATATAAAACACACACCCATATCACACACAAACCCCTACGACCACAATGTCTGAGAGAAGGCCAGAGAGAGACAGCACAGAATAGAGAACCCCATCACACAGAGGCACACTACACTATCACCCACACAACACCCACGCACAAAACACCACATACCACCACACTCACCACACTCATCAACACATACACCACCCCACACATCACACACACCACCCCATGGCACGCTAAAGACACCCCTGCTTCTCCGAGGAGGAGCTCAGGGTCATGGTCGAGGAAATCCTACGGGTAGAGCCACAGCTATTTGGATCACAGGTACAGCACACATCAATAGCCAGGAAGATGGAGCTATGGCAAAGAATAGTCGACAGGGTCAACGCTGTGGGACAGCACCCAAGAAATAGGGAGGACATCAGGAAGAGGTGGAACGACCTACGGGGGAAGGTGCGTTCCACGGTATCCAGGCACCACATCGCGGTACAGCGGACTGGCGGCGGACCCCCACCTCCTCCCCCACAACTAACAACATGGGGGGAGCAAGTTTTGTCCATCTTGCATCCTGAGGGCCTCGCAGGAGTCATTGGAGGAACGGACATGGGCAAGTCAAATTTCAACTATCATATCCCCCACCCTACCTGCATGCTATCACACACCCCCACCCTCACACCCTCCCCTATCACTTAAAATCCTCACCTATCTACCCATGACACCAACCACCCATCCCAACCCCAAAACCTGCATGACCTAACTAAGCATGGATACCCATCACTAAAGCATGCCCACTGCACAGACCCACAACACCCCCCAACTATCACCACACAAGCCCCCACACAGGAATGCCTGCACTGGGGTACACGCACACCCAAACATTGCACATCATGAAACACACACATGCAATAATCATGTACTCATACCCCCACAGGAACCCGAAGGAACGTCACCACACCAGAGGGTCCAGACAACACCACTCCACCACCAGAAGAGGCCCACAGTGACGACAGCAGCTCTGCCCCACTGGATCTTGATGACCAGCCCGGACCATTGTGGGCCTCAGGACAGTCGGTTCCCCTTGCCCAGCCACAGCCCAACACCGAACTGCCACCCTCTGGGAACACCAGCACAGCACCCACCCAGCGGGCCCAAACCTCCCTACCCAGGACAGGTCAATCAGCGGTGTGTCCACCACTACAGGGCACCCAGGTGAACCCGCCACCCCAACAACAACAGGGACCTGGGGGCAGTGGTAGTGGGCACACGGTCCAGGGGACGGAGGCACCGGAACACAGGGGAACTGGGAGGGCTGCTGTGCGACAGAGGGAGGACAGGCCAAGGGAACCTACTCTCAACGAGGCCCTCTCCTCCATCATGGGAGCATACCACCACTCCCAGGAGACGATGGCAACGGTACTGGCCAAGTTGCAGGAGGAACAGTATTTGGGGTTCAGGGAGGAGCTCAAGACCATCGGCTCCGCCTTGGGCACCATTGTAGGGGTGCTGACGGACATTCAAAAGACCTTGAGGGACACCGTGGCACTCCAAGGGGCCCCTGACACTAGTCAGGACGATGACATACCCACCACCTCCGCTGGCGCTAGTGGACAGGAGGCACCGCCACAGGACCAACACACCAGCACCCCATCCCCTGCAGACGGACCACCACCACGCAAACGGGCCCTGAGATCCAGGAACAGGACAGAGCAAGATGGCAAGACCCCCGCCAGGAAATAAGACCACCCTGATCGTCCTCCCACTGTCCTACTTTGTTACCCTGTCCAAATCGGAACTGCCCCAGCTCCACTTCCAATGGCCAGATGTGCAATGTACCTGTGAGACTAATAGACTGGACTCTGCCATGGACATTCCTCCACCATCACCTATCCCCATATCACAACCCCCCTTCATTGTTATGCACTTAAATAAACACCCTTGAAACACTAATAAAACTGGAGTCAGTCAATGATTGTGAACTTTGTATTGTCAATTACAGTGTTAAAAAAGGTTACCCATTGTAAGGCCAAAATACCAATGTCACACATCACAAGCCTTTCAAGGGTGCAAGCTGTTGACACGTAGGTTACCACAATAGTGAAACTGAAATGGAAGGGGACAACTCACTTAACAAATAGGGAGTGAAATGTAGTTACAGGATAGAGGTAGATGTGTGAAAGTTAATAATATGTGAAACATGACAATGTACTCACTTGTGTCTCATTGAAAATATTGCTGTATGACTGACTCCCTGTTGTCGTTTTCATCTTCATCAGCTTCCTCCTCATCACTGTCCACAGGCTCCACAGGCTCCCCCGCTGCAACAACACCGTCATCTGGATCATCCTCCTGCAGAAAAGGCACCTGGCGTTGCAATGCCAAGTTATGGAGCATGGAGCAGGCGATGATGATGTCGCACACCTTGTTCGGTGAGTAGAATAGGGATCCACCAGTCATATGGAGGCACCTGAACCTGGCCTTCAGGAGGCCGAAGGTCCGCTCGATCACCCTCCTAGTCCGCCCATGGGCCTCATTGTAGCGTTCCTCTGCCCTGGTCCTGGGATTCCTCACTGGGGTCAATAGCCATGACAGGTTGGGGTAACCAGAGTCCCCCAATAGCCATACACGGTGCCTCTGGAGTTGACCCATCATATCAGGGATGCTGCTATTCCGCAGGATGTAGGCGTCATGCACAGAGCCAGGGAACATAGCATTTACCTGCGAGATGTACTGGTCTGCCAAACATACCATCTGTACATCCATGGAATGATAACTCTTCCTGTTCCTGTACACCTGTTCATTCCTGCGGGGGGGACCAGAGCTACATGGGTCCCATCAATGGCACCTATGACGTTGGGGATATGTCCAAGGGCATAGAAATCACCTTTCACTGTAGGCAAATCCTCCACCTCAGGGAAAATGATGTATCTCCTTACGTGTTTCAGCAGTGCAGACAACACTCTGGACAAGACGTTGGAAAACATAGGCTGGGACATCCCTGATGCCATGGCCACTGTTGTCTGAAAAGACCCACTTGCAAGGAAATGCAGCACTGACAGCACCTGCACGTCAGGGGGGATTCCAGTCGGATGGCGGATTGGTGACATCAGGTCTGGCTCCAACTGGGTACATAGTTCCTGGATTGTGGCACGGTCAAACCGGTAGGTCACAATGACATGTCGCTCTTCCATTGTCAACAGGTCCACCAGCGGTCGGTACACCGGCGGATTCCGCCATCTTCCAATATGTCCCAACTGACGGTGCCTAAGAAGGACAACAGCGAAGAAACTGTCAGATTCCTCCAGGTATGTACCCATAGTCACACACAAGACTACAACAGACAATTAACCCATCCGGGAAAGGTTTTGAGTGTAGGCCTCGGTATGTGTGACGCAGTAGTAATTGAAGCCATGTGGGTCCCTGAAATGGCGGCTGCCTGACCTCTAAACTGGGACAATGGGATTGTGGGGTAACTGCGCTGGCGTTGGACACCGTCGCGGAAGGCGGTCGTAGAACGCGGCGCAATGCTGCATTGGTTAACATTGGACCCTATGGGTCCCAGGAGCCAATGAACATGTGCGCCGCCGGTGATGATGCGCACCGCCGCGGACGTCACCGCCGCGGACGTCACCACCATTTTCTATCTCTTCAATCACTAGATACCTGACCTTCGACAGGAGAAGACCTACACTGCTAGTGCTGCTGTGACCTCGGTCTGGAAGCGACAATGGCTGCTGCGTCTGGGGAAAGGGCCCCTGCCTTCACTGCACAGGAGTTGGAGAAACTTGTGGATGGGGTCCTCCCCCAGTACACACTACTCTACGGTCCTCCAGACCAACAGGTTAGTACACAGGGAGCACGTTGTATGGGCTGGGCTTGGGTGGAGAGGGCTGGGTGGATGAGGGAAGGGGGCAGAGTACATAGAACAGTTATGCATGGGGATGAATGGACCACAGGGATAGAGTTGGGAGGGGGCCAATCACAACGACAGTGCAGTAGGTAATGACTGTCCTCTTTCCTTGTGCATGTCATGTAGGTCAGCGCCCACCAGAAGAGGGACATTTGGCGTGCCATCACCAAGGAAGTCCGAACCCTGGGGGCCCACCAGAGACGGGGCACCCACTGCCGTAAGAGATAGGAGGACATTCGCCGCTGCAGCAAGAAGACGGCGGGGGCTCAGCTGGGGATGGCCTCCCAACGTGGGAGGGGTGCCTGTCGCACCATGACCCCCCTGATGTTCCGGATCCTGGCGGTGGCCTACCCGGAGTTGGATGGGCGCTTAAGGACATCACAGCAGACACAAGGGGGTGAGTACTACCTCATCATATGGACTTTGCGTGCAGTGGAGGTGTCTGGGTGGTGGTGGTGGGTTGTGGGTGTCCCTAGGCCAGGGCGAGTTAGGTAGGCAAGGCCCCTCCGTTATGTAGGCCATCCAGGGTGTAGAACGAGAGTTGAAACACGGTAATGCATTCCTGGAAGGCATTCATTCTGGTCAGGCTGTCCTTCAGCGAACCCTGCAATCTCTGGCAGCCATTGTCCCTGTGTCCAGCCTCCCCCTCCAACCTCCTCCACCCAGACCCAATCCCCTGTACCCCAGCCCATCCCAAGCACACCTACAGACCAGCAGGCACACAAGTCAACACCCAAAAGTAGCTCAAGCAAACATAGGCACCACACACACCACAGGCACTCACACAAGCATCACACCCATACAGACACAGCAACATCCACTGTCTCCACTGTGTCCCCCTCCTCCTCTTCTCCCTCCTCCCTCCCAGTCTCGTCTACACACACACCTGCATGCACCACATCTACAGGCACTAGGACTCGCACCAGAACACCCAGCACCACAAGCCGCTCACCTGCACTCACCACCTCCACTGCCATTTACACATCCCCTGTGTCCTCTCCCAGTGTGTCTGTGACGCCCCCTCCCAAAGTACACAAACGCCGGCAATCACTCACCCAACATCCATCCACCTCACGACAGCCTCCAGTATCTGCACCTGCACCCAAAACACCTAAAGTGACACCTCCTACAACCACCTCCTCTACCTCCACTCCCAGACCCCCTCCAATTACCCATCCCAGTGTCCGTCAGAAACTGTCCCTCTGTCAAATTGACCTGTTTGCCCCCACCCCCCCTCCAGTTCATCAGTCACGTCGTAGCGCCTCAGCCAAAAAGCCTCCAGTACCAGTGGTGCGTGTTCCAGGTTTTTGGAGTACACCGTCCACCAGGGCAGGCAGTAGGACCCGGAGCCAA
Source organism: Pleurodeles waltl (assembly GCF_031143425.1). Taxonomy (NCBI): domain Eukaryota; kingdom Metazoa; phylum Chordata; class Amphibia; order Caudata; family Salamandridae; genus Pleurodeles; species Pleurodeles waltl. Next base: position 264,520,137 of record NC_090443.1, on the reverse strand, counting down.
GGCACTGTCAGCCCACCCCCTGTAAAGGCACCGAAATTGGAGAGTGGACGACGGGACCGTGTCAAGACTCCTGGTGGGACAACAAGTGAAATGGGATCGAAGGCGATTGGTGAGTCAGCTGTAACTCCGAAGAAGGTGGGGAAGGTTCCGAGGAAGTCTGCCCAGCCTGTTGTGAGTGTCACGGCGGAGAAGTGCGCCACCATTTCCGGCGGTCCAGACACAACCGCCAGCACCGTCGTTACTGGTCCAGAGACCACCGCCAGAGTCATTGCCCAGGAGGACCCAAGTATCGTTACTGTTCTGGAGACCACCGCCAGAGTCAGTGCCCAGGAGGGCCCAAGTATCGTTACTGGTCAGGAGACCACCGCCATAGTCAGTGCCCAGGAGGGACCAGGATCCCACAGCCCCGCTGGGCGATGATGGAACGTCATGCCACAACCCAATGTCCAGTGTGGAGTTCGTCATGCCACACACCAATGTCCAGTGTGGAGTTTGTCATGCCACACACCAATGTCCAGTGTGGAGTTCGTCATGCCACATACCAATGTCCAGTGTGGAGTTCGTCATGCCACACACCAATGTCAGTATCTGAACCGCCATCTCAGGCTACCGCTGAACAGTCCATAGCCAGCCATGGCAAAGCACCGCTGAACAAAGCCAAGACCGCCATGGTGAAGACCGCTGAACAGTCCATAGCCAGCCATGGCAAAGCACCGCTGAACAAGGCCAAGACCGCCATGGTGAAGACCGCTGATCAGGGCAAACATCGTGTGGGTATGAATAGGCCGCCACATCAGGCATCCTTCTCCCATGTGCAGCTGGGACAGTGACAGGACAGGAACTTTCACGAGGATACTCATCCAGTCTGGCCACCAGTCCCACCCAGTACCAGTTGAGAACTGCATCTACTTGCGTCAATGTGGCTTTGCACTCCCCAGGATGGCACAGTGGGCAAACCACCCACTGTAAAGACTTGAGAGACTGTGGCTTTGAACTCCCCAGGATGGCACAGTGGGCAAACCACCCACTGTAGAGACTTGAGAGACTGTGGCTTTGCACTCCCCAGGATGGTCCAGTGGGCAACCCACCCACTGTAGAGACTTGAGAGACTGTGGCTTTGCACTCCCCAGGATGGTCCAGTGGGCAACCCACCCACTGGAGAGACTTGAGAGACTGTGGCTTTTTCACTCCCCAGGATACATCAATGGGCATGGTGCCCCGTCGTGGATCTGGCTTTGCAGTCATGTGGCTGAGGTGCCCCCCTTTCCCTTCCCCATGAGGTGCCTGTAGTGTTTCAATCTGATGCCCCGGCAGTGTTCTCTCGGATTTTGGTCAGGTATCTATTGTGGGCCTCGCCCATGCATTTTTGGACTGTTGGTGCACGGACATTGTTGTGTACATATCTGCACTACTTCTTGTATTGTATATATAAATATGACAGATTTCGAGATATGATTCAGTATATTTTTATATGACATGTATATTGGCACATTACAATATTTGAACGGATCTCGCTTTGTCTTTGCATTCTTCTGGGGGGATTGTGGGTTGTTAATGTGATATTTTTTACTGCATTTGGTGTGTATGTTGTAATATGCGAGGGTGGGGGTGTTTGGTGGGTGTCCCCCTAACTTTTGCCCCCCCCCTCCCCCGTGTCGTAGATGCAGTACTCACCGGTATATTCTGCGCCTACGTCGCTGTTGTTCGTACAGGAGCAGAAAGACAAGGGCAGGTAGTATTTGGAGTTCCGGCTCCATGGAGTGGTCGTTCCTCGTGAAGTGTGTTGAGGTGAGCGTTTTCCCATAGCAAAGGCTGTTTCCGCCGTGTTTTTATCCACGGTGATTCCGCCCCGGAAAAGGTGGCGGATTGGTGTGTTGTAATAGTGTGGGCGGTACTTTGTCTCCCGCCTGTCTGGTGGCGGTGACCGCCACGCTGTTTGTCTGTACCGCTGTGGCGGGCGAAGTGTTAAAGTGGCTGTCTTTGTCGGCGGTTACCGCCAGGGTCGTAATTCCCTTTTTTTTTTCGCCGGCCTGTTTGCGGTATTACCCCACCTTTTACACCGTCCGCCAGGGTTGTAATGACCACCACAATACTCAGGGTTACTAAAAATAAAGGTACTTTATTTTAGTGACAATGTGCCCAAAATATCTCAGTGGATGTACTTAGGAGGTAAGTAAAATACACAAAATATACACACAAACCAAAATCAGGTAAGTAAACATTTAGAAAAATAGTGCAAACACTGTAGAATACAATAGGATGCAATAGGCCTAGGGGCAACACAAACCATATACTAAGAAAGTGGAATGCGAGCCACGAATGGACCCCTAGGCTAGTGTAGTGTGTAGAGGGTTGCTTGGAGTGTAAGGAAACACTAAGGGTGTCCAAGATACCCCAACCCAAGACTCTGAAAAGTAGGAGAAAAGTGATACTACTTCCCCAGAAACACACTAAAGTCGTGATAGAGGATTCTGCAAAGACCACAACAGACTGCAAAGCACTGAAGATGGATTCCTGGACCCGAGGACCTGCAAAGGAAGGGGACCAAGTCCAAGGTCGTGAAAGTGTCCAAGGGGGGCAGGAGCCCACTAAACCCAAGATGAAGGTGCAAAATGGCTGCCTCCGGATGGAAGAAGCTGAAGATTCTGCAACAACCAAATATGCTAGGAACTTTTCCTTTGTGCAGAAGATGTCCCACGGAGTGCTGGAGGATACAGAGTTGTTTATTTGGAGAAAGACCACAAACAAGCCTTGCTAGCTACAAAAGTTGCGGTCGAAGAAAAAGGGTGCTGCCCGGGCTCAGGAAGGACCAGGATATCGCCACATGGGAGAGGAGACAGAGAGCATATTTTGAATAATTGTGTATCTGATTTGTTACGTCAGTACTTGGTAGACTCAGATCTGACCTCTCCCCAAGAATTGGGAAAGAAGGCAGACAAATGGGTCAGACCAAGTGTGAGCAGAAAAGCTCATACAGGTGGTGACAAGAATAGCAAGAAGAAGGATGGTAAGTCTTCTGACAAGGGAGGGGACGAAGATAAAAAACATTCTGAGTCTTCATCAGGCCCACAAAAATCCTCTGGGGGAGGTGGGTCCAAATCCTCTTCTAACAATCAAAAGAGGCCATGGTGTTATTTATGTAAAAGCAAAGGCCACTGGGCAAGTGATTCCACTTGTCCAAAGAAAGGCACCACTACCACAACCCCAACTGCATCCTCTAGTAACCCTAGTAATAGCAGTGGTGGTGGGAAGAATACTACAAATAGCCAATCAAAGGGTGTAGCTGGGCTCATCATTGGTCATGTAGTTGGGGTTGGTCTTGTTAGGGAGACCACAGAGGCTGTTTTATTCTCTGATGGTGGTACCGACTTTGCCACTTTGGTTGCTTGTCCCCTTAATATGGGTAGTACAAGCAACTTCCCCTAATAAATGGTGTTGAGGTTGAGGCCTACAGGGATACAGGAGCCAGTGTCACTATGGTGATTGAGAAGCTGGTTCACCCTGATCAACACCTACTTGGTCAGCAGTACCAAGTGACTGATGCTCATAACAACACTCTTAGCCACCCCTGGCTGTTGTGAATCTTAACTGGGGTGGGGGTTACTGGTCCAAAGAAAGTTGTGGTAGCCACTGATTTACCTAGGCAATGATTTGGAGACATCAGCTTGGGCTGAAGTGGAGTTGGAGGCACATGCAGCAATGCTGGGCATTCCAGAGCATATCTTTGCTCTCACACGGGCTCAGGCCCAGAAGCAAAGAGGACAGGGAAGCTTGGATCCTGGAACAATGGACCAAGTGCTCCCAAAACCTAGGGGTAGAAAGGGTAAATCCTTGCCCACTATCCCTCCCTCTCCAGAAGATTCCCCTTTTGAGGAAGAGCAATCCTCTCCCTGTGCAGAACCTACACCAGCTTTTGGGTGCAGGGGGGCCTGCTAGGGAAGAGCTGAGTGTGGCACAGCAGACTTGTCCCACACTAGAGGGTTTGAGACAGCAAGCTGTCAAACAGCAGAATGGGGATATCACTGATAGCCATAATGTCTATTGGTAAGATAACCTCCTCTACACTGAGTCAGGGACCCTAAACCTGGAGCTGCCAGGAGATTGGTCACCCCTTTGCAGTATAGGGATTTTCTTCTGACTTTGGCTCATGATATTCCTTTGGCTGGGCATTTGGTCCAGAGTAAAAATTGGGACAGACTTGTTCCATTGTTTCACTGGCCTCACATGTCAGAAGACACTAAGGAGTTTTGTCGCTCCTGTGTGATCTGCCAAGCCAGTGGCAAGACTGGTGGTACACCTAAGGCCCCCTTAATTCCACTCCCAGTGGTTGGGGTGCCCTTTGAAAGGGTAGGGGTTGACATAATTGGCCCCTTTGACCCTCCAATAGCTTCATGCAATAGGTTTATCCTTGTGGTAGTGGACCATGCCACTAGGTATCCTGAAGCTATACCCTCAAGGACCACTACAGCTCCTGCAGTGGCAAAAGCCCTCCTGGGAATCTTTTCCAGAGTGAGTTTCCCTAAGGAAGTGGTGTCAGACAGAGGTAGTAACTTCATGTCTGCATACCTCAAAGCTATGTGGAAGGAGTGTGGTGTAACTTACAAGTTCACTACTCCTTATCATCCACAGACAAATGGTCTGGTTGAGAGATTTAATAAAACTCTCAAAGGTATGATCATGGAACTCCCTGAAAAACTCTGGAGGAGATGGGATGTCCTGTTGCCATGCTCCTTTTTGCTTATAGGGAGGTACCCCAAACAGGAGTGGGCTTTAGCCCCTTTGAACTCCTCTTTGGGCACCCTGTAAGAGGTCCCCTTGCTCTTGTGAAGGAGGGTTGGGAACAACATTTAAATTTAAAAGCTCCCAAGCAAGACATTGTGGATTATGGACTTGGCCTAAGATCCAGAATGGCTGAGTACATGAAAAAGGCCAGTAAAAACCTTCAGCCCACCCAAGAGCTCCAAAAGCAATGGCATGACCAGAAAGCTGTCCTGACCCAGTACCACCCAGGACAGAAGGTGTGGGTATTGGAGCCTGTGGCCCCAAGAGCACTCTTGGACAAATGGAGTGGACCCCATATCATAGTAGAAAAGAAAGGTGAGGTCACCTATTTGGTAGACCTTGGCACTGCCAGGAGACCCTTAGGGTGCTCCATGTCAATCGCCTAAAACCTTATTATGACAGGGCTGACTTAACCCTGCTCATGGCAGGAAGAAGAGAGTGACCCTCTCCATGACCTCTTCTCCACCACTAAAGCTGATCGCTTAGTGGAGGGAGTTGTGCTTGCAGATTGCCTTACTGCTGAGCAAAAGGACAACTGCATAAATCTCCTAGACCAGTTCTCTGCCCTCTTCTCACTGATCCCAGGTACACCTACCTGGTGTAAGCACACAATCGACACTGGAGACAGTTTACCTGTCAAAAGTAAGATTCATAGGCAGCCTGACCATGTCAGAGACTGCATAAAACAAGGGGTACCGAAAATGTTAGATCTGGTAGTGATTGAGCCTTCTGAAAGCCCATGGGCTATCCCAGTGGTGCTTGTCCCTAAACCTCATAGTAAAGATGGTAAAAAGGAAATGAGGTTTTGTGTTGACTATAGAAGACTCAATCAAGTAACCAAAACTGATGCTCACTCTATACCCAGGACAGATGAGCTAATAGATACACTGGGTTCTGCCAAGTATCTAAGCACTTTTGACTTAACTGCAGGGTATTGGCAGATTAAGTTTTCATAAGATGCTAAACCTAAAAGAGCATTTTCCACCGTTGGAAGGCACTATCAGTTCACTGTTATGCCCTTTGGTTTGAAAAATGCACCTTTTCAGATGTTGGTGAATACGGTCCTACAAGGATTGGAAGCTTTTAGTGCAGCATATCTAGATGATATGGCTGTCTGTAGCTCCACCTGGGATGATCACCTGGTCCACCTATAGAAAGTTTTGGAGGCCCTGCAAAAGGCAAGTCTCACTATCAAGGCTTCAAAGTGCCAGATAGGGCAGGGAAAAGTGGTTTATATGGGCCACCTGGTAGGTGGGGAACAGATTGCACCACTGCAGGGGAAGATCCAGACCATGGTGGAATGGGCTCCCCCTACAACTCAAACCCAGGTGAGAGCGTTCTTAGGCCTCAAGGGTACTATAGGAGGTTCATTAAGAGCTATGGCTCCAGTGCAGCCCTTTTTAATGGCCTCACCGGCAAGAAGATGCATAAAAAGGTATTGTGGACAGCTGGCTGTCAAAAGGCTTTTGATGAGCTCAAACAGGCCATGTGCTCTGCACCTGTCCTAAAATGCCCTTGTTACTGCAAGAAATTCATAGTCCAGACTGATGCTTCTGAATTAGGGGTAGGGGCAGTTCTATCACAGCTTAACACTGAGGGCCAGGATCAACCTGTTGCTTTTATCAGCAGAAGGTTGACTCCTATAGAAAAGAGTTGGTCTGCCATAGAGAGGGAGGCCTTTGCTGTGGTCTGGGCACTGAAAAGGTTGAGACCATACCTGTTTGGTACTCACTTTATTGTTCAGACAGACCACAAACCTCTATTATGGCTTAACAAATGAATGGTGAAAACCCAAAATTGTTGAGGTGGTCTATCTCCCTATAGGGAATGGACTATACAGTGGAACATAGACCTGGGAGTACCCACTTTAATGCAGATGGACTCTCCAGATATTTCTACTTAGACAATGAAGACTCATCTGGGCAAGGTTAGCCTTATTGTCCCTCGTTTGTGGGGGGGTTGTGTAGGAAAGTACCATCTTGCCTTATATGTTACCCTCATTTTTACATGTATGAAAGTTTGTTTTTGCCCGTGCCACTGGGATCCTGCTAGCCAGGACCCCAGTGCTCATAGTTTGTGGCCTGAATGTGTGTACCTGTGTAGTGACTAACTGTGTCACTGAGGCTCCGCTAACCGGAACCCCAGTGCTTATGCTCTCTCTCTGCCTTTAAAATTGTCACTATAGGCTAGTGACCATTTTTACAAATTCGAATTGGCACACTGGAACACCCTTATAATTCCCTAGTATGTGGTACCTAGGTGCCCAGGGTATTGGGGTTCCAGGAGAGTGCTATGGGCTGCAGCATTTCTTTTGCCACCCAAAGGGAGCTCAGACAAATCTTACTCAGGACTGCCACTGCAGCCTGAGTGAAATAACGCACACGTTATTTCACAGCCGTTTTACACTGCACTTAAGTAACTTATAAGTCACCTATATGTCTAACCTTCACTTAGTGAAGGTTAGGTGCAAATTTACTAAGTGTGAGGGCACCCTTGCATTAGCCAAGGTGCCCCCACATAGTTCCTGGCAACTTCCCCAAACTTTGTGAGTGCGGGGACACCATTACACGTGTGCACTACATATAGGTCAATACCTATATGTAGCTTCACAATGGTAACTCCGAATATGGCCATGTGACATGTCTAAGATCATGGAATTGTCCCCCCATGCCAAATCTGGTATTAGGGTGTCAATCCCATGCATCCCCAGGGCTCCATTATGGACCCCGGGTATTGCCAAACCAGCTCTCTTGGGTTTTCTCTCCAGCTATCGCTGCTGTCAACCCACAGACAGAGTTCTGCCCTCCTGGGGTCAGGGAAGCCCAGTCCCAGGAAGGCAGAACAAGAATTAACTGTGAGAGAGGGTGTTACACCCTCTCCCTTTGGAAATAGGTGTTAAGGGCTGGGGAGGAGTAGCCTCCCCCAGCCTCTGGAAATGCTTTGAAGGGCACAGATGGTCGAAACTGGACAAAGGAAAGGGGAGTGACCACTCCCCTGGCCAACACCACCACAGGGGTGGTGCCCAGGGCTCCTCCAGTGTGTCTCAGACCTCTGCCATCTTGAATCCAGAGGCGTGAAGGCACAATGGAGGCCTCTGAGTGGCCAGTGCCAGCAGGTGACGTCAGAGACCCCTCCTGATAGGTGCTTACCTCACTAGATGGCCAATCCTCATCTGAGGGCTATTTAGGGTCTCTCCTGTGGGCATTTCCTCAGATAACGACTCGCAACAATTCACCAGGGTCCTCTGCATCTCCCTCTTCGACTTCTGCCAAGGAGCGACCGCTGACTGCTCCAGGACGCCTGCAAAACTGCAACAAAGTAGCAAGAAGACTACCGGCGACATTGTAGCGCCTGATCCTGCCGGCTTTCTCGACTGTTTCCTGGTGGTGCATGCTTTGTGGGCTGCCTGCCTTCATCCTGCACTGGAAGCCACGAAGAAATCTCACTTGGGTTGACGGAATCTTCCCCCTGATCCAGCAGGCACCAAACTTCAGCATCACTGGTACTCTGGGACCCCTTTCATCCTGATGAACGTGGCCCCTGGAACACAGGTATTGGACCCAAGTGACCCAGACTGTCCAGTGGTCCAACTGTCCAAAGTTGTAGAAGGTAAGTCTTTGCCTCCCCTCTCCAGACAGTAATCCTGTGCACCACGTGAACTGCAGCTGCTATGGCTTCTGTGCACTTTTGCAAGGAATCCTTCATGCACAGCCTCACCCAGGTACCCAGCACTCCGTCCTGCATTGCTCAACTCCCTGAGTTGACCACCAGCTTCGTGGGACTCTCTTTTGTAGTGTTGAGATGACTGCCGTGCTCAGTCTTCTTCAACCCGTGTTCAAGGACTTCTGCGGGTGCTGCCTTCTTGTGTGTGGGCTCTCTGTGTTCCTGAGGGCCCTCTCTCAGAATATGATTATATAGGCTTTCATAGTCAGTCACCTTACTGCCATCTAACCATCCCTCCAAGGCCTTCACTGAACAGTCTACAAAGTCTGTCCAGTCTTGAGAGGACTCTTTTCTGGTATCTCTGAACTGTATCCTGTATTGTTCTGTGGTTAAGCCAAATCCATCTAAGAGTGCATCTTTCAAAACTTTGTAGTTGTTGGCATCACTTTCTCTTACAGTAAGGAGCCTATCCTTACCCTTATCAGTGAAAGATAGCCACACGATACAAGCCCACTGCCTTTGAGGGACCAACTGTACCATACAGGCCCTCTCAAGTGCAGCAAACCACTTGTTTATGTCATCCCCCTCCTTGTAAGGGGGGACAATTTTGTGCAGATTTCTTGAATCTGTTTCTCTTACACCTAGACTCCCTGTCTAAGGCCAACTGCTGCTGTCTCGGCTTCAGTCTGGCCTCTTCCAACCTCAGTTTTCTGAGTTCCCTGTCCAGGGTGTTATCCTCAGGGTGGGAGGCTTGGGAATGCTCTGATACAGAGGTGATGTGGGAATTGACAGGAGTGGCCTGTCTCTAACTGCCTAAACTCTAGTTACCTGGCCTTTTGGATTGAAAGGCACTGATGTGTGCCCCCTCCCACTACCAGCTTCACTAGATTGCCTGTTAGCTGACAGGTCTTTGGAGGAACCGTCCCCAGAGTACTCAGGGCCCTCCCCTGATTGTACCTGGGTACCCTCCTCCTCTACCTTCTGATCCTGGGATGAGCCAGACTGGTTCTGATCACTTTCTAGGAGAAGGCTAAGGAGAAGATCTTTGGTAGGGTTCTTACCAATGCTTAAACTTCTTTCTATGCAGAGACCCCTCAAAATCTTAGGGGCATATTTATACTCTGCTTGCGCCGAATGTGCGTCAAAAATGTTGACGCACATTCGGCGCAAACCTTGCCCCATATTTAAACTCTGACGCCCGACCCCGCGGACGTCAAAATTCCACTGTGTGCGTCATTTTTTGGAGGCGCGAAACTGCCTTGCGTTAATGATATGCAAGGTAGGCGTTCCCACCCAAAAAATGACTTTAAGGCCTGTGCGCCTTATTTATACTCCACCGTCATTTTGATGCACAGGAGGGGGTGGGCCTTAAAAACGGCGCACAGCCTGATGTGCGCCGTTTTGTAACGCCTGGGTCAGGGCAGGCGTTAAGGGACCTGTGGGCTCTGAAGGAGTCCAGAGGTGCCCTTCCCTGCCACCAGGGACACCCCCTGCCACCCTCGCCCACCCCTGGAGGACACCCATGGATGGAGGGACCCATCCCAGGTCAGTACAGGTAAGTTGAGGTAAGTTTTTTTTAAAAAACATTTAAAGTGGCATAGGGGGGCCTAATTTGGGCCCTCCTACATGCCACTGTGCCCAATGACCATGCCCAGGGGACAGAAGTCCCCATTGGGCAAGGGGGCATGACTCCTGTCTTTGCTAAGACAGGAGTCATTTCAATAGGGGTTGTGCATAAAAAAAAGACGCAATTCCGGTTTGAGGCATGATTTTTGCCTCAGACCTGACTTGCACCATTTTTTGACGCACAACCCCCATTTTCCCCTACGCCAGAGCTGCCTGGTTTGAGTCTTTTTTTTTTACTCAGACCAGTCCGCAGCGCCGGCTAACGTCATTCCTTAAATAAGGCGCCCGCATGGTGCGTAGGAATGGCGTTAGCCGGCAGTAAAATTTTTGACGCAAACCAGCGCCGACGCTGGTTTGCGTCAAAAAGTATAAATATGGGCCTTAAAGTTTAAATTGCCATAAGTTGTCTGGACAACTTTGGGAGTGGCCTCTACTACAGACATTGTTGTAAGAAAGAGCTTAAGATAAGGAGAAAAATGTTAGTTTAGAAACTCTTTAAAGAAAAGAAAAAAACGTTTTCAAACTTTTCAAAACCTTTAGAAACTTTTTAGAAAGTTTTCAGAAAGAGAGTTAGACTGTTTAGGTTAACTGTGTAAATTTTTAAGTATTTGGGATATGTTTTTCTTATGAAAAGCACCAATGATAAAGTGGTAAAGCAGTTACAAGTACTTATCCCACCGCTGCACCACCAATGTAGGAGGCTGGCCTGGCTTATAGTGGGTAGCTGATGGTACTTACACCTTGTGTCAAGTCCAGTTATCCCTTATTAGTAGATTAGTAGTGTTCTAGCAGCTTAGGCTGATAGAGGTAGCTATAGCAAAGCAGCTTAGGCTGAACTAGGAGACAAGCAAAACTCCCACTACACCACTAATATCATATAGGTACTATATCATAAGAAACACAATACTCAGGGTCACTAAAAATAAAGGTACTTTATTTTAGTGGCAATGTGCCAAAAATATCTTAGAGGATATACTCCCGTAGGAGGTAAGTAAAATACACAAAATATACACACAAACCAAAATCAGGTAAGTAAAAAGTTAGAAAAATAGTGCAAACACTGTAGAATACAATAGGATGCAATAGGCCTAGGGGCAACACAAACCATATACTAAGAAAGTGGAATGCGAGCCACAAATGGACCCCTAGACTACTGTAGTGTGTAGAGGGTCGCTGGGAGTGTAGGAAAACACTAAGGGTGTCCAAGATACCCCACCCCAAGACCCTGAAAAGTAGGAGTAATGTGCTACTACTTCCCCAGGAACACACAAAACTCGTGATAGAGGATTCTGCAAAGACCACAACAGACTGCAAAGCACTGAAGACGGATTCCTCGACCTGAGGACCTGCAAAGGAAGGGGACCAAGTCCAAAAGTTGTGAAAGTGTCCAGGAGGGGCAGGAGCCCACTAAACCCCGATGAAGGTACAAAATGGCTGCCTCCAGATGGAAGAAGCTGAAGATTCTGCAACAATGAAAGGTGCTAGGAACTTCTCCTTTGTGCAGAAGATGTCCCACGGAGTGCTGAAGGATGCAGAGTTGTTTCTTTGGAGAAAGACTGCAAACAAGCCTTGCTAGCTGCAAAGGTCGTGATTAAAGAAAAAGGGTGCTGCCTGGGCCCAGAAAGGACCAGGATGTCGCCACTTGGGAGAGGAGACAGAGGGGGTCCTCAGCAACACAGAGAGCCCACACACAAGAAGGCAGCACCCGCAGAATTCCTTGAACATGAGTTGAAGAAGACTGAGCACAGCGGTCATCTCAACACTACAAAAGACGATCCCATGAAGCCGGTGGTCAACTCAGGGAGTTGAGCAATGCAGGACAGAGTGCTGGGGACCTGGGGTAGGCTGTGCATGAAGGATTCCTTGCAAAAGTGCACAGAAGCCCTAGCAGCTGCAGTTCACACAGTGCACAGGATTACTGTCTGTAGAGGGGAGGCAAGGACTTACCTCCTCCAACTTTGGACAGTTGGACCACTGGACAGTCTGGGTCAATTGGGTCCACCACCTGTGTTCCAGGGGCCATGCTCATCAGGATGAGAGGGGTCCCAGAGTACCGGTGACGCTGAAGTTTGGTGCCTGCTGGAGCAGGGGTAGATTTCGTCAACCCACGGGATATTTCTTTGTGGCTTCCAGTGCAGGATGAAGGCCGGCAGACCCCAAAGCATGCACCACAAGGAAACAGTTGAGAAATCTGGCAGGATTAGGCGCTACAATGTTGCTGGTAGTCTTCTTGCTACTTTGTTGCAGTTTTGCAGGCGTCCTGGAGCAGTCAGCGGTCGATCCTTGGCAGAAGTCAAAGAGGACGATGCAGAGGACCCAGATGAAACCTTGCAAGTCGTTACCTGAGGAAAAGCCCACAGAAGAGACCCTAAATAGCCCTCAGATGAGGATTGGCCACCTAGTAAGGAAGCACCTATCAGGAGGGGTCTCTGACGTCACCTGCTGGCACTGGCCACTCAGAGGCCTCGATTGTGCCCTCACACCTCTGGATTCAAGATGGCAGAGGTCTGGGACACACTGGAGGAGCTCTGGGCACCACCCCTGGGGTGGTGATGGACAGGGGAGTGGTCACTCCCCTTTCCTTTGTCCAGTTTCGCGCCAGAGCAGGGACTGGGGGTTCCCTGAACCGGTGTATACTGGATTAGGGAAGGACGGCACCTTCTGTGCCCTTCAAAGCATTTCCAGAGGCTGGGTGAGGCTACTCCTCCCCAGCCCTTAACACCTATTTCCAAAGGGAGAGGCTGTAACACCCTCTCTCAGAGGAATTCCTTGTTATGCCTTCCTGGGACTGGGCTTCCCTGACCCCAGGAGGGCAGAACTCTGTCTGTGGGTTGGCAGCCGCAGTAGCTGCAGAGAAAACCCCAGAGAGCTGGTTTGGCAGTACCCGGGGTCCATAGTGGAGCCCCAGGGATGCATAAGATTGGCACCCCAATACCAGATTTGGCATTGGGGGACAATTCCATGATCTTAGACATGCTACATGGCCATATTCAGAGTTACCATTGTGAAGCTATATATAGGTATTGACGTATATGTAGTGCACATGTGTAATGGTGTCCCCGCACTCACAAAGTCCGGGGAAATTGCCCTGAACTAAGTGGGGGCACCTTTGCTAGTGCAAGGGTGCCTTCACACTTAGTAACTTTGCACCTAACCTTCACTAAGTGAAGGTTAGACATAGAGGTGACTTATAAGTTAATTAAGTGCAGTGTAAAATGGCTGCGAAATAAAGTGTGTGATATTTCACTCAGGCTGCACTGGCAGTCCTGTATAAGATTTGTCTGAGCTCCCTATGGGTGGCAAAAGAAATGCTGCAGCCCAATGGAATCTCCTGGAACCCCAATACACTGGGTACCTAGGTACCATATACTAGGGAATTATGTGGGTGTTCCAGTGTGCCAATTAGAATTGGTAAAAATGGTCACTAGCCTATAGTGACAATTTTAAAGGCAGAGGGAGCATAAGCACTGAGGTTCTGGTTAGCAGAGCCTCAGTGACACAGTTAGTCACTACACAGGTACACACATTCAGGCCCCAAACTATGAGCACTGGGGTCCTGGCTAGCAGGATCCCAGTGGGACAGGCAAAAACAAAACAAACTTTCATCCATGTAAAAATGGGGGTAACATGCCAGGCAAGATGGTACTTTCCTACACATATTATTTTGCGACTCTGGTATCAGATGGATGAAGACGTGGGTGGTGTAGTGTCTGGACCATTGGCAGATTAGCGGAAACTATTCTGGGGTGAGAGTGCACCTGGTTCACTGAATCTAAAATGAGTTAATAGGTCAGTCTGAAACAAGTAAAACGAGTCACTCATAGTCCAAATTAAAATTAGTGGTAATGGGTCTCCTGTTTATTTATCAAAAAGTAATCCTGCTTCCGGTGGCAGTGCTAACGACTGCCAGTTTACCAGAAGAGCCGAGTAAGACATTAGTTGATCAGGAGAAAAGACAACCAAAGATTTGAGCGAATATCCAACATGCTACCTTTGTGAGACTAACATCTTGGTGCCGGAAAAACATTGTTGGCTGAAAGACAAAGGACTAGCAAACAGGTACCCATGCTGTCAGTTGTGTGCACCGCTGGGGCATCCTACCACTAGAAAGGTGTAAGAGGTGCGCATAGAGCTCCCTACCACTGACAATGCCCAGGCAAAGCTGGGGCATGCAGCTCTCTATTCTACAGAGGGTCCAATATCAAGGTACCAATCCCTGCTGAAACAACAAAAGCACAAGCATGTAATTCACACTGAAACATTTATTGACGAAATACCCCTCCACCAGTAGTGTTTGACTTTGGTCACTCCAAAAACACATGCCATAGATACATCAGTAGATGCCAGTACAGTCAACACAATCTGCAGCTGTAGGGTGTGGTGGTTGCCGACAGAAAGATGACTATAGCATCCTAAACAACCCCACAAATCATTGTGGACACTACTCAGTTTGTGCTGTGCAACATCACCTTGGGTACCCCTGCTGTGCCTGTGAGAAGTACCAATGCGAATACGGAGAGCTGACCAAGAGAAATGCCCTAATGAGTGACTCTTTCCACAGAAGGATCTTTTCCTGAGGAAAAAAGATATGTCAGCATAGACAGGGATTAGAGGCACTGGAACTAGGGAGGTGCTGCAACACCCCCATAAAACTTAAAAGAGTGTAGACAGAGAAAAACAATTAATGGGTCACTCAAATGTTTTTCTTCAGCCAGTATTTTTTGAGTATTCAAAGAAGCTGGTCACATATTTCCCATGCTTTTAGTGGGATGGCATTACTTGTTAGGATCCCAACTCAAAAAATTGACAGACAGGGGTATGCTGTTGAAACTCCCCTATGCGACCATGCCTTTTGATGTGGCTGTAAATGGCACCCAGGAAGACGAGAAGTCGCCCAATGCCCCTCAAGATATGGGTAGACACAGAGAAGACTGTTACCATGGACGGCATTTAGGGGTCGCGTCGCAGTTGCGACTCCTGGCTTGCGCTTTGTCACCCCTGACCTCAGGGGTGGCAAAATTAGTGCCAAGAACACAGGGGTAGCTCGCTTTATCAGTGTCGGGCTCCAGTTTCTCTTTCTGCTCATTTTATTTTACATTAATAGAGTTTAATAATCTATCATTCACTAGTAATGTAATGAAAAAGTAGAATAGCAAGATCTGGAACGGACCTCCATTGGCATCTTAGGTATGTGAATTAAAATACTTTTCTGTATATTTTATATACATGCATGTGGATGAGAGTTCAGGTGCGAGTGTTTGTGTATGTGTGAGGATGTATGTTAGTATGTGCGATAGTGCGTGTGTGCGAAGGTGAGTGAGTGAGAATGTATAGGTGGCTCAGAGTAAGAGTGAGCAAGAGAGTGAGAATGAGAGAGCTAAGGTAAGAGTGCGTGCAATTATTCAATCATGAGGATTAAGGTCATGTGACATCACTTCCTGTGGCATCAGTAAGGTCAAAGAATGCATGATGTTGCTCTTGCCACCCCTGACAGTTTGGTGAATCAACGCCCATGTCAGTTACTGGTAGAGAAACTGCTCTTGTGGGAGGGTGGCCAGTGACACTGGATGGCCATTCTGAGAATACACAACCAGCACCAGCGCTAGAATCTGTAGTGCGGCCCAAAGCCTACATTGGTGTGGACCAAGGACATTGGCAGCACTACTGGAATGAGTGGTATCCTGAGTGCTGCTTGCACTATTGCTGGTGCTTCATTTGAGCTGGAGATTGCAGGAGAGGCCCCCCAGCACTCATTTTTGGGGACCTGGGCTTATTTTTCATTCATGAGACTATCAGCCAGAAAAAGAGAGAAAGGCAGAAAAGGGGGAAAGGAGGTGGAAAAGGATGATGGAAAACCAGAAAGAAGGGCGAGAGCAGGGAAGAAAAAAACAACTGCAGGAGTGAGACGAAGGGGCAGGAACTGGAGGGTGGTGATGAAGGAGGCAGGAGATGGAATAAAGACTAGACAGATTTAATATTCTGCAACTCTGTCACTCAGCAGGGCTAGCCGCGGGCTCCCCAAAATAAACTTTGGGCACTGGCACTTATTCTTTTACAAATGAAGCACTGACCACTACTGCTCTGCAAAGAGTAGTAACAAGTGAACCCCGCTACCTAATTCATCACCGCAAGTTGAAGGCTAGCGCTGGGCTGAACAGTTCCCAAAACTAACAGGCCTATCATCCTTCAGACGAATTAAACAATACCTGGTGGCCGGAGTGCACCGTTTTGCATTTTATTGCTTTATATTGGAAACGTTACAGTACACTTTGAAATATAGATATTAGTTTCTCTTTCAGAGCCAAAAATAACTGGAGGTTCTGTCTGGGGTTGCAAAGAGTTGTGTAACCAAGCAATTCATCGCAAGTGCTTGTCCTCTGTGGAATGATGCTCGAACCGCCTTATTTATTAACTTGTTTTTGTTAAACCTTGCTCGAGGCGATAGTACTCGATAGGCAGAATGTGGCGTCATTTCTTTAACGTTTTTCTAATAATTTACATACTTGACATGCTTCTGCCCATTGGGTGTGTTTGCATTCTCAATATTCTGCTCTTCAAGCCTTTTGACCCTCAAGTTCTCCATTGTGAACTTTTTCAAAACATCTCTGTGTCTTAAAGCGACCGCGCATTGACATGCAGTTTTGCGTGTGAGACACGCTCACAGCAGCATTTACACTGCAGGGGCCTCACAGTGGCACGTGTCATTGAAGGAGCCTAATGGACGTCAGTTAGGGGTCGCCAGAGGTCGTAACTGCGACCCCTGAACTTCACCTAGCAACCCCTGCCAGGCTTTCTGCGACCCTTGTGTTTATGAAAACATCCTGACATGTTGAATTAAGATTTGCCTTTCACTTTTATATTTTTGCTGGTTTTCAGGGGCGCGGTTGGCTACATTTTGAGCGAGGGCTGTGTTATGGCAAGGGATACCACAGCTGCAGTTCTGTTCTCCTGGGTAAGAAGATTTATATTTTATCAGCATATATATAGTGCTGAAACAATGAGAGCAGCGCTCTATGCTGTTTGCACTCGTACCTTTATCTATGCATTTTCCTTGTGTCACACTACACCATCCTGGACCACAGGGAAAACTATATATATGTCTGTCGGCTATTTGTTAATCACACGATGCCTTTAGAAATTTTCCAAAATAAACGGATGCAGAGGCAAATGAATTGCAATGGCTTAATGTTTTTTTTTCGATGACCAATTTACCTGGCTTTTACTTATTTGATGTAACTGAGTTATGATATTAAATTTATGTGGCTTTTAAGTTTGGTACAACATGCAGCTAACTGTAGGATTTTTTTCTTGTTTCCTTATTTGTTGCCTGTAAGTAGTTCAGAGTAGAATAAAAACATGTTCTTTTCTTTGTGTGATTAGAAAGTTCTGCGAACGAATTTATTTATTACTAAAAAGCTATAAGGCCAATTATAAACTTCTAGTCCAGGATTTCTGGGCTCAACCACATCTTATACAATGCTACCTCACAAATGCAAAATGACATACTGAACCCACTGTCAAGTCTTGCCAGTGGTATATGTTGGTGCTGTCCCTTTAACTGATACTAAACCATAGATACCGGTGACCAACATATTTCTACCTTAGATGAAAACTGAGTTAATCCTTCTGTCCTAGTGTCCAGACAACTATTTTCAATAATGTTGGCCTCCATTTTAACAAAACTCTGACTAAATGGATTATGACACATTAAATAAAACAAGCAGAAGTAAAACCAGTGTGCCTGCCATTAATATTCTAATGCATGAAAGCACATATATACAAAAGTGTACATTTCTGCATGCCTGTGTTTCTGTGCATTAGCAAATTAAAGTCAGGCCTATTGACTTTGCCAGTGCTTGGTATTCCTGTAGTGCTGGGTTTTATGTAGTAACTACACATTAACAGTTGTAAGTGTTATTGTTGCTGTTGGCTAGCATTTGTATAACACAGAATTTACTAGTAGTATGGCATTGGTGTGCATTCCGGGAGTGCAGGTTTGACTTTCCAAACATCCCTATCGCAGACTGAATTCTGAGTCAGTTTTGTGGAGTTGGCCGATCAACGTGAAAACATCATTGATTCTCTGACCTTGAGACATCATCTTAAAAACATGTTCATGATAAAGATTTTGCATGTTTTTATTTTGTCCAAGACATGGTAAAATCAATGATTGTTGGAACTAGTCTTTCATCCTTCTGAAGTCAATAAACTGTGATCTACTGGGTAATACTTAGCAATACAAGTATCAAGTTTCAAGAGACATGTTTTCCTGGTTTCCTTTGCATTCAGTCTCTCTGTGACAGGAGAGGGGCAAATGAATGGAAAATCTGTGTGCGATGGGTGTCTACTTTTTTGGTTGGGATATTTGGGCCTGAGGCTGGATCTGTTCAGCCTGGTTGCAGGCGGGCTCTGACAAGCAGAGCCTGCACATGTAAGATCAGCCTTTGCTTAATGATGATACTCTTTTGAGACACACAGTGCATATGGGGTTATTTGCAGGCATATATGTGTGAGCTTTCGAAGGTTTGTTTTTTTGATTGTGGTTCGCACATTTGGGTGGTGCATTGACAGTCAAATCTGTGCCTGAGCATGAAGCGATGCTTTGGAGTACGGTGGCTATAGCTCGCATATGATGGCTGCATTTCTGGCTTTTTGTGGCTGCAGTGCAACTATAGTTTCTGAAAGGACATCATGGCCACTGATCAAATACATCACTTCCTTGCATGACACAAGGATCAAAGGTTCTAGGATATCACTTCCTGTGATGTCATTGATGTCCAAAGGCATGTGAAGTCACTTCCGCTACCCCTGGCCTTTTGATGAATTGACGTCAATGGCCTTAAAGTGGCATATGAAGCAGCCACCGCCTCATAGTGGGGTGTGTCACTATGCCAATAAAAAGTAGATTGTGGCACTTTAGATACCTCACAGAGGAATGTGGCATTGAAGAAGCGTCACAGTGAAATGTGGCACGACAGAGACCCTTCTGTGGCATGTGACACCACAGCATCCTGGCAGTGGCATGTGGAAATGCAGAAACCTCACAGTGACACGTGACACTGCAGAGGCCTCACAATGACACCACTGTAGCCTCACAGTGGCATGTGGCCTGAATGCAGCCTCACGTGGCACTTTGTCCTTAAGAGGCCTCATCACGGCACGCGCCACACAAGCAGTATTTACTGCGATGTAATGACTGCGGAGCAACAAATGATATTCCTGATACAGCCTAAAGAGCATGTGAAATCGAGAGCCGGTATTAGCGTCGGGAAGTTGGATAGTAGCTGCCCTCTGGAGTCACTGTAGCTTTTAGATTGTTTACTGCAGGTAGATGCAGGCAAAGGAACGTGGCAACTATTTAGAAACGGTGGGACAAGCACAGTAATAGGAGAGAAAAAGCCAGGTAAGACTAGAGTCACAAACTGCAGGCCTTAAGATCCAAGACAGGCGGGACCATAAACGAGTACACATGTGGATTCTCTTTGCTGCTTCTCTCTCTGAAATAACTATAGGATAGTCTCTTTAAAGTACAGGCGGGCGAGCTTGGCATTTTCCATGCCCTGTTCCTGCTGACGCGTGTGGAACACAACTCAAGCAATGACTAGAAGCGGGGTCAGACCAGGTGCCTCACTGATGACGTCCTTTCCACCTTGGCAGTGGCAGCATGAACTTTCATGCAATACTAGGGAATTGCCAACATCATGGTGCTTGAAGATTTCTTCTGCTTTTATCCAGAACAGGTTTTTTTGCCATGTGACCGCAAACAACTTTAGCTGTATGTTGTTGTCACTGTCACAGCGTTTCGCGGCTGGTTACACCGCGCTTGACTTCATATCTTGGCCTTCGGGACATAATAGTCGACACTCACTTATTAGTGTAAAAGGCCATTTATTAGGACAGGATTGCAAACATAACATAACATTGATATACACTGTAACTTCAACTTAGCGACCTTTCAACCTCCCCCTTTGAACTCTCCCCATTCTTCCTTTTACTTCAATCCTCCAATCTTGCCTCCGTTCCAGCATCCACATACATTCCCCCACAAATCCCTCTTTTCCTTCCGTCCCCTGCCTGCCTCGGGCATCCCCCACTCTGTCATCCTTCACCTGTTTCTTCTTCTCCCCCTGGAAGGGTGGCCAGGCCCGCATCTGGCTCTCCACCCTCCCCCATCTACTGCTACTACTGTGCAAACCTGCCCCAACTCTGGCATCCTCCCCCTTTTGCTCTTGCCACATTACCCTAGAACCAAGTTCCTTTATCTTATTCCCTATGTAGGGTGGGTGGGTGGCCAACTTCTTAGCAGCGCGGCAGGCTGTCTCGGAAGAGGCAGTTCCCCTACCCCCTTCCCCTTATATAGTCCCACCCTTAGACCCTCCCCAACCTAGTCCCCAGCCAATCCCTGTCCTGAAGCGTCACTTCCCCTGTCCCGAATGCCCCCGTGGAGAGACTAGACTGCGTCTGCCCTCCACGGGTCCCTACATCGGGACATAATAGTCGACACTCACTTATTAGTGTAAAAGGCCATTTATTAGGACAGGATTGCAAACATAACATAACATTGATATACACTGTAACTTCAACTTATCGACCTTTCAACATCCCCCTTTGAACTCTCCCCATTCTTCCTTTTACTTCATTCCTCCAATCTTGCCTCCGTTCCAGCATCCACATACATTCCCCCACAAATCCCTCTTTTCTTTCCGTCCCCTGCCTGCCTCGGGCATCCCCCACTCTGTCATCCTTCACCTGTTTCTTCTTCTCCCCCTGGAAGGGTGGTCAGGCCCGCATCTGGCTCTCCACCCTCCCCCATCTACTGCCACCCAGCACAAACCCCTCTTGGGCGTTTTGCTGCCCCACCAGCGAACCCACAGCAACACTGCAACCTTATGCAAATTCCGCTCATTCCCTTTTCCTCCAACCAAACCGCAATGTAATATGCATCACCCATCTCAGAAAAAATGCACTCCATCATCCTTGAAGTGCACCGCTTCTTCCTCCATAATGACCTCGCATTCCATCACTTATGTAAAAAACTCAACCAAAGAAAAACCTTTGTAGCCCGATTGATCCTTCTCCAAGCCCCTTTCAAGGACTATGTTTCATTGCCCCTCACCATCTTCTTTTGAGCACCGATTAGACCACACAACACAATTTCCATGCCTGTTCTGGGCAACAGACGCCATGATCCTGTTGCATGTGTTGCCGTAGGGTGAGCCCCAGGGAGCCGTACCAGGCCATTCTCCCCAGGTCAAACCAATTGCCCTTGCAGCCCCATGTTGGCCTTGTAGGCATCAAAAGAAATGCAAGTTACCCCACCCCATGCTGCGCTTTTCCCCGACAAAAGTTTTTGTGATGTCCACCCGGTCGGGTCCAGCAAACATCTGTAAAGTTGCCCCCCTGCATATGTCCCCTCTCGCGCATGACTGATGATGCTCAAAACACAATGGGACCACGTTCGCTTACCCAGGGCCACTTATGCAACCTGCAAAGAAAACAATGGTTTAATGGCAGACTATCACAAACGGCCCCCCGTTTCAGCTACCATGCCCTTATACCTCTTGCCCCTTCTCTCTCAGCTCATGCCCTCACCGACGGTCACTGCATTTACCGCCACCCCCAACGCACAAAAGGAAACCCGATCCTCCTAAACTATCTTCCACCGTGGCTGCCCCAAAATAAATGAAAACACGCAAGCCATTGGCCTACCGCCTAACCCCAGACAATGTCACCCTCGAGACCGCCATCAAATGAAAATACGTAAGATATTTCCCTTTTGCCCGACAAAACTACTTCCTTCCCTCCAGTCACCTATGTGTCCCGAAACTGTCCCCCATTCACATACCGGACAGACTGTTGCAAAATCCCCCTGTGCTCCACCATGCCTACTTCCCTGGCCCCCCATGTATATAGTTTTATTTTAATTTTATTTTTTTATCTATATATATACATATATACCCACACATAGATATATATATACACATATACACACATATATACCCACATATATACACATATATATATACATACATATATATACATCCATACACACACACATACACACCGAAAAACCAAGTGGCCCGATAACCGCCACGTAACTGACCCCCCCTCACCTGCTAACAAACTTCTCTCCAAATGTCAACTCCTAAAATGCCCAGATAGCCCCAGCCCTATCTACCATGCAGAAACTGACCGTCCCACTTCAAGTGCATCCAACCCGCATACTGGCAACACGTGCGCTTTCAAACCGGCGGACAAAACAATAACCTTGTTCACCGCTGAGCCCTACTCCAGGTCCCCTCCCCCCCCAACCCCATCAACCTTTCCACAATATCATTCTTAACGAGATAGCATTTTAAACAATCTGCCGCTAGGAAACTCACCTGCACACTTGTCCACCATTGTGACGGGCGGGAAAAGCTCATCCATCCCCAAAACAAAACCACATAAAACTTCCATCTCCAAGATACAGCTCACCAGCAACCAAAATTGTCCTGTCACGAACCCACAAAATCTGGAAAACCAACCATGTCAAGCGGAAAAATATCTACGTGGGCGCGGCTAACGACCCCTCGGCCCGCTTAATGACCATCACGCCCCCACTCCCAAAATAAAATTCCTCCAGAACCCCTGACCTGCCTTCGTCTCTGCTTGAGCCAAGCTGCAACAAATACTGCCACTGCCAACGATCCGGGGCATCTGCAGCTGAACGCGTGCTGCCTTGAATATCTCTGCGGAGCTAAGCACTGAAACATGCAAAAACTTACAGCAGATGCAGCCCTAAAAATCCCTTGCCCTCTGTCTGTTCAACAAAGCCCCTTACCTTCAGATTGCACACATGTGAAAACTGATGGTTCGAGTGGCCAACCTCTCTCCCCACACTGTCCAAGCCATGATCCGTGGAAAAACCTCTATAAAACAATACTCCTGCCTTAACAAACTTGCTCCAGCCGACTTGCCGCGCTGTACCATCCATCCCCAAAATGGCCAAAACCCCCAGCGGCCCCTGTCACATCCGACAATATCCGTACCTGCCATACAGTACCTACTTCTCCCCAAAAACCCTGGATACCCTGTGTAAAACCATGCTAGAAACATGTTCCACATGATCGCAGTAATTCCTTCCACCGCATAGTGACCAGAAATCCCCGCCTATGCCTCGTGGCCGTCTTGCCGTGAAGGCTACTGTGTCCAGCTCGATTCTTAATTATCAGTACCCACTGGTACCTCTGTCTGCAACGGCGCCAACAGAAAACCAATCCCCCTTTGCGAGCTGCTCGAAAAACCTGCAAGTCTCTACCCCACTACCCTGAAACCGTGTCGTCCTCAAAATAAATCATCTAACCTGTGCAGCACCGTCCGGTGCCCACTCCCTTCATGAGATAAACCCACAGCAGACATGTACCGAAAGCTGCCGAGAAAGCACAGTGGATTGCACACTCCGTGGGCACTCCTGCCACCTATACTGCCCTCCTGATAGCAATTCTCAGCACTGCAACAGTATCTCCATCTAAATAATCAAATCGACCGTCGCTTCAACTGTCGCCTTTGGCCATTTCAACGTCTCTTCCACCCCCCACCCCCACTGTATGAGCTAATTAGCCTCATCTGCTAACGCACATACCACTTGCGTCTCCTCCCACATGATTGTCATTCACCACCACCTTCCCCATCTATGAGGGATGCATTCAAAGGTAAAATACCACTTTCCGTGAGGGAATCAACATAACCCCACTGCCACACCTTGCATGATCCCGAAGTTTGCCCCTTGACACTACCTTGTACACTCCGTCATGCGAACCTGCCAGTTCTGGTGCAGACCGCAAATTGTCAGCCCAGCGGCCCTTATTGTCCCACACTGAACTGATGTTGATAACCCCCTCCTGAGCTAGTGCGCCGGGACCATACCCATGTAGCAATTTAATCCTTTTATATATATATATATATATATATTTTTTTTTTTTCCTCTCTCCCCCAGGAAGCAGCCTGAACGTCGACGCCTTCCTGCTTCCCCACATCCTTTTTAGTTTACTCCGCACATGAAAAACCAAAAAGCCTTGTCCAACCCATGCGCACGGCTTCAACCTGTGACCCCCTCTCTGTCTCCTTACCTTCGGTCTCCCATATCTATATCGTCTTTCCCCACTCAGACCTTTTGACTCTTGATCCACTACCCACCTCCTTGCGCTCTGCCTGTGTTGCACCTGTACCGGGCACTCCATGTATGGAGTAATCCCCCAACCCAAGAATATGCCATGGCACCATAGCCACCCAGTAAAATATCACACTGGACCACTAGATCACCAATACCTGGCACCACTGTGCGCATGCTCCTGCGTCCACCATGGACTTGGGACCGCGATTCTCTTGCGAAAATTCCCCGTTTCCATCTTGAAATTCTGCAACAACTTAACTGAAAAGGGGGGGTGGGGGGGAGGGGCACGCCGCACCTGCGCCCCTTCCCCTTCCCACTTCCAAATCACCACTTGCTTGTGGCTCTCCCTTTCCTCACAACATCCAAAACCACCTCCTAATTGAAATTGCCCCCATCCTCGTCTTCCCCCACATGCGTCCTTAGCACCTTCAGAAAACATCACATCACGCCCTTCTCAGCTCCTTACCCTTCATGGTGTGTGCCATATGTGTGGTAACCACGTTCCCACGTTGTAGAGAAGGCCGCCGGAGACCCCTCTAGTGTTCGGGCCAACGTCCAAGGGCCGTATTGCGCCCCGTTGGTTTCACTACCTTTCTGCCAGCCTCCACTGCTCACTTCGACTCTCCGCGATTTGCTTGGCCGTGTGCGCCATGAACTCCCCGTGCTCTGACTGCCCCCTAGGCCGCTCCAGCCTCCTGCCCCTTCCCGAGATACTCTTGCGGCACCCCCACCTACTACTGACTAGACTCAGGCCCTCTTGACCCGGACGCACCTTCGCCCCCGTTTCCCGACCTGACCACTTGCCCCCTGCTGCCCCCGTCTATCTGGGCCCACCTCCCTACAGTCTCCGATGTCCCCTAACAGCTCCGCCAATCATTGCTTTTGCCCCACCGCATGGGGCCTAAGCACCCCAGTTGCTGCTGTCCACCCCACCAGCGCTCTCCCCCCAGCCGTTGACATGCTCAGCCCGGGGAAGCCCTGCACAGATGTGCACCTGAACCCCATAGTTTTGCTACACTTTTGGGGGCTCCCAACCCCCACCATGCCTCACCTCCCTGCCTGCCCCATGCCCTTATAACCTGTACACTAACGTGTAACCTCTCCCCTCCGCACCCCCCCACCAGCAAAATGTTTGAAACTGGGCAGAGCCCCCCCCCCCCAGCTCTCCCCTCCCCTCCTCTGCTCCCACCATCTGGGCCCCTCACAGCCGGTGTGTGCTATCCCAGCCGTGGAAAAAACCCATGCCCAGGCCAGCATGCTTGGCCAGGAAAAAGGAAAAAACGAACATGCAGCGTGCCGCCCTCTGCGGGGGCCGTATATGTGAAAAACCAGGTTGGGGGGTGTACATTGCAAACCCCCCCAAAAATCATCCGTTCACCGCGCATTCGCCGCAGCCTGCATGCGGCCGCAGCCGCCTCTTTGTCTTGCGCCGCACAAATGTCTCTGGCGCGCCCTGCCCCCCGAGGCTCGGTCTCGCGCAACGGACCTGGGCAAATCTGCCTGCCCAACCAAGCCGACATCGCGAGGCACAGCCCGCACTCCCGCGAGTTCCCCAAACCCAGCAACCCACCCCCTACCTTCCAACATTAAAGCCGCTCCCCCACGGCCAACTTCTTAGCAGCGCGGCAGGCTGTCTCGGAAGAGGCAGTTCCCCTAACCCCTTCCCCTTATATAGTCCCACCCTTAGACCCTCCCCAACCTAGTCCCCAGCCAATCCCTGTCCTGAAGCGTCACTTCCCCTGTCCCGAATGCCCCCGTGGAGAGACTAGACTGCGTCTGCTCTCCACGGGTCCCTACATTTTGATGCGGAAAAGTAGCCCCTCATTGCACATACAGCTAACACAGATCAGCTCCGTCCGCCCTGTCAGCAGGGGCTTCTCACTGGAAGCTTGCAGCTCTGCTAGCTCCACCCCCGGGGCGTAATGAAGCTCGAGGAGGGCCCTGCAAAGTACATGTAGGCCCTCCTTCCCTGCATCACAAGCTACCACGTTTCCTGAGGCGGCCTCTGGAGCTCTGGAGCCCTCTCGCACTGCGGGGGCTGCGGGGGCTAATGGCAACTATTTGCAGAGGTCTTCATAGTGTAAGCCAGTCAAGTCGCCTTTGACAATGCTTCTTGTCAACATGTCACCAAATGTACAAACAATTTATTGGGATTTCACTATTCTTGTCGCCTGGTTGTAGAGGAGTGTACAAATGGACATCACACCAAAGAACTAGCTACAAAGTATGTTTAGCCAAAAGGACAAAGCACCATGGTTTAGGTGGTTCGGGTAATCAGAGGCAAACGTGTCAGTGAATATGCACTTCAGGCCAGGTTCCAGGAATATATATCTGGATGGGCCGAGGGTGCGTTTGGGTGGGCCAATGTGGGCCCAATTTTCGACAATTCTGGAGGTAGCCTACAACCTGCACCTGCTGCTTGGCTGCTGTTTCCATTGAACTCACCGTTGCCTTAGCTTGAATCTCTTGCCACGGATGAATAAAATCCTTTTGATGTACCATATATTCGTATCATGCACTGACTTGCAAGCATAGAAAAGTTTGGACTTCTTGGACTTTTTGGGTGTGCTCCGGTACATATTCTTTACAGTCTGCTGCATCATTGGCAGGTAAACTCCAGCCTCCTGTTTCCCAACACACACCTCCCTGCTGCAACTTGCCTCAGTCATGAGCTAAGCTAACACCGGGCTGTTTTCTTTTTACAGGCATGCCCAGTTTTGTCTGAGACTGTAGAAAAATAGGGAAAAGCATCTGAAGGCAGTTTTTTGCTCCCCATCAGTACACAAGTAAAACATCTATTATTCAAACAATGCACTATAAAATGTATCCTAGAGAGTTCTTATTGACCCTTGACTGATAATTAAAGTAAACAAAAGTGAAACTAAAAATCACATTTGCTGACATGGAGGAAGCACTTAACAGGTGCTCTTTCTGTGGCCTCTTTTGCTGTTAGTGGGAGGGCCAAATGCCATGTTTGGGTTGGCCTGGCCCACCCGCTAGACCCAGTCTGCCACCATTTGTGCTAGTAAGACATGGCAAACAGCTGAAAAAGCTGGTTCCAGATCCAGGAATAGGTTGGGGAGGTAGCCAAAAGAATCTGTGGCAAAAATGCTCAAACTCGTCCGCTTCTTCTTGCTTTCTTTCTCACACTGTCCCTCCTTTTGTCTTTCCCCTCTCTCTTTCCACGTTCTCTCCTATAACACCCACTGTGTAAGCTGCAATTATCCCTGGCGGCCTGGAGAAAGTAGCAGAGGTAACAGCAGTGCCCCTCAGTGATGTAGCTTCATGGTGGGTGTATGAGGCGAACACCCCCCTAATAATTTCTTAATCGGGTCTTGCCCAGGCAATACCAGTCAAATTCATGGTCATCATTTAGGGGTTGACCGGGGTCGCACTACTTTTGCGACTCTTGGCCTCAGAGGAGGCAAAATCACTGCCATGAACACTGAGGCAGCGTGTCTTTGTAGATTTTGGTCTTTACTCTCCTTCTCGGCCTATTTTTTAGGGTTGAGCCTGCATAGCATGTGCTTGCGCATGCCTATCACTTGCGAGACGCTTTAGTAGTTAGAAAAGGGCTCGGAGCCCCGTCCATGTCACATCAGTGTCTTTCATTGGTTCGTGGGCTTGCCTTATAAAATCTGCTTGCTTTTATTAGTGGAAGGCATGCATACGTCATGCCTTTTCCAGTGGTTAGCCCTCCTCGAGCGCAGCGACCAAGTACTGAAAACATACGAGGCTCGCTGTTTTCCGTCCGGTTTGTGGACTACTTTTTTCGCAGCGCGATCTCGCTTGGCATTGACCCTGTTACATAGTTAATTGCAGTTTTGCCGGTTACGTAGATAATTGCACTTTTGCCGATAGGTTTCACTACGAGTGAACTGTAGCAGCGCGTTCGCTGTCTTTTTTTCCATTTAATGTGGCAAGAAAAGTCTGGTTGGGAGTTTAAAACTGCTAACAGCTCTAACCCGGAGAAATTCGAGACCCATTACATTGCAAATTCTTGTTTTCACTAAGCTAATAATGAATAATAGTATTTCATTCCTTATGAGCATTACAATAAATGAAACATCCGGAGCTAGAACAGGACCTTCTGTGGTAGTTGTGGTAAGTAAAGTAAAATACTTTAAAGTGCATGTTATGTAGATGCGGTGAGATTGTTGTGCCTGTGTGTGTTAAACTGAATGAGAGTGAGTCATAAGTAGAGAGAATGTGTGAGAATTACTCACATTGAGGGGCAGATTGATCAAGACTGTGTGCTGTTGTAAAATCATGTAGACCAAGTCATTAAAAACTATTCACTTTCCACTACAATTTTCTTCTACACTGGAAAGTAGCTTTAAAGTAGCACACATAATACTTTGTGCTGTTTTGCTCTACTTTGCATCACAGGGCCTTCGTGGGTGTATTACCTGGGCTTTTAAATGCTACCACCCAGGTTTTCGTACGCAAAGCCTTATCTAATAAAAATGTTAGACAGGACTTTGTACCAAAAAATAACATATTCTTGAGGCAGGTGTTAAGTTGGAGAAATCTTTTAATTTCTTCTACGTTTTTTACACATTGCATGTGTGCTGCACTATAAAACACACATGGAATGTGTGAAAAGTTTTAAAGTTTGTCTAGGCATAGTGTTTTGTAATGGAAAGTTACCCTTCAAGATCAAAGCCTATGTTAGACATGTGCACACCTTTGCACCATGATGCAAAGGAATATGTGTGGTGCTAGTTTCCCTTTTTTGTGCCAGAGATGGGAAAAGAGAGCAGCAAAGCTACATTGCAATAGATATGACTCTGCAATGCTCTCTTCCCCTAGTGAAATGCAGAGTTGCAACTTTGGTTGCTGCGGTGCATGATGCTATTTTGTCCTTCAGTGCCAGCAAGTATGAGTGAGTTAGTGCGTGAGAATAAGTGAGTGAGAGAAATTGTGACTACTAAAAATAGTGAGAGTATGCAGCTGATGATGAATGGGAATACGTGTGAGGGAGTGTGAGCAAAAATGAGTGAGTGGCAGTGAGCAAACGTCCCTGTGAGAAGGAATGAGTGCAAATGTGTGACAAAAATGAGTGAGAGTGTGAGTTGAATGAGTGAATAACACTGAGCATGAATGAGAATGTGGTGTTATGCTTACAAGAACGCCCTTGACCCTGGTGTACTGAAAGTAATTCTTACCTTAAAGCGGCACCCATTGAAGAATTCTGGCACTGGCATTCTGAAGTAAATTTTTTGAATGACAGACACCTATGACAAAATGCTAGCAAATGAGGGCACACTAGAATTTATACTTGGCATATGGATACGCCCATGACAGAATGCCGGCACTGGCAAACTGAATATCATTCTTGGCATAGGGACACCTATGGAAAACATGCTGGCATACTGCAGAAAGTTCTTAGCACAGAATACACCCGTGGCAAAATGCTGACACATTGAAGGTAATTTGTGGCTTAAGGGAGAACAGCCATGATATACAGAGTGAGGTATTCATGAAAGAATGCTGGCCTTCAGATAATATTTGACATTAGGGCCACCCATGGCTTCTGTACAGCACTGAGGGCAAAATTCCACCAGTGGCATACTGTATGCAATGTTTTGGATTATAGGGGCACCTGTGGCATATGGGGAGTACCCATGACATTATGCTGGACCTGGCACAGTTGCAGTTATTTGTGGCATATGGGGGCATCCCTAGCAAATATGGAAAAAATGGTATCAGCTCTTGGGGACAATCAGGTTAAGCTGGCCTGGTGCACCGTGAAAAACTTGAATATTTAATGAGTGTTTTTTCATATCTATGGTTTTTAGCAATTTTAAAATAAATGCGCTATCTTGTCCTATTGTCCCAAACTATATTTGAGGGAGGAGAGCCTTTAGACCTCTCCCTAGAAGATGTCCAGCTCACTCGCTACAATTCAGGGCAAGTATCATGTTCCACCTGTTTCAAAAATGATCAATTCCCACTCCACAAACAGAAGATAAACGACTTGGATGAGCACTGTTTACTTCTGTAGCTCCCACTGGTACTGAGACTGAGACACTACATGCTAGATTTTGCAAAATTAATAAATTCAGCAGTGCAATGTGCATTCTTCTGATTAAATAAAAATGAGGGAAAAAAATAAACATTCTAAACAAATTGCTGACGTTTCAATAGCCTTTGAAACAATCTTAAATCAAATGCACGAACAGTAAGGAATAAATCAGGCCAATAACATAGTTCATATTCAATATATTGTTGGGTTATTATGTTAGTCATGCATTTATTATGGAACTTTAACAATGTCAATTATGATGCCATCAGGGTTAAGTTCTTGTGACATCACTTCCAAGGAAGTGTGAGGGTCAAAGCTCATATGATGTCACTTCCTGTGATGCCATTAAGGTCGAGGGTATGTGATGTCACTCCTGTTACCCTTGGTATTTTGATAAACCGATGTCCATGGTCAGATCGTCCACCTTCACTATCAATGACATCAAGTCACTGCTTCTGCAGACTGGGTAGAGATGGGTGAGCCAACATTTTAAGGCAGAGAGCTGAGCAATACCCCCGCCAAGGCACTGGCTTATCTCTAAGAGCCCGTGCATGAGCTGAGTCATGAAATCAGTTGGCATGCAAATCAAGCAACAAACATTATGCAAAAATATCATAGTGTTGCTTCAAAATAAAACAAAAAGTCAACTTCTTTAACACAGGGAAGTGTTTCATCTTAGTACTTCAGATTATGTCACAACCCTCCAGACAACTTAACTCAGCATCACTCTCACTCGCACACACACCCTGCATTCACTGAAGCAGAACAGGAGGTTGAGCTTTCTCCTACCAAGGGGCCAAATTCTGCTACGTTCTCCCCCACACTTTAGGGCCTCCTCCTCACTGTCTGAATTCCATATGAATCTTAAGACCTGGCTATTCAATTAGACTTCTTGAGGGACCAATGAGACTCCCTGTATTCAGGCTCAGCCTCAACACTTGTCTACACTCACCTACTCAGTGCCCAGATACCCTCACAGGTGGCAAGCAGTGCTCTACCAATCCTCCTTACATGATATTACATTATTATTGAGTGGTATGTATTAAAAGTGATAGTTTTGAAACATAAACGTAGGAATATTTATTCCTCCCATCCACGCCGACAATGTAACTAATGAAATCAGAGGCAAATCAGTTGTAATGCATACTTATATGTGGCCTAGATTTCTATAATAGATGGAACAACATTATAGCCTTTTAAATCAAACAGGAGGTTGTAAAGTAGACTGCCTGAACTCACTCATTGGAAGGCATGCTCATATGTGGTAATGAAGAAAATGTAGGCTTGGTGAAATAAAATACTTGTTTTGGTTCACACAATTTGTTCAAGTGAGGGATCTTCTGGTTTTAATTTGTGCAATTCAGCCACTAGGTGGTTATCTCATTCACGCACCCATTTTACATTAAAGGTCACTGCTTTGTCATGAATTCTTGGAGGATGAGATTAGAATGATGGGGACGCATGAAAGTTCAGCTCGTTTTGGGCTTGAGGGCCAAAAAGTACCTCAAGATGGGCCAGTGCAAGGCATTTGTGTCAAACTTTCAGTGGCTCACCCACCTCTAAGAATGGGCCTGGCATGACAGAGTGACATATGAAGATGTGTGTGATGTGCACACAAGGCCAAGGGCACAGATCTGATTGGAGCCCTGCCCATCACTCATGTTACATCGGTGGGCCATCTGTAGTGTTTTAAGGGGCATATTTATACTCTGCGCCGAATGTGCGTCAAAATTTTTGACGCACAATCGGCGCAAACCCTGCCCCATATTTATACTTTGACGTCCGTCCCCGCGGGCGTCAAAGTTCCACCATGTGCGTCATTTTTTGGAAGGGGGAACCAGCCTTGCGTTAATTATATGCAAGGTAGGCGTTCCCTTCCAAAAAATGACTTTAAGGCCTGTGCCCCATATTTATAATCTGACGTCATTTTGACGCACAGGAGGGGGCAGGCCTTAAAAAACGGCGCCCAGCCTGATGGGTGCCGTTTTTTAACGCCTGGGTCAGGGCAGGCGTTAAGGGACCTGTGGGCTCAGAAGGAGCCCAGAGGTGCCCTCCCATGCCCCCAGGGACACCCCCTGCCACCCTTGCCCACCCCAGGAGGACACCCAAGGATGGAGGGACCCATCCCAGGGAAGTTGAGGTAAGTTGGGGTAAGTATTTTTTGTTCGTTTTTTTTGTGGCATAGGGGGGCCTGATTTGGGGCCCCCTACATGCCACTATGCCCAATGACCATGCCCAGGGGACGTAAGTCCCCTGGGCATGGCCATTGGGCAAGGGGGCATGACTCCTGTCTTTGCTAAGACAGGAGTCATGTCAATGGAGGTTGGGCGTCAAAACAAATGGCGCAAATCGGGTTGAGGCCTGAATTTTGCCTCAGACCTGACTTGCCCCATTTTTTGACGCCCAACCTCCATTTTCCCCTACGCCAGCGCTGCCTGGTGTGAGTAATTTTTTTTGACGCACACCAGTCCGCAGCGCCGGCTAACGTCATTTAATAAATAAGGCGCCCGCATGGCGCTTTGGAATGGCGTTAGCCGGCGGTAAAATTTTTGACGCAAATTAATCATAGAGGAAATAATGTGCATGTTTGAAAATTTGCCCTCGGGTTGTGATCACCATGTGTACTAATAAGAACTGAAACTGTATGAAATAATGAAAAAATATAAGACATTTTTTATAATTTGTCTTAATGAGATGTATAACCTATGTTCTGCATTAATTTGTAATGCTAAGTTAGCTGGACTAAAGGCCTAGTTTCCCTAGGCCCCACACACACGGAGAGCTGAATTTACTGAATGCTTTGCAAACAACTGGAGGCATGCAATGACCCTGACCCGTTTGATGTTAAAATTGCTTAGCTAGAATTTTCTGTAATGTACCGGCGGACAGGAGATAATGAAGGCAATTTGATACAATTATGTGTAGAGAAGGCTAAATGTACTTTCCCAGGACTTGAACAATAGAGGCACTGACTGAATAGGAACATGCAACAATTTCGATACCTGAAGAGCCATCATAAAGTGAACCAATCCACATCTTGTGAACTGACTCATATGAAAATTAGTCGATTCGGTAAACAAAAACTATAGGTTAAAGTCATATCTGCTGACTGACAGACCTATTAGAAATTAGGGGGATGGACTGGGAGACCCTAATAAAAAAACATGACAAAGGGCTAAATTCAGAGATGCGAAGAGAGTTTTGATGATGTCAGAAACGCTGTCCGAGGTGCTGTCATTGGGTTCATAATCTATGAGCCTGATCCGTAGCTGACTAATCCACCCTGGATAGGTAGCTATGAAATTGAGACTTACGAGTTTTATGCCTTTTCTTCTAGGTACCAACTGTGGTGAATAGAGATATTCTTACTTAGATAGATTTTTTCCAAATTAATCTTTTCTCTAAAAAGTTTTCGCATGAAATCCCACATGCTGATGTTAATCTTGGATAGGTAGGCTGTTAGGGGTGACGTTGACAGTGACAACTGACTGATAAACTAAATTGCTGAACTTCACAATTAATGCTGGTATTCCTTAGCTTATGGAATTGCATTTTCGCATGTTTCCTTAAAGTGAGGATGTTTTCTATTAATGTTTTAATAAAGAAGTGGTTTGAATGAGATTTAACAAACAGATGCTTTAGAGTTGTAATTAATAGGGAAATAAAAATTGTTAACTCCTTCCCGAGGTGTGGCTGTTCATGAGTAGATGGTTTTAAGCTGCGTTTCTTATAAATGTTTCTTGATTATTAATGTTGATTATTGGTTCAATGGTCACTGCAAGACTAAGATACTCCATGCGATTCAAAAGGTCCATCGACCTATACGCGTCCCCTTGTAGGTTTACTTACTAAGGACCAGGCGCGCTAACACTTCCAAGTGCAAGTGATGTACAACAGAAAACAAGGATCAATGGCACCAGACACTGATGTTTATCACTGTCTGGCGCAAACGATCTTCACTACTGCACGTCGCCTTGAGGTTCATTATTGATAATGGCCACTGAGGCCCATTACTGCCTGAGGTCTGCGTGCATGGATGCCTGTAGGTGTGTGTATGTGGGTGCCTTATCATCTATTAGTCTGTGCATGTGGTTAAGTGTACTGATCTGTACATGCATGGATATCAGTAGGTATATTACTGTGTCAGCACGTGTGTGTAAATGTACAAATTATATTAATGTATGTCCATGCGCATGAGTGCACATGTGCACCAGGTTTGCACACACTATACTGTCAATCCTGTCAGCTTTTCAACTGCTTGTTTCTTGTTTAGATTTTGTTTTTTGTTTCGCTCAAATGCTTTAATGCAAATGATCAATCTCTTATGTTTCCTGGTCTTCTCAAGTTATTCATTATAAGCAGAATTAGTCAAGATTCCTTCCTTCCTAATAATTGGCATTTCAGAGTTATTCTACGCATTAGGCCTGGTTGTTCTTGCGTTGTATTCTATGCTCCTTTTTTAATCACCTCACTTATCATTCTTTACAAATCGTCTCACTTTCATCACGTTTCATCCTTTGCTCTATATCTCTCCTGTCCATCTACACACTCCCTCTGCCTCCATCCCAATATGGTCCCACTCCCCCCCAACTTCAGAAAGTAATTTCTTTCTGTTCGACTTCCGCTCTCACTGTCCGCTTTAAAGCTTGTTTTCCACCTTTTATTTTCAAATATTCTAATTTCAAGTAAAGCAATCCTCGTTTTCTGTTGTTTATGCTCAATATTTTTTAATCTAAATCCACTTTTTCCTCTTGAGTTTGCATTGTCTGAACACTGCTTTGGACAAAATGTTCTGACAATTCAATAAACAGACACAGAAATGATTGTCGTTTGGAACAGATCAAACTCGATATTGAGGGGAAGTGAGAAAAAAAGGTTCTTCGTGGCTAGAGAAATGACGCAGAGCGAAGTAGAGACAATAGGGCTGGGAAGTGTCCCTCATCTGCACTGTAAACTCACCTCTAAGATAAGAAGTTTTCAAAGCTAGTCAGGAAACAACACGTTGCACTTTGCCTTGATGATTGTCGTCTAACGTCAATTCGTGTGATGCAACCATACCTGACACAGTTATAGTACTGTGAGAAATGTTTCCTGTATACTAAGACAGGTCAAGAATGAAAGTAATTTTAAAAGGCCGAGAACTGGACATTCAAGGTTATGTGTTTAATTTGGCGCGTGCAGGTATCCGGATTACAAAACATTTTGCCTGGCTTGATGTCATGTCCTTGATGGTAATTTAAGGCAGTGCTTGCTCCGAACCCCTTTTACCACTGTAAAATGAAAACAAGATCCTGGAAAAAGTAATGTGTGAAAAGAACATTTTATCACATTTGCTGTGTGGCATTTTGTTGTGGTGGTAATGTGTTCCGTTCTATTTTGTGCTGCTTTGTTTGTGTGCTGTATTATTGTAATGTGGTTTTGTTGTATTGTATTGCACATGTTGCATTGCAGTCTCCCTTGACAGTTTTTTTGGGATGTGTTCCGTTATGTTTTAATGGTGCAGGTATGTGACTATGTGTATAGTATTGTTTAATGTTTTGCTGTTTACTTTAGATATGTTAAAAATGCTCCTATATTATCAGCCAAAAGCTGCCGAAACCTTGAACGTTTCCGTGACAAGCAATCATTAACCACTGTCTCCAGTGTTAAAATAGCTTTGTTCTAGCTCTTCAACTATAGAAGACACCAGACAGCCCAAAAATATGACAAAGACTGGGGGCCTTATTTATACTGTGGCGGATTTGGTACTCTGCGGCGAAGGTGGTGGATGTCCCATTGCTGTATTACAAGTGCATTATAGTGTATGCTTGTAAGGGCTATCTGCAACTTTTTTATGAAGTATACAGCACCCAAACTCTGGACAATGACCTGCGCCTTCACCTAACACCTCCTGTGCTCATTTTATGTGATATGGCCCTAAGTCTTAACTCAACACACCCAGTGCACACTTTATGTAATACAACTCTGAGTTATAACATAGCTCTATCATTCCTCATTTTATTTTATGTGATCCTAGGACTCTTGTTAAAAGTAGTACTTTAGAAAAAGGTGGAGATGCTTCATACTTTCGGCATATGGTTAGGATTCAGGGCATCACAGGTGTTGGAGTGTAGTTATTATAATCAAAATTAACATGAAATGTTTGCGAATTAATGCCTAATGATGCCATATAGAAATTGTATTGCTGTGCTTTTGCTAAACGCACGTTTGAAATGTGCCCAAGGGGAGTGGCCACCAATGTATACGATGATTAATGAAATTGACTAATTATGAATTATTAATGTACTAATGTATGATTTTATGTTAGCAGTAAGAATTACATGTTAAGGTTTTACTGGATTAATTTCTAGGCCTTAGTTAGCATGAGTCGGGCCTAGCTGCCGGTCTCATATTAAATGTGTTTTTCTAATGTGCAATGTGCTGACTTGCTGAAGGACATGTAGCCGTACTTTGTCAGAAGCTAGAAGATGTGTGTAACCGTAGTAAATTCTCATGAGACTCGACTTTCTCAGGGAGACATTCTTGCTGAATACAACAGTGTAAACTTGCAACAGGCACAAGGTCGCCTAAACTGGTAAAGACAATGGATCTACTGACTGAGCTTGAGAGAATAAAGTTTGTACCTGACATTCTACCCGTTGGAGACGTCAATTACAGGAGCCAATAAACTACGTGAGAACTGTTCTAAAGTGACAATTCTAATGAGGTGATTACCTGATTATTGGATGGAGATAACGATGCACCAAATTTTGCCCAATTGGAAATTAGGGGACTATACAACAAGTTTGATATAATCCTGTGACACAAGGAGAAATCAGCCATTACGTGCCTTTTTTTTGCTATCACCTAGCCACTTTATCACTCTGTCCTAAAGACTTTGCTGTGTTTGACTCTTCAAACCATCCTATTTTTGTCCTGCCTGATTCATACTTCTCCTCCTTATGAGGGAAGTGTCCCCTATTGCCCGGTCTTGCTGAACTTTGCTGTGTTTCTTGGCTGATGGCGAATCAACTGATGTCCTGAGGATGAAGACTGACTGTATGCTGACCCATTACTGAGGGTAACTATATGATGATGAGATTGTAATTGTCTGTTTGCCTTTCCTTTCTAGGTACCAACTGCTACCTTTTGATAGAGACCATAGTTAGATGTCTTCTAAATGTGTGTTGCTAAATTGTTTTGCGTGAAGCCCAACATGCCAATGCTAATTCGAGGTTAGTTAAGGGGTTCACTAAACGGACGCAAATAGACGAATGACTGAATCAATGCTTTGTTGAATAATGCGCTAATGATAGTCTGCTAAAGTTAATCCATGTTGACGTCGTGCTTTGTTCTGATGTTTATGATCTCTGCCTTAATGAAATCTTATTCTAGTTGCCATATTGTGACATTGCTGATGTGTTTTCTGGTTTTGAGACTAATAAACTTGCTAATAGAGTGTAACCAATAGGGAATAAAATAACGTAAATCTTAAAAAAATTTGTATGGTCATTTATGGTTGAAAGGTCATGGTGTGATCAAACTTTATTGATGCATTTATCTAGATTGGTGTACTTTGACATATTGAATATTGAGAAAATTATTGGCCTAGTGATATATATGCTGATTAGTTTCTCGTCCTAAGGTGTCATCAAACAGGGTCAAAAGATTCATTGGCCTAAAACGAGTCCCAGACAAAGTAAATTACCTAAGCCGGGACGTGTTATCACAGGTAATTTGAGTTTAGGGAAAGGAGACATATTCAAATTTTAAATAAGGAGGTTGGAATTCAGGGCACGGTGACCTTGTGTTTATGGTTTTTGGATAGTTGGTTTTAATATAGAGGAAAGGGAATTTGCAGTTTTGACGAAGGGAAAGGTTAGATCAGGATAAGTGTGGTACTTAAAGGTTTGGGGAAGATGCTGACAATTGTGAAGTATTTGAGTACAGTTCGGGGGAATACGGGTGCTTAGCATGGAAGAAGGAGATGCAGAGACGTTGGGGTAGGGAGTTCTGGGGTGTGGGGGTGGCTTTGAATTGAGCAGAAGTGGGAAATGCTCACTATGCCTGGTAGGTGGCTCTATGTCAGAACCAAAGAGGGTTTAAAGGTTAAGGGAGGTGCTTAGAATTCATGGACATAGCATGGTGATGAGCACTGATGGAAACTAAGCGGAAACAATGATTAGAATATGGCACTTGTGTTACATTTCACTGATGGTCACACACAAAATCATATGAAGGGCTAGCATAACCCAGAATCGAAGAGTAGTAGCGCATGCATAAAATGTTGCAAGAGAGTAGCTGACCAATAAGCTTTCAGTTGCTGCAAACCCATGAAAAATTTTCACTTATGTGTACTGTCACTGGCAATTCAATAAATATTAATTTGAA
Source organism: Pleurodeles waltl (assembly GCF_031143425.1). Classification (NCBI taxonomy): domain Eukaryota; kingdom Metazoa; phylum Chordata; class Amphibia; order Caudata; family Salamandridae; genus Pleurodeles; species Pleurodeles waltl. The sequence continues at coordinate 264,481,513 of NC_090443.1, read as the reverse complement.
TCCTGTGGTGCAATTCTGATACTGGCTTTTAACAATGGTGCTCTCTTCAGTCACAGCTGGTGGCGGGGGATTTTGTACTACCCATGTTCCAGAGGAACATAATAAGTGAGAAGTGGAATGCTGGAAGCTATCATAAGCACATATATTTCTGGGTACTCTTCCATTCCATCATGTTTTGCTCACTTTGTCATTAGAAACAAGGACCAACCATATGCAAATCACTATGGTGTAGCCTTTCAGATGGACAGTCCATGCTGAACTGCTAGGTCACATCCCCTGTGAAACATTAAGCAAGCAAATAGCATCCATCTCAAAAACATGTTGAATAATTTGAATGAATGAATGACTGAGTGAACAGTAGATTTGCAGAGCTCACAGCTACCCATTTACAGGTGTCCCGGCACATCCATCCAAACATAGGTAAAGGAAGGAGAACATGACCTAAAAAGGGGAAAACAGATAGGTTTTGATACGTTTGCAGAAAGAATAGTAATTTGCATCCTTTCTCAATGATGGAGGAAGATTGTTCCATGCTTTGGGAGCAGGCTACTGCAATTGTGTGACCTCCAGCCTGTGCTCATTTGAATCTGGGAATATTGATCAGATTGAAGCTTGAAAAGCAAAGATGGCGAGTAAGAATGTAGGGACTATAGGGTTTTTGCACATAGGCTGGCACCTTCCAATTGAGTGATTTAAGCCACAGACAAAATGCTTGGGAGATGGTAGCCAGTGTAGGGATTTCAAGTCAGCAGCGAAATGTGTCTTTGGGATCTTGAGATATTTCACTGTGGGACATAAACCAATGCACTCTAGGTGCAGGTGTTTGCCCTGTGGTGATTTTGCCATTCCTCCCATCTTGCCTTGAGATCATTGTTTAAGGAAGGGTTCCCCCATGCCCTCTTCTTTTTCTGTGTGGTAGAGATGCCTCCTGTACCCCTGCTCCCCCTTGCCACCACATCATGGCATTTTGCCACTTGCATCTGGTGGTTGTTTAATTATTTGGCACAATGCAATAAGTGAAATGTCCATTGGTACCGAGATTGCAGCACGAAGGCTGCATACCACTGTCAGTTGAGTCCTTTGACTAATCTGGCTGCGGCATTCTGTATAAACTGGATTTTTGAAAGAGAAGTAGTCTGGTATATCTAACTATGAAGAATTGCAATAGTCTGCTTAGGAGATGTTAAGAGATTGAATCACTGATCTGCAGAGAAAGAGGAGAGATCACTAGCAAAGGGTGCATACTGCTGTTTATTGCACAGGATAACTGATTTTCAAAAATTGTGCATTGTGGAACCAGAATCTATGTTTGGTCTTAGGCCCTACTATGTGTCACCTGTATTATTAAATGGGGTAAATCGAAAAGGCTGAAACAAAGTTGTAAGAAGAACAACATAGATAATAAAAAAGATGAGGCAGTAGGAAGGCTCCTGAGATATCCACAAGATTGTGATTTTGGAGTGGATTAATAGGCAGCCATGGAAAAGGCACAATAAGAGTATGCAATCATTAGTTAAGCAGACTTAATGAGGCAGGTTTTACATTGTTTTTTGAAGCAAATCTCATTGCCACATAAAGAAACTGGAAGATCATTTCAAAGTTGTGTGGCCAGAAGGAATGCCCACCTTTCCTTATCTGCTTGAACCTAGGGATTGTTAACAGTTATGCATTTGATGATCTCAAATACCTTGCGCAATGATAATGCTTCACACTTTCAATCAGACACCTGGGACCAATAACATGAAAAGCTCAGTATGTAGGGACTAAGCTTTTAAACTGAATTCTGATGTTTACTGGGAGCCAGTGTAGGCATCTGAGAATTTGTGTTATATCATGTTGATGACGCAGTATCAGAAAAATCAGTTGGCTGTGGCATTTTACACCAGCTGAAGCCACCAAACCAAACACTGAGGAAGACCAAGATAACATGAGTTAGAATGATCCAATCTGAATTTAACCAGTGTATAGGACTGACTTTTGCAATGCGACAGGAAATGTGTCCAAAAATCTCATTAAAGAGCATAACAAAAAATACAGGTGTCAGCAGAAGACAATATATGGGGAGAAGTACAACTTGACATACAATTTTAAACCTAGGTTTTGCACCATGCTATTGGGGAAAGAGAAATCTCCCAGTTTCTTTGGTCACCAATCAGGCAATCAGATGGATTTAGGTCCACCAAAGACCCAAATCTCAGTTTTGCCTGAGTTTAATTCCAAACAACTATTTTTTTATTAATTGAGCAACCTGAGTGAGGCATAGCTTAAACACATCCTGAGAAATTGAATGATTTTTGTCAATGGAGAACTTCAGCTGTGCATCACTAGGATAAAAACACCCCTGCAAGGCTACAGGACTAAACCATTTTAGCTAAAGGTGCCATGTAGTCACTGGATAACCACTAGCAAATAGGTAATGTTCATTTTGCTCACCATGATGATATTTGAAGTTGGAGTTTCTTTAACAGACTGAGTAGTTTCTAGTGATTTTTCAGTGATAATATTAATACATTCTTAACGTTCCTAAATAATCTAAAATGTCTATTTTTCTTTTTTTTTACTATGTTTTTTAGTTTTAGGGGTGTTGTACAACATTGAGAAAATGGTGTTCTATAAAAACCACAAAACAGATGTCAACTGTTTTTTTACATATGTCATGAATGTCTGTTGAAGATATCTGTGAAGAAAAATACATTCTGCAGACTTTTTTGTTGAACATCTGAGTGTTTTCTGTGCATTGAGTTTTGGGTCAAACAAGCAGCCTTAAGTCTTTTGGCTTTTGTGTGCCTCATCAATGCGGTGCATTGCATCATGAATGCCCTCACATCCTGCTGGAACATTGTACTCTACCTGTGCTGCCAAATGACCCTTCAGGGTCTGTGGGATGTGTGAGGATTTGGGTGTACTATATGGTATGATTGTGCAACCTTACTGTGTTATACACTTGCAAAAACTGTCTTGAGTCCTGTCAGGCTTGTTTGAAAAACCTTTAGATCAACCCTGGGTAACTGTGGCTTCGAGCAGCAAGGATTATACAAAAGAACTAGTGTAAAGCATTTAGAGGCACCAAACAACGAAACAAAAAAGCCACATAATACAAAAGAAATCCGACATCAATTTAGAAAATTTGAGTATATTTTTATGAATTTTTAGAGACCAAGATGAGCAAAACACACTGGAGGGTTCCAGAGGTATAGATTTTGTGAAGTAAACATAAGTCTTAGTTCTTTTAATCACAACTGTAAACAAGCGGTGGTAACTGTAAGGTTTGGACATTTTAACAAGTTTGAAAGAGTTGTGCTCTGACTAGGGTGACTAAATCCAGCAGAGAAAAGGTTGAGGGGGTACTAAGGAGTATTTGGATAGCTACCTGGTCACCAAAGTGTTCTCCAGTCCAGTTCTGAACTTTATACCACAACTGCCTTAGACTTTTACGGCAGTTTCAGATGCTGAAACTGCAGGAGATGGAGGATGCTCATGTATGCTCTTGGTCCTGTGCAGTCGATGAGGGAGTCATAGTGGTTACTTCTCTGTCTACGGGTCAGGTGTGGGGGTTTTGGCCACAGAGCTCGGGGTCCCTCGAAGTCCTCTTTGAGCCAGTAGAAAGCCTGCTACTGCTGGGCTACCAATCTCCATTCACAGAGGGTCCAGCGGTATCCTTTGGTGGAGGCCGGAGACCCTCTTGGAAAATTGATCTTGGCTCAGATGACACTCCTTGTTCTGGCAGACTTGCATGTAAAATTGGCCATTGAGGATAGGTCTCTTGGGGTGCCCAGCAGAGGTTGGCGCTGGTTGTCCAGAAGTGGCTAATGACTTGCTGAGTGAGCTACTTCAGCTTTGATGGCTGTGGTGCTGAATCCATGGGGTCAGCTGACTGATCCTTGGAGTCATGTCTTTGGTCTGGGGCTCAGAAAAATCTTTTCCTTGAGCCAGAAGTCTCAGTCACAGTCTTCTTTTTGCTAACCCAAGGTGAGGCAGGTGCAGTCCAGCAGACGTGCAGCCTCTATTGCCGGATTTAGGGGTAAGAAGGGCAGTCAATCTTTGGTCTTTTTGGTGATCTGAGGTTCAGTGTGCCAAGGGTGCCACATTTATACTCAGAAATTTCCCTGTGATGACTCCCAGCTATGTTTGGAATCTAGCAATTCCAGGATGGACTATTCTGTCCACTCCCAAGGTGTCTGAACACTTCCTTGAAAGTTATGAGCTTAGTAGCCCACCCTAAAGGTGTGGCTACCTGTGGGCTACACACCCACAGGAAACCCCGTTTGGGAAATTGTTCTCTTCTGTCTCATCCCACCGCCAGCCTGTCTTTCTGAACAAAAGGAACACCTCTCAGACGTGTGATCGTCATTTGTCCACCAACGGCAGCTTCACCTTTGAAGCTTGCCTTTTGGGCTAAGACTATGAGTGGCTTCCTGCAAGGAGGAAGTAAAGCCTCCCTCTATAGCAGGCTACCATTGTTTGGTAGAAAGCTGTCTGATGGCCAGCGTCTATGTGAGGCCACTGGACAAACTGGCCTATAGAGTGGCAACTTTTTAAAGGTTGCATTTTCATAAGAGTGACATTAAATTCGACTTGGGCATCAAGTAGGGTTTAATGCCACTATTAACTTGATACCTTGAAGTACCCATTTTAGTAGTCCCATTCAAAAGTTAGCTGGTCTGAGTAGTCGGTCGGTAAACATGTGTGAGCCAATAGGGCTACTAACTTTTCCACAGAAAAAACAAGTTGGAAATGTTGCTGATGCGATATATAAAAAGTGATAATACACAGCTGACTGCCTAGGGGCTTCATAGGCCTTACGTAGGGGATACATAAATATATTGTAAAGGGAAGTGGGGGCTTTGCCATTAGTTTAAATGGCAAAGTTGAACTAGCTGTTTTAATATTGCTCTTCCAGGCTGCAAGGCTGGCTGGGAACTATTTTATACTTGGCCATACACAAAGTGGCACAACTAGTGCTGCAGCCCCTGGAAGAGACACTGTCTTACATGCTCTGGGTGCCATTGGTACCATATACTAGGGATGTCTAAGTAAATCAGCTTGTGCCAATTGGGGGTAGCCAATTCAACAAATACTTTGTAGGGGGGTTAGAGCACTGAGATCTGGTTAGCAGGCCTTGGTGCACTCTTAGGGCCAGATGTATGAAAGGTTTTTACCCATTCTACGTTTATGGAAAAATGTGTTCATACATATGGCCCTCAGAGATGAAAAACCAGCAGCATCAGTTCAAAACTTTGGGGTGATCATGCAAAAAGAGGAAATCTTTACAGGATCCCTGAGCCGTCAATTAGTGTTAGGTGAGAGATCATATTTTGGGTGCATTGCATAGCTCAGCCATTAGTGGAAATTTCTCGACAATATTTGCATGCAAGAGCTACCTGACATGCAATTCTGTTGTCCCAAATGAATTTTCAAGTACCTGCGGTTTATGAAATGGTGGCTATATAATTTCCTGTGTAGTCACTGGTGCAACTTTACCCTCATCTATCAGTTATAGTCTAAAAAGGCAATAACATATCGAACCCTACTGGGACCACCCCACTTTTGACAGGGTTGGCACTGTTGGGACCAGGTGTCACTGGCCACATCCTAATTATGATCCTTGTATTTCAACACTGGACTACAGTTTCTGAAAGCAGATAAAATCTGCTAAAACACCAGGAAAGAATTAGGAATAACCTGGGGAACTGAATACATAATTACTGATTTCCTCTGTAATTCCTCATTGCTCAGGTGACTCTCAGTAGTCCATTTATAATCCTTGATAATTTGGTATGCCCAGAACTACTGGATCCCTGGTATTAGTACCTACAAGGATGTGGAATTATCACATCAATTTCTGTGGCATTCGTAATGGCATAAGTACCATGCTCAGGTGTGTACTTTAGTACATCAATTCTCACAGATTATAGAGTTTTGGAGAACGGGCAGGACAATAAATGATTTCATCTTACCTATGGTATTTCTATGACTCTGAGTGAAGCAGGGCTGACTGGGAACCCAAAGCAGCCTGGCAATTTTTGTCAGACCAGTTCCCCGTACGGTGCATAGCGCGCAAGAGCAGGAAGCGAGACTCATCACTATCAGAGGTGTTGGGGGTTCCCCTATGAAAATTTAGAAAAAAATGGCAAAAGTGGTGCAGGCTACATTACATTTATTAAGTACATTTCCATTGTATTAGCTTTTAAAGCATAGTAAATGATGACCCCACAGACCACCAGGACACAGCAATGACTGTTGGGGCCTTTCAGAGATTCCCTCACTATCACCCTTCAACAGTGCCCCTCACCCCGCCATTGCCCATCTTTCACAGGTATTTCTTTTGTATTACAGCGCCTCATACCAGTGTAGGATGTCAAAACACTTTACATCACACATACATACAGAGACAATGAATCATACATGCATAAATCAGTGTACAGAAAATGTTACATAAGACAAAAGGGAATACAAGGTGTAGGATTTACATGTCATCCATACAAATAGGCATTTTTTATGAGTGTTTGGTCTGGAAAAGCATAAACTCAAGATTTTAATCCTAAAATAGTAGTTGGGGTTGGATTTACTAATAAGAATGTATTTCTACCCAAAACAGTTTTAGCAACATTAGGATAACAAAAGATTGGGGAAAAACATACCTTTCAAACCTGTACTAGGCAGTTTGCATGCAAACCTTTGAAGGCTATTCATATTTCACTGTGCTATATTACTATTATAAACTATGAATTGCAAGTTAGTACAGTAGCCGAATCCACCGTAATGTCTCTGTCCCAAACTCTATCTCTTTCAGCACTACAAAAAGATAGATCCAGTTCATGAGATTCAATATCTGGTCCATGTCTACTTAGGCATCTATGGGAAATTCTGCTTGTGGCAGCACGTCCTTGAAGACATGGATGAGACAATTTACCTCTGCATTTTTCGACATTATGAGGCTGACTAATCTCTATGACTCAAGCCAGAGAAAATCAAGGAGATCCTGTTGCTTAGTATTTTGCACAGACTCTTACAATCCAGATTAAGCATTGTGAGGATCTCTGTGAAAAACACAGTGGCCCACTGAGCTATGCAAATTAAATACAGTTCTGTGATCTGCATGGTAAACGTTCTTTGCAGCATGGATATTAACCCTCTGCACTACTTTAGATGAGTCAAAACTGCTAACAGACAAAACTCGAATTTACTCACAAGAGATATTAACCTTGACACTTTTATTGTTGCCTGAAAATTGCTGAATATAGCATGAACTCTGCAGTGAGAGTGTGTAGTGAGTGATTATGCTTGCCAGGCCTGCCAATTTGTTACAGGAGGCTGATATCGCAGCACTGCTGCAAAACTGCCCTCAGTAACAAGACTGCAACCCGACACCTCCAGCCTTTCGGGGAAACTCCTGATGTCTGTTACGGCCAGACTGGCCTCGGACTGAAGTGACTGCTGAACTATGCTGCAGGTTTCAAGCCTAAAGGAAGAGTGTCAGAAACAAGGCTATTGCACTTGAATCCCTCCAGCCATCGTTCAACAAATGAATTGTCTCTGTTTTCAGAGACCGACTAAATGATATTAGCTCATCTGTGCTGTTACAGATGGTGACCACCTGTATGCAAATCAGGCTGTAGTCTCAGTGAGTGACCAGAATTGTGAGGGCTATATCCACATGTGAGCCCCAACCTGAAACACTGAAATGCAAACAAAATGATCGAATGGAGCCCAGGTGAATTCCCATTGGTGGAGAAACATTGTCTCAAGCATTTACACCCAACCCAATTTTGCTCTAATTTTAAGGCATCAAGTTGTCTCATAAGAACCTCTGAATGATATTTAATTCTAGGTTTAGCAACATATACATACATGTCTTCTGCTTGTCTGTGTGATTCTAGAATGTCACTATATAGGACTGCCCATAGTTACCCATGTCGGGGTCTATTTCTAATATGGGCCCTAAGGAAACATCCTTTATTTGCAGGTCAACCTGAGATTGAAGGGTACCAAGGGCAGTGCAGGAAAGAGAGGAGTTACATACATTAATAGTTTAGATATTTCCCTATAATTTACGTTTAAATTGATACTTCCCAAAACCCTCACCTACTTATCCAACTCCTATGGACTTTGTTGTTAAACAATAGCAAATCCACAAGGTATCAGGGTTGTTGAACCCAGGTCATCGTTCAGGGAAGGATCTTGCCTACAATACCAGATGTTGAGGCTAAATGAAATACTCAACTGACTTGCATGAGGATTGGAGTCACTAATGCCAGCTATTAGAGAAGACCTACCCACTGCTGCAGATGAGAACCAATCAACAGTCCTCATGCTAAACCCATGGGTTGCCCTTGAATGGAAGAGAACCGTTTGTGAGCTAAAAGGCTCAAACAGGCACAGCAAAAGCCAACAATAAAATGTAGGCATGGATCTACCCTCTTCTCCCTGTTGTTCACTGGTAACATCCGTCTATTGGTTTATTTCATAGAACAACACCAGCTTCAGCTCCAAATGTGTGCTGATGACATCCACTACTTCTACACCTGAGAAGAGGAATGGAGACTCAAGCAAACCTCTTAGTCTTTATGCAGTGCTTTCTATACTTGGATGAAAGGGAGCCCACTTTACATAATCAGTCTGAAAACAGAGAGTGTCTAGGGATGAGAGAGTTCACTGTCCCTGCCTCCCAACAACTGACCTACACCTTGCTACTTCCAAAAATTTAAGAAAATGAAACACTCATATTTTCTTTAGTTCACACATCAATGCAGTGATGGGCTAAATGAACCATCAGCCAAACATGCTCAGTAGAATCCTCTCCCTTCACCAATTAAATCACTGTGTTGGTCTAGTACTGATCCTCCCACAATTGCCACCACTCTGTCTACGTGGTGTACCAAATAAACAGATCACATATCTCCAGGGAATACAAAATACAGCAAAACAGCAGTAATTAAAAAATGTGCAAAGCAGATTTTCCTAACTAAATAGTGAAGGAAACTTCTGATTTTAACATAGGCCTTGGAGATTATTATTTTTTCTTAATGCGTCACTTATAACGTAGCAGATACAACTACAACAAACATAAACCTTCCAGAAATCATTGGGCAATTAACTACTGGTCATTGGAAGTGTCACAACCAAGAAACCACTGTAGCCTACGTAATTATCAACAGACAATAAAGAAGCCTCTTTTCTTGTTTTGAAGACCCAAATTCTACTCCATGGGACAGAAAAAACACCATCAGTAATAAAAATGTAGAAGAACTATCAGAACTTCATCCTTAGAATCACCAGATGACTCCTCAGGAAAGATGGCCCAGACTCATCCATAGTATATATTGAAATATGGAGTAGAAACAAAGCATATATAAAGCAGAGATAGCTGAGAAATAACAATCGCCTCAGGACTTTTCTTCATTATTTAGTTAGGAAAATCTCTTTTTTCTGGCACGACCAGAGGCTCACATTACGCTTTTTCAAAACATATTGACCACAGCCAAAAAAATGTGAGTCATTGGTCTGCAAAAAAATCCCCTGAATGTAAATACCCCAGACCAATCAGCAGATCTAAGAATATATTAAAGTCACACTGCAGTTCCAGTGTCACCGGAAGCCATAGCTCATAAAGCACAGTAAGCTGCAAAAGTTTGTTTGTCTATCCAGCTGAAGCTATAACTGACTCAACCCATCGAGCAACTAGAGGAGGACACTGGACGATGAGGTTTTTGAAAAGAACAAGCAACTGAGGATGTTCTTAAATTACAAGTCTTTGTTTCCTAGTCTTCAAGAGATAATGCACCACATATAATTTGGGATAAAACAGGAAAATGGATACACAATACAAGCAGAATTATTCTTTGAACACTTGGTAGTGGAAAAGATTACTCCAAGTGATAAATACTTCATTGTGGTGACATTTGTTACTTTAAAATCTGAGACACCATAAGAAAACGTAGGAGGGAAGGGGTGTTTTGCCATGTTTCAAACAGCTGCAGCACCAAATTAACATCATCTCCCATTCTGGAATAAAGACGCAGTGGAAAAAATTAGTATCTGATACCATTCAGTAGCCTACAAAGCAAAGGATGTTCTTCTATACATTTGTTCTAAGTGCAACTATGGGGGTCTAGTAATAGCAGATCTATGGCTATTGATAGTCCTGTAAGATTTGTCCTGTGAATCAAAGGAAGCTGGAAAGTTCAGGACTGCAGACGTTTGCTGAAATGGTATCCTGATCCAGTTCCATTCAGGAACCAACCCAAGCTACCCAAACTGTCCTTTGAGGCTTTGGTATTTTCAGGGGCCTGGGAAATGTTTTTGAGATTAGAAGCTAAAGGTGAAAGTCCTGGCAGAAACCAATATAACCTCCAGGGCTGCATACCAACAGATGGAGACTGCTAGAAAGAAACAAGTTTTGACTCCTGCTGTGAGGGTCTGCCGGAGGATGCGGATAGAAGGACAGAGGGAAGGGAACATCTATAGACATCTCTAGAAGTGAAAGGAACTAGGCCTGAGAGCTCCAAAATTGGTTATGAGCACCAATTGAGCTTATTGGTCTGTGAATCTGAGCTCAGCACCTGGAGATCATTACAAAAGGAAAGAAGGCATACTGATGATTGGTTGAACAAACCATAAACATGCATCTATGGTCAAAGGGAGAGGATCTAAAAATAGGATAACTACAAATTCAATTTAAGGGAAAATTGGTCTATGATTTGGTATAAGGTTTGGAACACCATAGGGTAAATTCTCTAGTTGCTGAAATCCCTTAAATGCCTGGCCAACTAATCTTGCACCTCGTTGTGAATACTTGGAAGATATTCTGCCTGGAATGAACTTTTGTGTTAGTGACTTAACTCTCATAAATGGAGCCAACTGAGCAAGAGGTGTGATCCTGGCATCACCAGATGATTTATGTATTGAACTGTCAAAAGTTCCATGTGCAGAAAACACAACAGAGCTCTTTGCCTTATTGTGGGTGAAGTTGTGCATGCCAAAGGAACCTACAAGGAACTTTAAACAGTTTATGTGCAGCGAAAACAAACTCTTTGGCCATGCTCTGAGCTCGAGCACAGGCTGAACCAAGCCCCACACAGACTGGTGTTGGACTCTAACACTGGGTCAGTGAATGTAACAAAAATTACACAACTGTTGCATGCGTTGGGGTGATCTAGCCACCAGTACATCACCTCCCCAGTGTCCCCCATTTAAAGAAACAAGGTTTAAATCGAGAAGGCCTTTTTGGAGGTGACTGATCTTTATATGTTAAAGGGACTGATAGTGGAGGGTCACCAGAAAAGCAAACTGGACCAGTCTGGCAAGAAAGAGGTGTTTCAACACCATTATAATCCTAAACTCTATTTTATTTATTAACAGTATCTTGGACGCTGGAAGTTGCAAGAATTCATGATTTAAATCTAATAAACCAAGAAATTCCCTGTATTGAGATAGGATCAGACATAATCTTTTTTCTATTTGATCACAAAACTTAGATTCTGGAGAGGACACATGGCACTTTGAAGTTGCCTCATGATAAGCAGGATATGATCTTGAGTGAGAAAACGAATGTCATCTTGATTGATAAATATTTGAAGAGCTTGGGATCGAAATCCGGCTACGACTGGTTTTAAAACCATGGTGAAACATCAAAGACTCAGTGGTAGATTGAAAGGGAAAGTTGTGAGTCACAAAGTTTGATTTTGCCAAATAAATTAAAGGACAACTCCTTTGAACATGACACTCTAGACCAGACAAATAACCACTCTTTTAATTTGGTTGCACCATCTAACCACCTCTGAGGAGAATATCTCTAGGTTGAACAATTGTTTTCAAACCAAAATGGTGATAAAGGTCAAACAGATAGTAATCCCTCAGATTTATTATCAGCGGATTCTTTTTACTTTTGGGTTCCACACAAAATATTTTGCTTATGAAACCTTGAGGATAGGTTGCCACTTGTGGGTCTCCTTGAAAGAAGATTGCATGTCTTCAAGAAAATTAGTGCTGACTCTTCTACAGAATACTATACTAACTGTGGGTAAAACTCATTTGCTGGAGGAGATGAAAACTCTGTGGCATCGCTACAGAAGAGTCCTCTGAAATTAGTTGCCAGTGGTGAAGAAATAGAGCAATTTTTCTGCCTATTGTAAGTGGGAAAGAAAATGGGATGCTCACTGTTCTCTCACTTGTCCATTATTTCGAGGGAAACTGCCAATTCTTTCGTGAAAAAAGATGGAATGTTGTAAGTACTGAGTAACACTCATTAGAGGACATTTGGAAACTATTGTCGACGTGGAGGTGGTCAGCATAAAGCTTCTGAACCTTCTGGCCTTGCCAAAGCATGTTTTCAGAAAATTCCTTGAAGATAATACTGATCTGTATCCAGCAAAGTTAATATGGCCATACTGGAGCACAAAAGGTCTCCTGGATGGCTTTGTATAGCATATACCCTTACCTTGAGTGACCTATGGTTACTTTCTGGGAGCTTTTGATTTTCACCTTAGCAAACACTACAATTGTGTGTGCGCTAAAAACTGCCTGTAACATGGAATAAGACCTAGCGCTGATCTCTGTAGTCTTGAGGGGCACACCATGTTACCTTTCTTCATTGAGAGTGACTAACATCAGCTAACTGAGCTGTAGAGTACTGACAGTGTTGAAAGTAACAGATTATAGTGTGAGACCCGGATGCTGTGCAACATCCATAGGTAATATTGATGACGGTTCTGTGTGTAATGTATGTAGGTGTGTCAGAATGCAAGAGAAGTGTGAGTGGTACTTGTGGCCATAAAGAAATCCAGTTTAAGTTCCTGCACTAGAATGAAAACTGAAAAAGGATGACTAGAGAGAACACTAGACAGCAATGTGTAGTAAGGTTTTTTTTCAAAGCATTCCTGAGGTCTTTTGTAGTTGACCATACTCAGCGGGTATAGAAGACAGAGGATCCCTTTGCAATGTAGAGAAATCCATTGCATCCATCCTGCTTCACTCATCCCCAGATGTGTCCCTCACAAGAAGTTTTGAGTTCTGAGACCAAACATTTGTTTCATGCTCCAGGGCTGTATTTGTTAACTAGCAAGTCCTTTTTTTCAAGTTCCGGAACAGGAACCGAAATATATTCTGCAACCTGTCAAGAGAAGAGCTACCTGGAGGTTCTATAGTGAATCCTAGTTCGTTTTTAATGGGCTAACAGGAGTTAGCTTAGCCTTTGGCTTGCAGACTCGTGACCCCGTCACCTAGTGACTTTTAACCTACTTAGCTTGCTCTGTCTTAGCCCATTTAGTTATTTAATTCTTCTAATATGGCTGCCTTGTTTATAGTTAGGCCACTTGTTATGAGTTACATTATCAGTGTCACCGCGCTAAGGCGTCAAGATCAAGCAACAAAGACAAACAAACAGTAGGTGTTCACACTTAGGACTTTCCCTCTCTATACTTTCGAGGGATTGTTTATATTAATTGCCGTCCCAAGCATGTCTGTTATCTATTGTTTGGGAACACACCTACGTCAGGGGTCCTTGTAGATCTGTAAATATATTGCACTTTAGACAGATAATCAGAGGGATTCCGACCAGAGGGCATCGCCACCATCGCTGATATCGATGCTGTACATCGTCTTGATGCTGACCCAGTCTTCGTGTCCCTGCGGAGTCTGAGATAGAGACCTCATTCCAAGGTAACAAGGGTTGGGGGCTCCTCTCATGGACATGGCATTGGCAGATTAGGCTTAACAAACCCAGCTCTTCTTTAGGTAGGAGGTTAGGCCTTTCACATTAGGGTATTAGGGCATAGTACATCTCGGATGTCTTTTCTATGCATTGCAAGATGCTGGGGGTCTTTGTAATAATGACTTTCGTCTTCACAATTCTGTTCCTTGCATTATTCATTATCCTAATCATTGCAGCCCATGCAACTTATCACAAATTGCAGTTATGTTAAATACAAACTATTTAAACTCTACTGCATCTTTGTTATTGCCTGTGTTTGTATGAGACAGATGAGGGCGGGGATGTTACTCTTATAATAGAAGCTAATGAAGCATACCAAACAGAAACTTTTTACTGTTGGGTCACCTTTCCTGAGGTGGACCAGAGAACACATACATTCCACACATATGAAATTACAAACGTACCTCCACGGTACCGAGCATACCAGTATCATGAAATATCGCTCATATACCAAGAGCATCAGAACTGGTTCGAAGGAGCCCTACCACATGTACTACAAAGAGTGAGGTTAGGTCCATTAAGTAATGACGGACCAACATGGCCTATGTTTGCCACCTACACACCTCACCCAGGCATACAGAATATGCAAATAGCAGATCTGCAAGATTTATATAGTGAATTGGTGACATTGTATAGACGATTAGTTCAGTCCGTAATGCGAACATTGAACACAACACCAGTGCATCCAGCACTGCCAGCACCTTGTGGTTATCAATTGGCTACTGGGATTAATCCACAAACAGTGCATACTATTATGGGTAAAGTGCCCGCGGAATGGGAAAAAATACCGTTCTGGATTGCCCAGAAAATGAATCAGCTGGAAGCTGTGTTTCCCCATACAGGACCACAGGAAAAACATAGACTGCACACTATGTGCTTGCCTTTTGGGATGGTTCCCTCGGTGGATGACTGTGCCACATGGGGTACAGTCTTCGCTGCCATATTTACTACCACACATGGTACCCCAACACTTGCCAATCTACCAGAAGTGTTAAAACAAATGCAAAATGAGCATGGGGCTGCATCATCCCTGGATTTGGGGATGAAATTAATGCGTAACTTTGACGCCGTATCCTCAATAATACTCAGTAACATTAAAGGGGAAGCGGTGGCACTGGCAATACGCCAGCATCTCCGGGAAACTCCACACCAGGAACAAGAGAGACAGCTACCGAAAATGATCTCCTATACCTATACTAGTATAGGACGGGATAGTTTGGGAGCCAAACCAAAGAAACTGGAGTTACAAGGTACCGCCCATAAGGAGGGTACAAAGCAGGCACAGAGGGCTCTAAGAAGCACTGGGACAAACAAAAAGATTTCAAAGAAAGAAGAAATAATAGAGCTGATTCTCCACACCCAGAGAACTCTGAAAGGAGATATAGGCCCTCATTCCAACCCTGGCGGTCTCTGACCGCCAGGGCGGAGGGCAGCGGAAGCACCGCCAACAGGCTGGCGGTGCTTCCAGGGCTATTCTAACCGCGGCGGTAAAGCCGCGGTCAGAAAAGGGGAACCGGCGGTTTCCCGCCGGTTTTCCCCTGGCCCAGGGAATCCTCCATGGTGGCGCTGCTTGCAGCGCCGCCATGGGGATTCCGACCCCCTTCCCGCCAGCCTGTTTCTGGCGGTTCTCACCGCCAGAACCAGGATGGCGGGAACGGGTGTCGTGGGGCCCCTGGGGGCCCCTGCACTGCCCATGCCACTGGCATGGGCAGTGCGGGGGCCCTCTAACAGGGCCCCATACAGATTTTCACTGTCTGCTTTGCAGACAGTGAAAATCGCGACGGGTGCCACTGCACCCGTCGCACACCTGCAACTCCGCCGGCTCCATTCGGCTTCCTTGTTGCAGGGTCTTTCCCGCTGGGCCGGCGGGCGCCCTTTTGGCGGTCGCCCGCCGGCCCAGCGGGAAAGCCAGAATGGCCGCCACGGTCTTTTGACCGCGGAGCGGCCAAATGGCGGTAACCGCATGGCGGGCGGCGGTCAGAATGACCGCCATAATCTCAGAAATAGGGAGAACATTAAAACTCCAGACAGATATACTAATTCACGTCCCTCTCGTTCCTTTCAGGACGCACCGGATAGACGTAGCGAGAGAGGGGGCCGTCAAGATCGACGTCCTGAATACGTGAAAGAAAGACTCGCCGCTGTCTACCATTAAAAAAGAAGAAAAGACTCCTCAGTAAAAGCCACAGTTTAAAAAGAAGAAGGTGGCAGCACTGACAGCTAAAAATGACAGTATAGTTGAGAACACTGTTGATGAACAAGACGTGGGCAGTGACTCTGTTAAACAGCGCAGCAGAGGTCACGATCTGTCGCCAGAGTCTGAAAGATCATCTGAATGCAACAGCAACTAGCGATTTCATCGCAGTTGAAACAGCGGATGGAGCGTTCTTCCCCCCAATAGGGTTTACGATTTAAAAATTCAGATAGAGGGAGACGTGGAATGCAGTATTAGTGTGATATTTTGGGATGAACTTACTAGTGATATCCTATTGGCCGACAGAGACTGGCCACCTGAACACGTCCGCAAGCTCCCACATGGGGAAGATGTCATTTTGCCTTCTTTCTCCGATCTTGTTCCGGAAGCAAACAAAGAAGCCTATGCTTCTGAATGAGCTTCAGCGTAGGCATCTGCGTTATATCGCAATCATGTAGGTTGGGACAAGGAGTCTCCTTGTCATGTTATTCCCGTTAGGTCAGCCACAATATCCTGTTAAACTAGAAGCAAAAGCTCCCGTGAGGGAGATCCTCGCCCAACTTGCGTACCAGGGAGTGATTGAGCCCTGTACATCTGCAATGAATAATCCGTTATTCTCCGTTGCAAAGCCGGACCATTCATATAGAATAGTCATTGATTATAGACACTTAAATAGTCATACACGCACATATGCTATACAAAATTGACACAGCACAGCACTAATAAACAATATAGTGCGCAAAAAATATAAAACAACATTAGCCATTTCTAATGGATTCTTCTGCCAGAATTTAGCACATGAAAGTTGGGACCTGAGTGAATTCTCATTTGGCTCCCAGGAACGCTTTTGTTGTTTATCTCAAGGCTATAAAAATAGCCCAGGGCTATTTTCAGCCTGTATAACATCAATATTACATGATATTGATTCCGAGGCGTTATCCTACGTGGATGACATATATCTCACAGACGACATCCTTGACATTCATCTTACAAGGGTCGATCGGATCATCCTGGGATGTGCAGACCTCGGATACAAATTCAATTTTAAGAAAAGCAAAATAGCCTTTCTCAGTGTATTATTCCTGGGATATGAGCTATCAAATGAGGGAAAGAGCCTGGCCCTGCACTTTCTAGAAAAATGTGCTCAACTGCACCCTCCTAACACACTTAAGAAACTACAGTCATTACTAGGTTTCTTTAATTTTGGCAGGACATACATTCCAGATTATGCACAACGCATCAAGCCACTTTATGACTTAGTTTAGCCCAATTTTTCTAGCAGACACTGGACAATTGAACACACACACATCCTTAGGGAGATGCAACAGGACATGCTAGAAGCTAAACACTTCCACACATGTAACAATAAAAGAAATTTGGCCATCAGAATAATTGCTGGTGCCATTGGATTTACTTATGTCACCTTCAATGAGGATGACACGGTACCCATAGCGTATTAATCACATTTATACTCCAATGCTGAACAGTGTTTTGCACCTACAGAAAAGATTCTAACGGCAGTTCAGATGGCCGTCATAAAAGAGAGGCCACTTGCCCAGGGGAAACGTATTATTGTTGTCTCCCCGGTGCCGGCCTTGGAGGCTGTCACAAAGGCAAGCGTTCCTAACGCTAAAGCATTACATCCACGTTGGATTCAATGGGCAACATCTCTGACCACCACTGATGTCGATCATATATTCGATCCAAAACTTCAGACACAAGAGTTTCTCCAGTATGAACAAGAGTACCCCGCTCCTCTAAATATCTTGCCACTAGACAGATACCATACTGTCATATACACTGATGGTTCAACACAACCGGCTGTAGGTACTAAACATCAATACTCGGCAGCTTGCGCAGCCGTGAGTGGAGTGATGGAAGAAGGAGTTTTCCACCCTCACAATACCTACACGCAGGCCTTAGGGGACTGCACAGCCCAGATGGCTGAGCTTAACGCTCTTATTCTAGTGCTCGAACATACTGAGCCAGGATACCAGACTTTAATAGTCTGTGACTCTTATTACTGCGTCCAGTCATACAAATATTATCTCAATCATTGGAAACTGAACCGGATTAGAGATTCGAAAGGGAACACCATTAAACACAAAATACTGTGGGGAAGGGTGGCTGATCTTAAGGATAAGCTGCAGTGTGTCCATGTAGTCCATACATTTGGACACCAACGTGTAGGAGTACACGTTACCGGTAATACATTGGCTGATGAAGCGACCAAAGCAGCAGTAGCTACGGCTTCTGTGGCTGCAGTGACTCATTCTCAGACGAGATTGGATAATGAAATATTGACTGCCGTTAAAGCTTCGGCTGCAGGCAAGCCCCTTCCGAAAGGATACCCTACAAACTATACTTACCATATCAGTGCGCAGAATGTTGCTTACACAACAATTCCTGGGGTTGGAGATCGAGTGATCCCCAATGAAGACCAGAGATTAGACCTAATTAAAGCAGCGCATGAGGGTGTCGCCTCTGCACATGCTGGTATTTCGGCCACGATAACGCTCCTACAGAAACGCTTCTGGTGGCCTGGTCTATGCAGACGAACAAAGCAGTATGGGCCAGATGTAGGTAGCATTTTGCATGGTGCAAACTGCAAAAATCGCAGTTTGCGCCATGCAAAATGCGCATCGCGATGCTCATTCACATTTTGCGAGTTGGTACCGACTCGCAAAATGTGACTGCGACTCGCAAATAGGAAGGGGTGTCCCCTTCCTATTTGCGGCTCGCACCACGATGCTAAATTGCTTTGTGACCGCAAACGCAGTTGCAAAGCAATTCGCAGTTACCACCAGTGTCACACTGGTGGTAACCCATTCGCAAAAGGGAAGGGGTCCCTTTGGGACCCCTTCCCCTTTGTGAATGTTGCCAAAAATGTTTTTCAGAGCAGGCAGTGGTCCAATGGACCACTGCCTACTCTGAAAAAACGAAACCAAATGGTTTTGTTATTTTTATTTTGAATGGCAACTCGTTTTCCTTTAAGGAAAACGGGCTGCAATACAAAAAAAAAACTGCTTTATTTAAAAAGCAGTCACAGACATGGAGGCCTACTGTCTCCAGCAGGCCACCATCCCTGTGAGTGCAGGGACTCGCTATGGGGTCGCAAAATGTGACCCACCTCATTAATGTTAATGAGGTGGGTCTTTGCGACCCCATAGCGATTCGTTGACGGTGTCTGAGACCCCATTCTGCATCCCAATTTGCGATTTGGAAATTGCGAGTCGCACCGACTCGCAATTTCCGAATCGCAAATTCGGATATTTCTACATCTGGCCCTATGTCCTTTGCTGTGACATTTGCCAGCAGATCAAGGGCTCTAATATCAAACGCCCACCGCAGACATCCCTCTTAGTGTCCAACAGGCCACTACAGTGTGTGTACCTGGACCATTGTGGTCCCTTACAGCCTGATGGTGCAGACAAATACATTTTAAGCGCTGTAGATTCTTGTTCTAGATTCCTGTGGGTATGGCCATGGCGGTCGGCTGACACCCGGACTGTTATAAAAGACTTGCTGATCTTTATAGGTACATATGCGGTTTCAGCATTCCATTCGGACCAAGGCCCTGCATTTGCCTCTAAGGTATTCAGGGACACCCTGGAGACGATGGGTGTTGAACTCCATTACTCCTCACCATACCATCCCAAGGGAAATTCGGTCCATTGATGGAAAGAGCTGACAGGGTGCTTTGAAGGAGTGCTAGTGCTGCCATTGCAGGAAGAAAGCACTGTCTTGAAGAGGGGACTAGCAAAATTGGAGGCAAAGAAGAACTAGAAGCCATACACTGCAACCCAGGGAAGGAGCCTTGATACCTTGGGTGTTCCCTGAAACAGGATAGCCTGTGATCGTAGGGCACTCATAGAAAATATAAATGCATCTCATGGTTTTCCCATGACGAAGACATAGCGCTTGTCAGTAAAGTGCGCAAATCACAATTGCATGTGGCAGAATAATTTGAAGAACTGAAGTGCTTAGTCCCAGATCACTCCCTCTTCTGATGAGAGCTGTGACCCAGGGTGGCTCTTTAATGTTTGAGTGGTGGATTTGAGTTAGAGCGAGAGGAAGGTTCTTGCTAGGTGCCCCTTCCTACACAAAACAAATCCTGCATTCAATGAAGACATAGTGCAAGAGTGCCTGCCTTGGTGCTAGGCAGCCAAAAGGGTGCCAGCTCAGGGGGAAAAGGCATCAAAATCTGCACCCTTACCTATCTGACTGACAAGCTCCCAACTTCTGGTGGCTCTTGCCACACCCGCAGCCCAAGCACCATATGACTGAAGCCAAACAAGTGCAAAATAAAAGAAAGGCATTCCCAAATCCCTTATTGAGGAAAAAAATTAAGACACACCTTTTTAGCCCTCATATCACTTGTTGACTGCATGCTTGCCTTTCACCTTGGACAGCAGCCAACTGCCTTTGGCAAGTTTGTGTTATTCAAATACCCCATAAACACATACATACATACATACATAAGACATCTGAAATAGAATCAAGAGGAGTATCTGAAAAACGTGTGAGAACAGAAATAAAACAACACGCCCACTTGCCAGGGCCCTGAAACTCTACAAAATATTCTAGGACAATTGCTGCAGGAATTAGACGAGAACAATCTCCACCTGAACATTATAGTGTTGTTTGTATGGAGTGAAAAACAAATGTATGGTGAAGGAAACAAAAACACAGTCCCAGCATTGGCAAGAGAAGATGAAAGAGCACTACCAAAATTACCACCTTTCAAAAATCAAAATAGATTTTTTTTACAGTTTTAAAGTAGCTGTGTGCCACAGGAGTGACACCCACGTTCATTTAACCCCTTCGCTGCCGGGCCTTTTCCCCCCTCAGGTGAAGAGTTTTTTTTTGGCTACTTGGGGAAGTTCGCACTTGGGCCCTCATAACTTTTTGTCCACATAAGCTACCCATGCCAAATATGTGTCCTTTTTTTCCAACATCCTAGGGATTCTAGAGGTACCCTGAGTTTGTGGGTTCCCCTGGAAGAGACCAAGAAATTAGGCACAATACAGCTAAAATCTCTTTTTTTTTTTACAAAATGGGAAAAAAGGGCTGCAGATGAAGGCTTGTGGTTTTTCCCCTTGAAAATGGCATCAACAAAGCATTTGCAGTGCTAAAATCACCATCTTCCCAGCTTTCAGGAACAGGCAAACTTGAATCAGAAAACCACATTTTTCAACAAAATTTTGATATTTTACTGGGACATACTCCATTTTTACTATTTTTTGTGCTTTTAGCTTCCTTCCAGTTAGTGACAGAAATGGGTATGAAACCAATGCTGGATCCCAGAAAGCTAAACATTTCTGAAATTTAGACAAAATTCTGAATTCAGCAAGGGGTCATTTGTGTAGATTCTACAAGGTTTTCCTACAGAAAATAACAGCTGAAATAAAATAATATTGAAATTGAGGTGACAAAAAGCCATTTTTATCCACGTTTTACTATGTAACTTCTTCCTGCAATGTCAGATTTTCAAAAATAATATATCGTTACATCTGTTGGACTTTTCTGGCTGTGGGGATATATTGGGCTTGTAGGTTCATCAAGAACCCTAGGTACCCAGAGCCAATAAAGGAGCTGCACCTTGCAATGGGTTTTCATTGTATACCTGGTATACAGCACTTCATTTGGTGAAATATAAAGAGTGAAAAATAGGTATCAAGGAAACCGTTGTATTTCTGAAAAGGGCAAAAGATAAGGTGTTGAAAAGCAGTGGTTATTTACACATCTCTGAATTCCGGGGTGCCCATTCTAGCATGTGAATTACAGGGCATTTCTCAAATAGACATCTTTTTTACACACTGTCTTACATTTGGAAGGAGAAAATGTAGAGAAAGACACTTGTTCTGCTATTGTGTGTTCCTCCAAGTCTCCCGATACAAATGGTACCTCACTTGCGTGGGTAGGCCTAATGCCGTGACAGGAAACGCAACATGGGTACATCAAATTTTTACATTGAAAACTGATGTGTTTTTTGGAAAGTGCCTAGCTGTGGATTTTGATCCGGCACCTAGGGAAACCTAACAAGCCAGTGCAGTTTTTAAAACTAGACACCTAGAGGAATCCAAGGTGGGGTAACTTGTGGGGCTCTCACCAGGTTACCAGAATCCTTTGCAAACCTCAATATTTGGCTAAAAAAACACTTTTTCCTCACATTTCGGTGACAGAAAGTTCTGCAAGAGGAGCTACAAATTTCCTTCCACCCAGCGTTCCTCCAAGTCTCCTGATAAAAATGGTACCTCACCTGTGTAGGTAGGCCTAGTGCCCGTGACAGGAAATTCCCCAAAACACGACATGGACACATCACGTTTTCCTAAAGAAAATAGAGCTGTTTTTTGCAAAGTGTCTAGCTGTGGACTTTGGCCTCCAGCTCCGCCGGCACCTTGGGAAACCTACCAAATTTGTGCATTTTTGGGGGAATCCAAGATGCGATGACTTGCAGGGCTCTCACCAGGTTCTGTTGCCCAGAATCCTTTGCAAACCTCAAAATTTGGCAAAAACTAAAATAAATCCTCACATTTCGGTGACAGAAAGTTCTGAAGTCTAAGGGGAGCCACAAATTTCCTTCCACCCAGCATTCCCCCACGTCTCCCAATAAAAATGGTACCTCACTTGTGTGGGTAGACCCAGTGCCAGTTAAAAGAAATACCCCAAAACACTATGTGGACACATCAAAATTATCAAATACAAAACTACCTGTTTTTGAGGGGGAGCACCTGCATTTTTGGTCCTGGGCTCAGCAGCCATATAGGGAAACCTATCAAACCCAAACATTTCTCAAAACTAGACACCCGAGGGAGACCAGGAAGGTGTGACTTGCATGCATCCCCCTGTGTTTTCTTACCCAGAATCCTCAGCAAACCTCAAATTTAGCTAAAAAGTCAAATTCTTCCCACATTTCTGTGTGGGATCACCGCACCAGAACAAATCTCATACCACCCAACGTTCCCCTGAGTCTCCCAGTAAAAATGATACCTCACTTGTGTAGGTGAGCCAAGTGCCTGTGACACGGAAGAGCCAAAAACATGTCCAAACTGAGGGGGAACCAAAGCGGGTTCAAAAGGGCAGTTTGAAAAAAAAAAATTGTTTGCATTTTTGCATTTTGCTGGGTGGTAGGAATTTTGTGGATTCCTGCAGATTCCGAAAGGTTCCATCACAAAAATGTAGGAAAAATGTGTGATTTCCAGCAAAGTTGGAGGTTTGCAGGGGATTGTAAGTAAGAAAATGGTGTGGGGTGCATGTGAAGCACACCACCCTGGACTCACCCAGATGTTTAGTTTTCAGATGTGTCTAGGTCTTGTGGATTTTTCTCCATGGCAGCGTCCCAAAGTCCAAAAAGTGCAGCCCTCACCATTCCAAGTGGGACTATTTTGGCCCAAATGTAAAACCAAAACCCAAAATAATCAAATGTCTTCTTGCTTGCCGTGGGATAAGAAGTTTTAGTGTGCAGGGGGGAGAGGTGAAAGACTGTTACCCCCTTCAGTTGGGGTGGGGGCATAACCATGCCCATACTGATTGGTAGTCACCACCCCACTTTTTTTAGTTTTTTTAATTCCCTGGCATCTAGTAAGCTTTTTCCCCCTTCCCACCCCAGGGAGTGGATCAGGGGTAATTTCCCCATCTGCCCACCCGTGGGCAAAACAACTTTGGCCCCTTTTGTTTGGGGTGGGGGTGCTGGTAGGCTTTCTGACCCCCTTGGTGGCAGATGGGCCTTCCAAAAATAGGCCAATCTACTCCCAAGGGAGGCAGACATGGCCAACAGTAATGTGCGCCCATGGGGAGCGACCCTTGCCCAAGGGGCTGCTCCCCTTTTTCATAAATAAATAAAATAAAATAAACTCCCTGGTGTCTAGTGGGCATTTCTGCAGCCCAGTCGCATCACGATTGGGCTACAGAAATGTTTGGATAGACATGAAACAAAAGGAAAGGCTTTTCCTTTTATGTCTCTGCCTGCCCCCACTTCCTGGTCGGAAGAGAAATGCTTAGCATTTCTCTTCCGGATAGGAGGTGACCTCAGATGAAGTCAGCGTGCGATTTGCAAGCTGATGTCATCAGACGTTACTGGGGGTGTCAGGTGTGGAAGGGAAGCGATTCCCCTTCCATCCCTGCCCTGGGGGGAGTGGGTGGGAGGCTCATGGGGGGAGCGCTAGCGCTCCCCCAAAAAGTCAGGTGCAGGACGAGCTGGTCTCGTCCTTGGCACACGGCGACCGAGGACGAGACCAGCTCGTACCGGGCACCTTAGAGGTTAAAACACCAAACATACACAAAATCTCACCAAAACACTGAAAACTAAAACAAGCAAAAATAGTTCTTCTGAGAGCCAATAAAACTCAGTCAAAAAACGTGTTTTTTCTTAGTTTGCAGCCCTGCATGCTGGTCTCTCTTTGGGCACACAGCCTGGCCACAGGCTTTGTGGCTAATGTCAATTGTGCTCAGCCAAAGACCATAAACATTGCGGCTTGGTCGCTAACTGTCGGGGAGTTGGCACACTGGAGTCTCCAGGTGGGTTGGGAGTTGGTTGTAGTATACTTACTCACTTAAAGTGATGTTTTACTTAGCGTTGGTTATAACACCTTAACATATGCTGAAGAACACCTCCGAAATTCACTTAAAAACACAGGTATGATTACAACTTACAAGTGAAAACACATTGACATTTTCTGGATATGCTAATCTCTGCAATTCATTTCCTGAAACAAAAGCCTTGCAAACCATAACTTATGCACCAATGTAATGCTTATGATCTCACTAAATTAATACTGATAAATAAAAAACAGAAACAGCACATCATACTTACATGAGACGGAATGGCCAAGCCATTGAATTTGGAGTGTGAGTTTTGATTTGCCAGGCTGTTGTGCATGAATTACTGGGAAAACCCTAACTGGTAAATTTTAGATATATTTTCGTTTTAAGTCATAACATTGACCTTACTTTACAAGTTTTTTCCAGTGTCTGTCATACATGCTTGGGTGATTTTATTGCACAAAAGAGAGTTCTGAAAATCAAAATTTAACAGGGAACTGTAAAATACAGAAAATAGTATGGATGACTGTGAAATGTGGGTTTCGTCATCATAATGGTAGCCCCAAACTGCTCAACAGAGCTTTTCCATTGCAGATGCTCCTAGTATTCTGTGGTAAACTTATCAAAATGATGCAGCTAGGTTATTTAAATTATGCTGCAAAAACAGACATTATGTGGTACATTATCTGGCAGTATTGTTTTAATCCATTTAAAAGCATTTTTGTGATGTATGCAAATTATGTGTCAAATACTGTAAATCCATAGTTATGCAGGAAACACTGTAGACACAGAACTGCATAAATGCAGATGCCCTCACCACTGTCTGCTGTTTTCACAATAATTTAGTCACAAACAGTAAACAAAACCAAAGTATTCTAATTCCAATAAGTGCACTTTGAAACAAACTGTTTTAAGCTAAACCCCCCCAAAATAAATAACTTATATACAAATTACACACCAGTTAGCATATATACAGGGCCACTGGAATTATGCAATTGTGTGGCTGCAGTGTTTTCTACATAATTATAGATTTTCCGCATTTGACACTTAATCCAGCACCTGCTGCATAATTGGAGATTTTATCCCAAAAAAAAAAATCTATCTCAAATAATTCAAAAGTTACTAAAAATGCAGCAGCATGTGCTGCTGCGCAGTGGAAGGCCCTTTGCAAAGGTTAACTTGTCATGCTATTTATTACTATATTTGGGTGTTAAAACCGTACTAATGAGGTGCCATCAATGCTCAGACAGTGTTAAGTGTAAAAAATGACAAAATAATGAAATCATACTATCACAAAATATGGTGCATTATCCTGCATTGTTTGCCTTTTCTTGCTACATAATTTACTCAAACCTCCCGCATAATTTGGACCTCCTCTGCTGCATGATTCCAGTGGCCCTCCATATGAAATATGTCCAATATTGTGATCTTGGGTTTCTGGAGTTATTCATAAACCATTTGATCTTCCGCCTTGTAGTTTATGATGTCACCAAAAAGCCTTGACGGCTTATGATGTCACCAGAACATCATAAGACAGGTAGACAGATAGCTAGCTAGCTAACCAGCTAGATAGATAGATAGATAGATAGATAGATAGATAGATAGATAGATAGATAGATAGATAGATAGATAGATAGATAGCGGTGAAAACTGATCTCTTCGTGCTGTGGTGTAAATATTGTTTGGCTCATTTCCTACAGTACATGCAGCTAAATTTGTGCAAGTGGATTTGGCCTCCTTTCCCATGCGTGCCACGTTTCTATATCACGAATTCAGCGTCCTAAATTGACTTTTGATTTCAATATGTTTTAGGGAGCCCTTATTATAATATTCAAAATATGAGATCACAAGACAGCACGCTGCAGCTTCCTTCCTCATTTATTGTGGGTATACCCTTTAGACAGATATGGTAACGTTTCAAATTCATGAGTCAAACCTTTCCATTGCAGAATATCCTTCGTTTGAAAAGCTTCATTGTTGCTGTTGCGTTCTTTTCTCTTCACAGCTAATACCGATAATTACATTCACGTGAGGAGGGTGAGATGTCACGTGTTTCTCTGCACTCGTGTGTTACCTCAAGGCCTAGCGCGGCGTCCTTGCATCATATCCACGGGATGCCTTGGGGAATCGTGACCAGGGAACACAGGCACAGCTGTAATTGCGCCGAAAGTGCGTCTTTAACATCCAAAGGAAGCACTGGTGTCATCTGACTATTGGCTGCGATGGGTTTTTTCAAGCCACAAATATACACGTAGCCCTGCTGACAATAAGTATTATAGTACGTCTTTGACACATTCCTCCCCTGGCCTTAGCGGTATGAACTACGCCCCGTCCACTTTCACTGACACAGTGGCTACAGACCATCTTTCGTTATTTTTAACAGTGATGAGGCGAGTGTTTCCTTAAACATTTTTGGAGACCTGTGCAAGAAATATTTTGGGGCTCCCGTTGGCAACGACTTTGAACTGTATTACCCGCGTCTGCTAATTGAAGGCCACATGGTGGCAAACAAACTTTAAAAAACAGCCTTCACACAAAAACAGTTAAAAAGTCTTTCCAGGGCCCCACAAAAATCCTTAAGATGCCATTGGGGAAAGGCAAACAGACTCAGAAGTAGAGGTAGGCAGAGAGAATATTTAGACATATGGACATATGGAAACAGAAGTGAGCTAGACAGAGAGAAAGGTTACTTTCTCCCGGGGCACCTTGGAAGGTGGGGGTCCTGGGCATTTGCCCACTTTGACCATGCCTTAAGAGCAGTTTGATCAATTGTAGCCTAGAATTTTTATAAGGAACCAGCTAGTCCTATTCACAGTGAGTTTGCTTTTTCTTCCACCACAATACACTTCCTGACTCTTTATCACACTCCTGACGATTCTTTTTTAGGTCCGCTTCTACCTCTATCACTGTTTTCTTTTTCTTCCTTCTTTCCTTCCCTTAAATAACTACACTTTTAAATAACTTTCATAGACATCCCCCCAGGAATACCTACAATTAATACTGCTGTTTCTTTTGTGCAAACCACAGCTTCTCGCACTACATCAGGGTAATAGTGTCAGGGACATCTCCCTTGTGTGTAATGGCCAGGTGGCATGCAAACCATTTTCCTTGGAAAATTCCACCCTTTCAAATGTCTTCTGCACCAAGGGTTATGTACGGTAATGTGTAACCCCAATAAGACAAGCTAACCTACAGTGTACCCCAGCTCTAAGAGGCCCAGATTGCTTGTGTTTCCTAGAGGTATGGTTCGACTGCTGGAAGTTGGGGAAGGGAAAAATGCGAAATACAGGCTCTCCCAGGCAGCAAGAACCAGAGAAAACTCAGCAGCAAATCAATCTTACTGCAACAAAAGGCAAGAAAGCTGAGTGCCAGCAGCTGTGACCTAACAGAAAATAGAGGCCTTCTAAAACAGACTGGCCAGTTCCATCCTAAAAATATTCTGCTATTTTCTGTCTCACTCAGCACCTCTGAGATATGAGAACCAGTGCTTACATTGAGCCAGTGGGGTTGACTGGCACTTATTTTTGGGGACCGCCACTGATTTTTCCTCATCATATATTTATCAAGAGCACAAGAGGGAAAGCACACAAAGGGGAAAGAAGGAGGTAGGGAAAGAGGGAAACACAAGCCCAGAGGGGAAAAGAGGAAACTTGCAAGGGTGAGATATAGGGGTAGGGAGAGTCTGGTAGTGCATTAAAGAGGAAATAGGTGGATTCAAAATCACGTAGCCTTGGTATTTAATAGCACCTGCCGTGAACATCTCAGCAGAGGTTTGGGCACCATCACTCAACCTTTTCCAGATTAAGCACTGATGAAAACACAAAAGCCTGAATTGATAGACCCTTCAACCAACAAGACATTAACCTACCCTTTGCATTCTGAAATGGATCAGCCATTTAGAGTGGAAAGTCCTAGATGCAGCGCCAGCTAATCGATATGCTTTTTCCATCCATGTCAACAGGAATCATTATACTCATATACTTACATGTCTTAATAGATAGTCTGCATAGGCATACAGTATCCCCCACGTGGAACTCAAATGTTTATGCAGAAACCATGGGGCTTATTGTTGGCTATTCATTCGCAAACTAGCAAAACCACTGCTAAAACAGGGAGATGTCAAGCCTTCCTGCAAGCAGATCAACACATTGTACAAACTTCCCAAATACTAAAATCTACCCCCACTCTCACAACATTCACTTACTTATGTCTGAACTATCTGTATAGCAGAGCTACATGTGTTTCCTGGAACATAAGACATGTTATAGCACATTTTGGAAATTTACACTTTTGTCTGGATTTTTAGCTTTTTTGTTTTGCTAAACTTTTTTTTTTGGGCCACAAAACTCTGCATACTTTACTCCTGCTAACCAGTAGTAAAGTGCTTGTGCACCCCTTTTTAGCATGTTGAAATTGGTATACACCTGGCTGGCATATTTAACTTACCTAGCTGGATATGACGTTTTAAACGGACAATTCAACCTGTCAAAATAAATCTGTTTTTACAGGTCAAAACCTTCCTTTTAAATATTATTAAGACACCCCTGGGTAGGCCATTTTGCCCATAAGGCTGGGGTTATAGTGTTTAAAAGTAGAACATGTAAAATATTGCTGTTCCACAAGTCCTTACAGTGAAAAAGATTCACAAACTATTTGTACTGTAGCAAGACTGGCTGCTCCATAGCAAAACACTGTGTTACATTATTATATTTAGTAATGCCAAATCTAGCTTGGAAGAAGCTAGAAATGTAGTTCAAGATCTCCTTTTAATAGTTATTCAAAATTTAATTTAATGGTAAAATCGAGTTTTGTATAACTATTAAAGAAAAGGTACTTTGAGAAAATTAAAACTTCCCTGCCTAAAGTCACTGGGAGTTAATTTGCATGTTGTTCTCCCATTTCTGCCAGCCAGTATTTAACAATTAAATAGGAGTGAATAAGGTGTGAAATTGATCACAGGACAGGTATTGAGGTCTTGGGTATTGAGAGGTTGTGTTCAACCCTTGACAAGATGACCTGAGGGGCCGATCCCAGGAACTTGAGTAACTAAAGAGGGGTATGACAAACAGATGTAGCTAAAACTCAGGCTTGCACCCTCCCTTTGTCCCCCTCCCTGCCAGACCTTCCCCGATCACAGTGGGCATCTTGTTGAAATCACCTGTGCAGCAGGTCTGCTAGGGTTTTACATATCCCAATTGGGGCACACTTCAATGAGAGAGTGGCGGATTCCAAAGGATTTCTCACATGTCCACTGTCTGTTTGCTGAGGAAACCTTTCTTATTGTACCAAACGTCTCTCTCTGAGTTTCTTGGGGGTACAGTGATTGCCTCAAACTGGATTTTGGTGTTACCTGGAGAGGACACTAGGTTTACCAGAGTGCACTCCCCTCACACCACAACATAAATGCTAAGTCTTTAACCAGGGCAAATCTGGTTAGTGTATCCGACCTGCGCTCTATCGTGGTCCTTGTCAAATTGCTCGTAGGTCCTGCTCAACCATTCACTATCATTGGCACTTTGTGTTTCTTAGTGTTTTTTGTACTGAAAACTGCCATTTAGGGCGGTACATCATACATACAAAAGGCGATGGGTCCAACTAAGTTGGCATGATGGGCAAAAGAACAATGGGCTGGAATGATACCCCTAGTGATTGAAGGTGGTGAGACTTATTGCAAGCATTTCTCCCACCACCTTTTGTGTGTTTGATGTAAGTCCCTAAGTGGCAAGGGTAAACCAGATGTGAGTCCTGTGCTCACTGTGCCACTGAAACCAAGCTACTTATGACTCACGAGCCCCAATAGGAGCAAACCTGGACTTGGGTTGCATGTGTTCCAGTTCAGGGAGGACCTGTCCTGGCAGTTAGGGTATACAGTTCCTATTAGGGCAGTGTAAAAAATAATATGCATATGGCGGGGTCCAAACTGAAGTTGTATGGCACACAAAAAAGATGGGTTAGAATGCTATCATGAGCTGAGCTAATTGTAAGTTTTGTTTCACAAATAGGGCAAATTATCTGCGAGACTGGTTTATGAAGATATCCAACGGGGGCTATGGATTACCAGGAGCAGTCTGTGGATGTGGACTGAGGGGGTATTTTGAGGAGAAAGTCCCTGCATGAGTATTTAAAAGAGTTCTATGTTGCTGTTTGTATTCTCTGGCACATGACTCAGGGGATTCTTGTTTTTTGCACAGAACTCTGTGTTTAGTAAGGTATTAGAAGCAGTGCAAAATGGGAAACTAGGTAATATCATGACTGAAGTAAGTTTACAACATTTTAGCAAAAGAGTACAATCATGCAGCAAATGCTTGGCAAAGACTGACCATTTTATCTAAGACCACAGAGGCAAAATGAATAGACATTTTGTCATAATATTCCAGATTTCGTTGCTACAATCCATGCTGCAAAGCAGTAAAAGTTGCAGGTGCCTTTATTTCAGTACTTGGCTATGAGAAACACTTTATTGTGGAACTACTTTAGGTAATAATCTGTAACCATGATTGTGTTCCATTATTTTGAGCATTATTGTTCCATTTTGGAGCTCAATACTATTTTTGGAGTTTACATCTACTGGATGTACAGTATTTCAGAGGGCAACTCCAACCTTGATGCACTTTTTTTTGTCTGCTAGCACTTTGTGATGGGCATTACTTGACCTGTACCTCAATATTTCAGGTGGACAGTTCTAACTGGTAAATATTTTTCTGCATTGAAATCAATCTTCCAGAAGGCCATGAAGTATTTCTGATGGAAAAAGAAAGTGTTTTGAGCTGCAGTGGGCTACTCGGTCTGGGCACTGTTGAAAATTATGATATAGTATTTGAATCACCAAAGATTTGATATGTCCTCAGAATGGGCTATTGAATTTTTTAGAAGCAAATGTGTTATGAATGTTCAAAAGTTGTTTCTGGTGATTTATTAGCTTGTAGATGCCATTTCGATTAAGAATGCTCTCACGGTAGAAAAACAGACGTTATTTTACAAGTACACAACAATATTTAGTAAAGCATGCTTCAAAGCACACCACTGCAATCTGTTTTGAAAATTCTTGGTGAGACCCATACTCTAGTGAGGAAGAGCACGGTTAACCCCGCAGGTCTTTACAACGCACATGCCTTAAAAAAGAAATGGTAAGTATATATCAAGTAAGTGAACCCCTATTTTTTATATATATAATATTCTCTCTCTCTCTCTCTCTCTCTTTATATATATATATATATATATATATATATATATATATATATATATATATATATATGTTTACATTGGGGCACATCTCGCAAACCCCTCATTCTTTTAAAATATACATTTCAATATTTTCTTAATTGATTTAGACTTCTAATTTTTCATCTACCTACATATATATGTGCACATATGTATGTATATATACATATATACAAACACTCACACAGACACACATATATATGTGTGTATTTATTTATTTATGTATGTATGTGTATATATATATATATATATATATCCACCACTCGGTTTCTTCACAACCAGTGACCAGCGACACCACCAGAATATCATTCAGCGGCAATTCGGCATTTCTTTGAGAAAGAAACTTTTATTGCATTTTGGCACAACAAACATAAAAGTAATCATGGCCGACGAGTTTCGGCATGATGCCTTCAACCAGGCCTATACAAGCTCTGTGACAGGCGCCATAATAATACATTTTCCTTCTACCATTTCTTAGCCCAGAAAACTAGACAGCTAACCTATAACATGGTATGGCCAATTTGATCCTTCATTTTCTTGCCAGAAACACTTCTCATGGACACGGTACTGGCAGATTAGGTTTACCATACCTAGCTCTCATTAGGTTAGAGATTAGGTTCTCCATGCTAGGGATTTTACATTTCATGCTTATTGCAAGATGGTGGGAGTCTTTGTATTCCTGACTCTCATATTCACAATTCTGCTTCTTTTATTATCCATTATCCTAATCATTGCAGCTCGTGCATTTTACCATAGATTGCAGTCTTTTCAATAAACCTATTGAAAACTTTCCTTCATCTCCTTTATTGCCCGTGTGTGACTGGGACTTATTGCTAATGTGAGAAAAGGGTACCTTCCGTTCCACCACGACTCTCATGAGACATCGCAATCTAGATTCCATTCATGAATGCTGCCAGAAATCACCTTTTAATGTTTGTGTTTTGGAGAGGTGCTGCTAGTGAGCCAGGAGGGTTTGGGCCGACAGTTGTGACTTGTTGCAGGAGTGACTCAGTCACCTACAAACAAAAGTGCTGTTATCCCTAAACCAGCAGTCTCACTAGGAGCAAGAGTCCAACTACTACATGGTGCCACCAAAGATGGAGTTTTGGCACTAATTTACGGATGCCCTGAGTATCTCTGTCTCAAGCACAACAGGTACCCCAAGTACCATTATAGGGAGACGTCTATGTTCTTGGGGATAATCCTCCTCAGCTGAATAGGAAGTACCTAGCTAGGCTGTAGCTCGTTCAAGCTTGAACTCTTAAAAGGACTTTCTCCCCACCTGGTGTTCCATCTCTGTTCCCATTACCCAATATGGCTCATGCCATAGACATTTCAGGAAATGTCAGACATGCATTAACACAACATTTAGTAGCCCATGGCTTAACAGATGAGGGTGGGGATGTCACATTTGTAGTGGAAGCTCATGATGCTTACCAAACAGAAACATTCTATTCCTTGGTTACTTTTCCAGAGGAAGACACTACAACATATACATTTCACATATACAAAACTGCAACCATACCGCTGCAGTACTGAGCAAATCAGTATCTAGAGATACCCCTTTCGTATCAAGAACATCAAAATTGGTTCAGGGGCGCCCTACCACATGTAATATAACTTGTGAGATTAGGTCCCTTCATTAATGATGGATTAACATAGCCTATGTTTATCACATACACACCCCATCCTGGTGTATAGGCTATGCAGGTGGCTGACCTGCACGCACTTTATAATGAGCTAGTACAACTTTATAGATGATTAGTACAATTTGATATGCGGACCTTAAATAACCCCTCAGGACGGGCTGCACCAGCTGGTCCCCAATTGGCTGTTACTGGGATTAACCCACAAACAGTACATTCTATCATGGGTAAAGTGCCCACAGAACACGAGAAGATTCCGTTCTGGATGACACAAAAGACTAACCAGCTGGAAGCAGTGTTTCCCCATACAGGAGCCCAAGATAAGCTTAGAATTCTCACAATGTGCCTACCATTTGGAATGGTTTCCTCAGTGGATGACTGCACCACAGAGGGCACAGTCTTCGCTGCAATATACACTACCACACATGGTACCCCGACACTTGCCAATTTGCCGGAAGTGTTAAAATAAATTCAAAATGAGCACAGGGCTGCACCAGCCCTAGATTTGGGGATGAAACCGATGCGTTGCTTTGACACAGTCTCCTCAATAATTCTCAGTAACATTAAAGGGGAAGCGGTAGCTTTGGCCATTTACTAGCAGCTCCAGGAGATTCCACAACTGTAACAGGAGCGTCAGCTAGTGAACATTATTTCCCACACCTACACTGGTATAGGACAGGATAATTTGGGAGCCAAGCCGAAAAAGCCTGAATTACAGAGTACTGCCCCTAAGGAAGTTCCTAAACAAACACAAGAGGGTTCTAAAAAACGTTGGGATAAACAAAAACAAAATAAAGACAAAGTCAGAGACCAGACTCTCCTCATCAGGAGAGCTCTGAACAGAGATATAATCTCAGAAATAGAGAAAATATAAAAGCTCCTGACAGATATACTGATTAACGTCCCTCTCGTTTCTTTCAAGATGTACTGGATAGACCTAGTGAGAGAGTGTGCCGGTCAGAGCAATGTCCTGACTACGTGAAACAAAAGAAAGACTTACAGCGGTCTGCAGACAAGAAAGAAGACAAATCCCCACAACAAAAGCCACAATTTAAAAAGAAAAAGGTGGTAGCACTTTCAATTAAACATGCCAGCAAACTTGAGAATCAATCAATCATTCAATCACTGCATTTGTAAAGCGCGCTACATACCCGGGAGGGTCTCAAGGCGCTGGGGGGGGGGGGGTGCCACTGGTCGAAGAGCCAGGTCTTGAGGAGTCTTGAGGAGAACATTGCTGAAGAACAAGACATGGGCAGTGCCCTGCTAGACAGCACGGCAGAAGTCACGATATGTTGCCAGAGTCTGAAAGATCATCTGTATGCAACAGCAACTAACAAGTTTCTTACAGTCAAGGTTGTGGACGGGCATGTTTTACCGTCAGGGTTTATGATTTAAATATCCAGATTGAGGGAGACATAGAGAGTACGATTAGTGTAATTTTTTGGGATGAACTTAATTGTGATATCCTGTTGGCAGAAAGAGTCTGGTCAAATGAACACGTCTGTAAGCTCCCACATGGGGAAGATGTCTTCTCTTGTTCAAGAAGCGGTAAAATAAGCCTACCCTGTTAACTGGGCTTTGGAGCAGGCACCTGCGCTATACCGCAAACACATAGGGTGGGCTAGAGATTCCCCCTACCATTTAATACCTATTAGGCATACAACCCAGCCTTAGCCACAATATCCTATTAAACACAGGGCTAAAGCTCCAGTGAGAGAGATCCTCACTCAGCTCGAGTACCAGGAAGTAATAGAGCCCTGTGTCTCTGCAATGAATAACCCATTATTCCCCGCTGCAAAACCAAACCATTCATAAAGAATAGTCTTAGACCACAGACACTTAAACAATTACACATGCACATATGCAATACAAAATTCACACAGCACCGCACTAATTAACAACATAGTGCGTAAAAAATACAAAACAACCTGGGATATTTCCAACGGTTTCTTCTGCCAGAACTTAACACATGAAAGTCGGGACCTGAGTGCATTCTCATTTGGCTCACAAAAATGTTTTTGGCATTTTCCCCAGGTCTATAAAACAGCCCAGGATTATTTCCTACCCATGTGACATCAATATTGTATGCTATTGATCCTGAGGTGTTGTCCTATGTGGATGACATCTATCTCACAGATGATGAACTCAACATTACTGTTGCCAGGGTCGATCGGATCATTTTGAGATTTGCAGCCCTTGGCTACAAATGTAATTTTAGGAATACTAAAAAAGTCTTTCTCAGTGTATTGTTCCTGGGATACGAGCTATTAAGCAAGGGCAAAAGCCTGATCCTACACTTTCTAGAAAAATGTGCTCAACTGCAAAAACCAAACACAGCCATTACTTGGTTTCTTTACCTGTGGCAGAACTTACATTTCAGACTATGGACATTGCATATAGCCACTCTATGACCTAATTCACCCAGATTTCTCAAGCAGACACTGGACAGTTGAACATACATGCATCCTTAGAGGATTGCAGCAAGACATTCTAGAAGCAAAACACTTCCACACATGTGACAACAAATCAGATTTGGTCATAAGAATAATTGCTAGTGCCATTGGGTTCACCTATGTCTCCTTTAAAGAGGGTGACATGGAGCCCACAGCATACAAATCACATTTGTACTCCAATGCAGAACAATGCTTTGCACCCACAGAAATGTTCTTAACTGCTGTACAGTTGGCTATCATCAAGGAGAAGCGACTTGCCCAAGGGAAACACTTTATTGTTGTTACCGTGGTGCCGGTTTTAGAGGCGTCACCAAAGCAAGCGTTCCTAGCTCTAAAGCATTACATCCACTTTGGATTCAGTGGACAACCTCCCTGACTGCCACTGATGTTGAGTACATTTTTGACCCAAAACTTCAAACACAAGAATTTCTCCAATATGAACAGGAGTACCCTGCACCTTTTAACATCTTGCCACTTGACAGATACCACACTGTCATCTACACTGACGGTTCAGCAGAACCAGTTGTATATACAAAACATCCATACGCATCCGCTTGCGCAGCCATGAGTGGAAGTGATGAAGGATGGTGTATTCCAACCTCAGAATACCTACATGCAAACCCTGGAGGACTGCACAGCACAATTGGCTGAACTCAAAGCTCTGATCCTAGCACTGGAACATACAGATCCAAAACAACTCACAATGATTATGTGTGATTTGTACTATTGTGTCCAGTCCTACAATGATTATCTCAATCAATGGCGGTTGAACGGCTTCAGAGACTCAAAGGGGAACACATAAAACACAGACCTCTGTTGGGGAGGGTGGCTGATCTTAAAGATAAGCTACCAGATGTTCATGTAGTGCTTACAGTGGGCCACCAAAGTGTAGGAGTACACGTTATTGAAACACCTTGGCAGAACCCTACTAAGTATTCTTACCACATCAGTGCACAAAATGTTGCCTTTGCGACAATTCCTAGGGTTGGAGATCAAGTGATACCCAACCAGAGATTAGAACTCATAAAAGCAGCGCATGAGGGTGTCGCATCTGCTCATGCTGGTGTTGCGGCTACAATATCACTCTTACAGAAATGTTTCTGGTGGCCTGGTCTATACAAACAGACCAAGCAGTACGTCCTTTGCAGTGACATTTTCAAGTAAATTGATAGCTGATACATAAAACACCCACCGCAGACATCCCTTTTGCTGCCCAAAAGGCCACTACAATGTGTGTACCTGGACCAACGTGGTCCCCTACAACCTGATGGTGCATACAAATACATCTTAGTCACTGTTGATTCGTGTTCGAGATTCCTGTGGCTATGGCCACAGTGGACGGCTGACGCTCGGCTGTGATAAAAGACTTGCTGGTCTTTATCAGTACATATGCGGTTTTAGCATTCCATTCAGACCATGGCCCTGCTTTTGCCTCTAGGGCATTCAAGGACACCATGAGGATGATGGGTGTTAAACTTGATTACTCTTCTCTGTATCACCCGAGGGAAATAGTGTTGTGGAGAAGAGGAATCACGACCCAAAGCAGTCCTTAACAGCTAGAGAATTTGGTTCAGGCTGCAGTTGGCTATATGGGATCCAGAGAGCACTAAATAATCTGCCAAGACAGTCCTTGGGACAACACACTCCTTCCGAGGTTCTCTTTGGGATACCTAAGTATGTCACAGATCTAGATGACCCTAGTATGTAGGCAGCAGACACACCTTTGGACATAAATGAACATCTCACAGGAGCTTCAGCTATTTCATGATGATAATTCATCTACCAATGCTGCCACCTTAGGAATAAGGGATTTGCCAACAACTTTTACAGGCTGGATTCCTAAAGTTGGGGATCTGGTTTGTGAGAAGATTGCTGTGAAGAAGGAATTCGGCTCATCCTACAGAGCTCCGGACCCCATTCCTGGGAATACAACGCACCGGAACTGTCATCCTACCACTGCTGTCAGGATCCAAATGGAACAGATTTGTCTTCATCAATAGCATAAAGGTGCATCATGTGGCCGATCCTGCACAGAAGACCCAGAAGTCCCTTGGGTAGTCACTGGTTCCCTCTCACTACCCAACAGGACATACCTCTACAAAGACAAAACAACAACTCTTCTGATTATACCAGCATGTACAACGATGCTACAAATGCCTGCTCGAGCATGGGGAGGGCAGAACATGAGCTTCTGCTGGTTCCTGTTACCACTTCACTGACAAGAACTGTCCAAGATGTGGCTGTTTTCTACTCCAATGCAATACAAACGGACAACATCATCTACGATGAACCTCCACACGAAGTGGATCCATCCACCAGTAATGCACCGGCCCCTGTGTTTGTAGAGACTGCTTCTGATTACTTCATCAACCAAGGTGATTTCTCTGCAACTTCATTTACACCTGCAACTTAAACTGTTTCAAAGACATATAAGCTGTACTCATGGCTTAAAAATAATTACTTGGTTTATCAATGGCATTATCTGGGAATATTTCTGACATTGCTAGCCCTTCTGTTATGGGTTGGTCTTGTGACTATTTTCTTTCTCTTGATAAATGGTCATTATCTTCCTGAACGTTCCTCTGTAGAGCCCGTGGCTAAGTACTAACACCCTATCTTTCCTCACATAAGGTCCGAAGAGACTTGTCCCTTGTGAACATTTCAGCAGTACCAATTCCAGATGGGCATTTGAGATAAAGTTCCCTTTGATATACATGGGCCTACTGAGGTTATACAGATTCCATATGTCTTCAAAATTGTAAATGACAGATGGATTTACACTTGGTGTTGTTTCTGATGATTGGGATGTTCAAACAGTTGATTCTATGCTTGCTGAGCTACAGCATTACACTGTAGTTGAAAGTGATGATGTATATATGAACACAGCGAATTATAGGGAAATGTTCTGTTATAATCATTGGGGAAATTACCATCTGCACTGGGCAACTAGACACAGATCAGTGTTTAACTACACAGAGTGGGAACACTGTTCTATTCCACCTGTGGGGAGCCCCAAAAAATATGTAGACAAATTGGCATATTTTTCGGGGCATGACACTACAAATGCAGAGTCATATTATTTCAAATTACCACCATCCCAAATGCGAAAGATTTTGCTAACTAACACCAAATTAATCTATTCAGATTCCTTTGTTTCCCGGCTTGCTGTTATGAGTAATGGAAAAGTACCATTGATGTGAAGAGTGTATGGGGAAAACAAGATTGGCAAATTCAGGGTAGGGAAGCTTTGTTTAGAGCATGCCTTATTCCTGTCCAAATAATCTTCTTAAATGACAAAGTTCAACAAACATCATGTCTAGAGTTCGCAAAAATAAAGGAAATTGATGTGCCAGGTATCTACACCAGACAAATTTACCAACTGGCAATCATTCCTAAATGTCACTGAGTGAGAATAAAATGCTTGGGTTCAGGATGGTACCTATAGTTCCACACTTTCAAGTCCTGGTGGATGGTTATTGTGGCGAATAGACACAAATGGGTGTCAGGTGTGTTTTTTTAATTCCTCAGGGCGTTTCAAGATTAACGGTCCAGACCCTCGCTATGTATTGGGTCAATTACCACATACCGTGTGGCTAAACTGTGTCAACAATGGTTACAGACTAACACCTTAGCAGCAGTTAAGGAACATCTTAGTCTCCTATCAGAGGATATAGGCTTGCACAGTTTCTTGCTAGGTCCAAGAAAGCCATGCTTTAAACAATTCCTGTATGCCATATACAATAAAATATGGATGCTTTCTCAATTGGAAGCAGCTGCACGTTTAAGGCAGATAGATAAGGAAAATTAGGAAAAGGCTTTAGCTGTTGTCAATA
The DNA here is from genome assembly GCF_031143425.1 of Pleurodeles waltl. Taxonomy (NCBI): domain Eukaryota; kingdom Metazoa; phylum Chordata; class Amphibia; order Caudata; family Salamandridae; genus Pleurodeles; species Pleurodeles waltl. The sequence goes on along the minus strand of NC_090443.1, from coordinate 264,441,911 downwards.
ATGGCATGAATACTCTGTCCAAAAGAATATATACCCGTAATAACATAGGGCCTCATTCTGACTTTGGCAGGCGGCGGAGGCCGCCCGCCAAAGTACCGCCGTCAGAATACCGCTGGGCGGTCAAAAGACCGCCGCGGTAATTCTGAGTTTCCCGCTGGGCTGGCGGGTGACCGCCAGAAGGCCGCCCGCCAGCCCAGTGGGAAACCCCCTTCCATGAGGATGCCGGCTCCGAATGGAGCCGGCGGAGTGGAAGGGGTGCGACTGGTGCAGTTGCACCCGTTGCGATTTTCAGTGTCTGCTTGGCAGACACTGAAAATCTTGGTGGGGCCCTGTTAGGGGGCCCCTGCAGTGCCCATGCCAGTGGCATGGGCACTGCAGGGGCCCCCAGGCGCCCCGCGACACCCGTTACCGCCAGCCAGGTTCTGGCGGTCAAAACCGCCAGAGCCAGGCTGGCGGTAAGGGGGTCGGAATCCCCATGGCGGCGGGAGGATTCCCCAGGGCAGCGGGAAACCGGCGGGACACCGCCGGTACCGCCGCGGTCAGAATGCCCATGGATGCACCGCCAGCCTGTTGGCGGTGCATCCGCGGTCGTTGGCCTGGCGGTAGTCTACACCAGGGTCAGAATGACCCCCAGAGTGTCTTCTGCAACAGAGATCATTCAGAATGACATGTCCCTTCTACACCATAGACAAAGTCAGCTGCGCGCCGTCATGCAGTTAGGTTGGGCATTACAGATTCTAAAAAATAACCGTATCCCATGGAAATATATAAACAGTAGTGACTTGTTTGCAGTTTTAATTTGTCAAGGGAACAACACACAATGGCTACAATGTAAGCAAGTTACACCATGCTCAATATTGAGAAGTTAGGAAAGCTGCCTTTTACAGTAGCAGAAAGTCCTTCAACAGTATAACTCATACATGGCATTATAAATCTGGCAATTTCTACCTTTTGTTTCACAGAATGTTTGAAACATTTTGCTGTGGGCAGATATGAGTGGCTAGGAGATAGCTATGTTAAAAAAGAGTGGGAGTTGCCTTTCGAATACAAATGTCTGAACGGCGAAACAGAGGTCTTTTTGAGCGAAAGCGATTGTGAGATTACTGTTACTCATTCAATGATTTGCAAATAGGTATCCCTTCACGGACTTTGCAATGCGGGGGTCACAATCTTGGTCTGCTTTTTGAAGGGTACTCTCATTCCTTTTATTCGTCCAGCATTTCATAAACTTTTGAATTGAAGTTATGTGGTCCTGAATGAACAGAGCTGTTGTGGTATGAGACAAGGAATCATCTATGCAATTTCAGTGTCTCAAAATGTAACTTGTGGAACGTTTCTATTCCCCCCTCCCCCACAAGATATAAGAGTAGCAGTAATGTGACCTCACGTTGATACTGCTAATTTAAATTATGAAAAGCTAAGCAGACTACAAGTGCTACTGTTCCAAAAACAAGTGGCGTTGACATCGACCAGAGGGCAAGATCATCAGCCGAGATGCAATCCCTATTAAATACCAACTTCCCCAAGCACTTTGGTAAGCTGGTTTCCAGAATATTTAACGATTGAGCACTATGGGGATTGTGCATTTCTTTAAGGCTGTTGGGTCTGGATTCATTTCCATCTTCCAGGCTGTCTTCGGAGTAATTCCCTCAGCTATCCATTCACTCTTTTCAAGTGTGTTTGGCGGCTTTCCTGTGACTTTGGCACTGATTGGCGGAATACTGCTGCTGCTGTTCCAAATGCGCAGTGGTTGTGCCTTCTCAGGTAAGCAGAGCAATGGAGCTACTACCACCAGCCCAGCTGTGCTGTGTTCGCATGGTACAGTTCTTTGGTGCTCCTTTGCTGGAAGAATTGGAGCATGATTGGTCATTGTCATTCCGGCTAGTCCTGTGGCACATGCAACCTGTCTTTCATGGCAGCTGGTGTCTTTTTGAGTGTCTACCTTCGGTGTGTCTTGCCGTTCCGCCTGTGCCTCCTGTGGACAGAGAACTGCTGTTGTTCCCGATGAAGGTTCCTTCAAGGTCATTCCCTATGAAACTGAGGCGGATTTGCGAGGCCACTTATGAGCCACCTCTTGTGAACTTTTTGTCTCCTTCAGGCAGTTTGGATGATGCTGCCTTCGCGGGTGATCCTGCGCTTGAGGCTTCTGTGCACTTTTGCTCTGTGGATCCGTTTGCCAATCTAGTCATCAATCTGACTTCTGACAATGTGGAGTCATTCCTGGATGCACTTCCATTCGATGACTTTACATTCATTCATCAAGATTACGATTATTGTTATCTAATTTGACCATTGGCCTTATTTGAAAGTTCAAAGTTTATGCCAAATTGCCTTCTTAATTAGATTAACTTTGGCCTGCTGTGCTTGTCATGGTCGACATTTTATCTCATTGAATGTTTTGAGCTAGTTTTAATTAGATTTTAGCATATTTGAGCTCAGAGCATTTTAGCTCAGACTCATGCATCTTCTATGGCGTCATCTCTCTGGCGTCATCCTTGTTTCTTGGACTCAGGAGGTTAGCTTAGCCTTTTGGCTTGCAAGCCTGTGCCCTGTCACCTGGTGACTTTTAGCTTACTTAGCTTGATTTGTTTTAGCCCATTAATTGTATTATTTCTTTTTAAATGGTTGCCATGTTTATAGTTAGACAAATGTTTTGATTTTGTGTTATCAATGACACTCTGTGAAGGCATCACTATCAGCATCATATTCAAGTGATATACATAGGTAGGCACATCATGTCCCCTTCTCACTTATGGCTGACAGGAAAATAATGTACACTTGTTGGGGATTGTTTACATAATTGCTCCCACACGTAAGCCATCTTATCTATTGTTTTGGAATATACCTGTGTCAGGGGTCCTACATGGTCTGTATAAATACACCTTACACAGCCAAGGTCATCAGAGGGATTCCTACCATGTGCCATCAACGCCATCTATGCTGTACGTCACCTTGATGCAGACCCAGCCTTTGTGTCCCCACGGAGTCTGATCTAGAGACCTCATGCCAAGGTAACGAGGGTTGGGGGGTGCTTCTCATGGACATGGTACTGGCAGATTAGGTTTATCATACTTAGCTCTCATTAGGTTAGAGATTAGGTTCTCCATGCTTGTGATTTTACATTTCAGGCTTATTGTAAGATGTTGGGGGTCTTTGTATTTCACGACTCTCTTCTGCACAATTCTGCTTCTTTTGTTATTCATTATCCTAATCATTGCAGCTCATGCATTTTACCCTAGATTGTGGTCTTATCAATAAACCTATCAAAAGCTTCTCTGCATCTTCTTGCCTGTGTGTGACTGAGACTTATTGCTAACATGACAAAAGGGTAACTTCCAGCTGGGCCTCCGCCGTCTTCCTTGCCCAGCGGCGCAGGTCCTCCCACTGTTTGCGGCAGTGGGTGCTCCACCTGTCAAAGACCCCCAGGGTCCGCACCTCCTTGGCGATGGCACGCCAAATACCCTTTTTCTGATGGGCGTACATTCATGCCCCACGCATCATGCTCACAGTGTACTGACCTGGTTGTCTGGAGGACCATAGAGTAAAGGGTACTGGGGTAGGACCCCATCCACCAGTCTCTCCAACTCCTCCGAAGTGAAGGCTGGGCCCTTTCCCCAGACACTCAAGCCATTGTAGCTTTCAGACACAGGTCATAGCAGCACTTGCAGTGTAGGTCGTCTCCTGTTGAAGGTCAGGTAGCAAGTGAGTGAACAGATAGAAAATGTCGGTGCGTACCGTCACCGCCGGCGTACATCGCCATAGGCTCCTGGAACCCATAAGCCCCAATGATACTAATGCGGTGTTGTACGGCGGTCGTTGTCCACCGACCGCAATGGCGCACAACGCCAGCAGAATTACCTCATTTCCACTTGTCCCTCCTCACAGGTCAGGCAGCTGCCATTTCAGGTGGGCACAGGCCATGGCACCTAACTGCATCACAGCAGACAATGGCACATCAACTGACTTACGAGTTCATATACTGTTTCTGTAAAGCAAAAATTGCATATTAATGTGTAAATATGTTAGATTATGACCTTCTGCTCACTCTTTTTCACCCTAGATTTCAACCACTGAGGATGAATAGGAGATGGAGATATCCCCCCATGTAAAGACCCCTGGTGGACGTGGTGACAATGGAGGACAGGCACATTATCCTGACATACAGACTTGATAGGGCCACAATCCAAGAACTGTGTGCCCAATTACAGCCAGGCCTGGTATCAGCTATCCGCCACTCCACAGGTATCCCGCCTCTAGTGAAGGTCCTGTCAGTGCTCCATTTCCTGGCAAGTGGTTCCTTCAAAGCGACAGGGGCCATGGCATCAGGGATGTCACAGCCTGTGTTCTCAAACGTGCTGACCAGAGTGTTGTCTGCCCTGCTGAAACACATGCGCAGCTACATCGTATTCCCCCAGGTGGAGGATTTGGCCACAGTGAAGGCTGACTTCTATGCACTGGGACATATCCCCAACATCATTGGTGCCATTGATGGTACACAGCTATTGCATTTGTCCTCCCCCGGAGAAATGAACAAGTGTTCAGAAATAGAAAAAGTTTTCACTCTCTGAATGTGCAGATGGTGTGTTTGGTGGACCAGTACATCTCCCATGTCAATGCAAAGTATCCTGGATCTGTGCATGATGCCTTTATCTTGAGGAATAGGAGCATCCCATATATGATGTCTCAACTCCAGAAGCACAGGGTGTGGCTAATAGGTGAGCCCATGGTCCCCACCCAGTTGATGTTGGTATATGGGTTTGGGTTTGGCCCTAAGGGTGAGTGTGTGGAAAGTCCAGGGTAGAGTCCAGTCTATTTGAATCACAGGTGCATTGTCCAAGGGTGCATAGGAAGGGGAGCAATGGCAGTTCAAGGTGGACAGGGTGACAGAGTGGGACACAGGGGTGACAATCAGGAGAGTCTTATTTCCTGGCGGGGGTCTTGGCAATGTTCTCTAGCTTCTGCCTAGATCACAGGGATCGTTTGTGGGGTGGTTCTCCTTCTGCAGGGGGTGGGGTGCTGGTGGCCTATTGTTCCAGTGGCGGGGCCTCCTGTCCACTAGCATCAGTGGAGGTGGAGGGCTGTTCTTTGGCGTTGCTAGTGTCAGGGGCCCGTTGGTGTGCCACTGCCTCCCTTATGGTGTTGACCATGTCTGCCAGCACCCCTGCAATGGTGACCAGGTTGGTGTGGATGTCCCTCAGGTCCTCCCTGATCCCCAGGTACTGTCCCTCCTGCAGCCGTTGGGTCTCCTACAACTTGGCCAGGATCTGGCCCATGGTCTTCTGGGAATGGTGGTATGCTCCCAGGTTGTTGGTGAGTGCTTCGTGGAAAGTCGGTCCCTGGGCCTGTCCTCCCCCTGTCAAACAGCAGCCCTCCCAGCTTCCCTGTTGTCCTGTGCATCTGTCCCCTGAACTGTGTGCCCACTGCCACCAACCCCAGGTGCCTGATCGTCCTGTGTTTGTGGGGTTGCCTGGGTTCCCTGTAGTGGTGGACACACTGTTGATTTACGTGTCCTGGGGAGAGAAGGATGGGCCCGCTGGGTGGGTGCTGTGGTGGTGTTTCCTGAGGGGGGAGGCTCTGTGGTGGGTTGGGACTGTGCCTGGGTAACTGTTAGACTTTTCATCCTTGGTGTGGCCTCCCTTAACTTTTTGCCTCTGTTCCCCAGGTTGTTGATGTGTGCTGGACTCTGATTTTGCTGTTTTTGTTACTCTGGGCACTATACCACTGCTAACCAGTGCTAAAGTGCAAGTGATCCTTTACAAAATGTGTATGTAATTAGCTTGCCCATGATTGGTATATTTGATTTACTAGTAAGTCCCTAATAAGGTGCACTGGAGGTGCCAGGGCCTGTAAATCAAACGTTACTAGTGGGCCTGCAGCACTGGTTGTGCCATCCACATAAGTAGCTCTGTAATCATGTCTCAGACCTGCCACTGCAGTGTCTGTGTGTGAAGTTTTAACTGTAAATTCGACTTGGCAAGGGTACCCACTTGCCAGGCCTAAACCTTCCCTTTTCTTACATGTCAAACACCTCTAAGGTAGGCACTAGGTAGCCCCAAGGGCAGGGTGCAGTGTATGGTTAAGGAAGGACATATAGTAATGTGTTTTTTATGTCCTGACAGTGAAATATTGCTAAATTAGTTTTTCACTGTTGCAAGGCCTTTCCCTCTCCTAGGTAGGTTAACATGGGGGCTACCTTTAAATCTGATTAAAGTGTAGATTCCCTTTGGGAGCGGATGGACATATGGAGTTTGGGATCTCTGAGCTCACAATTTAAAAATGCATCTTTTAGTAAAGTTGATTTTAAGATTCTGTGGCCCATATTTATATTTTTTGACGCCGGCTAACGCCATTGCAACGCGCCATGCGGGCGCCTTATTTATGGAATGACGTTAGCCGGCGCTGCGGACTGGTGTGCGTAAAAAAAAAATGACTCACACCAGGCAGCGCCGGTGTATGGGAAAATGGGGGTTGTGCGTCAAAAAATGGGGCAGGTCAGGTCTGAGGCAAAATTCAGGCCTCAAACCGGATTTGCGCCATTTTTTTTACGCCCAACCTCCATTGACATGACTCCTGTCTTAGCAAAGACAGGAGTCATGCCCCCTTGCCCAATGGCCATGCCCAGGGGACTTATGTCCCCTGGGCATGGTCATTGGGCATAGTGGCATGTAGGGGTCCCAAATCAGGCCCCCCTATGCCACAAAAAAAATCTGAAAAAAATACTTACCCGAACTTACCTTTACTTCCCTGGGATGGGTCCTTCCATCCTTGGGTGTCCTCCTGGGGTGGGCAAGGGTGGCAGGGGGTGTCCCTGGGGGCAGGGGAGGGCACCTCTGGGCTCCTTCCGAGCCCACAGGTCCCTTAACGCCTGCCCAGACCCAGGCGTTAAAAAACGGCGCCCATCAGGCTGTGCGTCGTTTTTTAAGGCCCACCCCCTCCTGTGCGTCAAAATGACGTCAGAGTATAAATATGGGGCACAGGCCTTAAAGTCATTTTTTGGAAGGGAACGCCTACCTTGCATATAATTAACGCAAGGCTGGTTCCCCCTTCCAAAAAATTATGCACATGGTGGAATTTTGAAGCCCGCGGGGTCGGACGTCAAAGTATAAGTATGGGGCAGGGTTTGCACCGATTGTGCGTCAAAATTTTTGACGCACATTCGGCGCAAATAGAGTATAAATATGCCCCTGTGTTTGAAAATGCCACTTTTAGAAAGTGAGCATATTCTTGCTTATGCCATTTCTGTGACTGCCTGTTTGTGGATTCCCTGTCTGGGTCAGTTTGACAGTTGGACTGGTTGCACCTCACACTAGACAGTGACACAAAGGGAGCTGGGCTGTAGCCTGCATATCCTGACGAGCCATCTGTGCTAGGAGGGAGGGGAGGAGTGGTCACTCACACCTGAAAGGGCTGTGCCTGCCTTCACACCATGCAGCCTCCAACCCCCTGGTGAGTGTCTGGGGCCTGGCCTGAGCAAGGCAGGATTTCACATTCAAAAGAGACTTTACTTTGAAGTAGGCCTACATCAAAGGAGAAATTGGGTATAAGGTCACCCAAAACCACAGACTTTAGAAACACTTCTGGAAACAAGAAGAACCTCTGCATGGAGAAGAACTGAGGAAGAAGAGCTGCCCTGCCTGTGACTGTGCTTTGTGGAGCTATCCTGCAGTTGCTGCTTCTGCCAGAGTAAGAGGGCAAAGACTGGACTTTGTGTGCCTTCCATCTTGAGAAGAAATCTCCAAGGGCCTGATTTAAAGCTTGCCTCCTGTAGTTTGAAGTCTCAGGGACAACAAAGACTTCTCTCTGCCAGCACCTGGAGTCTCTGGAGAGACTCCTACTCTGCCCTGTGGTGCCCATCCAGTTCCTGGGACCCTGAAAGGAGAAGCTGGCAGCTTAAGAGAAAGAAATCCACGCACAGAGCGCCATGCGGGGAAAAGATTGAAGCAACTCCAATCTGCGGCTGAAGAAATGATGCGCCGCCGGCTCCACAGCTGAAAATCGAAGCTCGCCAGAAATGCGACCTGAAGAATCAACGCACGGAGCAGGAGAAATGACGCGCAACATCACTAACGGAGGCTAGGAGATCAACCCGCGCTGCATGGTTTTTGGATCATCGTGCGGCTGGATTTCTGAGGCGAACCATCGTTGTGCATGCAAAAACAACGCAAGGCCTGCCTGGATCCATGTGCGGACCGAATCGACTCATCGCTCACCTGCGTAGAGAAGAACTGATGCACGCCGACTCGATAGAAGGGGGAAACGATGCAAAGTCTCGGTCGTGAGTGATATCGATGCATTTCAAGCCCTTTTGACGCACACCCACCCGTGTGGGGTTATTTTTGACGCACACCAGGTACATTTTCACGCTAGCAGGCTAGCGTGTGTTTAAAACTACTTAAAGACTCTTTTTGATTTTTAATTGATAACTTAACTTGTGTATTGTGGAATTTTGTCGTTTTGGTCTTGTTTTGTTTAGATAAATATTCCCTATTTTTCTAGACCTGTGTTGTGTCATTTTGTAGTGTTTTCATTAAGTTATTTGTGTGTTTTGGTACAAATACTTTACACCTAGCAATCTGAAGTTAAGCCTACTGCTCTGCCAAGCTACCAAGGGGGTAAGCAGGGGTTAGCTGAGGGTGATTCTCTTTTACCCTGACTAGAGTGAGGGTCCTTGCTTTAACAGGGGGTAACCTGACTGTCAACCAAAGACCCCATTTCTAACAGTAACAGACTGTCCAGAGGTCCCTGATGGGCCAGGTTGGTCATCGTGATCCAGGCGTGCACAGCTGCTGTCATCACTGTGGGCCTCTTCTGGGGGGGACTGGATGTGGCTGGCACCTCCTATCCAGTGACGTTGAGTGGGGGTCCTGTGGGGATGTAAATGCAGTGTTATTGTTTCAGCGTGTGGCATCTTGTGCATGGACATGTTCCCCTCTATGGTTGTTATTACCTAGGCAGCTTTGGCTTGTGTGAGTTGTGATTTGTTTGGCTAAGTGATTGTCACTAGTGTGCATGCTGTGGTGATGGGTGTCCATGCAGGTCTGTGATGGGGGTCCTTGCATTGGTGTTGCATGCAGGGCTTGGTTTTGGGATGGGTGGGTTGTGATGGTGGGGTATATGTGAGGTGGTGGGGTGATGGGGATGAGGGTAGGGGTTGTTGTTTGTGATGCAATGCAGGTAGGGTGGGGGATAAAGTAGTAAAAATGTGACTTACTAGAGTCCAGTCCTCCTGCTACTCCTGCCAGGCCCTCAGGATGCATGATCGCCAAGACTTGCTCCTCCCATGTTGTTAGCTGTGGGGGAGGAGGTAGGGGTCCACTGCCAGACCTCTGTACAGCTATCTGGTGTTTTGCAACCACGGAACGTACCTTCCCCGTAGGGTGTTCCATCTCTTCCTGATGTCATCCCTTGTACTTGGGTGCTGTCCCACGGCGTTGACCCTGTCCACGACTCACCGCCATAGCTCCATCTTCCTTGCAATGGATGTCTGCTGCACCTATGATCCGAATAGCTGTGGCTCTACCCTGATGATTTCCTCCACCATGACCCTTAGCTCCTCCTCTGAGAACCTGGGGTGTCTTTGTGGTGCCATGGGTGTAGTGTGAGTGGTGTGTGTGAGGGTAATGTGTTGGGGTATGTGCTGTGAGGTGCGTGGATGGTGTATGGGCGATGGTGTTTTGTGGCTCAGATTAAGTAGGTGCTCCTGGCTTGTCTCTCTCTCACTTGCCAAAATCTTTGGGTCGTAAGGGGTTGTGAGTAGTGTGTGTGTGTTTTATATTGGTGTGGGTGTGTGGGTGTGGTGTGTGTATGTGTGTCAGGTGTGTGTAGTTTGAATTGTTCAATGTGGTGTAGTTTTGTATGTGTGTGTGTTTTGAGCGCAGCGGTCTCTGCCGCCAATGGTTTACCGCAGTTGAATGACCGCTGCAGTGATTCGTGCGTCATGATGCTGTGGGCGTATTTCTGATGGTGTAACGGTGTGGGTTTTGGTACTGCCAGTTTATCACTGACCTTTGGGCTGGGGGACTTGTGTGTGTGTCTGTATAGTGGCGGATTTCTATGTGTTGGTTATAATACGGGTAGCGGTATACCGCCGCGGTCACGGCATCTTGGCGGCAGTCAGCATTGCTGTAAGCGGCACTTACCGACAATGTTGTAATGAGGGCCTACATTTTCAAAACTTATACTTTGTTCAAATCAACAGCTGTCTTGAAAGTTTTGAGGTGTTCCGTGAAGCAGGGGCAGAAATAAAGGGGGAGGGCCCAAAACACTTTTTCTCCATTTTGTGTCCATGGAACTTTTGCGCTCTTTAGACATGCCTGCAGCCCAAACTGCTAAACGGAATTACACCAAATTTGGCACAAAGCTACACCCTGTTCTGCAGATTGCACGTTTTGTGGTTTGGTATAATTCTGTTCAGTAATTTCTGATATATTAGAGTTTAAAAAATATAGATATCTAGCATAGCTGGATTCCAATTCGGATTCGGAAAAGCAAGGCACTGATTGGCTCGCCGCAACCTGATAGAAAAGTTGCGGCTGCCATTTTGTTTGTCGCATTGGCTTGGGGGTGGGAGAAGAAGAGAGAAAAACACATAAGGGGTCAGAATACAGGTGGCTGACCCTATAGGACACTTAGCGAGGTCTCTTAAGGACCACTCGTAGGCAAAAGTTGCCCAATATTTTTTTTTCATCTGTTTCGTGGATCTGTGGATACACTGATGGATCTACAGATCCTGAATTCGTGAATCTGCTTGAGGATTCGTGAATCCAGAGAAATATTGAAAAACAATCTACCCACTGTATCCAAACTCATGCTGTGCATGACCAAAGGCCTGCACAGCTTGGGTATGGATGCATACAGGAGGGTTGGCTGCCGCCAAACCCTGCCACTCACATCCTTTTGGTGTGCACGGCGCTGCTCATATTCACGTCTGAGCATACAAAAACAAAATATAAATTCACTGAAAAAGCCATAGGATACAGGAACGTTACAGTTAGGCTCTGAATTTACTAGCACAAAACCTTAGAAATTCAGCAGTTCTAGTTAGAGTTATTTCAAGTAACTATAACTCGCATCCTGAGGTAACTATAACACGCGCCTTACCCATGCGCAGCTAATTACTCCACATTTTCTAACACTGATGGCATCTTCTATGGCATCTTTGATATTATCACTGCAACATTTGCAATAAAATTATTGATCAGAAAACTGTGCATGGCGAGGATGTGAGTTATAGTTACCTTAGGGCCTGAGTTGCCCAGACATGGTGATGGGTTCACAAGCATATGCATTAAATGTTTTTACACACTTGAGAAACACATTTGATTTTGTTACTCCTGATTGTCTCATTTTTGAGTTTAGTGGAAGGAGAGGAACATAGCCCAGTCAGTTGTCTCACTTTTACCCACATATAATCTGTTTACGTTACTGCACCAACCTACAAATTACATTTCACAGATTTCACAAATAACAGTGAGTGAAAGCATTGACTAGTTTGGCCAGTAACATTCTACCGGTCCTTGTGAGGGAGCAAACACCTGTTAATGATGAGCGATAAGTGCAGCTAGGACTTCCTGGAGTTGCCTTGCCAACTCTTGCAAACATTTCAGCTGCTGTATCATTCCTTGGCCAGCTTTGTGCCGGAGCTGAAAGAATCCAAAGTCTAAAACACACACACACACACACTCAACATGGAAGAGCTTGCTTAATACATATTTCCTAATTCTTATCTGGACCAGGCTAAAGAGCTTGTTGGTGGAAGACTGTGTCATGTTTCAATTGCTTAACCCATATCTTCCACAAGTTTTCCTCTTTGCGGTCCTTACTCTGTGCAGTGGGTTGGCTGATCCGACACAAAGTGTTCTATAGATCCTAATGAAGAAAACAGGTTCTGCCTTAAAATTCGAAAGTAAACATTTTTCATTTTTGGGCTGGCTAGAGATAGCTTTAGTTGTTTGCAATGCCTAAGGCATCAGCACCCAGGGACATTGTGAATAACAAAAACACTTTTGTATCCAGTGGTTCATAAGAAATTCTGCTATTGCTAAGTGCTACAAATAACGGATATTACTATCACTCACTTTAATTGTACTCTGTTAACTCTACTGTCTATTAAAGGATGGAGGGTGGAGTCTATGGTGTTGCTTGTACATGTGGGCAGAAAGCCTTAACTCAATGAGCCATCTTTCCAGGCTAGTTCAGCGACCCTTCCCCCGTTATTCACTTTGAAAGTGGCATTCAACTGTTGTTCAGCTGCATTACAGCAATTGGTTTCAGTATTTCGTGACATTTATGTCAACCATGACTTACGCACTACTACTCTTTCACCAGCGGACAGCCACTTATTTGGTACTTCAAGGGTTTGACTTCTCAAAGGAGCGGTACACTCTTTTCGTTTTCTCACAAGGAAAAAAACCATCAACTTAGATGACTATTCGGAGAAAAAGTAACTTGACCATCCATGTCACCAAGGAGTTAAGCTGAGCTTAGCTTTTTGTACAGGACGCTCTCTGGGCCTGGTGCACCTTGGTCCCTGGTGGGGCCAGGCCAGAGGTGTGCCAACGTGTTTAAATCACTCCCCTCCTCGAGGTGTGAGGTGTGCGAGCGAGTGGAGCTAACCAGCTTTCTCTCTCCACCGCCACAGTACAGTGTTGTGATACCTAGAAAGGCAGGTGGGCGCAGCAGTGACCATACGCGGTTGTCGCAGGAAATAGGGAGGGGCATTCTCAACTGGAAGTCCTGAGGGTGCATAAAAATGTAATGAAGCAAAAAGGAAAGATTTCCCTGCAGCCCCAGCAAGGGACATGGCCACAGGCAAAAAGAGGGCTTCTATAGCATTGGGACCTGGTAGAAAAACGTGCATGTATTGCCCTAGGGTGCTCTAGGAGGTGAGGGGGGGGGTCACATGAGCGTCTGGTATTGTGCTGGATGCCTACCAGGAGCATAGGTAAGCCCACACCAGTGCTCCACACACGTGAAAAATCATCAACTGAAGGAGAAGTAATGCCACCCTCCCCCTGGAAACCATTTAGTCCTTTTCAAGAGCTCAAACCCTTTATAAAAGACAGAACTATGTCTTCAGATTTAAATATGTATTTTGTTGAAATGTTCAATTATAATGAAAGGTGCATCTATGAGGAAATGTTCATTAGGGGTGAACTGATCGTTATTTACTACTTTTTTGAAAGTTGTCCCAAAGTTAACAGTACTGCATTTTGATAGTGGATGACAAATATAGTTATGGCTTATGTTCAACATGTCCTGTTTGGTGGCACAGCAGTTGTCCTCCCTTACTGATTTTAAGCTGAACTGGCAAGGTCTGCAGGCCTAGCATTTCCCGAATTACCTGCAAGCTCCCCGTAGGAGGAATTTTAAAACCAAGGTTATAATTGTGATGCCACAGGGTTGTCTACATTCACGAATGGCTGCCGAAAGTGCACTAGTGCGAGGAAAGAGAAGATAATACTACCTGGAGAGAGGAGAACAGTTCCATTACTTAGTAGATGTACTGTTGTTCTACTGTCTCCCTTTCACTAATGCAGCACAGCAACTGTACTTTCTGCGCTGTGTGACTTCTTAGTAGAACTGGCTCTGTCAGTGGCGTAACAAAAGCCCCCGCAGCCCCCGCGGTGCGGGATGCCCCTGGCCCCTAGAGGACCCACTCAGCACAGTACACTGCGCATGGGCGGCAGGCTCCTGTCTGGGTCTAGGGAGGAGGGGGCCCCCGCCAGGGACTTTGCAGGGGTGCCCCGTCAAGTTTCATTACACCGCTGCTCTAAGTCCTTCGGGATGACGTTTGTTCCATCTTTCTGTGAACAGAGACAAAGGCTCTTAACGAACCTATGGAAAAACGACTAATAATATCTCTTACCTGAAGACAAAGACTGTGATATTCAGAAATGGAATGCTACATGAGTGTCTGACCCCTTCAGGGTCCAATTGGTGCTGAATACTTAGCCGATTACTCACGTAGACACTTCCAGAAGCGCCTCAACCGGTTAGACACGTTTCTTGTCAGCTAAATTTATATGCACAAGATGCTCTTGGCGAATACCACAAGCCTGAGCTCTTTAACATCTATGAAAATGTTACACCGGAAATGCATGTTCTCACGTTTGTGGTGTAATGAGCGTAGCCAGTTCATCGCCTTTATCTGTGGATAGGTATGCACAGGGTTGGTCTGGTCTGCTGGGCAGTCTAGCAATGTCAGAAGGGCTGGTCTGACATGTCAGTGTGTGGACTGTTTTTCGGCTCTTAATGGGCCCGTGTTATGGTCTGGTCGATCGATATTTACTGTTGAGCTCCCTCACATATTACCACAAACATTACCAGCAGCAACTTCAAATCCCTGCGGATTTCCATACCTTTAAGAACACATGTACAGAGTGCTTCTACAAGTTCATAACTGGCCTGACTTCTATAAAATGACACTTTTTAGCTATCTGACTCACTAATGGGTCTATTTTTTGGTGCCTGGGCCCATATTTCGTCCCAGTCCGAAAACAACATGCACGGTCAAAAGAGCTATCCTGCGTCATACCATTAATGAAACCCATGTGGGTGAAGTGTTAATAGCACATACCACGTACCACATCATGCTTAAAAAGAGACCGATTCCTGCGGCCTGAAAACAAATACATAAGCGATGTCTGTCAGGAAGAACAAACACGAAGAAGAAAGAACCAGATGCTTGGAGTATAGCTGTCACTGGCTATACCTTCATGCCGACAGTATATACGCTATATACATCTTCTAAGTAGCTCTTCCATATTTCCTTAAATTCTTCCACTCCTTGTTGGTAGAGGAAACCTCCTTGAGACAGCAACTTTGGCCATCAACAATTCAAGACTCTTTCGTTGCATTTACGCTCTTTTAAAACTGGACCTAACCAGTTGGTGTTTGGTTAGTACACACTCCTGGGTATCACAAAGTCAAACGGTGGATTTCACAGAGTACGCAGGGCATCCTCAACCAAACCTTTTGTTGAGAGAAGCTACTCGACATGTCAATGGAGAATAATTGTCTCTGACATTCCAAACCCATGTACCAGTCTCTTTAGGAATTTTAACATTTCCAGCTGCTTCATGGCTTTATGTACATTGACATACACTGCAAGGAGGCCAGGAATCATGAAGAAATCATGGGTACCTTGAATGCAGTTGTAACTAAAAAAGTAATATTTAATATCCATGACTTTATCAGAGTGAGAGGTTGACCAGCCTTGTGTATATAAAAGTGAGTCATAAATCGGAGACTGACTCTAGGGGCAGACCAGAACCCCAGAGTCATTAATAGTGAGTGAGTTGGTATTTCGGCTTTGGTGTCACGCTTTGGTTGAGTAATTACTTTGAGAGTGACTGACTTCTCATTTTGGAGGTTTATCATTTATGTTGTGTGCTATGCTAGTGCTCAAGCTACCACTTTTGGTCTGAACCAGAGCAGCAAAAACTTGACCAAGTCTTGCAATGAACATGAAGTTCTTACCAAGAAATGATAATATCCCATGATCATTTTCAATGCAAGAACCCACTCCTGGACAGCTGAGAGGGTTCTTCAAATGTTTTTGAAGACTAATGTTGAGCTAGACGGCTGCGTGATGGTGGATTGTCGGCACTATTTGTAGAGAACTATATTTTGGTCTCTACAGCCATGCCTGATTAACTCCATTGTTTCCGAATTCTGAAAATGGAGGGAGATCACTTTCAACAAAGCTATGCTTTAATGAACTACTGCTAGTTATGGTGCATATTTGGTAGGTAAGCCTTCTGAGGCAATCACAGATTTTAGAGCATGTTGGCGTTTGATGCCCTTTGGTACTTTTTACTTAGTCCCGTGATGCTAGAAATGAGGTTCCTGGTGAGTCTGGGTAGTCACCTAAGTCAAGCAGCAACCACCACTCTAGTCAGGGCAAGGGAGCTACACACCGAAGACAACCCCTGCTCATCCCCGCAGTAGCTAGGCATGAGCAGTCAGGCTTATCCCAGAGGCAATGTGTAAAGCGTTTGCACAACACACACAGACCAGTGACACAATAAATATACTACAAAAGAGACTTCACAACAAGCTGTATACAAATAAACTGTAGTGCATAAAAATAGACCAAATGGCATAAATCAGTACTGCTTTGCCAAACAGGCAATTGTCATACCATTCTTCTGGTGAATGCAAAGAGGAAGAAACATTTCCATACCCTGCACATGCCAGGACAAAACATCATTAGAAACATTACTGTACGGTAAGGTCTGGGGCTCTGGGTTCATAAATGATCCTGTGTCATTCCGGGAGTCTTTTCAGAGGCATAACTCTTTGGAGTGCAAGATCGGTGTCCCGGGTAGGTGCCAACATAGAGGGGGCGAGACAAGAGAGAAACCACCCAGCAGGATTCCGCAGGGTGACCTCACCGGGCCACTCCCTGCATAATGAGCAAGTCTCCCCAGCAAAGGTATTCCCCTCCAAGGGTGGGGGGGGGGGCACACACATGTTCTCCATGCTGGCAGGGAGACCTCCGAAGGTCCCAGTAGGGCAGAGCATTAGGCATCTGCTTGCATCCGTGCAAGGCAGCTGCTAACCTCGGCAGCTTCCTGCTGCTCTCTTTCACTGCTGCACAGCCAGAACCCTCCAAAGCTTGGGCATGTGAAACCCCGCACCCCCACCAGGCCCGGCCAGCTCCTATGTTGACAGGGTGGCAGCCCGAACTCCTCTTAGGCCTGGTCTCTGGTGACAGTCTCCTGGGACTTTAGCACCAAGATGTTCTCGTGTGTACATGTGCTTAGTAAAAAAGTGAATTAATGAATAAATGAAGAAGCACCACTGAGAAAGTACTTTCTTAGTGCAGTCACTGTACACTAGGTCCACCATTTGAATTTTTGCCCTGCAGCGTGTGCCGTGCAGGGATGCAGGTGACTGGCGTCATCTGTGACGTTGTAACAGCAGTGTTGCTTGGTAATTTGGTCCCTTAAATAAACGTAGACCCTTTGTACCGATCTATGGGACAAAGGCAAGCAGCATTTAACTACTCGAGGGCAAAGGGCAAAAATAAACAAATGTGGTTTATTTGGCTGCTCGGGACAATGAGCTTGAGGTGTGTCGAGCAGGTTTGTAAAAATATGCTTCCTCAGTCAGCGCTGGGGTCAGATCGGTGTATCAGATAACACTCTGCCAAAAAAGATTTCTAAATATAAACAGCTAAAATATTTTCCACAGATTCATTGTTTGCTAATTTTAGTCAATGGGAGGAGTTTAGGCCCCAAAGCTGAACTTAGAACAATCTTTCTTGAGCACGTGTAATAAACTCTATTGTTGCATACAGGGCCGGCTTTAGGACTGGTGGCGCCCTGTGCAACAGTTTATTTTGGCATCCCCCACCCCATGACCTCCTCCTCGGTTTCACTTACTACTACCTGGCAATTGTGCCCCTCATCTCTCCATCGCTCCCCTTTCACATATATTCATGTGTTTTAAAGCACTTGTAAAGGATGGCTTTACTAATCCACTCAGCTATCCACATAAAATATAGGGGCATATTTAAGAGCCCCTAGTGCCATTCTAATGCCACATTAGCGTCCTTTTTTTACGCTAATGTGGCGTTAGAAGGCCAAAAACGCTGTGTCATATTAACAAAGTGGCGCAATGCAGGCATTGCGCCACTTTGTATTCCTTTGCGTTACATTATCATGCGCCAGGCATAGTGTATGCAAAGGTGGCATTCCCCCATTGGGTGGAGGACAAAAAAATGGCGCAAAGAAATCTGACAGATTTCTTTGCATCATTTTTTTCTCGTCACTTTTAACACCTGCTTAGAGCAGGTGTTAAAAGGAGGCTTTTGTTGGTTACAATGGGCCTCTGGGTGCTTTCAATATTTTCTATGCTAATCCTGCAAAGTGACGGACTAGAATAAAAAATTGTGACGCTAGTCCCCTAACTATCGCCATGGTGTGCCGTATTTTAAATACATGCACACATGGTGGCGTTAGGGGGGCGCTAAGGGGCGCAAGAAAAGTGGCGCAGCACTGTGTGCAGCGCCACTTTTTTCAAATATGCCCCATAGGGGCGTATTTAAGAGACCCTAATGCCATTCTAACGCCACATTAGTGGCATTTTTTTCAAGCTAATGTGTTGTTAGAAGGCCCAAAACACTGCAACATATTTACAAAGTGGCACAATGCATGTATTGTGCCACTTTGTAACCCTTTACACTACATTATGCCTGCGCCAGGCATAATGTATGCAAAGGGGGCATCCTCCAGTTAAGGGGGCCAAAAAAATGGCACAAGGAAATCTGAGAGATTTCTTTGCATCATTTTTTTCCAGCACTTTTAACGCCTGCTCAGTGCAGGCGTTAAAAGGAGGCGTCCGTTGGTTACAGTGGGCCTCTGGGGGTGCTTTGCAGGATTAGCATCAACATTTTTTACACTAATCCTGCAAAGCGCCAGACTAGCGTAAACAATACTGACGTTAGTCCCCTAACTACCACCATGGTGCGCCCTATTTTAAATATGATGAACACATAGTGGCGGTAGGGGGGCAGCGCCATTTTTCTTAAATATGCCCCATAGTTCTGTTTTTTTGCAGCAGGCATGTTAACCCTCTATGCTACTTTATGATGAGTCAAAGATGCCTCTGGGCAAAACGCCCATCTCTCTCCCTTGCAGGAACATTAATCACAAGCAGTGTCTTGACATTTTAATTGTTTCCTGTAGGCTGGACTCACAAGACTTTTTTAGCAGGTGCTTTTAAATCACAAGTTTCGGGAATGTTATTGCTAAACACAGCACCCCCCTGAGGTCAGTGCCGGGTGTGGCTGCACCGCCCAAAAGCTGGCACTGGATGCATATATATGAACTCAGGAGCTTTTTTGTGTAGTTTGCCACATAACATAACTTTTGTATTTTGTTCATTCCAAAGAGTTTCATGGCACTGAGTAGCAGACAATTCTTGTTGTCCACCTCGATGGTGCTCATTTTATCAACTTTTACAGGATAAAAGGCTGCATACAACTAGGCCCTAGGTTTGTCTAGACTCACAACATCTCAGTGCCAGGATACCGTACCAGCTAATAGTGCGCTCTATAAATGTTTATGACTATTTGAAGGTCCAAGACAATTCTTTCTGTCCCTCCAGGCTTTCAAATGAACTGGGATCATATTGGTCTATTTCAGGGACACCCACCTGCAAATTATTCTGCAATTATTCTATGCTAGCAATTTATATTAGTGCCTGAGACTAGGCCACTCTAGTGCCTTATTTACATGCTCTCCACATCGCCATACGTCTAAATGGTTGGCTGTCCCGTGGTTCCTTATAAATCAGCACCCCCTTTTTAATTGTGGAATGGTTACATGCTGCTGCCACTACAAATGACCTACAACTATATAAACACCAGCACTGGAAGCTATCTCAATATTGTCCCACCAAAAGAACCCCATCCTTATTGCATGCCTTGGGGAAGTAGGCACAGAAACACTAACTGCATTGCCCCCAAAGCCTGAAGCACTACGAAGGCATCACTTCCTTGACAAAGAGAGGGGAGCACATCCAGGGGAAAGACAGATGACGTTTCTGCCATCCACAACCCCATGTATCCTTGACCTACCAATACATTGACAGTTGCATCTAGATCTGCAATAACCTGATCTAGACGAGATGCAATCCCAAACCCCAAACTTAAACACTCAACCACAATACTACCCCTGTCTACTGTGCCCTCATCCCATCCCTATCCTTATCCCTAGTTGAAATCCTTCCCAAACCCTTGACACTCACACTATCCTTGACAGTACCCATGCAGTGCTATGTCTGTACAGTGGAGCCCTGGGTGTACACCCATAGAGCAGAAAACATAAAGAATCACACAGTAGTAGCAGACAATCTGGAGCTCCTGCATCGTGGGCTCCACCCCGGTCATGTGGACCTTGTAACAACACTGCTGCACTGGTCCATGTTTGGTTCAGAACAGTGGAGATCTTCTCCAAACTAATGAATTCCCTTTTTAGGTCTAGCATCAGATGAGACCTTTTGATTTTACAAAAAATATATAAATAATGTGCTTTCTTAAGGGGCTTTCAGCCAGCCCTCTTCAGCCATTTGTGTGCTGTTGTGTCAATCACAGTTTTCTCCTACCTGCTACACCATACATCATGAAGCAACGAGTCAACCAACTCCAGTCTTTGGCTAACTTTACAGTGAGTGACAACACTGAGCCTTTTCATAGAGTGTACAGCCATACACACTACAATTCCTTTCAGTGTCAAGAATTACTATGGCAATGTGTGCTTTTTGAGACCAAAAGTCATTTTTGATTTTAGTATTTTTCTATACATTAATGAGGGCTGAGCAGCTTTCCAATGATAAAGTTTTCATACACAATAACAAAACAAAACAAAACAAAAATTGACAAAGACAATAGGCTGGCAGAAACGCCAGGCATATTGCCTTTTGCAGTACTTTTAACCTAACTTCAGCTGCAGTTCAGAGAAAGCATGGCTGACGAGATTTAACCTGATTAATGTTAACTTACTCACTTTAAAATATTGTGGTAAACGAATTAAATAACCTTCCTGTCTGCCTTTTGGACTCTTCCCTGATATCTCTCCCTTTGCCTAACATGAGCTGTGTGTTACCAAGCATTAAGTGATTCAAACTGTGAGGGTCTGGGAGGTAGCTTCATTTTGTTCAATACCCTTCTCAGCTTCTCAATGATTCTCAAACTGTGAAGTCCAACATTTATGGCCATGTAATGACCTGGTGTATCTGCTGGTGGTGCCTCTTCTCCCTTTTGAACAGGTATTCTCACCTCCCAATCACATCTTGTATAGCCTTAAAGAATTTAATTTTCCAACAATGATGTCAACAATCACAATTAGGATTTAATTTCAAACAGGAAATTATTTCTTTTTACCCAAAATTCTCATCCGATGTTAACAACAATTACAATGTAGTAAAAGAACAGCAGTGTGGCACTAACACCAACTGTCCAATCTCAGCGCGGCACGCTGTGACGTATTTCTCACTTATCTCAGCCGCTCATCCTCCTTTACAATTTACAATTTTTCATGAGCGTTGCAAAACAAGCACAGCAACGCCTAGCTAATTCAACAAACTTTGTCTGCTCCACAATTTTTTTTTATAGTATTCAATCATACAAGAAGTGGTCCAGAGCAACACTCAAGTGAATCCTCAACCAGCGGGGAATTGCCATGATTAAAGCAGCTTGACCCTGCACAAAAGAATCCACCACACCAACCACACTTTACTCTCACATAAAGGTATTTATCTCTATCTAAATTGTGTAGCCAACGGTACCTCACGATTGACACCACCAAACTTTTTTACAATTACAACACAGTGTATAATACACTGATAACTTAATACTATCCCGGGATATTAGGCTATGTCCAGCCTGATGACTACTTCAACTTCTAAGCATTAACCACTTCCACATCCACACAACAACTTAAAACGTCACTGCATCGTACCACAAAATCTCAGCATAATACTGCAAGCTACAAATAAGCAATTGCAATGCATGACCCTATTAATACTCACTCCTCCACTGCTACAACTCCATTGCAAATTGCTGGGACATCACTGATTCTCCAAATCAAGACATGGGCTTTGGGATTAGGACTGGGCATGGGCAAGTCTGCGGCTCATACATGGATGCAGTTACTCCCTTTGCTTCAGTAACTAAACCATTCAACATGCTACCATGTGAGGGCACACAGGAGCGTAATTCACAATATCATACTCTGATTGATCTTTTTATGTTGGCATGACGGGTGAAAGGGAGTTAACAACAATAATACATTTTCTAATTTTGTGAAGCCAATTTGACCCCACAACAAGGACCAGGGATTAATGACTGATGCTAAAAGATTTATTTCAAATTATTAATCAATCCAGCATATAAACAAGTCAGAAATATATTCAGAAGGTAGAGCAATACAGCTGGCAAGCTAAAATATTGCAATAGGTTCAGGCTCAATAGATTTAGATACAAAACAGCAACAGTCACTGCAGTACAGAAACTGCAAATTAAAAGCAGGTGTTCCACAAAGAAACTCTGATTCCCTCCCCTAAATTTGAAATGTTTCTAAAATCATCTAATCAGGGTTCTAGATTAAAGTAAGGATGGTTTGTAGAGTAGGTCTCAAGAGAATTTGGAAAAGTGAGAAGGTGTCAGCATAGTGAAGACTTCAGTAAAAGTCTTCCAGGAAAGGGAGTAAGAGTTTAGCACAAAGCTTCACACTTGAAAACAGAGAGATCTGTACCCCTCAAAGTCTAAGGGAATCTGCTCTAACTCCTATTGGTGTGAACATTAGTGAAAACACAGAGAAACTTCAGCAACATTCGCATTGCTTCCCACCCCACCAAGAACCAATCAATTTACTTCTCAGGGTGTGCATTTGCAACATCACCTGAGATTCCCATCCCTCAGAACTTAGACAGGTACTGCAACCTTGAGCATCTTTTGTTCCTCGTACGCGATGAATCAGAGACTTCATCTGCTCATTAGTTCTCCACACTCTGTGTAAGATTTCTCTTTTTAGGCCTTACTATCAGTAAACTAATTTATAAAACAATACTCCTTTCTCTAGCTAATGAAATCATAAGAATGTTCCCGCAAAAGAAAGAACATGCTCACAAAGCAAAGTAGATTTAAAAATGAGGCCTTCAGTCAAGCTAACTTTAACTGAACATTTAGGGGGTGATTCTAACTTCGGCGGGCGGCGGAGGCCGCCCGCCAAAGTTCCCCCACTAAAATACCGCTCCGCGGTCGAAAGACCGCTGAGGGTATTTTTGGATTTGCCCTGGGCTGGCGGGCGGCCGCCCGCCAGCCCAGGGCAAATCAACCTTCCCACGAGGACGCCGGCTCAGAATTGAGCCGGCGTAGTGGGAAGGTGCGACGGGTGCAGTGGCACCCGTCGGGTATTTCAGTGTCTGCATAGCAGACACTGAAATACTTTGTGGGGCCCTCTTACAAGGGCCCCGCGGCACCCCCTACCGCCATCCTGTTCCTGGCGGGAGACCCGCCAGGAACAGGATGGCGGTAGGGGGTGTGGGGGCGGAGCGCGCTCCGCCGCCATGGAGGATTCACAAGGGCAGCGGAAAACCGGCGGGAGACCGCCGGTTTTCCGCATCTGACCGCGGCCGAACCGCCGCGGTCAGAATGCCCTGCGGGGCACCGGCGGCCTGTCGGCGGTGCTCCCGCCGACCCTGGCCCCGGCGGTCTCTGACCGCCGGGGTCAGAATCACCCCCTTAATGTGCAACTCAAATACAAGTTTATACATGCAAACATATAACATTCAGAATAAATGCAAAACGTGAATGAAAAATGCAAGTTTACTTATGCAAATGTAATTTGAAGTGTAAATATAAAATGTGAATAAGGAAAACATGAAAGCTTTTTAAATTAACATTAGTGCATGTGTTTATAAAGCTTCAGTTTCTCTGTGGTTACGTTTTGTTAATCACACAGGTTAATATTATTAAGACACACAGTAAATATAATGTCAGAAATAAATGTGTAATCGTGCACTGATGACCTGTGAAGGATGGAGTTTTTAAATTGCTCTAATCTACTACTCTGGCCTAGACCTAATGCCACCAGGCTTATTCCAGTAAAACCTCATAGCAATTCTAAGACATTTATCAAGAAAATTTCAGCTCCCCACAGACTTACCTCAAACATCAATGACTTCTTTACTTATTTTTTTGAGAGTGCAAACATGATCTGAGAGTATCAGGATGCTGTACATAGTATACATAGCTCTGGTTAGAGTAACAGAGAACATGAATAAAACGTACGAATGCAGCTAGCTTACAAAATATACAGGTTGCGGTTATTGTTTCAGTATATTCCACACTTACACTATGCACAGGTAACATAAAGTAGCATGAGCCTAGGTTTATGACCAATTGTATGTACAAGCAATATCTCTGTGCGTGATTGTACTAGATTTGTCCATCAGAGGGTTATCATGTTGTCAACAGGAATTAAGGACCAAGGTATTTCTCTGCTTTCACACTTCTCTTGAAGATGGCCATAGAAGAGTTAGGGCCTGATTTAGGTCTTGGCGGAGGGAAATACTCCATCAGAAATGTGGCGGATATCCTGTTCGTCGTATTACGATCCCATTATCTCCTATGGGAATTGTAATACGGCGGACGGGATATCTGTCATGCTTGTGATGTAGTATTCCCTCAGCCAAGACTTAGGGCCAGATGAAGCAAATAAAATATTTGCGAGTTGCAAAGTGCGAGTCCATGCGACTCGCAATTTGCAACTCGCAAATTGGTATGCAGTACGGTGTCTCAGACACCGACTGCAACTCGCTATGGGGTCGCAATGACCCACCTCATCAATATTCATGAGGTGGGTCGCAAATTGCGGCCCCATAGCGAGTATAGGCACTCGCAAACATGGAGGCCTGCTGTCGTCAGCAGACCTCCATGTTCGTGACTGCTTTCAATAAAGCAGTTTTTTTTTTTTTAAGTGTAGCCCGTTTTCCTTAAAGGAAAACGAGCTGCACTTAAAAAAAAAAACGAAACCTTTAGTTTCGGTTATTTTTCAGGGCAGGTAGTGGTCCCTTGGACCACTACCTACCCTGAAAAAATATTTTTGGGTCCATTCACAAAGTGGAAGGGGTCCCATGGGGACCCCTTCCAATTTGCGAGTGGGTTACCATCCACTTGAAGTGGATGGTAACTGCGACACCATTTGCGACCGCGTACGCGGTCGCAAATGGTATTGCATACCACTCAGACTCGCAAATAGGAAGGGAACACCCCTTCCTATTTGCGATTCCGAAATGCATATTGCGAGTCGGTACCGACTCGCAATATGCATTTCTGCATTGGGAAACGCGTTTAGCGACTCGCAAACGGCAATTTTTGCCGTTTGCGAGTCGCTAAACGTTTCCTACATCTGGCCCTTAGTTATTACTTCTGGTGGGAGGGAGTTCCAGATTCTCGGAGCATTTCCTGAAAAGCATTGTCTATGCAATCTTTCCCTCGTGAATCTGGGTGGTTCTAGAAGCATCGAGTCAGTACTGCATAGCTAGCACTGTTCTTCTGATCTATTTAATGTTTGTGCTTGGTCTTTTGGTGTTCCATAATGCACTGCTTTGTGGGTGATATGTAAAGTCTTGAAGATGCAACAGGCTTCGATCAGAAGTCAGCTCAGCCTGCAAAGTATCGACTTGATATGATCGTATATGTGAGTTCCTGAGACAAGCATGTCTGCTATGTTAATCGTGCATTCAACGGAACCAAGTGCATTTTAGGAGCCCCGGAGATAGCTGCGTTTCTGTAGTCCATTTTGGAGTTGACTAGTGCATATACCACCTCTTTGAGGTTGTTTTCAGAGAAGAGGGGCTTGAATTTTTTATTCAGTCTTAGGCAGTGTGTCACTGACTGTAGCATTGATGTAGGCTATCATGTTGAGGTTCTTGTCAAATGTTACTGATAGTGATCTTGTGGAGTTTGTGGTTTTCAGGGTACAGTTGAATAAGTCCATGTGTGAGATTATGTCCTGGAAATGAGGGGAGTGTTTTGTTAGGGAGATGAGTAGCAGTTCCGTCTTTCGGTAAAAAGGTTGGCTCCATTGACTTTATTGACGAATGGTTAGGTCTATGGGGCATAGTTATACTTTCTTTGCACTGAATTGGCGTCATTTTTATTTACGCTAATTCAGCGCAAACTTATCTCCATATTTATATTTTGATGCTAGACCTGTCTAGCATCAAAATATTGGAATTAAAGTCATTTTTTGGATGCGTGAACGTACCTTGCATCAATGAGATGCAAGGTAGGCGTTCCCATCCTAGCGCCTTATTTATCCTCCCGTGCAAAAATGGTGCATGGGGGGAGGTGGGCCTAAATAATGGTGCTAGGCCTGCTTAGTGCCATTATTTAACGTCTGGGTCAGGGCAGGCATTAGGGACCCGTGGGCCCATTTCCATGGTCGACACCATGGAAAGAGCCCACAGGGGCCCATCCCAAGCCCCAGGAACACCCCTACCCACATCAGAGGGACACCAGAGGATGGTGGGACCCCATCCCAGGTAAGTAGGGTAAGTAGAGGTAAGTATGAACATTTTTTTTTTAAGTGCCATTGGGGGCCCTGAAATGGGCCCCCCTCCATGGCACTAGGTGCAATGGCTATGCCCAGGAGACCCTTGTCCCCTGTGCTGGCCATTGGGGGGTGGGCATGACTCCTGTGTTTTATAAGAGAGGAGCCAGGTGGTATGGATGGTTTTGCATCCGGAAATGACCTAGGCTGGGTAAAGGCAGCCTAGTGTCATTTTTTTGTGCAAAATCTCCTTCCCCCATACCTCCACCCTCACACAGCTAACGTCATTTTCCCACATGCTAGCCCACCCTTTGTGCCGGCTTGCGGGATTCCATAAATTTGGCCATCAGCTGGCACTCTGGAGTGACGAAAGCCGGCGCTATACTTTTTGACGTAAAACTTCATTTGCGCAGTTTAGCGCAAAAAAGTATAAATATGGGCCTATATTTGGTCTTTGGCTTCCATTTCTCTCTTTTCTTCTAACCACCTTAGTGCAAGTGCCCAATATTTCTGTGCAATCTGTGCAGTAATACTGATAATAGACGGTGCGGTATTTACTGTATGTGGTATAAGTGTATAATAACAGGTTTTTTACTTGGAAAAAGATATCACTTGATTGATTCGAATTTTGCTCACTGGTATCTACTTGTTTGAATTATTTGACAGTTTCTACATAGATCACTTTTTTTTATTCTGGTGAAATCGGAGGCACTGCCAAATGTGCGGTTTCCCGCTAATACCGAAATGCTGATTTTAGTGGAAAGAAGAGTTTGCACCCCAATCACGATTCCCCCGGAATTGGATATATGTTAATGTACGTGGTCAAACTAGGACACCCATGGATATAAATTCACTAAAATTCTAGTAATGATAATGGCATCAATTCATTCTTTGACCTCTAATGACATCACAGGTTTGCCTCTTTGCCCTCCAGAAGCCTCCTGTTAGCTGCTAAGGTACAGGGGGAAGGGCAGATAGTGGAAATTACAGGGAAGTAGACAGAGCTTTCCAATCTCTATATACTTGGCATTCCTCGTGCTGTTTTATGAAATTAGGTAGATTAAGGAGAGCAAGGGTAGTATCAGAGATTCAAAAGTGCAAACCCTTGGTAGCAGCTGCTATGCCAGGCTATCCTTCGTTGTCTCCCGTGGCAACACTGGGGCAGGTTTTGAGAAGTCATCGATCAGAACAGGCGTATTACTAATGTTTGTCTACTCATGGACTATTATCTATTAGAAACAGCTTACCCTGTGGTTAGTGACTAAATCCATCAAGCTGCCAGTTGTTCCATCTTTGTGTGAGGAGAGACAAAGGCTCTCAATGTACTTATTGAAAGAACACTTATAATGTCTCTTACTTGAAGACAACGTCTATGTGATATACAGAAAAGGAATGCTATAGGCCTGTCTGAAACCCTCCAGGGTCCTATTGGTGCTGGACCCTTAGCATCTTAAACACAAAGACATTTACAGAAATTCTTCAGAAATACTACTTCTTTAGTTCTCTCCCCAACTGATTAGACACATTTCTCGTCTGCTAAATGTATATGCACAAGATGCTCTTGGCTCATTCCACAGGTCTGAGCTCTTCAATATCTCTGAAAATGTTACACCAACAATGAACTTTCTCACATTTGTTGTGAAATGTAATCTGTTCCCTCTCCTTTATCTGTGCATAGGCATGAAAAGGGTAGGACTGGCCTAACGGGCAATCTGGCAATGCCAGAAGAGCTAATCTAACACATCTGTGTGTGGGCCAGTTTTTTGACTCACCGTGGGCTTGTTTTATGGTGTGGTGGGCACATTTTTACTGTTGATTTCCCTAATACTGCCACAAATATTACCTGCCATAGGCACAAATGCATGTAGTCTTCCATTCATTGCAATATTCTTACATAGCTTGTCTTTACAAGTTCACATCTGCCCCGATTTCCAAATGTGGACCCATTTTTAGCTATTTGATCTGCTAATAGAGGCACCTTTGTTTTGGCGCCCGAGACGATTTTTTGTTCCAGTCCGGCCCTGGGCATGCACATTCAAAACAATTATCTAGCTGCTTCAACCCCCATATCTTACCATTTCTGAAACTAATGTGGGTGAAGGGTTGACCCTAGCGTGAAACATAGATACAACATTGAGCTCAAAGGAGTCCTATTTTGGCTGAATAAACACAAATAAATGAGCGCTTACAGTGTCAGCAAGAACAAACAGTAAGTAGAAAACACCTCTAAAAGCAGATGCTTGCAATATAGCTGTCACTTGACAGACCTCTGTGCTCACAGTATACACGCTATATAAATCTCCTGAGAAGGTCTACCATATTATCTTACATTCTTACAATTCTTGTTGCAAAAGGAAACCTCCTCAAGGCAGCAGCTTTGGCCATCATGTCAAGACTAGACGCAACCTTCCTCTTTTTTGCATTTCCGCCCTTTTAAAGCTTGGCCGAACCAGTTGGTGTTTGCTTAGAGCATAGCTTCTAGCAGGTACTTGAACACAAATGATGGAGCACCAATTTTCAGTCCTTTGCCCAAAGCCATATTAATCCTTTCTGTGATCCTCTCTCTACCCTCAATCCAACAAGGTATGCCAGTAGAGACCACCTGCTGCCTCACAGCTCTACCACTCCTGTGTAACAGAAACTTGAATGGTTGATTTCAGAGAGTACCTAGTTCATCTGCAACCAAACCTTTTGTTGAGAGGAGTTCCCCGACATGTCATTGGAGATTAACTGCCACTGACATTTCAAAACCCACCCACCAGTCTCCTTAGGTACTTAAACACATCCAGCTGCTTTGTGGCTATATGTACGTTTTCATGCACGGTAAGGTCAGGACTCATATGAAGAAATCCTGTATTCCTTGAATGCAGTACTAATTGTAAAATAATATTTAATATTCATGACTTTATCAGAGTGAGTGGTTGACCAACCATGGACACCATATAAAACTGTATCATAAATCTGAGACCGTCATTCCTTGGGGCCACTGACACTGGGGCCATCGAGAACCCCAGTGTCATTAATAGTGAGTAACTGAGTGTTTGGGTATTAGGGCTTGGGTGTTATGCTTTGGTAGGGTACCTACTTTGCAAGTGGTCAATGTTCCAGCTACCCCTCTCAGTCTGTTGCTGAGCTGTGAAAACATGGCTTAGGCTTGCATGGAGGAGAAGTTCTTACCAAGAAATGATAAGATCCCATGATCCTTTTCAGTGCAAAAACCCTCTCCTGAATAGCTGAGAGGAGTTGTTGACCTGACTAGGATTGGGCAGCTGGATATGGACTCAACAAGCAGACAGAGAGCAGGGCAAAGATTGGGGTTGGGTGGAATGGGGTATATTGGGGCAGAATGGGGAAGAGTGGGACGGATTGAGGAATACTGGAGTGGGGTAGATTGGAGGAGGGTAGATTAGGGTGGAGAAGGGTAGATTGGAGTGGAGTAGATTGGGTGGAATAGAGTAAGGTAGATTGGAATGCAGTGGGGTAGATTGAAGTTGAGTGGGGTAGATTGAAGGGGAGTGGCATAGATTGAAGTGGAGTAGAGTAGAGTGGGGTAGAGTAGTGTGGGGTAGATTGGGATGGGGTACGGTAGATCAGAGTGGGGCAAAGTGGGGTAGATTGGGGTAGAGTGGGTAGATTGGAGTGGACTGGAGTAGATTTGGGGTGGGGGTAGATTGAGATGTAGTGTGGTGAGGTAGACTGGAATGGGGTAGGGTTGGTTGGATTGGGGTGGAGTGGGCTAGATAAGCATGGAGTGGAGTAGATTTGAGTGGAGTGTGCTAGATTGAAGTGAAGTGGAGTAGTGTAGAGTGGAGTGTGATAGATTGGTGTAGATTGGGGAAGAGCGGGGTTGATTGGGATGGAGTTGAATGGGCTAGAAACTGATTTGAGTCAAGTAAATTAGAGTGGAGTGGGGTAGATTAGAGTGGAGTAGATTAGGGTGCAGTGGAGTGATGTGGATTAGAGTAGGGTAGATTGGAATGGAGTGGGGTAGATTGGAATGCAATAGATTGGAGTGGGATACTTTGGAGAGGGGGGACTGGAGTAGATTGGAGAGGAGTGGTGTAGATTACAGTGGAATTGGTAGACTGAAGCGAGGTAGAGTGGAGTGGGGGAGAGTGGTGTGGGGTAGACTGGAATGGGGTGTGGTAGATTGGAGTGAGAGGATTGGGGTACATTGGGGTAGAGTGGGTAGCTTTGAGTTGACTGATGTAGATTGGGGTGGGGAAGACTGGGATGAAGTGGAGTGAGGTAGATCACAGTGGGGTGGAATTAGGTGGATTGGGGTGGAGTGAGTTAGATTGGACTGGAGTGGGATAGATTTGAGTGGAGTTTGCTAGACTGAAGTGAAGTGGAGTGGGATAGGTTGGGGTACAGTGGAGTGGAGTGTGGTAGACTGGGGTAGAGTGGAGTGTGTCATATTGAGGTAGATTAGGAAAGAGTGGGGTGGATCGGGGTAGAGTGGAGTAGAGTGGGTTAGATTTCAGTGGCATGGGGTAGATTGGGTAGAGTGGGGTAGAATGAAGTGGAATAGATTAGGGTGAAGTGGGGTGGATTAGAGTAGGGTAGATTGGAAGGGAGTCAGGTAGATTGGAGTGGAGTGGGGTAGACTGGGATGGAGTTGATAGATTGGGATAAATTGGAGTGGGATAGATTTGACTGGGGTAGTTTGGAGAGGGAGAGATTGGGATAGATTGGAGTGTAGTGGGGTAGATTAGAGTGGAGTGGGGTAGATTGAAGTGAGGTAGAATGGAGTGGGGTAGACTGGGTAGAGAGAAGTGGTGTAGATTGGAGTGGAGTGAAGTTGGATAGATTGGAGTGGTGATTGGAGTGGACTGAGGCAGATTGGATTGGAGTGAGGTAGATTGTGGTACATTGCAGTGGGGTAGACTGAGGCAGATTGGGGTAGAGTGAAGTAGATAAGAGTTGAGCGTAGTGGTATAGATTGTAGAGGAGTGGAGATTGGAATGGAGTGGGGTAAATTGGAATATAGCGGGGTAGATTGAGCTGGGGTCGATTTGAGTGTAATGGGGTAGATTTCAGTGGAGTTTATGTAGATTGGAATAGAGTGGTGTAGATTAGGTGGATTAGAGTGGGGTAGATTGGAGTGGAGTGTGCTGTGGTAGAATGGAGTGGGGAAGATTGGGGAATATTGAACTGAGGTAGATTGAAGGGGAGTGGAGTTTGATAGATTGCAGTGAAGCGGAGATTGTAGTGAGGTAGACCGGAATGAGTGGAGTAGTGTAGATTGGTGGTATTTTGCAGTGGGGTAGACTGAGGCAGATTGGAGTGGGGTAGAGTGGAGCAGATTGGAGTTGAGGGGAGTGGAGTCAATTGCAGTGGAGTCAGGTAGATTGGAGTGGGGTTAGATTGGAGTTGGGTAAAGTAGAGTGGGGTGGGGTGGGGTAGACTGGGTTCAGGTAGACAGGGGTGGGGTAGATTGGAGAAGGGTAGATTGAAGTGGGGCGGATAGATTAGAGTAGAGTGGGATAGTTTAGGTGGCATGGAGTGGGGTAGATTTGAGTGGGGTAGGGTAGACTTTGGTAGATTGGAGTGGAGTTGAATAGATTGGCGTGGAGAGTGGGGTGGAGTGAGGTAGATTGGATTGGAGTGGAGTGGGGTAGATTGTGGTACATTGCAGTGAGGTAGACTGAGGCTCATTGGAGTGGGGAAGAGTGGAGTAGATTGGAGTTAAATTGAGTGGGACAGATTGTAATGGAGTGGAGATTGGAGTAGAGTGGAGTAAATTGGAATGTAAAGGGGTATATATGAACTGGGGTAGATTGGAGTAGAGTGGGGTAGATTGGGGTGGAGTTGATAGATTGGAGTGGAGTGGTGTAGATTAGGTGGGTTAGAGTGGGTTAGATAGGAGTGAAGTGGGGTAGACCATGGTAGGTTGGAGTGGGATATATTGGGATAGATTGAACTAGAGTAGATTGGAGTGGAGATTGAAGTGATGCAGATTGGAGTGAAGTGGGGTAGATTGTGGCACATTGCAGTGGGGTACACTGTAGCAGACTGAAGTGGGGTACAGTAGAGTAGATTGGAGCCTAGGGGAGTTGGGTAGATTGCAGTGGAGTCGGGTAGATTGGTGTGAAGTGGGTAGAGTGGGTTAGACTGGAGTTGAGTGGGATAGACTGAGGTGGAGTGGGCTGGATTGGGGTAGATTGGAGTAGGGTGAATTGGGGTAGATTGGAGTTGAGTGGGGTAGATTTTAGTGGGATACAATAGAGTGGATTGAGGCTGATTGAAGCTGAGTGGAGTAGATTCGAGTGAAGTGTGGTAGACTGGGTTCAAGTGCAGTGGGGTAGATTGGTGTGGGATAGATTGTGATAGATTGAACTAGAGTAGATTGGAGTGGAGATTGAAGTGATGCAGATTGGAGTGAAGTAGGGTAGATTGTGGCACATTGCAGTGGGGTACATTGTAGCAGATTGAAGTGGAGTACAGTAGAGTAGATTGGAGCCTAGGGGAGTTGGGTAGATTGCAGTAGAGTCGGATAGATTGGTGTGAAGTGGGTGGAGTGGGTTAGACTGGAGTGGAGTGGGATAGACTGAGGTGGAATGGGTTGGATTGGGTAGATTGGAGTAGGGTGAATTGGGGTAGTTTGGAGTTGAGTGGGGTAGATTTTAGTGGGATAGATTACACTGGATTGAGGTATATTGGAGGTGAGTGGAGTAGATTTGAGTGGAGTGCGGTAAACTGGGGTCGAGTGAAGTGGGGTAGATTGGAGTGGAATGGGATGGCATTGATTGGGTTGGATTGAGTGGAGTGGGGCCAATTGAGAGGAGTACATTGGGGTAGACTTGAGTGATGTGGCATAGATAGAGGTGAAGTGGAGTGGGGGTAGATTGGAGTTGATTGTATTGGAGTGGGGTAGATTGGATTGGGATGGATTAGGTAGATTGTAATGGGGTGGAGTGGAGTAGGGTATATTTGATTGTAGTGGATTGGAGTAGATTGGAGTGAAGTGAGGTAGATTGGGGATAGATTGAAGTATAGTGGAGTGGCGTGGATTGGAGTGGGGTAGCTTGGGATGGGGTGCAGTGGTTGGGGTAGATTGGAGTGTAGTGAAATGGGGTAGATTGGGTTGTAGTGGAGTGATGTGTAATGGAATGGAGTAGGGTCAATTGGAGTGGCGTTGATTGGGATATATTGGAGTGAATTGGAATGGAGTAGATTGGGATAGACTTTAGTGAACTGAAGTGTGGTAGATTGGAGAGGAGTGGATTGGGGTAGACTGGAGCGGAGTGAGATAGATTATGGTAGAATGAGTGGGATAGATTGGGGCAGATCAGAGTAGGTTAGAGAGGAGTGGGGTAAGTGATGTGGAGTAGAGGGTCGTTGAGTGAAGGGGCATTGTTGTAAGGACCCTTGTATCTCTACAAAACTGCAGGTTTAGGGGTGGCAGAACCTCTGATTGTAGGTGACTGAGTTACTCCTACATGAGTTGGCAGCTGTTGGCCCAACCCTTCTAGCTTACACACACAGGCAAGAAAGTAGATGCAGGACACTTTTCTATACATTTATTGAAAAGACTGCAAAAGGCTGCAAGCTATGATAAAATGCATGAGCTGTATTGATTAGGATAATGACTAGAGACAAAATCAGGATTGTGAGAACAAGTGATGTGAATATGAACAATCCCAACATTTTGTGATAACATGAATACACAAATTTCTCCCTAAAGCATATTGTCTAACCTAGAGAGAGCAAGGCATTGTAAACCTAATGTGACCAAGTCATGTCCATGAGAAGTGCCCCAACCCCTGTTACCTTAGAACAAGGTCAGCCTCCAGTCCCCAAATCAGGCAGTGTAGAGACACAAAAGCTGAGGTCTGCTGTAAAGTGACGTGCAGTATGGATGGAATATCCTGGGTGGACCCCCCTCTAATGACCTTGGTCTCTGATAGATTGTTTTTATGAGGCCCATGTCATTGTCCTTACAGAGGCTTGTACCTAAGCGTTAGACTGTGTGCACAAACTTGGATCATCAATATAATAACAAAATGCCTGACATGTTCACATTCTGTAAAGCAAAAGGACATGATGACAATCCAATATGTACATTACTGATAAGACGCTTTCACAGAATGGCAACTGTTTATAACATGAAAACAAATCTTATAAAATGCAAGAACTGCAAATACTGCTAAAATGAATAAAACATGAATAAAAAACAGAGCTTGTTCATCTAGGTAAAAGGGCACAGGCCTGCAAGCCGAGGCTAAGCTAAGCTCCTGTACCTGAGCAAACTAACAAGGATCCACAACATCCTCCCCTATGGACGAAAGGTATGACTCCAAACATGGTCTGGAAGGTGCTGACAAACCCAGAACCAACAGCCTTAAAAAAGCCTTTAGTTTACTCAGCTTGTCAAAATTTACGTGAGAAGTAGCAATGTGGGTCCACAATTCCACCGCTCTTATCTCTTGTGTGTGTGTGTGTGTGTGTGGGGGAATAAAACATGGCTGAAACATGTTACCTTATTACCAAATTACATCGGTCATCGATCTTTTAAACACATGTGGAATTTGAATGACCTCAGCAGGGCTGTATATGTCAAAGGGCACTTTATCCCAAACAATCCCATCACAAATCAGAACTGCTGAAATATTCTCAAGGGACAACTCTCTTCAACTTTATGGGAAGATAAATAAGGTGTTAACAACTCATCCACTGGCTCAACAGCAGAGCATTCAGGAAGATAATAACCATTTATCAAGAGAAAGAAAACAATGACAAAACCAATCCAAAGCAGAAAGGCAAGCAATGTCAACTTTATCTACAGGTAATACCAAGGATAAACCAATTAGTTGTTTTTAAGCCATGTGTACAGCTTATGTGTCTTTGATACAGTTTCTGTTGTAGTGGCAGATGAGTCAGAAGAAAAGTCATCATTATCGATGAAGTAACCAGAAGGAGTCTGTACAAACACAGGAGGCGGTGCAGATCTGGTGGATGTATCCACTTGCTGTGGAGGTTAATAGTAGACAATGCCGTCCATCTGTGTTGAGTTGTGATAGTTCCACATCTTGGACTTGTTTTGTCAACAAATTGGTGACTGGAATCAGCAGAAGCTCATTCTCCACCCTCCCCATGCTCAAGGAGGCAATTGTATCATTATTGTATAAACTGGTGCTTGCAGAAACGTTGCTTTCTGCTTGTACAGGTATGTCCTGTTGGATAGTGAGAGGGGAGTGTGTACTACCCAAGGGACCTCGTGGACTACTGTGCAGGATCAGCCACATCATGCAATTTGACATTGTCAATGGAGACAAATCTGTTCCCTTTGGAACTAGGCAGCGTTGGTAGGATGACAGTTCTGGTACCGTGTATTCCCAGTACTAGAACCAGTGCTCTCTATCATTGGCCAGACTCCTTCTTCATAGCAATCTTTTCACAAACCAGATCCCCAATTTTAGGAATCCAGCCGATGGATGTTGTTGGCAAGGGGGCGGTACAGGTGGATGAATTGTCATTGCAAAATTGCTGTAGCTTCTGTAAGACAGTGACTCGTTCATTCATGTCAAATGGTGTGTCTGCTGCTCCTCCTCCAGGACCATCAAGATCTGGGACATACATAGATATCCTGAATAACACCTCATAGGGGTATGGCCTCCCAAGGACCTTCGGGCAGATTATTTAATGCTCTCTGGACCCCATGTAGGTGATAAAGCCAGCTATGGCCTGAACCTAATACTCTTGCTGTTGAGGATTGCTTTAGGTCTCGATTCGTCCTTTCCACAACCAAATTACCCTTGGAATGTTATGGGGAAGAGTGATGGAGTTTAACACCCATCGTCCTCGTGGTGTTCTTGAATGCCATAGAGGCAAAGACAGGCCCCTGGTCCAAGTGGAATGCTGCAAAAGCATGTGTACTGATAAAGACGCGGAAATCGTTAATAACAGTTCAAGCATCAGCTGACCATTGTCGCCATACCCACAGGAATCTAGAACAGGAATTAACAGCATCTAAGATGTATTTGCATGCACTATCAGGTTGTAAGGGACCACAATGGTCCAGGTACACACATTTTAGTGGCAGTGGTGGCTTGTACCTTTTTAAAGTTGTGAGGTGAATGAAGTGTCCCACCACATGCCTAAAAAAATAAAATAAACCCTCCTCCCTCAAAAACCCCAATGAAAACTACTCCTCCTCCCTAACGCCCAAATACTACTATAACACAAACACTACACGTACATGCACTACACACTTACATGCACTACACACATACACAAACATTGCACATTTAACAAAAAAAGGTACTTACCCACTGGCTGCATGTCCTCCTCCGTGTGCTTCTGCGATCCGATGCCAGAAGAGCTCCCCTAACCAACCCAGGCACTGCTATCATGCTGTTAACCAGCATGAATGAAGCACCTGTATTGGATTGGGTGTCCTGGCTGGACGCTCCTTCAGGCCCTGAAGGCCTGTGTCTGGCCTCCACCCAGCTGTCTTAGACAGCTGAGTGGAGAGCTTCAAAGTGCACAGGTCACTTTGGCCGGCTCAAAGCAGCTGGCCAAAATGACGTGCTCTTTGGAACGTCTCTGCCAGGGATTGCTTCAGTCCTCTGCTGCCAGAAGAAGCCGGCAGCAGAGAACACGTCCAGCATGTTTCTGGGCTGGTGCGTACTGAGGGGAGAAAATGAAATGGTAATGAAATCTTTTCATTGCCATTCTATTTTTTCCTGGGCAGCTCGCAGTGGGGTGTGGGGGTGGGGTGACGCTCCCCTGCCCTTGAGAAGAAACCACTAGTGTGTAGTGGTCTGCTTGACAATAAGAGGGATATCTGATGTGGGTGCTTAATGGTGGATCATTTTATTTGTTGGCAAATGTCACAACAAAAGACATATCGGTTGGTCTTTTGTATAAACCTGGCCACCAAAAGAGTTTTTGTAGCAGTGAAATTGTAGCCACCACACCTGCGTGAGCAGAAGCAACACCCTCATGCACTGCTTTGATAAGATCTGGTCTCTCATCTTGATTGGGGAACACACGATCTCCCACTGTGGAATGGTTGCAAATGCAACATTCTGAGCACTAAAACTGTATGTGTATTTTGCACGGTATGCTTTTGGTAAAGTTTGGCCATCTGCAAAAGCAGTCAGTCAGTGTCTCATTATCCAACATTGTGTGCGAACGAGTTACTGCAGCAACAGAAGCTGTAGCTACTGCAGATTTGGCTTCACCAGCCAGGGTATTTCCTACAACGTGTACTTCTACATGCTGGTGGCCCAATGCATGTATTACATGAGCTTCTGGTAGTTTGTCCTCAAGATCAGCTACCCTCCCCCACAAAGTTCTGTGTTTAATGGTGTTCCCCTTAAAGTCTCTGAATCCATTCAAACACCAATGATTGAGATAATAATTGTAGAACTGAACACAATAATACGAATCACACACAGTTAGGATGGGCTGTTCCGCATCCACATGTTCCAGGACCAGGATTAGAGCTTTAAGCTCTGCCAGCAATGCAGTGCAGTGCCTTAAGGTCTGTGTGTAGGTGATTTGAGGGTGAAATACATCATCCCTCATTACCCTGCTTACGGCTGCGCAAGTGGCTGAATATTAGTGTTTTGTGCCTACTTTTGGTTGTGCTGAACCTTCAGTATAAATGATAGTCTGGTATTGATCAAGTGGTAGTATGTTTTTAGGTGTGTGGTACTTCCTCTCGTATTGGAGGAATTCTTGTGTTTGTAATTTTGCATCAAAAATATAAACAACATCAGTGGCAGTCAGGGATGTTGCCCATGGAATCCAGGATGGATGTAATGCTTTAGCATTAGGAATGCTTGCTTTGGTAGCTGGTACCGGGGTAACGCCAGTAATGTGTTTCCCTTGGGCTAGTGGCTTCTCCTTCATGACAGCCATCTATACAGCAGTCAGTATTTTTTCTGTAGGAGCAAAACGTTGTTCTACAATTGAATACAAATAGGATTTAAATACTATGGGTACCGTGCCACACTCATTGAAAGTGACACGGATGAATTCCATGGCACCGGCAATTATTCTAAGGACCAAGTTTGTTTTGTTGTTGCATGTGTGTAAATGTTTAGCTTCTGGCATATCCTGCTGGAGCTCTCTGAGGATACGTGTATGTTCGAGTGTCCAATGTTTGTTTAAAAAATTTGGACAAATTAAGTCATAAAGAGGTTTTATGCATTGTGCATAGTCAGGTATGTATGTTATGTTATCTTATGTTAAGAAATGTCTAGAGCATGGCGAATGCCCAAGGGCGTCTTGGCGCTGGCAACTGCAGGTGAGAGGAACCGGCCAAAGTAAGGACCTGTAAAGGCTACAGATTAAGCTGAAACCATCAGGTTTTAAGCGACTTTCTGAAAAAACTGAGATTTAATTAATTACTCAGCTGGAACTGCAATTGGTTCCAAAATTTGCTAGCTGAAAAAATTAAGCTTTTGTTGCCCCACAAAGTAGGTTGAATATTCGGTCTCTTAACTCATTTTAGAGTGGCTGATCGAAGACTCCTACATGGGACATACCAGGAAAGTTTCTAACTGAGATACCCCGGACCTGTTCCATGGAGTGCTTTGTGTGTGAGACACTATGCCTTAAATGCCACTCTCTTTTTTATGGGGATCCAGTGAAGGTCCCCCAGGGCTTGTGAGACTGAGTCAAACTTTTTTAGCTGTTTGATTAGTTGGGCAACTGCATTTTGGACTCCCTGCAGTGTTTTTAGAGAAGTCTGTTGTAAGCTCAGATAGAGTGCATTACAGTGGTCAAGCCTCAACAGTGCTAAAGAAATCACCACTGGTTTCTCGAGGTCCATAGGAAGAAAAGGCAGAATTTCCTTTAGCATCTTCAACTGGAAGAAGCAAATTGAGATAAGGTTATTAATTTGTTCTACAAAAGTGAGCTTGGAGTCAAAAATTACTCCAAGGTTTCTTACTTTTGTGACTGGCATGGGAAGGGGGCCAAGATACTGCAGCCACCATGAGACATCCCAAAAGGACTTATCTCTTTAAAAAAGCAGCGCCTCCGGTTTATCAGAGTTTAATTCAAGACAGCGGTTTCCCATCCAGGTAGCCACTGCTTGCCTACAGTTTTTAAACCTTTTTGCTGCCTCCTCTGTATTACTATTAACAGATGCCACAATTTGTGTGTCATCTGCATAGGAGACTGTGGCCAAGCCAAATGATCTTCTAAGTTTTGCAAGAGGGCAACATAAATATTAAACAAGCTAGGGCTGAGCAAAGATCCCTGTGGGACACCGCATGGTAAAGAGAAGGAATTGGAAGAAAAAGCTCCCAGTGCTAATACTTGCTCTCTGCCTTCATGGAAGGAGCAAAGGAGGTCATAGCTAGAACCTCCCATTCCTATTTCGACCAGACTCTCTTACAGGACCACATGGCTAATGGTGTCAAAGGCTGCGGATAAGTCCAATAGGATCACTGCAGCCTTTCCATCCATGTCCATGATGTCTCTGATTTCCTCTGCTGCAACTAAGACCGTCAACTCTGTGCTGTGGCATTTTCTGAAGCCAAATTCAGCACCATCCAAAATGTTGATTAGACCAAGATATTTCGCAATTACCGTGTTCATGTGTTTTTGAAGACTTTTAGCAGGGAAAGGAAGCCAAGCAATCGGACGATAGCTCTTTTCTTCCTTTGGATTAGGGGTGGATTTTTTCATTAAGGGTAGAAAGTTGGCCATTTTCTAGTCACCAGGAAAGGTCCTGGGCTCGATCACCATATTAAAGAGTGATGTAAGAGAGGGAGCTAATGTATCAGCTAAGACATGGCATATTTTAGGTGGACATGGTTCTGAGGGGGAACCTGATTTGGTTAATTTGATCAAGTCGGATACTTCGTTTGAAGAAAGAAGAGGAAAGCTTCTAAGTTTAGGAAGGTCCATTTGGGCTAGTACTTTAGGTAGGGAACTGGCAACAGCAATATTTGGGGTATGGAGAGTGTTCAAAGTGTTATAGACAGACTCAACCTTGGTTTTACAAAATTCTGATAGATTATTACAAAAGTCTTGGTTAGGAATGATCTCATTGCTCAAGGGGAAACAGCTCTCGTGAGGAGTTCTGCACTTTGCGAATTCTATCCATATAATAATTAATTTTTTCATTTGCAATCAGGATTTTGTGCTCTTGAATCAGACCTCTGTATTTGGCCTTCTCTTTAGCCATATTATGGCTCCTCCAAATCCTTCCTTGCCTTCTACTCTTCTGTTTAATCTCTCTGAGCCAAATTTGAAGAAACCCAGCAATGACTATAGATTCTTGATTCTCTAGAAAGTGCTGGGCCTGGCTTTTGACTTCACATGATAACTCATATCCCAAAAATAGAACACTGAGAAAGGCAATTTTTGTTTTCTTGCAATTAAATTTATAGCCCTGGAAAGCGAATCCAAGAACAATTCAGTCGACCCTGGCAAGATGAATGTTGAGGTGGTCATCTGTGAGATAAATATCATCAACATAGGACAACACCTCTGGGTCAACATCATGTAATATTGATGTTACACTGGATGAAAAGAAATCTGGGCTGTTCCTATATCCCTGAGGCAAATGTCAAAGTGCAGCTGCAGGCACTAAGATCTCAGTTTTCATGTGCTGGATTTTGGTAGAAAAAAACATTGGCAATATCTAAGGTTGTTTTGTATTTTTACACACTATTTTATTAGTTAGCGCTGTGTGCATTTTGTAATGCATATGTGCGTGTGTGACTGCTTAAATGTCTGTAATCGCAGACTATTCTATATGAATGATCTGGTTTGGGGGAATCATTGATTATTCATTGCAGAGACCAGGGTTCAATTACTCCCTGGTACTCTAGCTGTGCGAGAATCTGTCTCACTCGAGCTTTAGCTTCATGTTTAATGGGTTACTGAGGTTGAAGCTAGGGTGTGGACCTAAGAGGTATTAGATAGTTGAGAGATTCTCTATCCCAACCCACATGGTTGCGGTACTACACAGGAGTCTGAGCTAAAGCCCAATAAGCCACATAGGCTTCCTTTACCACATCCGCAACTAGGTCTGAGAAAGAAGGCAAAATTTCACCTTCACCGAGTGGGAGGTGGCCAGTCTTTTTCTGCCAGTAGAATATCACAATGTAGTGCTTCCCAGAAGATGACTTTAATAGTGTGCTCAATGTCTCACTCAATTTGGATGTTTAATTCATAAACCCTGTCAGGTGGGGAGACGCGCCTATCTGCCCTCTCTATGACCAGAAAGTCATTAGTTGCTGTCATATCCAGGTGATCTATAAGGCTCTGGCAACAAATTGTGACTTCTGCCGTGCTGTCCAGCAGAGTTGCTGCCCACGTCCTTTTCTTCAGCAATGTTCTCAATTCCTGCCACCTTTTTCTTTTTAAATTGGGGCTTTTGTTGGGGAAGTTTATTCTCCTTTTTAGGGTAAGCTTCTGAGGAACGTTGTGACTCTTCTTCTGCTTAGTGTAGTAAGTGTGGTGTTCAGACCGGCCTACTCTGTTTATCCAGCATGTCCTGAAAGGAACGAGATGGATGTGTTTCGGTATATTGATATTTATCAGGAGTTTTTAAAGTTTCTCTATTACAGAGATTATATCTTTGCTCAGAGGTCTCCGGATGCGGAGCATCTCCTCTCTGACTTCTTTTGTCTTTGTTTTGTTTTTGTTTATCCTAGCATTTTGAGACCCCTCTTGTGCTTGTTTAGTACCCTTCTTAGGGGTGGTACTTTGAATTTGTGGTTTGGTTGGTCTGCCCCCCTGTCTATCTCGACCTATACTGGTATGTGGGCTTCGATTTTCCACAGTACGTGGAGCTCATTATACACTGCAGGCGGACTTACCAAGGTCCTTAATACTTTACGCGCAGAAGACATACTTTGGACGGGAGCATTTTTTCCTCAAACCCTTTATTACAATTTGTGGATTGACACATTGGATCGGTTCTTCAAGCTTCACTCTACCTGATAAAGTCACGGTTGTGATGAAACACGTGTTGGCTGTGCCTGTTTGACTGTACTTCTGCTTTTACGAAAATCAATTCCAATAAATGACTTTTTGGAACATCAAGAAGGATACTGAACACTTTTTTTCGCAGCTGCTACATTTAAGCTTTTACCTGTACTTTCATCAAATTACACAGTGTGTGTGAGTGATGTGGTCACTGCTATTCTTCCTATACAGGTATGGGTATGGGAGATAATCTTTGGCAGCTTGAGCTTCTGGTTCTGTTTAGGAATCTTCAGGAGCTGCTGGTGAATGGCTAATGCTGCTGTTTCCCTTTTAATGTTACTTTATATTATTGAGAAGACGGTGTCACAGTTACACATCAGTTTCATCCTCAAGTCCAGGGCTGCGGCTGTCCTATGTTCCTTCTGACTCTGTTTTAACACTTCTGGCAAATTGGCAAGTGTAGGGATACCATGTGTGGTTGTCTAATTTGTGGTGAAGACTGTACCCCAAGTGGCACAGTATTCTACTGAGGAAACCATTCCGAATGGCAAGCACATTGTGAGAATTCTGTATTTATCTTGGGGTCCCGTATGGGGAAACACTGCTTACAGCTGATTTGTTTTTTGTACTATCCAGAACGGAATATTTTCCTGTTCCGTGGGTGTTTTGCCCATTATTGATTGTACTGCTTGAGGATTAATATCTCAATCAATCAATCAATCACCAATTTGTATAGCACTGCTTATCACCCATGGGATCTGAAGGCACTGTTGTAGTGTTGCTGATCAGTCGAAGAGCCAGGTCTTGAGGTCCTTCTTGAACTTATTCAGCGCGGGGGCCTGCCTCAGGTGGATTGGTAGTGTGGTTGAGGTCTGCCATGCGAGGTAGGAGAAGGATCTGCCTCACACTGTGCTCTTCCTGATTCTAGGGGTGATGGCACGAGCAAGTTGAGAAGGTCGGAGTTGTCTGGTGGGGTGTAGAACACCAGGCGGTGGTTGAGGAAGGCCGGTCTGATATTGCGCAGGGCCTTGTAGGTGTGTGTCAGGAGCTTGTTGATTGGGAGCCAGTGCAGGTCTCTAAGGTGGGTGGCAATGTGGCTGTGGTGGGGGATGTCCAGTATGAGTCTGGCCGCTGCGTTCTGGATTCTCTGGAGTCTTACTTGGAACTTCTTTGTGATGCAGGCATACAGGGTGTTGCTGTAGTCGAGTTTGCTGCTGACAAGTGCGTGGGTGACCATTCTTCTTGCCTTGGAGGGGATCCACTTGAAAATCTTCTGGAGGAGGCAGAGAGTGTGGAAGTATGACAATGAGATGGCCTTGACTTAGCTGGTCATGGACAGCATTGAGTCTAGGATGATGCAGAGGTTGTGTCCTTAGTCAGTGGGTAGAGGGGGCGCTTCCAAGGGCGGTTGGCCACCAGGAGTTATCCCAGGTGGAGGGAGGGGGGCCCAGGATGAAGATCTCTGTCTTGTCTGAATTGAGATTGAGGGAGCTGTTTTTCATTCAGTCGGTGACTACTCTCATTCCATTGTGGAAGTTGCTCTTGGCTGTAAATAGTTTGTCAGTGAGGGAGAGAATTAGCTGTGTGTCGTCCACGTAGGAGACTATATTGAGGCCGTGCTGTCTGACAAAGAGGGTCGGGCTCAGGGAGGAGCCCTGGGCTACTCCACTGCCAGTTTCCGTTGGTTCCAAGATGAATGGCAGGAGTCTGACCCTCTGGGTCCTTCTGGTGAGGAAGGAGCAGATCTACTCGAAGGCCTTGCCGCGGATGCCGGCGTCATGAAGTCTGGTGCACAGGGTGGTGTGGGATACGGTGTTGAAAGAGACGGAGAGGTTGAGGAGGATGAGGGCAGCCGTGTCTCCGTGGTCCAGTATGATACGGATGTCATCTGTGGCTGCCGGGAAGACAGCTTCTGTGCTTCCTGTAACTGTCAACTGATGGATAGCTGGAGCAGCCCTTGCTGGGGAGATATTCAGAGTCTGCATTAAGAACTGCATTAGTCGTCTATATATTGCCACTAGCTCATTGCAAAGTGTATGTATGTCAGCTACTTGCATAGCCTGTACTTTGGGATGTGGAGTGTACATGGCAAATGTGGGCTACGTTGGTCTGTCATTACTTAAAGGACCTAATTTCATGGGCTGTATTACATGTGGAAGGGCGCCATTGAACCAGTTTTAGTGTTCTTGATAAGAAAGTGGAATTTCTAAATGTTGATAAGCTCGGTACCGCTGTGGTATGTTTGCTATTCTGTAACTGTGAAACGTGTGTGAATTGCCATTCAGTTCTGGAAAGGTGACCCAAGAATAAAATGTTCTGTTTGGTATGCTTCATGAGCTTCCACACAAATGTGACTTCCCTGCCATCAGTTAAGCCA
Organism: Pleurodeles waltl; assembly: GCF_031143425.1. Lineage (NCBI taxonomy): Eukaryota > Metazoa > Chordata > Amphibia > Caudata > Salamandridae > Pleurodeles > Pleurodeles waltl. The sequence continues at coordinate 264,397,562 of NC_090443.1, read as the reverse complement.
TTGGCCATAAGAAACTGCAGAAGTGATTGTCTGCAGTTCTCTGGAATGTTTACGGCTTTTGCCATGTTAAGGAAAGGGCATCAGAGCTGGGAACGCCAATGGGGGAATACATCCTTTTTAAGGTTTTAGCTTGAACAACCTACAGTCTAGATAGGTACTCCTTATTCAGCTGAGGAGGATTGTCCCTAAGACCATGGACATCTCTGTATAACAGCACTTAGGGTATGTTAGAAATGGGGTCTTTGGTTAGCAGTCAGGTTAACCCCTGCCCAAGCAAGGGCCCTGACTCTAGTCAGGGTAAGTCACACATAATCCAAATTATCCTGTGCCCACCCTCTGGTAGCTTGGCACTGAGCAGTCAGGCTTAACTTAGAAGGCAATGTGTAAAGTATTTGTGCAATAAATCATGCAATAACACAGTAGAACACCACAAAAATACACCACACAGTGTTTATAAAAATATAGAAAGAGAGCGAGGTGTAATAAACCTAATCTGCCCAAGCCATGTCCGTAAGAAGCACCCAAACCCCTGTTACCTTGGAAAAAGATAGGCCTCCAGTCCCCAAATCAGGCGGTGTAGAGACACAAATGCTGAGGTCTGCTGCAAAGTGACATGCAGTATGGATGGAATATCCTGGGTGGAACCCCCTCTAATGATCCTGGTCTCACATAGTGGTTTTATAAGGCCCATGTTATTGTCCATGCAGACATCCTGACGTGGGTATGTACCTAAGCGTTAGATTATGTGTGCGAACTTGCATCGTCAATATCATAACAAAATGCCAGGCATATTCATATTATGTGAAGCAAAAGGACATAATGCCAATCCAATACGTTCATTACTTATAATGATGCTTTCACAAAATGGCAACTGATTATAACATAAAATAATTCTTATAAAATGCAAGAACTGCTACTAGTGGGCCTACAGCACTTGTTGTGCCACCCATATGAGTAGCCCTGTAAACATAGCTCAGACCTGCCACTGCCAGTCTGTGGGTGCAGTTTTAAACTGAGAGTTCGACTTGGCAAATGTACCCTTTGCCAGGCCAAAACCTTCCCTTTTTATGTATGTAAGGCACTCCTAAGGTAGGCCCTAAGTAGGCCCATGGGCAGGGTGAGGTGTATGTTAAAGGTGGTACATGTACTGATGTGTTTCACATGTGCTGACAGTGAAATACTGCCAAATTCGGTTTGCACTCTGCAAGACCTATCTCTCTCATAGGTTAACTTGAGGGCTGCCTTTAAATATTATTAAGTGCGGATTCCCTTTGAGAGCAGATAGACATGTGGAGTTTAGGGTCTCTGAACTCACAATTTAAAAATACATCTTTTAGTGAAGTTGGTTTTTAGATTGTTAGTTTGGAAATGCCACTTTTAGAAAGTAGGCATTTTCTTGCTTAAACCATTCTGTGACTCTGCCTGTTTGTGTATTCCCTGTCTGTGCAATTTGACAGTTGGGCCGTTTGTGCATCTCCTCTAGACAGTGACACAAAGGGTGCTGGGGTGAAGCCTGCATATCCTGACGAGCCATCTGTGCCAGAGTGGAGGGAGGAGTGGTCACTCCAGACTTTAAATCACCTCTGGATTCAAGAAGAACCTCTACCTGGAGAAGTAACTCTGATCTGTTGGGGTATCCTACATTCGCTGCTTCTGCCTATGAACAGAGACAAAGACTAGACTTTGTGATATATTCCGGCTTGAGAAGAATCTCCAAGGGCTTGGACTGAGCTTGCCCCCTGTTCTGAAGTCTCAGGGCCATCAAAGACTTCCTCTGCCAGCAACTGAACTCTCTGCTTAGACTTCTGCCCTGCCAAGTGGTGCCTAATCAAGTCTCTGGGCCCCTAAAAGGAGAAGCTGGTGGAAAACCAAGAAGATCCAAGAAAACTGACTTCGGGCAAATCTGGACTGACGCCGCTGCCGAATCCCGTGACGCCGTCTGCAACCGAAGCTGTGGTCCACACTGGAGTGCAACGACCTCGCAGGCCCAATGCCACTGCAGCCTTGCTAAAGTCCATGACTCTGTGGAAATCGCCGCACCACGTCGTGACTGCAGAACATCGACTCTGCCGGAAGTGCGCAGATTCAAAGTTTTGCACCAACGCCGCCTCGCCTCCACTGCTCTGCAGCAAAGACCCAATGCCTCTTCGTGACGCCTCTGCTCCTTTGCTCTGCAGCACCGGAACCAATGCCTCCTCGGATCCAGCGACACTGTGATCCCTGACTTCATGCACCGGCTTGTTGCCCCATTTTCGCAAGGTACTGTACGTGGGTGGTCTGTGTGACTCTGTGACCTGTGCCAATGGCGTCGGATTGTTGGGAACGACTCCTTCACGATGCATGATATCACCTTATCGAAGAAATTGTGTTTCTAAGTGTTATTTTTGTGTTGAATCTTTAAAAATTCATAACTTGACTTGTGTATGTAGGATTCTTGCCGTTTTGATCATGTTTTGTTCAGATAAATATTTGCTATTTTTCTAACCTGGTGTTGAGTCATTTTGTAGTGTTTTCACAGTATTACTGTGTGTGTTGGTACAAATACTTTACACATTGTCTCCGGGTTAAGTCTTTCTGCTTGTGCCAAGCTACCAAAGGGGTTGAGCGGGGTTAACCGGGTGTGTTTCTCCTTTGCCCTGACTAGAGTGAGGTCCTTGGGGGGTAACCTGACTGCCAACCAAAGACCCCATTTCCAAAAATGCTCATTCAATCTGACATGAACTCATACCTTTGACGAATCAGAATGCTTTGTGTATTCTAAAATACTGATGGACATTTGAACTTTGGAGCAGTCCCTGACAGACCTTTCAGTCTCCAGATGCTGTCCTGATGCTTGCTGATCTTGATGCTTTGCTGATGAAGATTTCCTGAGTGCTGTACCCTTGGAATGCCCTTTTCAGAATTAGAGATCTTTTTTCTTTCACGTTCAGATGACTCTTGACTGACCTTCTGGGATGCGGACTCATTCCCTTTTTACTTATATTTTGCCTAACTTAGTTAGTGACCTACATTCTGAGATTATCTGTTTCCAAATTATTTTTGCCCTTTTTGTGCTTTTTGTATTTTGCTCGAATGTGTTCTTCCCCACACATGTATTTCCCTAATTTAGTTAGTTGTAAGTTTGACCTGTGCCCAGCTACAGATTATTGACTCTACCAAGCTTGAATGGACTAATAATCGTTAACTCTGAGAAACATATTACGTCAGTAGCTCTGATATTTGTATTGATGTTATGTATTATTCTTCTTGAATGCGTCGTTTCACTAATGTTAGTTCATCTAGATTTGTTTTGATGCCTTGGGCAACCCTTGGGTATTAAGTATCTTTATAATTTGGTTTTGCACATTGTCTACTTGACTTTGGGCTTGTGTTTGTATTAAACCCTTTACCTTTATTCGGATTGGAGTTTTCCTTCCATGTCCACATTGGTTATGTGATTATGGTGTTTAAATGGTTTGGAGTGTTGTGAAAACTCTGTTGATGGTTCTACCACACTACTTACTGGGTCCAAAGATTCATCTACCTCAATGAGCATTGATTCCTGTGAAAGATGTAAATGCTACAACACTTTGAAGCCAGAGGGAAAAAAGTAAACACCAAGCTCCCTGAAATACGCAGCCTGACATCTGGCCTCTGTCTTTGAATGCACAGCAAATGAGACAAGATAAGAACACGATTGAAAGGCTTGTTTACAGTACTTGGAAGGATTCACTAACATGGGATGCTCAAAAGGGACAATCTCAAGCTGGGCAGCCTAAAGCAAATAAAGACAGCAAATAGAAAGCAAGCAACTTAGTAGTTTGGTAAGTGTATGAGTTACTGAATGCTCTGCTTGCAGCCAAGCTCTTGATCAGGATTATAAATAAAACTGTGCTACCGTAGTTCCTCTTCCAGAGGATTTCATTGGCAAAAACTTGACAAAATGAGTGGTTGTAAAATGTCCAGAAAATGAGAAATTCCTGAGGGACTTGTTTGTACAAGCAGAAATTCCTGAGGTACTTCTCCATTTCCCTGGGACATTATATAATACCATGGTATTCCCGCACCTTGGAATTAGAGATTACTGCATTGGTAATTTCAGATGCAGAAAGATCACTTTGGAATTTCACTTGCTCTCCCAATGAGGGTTTTAGTGTATGTGATGTAGTGATGCAGTTATGCTCAGAAAAAGGTTCACAGAGCTATACTGTATCTTAGTACTTCATGATCTGGCTATTGGTCTAGGGGAATAATATTAGTAAGTGATATGGTGATTTGAAAACAAACTACAGTAAATGAAATCGATAAGGACCTACTAGGGCAAATGGCCATTTATATGCAGGAAGTTATCTCTCTGTATGTGTTTACTAATGGCATACTAGAGGGAGGACTGTTTATACTTTTGGAGAGAGGGAAAAGTGCTGAATAATTATTTATTTATATTAGCATTGCTTTATTGAAGAGATCTTCAGGTAAGTATATTAACCAATCAATAAGGTGTTATTTGTAAAGTGCAGCTTGTCATCTGAGTGGGTATCTAGGCACTTGCTGCAAGTGTTTATTCAAAAAACAGTTTTTCAGTCCCTTTCAGAAATGGGTTAGCGAGGGTGCGATACAGAGGTAGAAGGGGAGGGCGTTCCAGTCTTTGGCAGCGAGGTGGAAGAAGAAGCATCCACTGGTGCAGCAGCGGCATATGCATGGTATCTTTGTGAGGATGATGTGTGCTGAGCAGAGGTTCCTAGTTGGTTGGTGGAGGTAAAGTCGCTGGTTCAGGTAGGCGGGTCCTTGATTTGATTATGGAGAGCTTTGTAGGCATAGGTCAGGAGCTTGAAGTGCCATCTTTTCTGGATCTGGAGCCATTGGATGTTTTTCAGGGCCTTGGTGATGTGGGTTTTCTTGGGCGGGTTGAGGACCCGTCTGGCAGCTGCATTCTGGATTGTCTGGAGTCTTTGCATGATTTTGGTTGTGGTGACTGCTTAGAGTGCATTGCTGTAGTCCAGTCGGCTGGTGATGAAGACCTGTGCCACTGTTTTCCTTGTGCTGATGGGGATCCACTTAAAGATCTTGCAGAGCATGCACGGCATGTGCAAGCAGGCTGAGGAAACGGCGTTGACCTGGCATTTCTTGGAGAGTTCACTGTTGAGAATGGTGCCGAAGTTGTGGGTGTGATCTTTCAGTGTGGTGGGTCTGAGCTCTGCTGGCCACCAGGAGTTTTTCCAGATGTTTGAGTGTCTGCCAAAGATCAGAATCTCCATGTTGCCACGTTGAGTTTCAGGCAGTTGTCATTCATTCAGGCGGATACTTTCTTCACACAGATATGGAAGTTGGTCATCTTCTTGGGGTGGTCTGTTGAGAGCAAAAGGACTAGCTGCATGTCATCAGCATAGGAGATGATGTTGATGTCATGCAATCTCAAAAAGTGCTGCAAGTTATGTCATGTACACAATGAAGAGCATTAGACTTAGGGAGCAGCCTTGGGGGACACCACAGATGGTGTGCTTGACCAGTGAGGTTGATAATGGTTGATGAGCAGGTTTAAGTTATAAACCTGACCATCGCAGAAACATAGGACAGATCCAGTTTGCCTTGGTGAGGTCATGCAATCTGCCTTTGCCAGCTAAAGTATACCAAATATATGTGAAAAGACCTCAAGTGATCATGAATTTGAACAAACTCTTAGGGCATGATTACAAGTAGCTCACGTTGGATGCAATAATTATCACACTTGATAAAATCTCACTCATAGGTGGGGCCTACTGCAGCAAAAATTGCATGTTCTGGTAAATAATAGGCATTTTCCCTTGTTAAGTTGCAGCATTTACACTTGGTAATTGCATTACTTTTAATAGTGATGCTGATCCAAACACATTTGCGTAGGGATTGCAATATTATGGGACACTTTTAATCAGACCCTTAGATGGTTATGGAGTAGCCCCTCATGTGTAACAAGGCAGACCATGCTTATGCAATCCACTGTGAGAGATACCACAACCCTGTGGATGGGATGTTTACAATCACACTCAAATGAGAAATCTAATACAACCACTCATGGATCAGTGGACTACTGACAGGATCTTTGACTTATCCTGATTTCCAGCTTCTGTGATGTGGTTTTGAAGTCATTGATTTGAAAGAGAGCGGTGACCAGCACTCCTTTGTTAAGTAGCTTTGAGCCACCTCTCACTTGTTGCTGCAAGTTCATTGGGTCGAACTCACTTGTACAAGTGGGAGCTCGTCTAGGGCTAAAGGTGCAAAGCCTTTTTGAGGTCACAAGTGTCCTAAAGCACAGAATCAGGATGTCTGAAATCTAAAAAAAAGGCTTTTGGCCAGGCCCCCCCTGCAAATAGCAGAAAGGGGGCATTAGTGGCTCTACAGGCAGGAGAAAGGCAGAAGAGTTAGTTGTTGGTTTCGACACAAAGGAGGGTGGTGTCAACCATCGTATAGTCCCTAGAGCTCCCTAACCATGAGTCTTACCTGTGAAAAGGTAAAGCACCATCTCTCAAGTTTATATCAATTTTGTGAGACTTGCTATTGCTGGTAAGCATAGTGAGTATGGGACTCTGCATAGCCGAAGCAGGTGTTTCATCGGCTCCAGGTGCAATTAGTATTCCTGTTCTGTCATTTTCCAAGAGGTGACCTGCAATACAGGACAGGTCACTCAGTTTGGATTATAGGTCTAATTAGGAGATACAGGAGGGTGTGCATCTCACCCCAGCTAAGGTTGGTGCTTGCTGAACAGAAAGGTGGGAGCAGGAGCTGGCAAGCAATATGAGTTAGCAGCAACAGACACCCGGGCTCCAGATTACTCACGTGGTACTGCGTGCATTGACTCCTATTGAGTACTTTGAAAAGTTGTGTTGTAGAAAGGTATTTTTGTGCAACACTTCATGAGGCAACCATGCTCTTGTGCATTAAAACCCATTTAATGACGTCCAGAAAGGTGGGAGCAGGAGCTGCCAAGCGATATCAGTGGGCAGCAACAGGTACCCGGTCTCCGGATTGCTTGCCCTGTACAAGTGAACATTTACTCCTACGGAATAGTTTCAAAAGCTCTGTTGTAGTAAGATATTTTTGTGTGTCTCTTCATGGGTCTACCATGCTCTTGCGTATTAAACCCATCTAGTGATGCTACTGTAACAATCAAGCAAGAGTTGGGTAGGCCTACAAATGGGGATGTGGGGGTTTCATCGTCCATTAAGTATATTGGCTCACAATTATCCGCTAGAAGAAAGTGGACCTACCTAAGGAGAAGGGAGCGAGTATGCAGAAGCAATTTGAGGGAAGGCTATGCCCAACAGAGTGTCTCTGGATATTGGGTAGAACCAAGTTTCCTTGGATGAGCAGCTGTTTTCCTTTGGGGGTCCAGAGGTCCATTGAAGATCAGATGAGGTGCAATTGTATTACTATCTTCTGAAGGATGGATGGGGTAGTGATTCACTGAGGCTCTACAGCAAAGTGGCGAGCCAACCCCTGGTATGTAGACTCAGATTGGTTGGAGATCATACCCAGGCCAGCATGGCCAAGTGGCTCAAGCCACAAGGTGTGGTGTCATCCAATAAAAGGTGAATTTCTCAATACAGAACAATTTTCAAACTGTGTTATGTGGGCATAACTATTTGGTACCATCAGGGAAAAATTACTTTGGGTCAGAAAAAAAGAGCAATTGGCCAGTGGCAGTCTCCATCCATGGGTTAGGGAGTCCTAAGTCAGCTATGCAGCTGCCAAATGGGCACAGACGGAAGCATCCATCCATGGACGAAGGTAATTGGGTGAGGACATGTTAGCCTCTTTGTTGAGGGGAACCCGACATTTGGTGAGATAACTACATTGCCAGATCGAATCGCCATATGCACCTAGAGTGGTCTGATGGTAAACAATAAGATCGTGGGAGGGCCTACAGTTTAGGTCCTGGAGGTAGTCAGCCAGTGCACACGTACCCAATAGGGAAAGCTGGGGGTACATTTACCACCTGGGGGCTGCAGCTTTTTGGTCAGCATTTGCACAAGCATTGGAGCCATTACCAAAGCCCTCCAGGGGGTGACCTTCTCGCCCTGTGGTGGAATTTCTAGGAGCAGAAAAATGGGGCTACCATAAAATATGGACTGACTTACTGAACTGAGCCCTTGGAGTGGTGTTGAGATGTGTGGGCACTGGGCAGGCAGGAGGGGAGCTGACCTGCGGGTGGTCCTGGACCTTTTCTGCCCTACCCTCGGATGCATGGAGTTGAACATTTTGGGTGCGATGCCTGGAGTTGAACATTTTGGGTGATTTACCTGTTGACAAACCCAAAAACCTGGGCTGATTTACTGAACTGTCCCCTTTGAGTGTTTGTGAGATTTGTGTAGGCATGGGGCAGGTGGGAGGGGGGACACACCTGCTGGTGTTCCTGGACCTGTCTGCCCTACCAGAGGCTGCCTGGAGTTAAACATTTTGGGGGGGATTTGCCTGGTGACAGGTATCATGGCTGGGACGGAGTGCTATGCGGAGCCCTGGTATGTGTTGGTATGGAGCTGCAGGTATTGCCCATCCCTCTGAGAGATGGAGGGTAAATTCGAACTAAGGTATGCTTGCCAATAATCCCCAGGATAGCCTTGTTTGAGAGCATGGGTGAATGATAAGGAATAGGGGCCTTCTGGCAGTATGCATTATAGAGTGTGGCACTGTAATGGAAAGTGGAGAGAATTGTTGTATGGCTTGTACAATCTGTAAGCTGTTTTTTTGCTGATCTCATATGCTGTATTCTCATAACAATAACGTCTGCTCTACTATGGTTCTCTTTTCTCACTGAAGATGTGTGAATAAAGAGAAAGGGCTATGCCTTGGCAAAACCAGAATCAAGTTATCTCTCTGCTGGTGAGTCGTTTTCAGAGTAAGGCTGTGACTTGCACATTGTGAGCACATTATTTAAATGTACAAAAGCCAAATTGTGATTCAGCAAGAATCGCAATTTGGAAATCGCAATTTCTAATGTTGATACATCTGCCCCTTGGATACTTAGGGCCAGATGTAAGTAGCCTTTTGCGCCTCGCAAACGTCGAAAAACGCCATTTGCGAGGCGCAAAAGGCCTCACGCGATGCAGAAACACATTTTGCGGTACCGACTCGCAAAATGTGTTTCAGACTCGCAAATAGGAAGGGGTGTTCCCTTCCTATTTGCGAGTCGCACCGCGATGTAGAGTTGATTTGTGACCGCGAAAGCGGTCGCAAATCAACTCGCAGTTACCATCCACTTGAAGTGGATGGTAACTCATTCGCAAACGGGAAGGGGTCCCCATAGGACCCCTTCCCCTTTGTGAATGCTCACAAAAATATTTTTTCAGAGCAGGCAGTGGTCCCATGCCTACTGGACCACTGCCTACTCTGAAAAAAAACCGAAACAAAAAGGTTTCGGTATTTTTTCTATTTGCAGCTCGTTTTCCTTTAAGGAAAATGGGCTGCAAAGAGAAAAAAAAACTGCTTTATTGAAAAGCAGTCACGGACATGGTGGTCTGCTGTCTCCAGCAGGCCACCATCTCCGTGTGTGCCTAGACTCGCTATGGGGTCACAAACTGCGACCTACCTCATAAATATTTATGAGGTCGGTCTTTGCGACCCCATAGCGAGTCGCAGAAGGTGTCTGAGACACCTTTCTGCATCGCGAATTGCGAGTTGCAATTTGCGAGTCGCTGTGACTCGCAAATTGCAAGTCGCAATTTGGCACATACCTACATCTGGCCCTTAGGTCCATGGTGTGTGAATGCGCTGTGCGCAGCATCAAGGGTCACATTGCCTTTAAGAAGGCTCTGAAAACACTTCTGATTTGATAGCTTCTGTTTGTTCTACTTTCTAGTCCACTGGAGCTCAAAGTGTTCTTTTTTGTAGGTGTGCCTGGTGAAAAAGTGAATGAATGAATAGGTCGCACTGAGAAAGAACTTTCTCAATGCAGACACTTTACATCTAGGCCCACTGTCTGTATTTTCACCCTAGATCGTGAGCCGTGCAGGGACGCAGGTGACTGATGCAGGTGACTGACGTCATCTGTGACGTTGTAACAGCAGTGATGCTTGTTAATTAAGTCCTAAACACAACACCAGACCCTTTGTCCTTCTCTCTCTCTGGGAGGAAAGCACCCAGCATTTACCCGCTCGAAGAAAAAGAAACGAAAAAGAAACGAATGTGATATTTTTGGTTGTTCAGTACAATGAGCTTGAGGTGTGTCGAGCAGGTTTGTAAAAATATGCCGTCTCAGTCAATGCTAGGGTCAGATTGGAGTGTCAGTTAACACGCTGTCAAAACGATCTCTAAATATAGACGCTAGAATATTTTCCACAGATTCATGCTAACCTCAGAACAATCTTTCTTGAGCACAAGTATAATCTCTATAGTTGCATATAAATGTCCTCTGGCGCTTTTTGTGTAGTATGCAACATAACATAACCTTTGTATTGTTAAGGGGCTCGCGCATCCCAAAGAGCTTCAATACACCAGGGGCCAGATGTAGGAAACTGTTTGCGACTCACAAACGGCAAAATTTGCCGTTTGCGAGTCGCAAAACGCAGTTTCCTATGCAGAAATGCATTTTGCGAGTCGGAACCGACTCGCAAAATGCATTTCCGACTCGCAAATAGGAAGGGGTGTTCCCTTCCTATTTGCGACTCGCAGTGGGATGCAATACCATTTGCGACTGCGTATGCGGTCGCAAATGGCATCGCAGTTACCATCCACTTCAAGTGGATGGTAACCCACTCGCAAATTGGAAGGGGTCCCCATGGGTCCCCTTCCAGTTTGTGACTGGACCCACAAATATTTTTTCAGGGCAGGGAGTGGTCCAAGGGACCACTCCCTGCCCTGAAAAAATTCCGAAACTAAAGGTTTCGTTTTTTTTTTAAGTGCAGCTCGTTTTCATGTAAGGAAAACGGGCTACACTTAAAAAAAAAAAAAATGCTTTATTGTTCAAGCAGTCACGAACATGGAGGTCTGCTGACGACAGCAGGACTCCATGTTAGCGAGTGCCTATACTCGCTATGGGGCCGCAATTTGCGACCCACCTCATGAATATTCATGAGGTGGGTCATTGCGACCCCATAGCGAGTCGCAGTCGGTGTCTGAGACACCGTACTGCATAGCAATTTGCGACTTGCAAATTGCGAGTCGCAGGGACTCGTAATTTGCAAGTCGCAAATTGCCGTTTTGCTACATCTGGCCCTAAGGCCCATATTTATACTTTTTTAGCGCTGCATTTGCGCCGCTTTTTGACGCAAAATCGGCGCAAACTTACAAAATACCATGGGGGCATATTTTTACTCTGTTTGCACCGAATTAGCGTCATTTTTTTTACTTTAATTCGGTGCAAAACTAACTCCATATTTATACTTTGGTGCTAGACCCGTCTAGCGCCAAATTTATGGAGTTAAAGTCATTTTCTGGAAGTGGAGACCTACCTTGCCTTAATGAGATGCAAGGTAGGCGTTCCTGTGCAAAAACTGACTCTATGGCCTTAACGCCATATTTAGGGGCATATTTATACTCTGCGGCATATTTATACTCTGTTTGCACCAAATTAGTGTCATTTTCTTTACTCTAATTCGGTGCAAAACTAACTTCATATTTATACTTTGGTGCTAGACCCGTCTAGCACCAAGGCCCGGATTTATACTTTTTGTGCGCTGCATTAACGTCATTTTTTTACGCAAAAGTGGCGCAAACGTACAAAATATTGGCCCTTATGTATACTTTTTGCTGCAAAACTGCACTAACTCAGTTTTGCACCAAAAAGTTTTGCACCGGCTTGCACCATTTCTGTGCACCAGCCAGGCAACATATTTATGGAATGGTGCAAGCCGGTGCAAAGGGTAGGCTAGAGTAAAAAAAATGACTTTAGTCGGGTGGGGCTGGCAGTATAGAAGAAGAGGGTTTAGCACCAAAAAATGACTTTAGGCAGGTTAGAGTAAAAAAAAAAAATGACTCTAACCAGATTAGCGTCATTTTATGGTGCTAAACCTACCATGCCACATGACTCCTGCTTTAGAAAAGGCAGGAGTCACGCCCACCACCCCAATGGCCAGCACAGAGGACAAGGGTCCCCTGGGCATGGTCATTGCACCCCGTGCCATGTATGGGGGCCCATTTGAAGGCCCCATATGGCACTTTCAAAATTAAAATACAATCTTACCTGTACTTACCTGGGATGGGTCCCCAGGGGCACCCCCACCCACACCAGAGGGACTGCGGAGGGCAACTGTGGGCTTATTCCATGGTGTGCCATGCCCCATTTTTTTACCCCTCCTCCCTCCCTTGCACCATTTTTGCATGGGGGTATAAATATGGAGTTAAGGCCATAGAGTCATTTTTTGCACGGGAACGCCTACCTTGCATCTCATTGAGGCAAGGTAGGTTTCCACTTCCAAAAAATGACTTTAACTCCATCAATTTGGCGCTAAACGGGTCTAGCACCAAAATAAATATGGAGTTAGTTTTGCACCGAATTAGAGTAAAAAAAAAGTGACGCTAATTCTATGCAGAGTATAAATATGCCCCTTAGCATGAAAAAATGATGCTAATCTGCCTACTGTCATTTTTTTTTACGCCGCCTATCCTTTGCATCAGCTTGCACCATTGCATAAATATGGTTTCCAGCTGGTGCTAAAAAATGGTGCAAGCCGGTGCAAAATTTTTGGGTGCAAAACTGTGTTAGTGCAGTTTTGCACCAAAAAGTATAAATAAGGCCCATTGTATTTTGTAACTTTGCGCCGATTTTGTGTCAAAAAGCGGCGCAAATGCGGCGCTAAAAAAGTATAAATATGGGCCTAAGTAGCAGATGATTCTTGCCCATCTCAATGGTGCTCATTGTATCTACTTCGAAAGGAGAAAAAACTGTGTAAAGCTGTGGTCCAACAGAGATCTCTGCAACTGCTGCATTAGCCACTGCGCTAACAAAACCCAGAATGCAAAAATGAAAAAAACAAATAATTTGCTCCTTAAAAACCAATGTGAATATGGGTTGTATATCGCAAGGTTATAAAACTGTAGAAAGAAGCTGTGCCTCGAGGTCTGCTTTAGCATGTGTAAACTATACTCCGTAAATGAAATCAGATGTGTGCTCAGTGAAATGCAGTTAGGAATCTGATATACATTTTGGCCTAAGGTCTTCAATTTGCTTAATCGGAACCCAACAACCCATTGCCCTATTGTATAATGACTTGAGACATCAGGGAACTCTAAATCTATATAGTGTCTGGCACAAACCACTGACTGAGATTAAGCTTAACACCTAATCTTCCTCTAGCCAGCTTCATCCGCTCTCACTACATTAATGTTCTCTCCTTCCTCCATGACACTAAACTCATTCTCTCTCCTCACAGACAAGAAGCCCAAAACTCTTATCAAGTTCAGTGCTTGCATGACTGAAATCACCCACTGGATGAATACCAACTGTCTGAAAATGTACACCAGCAGAACTGAAATAGTGATCTTTGGGAAGAGCACTTCACTGTAGGGCTCCACTTGGTGTCCAACAGATCTAGGACCAACACCAACCCCCACAATCCATGGCAAGAACCTCGGGATCGCAATCTACAACAAACTCACCATGACCACCCAAATCAACGCCGTCTCTGCCTTTTACTTCTAAACCCTGAAGATTCTAAGGAAGATTATCAACTGGCTCCTAACCAGCACTCTGAAAACCATCACACACAGGCACTTCACAAGAAAGCTGGACCACAGGAACACCCTCTATGTCGGGATCAACAAAAAACTCACCTGAAGATTGCTGACCATTTAGAATTTGATGGTTAGAATCACATTTAATTTTCCACGTCACACTCAGATCACATCACACCACACCTGAAGGAGCTCCACTGCCTCCCATCACAAATAAACACAATTCAATCTCCTCACCCACACTATCAAAGCATTACATAATGCTGGGCGAGCATATCCCAACAATCACATTTGCTTTCACAAACCATTCCAGCCACTTCCACTTGTTCGGACTCCTACTTACACACAACACTTGCATCTGGAAAAACAAACCCAGTGGTTGAATCTTCTCCTACCTTGCTTCTAAAGAGTGGAACGACCTCCTGCTACACATAAGAACCTTCTCCTCCTCACTTCTTGAATTCCATAAGAAGATAAAGACCTGGCTTTTCGAATAGTCCCACTAGACCCTAGTATTGCCTGGACTCAGCACCAGGATATGCTGTTGGGTTATAATGTGCTTTACAAATCTGCATAACTGTGTGAAGGTCCAAGATGATTCTTTCTACTCTTCCAGGTGATGGACTGAAATGGTGTCCTATTGGTCTATTCCATATATGCCCATGTGGAAAACTACACAGGTGCAAACTATTCAGTAACTATTTATGTTAGCAAATTTTAGTGTGCCTGAGACAAGGCCACTGTAGGACCTTATTTACATGCCTTCCCAAACTCCATACCCATACCTCTGAATGGGTGACCATCACGTGGTTGCTCATAAATCAGTGCCTCTTTATAATTACAGAATGGTTGCATGTTACTACCACAACTGCCACTACAATTACCTAAAACTATATGAGCATCAACACTGGAAGCTATCTCAGTATTGATCCACCCAAACAGCCCCGCCTTAGTTGCATACTGTGGGGATGGTAGGAACAGAAACAGTAACTACATTGATCCCAAAGCCTGAAGCACCGGGGAGGCACTACTTCCTTGACATAATTGGGAAGCAATTCCATGAGAAAGATAGAGAAATTGTCTGCTCCCCACGCCCCCTTTGCATCCTTGGACCTACAAATGCACTGACTATTGCATCTAGTCTAGATCATGTGTATTAGCCTAGCCTAGATGCAATTGCCAACCCCAATCTTAACCATTTAGCAGCACTACTACCTCTGCCTACTGTGCCCTCATCCTGTCCTTATCCCTATCCTTGTACCTGATTGTAATTCTTTCCCAACACTTGACCCTCACGCTACCCTTGACAGTATGCATGCAGTGGTATGTCCGTGCATAGGAGTCCTGAATGCACCCACAAAGCAAAACAAATGATCTTGAAATAGAGGCAGACAGCAGTGCAGCTTCTGTCCCTCAGGCTCCGCCATGGTCACGTAGGCTCTGTAACAACACTGCCGTGAGGGTCCCTGTTTGGTTAGGCACAGTGGGGATCGCCTCCAATTTAATAACTTCCATTTTTAGGTCTGACACCATCAAGACCTTTTAATTTTGCAAAAACAATTTAATTAATGTCTTACTTATAGTAGCTTTCAGACAGTCCTCTTTAGCCATTTCTCTGTTGTTTTGTCATTCAGATTTTCTCCCACCCACTACAACTTACACTATGGGGCAGTGGGTCAGTCCACTTCGGTTTTTGTCTAACTTTACTGTCAGTGACAGCACTGAACACTTTCACAAGGTGTACAAACGTGCACACAGCAGTTCTCTTCAAGTGCTAAGAATTACAATTTCAATGTGTGCTTTTTGAGACCAAAATTATTTTTGATTTCAGCAATTTCTTTATATATTGATTTTCCAAAAATAAAGTTTTCAAACACCATGACAAAACAAAAGTTGACAAAGTCAATAGGTTGGCAGCCAATGCCAGGCTTATTGTCTTTGCCAATGCTTGTTATCTAACGTCAGCTGCAGTTTACAAACAGCGTGGCCGATGCGATTTGTCTTCAAATAATGTTGACTTACACATTCTTGAAAATATTGTCGTTATGGAATTAAATAACCTGACTGAAGGAAATAGCGACTGGGCCAGATAAATGGTTTTCACTGAAAGCGCTTGAAATCCCATATATTTATTACACATAAAATGAACTATTTTGATGGAAAAACCAATTGATTCAAAATAAACAAATACATTTGAATAAGGATGATCTTGTGATAACGTTGAGGGTGCCTCACTGATGAATCTGATGCTTTATCTTCCTGTGCGAGCCTACAGGTTTTTTAACATCTCATTAGGGTCGAGCCTGCGTCGCATGCGCTTGCACATGCGTTTCGCTTGAGAGACGCTTTAATAGATAGAAAAGTGCTTGGTGCCCCATCCATGTTACGTCAGTGCCTTTCATTGGTTCGTGGGCTTGCCTTTCAAAATCTGCTTGCTTTCATTAGTGGAAGGCACGCATACATCATGCCTTTTCCGATGGTTAGCCCTCCTTGAGTGCAGCGACCAAGTACTGAAAACATGCGACGCTCGCTGTTTCCCGTCAGGTTGGTGGACTACTTTTTATCTTTTTTTCGCAGTGCGATCTCGCTTGGCAGAAGTCCAGCGATTTGCATGACATCGACCCCGTTACATAGTTAATTGCACTTTTGCTGGTTACCTACAAAATTGCACTTTTGCCGATAACTTTCACTACGAGTGAACTGTAGCAGCGCAATCGCACTCTTTGTTTGCATTTTTTTTTTTACCTGCCTGCCGTCTTCAACTGTCTGTACAAGTGAACTGTAGCAGCGCGATCTCGCTGTTTTTTTCCATTTAATGTGGCAAGAAAAGTCCGGTTGGGAGTTTACAACTGCTAATAGCTGTAACTGCAAGACCCTATTGCATTGCAAATGCTTGTTTTTTACATGGTCCAGAAACGACCTGCCACCATCACCATCGACTGGCTCCCAAATGACGGCTTCTAAGTGTCAAGGTGATGTTTTCTACTCTGTACAAATACAAACAATACAAAGAAAAAGAAAAAGAAAAAGCTGTCAACAGCCCTGTCATTTTTCAATTACCGTCTTTTGATGTACGAGTCCATCATTACATTATCTACACTTTGGGAATGTCTTACCTTTTGAATATCCCCAAGATTTCATTTGCAGGCTTTTATCGCCAGCTAATTGTTTATATACTTTTTTCGTTTCCTTGTCCCACAGCATTGGGTCATCTATTTAATTCCACAGAGAACTGGGAGCATCTTTCCATTTTTCAGTATTGTGCGTCAAGAGAGTAGATACTCTTGTGTGGCATGAGAGCTCAGTTATTTACCAATACGGTAGGTGGGCCATGTATGAGGTCTTAAGATACCATTCAGACTGCTTAGTAAGAACATGAGCATGTGGAGCACCTTTCTCTATACACTCTTTAAAGGAGCACTGGCAAGAGGTGTTTTTTGGTCTTTTCTCTTTTTCACTGTGGATTTATGGTGGTGTTGGACTTGGTTCTGTAAAAAGCACTTATACTATCTAGTATCTAGTCTGAAGGTGGAGGTTCGTACTGAGTGTGTATTACTTGCCATACCACAGTAGTCACACAGTAACTTGTCACACATGACAGGAACCACACACTGTTGCACACATAAAGCTACACCAAATTAGACTACCATTGGTATACCTCCCTCTGGAGGTTTGTACACACAAAATAAACACAGGTAAGTACTCAGGAAAAGCATAAATTAGAAAGGTCCAAACCATATCCTAAGAAAGTGGAATGTAAATGGGTGTCCCCCACCAGAGTGCATGGAGTAGTTAGACAAGGGCTCGAGAAGATTGGAACCCCAAAAGGTAAGTACCTAGATGATCCCCAGTGGTCTGGTGCAGAGAGCTAAGTTACCCGGTTCTCACATAAGCTAACATGGGGAGGTCGCGGTTGGAGAATGCATAAGCAGGACCGGACCAGTGGAACCCAAGAGTGGATCCTGGGTGAAGAGGACCTGCAAAAGAAGGGGACAGAGTCCAGTCCACCCAGTGTCCAGGTGGGGCAGGAGCCAATGCTTACCCTTCTGTAGCTGAAGATCTGGGTCGACAGTGATGGATAAAGTCCAGCTGCGAGGTCCAGGAGCTGCAGAGGAGTCCCTGAAGTCACCTTTGAGCTATTCCCCAATGTTCGCCAAATTGCAGATGGCTCAGTGGCCAGGAGGACCACCAAAAAGCACAGCCAAATGAAAAAGGAGCTGTTGGATATTTTGTGGAGCTGTGGAGGACACAGCAAGGTCCTGGGGACCTTTCCCTCAGAGGGGAGTCCGGGCTGACCCTCAAAAGGCAGGAGAGCCAGCAGAAGCAGTCGGAGCCCCCACACGCAACCCACTGGCATCAGGCACTGTAAGCCGCAGTGAAGCCCTGTCAGCACACTTGAAGAGGAGTCCCACAGTGATGGAGCAGCTGTGAGGGGATTACTTGGAGCTTGAAGATCCCTTGGAGCAGGAGTCAACAAACCTTGGTTGGTGCAACAGTCACAGTGCACAATGATTCTGTGCCAGTGGCAGAGGCAAAGGCTCACCGTCTCCCACATTTGATAGAAGGCAGAGAGGACCCAGGGAATCCCTCATAACCACCACTTGTGCTGAAGAATCTTCTCAGATCCAGAGGATAGAAGATCCCACCAGCCAGATGTCATTGCCTTAGGTGCCTGCGGATGCAGGGGAGTAACTCCTTCACTTCAAGGGAGAGTCCTTCTGGCTTCTTGGTGCAGCTGATGTCCTGCCAACCCTAGGGGATGCACAGAAAAGGAAATGTTGCAGAATGCTGACAGGAGCCACAGAAGTCTTTTCAGGCGGTGCAGTCTTGTTCGGTTCCTGTGCAGTCCAGGAGCGGTTCTGGAGGCTAGGAGCAGAAGACGTCTTTTCAGGGAGGTACTGGTGGAGTCTTGCTTGATGAATCTGGGGACCCACCCTCAGGGGAGTCCCTAAATAGCCCAAAAAGGGGGTCTGGTCACTCTTTGGGGTAACCACCTATCAGGAGGTTTCACTGACATCAGCTACCTGGCCTACCCAGTCAGATGCTCCCAGATGCCTCTGCCCAGCTTGGCTCCAAGATGGCAGAACAAAGTGGCCACCTGTTGGAGCTCTGGGCACCACCCTAGGGGTGGAGCTGGACAGGGGAGTGAACACTCCCTTTTCCTTTGTGTGTTTCATGCCACAGCAGGGGCCTGTGGTCCCTGGACTGGTCCAAACCGTATTATGCAAGGACGGCACCAAATGTGTCCTTCAAAGCAGTCCAGTGGCACGGGGAGGCTACCCCTCCCCAGCACAGTAACACCTATTTCCAAAGGAGAGGAGGTTTCACCCCTCTCCTGCAGGAGATCATTTGTTCTGCGGTCCCCTGCTCAACCTGGTCATGCAGCAGGAGGGCAAATCCTGCCTGGGGGTTGCAGCAGTGCGGGCTGCCTGCAGACCCTGGAAGACTCATAGGAGCAGAACTGGGGGACCCTCTGAGGAACCCCCGGAGTGCATGTAATTATGTCACCAATACTTGAATAAGTATTGATGTGTAATTCTGACATGTTTGATACCAAACATGCCCAAGTTCAGAGTTACCATTATGTAGCTATGCCACATAGTGACCAGTGGCCAGTAAATAGATAAAATGGCTTACCCGCACTTACAGTATAGGGAATTGGAACTGCAGTTTGTAGGGGCACTTCTGGTCATGCAGGGGTGCCCACACACACGGGGACCTGCACATTGCCCTTTGGGCTGAAAGGGCCTACCATAGGGGTGACTGATAGTGACCTGGTGTAGGGATCAGAAGTGAAAGGGTGCATGCACCTTTTCACACAGGATGCAAACACAGACCTACAGACACAGTTTGCATGTGCTCCCATTGATGGCATAATACATGCTGCAGCCCATGGGGGACCCCTGGTGTACCAATGCCCTGGATATCTAAGTACAATGTACCAGGGACTTACAGGGGTACACCAGTGTGCCAATTGTAGGATGTATGAAGTACCAAAACAACCAAATTTGGAGGAGAGAGCACAGTCACTGGTGTCCTGATTAGCAGGATCCCAGTGAAAAACAGTCTAAGCACACTGACATCAGGCAATAGGTGGGGGTACCTCAAGCCTCGTTGTAAAAAAATGGTTGGCTCAATTAACTTTAATGAATAATGTTTAGGTCTATATTTGGTCATATTTCTCCATTTTTCTATTTTCTTTCTGACCGCCTCATTACAAGTAGCTAATATTTCTGTGCAGTAATACCAATAGTATAGGGTGTAGTATTTGCTGTATGTGGTATTAATGTCTAAAAATACATTTTCTTCCTGGATAAAGATACAACATGTACACTGAATTTTGCGCACAAGTATCTGCTTGTTTTGCCTCATTCACCAGTTGCTTCATATATCATCAGTTTCTTACTAGCAAAATAGGGGAAATTGCCCAATGTGAGGTTTCCCACTATTCTCGGAACGCTGATTTGAGTGCAATCAAGATTTTGCATCCCAATCAGGATTCCCCCAAACTCATAATGAACTTGTTAGTCGTAGTTGCTTAATTATATATATTTTTTTTTAAATCCTTGGTTTGGACCTTAAGGGGCATAATTATGAGCCCCTCGCGCCACTGGAGCGGCACTTTACGTGACACTCCAGTGGCTCTAACCTCGGCCCCCTATTTATAAGGAGGTGTAACGCCACTTTTTTGTGGCGTTACACCTCCTTGTAAATATGGAGCCCTCCGACACAGTTATCTGCGTCAGAGGGGTGTGCAATGGGTGTTGCTGTGGGCATGAAACAGCAACACCCATTGCATTTTTACACTGTCTCAGATTTACAAACTTTAGCAAACCTGAGGCAGCGTGAAAATCTAACGCCAACCCCAGGGTTGGCACTAGCAAGGCACAACGAGGTGGAATACTTTTATTCCTCCTCGTTTTTTGCTTTTCCTATGCGTGCTGCATTGTGCAGCACGCATAGAAAGAGCAAAATTAAAGAAATGATTGTTTATGTGCGGGAAAGTGTCCTTTCCTGCACATAAACAATCATTTGAAAATTACGCTTTGGCACTTCTGTGTGTGCTGCCTTCTGCAGCACACACAGAAGTGCCAAAGCGCCATTAGTGATTGTTTATGTCCGGAAAAGGGACACCTTCCCATACATAAACAATCACACCCCTCAATGAAGACATCCTTGCACGATGGTGCAAAGATGCCTGCGTTGGGTGCTGGCAGTTAAATGTAGCACCAGCACAGGAGACAACACAGGGGTGCGCCGTACTCACTGAAATATGGGGCATCCCTGCTTCAAAAAAATGACAGAGCGCGGCGCTGCCAATTTTGGCCCAGCGTCGCACTCCGTCCTTTTCCCATAAATATGGGCCTTAGTGCGATGTTTTCTCAGCTGCGACGCTTTTTGAACTCTCTATGTGAGAGAAGGATAAGTCAAGTAGAGGTTTGGCCTTCTTGTTCTGGATGTGCTGAATCGGTGCTGTGGGTTCTGGGATAAGGCCCATATTGATGTCTTTAGACTCCCTCATACCACCCTGTCCTTCCACTGGATCTATTCATGTACCCCGTATTAGGCAGGCAGCAGTTAGAGGGGCTTCCGTAGGATGTTGTGTTATAAGTGTCTGGTCTTTACCGTTACCATTCATCTGGGACGAAGTCCAGCTAACAATTACATATAACCGCAAATATCCTAACTTCAGCCACAGAAGCTGGTGCTATGCCAATCCTGGAATCTTGCTGGTGCTGTGGCATTGGAATTTCAGCGGTTTGCAGTAATAAAAGCAGAACACAGTCTCAGTCATTTTGTTCCCTCTCGTTAGAACTGAAAGCAACCTGCATTTAACTGCTTGGGGCAGAGTACCAAATGTGTTGTTGGTGGCTGTTCAAGGCAATGAGTTTGAAGTGTGTACAACAGGTATGTCCAAATATGGTATGTCAGTAAATGCTGAGGTCAGATTTGAGTCTCAGATAGCGCGCTGTCAAAAGGTTGTTTAAATAAAGAGAAGTAGGACATTTTCCAGTCTGTTATTTTTTTTAGCCATGCCCAAAGAGTCTCAAAAAACAAGCCTCACCTTAACTCACCTTAGAAGAATCTGAGGCGGTTGATGGTCTTGAGCACACCTAAAGTTACAACAGTTGAACATACTCCAATCTTTAATTTCCTTAATGTGTGCTCCTTAAAAGTAGAAAGGTTAAATGAAAAATAGCTGTCCTAGAAAATCACACTAATCAATAGTTTGACTTTAATTTTTTTTATTTACTCATTGAGTTACAATAGTATTTCTATAAGTGGTGGTGTACATAGCAGATCAAATGGTACTTAAGGACAGTAACGATTGGGTAGTTACATAGATACGGGGAGCTGAAGGTATTATTGATGTTCAATAGATTAGAGAGTGCTTACATTAATAGGCATAAGATGCATTTTCCAAACCTTCTAGACGGAACTTTAGATCACAGAACATGTAGAGTGAATTGGGGAAGAGAAGATTAGGAATAGCGGGGGAAATTAAAGTGGTAATTTTGGGCATTTAGAGATTAGCAGACTGGATTCTCCGTCACAAACATAGCAGGTATCCCATCCACTGTATGACAAGTGCATTATAGCCGAAGCCACTTGTAACATGGTGGATGGGATATCAGCCACATTTTGACGGAGTAACCCATCCGCCAAACTCTAAATAAATCCCTTAGTGCTGACGAAGTGAGTGAGGGTAGGAAGGTGGAAGGATTATTAGCGATATTGACTACTGGGGACTGACGAAAACTCGAGAGGGGCTGTGCAGTGGAGCACAGAGATCGGGTAGGCGACTAGTGGCTGCCTTGTGCCCTCTGGTTTGGACTCTTTCCTTTATTTCATTATCTTGGAAAGAAAATCAGATAGAGAGCTTTAAACAGTGGCATGTGCAAACCTTGAGGGAATTTACGTATATTTAAGATGTATTGCTCTTCTCTCCTGTTTCTGTCCTGGGATCTAGCTATCTCTACTGTTAGATGTTTTAAGGTTGCCTGGAAGGGACATAGCCCTCCCTGATCTGTGGTGCTCTGCCTGACAATGCAAGTCCTTAGCCTGGAGGTTGGAGTTCTCCACTCCGTACTTCACACCTAGCCTGGACTTCCAGTCTCTTCTTCCCTGCTCTTCAGTTGGCACTATCCTGTTGCTACCAGCCGAGACTAAAAGAACAACGCACCTTCCTCATTTGCAGCAAAGAGTGATTAGAGGCAGTCTGCCTAACTCTGTCTGTGGGGGGACAAGGACCTAGACTGTAACTGTTGCTATCTTAACTGGGCCCCATGTGGAAGAATTAATACGACCCGACCGCTAATGCTTTCCTGCCTTTTGCTCTTGCTCCATGATCATCCTGGGAAGCCAGCTAGTGGACTCCTCAGTGGGACAGCATGTGATTGACACTCCGTTTGCAACACCCTATTCAAACTCTCACTTTCCGTCCTGTAAGGCCTCCTTGGATTGGTCATCAAACCGTATTGCCAATAGCCTGCAACCACAGTGAGCCTTACAACCCTAGGTCCTTACTGCCTACTGCATAGGCCCACAGGCTACAGACCTGTCTAGTACAATTATAAGCAGTGCAGGACACCACATCATCAAAGTATCCTAGGCACTCGAAGTAGGGATGTAGGGAGTGCTGCAGCACCCCACAAAATAACTAACTTGAAGTTCAGAAGGTGAATAAGCAAGAAAAGCAGGTCAAATTTCAGGCTATGTCTTTCTACAAATTACTGCTTATTCTTTTAACATGGAGATTGGTTTTTATTTTATTTTCTCTAACTGCAAAGACAGAGGATTTTATAAAGCCAAAAGCCTGTCAATCTTGCTGGGGTAAAAGGAGTGTGAAAGGAAAGGCTGTAGTATGTCAGTTTTTTTCTAACATACAGCAGTATTTAAATACATGTAAATTAATTCTTGAATGTTTAAAATTATATCATCAATTTGGGAAACACAAATGCAACATTCGTTTGTAATTTTGAAGTGTGATTGAAACAAAGATTTTAATAAGATTAAAACAAATCAAGGAGATATGTAAAGGATACATTTTTGCTAGAACCTACATTTCAAACATCATTGTTTGTGCATTATGTGTTTTTATCAGTAACACTGCTTGACAATGGGAATTTTGTGCCATTTCAATGAAAACTGTGTGTCTGTAAATAATGGGGCACTACCACTCCATGCTTTCGTAATATATTTGCGATAGTGTGATTCAAAATGCACCACTGGCCACATACCACACCCTTACCGCTCTCCTGCTTAATGGGTGTGATTAATTTGCTACACTTGTTTTTTGTGTAACACTGGGATGTTTCAGAATCCCAATGACTTCAGTGATATAAAATTGATGGCAGCACCACCACTCTGAAAATTGTTCCAGCACCACTGCAAAGTACAGCTATGTTGAGAACTAAGGGGGCGGACATTGTGGCTAGGTATGTGCTCTTGAGGATGAAATTAGAGGGGGGGCTACTTGTAAACTAACCGCCACTGTGACATTTTCAATATTTGTATGGTGGCTCAATCTACTTAACTAAAATCCTGCATTTGTGCAGTCCTGTATTGGTTGATTGCTTCATCTAGTATAGACCCAGGAGGTCCCTTGCTCTGAGTTGTTGTATTTCTCTAATACTGTATGTATCCCGCAGTGCTCCTTTTAACCTCTGGTGAAGTTAAAACTGCAGAAATACTGAAAATGGAGAATTAAACAAACAGACCAACAAACAAACAAATACCTGGGGCCAGATGTAGCAAAATAACATTTTGCGACTTGCAAATAGCGAGTCATTGCGACTCGCTGTTTGCAAGTCGCAAAATGTTATGCAGAACGGTGTCTCAGACACCGTCTGCAAGTCGATATGGGGTCGCAATGACCCACCTCATGAATATTCATGAGGTGGGTCGCAAATTGCGGCCCCATACCGACTATGGGCACTCGCAAACATGGAGGCCTGCTGTAGTCAGCAGACCTCCGTGTTCGTGACTGCTTTAAATAAAGCAGTTTTTTTTTTTAAGTGTAGCCCGTTTTCCTTAAAGGAAAACGAGCTGCACTTAAAAAAAAAAACGAAACCTTTAGTTTCGGTATTTTTTCAGGTCAGGGAGTGGTCCCTTGGACCACTCCCTGCCCTGAAAAAATGTTTCTGGGTCCAGTCACAAACTGGAAGGGGTCCCATGGGGACCCCTTCCAATTTGCGAGTGGGTTACCATCCACTTGAAGTGGATGGTAACTGCAACACCATTTGCGACCGCATATGCGGTCGCAAATGGTGTTGCATACCACTAGGAATCGCAAATAGGAAGGGAATACCCCTTCCTATTTGCGATTCTGAAATGCATTTTGCGAGTCGGTCCGACTCGCAGAATGCATTTCTGCATAGGAAAATGTGATTTGCAACTCGCAAACGGCAGTTTTTGCCGTTTGCGAGTTGCAATTCCTTTCCTACATCTGGCCCCTGGTTCTTTCCGAGCATCAGTCATTCACTTGAATTTATTTAAGTTTCCCAGCCCTGGATTGTTTATTAGTGAAACCTTCATTTTATGAGTTTGGTATTGTGTACAGGCCACAACAGTGTTTATTTCTCCCATCTAGGAAGGTCCCTACTACTGCTTGCCTAATCTAGTGTTACTAACACCTCAGATGAGAACCCTTTCCTAACCAAAGTAAACTTCGGTCACCTTCCCCTGAACAGCTGCTTACTACAGCGAAGAAACTCTTGTGTAGAGTCACCAAACCATCTGTACACCTCACGTAGTTGCACTTCGATGCACCTACTCAAGTGAAGACACGCTGTTGATTCTCCCCTGCAGGAACCATACCTAGAACAGTAGCGTAGCCAGTGTCATGGATCCTAGTGCAAGGAAGGAAATGGGCCCCCTGGCTGCTGTTTGATCTGTGAAAAACTGCAATAATCAGGGGCCAGTGGGCTCCTCAGGCATCTACCACTGGTAGCAATGCACCTTCTGCACTGGTGGAAGCTACGCACCTGATCTACAACAGAGATGTCATTACTTTTTAGCGAGGTTGACCTGTGAGTGAGCTGATGATCACTTTTTATAGGCTCACGTTCCATCACATAGCTCAGGGTTACACTAAGTATAAGTCTAAACTTTGTTTGGGTGACCAAGATGCTTTTCTAGAGAGGGATTATGGTGAACTACTTTTAATGAGGTTTCAGAAACAGTTTTTTGAGTCACATACATCTTTTTTGGAGGGGGTAGGGATATAACTCTTGACATGGTGTGGCAACTTTTGCAGGAGCAAGGAACAGGGCTTGCGGGGATCTGAGTGTAACTATGCAAGCCTTTCGCAACTAACGCTCTAGGATTTACCATACGATTGCACCTATACTGAGCAAAGGTTACGCCCCTTTAGCACTTTACTTTCAGCGTAGGGAAGGTGAGCATTCCAAGGCTTTCTCAGGAAGGTGGTGTGATAAAAAAAAAAATCTGAACTCAATAGAACGCTTAATCTGTCAATACAGCACTGTCCAGCCAGTGTTTGAATTTAAAAGAAAAAAACTTTACTTTCAATACATGTCAGTGAATGCAACAATACGGGGAAAATAACTATTGAGCCAGAGGATCCCTCTGGATTAGATTAGGCTGTTTCTATTGTTAAAATATCCTGTAGATACATTGGTACAAATTAGGACACATTGGTGGTCATTGCAACCCTGGCGGACGGTGTTAAAGCGGCGGTAAGACCGCCAACAGGCCGGTGGTAAAAAAAGTGGAATTACGACCGTGGCGGAAACCGCCAACAAAGACAGCCACTTTAACACTCTGACCGCAAAGGCGGTACAGACAAACAGCTTGGCAGTCACCGCCAACAGACAGGCGGAAGACAAAGTACCGCCCACAGTATCACAACCTACCAATCCGCCACCTTTTCCCGGGCGGATTCACAGCGGACAAAAACACGGCGGAAACAGGACTTCGAAGGGAAAACGCTGACCTCTATACATCCCACGAGGAATCCGGACACCATGGAACCAGAGCTGCACATCCTGCCAGCACTTATCTTCTTGCTCCTCTACCAGGAGCACGAACGCCGGCGGCGAAGACAACGGTGAGTACTGCACCTACGACACAGGGGAGGGGGAGGCAAAAAACAGGGACACACACACGCAACACGCAACACCCCCACCCCCACCCCCACCCTCACCCACTACAACACACACACCAATACAGCATGATACATTACAGTTACACCCTCCAACCCCCCCGGAAGAATGCAAAGACAAAAGGAAATGAGTGTAACCATTGTAATATATTAAAATCAAGTGCACAAAAAAAAATATATATATACACTATAAACAAAATATACACCAAGCTTAGTAGTCCAGGTAGTGCTCCAATGAAGTCCGTGGAACACTGGGCCCACACGGTATGGGCGAGGCCCACACAAGATCCCCGACCATGGCGGAGAGAACACTGCAGGGGCATCAGAGAGCAAGAAAACAGGCACCTCGGGGGGAGGGAAAGGGGGGACACCTCAGCCGGTTGAGTGCACGAAGCCAAATCCACAAGAGGGCCACATGCCCACTGTTTAATCCTGGGGAGTGCAAAGCCACAGTCTCTCAAGTCTCTACAGTGGGTGGGTTGCCCACTGTTCCATCCTGGGGAGTGCAAAGCCACAGTCTCTCAAGTCTATACAGTGGGTGGGTTGCCCACTGTTCCATCCTGGGGAGTACAAAGCCACAGTCTCTCATGTCTATACAGTGGGTGGTTTGCCCACTGTTCCATCCTGGGGAGTGCAAAGCCACAGTCTCTCATGTCTATACAGTGGGTGGGTTGCACACTGTTCCATCCTGGGGAGTGCAAAGCCACAGTCTCTCAAGTAGATAACAGTCTCCACTGGTTCTGGAGGGGGCATGGTGCCCAGAGTGCTTCATCCTGCTAAGGACAGAGGTAGTGGATGACAGTCTCCGCTGGTTCTGCAGGGGGCATGGTGCCCAGAGTGATTCATCCTGCTAAGGACAGAGGTAGTGGATGACAGTCTCTACTGGTTCTGGAGGGGGCATGGTGCCCAGAGTGCTTCATCCTGCTCGTGACGGACTCAGTAGCGTCAGTGCCCTTGGCGCTCATGGGCCAGCGGTGCTTGAGGCGGCAGTGCCCTGTTCAGCGGTGCTTGTAGCGGCAGTGCCCTGTTCAGCGGTGCTTGTGGCGGCGGTGCCCTGTTCAGCGGTGCTTGAGGCGGCGGTGCCCTGTTCAGCGATGCTTGAGGCGGCGGGCTCCTTTGAAGTGACAGCTGCTGGCGGTCCTCTCTAGCCCAGCGGGGCTTGTGCTGACAGTCGTGTCGGGCCCAGCGGGGCTGGTGCTGGCGGTCCTTCATGGCCCAGCGGGGCTGGTGCTGGCAGTCGTGTCTGGCCCAGTGGGGCTGGTTCTGGCGGTCCTTCATGGCCCAGCGGGGCTGGTGCTGGCGGTCGTGTCTGGCCCAGCGGGGCTTGTGCTGGCGGTCCTCTCTAGCCCAGCGGGGCTTATGCTGGCGGTCCTCTCTAGCCCAGTGGAGCTTGTGCTGGCAGTCGTGTCTGGCCCAGCGGGACTGGTGCTGGCGGTCCTTCATGGCCCAGCGGGGCTGGTGCTGGCGGTCGTGTCTGGCCCAGCGGGGCTTGTGATGGCGGTCCTCTCTAGCCCAGCGGGGCTTGTGCTGGCGGTCCCCTGTAGCCCAGCAGGGCTTGTGCTGGCGGTCCTCTCTAGCTCAGCGGGGCTTGTGCTGGTGGTGGCCTCCTGGGCAGCGGGGATGATGGCCTCCCTGGGCAGCAGGGATGATGGTAGTGGCCTCTTGGGCAGCAGGGCAGGTGCTGGCGGTGGCCTCCTGGGCAGCGGGGATGATGGCGGTGTCCTCTTGGGCAGCAGGGCAGGTGCTGGGGTGGCCTCCTGGGCAGTGGGGATGATGGCGGTGGCCTCCTGGGCAGCGGGGATGATGGCGGTGGCCTCCTAGGCAGCGGGGATGATGGCGGTGGCCTCTTGGGCAGCAGGGCAGGTGCTGGCGGCGGCCTCCTGGGCAGCGGGGATGATGGTGAAGTCTTCTCCACTGTGCTGCTCTTCCCAGACTTGCCGGATTTCTTGTGGCCCTTCCCCACCTTGGAAGGTGTCGCAGCTGACTCCACACTCCCACCGGGACCCCTGGGAGCGGCTTTGGTGGCTGAAGTCTTCCCCCTCTCCTGCCAGGCACTGGCCAACTTTTGATGCTTGACAGGTGGGGGACTGTCTGTGCTGTGGCTCCGTGCCACACTGGCTGCCCTGGTGGCCGGTACACTCCAGATTCCGGGGACTACAGGCACCACTGGTCCCGGAGATGTTGTGGCTGAGGTGCTAGGTTGAGACCTGGAGAGTCGGGCCCTAGGAGACGGACGGGATGGGGGAGGTGTGGGAAAGAGTTCAAGGTTGGACAGGAGACGTTTTTTGGAGACACTGGGACGGGTAGCTGGAGGGGGTTTGGAAGTGGAGGAAGAGGTTGTGGTTGTAGGGGGTGTTCTTTTGCTGACTTTGGGTGAAGGTGCATGCGCTGGAGGCTGTCGTGAGGTGGATGGCTGTTGGGTGGGTGTGTGCCTGCGTTTGTGTATCTTGGGAGGTGGCGTCACAGACACACTGGGAGAGGACACAGGGGACGTGTGAATGGTAGTGGGGGTGGTGACTGCACGTGAGCGGGGTGTAGTGGTGTGTGTGCTGGTGATGGCAGTAGTGGCTGTAGATGTAGTGCATGCAGGTGTGAGTGTAGACGAGACTGGGAGGGAGGAGAGAGACGAGGAGGAGGGGGACACAGTGGAGGCAGTGGATGTTGGTGTGTCTGCAAGTGTGTGATGTTTGCGTGAGTGCCTGTGGGATGTGTGGTGCTTATGTTTGCCTGAGCTTCCCTTGTGTGTTGACGTGTGTGCATGCTGGTATGAAGTTGTGCTTGGGATAGACTGGGGTATAGGGGATTGGGTCTGGGTGGAGGAAGTTGGAGGGGGCGAGGCTAGAGACGGGGATAATGGCTGCCATCAGTGCTGAGGCCAGAGTCTGAAAAGCTCGCTGATGAGCCATCTGACCAGAATGAATGCCCTCCAGGAATGCATTTGTTTGTTGCAACTTCCTTTCTACACCCTGGATCGCATTCAAAATGTTAGACTGCCCAACAGTGAGTGACCTGAGGAGGTCAATGGCCTCCTCACTGAGGGCTGCAGGGGTGTGACTGGGGCAGGGCCTGAGGTACCTGGGGCAAAGGTGATGCCCACCCTCCTGGGTGAGCGGGCACGGGGCAAAGGCTGAGGGACTGCTGGGAGGGCGGTGCTGGTAGGGGGGGTGGTGGCTGTACCTGTAGATGCGGGGGCACAGATGTTGCCGCCACCACAAGGGAGCTCCCATCAGAGGACGAGTCAGTGTCGCTGGTGTCAGCTCCTTTCCCCTCCGTGGAGCTACCCTCGCCCTCCGTCCCACTGGTGAACTCCGAGTCCGTAGTGTCACCCTCCAGGGCCATGTGGGATGCAGCTCCCTCGTGCTCGGGTGCCACTGCTCCTCCGCCTGATGATGCTAAGGCACACAAGAACAGGGAGACCACAAAAAAGGGGGGACGACAGAAGAAAGACATGTTGAGTGCATGCATTACCGCTACCGTTGGCGGACACGACAGACACAGAAGCCCCCTGCACTACGCCGCGCTCTTGGGCTCCACTGTTCAATCCCTGGGAAATGGCCTACAAGGCTATGGACGACATCTGCACACATGGATGACACAGGGGCATGACTAGGTGTACTTGGCACTCTACAGAGGTGGGGTGGGGTGCCACATGGCCTGCCTTACGGAGGGACCTTGCCTACTAAACTCGCCCTGGCCTAGGGAAACCCACAGCCCACCTCCCCCACCCAAACACCTCCACTGCGCGCAAAATCAGCAGGATGAGAGTGTGCTCACCCCCTTGTGGCTGCTGTGATGCTCTCAAGCACCCATCCAAATCCAGGTACACCACCGCCAGGATCCTGAACATCAGGGGGGTCATGGTGCGATGGGCACACCTCCCACGTTGGGAGGCCATCCCCAGCTGAGCCTCCGCCGTCTTCTTGCTCCAGCGGTGAATGTCCTCCCATCTTTTCCGGCAGTGGGTGCTCCATCTGTGGTAGACCCCCAGGGTCCGGACATCCTTGGCGATGGCACGCCAAACATCTTTTTTCTGGTGGGTGCTGACCTAGATGAATTGTACAGGGGGAAGAGAAATTTAATTACCAACTGCACCGTCACAGTCATTGCCCCCATCCCTACCCTTGCCATGTGGCACATGCATTCATCGTCGTTTCATGCACGCCTCAATCTCCCCCCCCCCATCTTTCATCCACCCCACTCCACACAGGCATAGCCCATACAGCATGCTCCCAGTGTACTTACCTGTTTGTCTGGAGGACCGTAGAGTAGCGTGTACTGGGGGTGGACCCCATCCATGAGTTTCTCCAACTCCTCCGATGTGAAGGCAGGGGCCCTTTCCCCAGACACTCGAGCCGTTGTTTCTTCCAGACCGAGGTCACAGCAGCACTTGCAGTGTAGGTCCTCTCCTGTCAAAGATCAGGTATCGAGTGATTGAACAGATAGAAAATGGCGGTCACGTCCGCAGCGGTGTGTACCGTCACCGCCGGCATACATCGCCATTGGCTCATGGGACCCATAGGGTCCAATGTTAACCAATGCAGCATTGCGCCGCAGTCTTCGACCGCCTACCGCGACGGTGTACAACGCCAGTGCAGTTACCTCACATCCCATTGTCCCACTTTAGAGGTGAGGCAGCCGCCTTTTCAGGGGCCCACATGGCTTAATTTTTAACTGCGTCACACATACCTAGGCCTAGACTCAACACACATACAGGCCACTTTTCGAATTAGGATTCGTGTTCTGGGTAAGCTGTGGGTACGTACCTCTGAGTTGGTTGACTCTGTGCTCGCTTTTGTCCTTCATAGGCACCGTCCGCTGGGACATGTGAGGAGATGGCGGCATCCTCCGGTGTACAGACCACTGTTGGACCTGTCGACAATGGAGGAAAGACATGTGATCATCACCTACAGGCTTGACCGTGCCACAATCCATGAACTGTGTACCCAGCTGGAGCCAGACCTGATGTCAACTATCCGCCATCCCACAGGAATCCCCCCTCAAGTGCAGGTGCTGTCAGTGCTCCATTTCCTTGCAAGTGGGTCATTTCAAACAACAGTGGCCATAGCATCAGGGATGTCCCAGCCTATGTTTTCCAACGTGTTGTCCAGAGTGTTGTCTGCCCTGCTGAAACACATGCGGAGCTACATCGTTTTCCCTCAGGTGGAGGATTTGCCGACAGTGAAAGGTGATTTCTATGCCCTGGGACATATCCCCAACATCATAGGTGCCATTGATGGGACACATGTGGCTTTGGTCTCCCCCCGCAGGAGTGAACAGGTGTACAGAAACCGGAAGAGTTATCATTCCATGAATGTGCAGATGGTGTGTTTGGCAGACCAGTACATCTCCCATGTGAATGCCAAGTTCCCTGGCTCAGTGCATGACACCTACATCCTGCAGAATACCAGCATCCCTTATGTGATGGGGCAACTCCAGAGGCACCGTGTGTGGCTATTAGGTGAGCACCTGGAAGCAAGACAGTGGGAATGGTTGTTTCGGGATATCCCTACAGGTTAGTGTGTGTCTAACAGTTGTCCCTCACCATTTGCAGGTGACTCTGGTCACCCCAACCTGTCATGGCTACTGACCCCAGTGAGGAATCCCAGGACAAGGGCAGAGGAACACTACAATGAGGCCCATGGGCGAACTCAGCGGATTATCGAACAGACCTTCGGCCTCCTGAAGGCCAGGTTCAGGTGCCTCCATATGACAGGTGGATCCCTATTCTACTCACCGAAGAAGGTGTGCCAGATCATCGTGGCCTGCTGTATGCTTCACAACTTAGCTTTGCGATGACAGGTGCCTTTTCTGCAGGAGGATGGTCCAGATGGCGGTGTTGTTGCAGCTGTGGAGCCTGTGGACGGTGAAGATGAGGAAGCAGAAGAAGAGGACATGGACAACAGGAACTCGGTGATCCTGCAATATTTCCAGTGAGACACAGGTAAGAGTACAGACGTGCCTACTACATGTACTTTGACACTACTACCTCTCTACTGTCTGTCCTTTTCACCCAGTGTATGGTCACTGAGTTGTCACTTTCCCTTACGATTTCACAGATGTGGGTCCCACTGTGTGACATCTGCTTTGTTTCCTCATGGACTAGAGCTGTGTGACATAGGTATGTTGACATTACAATTGAAAGAGCATTTTGTCACTGTAATTGCTAATACACAATTTCGATATCACAGACTGACTCCACATTGTTTTGTGCTTCAAGGGTGTTTATTTAAGTGCTAAATATTGGAGGGTGTTGTAAAATGGTCAGGGGTGATGGTGGAGGAATGTCCATGGCAGAGTCCAGTATATTAGTCTCACAGGTGCATTGCCCAAATGGGCATAGGAAGTGGAGCTGGGGCAGTTTGAGGATGGACAGGGTGACAAAGTGGGACAGGAAGATGACATTCAGGGTGGTCTCATTTCTTGGCGGGGGTCTTGGCATCGTTCTCTGTCTTTGTCCTGGATCTCAGGGACCGTTTGCGGGCTGGTTCTCTCTCTGCAGGGGGGGGTGCTGGTGTGGTGGTCCTGTGGCAGGGCGTCCTGTCCACTAGCGCCGGCGGAGGTGGTGGGCGGTTCATTGTCCATGCTAGTGTCAGGGGCCCCTTGTTGTGCCACAGTGTCCCTCCTGGTGTTGAGGACTTCCTTCAGCACCCTTACGATGGTGCCCAGGGTGGAATTGATGGTTCTGAGTTTCTCCCTGAAGCCCAAATACTGTTCCTCCTGCAGGCGCTGGGTCTCCTGAAACTTGTCCAGTACCGTTGCCATCGTCTCCTGGGAGTGGTGGTAGGCTCCCATGATGGAGGAGAGGGCCACGTGGAGAGTGGGTTCCCTTGGCCTGGCCTCCCCCTGTTGCACAGCAGCCCTCCCAGTTCCCCTGTGTTCCTGGGCCTCCGTCCCCTGGACCTTGTGCCCACTACCACTGCCCCAGGTCTCTGTTGTTGTTGGGGTGGTGGGTTAGCCTGGCTTCCCTGTAGTGGTGGACACTCTGCTGATTGACGTGTCCTGGGGACAGAGGTATGGGCCCACTGGGTTGGTGCTGTGCTGGTGTTTCCAGATGGTGGAAGCTCTGTAGTGGCCTGTGACTGTGTGATGGGAACCGACTGTCCAGAGGTCCCCGATGGGCCGGGCTGGTCATCTAGATTCAGTTGGACAGAGGTGCTGTCATCACTGTGGGCCTCTTCTGTTGGTGGTGTGGACAGGTGTGGACCCTCCTGTTCGGTGACGTTGGGTAGGGGTCCTGCAGGGGTATAAAAGGATGTTTATTACATCTGTGTGTACCATGGTGTGCAATGGGTGGGTGACCGTGTACCCCAGTGCTTGCATTCCTGTGTGGGACCTTGTGTGATGATGGTTTAGGGGGGTGTATGGGTATGTGCAGTGGGCATGCTTTGGTGATGGGTGTCCATGCTTTGTTGGTACATGCAGGGCTTGGTGTTGGGATGGGTGGTTTGTGATATTGGGACATTTGTGAGG
The DNA here is from genome assembly GCF_031143425.1 of Pleurodeles waltl. Classification (NCBI taxonomy): domain Eukaryota; kingdom Metazoa; phylum Chordata; class Amphibia; order Caudata; family Salamandridae; genus Pleurodeles; species Pleurodeles waltl. The sequence continues at coordinate 264,363,346 of NC_090443.1, read as the reverse complement.
AGTTGGAGTGATGGGGGTGAGGGTGGGGGTATGTGATGGCATGCAGGTAGGGTGGGGGATGTAATAGTGAAGATTTGACTTACCAGAGTCCATTCCTCCATCTACTCCTGCGAGGCCCTCCAGATGCAGAATCGCCAAGACCTGCTCCTCCCATGTTGTTAGTTGTGGGGGAGGAGGTGGGGGTCCGCCGCCAGTCCGCTGAACCGCAAGGTGGTGTCTTGAGACCACAGAACGCACCTTCCCCTGTAGGTCGTTCTACCTCTGCCTGATGTCCTCACGATTTCTTGGGTGCAGTCCCACTGCATTGACCCTGTCCACTATTCTTCGCCATAGCTCCATCTTCCTAGCTATGGAGGTGTGCTGCACCTGTGCTCCGAATAGCTGTGGCTCTACCCGGACGATTTCCTCCACCATGACCCTGAGCTGCTCCTCCGAGAACCTGGGGTGTCTTTGCCGTGCCATGGGGTGGTGTGGGTGATGTGTGGGGTGGTGTGTGTGGTGATAAGTGTGCTGATATGTAGTGGTGTGTTGTGTGAGGTGCGTGGAAGTTATGTGGGTGATGGTCTGGTGTGCCTCTGGATGCTTGGTAGTAGTTTGTAGTGTCTCTCTCTGTGCTTCTTTCTCAATTGTTGTCGTAGGGGTTTGGGGATGATGTGGGTGTGTGTTTTATATTGTATTGGGTGTGTGGGAGTGGTGTGTGTATGTGTATCAGGTGTGTGTATTTGGAATTGTCCAATGTGGTTGTGTTTTGTAAATGTGTGTGTATTTTGAGCTCAGCGGTGTGTACCGCCAATGGAATACCACGGTTGAAAGACCGCCACGTGGATTCATGTGTCGTGATAGTGTGGGCATATTTCTGTTGGCGTGACGGTGGAGGATTTGTTTTCGCCAGTTTATCACTGACCTTTGGTGTGGCGGACTTGTGTGGGTGTCTGAATTTTGGCGGATTCCGTGCTGTGGGTCATGATAGCTGTGGCGTATTTCCGCAGCCGCAGCGGTGTGTTGGTGGTCTTCTGCACGGCAGTAAGCGGCTTTTACCGCCAATGTTGTAATGACCCCCATTGTCCTTTCGGAGAAAACTGTGGTTAAGGATCTTGTGACAGCCCTGTGGGTTTTAACTGCCGCTAAAGTGAGTGTTGCTAGGTTTTTCATAGAGAATAAATTGTCCCAAAGTTGAAGCTTCCCTCACAATGTCTCACCCTTACACTGTATTTTTCATTTGAGTCCTCAGCAGGAATGACCTCCATTACTAAGCCGGGAATGAGAGGAGGGGTGCGCTGATCCCAAGAGTGTGTAGTCCCACACTAGCCACTAGGATGGATTTTGCTGACTGCTCTGGCCGACAGCGTCACTGGGCTCTGAGTCTTGTGTACAGGCCACTGCCTCCATTTGGTGGAGGCAGGGCTGCACAAACAGTGTGGGGGAAGAGACTTTGCACACCCATCGTGGTTGGGTAGATCATAACTTAGGGATCTTCCTCTGGCCCAAAAGCACAAACCTGCCACTCAAATCATACAAAAACTCCACTCTGGATCACAGCAGTGATCAAAACCGGAGACAGAGATAACCTCTGACTGAGATTTCATTCTGGCTGTGGTAGCAATCTTTCAAAGGCACTTTTGTTCCTAATGAGAAATTAACCAAATGGAGGTGCAATATTCTGTGACACTGTCACTTGTATTTTTGCTTCTTTTGGAGGAATTGCCAAATGTAGCAGTGATTCTTCACCGAGTCATCACCAGATTTTCTACTTCTCAGCATGCCATAGGGGCATCAAGGTATCAAGACTTTGCTACGTGGCCTGCTGATTTAAATTCTTCCCTAAGTTGCAGCATGTTGCTTTTAATTCATTCTGCCCTAGTTTCTCACAGTTCTCCTTTTCTAGTCTCTCCTTTATGGAAGGGCACTGTCCGCACCCCTCCTCAGCAGTAAGTCTGCTCTTATCTGAAGGCAGGCTCAAGGTAGCTCTTCATCTGTCAGATTACAAGACTTCCAAGTTTCTGTTCCAAGCTTGTCAACGGGTTTTTGGCAGTCAGAGACCCCATCCTTTCAGCACAGAGTTTTCAAACTCCACTAAAGTGGAATACCGATTCTGGTACATGAGAAATCTTGGCACCTGGACTGGTGGTTTCTTTCTCATATTTCAAACAATTTTTCAGATAGAGCTTGTGTTTTGGCCAATTCCTCACTTTTATGCATTACCCCCAGACTGCTCAAGCCCCAACATTTGTATGCAGTAAGGTGTGGTGGAGTTCCAACTTACATGACAGGATAGACCAAAAAATGGCACAAAAGAGAGAGAGATTCCTTTCTTAATTACCTCCTAACTTGATGTGGCTAACACTTCTGGGGAAGAATGGAATAGGAAAGGGGAAGGAGTCAAGGTGACCCCCTATGTTTGATCCTTCATAACCTAGAGCAGTGGTCTTCAAAAGTTTTAATGCTGTGTCCTCCCCTCTCCCCCAGTTGAAAAATAAAAATCATTGGGGCCCCCTCAGAATTTTTCACAATTATTAAAAAAAAGATGGCAATGTTTAAATATGTCTAGACTTATTTAAACATTACAGTTAAGTACTGTTACCTATTTAAAAGTGCAGCAACTCGTTTTTACTTAAAACAAAGCACTGTTATCTGTATAATGCTTCTTTTGACCAGAGCTTGGTGCCCCCCTGGGATCACTTGAGGCCCCCCTGTGGGGCACGCCCCCAATTTGAAGACCACTGCCCTAGAGTCTGGACCGCTACAAAGGCCCTCAAAAATGCTTTGGAGGAGCCCTGTGATTCACAATACTATCTAGCAGGCTACCCCAAGCTCAATTGTGGGTACATTCTGGTGCAGAGAATGTAAATGGATTCCTGGCCTGCCACAGTTGTACACAAAAAGTGAAAATTGGAGACGCTAGTAGGGAACACTCTGTGGCCAGTGAAAGGTAAAATGTCTGTATTGAGGAGAGTGCACATAGTGAGCCTCCCCTAGCCTCAAAGCCTCGCTCTGGGTCGCATCCGGTGTCACAATTTGCCTTCAGTAAACACACAATTTTTCAGTGAGTGGTGAGAAGAGCATTAAAAAACCATCACAGATTTGGTGTGGGAAATGCAGGGCAGAGGCGCATGCCCTCCCGAGCAAAGCTGCCAACATTTCCAATCTCAATACATGGGTAATCAAACTATCACCAAACTAAAATAACCTTTAATGAGTGTTGATAACTTCTTCATTCTCACGTCAATGATGGGAGTAATCCTGTTGCCCTCCCTCTGAAGCTTTTCAGTCCCCTAGGTGGAATGTTCACAATCAGCTGTTGAATTGGCTTCGTGTTACACATCTCTCCTCTCCTTTCTCTATGCCACATCTAGAGCATTCAGTGCTTTCAACATAAATACACCAATGCCAACAGACGAAAGAATGAAAAATTTGTATTTCTTTAAATCAAAAATGCACAATGTGATGGTAAAGCATGCATTTGAGACTGGTCTTTCAAATATACAGTGGGGCCATATTATGTAAATGCGCACTTTCCATGTTTACGCAATGGAGAACCTTGAAATAGGAACACGATGCCCAAACAGTGAAAGTGTGCTGTATTACAGTGAATGCACTGCCCCCAGGACAGCCACAAGCTCGTGCTGCCCTATGGTCAGTGCAATCAAGTAAAAATGCAGAGAGGCTGCCTCAAATCCACTCCATGTTTCACTGTGCAATCATCAACCGGCCTGCACTTTTACAGTAGAGGGGAAAGAGATCCGCAGGAACTCACTCACTGCACCTCCCTGCAAGGGGATGTCATGGACCCCCTTTATCTTCTCAAGAGGGATGCCTTTAGGAGGCACAATGAAAGAACGCCACCTGTTTGTGGCACATTTTAGGTGCACTTACTAAAGGCATGTTTGCCTCTGCGCATGCATCCATAATACAGCAAAGTGATTCCCTCATTTGCATGGGGCAACACCCCAAAATGAGGGAACACCCTTTAATTATAGCACGGGTGCTACATGTGTGCTAGCAGTATCTGTGTTACAGAAGGGGCTGTGCAAGTGTTTGCGGCCTCCTCTGTAATGCCAAAATGCCCTGTGGGCGCACATGCCTATTGTACTTCCGGGGCCCTTTCTACAATACGGCCCCTGCTGTCAAATACTTTCCAGACATTTCAAGTCACGTGCTTCACTTCTGTTCTCCGGGGCGTCCATAGTGAGTCAAACATTTTGAAAGTCTTATCTGTTGAAATGTTTCGCAAGAAAAATTAAATAATGAAGTGAGGATAGAAGCATACTGTCCTCACAAAATAATCCTTGGGAGAACATTCTTAGACTGAGTCCTTTTGTGTTTGCAAAAACATGCTTTTGATTAGATTTATTTAAAAATCTCAAACAGTACTCTGGCCACAACCCCTGCAACTGGGCGCAGAGTTTGTGGACCAGGGATTAAAGTATTTGCGGATCCAGACAGTTCTCTGGGCGACTGGTAATGTAACATTCTGCAAACAACAGAATGTTAATTTTCCTAGAGGGGTATATGTGCAGCAGTGATTAAAAGCCTATGTCCCATGTCTATTTCACTGTGGTAAACAAAATCTGAAGTAACAGACACTCAAATCTCTTGTTCACTGTGTATTATTTTGTTTGATATTTTGGGTTTACTAACATGTAAACGCTGTAGCCAGAGCAGCCAAGGCTGAACTAGGAGACATGCAAAGCTCTTACAATACCACTGTAGTCACACAGTACTCACCCACATGAAAGACAACACTCAGTGTTACAAAAATAAAGGTACTTTACTTCAGTGAGACAAGGCCAAAAATACTTTGGAGACTATACTCCCTTAGGAGGTAAGTAAATTACACAATATAGACACGAGTATCCAAAAACAGGTAAGTACACAGTAGGAAAACAGTGCAAATAGTGAAAATCACAATAGGTTGCAATGGGCCTGGAGGAAAACAAACCATATACTAAAATAGTGGAATGCAAAAGTCAGTTTCTCACCTAGGCAAGTGTAGTGTGTAGAGGGAGGCTGGGCGTGTAAGAAAACAATAAAAGGTAAGTAAAATACCCCACCCCAGAGCCCAGGAAAGCTGCAGTAAAACACAGCAAGTTTCCAAAAACACACTAGAAGTTGTGATAGAAGACAGTGTAATTACCAGAAGAGACTGCAAGATTCCAACAATGGATTCCTGGACCTGAAGACCTGTGGAAGAAGGGGACCAAGTCCAAGAAGCACTGAAGAGTCCAGGGAGAACAGGAGACTCTGCTAACCTGGATGAAGGTGCAAAAGAAGGACCGGTGAGAGACAAAGCCAGTATTGCACCAAAGAAGATAGATGCAGGTTCCTGGTTGGTGCAGAAGATGTCCCACCAGATGGATGAATGCAGTCTGGTTTGCATCGCTGAATTCCGCCAACAAGGCTTGGCAAACGCAAAATTTGGAGTTAGCAGAAAATGGTGCTGCTTGGGCCCAGGAAGGACCAGGTCGACTCTACTCGGGAGGGGGGGTGTGGTATCCTCTATGTGGGTTGCTCTGGCACGAGCATAAGAATGTGAGAGCCAGCACGAGCGTAAGAATAGGGAGAATGTGGAATGTTGGTAAGTGGAATGTGGGAGGCGTTGGTGAGGAGGCCGTTGAGAGAGAGAGAGAGAGATGGCATGAAGAGATAAGGACGTGGTTGGTGTAGGACTTGTTATACAACCTATTTCAGAATAAACCTGCTTTTCATTTAACCTCTGCAAGCGTTGACTCCCGCTGGTCATTCTTACATTTGGCGACGAGGATTGGTGAAAGCGAAAAGAAAGTCGTGGTATGACCAGCGTAAAGCTGTAAAGAGAACAGTATTGTGTGAAGGTGATTATGTTAAAATAAAGTCTCCTAGAAAGGAAGGGAAATCATCTAAATTTAAAGGTCCTTTTAAAGTCATAAAATTGTTCAAAAATGCTGTGAAAACAGATGATCACAGGATTTGGAACTTGAATAGAGTGGCCAAATGTTTGGGACCTGTTGTAGGTCAAAGCATGTTCTCAGATGTTACTGCTCGAGAGGGTCGAAATGCTTTAAGTGTTCCTAGCATACGAGATCCTACTGAGACTCGACCGAAGAGAAATGCATCAACACCGTTATGGTTCAAAGACTATGTAACGTGAACATTGAACTTCATGCTAACTTCATGCGGTTTGTGTTGGTTTGCATGTAACATAATCTTCTTATTACTCAAGTGTTATTGGTGTTTAAGTGTTATTAATGTGTAGTTCCGTTAATATGCTATTTAGTTATTTATGTATTTATTTATTCTTTTTCGAGTTGATATGAGGAAGATGGTGTGGCATCCTCTATGTGGGTTGCTCTGGCACGAGCATAAGAATGTGAGAGCCAGCACAAGCGTAAGAATAGGGAGAATGTGGAATGTTGGTAAGTGGAATGTGGGAGGCGTTGGTGAGGAGGCCGTTGAGAGAGAGAGAGAGAGATGGCATGAAGAGATAAGGACGTGGTTGGTGTAGGACTTGTTATACAACCTATTTCAGAATAAACCTGCTTTTCATTTAACCTCTGCAAGCTCTGACTCCCGCTGGTCATTCTTACAGGGAGACACTGGGGGCTATCAACAACTCAGAGAGCCCTCAGAAGACCAAGCAGTGCACACAGGAGTCCTACAGCATGGGGACAAAGAAGGTGCAAATGGAGGCCCATGCAGTACAACACAAAGGATTCCCATTCTGCTGGAGAAGCTCTCAGGAAGCTGGGCATCACAGGATGGAGTGCTAGGGGCCTAAGCTGTGCTGTGCATGCAGAACTTCTTGGTAGGTCGCCCAAAAGCCTTGGTAGCTGCATATCATGCTGTACACAGGGGTATCGTCTTGCGTGGGGAGGAAAGCTCTTCGCTCCACCAAAATTGGACAGATGGATTTTGGGACTGTTTGAGTTACTTTAGCCTGTCACCCGTGTCGCTGGATCTACTCCTGACATCTGGAGAGGGGACCCAATCCACCGGTCGTTGCTGCCGAGAGGTGCCTGCTGAAGCAGGGAAGTGACTCCATCACTACACAGGAGGTTCCTTTGGTTCTTCTGGTGCAGACTGAAGACAGAGCATGCACGACCTGGAAACTCTTTCAGTTGCTGGCAGGGGCTGAAGTTACAATGTTGCAGAAGTCATCTTTGCTTCTTTGTTGCAGTTTTGTATAGTTCCTGGAGCAGTCAGCTGATGATCCGTCTGTAGAAGATGAAGTAAAGGATACAGAGAATCCTGGAGTCTTGCAATCTAAATTTGAAGAAACACCCAGAGGAGAGACCCTAAATAGGCCAGAGAGGGGGATTGGTCACCTAACCAGGCAAGCACCTATCAGGAGGGGTCTCTGACATCGCCTGCTGGCACTGGCCACTCAGATGCTCCCAGAGTTCCCTGACGATCCTGAAAAAAAGATGGCAGAACCCAGGGACACTCTGGAGGAGCTCTGGGCACCACCCCTGGGGTGGTGATGGACAGGGGAGTGGTCACTCCCCTTTTCTTTCTCCAGTTTTGCACCACAGCAGAGACTGGGGGATCCTGAACTGGTGTAGACTGGATTATGCAAGGAAGGCACCATCTGTTCCCTTTAAAGCATTTCCAGAGGCTCTGGGAGGATACCCCTCCCATGCCTGTTACACCTATTTCCAAAGGTAGAGGGTGTAACACCCCTCGCCTAAAGGAAATGCATTGTTCTGCCTTCCTGGGATTAAGCTGCTCAAGCCCCAGGAAGGCAGAAGCCTGTCTGTGAGGTGGCAGCAGCTGAGGCTACAGTGAAAACCTCAGAAGGCTGGTATGGCAGTACTGGGGGTCCATAGTGGATCCCCCAGGGTGCATGGAATTGTAAAACCAATACTAGAATCAGTATTGGGGAACAATTCCCAATTGTTACACTCCTTACATGGTGTTATTCGGAGTTACCATTGTGAAGCTGTATATAAGTGATGACCTATGTGCAGTGCACACTTATAATGGTGTCCTCGCACTCACGAAGTCTGGGAAGATGGACCTGGACGACGTGGGGGCACCTCTGCTAGTGCAGGGGTGCCCTCACATACAGGTACTTTGCACCCAGCCTTCAGGGTCTGAAGGCCTGATATATAGGTGACGTATAAGTGACCTGGTGTAGTGAAAATGGCTGTGAAATAATGCATGCACCATTTCACACAGGCTGCAATAGCAGTCCTGTAGAAACCTTTGTATGGGCTCCTTATGGGTGGCGAAAGAAAATGCTGCAGTCCATAAGGATCCCCTGGAACCCCAATGCCCTGGGAACCTACTACCATATACTAGGGACTTATAAGGGGGGTCCAGTATGCCAATTTGGGATGAAATACTGGGTTACCAGTATGTAAGGACAAATTTGGAACCAGAGAGAGCATAAGCACTGGAGTTCTGGTTAGCAGGACTCCAGTGACACAGTAAAGCACACTGACGAAAACAGTGACACAGACTGACAAGTAGGCCACAATCTATCAGCACTGAGGTCCTGACTAGCAGGATCTCAGTGACACAGTCAAAACACACTGACAAACAGGCCAAAAACGGGGGTAACCATGCTAGAAAGAGGCTTCTTTGCTACAGCGTGGCAAAGGCTTCTGAGTAGTAAGGGCTGTGTGGAGTGGAAAAGGCATGCGTGGTATTTGCATGCATTTTAAATAGAAGTGGGCGAGTCACTGAAAGCTCGAGCCAGGCTAGAGCCTGAAGACTGCCTTTGACTCAGCTCGAGGCCCTGTTGGAACCTCGAGCCCATAACAAACCGAGCTTTCATGTGGCTTCTGCCTTCCTCCCTCCCTCTCTCTACCCAGAATGTGGCATTAGGGTCAGTGTTACCAAGTTTGGAACTGGCGATCCAGTTTCGAGCCAGTGCAAAATCATGTTATTCTGGGCACATCACGCAATCTCCCCATGCCTGTAACCAGCAATGTGACCTTGTGTAATGTAACTGGTGCTCATATATATTGCCCCAATTTGGATGTTGAGTTAAGTTCATGTTGTATAAAAACTACAAAAAATGCACGAAGAGGTAAAACCAAATCCTTAACATAAGAAAATACATAGAGATAGTCATTTCCTGGTTGATTTGTACAAAGTGCAACCAGAAAGCCTGGATAAATCATAACTTTGCTGCTAAAATTGTGTGATCTTGGGCAAATATTTTATTTCGTCAAAACTCTTTTTTTCTTTTTTATGGTGAATGAAAGAACTTTCAGATATGCAAGTTCAGAATACAAGTTGTATAAAAACCTTTTGGGCTCGATTTAATACAATGTTGCTCTTTAATAATCTAGGCCAGTGGTTCCCAACCTTTTGATTTCTGTGGACCCCCACTTTAACATTAATGGAACCCAGGGACCCCCACTGAATCATCATGGGAATCCGGGTACCCCCGCCTGAGTCATTACTGGAAGCTGGGGACCTAACTTGCCAATATTTGTTAATATTTTTTCATTTTCTAGGCTCTCGCGGACCCCCTGAGAAGGCTTTGCGGCCCCCCAGAGGTCCCCAACCACAGGTTGGGAACCACTGATCTAGGCTAGTACAGGGTTTACATGACAGTTATATTGCCTCTTAGTGCACTAAACGTTTATGTTTAAAAACTATTACTTTTAGTAAGTACTTTTCAGTGCAGAGCTATAATGTGACTTATTAATATCAAAGCTTGGCATGCTATAGTAACACACATTTTTGAATTGTGAAGCGACTGTACCATATTTTACCTGATGTTTGTTGTATGATTTACATAGCAAACATTTTCAGGGCTCGGCTCGTTCTTTAAGATCCGAGCCAGACCCTTGGCGCTGCTTTGTCTGCCATTTTGTTGGCTCACCCACCTCTAGTGCTAAAGTCATACATTCAATAACAGAACGTCCATAATGACAGGCAGCACCCCTGTGCATTTGTCATCTGTGCTAGAGCAGGTTTTTAATAAAAATTATTAATGAGTGTCCTTGTACTATGAGTAATGGATTTGTGTAGAAAATGTTATAACGTAGAAAAATAATGCACGCATTTAAAAATGTTATCACAATGAGTGGCTGCTAATGTTCACGAAATCTACTTCTTAATCGTTTAGTAATATGAAATGTTAAGTATATGTTAGATTAATGTAGTAATATGTCATAAAGGATTATGCATTATGTATTAGCTTTATTAATTGTAGGCCTTAACTTAGCAAAGGTCTTGTCCTAGTTGCACGGCCTCATGTCAAGCTGTATTTCTTAACAATTAATAAAATGGCTGTTCAGAGAGTTAAACTGTGATTTTCCACTGTACTGTCTAAGTGTGTTTGTACCTAAAAGTCTTTCTCATGAGAACCGATTGCTAGAAGATGCTGTTATTGCTAAATGTTACATTATGAGTGTAAAATGTGTAAGACTGACTTTCTCAGGAGGAGAACAATGAAGACACTGACTGGAGTATAAGCTGCAACAATATTGTTACCTGATGAGCCGGATGATGATGACATTACAAGAGAAGCCAATCAGCGACATGTGAATGAAGTAGTGGTAGAATTCATAGATTTTAAGTTTTAGTTTTATTGGACAAAGTGTGAACATACGATCCCTTGACCAATAGGGACTTGGGAAGTATTTTTAGGAAATCTAACTTAACTGTACCAAGGGAAAAGAGACATTTGCTCAATTTCTTGCTGTCCGACAGGTCATTACTTTCTTGAGCGTCTTGACGAGAGACATGCTTAACTTTATTGCTCAAAGTCTTTGCGTTTCTGAACTTTGATGCTGAATACTGATGCCTTGCTGACCGAACTGATGTCCTGCTGACGAAGACTATCTTAGCTTGCTGGTCCAAATTGAGGAGAGGTATATGAATCCTAAATGTGACTTGCAGTGTATGCTTGCTTTTTCTTTCTAGGTACCAACCGCACTGTTTTGATAGAGCCATAGTTAGATGTTTTCCAAATTTGTATTTGCTAAATTGTTTTGCATAAAGCCCAACATGCTGATGCTAATCTGGTGTTAGTTAAGGATTCTCACTATTGAAAGTCTGCGATACAGGATAACGTTTTATGTTTTTTCTTTGCTGAATCTAAATGTATGTGATATCGTTAGCGCAATTATTCTTATTATTGATTTGCACTGTAACCTTAGAATGTGTAATTGTTCAAGCTTTGATTAGATTACCTTTCTTCAGTCGATTTGGACAGCCAGAGTTGTTTCTGTATGGGTATCATTTGATATTGAGATTATTTTACGTGACATCATCATTGTTAATAAAGGGAAATAAATATTGTAACTTTTACTAAAGGTGTGGTTAATCATGACTGAAAGGTCATGGTGTGTGACAATTACTGACTCCATTGATTATTAATGCTATTATCATTGATTATTGATGATATTGATTAATTATTGATCTACATGTACTGGAATTATCGTGGGAATATCTTAATTGCGAGTCAAAACGGTTTATCGACCTATTCGGGTCCCCTTGTAAGTTTACTTATTAAAGTCAGACGCCTTACACCTGTGCTGTGTTCTATTATGAGATGTGCAGTGATTGCTGGTCCCTGTAAGCTCAGTGCTTCAGGCTTCTTAATGTAAACAAGTCTGAATTTGCATTGTAATTGCCCAATCAACATCCATTTAACTGGCCTGCTTAAGGGCCGCGTCCGCCTATATGATGAAATGTACACTTCAGTCGACACTTGGCTGCTTTGTTTATCCCGGAGGGTGATGGCGTCAGAGGCTCCAGACGGCACCGCCACTGACCTCCGATAAGACTGGAAGAGGAGACTTTTTCTGCGTGCCCTGGGATGCACAGCTATTTTTAGCAGTACAGTAATTGCCAGCACAGTTAGTGCCTCGTATGGCACCTTTGGCCTTGTGTTCTTTTCACCCTCAATAAACATTTTCTGCTCAAGTTGTGACGGTCTTGGGATTTAAGTACCGGGAAGTGTTAGCAGGGAATGGCCGCCACCCGCGTCTCGACTCTCTGCACAGCAGCTTCATAAATTTTTGACAGTCTAAACCAGCATGTTTACTAGCGCACTGTCTAAAACCCAGCACTCAATGTACACACGCCTTACTGGTATGTGCTCTAGAAGCTGAACAGAACGGAACTTAGGACTATCACCTACCTCAAGTGTCGACACTCACCTGAACTAATGACATCAACGTTTCGAAATTTGCTCAGTAATTTATCAGTCTGTTTTGTATTCGAATCATTCATCACCAGTGCTAGGCAATTTTTTCCACTGGTTCCAGTCAATTTTGCAAAAGGCCCTGCAATTTGGAAGTGACATCTGCACCAATGACCAATGTCGACATTTCCCTGTTTTGCCTTTTGTGGAGGATGAGCACAGTGGTTTCTTGAAAGACTAAGGGCCTCATTTACAAGGAAATGTCAGTGCGCTGAGCTGCACCAAATTTGACAGCACCGCGCTCCAACATTTCAAACATGCAGGATATGCTGTATTTACAACAATACCACGCTCCCCTGTGTTTTCCTTAGCGCTGGTGCTAAAACTAGCTGCCTAATGCCAACACAGGCACCCTTGCATCATAGTGCAAGGATGCCTGTGTTGTATGGAATGATTGTTTATGTGCAGGAATGTGTCTCTTCCTGCACATAAACTATCAATAATGGCGATTTGTTGCGTCTATGTGTGCTGCAGAATACAGCACCTATAGAAGTAGCAAATTGTCATTATTTAATGATAGTTTATGAGCAGGAAGGGACATCTTCCTGCACATAAACAATCATTTATGGCGATGTGCTCTTTCTATGTGTGCTGCAAAATGCAGCACTCATAGAAAAAGCAAAAATGAGGAGAAGTAAAAGTAATTCTCCTCATTACTCTACTCTAACACCACTCCCTGGGGTGGCATTAGTTTTTGGCGCTGCCTCAGGTTTATAATTTCTTGTAAATCTGTCAAAAGCAATGGGTGTTAAGTGGAAATGCCCACTGCAACAGCCATTGCATGCCCCTCTGCGGCAGAAAACTATGTCGGGGCCCAAAGTGGTTTAGCGTCACCTTGTAAATATGTAAAAGGGCACAGCACCACAGGAGCGCCGCTGAAAGGGATGTTCTGGTGGCGCTAGGGGCTTGTAAATGATCCCCTAAGGGTCTGATTTAGATATTGGCGGATGGGTTACTCCATCTCAACAGATATCCCAGCTACCAAAATCTAAATTCCATTATTTCCAATGGGATTTAGATTTTAGCAGAAGGGATATCTGCCACCATTGTGACAGAGTAACCCATCCGCCAATATCTAAATCAGGCCTTAAGTCCATCAGTGAAGATACACTGGTACATTCCCGCTATAGGGTGTGAGTATTCCTGCAAATGAGAGAACTCCTGCTTCCACCAGCACTTACTTCACACCAGACCACCATGTGCACATTTTGTGGTGGTGCAGACTGTACCTTCCCTGGGTTGTGGAGTACAAGATGGAATCCCTTCCAATGCCTTTATGGTGAGGCAGTGAAAGTCCTACAGGCCCTTGGACCCTACCTGAAGTCACTGTCCCGCATTTGCACCAAAGGCAGGGCAGGAGGGTCCTGTTTTATATACAGGTATCAACATCAGGGCTAGAACTAAATGTGTTTGAAATTGTACACCCTCTGTAGACCTTTGGGATAGCTATAGAGATCAGGGTCCTCACATCATCTACTTTTGTTGGGGTCCATTGTTTGCCCCAAATGTTAGTGGACCTCATTTGTTGCACAGGACTCATATGTTGGAAGCGAGGATGCCCACCCCTTGCCTAGACTGCACCAAGTGATGTTGCAGAGAGAAGGTGGATGTTCCAGGAGCTGGCACCTGCATGACATGTGTTAGGTTCCATCTCCAGCATTGACAATAGTGAAACGAGGATTCCTATTGGACCTGGCCCTTTACGCAGGGTCATCCCCAGACTTTTTGTAATCCTCCTTTCCTTTTTGCTGAATTTATTTTGTTGGCTTTAGGAATCTGGCCACTTTACCACTGCTAACCAGTACTAAAGTGCACATGCTCTATGCTGGAAACACAGTAACATTGGCTTACCCACAATTGGCATATTTAATTTACTTGTAAATCCCAGGGCCTGTAAATTAAATGCTACTGTTGGGGCTGCAGCACTAACTGTGCCACCTACATCACTAGCCATTTAAACATAACTCAGGCCTGTCATTTCAGAGCCCCCGTGTGCAGTTTTAAACTGCCAAGTTAACCCTCTTGCCAGTTCCAAACCTTTCTTTTTAATACATAATTTACCCCTAAGATAGGCCCTAGACATCCTAAGGGCAGAGTGCAGTGTATTTAAAAAGTAGGAAATGTACTTTTAAGTTTTACATATCCTAGTAGTGAAAAACTATCAAATGTGCTTCTTCACTACCGCAAGGCCTATCTCTCCCATAGGATAACATTTGAATTTCCTTATTACATTTTATATGTGTAATTACCAATTGGGAGGAGATGGTGTACCTCATTTGTGGGTACCTAAGGTACTTACACCTTATACCAGGTATCCCCTCCTGTTTGGGCAGTGTCTAGAAGCCAGGCTCTCTAGAAAGGTTTGTATGGGCTCTCCAAGGGTGGCATAATACATGCTGCAGCCCATTGCGATCCCCTGATACCCTTGTGCCCTGGGTACCTAGGTATCATATACTAAGGACTTACACCAGTGTGTCAAATGTGGGGTGTAAAGACCACGTTAGAAGGGAGAGAGCATAATCACTGGGGTCCTGGTTAGCAGGATACCAGTAAACACAGTCAAATACACTGACAACAGGCAGATAAAGGGGTAATCATTCCAAGAAAGAGGGTACTTTCCTACAGGTCTATGTTCCACTGTATAGTCCATCCCCTGTAGGGATATGGGCCACCTCAACAATTTGGGGTTTTCTCCTTTCATCTGTTTTAACCATAAAAGGGGATTGTGGTCTATTTGAACAATGAAGTGAGCACCAAACAGGTATGGCCTCAGCTTCTTCAAGGCCAAGACCACAGCAAAGGCCTACCTTTCTATGGCTGACCAACGCCTTTCTCAGGGGGTCAACCTTCTGCTCATAGAAGCTAATAGTTGGTCCTGGACCTCTGAGTGAAGTTGAGAGAGGACTTCCCCAACCCGTATCTCAGAAGCATTTGTCTGTACTATAAATTCTTGGAGTAGTCAACGCTTTTCAGAACAGTTGCAGAGCACATCACCTATTTCAGATCTTCAAAAGCTTTTTGACAGCTAGCTGTCCATAACACTTTTTTGGCATTCTTTTGGATGTGAGGACATTAGGAGGGGTTACAATGGAGCCATAGTTCTCAATGAACCTCCTGTAGTACCCAGTGAGGCCTACGAAGGCCCTCACCTAGGTCTATGTAGTGTAGTAGGGGGGACCCAATCTAAAATAGTTTTTCCCCTGTAGTGGTTGAATCTGCCCCCCCACATACCAAGTGGCAAATATACACCACTTTTTCCTGCCTTATCCGGAACTTAGAGGCCTTGATAGTGAGGCCTGCCTTTTGTAGAGTCTCCAAGACATTCCAAAGGTGGACCAGGTGATCCTCCTAGGTAGAGCTAAAGACAGATATACCATCTAGATAAGCTGCATGATAGGCTTCCAAACGCTGGAGGACTATGTTCACCAGCCTCTGAAATGTGGTAAGTGCATTCTTAAACCAAAGGGCATTACTGTAGTGCCCCCCCCAATGGTGGCAAATGCTATCTTAGGTTTATCATCATCTGCTAGCTTAATCTGCCAATAGCCTGCAGTCAGATCAAATGTGCTAAGATACTTTGCAGATGCCAGTGTAGCTATGAGCTCATCTGCCCTAGGGATAGGATCGGTTTTTGTGACAGTGTTGAGCCCTCTGTAATCAACACAAAACCTCATCTCCCTTTTCTCATTCTGGGAGTGATGTTTTAGAACCAGCACCACTGGGCTAGCCCAGGGGCTCTCAGAGTGCTCAATGACTCTTAGGTCCAGCATCTTTTGCACCTCTGCTTTGATGCAGTCTCTAACATGGTCAGGTTGCCTGTAAATTTAACTTTTCATAGGCAAACTGTTCCCTGTATCAATGATGTGTTCACACCATTTTGTCTGACTTGGTGTCAGAGAAAACAGTTTTGAGAACTGCCCTAGGAGGTTCCTGCAGTCCTCTTTCTGAGAGTCAGAAAGACAGTCTGCTAGGATAACCCCATCCACTGGGCCATCAGCTACAGTGGTGGAGAAGAGGTCAGGGAGAGGATTGTTATCTTCTTCCTGTTCCTCATCAGTGGCCATGAGAAGGGTCATACCAGCCCTGTCATAGTAGGGCTTAAGGCAGTTTACATGAAGCACCCTGAGGGCTCTTCTGTGAGTGCCAAGGTCCACCAAATAGGGACCTTACCCTTCTTCTCCACTATGATGTGGGAGCCACTCCACTTGTCTTGGAGTGCCCTGGGAGCTAGAGGCTCCAGGACCCACACTTTATGCCCAGGCTGGTACACAGTTAGGACAGCCTTCTGGTCATGCCACTGCTTATGTAGTTCCTGGCTGGCCTGAAGAATCTTAGTGTCCTTTTTCATGTACTCGGCCATTTTGGATCTAAGACCAAGTACATAATCCACAGTGTCTTGTTTACGGGGCTTGATAGATTGCTCCCAGCTCTCCCTTACAAGCACAAGTGGGCCCCTAACGGGTTGTCCAAACAGAAGTGCAAATGGGCTATAGCCCACTCACTTCTGAGGAACCACCCTGTACGCAAAAAGGAGGCATGGCAGTAGGACATCCCATCTCCTTCTGAGTTTTTCAGAGAGTCCCATGGGCATACCCTTGAGAGTTTTATTAAACCTCTCTACCAAACCATAGGTTTGGAGGTGGTAAGGGGTGGTGAACATATAAGTTACACCAAATTCCTTCCATTTGGCCTTAATGTATGCAAACATAAGGTTTGTCCCCCTGTTTGATACCTCCTCTTTTGGGAAGCCCACTCTGGAGAAAGTTTTCAGAAGGGCTTTTGCCACAGGAGGGGCTGTAGTGGTCCTTAGAGGTATAGCCTCTGGATACCTGATGGTATGGTCCACCACCACCAGTATAAATCTGTTTCAGAGGCAGTAGGTGGGTCTAGGTAGCAAAGAATATCCACCCTAACTCTCTCAAAGGGAACCCCAACCACTGGCAGTGGAATTAGGGGGGCCTTTGGGGTGTCATCTGTCTTGCCACTGGCTTGACATGTGACACAGGAGCGACAAAACTGCTTTGTATCTTCAGACATATGGGGCCAGTGCCAAGTCTTGCTTTGCCCCAAGTGACCTGCCAGGGGTATGTCATGGGCAAGGGTCAACAAAAATGCTATATACTGCAGAGGTACTAACAAACTCCTGGTGGTACCGGGTTTGGGTTCCCTTAGCTCTGAGTATAAGAGGTTGTCTTCCCAACACACCATGTGGGTGCCACTGACATCCGCTGCTTCCTGAAGGACAGTTTGCTGTCTTAACCCTTCCAGTGTAGGACAGGTTTTCTGAGCCATACAGAACTCCTCCCTCGCAGGGCCCCTGCACCTTGTTCAGCTGTGTCAGCTTTCATCTTTTCAGGTATAGGTTCCTCCTGAAAGGGGGAATCCTCACTGCATGGTGGGGTAGGGGGAACGTTTTTGCCCTTTCTACCCTTGGCTTTAGGAGCCTCTTGGGCTATTATTTAAAGCTCCAAGATTCCTTTTTCTTTTTGCTTTCTGGCTTGTGCCCTAGTTAAAGCAAAAATCTGCCCTGGGATGCCCAGCATTGCTGCATTAACCTCCAACTCTACTTCAGTCCAAGCTGAAGTCTCCACGTCGTTCCCTAGTAGACACTCTACAGGCATGTCTGTTGAAACTACAACTTTCTTTGGACCAGTAACCACCCCCCAGCTGAAATCAACAACTGCCATGGGGTGGCACACAGTATTGTTGTGGGCTACAGTCACTTGGTACTGATGACCAAGTAGGTGTTGTTTAGGGGACGTCAGTTTTTCAGTCACCAAAGTGACACTGGCACCTGTGCCCCTGTAGGCCTCTGCCTGAACACCATTCATTAAGGGCAGCTGCCTGTACTTACCCATGTTAAGGAGATAGGCAGCAAGGGTTGCAAAATCAATGTCCCCTTCTGAGACTAAAACAGCCTCAGTAGACTCCCTAACTAAGCCAGCCCCCACCATACTTTTTAAAGTGAGCCCAGCTACACCTTTGGATTGGCTATTGTTAACTGACCCACTACAACTGCTGTTCCTAGGGACACTAGTGGAAGAGGTGGGTTTGTGGTGGTGGGTATCTTGGTGCTTTTTGTAGGACAGGAGCTGTCTCCTGGCCTATGGCCTTTCGTTTCTTCAAACATAGCACCAAGGCTTCTTGTTATGGGAAGAAGAGAAAGAGGTTTTAGACCCACCCCAGAGGAATTTTATGGGCCTGGTGAAGACCCTTCAGATTTGGTTTTGTCCCCACCCTTGTCCTGGGACTTACCTGCTTCATTTTTCTTGTCTTTGTCACCCCCTGTGTGAGCTTTTCTGCTCACCCTTATTCTGACTAATTTGTCTGCCTTCTTTCCCAATTCTTGGGGAGAGGTCAGATCTGAGTCTACTAAGTACTGGTGCAACAAATCAGACACACAATTGTTAAGTATTTGCTCTCTCAGAATAAGATTGTATAAACCCTCATAATCAGTCATTTTGCTACCTTGTAATCAGCCTTCCAAAGCCTTCACAGAGCAATCCCCAAAATCAACCCAATCCTGGGAGGACGTTTTGTTGGTCTCCCTGAACGTTATCCTGTATTGTTCAAAGGTAAACCAAAAGCATCTAAAAGAGCAGACTTAAACACAGTGTAATTATCAGCATCTCCCTCTCTGACAATAAGGAGTCAATCCCTTCCCTTGTCAGAGAAGGAGAGCCAAAGAATAAGAGCCCACTGTCTCTGGAGGACGCTCTCTACTTTACCGACCCTCTCCAGAACAGAAAACCACTTGTGGATGTCTTCCCCCACCTTGTAAGAGGGAACAACTTTACTGAGGTTGCTGGAATCAAAAGAGTCCTTCCTGACCTTAGGCTCCCTGAAACCAAAGTTGCTGCTGCCAGTATGGGGTGCTAACTCCAACCCCTGCCTCTCTCTCTCGACTGCCAAGGCTCACTGTGTAGGGCTAGCTGTTGCTGCTGCAGCCTCAGCCTGGCCTCCTCCAGTCTCAGTTTCCCTGAGTTCCCTGTTTAGAGAATCTTTTGCTGGAGTTGTGCAGTGTGTCCTCCCAGATACCGAGGTGACATGAGAGTGGGCAGAGGAAGATCTGTCCCTATTTTTAGTAACCCTTTCCAGGAACCCTCTGGGCACAAAGGGGGCCCTACTATTATGGCTTCCCTTCTCACTTCCTGAGGTGCTCCCAGCTAGGCTAGAGGGCTTACTAGGGAATCTGTGGTTCTCTGAGGGACCCTGCTGACTCTCCTCAGTGTCTAGATCCTGTCTCTCTAACACTGGGGGGCTAGAGCATGCATCCTCCTCCTCCTCCTGCCTACCAGCATGGTCCTGGTCATTCTGGAGCAGCAGGCCCAGGAGCAGACTCTTATTAGGGTTCCTCCCTGTCTTCAGGTTTCTTTCTGAGCACATCTCTCTCAACTCTTGGAAGGTGAGACCCACATAAGGTGAGTCCATAGCCTGAGATGTGTCCTGTTCTGAAGACATTTTAGCTAGCTGTAGTGGTGTAGGACCCCATAACTACTCTAACTAAGTCCCCCAAAAAAGTTTGGAGTAAGGGTTATGTCTAAACTTTTCTCTTCCAAACCCAAGAGACTGTTTCCATCCCACTAGGTTTAGTGTATACCTCTAGCTAGTAAGTGGTCTTTCATGTGGAAAGTATCAAGTGACAGAGCGGTAAGGCAATTGCAAGTGCTTATTCCACACCTGCACCACCAATGTAGGAAGCTGGCTGGGTGTGTGGTGGGTACCTAAGGTACTTACACCTTATACTGTGTCTAGGTAGAGGGGACCAAGTCCAAAAAGTCACAGTGGAGTCCAGGAGGAGTAGAGCTACTACCCACCTAAGGCACATTCCTGCCCTTTCGCTTTGACTTAGGACAGCATAGCAAGGTGACTTGAAGTGCTGCCCTGCACCAAAATGTCATAACTATGCCTGTGAGTGTCAAACAACTGATAATCAGTCATCACAAATGTTATGTAAAATATATTTCAGACACGTAGAGGTGTTGAATGATGGAGTTGTATCTGTGTGTATCCCTTTCAGTGTGATGCTTACTCATAACTGGCATACAAGAAGTATGATTTGCAAACCTTGTATTTAATATGTGTAAATCCACTTTCTCCATCTGTACAGAATTAGGGCTATTCACAAAGGTAAGTTACACTTGTGGGTAATTTACACTTTTGAGTAACTGTGCTACGTTTGTCCATTCACAAAATCTTAGTGTAAAGTTAGTCAAAGGCATAGATTTACAGGTCACCACCCCAATAAAAAGGGAGGAGAGCCATAATTACTAATGGAAGTTACTAGTGTCAAAATAAACCAGTAATCCAGTTCCATGCACAGCCAATCTCTGATATCGCAGCACCCTCTCTTAGAAAATAATGGTGGTATTGGCTCATCAAATAAAACCCTGTGGAAAATAATGTTAAATTCAATTACATATTTTTAAATAGTTAAAAATATAAATCACTATAATTCAATGTTAACAAATCTAAAAGTAAAACATATTTAGATATATATTTTTTAATTATAAAATATTTTATAAACCGTTTTTGCATTTATCAATTGCAAAAAACAATTAATAAAAAATAAGTACAATACTTTTAATCAAATTCTATACATCACTTTTATTTATTATTCATGCATTATAGAATTAATATACATTTACATTAGGTGAGAAATGATTGTTTTATTTTAAACATCACAAAAATAATTGTTATTTAATATATTTAAATTAATTAACGATTTCATTAAAATTATGTCGAGTGTTACAGCATTGTTTATGTTTTCCTACATTTAAAATAAATATATCAAATTAATTTCCATTAGCATTTAACATGGACCAACCTAAGGTCCCATGGAGTTGATGTGTGTCCCTGTCCTGTGACACACACAGTGGTCTGATGCCCCTTGGGAACTAGATCGTGGTGCACTAAATGTATAAAGAAAACAAATAATTTCACCGCTTTGTTACCAAAGTAAATAGTTTAAGCTATTTGCACAACCTTCTTCTTTGAACCAATGCAGAATAAAGCAATCTTGAATAATCGTATGTTATCAAATGCAGCTTGAAATATTGAGTGTACCTGTTCTCTTATCACAATGTATGGTAAAGTAATATAAGTGATCTTTTTCTACAGTCTAATAAAGGGCATGGTTATCAAAGTAGTCTGTAATGGAAGGAAATATTGATGTAATCTGATGCAGCCAAATCAAGCAAGGCAGTAGTTCTGTGACAGTTTAAAATAATTAGGGGAATCTGCTTGTGTGATCTCATGCAAGGAAAAGGCATCAAATAATATGCACAAATTCCAGGGCAGTGTAAATGGAGTAGAAAACGTGTTCTGTAACCCAAAGGCAAGGTAAAGTAATCAAGATATGTAGTTTAATAAAGGGTGCAATATTAACATTAATCCTTATTCTTCATTTTAGGGGAGTTGTTTAACATTATAATAGAAGAATCAATACAGATGGACCGTATAATGGGAACATAAAGCCAATTGAAACCTTTTAATAGTTGTATTGTCTGCACCTGTTCTCGTATGAAAGGTAATGTGTGTTTGTGAGGTATTATTGCAAGTCTTGTGTGCATGTGTTTATGTTTTTGCATAATTAATGTCTATACATTGTCCATGTAGTTTACGAGGAAATATAGGTTCATAAGGAGGCCTTTGCACTTGATTCCTGACCTAGACTGGTAATTTGCAATCGAGCAGCGCATTCTTCGCTGTATCATGTGAGGGACGCCTCCACTTCTTTTGCACCTGCAGTTTTGTTTTGTGTTTTAATGACACTTGCCATTGACTGTAGGTTTCTGTTCAGTGTGACCTCTTAGCCACCCATGCAGAACTGAGAAGTGGGCCACTTCCTTATGGAATCATCAGGATGTATTAAGACAAAGCAATGAGCAGCAGCCAGAAAGGATATCATTCACTCCTCCCTACTTTACCAAGCACTCAACACTAGGAACACAACAAGGCTAGTGAACTCAAGGTTAAACACCTAAAGAGGAAGAAAAAACACTGGCAGAACCAAGTCATACACACAGCCTGAAGAAAAGGTCTTCTGCTTTTTGTCAGACATTGCTTCTTTCTCTCTATCACACACCACACCTGCATCCTCTGCCACTCTCTGTCTCCTAATACACTTGGCTATCCATAATAAGGGTCATTGGAATCATGTAATTTTGTGGCAGTGCTGTTCCCTGCGTAATTATGGATTTGCTGCATTTACCACGTAATCCATCATCTCCTGCATAATCCGCAGATTTTAACAGGAAACAGCATAGTCAGGAATCACATAGTGTGTGCACACTCACATCAGAGATAAGCAGGTACTTTAAAAGCTGTACTCTACATGTAGAAGAGTCGAATGTTAGGAGGAAGAGTGCTCTGAAGTGTGTTGGAGTGTGCGCTGTATGGATCGTGGAACGCAAGGAAGCTGCAAGGAGGCTGTGGACGTCGGGGGCAAGATCAACACCCGAGGCTTTTCCCCATTGGCTGCCGACCTCTGAGTAGCAAGCAGTGATCTGAGTGTTTGATACTCGGCTTTAGGGTGGGGTGAGGTTGTACTGTTCAGTGCCTTCCGGTTGAGACAGTAGAGGCCGGCCCGCCTGTTCCACCTGCTACCGCTGGCCTCAGCCTGCATTCCCCCTTTATACTCTCCACCACACCCCCACTGCACCAAGGCACCCAAGATGGAAACCAGCCAATAGCTGATAGCTGACCAGCACTCCGGACAGTGTATGTCATCTACAATGGAGGAGGTGGAGCAGGAGAGCACCCATAGGAGGCAAGAGCTGTGGACGGCGGTGGTGGTGGGGGGGGGTTTAAAGCAGGCCCTGAATGGTTGGTGGAAAACTCTCAGGACCTAGAGGGTTGGTGATAGGGCTGCACAAGAGCCTGGCACTAGGCACTGTGGTTTAGTGGGAGAAGTACGTCCCTGAGGAGGTGGCCGGGCTAGGTCCAGGTGCGACTTGTGGAGACATAAGCAAGCCCTACTTACAGGTGTCCTACTTCCCCACTGCCCTACTGCAGTCCTTTGCAGCTTGGATTGTTCCCACTGTTCAGACAATAATACCTCAACCACTGCCTCCAATCCTTGCATTGACCATAGTCTCCCAGGGTGTTCCCGTGTTATCTGAAAAGGAAAAGCTAAATCAGATTGGGGGACCACAGGGAAAGATGGCCACTTGGTTCGAAAGACAACCAGAGACAAGGAACTGCTGGTGTGTGGAATGCCAGGGCAAGGGCCCCGCAACCTCGATAGGGAAGGCAAACTGACAGGAGTGGACGGGATGCCAGGCACACAAAGTGAAAGGGTGGACCAAGGCACACAATCTGAATGGGAGACCCAGGAACTGCCAGGCTCTATCCCAGGGGTCAACAAAGGAATCCACAAAACTATAAACCCATAATTGGCCATCAAGTGCCTGGAAGGGAGTGTCCATCGCCTTGCTCGAGTATACCCGCATCTTTAGTGCAAAAAAAAGAGAGGCCTCTCCAGTACATGGAAACTTTTGGGCCCCAATTGGTTTCATCACACTCGAAAGCCTGATTTAGTGATCACCAAAGAGGTGAGCCCTATAGCTTTGCAGGTAATAGCTCATCGGCACAGCATTTGTCTACGTGCTCTGGCCCCCCACCAGCTCAATCTGATGAGTAGCAAGACTTCAGCCTCCATAAGTGCAATGAAGAGGAGAATTCTCAACCTCAACAAAGGGAATTTGCTGCTGTTGTTTGCTCATATTCCTGCTTTTAAGACTATAACCACTGACGATCTGGATTGGGTAAAATTTGATCCGCCTTTGTTAAACTCAACTGGGGACCTGAGCAAGACAATCTCGAAAAGAGTGGCTCAACGGAACGCTGTCTGGGCTGAAAGGTCTGTCTTCAAGGAATGAGGTATCGATCTTCATATCCCCCCCCCCCAGCTAAATATCTGCATGTTCTTTCAAACCACTCTGAGACCAAATCCCAGCTCCTGTGCTGAAGGATGCAACTGGGGAAAATCATAGCAGAGCCCCCACCATAGAGGGCCCAAGGCCTATTACTATTTATCGAAGGCATGACCAGAGGGAGTTTTCCATTAACACTGCAAGGAATGAGCATTACACACAGGGAAGGTAGCTGTAGGCCACGTTTAATACAGAGGATCCCCATAGAAATGCCCCCTACACCTTTAAATATCTTGACAATGATTTCTTGGAACATAAAGGGGCTGGGTATCAAGCTTGTTCAAGTGGACTGGGGGGACTTCATAGAAACAGCTGACATAATTATGTTTCAAAAAAACCCGGGAGATCTCCCCTTTATTTAGGCAAAATTTCAAAACCTCCCGTGTCCCAGCTTGCAAGTCCACACCTGGTAGACCCTTGGGTGGGATGCTAATTTGGGTTAAGATTTTGCTGGGGTACTGTGCTAACCTACTATCAATTGTCCAGATTTGCTTGGTGTTGGATCTCTATCTCTGATAAAAAAAAAAAATCTCCTTTTTAATTTATAAAGCAGGAGTGTATAATGGAAAGGAGTGGTTGTGAATGTGGCTGGGAACTTCAATGTATGCCTCGAACCATCAGCACTCTATAATGAAGTAGTAGGAGAAGAAGATCAATACTGGGGTATCCACAAATTTTGAGCCAATTGTTATCCTCGCTCCTGCGGGCTGTCTTGCAAATGCTTGATCTGTGCATCAAATCTGATTTGGAGATGTGTCCGACCCTTAAAAGGAATAACTATCAGAGCTGTATTGATTACTTTTTACTAGATGTCCAATTCGGGGGAAATCTTATTGATATAGAAGTCCTGCCTCTCCCTTTGTGAAAGCAGCAAATGGGGGAGTGGGACCCCTCAGCTGCCTTGAGGTGTTCTTTCGGTCAGTAATCATCAGAAGAGAATTAAGTGGGAGAGCATTATGGACAATGTGTCCAGGTATGCCTCATTATATCAAGATTTAGTTCCCATTTTGTCCTACATGGCTAACTTAGAGGCAGCTACCGACATGACTATGGATGTTCCCGCAGGCTATAAAGTCAGCTAGAGCAGACTTCAAACTAGCCTTCAAATGAGCAAAATATACATGGGGCACAGCACTTTGGAGTGACATTTTGTCTGCAACAAGCTCAGTGGACATGGTAGCTTTCTGGCATATAATAGCACATGGTGCCAAGACAGATATGATGAAGCCAGAATCACACATTCTTCCACAAGACTAGATGAACCATTTTGAAACTTTATATAGTAGCTCCCCTTCAACACCTGTAAACCCTGATTTCACTGGCTTCATGCAAACCCCTGCACCCTGCAAGATTTCTTTTAAACCAGATACTGTTAAAGGTGGATGGGCTTCACAGTGGCTGAAGTGGCTGTGGCTATTAGATCTTAGGACGCAGGAGAGGCAACTGTGTAAGATTGAATGCCAGTAGAGCTCTTTACATCAGAACTGGTAATCCAGGCACCCTACCTTACACAGGTTTGCAATGCCACCTTAGCAGGAGGCTGATTCCAACCTCATGGAAAGGGCAGAGGTTCTTCCTACACATAAGAAAGGCCCAAGTCTGACCCAGCCAACTACCACCCTATTAGCCTTGTTGATTGAAGCCAAATACTAGTTTGTAATATTTTATGTGATCAGCTCCTTACCTGGGTTGATGAAAATAAAATTCTAACACAGATTCAGGCTTGATTCCATCCCAAAATTAGCAGAGTGGACCACATTTTTAAGTTTCAATTAATAAAGTGGAAAGAAGTAGACATAAAAAGGGGTAGTCACTATGGCACTTTTGTTGACCTCAAGGCAGCGTTTGACATGGCCTCCAGGGATACGTTATGGTGCACACTAACTGACTTAGGGCTTCCCTGCCTACTGCTCGATCCATTCGTTAAGCTCCACCAGGATAATTTGTCACAAGTTAGATAGGGTACAAACAGGGAAAATACAGATACTTTTAAGGTTGCAAAAAGGGTGACGGGCAAGGATTCATCATCGCCCCCACATTGTTTTTGCTGTTTATAAATGGCTGCTTCGACTACCTTTGGATTGTGATAACTGCTCCTCGGTTCTAGGGGGAACCAACATACCTGTCTTACTATTCGTAGATGATGCCTTATTGTATTCCAAAACACCCAAGGGCCTAGAGACCCTTTTGAGTAAGTTAAACAGAATCTGCCTAGATCGCAGACTGGCAATTAATGTGAGTAAGACAACATTTATGGCCATCCATCCGCATAGAGGCTTCAGAGGATCATTAATGGTGAAAGAGGAGGAGTTGGAGAAAGTGCTAGATGCTGATTATGTCGGCATTCGCCGCTCTAATGTAATTTCTTGGGCTACCCGGGTTATCAAAAGTACCCTTATATTAAAGCTCAGGGCGGCAGCCATCCTAAAATTTACAAACAAGACTTCATTCAACCCAATTTCACCCCTTCTTGAGGTGTGGAAGGCCAAAGCTGTAGCTGCTGCAATATACAGAGCAAAACTCTGGGGATACGTTAATTTAAAAGAGTAGCCCTTAAATTGCCCCAAAGTATGCCTCTAATTTTTAAACATGACACTAACCTAGGTTATCAGTCTATTGCACCCCGAGTGCATCTGAAACCCATCTTGTACTGGCTATGGATTTGGTCTATGCCTGAATATAGGGTGGGTTTAAGAGATGTTATAGATAAATTACAGAGAGACATTTTGCCACCCTGGTTGGACTATGTAAAACAGTCCTTAAACTCCATGAATCTACACAAGTATTGGTTGTTCCCTGAAACCATTCCATCTTCCACAAATAGGAAATTGAAGGCCAACTACTGGGACCTTGAGGAGGCCGAAATTGCCAAAACAGGTAGGCGTGGGCCAACTGACTGATTGCTTTATAGGGTTCAAGCCTACCTCGTACTTTGAAAATTATATGAATGATATTAATCCCCCATTTACAAAAACTCTTTAAATAAGGTTCAGGTTAGGTATACTACCGCTTGCTACCTTTACTGCTAAATGGAATGATCAATAAGGAGGTAGTAGAATATGTCCTGTTTGTAGAAGTGCCAAAGAAATCGCTGACCAACTCCTATTTTTTTGCCCAAGGTACTATAAGCAGCGCAGGCATTGGACTGTTCCTTTGTGCCGTCTTTTGGGTGTAGCCCAATATAGGGTAGCAATAAGATTATTCAGAGCAGACACGTCTACGGTCATATTTTCTCCAGTGCTAGATATTTGGAGAGCATATGGCCAATTCAGCAAAAAACTGGCTTCCCTAGCCTTATTTTGCCCTCTGGCTAATGCAAATACCCCCTATTGTGTATCATGGTTTTACTGATTTTAGAACTTGTGTTTTTTATCCCATTTCAAGCCGGAGCAGTTGCACTTTATTTAGTTAGGCTGTCCTGCAAGACAGAGTAGGGTTGTATCCCCAATAGTATCCCTGTATCCACTCTATCTCTGTTCTCAATAGACTAATTTCTATGTAGTATGCACACACCTAGTAATGCTTCCCATTAGTGTATCTGCACTTTAAAGGTTATCATTCTAGTCTGAAGTTTTCACAAATACATTTATTATAGCATAATATGTATAAACCGTGCTTTTAGGCATCATGGACACGACTAGGTCTTCGTCAATGGCGAAGTGTTTGCACATCTGCTCTGTGTTCTTAGGTCAAGAGTGGATACTTCTAAGAATATTATATGCATGGTATCTGTATATTTGATATCTGACATTGTATTGTCTTTCCTTGTAAAATATTTTAATTGTGCTACTTTTATGGCCATTGGCCAAAATAATGTAATAAAGTACTAGTAACACAACGTGTTTCTATCTTAAACTGGTCAAAAGCCACTAAAAACACAGCAACATGTGGTGCCGCACAGTGGAATGCAACTCACAAAGTTTAGCTGGTCGTCTTTCCATTTCTAATGTCTGTATTTGTGTGTTAAACTGGTATTAACAAGGTGAATCCTTTGCCCAGACAGTGTTAACAACTTTAACAATTACAAAATAATGAAGTAATACCGTTATTAAATGTCATGGCTTTTCCTGTTGCATAATTTACTTAACCCTGCCTCATAATTCGGTCCTCCCCTGCTGTTTAGTTCCTGAGGCCCTGCTTATAACTGGTTTCAGACTGACCATTTACATAGCCCTGTCTGTTTTTTTGTGGCTGGGAAATCATTTGTTAAGGTTTAGAAATGCTGTGCCCCTTCTTCATATCTTTTGGTAGTTTCATTTGCACCCACCGTAAACTTTGAGCCCTTTACTATTTTGTATCTATGATTCAAACATGTCGAAAATTCCTGGTTCTTTCATTCCTGTTCCTTATATCTTCTCCATCAACCAGTAACCTTTTGGACCTCAAATCAGGACATACTCTTATACAGTGTTTTTATCCACTCACTGTTTCAAATGGCATTGTCCTCGCCGAGGATCCCTTCAAATGTTGAATGAAATTGATCCACTGTTATAAAAGCACTACCCTTCAGTGGCCACCACTAGCTTCAACTCCTTTGTCAAATAAAGCCGTTAGTTACACAGTCACTGACCCACTTAAAGTCATTGGGCCTTCCATTTCCTGACCCACACAAATACAGCAATGGTGTTTTTTAAACCACTTTATGGGTAAACCAATTTAGGCACCCTAATCTGCTTTTGAAAACTACTGGAAACAGAATGTTTCTTGTTTGCTTCCTGGAAACTTGTTTTATCTGTTTTTCTGCTTTGAGACCCAGCTTAAGATATAGTTTGGCTTGCTGAGATGCTACTGATTAACGCACCATATATCTCTCAAACCTCTTCTTAAACTTCAACCCTGCGTTGAAGTAACTCAAAACTCTAATTGGCTTTCTGCCATACCCTATTGGCCTTGTGTTGGCCTCTTAGACAACCATCTGCCTCCCAGGCAACTCTTTTGTGAAACAGCTCATTTATCAGGATAGAATACTCTCTCCTGAATCAAATTCCATTCTCAGCAGACACCCATCAACGTACATTAGCCCCATCAACATATATTAGGCTATTTGAGATGACATCCCATGGCAAATACATTTTCCCCCATGCTTGCATTCAGTACAATTTCATGTAACTTAACTTCATAATCTCCTTCTGCCATCAGCCTCCCATCAGCTTTGTGGAGGCAGCATTTTGCCAGCTGCCCCTTCCTAACACATAGCTTCTAGTTCATTCTTGTGGCAGGGCAAACAGGTCTAGGGGAGATGTTGCAGGCTTCTACTTTTAAAGCATGTATCCTCAGACTGGCCTTCCCACTCCCTTTTCACTTTTTGTCTTACCACTTTTCCCAGTTTGGCACATTGCTCTTCATCCGTACATTGCTTCCATCCCCTTATCTTGCTCCCTAGATCCATCTCTCTCAGTCATATTCCCTCTATTATTCAACATCTACCTAACCCACTTTAGTAAACCTGATTAAATTATTCAACCCCACTTGAACAGATAACACAAACCACTTACTATATGCAGGTAAACAAAAAAGTGATGGTATATGGCTTGCCTGGGTGTTATATAGGTATGTCAATTCATATATAACTTTTCTGGCCCATTCTATTAGTAATACCATAACACTCATCTGTCAGCGGCCAATTGTAAAATATTCCTCTTGCATTCGCTTAAGACATATGTGCTATGGGGCTCACCTATCACCAGTACTCTCTCAGCCAATAAACTAGCCAAATTAACAGGCATGTAAAAACAGAAGAGATCTGTCACATACTGCTGGCAAATCAGAGGACTGGTTGTCCAGCAAAGCAGTTCCCAAATAACTATACACTATGATCACTTCTTTACATCTCACTAGGATACTTAGCTATGGAATTATAATAGCAAAGCATATAGCAGTAGATCACTCCACTTTTTTTCTCTCCCCAAAAATGTCAGCTGAGGACAGAAATTATAAACAAAATTACAGGTTGTGCAACCCAGTGTAGTAACCAGCTAAATAGACTATGATTATAACAAATGCCATAAAGTGACCAGCGGGGCTGTTCTAAGCTACGAGCATATTGAAAGCCATCAACTGGGCATCTATCTTTCATACCTTATCATTCACCACATTGCTGAGTGCTGCCTCGCATAACACGATAGACACCATTCTGATAGTTACCAGATGAACACTTCCCAAAAAGGAACACCAAATAAAACCAACACTCTTCCACCTGCATACCTTAAAAGGTGTAGCTTGCTGTCCATGTATGCAAGAACTTGAGTGCCCCACATATGGGTTATGAGCTCTATATAAATGCTGCAATACAACACAATACAATAAAATATTGTAAATGATTTATTATGAAGTTTAATATTCTTTTTACCTTTTCCCAACTGTGGAGACTCCCTAGGGTAATGTATTGGGATAAGTAAAAAAGTTTATTTAACTTGATGTTAAATATTAATAGAAAACATTTTAATATAATTATTTTAAATGTAGAGCAAAATACAAATACATTTGATATTTTTTTTAAATTAATTTAACAATTTTAAATCAAACATTTTTTTCTGAATCTAAAAAAAATAACTTTTAGCTAAAGTAAAAAAATAGATTTATTTTAATATACATTAATTAGTATTAAATTGGATGGATAAAATAAATTCAAAGTAATTTAACTATATTTTAATATACGTTAAGGTTACCTCAATCTATCAATTAAAAAAATGATTCAAATATTTTATAATTAACTAATAAATATGTTTTATTTTTAAATTTTAACAATAAATTATATTTATCTACAGTTTTTACTAC
This sequence comes from Pleurodeles waltl, assembly GCF_031143425.1. Lineage (NCBI taxonomy): Eukaryota > Metazoa > Chordata > Amphibia > Caudata > Salamandridae > Pleurodeles > Pleurodeles waltl. The sequence goes on along the minus strand of NC_090443.1, from coordinate 264,332,488 downwards.
ATTAAATCATTTAATTTAAGTTACCTTAACATTATTCGCTATGAGGCTTTATTTTAAGTCCCTACCACCATTATTTTCTATGGGAGTGTGTACCAATATCAGTAGTTGGGCATGCGTGCTGCTGGACTTACTCCAGCTCAGAGTTGGAGTGATTTACCTCTGTTTTGGGTCATATTTTGACAGTAGTAGCTTGGGAAGCACAGTTTGTGAATAGTAATGGGCTTATTCTTTTGTGGGTGGGTACATGATTCTATCCAAACCCCTCCCTAGCCCTACTTAAGCCCCTCATTACTTCCCCTTAAACACCTCTCATTTAGTAGTAAGCATTCTCTTGGTTTCAGAAGTTCCTTTTGGCCCCTCTCACATTTACTAATGGGTGAGGATCTCCCTACAGAAAGGATAGGGCAGGTGAAGGTGGACTTATGAATAACATTGTGTAGCACTAATGTAGTACTACTAGGCATACTACAAAACCCAGTTTGTGAATAGGCTCCAAAGCGCACTCTTATTCCCATTTAAGTGTACTGTACAATTATATCGCACTGACTACATTAAATGTCATTTTTTTCTCAATTCCATTTAACACTTACACAATTACCTATGGCTTGTATCCTACGATAACTAACTATAACTCATGCCCCTGCCATACACAGTTTTCTTAACAATAATTCCATTGCAAATGTTGCAGTGACATTAACAATGATGTAATTGAACATGTAATCTGTGATGTAATATGTGGGGTAGTTAGCAGTGCATGGCGAGGGTGCAAGTTATAGTTACTTGAGATAACTATAACTGGTGGATTTCAGTGCTTTTGTACATTTAAAACAGCATGTTTTAACTGACGTTTTCACCAAACTATAACATTCCTTGAACTTTTGTGTTTTTTCGGAGCATTTCAAAGGTATTTTATCTAATTTCAAAGTAAGGTTTAATTATCATACCTAACTATGATGTCACTTTAACCTTTGTTTTTTTTCAGTGAATTTCTAGGATTTTCTTAGCAAAAATTTACATTTAATACCATCTGTATATCCAACCCTCTCCCACGGCGAGGTCAGGACCTGCAGCCAAACCCCACCCCTCCTATTCCCGTCTCCCTCCTGCTTCCCCTCTTCCCATCTGTCCCCTCCCGACCCCAGGGACACCCAACTCGCTTTGCATAAATAAGTTCTGAATTTCTCCAAAAATCACCAATAATTTTAATCAAATGTATATTTCAGTAATAAACACAATGCAATGTTTTAATATTGATTAATTAAGCATGTTTAATAAAGTTGTATTAAACTACATGTCTGTGACTCTTTCTTTTTACCTAGTTTTTATTATTACATTTAATGGATGAAAATGTTTAAATAAATTAAAAAATATATATATCTCTGAATTTTTCTTTTAACATTTTTTAGTCTAAAAACAGAATAAAAAAATAACCATAAACGTGCCTTGCATTTTATTCATACATCTTCAGGCCACATAGATCACAACCATAGCATCAGCCTCTAGAAGGAGCTCCACTCCTGCCTGTATGCAAAATCTCCAGCTTGGGAAGAGCTTCAAACAAATGTAGTAAGAGTAGTAGTACTCTTTGAAGGAGCAGTGAAAAAATTATTAGCTTTTTAAAAATATTTCTGGGTGTCCCAGTCCCATTGATTTGAGCTATGATTGGGGGTTGAGGTCCCAAAGGCCATTGTATGGTTGTGGGATGAGTGGGGTTTGCGCCCCAACCCTCAATCTACCTATTAGGGGCCCTGGAAAATGGGGTTCCTGGGGTCTCTTCCCGCTCAAGAAGGAGGACAACATGTTACCCTCCCATTAAATTGATTTATGACCCTGGGGGATGGGGTTCATGAGGATTTGGAAAGCTCAGGTAGGGGGGGCCGCATGGCCAACTTTCTCCTTATTTATTCGTGGAATGGGGTCCCTGGAGCCTTTTTAGTTTTGGGAAGTGGCCCTTTCCCTTCATTAAAATACCAGCCCTGGGGAATGGAGTCCCTGGGGCCTCTTCGAGACTTGGACAAGTGGGCCATGCACCCCTCCCCCTAAATTACAAATGAGTCCCCATCTGGGCTTGAGCCCATCCCATTTCTTTTTTAAATCAGGCAGGAGCCTGTACTTTTTTTTATCATTTACTGCAAATTTGCGGGTCCTCTATGAAGTTGCAGCAAAATTACAATTTAAAAAAAATATTTTGGTTCCAGGCCAGGTCCTGCAGTGACCCCCCTCCAGGCCTAGGGGTTCAGGGTATCCCTACCCTGCCCCCATATTTTTTATTTTTTTCATAGGACTCAGGACTGAGTTCAGAGATGGCTGCTGCCACATCAGTGTTGATGTAGTAGCAGACAATCAGATTTCTCCTTGAGATCTGCTTCCCCTCCCGATCAGCGTGAAATATACAATTATTTTGGGCTTGAATTGCTCAAAAACTACTAAACATATTTACCTCAAATTACAAAAAGCAATCTTTCTGGACCACTATCTAGCTTTCGGACACAGTTGGGGTAAATCTGTTCAGCGGTTTGAGATGTAGCTGTGTCTAAAGGTCCATTGGAAACTGAATGGGCAGAACATGTTTTGGGACTTCCCCTTTGCCTCAGCCTCCACTTGATGGATCCACCGAAACATTTGAGCTAGGAGCTGAAGTGGAGGAACATTTTTTTGGAAAGTTTTGTGAACATTGGTCAAACAGTGGCAAAGTTATTAGGAAGATTAAAACTGGGAAATGTGTTCTTAACTATAACTTCCCAGCGGAGACTGTCACTGGTTGATATATATTTATATATATATATAATCATATGTATACATATATTTTTATATATATATATGTATATATATATATATATATATATATATATATATATATATATATATATATATATATATATATATATATATTCACTGACCAAAACCAAAGGTTAGAGGGACATTATAGTTAGGAAATAGAATTAAAAATACCATAGAAATCCAAATAAAAAGCCAAAGGTTAGAGGGACGTTATAGTTAGGCTTGCATTTCACACATACAAAACCAGAGAAATTCAGCAGTTATAGTTACCTGAGCTAACTATAACTTGTGCCCTGGTAATACATGGCTTATGACCTCTTGTATTACATCACTCATAACATGGTCAGTGACATCACTCACGACATCACTGATGACATCATCCACAGAACAACTCACACACCCACTCATACCCACATACATCTCATACATCCACACACACACACACTACTCACATACTCATTCACAGACACATAAAACTACTAACACGGACCCACTGACTCATTCACACAACCACTGACAAATATTTTGACACTAGTGTAGCAAAGTGCAAGGAAGCCCATTGATTTATATGGGTGCATCATTTTAACGGCTGTTCTGAGCAGGCGTTAAAAATGACAGAAAAAAATGGTGCAGTGAAATCTGTTAAATTTCACTGCACCATTTTTTCGGGCATCCTAGTGCTGGAACGCCCCCCTTGCGTACATTATTGTCGCAGGCCAGTGGAGCAATGCATGCATTGAGCAACTTTGTAAATATTGCACGGGGGAAATGCCACCTTAACGCCACATTTGCATGAAAATATTAAGTAAATGTGGCTCAAGGTGGCACTAGGGGCTTCTTAAATCTGGCCCACCCTTTCTTTGCGTTGGATAAGTTCAATAAGTTGGGAGGAAATGTCCCTTACAGAAGCGGAGCTTCAACATGGACACCTGTTAACATAGTTTGTTAATATCTGTGAAATGAGCACCAGTGTGCAAAAAGGATCCTTAGCTGCTTAGTTAACCAAGAAGAGTCCACAGTATTGTGCAAAATGTCTCCCCAACTGGAGAACTGTCTAATGGCTAATGAGTAAGTGCTACCTTGCTGGGTAAACGTATATCACACATTCTACACTTCCATGCATAAAGGACCAGAAGCTAATATCTCCAATTACTAGGCACCAGGCGTAATTTTGGCAAATCCTTGAGAGTCTTCCTACGGAAATTCTTCAGTGTCCTGTATCCTTTGCATCAGGACCACTACTTTGAAGTCTAAGGTGGTTCGCCCTTCGAACCTGGAACTGGACTGGAGATTACTTTGACTGTCATGTTAGTGCCCAAGTGAGATTCTTAGCTCTGTGACTCTCAAGATGGTTGCAAAAAGCAGACTGGAATTGTAGTTTACAACCTTACACATTTTTTCAAAATAACCATAGTTGTTGACAGTGCTTGTTTGCAATTTGAATGAAAAACATTTATTTACTATTTGCTTAATTTAGATCTCTGGGACACTCTGCTGATTTTTTCTTCATTTGGTGTCTGAAAATTCATAACAATAAGAACGTTTAAAAAAAATTGCCATCAGATCTTCTTTGTGCAGTAGAACAACTGTTTTGGTACTTCTAAATGCTTTGGACTTGTTCCTTTGACAAAAGGCTGACTGCTCGAAGCCACAGATACTGAGGGTTGAGCTAGGGTTTTGCAAAAGAGCCTGACTGGACCCAAGACAGGTTTGTAAGTTTATTTCACAGCCAGGTCATCCAACCACAATATATAATAAACCACTTTCCTCACAGCAATGCTACGTATGCTGCAGGGTTAGCAGTATTCTGTGGTAAGGCTAAAGCAAATATTTGGTGAACAAAGGCAAACTATGTGGAACTTTCTGTGATTTAATTATCAATATCGTTATAACTTCTTGTGTTGTTAGCAGCCATATGAGGCTTGCTTTCATTATGTTCAATGTATGATTTGCCTATTACTAAACATGCCCAGCCTCTCAAACTGTCTATCATGTACTTAGCAGTCTTGATTAGCACATGCTGAACTGATGCTCTCTTTGTTTGGTTAGCGTAATCTAACACAATATTCACTTTTACATGGACTCTTAACTTCTTGACTGGTTTCTCTTGTTAGTGTTGTTCTATTTAACTATCATTTTTCTTTAGGACCACTTCCACACGTTCTCAGTGATTTCTTATGTATCACTCATCAGAGACGTTTTACAAAGTGGGCTCTGGCTCAGGGCCCCAGGCTTCAGCCCCCCCCCCTCCCCAGATAGAGCCAATGCTGTCCTGCAGAGAGTCTTGCCCTAATGACCTCGAATAATTCTTAAACAGATTGTTTTAAATACCGTTTTCCTTAAAAAAAAATTCATGTGGTGATTTATATTTGCAGAGACATGCTTATGTCTTTCAATACTGTGTAACAGCCACACAAAAATTTGTTTAGATCAAACAGGACTGGGAGCTGTGTCAAATATTATTTGCAATATCAGTTAGCTGCTGCTGTATCATAATGAAAACACAGATCACTATCCTTGAATATTAGATGTAAAAACATTTAGAATTTGGACAACTGTGTCTGTGCACTGTCAATAACCTAGCCAAAGGGGGCATAAAATAGCTGAAACTGGACCATAAGCTCAAAGCTATCCCAAACAGGGGCCCTCAAAATATGCTTGGCCTGGGATCCCTGAAATCCTTAAGATGCCACTGTCATGCATACCCTCTGATGTCTCCACTCTTAATGCTTCAATGCACAACTTGGCTTCCTTTGGCACTCTGCCTGAGTTACTGAATACATCTGTCCCTAACTCCTTCGAAATAAATGGCCATTCTGATCTATCCAAACAAGACTCCAACACTTTCAAACCTTGACTCATGAACGAAGTCCTAGTGCACATATCTGGACTCAAGTTTGTTTAACCAGTGTTTCCTAATTCTTAGTCTCCTTTTTGATCTCACACCTCTACCACCTCATTAGGTATCTTTCACTCTTGTTCACCCCTTCAGGTTCCTTTGCTTAATTGCGCCACCAAATTCTATGATTTAACTCCAAGAGAATGAAGAGAATGAGGTTAGAGCTCAAGCCTATCCTAACCTGTTCCGGCTTCTGACCTTTGTTCTTCTCACTCTGGACCCCAGCTTAAACACGATGACGATTTCCTACTTGCTTACCTCTATGATGCCAAAATCATCTGCTCCATCCTTTCCAGACCTGGCCTAGCAGTTCGGGCTGGACTGTTCCCATGGGGAACAGGGTCAAGACTGATTTGCATATGGCTGGGTCTAAACTGGAATGGCATGGGCAGCAAAAAAACGATGGATTTAGGGCCAGATCACTGTACTGGGGGTGAATGTTTGACAATGTTCAGCATTCCGTCCATCACTTGTTGTGTTTGCTTTGTCGCCCTAATTGGGGAAGGTATGCCCAGACGTGGGTCCCGTGCTTCCCATGCCACTGGATTCAAGCTAGCCTGGCTGATGAGGGGTGAAACCCCGAAACCGGTCCCAGGATGCTTGTTTCCAGTCCAGGGAAGACCTGGCCTAGCAGTTCGGGCTGGACTGTTCCCATGGGGAACAGGGTCAAGACTGATTTGCATATGGCTGGGTCCAAACTGGAATGGCATAGGCAGCAAAAAAACAATGGATTTAGGCCCAGATCACTGTATTGGGGGTGAATGTTTGACAATGTTCACCATTCTGTCCATCACTTGTTGTGTTTGCTTTGTCGCCCTAATTGGGAAGGGTATGCCCAGACGTGGGTCCCCTTGCTTCCCATGCCACTGGATTCAAGCTAGCCTGGCTGATGAGGGGTGAAACCCCGAAACCGGTCCCAGGATGCTTGTTTCCAGTCCAGGGAAGACCTGGCCTAGCAGTTCGGGCTGGACTGTTCCCATGGGGAACAGGGTCAAGACTGATTTGCATGTGCCTGGGTCCAAACTGGAATGGCATGGGCAGCAAAAAAACGATGGATTTAGGCCCAGATCACTGTACTGGGGGTGAATGTTTGACAATGTTCAGCATTCCGTCCATCACTTGTTGTGTTTGCTTTGTCGCCCTAATTGGGAAGGGTATGCCCAGACGTGGGTCCCGTGCTTTCCATGCCACTAGATTTAAGCTAGCCTGGCTAATGAGGGGTGAAACCCCGAAACCGGTCCCAGGATGCTTGTTTCCAGTCCAGGGAAGACCTGGCCTAGCAGTTCGGGCTGGACTGTTCCCATGGGGAACAGGGTCAAGACTGATTTGCATATGGCTGGGTCCAAACTGGAATGGCATGGGCAGCAAAAAAACGATGGATTTAGGCCCAGATCACTGTACTGGGGGTGAATGTTTGACAATGTTCAGCATTCCGTCCATTACTTGTTGTGTTTGCTTTGTTGCCCTAATTGGGAAGGGTATGCCCAGACGTGGGTCCCGTGCTTCCCATGCCACTGGATTCAAGCTAGCCTGGCTGATGAGGGGTGAAACCCCGAAACCGGTCCCAGGATGCTTGTTTCCAGTCCAGGGAAGACCTGGCCTAGCAGTTCAGGCTGGACTGTTCCCATGGGGAACAGGGTCAAGACTGATTTGCATATGGCTGGGTCCAAACTGGAATGGCATGGGCAGCAAAAAACGATGGATTTAGGCCCAGATCACTGTACTGGGGGTGAATGTTTGACAATGTTCAGCATTCCGTCCATCACTTGTTGTGTTTGCTTTGTCGCCCTAATTGGGAAGGCTATGCCCAGACGTGGGTCCCGTGCTTCCCATGCCACTGGATTCAAGCTAGCCTGGCTGTTGAGGGGTGAAACCCCGAAACCGGTCCCAGGATGCTTGTTTCCAGTCCAGGGAAGACCTGGCCTAGCAGTTCAGGCTGGACTGTTCCCATGGGGAACAAGGTCAAGACTGATTTGCATATGGCTGGGTCCAAACTGGAATGGCATGGGCAGCAAAAAAACGATGGATTTAGGCCCAGATCACTGTACTGGGGGTGAATGTTTGACAATGTTCAGCATTCCGTCCATCACTTGTTGTGTTTGCCCCATCCTTTCCAGGAAAGCAGCTAAAATTCGAAAACACAGGCTGTTTCTGACCATTACTTTTGTTTCTGCAGGGGTGTCACAAATTGTACCTCTTGTTTTTCACAAACAATATAATTCTCTAGGCAGAGTTTTTTCAAGTTTACTAGCAGTCTCCAGTAAATCCAAAATCAACTGCGAATAGTATCAAATAATGTTTTCAATATTTTTTTATGCTCAACTATCAATCTCTTTATACTACAACTGCAAAACAATGGTGCAAACATGAGATGAAAACTTCAAATCTATTGACGCTCACTTCATGACACATTATCCGGTTAAAATTCCAGTAACTCTCTCCCCTCAGCACACTACTCCTGACACATTCCCAAGCCACAATGAGAATCATATCTGCCTCTGTCATGAAGGACACTTTAGGAGTCCCAGGTATCAGTCTCCTGCTCCTAGACAACTTGCGGATCCCTGGTGATTCAATAACTCGTTCAAACGAAGACCTTTTTATGAGCCTCTTTTCTCGCCTTCACCATTCTTGACACTCAAGTCAGCTTACTTTATCCAAATAAGGTCACATCGAACAAAGCTGATAATGACAACTCCCCTTACACGTCTAAGAGTAGTAAGAGTCATTTTTTTGCACGGGAACGCCTACCTTGCATCTCATTAAGGCAAGGTAGGATTCCACTTCCAAAAAATGACTTTAACTCCATAAATTTGGTGCTAGACGGGTCTAGCACCAAAGTATAAATATGGAGTTAGTTTTGCACTGAATTAGAGTACAAAAAAATGACGCTAATTCATTGCAAAACGAGTATAGATACGCCCCTTAGCGTCAAAAAATGATGCTAATCTGGTCAGAATCATTTATTTTGACTCAAAACTGCCTAACGTAATTTTTTTTTTAAGCTAGCCTACCCTTTGCAACGGCTTGCACCATTCTATAAATATGGTGCCCAGCTGGTGCTAAAAAATGGTGCAAGCCGGTGCAAAACTTTTTGGGGCAAAACTGCCTTAGTGCAGTTTTGCACCAAAAAGTATAAATAAGGCCCCAAATCTGCATGTAATACCACAGTTCTTAGGAGAAATTTGTGATAGGTGACATTTATTACACTCAGTAAATTACCAACACTTCAGTGTCAGATATTAAGGAGTGCTGTTACTATCACTTTCAATACTTGGCCACTTGTAATGAGGGCATTAGTAGTGAAAAATGTCAGGTATCTAAACGTCTTCACTGGAACATTCTAACATACTCATACTCATAAGCATGAGCATGAGAAGACCACAGTGGCATACCATCAGCAATAGCACGCACCTGAAAAATCTTATTCATAGAGCAAACACATAGACATACACTACAAAATGTCAGTTCCTTATTCCAATTATAATTAGCAGCTAAACAGTGGCTTCATATTGCAATCTGTGATTCTCACTGATAACCTTGGACTGCTATTTTTAATAAAACCATTGCTGAATGACTCATTGCACCAAGTTCTGGGACTACGTATCCCTCTAAGCTACTTGAAAATACGCCTTGACTGAAACGGTAAAATAGGATAAGGGGTGATTATACATAGAAACTCAATGCTTGCAAGAGAATTTGATTGGGCTAGAGGAAGCCACATAGAGCGCCTGTCACGCTCTTTGGCTGAGACTGCATCCGATGCAAGCAGCAAGATGGCCAGGCTTCGAGTGCCGGCACCAGCAGGAATCGCGCCTGTCTTCGCGGCCTCCTATGGAGCGATGCAGTGATGCAGGACTCGGCATCGGCTTGGGGCTACAACACATCTCAGCACTAGGAGTAGAGATGACGGGTCCCTGCTAACCCAGCAAGACAGGCTGTGACAGAGTCCGCAATACGCGGGTGAGACAACGCCTCCCCATTGGCACAGTGGAGCGATGACAGCCCAGTCAAACAGGCACACCACTGGTACCCGCCCTGTACATTGTGTGAAAGGTAATGGGCAGACAGAGAGGGAGACGGGCGGAGCCAGAATCAAGGTGGGAAGAGAAGACTGACTGGTGCATCGAAGTGGCGTGATCTCCACTAGGGAGCAGCGCCTAGAAAACAGAGACCTATCCCACTGTGCATTTCCTGGCATGCTTACTTGCTGTCATTAACATGAATACTAGAGCCCTCAAATGCTTGTCAAAACGTTAAGGACAGAAGCATATCTCCCACGGGCCCATTGCAAGGAGGAGCGTGACCGGCAGTGGGGAGAGGCATAGTGTGCAAAAACAATATGGTGCTTGGCCCACGGCATCTGCAGTGATTCTATTACGCAGTCACTAAAGCTCCACTGCAAGATTAGCCTGGCAAGGGGGGAATGGCTGCAGGGCCCTACTGGCAATCAAGACACCTACTACGAGAAGTGCTGTGCACCTTTCTACCCTTTACCTGTAAAGTAAGGGTTCGTGGGAGGTCAGTTTTACCACAACCTTGTCACAACCTCACCTAAGCAGTAAACACTGGCCACAGGTGGCATTAACCTCTTAGCTGCTGGGCCTCCGCCCCCCCCCCCCCCCCCACCCCCCCCAAGTGTTGAGCCCTTTTTTGGCTTTTTGGGGTAGTTCGTGCTTAGGCCTTCATAACTTTTTGTCTACATAAGCTATCCACGCCAAATTTGCGTCCTTTTTTTCCAACATCCTAGGTATTCTAAAGGTACCCAGAGTTTCTGGGTTCCCCTGGAAGAGACCCAGAAATGAGAAATTAGCCAAAATACACCTAAAATTTGTTTTTTTCAAAAAAATCGGAAAAAAGGCTGCCAACGAAGGCTTGTGGTTTTTTCCCTGAAAATGGCACCAACAAACGGTTTGCGGTGCTAAAATCACCATCTTCCCAGCTTTCAGGAACAGGCAGAGTTGAATCAGAAAACCACATTTTTCAACACAATTTTGGCATTTTACGGGGACATACTTCATTTTTACTATTTTTGGTGCTTTCATCCTTCTTCCAGTTAGTGACAGGAATGGGTGTGAAACCAACACTGGATCCCAGAAAGCTAAGTATTTCTGAAAAGTAGACAAAATTCTGAATTCAGCAAGGGGTCATTTGTGTAGATCCTACAAGGTTTTCCTACAGAAAATAACAGCTGAAATAAAAAAATATTGAAATTGAGCTGAAAAAAACAGCAATTTTTGTCCACGTGTTACGATGTAACTTTTTCCTGCAATGTCAGATTTTTTAAAGCAATATACCGTTACGTGAGTTGGACTCTTTTGGTTGCAGGGATATGTAGGGCTTGTAGGTTCATCAGGATCCCTAGGTACCCAGAGCCAATAAATGAGCTGCACCTTGCAATGGGTTTTCATTCTATACCGGGTATACAGCAATTCATTTGCTGAAATATAAAGAGTGAAAAATAGGTATCAAGAAAACCTTTGTATTTCCAAAATGGGCATAAGATAAGGTATTGAGCAGCAGTGGTTATTTTCCCATCTCTGAATTCCGGGGCGCCCATACTAGCATGTGAATTACAGGCCATTTCTCAAATAGACGTCTTTTTTACACACTGTCTTACATTTGGAAGGAAAAAATGTAGAGAAAGACAAGGGGCAATAACACTTGTTGTGCTATTCTGTGTTCCCCCAAGTCTCCCGATTAAAATGGTACCTCACTTGCGTGGGTAGGCCTAATGCTTACGACAGGAAAGGCTACATGGACACATCACATTTTTACATTAAAATATTACGTGTTTTTTGCAAATTGCCTAGCTGTAGATTTTGGCCTCTAGCTCAGCCGGCACCTAGGGAAACCTACCAAACCTGCACATTTTTAAAAACTAGACACCTAGGGGAATACAGGATGGGCTGACTTGTGGAGCTCTGATCAGGGTCTGTTACCCAGAATCCTTTGCAAACCTCAAAATGTGGCCAACAAAACACTTTTTCCTCACATTTCGGTGACAGAAAGTTCTGGAATCTGAGAGGAGCCACAAATTTCCTTCCACCCAGCATTCCCCCAAGCCTCCTGATAAAAATGATACCTCACTTGTGCGGATAGGCCTAGTGCCCGCGACAGGAAATGCCCCAAAACACAACGTGGACACATCACATTTTCACAAAGAAAACAGAGCTGTTTTTCTCAAAGTTCCTAGCTGTGGATTTTGGCCTCTACCTCAGCCGGCACCTAGGTAAACCTAGCAAACCTGCACAGTTTTGAAAACTAGACACCTAGGGGAATCCAAGATGGGGTGACTTGTGGGGCTCTGATCAGGTTCTGTTACCCAGAATCCTTTGCAAACCTCAAAATGTGGCCAAAAAAACACTTTTTCCTCACATTTCGGTGACAGAAAGTTCTGGAATCTGAGAGGAGCCACAAATCTCCTTCCACCCAGCTTTCCCCCAAGTCTCCCGAATAAAAATTATACCTCACTTGTGGGGGTAGGCCTAGTGCCTGTGACAGGAAATGCCCCGAAACACAACGTGGACACATCACATTTTCACAAAGAAAACAGAGCTGTTTTTCTCAAAGTGCCTAGCTATGGATTTTGGCCTCTACCTCAGCCGGCATCTAGGGAAACCTAGCAAACCTGCACAGTTTTGAAAACTAGACACCTAGGGGAATCCAAGATGGTATGACTTGTGGGGCTCTGATCAGGTTCTGTTACCCAGAATCCTTTGCAAACCTCAAAATGTGGCCAAAAAAACACTTTTTCCTCACATTTCGGTGACAGAAAGTTCTGGAATCTGAGAGGAGCCACAAATCTCCTTCCACCCAGCGTTCCCCCAAGTTTCCCGAATAAAAATTATACCTCACTTGTGGGGGTAGGCCTAGTGCCCGTGATAGGAAATGCTCCGAAACACAACGTGGACACATCACATTTTCACAAAGAAAACAGAGCTGTTTTTTGCAGAGTGCCTAGCTGTGTATTTTGGCCTCTACCTCAGCTGGCACCTAGGGAAACCTAGCAAACCTGCACAGTTTTGAAAACTAGACACCTAGGGGAATCCAAGATGCGGTGACTTGTGGGGCTCTGATCAGGTTCTGTTACCCAGAATCCTTTGCAAACCTCAAAATGTGGCCAAAAAAACACTTTTTCCTCACATTTCGGTGACAGAAAGTTCTGGAATCTGAGAGGAGCCACAAATTTCCTTCCACCCAGCGTTTCCCCAAGTCTCCCGATAAAAAGTGTACCTCAGTTGTGGGGGTAGGCCTAGCGCAAGCGACAGGAAATGCCCCGAAACCCAATGTGGACACATCACATTTTCACAAAGAAAACAGAGCTGTTTTTTGCAAAGTGCCTAGCTGTGGATTTTGGTCTCTAGCCCAGCTGGCACCTAGGGAAACCTACCAAACCTGCGCATTTTTGAAAACTAGACACCTAGGGGAATCTAGGATGGGGTGACTTGTGAGGCTCTGATCAGGTTCTGTTACCCAGAATCCTTTGCTAACCTCAATATTTGTAAAAAAAAAAAACACTTTTTCCTCACATTTTGGTGATAGAAAGTTCTGGAATCAGAGAGGAGCCACAAATATCCTTCCACCCAGCATTTCCCCAAGTCTCCCAATAAAAATGGCACCTCACTTGTGTGGGTAGGCCTACTGCCCGCGACAGGAATAGATCACACAACGGTCAATGTTGGTACTTACATGAGGCAACTGTTGACCCTGGGGTGATCCATTCCTTACGCAGGCACTAGGTATAGGCACTCAAGTGGGGTAGTGTTTTTATCAGGACAGGTGAGGAATCACTGGGTGGTAGGAATTTTGTGGATCGCAGCATATTCCTGTAGTTTGTGTGACAGAAATGCAAGAAAAATAGAGTTTTTATTCAATTTTTCAGCTTTGCAGGGTACTCTGGGTAAGAAAACTTTGGGGAATCCACACAAGTCACACCTCTGTAGACTCCCCCGGATGTCTAGTTTCCAGAAATGTTTATGTTTAGTATGTTTCCCTATATAGCCGCCGAACCCAGGACCAAAAATACAGGTGCCTGCCTCACAAAACCAGTTTGTTTTGTGATAGATAATTTTGATGTCTCCACATTACAATTTGGGCAGTGGATTTTGGGGCTGAACTAAATTGGGGAACTCCCAAAAGAGCATCCTCTCTGTGCTTGCCCCCGCATTCACCTGCTCTCTGGGTTGGGCTAACCCACTATTGCTCTGTTGCACAGACTGTGCTTGCGAAGGGACAACAGGACTGCCCTCATCACCTACCTCATAATTTACTGAAAGGACTTTTCCAATGGGACTCCTCCAACAGAAAAATCACTCCCAGAGTCTGCGCCATTGTCCTATCCCTCAGATGCTGTCTCAGTCTCTGCTGTCTCAGTCTCTGATCCTATGTCAGATCTGTCCTCTATAACCCGAGTGACGTCAGCAGCAGTCATCCATCAAGATGCCATCTCTGCTATTGGCTAAACTGTTGCTCTAAAACACTAGCCTACATAGACAGTCACAAAATTGCTGATGTGTGTGTGTGATACGTGCAACAGTAGAGGCCACTTTACCTGCGCTTCTTCCCTCTGAGAGAGCGTAGTTTAAACATTACCTATTTTAGATGTGAAATGCTTATATTAACAACGCTAATATTATTCATTGAAACATATTTTAAACGTGGAGAGTTTTTTCACATGCATAAATTAATGTCGACTGTAAGGAATAATTGCTTGAATTATGACTAATTGAAAATATTAATACGTACGATAATTGCATTTTATTAGAATCCATAAGCCTTAAATTAGCGTGAGTCGAAAACTAGCTGTGTAGCTCTCATATTAAAGCATATTTTTCTGTTTCTCAAGTGTGCTGACTTGCAAAAGGCCATGACCCATCATTTGTTCTTTTTCTTCGCTTATTGTATCATTGACTGTTATACTCTCATCCGCATGCTAGTTGCTTTAGGATAAAATTGCACGCTTTGCAACAAATATGGACACTTTCAAGGATACTGAACCACGGAAAAGAGAACTCTTGACCCGAAGAACGTGCCAGAAAATGAAGTAACCCCAGATAGGCCACCTACGAAAGACGTCAATTATGAAGACCAATCAGAAGAATGTAATTTATCGTAGAATGACAAATGCATTACTTATTGTATAATTTGACAGGTTACAGATAGTGGGGTGTAGTGACTATCCAATAGAATTTTGGGGGAATGTATTACGAAAAAGGGATAAAAACTCATGATATGAGAGACTAAGAGCATTAGGTAGGGAATGATATCGATTGCATCCAGAAACTTTGTCACTCTATTTGGTGATTTGAGACTTAGACAAAACCATCCTCACCCATAGACTGCCCCATTACACTTTCTTCCTTATGAGGGACGTGTCCCCTGCCATTCAACTAGATAGATTGACGGCGATCTAACTGATGTCCTGAAGACGAAGACTGATCCTGTATGCTGACCTATTCCGAGGAGGCAAAATTATGTTGTTGCTATTGAAATTCATTTATTTGCCTTTTCTTTCTAGGTACCAACTGCTGTGTAATTTAGATTAGAGACCTTAGTTAGATGTTTTCCAAATTGATGTTCTAAATTGTTTTGCATGAAGTCCAACATGCTGATGCTAATTGTTGGTAGATGAGGCATTTCATTTTGACTGACGTGACTGACGTGGTGCTATGCTGAACTAAACATATATGAGGTTTTAGGCGTCTAGATTTGTTGATCTTCATATTAATATCTTATGACTGTGATCTTTGCATTATTATCATATTGTGACTATGCTCTTTTGCTTCTTGGTTTTGAGATTAATACATTTGCTATTAGATTGTAATCAATAGGGAATAAAATTCACAAACTTCAGTAAGGTGTGGTTATTCATGACTGAAAGGTCATGGTTGCGCCGAAGGTTTACTAATGTCTAAAGTGAAATATATTGTGGTGATATATGTTGACAATATTATTGATATATTGATTGATATATTGATCAGTTATCTCGTCTTACGGTGGCTCACCACTGGGTCCAAAGATTCATCGGTCTAAAACGAGTCCCGATGTGTATAAATTAACATAGAAGGACGCGTTATCAGTTCTGGTAGCAGAGCGACGGTTTGGCCCTTGGGGGCCCTAGGACGGAGTTTCATTGTTTAATTTGTTTTTCTGTGATAATGCAATTTGGAGAGATGATGGGTTGCTAAGTTTGCCATGGCTTTCCCGGGATCTCAAAGCCTGCCTAAATGAGTTGGGAATGTTCTCGGCGCCATAGTATGTGTGGTTAGGGTCTTTGCGCTTACTTAAGCTTATGCATCTTGCAGGTGGTTGTGAAAATTTTGTGTGTATTTAGGCCAAATTAAGTGTTGTTTAGCAGGAGTAGGCGTACTCCACAGTATGAGAGTAGGGAAGTTGGCGTACTTCATGTGAATGTAGCGCTTGTTCCTCAAAAATTATCCACGTGGTTGACTGTCGTGTACGGACCTGTTGAGGTCTAAGACTCCGGAGTATGATGGTAAATGTGGTTTATGTTGTAAACTGTGCGGTTTAATAGGTCAATCGGGCGTGGTTGACAAGTCGAGTTTGAGTTATGATGTATGTATGAAACCTTCGATGGAGATTTGACAAATTCTAAAGTGCACTAGAAGGAGTCATTGACAAGTCGAGAGTAGGATTTGCAGGTCGAATTCTGCTTGCGTATGTGGGAACTGAGAAGGAGAGAGTAGCGGCCGAGGCTTCAAGTGAAATCTCTGTAAAGTTCTGAAGCAAATGTGTTACCCTCCCTGTAGTAAACCGACAGATTTGTGTTGTCATTTTAAGGTGCTCGCAATAATTCGCATTAGTTTGTATGAATTGTAGGGGTCAGTGAAGAGTGGACGAGCCGCAAGACCCTGTCAGCTGCAGTGTGTGTGAGTGTGACGTCAGTGGTGCCGCGCTCAGATAGGTCAGATGCCGAGAGGGGTCGCACACGGATTGGCTGCTGTCCGTGAGAGGCAATAGGTTGAGAAAGGGCAGGTGAAGAGTGTCCTGGGAACTAAGCCATTTCTGATTAAATACGAAATAAAGAATTGCAAAAATGAATTTTGTCAAGGCATTCAAAAGCGCTCTAAAAGGAGATGTATATATTGTGGCAACTGATGGTGAACCTACACCACCTGAGGGTACTCCGGCTTACATAGCCTGTCAATTTCTTTATTTAAAAAAAAAAAAAATTAGCCCCTGGTGGTGGCGCGATCGGGCCCCCCCTTCCCAGGGGGCACCAACCTTGAAATAAAAAAATATGGCCCGGGGGCGTGGGGGCGGCAGTTTTCCGAGGGGGGCCGACCCCCCCAAGTGAAATCCCTGGTGTCTAGTGGCATTTTCTGGCCCTCGATCGCAGCACAGCTGCGATCGAGCGCCAGGAAACGCGTTCAGGAAGGCCTCGTATGAAAGGGGAGAGTCTCTCCTTTCATACAAGACCTTCCCAAATGTGGGGAAGGCCGTTTGGGGCCGTTTACCCCATCGGAGCAGGAAGCGACCCTACGGCGGCGTGCTGACGTCACAAAGGGGTGAGGGGGGGTTAACACAGAAGAGCTTCAGTGCCTCCCAGGGGTTTAAAAAAAAAATTAAAATCCTCGCGGGTTTTTCTAACCCCCTCCCTGGTGTCACCCACTAGGCGTGACCCACACCTCCAACGCCCACAGTGAACGGGTTAAGTATTAGTGAACAGTATAACTTTCAACCAGCTTTTCCAGCAATCAATTGCGCCTAACAGTACTACAACAGGGGTCGAGTGCGGTCCGTGGGGGGCCGTTACGGCATCCCGCAGGTGGAGAGGATCAACGGGTGCAGCAGAAGTGGTCTGTGTAGCACAGATGTGGCTTGCGGCCCTCTTGTGATCTCTTCAGCATCCCCCTTCAAGTGATCTCCAGAGGAGGATCAATGAAGTCTTGTATCATGGGCAAACCCTCTAAGCCTACTAACAGTTGAAAACCACCCACATTAAGCCAAGGTCCTAGCACCTCTACAAATATGGACTTGCTCTCATCTAATTTACAAAGCGAGCTGGGGCAGGAGGTGGGCCAGCAGGGGATGTCAATTGAAGCTTCCCTTGTGTCCTAGGAAGCTCCAGAATCATCCCTTGTTAGTACTCCAAAATTACCTCCGGGTCAGTGCATCTCTGGACTGGAGGAGGGTAGTTCTTTCCCCCAAAAAACTACCCCTAGCTCTGAACAATAGTTGGGACTTCCCCCGCAAATTCCAGTCCTGTATGCAAAGAAATTCCTAAAGAAAAGCCAGGATATCCTTTGCTTATAATGGGCAATTCTAAGGGGCTGTCAAAAGAAAGTGTGACAACAGGAATAATGGGCCAAGCCCCAGATCAGACGGAGGATCAGATCGTGAGTAGGGGAGGCATCCTTGACAAATCTGATACCACACTAGGTCAGGTGCTTGAGGCAACAACCAATTTGGAGCAAGTCACACCCATGTTAATATGGCGTGCCTCACCAGAAAGAAGACCAGCAACTATAGCACCCCTAGAACATCTACCAGTTATATCACCAATCGCAACAACACTCAATCAGTTTTTAAAGGAACTTCGCAAAAGTCATGAAGAGGCATATAGAAAGACCAATGATCAGTTGGGACGGATAAGTGGTAGTATTCTGCAGCTCTCTTCTCGCATGTCACAGATTTAGCAAAGGGTGTCGGATCTGGACGATGTTAACGATCAGCATGCAACCAGAATCTCTAGAATGCACAGAACTGGAAGAACTTCAGCTAAAACTGGATGATACCAAGAACAGATCATAACACTCTAATCAAAGGTTCATAGGTGTACCTGAGGATTTTGAAACAGGGTCCACAGTAACTCAAGGGATCTCAGACCTTGCTCACAAGTTTGTTCTTCCGGACAAAACTTCTGAGGCCATGGATTTAACAATCATGAGAGCACATCATGTTCCATCAAACATATCAAAATTCCCACGTATGATACTGGTGAACTTTGATGACTTTAGAATTAAAGAGCAAATTCTATCACATGCTATTAAAGCCAGAAACTGCAATACTTCAGATACTTTCACATTTTCTCTGACATGTCAATTATGACGGTACACCGTTGTAAGGAATTTGTAAGCCTGATCAATTACTTTAGGTACCAAGGGGCACCTGCCGGTATCATAAAACAGTCAAAACTGCAGGTATTCTTTAAAAGTCAAGCCCAAATCTTCCAATCAGTCGACCAAGCCAAAGGATTCCTACAGTCAATAAAAAGGGGAGGGGGCATGGGAAATTCATGAAATAGCTCATATCGGGATGGTTTTTGTGTCAAGGCACTTATCTTCAGGGGAGGGGGAATGAGGTAGGAGGGGCAGATCAAGGGCACAAGGGGGATCGCTGCTGCCGGGGAGGGAGCCCATAACTGGTGGGGCTTCAGGGGTTGCAGTAGCAGGAGGTATGGGTTGGATAATTAGGAAGTTAGGGGAGGGAGAAAATGCAGGTAGGAAGGATGAGTACAGTTTTATTTCCTTAGTGTATATGAGACTAGGAGAGTCTACAAATCTTAGGTGGGTTGCCCAGCAGGGAGAAGAGGCAGTGGTTAACATACAAGGCTTCAAGAGGTAAAATGATAGGAAGCTTCTTAGACAGACTATTCAGTTGCAGTAAAATGGTCAGCAAAATCTTTAGAATAGCTTCTTGCAATGTGAATGGGATAAATAATCAAGTTAAATTTAGAGCTGTACTTCAATCACTCAGGACATCTCAGGCAATTCCACTTCAAGAAATTTGTCTTAAGCAGCAGACCAAGCTTTCAAAACTCCTCTAAGTATTTCTTAGGCCTTCTTCAGGTCAGCCAGCACAGCATTGTGAGGGGTGGCTGTTTTGTTTACAAATGAATTTGAGGGGAAGATACCAGGGCCCATATTTATACTTTTTTAGCGCTGCATTTGCGCCGCTTTTTTGACGCAAAAACTGCGCAAACTTTCAAAATACAATTGCATTTTGCAAGTTTGCGCCGTTTTTGCATCAAAAAATGACGCACATGCGGCGCTAAAGAAGTATAAATACGGGCCCAGGTCTTTAGAGATCCCCAAGCTAGGTGGATAGTCATTAGCGTAAAAGCTGAAGGTTAGTTATTACACCTAGCTAATTTCTGTGGTCCTATAGAAGATGAGACAACCTCCTTACAGGGTTTATTTAATCTTTTTACTTCACTTCCAGGTCTTTTAGTGGAAGTGGGGATTTCAATATAATAGCAGATTTAAGGCTGGATACATCACGCAAGAATAGGTCACAGAATAAACCTAAGACCTCTAGTTTCTTAGCAAACATTATCAGAGATTATCTTTAATAGATCACTGGAGAATGGATCATCCCCAGAGCCAAGAATTTACATGTTTCTCTAAAAGGTATAACTACATATCTAGGATTGATTTTGTTCTTATATCCCATCAATGGGATAGGGGAAACTCTTTTATTGTGCCAAATCCCCTTTCAGACCATTCGGTTCCCTCATTGAACTAAATATACCAACTAGACTAGATGATTGAATCTCTGTGATGATCATTGGACAAGCCTTTTCTGACTGATGAAGGATGGATAGCAACTCTGCGGTCTTCATCTCCAAATTTTGTATTAGAAATGTAGGCTTGGCCCATATATTTGTGTTTGCGATATTGGAGGCATCCAAGGCCTTTTTTCAGGGGAGAAGCTATGTCCTATAAAGCACAAATATCCAAGCTGAGAAGGGAAAAATCTATAGCCTTGCAACAGGAATTAGACCAGACATCATGGGCTCATCAGCTGGCCCATACTCAGACCTCTGGTGCAAGAATGATTGAGGCAAGACAGAAGTTGAGGGAATATTACATGTCCCAAAAAATAGTAAATAGTAAATCAGACTACATGCTTCCACACTATACACACTATACCAATCTTTATACCTCCGTATCGCCTGTAACTTCAGAGCAAATAAATGAGTATTTGGGGGCAACAAACATACTGCTTTTAGTGAAGAGCTTCAGAAATCTGCAGTGGTGCCAGTCATGTTGATTGAAGTCAAAGAGGCTATTAAAAACTCCCCTAAGGCTAGTGGCCGTGATTGACTACCTGCTGAGATATTTATAAAGTTCTGATGAAACAGATCACCAGATTCTTAGTTACTTTGCTTACTGGAATATTAAATGGGTTGTGAAGTGCCTAGCTCATTTATTGAGGTGGTAATTGTTAGCTTTTTGAAGAAGGACAAACCGACTGATAAGCCAGGGTCACATTACCCATCAACCTCTTGAACAATGATTACAAATTATTCATGAGGATTATGGCTATTAGGACTACCCTACTAGCCCAATCAGTAGTCCATAAAGACCAGTGTGAATAGAACAATTTTGACAAACACTATTTTTTTTGCTATGATAGATTACTTCACAAAGTACATTATCAATGCCGCATTCATAATGTTGGGCGCCGGGGAAGCCTTTGATCTAGTCCAACGATAAGTATTGTTTGCGCTTTTATTCACTTTTATACAGGTTTAAATGTCCTCGGAAGCTGCTGCGACTAATACAAAAGTTGTATCAGAAAGCTCAAGTTATAATTCTAATTAATGCAGGTATAGCCAGAACTGTGTCAATCTATCAAGGGACTTGTCAAGGGTGCCCTGTGTCCCCAGTTCTATTTGCATTCTTTATAGAGTTCTTGGCTGTCGCATTATGCCAAGCTCGACAGATGAAGCCACCTCTACAGGGAGCACCCAAAGTTAAATTGTTTGTAGATTATATAATTCTGTTTCTAGAGGTATAGGAACAGAATGTGAATAGAGCATTCACGAAGATTAAAATATTCACGAACCTAGGGTATTGAGTGAATCATTTGAAGTCAGAGTCTTTTTTATTTAACAGCATGAAAAGTGTCTTGCCATCTGATATGTGGGTGCACTACCAAGCTTCACGCCCCATTAGATATCTGGGTATATATGTTTTCCATGTTTCCGCTGATCTTTATTATTTGAATTATCTCTCTACTGCTTAACAGTCATTGGGTGCACTAACTTAATTTAAATGATGATCCTCCCACTGTTTCTTTTTTATCTTTTTGAATGTCATCATTAAAGTTCCCTCAAAATTCTTTTGGGGAAATCGATCTTATGTGGTCAAGGAAATAAAAGGTACTAATCTGGAAACACTTTAGCTTGGTATTGAGGACGGTGGTCCAGCATTACCCCATTATAAAATGCTACGAAGCAGCATTTTTAGATTGGGCAATAGAGCAGCACCATCTTGCACACTTGGCAATCATTTCTATCTAAAAAAGATGTTGATAGAGGATCATATACAGCTTCCGCATCTTCTCAAAATTCCGAGGCTACCAAAGCACACTAGGTATAAGCTTCCCCATTTAGTATGCTTCAGGTAGAACCAGATTAAAGAAGAGTACCACTTCTCTCAGTTTCATCCCTTTATGTTGCTTTATGAATCTGAGATGTTGAGTTTAAAGGCGGGCTTAAATAAAGTTCAACAAATGTCTATTGGCTGGGAAAATAAAATCATGGGACCAGTTATAGGGAAATAATTCGACTATTCTGGATTCCCTATACTTTTTGTATCTACAGATGCAATATTTTATTCAATCAATTCTATCAACTGATGCGTTAGCCACTACAATTACTCAAGGGCACTATGTGAAGGGTCTAATAGGTGTGGATAACTGGTATTGTATTTTGCAGCAACAACTTTGTACAAAAATTGTCCCCAGGGCTCTGAGTAAGATCGAGACCACCACAGTTTGTACGATCGACCAATGTATTTGGGAACAGAATAATGTATGGGCCAAGAAAGCTATAAGGGGGGCACATTTTAAAATAATGGCTTTTTTCGTAAAATGGTTGCTGTACTATACAACCTTTTGTCTTAGCAAAATGTTTCCATCTGTTTTGGGGGAATGTTTCAGGTGTAAGCATAGTAAGGGAGACTGGCTACACGTAAGCTTTACCTGCCCTACACTAGTAGATTTCTGGGAGACAGTCTTTCAGTAGATTAGAGCTAAACTCCAGGTGTGTATAACCCCAGATTCCCTGGGAGCTCTTTTTGGAATCCCCAGCTGTAAAAATCTTTCTGTCCAACAAAAGCAACTTTTTTTCATAGCATCCCTATAAGCAAAGTCATTAATATTACAACAATGGAAAACTGTAATACCCCCTCAAATGGGCTTTGGGATTGCAAGATGAAACAAGTACAGTTTAAGGAAGAACTCTATGCACGTAGAATAGGTGCAATCTGGAAATTTCAGAGCATCTGGAGGATGGGTCGAATCTGCAAAACCTAGAAGAGACAATGGGCCAGATGTATGAAAAAGGCCTTTTGCGATTCGGAAATAGTGATTTTTAAGAAATCGCTATTTCTGATTTGCAAAATGCAATGTATAATATTTGCGATTCAGTAATAGCGATTTCTTAAAAATTGCAAATGCTATTACTGAATCGCAAATTGCGATGCAGCCTCCTGTCGGCCCATATTTGTGAATATTTTGCATGTCCCAAATTGCGAATTCCTAACTGGAATTCTCAATTTTGGGAAGTGCAAAGTCCAGGGTGCTGGGGGCCTAAGGCCCCCTCTGCTAAACCCCAAAACATTTTTTATTCACATGTAAGGTGCACACATGCCAAAAGGACATGTGTGCTTTACATGTAAATTTTAAAAATGCATTTTTTAAATTTGCACATGGTTACCACCAAGTTCAACATGGTGGTAATAGCAATTCTTTAATGCCCAATTCGCATTAAGGAATTGCTTCATACATGTGCTTTAGAAATCGCAAATAAGGATTCCTTATTTGCGATTTCTTATCTAGAGATAAAAGGGTCGCAATTTTAAGGAATCGTTATTTCCTTAAAATTGCATTCAGAATGCATTTGATACATTCTGAATTGGCTTTTTGCATTCTCAAACGGGCATTCGCACAGTTTGCGAATGCAAAAAGCTTTGATACATCTGGCCCAATATGAAGTAATTGGGGGCTCTATATATTATTTCATTTGTATAATGTGAGAATAATGAATTATGAAGGGAGGACAGGTCGAATTTGTAAAATCGAAAGAAGACAATATGAACAAATCAAGGACTTCAGGTAATATTTAGTCTGCATTATGTGAGTATAATGAATTATGATGTTTTAGATCCTTTCTACCAGCCCATCTATTTCAATAAAAAAAAGTTCAATCTGTGATTCTCACTGATAACTTTGAACTGCTATTTTTAATTGAACCAGTGCCAAGTGACTCATTGCATCAAGTATTGGAACTACGTATTCCTCTAAGCTACTTGAAAAATGGGTCCTGGGTGGGAGCTGAGGACGAGAGGTCTCCCCCCCGGGAAGATTGTGGAGAGTGGTACAACCCGCGGCCACCGTTTGGGCACTTTTCAGGCTTCTTTGGTAGGCGGAAAGAGGTGATTTAAAAGGGGGATCCGTTTTAGGTGGTGACACTTGCTGGTGCGCT
This sequence comes from Pleurodeles waltl, assembly GCF_031143425.1. NCBI lineage: Eukaryota > Metazoa > Chordata > Amphibia > Caudata > Salamandridae > Pleurodeles > Pleurodeles waltl. The sequence goes on along the minus strand of NC_090443.1, from coordinate 264,308,348 downwards.
GCAGATTTTTCTGCGATTTTTTACTCCAGTATTGGGGCGCGGAAAGCTTTGTCCTGTTTGCGTTCTGGCGCAGTGATTTAGTCCTGTTCTCGGACTGTGGTCGGCTGTCCGGCGGGTAATTACGTGCGGAGTCCTGCTGGGCGCGTATTGTTAGTTCTGCGTCAATCGCATCTTACTTACTGCTTGAGTGTTGCGAAGGACGGTTGTGTGACAGAGGCTCTCCGGCTTCTGCGGGAAGCCGGGTGCTTGGACCTCCTGGTTGAAGGAGTGGTGGGACGCGCCCAGCCGGCCCAACATGCAGCAAGCGGTGTGGCGGCGGCTGTAGCGGCCTGCTCACCCCCGCATAGCACTCGTAAGGCAGAGCACCAGGTAAGAGACAGTGGGTGGGGGAGGTGGGTTTCTAGTGTGAGGGCCACCCTTGGGAGGAGTGCTGGTGCGCCGAGCCAGCCTGCTGATCTGGCGGCTCGGTCACGCACTATGCGTGTGTCAAGGCGAGCGGGGGGAGGGGTGGCGCCTGCTCAGGGGATGGTTGGCAGGCTTTTCGTGTCAGGTGGGGGCAAGGGAAGCAGGAGGCTGGCCAGGGGAAAGGGGGTGGGAAGTGGGCCTGCCCAGGGTGACGTGGGGGGTCACAAAGGGGTTGGGGCCAGCATTTCACAGGGAGCACCGGTTGGGGGGGCCTAACTGGATTTTCAGGACATGGGGGTGACGCCCCCTAGGAAAGTCTTGGGGAAAGAATGGTGTGGTGAGGAACTGCAGGGAGAGCTGGATGGGGTAGAGTCAGGGGAGGAGAAGGGGAGGGTTGGGGATGGCGCGGTGGCGGCACAGCACACGGGGTCACAAGGGTTGGCCCCCCTCTTTGAGTGGAGTGAAGGGGACGAGGATGAGCAGGAGGTCGAGGAGGATGGGATCACTTTAAAGGTTATTGCCCCCGCTGCGAACTTACGGGAAGAACGCGCAGCAGTCAGTTTCAGGGTCCCCGCAGTTGGGAGAGGGGGAGGGTGCGGTTTGGCCAACTGGGCAGGGATCAGATGGCCTGGATTTTTGGTGTCGGGAAGAAGGGCACATTTTTTTCTCAATGGCTCACCAGCACATTGGACCTTTTTTGGCAGGATCAGCACAGTGAGAGATGGAGTGACTCAGGTGGGCTTGAGGTGGCCTGGGGACCCTGGTAGGAAGGGAAGGCGGGCCCAGTACGGCCGGCTGGAATTCATCGCGGAAGGAGGTCTTGGATAATAGGGAGGCTAAGGTTGGTATGACTGGGCAGTACACCAGAAACGGTTTTTCGCCCCTGGTGGCGTGACACCCGGCATTCGGCAGCCTGGCAAAACCGAGTGGCTTCCCGTTGGCCGATGATGCACTTCCCAGGATCAGTGATGGAAGTGAAGAAGGATGGGGGTGGGAAGGTGATTGGTTGAGCGAATGTATGGAGACTACTGGTAATGCAGACTTGGATTTTGACGATGAAAGTACTAAGGAAGGAGAGTTACAGGAGGAGGAGGAAGCGGCTTTGTGGGGTGGTAAGGGGGGGGCGTCTAATCTTGTTTGTCTTTGCAGAGTGCAGACAGCGGATTGGACTCAGGGCGAGCAGGACGGAAGGTTGAGGAGCGGCCCCTGACCTTGCAAAAAGGTAAAAGTTTGGGGGTATTGCACCCAAAAATGGTGTCTGTGGCAGTTGAGGTGCATGCGGATGGTGCGGGCTGAGCGACTGCGCAAAGGGAAATATGTTCAAGATGCACAGGTGGGTCCAGAGGAGGAGGGAGCAGAGAGCATAGGGGCTGGGGAGAAGCCGGTTAAAACTGGTGAAAAGGCATGTGATGAGAAGGAGACGGGTAAGCCTACGCGCCTACCCCACATGGGCACGGCAAAGCCACTTGGGGCGCATCTTATGTTGGCCATAAAGGAACAAATTTGGAAAGCGGAGTATGTCGAAATGTTAAAATTGTTGCACCGGGAAGTCAGTTCTAAAGAGGGCTCGAAGGAAGAAGAATGTGAATTAGCGAAACGCCCCAAAGTTCCAGTGACCAATGAGAACTGGACTGCTGCATTCCTGATTTTTGCCAGTGTATATTGTGAGCGCTTTCCCGACAGGGCAGTGGCGCTCTTCAAATACATGGACGTGATTCGGAAGGCGTACCTCAATTATGGAGGATATACTTGGGTCCAATATGATGAGGAATTTAGGGCTCGTATGGCAGCGGACGCCGAGGTGCAATGGGGAAAATCGACCCAGATTTGTGGCAACACACAAAGGGACGTTCCAAATTTGTTAAGACTATTTTCACAGCGAGTGGCTTGCCTATCACGTATCGGCCCTTTTGAGAGTGCCCTACCCAGGGTGGGGCAACCACAGGCACCAAGAGTGGGTCTGGAGCGTCGGGGGAGGAGCTCTCAAGACAGGAGCATGTTGGGACTTTAATAAGGGACTTTGCACTCGCGAATATTGCAAGTTTCGTCACGAGTGCTCAAAATGCGCTGGCAGACATCCCTTTATTAGCTGTTATGGATCAAGTGGGGCGGGAACCTCTGACGCAGGACACGGGGGAAGTGGTCAAGGTCAACAGGGGCCAAACCGAGCTAGGGGTGGCCAGAGTCCTTTGGGAAAAAAGCTACTACTCCAGTTAGGCTGGAGAAACTTCGCTTTTGGGCAGAGAGGTATGTTAACAAACAGGCTGGACAATTGCTATTTAATGGATTTCTGCATGGTTTTGAATTGGGATACTCTGGGCCTAGACGGTGCCGTTGGGCGGAGAATTTGCATTCTGTGCAGGGGAAAGAGGAGCTTGTGCGGCTCAAATTGGAGAAGGAGTTGGCTGAAGGCTGCATGGAAGATCCTATTGTGGATTTGCCTCTTCCTAATCTTATTGTGTCTCCCATTGGCGTTGTCCCCAAAAAAGAACCGGGACAATTTTGCCTCATACATCATTTATCGTGGCCGGAAGGATCTTCTATTAATGATTTAATTCCAAAAGAGTTGACAAAGGTGTTGTATGTGTCGTGGATGTGGCCATGGCAATGGTGGTGTCGCTGGGCCCAGGCACATTGATGGCCAAAACTGACATAAAATCGGCCTTTAGATTGTTGCCGGTGAATCTTCGCGATATCGAATTGCTCGGGATTCAGTTTCAGAACAGGTGGTATGTGGATAAGGCGCTTCCAATGGGCTGTTCCATTTCATGCTCTCTTTTTGAGTGCTTTAGCACCTTTTTGCAGTGGATTTTCCAGGAGGTAACTGAGCACAAGGAGGTGACCCATTACTTGGATGATTTGTTCTTTGCGGGCCCCCAAGGTTCTGTGTGCTGTGAAACAGTACTGAAGCAGTTTAAAGATATTATGGGGGACCTGGGCGTACCCCTGGCCCCCAAAAAGACAGTCGGGCCCTACACGGCCTTGGCCTTTTTAGGTATTGAGTTAGATTCGGTGCCCACGGTGGCCCGATTGCCTGAAGAAAAATGAACAGTCATGCTCACGCTAGTACAATTGATGGTTGAGAGGAAAAAGTTGACGGTCGAAGACATCCAGGTGCTGTTGGGGCATCTGAATTTTGCATGCCAGGTAGTTAGAGCAGGGCGGACCTTTTGTAGGAGACTAGGGATGGCTTTGTCTGGACACATTTTGCTGCATTATCATGTGAGACTGAGTGCGGGGGTGAAACAGGATTTGAGGATGTGGAGTGTGTTTTTGGAGTCCTTAATGGAATCAACATTCACCCGTGGCCATTGTGCGACTGGGATGTCCAAATTGTTTCAGATGCGTCTGGGGTGTCGGGATTTGGCCTGTACTGGAATGGAAAGTTTTGTGCGGATGATTGGCCGGATGCGTGGTGGTTGGGGGGCGCAGCATCTCCTTTTTGAAGCTATTTCCTTCGGTGGAGCGGTTCGGGTTTGGGGGTCACCTCTTGGTGCACAAACGAGTGTTGTTTCGAGTGGATAATCTCGCCGTTCTTCAAGTGGTAAATCGTCAGTCTGCCAGAGAAGTACAGGTTCTTCAATTGCTGCGCGTTTTTGTATTAGACTGTTTGCGCTGCGATATTTATTTCAGGGCATGCCGGGAGTCAACAATGACATTGCGGATGCGTTGTCTCGTTCGCAGTGGGAGAGGTTCCATGGGTTGGTTGCAGACGAGGCACTATGCAGGACGGCGATGCCAGCGACGTTGTGGACCATAGGAGACGGAGAATGATGCGGTTGGTGGTGAATTCCTTGGCCCCTTCCAGCCGTCAGGCGTATGTAAGGGCGTGGTTTGAATTTTTGCGATCTGGGGCTCAGAGACGGCAAGCGAGGAAGGACATGGTGGAAGATGTAGTAAACTTCATTATGGATTTAGTAGGCCTGTCCAAGGTATCAATTGCAGGGAAACTGGCTGGTATTGCGTTCATGGGGAAGCTTTTTTGGGGGTATGCTCCGTTGGCGGGTGAGTTGGAGCAGAGGATATTGGAAGGTTGGGCTAGGGAGGACGACAAGGGGGGAGGTTACGGCAGCCTATCACTTTGAACATTTTTTAAAGACTCCTGCGGACAATGAGGGGGGTGTGTTTTAATGAGGCTGACTGTTGTTTTGCACTCCTATGTCTTGGATGTTTTTTGGGGCTTTCCGTGTGTCGGAATTGTTAGGGTCTGCATCACACCGAGGGATTCAGTGGGATGACGTTTGCATTGGAACGCAGGGTGTAGTGCTTCATTTATGGAAATCGAAGACAGATCAGATAGGCAGGGGTAGGTATGTGTTCTTGGCAGCTTACCCCTTTACGGGTATTTGCCTGCTCCAGCTAGCAATAGGGTTGAGGGCTATTTCACAGGATTTAAGGGGAAGGGTTTTTTGTCATGAGCATGGCAGGGCAGTATCCGCCTACCAGCTCTTAGCAGTGATGAGGGCAGGGCTGCAGGTATTGGGGCTGGATGCAGCACAGTTTGGGACTCATTACTTTAGGATCGGTATGGCGACAGAGGCAAGCTGTAGGGGTTGAAAGCGTGGAGACTTGTTGGCCTTAGGCAAGTGGAAGTCAAATGCCTATAAGAGGTATGTGAGATGGGCTTGTGATGCGTTGGAGTAGTAACTCTTTTTTTTCCTGCTGCAGGTTCAGTGCCCGGACCAGCCGTACGATGCATCTCCATCTGGGTCGTTGGACATTCTTCTATCAAGTGGGCCTGGAGACAAGCGCGGACAGCTGTTATTGGGGACAGTTTGGGTTTGGACAGGGACAGGCACCACGTTCGTTCGGAAGGAAAAGGGGGTATGGTTTGGCAGGATCTGTTGGGGACCTTGCAGCAGGTTCGGGAATGGGGGTTTTGTGCTGATGTGGTGCTCATCCACTTGGGCGAAAATGATTTGGTACGGAGAACAGGTTTGGACATTATGAAGGATATGAAGAAGGACCTGTATGAAATTCAGAGGCAGTGGTATTGCTGCCACGTAGTATGGACAGCTTTTATTCCTTACAGGGTGTGGAGAGGGGCACGGAGGCCTGGTGCAATTGAGAAGGCTCGTAGGAAAATTAATAAGGAAATGCGTTTGTATTGCCTGGAGAAAGGAATGACCTATTTAGAACACAAGCGCTTGCGTTTTGAGAATCAGGAGTTTTTTCAGAGCAATGGTGTACACTTGTCCTTTATGGGCATGGAGTTGTACCTGCTCCAGCTGAAGGAAGTTTTAAGAGAGTTGTTTAAGGAAACTTAATGGCTGCGTTGGGACGGACTAACGTGATTGCGGCAGCTGGGGGGGCAGAAAAGGGAGGGTTTTTCACTCCTTTCTCTGGTGGCAGAGACATAGACTGTTCATGTGATAACGATAACGGATGGACAGGACATATGCCAAGACAATTTCAGATTTTAAAGGGGGTGGACTACAGCAGGGAAACAAAGATAACAAATTGGGCAATAGGGGTTGGAGACTTGCAGGTTCGAGAGATAGACGGCAGCAAATGACTATTAAGGTAATTGACGGCTAAGGATGACGGTATTAACCATCTGCAAGTTTAATGGGAATGGAGGAGAGAGGGTAGGGTAGGGGAGGGGGGAGTGTTTTGGTTAGGTGAATTTATGTATAGTGAGGTTTTAGTTTTGTGAGGCTGGAAGCCAAGGGTATTGTTTTGTGAGTGCACCTGTTTCCAATAAAGCAGCCTTTTGCACACACAAAGGTGGTTGTGGTGCTGTTTTCCCTCCTCCACAAATGGGTCCTGGGGGGAGCCGAGGACGAGAGGTCTCCCCCCAGGGAAGATTGTAGAGGGTGGTACAGACCACGGGTGCCATTTGGTCGCTTTTTGGCCTTCTTTGGTAGGCAGGAAGGGGTGGTTTAAAAGGGGGAGCCATTTTGTGTGGGTCACCATTTTAGGTGGTAACACGGTGGCTGGTGCGCTGCCGATTTGTCCCCGCCCTCCCTCCCATGGGGTTATCGGTTAAAAGGGTGAATTTTTGAGGAGGAGAGGCATAAGGGTTCATTTTATTGAGACATGGGTGCACGGGGTATTCGGGTTTGTAAGTCGTCGCTTGGAACAGGTGCCGGCGGAGACAGAGACTGTTCAAGTGATAGCGATAACGGATGGACAGAACATATGCCAAGACAATTTCAGATTTGAAAGGGGGTGGAATGCAGCAGGGAAACAAAGATAACAAATTGGGCAATAGGGGTTGGAGACTTGCAGGTTCGAGAGATAGACGGCAGCAAACGACTATTAAGGTAATTGATGGCTAAGGATGACGGTATTAACGATCTGCAAGTTTAAGGGGAAGGGAGGGGGGAGGATAGGGTAGAGGAGAGGGAAGCGTTTTGGCTGGGTGAATTTATGTGTGGTGAGGTTTTAGTTTTGTGAGGCTGGAAGCCAAGGGTATTGTTTTGTGAGTGCACCTGTTTCCAATAAAGCGGCCTTTTGCACACACAAAGGTGGTTGTGGTGCTGTTTTCCCTCCTCCACAATACGCCTTCACTGAAAAGGTAAAATAGGATGAGGGGTGGCGATTATAGTTAGAAAATCTATTCATGCAAGAGTTTGACAAGTGAACTGTTTGCTGAACCAGTGATTAAATTTATAGTCGAAAAATAAAGTTTTTCTTTAAATAACATCTTTCTGGGGGATTTTAATCCTTGTTGGGTAAGTGCCCTTGCACATCTATTCTTAAGTCCTGCACATGAAGGCTGTTAGCTGAGATCTGTTTATCCAGAGGTGGCTCCCCATTAGGGCAGAGGAGCGTTACTCCCCTCCCCCGCTACCAGTGCAGTAAACGTGAAAAATAAAATGAATTACCATTTTATTTTTTACTGCTCCAAGCCTGAGCTGTGTTTAGGTGTGGGGCATTACTGTTGACTGGCAGCAGGGGAGTGGTGCTCACTCCCCCAGTTTACACTGCGCATTGTAGTGTGGCTGGCAGTCTTGAGCCTGCCAGCCTCACATGTGCAGTGTAAACCTCTCCACTCAGCTGTCTGAGAGAGCTGGGTGGAGAGCAAGCACAGGCCGCCTGTGCCTTCCGGAGCATCGAGGCAGCCCGCTCCAGCCAATCCTGGTGCTGCTCACATGCTGCTCATCTGCAGCATGAAAGCAGCATCTGGATGTGAAGTGGGGAGCTGCCTGAGGCTCCAGGAAGTACCGTTATGCTGACTGGATGATGAGGAGGAGCAGAAGCAGAAGGTGGAGAGTGGGTAGGTATATTTTTCTTTTTTTTTGGCCCACTGACAGACACTATGAGAAACTCACATTGGCTTAAGCTTTAATTCCAGAGCTCTCAGTCACAGCCTGTCATAATAACGAGCCATGATTAAGAGGTTTTGAATTTTACCCTAAAGGCACTGTGTTTTTTTTACAGTGTCGGCCACTGGACTGCCCTCGACGACCCTCCACTGTTAACGGTCATCGGCCACTACTTTGTTTATCGCCAACCATTAGCATTCTGAAGACTTGGACCTCATGCAATCTGATTAGTCTGATAGTCTCTTCATTGCTTTCTACACATTCTGCTCCAAAACAATAAATATCTAATCCTCACTTTAATGGATTACAGTCATACACTGCTGACAGGAATCTCCAAACATCAACCCGAAGACTACATTTTATGCGTCCACCAGGCTAGTTTCAGGAACCAGGTCTATTTCACCCCAGTCTTGGGCACCATCAAGTGACATACCACTGAAGCCAGGACCATACATTCAAGTTGAACTCCCTAGTCCATAAAAACCTCCTTTCTGGAACTGTACAGTACCTGGCTCAAACTGGCAATCTCATATGGATGCAGAGCACAGACAACCTCCTTTTTAACATCCATATCACCAGGAAAAAATGACACTTTTTCAGACAGTGGTCCCAAGGTATGGAACTCCAATCTCCTCTCCCAAACAGAACTAATCCACCCAGAGGCCTATTCAGAACAGTGCTGAAATGCGTTTGTATTACGTTGGACAGGATACATATCACATTTGGTGTCCCACACACCAACTCTAAATCAAGCCCAAGGTCTGTTATTATGGTGTTTTACCCCTTGACTGCTAAAACTGTACATACGTGGATAGTGCCTGTAGTTGTTATAGTATGTTATTATCAAACCGTCTACTCTGCTATTGTCACCAAATTTGAATATGCCGATTATATAGTTAATGCATTTGCGGTCACCTGGTCCTTAGTACTATAGTCCATGCTATACATAATCACAAATAAATTAGCTAATACAAAGTATATCTAAAGTCTTCTAAAACCATAGAGGCTTGTTAAAAAAGAAAACTATCCATAGTTCAAATATTATTCACCGCAAATTACGGATTTTGTCTTGAAAGAAACCACAGGAATGACAATTTTATAATCGTGGCTTTCTCTGCTTACCAGAGTAACAGAGGTGTGTATAATGCGTGCAATGTTGTTCTCATCAGATCACAAACCTGTACATATAGACTTCAAAATGTGTTCTTCTTTTATTCTTCACATACCGTCTTTTTACAAACCTGTCTGCTGCAGTACAGTGTCACATTTCCTCTGTGTTTACACTGTGGCACTTTTGAAGGGACCCATTTCCAAGAAACCGACCTGAAGAACAGAATGTACCTTACATAATTACTCTGTAAGTATCCTCCTAGGATTCATGACATCAGACTTCCAAGGAGTGGTAAAACGTGTAAAGTTCATCCAACTTCTAAGTGTCCTCTTGAAATAGTTGTTTCGTTGAGAACTTTTTAGTATAACCATGAATTGTAATCCATATTTTCATGACAGAAAATGAATAGTTTGCTCCGCTTATATTGAAAATATTTAAATATGTAGAACTCTTGTTTATTGCTAAGGCAAAGAATTGAAAGTCCCCCGTCTGAAGGCGTACCCTCTGGAATGTCTGAATACAGCAATGGAACGATCAAAGGTGACCAGTTAACTTCTGCAAAGACCTAGGAGCGACAAAGCTCCTTTGCAGCGTTTCGGGTAATTTTAGGTTTGTGTGAGCCAAAATCACCATTTTTATTGAGCTTTGCAGATTGTATAGCAGATGCTCGATTATGCATCAAGTGAGGCAATTAAGCAGAATGTACTACACTTACAGAATCATGTGACTTCAATGGCCTTGCCTATAATTTGCATGTGATGACAGTGGTTAGGGGTTGCAGTTTGGTAGGCCTGGAACTGCTATTTTTGCCCCTGGTCTCAAGGGTCATCAAGGCTGCAACTGAAACAAAAAATAAACAGGGATTAGGGAGCACTTGCCACTGATAACTTTCTGAAGTTGACACTTCTGCGGGCCTCTCCTCAAGGTTTTTAAGGGCCCAAAGGTTGGCCGCAGAAGCCAGCCCATACCTAAACCTGTGCGTGTCTATGTCACGACTTGAGTGTTTCTTACCGCTATAATCAGCCAGTCTCTGGGCACCACTTGGTTTCTTGCTTGTTCTGGATTGACCAAGGTAGGGGTGGCCCTTTCCAGTAGCCACACTTCTGCTGATAATAAAACACCAAGCAGGCCATAACTTCCAGAAGGAGTCCCAGAGGGAAAAAAACAACGTGGGAAAACCCTCAGAATCAAGGACTCCTGGGAAAAAAGAACAAAAGCACAAAAAAGAACTGGAACAAACTGCAGACGGAAAAAGAACAGGAGAAATCCAAAATCACAGGATACGGGAGCTAGGAGCACAACCACGAAGGAAGTGTTTGCAGCGCAAGGAACAGAAAACCAACTTGTGCTTATATACTGAAAAACAGGAAGTGACATTCAGGAAATATTGAAGACACTATCTTGGATTGGGAATGACCACATTCAGGTGAATGTAAAAATAGCCATAGTATAGAAAGGTAGTGAGCAAAGCATGCAGGGAAAGGAACATAGGGGGTCATTCAGACCTTGGCGGACGGCGGAGGCCGTCCGCCAAGGTACCGCCGACAAATGACCGCACCGCGGTCAAAAGACCGCGGCGGCCATTCAAACATTTCCGCTGGGCCGGCGGGCGCTCTCCAAAAGAGCGCCCGCCGGCCCAGCGGAAATGCCCCTGCAATGTGGACGCCGGCTCAGAATTGAGCCGGCGTAGTTGCAGGGGTGCGACGAGTGCAGTTTCACCCGTCGCGTATTTCAGTGTCTGCAAAGCAGACACTGAAATACTTTGTGGGGCCCTCTTACGGGGGCCCCTGCAGTGCCCATGCCATTGGCATGGGCACTGCAGCGGCCCCCAGGGGCCCCGCGGCACCCCCTACCGCCATCCTGTTCATGAGGGGTTTCCCGCCATGAACAGGATGGCGGTAGGGGGTGTCTGAATCCCCATGGCGGCGGAGCGCGCTCCGCCGCCATGGAGGATTCAATGGGGCAGCGGTAAACCGGCGGGAGACCGCCGGTTTACCCTTTCTGACCGCGGCTGAACCGCTGCAGTCAGAATGCCCTTGGGAGCACCGCCAGCCTGTTGGCGGTGCTCCCGTGGTCGGTGACCCTGGCGGTCACCGGCCGCCAGGGTCAGAATGACCCCCATAGACTCTTGGGAAGAAGAAACATGGCCAAGGCAAGGAAAAGGAAAAAGGAAGGAAAAAGAAGAAAAGAGGAAAACAGCAAGAACAGGTAATCAACTAAAGAGGGCAAGAGCGAGGGCAGCGTAAACAGTACCCAAAGGGAAAGTTTAGCCAAAAAGCGGACCACTGCAGAAACGGACATCCGAAATACAGACCGCCGATCTGACTGTGGCCTGTAAGTGAGGCGCCGCCAGTCTTCGTGGTGTCACAGTCTAATGCTCACTCCACCTACTTGCTTTCGGTAGGTATCAAGGCATTGTTGCTACAACAGGCAGGGTGACAAAGAGTGCCCTCTCTAGATTGTTTCCAGAGTTTTCTGGGCACTTTCTTGAGTCTAATTAACAACCATACATATTTTTCTGCAACCCTTCCTGAATTACAGAACACCAAGCTGCAGTACTACAGAATTGCAGATTTTCCACATGACATTCACTGTGTAGATGCGCTATATTGTTCCCCCTCTGCAACCTAACTTATGTAAAGGAATTGGAAAAATCAATACAACCTAAATGTACAGGTGGTGTGCAATGTGGAGTGCCTCACTATGGACTTCATGTCACGCTATCCAGGCATTTCATGTGACTCTTAAATGTTCAATGAGACCATTGTGAATTTAAAGGTGACGGTTGCTCAATGGGTAAAGTGTAATAGTAAATACATGCTGTCATGATATGGGGATGGCCCATATGTTTAAATGATAAACAATAACATTTGTTTAAGTAGATGACAGTGCCTTCTCCATTCATCCCTGGCTACTCACAGCATATCTAATTGCACGCACACTGGATGAAAGAAGAAACAGCAGTGCACACAAACAAACATGTTCAGTCATGCGTCCATTACTTACAGGTAATGGCATTACTCCTAGTCCTACTCCCTCGCCTTCCTTTCCCAACCAATGAGGCTGGCTCCTTGCCTCCCCCTAGACCCCTCCCTTCCCCTTTGAAAATTCCCCCCACACCCCCACCACCTCCTGTTTTTTTTGTCTAGCCCGCTAGACTTACCTTCTCTTCCTCCTCCACGGCGGGGCCTGGGGGGGGCCTCTTGTTGACTCAGGTGGTGTGTGGTGCTCCTCGCGGTGGGTTCCCCGGCGGTCTTTTCTTCCTGTAGGTCGGCGGCGCTGCCTTGAGGGACGCTTTTTCCAGGTCGGCTGACGGAGTCGGACGGCTCTCTAGTGGCTGGGGCTGCACTTCTGGGTCTTCGCCTCGCGTGAGCTGGGCTGCTTCTCCGGTCGTGTGGATCTTCCTGGATGTGGTAGGGTGGGCGTTTCTGCCCACGTTTTTCTTGTTTTTGATTGAATTTCTATGCTGTTTCCATTTGCTGCTTTTAAATAGGGGGGGGAGTGAGTTTCTCCTTTATTTTACTGGCTGATGTTGGCCTATTGGGTGCATATTGTGTTTGGATCATGTCAAGGCTGGGTCCTTCCAAACGGCGCAGGATTGTCTCTTCTTCTTCTTCGGGGGAGAATGTTGAGGTTCCCTTAACACTCCTGGTGGGCGCCAGGTTGTGCTGGGGGTTACTGCACCTCTCATGTCCAGGGAGGAGGTTCAGGAGATGATTGAGGTGGCTGTGTCCAATGCACTTCAGGCTGGGGCTCCTAGGCCTGGACGTTCTTCTGCCTCCCGTCCTTTGGGGGCGGCAGAGGGGTCCTCTTCCTCGGATGATGACACCCCTTATACTTCTTCTGGTGGGAAGTATGTCTTCAGGGAGGAGATGTGGGATGTGGGATGTTCTGACCCATGTTTGGGACAATTTGGAGTTTCCTGTTTCTTTTTTGGCATGTGTGTACTTCTGTATAGGATAGCCATGATCAGCATCTACTCAGCGATGCAAAACCTGATAGTACGAAATATTAAACAAAAGAAAACCAAAAGTAATTCTATATAATAAAAATGTTAAACTTCCCTTTGCACTGAACTGCACTTCCCCACAATGGTACTCTTGGCAGTTGCTCTTCTAGGCCCTTCTCCTTCAGAATTTTAGCTTCTTCTGCGTCTACGACTGATTACCTCTTATACAGACAACCTACTAAGACTAGAGGCCTCTTAACTTTCTACAGCAACAACTTTTCCCCTGTAGATATGCGGAAGACCTGCGGCTTCTCTAAAGTATTTGTCATCTGTACTAACCCTCTAGACCTATCCCCACCACCTCGACTGGAGGTTAGCAGTACGTCTGGCAAGCAAAGTAACTGAAGTAGCTGGACAAATAACTGAGCTGCCAAAGACATCTATTTCACTTAGTAAATGGTACTGTCTACGCCATTAACAGCTCCTTTCTTGATTAAAGGCACTTCAAAGCACTGTTACGCCATCAGTAGAGACTGGCATGTTGTTAGAGAAGGTGTTAAAACCCTCTTTAGTCATCCAACACACCAGCTGGTAACCTTCTTTCATTGCTATGCCAAATCCACCGGCTCTCCTGTCAATCATATGGAGTGCCTTTAATTTTTAGCATGAACACCAAACCTGAATGAGTCCAACACTGGAATTGTGATGCAGTTGGAGCAACCACTTCTCCAGCTGGATCAGTTGTGGCATGTGGTCAAGCAGCAGCAGGATGTCTGTTCATCAGTCTGGCTCTCCATTGCTTTGTCCTTGAAAGTCTCCACGCCCGTTGGAGCGGAGGTGACTCAGCAGCAGGTAGTGTGGCTTGTCGCAGACGGATGGAAGAAGATGGTTCACCAAGCTCTCCCATTTCATGTTCCCGCTCCTCTTCTTCCTTCTGCTTTCACAACATGAGGTGTATGGACAGCTGTAGAAAAGGCATTGGGGCCCTGGGCAATTGCACACTTTGCCATGACCTAAAACGTATCTGACAGTTTCAATGCTGCATTGTAATTGATGCCTAGTGGGACTGCGTGTTGGGCCAGAGCAGCCCCAGAGGATTTCTCCAGGAACTTTTTAAGCTTCAGATGTGATGTTGACTTCTAATAGTGAGGCCAAAGACATCTGGTACTAGGACAAGGGAGTTGTTGACAAATTTGCTGTTCATAGCAAAGACCCGGAAGGTGGTTGAGGCATCTTAGGTGGTATAAGACAACGCAGAACTTTGTGGCATCTTTGTAGATTAATAAAGATGCTTATATGCATAGAATTTTGAGACACCAAACACTTTGGGACCTGTTTGCTCCACATGCCTGGCCATGTATTAAGAATCTATGGTCAATAGCTGCTTTCCACACATAGTCACAGAGACAGTCATTATGACAGGCTGAAAAGGTGGCACAGATGACAGACTATGCTCCTCTTCTCACTCATTAAGTTTTGTTGTAGGATATTAGTGTATAATATAGAAAACAGTCCAATACCAGCTGGACTGGTGATAGCTGATCAGATGGATTCATATCTGAACTTTGTATCACGCTCAATCTGCGCATCCAATTTGCATTGATCCACCAGATTGGCACTAATGTGCAGGCAGCTGCCCCTTTTCACATGCAGAAAAGGCCTTTGACTCATTAGAGTATGTGAGGGACTCCATGGTCCACAGCTGTTATCTTACTCTGTGAGATTAGATTGTCTTCACTTAAAATGTATAAGTACTTGATTTAAGAAATTACTGTTCTGTCGAGCCCCTGAGATAGTAAATGTTTAACATTGCAGTACTGTGCAGGGTTGTTGGTAATTATATACTCCAATAGGTATCCTTGCTTTGCACCAACAACTGCTAAAGTAAGGATATATTTCTTAATATCAAACCCACTTAGTACAACCAGTGGCACAAGGCATAAGTGCCCACTGAAGTTGATGATGTAAATTCAAATAGGGGTGTCACACTTAGCGCACAATGGCCCTCTTTACAACCCTGGCGGTCGATGATAAAGCATCGGTAATACCGCCAAAGGGCCAGTGGTAAAAAAAATGGAATTACGACCATCGCGGAAACTGCCAACACAGACAGCCACTTTAACATTCCAACTGCCACAGCGGTAGCAACAAACAACGCGGCAGTAACCGCCAACAGACAGGCAGAAGACAATGTACTGTCCACACTATTACAAGGCATCAATCCGCCAGGTTTTCGGGGCGGTACCAACGCCATCAAAAGCACGGCGGAAACAGTACTTGGAACGGAAACACTCACCTCTCGACACCCAACGACACACACATAAAACATGCAGCAACATTACATTTACTCCCCGTAACCCCCTGGAAGAACGCAAGGACCAAATGAAATGATTGTAACTAGTGTAATCATCGAAAATCCAGATAGGCCAACATAATTTTAAAAGATCAGTATATACAAATATTTACAGCAAGTACACAAGTCCGGATACTGTTCCATTCAATGTCCGTGGACCAGTGGTCCTAAAAAGCATGGGCGAAGCCCACACATGACACCTGCCTCAAAACGGAGAGAACACTGCTGGGGCATCAGGTAAAACAAAAACAGGCACCTGAGGGGGAAGGGGAGGCGGAGCACCTCAGCCGGATGATAGGACAACGCCACTGCTCCACGAGGGGGCTCCATGCCCACTGCTTGGTCCTGGGGAGTGCAAAGCCACAGTCTCTCAAGTCTCTCAAGTCGGTGGTTTTCCCAATGATTGGTCCTGGGGAGTGCAAGGCCACAGTCTCTCAAGTCTCTCAAGTGGGTGACATGTTCCACTGGTTCTGGAGGGGACTTTGTGCCCAGTGCGCTTCATCCTGCCAAGGACTGGGGTAGTGGATGCTGTTCTCCACTGGTTCTGGAGGGGGCTTGGTGCCCAGAGTGCTGCACCTGGGGTGTGGCAGTTCCCATTCCCTCACCTGGATGTCTAAGCCAAGAGATTTTCTGGGAACAGGTAGCATGATACTCTATGGAGGCAGAGACACACTCCACCCTGCGGCGACTTAGCCTGCCAACTGCTGGTGCTGCCAGTGCTGGTTGTGGTGCCTCATGTAGTGTGTGCAGGGTCCAGGACGTCTCCTGCAGCCTTGGACGACTGCCCACTGGGGATGATGCTGATGTCAGCTGTGGTGGCTCTGGCTGGGCACGTCGCAGGGCAGGTGGCGGTGGTTATGGCAGTGTCTGCGGCAGAGATGCTGCCGGTGGTGCAGGTGTCAGCTCCTATGGAGGGAGACAGCAGGACGTCTCCTGCAGTCTCGGACGGCTGCCTACTGGGGATGATGCTGGAGACTGTAGCAGAGGCAGCAGACGTGCAGGTGGCGGTGCAGGTGGTGGTGGTTGTGGCAGTGACCACCGCCGTAAAGGTTGCTGTTCTGTCTTGCAGAAGGGGTGACACCACTCCCTCACCCGGAGGCTCCGTGCCCTGAGCTGACTTCCCTCTGGTCCCTTCTCCACCTTGGAAGTCACGGAAAAGTTTTTTAGACACACTGGGACGGGAAGATGGAGGGGGTTTGGGAGTGGAGGAAGAGGTAGTGGTTGTAGGAGGTGTACGTCTGCTGAGTTTGGGTGAAGGTGCATGGGCTGTTGAGTGAGTGTATGCCTGCATTTGTGTACTTTGGGAGGCGGGCTCACAGACACACTGGGAGAGGACACAGGGGACGTGTGCATGGTGAGCGGTGTGTGGTGATGGGTGTGCTGGTGATGGAGGTAGTGGATGAGGATGTAGTGCAAGCAGGTGTGGTGGAGACGAGACAGGGAGGGAGGTGGAGGACATGGAGGAGGGGGACACAGTGGAGGCAGTGGATGTTGGTGTGTCTGCATGGGTATGGTGCTTGTGTGAGTGCCTGTGGGATGTGTGGTGCTTATGTTTGCCTGAGCCACTTTTGTGTGTTGAGGAGTGTGCATGCTGGTCTGATGGTGTGCTTGGGACAGGCTGAGGTAGAGGGGATTGGGTGGGGTAGTGGAGGTTGGAGGGGGGAGGCTGGACATAGGGACAATGGCTGCCATCAGTGCTGAGGCCAGAGCCTGAAATGCTCTCTGTTGGGCCACCACTCCAGAATGAATGCCCTCCAGGTATGCATTTGTTTGTTGCAAATGCCTCTCGACACCCTGGATGGCATTCAGAATGGTTGACTGCCCAACAGTGAGGGATCTCAGGAGGTCAATAGCCTCCTCAATGAGGGCAGCAGGGCTGACTGGGGCAGGGCCTGAGGTGCCTGGGGCGAAGTAGATGCCCACCCTCCTGGGTGAGCGGGCACTGGAAACACGCTGAAGGGCTGCTGGGAGAATGGTGCTGGTAGGGGGGGTGCCGGCTGTACCTGTTGTTGCAATGGGCACAGAGGTGCCTGTCACCACAAGGGAGCTCCCAACAGAGGAGGAGTCGCTGGTGTCCACTCCTGTCCCCGTCGTGGAGCTCCCTTCGCCCTCCGTCCCACTAGTGCCTTCAGACTTCGTACATTCACCCTCCTGGGCCATTTGGGTTGCAGCTCCCTCCTGCTCCGGTGCCACTGCTCCTCCACCAGATGATGCTAATGCACATAAGGACAGGGTGACAAAACAAAAAGGGGGGGGGAGACAGAGGAGACACATGGTCAATGCCAGCAACAACACCACTGTTGGCGGACACAACACACAGGGAGCAGCCCTATGCACTAGGCAATGCACTAACTGTTCTTGGGAAAATTACCTGCCCATGGGGGACTGTGCCTAAGCCCATTTGATACACACCTGGAACCCACAGGAGCCTGACTAGGTGTAGATGGCCACTACCACTTTTGGGGTTGGAGTACCACAGAGCCTGCCTAACAATGGACCTACCCTAGCAAGTTTTCCCTGGCCTAGCGGAACCCACAGCCCACTTCCGCCAACCAGACACCTCATACAGCGTGCAGAGTCAGCTGAATTAGACTGTACTCACCCCCTTGTGGCTGCTGTGATGCCCTCAAGCGCCCATCCAACTCAGAATATGCCACCGCCAGGATCCGGTACATCAGGGGGTCATGGTGCGACAGGCACCCCTTCCACGTTGGGAGGCCATCCCCAGCTGGGCCTCTGCCGTCTTCTTGCTCCAGCGGCGCAGGTCCTCCCATCTTTTGCGGCAGTGGGTGCTCCGTCTATGGTAGACCCCCAGGGTTCGCACTTCCTTGGCAATGGCACGCCAAATACCCTTCTTCTGGTGGGCGCTGACCTAGAGGAAAAGTGAAGTTAGAATGGATTTTACTCCCACGTCCGGTTCTTCTTACTCATTGGCCACAACTTCCCACCTTGGCCCCGAAACACATACACTGACCATCCTCAAATGCTGGCCACAGCCCCCGTATCTTCCATCCACCCCACTCCATACATGCATGTCCCATCCATCATGCTCACAGTGTACTCACCTATTTGTCTGGAAGACCGTAGAGTAGCGTGTTCTGGGGGAGGACCCCACCCACCAGGTTGTCCAACTCCTCCGCTGTGAAGGCAGGGGCCCTTCCCCCAGACACTGTAGCCATTGTCGCTTCCAGACTGCGGTCACAGCAGCACTTGCAGTGTAGGTCCTCTCCTGTTGAAGGTCAGGTATCAAGTGGGTGAACAGATAGAAAATGGCGGTTACGTCCGCGGCGGTGCGTACCATCACCGCCGGCATACATCGTCATTGGCTCCTGGAACCTATAGGGCCCAATGATAACCAATGCTGAATTGCGCCGTGGTCTTCGTCCGCCTACCGCGACGCTGCACAACGCCAGCGCAGTTACCTCATTTCCCCTTGTCCCTCCTTACAGGTCAGGCAGCCACCATTTCAGGGGTCCACATGGCAGGGCATCTAACTGCGTCACAGCACTTTTGGGCAGGAATACGGACAGACAGCGCCACACACCGATTACATCACAATTGTTCAAAACACCCTTGTGCAAGCTATGTGGTGTATGCCCCTGTTCTCACCCTTCTCCTCCATAGGGCACATCCGCTGGGGCAGATGATGAGATGGCGTCATCCTCCGGTATACAGACCCCTGCTGGACCTGTTGACAATGGAAGACAGACACATCATTATCACCTACAGACTTGATCGTGCCACAATCCAGGAACTGTGTGCCCAGTTGGAGCCAGACATGATGTCAGCTATCCGCCATCCCACAGGAATCCCCCCTCTAGTGCAGGTCCTGTCAGTACTCCATTTCCTGGCCAGTGGGTCCTTTAAAACAACAGTGGCCATGGCATCAGGGATGTCACAGCCAATGTTCTCCAACATGTTGTCCAGAGTGTTGTCTGCCCTGCTGAAACACATGCACAGCTACATCGTTTTCCCTCAGGTGGAGGATTTGCCCACAGTGAATTGGTGCCATTGATGGTACACATGTGGCATTTGTCCCACCCCGCAGGAATGAACAGGTGTACAGAAACCGCAAAAGCTACCATTCCATGAATGTGCAGATGGTGTGTTTGGCAGACCAGTACATCTCCCATGTGAATGCCAAGTATCCTGGCTCAGTGCATGACGCTTACATTTTGAGGAATAGCAGCATCCCTTATGTGATGAGCCAACTCCAGAGGCACCGTGTGTGGCTAATAGATGAGCCCAAGATCCCAACACAGTTTGAATGGGTTTCTGGGTATGGGAGAGCCCCTAAGGGTTGGTGTGTGTCTAACAGTTGTCCCTCGATATTTACAGGTGACTCTGGTTACCCCACCTGTCATGGCTACTGACCCCAGTGAGGAATACCAGGACAAGGGCAGAGGAACGCTAAAATGAGGCACATGGGCAAACTAGGAGGATAATAGAGTGGACTTTCAGCCTCCTGAAGGCCAGGTTCCGGTGCCTCCATCTGACAGGTGGCTCCCTATACTACTCACCGAAGAAGGTGTGCCAGATTATCGTGGCATGCTGCATGTTGCACAACCAGGCTTTGCAACGCCAGGTGCCTTTTCTGCAGGAGGATGGGCCTGATGTTGGTCTTGTGGCAGCTGTGGAGCCTGTGGACAGTGAGGAAGAGGAGGCAGAAGAAGAAGATATCGACAACCGAAACAACATCATCATGCAATACTTTCAGTGAGACACATGTAAGAGACTGGCACTGCTCCTCCCATATCATACTACTGTAGGACATTGCATGATTCTGCCTTTTTCACCTCTGTGTATGGACCCTTACAGTTCACTTTGGCTTTCCATTTGACAGATCTGGGTACCACTTTCTGTATTCTGCTATGTTTACTGCTGCCCAACAACTGTTGAACATTGGTATGTGAAAATGAACATTGACATTGCTATTTGACAGAGAGGTTGTAATAACACACTTGTGAAAGTACAGACTGACTCCAGATCGTTTTGTGATTCAAGGGTGTTTATTTAAGTGCTGTTCAGTGGAGGGGTATGTGCAATGGGCTGGGGTGATGGTGGAGGAATGTCCATGGTGGAGTCCAGTCTCTTTCTATCAAAGGTGCATTGTCCAAGGGGGCATAGGAGGTGAAGTAATGGCAGTTCAAGGTTGTCAGGGTGACATAGTGGGACAGAAGGGTGACAATCAGGAGAGTCTTATTTCCTGGCGGGGGTCTTGGCAATGTTCTCTATCTTGTGCCTGGATCTCAGGGACCGTTTGCGGGGTGGTTCTCCTTCTGCAGGGGGTGGGGTGCTGGTGGCCTGTTGGTCCTGTGGCGGGACCTCCTGTCCACTAGCGCCGGCAGACGTGGAGGGCTGTTCATCGTTCAGGCTAGTGTCAGGGGCCCGTTTCTGTGCCACTGTCTCCCCCATGGTGTTGGCCATGTCCGCCAGCACCCCTGCAATGGTGACCAGGGTTCAAGTCCTCCCTAATCCCCAGGTACTGTTCCTCCTACAACCGCTGGGTCTCCTGAAACTTGGCCAGTACCGTGCCCATGGTCTCCTGGGAATGGAGATATGCTCCCATGATGTTGGTGAGTGCCTCGTGGAAAGTGGGTTCCCTAGGCCTGTCCTCCCCCTGTCGCACAGCAGTCCTCCCAGCTTCCCTGTTGTCCTGTGCCTCTGTCCCCTGAGCCATGAGTCCACTGCCACTGACCCCAGGTCCCTGATTGTCTTGGGTTAGTGGGGTTGCCTGGGTTCACTGTAGTGGTGGACACACTGCTGACTGACGTGTCCTGGGGACAGAGGGAGGGGCCCACTGTGTGGGTGCCTTGCTGGAGTTTCCTGAGGGGGAAGGTTCAGTGGTGGTTTGTGACTGTGGCAGGGGAACCGACTGTCCAGAGGTCCCTGATGGGCCGGGCTGGTCATCTTGATCCAGGCGTGCAGAGCTGCTGTAGTCACTGTGGGCCTCTTCTGTGGGGGGACTGGATATGGCTGGCATCTCCTGTCCGGGGACGTTGGGAAGGGGTCCTGTTGGGTTGTAAATGCATAGTTATTGTATCTGTGTATGCCATCTTGTGCAATGGGTGAGTTACCCTCTACTCCTGTGCTTGCATTATTGGCTTGGCCATTGTGTGATTGGTGATTTTGGGGCCTGGGTGAGTCTCTCTACTGGACATGCTTTGGTGATGGGTGTCTATGCATTGGTGTTACATGTAGGGCCTGGTTTTGGAATGTGTGTGTTGTGATAGTGGGGTATCTGTGGTGTGTTGGGGTGATGGGTGTGAGGGTAGGGGTAGGAGTTTGTGATTGCATGCAGGTAGGGTGGGGGGGATATAGTAGTATAGATTTGCCTTACCAGAGTCCAGTCCTCCTGCTACTCCTGCGAGGCCCTCAGGATGCATGATCGCCAAGACTTGCTCCTCCCATGTTGTTAGATGTGGGGGAGGAGGTTGGGTTCCACCGCCAGTCCTCTGTACGGCTACCTGGTGTCTTGAAACCAAGGAACGCACCTTCCCCTGTAGGTCGTTCCACCTCTTCCTGATGTCATCCCGTGATCTTTGATGCTGTCCCACTGCGTTGACCCTGTTGACAATTGTCCGCCATAGCTCCATCTTCCTTGCAATGGACGTCTGCTGCACCTGTGATCCGTATAGCTGTGGCTCTACCCGGATGATTTCCTCCACCATGACCCTGAGCTCCTCTTCAGAAAACCTGGGGTGTCTTTGAGGTGCCATGATGTGGTGTGGGTGATGTATGAGGTGATGTTTGTTGTGCTGTATGATGTGTTGTGTTGGTGTGTGTTCTTTGAGGTATGTGGCTGTTGTATGAGTGATGGTGCTGTGTCCCTGTGCTATTCTCTCTCTCTCTCTGCTTCTTCCAAAACTTTTGTTGTAAGGGGTTGTGGGTAAAGTGGGTGTGTGTTTTATAGTGGTGTGAGTGTGTGGGTGTGGTGTGTGTATCAGGTGTGTGTATTTTGATTTGTCCAATGTGGTTGTGATTTGTAAATGTGTCTCTATTTTGAGTGCGGCGATGTGTACCGCCAATGATTACCATGGTTGAATGACTGCTGCGTTGATTCGTGGGTCGTGACAGTATGGGCGTATTCTTGTTGGCGTGACGGTGTGGGTTTTGCTCTCGCCAGTTTATCACTGACTTTTGGTGTGGCGGACCTGTGTGGGTGTCTGTATTGTGGTGGATTACGAGATGTGGGTAGTAATACCTGCAGCGTATTTCCGCCATGGCCACGGTATCTTGACAGCTGTCAGTACGGCGGTAAGTGGGATTTACCGCCAGGGTTGTAATGAGGGCCAATGTCTTCTTTTTTCACTGAACAAAGATGATATTACGCCCTCTGTCAAAGAATCAGAAATTAACATAGATCTCATAATCCACAAAATTATTTATTTTGGTCCCTTTTCTAGACATGTAGGCCTGGATTGGGACCTGTGAGTTGTTGTTCACTTTATCCTCCAACATAGCTTTTTTTCTTCCTGGTTAGTTCAGAAGAATCATGCTTAGTTCAACGGCTATACAGCACTAGCTGCACCGCAAGCCTTTCTGACAACAAACACTGTGAGCAAGCACTCTCTTGAAATGCACATACCACAGTGCATTGCTTGGGAAGGGCAGGCATGCTAACAGTTTATGTGCTCCATCTTCTGCTACTGTGGGTGTACAAGGTCCTGCCCCTTGGGGCTGCTGGTGGTTACCTCCAAGGTTCTAGAATCAGCTCATGGGAGGTGTTGCGCACTTTCATATAAACTGAACAGCAGGTCATGTTCTCCCCAAAAGTCGTTTTTTCCTTTCATGTGAGTTCACAAGAATGAAACATTATGCTCAAAAGGTACACATCACTATATGTGTGTCAAGACTAAAGTGGCAACAAACAAACACTGTGAGTAAAAGCCCCTTGTCTGCACGTCCCACAATGCTTTGCCTGGTGAGGAGTAGAACAGGCATTCAAAGTGTGCAACTCCATCTCCTGATGCAGAAAAAATACAGTACAGTGAACAATTGGAGCTTAGCACAGTATGAAGAAGGGCGGTGGGAGATCACAGCAGTTGCAGCAGTACTCACCTATAATCCTCCTAGTGCATAATCCAAACATCCTGATAAAGTTGGAATTGAAGATTAAGCAAACCCTGAATTTCATAGCACTAGTTTAGCTGCTCTACATGTTTCAGATCAAGTCCTAAGCCTAAACAGGTCACATAAAGCCATGTGACTATATTCAAACAGACATCAAACACACATTGCTGAGTATTGTACGTTGTACCCCAACGACGCAGCTCTCAACCTCACAAACTGGATCTCCAACTGCGCTGACAACCTTGCTCCCCTCAAACGCACGCATCGACAGACCAACACCAAAAAACCTCTCTGGTTCTCTGACACCCTCAAAGAATCAAAGAAAACTTGTCGTGCCCTTGAGAAGGCCTGGCGCAAGGACCACACCGCTGACAACATGACCGCCCTCAAGAACGCTACACGCGAACACCACCACCTGATCCGCACTGCCAAAAGGAACTTTTTCACCGACAGACTAGACAAAAACAGCCACAACAGCAGAGAACTCTTCAGCATCGTCAAAGAGTTCTCCAACCCCAGCGCCAACGCCGTCACGCCCTCACAGGATTTGTGCGAATCCCTCGCCACTTTCTTCCATCGCAAGATCAGCGACCTCCACGACAGCTTCGGACACCAGACCCAACCATACACCACTGAACCCGCTTCCCCGGACATCACCCTCAACAACTGGACCCACATCAACACGGAAGAAACCAAATCCATCATGAACTCTATCCACTCCGGCGCCCCTTCGGACCCCTGCCCGCACTTCATCTTTAACAAAGCCGACGACATCATCGCCCCGCACCTCCAGACCGTCATCAACTCTTCTTTTTCTTCTGCTACCTTCCCCGAATGCTGGAAGCACGCTGAAGTCTACGCCCTACTAAAGAAACCTACGGCTGACCCAAGCGACCTGAAAAACTTCCGCCCCATCTCTCTTCTACCTTTCCCAGCCAAGGTAATAGAAAAGACCGTCAACAAACAGCTGACCACCTTCCTGGAAGACAACAACCTGCTCGACCCTTCACAAACCGGATTCCGAACCAACCACAGCACGGAAACCGCCCTCATCTCAGTCACAGACGACATCAGAACCCTGATGGACAACGGTGAAACAGTCGCCCTCATTCTCCTCGACCTCTCGGCTGCCTTTGACACCGTCTGTCACCGCACCCTAATCACCCGCCTACGCTCCACCGGGATCCAAGGCCAGGCCCTGGACTGGATCGCCTCCTTCCTCGCTAACCGCTCCCAAAGAGTTTACCTGCCTCCGTTTCGCTCAGAACCCACCAAGATCATCTGCGGCGTACCTCAAGGCTCATCGCTCAGCCCGACACTCTTCAATGTCTACATGAGCCCCCTCGCCGACATCGTACGCAAGCACGACATCATCATCACCTCCTATGCCGACGACACCCAACTTGTACTCTCCCTCACCAAGGACCCCGCCAGCGCCAAGACCAACCTACAAGAGGGTATGAAGGACGTCGCAGATTGGATGAGGCTCAGCCGCCTAAAGCTGAACTCTGAAAAAACGGAAGTCCTCATCCTCGGCAACACCCCGTCCGCCTGGGACGACTCCTGGTGGCCCACGGCCCTCGGCACCGCACCGACCCCCGCAGACCACGCCCGCAACCTCGGCTTCATCTTGGACCCTCTTCTCACCATGACCAAGCAAGTCAACGCCGTGTCCTCCGCCTGCTTCCTCACTCTCCGCATGCTCCGTAAGATCTTCCGCTGGATCCCCGCCGACACCAGAAAAACCGTGACCCACGCCCTCGTCACGAGCCGCCTGGACTACGGCAACACCCTCTACGCCGGGACCACAGCCAAACTCCAAAACCGCCTGCAACGCATCCAAAACGCCTCGGCCCGCCTCATCCTCGACGTACCCCGCAACAGCCACATCTCCGCACACCTGAGACACCTGCATTGGCTCCCAGTCAGCAAAAGGATCACCTTCCGTCTTCTCACCCACGCACACAAAGCCCTCCACAACAAGGGACCGGAATACCTCAACAGACGCCTCAGCTTCTACGTCCCCACCCGCCCCCTCCGCTCCGCTGGCCTCGCACTTGCTGCCGTCCCTCGCACCCGCCGCTCCACGGCGGGTGGGAGATCTTTCTCCTTCCTGGCGGCCAAGACCTGGAACTCCCTCCCCACCAGCCTCAGGACCACCCAGGACCACTCCGCTTTCCGGAGACTCCTAAAGACTTGGCTGTTCGAGCAGCGATAACCCCCCCTTTCCCCCCTAGCGCCTTGAGACCCGCACGGGTGAGTAGCGCGCTTTATAAATGTTAATGATTTGATTTGATTTGATATCTAAGATAAGCACCATTGTCATGGAGGAAAAGCAGGTCACTATCTCAAGGTCACAACACAAGTCTTAAAGGAGTTCAATTTGCCACTCACTGACGAGCAATGGAATTTTTGTTGTGCTCAAAATGCTCACATTTCAATGAATAGTAGACACAGGGTGTGGAACTAGAAATTCCTATATCGCTGAAACTATTTCCTTGTAAAGTTACAAAAGTTTGAACCAGAGGGCCCTACTTGCTGATACCCAATGGGCCGACTTTATTCTCCTTGCTTGGTACTATTGGGTAAATGATGTTACCGAGTGGGGGTTACTGACATACTGTCTAGGATACTGGAGGTGGCATTGTCCACAGTCCTCTACAAGCACTCCTTCGGTATGCCAGGAGATATGTTGCTCTATTCAGATGTGTGGCTACTCCTGTTTTACGATTTATCAATTTGTAACGATAATGCTGAACCCCACATAAACCAGGGAGACTCTGGTCTGGATGTACAAAGCCAAGAAGCACTCAAAATTGCTGAGGTGTGATGTGTGAGAGAGCAGGAATGTGTCATATCTACTACAATATGGCACTGGCCTGCTCTCTTGCAATCACTGGCAAACATACATTTAGCACCTTGATGCATAGGTGTCTGCATCATTTTCAGTATATATTTTGTACTGGAAGTCACCCTTTGTGTACAACACACTATTCCCTGAAAACTTTAAAACATTTCCTACTTTAGATATGTGATGTACAGTGCAGCATACATGCACAGTGGGAAAGGGAATGAGAAATAAAAGCATTTCTTCTTTTTTAACATCAGCTTAAAAGAGGTGTTATTTTTTGGTGTAAAACTGTTAGTAGATAGGGTTTTGTGTCAAAACTTACCAGTGGTTCCATGGGAATGTCCGTGTACCACCCAGGAACACCCCCTGCTTTGCATTGCTTTCAGGCAACTTTCCAGCGCAAAGCACTTTTTGAGCTCGAAAGTAAATTAAAATTGTACATTTTGCGCTGGTAACACAAACTGGTGCAAAGTGTTAGTAAATCTGCCTCTCTGTATTTTGATGTCTTTCACAGAAAGCAGAAGCAGGCCCGGGATAGTGGGGAAGCCTGACTGCCGTGACCTTCCGTTGAAGAGGAAGCACTGGCCGGTTTGTGGTGAGCAGCAGGTACCTGGCCATGAGTTCTGAAACGAAGGCTCAGCTGACGGCAGCCTAAGTGAGTGACTTCTAGGTGGAGTGAGCTGCCTAAAGGAGTGGCCCGACTTTGCAGTTCAGCTGGCCGGATGTGAACAAGGTGTCTGCCCGCCCAGAGAGCTGAGGATATGAGAAAACATTTCTGGACTGCCCTGATAAGCCTGCAAAGCCCTGACGAGTTTATATATGCTTGTTAGTAGCACTAACGGGGGAAGATGTTTGATTCTACCTCAAACATGATTTAAGATAGTGTCCTGTTGGATGCATTTGGACAAGGATTCCATGAACCTTCAAATAATTGCTTAGGCTCTTATAGTACCAAAGGTATAATTATTTTAAATAGCTATAAAGGCATTACCCAATATCCAGAACCACTGGAATTATGCAGCAAGGGAAGAATAAATTATGTGGCAGCATTGACAAACTTAAGCAGCAAGAAAAATCAAATTATATGGCATAATGTGGCATTGTTTGTGATAGCATTACAACATTATTTTTATACTATCAGGGCAAAGGTTTCACTTCATTAGTACCAGTTTAACAACCAAGTATGGCAGTAAGCAACTGGATAGTGGCCAGTCAACCTCTGCGAATAGCTTTCCACTGCAAAGCATTACACACCACTACATTTTTGGCAGTATTTCACCCGTTTGGGCTAGAAACAACCGTTTTTTTCGTTAAAATCTGCAGGAGATAATGGAGATGGATTACGTGGCAAATGCGTTAAGTCCATAAATATGTGGAAAACACAGCGGACGGTAAATAGGATAATTGCAGTGACAATCGACAGCCCTAGTGATCCTAGTTTGTCTGTTGCAACCCTCCATACCTCCACCCCCTAGCCCACGGCCCCCACCCGCCCTTAAGTGCCACTGCCTACAGAAAATCTTGACCATGACCTGCCAATTCCAGGGGTGAAGCCAATGACCTTTTGGCATCCCTGGAAGACGTACTTTGGGTGGTAATTCAACTCAAATACTACTAATATGGCTGTGTTGAACTGTTGCTGTGAGAGTAGTTTGGGCCTCCTTATGAAAACCGCCAGCTCACTAGTAACTGCATGCTGAGTTTTGAATCAACCCATAGGCAAATTAAATGATCACCACTGACTTTGAAGGAACTCACTGTGCATTTTGGGTGGGGGAATATTGGACTTTTTCCTTCATTCTCAACCACTCGCGAACTAACTAAGTTATCAAGTCTTGCACAAAGGGCCACAGAGAAAATAGGACACGGGTCACTAATATCGTGGCCTACTTCACACAGTGTTTGATTGTGTTCAGAACTTTTTTCATTAATTTCATGTACTAAACTCAGCCCACAGTAAAACAATGAGTTCTTAAAGATTACTGCGAATACCAAAATCGTTTCCCCTGGGCTAAAACAGTATGCTCTTTGATATGCAGCCTCTCAACACTCTAGCACTCCATTTGTTTTTGTGCTCTTATCTGAGTCCCATAAAGTTCTGTTTTGTGCTGTTCATAACGTTTACTGCCTCACTTCTTGTTCCAAGGGATAGTTGAATAGGTATAGATTTTTTGGTATGTAACTGCTTCTGTCATAGAGTATCTGAGTTCCAAACTCTCTACCACCTTGGAAATATGTCTTTACTGTTCACGTCTGCTACCCTTTTGAGAGTCAATGGACAAAGGAAGTAACTTTGTTTTCCATTTGGAGTCCAATAGTACGAGAAACCCTCGGACACAGCGCTAAATGACAATACCCACCACAAATAATTCCCAATATCTACTGTCTGCTATAGGGCCTACAGAACCCCTTCAGGCCTGCTCTCCCCATAAATAGCTACAAATGGAAAAAGGAAAGCAGGCATGTGCCTTGCAGCCTCGTATAAGTGAAATGTTGATATTGCATATTTCACACGCCAGTACAGACCATAAAAACGTAACTACCCACACGAACCCTAGGCTTGTCAGAACACAGTGCCTCAACTCAACACAGTGCCTAAACACAGCTGCGGCATTCATACCCCGCACTGCTGCCTGGTGAAGTCTTTCAACCCTGTTTCTGCCTCATTGCTCCGACACTTCAGTCACCGGTCACAAAAGATGTATTATTTTACAGTCACCAGAAATGCTGTTGAGCTGGTGTATATTTAACTATGTCCTGTGGACTTTGTGCGTAATTGCACACTGTCAGGTTGAGTGTAAAAATAGCTTAAGTAAATAAGGGGTGGGGTAGGAGACTGCCTCAGGTGCACCAAAGCAGCCCGGCTGCACCTTGTGAGCTCCGGTCTCCGGCTCTCGTCCCAATAATGTGACCGACTCATGTCCAATGCAGCAGGATCTGCGAGTCCAACAGCTGCAAACGCAGGAAAACATAGGCCTCTCTAAGCTAGGGTGCGCTGTGGGAACGTACTACTTGTCCCTCTGAGAGCACCCTAAAGCGCGTCACTATCAGGGTATTCAGTAACTAACATTCCCAGGTGAGGTAGCATTTGCTATTTCTGGTTGTACTAATCCATCATTTTGAAAATCAGGGACAATATCTATATGCCATACCGGGAGGACTTTGTCCTCAGTAAAATGTCTGGAACAGCACGTTTGCGTGAAGAAATTAGTGTAGTGGCACCGATTTCTGCATGCTATGCCCCATTCCATGGGGGCCTATATGGGATCAACTTGTAATGTAGGGCCTGCAAATACCAATATTGCAGGTATTAGTAATAGTGCGTGTGGTGTAGCAGGACACTCCGAATGAGGCCCATAGTGGCTATCTCTAGAATCCAAAAAGAGTTTAAATATTTAGTTTAAATGTACAGGTTATTCGAACAGTTAATAGCAATAGTCGATGTTGGACTGAAAGCAAGGGTGAAGAGGTACACAAATACAATGATAACCTTATCATAAGCAATAAATTAGAGGTCCTTTATGTTGAAAAAGAAAGAAAGGAAGAATGAAAGAAAAGAATGAGAAGCATAGAGAGAGATGGGTAGGGTCAAAAAAGGAAGGGAAAGTAGGTAGTTCTAAAAAAAAAATGCCTTCCCACTTTTTGAGTCTCGCTGGTAGTTTAGTGTTTTAATTGCCAACCTTAGGCATCTGATGGTTGATGGGGCTGAAATAACTTCGACAGTCGAGATTGTGGTCATTTTTTGCCTTATGAATGATGCACAGTGTCTTGAACTGAAATTGTTTCTGATAGTCCAGAAAAGCACAGGAGATAATGAAGATCGAGGAGAGGGCTGATCCCTTGGGGGTGCCACAGTACACAGGAAATCCCCACACTCTTGTGATATCGTGTTGGTTACAGATATTGGGAGGACATGTAAGCCAGCTTCGAACAGCTCCTCCCATCCTACTAAAGGATTCAAGGCATTTGATCAACAACTTATGTTAATGGCATTGAACACTGCTGCGAGATCCAATAGTGTGAGTGTACAGCCCTGGCTCTAGTCTTAGCTCGAGAGGTGTTCCTCTGAAAATGCCAACTAGAGGTTTTTGTGTTCAGGTGATAGGAAAGTTGGTTGCATTCTGTGGATTCTAAGACTTTGCCTTGCATGAAAGAGCTGAGATGAGCCAGTAGTTAACCTATGTTTGAGGTTTAGCATTCACTTTCTTCCGTAATGGTGTGACTCTTGCATGTTTGAGGTGATCAGGAACTGTTCCTTTCTAGACAAAAGTGTTGATGAAGTTATTAATGAGGAGTACCAGAGCTGACAGCCAAAGCATGATTCACTTTGCCTGCATCAGTCTGTTTGCAAAAGGCAGATGTTGTTAAATGAGGATACAAGGTTCTTGACCGCTTCAGGGGGTCATATAGTGTTGATTCTCTGATTCAGGTGGAGGAGATGATAATATTATAATTGCTTGGTTGGCAGTAATCTTGTTGAAGAAAAATTGCATAACGATATAGCTGAGAAATTTGGACGGAGCACTGATAAACTAATGATTTTGTTACATATTTTGAAACTGCTCGCTGGAGAGATTGCTGCATTTTGTATCCTGTATTGAAAGTATGCCTTTTGTAAGACAGTGATACAATGAACCTATCGCTGGGCATGGATTTTCATTCAAGAGCTGATGACTTTTTCATTTACCAAAAATTGTTGTTGAACCATAAAACAACAGTTGACTTTGATAATAAGTTTAATAGTTCTAAAGGATTTGAGAAGAGACAGTTGGTGAGGACCTGACATTACTTTTTTTCAAAAGGAGGGGATATCAGTTGCAGGTGCCAACAAAGTGTCTGAAATAATCATACAAAAAAGTGTGCTGTTCCAGTGAGCGATTAATACTTTTCTGGTATTTACATTCTATTGAAAGATCAAACAGGAGAAGCATCCCTTATTGGATGCACAAGCTCTCACACACCGAAGTGGCATGCTGAATCATTGGGCAGTGCTCCCCACCGGGCAGGCGCTGCAATGTGCAGCGGGCCCCAACAGAGGACTCATTGCCGGAGATCTTTTTCTTACCATTAACTGCCTTTGGAATGCAGTCGAGCAATGCCATGCACTTGGCTGGGGATCAGGATACACAATAAGGCGGTAGATTGGGAAAAGGTGAGATTAAAATTGGTTATGGGTTATCAAAAGGTAAGGCTTTATTCATGCTGAGAACTCATGCCAAAATTAAAAAGAAATGTAGAACATAGAAGGATACCAATGAATCTCTGGTTCAAGAAAGGTCAAATGTCAATTCATCAGGACCAGTTATGGGTACCATATTTTACATAGGTGGATAAGTGTGGCACAATGGATAGAGCGGCAGACACTGATGCAGAGATCTGGCCCGGGACCAGGGTTCAATTCTTACCTCGGTGGGTCTTGGGCTCAATTCCCTTGCACCAGATAACTCTCGTCTCAGTGCCTAATCTAATTAATGGGTCCCACTCTGTAACTCTGGGCAATAGCTTGCTTAATCTCCGCAACGGCCCTCACATCGCTTGGATGCCTGGCTTCACCCTGGGGCTGTCCAGGAGTGGGCGCCTCGCAGGGAAAAGCCAGGAGGGGTTTCACAGCAGTATGCGTACAGCGCCTTGAGACCCTAACGGGTGAGTAGTGCGCTATACAAGTGCGAAGTTGACATTGCTGTTCATTTGAGTTCTGATTCCTAAATTAGGTAAAGGTAGAAGTGTAAAAATAATGAATATTTGGAAAAAGTAGAGAGTCTCACATTGAAGATTTTCTCTGCATGACCTATTAGCAAAAGTGAACAGGTCCCTGTTAGAAATGGGGTCTATAGATGGCAGTTGGTTTGCACCCTGTCCAAGTAGGGACCCTCACTCTAGTCAGGATAAGGGAGATACCTGCTCAGATAACCCCTGCTCTCCCCCGTGGTAGCTTGGCATGAGCAGTCAGGCTCATCTCAGAAGCAATGTGTAAAGCATTTGCACATAACACACAGTAATAAGTGAAAACACTACAAAAGGACACCACACCAGTTTTAGAAAAATAGCCAATATTTATCTATATAAAACAAGACCAAATACGATAAGAATACAACATACAGTAAGAAAAATATGAATTATGCAAGATTTACTCAAAACAACAGTTCCTTGAAGTCGCTAGCTCCACCTAGGGCTATCACAGTGTCGTGATCAACAAAACCAACAGTTCAGGCCGGCCGCGGTGTTGCGGGCCAGCTACGGTGTCGGGAAGACCTGCAAACAGTACCTTGGATTTGCAGGGCATCGTGATCCTCGTGGTGAGCTCCAGAGAGTGGCGTCACTGACGTCGCAGTGTCGGTACCGGAGTCGGTGCAGGAATCGTTGGGCCCTTGAGGTCACACACATTGCAGATTGAACTCCAGGCTGATGAAGTCAGGTGCGCCGGCGTGGATGGCGTTGGGGCTGCGGTGCGAAGCGGGAGGATGCGACGTGCGGTGTCCACAGGTCACAGTGCAGGCAGCAGCTCGGTGACGGCATCCAGCGGTGTCGGTGAGACCAGGGCTGCAATGTGAAGAGGGGCGGTGCGATGTGCAGTGTCCACAGGTCACGGTGAAGTCAGCGGCATCGTCGTTGCTGAAGCGCTGTCGTTGGTAGGCTCAAGCCAGCGGTGTGGGATGGGACGGTGCTTCGTGACCCTCATGAGCGGTGTCCACAGGCCACGGTGCAGGGAGGATGCCTGGTGACGACATAGGAGTCGATGGTGCTGGCGTCGGTGGACCGCGGCTTTGGTGCGGGATGGGACGGTGCTTCGTGTACCTCACGAGCGGTGTCCACAGGCCACGGTGCAGGCAGGATGCCTGGTGACGACACAGGAGTCGATGGTGCTGGCATCGGTGGACCGGGGCTGCTGTGCGGGATGGGACGGTGCTTTGTGTACCACACGAGCGGTGTCCACAGGCCACGGTGCAGGTGGCGGCGTCGGGGATGCCCAGGCTGCGGTGTGAGCAGGCAATGCCGGAGTGCGGGGCTCACAGGTCGTGGTGCGAGCAGCGGCTCAGTGAAGTTGTCTGATGGCGGCGTCGGGGAGACTAGGGTCGCGGTGCGAAGTGGGGCAATGCGACTCCGTGTGGGATTGGCAGGTTACGGTGCAGGCCAGCGGTGTCTTTGGCGGCGTCGCAGTGGGTTGTCCTCTCGAACAGCACTTAACGCACTGTTCCAAGTGCTGCAGGTCGAGGAAACTGAAGACTTTGGTGTGCCTGGGACTTCGAACAGGAGGCAAGCTCTACTTCAAGCCCTTGGAGAATTTTTTCAAGCAGGACACACAGCAAAATCCACCCTTTGCACTCTTTTCAGGCAGAAGCAGCAACTGCAGGCCAGAGTAGCAAAGCAACACAGCAAAGGGACAGTACTCCTCCTTCAGCTCTTCAGCTCTTCTCCTGGGCAGAGGTTCCTCTTGATTCCAGAAAGATTCTACATGTCTGGGGTTTTGGGTCTGCTTCTTATACCCAGTTCTGCGTTTGAAGTTTGCAAACTTCAAAGCAAAGTCTCAAGTGTTTGCAAGATCCTTCATTGTCTAGGCCAGGCCCCAGACACTCACCGGGGGTCGGAGGTGGCATTGTGTGAGGGCAGGCACAGTCCTTTCAGGTGTGAGTGACCACTCCTTCCCTCCCCTCCAGCACAGATGGCTAATCAAGATATGCAGGCCACACCCCAGCCCCCTTTGTGTCACTGTCTAGAGGAGAGGTGTGAACAGCCCAACTGTCAAACTGACCCAGACAAGGAATCCACAAACAGGCAGAGTCACAGAATAGATTAAGCAAGAAAATGCCTACTTTCTAAAAGTGGCATTTTCAAATGCACAATCTTAAAATTAACTTTACTAAAAGATTTATTTTTAAATTGTGAGTTCAGAGACCCCAAACGCCACATGTCCATCCGCTCCTAAAGGGAATATACACTTTAAACATATTTAAAGGTAGCCCCCATGTTAACCTATGAGAGGGACAGGCTTTGCAACAGTGAAAAATGAATTTAGCAATATTTCACTGTCAGGACATATAAAACACATTACTATATGTCCTACCTTAACCATACACTGCACCCTGCCCTTGGGGCTACCTAGGGCCTACCTTAGGGGTGCCTTACATGTAAGAAAAGGGAAGGTTTAGGCCTGGCAAGTGGGTACACTTCCCAAGTCGAATTTACAGTCAAAAGTGCACACACAGACCTGAAAAAATAGGAGAAAGAAGACAAAAGGTTTGGGGATAATCCTGCAAAAAGGGCCATTTCCAACAGCCCCCTAGAGTGCCTCTGAGTCGCTTCTAGAACTCATTACTAGAGTAATCAGAAAGCGTGGTGGAGAACCTACTAACTCCCCAGCATTCCGGAGTGTCTTCGGTGGCCAAGAAATTTTGCCAATGTTCCCATATGATATGTCTTTGGTTGAAATTCTGTTTTTCAACTAAATTCATTTATGAAGGTGAAGCTGGCTGCAACTAGATTGGACCAGAAGGAGGAATTAAAGCCTATAATCAAGTTGCATGGGATTGTTGGGGAGATTAGGGTTGATTGGTGACTCTTGATGTGGATTAACAGTTCTAATAATTGGATAGGATCCAAGTTGTCCATGTCTGTGATGCTTCTGTGGCTGAGGATATTTGAAGGATCATCTTGCTGTACCGCCCAAGAAGATCAAGCCCTTTAGAGATGTTGAGGGTGTGTGGTGCAGGGTCAAGAGGTTAACCTCCACAGGAGTGAATCTACCTTTTAGGATAACGGTGTATTAGAGCATGTTGGAATGGCCCTTTCTGCAGGGTCATCCCCAGACTTTTTGCCTTCCTCTTCCTCTTTTTCTTACCCTGTTTTTGTTGGCTTTAGGTCTCTGAGCACTTTGCCACAGCTATCCAGTACTAAAGTGCATGTATAGTGTGTCCAAAACATGGTAACACTGGCATCTCCATGACTGGCACATTTGATATACTGGTAAGTCCCTAGAGGAGTGCACTATATGCGCCCAGGGCCTGTAAGTAAAAACTACTAGTGGGCATGCAGCACTGGTTGTTCCTCCCACTACAGAAGTGTCTCAGGCCTGCCATTGCAGAGCCTGTGTGTGCAGTTTAAACTTCCATTTCGACCTGGCAAGTGCACCCACTTGCCAGGCCCAAACCTTACTTTTTATTAGATGTACGTCACCCCTAAGGTAGGCCCTGGTTAGCCCCAAGGGCAAGAAGCAGTGTATTTAAAAAGTTGGACATGTGCTTTGAAGTTAACATGTCCAGGTTGTGAACAACTCATACTAATTTTGCATTAATGCAAGGACTATCTTTCCCATATGCTAAAATTTGGGTTATCTTGGAACATCTTCTAAGTGTATTTCCAATTGGAAAAAGATAGAAAAGTGGAGTTTGGTGTCTCCAGACTCGCAATGTAAAAATACATATTTTGGTAAAGTTGGTCTTTAAATTGCAGGTTTGAAAATGCCACTTTTAGAAAGGTGTCATTTTCTTACTTTAACTAGTATGTCCCTTAGCCTATCTCTGAATACGTGTCTGGGTGTAAATGACAGCTACATTTCTGCATTCTCTCCAGACAGACACAAATAGAGTTGGGTGTGACAGGAAATGCATCTGCATTCCTCTGCATACTGAAAGTCGTCCTTGGCAGAGAGAGGGCGAGACAGTTCACACTTACATCTGAATAGGCTGTATCTGGCCCTCACACAAAGGGCTGGTTATCCCCTACTGGTAGTCTGGAGCTCGGGCTAGGTTGAAAGGGATCCTTGTGCACTTCAGAGAATTCTTCAGAGAATTCTTCTGAAGTTAACCCTACATCAAAGGCCTTTTTGGATATGAGTGCTGGGGCTCTGACACCATATACTCAGAACACATCTGGCATGAGGACATTCTACCAAGAAGAAGGACCACTGTGCTGTCAGGATGGACTTCCACTTTTCTGTTGCTCTTCTGCGTTGGCCTGCTGCCTGATATTTCTTGCCTGGGAGGGAGAGGACTGGATCTAACTCTTTACATCCTGCAATCTAAAGTTTCTCTAAGGGCCTGACTGAGCTTGTCTCCTGTTTCTGAAGTCTCTGGGATATCACCACTTCACCTGCATCTTACTATCAGCATCTGGGCTCCTCCGCTGTGAGTCTTGCTATGCCAAGTGGTGCCAAATCCAGTCCTGGGCCCTTGGAGGTGAGTGTGGTGCTGCAACACAAGAACTGACGCAACAACACTGGCCCATCACTTGAAACCGGCCCATTCCACTGTAGAATCCCGCTTTGCCTCTGCCTGCACTGAAGCTGCAGACAGAGTTCGACGACTGCACGACACAACAACCCGACTTACAACCACAGCACTGATGCATTGGAACCAGGACTCATCGCTTTTGGACATTGACAAATCAATGTCATGGCCTGATCAGGAAACAAAGCATTGCCTGCAAGTGCGACCCATCCCCTCCTCTGGATCAATGCATCGTCACCGAGCAGCAATGCAACAAAGGTACTGTCAGTGGGTTTGTGTCACTTCAGTACTTGGCCTGTGTTTCATCGCGGTCAGACTGTACTTTTGGATTTGCCACAGTTCATCGTGACCGGATAGCTCAGGTTGGAGCTCTTGTCTTCAAGTACTGCACTTTGATTTAACTTTTCAAAATTCATAACTTGACTTATATATGTTGGATTTTTGTTGATTTAGTCTTTTGTGACTCAGATAAATGTTGGCTATTTTTGTAAGCTGGTGTGGAGTCCTTTTGTGGTGTTTTCACTGTATTACTATGTGGGTGAACAAATACTTTAAATGTTGCCTCTTTAGTTTGGCCTGATTGCTCCTTGACAGCAGAGGTTAATTTAGGGTGTATTTGTGACTACCCTGACTAGGATTGTGGTTCCTGCTTGGACTAGGTGCATACCTCTGCCAACTAGAAACCCAGTTCTAACATTGGTGATCAGTGGTGAGGATTGGACTTGTGTTGGTGCAGTGCCACACAGTACCTTGGTGTACACTACCCATCTACATCCAAGACCATTCACATTTGGAATTCTCCCTGATTGCCATTTTTAATTGTTTTCTTGAGCCATTTCTCTAACTGAAGGATCTACGTTTGAACCTGCAAGAATGGAATTTGAGCTGGCCAACCTGGATGTTTATACTGTGGCTCCGCTCAAGGACTTCTGCAAGGGAGTTGGGCTTCCTGCAAAGAGTGCCTCTAGAAAGGTGGCACTGCAAAAGGTGCTGAGGACCTGGGCATAAGCTTGTGCTGCTTTGGATGTGACCCCAGACGAGGATGAGGAGATGAATGGCCCTGAGGGGGTCCCATAAGAGGAACCACCTTTAACAGAGGGGGTACAAATGAAACCAGAATTGGAGCTTCCTGCAAGGGCAGGGAGCAGTGTCTCTTCCCGTGACCTCTTCCCAGAGGCACTGGCAGAGAGGAGGGAGGAGAGGCAATTCATGCTGCAGATGGCAAAATTAAAGATGGAGGA
The DNA here is from genome assembly GCF_031143425.1 of Pleurodeles waltl. Lineage (NCBI taxonomy): Eukaryota > Metazoa > Chordata > Amphibia > Caudata > Salamandridae > Pleurodeles > Pleurodeles waltl. The sequence continues at coordinate 264,270,871 of NC_090443.1, read as the reverse complement.
GAAACTTGCCTTGAAGATGCTGGCTCATTGAGGAGCCTGAATGAGCTGGAACTGAGGGCAAGGAAATCTGACGCCAGCAATGGTGGCAGAATACATGCAGTACTTGATGGAGACAAAGGGGTTTGTATACCCAGGGATTTGGTGCCCAATTATGTGGTGGGAGATGACATAGATAAATGGTTTGCTGCTTATGAAGTTGCACTGAAGGTTCACAGGGTTCCTAAAGAGCACTGAGGGGGAGGTTGGCCTGTGGAAACACACACCCACACATGGGAGGGACACACTTCTGACATTAGAAGTAAAGGATCAAACCAAGTATGCCCCCATGAAAACCATTTTACTTGCCAAATTTGGGCTGACCCCTGAAAAGTATTGCCAAACATTCAGGGACATACAGAAGCTCCCCAACCAATCCTGGGTAGATTTTGTTGATTTATCCAGTAAGGCACTGAATGGATGAGTGAGGGGCAGCAAAGTTAATTCTTATTCTTAATCATGAGATAGGACATGCTAACATTTTTACAGAGTTGCACCAGCACCTTGTTGACAGCAAGATGACTGACCCCAGGAAGCTTGCTAAGGAGGTGGACCTCTAGGCTAGCACCAGACTTTTCAAAAAGTAATCTGGAGGGGCAAAATGGTCAGGGCAAAGGGACAAAGTGGTCAGAGTTCCCAAGAGAAGAAAGAGGGGGGAAAAAACTTACTAATAAGGAGTTCTCAAAAGCCAACCAAAATAATTCCCAAGTTAGTTGTGGTAACCAGTCCCAGTCTGATCCTAAGAGGAAAGGGTTCTTTGCTCACAAGACAGGGATGTTTGTACCCCAATGTACTGAGTGCTACAAGTATGGTCACTCCAGGGGCAAATCCAAATGTTCCAAGAGGGCACAGCCCCCCCGGGGTCAGACACCTAGGTTGGTGAGTCTAGCGCTCGGGGAGGAGGTGGTCTCAGTTAGATTGGGGACAGACACAGGTGACCCTAGTTTCCCTGATGGATACAGAAATGATGCCAAAAACCCACATGCCTGCAAATACGTCAAAGTATAGACAGGCAGTCACCATTACTGTGCAATGGGTGGAGACTCTAACTGTCAAGTGTCAGCTGGTGTCTGCAGAGCAGGTCCTACCAAACACATTCCACTAAGTCATAGTCACCGACAAACGGGAGAGAGGTGTCTAACAGTGGCTCTGGCTCCCTTTGAGTGGTAAGGGGGTTCTCAGGTTCTCTGAAAGTTGCTGTTAGCCCAACAGGATTGCCTGAGTGGATCTATATGACCACATTGTCTGTGGCTGCCTGGAAAGAGAGTCAAGGGCATCTGGGGCCTGGAACAATGGCCCAGACAGCTACCAAGGAGAGTAGCAAGAGTTGTGGGCAACCAGCCCCTAAAGTTCACATGGTGGAGGTTAACAGAGTCCCTGAGGAGGAAGCCCCGGAGCCAACCAGCGAGGACATTGCTGCTCTAGGTGGCCTACCTGAGCTTAGCTACCAAGGTGAGGGTGGGCCCACCAGGGAGGAATTCAGCCAAGTGCAGAAAAAGTGTCCCACACTTGAGGGCCTGAGGTGCCAGGCCTCAGCCCATGCAGCAGACGAAGCCTCTGGGTGAGCACCTAACCTACTGGGAGAATGATCTCCTCTGTAGTGAGCCTAAGGCTCCTGGTACTTGAGCAGCCCAGGTGCCGGTGGTCCCCCAGTGTTACAGGGCCCTCCTACAGGGTTTGGCTCATGACATACCCCTGGCAGGACATTTAGGGCAAGACAAGACCTTCGCCAGGCTTGTTTCTTAGTTTTAGTGACCCAGAATGAAGACAGCCTCAGATGCTTACTGTAGGTTCTACCTGCCTGGCCAGTGGGAAGTCAGGGAAAAAGCAGAAAGCTTCCCTGATTCACTACCTATCACTGGCACCCCCTTTGAAAGGATAGGCAACAACATCATTAGACTCTTGGAGTCCATGACAGTCTTAGGCAACAGGTTAGTCCTGGTCTTGGTATATCACACCACCCGCTATCCAGAGGCAAACCCAATGAGGTCAGTTACTGCACCCATGTTGGCTGGAGTTCTAGTGGGGATCTTTACCCATTTGGGGTTCCCAAAGGAGGTAGCGTCTGACAGAGACACTAACTTCATGTCTGTGTGCATGGAACTGATGTGGGTGTGGTGCAACTTATAAGTTCACCTCACCCTATCACCCCCAAACCAACGATCTTGTGGAGAGATTCAACAAGACCTTGAAAGGCATAAGTGGGAAGTCCTCTTGCCATGCCTTCTCTTTACCTGCAGGGAGGTGCCACTGAAAGAAGTAGGGTTCAGTCCCTTTGAATTCCTCTGTGGCCATCCTGTTAAGGGGCCTCTGAGTCTTGTTAAGGAGGTGTGGGAGAAAGCTCTTAAGAAATCTCCCACCAGGGTGTGGTCAGCTACATGCTGGCTTTCCACAACCAGTGAAACCAGATGCATGGCTTCTGGAAAAAGACAAAAAGCAATCTTGACTCCAGCCAAGAAGCAATGAAGCTCTGATATGATAAGAAGGCCACCCTTTTGGAGTTTCATTGAACCAGTAAAGCCTCAGGTTCTCCAGGACCGGTGGACTGGCCCTTATGAGATCCAGGAGTGAAAGGGGGAGACCACCTGCTACTTCCAATTTTGGGTGATGTCCTTAGATTGAGAAATGCCCCTGCTACCTTCTAAAGGTTGGGTAACAGGGTCGTGGCTGATAAGGAGTCCTTTTGTGCCACCTACTTAAAAGACATTGGGGGTCATTCTGACCCTGGCGGTCACCACCGACCACGGGAGCACCGCCAACAGGCTGGCGGTGCTCCAGAGGGCATTCTGACCGCGGCGGTTCAGCCGTGGTCAGAAAGGGTAAACCGGCGGTCTCCCGCCGGTTTACCACTGCCCTACAGAATCCTCCATGGCTGCGGAGCGCGCTCCGCAGCCATGGGGATTCTGACACCCCCTACCGCCATCCTGTTCCTGGCGGGTCTCCCGCCAGGAACAGGATGGAGGTAGGGGGTGCCGCGGGGCCCCTGGGGGCCCCTGCAGTGCCTATGCCCATGGCATGGGCACTGCAGGGGCCCCCGTAAGAGGGCCCCGCAAAGTATTTCAGTGTCTGCAAAGCAGACACTGAAATACGCGACGGGTGCAACTGCACCCGTCGCACCCCTGCAACTACGCCGGCTCAATTCTGAGCCGGCGTCCTCGTTGCAGGGGCATTTCCTCTGGGCCGGCGGGCGCTCTTTTGGAGAGCGCCCGCCGGCCCAGAGGAAATGTCTGAATGGCCGCCGCGGTCTTCTGACCGCGGTGCGGTCATTTGGCGGCGGTACCTTGGCGGACGGCCTCCGCCGTCCGCCAAGGTCATAATCAGGGCCATTGTTATCTATAGTTCCAGCTGGGAGGAACACCTGCACCCCTTCACGTGTTTCTTCAGGCCCTGCAATTAGCAGGTCTGACCATCAAGGCCAGTAAGTGTCAATCTGAGCAGGGGTGTGTATTTGAAACACCTAGTAGGTGCAATCTCTCCAGGCCAAGATTGAAGCCATCATGGAGTGGCAACCACCTAAAACCCAAACAGAAGTGAGATCCTTTCTATGCCTAACTGGCTAATACCAGAGATTTGTTAAGGGCTATGGTACAATTGTTGCCTCCCTAACTAAGCTGATTGGCGATCTGAACAGAGGCTTGTCAGAAAGCCTTTGACACCCTCAAAGAAGCCATATGCACAACACCTGTACTCAAGGCACCTGACTTCTCTAAGCAATTCATAATGCAAACAGACACTTTAGAGCTTGGCATAGGGGCAGTTTTAGCACAGCTAAATGAGGAGAGCTTAGACCAACCAGTAGCCTTCATTAGCAGGAGATTACTTCAACAGAAACAGAGGTGGAGTGCCATTGAAAGAGAAGCTTTTGCTGTGGTCTGGGCACTGAAGACGTTGAGACCATACCTGTTTGCGACTCTATTACTGTTCAGACAGACCACAGGCCCCTCTGATGGCTCCTGCAGAACAGGGGTGAAAGTCCCAAACTCTTGAGAAGGTCAATTTATCTACAGGGAATAGACTTTATGGTGGAACACTGTCTGGGGTCAGACCACGCCAATGGTGATGGTCTCTCCCGGTTTTTCCACCTTAGTGAAGACAACTCCCAAGGGGGTGGATAGCTCTCCCCACTGCCAGCTGAGGGCACACATGTTAGACCTGACAGCCTTAGATTGGTCTCCCCCCCAACTCTCTGCATGCATCCCTCCGTTTTCTGATCTCATTTTGCTGGCTTTAGGACTTTGTGCACATTAACCACTGCTAACCAGTGCTAAAGTGCCTTTGCTCTTTCTCCTAAAAGATGATAACTTTGGCTCACAACCACGGCTCACTGCATATTTAATTTACTTATAAGCCTCTAGTAAAATGCACTACATTTGGCCAGAGCCTGTATATTAAATGTTACTAGTGGGCCTGCAGCACTGATTGTGCCACCCACTTAAGTAGCCCGTTAACCATATCTCAGGCCTGACATTGCAGAATCTGTCTGTGCATTTACACTGTCGCTTCGACCTGGGAACATGAACATCTTGCCAGGCCTAAACCTTCCCTTTTTATGCATATAAGTCACTCTTAAGGTAGGCCCCATACGACCCACAAGGCAGGGTACAATATATGTAAAAGGCAGGTCATGTACTTTTGAGTTTTACATGACCTGGTAGTGAAAAACTCCCAAATTAATGTTTCACTACTTCAGGGCTATTTCTCCATAGGATGACATTGGGATTACATTATTGCATATTATAGGTGTAATTCGCAATCTGTAAGTGAGAAGTTTGGTGTCCCTGGACTCCAAATGTAAAATCAGTATTTATGATGAAGTCGGATTTTAAATTGCAGTTCTGAAAGTGCCATTTTTAGAAAGTCGGCATTTTCTTTCTTTAGCTATTTGGTGGCTACTGCTTGTCTCCAATACTCATCTGGGGTGGAGTGACAGCTCGGCTTGTGCATTCCCTCTAGACAGCCACACACAAAGGGAGCTTAGATGTGCCATCCACAGCCTGGTGGGTCATCCTGGACAAGATGAAAGTAAGGGGATTGCACTTACACCTGAATGGGCAGTGCCCTGCACCACGAAAAGGGCTGAATACCCCCTGTAGTGAGTCTGGAGCCAGGGCCAGAAAGAAGGACCTCTGTGCACTTCAAAGACCTTTCTTGGAAGTCTCCCCTGTTTCAAATGCACAATTGGGTATACATACTGGACCTATGACACCACCAGCTTAGTACTCTTCTGGACCTGTGGATACTCTGCCAGGAAGAAGGACTGCTGTGCTGCTACAAGGAATGCCACTCTCCTGAGCTGCTAATCTGATGGATTCTTGCTTTGCTGAGCTGACCTGCTGCCCTGTTGCATGGGACTGAGAAGTATGGAACTGCATCTCTACATCCCAGAGCCAAAGTGACTCCAAGGGCTTGCTAGCTTGTCTCCTATTTTCTGAAGTCTCAGGGACAAAAAAGACTTCTAACTCACCTGCTATAGTTCCTGGTCCCATCTTCAATCAGCTCTGGAACCCAAGAGGCGCCTTTCTAGTGCTGGGTCTTGGAAGTGGGCCCTGAAATCAAGCTTTTTGGCTGTTTGAGACCACAAACGGGCTCTCTCGCACCGGAACTGCACTGCTCACCCAAAGAATCAGCACGAGCCACTGTAAGTTCGTCTCTTCACGCAGCAAGTATCAGCACTCATGAATGTGAAGTGCTGTCTCTGCATGTGTGTGCGATATAAAGTGCTTGTAAGGAAATGCTTCCTTAGCATGGTTACCCCCTGACTTTTTGCCTTTGCTGATGCTAAGTTTTGATTTGAAAGTGTGCTGAGGCCTGCTAACCAGGCCCCAGCACCAGTGTTCTTTCCCTAACCTGTACTTTTGTTTCCACAATTGGCACACCCTGGCATCCAGGTAAGTCCCTTGTAACTGGTACCCCTGGTACCAAGGGCCCTGCTGCCAGGGAAGATCTCTAAGGGCTGCAGCATGTCTTATGCCACCCTGGAGACCCCTCACTCAGCACAGACACACTGCTTGCCAGCTTGTGTGTGCTAGTGGGAATAAAATGACTAAGTCGACATGGCACTCCCCTCATGGTGCCATGCCAACCTCACACTGCCTATGCAGTATAGATAAGTCACCCCTCTAGCAGGCCTTACAGCCCTAATGCAGGGTGCACTATACCATAGGCGAGGGAATAAGTGCATGAGCACTATGCCCCTACAGTGTCTAAGCAAAACCTTAGACATTGTAAGTGCAGGGTAGCCATAAGAGTTTATGGCCTGAGAGTCTGTCATGCACGAACTCCACAGCACCATAATGGCTACACTGAAAACTGTGAAGTTTGGTATCAAACTTCTCAGCACAATAAATGCACACTGATGCCAGTGTACAGTTTATTGTAACAAACACCCCAGAGGGCACCTTAGAGGTGCCCCCTGAAACCTTAACCGACTATCCGTGTAGGCTGACTAGTTTTAGCAGCCTGCCACACACCAGACATGTTGCTGGCCACATGGGGAGAGTGCCTTTGTCACTCTGTGGCTAGTAACAAAGCCTGTACTGGGTGGAGGTGCTCCACACCTCCCCCTGCAGGAACTGTAACACCTGGCGGTGAGCCTCAAAGGCTCACCCCCTCTGTTACAGCACCCCAGGGCACTCCAGCTAGTGGAGTTGCCCGCCCCCTCCGGCCACGGCCCCACTTTTGGCGGCAAGGCCAGAGGAGATAATGAGAAAAACAAGGAGGAGTCACTGGCCAGTCAGGACAGCCCCTAAGGTGTCCTGAGCTGAGGTGACTCTAACTTTTAGAAATCCTCCATCTTGCAGATGGAGGATTCCCCCAATAGGATTAGGGATGTGCCCCCCTCCCCTCAGGGAGGAGGCACAAAGAGGGTGTAGCCACCCTCAGGGTTAGTAGCCATTGGCTACTAACCCCCCAGACCTAAACACACCCCTAAATTCAGTATTTAGGGGCTCCCCAGAACCTAGGAACTCAGATTCCTGCAACCTAAGAAGAAGAGGACTGCTAAGCTGAAAAAGCCTGCAGAGAAGACGGAGACACCAACTGCTTTGGCCCCAGCTCTACCGGCCTGTCTCCCCACTTTTAAAGACACTGCTCCAGCGACGCTTTCCACAGGGACAAGCGACCTCTGAAGCCTCAGAGGACTGCCCTGCATCTAGAAGGACCAAGAACTCCAGAGGACAGTGGCTCTGTTCACCAAAGACTGCAACTTTGAAACAAAGAAGCAACTTTGAAACAACTCGTGTTTCCTGCCGGAAGCGTGAGACTTGACACTCTGCACCCGACGGCCCCGGCTCGACTTGTGGAGAACAAACACTTCAGGGAGGACTCCCCGGTGATTGCGAGACCGTGAGTAGCCAGAGTTGCCCCCCTGAGCCCCCACAGCGACGCCTGCAGAGGGAATCCCGAGGCTCCCCCTGACCGCGACTGCCTGCTTCTAAGATCCGATGCCTGGTAAAGACTCTGCACCCGCAGCCCCCAGGGCCTAAAGGATCCGACATCCAGTGCAGGAGCGACCCTCAGGTGGCCCTCTCCCTTGCTCAGGTGATGGCTACCCCGAGGAGCCCCCCCCTTGCCTGCCTGCATCGCTTGTTTGCACGCTGCACCCGGCCGCCCCCGCGCCACTGATGGTGTACTTTCTGTGTGGACTTGTGTCCCCCCCCGGTGCCCTACAAAACCCCCCTGGTCTGCCCTCCGAAGACGGGGGTACTTACCTGCTGGCAGACTGGAACCAGGGCACCCCCTTCTCCATTGAAGCCTATGCGTTTTGGGCACCACTTTGACCTCTGCACCTGACCGGCCCTGAGCTGCTGGTGTGGTAACTTTGGGGTTGCTCTGAACCCCCAACGGTGGGCTACCTTGGACCCAAACTTGAACCCCGTAGGTGGTTTACTTACCTGCAAAAACTAACAAACTCTTACTCCCCCTAGGAACTGTTGAAAATTACACTGTGTCTAGTTTTAAAATAGCTATATGTGATTTATGTGAAAACTGTATATGCTATTTTGCTAATTCAAAGTTCCTAAAGTACCTACCTGCAATACCTTTCATTTGAAGTATTACATGTAAATCTTGAACCTGTGGTTCTTAAAATAAACTAAGAAAATATATTTTTCTATACAAAAACCTATTGGCCTGGAATTGTCTCTGAGTATGTGTTCCTCATTTATTGCCTGTGTGTGTACAACAAATGCTTAACACTACTCCTCTGATAAGCCTACTGCTCGACCACACTACCACAAAATAGAGCATTAGTATTATCTCTTTTTGCCACTATCTTACCTCTAAGGGGAACCCTTGGACTCTGTGCATACTATTCCTTACTTTGAAATAGTGCATACAGAGCCAACTTCCTACATTGGTGGATCAGCGGTGGGGTACAAGACTTTGCATTTGCTGGACTACTCAGCCAATACCTGATCACACGACTAAATTCCAAAAATTGTCATTAGAAACTGATTTTTGAAATTTTAGATATTCTAATTTTTAAAAGTCCTGCTAGGGCCTTGTGTTAGTCCCTGTTAGCATTTCTTTTAGAGTTTAAAAGTTTTGTGAAAGTTTGAATTAAGTTCTAGAGATAGTTTTAGATTCTTAAAAAGTATTCCAACTTTTAGAAACATAGGGGGTCATTACAACATTGGCGGTATAAGGCGCTTACTACCATGCAGAAGACCTCCAATACACCGCCGCGGCCTTGGTAGACCGCCACAGCCATTATGACACACATCACGGAATCTGCTGAAATTCAGACACCCACACAACTCCGCCACACCAAAGGTCAGCGACAAACATGCAGAAACAAATCCTCCACCTCCACGCCAACAGAAACATGCCCATGCTATTACGACCCACGAATCCACGCGGCGGTCATTCAACCGCGGTATTCCATTGGTGGTACACACCGCCGCACTCAAAATACACACACATCTCCAAAACACCGCCACATTGGACAATTCCAAATACACACACCTGATACACATACACACACCACTCCCACACACCCAATACAATATAAAATACACACCCACATCAACCACAAACCCGTACAACCAGAAATTCTGAGAGAAGGCGAGAGAGAGAGCACAGCTATTGACAACCCCATCACACAGAGGCACACAACACCATCACCCACACAACATCCACGCACAAAACACCACATACCACTACACTCACCACACTCATCACCACATACACCACCCCACACCTCACACACACCACCCCATGTCACGCCAAAGACACCCCCGCTTCTCCGAGGAGGAGCTCAGGGTCATGGTGGAGGAAATAGTACGGGTAGAGCCACAGCTATTTGGGTCACAGGTACAGCACACATCAATAGCCAAGAAGATGGAGCTATGGCGCAGAATAGTGGACAGGGTCAACGCCGTGGGACAGCACCCAAGAAATAGGGAGGACATCAGGAAGAGGTGGAACGACCTACGGGGGAAGGTGCGTTCCACGGTCTCCAGGCACAACATCGCGGTACAGCAGACTGGCGGCGGACCCCCACCTCCTCCCCCACAACTAACAACATGGGAGGAGCAGGTCTTGACCATCTTGCATCCTGAGGGCCTCGGAGGAGTCGGTGGAGGATGGGACACTGGTAAGTCAATTCTTAACTATCATATCCCCCACCCTACCTGCATGCTATCACACACCCCCACCCTCACCTCCTCCCCTATCACTCCAGATACTCACTAATCTACCCATAACACAAACCACCCATCCCAACACCAAGCCCTGCATGACACAACTAAGCATGCTCACCCCTCACTAAAGCATGCTCAATGCACATACCCAGAACACCCCCCTAACCATCATCACACAAGCCCCCACACAGGAATGCCTGCACTGGGGTTCACGCACACCCACCCATTGCACACCATGAAACACACACATGCAATAATCATGTTCTTATACCCCTGCAGGAACCCGAAGGAACGTCACCACACCAGAGGGTCCAGACAACACCACTCCACCCCCAGAAGAGGCCCACAGTGACGACAGCAGCTCTGCCCCACTGGATCTTGATGACCAGCCCGGACCATCGTGGGCCTCAGGACAGTCGGTTCCCCTTGCCCAGCCACAGCCCAACACCGAGCTTCCACCCTCTGGTAACACCAGCACAGCACCCACCCAGCGGGCCCAAACCTCCCTACCCAGGACAGGTCAATCAGCGGTGTGTCCACCACTACAGAGCACCCAGGGTAACCCACCACCCCAACAACAACAGGGACCTGGGGGCAGTGGTAGTGGGCACACGGTCCAGGGGACGGAGGCACCGGAACACCGGGGAACTGGGAGGGCTGCTGTGCGACAGAGGGAGGACAGGCCAAGGGAACCAACTCTTCACGAGGCCCTCTCCTCCATTATGGGAGCATACCACCACTCCCAGGAGACAATGGCGACGGTCCTGGACAAGTTGCAGGAGACCCTGCATCTGCAGGAGGAGCAGTATTTGGGGTTCAGGGAGGAGCTCAGGACCATCGGCTCCGCCCTGGGCACCATCGTAGGGGTGCTGACGGACATTCAAAAGACCTTGAGGGACACCGTGGCACTCCAAGGGGCCCCTGACACTAGCCAGGACGATGAACTGCCCACCACCTCCGCTGGCGCTAGTGGACAGGACGCCCCGCCACAGGACCACCACACCAGCACCCCACCCCCTGCAGACAGACAACCACCACGCAAGCGGGCCCTGAGATCCAGGAACAGGACAGAGCAAGATGGCAAGACCCCCGCCAGGAAATAAGACCACCCTGATTGTCCCCCCACTGTCCCACTTTGTTACCCTGTCCAGATTGGAACTGCCCCAGCTCCACTTCCAATGGCCAGATGGGCAGTGCACCTGTGAGACTAATAGACTGGACTCTGCCATGGACATTCCTCCACCATCACCCATCACCATTTTACAACCCCCCTTCATTTTTTGAGCACTTAAATAAACACCCTTGAAACACCAAAAAATCTGGAGTCAGTTTATGATTTGGTACTTTGTATTATCAATCACAGTGTCATAATGGGTTACCCATTGTAAGGCTAACATAGCTACGTCACACATCACAAGCCCTTCAAGGATGCAAGCAGTTGACACGTAGGTTACCACACTTGTGAAATTGAAATGGAAGGGTACAACTCAATTAACAAATAGTGAGTGAAATGGAGGTACAGGATAGAGGTAGACGTGTGAAAGTTAATGTAATGTTAAACCAGAAAATGTTCTCACCTGTGTGTCACTGGAAATATTGCTGTACGACTGACTCCCTGTTGTCGTTTTCTTCTTCCTCAGCTTCATCCTCAGCACTGTCCACAGGCTCCACAGGCTCCACAGCTGCTACAACACCGTCATCTGGATCATCCTCCTGCAGAAAAGGCACCTGGCGTCGCAATGCCAAATTATGGAGCATGGAGCAGACGACGATGATGTCGCACACCTTCTTCGGTGAGTAGAATAGGGATCACCAGTCATATGGAGGCACCTGAACCTGGCCTTCAGGAGGCCGAAGGTCCGCTCGATCACCCTCCTAGTTCGCCCATGGGCATCATTGTACTGTTCCTCTGCCCTGGTCCTGGGATTCCTCACTGGGGTCAATAGCCATACACGGTGCCTCTGGAGTTGACCCATCATATCAGGGATGCTGCTATTGCGCAGGATGTAGGCGTCATGCACAGAGCCAGGGAACATAGCATTTGCCTGCGAGATGTACTGGTCTGCCAAACAGACCATCTGGACATTCATGGAATGATAACTCTTCCTGTTCCTGTACACCTGTTCACTCCTGCGGGGGGGACCAGAGCTACATGAGTCCCATCAATGGCACCTATGACGTTGGGGATATGTCCAAGGGCATAGAAGTCACCTTTAACTGTAGGCAAATCCTCCACCTGAGGAAATATGATGTATCTCCTTACGTGTTTCAGCAGGGCAGACAACACTCTGGACAAGACGTTGGAAAACATAGGCTGGGACATCCCTGATGCCATGGCCACTGTTGTCTGAAATGACCCACTTGCAAGGAAATGGAGCACTGACAGCACCTGCATGTCAGGGGGGATTCCAGTAGGATGGCGGATCGGTGACATCAGGTCTGGCTCCAACTGGGTACATAGTTCCTGGATAGTGACACGGTCAAACCTGTAGGTGACGAAGACATGTCTTTCTTCCATTGTCAACAGGTCCACCAGCAGTCGGTACGCCGGCGGATTCCGCCATCTTCTCATATGTCCCAGCTGACGGTGCCTACGAAGGACAACAGCGAAGAACCAGTCACTATTCCTCCAGGTATGTACCCACAGTTACACACAAGACTATGCCAGACACAATACCCTTCCTGTATGTGTGTTGAGTGTAGGCCTAGCTCTGTGTGACGCAGTAGAAAATGAAGCCATGTGGGCCCCTGAAATGGCAGCTGCCTGACCTCTAAACTGGGACAATGGGGTTGTGGGGTAACAGCGCTGGCGTTGCACACCGTCGCGGTAGGCGGTCGTAGACAGCGGCGCAATGCTGCATTGGTTAACATTGGACCCTACGGGTCACAGGAGCCAATGAACATGTGCGCTGGCGGTGATGATGCGCACCGCCGCGGACGTCACCGCCATTTTCTATCTCTTCAATCACTAGATACCTGACCTTCGACAGCAGAGGACCTACACTGCTAGTGCTGCTGTGACCTCGGTCTGGAAGTGACGATGGCGGCTGCGACTGGGGAAAGGGCCCCTGCCTTCACTGCACAGGAGTTGGAGAAACTTATGGATGGGGTCCTCCCCCAGTACACGCTACTCTATGGTCCTCCAGACCAACAGGTTAGTACACAGGGAGCACGTTGTATGGGCTAGGCCTGGGTGGAGAGGGCTGGTTGGAAGAGGGAAGGGGGCAGAGTTCTAAGAACAGTCATGCATGGGAATGAATGGGCCACATGGCCAGAGTACGGAGGGGGCCACTCACAACGACGGTGCAGTTGGTAATGACTGTACCTCTTCCCTTGTGCATGTCATGTAGGTCAGTGCCCACCAGAAGAGGGACATTTGGCGTGCCATCGCCAAGGAGGTCCGGACCCTGGGGGCCCACCAGAGACGGGGCACCCACTGCCGGAAGAGATGGGAGGACATTCGCCGCTGCAGCAAGAAGACGGCGGAGGCTCAGCTGGGGTTGGCCTCCCAACGTGGGAGGGGTGCCCGTCGCACCATGACCCCCCTGATGTTCCGGATCCTGGCGGAGGCCTACCCGGAGTTGGATGGGCGCTTGAGGACATCACAGCAGACACAAGGGGGTGAGTACAACCTCATTCTGCGGACTTTGCGTGCAGTGGAGGGGTCTGGGTGGGGGAGGTGGGCTGTGGGTGTCCCTAGGCCATGGCGAATTCGGTAGGCAAGGCCCCTCCGTAATGTAGGCCATGTGGCACTGAACCCCACCACAGCAGAGTGCCAAGTTGAGGTATAGTTGCCCCTGTGGCATCCATGTGCGCAGATGTCCACCATTGCCATGTAGGCCATATCTCAGAAATTGCATGTGCAGAGGTCAGGAGCACGGCGTAATGCAGGGGGCTGCTGCGTCTGTCTTGTCCGCCAACGGTAGCGGTATGCCATGCACTAAAACTCTCCTTCTTCTGTCTCCCCCCCTTTTTCTGCTCTCCCTGTCCTTTTGTACATCAGCATCATCAAGCGGAGGTACAGTGGCACCGGAGCACGAGGGAGCTGCATCCCACATGGCCATGGAGGGCCACACCACAGACTCTGAATGCACCAGTGGGACGGAGGGCGAGGGGAGCTTCACGTCAGACACTGGATCACCAACTGTAGGAAAGTACCATCTTGCCTGGCATGTTACCCCCATATTTCAATGTATATATGTTGTTTTAGTTGTATGTGTCACATGGACCCTGCCCGTCAGGGCCCCAGTGCTCATAAGTGTGCCCTGTATGTGCTACCTGTGTTATGACTAACTGTCTCACTGAGGCTCTGCTATCCAGAACCTCAGTGGTTATGCTCTCTCATTTTCTTTCCAAATTGTCACTAACAGGTTAGTGACCAATTTCACCAATTTACATTGGCATACTGGAACACCCTTATAATTCCCTAGTATATGGTACTGAGGTACCCAGGGTATTGGGGTCCCAGGAGATCCCTATGGGCTGCAGCATTTCTTGTGCCACCCATAGGGAGATCTGACAATTCTTACACAGGCCTGCCTTTGCAGCCTGAGTGAAATAACGTCCACGTTATTTCACAGCCATTTACCACTGCACTTAAGTAACTTATAAGTCACCTATATGTCTAACCTTTACCTGGTAAAGGTTGGGTGCTAAGTTACTTAGGGGGTCATTCTGACCCTGGCGGTCATTGACCGCCAGGGTCAACGACCGCGGGAGCACCGCCAACATGTTGGCGGTGCTCCCAAGGGCATTCTGACCGCGGCGGTATGGCCCGGGTCAGAAACGGAAAACCGGTGGTCTCCCGCCGGTTTTCCGCTGCCCTGAGGAATCCTCAAGCTGCGCTGCCATGGGGATTCCGACCCCCTCACCGCCATCCTGTTCCTGGCGGTTGTGACCGCCAGGAACAGGATGGCGGTGAGGGGTGTCGTGGGGCCCCTGGGGGCCCCTGCAGTGCCCATGCCAATGGCATGGGCACTGCAGGGGCCCCCATAAGAGGGCCCCTGAAAGATTTTCAGTGTCTGCCATGCAGACACTGAAAATCGCGATGGGTGCTACTGCACCCGTCGCACCCTTCCCACTCCGCCGGCTCCATTCGGAGCCGGCTTCCTCGTGGGAAGGGGTTTCCCGCTGGGCTGGCGGGCGGCCTTCTGGCGGTCGCTCGCTAGCCCAGCGGGAAACACAGAATAACCGCGGCGGTCTTCTGACCGTGTAGCGGTATTCTGTTGAGGGAACTTTGGCGGGCGGCCTCCGCCGCCCGCCAAAGTTAGAATCACCCCCTTATTGTTTGGGCACCCTGGCACTAGCCAAGGTGCTCCCACATTGTTCAGGGCAAATTCCCCGGACTTTGTGAGTGCGGGGACACCATTACACACGTGCACTATACATATGTCACGACATATATATAGCTTCACAATGGTAACTCCGAACATGGCCATGTAACATGTCAAAGATCATGGAATCCATGATCCCCTGAGTCTCTAGCTCAGACCCGGGTACTGCCAAACTACCTTTCCCGGGGTTTCACTGCAGCTGCTGCTGCTGCCAACCCCTCAGACAGGTTTCTGCCCTCCGGGGTCCAGCCAGGCTTGGCCCAGGAAGGCAGAACAAAGGACTTCCTCAGAGAGAGGGTGTTACACCCTCTCCCTTTGGAAAAAGGTGTCAGGGCTGGGGAGGAGTAGCCTCCCCAGCCTCTGGAAATGCTTTGATGGGCACAGATGGTGCCCATCTCTGCATAAGCCAGTCTACACCAGTTCAGGGATCCCCCAGCCCTGCTCTGGCGTGAAACTGGACAAAGGAAAGGGGAGTGACCACCCCCCTGACCTGCACCTCCCCTGGGAGGTGCCCAGAGCTCCTCCAGTGTGCTTCAGACCTCTGCCATCTTGGAAACAGAGGTGCTGCTGGCACACTGGACTGCTCTGAGTGGCCAGTGCCAGCAGGTGACGTCAGAGACTCCTTCTGATAGGCTCCTTCAGGTGTTGCTAGCCTATCCTCTCTCCTAAGTAGCCAAACCTCCTTTTCTGGCTATTTAGGGTCTCTGCTTTGGGGAATTCTTTAGATAACGAATGCAAGAGCTCATCAGAGTTCCTCTGCATCTCTCTCTTCACCTTCTGCCAAGGAATCGACTGCTGACCGCGCTGGAATCCTGCAAAACTGCAACAAAGTAGCAAAGACGACTACTGCGACCTTGTAACGCTGATCCTGCCGCCTTCTCGACTGTTTTCCTGGTGGTGCATGCTGTGGTGGTAGTCTGCCTCCTCTCTGCACTAGAAGCTCTGAAGAAATCTCACGTTGGTCGACGGAATCTTCCCCCTGCAAACGCAGGCACCAAAGAACTGCATCACCGGTCCTCTGGGTCTCCTCTCAGCTCAATGAGCGAGGTCCCTTGAACTCAGCAACTCTGTCCAAGTGACTCCCACAGTCCAGTGACTCTTCAGTCCAAGTTTGGTGGAGGTAAGTCCTTGCCTCCCCACGCTAGACTGCATTGCCGGGAACCGCGTGTTTTGCAGCTACTCCGACTCCTGTGCACTCTTCCAGGATTTCCTTTGTGCACAGCCAAGCCTGGGTCCCCGGCACTCTAACCTGCAGTGTACGACCTCCTGAGTTGTCCTCCGGCGTCGTGGGACCCTCTTTTGTGACTTCGGGTGAGCTCCGGTTCACTCCACTTTGTAGTGCCTGTTCCGGCACTTCTGCGGGTGCTGCTTGCTGCTGAGAGGGCTCCTTGTCTTGCTGGGTGCCCCCTCTGTCCCCTCACGCAATTGGCAACATCCTGGTCCCTCCTGGGCCACAGCAGCATCCAGAAACCCTAACCGCGACCCTTGCAACTAGCAAGGCTTGTTTGCGGTCTTTCTGCACAGAAACACCTCTGCACAACTCTTCACTACGTGGGACATCCATCCTCCAAAGGGGAAGTTTCTAGCCCCTCTCGTTCTTGCAGAATCCACAGCTTCTACCATCCTGTGGCAGCTTCTTTGCACCCACAGCTGGCATTTCCTGGGCATCTGCCCACTCCCGACTTGATTGTGACTCTTGGACTTGGTCCCCTTGTTCCACAGGTACTCTCGTCAGGAAATCCATTTTTGTTGCATTGCTGGTGTTGGTCTTCCTTGCAGAATTCCCCTATCACGACTTCTGTGCTCTTTGGGGAACTTAGGTGCACTTTGCACCCACTTTTCAGGGTCTTGGGGTGGGCTATTTTTCTAACCCTCACTGTTTTCTTACCGTCCCAGCGACCCTCTACAAGGTCACATAGGTTTGGGGTCCATTCTTGGTTCGCATTCCACTTCTAGAGTATATAGTTTGTGTTGCCCCTATCCCTATGTGCCCCCATTGCATTCTATTGTGACTATACATTGTTTGCACTGTTTTCTATTGCTATTACGGCATATGTTGGTAATGTGTACATATATCTTGTGTATATTTGCTATCCTCATACTGAGGGTACTCACTGAGATACTTTTGGCATATTGTCATAAAAATAAAGTACCTTTATTTTTAGTATATCTGTGTATTGTGTTTTCTTATGATATTGTGCATATGACACTAGTGGTACTGTAGGAGCTTCACTCGTCTCCTAGTTCAGCCTAAGCTGCTCTGCTAAGCTACCTTTTCTATCAGCCTAAGCTGCTAGACACCCCTCTACACTAATAAGGGATACCTGGGCCTGGTGCAAGGTGTAAGTACCCCTTGGTACCCACTACAAGCCAGTCCAGCCTCCTACATTGGTTGTGCAGCGGTGGGATAAGTACTTGCAACTACTTACCACTTTGTCATATTGTACTTTTCATAAGAGAAAAATATACAAAACAAGTTCAGTGTATGTACACATAACCAAAATGTTTTGCTTTTCTTCCCTCACTTCTTTGCTAAGTGCTGAAAAGTACCTCTTAACTTTCAAAAAATGATTTAAAAGTTTTTAAAGTTTTTTTTCTGTTCTTTAAAAAGTTCTGAAACTTTTTCTTTCTTTTTCTGTCCCTTAAACTCTTGCCTATGATGTCTGGTACAGGCAAAACTCTTGATCTGGCCAGCATAGCTTATGACAACCTTAGCTGGAAGGAAGTAAGGAGTCTCTGCTTAGATAGAGGTTTATGGGTAGGGAAGAATCCCTCAAGACAACTGTTAGTTAATATGCTCATTGAACAAGATAAGACCTTAGTTGGCACTTCTACAAGCCAGTCCAGCCTCCTACACCAACCAGCGACACGGACTCGTCCACCGATGGGAGCTCCCCTGTGGTGGCGGCACCATCTGTGCGCCCCACTTCTACAGGTACAGCCGGCACCTCCCCTACCAGCACCACCCTCCCAGCAGCCCCTCAGCCTTCGCCCCGTGCCCGCTCACCCAGGAGGGTGGGCATCACCTTCGCCCCAGGCACCTCAGGCCCTGCCCCAGTCACCCCTGCTGCCCTCAGTGAGGAGGCCATTGACCTCCTCAGGTCACTCACTGTTGGGCAGTCTACCTTTGTGAATGCCATCCAGGGTGTAGAACGAGAGTTGCAACATGGTAATGCATTCCTGGAGGGCATTCATTCTGGTCAGGATGTCCTTCAGTGAACCCTGCAATCTCTGGCCTCAGCACTGATGGCAGCCATTGACCCTGTGTCCAGCCTCCCCCCTCCAACTTCCTCCACCCAGACCCAATCTCCTGTACCTCAGCCCATCCCAAGCACACCTACAGACCAGCATGCACACAAGTCAACACACACAAGTAGCTCAAGCAAACATAGGCACCACACACACCACAGACACTCACGCAAGCCTCACCCACATACAGACACAGCAACATCCACTGTCTCCACTGTGTCCCCCTCCTCCTCTTCTCCCTCCCAGTCTCGTCTACACACACACCTGCATGCACCACATCTACAGGGACTAGGACTCGCACCAGGACGCCCAGCACCCCAAGCCGCTCACCTGCACTCACCACCTCCACTGCCATTTACACGTCCCCTGTGTCCTCTCCCAGTGTGTTTGTGACGCCCCCTCCCAAAGTACACAAACGCCGGCAATCACTCACCCAGCATCCATCCACCTCACGACAGCCTCCAGTACCTGCACCTGCACCCAAAACAGTTAAAGTGACACCTCCTACAACCACTTCCTCTTCCTCCACTCCCAGACCCCCTCCAGCTACCCATCCCAGTGTCCGTCAGAAACTGTCCCTCTGTAAAATTTACCTTTTTGCCCCCACTCCCCCTCCAGTTCATCAGTCCCGTCGTAGCACCTCAGCCAAAAAGCCTCCAGTACCAGTGGTGCGTGTTGAAGGTTTGTGGAGTGCACCGGCCACCAGGGCAGGCAGTAGGACCCGGAGCCAAGGCACTGGCAGCCCACCCCCTGTAAAGGCTCTAAAATTGGCGAGTGGACGACGGGACCGTGTTAAGACTCCTGGTGGGACAACAAGTGACATGGGTTCCAAGGCGATTGGTGAGTCAGCTGTAACTCCAACAAAGGTGGGGAAGGTCCAGAGGAAGTCTGCCCAGCCTGTTGTGAGTGTCACGGCGGAGAAGTGCGCCATCATTTCCGGCGGTCCAGACACAACCGCCAGCACCGTCGTCACTGGTCCAGAGACCACCGCCAGAGTCACAGCCCAGGAGGGCCCAAGTATCGTCACTGGTCAGGAGACCACCGCCGGAGTCACAGCCCAGGGGGGTCCAAGTATCGTCACTGGTCAGGAGACCACCGCCACCGCCGGAGTCACAGCCCAGGAGGGCCCAAGTATCGTCACTGGTCAGGAGACCACCGCCGGAGTCACAGCCCAGGAGGGCCCAAGTATCATCACTGGTCCAGAGACCACCGCCACCGCCGGAGTCACAGCCCAGGAGGGACCAAGTATCGTCACTGGTCAGGAGACCACCGCCGGAGTCACAGCCCAGGAGGGCCCAAGTATCGTTACTGGTCAGGAGACCACCGCCGGAGTCACAGCCCAGGAGGGCCCAAGTATCGTTACTGGTCAGGAGACCACCGCCGGAGTCACAGCCCAGGAGGGCCCAAGTATCGTCACTGGTCCAGAGACCACCGCCGGAGTCACAGCCCAGGAGGTCCCAAGTATCGTCACTGGTACAGAGACCACCGCCGGAGTCACAGCCCAGGAGGGCCCAAGTATCGTCACTGGTCAGGAGACCACCGCCGGAGTCACAGCCCAGGAGGGGCCCGGATGCCACAGCCCCGCTGGGCAATGATGGAACGTCATGCCACTCACCAATGCCCATTGTAGAGAAAGTCATGCCACACACCAATGCCCAGTGTAGAGATCTTCATGCCACACACCAATGTCCGTATCAGAACCGCCATGTCAAAGCACCGCTGAACAGGGCAAAGACCGCCATGGCAAAGCACTGCTGAACAGTCCATAGACCGCCATGTCAAAGCACCGCTGAACAGGGCAAAGACCGCCATGGCAAAGCACCGCTGAACAGTCCATAGACTGGCATGTCAAAGCACTGCTGAACAGTCCATAGACCGGCATGGCAAAGCACCGCTGAACAGTCCATAGACCGGCATGGCAAAGCACTGCTGAACAGTCCATAGACCGCCATGTCAAAGCAGCGCTGAACAGGCAAAGACCGCCATGGCAAAGCACTGCTGAACAGTCCATAGACCGCCATGTCACAGCACCGCTGAACAGGGCAAAGACCGCCATGGCAAAGCACCGCTGAACAGTCCATAGACCCGCATGTCAAAGCACCGCTGAACAGTCCATAGACCGGCATGGCAAAGCACTGCTGAACAGTCCATAGACCGCCATGTCAAAGCACCGCTGAACAGGTCAAAGCTTGCCATGGCAAAGCACCGCTGAACAGTCCATAGACCGGCATGGCAAAGCACCTCTGAACAGTCCATAGACCGTCATGTCAAAGCACCGCTGAACAGTCCATAGACCGGCATGGCAAAGCACCGCTGAACAGGGCAAAGACCGCCATGGCAAAGCACCGCTGAACAGTCAATAGACCGCCATGTCGAAGCACCGCTGAACAGGGCAAGGACCGGCATGGCAAAGCACCGCTGAACAGGGCATGCACCGTGTAGGAATGTAGAGGCCGCCACATCAGGCATCCTTATCTCATGTGCAGCTGGGACAGTGACAGGACATGAACTTTCACGGGGAGACTCATCCAGTCTGGGCACCAGTCCCACCCAGTACCAGTAGAGAACTGCATCTACTTGAGAGACTGTGGCTTTGCACTCCCCAGGATGGCACAGTGGGCAAGCCACTCACTGTAGAGACTTGAGAGACTATGGCTTTGCACCCCCCAGGATGGCACAGTGGGCAAACCACCCAGTGTAGAGACTTGAGAGACTGTGGCTTTGCACTCCCCAGGATGGCACAGTGGGGAACCCACCCAGTGTAGAGACTTGAGAGACTGTGGCTTTGCACTCCCCAGGATGGCACAGTGGGCAAGCCACCCAGTGTAGAGACTTGAGAGACTGTGGCTTTGCACTCCCCAGGATGGCACAGTGGGCAAGCCACCCACTGTAGAGACTTGTGAGACTGTGGCTTTGCACTCCCCAGGATGGCACAGTGGGCAAACCACCCAGTGTAGATACTTGAGGGACTGTGGCTTTGCACTCCCCAGGATGGCACAGTGGGGAAACCACACAGTGTAGAGACTTGAGAGACTGTGGCTTTGCACTCCCCAGGATGGCACAGTGGGGAAACCACCCACTGTACAGACTTGAGAGACTGGCTTTGCACTCCCCAGGATGGCACAGTGGGCAACCCACCCACTGTAGAGACTTGAGAGACTGTGGCTTTGCACTCCCCAGGATACATCAATGGGCATGGAGCCCCGTCGTGGATCTGGCTTCGCATTCATCTGGCTGAGGTGCCACCCCTTACCTTCCACCTGAGGTGCCTGTAGTGTTTCTATCTGATGCCCCGGCAGTGTTCTCTCTGATTTTGGTCAGGTATCTATTGTGGGCCTCGCCCATGCATTTTTGGACTGTTGGTGCATGAACATTGTCGTGTACATATCTGCACTACTTCTCAGATTGTATGTGTAAATAAGAGTGATTTTGAGATATATATATGTATATTTTTGTATGACATGTATATTGGTACATTACAATGTTTGACCGAATTTCGCTTTGTCTTTGCATTCTTCCGGGGGGATTGTGGGTTGTTACTGTGATTTTTGTGACTGCATTGGTGTGTATGTTGTAATATGCGAGGGTGGGGGTGTTTGGTGGGTGTCCCCCTAACTTTTGCCTCTCCCGTGTCGTAGGTGCAGTACTCACCGGTATCTTCTGCGCCTACGCTGCTGTTGGTCGTAGAGGAGCAGAAAGACAAGGGCAGGTAGGATTTGTAATTTGGGGTCCATGGTGTCCTCGTGGGATGTGTTGAGGTGAGCGTTTTCCCATAGCCAAAGCTGTTTCCGCCGTGTTTTTATCCACGGTGAATCCGCCCCGGAAAAGGTGGCAGATTGGCGGGTGGTGATAGTGTGGGCGGTACATTGTCTCCCGCCTGTCTGTTGGCGGTAACCGCCGCGCTGCATGTCTGTACCGCCCTGGCGGGCGGTGTGTTAAAGTCGCTGTCTTAGTTGGTGGTTACCGCCAGGGTCATAATTCCCTTTTTTTCTCCGCCGGCCTGTTTGCGGTATTACTGCAGTTTTAACACCGTCCGCCAGGGTTGTAATGACCACCATAATGTGTAATGCAGAAGAGAGAGTGATGGAACTCGACCTCACACCTTACCTCCATCTTAGAATGAGGGAGCTAAGGTCTCTCTGCAAACTAAAAAATATTAAAGCTGGCATAGACCCTTCCAAAATACAGCTCCAGGAGCTGTTGGCAGAGTCTGCCAAAGCCAACCCCTCTGAGGATGACCTCCCAGAGGATGAAGCTAGTGATTTGGAGGAGAATTCCCCCCCTCAAGTCCTAATTAGGGAGATCAGGGCCCCTCAAGCCCTGTCTCCAACTGTGTTAGTCAGAGATGCTGTTTCCCTCACAGGAGGGTCCAGCACCTCTGTAATCACTGAGGATAGCCTCAGTGAAGATGACCTCCTGCTAGCCAGGATGGCCAAAAGATTGGCTTTAGAGAGACAGCTCCTAGCCATAGAAAGGGAAAGACAAGAGATGGGTTTTGGTCCCATCCATGGGGGCAGTAACATAAATAGGGTCAGAGATTCTCCTGACATGTTGAAAATCCCAAAAGGGATTGTAACTAAATATGAAGATGTTGATGACATCACCAAATGGTTCACAGCTTTTGAGAGGGCTTGTGCAACCAGAAAAGTAAACAGATCTCACTGGGGTGCTCTCCTTTGGGAAATGTTTACTGGAAAGTGTAGGGATAGACTCCTCACACTCTCTGGAAAAGATGCAGAATCCTATGACCTCATGAAGGCTACCCTGATTGAGGGCTTTGAATTCTCCACTGAGGAGTATAGAATTAGGTTCAGGGGGCTCAAAAATCCTCGAGCCAGACCTGGGTTGATTTTGTTGACTACTCAGTGAAAACACTGGATGGTTGGATTCAAGGCAGTGGTGTAAATGATTATGATGGGCTGTACAATTTATTTGTGAAAGAACACCTGTTAAGTAATTGTTCAAATGATAAACTGCATCAGCATCTGGTAGACCTAGGACCAATTTCTCCCCAAGAATTGGGAAAGAAGGCGGACCATTGGGTCAAGACTAGGGTGACCAAGACTTCCACAGGGGGTGACCAAAAGAAAGGGGTCACAAAGCCTCCCCAGGGGAAGAGTGTTGAGACATCCAAAGGGAAAAATAGTAAAGAGTCTTCTACAGGCCCCCAAAAACCTGCACAGGAGGGTGGGCCCAGAACCTCTTCACAATCCAATTTTGGGTACAAGGGTAAAAACTTTGATCCCAAAAAGGCCTGGTGTCGTAACTGTAATCAGCCTGGACACCAAACTGGAGACAAGGCCTGTCCCAAGAAAGGTTCCACTTCTAACTCTACTCCAGCTAACACTGGAATGGCTAGTCTCCAAATAGGATCAACAGTGTGCCCAGAGCAAATCAAGTGTCACACTGAAGCTACATTAGTCTCTGAGGGTGGGGTGGATTTAGCCACACTGGCTGTCTGGCCCCCTAACATGCAAAAATACAGGCAGTAGCTCTTAATTAATGGGACAAGTGTAGAAGGCCTGAGGGATACAGGTGCCAGTGTCACCATGGTGACAGAGAAACTGGTTTCCCCTGGTCAATACCTGGCTGGACAAACTTATCCAGTCACCAACGCTGACAATCAGACTAAAGTACATCCCATGGCTATGGTAACTTTAGAGTGGGGAGGGGTCAATGGCCTGAAACAGGTGGTGGTCTCCTCAAATATCCCTGTAGACTGTTTGCTTGGAAATGACCTGGAGTCCTCAGCCTGGGCTGAGGTAGAATTGAAAACCCATGCAGCCATGCTGGGTATCCCTGAACTGGTGTGTGTCAAGACAAGGGCACAGTGCAAGACTCAGGGTGAAAAAGTGGTGTTGGAGCCTGGAAAAAGGGCCCAACCTACCGAGAGAAAAGGAAAGACAACTGGGGAGCCAGTTGCAACACAACAAGAAAAAGAGAACCTCTCCTCCCAGGAAGAAGTTCTGCCCTCTGAGGGAACTGAGCCTATGGAGTTAGGACCTTATCAGGTTGAGCTCCTAGGCCCAGGGGGACCCTCAAAGGAGCAGTTGTGTAAGGGACAAGAAACCTGTCCCTCTCTTGAAGGCCTTAGGCAGCAAGCTGCTGAAGAGTCCAATGGAAAGAAAACAGGAACACATAGGGCCTACTGGGAAGATGGACTCCTTTACACTGAGGCAAGAGATCCCAAACCTGGTGCCATTAGGAGAGTGGTAGTGCCTCAGGAGTTTAGGGAGTTCATACTGACCTTAGCCCATGATATTCCTCTTGCTGGGCATTTGGGACAGACCAAGACGTGGGAGAGACTAGTCAATCACTTCTATTGGCCCAACATGTCCCAGAAGGTCAAGGAGTTTTGTGTCTCCTGTGCCACCTGTCAAGCCAGTGGTAAGACAGGTGGACACCCAAAGGCCCCCCTCATTCCACTTCCAGTGGTGGGGGTCCCCTTTGAAAGAGTGGGTGTGGACATAGTGGGTCCACTTGAACCTCCCACGGCCTCAGGGAACCTATACATACTAGTAGTAGTGGATCATGCTACTAGATACCCTGAAGCAATTCCCCTTAGGTCGACTACTGCCCCTGCAGTAGCCGAGGCACTCATTGGTATCTTTACCAGAGTGGGTTTTCCTAAGGAGGTGGTGTCTGACAGAGGTACCAACTTTATGTCAGCATACCTGAAACACATGTGGAATGAGTGTGGGGTGACTTACAAATTCACCACACCATACCATCCACAAACCAATGGCCTTGTTGAGAGATTCAACAAGACATTAAAAGGCATGATCATGGGGCTCCCTGAAAAACTCAAAAGGAGATGGGATGTCCTCTTGCCATGTCTGCTTTTTGCTTACAGAGAGGTGCCTCAGAAGGGAGTAGGGTTTTCCCCCTTTGAACTTCTGTTTGGCCACCCTGTAAGGGGACCACTAGCTCTTGTGAAAGAAGGCTGGGAGAGACCTCTTCATGAGCCTAAGCAAGATATAGTGGACTATGTACTTGGCCTACGTTCAAGGATGGCAGAGTACATTGAAAAGGCAAGCAAAAACCTTGAGGCCAGCCAACAGCTCCAGAAGTTTTGGTATGACCAAAAGGCTGCAATGGTTGAATTTCAACCAGGGCAGAAAGTCTGGGTTTTGGAGCCAGTGGCTCCCAGGGCACTTCAGGACAGATGGAGTGGCCCTTACCCAGTGCTAGAAAA
The DNA here is from genome assembly GCF_031143425.1 of Pleurodeles waltl. NCBI lineage: Eukaryota > Metazoa > Chordata > Amphibia > Caudata > Salamandridae > Pleurodeles > Pleurodeles waltl. Next base: position 264,245,417 of record NC_090443.1, on the reverse strand, counting down.
GAAGAGTCAGGTCACCTACCTGGTGGACCTAGGCACTAGCAGGACCCCCAAGAGGGTGATCCATGTGAACCGCCTTAAGCTCTTCCATGACAGGGCTGATGTGAATCTGTTGATGGTAACAGATGAGGACCAGGAAGCTGAGAGTGAACCTCTCCCTGATCTCCTCTCCACAGACCCTAAAGATGGCTCAGTAGATGGAGTGATCTATTCAGACACCCTCTCTGGCCAACAGCAATCTGACTGTAGGAAGGTCCTACAACAGTTTGCTGAGCTCTTTTCCCTAACCCCTGGTCAGACACACCTGTGTACCCATGATGTGGACACAGGAGACAGCATGCCTGTCAAAAACAAAATATTCAGACAGTCTGAGCAAGTTAAGGAAAGCATCAAAGTGGAAGTCCACAAGATGCTGGAATTGGGGTTCTTTGAGCACTCTGACAGCCCCTGGGCTAGCCCAGTGGTCTTAGTCCCCAAACCTCACACCAAAGATGGAAAGAGAGAGATGAGGTTTTGTGTGGACTACAGAGGACTTAATTCTGTCACCAAGACAGATGCCCATTCCCAGGGCTGATGAACTGATTGACAAATTGGGTGCTGCCAAATTCTTAAGTACCTTTGACTTAACAGCAGGGTACTGGCAAATCAGAATGGCACCAGGAGCAAAAGAAAAGATAGCATTCTCCACACCTGATGGGCATTATCAGTTTACTGTTATTCCCTTTGGTTTAAAGAATGCCCCTGCCACCTTCCAATGGTTGGTGAATCAAGCCCCTGCTGGTTTGGAGTCCTTTAGTGCAGCTTATTTTGACGATATTGCTGTCTTTAGCTCCAGCTGGCAGGATCACCTGGTCCACCTGAAGAAGGTTTTGAAGGCTCTGCAATCAGCAGGCCTCTCTATCAAGGCATTCAAATGACAGATAGGGCAGGGAACTGTGGTTTACTTTGGTCACCTTGTAGGTGGAGGCCAAGTTCAGCCACTCCAGCCTAAGATCCAGACTATTCTGGACTGGGCAGCTCCAAAAACCCAGACTCAAGTCAGGGCATTCCTTGGCTTGACTGGGTATTACAGGAGGTTTGTGAAGGGATATGGATCCATAGTGACAGCCCTCACAGAACTTACCTCCAAGAAAATGCCCAAGAAAGTAAACTGGACTGTAGAATGCCAACAGGCCTTTGACACCCTGAAACAAGCAATGTGCACAGCACCAGTTCTAAAAGCTCCAGATTACTCCAAGCAGTTCAGTGTGCAGACAGATGCCTCTGAACATGGGATAGGGGCAGTTTTGTCCCAAACAAATGATGATGGCCTTGACCAGCCTGTTGCTTTCATTAGAAGGAGGTTACTCCCCAGGGAGCAGCGTTGGAGTGCCATTGAGAGGGAGGCCTTTGCTGTGGTTTGGTCCCTGAAGAAGCTGAGACCATACCTCTTTGGTACTCACTTTGTAGTTCAAACTGACCACAGACCTCTCAGATGGCTGATGCAAATGAAAGGTGAAAATCCAAAACTGTTGAGGTGGTCCATCTCCCTACAGGGAATGGACTTTATAGTGGAACACAGACCTGGGACTGCCCATGCCAATGCAGATGGCCTTTCCAGGTTCTTCCACTTAGAAAATGAAAACTCTCTTGGGAAAGGTTAGTCTCATCCTCTTTCGTTTGGGGGGGGGGTTGTGTAAGGAAATGCCTCCTTGGCATGGTTACCCCCTGACTTTTTTCCTTTGCTGATGCTAAGTTTTGGTTTGAAAGTGTGCTGAGGCCTACTAACTGGGCCCCAGCACCAGTGTTCTTTCCCTAACCTGTACTTTTGTTTCCACAATTGGTACACCCTGGCATCCAGGTAAGCTCCTTGTAACTGGTACCCCTGATACCAAGGGCCCTGCTGCCAGGGAAGGTCTCCAAGGGCTGCAGCATGTCTTATGTCAACCCTCACTCAGCACAGACACACTGCTTGCCAGCTTGTGTGTGCTAGTGGGGATAAAACGACTAAGTCGACATGGCACTCCCCTCAGGGTGCTATGCCAACCTCACACTGCCTATGCAGTATAGATAAGTCACCCCTCTAGCAGGCCTTACAGCCCTAAGGCAGGGTGCACTATACCATAGGTGAGGGCATAAGTGCATGAGCACTATGCCCCTACAGTGTTTAGGCAAAACCTTAGACATTGTAAGTGCAGGGTAGTCATAAGAGTATATGGTCTGGGAGTCTGTCATGCACGAACTCCACAGCACCATAATGGCTACACTGAAAACTGTGAAGTTTGGTATCAAACTTCTCAGCACAATAAATGCACACTGATGCCAGTGTACAGTTTATTGTAACATACACCCCAGAGGGCACCTTAGAGGTGCCCCCTGAAACCTTAACCGACTATCCGTGTAGGCTGACTTGTTTTAGCAGCCTGCCACACACCAGACATGTTGCTGGCCACATGGGGAGAGTGCCTTTGTCACTCTGTGGCTAGTAACAAAGCATGTACTGGGTGGAGGTGCTTCACACCTCCCCCTGCAGGAACTGTAACACCTGGCGGTGAGCCTCAAAGGCTCACCCCCTTTATTACAGCACCCCAGAGCACTCCAGCTAGTGGAGTTGCCCGCCCCCTCCAGCCACGGCCCCACTTTTGCCGGCAAGGCCAGAGGAGATAATGAGAAAAACAAGGAGGAGTCACTGGCTAGTCAGGACAGCCTCTAAGGTGTCCTGAGCTGAGGTGACTCTAACTTTGAGAAATCCTCCATCTTGCAGATGGAGGATTCCCCCAATAGGATTAGGGATGTGCCCCCCTCCCCTCAGGGAGGAGGCACAAAGAGGGTGTAGCCACCCTCAGGGCTAGTAGCCATTGGCTACTAACCCCCCAGACCTAAACACCCCCCTAAATTCAGTATTTAGGGGCTCCCCAGAACCTAGGAACTCAGATTCCTGCAACCTAAGAAGAAGAGGACTGCTAAGCTGAAAAAGCCTGCAGAGAAGACGGAGACACCAACTGCTTTGGCCCCAGCTCTACCGGCCTGTCTCCTCACTTCTAAAGACACTGCTCCAACAACGCTTTCCACAGGGACCAGCGACCTCTGAAGCCTCAGAGGACTGCCCTGCATCTAGAAGGACCAAGAACTCCTGAGGACAGCGGCTCTGTTCACCAAAGACTGCAACTTTGAAACAAAGAAGCAACTTTGAAACAACTCGTGTTTCCCGCCGGAAGCGTGAGACTTGGCACTCTGCATCCGACGGCCCCGGCTCGACTTGTGGAGAACAAACACTTCAGGGAGGACTCCCCGGCGACTGCGAGACCGTGAGTAGTTAGAGTTGCCCCCCCTGAGCCCCCACAGCGAAGCCTGCAGAGGGAATCCCGAGGCTCCCCCTGACGGCGACTGCCTGCTTCTAAGATCCGACGCCTGGTAAAGACTCTGCACTCGCAGCCCCCAGGGCCTGAAGGATCCGACCTCCAGCGCAGGAGCGACCCCAAGGTGGCCCTCTCCCTTGCCCAGGTGGTGGCTACCCCGAGGAGCCCCCCAACCCCCCCTTGCCTGCCTGCATCGCTGAAGAGACCCCTTGGTCTCCCATTGCTTTCTATTGAAAACCTGACGCTTGTTTGCACACTGCACCCGGCCGCTGAGGGTGTACTTTTTGTTTGGACTTGTGTCCCCCCCGGTGCCCTACAAAACCCCCCTGGTCAGCCCTCCGAAGACACAGGTACTTACCTGCTGGCAGACTGGAACCGGGGCACCCCCTTCTCCATTGAAGCCTATGCGTTTTTGACACCACTTTGACCTCTGCACCTGACCGGCCCTGAGCTGCTGGTGTGGTAACTTTGGGGTTGCTCTGAACCCCCAACGGTGGGCTACCTTGGACCCAAACTTGAACCCCGTAGGTGGTTTACTTACCTGCAAAAACTAACAAACTCTTACTCCCCCCAGGAACTGTTGAAAATTGCAGTGTCTAGTTTTAAAATAGCTATATGTGATTTATGTGAAAACTGTATATGCTATTTTGCTAATTCAAAGTTCCTAAAGTACCTACATAAGATACCTTTCATGTGAAGTATTACATGTAAATCTTGAACCTGTGGTTCTTAAAATAAACTAAGAAAATATATTTTTCTGTACAAAAACCTATTGGCCTGGAATTGTCTCTGAGTGTGTGTTCCTCATTTATTGCCTGTGTGTGTGTACAACAAATGCTTAACACTACTCCTCTGATAAGCCTACTGCTCGACCACACTACCACAAAATAGAGCATTAGTATTATCTCTTTTTGCCACTATCTTACCTCTAAGGGGAACCCTTGCACTCTGTGCATACTATTCCTTACTTTGAAATAGTGCATACAGAGCCAACTTCCTACAGTGCTCCAACACCTTATGTTCGTAAGGGAGGAGCTATAAAACAAATGAAATACATTGAGAGAGGGGCTATGAAGATATGACAGGCAGTGTTAGTGGGTGATGGTGAGGGCATCATTGAAGAACCCCCAATAAAGATTTCCATATCCTGGTGCAATGTACGGTCATCATTTACTATGCTTTAAAAACTGATACAATTGAGTATATAACCGCAGATGTGTTGTAGAATGCACTGTTTTTGACATTTTTCCCAAGAACCTCCCAAGCCCCATAGAAGCGGTCAGGCGTGCTTGCTATGCACCCTATGGGGGCTGGTCTCACAACATGAGCCAGGGTAGCTTTGAGTTCCTTGTCCGACCCTGATAGTTTCCTCTGCATGCCTGAGCTCATCTCCCAGTATGTCCCCATCTACCTGCAGCTGTAGGTGTATTACCTGTTGTTTTATGTACACTGATCGTGCACAGACATGAAACAGAAATGGTGGGTGACTTCTTCTTACTGCAGCCCGTATATCACCGCTGCAAGCATGCATCTTCTCTCTCATGGCCAGCAATGATAAGCAGAAGGAGGGCTCCTAATTAATGTTATGTGATAAAACCTGACACTCTGGGCACTTGAGGAGCTGTAGCACTCGTCAGAAGCCATAATTAATACGTAGCCTGCCACTCTGTCTCTCAACCTGGGCCCAAGTACAGGAGAGGTTTAGAGATCATCCTGTAAAAGCCTTCCAAGACCATTCCAAGATGGGTCACCTTTAAAATATGTTTGCTTATAGCATATGAAACAAGGGCAGCAAATATAAATTGACCCTTATACAGCAAGACAAAGGCCTGCATTCAGTTATAAACTTGAGGGCACTGTTTATGTGGGGGATGCATTTCTTCTTCTTGATCAACGTCCCCTCTCCACTGAGGGATACATTGTTACACCAGGACTGTGTGCTGTCTCTGACTTGAATACCACATATACCTCAATGTTTATCGCCTACCCCTTGGAAATTATTTTCAGTACAGACAGAAAAGTAAGTGATTGCACTTTGAGAGAAAACTTGTCAGCAGTGTTCAGTCTCTTTGGTGCTCATCACCCTCTGGAGATTAGCTGCCACTTACAATTTCTATTGGAGTGAAAGGTCGATGATATACATGGACAACAATCTTTTAATGTCCAGTCAGACTCATGGCACATCTCATAATCATAGTATGTCTTCTCTCAGGTTATCATAAAAAATCCTGCTGTACAACATGTGGCAGTCCTGAATTTCATCATGGCCAATAAGACACGTGCCCTAAGGTTTAAAGCTAAGGCATTTTTTAGCATCTTTTTGCTACAGACCTTTCCAAAGGAAGAAAGCTTATCATCTTCAGATGGGAATGTCCTACAGTCCAGGATTGGGATTCAAAGGAAGAGATTTGGTGTGGCTTAGGAGTATGCACATCTTTAATTTCAGAAACACATTCACAAAAACACTTGAGTTAGTTGTAAAGTCTATAGCAACTCATTTATCCTATGGAGTGGAGGGGTTCAGGTGGTAAGATGCACTGTGGAAACAGAAAGCTTCTGGTCTCAAGAGAAGTTTTATCATATACATTTTTAAAAACATTTTTGTTTTTAAATATAATTTTATTAGTTTCATTTCAAACATGTATACATTTAACTGTTTCCCTCCCACCCCCCTCTCCCCACTTCTTCTTTACTTAGATCGGATCATGTCACTCCTTCTTTCCTGGCTCTTTTTATTGCTGATTATCTAGTGTGGTGCTATTCGCTGTGGCGGCTCACATTGTCATTGTCTTCTGGGTTCATTTCCTCCTCTGTTACAGCTTGTTCCTTTGGTTGGGTAGTTCAGGCGGTCAAGTAGTGTGTCCCATTGCTGTGTACCTTCTTCACTCCCCGTTCCCTTTGCCAGCTCTAGGCGTAACGCTTTTCCCTCTGCCTCAGACCATTTGGTTAACGTGTCCTTCCACATAGGCACTCTTGGACCCCTGGGGTCCTTCCATCGCATTGTGATTTTTCTCTTTGCAAGAATCAATGCTAAGTGTATGAATTTACTGGACATCTTTTTAGAGTGTGGTCTGAGAAAGTTCTACAACAATGCAACCGCCGGTGGGGCCGGCAGCTTCCTGCCTGTGATCTTCTTGGTGTCATCTATGACCTTTTCCCAGTATTGCTTCAGTTCACTGCAAGTCCATAACATGTGTAGTAGGTCAGCCCCAGTTTCCGCACATCTAGGGCATGCACTGTTTGTGTTGTTGTACATTGATGCTATTTTCGCAGGGCTAAGGTATGCTCTGTGGTATATGTAGATGTTTATCAGTTTAAACCGTGCATTTCTGGACACCTTGTAGATCCGGGCTGTAATGTTTCCCCATCGGTCATCATCTATGTTTTCCCCAATGTCAGTTTGCCACAGAGTTCTAACGGTCTCCAGCGGCTGAAGTGCATCTGTTTGTAATATTCTGTATATCTTTGAAACCACCTTTTTATCTCCCCCTATCGTGCAAATAGTGTGCCATCCGGCATGTGTCGGTGGTTCTCGTGGGCTCTGTTTCCAGCATCTCTGTATCAGTGCTATCAGGGATCTGTGTGTGAGGAACATCCCGCGGGGTGCTCCATAGGTTGTTATTAAGTCTGCGTATGTCATGAGCTCTCCATTCCTGAAGAGTTCTCCTATCATTGTGATCCCATGAGTCTCTAGCTTTTGAATCCCTTTTATATGGTTCCCACCTGGCAGCAGGGTCAGGTATTTCAGCGGGACCTCCGGTGTGTATGGGGCTCTAACCCGTGTGCGTTGGAAGGTATGCTTCCAGCATGTTTCCATGACCTGGTGTTCGTGTGTCATAGCTTTTTTTCTTCCTCGCTATGCTAATAATATCTCTGCTAGGGTTATCGCTACTTTTTCCCTCTCAGGGTCCCCGATTTCTGTGGATGTTACGTCATGCCATTCCTTAGCCAGCCATTGTAGCTTGCCTGCTAGGAAGTATAGTTCCATGTCTAGGGCTGCTAGACCCCCCTCTCTTGTGGGACATTGGAGTTTGTGCAGGGTCAATCTATGACGTCCCGCCCCCCAGATGAAACTAGTGAGGATGGAGTTAATCTCTTTGAAAGTCAACCGGGGAACTAGTACCGGCAGGTTCGAGAAACTATATAATAGCCTTGGCAGGGCCACCATTTTAATCAGGGCTACTCGGCCAGTCACTGACAGCGGCAGTGTTTGCCAGAATTGGGTTGTTGCTTTTAGTTGTCGTATGGCATGGTGTACATTTCCATCTAGTAGGTCTTTTAGTTCATGGTAAATATTGGCCCCCAGGTATCGGAACATTGTCGGCGACCATCCCAGATTCTGGATTGTTGCGATCTGGGGCATCCCCTTCTGTAGTGGGAATAGTAGGGATTTCTCCGAGCTGATGCGGAGGCCCGATATGTCTCCGAACCAGTCCAGCAGGGCCATGACTCCGGGGAGGTCCCTACGAGGATTCTTTAGGAATAGTATCATGCCGTCTGCGTATAGTGCTATTTGGTGTGTTTTGCCCCTTCTGTTTATCCCTTCGTAATGTTCTCCCATTCTGGCCATCTGTGCTAGTGGTTCTACTGTACTGCAATGGCAAACAGTAGTGGAGACAGCGAGCATCCCTGCCTGGTGCCGCTTCCTATGCCATATGAGTTGGAGATAGTTCGCCCCGTACGGACTCTTGCCGTAGGTGAGGTGTATAACATATTAGTCCATCTCATAAACTCCGAGCCTAATCTCATCCCCTTCATTGCCACTTGCAGGTAATCTCATCTGAGGCTATCGAACGCTTTCTCTACGTCCACCACCAGTACCGCTGCTGTGGTGAGGACTGGTGCACCCGAGTGTATTATTCCTATCAGCCTTCTGATGTTTGTGGCTGTATTACGGTTTGGGATGAAGCCTGTCTGATCGGGGTGAATCAATTTTTCCATATGTGGCATCAGCCTGGTTGCAAGGATACAACTCAATATTTTGTAATCCATGTTCAGCATGGGGAGCGGGCGGTATGATCGCACGTCAGTGGACGGGCGGTTTGGTTTCGGCAACGGGATAACTATGGCTTCGCTCGTGGATCTAGGTAGAGTGCCCTTCTCAGACGCCTCCTTATACATTTCACTGTGCTTTGGCGCCAATATGTCTACATATTCTTTATAATATTCTGCCAGAAGCCCATCTGACCCTGGGACCTTCCCTCTAGCCATTGTTTCCACTGCCACTGTTACCTCCTGTGCTGTTATCCCTCCCCCAAGTGTTTGCTGTTCTTCTTCTCCCAGTGATTGAGACCAGATGTTCTCCAGGCCTACCAGCCGGTCTGGCTCCAGGGGTGCAGTGGGCGGGGGGGCGTATAGCTCTGAGTAATATTCGGCAAAGCTGGAATTGATCTCCCTCTGACCAAACAGTCTTTTACCTTCCTGGTTCACTATTTCCATCACTAGCGACTGTTGTCTAGGTGGGGAAGCCAGCCAAGCCAACAATGCTCCCGCCTTGTCTCCTTCCCTACGCTGCCTGTTGGTGTATTTTTTATAATCAAACCTCCCAAGTCTCTCAAGGGTATTCGCTATCTCGTTTTTTGTCTCAGTTATGCTAGGGGCCAAGTCTGGGTTGTCTGGTCTATTACGTTCCATTAATCTTAGGGCTTTTTCCTGTTTGTCAAGTTACCCTTTTATCAATTTCTTAACCCCATATGTTCCTGCCATGCACTGACCCCTGATTGTAACCTTGAAAGCCTCCCATTGTTGTCCCCGAGAGGGGGTTGAGCCAGTATTGTGCGTAAAGTATTCCTTGATTGCTTCTCGAATTGTGTGTCGGTATGCACTATCCCCCAATGACTCTACATTCAATCGCCAGTCTGGTATCGGAGGATGGTCTCCTCGCTAGTCCAGAGTAAGCAACAGCGGGTTGTGGTCCGATATTGTGCGGGATAGGTATTCCGCTCTACGTACCGTACAGTTTATATCTGGAGAAGTCATGATTTGCGTCTAGTCGGACATGTAGATCATGTACTGGTGAGTAGAAAGAGTAATCTCTTTCCATCGGGTGGAGGTGTCTCCACGAGTCTATCAGGCCCCAATTCGATTGCCAGTCTGCAAAGCTTCTGGCTGTCCCGCAAATACGGAAGGTCTCTAGCGGCGGGTGTGATCTGCCTAGTACTGTGTTCGCTATACAATTGAAATCACCTCCTATTATTATTGATTGGGTGAGGTAAGTTCCCCAACTTCGGGACATTACCTGTAGGAAAGTGTTCTGATCCTGATTTGGGGCATAGATACCTGCCAATGTAATGTCCCTTCCATCCCGACGCCCCCCCACCATCACAAAGCGCCCATCCCCATCTATATGCGCGTCTGTTTTTTGGAAGGGGGTGCCTGGGCGTATCCAAATCAGGACCCCTCTTGCGTATGCTGAGTATTCTGTAGCATATATTTGTCCTCTCCACCTTTTTGTCAGTGCTGTTACCTCTTTCGCTATCAGGTGTGTCTCCCGTAAAATCGCTATTTATACTCCTCGCCGTTTATTCTGATTGTATACTTTATATATCTTTTTCCTGGACTATTTAGACCCCTAACGTTCCAGGTAAGTATCTTGTGATCTAGTGATCTGTCTGTGGTCATACTTTGTGTGTAAATCTATACCGCATTTGCGCCTGCATCTCCACCTCCCGAGTGACAGCGTCCCGGAGTCCTGTCTAGTTTGCCTGTTGCGTGGGTCTATTCCCCTTGGTTGTTGCCCCATATTTCCTAACTTAGTAACTTATCTATTAAACAAACCCCTGTCCCCAGGACCGGTATCCCAATTGTCCCCGTCCAAACTTTCCCCAATTTAACAACCTTTGTGTATGTGGGGGGCTGGTCTAGAACCGTGTGCCAAGCCGTTAGGCCCCGTGTCTATGCATGTTTGTCTTGTTACGTGGTAAAGCCCCAAAGGCCCCTAAGCCCCGCATATTCTTGTTGTTTTTAACGTGTGGGTTGATCGTTTGACCATGGAGCCTTGCTGCTGCTTCATTTGACTTTATTGTCTTTCTGGTCTGGGCTACCTTATCAATGTCCATTATGTCTAATCTTCTGTTCTTGCATACCCTCTGCTCGTTTCTCGCCTGTCCTCCATGTGACTCTTTGTCCTTCTGCCCCAAGTCCTCAGATGATCTCATGCGATGATCTTGGGGTGACCCTCTGCAGGCCTTCGGTTGTATCCTGTGAAGAGCAGGAGATTTCATCTGGTCCTGAATCCTGTTCCTGTTCTGAGAAGGTTTCAGACCGCTGTGGGGATGTAGCAGCAGCTCCCCCAAGACCCAGGGACGCAATGGCCCTCACAGCGCCTTGTTTTTCTTTAAGTGTCTGCGAAGGCGGGGGGCTATATCCGTAGCGTATCTCTCTCTTTTCCGAGCCGGCCCTCGTCTTTTCCTGTTGGTTTCTGTCTTGCTGTGTTTCTCTGCTGGGCCTAGGTCCTCTATCCATTCTTGCACTTGTTGTGGTGTTGTAAAAAAGATTGTGTTATTGTCTGTAAAAATCTTTAGTTTTTCTGGGAACAGCATGGCGTATTTGATGCCTCTTTCCCTCAGGCGGCATTTGACCTCTAGGAAGGTAGCTCTCAATCTTTGGGTGTCCCTGGTAAAGTCCGGGAAGATCATTATTTTTTGTCCCCCAATGACGATCTCTCCCTTTTGTCGTGCTTGCGATAGAATAAAGTCTTGATCTTTGAAATGCAGGAGTTTTGCTACTATCGGGCGTGGTCTGGCGCCAGGGGGAGGGGGTCTCGGTGGTACCCTGTGGGCTCTCTCAATTGCAAAATATTGCGATAGGCCCTCTGGTGCTATTTCTTTGCGTATCCACTGATCCAGATAGGATTCCATGTCTGGTGCTTCCTGTTCGGAATTCTCCGGAACGCCCACCAGCCTTAGGTTGCTTCTCCGTGCCCTGTTTTCGGCATCCTCAGCTCGTGATTCGAGTAGTTGCACCCTGGATGTCAGTAAAGTTACTGTTTTAGTAAGGGTTTTGTTTTCACAAGTGAGTTGTGCTATTGTTTTCTCATTTGCTGTCACTCTGTTGGCTAATTTCCTGTGGTCGTCTCTGAGGAGGGTTAGGTCAGAAGATAGTGTGTCAATTTTGTGCTCCAGGGCCTCTCTGGATGCATGGATCGCTTGCAACAGGGTGCCTAGTGTGGTGCCCCCTTCTGTTTCTTTGTGTGTGTCTTCTTTTTGTGAGCCTGTATCTTCTCTTGGGCTTTCTTTTTTCCTTGGTTTACCCATTGTCAGGGCATTGCTTATGCCTGGTCGTTATCCCTGCTCCACAATTTTGTTTCCTTCTGTTATCTCTCTTTCTTCTTTTTACTATCTGTTTTATTTCTTTCCTCTTCTAATTCTCCTTTCTCGTTGGAGTTTGGTGCTCTTTTTTCTTGGTTGTTTTGCCCTGTGTCGGCCCTTTCTGCTGCCGCCCACCTTTCTGCTGTTCTTTCCTGCTGTTACTCAGTATGTGGTCTGCCCAGGGGTGCCCCCTTTCGTTCCCGTCTCGTTGTGTTATTCACTCCTTTATTCCCGCCATCATTTTTACTATTCCGGGTCTTTCTGCTGGTGGGAGGGTCCTGTTCAGGCACTCTAATTTGTTCCTTTCAGTTTTTGTCTGGTGCCTCGCGCTGTTGGCAGCTCGGCTCGGTGCTCCTTGGGGGGGAGCGCGAACCGGCCGCCTCCCTCACGGTCAGGAACGTCTTCGGGTTCAGGTGTTTATTTCCTCTCAGGCGTCTTAGATTCTCTTCCTCCCCCAGTTCTTGAGCGGAGGACCTGATCGTTGTTACTGGGTCTTACTTCGCCTCCGCCCGCTCGCCTTTCAGTCCCAGCACCCTCGCCGCTTACTTGTTTTTTGTTTCCCGGGGCTGGTCCTGGCTACGATCTCCTGCTCCACTCCACGCATTCCCTTCTTAGCCGCTGGGCTCGTTTGCTCCTTCGCTCCTCGCTCGTTCTCGGGGTGCGTTTTTGCTTCCTTGTGCGGGCCGCCATTTTCTTTCGCTGCGCTAGTTCAGCTCCGGGCTCTGGATCTCTTCCGAGGGTGCTTAAATCACCTCAGGCTCTCATTTTTTCGGAGCTCCGGAGGCTCCCCCCCATCTCCTTAGTTTGTTGTGGGCGGCTGCGGGGCCTGGGGCTTTAGGATTATTGTGCATTGGTCGTTGGCTGCCGGGAGCTCCGCTTTATGCGTGCTGCTCCATCCGCCTCTAGCCACGGCCCCTATTTTTAAAAACATTTTAGCCTACATTTTGCATTCTAGCAAGGGGTGAGAGCCGTTGTTCATTCTGCCCAGGAAGGGCCGTGTTTCTGTGGTTTGATAGATCACTCACCCATTAAACATGTGAGGAAAAAATCTCAGATATGGTAGTTTTTCACATTCTCTTGGGCTTATCCAACTTATATTGTTATTTGAGATTTCAGGGGAAAAATAACAACAATTGGAATCTAGAAGATGTGTGTTTTTTATAGGTACCAGTTCAGTAGGGTCCTTTTAACAAGATATACTTCGTCCTAGACCTGATACTAATTTGAAGAAGTTTGTTAGCTGTGGTTAAAGTCTAGAGATGTAACACAGCCCTTCCTTCAAGACTGGTCTCAATTCCACTGGTACGTTTTTATTATTTTTTAAGTTGATTCCAGCATTCCTCTAAAGTTCAAGAGAGAGCATTTATTTTTTATCTTAGGTGCCCTGTTATGCCAGAGGATTTCATTCTTGCATGAAGTATCTTAGCAGCCTGAAGTAAATCTCAGTAGCTTGTAGAGGAATGATGTGATCCCAGAACAAATAAGTGCAAAATGCCAGTCTGGATAGTCTGCATTTTCTGATGCAGGACAAAATGTCTGCATATGGTTAGGACTCCTACTGACAAGCTTGTGAACGTTTTGTCTGATCTACTCAATGGCATCCTTCCATGAAGGATGATGAAAACATACAGGACTGCACTGGTGATAGTCCACAATATAATAAGAAACACCTTAGTTGGGAAGGATCCTATACTGGCATCAAGGTTTACTACACAGATTTGTGGCACATCATTTCATCCTGGTTCTGGTTCTGTTTGATTGCGAATACTTATCATTAAAGCAGTCACTCAAACTGGCCATGTCGCCTTGCCTGAGTTCTTCTGCATGAGTTTTGTACATGAAAGCTTTAGATACCATTACATGATCTTTAACCCCAGAGACTGTGACTTGGGATGACTCTAGTGCAAAGATAACTTCGGATATAATAATCAGTTTTGATTAATCTGTGTGCAGTACATCGAATGCAAGAGTATGAGATCATGACTAGAGAGCAGATGCCGTTCGGACAGTGTTAGGTCTTGGGTCCGCTAAACAAAACTTTGTTTTACCCAATTACACCTCAGCATTTTTTCGACTGGTGAGACCGACAATGCAGGAGACAGGTGAAGTTGTTTCTTAGTTCATTACCCACTGATGATGGAATGTAATGCCATCAAGAGGCTAACATTTTAGTCAGTCGGTAGGAGATCTAAGCATGTGTGGATTGGTTGAAAGGAGTTTTGTCACTTAGGCTTTGGTGGAATTTTCTTCTTGCACATCATCACATTGCTTGATTCCAGACAGAGAAATAAACTGACCTTTATCCCCAGGGTTGTAAAATGGAGCAACGCATGCACTAAACACACATGCCTTTACAACACGGTAAGTACAATTTACCATGCATGCTCTTACACCAAATTTGTTTTTACCAAGCATATGTCTTTTCCACTAAAATTTTGTTGGAAAGGCATGGCTAGTAAAGGCATATATATTTTCACACAGACACGTTTCCACCCAAAAACCCTACCCAACCTAAACCCTAGAAGTTCCCTTACCACCCAAAAAAACAAACCCACCCTACACCCTAAAAATACTCTTACCACCCAAAACCCTATACCCACCCTAAACCCTAAACACACCTTACCACATAAAAACCAATACCCACCCATTAAACAAAAAATACCCTTGCCACCCAAAAACCTATACCCACCCTAAAACCTAAAAATGCCCTTACCACCCAAAGCCCATACCTACCCTAAAACCTAAACACCCCTTACCACCCAAAAACCCATACCCAGTCTGAAACCCCAAAGTGCCCTTACAACCTCAAAACCCATACCCACCCTAAAGCCTAAAAATGCCCTTACCACCCTAAACACCTATTATCAACCAAAAAGCCATACACACCCTAAAACCAAAAAATGCCCTTACCACCCAAAAAAGCCATACCCACCCTAAAACCTAAAAATGATCTTAAGCAGGTGAGAGACAACCTCAGTTGCATGATGAGTGAGGACTAGAAGAGGTCTATCATGGGTGTGATTCATGCAAGACATGGGGGATTGCACCTCACCATGCTGTACAATACAAGGAACTTTAATGGCATGACAAAATGTAATACAAATGTTGCCTAGCGGAAAACATAGGATGCATACAGTGTACAATACAATGTCACAGTCTCTCCAGCAGCTCAAATAATAACTTTTTTTTCATTTGTTCGGTTTGCTAGTTTCTCTAAGAGGATGAAGGTAGTAAGTGCTTTCTGTGTTATGTATTTTGTTCTGTACAGCCCTGGCTGTGATCTTAGCATGACTTTGAAGTGCTGAGCTGTGCAAAGTCGGTGGTAGGCTGAAATCCGAAATCTCTGTGTGAAAGCAAAAACGTGTATTTATAATGGGCCTGGAGCCTTACAAGGCACTCCTAATGAGGCCCTATACAACTTTGTGTCATAAATATGTAGGCTTCCAATAACAGAGTATGCCTGAGTTGTCTGTACCCAAGTGCTTGCTGTCTGACAGTCTTCCTAACCTTCACTTTCTCATAGACCAGAGAGAAGGCACAATATTAATGGTAATAAATAGTTTCTTCAGGCCTCTTGTTGAGGACATGAGTGGTCTCAAGTGTTACCTATATGTATTTAATTCATAGCACAGGGTTTAAGAAAAACAACTGCCGGTGCATCAGCTTTCCAGCATTGCGCTGCTGTTGCCAGTGGCGACAAAAAGTGAGAAATGAGAAGCATTTGGTTAGTCCTTCTCTGTAGATCCCGTGGCTCGTTTGAATAACTTGTTTATCCTTGACCAGCACGTGTTCTTACTAACAAGAACTTCGCAAAAGAAGTGTGCATTCAATTAAGTCAGTAATCCTGTATCCTGCTATAATATTCATATTCCCTTTTCACAGCATGTCAATGATTTCTACTGTACACTAGATGGGACAAATTATCATTACCTATGTCCTACACCTTCATAATTAAGAGGTAAATTGAATGGCAGTAGCTTGGTTAATTTTTGTTAATTCTTTATTAGTATTTTTCCAATATCAAGACAATCGCCCATCTCAGCCTCCACTCAGAAATGTTAAGTGCTTCTGCTGATTACCAGTTTTAAGCTAGATTTATATTTGCGAGTACCAAACCCAACCCAAAGAAGCAGCACACAAACATTTTTTGGCCTTGTTCGTCAAAAATATTTGGAAGTGCCATCTGTGTTGTGAACGTTAAATGCTTGTCCAGTACCGTCAACAATATATTCTTTATCCCAGAAAATTTGGTGTACTCTGCTGCTCCAACCGGCAAAAAAGCTAGGTAGTGAAAGCTTTTTTTAACATCGGTAAAGAGCACCGCCAGCGGGTCTCTTATTTTTTGGCCATTGCCAAGATGTTAATCCAACTTCTGATATTATGCAATGTGGATCTGCGAGGCATAAATCTGCTCTGATCAGAGTGGATACATGAGTATTTAATTGAGGGACCCATTCCTATTTAAACAATCTGACACCACTTCTTTTTGTAATCAGAAAGACTGGAAGCCTGTGAAATGTCTTCTATCCTACCAAACCATCAACTTATGGGAGAGTTTGTTTGAGACTTGTATCCTCCCTCCCCTCACACGGTACTTCCAACCATGAAGCATCTGTCAAGCCACCGCGAGAAGCAGCGCCACCCGCCGTACAAAGACTGCCATAGTATGGCATTTCCTTTTTCTGGGACGCAACTTCTCCCTTTTTAATCAACTAACACCACTAAAAACTATCATCAGGTTATTGAGCCTCCCATTGTTTGCGACCCAGTGCTCGATTTATGTTCATCAGTACAATTTACAATTGTAGCTGTATGTTTCATGCTCACCCCTTCTGGGTCCCGTCCAAGGCTGCACTTGGAGTGTCCATCATTCCTCGTATGCCTCAGCCGCTGGGTTTCTCAGAGGGACGTGGACCTCCATCTGCTGTTGCTGCCAACTCTCCTCTGTAAAGCCCTCGTGCTCGCTCCTCTTGTGACAATGCCACATCAGAGTCTGTCAAGCTGGACCTGCCACAGTGCCCCATTGAGGAGGTAGCAAATTGTTTCTATTGTTTCAGGGCCTTCTATTGTTTCTCTGGTCAAGTGCCTTCTCCCTTTAAGCCATGTCTCTTTTGGTCAAACTAAGGCCCATATTTATACTTTTTAGCGCCACATTTGCGCTGCTTTTTGACACAAAAGCGGCGCAAACCTACAAAATACAATTGTATTTTGTAAGTTTGCGCCGCTTTTGCATAAAAAAACGGCACAAATGCGGCGCTAAAAAAGTATAAATATGGGCCTAAGAGTCAGTGATGGGAGAGTGTTTGGTGTTGACACCAGTACCTCACACTCTTCCACCTAATGCTATGTCTTCTTTGGTGATTGAAAGAAATTGGATTGTCTTGGAGCAACACTTTGAGCTTTGCCTGATATAGTAGGTTATATTTAAGGACCATAGTATGCAATTTGATCTTTGTGGTCTCAAGAGGTTTCCTCAGTGGGATTACTTTAGTGGAATAGTCCAGAAATGCCAGTATTTATTGTGCTTCGTACATGATTGCATCTTTGCCTGACTGCTCATAGGATCCATCCCTATCCTGCTAATTTAAGAACTTCCCTCTCATCAGCCTCAATAGGGCACCTGCTTTGGATACAAGGTCCGGTGTGCCTTTTCACCACAAAGTATTGTGATAGCTGATCTATAGAGATCACTTCCCTGAGCCATTAGTAAACCAATTCCTCTGGATTATTGCCCTCCAAACCCTCCGAAAACCCACAAAGCATTAATTTATCTGCCAAAATGTTTTGCATTTGGCTCCCTAATGTTTGCACTGTTGTTGTCATACAGGCTATAGTTATTTGCAGCTGCTACATCAAATCCTCAAGACCAGATATGAAGCTTTCCGCTTCCATGATCCTATGTATTCTGCATATCTTACTACACTAACATCACCTCTTCGTCGGTGTCTATCAATTTCCCGCCAGCCAACTGTGCAGCCACTTCTTAAGAAGGCACAAGCAGCCAACTCAGGTTTTCATCAGGGTGTAGGGGGATTATGTTCCTGTGCTGAAAACAGTAACCAGTGCCACAAGAGTTGCAACTCTCCGGAGACGCATTATGTGCCACTTTATTCAAGGTTTTCTTCCCTCATTCATCACCTTGACAGGTTGTTCTTGAGGGTAAGAGACCTCCCCGAGTGGGCCTTTGATGGGCTCCACACTCCCACGCTGCTCACCTAAGCGCCTGTTTCATTTTCTTATTGGCTGTGAGTCAGTTGCCACAGTGGAGGCTGAGGGGGAGTCTCCGGGGAGAAATAGTAGCTCACAGGGTGCTCACCCACGATCCAGTGCCTCACATGGCATCAAGGTTTATTGTTTGTGCAGGGTCAGCATCTTCAGCACTGTGGTGAGGCACGGCTGGTTACCTAGATTCTTGAGCTGTGCTTAATTTGAGCAGGTGTTTGCCAGAGCTCGGCACACATCATTTATTTTCAAACCGGGGCACTTGTTTATGAGAGTACACCACATAGTAGAATTCTAACCCTAATTTTTTGAACATCGTTAGTGTTTAGCAATGCAATGTAATTAAAATTTACAAAAATAGCAATTTCAGGCCATTCCTACAATGTGTGGTGACCTGCAATAGTCCAAAATGTCACACTTGTTTAAGTGTGATGGTTAGTAGGTAATGTTGGCACCACCATTCAGCAACAATGGCAGGAGAAGTGGGTGGTGCTGGGTGCAGAAATATACCTTGGACACTGGCCCATATTTGTTTTTACAAATTAAGCACTGACCCCGAGCTGCTGCATCAAGGTTATTACCAGCCATGCCCAGGTCCAGCAGCTCCTTTGGTGGTTGCTTCGCCAGCTAGCGTCTGGCGTGCTCAAGGTCTTCTATCTGGTGCTGACAGACCCACTGTTGACCTGAGGGAAGCTGAATCACCGTGGCCTACTGCCTGAGTTTGCCAAGATCCACGGCACTCCAGCAACATCCAAGAGGTCTCTTGGCATCCACACAACAGGAGGCTCCACCTTCTCCTCTTTGTTGTCCACTGGCCTTTCGTCCAGCCTCCGAGGCCTCGCTTCAGTGAAGTATCATTTGTTCATGCCTTCTCACTGGTCTGAAGTCTGCAAATACTGAGCATTCTGTGGGATTACCGGGCACCAGTCCGAGCTCCTCTAATGAACGTGTGTGATTATGGTTCACAAAGGCACACACTCTGAATTGCTTTTAAAAGACAGGACTGATTGGCTTTGATAATGTTTGTTGTTATTATTTCTGTAGTGTGCTAGATCCTACTACCTACATACTCTTAGGATGTAAGTCACACAAGAGAGCACTTGGCCAAGCTGCATGCAGCTTCGAAATATAAACAGGATGACTTCCTCTAAGTGCTCCCTTAGACTGCAGGTTTTTTTCCCGTAACATATTTATTTTGTATTTCTTAAATTTTACTGAGGGTCTGTACATAATACTATGTGGGTGTTGTTATACAGCCATTCATTTTGTACTCTTGCTTCTGAATTAAAAGCGTTATTAAAGCACAAATCTGATTCCTAAAGAGAGTGGCACAGCACACATAGCAAGGGCACATATGTATCTTGTGGTGTCAGTGAATGGGTTTAGGCCTTGTGTTAGTTTCCTTAGCTCAGGAAGAGTACATACACACTGAACTTACTCTCTAGGATTTGATAGAGCTGTAGAAGAGGCTACGTGGCTCCCTGGGTGCAGGCAGGGGCAGCTCCTCGTCTGTGGCAGAGGTGCACCCGCCCAATCCCCACCAGCAGCAGCTGCAACAAATCTTTTACAAGTAAACGATAATAAACTAAGGGCCAGATGTAGGAAGGAAGCAATTTGCGAGTTGCAAATTGCGAGTCCTTCCGACTCGCAATTTGCAACTCGCAAATTGCTATGCAGTACGGTGTCTCAGACACCGACTGCAACTCGCTATGGGGTCGCAATGACCCACCTCATGAATATTCATGAGGTGGGTCGCAAATTGCAGCCCCATAGCGAGTATAGGCACTCGCTAACATGGAGGCCTGCTGTAGTCAGCAGGCCTCCATGTTAGCGACCTACTTTTCAATAAAGCAGTTTTTTTTTTTTTTTAAATGTAGCCCGTTTTCCCTAAGGGAAAACGAGCTGCATTTCAAAAAATCCGAAACCTTTTGTTTCGGTTTTTTCAGGGCAGGGAGTGGTCCCTTGGACCACTCCCTGCCCTGAAAAAATATTTTGGGGTCCATTCACAAAGGGGAAGGGGTCCCATGGGGACCCCTTCCCCTTTGCGAATGGGTTACCATCCACTTCAAGTGGATGGTAACTGCGACTCCATTTGCGACCGCATGAGCGGACACAAATGGAATTGCATACCATTGCGAATCGCAAATAGGAAGGGAACACCCCTTCCTATTTGCGATTCGGAAATGCATTTTGCGAGTCGGTAACGACTCGCAAAATGCATTTCTGCATAGGAAACACGCATTTGCGAGTCGCAAACGGCAAATTTTGCCGTTTGCGACTCGCAAAGTGCTTCCTACATCTGGCCCTAAGTGTTGTGATAAGCACGGAGGGGTGAGTGCGCTTTTATGTTTGGCCGGCCATCCAAAGAGCGGAGGGGAGTGTCGCTAATCGAAGCGGAGCGTATGTTATGTATTTTAAAAAAATTATATTTTTTTCACCTCCTCCCACCACGCCATGCTGCCCCACCCCTCCCCTTTTCCCTCTCGCGAGCAGTTCTGGGTGCAGGGAAGGGTGAATGGCAGTTGTGATTGGTTGATGATTTAGCACTAGGTGAGTGAAGCACCAGGTTTTAGTTAGAAAGAAGGGGTTTGAGTTCTTCCTCGAAGTGCTAAAGGGATGTTTCCAGTCCTAAGCTGCAGTTCTGGCAGGCTTTTATCTTTGTTTCAGTACAGACCTAAAGCAGGTGATGGGAGAGGCGGCCTTCGAACCAAGACGCCGATCCTCATTTTCATTTTATTTTGGCATATTCCATTGTTGTACTGAAATATATGATGTTTTTGTGTCCAGGCCAGTCACAAAACACAGGAACATCACAAAATCAGCAAAGCCAGTACCCCCACTCCCTCTGAAATATAAAGCAGAAAAAGCAAATAACAAAATAAATTACTTGAAAAGTATTTTAATTGAGTGTTATGTGGCACTTCTTTGAAATGTCTTCCTCGTGGTGTATAGCAAGCTCAAGAATAAAGGACTCCTTTTTTCTCTACGAATAGCTTGTTCTGGTCTCCCACAGAAAGGACCAAATTAAACCCAGAGGCCCCTCCCGTGCCCAAGGTTCAAAGGATTTGCCACAGATGCTGTCCACATGTCTCGCAGCTTCTCAGACCTGAGTTATTTTGGAGATCCTTTTGCTGTACTAGTAGCAATATCACTAGGGAATAGATGTGGTGACTAATCAGCTCCAACTTTAGAATAAAAAATTAGGAGTGCTGTAATGTGGAGAATTTGGGGCCCGATATACTAGCAGTACATTCGCAAAAGAGGTTGCAAATTGCACTTCAACTTTACGAGACTGGATTCTGATTTTTGAACTGGCCCATGTACTAATAGCTCGTTTCGCAAAATCGCCATTCGCAGGAGGTTGCAGAACGAACCGGCTGATAAATATTAATTACGTGTGGCTCAGCTTGACAACTCTTGCTTTTAGTCACAAATACAGGAAGAGGTGCTGCTCTAAACAAATAAAAGATCTCAATTTGAAAAAAAAAACGGGGAGTAAGCAGTGATCCTCTGAACCACAGCCTCCTGCCCTATTATGTGATTACACGATTCCCGTTGGGACCTCTTCCACTCTGCAAATCAGTTACCACCTCCTTTGAGGTGCTCGTAACAGTTCATTGGTTAGGGATACTATTGATTCATTCTATTCCAAAAATGTCGTAACTTGTAAATTGGGTTTTATATATAGGAAAAAGACATTTGCGGTCGCAAACTTAGTGACTTCGGGCCAGATGTAGGAAAGAGTTTGCGACACTTAAAAAAAAAAAACTGCTTTATTGATAAAGCAGTCACGAACATGGAGGTCTGCTGACTACAGCAGGCCTCCATGTCAGTGAGTGCCCATAGTCGCTATGGGGCCGCAATTTGCGACCCACCTCATTATTATTAATGAGGTGGGTCTTTGCGACCCCATAGCGACTCGCAGACGGTGTCTGAGACTCCGTTCTGCAAAGGAAATTGCGAGTTGCAATTTGCTAGTCGCTCCGACTCGCAAATTGCATGTCGCAATTTGCTTGGTACCTACATCTGGCCCTTCGTGAATTACAGGTTTTGTGGTTGCAAAAGTATTACATAACTACGCCAGTGGTCCTATGTTTATTCCACCAACACTGAATATATACGTTGTTGCTCTGGGTTGCAGGGTTAAGATGCTAATTGTTACAGCACTAGTGGGCTGCTTCCCTATCTATAAAGTGCTGCTGTCATATGGCGACCTAGAAAAAAAAAAAAAAAAGTATCTTAAAGCTGTCACCCTAAACTATTGCTACATAATTATTGAATCAAAACAAGCATTGGCAAAGACAATAATTCTTGTCTATACAAGAGCTATTGGCTTTGCCAATATGTTTTAGCCATGTAGTACACCAGCTTAGCAGCTGTTCAGCATGGTTAAAAGTTGGTGGCGTGAAGGAGAGTGGCTTGGAGTGAAGTGTCATAAAGTAGAGTGTTGTGGAGTAGAGTGGGGTGTTATGGAGTGGCATAGTGAGTCGTGTAGTGGTGTAGAGCATAGTTGAGGAGCATGGAGTGGAGTGGAGTGGAGTGTCATAAAGTGGCGTTGAGTGAAGTGGCATAGTGTTGTGGAGAGTTGTGGAGGAAGTAGAGGGGCATAGAGTGGAGTAGAGTGTTGTAGAGTTGAGAGACGCAGAGTGGAGTAGAATGTTGTAGAGTGGAGTGGTATGAAGTGTTGAGGAGTGATGTAGGGTGTTGAGTAGAGTGGTGTGTAGTAGAGTGGTACTGAGCAAAGTATTTTGTAGAGGGGAGTGGCATAGAGTGGAGTAGTGTAGCAGAGTGGAAAGGCATTGAATGGTGTATAATGGAGTAGAGTATCATAGATCAAAGTGGCATAGAGTGTCAAAGTGGAGTGGCATAGAGTGGCATGGAGTAGAGTGGTGCAGAGTGGAGTACTTGAGTGGCGTACAGTGGAATAGAGTGGAATAGGGTGTTGTAGAAGAGAACAGGGTAAAGTGGCATGGAATGACATAGAGGGAGTTGCATAGAGCAACATAGAGTGGAGTATTGTTGTGTTGTGGCCTAGAGTGGAGTACAGTATTGTAGAGTAGAATGCCATAAAGGGTAGTAGAGTGTTATAGACGGGAGTAGAGTTTAATGGAGTACAGTGTCATGGAGTGGAGTGGCATAATGTACAGTGTTGCAGAGTATGCTGACATTGAGTGTAGTGGCTTAGAGTACATTGGTTTTGAGTAAAGTATTGTAGAGTGCACTGGCGTAGGGTGCAGTGGCATAGAATAGAGTCACGTAGAGTAGAGTGACAGAGTATAGTGGTGCAGACTAGAGTAGAGTGGGGTGGTGCAGCATAGATTGCAATGTAGAGTGCAATGGAGTGGAGTGGAGCAGAGTGGAGTGGTGCAGGGTGTAGTAGAGTGGTGGAGAGTGCAGTGGCATATAGTAGATTGTTTCAGAATAGAGTGAAGTGGTGCAGGGTAAAGAAAAAACAGTGGCGTGGAGTGCAGTGGTGCAGAGTAGATTAGAGTCACATAAAATGTAATAGCATGGAGTGCATTGGTGCAGAGTAAATTGCAGTGGCAGAGAGTGCAATCTTGTAGAGTAGAGTGTCTTAGAGAGCAGTGGTATAGAGTGCACTGGCATAGAGTGCAGTGGAGTAGAGTAAAGGGTTGCAGAGTGCAGTGCTATAGAGAGCAGTGACGTACAGTACAGTGGAGCAGGATAGAATAGAGTGGAATAGAGTGCAGAGGTGTAGAGCACATTGGCAGAGAGTGGCTTAGTGTGCAGTGGCATAGAGTTCAGTGACAGAGTGCAGTCTTGCAGAGTAGAGTGTCTCAGAGTTCAGTGGTGTAGAGTGCAATGGTGTAGACTGCAGTGGTGTAGAGTAGAGTGTTGCAGAGTGGAATGCCGTAGAGAGCAGTGGCATACACTACAGTTACACAGAGTAGAACAGAGTGGCGTAGTAGAGTGCAATGTTGTAAAGTGGTGTAGAGTGAAGTGGTGTAGAGTGTTGCAGAGTAGAGTATAGTGGTGCAAGGTGCATTGGTTTTGAGTAAAGTGGTGTAGAGTACATTGGGTAGAGTGCAGTGATTTAGAGTAGAGTGAAATAGAGCATAGTGATGTAGAGTGGTGCAGCATAGAGTAGAGTGGCATACAATGCAGTGCTGTAGAGTAGATTGTTTCAGAGTACAGTGAAGTGGCATAGAGTAGAGTACTGCAGGATAGAGTGGAGTGGTGCATGGTAGAGTGGAGTGGCAGAGTAGTGGCATAGAGTGCATTGGCGTAGAGTGGAGTGGTACAGAGTATAGTGGATTGGCCTAGACTGGAATGGTGTAGAGTGCAGTGATGAAGAGTGTATTGGTGCATGGTAAAGTAGAGTGCATTGGCACAGAGTACAGTAGTGCAGAGTACAGTGGTGTAGAGAGCAGTGGCATAGCGTACACTGGTGCAAAGTAGAATAGAGCGGCATACAGTTCAGTGGCTTAGAGTGCATTGGCATAGAGAGCAATTGCATGGTGTTCAGTGGCGTAGAGTGTTGCAGAGTAGTGCATAGTAGCATAAAGTGCAGTGGCATAGAGTGTATTTATTTTGATGAAAATGGTATAGAGTGCATTGGTGTAGAGGAGTGGTTCCCAAACTGTGCCCAGTGGCACCCCAGTACACCACCAAAACCAGCCAGGGGCACCGCACCGTGGTCACAGTTGCTGAGCGGAATCCTAATACCTCCATTACGTCACTCTCAGCACCCATGTTGTGCAGTTGGAGATGCAACAACTAGCTTTGGCCTTCTGCATGAACAAGACAGACAGAAAAAAAGCATTTACTTGTCTCACTCTGCCCTTGACATGTCTTTGACATGGTGGGTCTTTCCAGAAGAAGTGAAATATTTGCTTAAAGCATTTTATTCTGTAATATTTCATATTTCAGCTCCCTCTCTTAGACCCTGATGGGAAGGTGCATTAGCCAATGTCAGGGTGAAAAATAAGGTCTGGGTGTGAAACTCCGCTCTGCTCATGGAGTTTGTAGAATTCGGCAACTCCAAGTTCTGCGGAGAATGCAGAGTTACTGACAGACTCGGAGCGGAGGTTTTTTTCCATTGGTGTGCGCTTGATGTCATTGAGTGTGCTCGTGCGCGGGAAGCGTTTCGAGAGACATACCAGGCACTTGCCCGCGCAAACAAGATTTTCTACCCACTCGCGATTTGGCCTTCCAGCTGTAGGCCAAGTACTAGTCATGGATGCATGATGAAACAACTATTTTTATGGTGGTTGTTGAAATGAAACATCATTTAGACCATAAATGGCATTGGATTAAATAATAAAATCACAAAATGTCCTTTGGCGGTATTTCACTTTTTTTCTGCTAACAGTGTAAGGTGGGGGTAATATATTTGATGCCTTTGTTGTATGTGTGGTGTTGATGTAAAATGTACTTTTTTAGCCGATTTAATTTTCATTTTTGAATTGCTGACTTAATGCTGTTTTTTTCCTTCTGTGTTACCCATGCCTCTTTTGTCTGGTCAGTGTGTGAGTGTGTTTGCCATAGCCTACCATTTGTCTTTGTTCCCCATGCCATGTGGCCAGGGACCATTTTTGGTGTAGTCAATTATAGGCCTATATGTTTTTTTTGTTTTCCATTCATCCTCCTTGTTGTTTGACCATGTGGCTGATGGGCATTTTGTGTAGGCAGCCAGTGTGTTTTGCCATGGGCCTGCCATGTTCTTTGTTGTTGTGGCCATGCCTCCTTACTCGTTGTTGCTGTTTGACCACTTGGCTGCCGGCCATTTTGTGTAGGCAGCCAGTGTGCTTTTAGGACTGCGTGTATTCTTTGTTGTGGCCATGCTTCCTTGTTGGATGTTGTTGCTGCTGTTTGACTATGTGGCTGGAGGCCATTTTGTGCAGGCAGCCAGTGTGCTTTTAGGCCTTCCTGTGCTCTTTGTTGTAGCCATGCCTCCTTGCTGGTTATTGTTGTTTGAACATGTGACTGGCTGCAATTTTGTGTAGGCAGCCAGTGCGCTTTTAGGTCTGCATGTGTTCTTTGTTGTGACCGTGCCTCCCTGCTGGTTGTTGATGTTGCTGTTTGACCATGTGTCTAGTGGCCATTTTGTGTAGGCAGGCAGTGTGCTTTTAGGACCGCATGTCTTCTTTTTTTGTGGCCATTCTTCGTTGCTAGTTGTTGTTGTTGCTGTTTGACCATGTGGCTGGAGGCCATTTTGTGCAGGCACTGGCAGCCAGTGTGCTTTTAGGCCTGCATGTGTTCTTTGTTGCGCCCATGTCTCCTTGCTTGTTGTGTGACCATGTGGCTGGTGGCCATTTTATGTGTCATGCATGAGGCCTAGTAGCTCAACGCTCATTACTAAATGTACTGTATGATCATATATTATACTATATACTTTTTGGGGTTTTTCACCTGCACCACTTCTTGCCTCCCAAATCCCAGTGGTTTCTCATGGTAGGCCCCTTCCCCTAGTACATCCGCAATTATATTTTTTAATTTAAAAATGGTTAAATAATATTTTCACAAACTTTTATTTAATTTAATTAATAATAATTACTATTTATTATGTTTAATTTGTATTGTTTTCATTTTTAAAATGTTTTTCTTAGTTTTGATTTTTTTTTTTTTTTAAATATGTATTTCATTTTTTAATTTTTTTAAATGTGTTTTTTTTATTTTATTTTTTTCTCCATTTTTCCCATCAGCCCCATGTCTGCCAAAGGCGCACAGCTGCACAACATTATTAAAGGATAATTCCATTGTCACCAGCACCTCCCTGAGTGCCACATACCAGCTTGACACACATAAAGCTAACAGTTACATCTGTATGTTGCAGTTGTTGCTCTTTTTCGTATCCTTCCTGAATAAACATGATGATTAAATTTATGGTGTGGTTTTACGAATGGATACACTGTATTGTTAATTATTTCTAATTTAAGTAACCACTAAATGATAGTGTTTGTACTACTAATTTGACTGGAACAATGCAATGTTTCATTTATGTTCTTCTTTCAAGTTTGCTTTTAGGTGCACAAGAGAAGAGAAAAGTTCATCACCCACAGTACTGCCAGACAAAAGGCCTGTGCATGATGTGGCGCTTAACCACACTCACAACACGGACATTTCTTCAGCTTGTAGAGCTAAGTGCTACTGCCAACTGACAGCTTAAAGATGGCCACAAAGAAATGTGCTACCAAGAAAGTGCCCAGTGATAAGAAGGAGCTTCCCGCCACTGGTGTCTCCCCCCAGACCTTTTTGGTAAAAAACATGTGCTTGCTGCACCGGCCTACAGGTAGAAAGCTGGGAGCAGCACTCTTGCATCAGCAGCCCCATTCCAAACTAGGCCCAAGTCCATGTCTGGCACAGAAGCAGCCGCTCTATTCATGGCAACTCCGACAAGCAGTGACTTTGAATTGGACTTATCTCTTTCTCAAAGTAGTATCCAATTGTTGGCTGAAACTCAGTTCAGTGGAAAACAACAGACACAACCAGCAATAGTAGTTCCTCATGAAGCAGGAGCACATCAGGATATTGAGCTTCATGCAGAGGGAGTTGAAGAAGCTCCTCTTTCACAAGATCCCCTGTCTTCCAGGTCTCTGCCATCTTCTTCTTCAAGCTCCCCTTCTAATGATAAAGACTCCACTTGGGTGCCAGCTCAGTCTGAGACACGCCAGGAGCAGCTATGAGTGAAAAGGAAGGTTACTGAAAACCTTAGAGTTATGGATGAAGAAGAGGATGATGATGAATCTGACTATGAGCCAGTCATCATGGATGTTAGCCCCAGTGGAGTCCGACATTACCCCATCTTCTCAACTTGCTCTGAGGGATGTTGCACAGATACCACCACCTTCAATATTTACAACAAGGCCCCGGCTGTGACCTACATGCATAGCCGCCTCAGTAGAAGTAGGCACTGCATAGAGGCAAATGTCATCAAAACACCCTCATTTTGCACTTCTTCCAACATTGTCAGTGGCACCAGTGTTAGAAAGTTGACCTCCCCAGTTTGGGACTTCTATATGGTTAGTGAAAAGGAGCTGAACATTGCCATGTGCTCAATTTGCCAAAGGAGTGCTAGTCAGCGTAAGCTTGCCACAATCTATGGTACCGGAGGCCAAATAACCCACTTGAAAAAACACCACACAATCCACTGGGAGGTGCATCATAGCGGCCAAAAACCTGCAAGTGGTGTTAATGAAGGTGGTGAGAGCATGGAACCTGATCCGATCATGGTAGACAGTGAAGGTGAAGAAGAGGGTGACATTTTCATTACACAAATCAACCTTGTCCCCAGCAGTACAGTAGTATAATCACCCACATCAGCAACATAGCCATGGCACAAGACTCAGAGCCAGGTCGACACACCAAGGCAAGAACATACAGTGGCTACCCTGCTGAGACGCACATTGAGCCTACCACCACCTTCTTCTTTCAAGTAGTCGCCTGCATCAGTGGTACCAGTAAAGAAAAAATTCCATGCTACTATCACTGGCATGTTTAGGCAGGAGGGGCAGTATGAATGCAATGACCCAACGGCACATTTGTACAACATGAAGCTGGCTAACATGTTAATGCTGGACCTCCTCCCTTTTTTTGTGTGGAAGGAGTGGGTTTTCTAGAATTTGTGGTGGCCAACTGCCCGAAATGGGAGGTTCCTAGCCGGCCCTATTTTGCCAGAGTTGCTGTCCAGCTCTACATGACGGTGTGCTAGAGTTGATGGGACAAGCTTTACAGCAGAGTGCTGTCCACACAATCCACCTGACGACAGACATGTGGACCGGTTGCCTAGCCACTGATTACATGTGCATCACTCTACACTGGATCTCTTTTGTCGGGGTTAGTGAAATTATATCTGTAGATGTTGACACTGCTGAAATTTTTAATGGTGCTCGGAAGCATGCAATGGTAGCTATGTTCCCCATAGAGAAATCCCATACCGCTGCAAACTTCTTGGATGACTTTAACAACAAAGTCTTTGAATGGCTGTATCCCAGAGGGCTTAACATTGAATGTGTTGCCACAGACAATGGCAGTAATATAGTTAAGGCCATGTCAGATGGTGGCTATTTCAGGGTCCTGTGTTTGGCACACTGCATCAACATCATTGTACAAGACTTCCTCAAAAATAACTCAGAATCAGCAACATACTGTCCACATGCAGAAGAATCCGCACTCATTTCAGCCTTTCTTTTAAAGCCTGGAAGCTGTTGAGGATTATCCAGCATGATAATAGAATGCCAGTTGAAGCTTTTATACAGGAGGTGCCAACAGATTGGAATTCAACTCATTATATGTTGCAACATCTGTTTAAGCAGTACAGACTGATCAATGAATATGTCATGCAAAGAGGGGATGCAACTGTGAAAGGCATGGCCATTGAAATTGACCAAAGGGGCCTGGTCAAATGCCTGACAGAGATGCTTCTTCCTTTTGAAATTTTCACACTGGAAATCAGCAAGGAGGACTGCACCATGGGCCAAGCTATCCCATTGTTGTATATGCTGCAGAAACAGCTAAAGGAGGTGTCTGAAATGTAGGCAGGTGTAAATGGAAAAACAGATGCACAGGAGTTGGCGGAGGACTTAATCCTTTGTTTATCTGTTATTGCAAGTCTGCGAAGAGACATTGTGTCATCCAAACATTACATCTGTGCCACAATTCTTGACCCACGGTACAAACAATTACTGGCCACTTTCATTCCTTTATCAGACAGAGATAATTCAACCTACAAGACGTGGCTTGCTGAGCAAGCCAGCGACCTAGAAAAAGAACCGTGAGGAATGAGAGGCCCACTCAAGGGTAGAAATTCTGGGGTGCAACCTACAACTTCCATGGAGCCTGAAGACCGTGCTGTTGGCTCACATGGGCAAAACCAACACCAGCAACAACAGCAACAGGAACATGAGCAGCAGCCCCAAAATCTGCTTTTGGTTTGTTTCTAAAGGCATGGCTTATGTCCAGTCAGAGGCGAAGGCAAACAAGGTTGATCAATGTGGAGCACCAATGACTATTCAAAGGATCATCCAGGCCTACCTGGATGACCCAAAGGAGGTCTATCTGGATCAAAACCCATTGGTGCATTGGTTTGGGAAGATGTGCCAAAGGCCAGTGCTTAGCATGCTGGCAATAAAGTATCTTGCTTGCCCTGTGGCCATTGTGTCTACTGAGCGTGTGTTCAGTGCAGGTGATGAAGTTGTCACAGTGAGAAGGACCAGTCTCTCGTCCGAAAACATCAAGAGATTGACCATGATCAAAATGAATCAGCACTTTATACCCCTGAATTACAGCATACCTGAAGTACAACAGGATGAGGGTGATTGGTCAGTTTCAGGTATTGGTAGTGTGTTTTCGCTGACCAATGTCTTGGCAAACCACCTGAGTTTGAGGACAAACTTTATTTCCCTGACTACTGAGTGACCTGGGCCACCATAGACGTTGCTATCAATGAACTGCTTTGGAAAAAAAAAGAAAAAAAAAAGATATAGCTAGCTGGGGGATAATTATTATTTTGTTTGTGTAGCAGTGAAGAACCCCCCACACAAATTCCTTCAAGGACCCTGGAGAGACCACTCGTGCCTCCATCCTGTGCCTATCTTTTCTTTTATACCCTAGCAGGACTGCCCCAGAATATTTGATTCACAATTTACACTGGCCAATGTGTGTCTCGCTTTGTGAATCAAAGAGGATCAGCAATGTACCCCTGTGCTAGTTTGGATCAGGAAAGTAATGCTGTGCACCAATGAGTGATATGAGTGATTCTTGTTTCAATGTTGATATTATTAATTTGGTGGCAGACATTGAGAGTGGGTGTTTATTGTTTAACTATAATTATTATGCTTAATTGCGTTTGTGATTAATTTAAAATATTGGTAGCCTAATAGGTGATCACTTTTTTCCTAAAGGTGTTTTTTTAACTTCCCCTTTGACACTTAGCAAGTTTTGTTTGCAGGCTTCACACTGCTTTGTATTATGATTCATACTCCTCAAAGACCTGACCAGTCCATTTAGCTAACAAACACAAATCTAGTCTACACAACAAAAAACTCTGTGTTTCTCCTGTTGTTCAACACAGCATTGCACTACAGGTCGCTCTCTCTCTCAATGGGGTTGGGAGACTGGGACTATCAGGAGGAGTCGGTACGGAGATGGACATAATCTTTATTCAGAGTCAGGAAGATGATGGGAAAACTCAGAGCATGAATTGACCACCTCAATAACTGCCAGAAGAAGGAAGTTTTCAACTTCATGGAAATCAACATGGAAGATGACTCTAAGTGGCCTACTTAACTCTGTGGAACGGCGAGAGGCGTGTTGATTACTTGATTTGGAAAATGCAATGCTGCTGCATGTGTGTGCTGACTGGCTCAAATTTTAAACTTTGGGGCATATTTATACTCTGTTTGCACTGAATTAGCGTAAACATTTTTTTACTCTAATTCGGTGCAAAACTAACTCGGTATTTATACTTTTTCGCTAGACAGGTCTAGCTCCAAATTTATGGAGTTAAAGTAATTTTTTTGATGTGGAAACCTACCGTGCCTTAATGAGATGCAAGGTAGGCATTTCTGTGCAAAAAATGACTCTTTGGCCTTAACGCCATATTTACACTCCCATGCAAAAATGGTGCACGGGAGGGAGGTGGAGTCAAAAAATGGTGCAAAGCTTGCTTTGCTAAAATTTTTAATGCCTGGGTCAGGGCAGGTGTTAGGGGACCTGTGGGCCTATTTCAATGGTAGAACACCGTGGAATAAGCCAAAAAGCCCTCTCCAGGCCCCAGGGACACCCCCACCCACACCAGAGGAACAGCGTAGGCTCTGGGACCCCATCCCAGGTAAGAACAGGTAAGTATTTTATTTTATTTTTTAAAGTGCCATAGGGGACCCTGAAATGGGCCCCCATATATAGCACAGGGTGCAATGGCCATTCCCAGGGGACCCTGGTCCCCTGTGCTGGCCACTGGGGTGATGGGCATGACTCCTGTCTTTTCTAAGACAAGACTCATGATGTATGGATGGTTGTGCGTCAGAAAATTACTCTAGGCAGGTTAGAGTAATTTTTCTTTACTCTAACCTGCCTAACGTAATTTTTTGGCGCAAAACCCCCTTCTTCCATACCTCCAGCCCCACTGGAGTAACTTAATTTTTCTTTAAACTAGCCTACCCTTTGCACCGGCTTGCACCATTCCATAAATATGGTGCCCGGCTGGTGCACAGAAATGGTGCAAGCCAGTGCTAAACTTTTTGTTGCAAAACTGCGTTAGTACAGTTTTTCACCAATAAGTATAAATCAGGGCCTATGTGGTTGGGTGGGGGGCCAATTTTTGTAGGTAACTGGAGACAGACATGTGATGGATGATGTCACATCTTCACATTATGCATGTGCTCTAAGCTAAATGTTATTATGATGATGATCATCATCATCTTGACAGTTGAGAGTTTGATGATCCCAATACATGCAGCCACTTGTATGTGATTGTTGGTAAATGCTCTCTCTTAATTGATCGCACATCTGGCATAAAATGAAGAATTGCAAAGGACTATGCTCTTGCTCTGCCTCCTCTGAGTCTTCTTGATAAACTTAGAACTTCTTGAGAAGCTTACCTTCAGTTCTATCCTTCTTGATTCTACAATATCATAATAATCATTTCTGTTAACAATCTGAAGGCCTTCTCTTCACCTGCACAAAAGCCAAAAGCACTGTAACACTCATGTTTACTTTATTGGACCACTTCAGCCAGTCAGGCACTCAAGGATGATGAGGCAATCCAAGAAGAATGAAGATGCACCATCCAATATGGCAATACAGTATCATTTTTCTTTAAATAAACTTTTATTTAGAATTGTGTGTGTTCGCTTCACTCCAACATTATTTGTATTGACTATTTTTCAAACCTAGGTGACAGAACATTTAGATACATAATAACTTGAGTCTCTCTGGGACTGACAGACTATTTGCAATGCATTTAAGTTAACTGTGTCACACTCATTCCTTTCGATTCCTCCACAACAGGCTGCTGATAATTGCTCAGATGAATATTGTGTTTGTGTAGTGTTTGTCTTTTTTCAACCCTTTCTCCAAATCCCCTTTCCCATCCATTCATCAAATCCCTAACCTCTCACCCCGGGCTGTGTGATTTATTGAGGTGTGACTTAATAATTTACACCATTAATTGATCACACACTTGGAAGGGCGGATGTGATAAAAGCAAAACCAACTCAGTGTGCAGGATCTTCATTTGAGTTTACCTAGGTGGGAGCAGTACCTCGTTACTGATGCTTTTACTGTTAGTGAGCTAGCATGCTACTACTACCACCACTATGGCACCTTGAAAAACAATGCAGTCCTCGCTTCATCCATTCAGGAAAGAAAACTATGGAGCATTGTTATTTTTTAGGCAATGGCAAATCTCTCCCCCCACTACCTCTGGTTCAATATAGTTAGAGGCTGCAGTGCAGAGAATAGGAGAGTAGTGGGAAAAAAACGCATAACTAATTGTTATATACTATCAGCAGATTTTAAAAAGACTCTGCACTAAAAGGCAGCAGTGCAAAGTAAAACACCCCAAAACCAGTTTTGAGGCATAAATACCATTACATAAATGCTCATTAGCCCTAACAAGAATATAAAACTAATCTCTTCCACCCACTACTGGCCCACCCCCCTCCCCAAACAAATATCCCTGTCCCCAACCAAAGTCTAAAAAACTCAACTGTCCATGATAAAAGAAAAGTCCAACAGTCACGGTCCCAAAATCTCACATTCCCATCATCTCCACCCACAACACGTCCCACCCACCAAAACAGAGGATAAAAAAGGTGCAGAAGAGGGCACTAACGGTGGGCCTGGAGCGTTTCCGGGAGCCCACCTATTTGTGCCTGCCTGGCTTCTATCCGCACCAGCCTTTGCAGTATGTGGCATTGAAAAGCGCAGGGGGGGGGCAGCACTGATGGAAAGGTGGCAGGCGTCTGCCAGTGGACTGTGGCATTGGTGTTGAGAGTCTGGTGGCTGGCTGGGAACCTGTGTATTGGCAGCTGCCTCATCCTCCTCCAGGCTGATATTCAGTCCTGATGGCCTCCAGCATCTGCTGCCATCGCCAGGCTGCTATTTCCTGCCTGGAAGGTGGACCAACAGGAGTAGCTATATCAAGAAAAAAAAGGACCCATTTTAAACAGTGCTCTGTGCAAAAGACTTGTTTAAAAATATGTAGTGGCACAGTGCATTTGCTGGTCACCTCAGGCCATTCAATTTTGCTGTGTTTAGAGTCACAGCCATTATGTACTATGGAGTACAAGTGTTCTTCTCTTTCCTATTGTGCTAAATCACTGGAGGCATGCTATCTCAGCTGGCACCCTAGTCATACTCGTTAGTCGTACCTCACATTTGTCTGTAGCTGTGGCAGCTTTAATAGACAACTATCTTATTCCCGTGCCCTGCTCTTCTCCAAAATGCCTTTCAATTTTACCCTGACTATAAAGCAGATGAATACTATGAATAATACACATCACATACTATAAAATCAATCATGCAGACATCCTGTCTACTGTAAGTAGATGGTGGGAAAAGTGGTGCACTACAGTACAGGGAAAGGATTAAGGAACGAGATATATATATAGATTGCATTTAGCACGTTCGTCACAGAATTTCTCATCTGCAAAAGTCAAGGCACTTACTTATTCCCACTATTCTCCCTGGCCTCATCCTCCTCCACCACACTTTCTAATTACTTTTTTCCTAGAAAATACATTTGCTTGGCAGTAAGGAAAGGAATCTTAACTTACTCTACTGCAGGGTAAGTTAGAGGGGATTAGGATTGGTAGGTAGAGTAGACACTTTACTGATCATCATCATCATGTACCTTAGGTTTGACTAGTAGTGAGTCACTGTGGTCGGCAAATGTTGAAAGGGAAAACTTTGAACAGATGTAAATCCATTATAGAAGCCGTAATGAAATGTATCACTCCGCTAGAAAAATGTGGTACAAGCAAATAATGGATTTTTCAAATTTTTCGGAAAGCTGGGACAAAAATTAAGAAAGATTAAAGGAGTGAAGTACTAGGAAGAGACTGAGTGGGCACTGGGAGAGAAGAGAAACACACCATATTTTTGCATTGCCATGCATTGAAAATTTTGTAAATACATGGAACATTAACTTAACTGAAGAAGACACCCATTGCACAGTCAACACTGCAGTGCTGATTCTGCTGAATGGAACCATGCAGCTGTTAGGGCATTATGAATGGCACTAGTTAACTGCCATAGGTAGGGAGGGTGGTGATGATTAATGATGATGGGATACATATTTTTTGACTCGCTTGAAAAATACTGTGAGTCAAGGGCGTAGTCAGAAATGCCACCCCAACACTTTGAATCAAAGCTTTGATACAACCATTCCAAGCAAGTAAAGTAGGTGAGAAGGATGCCCCTATCCAGAAGAGCGTCCTTGTTTCTTCATCCCAAATATTTATCCATTCATCATTGCATTGTTCTAGTATTCGTATTCTTCACCCTTGGCTTTGATACACACCATTTAAGCTTTTCATTCTCTCATCCAGTCTTTTACCATTGAAAACCATCCAAATCCATTCAAATTCCAAACATGGCTCTCAATGAACATTTCACCAATATCCATTTACCCAATACCCACCCATACATCCTTTCACCCACTCACCCATCCCAGATCCAACCCACCCGAGGATTCCTTTCACCCATCCAGGCAGGCATCCTTTCACCTATACCCTTTTACCCACCTTGGTATACATACTTTCACCGGTATACTACCCTTTCATCCATCCTTCACCCACCCATGCAACCTATCACCCACCTATATGCACCCTTTCACCCACACATCCTTTCACTCATATTATGTTTCACCCATCTTTCTCCTTCCATCCTTCTTTTCCTTTTCCATCAACCCACCAGAGGAAAAGTTCATTATGAACATTTGTCTGCTGAGTTGCAGATAGAAGAGGCCATTAATTCTCAACTCCCACTGTATCTGCTAAAGCAGGTTATTCACAAGTGAGTCAACACTAGTACACCCTTGCAGTGAGTATATTACTAATTGTCAATAATCAAGCAATATGACTTATCACCGCCCGCCACTGCTGAGACTCCCACTTTGACCGCTTGCGCTGCCGCATCTGCTGCTGTGCTGGCACTGCTGGACCCGGCACTGGTGGTCGGTGCGGCTAGAAAAAAAAATACACATTTTAGATGATAGACACCCCCCTCCCCATTGTTTTTTGAATAGCAAAATACAACCACGATACATCACTACAATTCAGTTGCAGTATCTTCTATCAAAATATCAGGTGGCCATATTGTCATTTTATTGGTAGGCAGTTTTTGTAAAGCCAGGTAGTCAAGCCGAGCAAAATGTTTTGTAATGGAGGGGCAGAGCTATTGATGAACCTGAGTTTTTTAAAAGAAATAAAAGGGCTCAAGAATTGTTCAATGAAGGATATATGGTCTTGGCTGGCAAATGCAATGGGACTGTCCTCTGCATACTTCCAGCCATTGTGCAATGTCATCAACTGCTGGTATACTATAATAATAATACATACACAACATTGGAGGGTCCAGTTACATGACCATGTCCAAACACTCATATTTTATGGATTAAACAGGATCAAGAAAAAGAAAGCCTTCTCAACAAGTATGTGTAGAATACCTGACTTAGGCATGCAGTCTTCACAGTAGAGTACATGGGTTCTCTGAGTCTTACAATACCATCGGTCCACTAGATATATAAGGGGGGAGGGAAAACTTACTGACAAAGCAGAATAAAGGAAGCTACAGACTGACTAGTATAGACAGACAGTTTAAAGTAAAATACAGAAACTTGAAATATAGAAAATAAGTGAATAAGTAAATAAGTAAATAGGATAAGAAGAATTTAGGAAATGGATAAATCAAAGAGGAGTTGGGAAAAAATAGGAGACAGGCACAGTGAAAGGTAAAAAATATTTCTAAATGTGGAGAGGTAAAAGTTAGGGAAATAAATATTAATATTAACAACAGGCGAACTTACTGGGGCAGGTAGAGCCATCTGGCCCAGCACTTGTAGAGGGGGCACCTCCAGCTCCCTCACCTACATGACCCACCCTCTTCTTACCCCTGGATGCTGAATGATGTAGGAATTAAAGAAAAAAAGAAAAAAGATTAGTGTTATAGTTAATAATAAACTCTCCAAAAATATTTGTTTGGCAGGAAAACATTGAACTTTTTTAATTTAGATTGCCTGTGTATTACTAGTATTGCGGACCATCCTATTCCAAATTCCCAAAACCTAATCATATTCCCAATTTCCTCAATTACATTTTGGAATTACTAATAAATTGCAATGAATAATTTTTGCTTCTCATTCTCAGCCTCTCAACCCCCTTTGACTGTCCAACTCAGGCTGCATTTTTTAATGCATAGATGGATGAATGCATGCATACTACATATCACTGGGAAATTGCTTGGCACTGCACAAACTACAAAAAATAAAGGCACAGAGAAGTGAAAGAATATGTGAACTCACTGATACTAATAACTATCACTCTCTTATTGACAGGACACAGGAGGAGTCTGCATTAGTTCTTAAATAATCAGCTCAAGCGAGTGTCAACAAGTATGAGTAGGTAGCGGCAAGCACCTGTCTAGATGACGATCACATAATATTTGTAACATAAAGTAAACTTACCTGGGTGTGAGCAGCATGCTTGTTATTTTAGAAAAAACTATTAACATAGAACACAACTAATAATTAATTGTTAGTTAGTCACCAAGCCCCGCAACCCCCACGCCTAGCATGTCCATCTCCAGAGCTTGGATGTCGGCACGCCGGTGCGTCAGCTGTTGTTGGGTGCGCTGCCACAGAGATACGGTGCACAGGCCGGTGCACCCTCTTCCAGCACTGCTGGCATTCCTGGAGGCCGTACCCACTCCCGGGCCTTCCGCCTGCTGCCATGGTGGAGGGGGTGTGGCATTGTCAATAAAAAAACTAGTGCTGCCACCTCCTCTTAAAAAAAAATGGCATGGGGCTGCACCCCTTTGTGGCGCGGCCGCTCGCAAGAGCGGTGGCCGGTGGTGGTTTGGGGGGTCTGGTTCTTCCGCAGCCCTGCTCTGCCATGGCACTGGGCATTGAGGGGGAAGATAGAAGAAAGTAAAAAGAAGGAAGGAAGGAAAAAAAAAAGTAAAGCAAAAAGTAAAATAAGTACAAAAGTCACAAGAGACAAAAATAGAAAAAACAAAATATAAAGACAATAGACAAGCATTTTCAATGCAACGGGTCTCGCATTTGCTCGAGTTAGAGCCATTACCGTTGTAAACTCCTAACCAGACTTTTTTTGCCGCAGCGCGATCACGCTGTGTAAAATGCAGCGCGATCGTGCTGTGTGGAAAATAAACAGATAAAGCAGTCCAGAAATCATGCTGAAAACATCGAGCCTTGTATGTTTCTAGTAGTTTATAGGTGCTGTGTAGGTGGGCTAAACACCAGAAAAGGCATGATGTATGCATGCCTTTCACAAATGAAAGCAAGCGGATTTTAAAAAGGCAAGCCCACGAACCAATGAAAGTGATTGACGTGACATAGGCGTGGTTGGAAGCCCAAAGAGAGATTACAGCATGGGATGGAGCGCTTTGCGCTAGCCCATAATAAATATGAGGTGAAAATAAGTTTTATAGCTGTAGGATGAAAGAGATTAATAAGGGATTAAAGTAGGCTCCAGCACCATAACAGAAGCAAAAATGAAGATGGTCCGGGTGAACCGGGTGGTGCCATTCAACAAGACTTCCAGCGCGTGGACCCACTTCGTATTGCCAGTGGGGTAAAACATCACACGAACGGGCGTGGCAAGAAACTCTGCCCGCTCACTGAACTCCCCATAGCGAAGCGAGTTATTGTACCACTTAACGGATTGCTGCGTTGCACAAATATGCGAACTCCGCCCAGGCCTCGAAAAAATAAGGTTTTTCTAATTTCTCTCCTAATAGAATTGCAAAAGGTGACTAAATACTTGTTAACTGTGTCACACTTTTCTGAGAGAATGCTACAGTTTGAGTTGGGAGCTCTTTTCACCAATGCTGGATTATGTGAAATGTTCCATGGAGGAGAAAGTTTGTTTTGCTTCTGTTCACTAGCAGATTTGTAACTCCGCTTGGCAGCAGTAGTTCTGTCCTTGTTTCTGCCAACCAGTATTATTTACATTATGGCATGCTCACGTATTATGCAACAGATGACAACTACACATTTGACAAAACTACATAAGATACAGTAACACATTATAATTTTGTATAAATTATTTCAGTTTGGCATATGAAATTACACTATTGCTCAGCCTCAAGAAAAAACTATGAAACATAAACCTGAGGGCATTTAAGAAAGGATGTCTGACATTGTTGCATTATGCAAGCAAAGAGACAATTACATTTTGGGGTGTCACTTTATTAATTGAGAGCTATAGTACTATATTTGGAGCTACAGTAGAGCTACAGTAGGATATTAAATCATAAACAAAGGTGTTTTTATACAGCAGAATCCTTTGGACCGAGTCACTTTTAAGGGCCTCAAATTCTGCAGTTAAAGAAAATTAGGCAGAGTCAGGCGAAATGGTCCATGACCACACGATAACATTCACAAACTGATAGGCTTTGTGACGCTCACTTCCATTTTCAAGTAGGACCTCCCAAGCATCCCACGCCTAACTCACAATTTGTGAATGCAGACATTTCACCATGCTGCAGAATTTAATTGTTCATATTTCCTGTTTATTACAGTTCAATCCTGGCAAATCTGCATCTGCAAATCGTGATTATGATTTTGCCCTTGAAAATTATTTTGCCAGCAACCTTAGGATGGTTTAGGTGAACAAATGCATTTAAAAATCAATCCCACAGCATGTGGTTTATCCACATGTGAAATTTGCTGGTTCTCTTTATAAAAACAAGCTAAGTAAACCAAGTTTGATTCAGTCAGTTGGGCAGGACCTTAAAAGAGAAGAATTATGGGAAATGTATCTATGGAGTAGCTGAAGCCTCTTTGGCTGACATCAGGACTGGTCATCTCATCTTGCTGTAGCCAAAAACGGCCAAATTACAAGTGGTGTAATGCTACCAACCAAAATTATGACTGACCCTCTGCCAGTCAGTAGGTGATGTGGCACTTAATGTGTGATTCAGCTACAAACGAACATAGGGTCCAATGGTCCTGTGAGCTATGCAAAGGCCTATCCAGTGGCTCCCAAACTTACAGCCGGTGCACCATGATGCCCCTGGCTGGCTTTGACTGGATGTGTCCAGTTCCTGGCTGAGCGCACCCAACAGAAAATAGATGCAGTCTCTGCATTGCCCGAGGATCCATACATATTGTGAAAAGAGAGAGTAGGCATATCCTTACTTGCACACAGTATTCTCAATGCCTTAATTCCAATTACTTTCGGGTATTAAAATGGAAATACTACAGAGACCGGGCTTACAACAGCCCACCTATCCCCTCTGCCCACCAGCTAAAAAAAGTAATTTAATGGGAGCTGCGGCCAAGGCCATT
Organism: Pleurodeles waltl; assembly: GCF_031143425.1. NCBI lineage: Eukaryota > Metazoa > Chordata > Amphibia > Caudata > Salamandridae > Pleurodeles > Pleurodeles waltl. The sequence continues at coordinate 264,205,056 of NC_090443.1, read as the reverse complement.
TGGTCAAGGGAGCTACTGGTCAAAAACAAATTACGACCCCTGGTGTAGAGTGTAGTGGTGGTTTAGAGTGCAGTGGCATAGAGAGGAATGGCATAGAATGGAATAGTGAAGAGTGGAATACAGCGGAGTAGAGTGCAGTGCAGTAACAAAGAGTACATTTTTTTAGGGTAGAGTGAAGTGGCATAGAGTGCAGTGGTATAGGGTAGAGTGCCATAGAGTGCGGTGGTGTAAAGTGGAGTGGTGCAGGGTAGAGTGCATTGGCATAGAGTGTAGTGATGCAGAGTAGAATGGCATAGAGTGTAGTGGCATAGAGTGCATTGGCATAGAGTGGCATACAGAAGAGTGGCGCGGAGCAGATTGTAGTGGCGAAGAGTGCAGTGTCAGAGTAGAGTGGAATATATTTTGGTGGCAGAGAGTGCCGTTTTGCAGAGTAGACTGCCATAGAGTGCAGTGGTGTATAGTAGAGTAGCATAGAGTGCATTGACATAGAGTGCAATGGAGTTAAATGGTGCAGAATAGAATGGCATTGAGTACAGTAGTGCAGAGTAGAACAGAGTGGCATAGAGTGCAGCAGCTTAGAGTACAATGGTGTAGAGTGCAGAGTAGAATATATTGGCATACAGTGCAGTGGTGCAGAATAGATTAGCGTACAGTGCAGTAGTGTAGGGTGCATTGTTTCTCAGCAAAGGGGTGTAGAGTGCATTAGCATAGAGTGCAGCCATTTGAGTACAGCGCAGTGACGTAGAGCAGTAAAGAGTAGACTGGTACAGGATGGAGTTGTGCAGTGTAGATTGCGGTGGTGTAGAGTGTAGTGGAGCAGTGTAGATTGTTTCAGAGTAGAGTGAAGTGGCTTAGAGTAGAATGGTGCATGATAGAGTAGAATGGTGCAGTGTAGAGTGCTGTGGCATAGACTGCAGTGGTGTAGAGTGCAGTGGTGCAGAGTAGTTTAGTGTGGGTTAGAGTGGATGGCATAGAGTTCCTGGCATGGACTGGAGTGATGCAGAGTAGAGTGCATTTGTGTAGCATGCAGTGGCATAGAGTGCCCAGTTCCAGTTTAGAGTGGAAGAGAGTGGAGTGGTGCAAGATGCAGTAGCAATGAGTGCAGTGGTGCATAGTAGAGTAAAGTGGCATGGACTGCATTGGCATAGAATAATGCAGAGTAGAGAGGCATAGAGTGAAGTGGCGTAGAGTGGAATGGTGCAGATTAGAGTGTAGTGGCAGATTGTAGTGCCGCTGAGTGTAGTGGCATAGTGTGAGTAGGGCAGAGTAGAGTGCAGTGGTGCAGAGTGGTGAAAGTAGAGTGGAGTGGGGTGAAATGCAACATGAATGGTGTGGTAGCGCACTGCCATGACAGATAACACATCTTCAATTGAAAAGACCATTACATTTGCACAGACACAGTTTTACTGGTAACTGTGCACAGTGCACAAGCTAAATTGATTTGTTTGATGGTATTAAAATATTTGTTTCCCCCACACTTCAGAATTTCCCCTGTAGAAAGCGTGATTGTCACATAAATCATCTCACTTTTAAGTCAGAGAAAAAAAAAGTAAACACCAAGCTCCCTCCAAAGATGGAGTCTGCCGTTTGACTGCTGTCTTTGACTGCACCGCAAATGTGACAAGATAAGATTTAAAGGCCTATTTACAGGGAGCACTCAAAAGTATACTGTAAATAAGGTGTGAGAAAGTGAAGGGAGGAACTCAAGCTGGACAACCTAAAACAAATAAAACTAACAAATAGAAAGACATAAATTTGAGCTACATGCCAAAAACCCAATGGTAAGCAACGGGAAGAATGTATTCCCCAGGGAAGCTTTCCTGATGTCCCCAAGATGTTGTTAACAAACAGCTGTACTGTCTGGTAGACTTCGACATAAAAAGACAAGAGTGCCATGTTAAAGGAATATTGCTACTTTTACACACAATCAAAACATCTACACATGGCTTGTATTTTTAAGTAACAAACCTACTTGGATCCTTTTTAAGTGGAGTGTAAGCGTATGACCTTTTGTATACTTTTAAGTATACTTCTTCTGTGGGCTTCCAGCTATTTTATTTGTTAGTTTCAGTGTCATATAAAAATCCTTGCTTGCTAGTGTTCAGTCATGGCTCTTTGTCCCTCCTTCTGTGTGGGAGCAGGGACTAATTACTGTATAATTATGCTTTGTTCTGTTTATCAGGTCTGTAGGGGACTTTTTATTTACTTTGTTTCCTTCTCCTGTCCAGGGAAGCTTCCCTTTTCATTTGCAGAGCATTCTTGCTCTGAGCTTAGCTGTAAACAAGGCTATACATCAGGCTGTTATCTTGGTCACATTTGGTCTTTGTGGGCTCTCTGCACACTCTCTCAGCTGCCTGGCTCCTGCCCTTCCTTGGTTTGGATTTTCTTTATCAAGTGTGCTTGCCAGTGGTCCCCAGGGCGGAGGATAGCTTGTATTTGCTTATAGCCTAGGCTCCCAGTTCTACCAGGGATCAGCCATCCTTAGAGACAGTGCCCACTTCTGCTTCATATTGGGATCCCACTCGCAGCTTCATCAGTGCACCTTAGTTCACACACTCCAAGTCCTCAGCTGTGCAAGAGCCAGAACCTCACACACGCTGTCAGAGCACCTCAGTTCTTGCAGTCTGTGCACTCTGCTGCTCCAGTACTGGGACCGCGGGCACAGCTCCATCAGTGCACCTCAGTTCACACACTCCAAGCCCCTCAGCTATGTCAGAACCTCACACAGCTGTCTGCCACAGCACCTCAGTTCTTACAGTCAGTACACACTTCTGTTCCAGTACTGGGACCTTGGGTGGAGCTCCATCATTGCACCTCAGTTCACACACTCCAAGCCCCTCAGCCGTGCCCGTTCCAGAACCCCACACACGCTGTCTGCCAGAGCACCTTAGTTCTTACAGTCAGTACATACTGCTGTTCCAGTACTGGGACCCCGGGCGCAGCCCCATCAGTTCACCTCAGTTCTACCCCAGCGGGGTCACTTCCTTTCCTATACTGGGACCTCGCTCACATACAGGTCTGTTACAGCAGCTCAATTCTTATATTTAGTCCCACTGCCAAGCCAATACTGGACCCAAAAGAATAAAACACAGCTCAGCGAATGCACCTCAAGTCTAACATCCAACACCACTTTTGATGGGAACCACCACTTCTCCTCCAAAATCCATTAATTCTGACAATCAGTGCAAGTTTCTTCTCAGTACTAAGGCTCACACACATGCCTCTTGTGTCTGTGGTCCAGAGGCAATGCCACTACCATGTTAGAACCCACTCGCAGCTTCACCATGGCACCTCCAGGCTAACGCTCTGCAACACTGGGACGCCAATACTAGGTTTCACACATAGCTCCATTAACATACCTCACTTCTGACCTTGTGTGCCCTTTACTATTCCAGTACTGCAGCCCACATAGAACTTTGTCAGTTCTCCTCAACCCTAACCTGCAGTGACCCAATATTCCAGTATCAGGGATTACACAGCGCTCCGTTTCTCATTCCTCACTGTTAGAAATGGGGTTTTTGGTTGGCAGTTAGGTTGCCCTCTGTCCAAGCAAGAACCCTCACTCTAGTCAGGGTAAGTCACACACAATCCCAAATCAGCCTGTGCTCACCCTCCGGTAGCTTGGCACGAGCAGTCAGGCTTAACTTAGAAGGCAATGTGTAAAGCATTTGTGCAATAAATCATACAACACCATAGCATAACACCACAAAAATACACCACACAGTATTTAGAAAAATATATAATATTTATCTGGGTAATTGTAGGTCAAAACGATCAAAGTTGCAATACGAATTTGTAAAGATATCACTGAAAAGTGATATTAAGTGTCTTTGAGTCTTTAAAAAGCAATAAAGTGTCTTTCAAGCACAGAGTACCTGGTTTCTGGTGGGAAATCTCCTCAGAGGGCCACAGGAGAAGAGATGCGTGGAAAAAGGGGTGTGTGCGTCGATTTCTCCTCAGCACACACAGACTTGCGTCGGTCTTTTCCACGCGGGGAAGTCGGGCGTCGTTTTCCGGCGCGCAGACAGTCTCTTTTTGTGGATCGTGGGGATTACCAGATGTCCCGGGTCTGTGCGTGGATTCTCCTGCTTGTTTTCCGGCTGCGCGTCGTTCTGCGGGGCTGCGCGTCGAAGTTTCGATCTCACGGTAGGCGTCGCGTCGATTTCTCCTTGGAAGTCGGGCGGCGTTGTCCTTGCGAGGCCGTGCGTCGAAAGTTTGGTCTCACGGCAGGCGTCGCGTCGATTTCTCCTTGGAAGTCGGGCGGCGTTGTCCTTGCGAGGCCGTGCGTCAAAGTTTCGCACTCACGGTGGGCGTCGCGTCGATTTCTCCTGGAAAGTCGAGCGGCTTTGTCCTTGCGAGGTTGTGCGTCGAAGTCTCGATCGCCCCGAGGGCGTCGCGTCGATCAGCGTCGGTGTGCGGCGTTTTTCTCGCCGCGAAACAAGCTGTGCGTCGAAAGTTTCGGCGCACGGAGCGTCCAAGTGAAAGGAAGAAGTCTTTTTGGTCCTGAGACTTCAAGGAACAGGAGGCAAGCTCTATCCAAGCCCTTGGAGAGCACTTTCACAGCCAGACAAGAGTTCAGCAAGGCAGCAGGGCAACAGCAAGACAGCAGTCCTTTGTAGAAAGCAGACAGGTGAGTCCTTTGAGCAGCCAGGCAGTTCTTCTTGGCAGGATGTAGTTTCTGGTTCCGGTTTCTTCTCCAGCAAGTGTCTGATGAGGTAGGGCAGAGGCCCTGTTTTATACTAAGTTGTGCCTTTGAAGTGGGGGTGATTTCAAAGAGTCTCTAAGAAATGCACCAAGTTCCCTTTCAGCTCAATCCTGTCTGCCAGAGTCCCAGTAGGGGGTGTGGCAGTCCTTTGTGTGAGGGCAGGCCCTCCACCCTCCCAGCCCAGGAAGACCCATTCAAAATGCAGATGTATGCAAGTGAGGCTGAGTACCCTGTGTTTGGGGTGTGTCTGAGTGAATGCACCAGGAGCTGTCAACTAAACCTAGCCAGACGTGGATTGAAGGGCACAACAAGTTTTTAGTGCAAAGAAATGCTCACTTTCTAAAAGTGGCATTTCTAGAATAGTAATATTAAATCCGACTTCACCAGTCAGCAGGATTTTATATTACCATTCTGGCCATACTAAATATGACCTTCCTGCTCCTTCCAGATCAGCAGCTGCCACTTCAACAGTGTATGAGGGCAGCCCCAATGTTAGCCTATGAAGGGAGCAGGCCTCACAGTAGTGTAAAAACGAATTTAGGAGTTTCACACTACCAGGACATATAACTACACAGGTACATGTCCTGCCTTTTACCTACACAGCACCCTGCTCTAGGGGTTACCTAGGGCACACATTAGGGATGACTTATATGTAGAAAAAGGGGAGTTCTAGGCTTGGCAAGTACTTTTAAATGCCAAGTCGAAGTGGCAGTGAAACTGCACACACAGGCCTTGCAATGGCAGGCCTGAGACAAGGTTAAGGGGCTACTGAGGTGGGTGGCACAACCAGTGCTGCAGGCCCACTAGTAGCATTTAATCTACATGCCCTAGGCACATGTAGTGCACTCTACTAGGGACTTACAGGTAAATTAAATAGTCAATCATGGATAAACCAATCAATAGTACAATTTACACAGAGAGCATATGCACTTTAGCACTGGTTAGCAGTGGTAAAGTGCTCAGAGGTCAAAAGCCAACAACAACAGGTCAGAAAAAAATAGGAGGAAGGAGGCAAAAAGTTTGGGGATGTCCCTGTCAAAAAGCCAGGTCCAACATGACCCCCCACCAGCCTAAAGCCAGGGGAGAACAATCACTATCCTGATGTACTTCCCTGTTTGAGGCGACAGAACAAGGACCCAGGCCCACAACAGCAGGGGCATGCTCCAGTTCTTCGCCTTCCTGACTCCAATTGGATCCCTCTGTCCATACTCTCAGGGCCCACTAAGCCCATCCATGGGGAACCTTTCTCCTTTCCTGCGGATCCCATCTGTGCAGCACCTAACCTTACATTGCTCACAGATGTATCCCAGGAGCAGGATAGTACCACCAGGACCAACACAGTGGTGTTGCCCATTCTATCCCCGGGGTGGGACACTTGTCCCCTCCCCAGGGATAACTCTGTCCACCCGGACAGCAAGCCACAGTGATTACTGACAGCTGCCAGGGATGAGAGCCAGGCCCCAGGCCTCTCAAAGCTCTCCAACCACTGTGGCTGTGGAGAGGGGGGGGCGGTAGCCCCAGGTGCTGGGCACCCTTTAACCCCTCTCCCTTCCACCAGGTCAGGGATGACAGCCTGAACCTGGTCCTCCCCTCTGGGGCTTTGTACCCTCCCTCCTGGAGCGGTACCCCCAGAGTCCAACATGGCCAGGGGGCTTACAGAAGTCGCCCTGTACCATTCCTCCACCAGTGCAGGGCTGTTAACCTGCCACTGGCCCTCCAACCTGGGGTCTGTACCTTCAGGTTGGACTAGGGCCCGGGGTGAGGCTTCCCTCCCCCTGCCCTCCCTTCTGGGGTCCAGCACCCTCCAACTAGGAGTGGCCTCCTCAGAAGACCACATGGTAGGGGCACTGTTATCAGTAGCCCCTCCCTCCAGGTCCGGGGGGACACCCTGAACCTGGTCTTCCAGCCCAGGGTCTGTACCCTCAGACTGGATCACCGCCTGGCAAACCAGGACTTCCTGGGAGGCACACCTACCCCCCACCAGTTTAAGCTCTGCACCTGCCCATTCAACTCAGAGTCACCACCCTGAAGTTGAACAATTGCCTGGCACGCCAGGACTTCCTGGAGGGCACACTGACCCTCCACCAGGTCAGAGTTTAACCTCTGCACCTGACCATTCAACTCAGAGTCACCACCCTGAAGTTGAACAATTGCCTGGCACACCAGGACTTCCTGGAGGGCACACTGACCCTCCACCAGGTCAGAGTTTAACCTCTGCACCTGACCATTCAACTCAGAGTCACCACCCTGAAGTTGAACAATTGCCTGGCGCACCAGGACTTTCGGGGAGGCACACCTACCTCCCACCAGGTCAGAGTTTAACCTCTGAGCCTGGTTCCCCAACCCAGGGTCACCACCCTGAGGTTGGGCAATTGCCTGGCACGCCAGGACTTTCTGGGGGGCACACCTACCCCCCACCAGGTCAGAGTTTAACCTCTGAACCTGGGTATCCAACCCAGAGTCAACACCCTGAGGTTGGACAATTGCCTGGCACAGCAGGGCTTCTTGGGAGGCACACCTACCTCCCACCAGGTCAGAGTTTAACCTCTGAACCTGGGTATCCAACCCAGAGTCAGCACTCTGAGGTTGAACAATTGCCTGGCACGCCAGGCCTTTCTGGAGGGCACACTGACCCTCCACCAGGTCAGAGTTTAACCTCTGAACTGGGCCATTCAACTCAGAGTTACCACCCTGAAGTAGAACAATCGCCTGGCACGCCAGGACTTCCTGGAGGGCACACTGACCCTCCACCAGGTCAGAGTTTAACCTCTGAACCTGGTTCTCCAACCTAGGGTCACCATCCTGAGGTTGGACAACTGCCTGGTACACCAGGGCTTTCGGGGGGGCACACCTACCCCCCACCAGGTCAGAGGTTAACCTCTGAACCTGGATATCCAACCCAGAGTCACCACCCTGAGGTTGGGCAATTGCCTGGCACCCCAGGACTTTCTGGGAGGCACACCTACCTCCCACCAGGTCAGAGTTTAACCTCTGAACCTGGCCATCCAACCCAGAGTCGACACCCTGAGGTTGGACAACTGCCTGGCACGCCAGGACTTTCTGGGGGGCACACCTACCCCCCACCAGGTCAGAGTTTGACCTCTTCACCTGGTAAGCCAACCCAGAGTCACCACCCTGAGGTTGAGCCATTGCCTGGCATTCCAGGACTTTCTGGGGGGCACATCTACCCCCCACCAGGTCAAAGTTTAACCTCTGAACCCGGTTATCCAACCCAGAGTCACCACCCTGAGGTTGAATCTTTGCCTGGCATGCCAGGACTTCCTGGGGGGCACTCTCACCCCCCACAAGGGACACGCCGTCCCCAAGGGCCACACAAGAGTCTGGTTGGCGCAGGTCTCCCGACCTCTGCCCATCCGGCAGAGTCTGGGTTTCCCCCAAACCAGAAACGGTCTCACCTGGGTCATTCCTGGGGGGCTCTGCTCTCAGAGCTGACCCCTGACTTTCAAGATCCTCCACTGGGGTCTGCCACCCCCTCTCAACCCTATGTCTGGACTTCTGCACCCCCTCACTAGGAGTGGTACTGCCAGACACCAGAACTGTTGGGATGCTGTCTACAGTCATCCCCCCAAGTTCTTCTGACACTGCGGGGCTTCCCTCAAAAGGTGGCCCTACGGTACAGGTTAGGCTCTGAGACCTACCTGGGACACTACAATCCTCTCCCACCTCACTGGGTCGGGAACCACCTAGACCTCTCCCTTCAGGAGCACCCCCAAATGCCTCTTCAGACTCTCTGGTACTCACCCAAAAGTCTGCCTCCACTGTAAGTTCCCTGGGGTCAGAGAACTCACACTCCACCTGGTGTTGGCGTAGCTCTGGAAAATAAGGACCAGACATATGCTCTCCAGCAATTACATCACTCTGCCCTTCACATGTATTAACCACAGTACCCTTCACCCAACCACCTAGTAACTCAGCTTTGGAAAAGCACTCTACATCACCCTCTTGAGACTGGTGAGACAGTTTCTGTCTGTCCCTGACACTCAACCCAAACTCTTCTGGGATGTCTCTACACTCTATATCCAGGACCTCCACCAGGGGGGAACCCTTTTCTCTGTCACTCTCTGCTAGAGTCAGTAAAGTGTCCCTCCCCCCAGTAGGAATATGACTCCCTGTGCCAGTTCCCCAATTCTTCTCAGGGACCCTGTGCATAACGGGAACTACCTCATACCCTTGAACTGCCTGGGGTGTGTCAACTCCCTTCTTCAAGTTGGGCACCACATCTCTGGGCTTGTGCCCTTCTTCAGCAGTACTAGATGCAAGATTTTTGCTGCCACCATCTGAACTGGACTCAGCCCTTCCGGCCTCCAGTTTCAGCTCTTTACAGCTCAGCTCTTGAGCTGCAATCTTTTCTTCTTCCAGGGCTAAAAGTCTTTTTGCCTCAACCTCTGCAAGATACTCCTCTAATTGTTGCTCCTGTCGCCTTTGACTTCGGAGCCATTCATCTATTTCTGGGTCACTGTCCAACTCTGAGTAGCCCTCCTCCTCATCTGAGTAGTCTTCCTCCTCATCTGAGGGGTACTTAGTCATTTGGTTTCTTGCTGCCTCTCTCTCTGCCCATCTTTCCTCCCCCCAGACTATGTAGTGATGGAGCATCTCCGCTTTAGTAGATCTCCTTGCTACAGGAAGGCCCCATTGTCTGCAAAGCTTCCTTAGGTCAGCCTTAGTGAGGTGGTCAGTACGAACAAAGAATGAGTAGGTAAGCAATCCCATTTTGATAAGATCTTATCAGCAAAAACCAAAATCCAAAGTCCAAAATATCAATAGTATATCCAGGAGGACATCAGAGAACCAAGAGCCAAAAAAAAGATGAAAAATCAAGTTGACCTTCCACTGTGGGTAGGTAGTGAAATACTTAGCTACTGTATGTCACTGCACAAACACAAGTCCTATCCTCACCGCTGATCACCAATGTTAGAAATGGGGTTTTTGGTTGGCAGTTAGGTTGCCCTCTGTCCAAGCAAGAACCCTCACTCTAGTCAGGGTAAGTCACACACAATCCCAAATCAGCCTGTGCTCACCCTCCGGTAGCTTGGCACGAGCAGTCAGGCTTAACTTAGAAGGCAATGTGTAAAGCATTTGTGCAATAAATCATACAACACCATAGCATAACACCACAAAAATACACCACACAGTATTTAGAAAAATATATAATATTTATCTGGGTAATTGTAGGTCAAAACGATCAAAGTTGCAATACGAATTTGTAAAGATATCACTGAAAAGTGATATTAAGTGTCTTTGAGTCTTTAAAAAGCAATAAAGTGTCTTTCAAGCACAGAGTACCTGGTTTCTGGTGGGAAATCTCCTCAGAGGGCCACAGGAGAAGAGATGCGTGGAAAAAGGGGTGTGTGCGTTGATTTCTCCTCAGCACACACAGACTTGCGTCGGTCTTTTCCACGCGGGGAAGTCGGGCGTCGTTTTCCGGCGCGCAGACAGTCTCTTTTTGTGGATCGCGGGGATTACCAGATGTCCCGGGTCTGTGCGTGGATTCTCCTGCTTGTTTTCCGGCTGCGCGTCGTTCTGCGGGGCTGCGCGTCGAAGTTTCGATCTCACGGTAGGCGTCGCGTCGATTTCTCCTTGGAAGTCGGGCGGCGTTGTCCTTGCGAGGCCGTGCGTCGAAAGTTTGGTCTCACGGCAGGCGTCGCGTCGATTTCTCCTTGGAAGTCGGGCGGCGTTGTCCTTGCGAGGCCGTGCGTCAAAGTTTCGCACTCACGGTGGGCGTCGCGTCGATTTCTCCTGGAAAGTCGAGCGGCTTTGTCCTTGCGAGGTTGTGCGTCGAAGTCTCGATCGCCCCGAGGGCGTCGCGTCGATCAGCGTCGGTGTGCGGCGTTTTTCTCGCCGCGAAACAAGCTGTGCGTCGAAAGTTTCTGCGCACGGAGCGTCCAAGTGAAAGGAAGAAGTCTTTTTGGTCCTGAGACTTCAAGGAACAGGAGGCAAGCTCTATCCAAGCCCTTGGAGAGCACTTTCACAGCCAGACAAGAGTTCAGCAAGGCAGCAGGGCAACAGCAAGACAGCAGTCCTTTGTAGAAAGCAGACAGGTGAGTCCTTTGAGCAGCCAGGCAGTTCTTCTTGGCAGGATGTAGTTTCTGGTTCCGGTTTCTTCTCCAGCAAGTGTCTGATGAGGTAGGGCAGAGGCCCTGTTTTATACTAAGTTGTGCCTTTGAAGTGGGGGTGATTTCAAAGAGTCTCTAAGAAATGCACCAAGTTCCCTTTCAGCTCAATCCTGTCTGCCAGAGTCCCAGTAGGGGGTGTGGCAGTCCTTTGTGTGAGGGCAGGCCCTCCACCCTCCCAGCCCAGGAAGACCCATTCAAAATGCAGATGTATGCAAGTGAGGCTGAGTACCCTGTGTTTGGGGTGTGTCTGAGTGAATGCACCAGGAGCTGTCAACTAAACCTAGCCAGACGTGGATTGAAGGGCACAACAAGTTTTTAGTGCAAAGAAATGCTCACTTTCTAAAAGTGGCATTTCTAGAATAGTAATATTAAATCCGACTTCACCAGTCAGCAGGATTTTATATTACCATTCTGGCCATACTAAATATGACCTTCCTGCTCCTTCCAGATCAGCAGCTGCCACTTCAACAGTGTATGAGGGCAGCCCCAATGTTAGCCTATGAAGGGAGCAGGCCTCACAGTAGTGTAAAAACGAATTTAGGAGTTTCACACTACCAGGACATATAACTACACAGGTACATGTCCTGCCTTTTACCTACACAGCACCCTGCTCTAGGGGTTACCTAGGGCACACATTAGGGATGACTTATATGTAGAAAAAGGGGAGTTCTAGGCTTGGCAAGTACTTTTAAATGCCAAGTCGAAGTGGCAGTGAAACTGCACACACAGGCCTTGCAATGGCAGGCCTGAGACAAGGTTAAGGGGCTACTGAGGTGGGTGGCACAACCAGTGCTGCAGGCCCACTAGTAGCATTTAATCTACATGCCCTAGGCACATGTAGTGCACTCTACTAGGGACTTACAGGTAAATTAAATAGTCAATCATGGATAAACCAATCAATAGTACAATTTACACAGAGAGCATATGCACTTTAGCACTGGTTAGCAGTGGTAAAGTGCTCAGAGGTCAAAAGCCAACAACAACAGGTCAGAAAAAAATAGGAGGAAGGAGGCAAAAAGTTTGGGGATGTCCCTGTCAAAAAGCCAGGTCCAACACTCACCTGCTGCTTTTCTGTTATTCCATCACTGGGCCGGGACACAGCTCCATCTACACCCCAAATCCTGATCTGAAGCACCTCAATAATGCTGTACTGGGGTTCACATACAACTCTGCTAATGTACCTCCTGCTGTTCTGCAGTGCCCTCTGCTGTTCCACACTCTGACTTCTGTTTGAGGATGTGGGGGAACCAATTAAATCTATTCTTAGCTGCCATCTTTATTTGGGAGAGTCTGTTTCACCTTCTCATTCTGTTCTTTCCTTCACTGTCAATGTTTTGTTTCTCCCCCACTATTCACTTTCCAGCTCTTAAAATCCACACGTTAACAGATTTGTTCTTTATTTCAAATGTGTATTTCTACTCCTCTCCCTTTTTAAAATTTCCCTCTTCTTCCTCCCCCTTGTTTTAAACTTGCAAAAACTTGGCTATTTCTTGTTTCACTCCTTTCTTTTTTCTTCACCAAGTGTTCATTCTTTCACTATTTTTTCCTCTTCCCTTCATTCTTTCTTTGTCTTTTTATTTGCTTTTTCCTTTCACTCAGTATGCATCCTTTCTCTTTTATTTTTAGATCTTTCTTCCCTCCTTTTTGTGGTGTTTTTCGTATCTTTATCTGTCAATTCACGTTTTACTATATTCCTCTTTTTCCCGTCTGTATGTGGAAGCCACAAGTTACTTGTCAGGACCCGAAGTATCAAAGTGGGTTTCCCATTCTGTGGCTATGGGAAATGTGTCAGTACATACATGCTCTGGTTCTTTCGCTGCTTGTTTCTCTCGCCATCTTTTTTCTCTGATGTTAATTTTTCTCTTTCTTTTCACAATTCTTTCATTATTTTTTCCTCTTTATCTTTCGTTGGCTAGCTTGTTTCCCTTTTTTCTTTTGTCTGACATCTTTGCTCTCTTAGTTGTTTTGATGTTCTCGTTCTTTCTTTCCCTTCTTTCCTTTATTTCTATGCAACCCCTTCTGTTTTTTCATTTTGTCTGTTGTATTCTTTTTGCTTCTCTTTTTATGCCCCATCCTCCTTCTCTCCTGAGACATAGTTATCAATGGAGCAACACGTGCAGTGGCACTGGGGCCCAGAGACCTAGGGACCTCACTCAACTCTAATTACAGCTCTATTTTCCTACCAAAATTCCAGTCAACCATTTTCCTTTCTTACTCCAAGGTCCATGACATTGTTACTACGCCACTTGTCCTCTCCATCTTTACTCTCAACACGCTCTGTCCTTTCACCCTTCAATCCGCCCCATATTATATTTTTGTTATGGTGGTTTGAGCATTACACACTAATGCCAAAAGTGTATTTCTGGTAAAGGTTTATATGATGATTGTATATGTTTTAAGATAGCGAAAGAAGTTAAATAAAAGTGCTTTAGTTAGATGCTGGGCAACTGGAATTATATGAAAGGAAAAGACGAAATTATGAGGCATGGTTGGCCAATTTATGTGGCAAGAAAAGTCCAGTTATGAATTTACAATGCCAATAGCTGTAACTCAAGAAAATGTGAGACCTATTGCATTGCAAATGCACGTTTAGTTTACTTCGATTTTAAAGATCCATATAAGTTATATCGGGCAGGGGTGGGGTCTAGGAGTAAAGGGGAATGGAGTCGGGGAGGGATATAACCTGCCTGTTTGGGTGGTACAGAGAGATTCGTGACCCTAATTCTGTTTTCAGAGCGTAGCTCTGTGTTTCCAAGGCCGTGAACCCTCTTGTAATAACATTCTATTTAAATTACAAAAACATGGAAATGAAGCACAGTTCTTGAGCTGTCTGCTAAGCTAGGCGGCCCCGCGGGTGGGAGGTGGGGGCTGTGGGTTATTTTGGGCAGCGGTGTTTTCCGAGGGGGAGTTTTCAGGGGGATAAAGGGCTCACTTTAAAGCACACGGGTTGCCAGATGGAGGCTGTGCGGTCAGCGGGGTCCTGGCAGCAGGGATTAGTTGAATCTACTGAGTGATGTAAGGATTTGATTTGATGTCTGCTTCTTCTCCAGGGGATTCCAAGAATAGAACAGCGTGATTGAACCAGTGAAGCTAATTGCAGAGCTGCTGGTTTGCAACCCTAAAATAGCACGTGCATGTGTTTTCAGCGAAGTGATTAATTACACCTCCGCCCGCAAGCGTTTTAAGGGGGATATATGGCATTGCTTTACTATCCTGCTGCATACGTAGGGATGGCATTGATGCAAATACTAGTATGGTATAAAGCACGTTTTTAAATTATTAAGTAATGTACTCCTTTGAAGTGTTTAGAAAGCGCCATTGCAGGACAAAAATGCCGTAAGACACTGGTCATTGGTTCATCATCACGTCCAGGCTGAATCATGTGTGTGTTGCATTAAAGAGACAATGGATTTGCTCCATCTTATGCTGTCGCCAAAGCGCCTATTCTGCCATTGCTATGGCCTCGTAGCACTTTCAGGATTCCGGAATCCACCACGTAGCTCCCAGTTTGTCATCATATACAACACTCTGATTCAGCTTGTTGGCATGATGTGTTACTATATTTTATTTTTAATTCGGTCTAACAGCGTTTCATTCTTTTCTTTCGCCGTTTCTCTCTGCCTTCTTACATTTAGTCTTTCCGTGTTCTTCCTTTTTTTCTACTCTTCAATCACCTTTTCCTTCTCTATTTCCTCTCTATGCCATTTATTAATTCCTTCTGTCTTATTACCTTTCATTCAATATGTGTATCCTTCTTTCTTTTTTACTTCATGGTATTCTCTATCCTTCTGTCTTTAATCCCTTTTACCTTAATTTCATTCAATCCATTCTTCTTTCATTCCATATTGCCTTCTTTCTACCTTTCTGTCCATCTTTATTTTTTTTCTTCCTTTACATTTTTGCTTCCTTCATCCCCTTTCTCGTCCATTCTTTATATTCCCTACTCATCTTCCTGCCCTTCCTTCTATTCATTAATCCTTTCCCTCTTTAATTCTGTCTTCATCTTCTTCTTTCCTTGTTTTCCTTGCCTTTCCTTCCTTTATTCCTCCCTCCTCAATTTTTTTTTACATATTTCTTAGTTATTTCATTTTGTTTTTCTGTTGTGCGTCGTTCCCTCCTTCTATTTTTTTTAAATGTTAATGTTATGTTCTCTTTTTCCTGCCTCCTTTCATTTATGACTTTCTTTTCCTCTACTTTTTTCATTTGTCCCTTTCCTTTTCTCTTTTCTTCTTTCCATTCTTTGTGCATATTTTCCTTCTTTCGATCGTGCTTCCTTTCTTTCTGATCATTTTTTCCTTGTTTGCAGTCTTATTTTCTTCTCTCTTTTTGGTCATTCACTCCATTAGCAGCTGACCTTAACTGGCAATAACAAGTTTTTCTGACACCCGTCGAAGCTGGTAAAGCGGATGCTTCGCTACACCCTTGGTTATAGTGTGTGTATTATTTTGGTGGTTTGCTGTTTCGGTGCCTGAAGGTTAGGCTCGGAAGAATTTGATTACCCCCCTTCTAAATCAGTAAAAAAAGTCCACTGTTTGGAAGAAAGCAGATTATGTTTGTGGGAGCGTAAATTTTGGAGTGTGTGTAAAAGACAACTATGGGCCTCATTCTAAGAGGCCTTTTAAGGCAATTGCAATTGTCCAAAGCCCCACCTTCTAGAAGCTCCACTTGTTAAAATGTCGTGTCAGTTTCTGTAGGAGGCTGGACTGGCTTGTAGTGAGTACCAAGGGGTACTTACACCTTGCACCAGACCCAGGTATCCCTTATTAGTGTATAGGGTGTCTAGCAGCTTAGGCTGATAGATAATGGTAGCTTAGCAGAGCAGCTTAGGCTGAACTAGGAGACGAGTGAAGCTCCTTCAGTACCACTAGTGTCATATGCACAATATCATAAGAAAACACAATACACAGATATACTAAAAATAAAGGTACTTTATTTTATGACAATATGCCAAAGTATCTCAGTGAGTACCCTCAGTATGAGGATAGCAAATATACACAAGTAATATGTACACAATACCAACATATGCAGTAATAGCAAAAGAAAACAGTGCAAACAATGTATAGTCACAATAGAATGCAATGGGGCACATAGGGATAGGGGCAACACAAACCATATACTTTAGAAGTGGAATGCGAACCACGAATGGACCCCAAACCTATGTGACCTTGTAGAGGGTCGCTGGGACTGTAAGAAAACAGTGAGGGTTAGAAAAATAGCCCACCCCAAAACCCTGAAAAGTGGGTGCAAAGTGCACCTAAGTTCCCCAAAGAGCACAGAAGTCGTGATAGGGGAATTCTGCAAGGAAGACCAACACCAGCAATGCAACAACAATGGATTTCCTGCCGAGAGTACCTGTGGAACAAGGGGACCAAGTCCAAGATTCAAGATCAAGTCGGGAGTGGGCAGATGCCCAGGAAATGCCAGCTGTGGGTGCAAAGAAGCTGCCACTGGATGGTAGAAGCTGTGGATTCTGCAAGAACGACAAGGGCTAGAAACTTCTCCTTTGGAGGATGGATGTCCCACATCGTGAAGAGTCGTGCAGAAGTGTTTCCGTGCAGAAAGACCGCAAACAAGCCTTGCTAGCTGCAAGGGTCGCGGTTAGGATTTTTGGATGCTGCTGTGGCCCAGGAGGGACCAGGATGTCGCCAATTGCGTGAGGGGACAGAGGGGGCGTCCAGCAAGACAAGGAGCCCACTCAGAAACAAGCAGCACCCGCAGAAGTGCTGGAACAGGCACTATGAAGTGGAGTGAACCAGAGCTCACCCAAAGTTGCACAAGAGGGTCCCACGAAGCCGGAGGACAACTCAGGAGGTTGTGCAATGCAGGTTAGAGTGCCGGGGACCCAGGCTTGGCTGTGCACAAAGGAAATCCTGGAAGAGTGCACAGGAGCCGGAGTAGCTGCAAAACACGCGGTTCCCAGCAATGCAGTCTAGCGTGGGAAGGCAAGGACTTACCTCCACCAAACTTGGACTGAAGAGTCACTGGACTGTGGGAGTCACTTGGACAGAGTTGCTGAGTTCAAGGGACCTCGCTCGTCGTGCTGAGAGGAGACCCAGAGGACCGGTGATGCAGTTCTTTGGTGCCTGCGGTTGCAGTGGGAAGATTCCATCGACCCACGGGAGATTTCTTCGGAGCTTCTAGTGCAGAGAGGAGGCAGACTACCCCCACAGCATGCACCACCAGGAAAACAGTCGAGAAGGCGGCAGGATCAGCGTTACAGAGTTGCAGTAGTCGTCTTTGCTACTATGTTGCAGTTTTGCAGGCTTCCAGCGCGGTCAGCAGTCGATTCCTTGGCAGAAGGTGAAGAGAGAGATGCAGAGGAACTCGGATGAGCTCTTGCATTCGTTATCTAAAGTTTCCCCAGAGACAGAGACCCTAAATAGCCAGAAAAGGAGGTTTGGCTACCTAGGAGAGAGGATAGGCTAGCAACACCTGAAGGAGCCTATCAGAAGGAGTCTCTGACATCACCTGCTGGCACTGGCCACTCAGAGCAGTCCAGTGTGCCAGCAGCACCTCTGTTTTCAAGATGGCAGAGGTCTGGAGCACACTGGAGGAGCTCTGGGCACCTCCCAGGGGAGGTGCAGGTCAGGGGAGTGGTCACTCCCCTTTCCTTTGTCCAGTTTCGCGCCAGAGCAGGGCTGAGGGATCCCTGAACCGGTGCAGACTGGCTTATGCAGATATGGGCACCATCTGTGCCCATCAAAGCATTTCCAGAGGCTGGGGGAGGCTACTCCTCCCCAGCCCTGACACCTTATTCCAAAGGGAGAGGGTGTAACACCCTCTCTCTGAGGAAGTTCTTTGTTCTGCCTTCCTGGGCCAAGCCTGGCTGGACCCCAGGAGGGCAGAAACCTGTCTGAGGGGTTGGCAGCAGCAGCAGCTGCAGTGAAACCCCTGGAAAGGTAGTTTGGCAGTAACCGGGTCTGAGCTAGAGACTCTGGGGATCATGGAATTGTCTCCCCAGTGCCAGAATGGCATTGGGGTGACATTTCCATGATCTTAGACATGTTACATGGCCATGTTCGGAGTTACTATTGTGACGCTACACATATGTCGTGACATATGTATAGTGCACGCGTGTAATGGTGTCCTCGCACTCACAAAGTCCGGGGAATTTGCCCTGAACAATGTGGGGGCACCTTGGCTAGTGCCAGGGTGCCCACACACTAAGTAACTTAGCACCCAACCTTTACCAGGTAAAGGTTAGACATATAGGTGACTTATAAGTTACTTAAGTGCAGTGGTAAATGGCAGTGAAATAACGTGGATGTTATTTCACTCAGGCTGCAAGGGCAGGCCTGTGTAAGAATTGTCAGATCTCCCTATGGGTGGCACAAGAAATGCTGCAGCCCACAGGGATCACCTGGAACCCCAATACCCTGGGTACCTCAATACCATATACTAGGGAATTATAAGGGTGTTCCAGTATGCCAATGCAAATTGGTGAAATTGGTCACTAGCCTGTTAGTGACAATTTGTACAGAGAGAGCATAACCACTGAGGTTCTGGATAGCAGAGCCTCAGTGAGACAGTTAGGCACCACACAGGGAACACATACATATAGGTCACAACTTATGAGCACTGGGGTCCTGGCTAGCAGGGTCCCAGTGACACATAACAAACATACTGAAAACATAGGGTTTTCACTATGAGCACTGGGCCCTGGCTGGCAGGATCCCAGTGAGACAGTGAAAACACCCTGACATACACTCACAAACAGGCCAAAAGTGGGGGTAACAAGGCTAGAAAGAGGCTACTTTCTCACAGTTTCATTCACTCTACATCACTTTTATTGATTTCTTTATTAGACCCTCTTTTTAGGGTCGAGCCTGCGTCGCATGCGCTTGCGCATGCCTTTCGCTAAGCAAGAAGCTTTAGTTATTAAAAAGGGCTCGGAGCCCCGTCCACGTCACGTCAGTGTCTGTCATTGGTTCGTGGGGTTGCCTGTTAGAATCTGCTTGATTTCATTAGTGGAAGGCATGCATACGTCATGCCTTTTCCGGTGGATAGCCCTCCTTGAGCGTATCGACCAAGTACAGAACACATGCGAGGCTTGCTCTTTTCCTTCCAGCTCGTGGACTACTTTTTCTCTATTTTCCCAGCGCGATCTCGCTTGGCAGAAGTCGAGCGCTTTACATAACATCGACACTGTTACACAGTTAATTGCACTTGTTCCGGTTAGTACATAAATGCACTTTTGCTGATAGGTTTCATTACCAGTGAAACGTCAGGTTAGGAGTTTATAACGCTATCAGCTCTAACACGAGCAAACGCGAGACCCGTTGCATTGCATATGCTTGTTTTCTCTTCCTGCCTCATCCCTGACTCTGGGCATGATTATGATCTTGGCAGACCGGGTTACTGAGTCACAAACGTGACGGATATCCCTTCCACCTTATTACTATCCCATTATATGGAATGAAAATCGTAATACAGCAGATGGAATATCGTTCACGTTTGTGATGGATGCTTCAGGAATGTAATTTGGCCCTCTCTCTCTACCTGTGGCCGTATAAAGATTTGTGGGCCTTGGGCGAGAAATATGTCACCTGCTTTTGTGTAAATGTTTATATAATATTGTTTGGGCTCCTGCATGCTTGAAGTTGTTCTGAACAGGGGGGCCCAAAATATGTCTTGCCTGGGGCCTCACAAATAGTTAAGATGTCACTGCTTATTCCGAGTCTTTCAGCGCATTATTCGCAGGGAATACTGCCCAACCTGGTTCTAAGTTTTATCAGATACAGAACAGCTGGAGGAAATTTGCGTAGACTTAGCACAGAACCTTGAACCATATGTGGTAGTTGACCTTGTAATTTCAGGTTTAATCGGTTATTCCCCATTTGGGACCTGAAAATTTGGAAAGGCCAGTAAGTGGAGTAACTATATTGTTCAGAATCATTTTCTCCAGCCCTGATATGTCCACGTATAATTACTATCTGACCCTAAGTGGCAGAACTTGGCCTTCTGGAGTGTTTGTTGGCATTTTGTCTAATGAGTTCTGTTAGGTGTTAGTCAGTGGCATATGATCAGATGAGTGCAAATGTGAGCCTTAGGATAATAAACTAAATTGGATATTTGTGCTTTGTTAGATGCATGCTTAGATTCCTAATTTATTGGGGTTCTAACTAAGCTGTGGAGGGACTAGAAAAATCAGTACTACAGTATAATTCCAATGACACTGTCAGCAGATGCCGGTCCCTTTGGAAGTATACATTTTGTGGTAACTCCTCTGCTCTGTGGTATTTCACTGACATATTTCATCTGTCATAAGTAGGTGGAGTCTTCCTGTGAAATACCCCCTTCCAGAATTGCTCTGACCCTCAGTAACATTGATTATGTGGGAGGCAGCGAGAGCTCCTCTGCTTTGGTGAAGAGCATAAACCACCGCTAGCAGCTGCAGCTACAAACCTTTAAATCTTTATTGTTGTTTTATTTTTAAAGGGGCAGGACAATGGGGGATGACAGGGATGTAGGGGGAATGCTGTGCACTCCCCTCAGTGTGCATGTCTGTTTGGCTGGCTGTCTTGGGCACTGTGTTGCTGGGTTGGAGACAGCAGTCCCAGGCTCCCAGTCTGCACGGGAGTGCAATGCTCGGTGCCCTGGCCAATCCTAACACTGCTTTCATGTTGCCAGCAGCATGAGAGCAGTGTTAGGATTGGTGCCAGGGCAGGCTGTGAGTCTGTGTCTGAAAGTGGTGCCAGAAGAGCAGCATGGCGCGGGGAGTCAGATACTTTTTTTTTTACACAATATTTTCCTTTGTTTTGTCCCCCTGCCAAAAGCCACAGGCTATAAATGTGCCACTGAGTGCAATCCCAAAGCCAGCTGGGCATTCCCTTCAGCTTACCTGTAGGACATTAAGCTCTTCTTTTTTGCATTGTCAGTGACTTCTATTCTGTTCTATTGGTCATACTAAACTTATTGTGAACCAGGATATTAACCTCATAAGTGCGGGCCCCCCTCACCCCGGGAGACACGGAAAAGCTTCTGTGTTTCCCCCGGCACCCCACCCACCACTTTGTGACAGCGCGCTGACGTCACACTCCGTTTTCCCCATCGGAGCAGGAAGCAGTAGGTAAATCTGCTTCCTACTCTGGTGGGGAAATCGGGACCGAACAGGCATCCCCACCATTCGGGAAGGCCTCGTTTGAAAGGGGAGATTCTCCCCTTTCAAACAAGGCCTTCCTGAAATGGTTTCCTGGGCCCCGATCGCAACCGTGCTTCGATCCAGGGCCAGGAAACCCCAATAGACACCAGGGATTTCACTTGGGGGGTCTGCCCCCTCTGAAAATGGGCTTGCCTCCTCCATGGGGCATATATATATATATATATATATATATATATATATATATATATATATATATATATATATATTTTTTTTTTTTTAAAGGTCGTTTACCACTGGGGTGGCGCAATTGCCCCTGGGGTTAAAATTTTTAGAATTAAAAAAAAATGAAATTGTCAGAGTCACCCGTGAGCAGGGCGCCCCCCTGTGGGAGCAATTTTCTTTTTAATAGTTATATGGTTTCCCTGGGGGGCAATGTGGGCCCTAGGGAAACCACACAGCTATAAAAAATATATATAAATCTCTATATACGTATAGATCTATATATAGATATATTTATATAGACATATATATCTATATATAGATAAATATATCAATATATAGATATGTATATTTATATATAGATATATATATATATATCTATATAGAGAGAGCGAAAGAGAGATAGAGAGAGAGAGAGATCACTTGTGTCAATGCTTGTGTGGTTTGCCTGGGGGCTGCGATAGGCCCCAGGAAAACCACATCTACAAATAAAAGTGATCTCTTTATATATATATATATATATATATATATATATATATATATATATTCACCACCATTTCTCTTGCATTTGCAGCTTGCGTCTTCAAAGCAATGGACATACTTCAATTGACATGTTTCAACTGCAGCTTTTAGGCAGCAATAAAAAAGTCAAGTAACTCTTGTTATTATGTTTCTGCTACAAAAGGATCTGACTTTTGTCTAGTGTTTGTTTTGATGCCATAAAGTAGTGCAGAAGGTGTATGTATGTGCCTACTGCAAAGATCAAGTCTGTATTTTATGTAAATAGCTGAGTGGATTAGTAATGCCAGCCTTTACCTGCGCTACAATACAAATGAAATGTGTGTGCTGGGGGGGCTATGGAGAGATGAAGGGCACTTTTGCTGGGTGGTAGTGAGTGAATCCAAGGAGGAGGTAATGGGAGTGGAAGCACCAATAATAATTGCTTGTCTGGGTGCCAGAGGCGCTAAAGACTGTGACGATTGGTATGTGACAAGGTGAAATAATAGTGTGTCTTTTTTGTTTTTTTGAGTTTCTTGAGAGAACGTGCTGATTTAGGGAAGAAGCAAAGGTAAGGTGACTGAGCTGTACTATTTCACGCATCACACACACACACGCACACCAGCAATTTTGTGTCTGTCTATGTAGTCTATTTTAGAGCGAGAGTTTTGCCAGTAGCAGAGATGCCGTCTGTTTGGATGACTGCTGCTCAAGCCCTAACTTGGGTTATTGAGGTCAGCTCTGACACAGGATCAGCGACTGAGACAGCAAATACTGAGACAGCATCTGAGGGATAGGACAAAGGTGCAGATTCTTGGAGTGATTTTTCTGACAACTCCTGTTCCAGTGATTCTGAGAGATGTGATGAGGACAGTCCTGCTGTCCTTTCGCAAGCACACTCTGTGCATTGGGACAATAGCAGGTTAGCCCAACCCAGATAGCAGGTGCATGTGGTGGCAAGCACAGAGAGAGTGCTCTCTTGGGAGTTCCCCAATTTAGTTCATCTCCAAGTTCCACCGCACAAATCGTATTGTGGAGACATCAAAATTATCTGTCACAAAATAACCTGGTTTGTAAGGCAGGCACATGCGTTTTTGGTACCTGGTTTAGCAGCCATATAGGGAAACCTACCAAACCCAGAAGTTTCTGGAAACTAGACACCCAGGTAAGTCCACTGAGGTGTGTTTTGTGTGGGTTCCCTAAAGTTTTCTTATCCAGAATACCCTGCAAAGGTTAAATGTTGAATAAAAACTCTGTTTTTTCTTGCATTTCTGTCACACAAACTACAGGAATATGCTGGGATCCACAAAATTCCTTCCTCCCAGGGTTTCCCCACCTGTCCTGATAAAAACGCTACCTTACTTGAGTGTCTGTACCTAGTGCCTGTGTCAGGAATGGATCACCCCAGGGTCAATAGTTGCCCTCATGTAAGGACTAACATTGACTGTTGTGTGATCCATTTCGGACACAGGCACTAGGCCTACCCACACAAGTGAGGTACCATTTATATTGGGCGACTTGGAGGAATGCTGGGTAGAAGAACACTTGTGGCTCCTCTCAGATTCCAGAACTTTCTATCACCGAAATTTAGGAAAAAGTGTTTTTTTGCCAAATGTTGAAGTTTGCAAAGGATGCTGGGTAACAGAACCTGGTGAGAGCACCACAAGTTATCCCATCCTGGGTTCCCCTAGGTGTCTAGTTTTCAAAAATGCACAGGTTTGGTAGGTTTTCCTTGGGACGAACTGAGCTAGAGACCATACTCCACATCTAAGCATTTTCCAAAAAACATGTCAGTTTTCAATGAAAAAATTTGATGTGTTCATGTTGCGTTTTGGGGCGTTTTCTGTCGCTGGCACTAGGCCTACCAACACAAGTGAGGTGCCATTTTTATTGGGAGACTTAGGGGAATGCTGGGTGACATGACATTTGTGGCTCCTCTCGGATTCCAGAACTTTCCATCACCAAAATGTGTTTGCCAAATTTTGAAGTTTGCAAAGATTTCTGGGTAACAGAACCTGGTGAGACCCCCCCACTAGTCACCCTATTCTGAATTCTTGATATCTAGTTTTCAAAAATGTATAGGTTTGCTAGCTTTCCCTAGGTGCTGGCTGAGCTAGAGGTCAAAGACCACAGCTAGGCGCTTTGCAAAAAACAGGTCAGTTTTCTTTTTGAAAATGTGATCTGTCCATGTTGTGTTTTAGGGCATTTAATGCCGCAGGCACTAGGCCTACCCACACAAGTGAGGTACCATTTGTATCGGGAGACTTAGGGGAATGCTGGGTGGAAGGACGTTTGTGGCTCCTCTCTGATTCCAGAGCTTAGCAGAACTGAAATCTGAGGGAAAAGTGTTTTTGCCAAATGTTGAGGTTTGTAAAGGATTCTGGGTAGCAGAACCTGGTGAGAGTGCCACATGTTATCCCATCCTAGGTTCCTCTAGGGGTTTAGTTTTCAGAAATGCTCAGGTTTGGTAGGTATTCCTACGGACCAGCTGAGCTAAAGACCAAACTCCTTAGCTAGGCATTTTTTGTCCATGTTGCGTTTTGGGGCGTTTCCTGTCGCGGGCACTAGGCCTACCAACACAAGTGAGGTGCCATTTTTATTGGGAGACTTGGGGGAATGCTAGGTGAAAGGACATTTGTGGCTCCTCTCAGATTCCAGAACTTTCCGTCACTAAAATCTGTTTGCCAAATTCTAAAGTTTGCAAAGGTTTCTGGGTAACAGAACCTGGTGAGAGCCCCACTAGTCACCCTATTCTGAATTCTCCTAGATGTCTAGTTTTAAAAAATGTATAGGTTTGCTAGCTTTGCCTAGGTGCAGGCTGAGTTAGAGGTCAAAGACCACAGGCACTTTGAAGGAAACGGGTCAGTTTTCTTTGGGAAAATGTGATGTGTCCACGTTGTGTTTTGTGGCATTTCCTGTTGCTGGCACTAGCCCTACCCAGACAAGTGGGGTAACATTTTTATTGGGAGACTTGGGGGAATGCTGGGTGGAAGGAAGTTTGTGGCTCCTCTCAGATTCCAGAACTTTGCAGCACCAAAATCTGAGGGAAAAGTGTTTTTTTGCCAAATTGTGATGTTTGCAAAGGATTCTGGGTAACAGAACCTGATGAAAGCCCCACAATCACCCCATCCTAGATTCCCCTAGGTGTCTAGTTTTGAAAAATGCACAGGTTTGGTAGGTTTCCTTAGATGCCGCTGACCTAGGGGCCAAAATCCACTGCTAGACACTTTCCAAAAAACACGTGAGATTTCAATGTAAAAATGTGATGTCTCCATGTTGTGTTTCCTGTTGTGGGCACTAGGCCTACCCACACAAGTGAGGTACAATTTTTATCAGGAGACTTGGGGGAACACAGAATAGAAGAACAACTGTTATTGCCCCTTGCTTTTTTCTACATTTTTTTCTTCCAAATGTAAGACAGTGTGTAAAAAAAAGTCTATTTAAGAAATGCCCTGTAATTCACATGCTAGTATGGGGACCCCATAGTTCAGAGATGTGCAAATAACCACTGCTTCTCAACCCCTTATCTAGTGCCCATTTTGGAAATACAAAGGCTTCCTTGATACCAATTTTTGACTCTTTATATTTCACCAAATGAATTGCTGTATACCCATTATACAATGAAAAGCCATTGCATGGTGCAGCTCATTTATTGGCTCTGGGTACATAGGGTTTTTGATGAACCTGCAAGTCCTATATCTCCCCACAACCAGAAAAGTCCACCAATTGTAACAATATATTGCTTTAAAAAATAATCCATAGCTGGAAAAAGTTCTAGAAGAAAATATGGACAGAAATGGCTCTTTTTTCACCTCAATTTCAATATGTTTTTTATTTTAGATGTTACTTTCTGTAGGAAAACCAATCTGGATCTGCACAAGTGACCCCTTGCTGAATTCTGAATTTTGTCTACTTTTCAGAAATAGTCAAAATGCCAAAATTGAGTTGCAAAATGTGGTTTTCTGATTAAAGTCTGCCTGTTCCTGAAAGCTGGGAAGGTGGTGATTTTAGCACCGCAAACTCTTTGTTGATGCTGTTTTCAGGGAAAAAAAACACATGCTTTCTTCTGCAGCCCTTTTTTCCCAATTTTCGCAGAAAACAATTACATTTTAGCTGTATTTTGTCTAATTTCTTGGTCTCCTCCAGTGGGACCCACAAACTCTGGGTACCTTTAGAATCCCTAGGATGTTGGAAACAAAGCAAAGCAAATTTGGCATGGCTAGCTTATTTGGGCAAAAAGTTATGAAGGCCTAAGTGCGAACTACCACAAATAGCCAGAAAAAGGGCTCAGTGCCAGGGAGGGGTAGAAAGGCCCAGCAGCTAAGGGGTTAACAAGTGCTATAATTCAACTCTTCTGCTTTGTTTCCTTTTGTTGTCAATGCTGGTGGGGTTAAGTGTTTACCAATGTTTTAATAATTATGAAAATGAGGGGTTATCATTGTTTGTTCTTCCTTGCTCTGTAAAGAAATCTTGGGGATTGTGGTTTTGAGTGTCTAAAAATAATTCACTTTTTTTTTCCCTTCCCTCGTTTGTTCATTCCCACAGTAGATTCTTCCTTCCTTCTTACCTACTTCTAATTCCATTCTCTCTACTTTTTCCTTGAATTTTCTCATCAAGTAACTTATTTCCCTCACCTCCTTGCCTGTCTCATTTCCCAGCCATGAAATTACTCTTTTCAGCGGTCCCTTCCCACTGCATGTTGAGAATGTGTTGGGATGTGTGGATGGGGCTAAGTATACACCTTATTAAGATTTGCTTGCAGCTGATAAAGGATGAATAGGGAGAATTTAATACAAAAACATAGTTATTTGTCCACTTTTGAGGCACCCAGGACAGGCTCCTTGAGTAAACAAGAGGAGAGTTATATTTGTACCGTAGGGAACATTGCCGGCCCATACTTCTTTTGAAAGAGAAGCAGAGTTAAGGCTAAAGAAGTGATTGGAGAGTTTAAACTCCATGATTTCATGGTGCAGCTCAGTTTGAGATTTGTTTTTGAACTGTAACCAGACTTTGAGTGATGTCCTTTTAGAGTTGTAATGGGAGATTACTTTAATCTGAGAATGAGAAAATAGTAGTTTTCTCAACATTTTCTGTCAGGATCCTCAATTAAAAGAGTGTTGGTAAGGTTAGCAGTTTATTTAACAATATAAAATGATCCATTCAAAAGATTTGTGGATGAAACAGTTTGTATTTTAATGGAGGCAACCTTTTGCTTCAAAAATATACTCTAGCATACATGCTTCTCTTTGTATGCAGCCTTTCTAACTTTACGGTTGAACAATTTGGCACCAAATATGATTCAATCTCTGTGAGGTTTCTCTTTTTCTTGTTGAGTTCCTGTGAATCCTAAGGTGATGATTCATTGTATTTTATCCTCTGTTTCTTGAGTAGAGTAAAGTGATTTATGATGTCTTATATCTTACAATATTAGATAGTAAAGTTTTTATCTAAATATTATCAATTCTTGGAGTGGAATAGTAGAAATGAAAGAGGTAATGTCTATGTTTTAGGATGGTGCCAACCCAAGTGCACATGGGTTTCTTTTTGCCAGGTGTAATAATGTTAAAAAAAGAGTAGAGACATGGGAAGTTGGTAATGGTTAGACTATCCTGCCAGTGTAG
This sequence comes from Pleurodeles waltl, assembly GCF_031143425.1. Taxonomy (NCBI): domain Eukaryota; kingdom Metazoa; phylum Chordata; class Amphibia; order Caudata; family Salamandridae; genus Pleurodeles; species Pleurodeles waltl. The sequence goes on along the minus strand of NC_090443.1, from coordinate 264,177,777 downwards.
TATCTTCCAACCTAACGCTGTCATTCTTTACAATGATGAGGTCTAGGGAGGCACCTTTAGCATGAATTAAGACACAGGAGATGCAAATGCATTTAGAATCATCACGTATTCATAAGAAAGATAGAAATCTCTGAGGAAATTGCTACTGTTTAAGCATATGACTTTGGGGGGTCATACACTTGATACAGTGTTCCATTTCAGTGACTTTTCTCCTGGTTGGTGATGTATGATATTAAGATAGTTGTGTGAAGAGAGGATATAAACAAGTTCTACTGTCAAGCACTGGCATACAAAATAATTCTGATTCTAAAGGTTTACAGCAGATAGAATGTTTATGTATCAGAGCTAAATTAGCCCTGTCTTGCCTTCCTTATCAATGTGGATGGCCAAGTAATCTTGTGGTATTATTCAGTTTGTCAGGTTTCTCTAAGAAATATAAGATAAAGATTTTGGGAGGAGATGGTGAGTGCTATCCCAGTTCTACACCTCTGCAGATGTCACTGTTATATTTTAGTTTACTGCGGAGGAGCTGGGGGGGTCTCAATAAAGTTTGTTGGTTGTAACGCTTGGTGTATAGAGATATGTGAAATATATCAAGAGCATGAATTGTGTCTCATCAGCATAGGAATGTGCAGACATTTCATTTTAGTGACCATAAGGTTACTCTCTTTTGTGTTTGATTCCTAGGTCACCATGAAACATTTCATGTTTAAAACTGAAAAAGAGAAGATGGGATAGTAAGAGATATCCATTCTTAGCAGTATCTTGCCAGCTTCCTTGATCTTCAAGGAAAAATGATTCTGAGAAGCTAATTCAGATAACTACTAATAACGTAATTGGGATACTAATAATGGCTGCTCTGGTGTTTTTAATCTCTACGTATCATCTTCCAATTTCTAGGAAAAGCCTTTCTAGTTTTCTGTTTGAGTGTTAATGGCGAGAGAAAGTGAGCAAGACAGGACAACATCTGCCTTAGAGTTGTCGTTTTTAGTTTAAAATTGGAAGAAAACTCTATTTGTGAGAATGATCCCACAATGCAGATAGTGGGGAAAAAGATAAATTAACTCTTTTGCTTGTTTTGTGAGTGTGGAAAGGAGCATAACGTTAGGGATGGTTGCTTGGTGGAGAGAAGTGAGCTCTGGATAGTCCAGTCGAGGATTTATCAAAGAGACAGTTGAGGAAGGAGGCAATACTGATTCTCAACTCTTTTCCTCTCAAGGAGATATCTCAAGCCTAAATACCCTAAATCTCAAATATCTATTCGTATCCAAATGATGCTCTTCTAAATTTGATTTGGAAAAGTATCTATGGTCTGGTTTATTGACTAGATTGGTCAGTCGTCTTTTGTTTCGGCAGGTCTCTCTTGTGTCTGGCTAAAGAAGGTTCCTATTTCCTATTGCCAAGAAAGGTTGGAGGGCAAACTGTATCTGGCAACACCATATCGCCTTGATTGTTGCTACTAATAAGTTGTCTCGCACTAATTCATCTCAAAACAGGTGAGGTTGGAATTCGGGCTCATGGACCAGCAGGCAGTACAGAAAGCCTGACTGATTAAGTATGCTTTCTCCGTGGTCTATGCTGAGGATGGCATGCATATGGAAATATATAAAGAGTGGGGAATTATGAAACCCCTGGATGATAGAACTGTCTTCTGCATAGCAATCGGCTCCAAAAACAAGTGTATAGCACTTTTGAATGATAGTATTTAAAAAGTCAAAATTGTATTCATTCTCGAGAGGCAAGGACATCTTCAGGAACAGAAGCCATAGTTGGATGACTATCAATTCACACAAGCGACTTCAGCATCAACAATATTTAGCAGAAAGTTTCAATCATTTGTAAAAATACTTTTTTTTTGCCCACTAGACCTGTTATCAAAATGGGCGTGCACGCCAGTAGCCAACAGCTGCAGGCTGTGTTTGCTTCAGCCAGAAACTGTTCTGCATTCACCGTGTGTCAGCCCATGTGTTTTACTGGAACGCAAACATTGGGTACGGCCAGTATAACTTCAGCTCAGAGTAAGGACATGTTGCCAAGCAATAAAAAAAAATTGATAGGCAACTTCACAATTTGTTTTGTTAACTTTATGAATTAAGTGGACCAGCTTATACTGCGATGGAACTAGAAGAGGGCAAAGTAGGCGGCATGAAGCATTAACAGCTGGATTTGTAATCGAGAACATGTTATTCTCAGGCTGTATTTTATAATGTGCTATACGGTATTATATGTATTTTAAGCTCTGTTGTGTAAAAGGACTCTGACGGTACATGTGGTTTATTATTTTTAACACAATCATATCAGAGCATACGGAATCCAGAGAAATGTACTCTGGTGCCTGGTGAGGGTGCTGTATGATGGTGGATTTTAATTGTGGACGTTTTTTACTAACCAAAATAAAGTTACTTACTGATTTGCTTACTTTTCTATTTCTGAATTAGCACCAGAAAAAGGAATAAAGTGAAATTAGGCAGTAGAGCATGTTTGTTCTAACTCATGTTGCTGTGTCAAGGTTCTGTGGTCTAGAAAGGAATCTATTCATTCTTGTTACGTCCTACTTCATATTGCCCCTAGAGCTCTAAAAGATATTATTCATATCACAAATAAAATATACCAAAGAGTATATAGAGCTTACATAGTGGAGGAGAATAAGAAAGGTATGTTTGTTGCTAGTGCATGCTCAATAATCTTTCTGCTCAAAGATGTATGACTATTCGTCCTTGTAAAGAGAGACAGCTGGAGAGGATTCAATTAAATCAAATTCTCGGTGTAATTCACATCTGTATCAAAGTGGATCAAAAGGTTTGTGGTAGATCTAGAACTTGCTGAGATAGCTATTTATAGTGTTTGATTTCTGTTCACATAACACCAGATTTCACTATCCTCAGTGGTGGAAGACACTGAGTTTACCTCTCAAGTAGTCAACAGGATAATAATAATGCATCATCACTATATAGAAAGATAGGGAAAAATTCCATTCAGCTTTCGGGTTATCATAGTGTGAATCATTTAGCTTAGATTTCAGAGAGTTATTCGGCAGCAAATGAGAACCACACTCTTGTAGGCAGACACCCAGATATTTGTAGTTCTGTCTTCTTTTGATCTTAGTATCGCTATGTACCAGGCACCTTTCTTGATCACTTTTTCCCCAAATATTACCCCATTTATATTATCGAAATTAAGTGGCATACAATTAGCCTTGTATTAGATATTCAGCACATTTAAGAGCTTCTATAAACCTCCCCTTGTTTCATTTCCAAGCACAACATCATCCTTGTGTTGTAAAGAGATTTAGTTCAAGGTACCAATAAATGGTGGATGGGATAACCCCAGGTTTAAAAGGGTGCTCAAATCTGAGCTAAACAAGTCAATAAGGGTGCAATACACAAATGACCCAGCGCATGCCCTTAATTTAACCTCCTACTTATTTGTATCATCCCGAGAGTGTGTTGCTATCACCCAGTTTAATTTGAATCCAGTTATTCGAATACAGTAATTGAATTGCACATAACAAATTGCCTTGGATATTCCAATCTGCCATTTTTCCCCATAACCTGTCCCTTTCATCATGATCAAATGCTTTATAAAAAAATCAATGAAGCATGCATAAAGCAGCTGTTTCCTCTGAATGTACTTGTTTATTAACATAGACAGGCCTATCAAGTTATCTAAAGTGCTAGATACCGCTCAGAAGCCAGCTTGATTAAAGTGGATTAATTCATTTTTCATTCACCCATGCTTCCAGGTCACACAAGATCAACTTAGCAAAACATTTGGCCTCAACATATTCGACAAAATAATCAATAGCTCTGGGGGCTAGTGTATAACCCTTTTTTGGTCTCACCTAGGCAGCGCATGCGCTGTCTCTTCGAGACATGCTGTTATGTACTCTGTGAAGTAAGTGCACACCCAATGCTGCCCACTGCTTTTAATTGATTCTTTGTAGTGCCTCTCACAAATGCTTGTTTTTTTACTCATCACTTACTTGTATTTGTCCCCTCTTTCGTTGCTTGGTTTCCTCCCATGGATACTGCCCCTTTTACATGTAGGCATATTCTGTTCTTTAATGGATTTCTTTGTCCGCACACTATTTTTTTCTTCGGTTTGGCTCATTTTCAGGCTCAAAATGGCGACAGAGGCACTCCTGTCAAAATGGAATGCAAATTCGGCATCCGGACAGCACTTCCCACTTAGAGCTGCACTGATTCACGGCAGCGCCGCACTTCAGTGAAAGCAAGCTCTTCCCTCGTGGCAAATGCTTCACGCATGCTTTTTGGTGATTCTCAGTACGACGCCCCTTCACAGCTGCTGCGCTTCCTACACATGCTTTGTGTGATGTTCTTTTGATTTATTTATACTGTTTGGGGATGCTTAGCACAGTGCCTGCTTCACGACCGCACGCTTCCTCTGCTCTTTCGGGCCCTTGCTCAATGCCGCATGACTCTGGGTCTCCACAATCTGCGCCTGGATTCAGGAGTGACTAGGTGGGACATCAGGATACCGTCTGCATGGGGCCAGTTGCTAGAGTTTGTCATTTATGTGGCCATCTTCCTTAGCTGCTGGGTTACCCCCCTCCCCTGTTTTGCTTTAGTAGCAAGGCTTCCTTATATTTTATTTTGCCTCTTGCAGCTTCTGACCTCTTTTTACTTGTCTTGCTTGTTTCCCTTCCCACCCACCACTTCTCCTAATTGCAGTCCCTGACTCCCTCCCTTCCGAGCTGTCCTTGCCTGCACATACACTCACCCCTGTTCCTTCTAAACATGCTTTCCCACCACCGCTCCCATCTCTGTTCCTTCTACCCTACCCTACTGTCACACTGCCCCTGTTTCTCCTTCCACTCCTGTCACCCGCCCCTGTATCTTCTACACCTCCCTCCTGCCCTCCAGCACCGGTTTCTTCTCCCACATTCCAAAAAAAGAACTATGAAGCAGCCAGTGGTGGGCACTTCATAGTACTTTTTAAAAACATTTTGTTATCCAGCACTGCCCGCCTCTCCCCATACCCACCTCCACCAGAATGGAGCACCCTGCCTCTTGGCATCGAGTAATTCGTTCAAATATTTCTAGTTGCAAATATGTCAATGGGGTTACCCCTGTGTCCACGCTCAGCCAGTTGTACTGTGCAATTTCTTGACAGTAAATGTTTTCTATGTGATTTACCCAGGGCGCTGAGTCAGAAATAAGAAAGCTTCTGATAAAACGCGCATTAACTCTTCCTTATGTGACACAAGATATAGTGGGAAGTTGTGATTGTGCAGGACTGTTTTGTGGAGGTGACAATGTATGTGTGTAAACACATGTACTTTGCATCCTTTCTATTTCTAAATGGCCTACAGCATGTTTCTATTTAACATATAGATTGACATAGTTTCATTTTAAACAATGCAAGTTTGCTTATTTATTTTGCCGCTTTCCCCCATTGTCATGGGCCGACCAGATTTGGAAAACCAAAAACCGAGATATGCTACAAACATAGAAGAAGGACAGCAAGTTTACAGATACCATGGGACATAGATGACTTAATTGGCTACTCACCAAAGCAGAAAAAACATTATGATGTGGCACTAAGGGAGAAGATGTGGGCTAGTAAGTAGAACTGCCAACTTGGAGGCCCAGCTTCGGCACTTGACTCAACATTGTGCGATTCTGAACAAATCAGTTACTAGTTATTAGGTTACTTTTTACCTAAAAAGTATAATGTGTACAAAACGTATTTGTGCAATCACCACTTGATGTACACAATCCTCTAGATTGCCTCCCATCCCCTTATGTAATTTATAATGCTCCTTTGCTTCAGTGGTAGTTTTGTGCTACACACAAAAATACATATTAAGGGGAAATGTAATGCAACTGTGTTAATTAAATTGTTTTCTGCTAAAGGCTGCCAACTCATTTTGCACTGGTGCACACGAATATCGTTAGTTGATCCTCTTTAAAAACCGACATGTGCTAAATTTCCAGAAATGTGCTGGGAAAAGATTTTGAAAAACTGGTATTGTCTCAACGAATCCTGTCTGACTGGCCACCCTGCAGTGCCAACACTGGGGCAATGGCTACAAAACTTGTGGATGCGCACGCACAAAAATGCACAAGCAGATAGACATTCAAGCATGCACATGAGGCCTTTTTTTAAATTTACCTTTGTGTCTCCTGATTGTTTTGCTAATCTGGCAGCATGGATTTAATGTGTGATCCCAACATGCCAGTTGGCATAATAGAAGCTGCTCCACAGTTTGTATCAGCACAAGGCTTGACTGGACCCTGCACTGCCAACCATGATATGGCACAGAACCTCCTAATACTGTGACTGACATTATTACCATGTCTCTTAGCCGCCACTGAAAAATTCAGCAGGGGCAGCACAGGGCTACACTTGTTCTCGGCTGTAAGAGTGGCACATGGATTGAGTCCACTTTGAGAGCCTTATCCTCACCAGCACCTATTTCTTCCAATAATGCAGCAACATCTGGCTGCATTTATGAGTACTTCACTCCTAAGCCATGGAAGAAGTAAAAAAAATAAGACATGTCGGTTCTCAGTCCTGGTGAATACGGGCATATTTAAACTCCTGCTAGTGCCTCCAGCTTGTGCATTACAAAAAAAAATACAAACTGATGAATCAGATACTTCAGTTAATCTCAGCCACTGGTTATTATTCTAGGCTGCATTCCAGGCAATGGTTTTTCACTCATTGTGCCACTTTAGACAGGGACCAACGATAGGCAAAACAGTATAGGACAGCTCTAAATGGAACAGTCCAGAGAATGAAAACAACCAACAAAGTCAGAAAATTTCATAGAGAGGAAAGAAACCATAGCATACTGTCATGGTAGTTTTCAATACATTTCTTTTTTAGGGTTGAGCCTGCGCCGCATGCGCTTGCGCATGCGTTTCGCTAAGCGAGACGCTTTAGTAATTAAAAAGGGCTCGGAGCCCTGTCCACGTCACAGTAGTGTCTGTCATTGGCTTGTGGGCTTGCCTGTTAAAATCTGCTTGATTTCATTAGTGGAAGGCATGCACATGTCATGCCTTTTCTGGTGGATAGCCCTCCTCGAGCGCATCGACCAAGTACAGAACACATGCGAGGCTCGCTGTTTTCTGTCCGGTTCGTGGACTACTTTTTCTCTATTTTCCCAGCGTGATTTTGCTTGGCAGAAGTCGAGCGCTTTACACAGTCAATTGCACTTTTTTGGGTTATGTACATAAGTGCACTTTTGCCGATAGGTGAAAAGTCGGGTTGGGAGTTTACAAAACTATCAGCTCTAACACAAGCAAACGTGAGACCCGTTGCATTGCAAATGCTTGTTTGTCCTGGACTGTCAAAAGGGGGACCTAACCAAGACTTTCTTTTGTTGAAAAGCAGAACCAAAGTTGAGCATGGCTTGTTCTGTGGATACAACTGTGTGTAACAGTTATTAGAAAATAACACGAGCGAACAAGCTGTTGCGACCGATGTGGAACTGCAGGACTCATAGAGCCCCATTTATGCTGTGGCACAAGGTGGAGCAGTAAGTGCCTTGCTGCACCACCCTGCCCCACTGGGAAAGGGCAGAAGTGTGACGTATCTACAAGATATGGTGCATTTCTGCCCCCGATGCACGAATTGCTGCCTAACACCAATGCAGGCAAACTTGCACCATGATGCAAGGATGCCTGAATTGCGGGGATGATTGTTTTTGAGCAGAAAGGGTCTCGTAAATGAGGCTCATAGTTTGCATAATGGTGGTTACACGATAATGCTTGGGTTCTGGGTTATGTGATCAAGTGCCATCAGGGAGCTGTCTTTAATGGTTTAATGGCGGAGATGTCACAGGAAAGGCTCTAGGATCTCGATAGATACACAATGATTGCACACTGTGGCCTATCTTTAATTTGACTTTCATCAAGGCAACAATCTGGCATGATTGGAGCCACTCCAGCAAAAAAAACACTGTCATCTGCATTTGTTAAGTCGTTTCTTGTACCCAGTGGTCTCTGAGGAAATTTGTATCATCATGTACCCACATGGTTGCCCTAGATGAGTGGCTTCCCACTAGCTCTTTCACCTTCCTGGATATGCCCATGTATATCTATCTAAAACTGGTAGGATGCATTTATTTAATAAATATCTTTACTAAAAACGTTGATATATAAACATACAGACCACAACCAGTAGGCACGTTGACTTGCTAATACATTATTGTGGTTGAGAGGGTGAAGTTCGCTATGACATGCTGGGGAGGGCATAACCTCCACCCCGCTTCTCTAGGTGACAGTACCTGATTTAGTTTAGCAGATCTTTTGTGGTTAATGGTAGAACCATGTCTCCTTGCCTGATGCCTTGGATACCAGGCCCTTTTGCCAGCACAGACTTCAGAATGCTCTTAGGAGTTTACCTGGTGTCTCTCAGGTCTGGGCAGCAGGAGATATTGAACCCAACATCTGTGTTGAAGTACACACTCTCTCAATTGGCTGGTGATGGTTAAATACTTATCCAGGGCTGAGGTGGACACGGCCTCAGCAGGTTAGACCATGGACGGTTCCTAGTGTTCCTAAGCGACACCAAGCTCCTACCACACCTCTCCTCCATCCCAGACTGTCAAAGTTGACAGAGTTAAATTTCGTGGTGAGCTTCTCCAGGACTGAGATCAAGATGATTTTGTCCACTTCTCACTTTTTTCTTGGGCATTGCACCACAGTACATTACAACATGGTCCCTGCAGAAGACTCAGGGCCTCATTTACAAGCGGCAAGGACAGGAATGCGCGGTGTCTTGTAGATACAGCACATTCTTTCCCATTTGTTTTGATGCAGGGCAAAGCAGCAAAAAGGCTTGCAACACTACCCTGTGCCAACAATTTGTAACTGAGGCCCTCAGAGAGATAGCAGGGTTGCTAAAGATTCATGGGCTCATTTTCAAGCCCCTTGCGCTGCACAACCTTTTTTTTAACGCAGCACTAGAAGTGTGCTACACTGCTCCATATTTACAAACTGACACGTTGGGCCCAAATCCTCAGTTTGTAAAGACCTGCATCATATTATACCTGCGCCAAGATAATGTACGCAGGGTAGGCGTTCTTACGGAAAAATCCACATAGAACTGATGCAGTGAAATTTACAACTTTTCACTGCCTCACTCTACAACTTCACTGTGTCAAAATGTTACCGCCTGCTCAGACCAGGCATAAAATTAACACAGGGCTTTTTCCAATGGGAATGTCTTTGCATTGCTGGAGTTGGGTCAGCCTATTGACGCAACTCCAGAATTGCGTCACTTTAGTGCCAACAGATACGCCAGAATTTCTGACGCATCTGCGAAAATGTGTGCCGTAGAGCTCTGTATTGTAAATACAGTGCATCCATGGTGCCGCTAGGGGATGTGCGTCAGGTGCAAGAAAATCTGACGCATCAATAACAATGCGTCCGTTTCTTGTAAATGAGGCCCTCACTGTCATTCTTTGGCTGCATCTACTGTCCCATCAATGTGCACAGTGATGAAACACCTCTGACAACAGCAGGTAGACTGCATTTCTTGAATAATATGATGCATGGTTTGCGTGCAGTTGGCATGGAGTGGTAGGTTGATGGGGCCCTATCCCATGTGCATCTCAATAGTGGTTTCAGGGATAAGATAAAACCTCTTCACTGTGTTATGAACTCTGATTGGGCCCTCATTAATTAGGTGGGAGTGTCCAAAAAGGTGGCCTGGAATCCTCACTAGGCTTTTGAGAAAAGCCACTGTCCTTAAGGACTAGAGATACAGTGCTCTCAGTCATAGGCTGCTGCAAGTTGTCACTTCCACATGGTTGCATTGCATGTAGTAGACGTTTAACAATGGCGTAACGAAACTTGAAGGGGCTCCCCTGCATAGTACACAGGGTGTGGCTTGTGTCTGTATACCTTGAAGACAGAAGGACCTGCTGTTCTGGGCAACGGGGTCACAGAGATTTCATTTGTATTGCACAGCACAATTACGTGTGATTAAAATATAATGGACCCCACACTCGTAGAATCGATGCTCTCCCGAAGCAACAAAAATACATGAAGATGTGCATGTGCAAGTACTGTTACAGGCCACTAGGGGGCATTATTGCAGGTGTGCGGGCAACTGCTACCTGAGCTGGATGGGCTTGAATGAAACTTGGACTCCAGCACAGTCGAAAAAAAACCACAAATTAAACTCAAGGTAATAATTTTATTAGCTAAGCTCGCTTTAAATTGTGAATTTTGGAAAATACGGACTAGGGCTACCCACAGTCGGGACCGGTAGACTCTGACCAGAAATTTGTATCCAAATTCTCTTTGCCTCCCATTTCTCCCGCTGTGCTCTAGGCTTCGAAAAGACCGCAGGCGGCACTCTGTCTCTTCACAAAACTCTAGAGTGAACGACTAACTCATTTTTTTATATCATTGGCTATTAGCGTCTGATCAGGTCAACAAAGGTTGTAAGCCAAAAAAAACGACACTAATTCAAACCTTTTATTAACAATTTACTTGAACGCGTGGCGTGGTCATATGGGCTAATTTGGTTAGGACTTATAAGTGGGTGTTGACTTCCTTTCATAGGTCTAAGGAGGACAAAAGACGTCCCCTGCCTGGTAAACTGAGTTTGTTTTTCGCAATGAAGGAAATGGCTATATTTAGCAGGCCTGACTCATTAACTTTAACGACATAATGCATGGTGTTTATTGAAATGATGGCTATAAATAGCACTAAACAGGTATGACATTTGCAAATAGGGTTACTGAGGCGTCCCTACTTACAGTCTGTCATTCGGAATTCACTAATCATGAGAGGCAGCAGGGATGGCTGCTGGGCTGGCACGTTTATATGGCTTATGAGAAGTCGAGTTTCATTAAGAAATGCCATGAGTAAGGTAGGAGGGAAAGCAGCAGGGTGCCGTGTGTAATAAACAGATATAAACAATCCTGTGTGTTACTTATGGTTTAAATTAGAATGTCCACTGTTGTTCAGCAAGTGGAAAGGGCCCAGAATCCAGTGGTGGCTGGTGGGCTTTGAAAGTGGTGGGTCATCTAGTAGTTCGAATTCCATCAGAGCACGACTTTTCTAAGGCGGGAGCAGGGTTCTCATTGAGAGAAAAATGTGAAAAAACTAGGTCCAAATAGTTCATTTTAATACACAGTTTTCACATACACTGCTTAAAAGCCAATAGCTCTGGAAGAGAGGTCATGAAATAGAGACACTCTTTTCAGGTGTGCTAAACTGATGAAGCCTGACCTTTACAGGGAGATGACCAGGTTTTGTTTCAAAACATGCTATGTGCATGCCAATACGTTAAAAATGACCTCCATTATGCTAGGGCCATCATTTTGTTCTGGTTGCTAAAATATGCCATAAGAGGCCCTTTATACCAAATGTTACATCCAATATGTCATTCCAGAAATTTGCCTGCGATTCTGTTTATGAACCATGGTTGGCCCTGCTAGTGGAGGTGTTTTAATAAAAAGTTTTAATGAGAGTTCATGTATTTTGAGTAATGGATTTGTGTAGAAAATGTAATAAAGTAGAAAAATAACGCACGCATTTGAAAATGTGATTACGATGAGTGGCCATCAGTGTTCACAAAGTATACCTATTAATGGGTTATAAAAATGAAATGTTGAGTATATTGTTAGATTAATGTAGTAAGATGTCATATTAAGAGTTATGCATCATGTATGAGCTTTATTAATTGTAGGCCTTAACTTAGCGGAGGTCTTGGCCTAGTTGCACGGCCTCATGTCACGCTGTATATCTTAACGATTAATAAAACGTCTGTCTTAGAGAATTAAACTATGATTTTCCATTGTACTGTCTAAACGTGCTTGTAGCTAAAACTCTTTCTCATGAGAACCGATTGCTAGAAGACGCTATTCTTGCTAAATTTAACATTATGAGTGTAATGTGTGTAAGACTGACGTTCTCAGGAGGAGACCAATGGAGGCACTGACTGAAGTATAAGGTGCAACAATATTGTTACCTGATGAGCCGTATGATGAGGACATTACAGGAAAGGCCAATCAGCGACATGTGAACAGAGTAGTGGTAGAATTCATAGATTTTAAGTTTTAGTTTTATTGGACAAAGTATGACCATGCGACCCCTTGACCAATAGGGACTTGGGAGGTAGTTTTACTAAATTTAACTTAACAGGACTGCACCAAGAGAAGACAAGCCATTCTCTCTATTCTTCTTGAGGGTTTACGTCTATTCTTTCGAGTTGCTTAAAGACTTTGGTGGTCATTACAACCCTGGCGGACGGTGTTAAAGCGGCGGTAAGACCGCCAACAGGCCGGCAGTAAAAATTTTGGAATTACGACCGTGGCGGAAACCGCCAACAAAGACAGCCACTTTAACACTCAGACTGCCACGGCGGTACAAACAAACAGCTCGGCGGTCACTGCCAACAGACAGGCGGAGGACAATGTCCCGCCCACACTATTATGACAGGCCAAGCTTCCACCTTTTCCGGGGCGGATACACCGCGGATAAAAACACGGTGGAAACAGGCATTTCGAATGAAAAACGCTCACCTCTACCCACTTCATGAGGAAGGAGGACACCATGGAGCCGGAACTCCATATTTTTCCTGCGATAGTCTTCCTGCTCCTGTACCAGGATCACCAACGCCGGCGGCAAAGACCACGGTGAGTACTGCACCTACGACACAGGGGAGGGGGGAGGCAAAAAACAGGGACACACACATGCAACACCCCCTCCCCCACCCACACCCACTACAACACACACACCAATGCATATCTATACAGCACACTTACACCCCGCAGGAAGAATGCAAAGACAAAAGGAAATGAGTGTAACCATTGTAATATATCAAAATTCAGAATGCAAAAATATACATATATATACACTATTAACAAAATATACACCACGATTAGTAGTCCAGGTATTGCACCATTCATACTCCGTGGACCACTGGGCCCAAAATGCATGGGTGAGGCCCACACACAATACCAGATCAAAACAGAGAGAACACTGCTGGGGCATCAGATAGAAATACAACAGGCACCTCAGGGGGAAGGGAAGGGGGAGCACCTCAGCGGGATGAGTGCACAACGCCAGACCCACGAAGGGGCTCCATGCCCATTGATGTATCCTGGGGAGTGCAAAGCCACAGTCTCTCAAGTCTCTACAGTGGATGGTTTGCCCACTGTTCAATCCTGGGGAGTGCAAAGCCACAGTCTCTCAAGTCTATCCAGTGGGTGGTTTGCCCACTGTTACATCCTGGTGAGTGCAAAGCCACAGTCTCTCAAGTCTCTACAGTGGGTGGTTTGCCCACTGTTCCATCCTGGGGAGTGCAAAGCCACAGTCTCTCAAGTCTCTACAGTGGGTGGTTTGCCCACTGTTCCATCCTGGGGAGTGCAAAGCCACAGTCTCTCAAGTTTCTACAGTGGGTGGTTTGCCCACTGTTACATCCTGGGGAGTACAAAGCCACAGTCTCTCAAGTCTCTACAGTGGGTGGTTTGCCCACTGTTCCATCCTGGGGAGTGCAAAGCCACAGTCTCTCAAGTCTCTCCAGTGGGTGGTTTGCCCACTGTTCCATCCTAGGGAGTGCAAAACCACAGTCTCTCAAGTCTCTCCAGTGGGTGGTTTGCCCACTGTTCCATCCTGGGGAGTGCAAAGCCTCAGTCTCTCAAGTCTCTACAGTGGGTGGGTTGCCCACTGTTCCATCCTGGGGAGTGCAAAGCCACAGTCTCACAAGTGGATGTCTTTCTCCACTGGTTCTGGAGGGAGACAGGTGCCCAGAGTGCTTCATCCTGTGCAGGACAGAGGTAGTGGATGCATGTCTCCACTGGTTCTGGAGGGGGACTGGTGCCCAGAGTGCTTCATCCTGTGCAGGACAGAGGTAGTGGATGCATGTTTCCACTGGTTCTGGAGGGGGACTGGTGCCCAGAGTGCTTCATCCTGTGCAGGACAGAGGTAGTGGATGCATGTCTCCACTGGTTCTGGAGGGGGACTGGTGCCCAGAGTGCATCACTCACCCTGTGACGGTGCCTGTTGCGTCAGTGCCCCTGCCGCTCATGGGCTAGCGGTGCTTGACTTGGCGGTGCTTGCCCTGTTCAGCGGTGCTTGACTTGGCAGTGCTTGCCCTGTTCAGCGGTCCTTGCCCTGTTCAGCGGTGCTTGACTTGGCGGTCCTTGCCCTGTTCAGCAGTACTTGCCCTGTTCAGCGGTGCTTGACTTGGCTGTGCTTGCCCTGTTCAGCGGTGCTTGCCCTGTTCAGCGGTGCCTGACTTGGCGGTCCTTGCCCTGTTCAGCGGTGCTAGACTTGGCGGTGCTTGCCCTGTTCAGCGGTGCTTGACTTGGCGGTCCTTGCCCTGTTCAGCGGTGCTTGACTTGGTGGTCCTTGCCCTGTTCAGCAGTGCTTGCCCTGTTCAGCGGTGCTTGACTTGGCGGTGCTTGCCCTGTTCAGCGGTGCCTGACTTGGCGGTTCTTGCCCTGTTCAGCGGTGCTTGACTTGGCGGTGCTTGCCCTGTTCAGCGGTGCTTGACTTGGCGGTCCTTGCCCTGTTCAGCGGTCTTTGCCCTGTTCAGCGGTGCTTGACTTGGCGGTCCTTCATTGCCCAGCTGGGCTGGGGCTGGCGGTCCTTCATTGGGCAGCTGGGCTGTGGCTGGCGGGCCCTCCTGGGCAGCTGGGCTGTGGCTGGCGGGGCCCTCCTGGGCAGCTGGGCTGTGGCTGGCGGGGCCCTCCTGGGCAGATGGGCTTTGGCTGGCGGGGCCCTCCTGGGCAGATGGGCTGTGGCTGGCGGGGCCCTCCTGGGCAGATGGGCTGTGGCTGGCGGGGTCCTCCTGGGCAGATGGGCTGTGGCTGGCGGGGCCCTCCTGGGCAGCTGGGCTGAGGCTGGCGGGGCCCTCCTGGGCAGCTGGGCTGAGGCTGGCGGGGCCCTCCTAGGCAGCTGGCTGAGGCTGGCGGTGGCCACCTGGCCAGTGATGATGATGGCAGTCCTCTCCGCCGTGCTGCTCCTCCCAGACTTTACGGGTTTCTTCTGCCCTTCCCCACCTTGGGAGGAGTCACAGCTGAGTCCACACTCCCCCTGGGACCCCTGTGAGCGGCTTGGGTGGCCGGAGTCTTCCCCCTCTCCCGCCGGGCACTGGCCAACTTCTGGTGCTTCACGGGGGGGACTGGCTGTGCTCTGGCTCCATGCTACACTAGCTGTCCTGGTGGCCGGTGCACTCCACATACCTGTGACAACAGGTACCACTGGTCCCGTTGATTTTGTGGCTGAGGTGCTAGATCGGGACCTATGAGTTGGACGGGGGAGGTGGTGGGAAATAGGTTAAGGGTAAACAGGAAAAGTTGTTTGGAGACACTGAGACAGGTAGCTGGAGGGGGTTTGGGGGTGGAGGAAGAGGTGATGGTTGTAGGAGGTGTAACCTTTGTGGCTTTGGGTGCAGGGGCATGCGCTGGAGGCTGTTGTGAGGTGGATGTATGTTTGGTGGGTGTGTGCCTGCGTTTGTGTATCTTGGGAGGGGGCGTCACAGACACACTGGTAGAGGACACAGGGGACGTGTGAATGGTAGTGGGGGTGGTGGCTGCATGTGAGCGGGGTGTGGTGGGGGTATGCTGGTGCGGGACGTAGTGGCTGTAGTGGTAGTGCATGCAGGTGTGAGTGGAGACGAGACTGGGAGGGAGGAGGGAGACGAGGAGGAGGGGGACACAGTGGAGGCAGTGGATGTTGGTGTGTCTGTATGTGTGTGATGCTTGCGTGAGTGCCTGTGGGATGTGTGGTGCTTTTGTTTGCCTGAGCTTCCCTTGTGTGGTGAGGTGTGTGCAGGCTGGTCTGATGGTGTGTTTGGGATAGGCAGAGGTACAGGGAATTGGATCTGGGTGGAGGAAGTTGGAGGGGGGAGGCTAGACACAGGGACAATGGCTGCCATCAGTGCTGAGGCCAGAGTTTGAAAGGTTCGATGAAGGGCAGCCTGACCAGAATGAATGCCCTCCAGGAATGCATTTGTTTGTTGCAACTCCCTTTCTACACCCTGGATGGCATTCAAAATGGTAGACTGCCCAACAGTGAGGGACCTGAGGAGGTCAATGGCCTCCTCACTGAGGGCAGCAGAGGTGACAGGGACAGGGGCTGAGGTGCCTGGGGCAAAGGTGATGCCCACCCTCCTGGGTGAGCGGGCACGGGGCACACGCTGAGGGGCTGCTGGGAGGGCGGTGCTGGTAGGGGGGGTGGCGGCTGTACCTGTAGTAGTGGGGGGCACAGATGTTGCCGCCCCCACAAGGGAGCTCCCATCGGAGGACGAGTCCATGTCACTGGTTTCAGCTCCTGACACCGCTGTGGTGCTCCCCTCGCCCTCCGTCCCACTGGTGTATTCAGAGTCCGTAGTGTGGCCCTCCATGGCCTTGTGGGATGCAGCTCCCTCGTGCTCCGGTGCCACTGCTCCTCCGCCTGATGATGCTAATGCACACAAGAACAGGGAGACCGCAAAAAAAGGGGGGGGAAACAGAAGAAAGACATGTTGAGTGCATGGCTTACCGCTACAGTTGGCGGACAAGACAGACACAGCAGCCCCCTGCACTACGACGCGCTCTTGGGCTCTACAGTGCAATTCCTGGGAAATGGCCTACAAGGCTATGGACGACATCTGCACACATAGATGACACAGGTGCATGAATAGCTGTACTTGGCACTCTACAGAGGTGGGGTGGGGGGCCACAGGGCCATGCCTTACGAAGGGGCCTAGCCTATGGAACTCGCCCTGGCCTAGGGAAACCCACAGCCCTCCTCCCCCACCCAGACCCCTCCACTGCGCGCTAAGTCAGCTGAATGAGAGTGTACTCACCCCCTTGTGTCTGCTGTGATGCCCTCAAGCGCCCATCCAAGTCCAGGTAGGCCACCGCCAGGATCCAGAACATCAGGGGGGTCATGGTTTGATGGGCACCCCTCCCACATTGGGAGGCCATCCCCAGCTGAGCCTCCGCCGTCTTCTTGCTCCAGCGGCGAATGTCCTCCCATCTTTTCCGGCAGTGGGTGCTCCGTCTGTGGTGGACCCCCAGGGTCCGGACGTCCTGGGCGATGGCACGCCAAATATCCTTCTTCTGGTGGGCGCTGACCTACATGAAATGTACAGGGGAAGAAGAGAAGTCATTACCCACTGCGCCGTCAAAGTGAGTGACCCCCATCCCTACCCTTGCCATGTGGCACATGCACCCACCGTCTTTCATGCACTCAGAACTCTTCCCCCTTCCTTCTTACAACCAGCCCTCTCCACACAGGCATAGCCCATACAGCATGCTCCCTGTGTACTTACCTGTTGATCTGGAGGACCGTAGAGTAGCGTGTACTGGGGGAGGACCCCATCGATGAGCTTCTCCAACTCCTCTGATGTGAAGGCAGGGGCCCTTTCCCCAGACGCACGAGCCAATGTCTCTTCCAGACCGAGGTCACAGCAGCACTTGCAGTGTAGGTCCTCTCCTGTAGAAGATCAGTTATCGAATGATTCAACAGCTAGAAAATGGCGGTCACATCAGCGGCGGTGCGTACCATCACCGCCGGCGTACATCGTCATTGGCTCCTGGGACCCATAGGGTCCAATGTTAACCAATGCAGCATTGCGCCGCGGTCTTCGACCGCCTACCGCGACGGTGTACAACGCCAGCGCAGTTACCTCACATCCCATTGTCTCACTTTACAGGTCAGGCAGCCGCCATTTCAGGGGACCACATGGCCGAATTAACAACTGCGTCACACATACCTAGGCCTAGTCTCAACACACATACAGGCCAGATTTTGTGTATGAATGGTGTTCTGTGTAGACTGTGGGTACATACCTCTGAGTTGTTTGACTCTGTGCTTGCTGTTGTCCTTCATAGGCACCGTCCGCTGGGACATGTGAGGAGATGGCGGAATCCTCTGGTGTAACTACCGCTGGTGGACCTGTCGACAATGGAGGAAAGAAATTTGATAATCCCCTACAGGTTTGACCGTGCCACAATCCAGGAACTGTGTACCCAGTTGAAGCCAGACCTGATGTCAGCAATCCGCCATCCCACAGGAATCCCCCCTCAAGTGCAGGTGCTATCAGTGCTCCATTTCCTTGCAAGTGGGTCATTTCAAACAACTGTGGCCATGGCATCAGGGATGTCCCAGCCTATGTTTTCCAACGTATAGTCCAGAGTGTTGTCTGCTCTTCTGAAACACATGCGGAGCTACATCGTTTCCCCTCAGGTGGAGGATTTGCCTACAATGAAAGGTGACTTCTATGCCCTTGGACATATCCCCAACATCATAGGTGCCATTGATGGGACACATGTGGCATTGGTACCCCCCGCAGGAGTGAACAGGTGTACAGGAACCGGAAGAGTTATCATTCCATGAATGCACAGATGGTATGTTTGGCCGACCAGTACATCTTCCATGTGAATGCCATGTTCCCTGGCTCAACGCATGATGCTTACATCATGCGGAATAGCAGCATCCCTTATGTGATGGGTCAACTCCAGAGGCACCGTGTGTGGCTATTAGGTGACTCTGGTTACCCCAACCTGGCCTGGCTACTGACCCCAGTGAGGAATCCCAGGACAAGGGCAGAGGAACGCTACAATGATGCCCATGGGCGAACTAGGAGGGTGATCGAGCGGACCTTCGGCCTCCTGAAGGCCAGGTTCCGGTGCCTCCATAGGACAGGTGAACCCTATTCTACTCACCAAAGAAGGTGTGCCAGATCATCGTGGCCTGCTGTATGCTTCACAACTTGGCTTTGCAACGACAGGTGCCTTATCTGCAGGAGGATGGTCCAGATGGCGGTGTTGTGGCAGCTGTGGAGCCTGTGGACAGTGATGAGGAGGAAGCAGAGGAAGAAGACATGGACAACAGGGACTCAGTCATCCAGCAATATTTCCAGTGAAACACAGTGCTGGCATTCCTGTGTGGGGGCTTGTGTGATGATGGTTTAGGGGGGTGTATGGGTATGTGCATTGGGCATGCTTTAGTGATGGGTGTCCATGCGTTGGTGTTGCATGGAGGGCTTGGTGTTGGGATGGGTGGTTTGTGATATTGGTACATTTGTGAGGAGTTGGAGTGATAGGGGTGGGGGCGAGGGTGGGGGTATGTGATAGCATGCAAGTAGGGTGGGGGATGTAATAGTAAAGCTTTGACTTACCAGAGTCCATTCCTCCAACTACTCCTGCGAGGCCCTCAGGATGCAGAATCGCCAAGACCTGCTCCTCCCATGTTGTTAGTTGTGGATGAGGAGGTGGGGGTCCGCCGCCAGTCTGCTGAACCGCCTGGTGGTGTCTTGAGACCACGGAACGCACCTTCCCCCGTAGGTCATTCCACCTCTTCCTGATGTCTTCCCGATTTCTTGGGTGCTGTCCCACTGTGTTGAACCTGTCGACTATTCTTCACCATAGCTCCATCTTCCTTGCAATTGAGGTGTGCTGCACCTGTGCTCCAAATAGCTGTGGCTCTACCCCGACGATTTCTTCCACCATGACCCTGAGCTCCTCCTCCGAGAACCTAGGGTGTCTTTGCCGTGCAATGGGGTGGTGTAGGTGATGTTTGGGGTGGTGATAAGTGTGCTGATATGTAGTGGTGTGTGGTGTTTTGTGCGTGGAAGTTGTGTGGGTGATGGTGTTGTGTGTCTGTGGATGCTAGTTTGTGGATGGTGGTGTCTATCTCTGGCCTTCTCTCTGTAATACTGGTCGTAGGGGTTTGTGGGTGATGTGGGTGTGTGTTTTATATTGTAATGGGTGTGTGGGAGTGGTGTGTGTATGTGTATCAGGTGTGTGTATTTCGAACTGTCCAATGTGGCGGTGTTTTGTAGAAGTGTGTGTATTTTGAGAGCAGCGGTGTGTAACGCCAGTGGAATACCGCGGTTGAAAGACCGCCGCGTGGATTCGTGTATCGTGATAGTGTGGGTGCATTTCTGTTGGCGTGACGGTGGAGGATTTGTTTTCGCCCGTTTATCGTTGACCTTTGGTGTGGCGGACTTGTGTGGGTGTCTGATTTTGTCGGATTCCGAGATGTGGGTCATAATAGCTGTGCCGGAATTCCGCGGCCGCGGCGGTGTGTTGGCGGTCTTCTGCACGGCGGTAAGCGGCTTTTACCGCCAATGTTGTAATGAGCGCCTTTGTGTTTTCTGAACTTTGACATGGAATCCTGATGTCTTGCTGACCTAACTGATGTCCTGCTGACGAAGACTATCGTAGCTTGCCGATCCAATTGAGGAGAGGTATTCTTGTGCCCATGTGTATGTTATGCCTATTTGCTTTTTCTTACTAGGTACCAACCACACTGTTTGATAGAGCCATAGTTAGATGTTTTCCAAATTTGTGTTTGCTAAATTGTTTTGCATGAAGCCCAACATGCTGATGCTAATTTGGTGTTAGTTCAGGATTCTCACTAATGAAAGTCTGCGATAGGGAATAACGTTGATGTATTTCTTTGCTGAATTTAAATGTATGTGATACCATTTGCACAATTGTTCTTATTATTAATTTTCACTGCAACCTTAGAATATGTAGTAGTTCAAGCTTTGATTAGATTGCATTTCTTCCATAGGTTTGGACAGCCAGTGTTGTTTCTGTATGTTTATCATTTGATTTTGAGATTAATGTACGTGACATTAGCATTGTTAATATAGGGAAATAAATATTCTAACTTTTACTAAAGTTGTGGTTATTCATGACTGAAATGTCATGGTGTGTGAAAATTATTGACTCCTATTGATCATTAATGCTATTGATTATCATTGATTGTTGACGATATTGATTAATTATTGATTATTGATCTGCGTGTACTAGAGTTATGGTGGGAACATTTTAATTGCAAGTCAAAAGGTTCATCGACCTATTCGCGTTCCCTTGTAAGTTTACTTATTAAGGTCAGATGCGCTAACAGTCCTTTTGTTAAAAATTACATCTAGTACACCAGGGCAAGCATTTTGTCATGAATACCTGCCTCTCATATGAAAGAATTGTCCTTCCATATGCCAAGGCCTACCCCCAATGTGCCAGCACTAAGATTTTGCCACAGGTGCCCTATGTATCAAGCATTGCTTCTAGTATGTCACCACCAACATTTTTTCTTGAGTGCGCCCTATGCCAGGAGATACATATAGTATACCAGTGTCAGTATTTTGCCACAGGGTCCAGCTATGCCAAGTATTACCTCTAGTCTAATAGTCTGGCGCACTCTGATATAGCTCAAGCAAAACAAGTGTTTATATTTTATTTGTTTCCATGTATTACTACACTATAAGTAAAACATATACAAATGTTAAAAATGCACGATCCTTTGTAAAATAATACCATCATTTAACATACATATCCTATTCAATCTGTTAGAACAATACATTAGCATTTGCATACAGATGGAAAGATCAGACAGTATGAGATGCACATAAAGGTGTAATTTATGTCTTTACATAATCTGTCCAATCCAACAGCAAGGTCAACACTTGTTTTGTCTTACTAGACTTCTCCAGGGCTTAGGATATACTTCATGAGTATCCCACAAAACGTTAAAAATACAAATACCTAATCCAATATCCACAATAGTAATTACTGTGTGTATAAATTCTTAACTGTTACCAGCAATTTACCCTCAAGGATACCCCATATGGATGTTAAGCAAGGACTTTGCCAGCATTGATAATATTCAGGGAGCGACACTCTTGAAAGTAAGATGCAAAGAGCAAAAGAGAAGACCAGTTATGACCTCAAAATATTATCAAGAAAGTAAAAAGAAAAATCCGATAGTCATCCATAAACATTCGTAAAACCTCGATGGCTATTTATGGCCACCTCACGCTTAGGGTGGCATATTCTAGAAGTGGAAACGTTTAGATTTACACACTCAGAAAAAGACTCACATACAGATGTATGACTTATTCCTGTGATTGCATGAGTAGCAACAATATCATTAAAGGAGATGTTCTCCACATCTGCAAAAATATACAATGAAAACATGTCATACTAAGTTATGTGTTTATTTTATCAAATGTCCCTAAGATCGATAAATGTTGGCGAAACCGAAAGGAAGGTAAAAACTAGGATAAGGGAACATAAAAATATTATAATTAGCAATAACACAGAATCAGGCGTATCAGTTTATTTCAACAAAAGACAATATGCAGTTTCTCAAATACAATTGCAGGTTCTTGAGGTAAAAGCAGAAATGATACATGGAGACGGCATGAGAGACTGTTGCAAAGAGACATTTTCTAGATCAAAATTATACAGTATATTTGAAGGGTATGTATATACCTCAGATAACGTATGTGTATTTATGGCAAAAGATATAGCTGTGACTATATGTAATGATCCTGTTGTATCAATTTTTACATACCTGCAACATAATTTTTTTTCTTCTGAAACAATCAAGGACTGTTCAAGCCCATATATTTCACACATATCTTCCATCAAATATCATTTAAGACTGCATCACTAGAGATGTCCACATCACCCGCTTTACTAACATCAGCAGTGAGAGACAGGTATTTGCGCACGTTCAAAATGGAGTCAAACATTGAAAAGGCACAATAACTAATTGAGAGACAGGTTGACTTAATATCATCATTGCATGGGCACTGGAGAATTTATCTTTTCCTGACAGCTGTGTTTTACGGAATTCTGAGGACAGTGTAAAAGAGATGCTGATAGACTAAGAGTATTGCAACCCCGAGCTGGTCTCCTGATACCCACAGACAGTTTGGGGTATCACCAAAAGATTCGAATGTATTGATTATTTCAGAGACTGAGAAAAACATTGATAGTTCTGAGAAGAGGAAGGGGATATTGACGCGTTTAGGTTAATAATAAGAGAGGTTGACAAGAGTATTTGTTATGATTTTTGCTCCTTGACTCAATGTTGACTGAGGAGTTGTTTACATACTTGATCAAGCACCGACAAAGCCAATAGGACTTGACTTTGGGACCTACTGGCTTTGCTAACGGTTTAAGTCATGTTGCACAACATCCATGATGCTGTGCAGCATGCCTGATAAACAGGGAAAAAAACCTATGCTGAAGGCTTCATCATTATGTTGGTGTGTGCACCAAGCATGTATGTACCTACGATATGGTGCAAGTATTATCATTTTTTGGTTTACTGATCTGGGTTGGATTAGTAAACAAAAAAAATAAGGCCATTAAGTTGAGGGAAAGAATGCGGGCGAGAGGAAGGAACACAGGTGGAAGAAGCATGGAGAGCAGAATCAGGACAGTGGAGAAGCAACATGGAGGGAGGACGAAAGCAACACAGGGGTGCGAGGGGGAAGCAAAATGGAAAAAGAACAACACAGAGTAGGTTGGAGTGAATGAACAGAGAGAGCACAAGGTGGAGTTATAGCTAACTGGAGTGTAGCTTAAACATTAAAACTGTAAACACATCAAAGTGTACGTAAGAGAGGCTCAAAGAACAAAGGGACAATTTTATTTTTGGTGGTAAGGATACTGAGTCACAACGGTGATGGAGTATCCTCACTGCTAAGAACATGGTCCTCCCACTGCATTTAGATATGGATGGACCTTTGAATAAATCACGGCAGAGACTTCTCTGTCCTGATTAACCCCCTCCGACAGCCCTGGGGAGCAAGGGCTGTCAGTGAAATGACTACATGTGTGCCCACCCAATTTGGATGGGCTGACATGTAGTTTTTTTTTGTTGTTTCTTACCATCAGGTAAAAACCTGGTAGAAAGGAATAGTAAGAACATTTTAATGCTCCACTTACAATGGAAGAAGCCTCCCATAGTTAGGGGAGCATTTTTTCTTTGCAAAAGAGTTTCGGGAGTTTCTTTTTGACAAAGAAAAAAAATTACCATTTTGTTACAGGGCTCTTTCCTTCCGATTCAGCCCAGCAGCAAACAGTAAAATGCATTGACAAGAACTGCTGTAGTCTCAATTCCAGACAATGCCTTTATAAATGACTGCATGCTAGACAGTTATTTATAAATGTGGTGAGTGAAGTAGTCACGGCCTGATGGATGTAATGTCCTCCACCAGGCCAATGGGGACTACTGCGCCCGCTAAAAATTAAATTGGTCACAAAGTTGTGGAAAATTAATTTTTTCTAATGTTATGATAAAAAAAATTCTGGGAGCAGTGACAAAACACACAGACTAGGGGAAAATGCATGCACTCTCATTGAGTGCTTTTAGAAAAGCAAAAAGTTCCAGAAGTGCAGACATTTGTGGAATGATGAAAGGAGCCAATCAGATACATCATAAAAAAGGTTATTCTTAACTTGGAGGACAAACGCTAGATGATCAGGCTAAAATAAATAAAATAATTGAAGAGAAAACAAACAAATAAGAGAGAGAAAACAAAAAAGCCAATAGAAATCAATGGGAGAAGTTGCTTTCTGGGTCAGCTATTGAAATGCCCCCCAAAAAGGTCTAAGCAACTAGACAACTGCACTGTCTAACAGGTTTTAACCGACAGCTGATGATTATGAACTAAATCAGGCGGCATCAGGTATGTGAAAAGAAAGAAGGGGTGCCATGAGGTGTGTGTAGACAATTCAATGCATTAGTGACTGGTATATGTATGTTGGTAAAAAAAAAAAAAGTATTAGTTAGACCTGGCATCCTTGACATGGTGTCTCCTAACTTTTTGCCATCTGACCTCCTGATTTCCTCACTCAGTTCTGCTGTTTTTTTCATTCTGAACACTTTACCACTGCTGACCAGTGGTAAAGTGCAGGTTCCCTGCACTCTAAACATGGTAATATTGGATGCTCCACAACAGGCATATTTAATTTACTTGTAAGTTCCTAATAAAGTGCACTATATATGCCCAGGGCCAGTACATTAAATGGCATTAGTGGGCTTGCAACACTGATTGTGCCACTCACTACAGTAGCCCTGCAAACATGTCTCAGGCCTGCCACTACTGAGCGTGAGTGGGCAGGTTAAACTGCCACTTCGATTGGGCAAGTTCACCCGATTGCCAGGCCCAAACCTTCATTTTATTACAGACAGGTCACCCTAAGGTAAACCCTGAATAGCCCCAACTTTTAAGTTTAACATATCCAGGGAGTAGAAAACTGCTAAATTTGTTTTTCACTACTGCAAGGCCCATCCCTACAATAGGTGAACATTGGATTACCTTGGAGCATAATTTAAGTACAACTTTCAATTGGGTTGGGAAAAGATAGAAATATGTAGCTTGGTGTCTCGGAGCTCATAATTTAAAATCACACCTTCTGGTGAAGTTGGATTTTAAATTGTAAGTCGGAAATGCCACTTTTAGAAAGTTAGCATTTTCTTACTTCAACCATTCTGTGCCTCTGCCTGTTTCTGAATACACATCTTGGGTAGATGACAGCTAGGCTTTGTGCATTCCCTCTAGGCAGTCACACACAAAGGGAGCTCGGGGTGACATTTGCATTCTGGTGGCCCATCACCAGGATGATTTGTCTTCCTGGGCTAGATGGGTGGAAGCAGCTGACACAACTGAATAGGGCTATGCCTCTCCTCACACAAAGGGCTGCATAACACCCTGTAGGGTGTGTAGAGCCAGGAAAGGAAGGCAGGGACCTGGTGATCTTCAAAGGCCTCTTCAAAGTCTCCCTCACTTCAAAGGCACACTTGAGTATAAGTACTGGACCCCACAACCCATCAAGTCAGACCTCTACTGGATTCAAGGACATTTTGCCTGGAAGAAGGACCCCCGTGCTGCCAGAAGGGACTGCCACATTGCAACAGCATTGCAGTGTTGGCCTACTGCTTGCTTTGTGCTATGCTGTAGATGGGACTGCCACTTTGATACTTGCCCTGCTGTGTTCTCCTGCTGCCTGCTACCTCTTGCCTGGGATAAGAAGGACTGGACCTGTCTCTACATCCTTGATGCTAAACATTCTCCTAGGGACTGTTGGCTTGCCCCCTGTTCCTTGGGAAATCTCAGGGACATCAAATATTCCCCCTGTGTGCTGCTGTCATAGGACTCTTCTACTGGTAAGTCTGACAGCCCCACCCTGAGCAGTAATTAAATACTCCTGACTCTTGTGACACTCAGTGTTCCCTGTTTCAAAAGGGTCAGAGTGTCCGAAGTCTTCCCCCATAGCCGATGCTGCACCTAAGACACGTTTAACTCTGCACTGTGCGCCACCTGAAGTCACTGTTTCAACCACTGAGAAAGCACTGCAGCAAGGAGCAAAATCATCGCAGCACAGATAACCACTCATGTCACCTCAGCCACTGGGGATCAGTCAGCACAGTTGCTCCAACCCCTCCCCTGTGGGGAAACCTCCCATGATGCAGGTCCAGAGACTGGCATCTCCGCATTTAGAGAGAAGCAGGTACTGTGGGCATGTGTAGCCACACCGTGCTCTAGCGGGCAGGTGATTTGAATTGGTGTGCGATTGCGAGGGGCCAAGGGAGGCCAGTCTTGCTAGCGCTGGACGTTAGCCTTTGTGGAACTATCAGAAACCTCATCTGGACTTGCTTTCCCTGTACCAGTGCTTGTGGAGTCCCATTGTCAATCCCCGACAGGGGCCGCTGTCTGTGCCCAGTTCTGAAGAAATTCCTGTTAAGGCTCTAAAAGGAGCGGCGCTAACTACAGCATTCCTATTGTTTTTAAACTCATATTACTTGCCAAGTACTCATGCGATTCTTATTGTTTTGTTCACATTTTAATCAGATAAACAGTTTCTATTTTTCTAAGTTGGTGTGGAGTCATTTTGTGGTGACTTTCACAGTGCTACTGTAATCAAGTGTTGCACAAATACTCTTAAGTTAAGCCTTACTGCTCTGTGACAAGCTACCAGAGGGTGAGCACAGGCTAAATTACGGTGTGTACCTGACTTACCCTGACTAGGACTGTGGTCCCTACTTAGACAGGGTGCATACTTCTGCCGCCTAGTGACACAATTTTCAACATTATTGTTAACCAATGTAGATAATAATGTGTTATTTCCTTTACTGGTTGAGATAGTCTTCCTTTTGTTTTGTAGATCTGGAGTTCTCAATCCCCCTGATGAAGAGAGGATCACTCGAAATGCATTGGGGCTATTCCAGTTTTTTGGACACATATAAGTCCATGAATGTGCACTTACAAAAACATAAATGAGAAGATAGGACTTGTGAATAAAAGAGTTTGAAGTCAACATGGAAGCAAGATACTTTATTGATTATTATCAATTTGACATGAATGAGTGTTGGTTCCAAGTGGCTCCAGCTAGTGATGCCAAACCTAGAAGCTCTAATTCTGTATGGAAAGTCTTGTTTTAGTGTAAACATGTAAACCCTTTTATTGCACTATTTAACAGTGCATCTGAAAGCCCTCTTTTTTCCTTCAATTTATTACCCTACTTTGCTGTTTGGGATCCAAGTGACTGATTTAGAGTTTGGTGTATAGGTTACTTTGTCACAAATGTTGCAGAATTCCTGTCAGCCTTATTACAAATGGATTCTATGCTAGGGCCTTGTAATAGGTTGGCACTCATAACCACCACATTTGTGACAGGAGAAGCTGTCTGCCAAACTCTATATTAGGCTCTTAACATCCAATTGACTGTTGCAGCAGTGTGCAAACAGTATGGGAAACCTAACGCTTACTGTTCTTTGTATAACCATTTGCCGCTTTATAAATCTGATTTTCAGCCAATCTGACAGTTATAAAATGTATTTACAGCCTGTATTTTGGCAAAAACAAAACTAAATATATTTCTGGTTTTATACCTACAGCCTGATGTAAGTCCATTTATGTGTGAAACATCAAAGCAATTAGTAAACTTCCTTTTATACTACAGTATTATGATAGTATCTGAGTAAATTTAGGTTCAATTTATAGATGGATTATAATCGTCAAAAGTACAGTAAGCATTAAAAATACAATTAGCAAGTCTTTTACGTAAAGACGAGTTTATTTTGGAAGAAGGATATATCAGAATGGTGTAAGCATTAGGATTTTAGAATTAAAGACATTATTAACTGTTTGGGCCATGAGCCACTCTGTCACAAATGTGGGAGACGTCCCATCTGCCAGTTTACAAGTGCATTATGGTCTACTGCACTTGTAGTAGAACAGATATCCATAATTTTGTGTTGGAGTATCTAGCCCTCCAAACAATGCCCTAATACTCTGTAACCCTTTTTGGTAAGAAGGCCTTCCGGTTTTGTGTTTTTTTTGCTTTTTTTTTACTTTTCTGTCTTTTTTCATCAGTATTTTTTGTCCTCATTATATTCCTACTTGTCCATATTTATTTTGTGTTATTTGAAAAAGTAGTGTAGCAGTTTGCCTATTTACACTTTTATTTACATTATTTTTCCGCTTGAATGACTGCAGGTTTTAGCACTCTATGTAACCATACAAAACACACATGTACATTCATCTAAAAACATTCACACTGACAAACACATGTGCATAACCTCAGCTATCAGGAACTCTTATCTCTTTTTTGAACTCCCTATGCTGTCAATCTGCAGAGACACTGGCCTTGCTACCGTAAATGAGAGCATAGTCATAGGACCTAAAGTGTGTATGGTTTGCAAATGTGTACTTCACTTGGGCATTTTGATGGCCTCATAGAAAGGGTGAGTCTACGTAACGACTCAGGTATGGAATACTGCTTCAGCAATTTATTTTGTTATTAATATTATTTTTTTGTTGAGCAACCTATGTTTCAGTCATACACAGGTTTTCTGAAGGTCATATCAATGACAGGCTGCACATAAATGAGATGACCCATTTTGAAAATGGCATTGTAGCATTCACATTTTGGCTGTGTTTTTTAAACAAAATTTGAGTAAATGCCGTAAAACATCTATTTTAATTAGGAACAACTAACTCGCTTAGTGCATTATGCGCTTCGACGTTACGCCTGTTTAAAACTTCTCCAGTCACAAGTGGTTCAGAGACAAAATATAGTGATGGTTTTCTTCTCTGGCTAGGAGGTGGGATGAATTAATAATGTCATACAGGTAGTCATAGCTTCTGTGTTAAACAAATGAGTGAATCATAGATGTAACACAACACTCACGTTTATCACAAATTCTTGTGTAAACTCTTCAGTTCATATGGTGATTTGTATATGGGTTGTGCCCATAAAATTTGCTCTTTGTCAAGAATTTTTGTCTGTTAAACTAATCTTCATTTACTGCACAGAATCTGACTCTGTATTGGTGGTCACACTTGCATGCGTGCATGTGCGTGCGCACAGACACACACTCACACTTCTCTGAACTGCTAATGTCAACATTCAATACTATTTTTAAATAGCTACTTGGCACACCACATCTTTCTCACATCCGGCAATTATACCAGATTTCCATTTGGGTGGAAGGCATGGCTCTGGGCACTTTCTTATAGAACACGAGGTATGTTATGAGAAAGCAACTCCCCACAGAAACCAAGGACCAGGGTGTTGGCACCATGTTCCAAAATGAACGCTCCGCACGCGACAGGGCTTGCAGCTATTGAAACTCAGCTTAGCCCTGGCACTGACCCAGGGCGAGCATGACTGCTGTTCTCGAAACAAGTAGTGCTTATGAAGCTAACTGCATGCTCATGGCAGTGGCTGCTGTCACAGATGTCAAGGGGGGCCAGGGGCACGAGTGGAACGTTAACGGAGGGGGGAAAACAATAAATAAAAAATACATCTTACCTGTCCACCACCACTGCTGGACGCTCCTCTGCTCTCCTGCAGTCCCTGAGACACAAGCACAAGCTCCTCATGCAATCCTGGTGGTGCCTTTATGCAATACCTAGCACGAGAGCAGGACAGGATTGGTCCAAGCAGCTTGGTCTGCCGCTCAGACAGTGTACTGGAGTCTGTGCTGTTTCTCCAACCTGGCCGTGCAACACAGCCAGGCTGGAGAAACCTAGGTGTGAATGTCAATTTAGCTGGCCTAAGACGGCTGACCAAACTGACATGCGCACTTAGTGCACCCACTCCACTTTTCCTCCCCCCTCCCAATGGCCCAGCCCTACCCCTCCCTGCACATGCTTGCTGAGCCAGCAGGTAAAAAATAAAACAATAGTAAAATATCAGTTTATTTTTCAACTGCTGGCTCTTAGCCAGCGTGGCGACACTTCTTCGCCATTGCGAAGGAGCCGCTCCTGGCCAAGGAGCAATGCAACAGATCAAGGCTTGCTTCCTTAGGAGAGCTCGATCCAATCCACAATACCACCAGTTTTATTGTTATGTTTAGCTTCATTTGTGAAAGGATAAGTACAGGGCCTAAAAGATTTCTCATAAGCCCAACAGTGCCACTATTGAATGTCAGTGTCAGTGTTGCCCTAGTCTTGATTCCATCTCATGCCTCTTTCATCCACTGCCATACTTTTTCGGCCATTCTATCTCACACTTGTAGCTTCTTTTTCCATCCCTGCTTTCTCAATATGTCACTATTTTTTAATCTTTCTCTTACTCCTTCTTTCCCCCTCCTCTGCTTTTATCGCTCTTGTTCTGGATCAGAGTCTGATGATGAAAAATAATTCCTGACCCCAAAAGAAGAGTGCGGGAAGGCCCACTTACAACCACTGGCTCAATTTCAGTACATCTGGAACCTAGAGTTAATAAGAATGCCAACTTCAGAGCAATAGAATTTAAAACTCAGTCTTACTTCCACAAACAGTAGGAGCAGTGACAGAGAAAACCTCCGTGTTCTCTCTCAGCAATATGCATCCATTCTTCCCTATACAAACAGGCTGTCTACCATTGTCCTTTGAATATTTGGTCTCTCCCGCAAAGTGTCAAATATACATGTGTGAGCTCATGTAATATTTTTTAATATGGTGTAATGAAATTACACATAACATGAAATTGCACATATGAGTTAAAAAGTTGTTTGCCAGTATCTCTGGTGAAATGTTCCTCTGAGGACATATCTTGCACGAAAAAAGTCACATGTGGTATTGACAGGAGCAAGAAATGTTTCTTGGCAACATATTTTCTGCTTGCACCAAAATCCTGCAACAAAAAAAACACATTGCAAAACTGTGTATTTCAGTTAATTTCATGCAAAATGAACGTTACATTTTGCGAGAGTATATGCCAACCCAAACCCTGCTTGTGGCTATGGTTTCATTTTAGTAAAGGGGACTGTTTGCCCACTAAAAACTAGGCTGAGGCCATTGGAAAATCTACAGGCACTGCCACTAAACAGACTCTGCCGCCTTTCCGACTTTCTGTGCAGTGTAGTTTGCACTCAACTTTGAAGGTAGCTAGTGGTTGCTTTCGTAACATGACATTGAGCACCACATTGCCACATGAAATCACCCTCTGTGGTAGTGTGCAGTTGTCTTGCATTTGATATCACAATTGTCTTTCTTTTGTTTAATGTGAATTGGCAGGAACTGGCAGTGTGCAATCCCTACCGAAACAGGACATGTTAACAGTGCTCGTCTCAGACTGTGAAGACGTGTTCCAAGTCCTGCAGCAATACATATTACATATTGTGTAGATGTGATGATGTGTATATACAAGAGTTGCAGCTCGCTGTGCGTGGGGCAGCAGGCGGTGTGGGGGGGGCTTGAAACAAAATAAATGTTCAATTAAAAGAAATTAAAAGTTCACCTGCCTCGCCACCGCTCCTCTTTCCTGGTCACTGAAGGGCACAGGTTCCCAGCCGGCCCTAGGGCAAATCCTATTGTGAAAGGTTTGCAGCAGCTGCTTCTCACAGGGGGGATGCTTCTCCACCATAGCTGAGGAACCGCTGCAAAAATAAAAGAATCCACTGGGAAGACAGCATGAGGCATTAATTATGGGGGAAATACCAGCAGTCACCCACTAAGCATCAAGGAGGGTGATCAATCACTCTTATTCACTCCTAGGATTGCATGGACCTTCCAAGCATTACAGGATCACCATTACCTGCATCACAGATACAGTGGGGGAGGGGCACAATCCACAACATCAAGCAAATTTCGAATCTTTTGCAGATATCATCATCAATCAATAGAATTAATTTGATTGTTAAACCAAACTGTGGAATCTTCTACGGGTTCCATTTTGAGATGCAGAGTTCATTGGAATAAAGGAATTTTGAGAGCTTTTCCTTGTCTATTCCCGAACATTCTACCATTAGCTAGTATTTTTAATAACATTATATTCTTTCTGCTGTACAGGTTGTTAAAAGCCCTGTACCTCATTATAGGCCATCACCTGTGTCTTCAGACTTTAACTTGTTAATAGGGCCGTTATATATACTGTCATAGCTCTCGATAGTGGGCTATAATGCTATATTGGAAAATTAGGATGTTGAGAGGCCCATTGAAGACAGTGGAATGGAACATGGTAAATATTGGCTGGAATCGAACTTCAGCTCCATCATTCAAATGTTTGTCGTTCTGTTTCTCTCTGTTTCATTTAGTAAATTTTATCCTCAGTGAGTGGAGTGTTGTAACATCATAATAGTCCTTCTACCTCAGGTTACCTTAGTATAGGCCATAGCCAATGTCTCAGGCCATTGACTCAAGAAAAATAACTTTAGCAGCTGTTATCATGCTCAGCAGAGAGCTCTAATGGCATTCAAGATTACGCAGCACAAGGCGATGCTTGTCTTGATGCTTGCTAAATAGACTGGAGATCAGAGAAGATCTCTGTTGTAGATGGTCAACACAGGTAGCCAAATCTTACCAAGTAGAAACAGAAGGTCAAATGAAATGCCGAAAACTGGACTTGTGCCGTAAGGTTTTGGCTGACCTCAATCTAGCAACAGGTAGACTTATAGAACTTAGTTGGGTCACTTCTCGCTTCATTCTGCAAACAATATTCCAGAATTATGTCAATAAATAATACTTAATTATCCACCGCTTGTCTTTTTTGATGCAATCTTCAGTCCTATACTTTTTGATATAATTTTAGAAAGCTGTGCTGCGTGGATTCAAATCCTCCTCTTTCTACACTGTGTATTATGTAAGCTTGGGGAATCATGGAACTGGGTAAAGATTTTCTTCTTTCTCTCCTCCAATACCCACAAAACACTCACCCATATTTAAACTTTTTTAGCGCCACTTTTGCACCGCTTTTTGACGCAAAAACGGCGCAAACTTAGAAAACACAATTGTATTTTGCAAGTTTGCGCCGCTTTTGCATCAAAAAGCGGCGCAAACGCAGTGCTAAAAAAGTATAAATTTGGACCTCAGATCTGGAAAGAACTTACACTCACTATGACCCAGATACTCAAAATGGGGCTAAATTCCAGTCCCTAAGGAAACTTCTGGTTAGGCAGGGTGTCAGAATCATAAGATGTATGGCAAACACTGGCCCTCCCTATACAATTTGTCTCCAATCATTTATGGTAGCTCAAACTTGTCCAGGATTTGTAGTGTATTTCAATACATGCAAACGTTGGCATGGAATGCATCAATACTGCATGTAGTTGCCAAGTTCTCTTTTGCATACTTAGAACTGGTGGTATTATCAGACCTAATATACACCTCACCCGTGGCTAGCAGTTTTTTCTGGGTGTGATAAATACCCTGCCCCATTCTGACCCACTCATAATCAGAGCCTAACTGGAATTTCTCCATGTGCTATTGAGTACCAATAGGGTCTGATACAGATGTTTGTTTTTCTAGTATCAGGCGTAGAAGAGGATCACACAATTAAAGTCATGTTAACTATGCGCAAACAAGCTCAGTACGCATTATGTAAGCATTGTCCCTAGTAATGTGGTCATTAACTTGGGGCAGGCCCAGTCAGAAGGACTAAAAAATTGAATTACATCTCAATATGTCTTTAAAGTGATCCAAGGAGCACTCAGCATTGTTTATTATCTAAATGGAAATTTATCTGATGGAAGCACATGTAAACCAGTTTCCCAGTTTTGTAGAAGTAGAATTGGTTCACCTGAAAATTATGAAGTCTTCTCTTTTATGAGATAACATCCTTTCTTTCTGAGTTTTTTAATAATTCTGGAGAGAAAGGGTGTAGTGGGTGACCCTCCTATATGTAGGCGGCCACATCTGTGATAGTTCTGCATCTCCAGCAATCACTCTCTCAAGGTATTTTGAAGTTGTTTTCTGATCTGCAGGTGTTATCTTCAGCAGGCCATGTTTCCTAACTATATAAGAGTTTGACTACTTTGATCCACTTTTGGAACTGGTAAAGACACCAGAAACCTCACTCTGGATTTCTATGTTTTCAATAACTTTTTATACTTTTTTAAGGCCACATCTTATTTAGTGAGTTTTAAGTAGGCAAAGGTTTGGATTAGTGGGTGCATTTGGCACATGTTTCATACACTGTGCTCCAACTGTTGTGCACGTTAAGTTGCAGCACTATAGGCCTAGTTTCCAATTTTATTTATGTAGCATTTTGGCTGTAGTCTAGTTGCTTCCACTGTCAATGAAAGTTTCCAGTCTTTCTCAAAATATGTGCGGAATGCCCCAATTTATAAACAATGTGGAAGATGGTCATTGATGTTATCACAAAAATCTGCCACATGACTATTGAATAGACAGAGAAAATTATGTTGGGCCTGGATCAGCCTCCACATGTCCCGCCCCACCTTGTGTCTTTACCTCTGTCACGACGGGGCTCTTGTTTGCAGATAGACTGTGCATGGAGGAGGCCCTTCTGGCGTTTGCCCTTTGATATGGTCATGGCACCTTTATTGTGCATCTGTTAGTAGTCTATGGTAAGACTGTTTTCTGTATCACCAACAGTGCTCTCTTTTTGCCTGGGGTTAGTGGTTATGCATAGATGGAGGGGGTATTGTGTTCTTAATCCAGGTTATGTTTCTGGGTTCTACACTTCATGACATCCCACCATTCTATTCTGGCAGACTGAGGATTTCTTTTCATCTTTTCAAACAATGAAGCCTTATTAGGGCCACCAGGAATAGCTCAATTTGAAAAAAAAAAAAACTTGCAAATGCTATCCCTGTGTGCGTTATGCACTGCCTCGTTCAGTGATTCTCAGAACTCTGTCAAGGCCTACGTGACTCAAAACACACAAAGTCCTGACCTGAAACGCTCCCTTAGAGACTGAAATTGTTTTTCATAGATGTAAACCCCACCCACATGTTACGGGAGGCCAATTACTGCGTTCCATGCTGATCTTGCTTAGTGAGGTGGGATTGAGATTCAGACTGAGGGCTACATTGTTTAGGATCAAATGATAGTTTATCTGTAGTTGCCAGTAACAATGAACAAATCTGAAACTTGGAAAAGAACCCACCAGCTCTCACAAGCATTTTCATGAGATCGGGTGATCTCATGTGAAGTGCTTCCCTCAACACCCAACACTGTCTCAAAAACAATTTATTATCCCTGTTTTGAGGGATCAATAAAGAGAGAGCAGATAATATATAGCTATTAAAGCATGTTGCATAAAAAATGTGATTATTATAGCTAGAAGATTAGAATTTTCAAAACGCTATTGAAGATAGTGGAATGGCTCAGGGCCATAAATTGTGGATATATGTGTTCTGTCACAACATTCTAAAGCTTTTCTGTCTGTTTCCCTTTTTTTTTAATTTAGAGCATTTTGCACTGAGTAGCTGGACTGCACTGATAGTATTGTAGCCCTTCTATGTCAAGCTATGCCTGTTGTTAAAGGACCTCTCTGTCATTATAGGCCTTTTCCTACAGTTTGGGCCTATAATTTGTATTTAGGGGCTATTATGACATGATTTGACACAACATAATAGAAGGTACGTTAGAGAAGAATGTTCATAAGCCAAGTTCTGTAATTATAGATTGATTTAAAGCACTGGACTTTGGGAGCTGCACTGAAAACAGCGGTAAAGCAGAGGGAGTGGCAAGACCAATATCAGATTGCACCATTCCAGTGTTTCATTTTCTCCTTGTTTAATTTAGAATCTTCTTCCCTTTGGTGGGTAAAATGTTCTAATAGCATTATAGAGTTTCTGCCTTAGGGGCCAGTGGTAATAAAATGCTATCCTCCTTGAACTAGGCCTTTTCCTGCAGACACTAACAAGTAACTTGAGGATCATGGCATGTTGCCCCCTCTTGTGTTATAAACTCTTGCTGTGGCACGGGTCAGTAAAATTTAGTTATGGCATTTACGTATCCGTTTAATCTGAGACAGCAGGATATCAGTTGCGGATTGTGGGGCGCAGAAGGGGAGGGGGCCGCATGCGGAGGTGGGGGGAATAAAAATTAAATTAGAAAAAAAAACCACTCACTTCCTCGCCGTTGCGCCGCTACCCTCTGTTCCTCCGTCTTCTTGCTGCAGGCACAGGCTCCCAGCCTGCCCTGCGGCCAATCCTGACACTGCTCAGAGTAGCGTCAGGATTGACTGGGAGCGCCCCGCCAGGGTGCTCCCAGGCAGATTGGGAGCCTGTGCAGGCTCTTTCCAGCCCAGCAACTGTGTTGCTGGGCTGGAGAGAGGCCTGTGCGCATGTGTGTTTGGCTGCCCGAGACAGCCAGCCAAACATACATGCGCAGTGAGGGGGAGTGCTGTCCACTTCCCCTCAGTGCATGTCACCCCGTGACTCCTTTCAAAGAAAACGATAATAAACATAGTTTATTAACGGGGTGGAGCTTGCCCAGCTGCAAGATGGCCACTCACTGATGGAGCTGCGCCGGCCACAAACCATCCATATAGCAACCCTTCAGCCATAGCGACATGGGAACTTCGGACTAGACACCCAAGGCTGCCACATTACACAGAGAACCTGCAACAAAAAAAATTGCTGTTCCAGCAACTGCCACAGCCCGGACCGTGAAACGCCGTGCAGGAGGCCAAAGAGTGGCCTACGTGGCTGGGAGCAAACCGAGGCTGGAGCGGAAGACATTGAGGGTGTTCAGTCGAGCTATTGTGCGGCTAATGGCCGGTAAAGGTCAGACAGGAATGCAGGCCGATACGGACAGACATTGTGTAGCCCCAGTGAGCAAGGTGCAGTAACTATAATACTGAGCAGGAGGGACGCAGGGGCGCTGTTGTAAAAGGACCGAGGCAAGCAGACCAAAGCGGCCGCATGCTATGTGAACCAAACTTCTTCACCAAAAAGATGGGGAACCTGAAGGGCAGTGCTAGAGGCGAGCAGGGGGCAAAATTTCACAGACAGGAGTGGTGAGGGAGGCTGTGCATGTTGCACCCATACTGGACCAAGGCAAGGGCACAGGCAGGAAGCACCCAGACTCAGATTTGATGCAAAAGCAAAGTGCTTGTAGTGAACAGGCCTAGACCCCAGGGCATGATGATTGACACAGGACTGGAGGGGTGCTAAGAGACTAAGCGGCGCATGTGGCCTGAGAAGCATGACTTCAAGACTGCACAGTGATGGGGTCCCGCATTTACAGCCATTGCAGTAAGGACATCTCACATGCTAGCTGCACTGTTCACCATGGGCAAAAGCGATAAAAACCAGCCCAAATTGCACTTTGACCAGCTTAAAGCACATTAAATGCAAATCGAACAGATGGCCGCACTGTGCCCTGAAGTGAGGGACACAACACAGGAGGAAGAGCCTGACCTGAAGCAGATATTGGCCGCAATGCAACAAAGCCTGACGAAATTAGACACTAAGGGCCAGATGTAGGAATCCTTTTGCATGTCGTAAACTGCGAAAAACGCAGTTTGCGGCATGCAAAAGGCCGAACGCGATGCTCATCCTCAAATTGCGAGTCGGTACCGACTCGCAATTTGAGGATGCGACTCGCAAATAGGAAGGGGTGTTCCCTTCCTATTTGCGACCGCATCGCCATGCTGAGTTGCTTTGTGCCCGCGAATGCAATCGCAAACCAACTCGCAGTTACCACCCACTTGAAGTGGGTGGTAACTCATTCGCAAAAGGGAAGGGGTCCCGATGGGACCCCTTCCCCTTTGTGAATGCCGAAAAAAATGTTTTTTCAGAGCAGGCAGTGGTCCTATGGAAGTTTTTCTTTTTGGAACTCGTTTTCCTTTAAGGAAAACGGGCTGCAAAAAGAAAAAAAAACCTGCTTTATTAAAAAAGCAGTCACAGACATGGAGGTCTGCTGTCTCCAGCAGGCCACCATCCCTGTGAGTGCAGGGACTCGCTATGGGGTCGCAAAATGCGACCCACCTCATTAATATTCATGAGGTGGGTCTTTGCGACCCCATAGCGAGTCGCAGAAGGTGTCTGAGACACCTTTCTGCATACAATTTTGTGAGTTGCAATTTGCGAGTCCGTCAGACTCGCAAATTGCAAATCGCAAAATTTTCTATTGCTACATCTGGCCTCAGGATCAACTCTTTATCCTTCAGGATGGACAGGATGAACGAAAGACTGGACAAACATGCAGAGCGCCTTGATAAGTCAGAGAGGCACATTTCAGAAATAGAAGATGACCGCACAACACTGAATTCCAACCTAGCTGGCATGAGTAAGACACTAGCGGCCCTGCAGATAAAAGTAGAGGGTTTGAAGGCCAGATCACAAAGGAACAATCTTCACATAGTGGGCATTGCTGAGTCAAATTCAATCGACAACATGGAGGGATACATTGAATGCTTGCTAATTCAGATACATGGTAGTGAAACGATCTCAGACATGTTTGTGGTGGAGAGAGCACACTGCTCGCTGGTGGCCCGGCCTCCTCTGTGGGAACCACCCAGGCCTGTAATAGCCAAACTATTAAACTTTAGGAACCGAGACGTGGCTCTACGAAGAGCGAGAGAACTAAAAACAATTCAACATGAAGGAATGACAATCTTGCTCTAGTCCGATTTCACGCAGCAGGTTCAAGAGGCGAGAAGGCAGTTTATCCCATGGAAGCGCTGGCTACGAGAACTGTGATTGGAATACTGTATGCTTTACCCAGCCAAGCTACCTGTAATGGTGTATAGCAAACCAATGCTATCTACAGACCATAAACTGCTTGCCCAATTCCTGAAGTGAAGGATGACCAAGGGGGGTAGGCAAGACAAAGCAGAAGCCTCCTCATAAGAATAGAGGGACAATGCATGCATAGATGCCAAAGTTCCGGTTGGTAATATTAGCACGAACAGATAGACACAGTGGATCTGTGTTCGAGAATCTTGGGTTGCCAATTGGATCGATAACAAGGCACTATCAAAGCGCAGATGTGTAATGTAGGAGATATTGCTTGTTAATGTGACCTGGGTTCAAGAGGGGTGCTGATAGGTTTACAATTTGACACCAGGGGAGCTGATATTTGTGTCACATGGTGGGTTGACACCACCTACATGTTGACAGGTCAATTATAATTGTAATGTGGCCGGATGGAGGGGTAAAGTAAAGCAACAGCCAAGTAACATGCACCCCAGCGGTGGCGGCGGATTGGGGAAATGCCTGTTGTGGGCTGGGGAGGGGGATCTTTCAACAAGTTACCAGTTGGGTTTGTTTTGTTAGTATGGCATTTGCTGATTCACACTAAGAACACTTTGATAACAGCCTTTGTGCACCACACATCACATGACAGATCACAAATTTGAGACGGATGGCCACGCGGGTCAGGCACAATGAGGATGTTAACGTGGGACATCAGGGGTTTGAATGATTACAGAAAGGTGCGGAAGGTAGTAGCCTACCCCCAGCGACACAAGGTCCACTTGGCAGTGACATGCTTACTTCAAGGAGAATGCAGGGACAGTTTCTGGCAGCGAGGTTCACATCTCACTCTAGAGGTGTAATGATTTGGACAGCTAAACATTCAGGTTTTTGCCTCCAGGAGCTCGCTACAAACTCCAACAGTAGATATATTGTGGCTCGCTGCAGCAGATGTGAGCTCACCTTTCTTCTTATTGGGCTCTATGGCCCAAACTTTGATAATCCCCAGTTTTATATTGACTTAACTGCTAGGGTGGCGACATGTGGGGACCTCCCACAAGTCAGGGGAGGAGACTTTAATTGTACGTGAGATCCGATGAAGGATCGATCAGGGGTTGCGCTCAGGAAAACGACCTTCGCAGCTAAGGCGATGAATGAGATCACAGCAGACACTGGGTTAGTAGACATATGGAGGCATAGACACTCAGATAAGGGAGGGTTCCCTCATTACACGACAGTACATGCTTTGCATACACAAAGTGACCTTTGGATGGTATCCAAAAGTCTGATCCCTCGCGCTCATGTTCAGGACCCCTGGCCCAGAACATACTCAAATCACTCACCAGTCCTGCTTGAGATTGAGGTGGGACCCATGAAAATCCCTACACTTATGTGGAGGTTCCCTTCATACTTGTTAATGGATTCAGTGTTCCGAGAAGACTTAGCTGCAGCCATGAAGGAATTTTTTGAGGTAAACTTTGGCTCGGTCACTAATATAAGCATGATGTGAGAAACATTCAAAATCTATGTCAGGAGGATTACAATAGCTAAGCAGGCTGGGGTCCTGAAATTGCTGCGTGGATGCCTAGCATGCTTGGAGCAAAACATTGCAGTTAGAGAAGGAACACCTGATAACAGCAGACAAACACATCCTGGGCACAATCCATGAGAAGATAACAGATTTTCAGGACATGGCACATGCCGAGATCCAGCACAAGGGGAAATATGCGACAGCTCATATTTATGGGGAGGGTGAATGCCTGGGAGCGATGTTGGCAGGCCTGGCACGCCCTAGTAGAGAGAGAGAGAGAGACACACAATTTTAGCAATACAAGATGAAAATAGCTGCCTATTTAAAGATGAGGATACAAGCAGAAGGAGGGGGAGTCCCTGTGACCCACCTAGATTAGTGACAATAACAATGCAAAAATCACAATATCCAACAGGGATAAATCTATACCAAATATCTAAGCAAAAAACTCAATTTTTTACTGAGTCGTAATTTATTTTATTACAAATACGTCAATTCAGTCCTAGTGTCAACTAATCACCTATCTCCCTAAAAACTAAATACACAAAAACTAAATATATACAAATCCAAAGCAACCCCAAAATTACAAACAAGCACCGTGATACATAAAATATAGGCTGCTAAACCATCAAGTGGCAAGCAGTCACCAGTCCAGGTAGTGACAGTAGTGGAAGGAAAGTATCCTGCAGCAGTGAGACAAGTCAATCACTGGGATACATGTCCGATACAGTCCGCAAATTACTTAATCCAGATGTTTCAGGAATTCCAACAGTCACTCCTTAGAACATTATAGTCAACGCGTTTCGGCCTTAACAACTACGGCCTCCTCAGGACAGTGAAGACAGTGCCTATATATACACAACAGAAGAAAATTACCTTAAAAACTAAGGGGCATAATAATAATAAATATCACCGGGTGTAGGGAGAACCTAACACCTGTTCACCAACATGCCCTCATGTGTGGACATGAAAAGAAATATATTTATAGTGAATGAAATGATAACTTAATATATTTATATATTAAAGAATTATATGTACAAGAAATATAATAAAATAAAGCAGACTGAACCCCATCAATAGTCAGTTTGATTAATTATAGTAAATGTTGTCTAGAGAAGAATCAGGCCCAGAGGTATAGCCCACCAAACTAAAACATGTTAATAAAACTAAACAAACCAACAAAGACACATATTAACCTCGAAGCCACAATTGTAATGCTTCCATTTCAATAAAAATATGTAGAAGAGACGCGTATTCTAAGGGGACTAACCTGGGCTTGATGACTACGTGTAGAGCACAAGCGATGTCATTAGTCAGTGCAACCGGACTGCTGCTGAGAAAGATAATAAAGGACATAAGCTGACTGAAACAGGCTTAAACCAATAACAAAAGCCTGTCTACCGCGAATGCAGCAACACATGCGGCGCCTACCTTACTCTCAGGGAATAGCCGGATGACTTTCGGCAAGAATTCAAAGCTTCACCGCATTCCGAGTTGAAACGACGAGCGTTCAAGAAAGTGGCATGTCGGGCCATCGTCTTAGATACGCGTCTCTGCTAAACATGAACAAGAGACTAGACATGTTTCTACTCCTACATCAAGACTATGGGGGCCATTTTATAATGCGCAAAAAACGTAACTGAAAACAAATTAGAGGACAAAGTAATTGACATGATTAAATTGTCACAAAGTTAATCAGGGGCATTTGAAGATACAATACCTATTGTCATGTTGTTAGCAGTAGGCAACTGATTGCAAATATGAAACCCAGTACAATGGATAAATAATCAATAAAGAAACTACCCGAACATTACATAATTCCAGGACTTATAGTAGACCCAAAACCATAAATGGGACCACTACACCAATTATTAATAGAGCCTATCTCAACGATCTCTATCTTCACAGATTATATTATTTAGAAACGTTCGTAGTTATCCCATAGACACTTAGAAAACCTCCACTGACAACATCCTCACTAACATAGAACAAACTTAGTATACAGCTCTGGGACTGATTCTATACAACATAATCTACGTAACACAGAATATATAGTTAGAAGCACTGTAAAACAACTACAATTTAATTAAGTAAGGCCCACATCGCAGACAAATAGTTTAAACCACGCCTGGTCTTCCCAAATCTTTCTATCAGACGAGCTTCCATTTTATCCAAAACGGAAGCTAGTATAGTGCCTGTTTTTGTTTTGTCCACTACATATAAGATGGACCATTTAATGTCTTCTGGACGATGGTCTTGTTCAATGTAGCGGTCAACCATAGGGGCACCAAGTACCGCACATCTGATCCTGGACATATGTTGAAGTATATGTGTTTTCACCGGTTGTGTCGTCTGGCCAATATAAGTAAGTGAACACGGACAAGTGATACAATATATCACATGGCGTGTATTGCAATTTGAAAAGCAACGTTGGTGGTGTATTTTACCATTCAACTCCACCTGTCTACTCTTTTCTGTATATTGGCAAGCCAGGCAGTTCATACATGGGAAATGGACGATGATCGGGGGTAGGGCTAGCATACTTCTTAGATCGGCTTTCTTCTTGCTATTGGAAGTAAAGGGGATATGTACTAAGGAGTCATAGATGTTCCAGCCTCTTTTAAAAGCAAAGAGAGGTTTATCTAAGCATAGGGGAAGAAGCAGCTTCCAGTTTTTTTCAATGATGGCTCTGACACGATTCGCTTTCGGATTGTATGTTAGTACACAGGTCAAAGGGCACACCCTATTTTTTAACTTAGGTACTAACAGATGTTCACAGGGGGTGTACCATGCTCGTTTACATGCTCCCTTAACAATTTTCTTAGGGTAGCCCCTATTGATCAATTTAGAAGTCAAAGCTTCTGCGTTTTGAAAATAATCTTCTTTGTTGGTACAGTTACGGCAGATTCGAAGAAATTGGCCATAAGGAAGATTCTCCTTAAGAGAACGAGGGTGATTACTTGAAAAATGAAGTAAATTTAAAGATGAGGTGCAGATTGTGAACCGATTAGGTGACTATTACACAGAAATCTACACAACTAAGATCACCCCAGACTTAGATACAATAACTAATTATTTGATGCATATCACAATTTCATGGTTGATGAACAAAGATAGAGAATTCCTAATGGCACCTCTGCAAGCTGCAGGGATACGCAGAGCTCTCAAAGGCATGGCAGAGGGAAATGCCCGGGACCAGGTCGGCTAGCAATGTTA
The DNA here is from genome assembly GCF_031143425.1 of Pleurodeles waltl. NCBI lineage: Eukaryota > Metazoa > Chordata > Amphibia > Caudata > Salamandridae > Pleurodeles > Pleurodeles waltl. Next base: position 264,134,418 of record NC_090443.1, on the reverse strand, counting down.
CTCTATAAAACATTTCAAGATTTTCTAATAACCCCGCTGATGGCAGTGTATGAGGAAATGATGGGGGCCAAGGTGATGCCACCTTCTATGAGAGAAGCATTACTTATTACATTATTAAAGTCTGGCAAATCCCCTTTGCAGTCTTATCGGCCATTATCATTAATCAACGTTAACACTAAAATCTATGTTAAACTTCTGGCAGACAGATTGGCAGCATTAATACCCAAACTGATAAAACCACAGCATTCAGGATTCATCTTGTGCCTCAGCCTAACGGCTAACTTCTGCACAGTGTTTGGTGCCATACAGCACTTGAATCCAGAGGTAAGAGTGGTCGCAGTCTTTTGGATACTGAGAAGGCTTTCAACTCCGTGGAATGGCATTTCTTGATGGCAGTGCTCTGTCACATGGGGGTGGGCGAAGTCTATCTGCAATCAGTACAACCTCTTTACACACGGTCTTTAGCAAGAGTTAGGGTCAATGAATCTGACTTGGATACAATATCTTTCACTAGGGCCACCAGACATGGGTGTCCACTGTCGCCACCGCTATATACAATTGCCGCAGAACCGCTCGCATGTGTGTTGTGGGAGTACTACGGACACTGAGGGCTCAGGTTCCCAGGATATAACCTGGTGGTTTCTGCATATGTGGATTACACTTTATTGTATATACACGACCCCAGGTGTAATCTTGCAATGACACTCCGAGAGGTTATAAAACATAGTGCCCTTTCTGGTCTGCAGATTAACTGGGATAAATCCATAGCGTTCCCCTAACACCAGCTGCAACTCTCATGGTTATAGACTTTCCCCTTAAGTGGGAGACGGGCTCAGTTAGATATCTAGGAATTCAAATTGATACAGATCCTAAAATAGTAATGGCAGATAACTACTGCTGCAATCAAAAAATTTACGGGAATGTGGAGAGGTGTATTAAGTTGCCGCTGTCTCTGGTGGGGCATATAGCCCTCATGAAAATGGTGGTGCTCCTGAGGTTCCTATTCCTCTTTCAGAATGTTTCTTTGCTCCTGCAGCAATCAGTTTTCTAGACTCTGAGAGCCCTACTTATTAGTCTTGCTTGGGCGTGAATGCAACCTAGAGTGCAGTGGGGAGTGCTAACTCTGTCATACGAGCTGGGTAGACTCAACACACCTGACCTAGAGACATATTATAGAGTGACCTATTCCATGTTTGGACATGCCTGGATACATTGTTCCTCTGGGCTGACTCACCTGAAATTGGAGCGAGACATGGGGTGCTTGACTTCTTAAACACAACTACACATGCATGGCACAGTCTTATAGGTGGACTGGGGATCATCCTAATATAATCTCCCCATGCATCTTTGGAATGGTGCACTTGACTCCCGTTGGGGCGTGACAAAAACCCAGAGGCCACATTGCACAAACTGAACATCAGGACACTAGGAGATTTGTTCCACGAGGTCAAAATATGCATTTGGGTGTAGGTTGCAGAACAGGCGCAAACAATGCAATATCAATATTATAAAGCCTGACACGCTATGGGTGCAATATTAGGGGATGAACTGCAGGAGCCACCAGACATGCAGGCCCTTTCCATGATTATTACAGACACCCAAACTAGTAAGCTAGTGTCTAAACTTTATGCACATGCACAGGAGGCTCGCGGGAGCTAATTGATGAAAGCTAGGGTGGAATGGCAGAGAGATTTAAGAACACATTTAACAGATGCACAGTGGTGCTCAATGATCCGTAACATCTCACGCAATGGTAGACACTGCGTGCTACACTTTAAATTCATCAATAGGACATATTACATTCCCCTTAAACTATTCAAATATAGAGTACTCAGTGCAGCAGATTGTCCTAGATGCGGCGAGGAAGAGGCAGGGTTTCAACACATGGCTTGGACCTGCCAGGGCATACAGCGATTCTGGGAAAAAGTGTTTGGAGAATTAGAAGGCAATGTAGGAAACTGACTGGAGAGCACGCCCCTCCTGACTCTGTTGGGTTATGACAAAGAAATGAAGAGAGAAGACTGATGCTTGATATCCATGGGGTTGCTGCTGGCAAAACATAGGGTAGCCATGAGGTTGAACCATGGCCCATTACTAACGTTAAAAGAATGGTACGCTGATATTTTCTAATGTAACACTCAGACGGACATATACAATGAGTTATTCCCCTCGAAAAAAGACCCAAATAGTTTGGGGGATCTTATAATTGGGAAGGAGATGAGAGAGCCAGAGGGTAATGAAGCGAGTGACACAGTAGAGAGTAGATCTAATAGACTCTTAGATATACATTAGGTACTACATGGTTGTAAATTTGCAAAATATATCATGGAAGGGGAGAGTCTGGAATGTAATATGGACACCATTGTCACCATTGTCATAATATACTACTCTGCTTCAGGGCCGGATACGCATGTATTAGATTGTGCTACAAGCGTGGGTGTACATGAGGTATATAATGTAGGGAGACGTAATTGTATTTTGTCTGAAATGTCACAATTGTAAAATCATAAATAAAACATTTAAAAAAAAACAAAACATAGTTTATTATTATTTTCTTGGAAAGGTTTTTCAGCTGCCGCTGCTGGCGGGGGGCAATCCTTGCAGGATATTGCTATTGTATGAAACACTTTGGACCTGATTACAGGTAAGGTGCTAGTCCCATTTGGGACTAAAGTTCCATTTGTGCCCAAAATGGGAATACAACATGGGTGCAAATTGTGTACACTGGAGGGTTTTGGCTGCCTGATTTTGTTCCAGGTCAAGCTTGGTGCAATTTGCGCATATGTGCTGTTTGTGCACCTCATAAAGAACAGACACTATTAATGCATTACCATTCAGAGGTTCACAAACTGTAATGTTGTGTAAATGTATCACCCACTAAATACCTGACACAGGCAATTACTAGCTACGCGTTATGAAACCTGTGGCCAGTTCATAATGCAGGCATTTCAATTTACCCCTTTCTCAAGTGAAATCTCATCACAACGGCATTATTGCACTGCATAAAAACTGCATCTAAAACTCAGATCCCTTTGGTGTGAGAGTAAGAATGAAAATCACCATGGCAGTGTAAAAGGCTGAATGTCTTTGGATTATTTTGGGTCTAAAACTGGGGAATGCATATTTAGTAACATTCCCAAGAACGTATTGCTTTTATTGAGTTAAATGTGATGTGCTTACCATTTTTTGTAAACAAAGTTTATTGCAATTTCGATCAACCAGTGAGCAGGTAAACATAGTATAAGAGAACATACAGTGATCTACATAGACTCTGAGGGCAAGAGCTTTTTCAATCTACACATCTCTGCACTAACAGCAATCTAATGTTGCAACATCTACCCTACCCCCCCATCCCTTAACCTCCCCAACAGTGCCCCACCCCCCAGTGATGATACTGGTAGCATATCTGGACAGTTGTATTGTATGTAGGTGTGCTATGAAAGAGTCAACCCTCCGCTCACAATGTGAGAGTGTTTCCCCCGTCTAGTCCAACCGTAGGATCCTGCCCCAGGGTCATCCGTAATGGCACCAATGGATTGGGTCTATTGGCAACTTCACAAAGCATCCAATCATCATTCAATCAGGGGACTGGACCCAATCGACATTCCTCCTTAAAGGAGTCTAATATCGCATCCCAACCTTGCGCCGCCTCCAGGGGCCGCCAACCCCTTCTGGCCTCACCATGTAGAATAGCGCTCTCGCACCCAGCCCACCTAGTTAGTTCTCTAGTCCATTGGGACAGTCTCGGCCCAACTGGATTCTTCCAGGTCATCGCTATTTCCCTCTTGGCCAGTACGTAGGCCAAGTCCCGGAACCTGTTGGTTATTTTGTATTTAGCCGTGCGTGGAAACCAGCCAAGCAGACAATGACCTATTGTGCAGGGGACTTCCCTTCCTATCGCTCCAGCCACCAGTCGGCTCACCTCCGCCCAATACACCTCCGCCGTAGGGCATCTCCAGAACATATGCCTAAATTCCGCCTTCTCTAGCCCGCACCTCGGGCAATGTACTCCTTCCACTCTAAAGTACCTGCTGATCCGCTCAGGGGTGAGATATGCCCTATGTAGTACATAAAAATTAATCAGCTTAAATCTGGCATTGCGAGTCATTTTGGGGAAGCCCCCCAGAATACGCTCCCAGTCCCATCGGATATAGTTGTGCCCAGGTCTACTTCCCAGGACGATTTGAGCTGAGTCAAAGGTATGGTCCTCTCCGCCTGAACCCTGCTGTAGAGATTAGAAACTGCCTTAAAGGTGCCAGAAGAAGTCGCCAAATATGTACAGGTTGTTTTTGCAGTGAGCTCTCCTGTCCATCTCAGCCAATGTTTCCTGATACTAGCCACTACTGAGCCATATAATAAGAAGTGCCCTCCCTGTAGACCGAATTGTGTCCGAAGGACTTCAAACGGCATCAGCGTCCCCTCCTTAAATAGTGCTCCTACCGTCTGTATCCCGGCCTCCACCCAGGACTGGAGTCTACCCCAGTCACCCCGATGGGGCAAAGCTCTTAGGGACAAGAGGGGTAGGTCAGGGGAGTAAGGGGCCTTTACTTTAAGTTTAGGTAAGAAGCTCCTCCAACAGCGCGCAAGGACTTTAAATTCAAGGGACTCATGCGTCCCAGTTCCTGGACACCCCAACAACAGTTCGTATAATCTAGTCTCTGGGGGATTAAATGCCTTTACCCCCAACCCTGTCGCTGCTCTGTTGGCTATCCATTGCGCCAACCACTGGAGCTGCGCTGCCAAGTAGTAAGCCTCAAAGTCCGGGACTGCCAGGCCTCTGTCTGGGGACCGCCTCTGAAGTTTGGCCAGAGCCACTCGCTTGCATCCACCCCCCCAGATAAAGGCTATGACCATGGACTCCAGTTCTGCAAACGTGGCCTTAGGAATCCATACTGGCAGGACCGTGAAGTGATACAGGAGGCGAGGCAACACCACCATTTTAAGGATGGCTACCCTCCCCGCTACAGATAGAGGTAAGGTTTGCCAGAAAGCCATGTTGGTACGGAGGGACCGCAATGAGCCTCCGATATTGCTGTCTATTATATCCTGTGGGTCATGGAAAATCCTGACCCCCAAGTATGAGAGGCATCTTGGAACCCACTGGACATTTCCCAACTCCAATGGTGGGGTTACAGTAGCGTTCAAAGGAAACAGGCCGGTCTTGCCCCAATTCACCCGAAGTCCAGAAAGCTCACCAAACTGCGAAAGCATCTGTTGGGTTCGGGGAAGGTCTCTGTGTACATCATCTAAGAAGATCAACAGGTCATCCGCATACAACGCTATCTGATGTCTCTTGCCCCCCGCCACTATGCCAGGACCCCCACCACCACCGCGCACTGCAGCTGCCAATGGCTCCATAGCCAGTGCAAACAGCAGCGGTGATAGGGGACACCCCTGTCTGGTACCCCGCTCAGCGACATAAGGTCTGGATATAGTCCGTCCTGTCCGTACCCTAGCAGTGGGCTCAGTATACAACAATCTGACCCAGGCAATGTATTCAGGTCCGAAACGAAGGTGGGACATCACTGTATAAAGGAAAGCCCACTCCAAGCTATCAAAGGCCTTTTCTATATCGACTGCGAGCACTCCAGGGGCTGGGCTAGTCGAATTCCGATCGTTCATGACCGCTATAAATCTGCGTATGTTATCCGCTGTGTTGCGCCCCGGGATGAACCCTGCCTGGTCAGTATGTATTAGCGTTGCCATGTGGGGGAGCAGCCTAGAGGCCAGTACCTTGCTGAGGATCTTGTAATCCAGGTTCAGCATGGATAAAGGTCTGTATGCCCCGGCTTCCGCAGGATTTTTCCCAGGTTTAAGCAAGGGCACTATTACCGCCTCCCTCGCTGTTGCCGGCAAAATTCCTCGGTCTCTGGCGGATTGATATAGAATCTCGAGCCTAGGAGCTAACAAATCTATTTACATGGCATAGAATTCGATAGGGAGACCATCTGTCCCCGGAGTCTTTCCCCTCGATAGTTCACTAATGGCCCTCCGAATCTCTGGTTGTGTAATGGCGCCCTCAAGTTGTGTCGCAGCGTCCGGTGGTAGTGTCTGCAACTGCAGTCTAGATACATAACTATCGGTGGAGTTACCGTCAGGACGAAAAGTGCTTTTATATAATCGTTCGTAAAAGGTCATGAGGTGAGAGTTAATTTGCTCCTGCCCATGAAGGGGATTCCCCCACTCCGATATCATTTCCAGGATAGGTGATGTCTTATGCGTTTGCGATACTACCCATGCTAACATCCGACCCACTTTGTCTCTCTCCCCGTGTGCTTGTGTGATATAGTTTTGGTAGTCGAAGCATCGAAGACGCTCCACACAGTCAGCGACTGTTGCTCTAAGCTCTATGATAGTAGGTTGAAGGAGCGGATTTTCAGGCCTTTTTTTCTCCACCTCTCGCAGCTCACTCTCCGCTTGTTCAGTGTCCCTAAGTAGAGTCCTTCGGACCCCCACCGCTCCCGCAATACAGCGCCCCCGCACCACCACTTTAAAAGCGTCCCATTCAATCAAGGGGTTATTGGTCGAAGCCTCGTTATCTACAAAGTAGTGGGTAATATGTTGTCTCAGCTCCTCCCGAAAGGGTGCGTCTTCTAGGGACTCAGTCTTCAGGCGCCAGGTGGGGATGCGGGGAGGGGGTGAACCCCAGCGTAACTCTAGTAACAGAGGGTTATGATCAGAGATTGTGCGGGTCAGGTATTCAACATTATGCACCTGAGGGAAAATGTCTGGGGAGCAGAAAAACACATCTAAGCGGACATGGAGCTCGTGCCAGGGAGAGAAGTAGGAATAGTCTCTGGTCTCAGGGTGTAGCCGTCTCCAGACATCCACCAGCCCCCAACTCGCCTGCCAGGAGGAGAATAGCCCTGCTACTCTCATCAGAGGGAAATCATGTAACGGAGGGTGGGAGCGATCCCTGGAGGGATCGGCCACACAATTAAAGTTGCCCCCCATCACTAGGGGGAACTGCAAATAGGTGGCTAGGAGGCCCGATAAGCGTGCAAAGAACTCACCCTGGTCCCAGTTCGGGGCATAGACATTGATCAACGCTAGATCTCTTCCCTCCAGTCGACCCCAGATTGCTACAAAACGTCCCTCAGAGTCTATGAGCGTGTCCAATATCTGGAATGGAACCCCGGCTCTGATCCATATCAAGGCACCCCTGGCGAATGCGGAATAAGAGGTATAGTATGCCTGGCCCCTCCACCGTTTCTGCAGTGCTAGCCCTTCAGCCTGGGTTAAATGTGTTTCTTGGAGCAACGCAATCTGAATCCCCCTCCGCTGTAAATGTGAGAATACCTTATATCTCTTAGACATTGTGTGCATGCCCCGTACATTCCATGAGAGAAATTTATAAGTGCCTAACGTCGCCATAACTGTGTTTCAATCCCCATCTGTGACATGCCCCATGCAGGACTAGCAGATACCACGAAGATCCCTACTCTCACATTATACAACACCAGCAGACCAATGTTAAACATCCACCACTCATCACTCCCCCTAAACAAGCCCCAACAATTAACATCCCAACTCCCCTTCCCAAGGACAAAAGTTTGAACGGCTCTCATCCAAACTTCGTGAAATGTCAACTAGGTTATCGAAAGCGGGGGAACTCCTAGATCACAAAAGGAGTGGGCCATCGCTCTAATCCCCACTACTGGATTGCAAGATATAGTAGTACTTGTGGACCCAGATCTCATCCATCTGGCGGGTACAACCGCCAGAATGACAGCCAGTGCGCCCACCTCACCGGCCACTACGGTGTCTGCCAGAGGAGGATCTCATGACTAGGGCAACTGGCGCAAGTGTAGTTCGATGGGAGGACTCTCATATGATACAGTCAGAAGTGCCCGGTGTTATGGCCGGTCCCGATCTGTAGGATACATGGGAAGTCTTGGATTCATGGTCCGAATGAGATGGTTCACAGTCTGCAGCGGTCTGTACTTGGGATCCGCGATCAGAGCCGCTCAATGAAGCTGCTGCCTCCATGGCTTTTCGTCTCTCAGTTTGCATCTCCACAGGGGAAGGACTATTTACTATACGGGCCGTGTTGCGTTTAGTCCCTCTCCTCCGTCCATGCTCAGGGCCCTGTGTCGGAGGACCATTCCCCTCATGTGGAAGCAGATCAAGCCATTGCCATACCTCCTCCGCCGTAGTGAAAAACTGTGTACTGTCTTTGGTCACTACCCTAAGCTTCACCGGGAACAGCATGCCATATTGTAGACCCAATTGGCGCAGTTTCTGTTTTGCATCCCTGAAGGTGGCCCGTTGTTTCTGTACTTCCCAGGAGAAATCTGGGAAGATACGTACCGTGTGATTGTCCATTGTGCGATCCCCTTTGGTCCTGCTTTGATGCAACAGGTAATCCCTATCTCGGTAATGAAGAGGCCTGGCTATTATAGGTCGCGGGGGGCTCCCGGAGGGGGAGGACGCGTCGGAACTCTATGTGCCCTCTCAATCGCAAAAAAAGGAGAAAGTCCATCGTCCGCTAAGTCCTCTCGGAGCCACCGCTCGAGGAACTCCGCCAGGCCAGTTTGTGGAACACTTTCAGGCATACCAATCACCCGTATGTTATTGCGTCGCGATCTATTTTCCGCATCTTCGGCCCTTAATTCCAGGGCCCTGATCCAGGTCTCCAGCTGCTGTGTAGACTTAGTGGCATCCTTGACCTCCGGAAGAAGCTCTTTAAGTTGTCTGTCGGTGGTGGACACCTTTTCGGCCAGGCGACGGTGATCATCTCGCAGTACTGTGAGATCCGTGGCCAAAGCATCGATTTTCCCCTCCAGTGCTACACGGGAAGCCGTTATAGCTTGTAGGACATCTTGAAGTGTGGGGTCGTCGCGTCCCTCTCCTGAAGCGCCATTCCTGGGGTCAGGCGGGTCTGCCTGTGCCTCAGCTGAGGACCCACCTTTTTGTTCCATGTCCCTCCGGCGACCGACTTTACCCATTTTCTGGGGTATGGCTCCAACTCCGTCTGGTCGGTGGGCTCTGGACATCGACTCTCCCACCTCAGCGCTGTATACTGCACTGCCAGAGGGATCGCCGAACTGTTATCAGAGAATTGCTGTTTCCGGTGCTCGGTACTCGTGTAAGAGGTTTATCGCCTTCCAGTGCCAGCCGCACTCCGCACTCTAGGCCGCCAAGAACCCCTGGGGACACCACACGCCAGGTAGTCAGGACTCTCTCTCTCCTCCCAGTCAGGGTGTGGACCTGTCGAGCCAAGCAACCTCGCCGTTCGTGGAGGGCGCCTTCAAGCATGCATGTCTCCCATCCAGTGTCTGGGGGCCCCTTGCACTCTCCTGTAGGTAGCACTGCGCAACTAGGCGGACCCCTGTAGAGGAGGGCCGTATGTACCGTGCCTCAGTGCAGGCCAGGTTCGCCCTATCAAGCCACCGACTTCATCCCCCTCGTTCCAGCTCACCTCAGGAGGTCCATGGAGTCAAGCCTCCCAGAAGTACCCCCCGGCGTTGCCGTGCCGACTGCGATCAGTCGCCCTCAGAGGGGAGCTGCCAAAGGAGCTCCGGGAGAACCCCGGAATTATCGCCTCTAACCGTGATCCACTGGATCCTTCCCTCGGGTGCCGGCCGCCATGTTGTGTGTGCTCCGCAGTCCTCAGCCGAGCACAGTCGCAGAGCTGGGCCCCACTGTTCGTCGGCGCTGGGTCCCCAGAGGGAACCGCCAGGTCCCCTTGTAATTCTTGTCTCTGAGAGGGGTGAGCTGGATAGGATCAGGGAGTTGCTGTAGTGGATCGTCTGCCGCCGGGAACGCTGGTCAGATCGCGGGCGCCATCTTTTTTTTTTTTTTTTCGCGGCACTCCGTCGGCCGCAAATTCGGCCCCAAAACTCTCTTCCCTTCGGGATCGGGCCCCTCAAAATGAACCTCGGGACCCCCTCGCACTTTCAGCCAGGCAATGGGGCGGGTTGGGGGTCCACTGCATTTCAGGCTGGACCGGAGTGGGGATCGCTAGCAGGAGCCTCACGGAGAGGCTTCCTCTGCCATCGGCGTCAGGCCACACCCCCGTGATGTGCTTACCATGCCCTATGCATTCTATATGTAGCGTCCATGCATGGAGAGCAATATATTTTTGAAGATCTGTGATGGAATACCTAGTCCATAGATGGTGCAGTTTAATATGTGTAGGATAATACTCCACCCAGAGTAATTACATGTTTGTCCTCTTTTCGTTCCAGTGTTATCCCATTTTTAGGTCTGGCGTTTGATATAGCGTTAGCTGTTTCCCGATGCTATTGTTTCTTTAACAAAATCATACATAAAGTACATAGATAGAGGATCTTATGCTCGGTGTAATTAATCTATGGGTCTTTTAAACTGTCAGTCGTATTTTGCTTCCACCCATCACAACATACATCATGGGGCAATGTGTCAGCCCACTTTAGCCACTGGCACCTTCCATTTACACTAACTGCACAAACCTTGACAAATCTGGTTCAAATTTTGTTTTATTTATTTTTTACCTTTAAATTTTTTTTATTTATTCTGCCTGCATTGGCGATAATTTATTTTCCATCTCCTTTTTAAAGTTGCTGTTATAAATTATGTAAGTGGCATTGTAATATTGGAGAAGCCTGCGATTTTAATGAAACGGCCTCATCAAAGAAGGTTTTCTAAACTTCCAATTCTTATTGCAAGCATGTGGCATTATCTTTTATTCTTTTTATTGTTATGGCCTCTGTTTGCATTAAAAAAAATAATAATAACCATTGCACTAGTGTGTCAAGGCCAGACATTTTGGAACTGCCAGAACTTGTAGTAATTGTCTCTAGTCCAGTATCAGTGAGGCTCCTGGGGACACAGAAGACCACACAGGGCTATGTTCCACCGCTGATAGAAAGATGGAGGGTACCCAACCTGAGGTCTGTCACCAGCTGGCCTTTGGTCGGTATAGAGTGCAAGTGATGATCATCAAAAGATCTCTCTTCTCATTGTTTTACTTAAACATAAGACATTGTTTTTTTGCAAACTATAACACCCAAAATGATTACAGAAACTTTAGACGAGCTTTGTAGTCATCTTTGATGGACAAGTTGTCAGGTGCATGCGCTATGGCATACACTCTTGCTCTGAACAGCTTAAAGTTGCTGGAAATGGGGTGCCATGGTAGCTACAAGGATTGTAAAATATCCACGTAGGCTTTGGGACAGACAATGATGAGCATAATAATGAATTATTTTGTTCATGTGCCCAAGTATTATTTTCTCTGAAAGCACTGATTATTTTCTTACAAATATTATAAGTGAAGGGGTTTCTTCACCAAGGGAGAAGATTAACCTTTGCTCACGTTTATCAAGGAACTGAACACTTTTAATCTCAGTGCGCTGTATCCAGTGATAGTCACATTTCCATTGCATATCTGGCCATCTAGGATGCTGTACCTGGGGGAGAGACTGGGATTCCAACAGGGACTTTTTCTCACTTCCTTATTACGTTGTGTTGAGTGACTCATAAATATGAATATTAATCACCCATTTTATGCAATGTTTAATACGCTCGGACACAGATGGCCGCATGAAAAAACAGGGCTCTGCGAACTGCAGTAACAGAGAGTGTGCGAATGTGCTTATGGTCATACGCACAAAAGGAGATGGGAGGAATGCTTTCAATTTTTTGAACCACTGGCAATAACTCACGGTGGCATCCCTACCTATCATTTTATTGCTCACCATGCCACCTCAGTGTGGACCCAGCCAAATGCAAATCAGCCTTGTCCCAGCTCCACATGGGAACAGACCAGCCCAAACTGACAGGCCAAATCCTCACCAAACCGGAACACAAGAAACCTAGGACCGGTTTTGCCCTGATATAGGCTCATCAGCCAGATCGAGCTTGGCTCCAGTGGTATAGTGGGCACGGAACCCACATCTGGGCATACCCTTGCCACTTAGGGTGGTACATAAAACACACAAAAGGTGAAGGGAGGAATTCTTGCAATTTGTTGTACCAAGCTATACCTGCTTGTTGAGCGCTTATCAAGGTGATGCCGGTCATAGGTTGATTGTTTTCCGGTTTGGTGAGGACCTGGCCTGGCAATTCCGGGTCAACGGTTCCCACGTGGAGGAGGGTCAAGGCTGATTTGCATACAGCTGGATCCAAACTAAGGTGGCTTGGTGAGCAAAATAATGATGCGTTGGAAAGCTACCCAGAGGACTTGCCAGTGATTAGACAAATTGTAATCATTACTCCAACACCTTTTGTGTGTTTGATGTGCATATGGTCACCATATTTTAAACATTAGCTAATGCTTGAGCAAAGATTTCTAATACTTGGAACAAACTGCTATACCACCGACCATAACAGTGATTGAATTGATTGATGGTGCTGTAGGCCGCAATCTCGGCTCAGTATTTCTTGCTTTTGTGGTTGGACGGGGGGATGACTGTTTGGAGATGGCTGGATAAATACCTAACTATACATCTAATTTGTTGGATTTAACTCAACATACCAATCAGAAGAGAATCACAAAAACCTGCAGTGAGCACCTTATCACCTACAAAGTGTTGCTTTATTTTAATGCAACCATGACCACTGATAGAGAAGGGTTTCCTAAATCTCAATCTTTTGGTGAAGTCATCAAAAAGAATCCCCGACTGGTTGTATGGACCTTTGATTGTCAACATAGGTTATGAGAAAGGAACTAACATAATTAGTTCATTGCAATTTTGGTGAAACCAATGTGACTCCACAGAAATGACAGAGAGGATGGTGTCCAAATCTTGATGGAATTACTAACAATTTATTTTAGGTTACAGATTAAATCAATCAGCAAAATTGCAGAAAACATATCATAACAGTGTCGATATTCAAAAGGTCATGCAGACTGAATTTAGATATTATAAGAAAGAAAAGGGACATTAGTATCACATACAGCAAACAAAATATGACTGAAGCAGGTTCCATAAAGGAACTTCACGTATTGAAAGTGGCAAGAGGAAATTCTATGAGGAAAGTGTCAGCATCATATGAACCAAATTTAAGGTTTAATGGAAAGAGTCTGTGTATTCAAGCATAAAGATTAACACTCTGGGGAGGGGAAATCAGCAGTGTTGTGAAGAAGTCTTCTCCCAGCCTAGAGTCTGGAGAGGGTCTAATCCGGCATTCTGAAGAGTACAGACTTAAAGCATGAAGTAAGATTCCAGAAAGCTTCTCCTTATCCTCTTCCCCTAAACAAACCAATCAAAAGATAGTGTTCTTGGGGAACAGGTAGACCCCCTTATTTCTCAGCTCCTAACAAAAAAGCAATCATCTTGACAACCTTGGATGTAACATCAGTTCGATCTGCCTAAGTCTATTCTAACTTAAAGAGGACATTGATGAGGCACCTACAGAAGAGAGAAAACAAGACACTTTCATCACATTTGATAACACATGCAGTAAGGCCTAGTTACAGGTCAGCCCAACATTAGATTCAAACAGTTTCTAAATGAAAACAGTCAGCATAAAAGATTATAGCAAATGCAAATTAAGAAAAGTATACATTTCTTTCATGGTATGTACATTATTAAAATTCAGCTAAATATACTGGTGTCTCTCATTAATGTGAATAAACAGCCACTTACTACAATAGATGAACAAAAGGTATGTAAATAAATAGCTTTAAATACATGTGGAGTATCTAGGTTGCCTAGAAACGGTTGGCACTGAATTACGCTGCTCCACCACTGGTACATTTCTTCTGCCTTACCTCAGTTGTGTTAACCGCACTGATCGATTTGAGGTGGCTTGGACCGTGAACCCAGCCTTTCTCTTTTTTGCTTAATTTTTTTCAAAGTGCAGAGAAAGTCATCCTGAGAGAGTGTATTAAGACTTTGGATTTCTAATAATGCCTCTGTTTGAAGGGTATTACGTACAACCCTTATTCACCAGCATGACTCATTTATTTTCCTAAGATTGCCTTCTCCTTTTCTTTGTCAGCTCATTTGCCTATTACAGGAATACAGTATGGCGGGTGTGAGTTGCTGTAGGTGAACAGTGCACGCCCTTTTCTATTTGCTCTCTGCCCATGGCTGAATGGCTGAAGGGTGAATGCTGGAAATACACACTGCAACTAGGTGTTGGCTTCTTGATGAAGCATGACACACACATTTTCCATGTCATCAAAGTCAACTGACTTAGGCAGTTTTGTTGTGGTACACAAAACCAGTTGCTGTGTTGCGTCTGAGTTTTTATAATTAAACTAAATACCGCATTTTGAGCATTTTAAATAATTTTATTCATTTTTTTGTTTTGCTTGCAGTACTAACTTAATCATCTCAGTGCACTTTTGATTTTCTCATGTGTTACAGAGAGGTACCAAGCTTCAGGCCTCGTATCGAGCCACATAGCTCCTGATAGACTGTTGCAATTTCTAATTGTCTTGCATCAGACCATCGAACCTGCAATAGGCCTGTGAAGTGGGTGGAGGAGTGCGCTAGCAAGGCCGAAAAACTGATTGCTTGTTCATAGCACGCGATCCACCGGCGTGTTTAGAGTGGATCTGCTCCAGCTTTATTTGTGCTGCTGTCCTGCCACCCTGGCCCCACCACTACAGCTGTTGAATGTGCCAAAAGACCCCACAGAAATAAAACACTGCACCTTGCCACACACATTAATTTGTCCAAATACCTTTCCCTCCAAAGTACTGTTGTGTGCTTGAAATGTGACTCGTATTTATGTGAGTATAAATCTATTTACACATATAAAGATGAGGCGCTCTACCAATACTCATAATATATAAGTGCACATACAAAGTCAGATTTAAATATTTTAAGCAAATCTATACAAAATAATTCGTGGGTAGCCCCAGCATTTCTATGTGTGGCCCTGTTTGTGCCCCTTAAAATTCACTTCTAGAGATGACACTGGTCTAAGTTGTGTACTTCTTCCTCTTTTATTCACCATGTACCACTGCAGTGGAAGAATAAGCGTTGCACGATCTTCCTTTCACGTGAATTTGCCAAACAGCACTCAGTCCTGGAGAAGGATCTATGAATATGGATATTCGATTCTCTCTCACACAGTTTCTGCCACTCAGTCCTGGGGAATATGAAGGCTTTGAGTGCCTTTACTCTTTCTTCCAGTCATCAGCATTTAGTCCTGAGGCACAGCAAAAGTGTAGGGGTCTTGACTCCTCTCCCTATCAGTCATCGGCACTCTGTCCTGGAGAGAATGAAGGTGCTAACGCTCTTCGTTTTTCTCTTTTTTAGTCAAGGAAACTCAGTCCTTCAAAACAGATGATTTTCAAGCTGTCCATTTCTGTTTCTTGTGTTCATCAGTGCTCAGTGCTGGGAAAGAAAAGCTTCTGTGAGTTTTTATTGCTCCCTCTATTAGTCACCAGCTCTCATTTCTGACTTAGTGAAGGGTTTTGACGGTATTTAGTTATTTCCCTTTCAGTCCTTGGCACTCAGCCCTGGGAGACGTCGCTCCCTCTCTATTCTCTGTCAGACACCAGAATTCAGTCTTATGGAAGTAGAAGATGCTGACAGTCTACATTAGTCTGTACTTCAATCTTCAGAATTTATCACAGAGGTTTGGCAACATTATAAGGATCTTCACTTTTCCATCTTCCTGTCATCAACACTCAGGATTGGTAAAGGTGTTAATGCTTCCCTTCATGCTTAATCAGTCATTGACACTAGTTCTCATGAAGAGGGCTTTGAAGCATTTGTCTTCACTTTTATTCATCCGTGGACACTGAGTCCTGGGCAGGATGAAGCAAGATAAAGTTTTCTGGTCCTTCTTTTCTCCCCCAAGTAGTCAGGGGCACTCAGGCCTAGGGAAGGGTTAGGTTTTCATGGTCTTCTGGTGGAGAACATTATTAAGATGGATCTGATGTGAAAATGATCCATCTGGAAGCTCAGAAGTTCTGGAAGCTTTCGCAGAGACACATCTATCTTCCCTATTTATGTGCTCAGAGGTCGAGTAACTAGGCACAGGATATATATATAAAAAAGAAGATCAAGTGGAATGCAGGGGGTGACCTCGCTGCAAGGGTAGATATAGGATGTGCTAACTGAACATTTGCATGAGCAGCCTTGCGAAATTTGAATTAAACACATACAACTTTGTGAAATTCACGACTTTTGTGAGATGAGAAATTCAGGTTTTTTAAAAAAAAATTACATTTTTCCATTCTGCACAGTTTTTCCCTACTGAAAGCTGGTTCGTGCAGCAAATGTCTTGGAGGATAGTACACTGGACCTGAGAGACATCTTCTGCTAGAACCACTCTCCTACTGCCTGTGAAGTTTATACGAATGTTATGCACTTTGCATATAAACATCAGATGAAATACCGGCAAAGAGCTATGTGCGAAATTGTTGCGAAAGAAAGTTATGCAACTTCAGCCACCTTCCTGTGATACATAAAGTTTTGAGTTTCTTTGTTACTTTTACTGGGAATCAGTCGAGGCTTTGTACGGTGGTTCTGATTCTTTTTGTTTCCTTAGAGAAATTGTTAATGTTCTTTAGAAATGCACATCCTATTTTGAAAGACATGTGAAAGGTATGTTATATTGAATACATTGTGTCAATGCAAACAACCCTTGATGTACGCACTGACATGTTTTGCTGCTTGATACGTCATGTACTATTATTAAATGGGATGGGAGGAGTTTAATAGAATCATGCGTAACTACATGCATTAACCAACACAACAAGGAAACTCAAGAAACCTGACACTGGTGGCCTTTGCATCATCATCTGAAATAATCACAGCGTCCACACCTTTTCAATTTGCCCTCCTTGAAATAGACAGTAGAATCAGAGCTCTAATTGTGTTTCCACTTATAATCAAAATTAATTAGTGCTTATCCTGCAATAACCTCTAATGGTATCCTCCAAGGCAACAAGAATGTAAATCCTGGCTGTGTGATAGAATTGCCTATACTTGGGCTTAGCTACAAACAGGGCCCCTGGAATTATGCAATTCTAAAGCTGCTGCATTTTCAGCATGATGGTGGATGTTCAGCACTTGCCACATAACCTAGCGAGTGCTGCATAATTTTTCAGATTTCAACACCAATTACTTTCCTGCTGGAATGGATCAGAAGTTACTAAAAACGTGTCACAAGCAGTGCCACACAGCTGAAGTCCCTTTCTTTGGAAAGGTGTATTTGTCACCTTTCCATTATTGGTTGCAGTAGACAGTTCTTAACTAGTATTATTAATGATGTGAAACTTTTTATCATATAGTGTATAAAAAACGTCCAAATGACCAAACATCCAAATAAATGACCAAAGGAAAAACATTAATTGCCATTGTATGTGCTACATTTTGAGCCGAATTTGTCCTGAATTCTAATGCGCTATAGAAGACATTAATTCAATTTAATTTAACCAATTGTCTTTACTGATGTAATGGGCTCAAATTTAATAAGACTATTTTAATGTACAGAGGCATCATTTCAACTGTCACTTGATTTCCATGGGTGTAAAATGAGAAATACGACATAATGAAAAGCCTTTTTATATTGTGCAGTTCATTGACAATTTCACACTATTGCCATAGTATTCACTGGATTCGTTTTCAACAGCGCATGTTTCTTGTCTGATGTACATGTCTTATTTCAGGTTGTAGGGACTTCGGCATTAGAATTAGTCCCCTCGAGACCCAGAGGTACGAACATTAATGTTGTCATGTCTGAGCAGGCTACAACAGCCTTATTTTATGTCTAATATGATGTAGGAAAAGGCCCCACTGCGGTCCATGGATACTGAGAAGCAAATTGCCCGTATAGAACGCAATAATTATCGTATCTGATAAATCCGACACTAATGTGTTTAGAATTTATAGGATGCAATAGTTATCACCTCTTCCAACTTTATGTGTAATGATTTGTGGATTGTGGTGCTTATAACACCAGACTCCACATATCTCAGTAAATATCATACTTTTTTTATTGTCAAATAACGGCAGTTTTGACCTGCCAAAATGTCACAGAGGGTGCAAACGTTATGGCGCCCGGTGATTACCAGGTGCGATGAATATCATGCCTCTTATAATATGTATCGTATCGTGGCGAGGATCACAATTTAATGGGCCACTAATAATCAAGTGCATAAAAGGGACCTATATTAGTGTAACAGTAGATGATCAGAAGAAGTGTAACCGGTAAGACATTTGGAGGGTTTTGAGTTTATTTTTTAATTTTACTGGAAGTAATTTGAGTGTTTATAGGGGGCTGGTTAATCTTGTTCCTTCAGAGAAGCAGTGGTGTAACATAGGCCCCTGCAGCCCCCAGGCAGGAAGGAGTCAGATCCTTAGATACCCCCCTCAGCGCAGTATCGTGTCCTGAGAGCTCCTGACTTAGTTCTGAGCGGGGGCCCTCCATGTACTTTGCGGGGGGCTCAGGTTTTGTTATGCCACTGCAGAAAAGCTGTTCCTTTCTTTATGTCACACAACTGTGCTAAGATGCCATGAGCCTTGTTTGGTGCTGTAGAAAAATAAAATAGGATAAATAATATGTTCGTAGCTTTGAGTCAAATATCAATTGAACTACTAGCAAGGCAAATATCAGAAATTGCCTGCCTGACCAATTGTTCGAGAGTGCAGTTTTCTTTAGCGATAGAAACCCTAGTTTGAAAGACATTTCGAAGGGATGTTGCATTGCATCCATTGTGTCAATGCAAATAACAACTCGACACAAGCTCTGACACTCTTCACTGCTTGAATCGTCAAGTACTATTACTAAACAGGATGACACATTTCTGTAAAGGGTGTTCAAAAGGGAGCCAGGATCCTTGCTGGTACTGCCTTATATAGTTGATTTTGTTATTCCTAGGGTCTTTGGATACCCAGCACTGTGGCGAGTCTCTAGTGACCTTCCTTGAGCTGCATTCCAAACTGTGTGCCCTCTTAGCATAAGAGAAGTCCACTGGACCAACAACAACTCTGGTTCTCTTTGAGATTGAGATTGATACGTGATTAGGTCTGTGTGGGCTGCGCATAGTTAAAGTGGGAGAGGTTCAGGATTCCCTTAGGGTGAGTGTGGGTGCCCACAATATTACACCGCATCAGCTTCAGGTCCTCATGATACAACCGAAATTTGTGCTACACATTATCCCTATGGTTCACTGCTTCTTCATTTGTACAAAGCAAGCCATAGCTGGGCTCAATGAGAAGAACCACAGAATGAGATTGTCAGCATTCCTTGAAGGCTTCAATGGGAGCATCCTAGGGCCATAGTTGCCAGTGTTTAGTTTAGAACTTTGATGTGGCCACCATTGTGGGTTTTGGAGCAATTCTAGGCAGAAGGTGGTGTGCACAAATATGACCCAGTGAGCGGCAGGAGTCTGGATTGGTGAAGACTGTTGCTTTCTTGGCATTGCTTACTATATTAGTAGCCTAGTGCAACTGGATTCATTACTTTCTTGATTGGTCTATTGTGCTCTGGTTGGACAATACGACAGTGGTGGGATCAATCAACCAAAAGCATGCAAAGTGTAACATGGTTTTGAGGTTGTTGAGGAAGTTGTACTAATATGTATAAACAAATAGCATCCTGTTTAGGGCTAAACATGTCCCTAGTGTGATGAACAATATTGCTGATGCTTTGTATTGTTTCAAAATTCAGAACTTCAGGAGGTTCCTTTTGAAGGTAGCTGTGGAATCCAGGACATTCCCTTTGCATCTATGGAGCCTTCATACACTCTCCTACCCCACCTCATCTTAGTGAGCTTACCACCAAAGACCTAAACACCCTACAAGGGAGAACTTCAGGAGGAGCATTTGGGTTTCATTAGAGGGACGCAGGTGTTGGCGTTTTCTTCTATAGGGCCCTTAGCAGCTTAGCTTAAAGAAGGCAGGATCCAGCTACTTGAACCAGGTGCCATAAGGCTGCCCTGACATTATTTATGAAAGGTGGCAGGTACACAGAATGTAGCAGCTTCCTTTCATACCAGCAAGGTGGGAGAGGAGTAAAGGAATTAAAATGGATTCTAGAAGCCTATAAACATTGACAAGTTGACCAAGCTAGTTGCAGTCCTACTGGTGATATACAACTATCTTGCTTGGCCTTTTACGGTCTTTCACAGGACATTTAGAATTACCGAAATAGTGGCTAGTTCAAAGCAGAGCAGGGAAGGTAGGTTCCTTGTGAAGAATATCAGTTGCAATAGCTCCATCTTCATCTAAGATGAACCAGCTTGGGAAGGGGGCCATGTAGTCCTCAGCAGGGCTCTGGACATTGCTGTTAACTGGTGTTGGCCCTGGCAGAATGTATTAGGATCCAACCAGAAGTTGGAACTGAAGCTTTATTTCTGCGTCAAAATTAGGTTTGTTTGTCAAGATATGAGTTTGGTAGGATTTCATCAAAGACACTGGCAGTGACCGAGCCAGTGAATTCAGCTTGCCCTCATTCCAGATTGGGACAGCTACATCTGCAGCTGGGTGTGGCCTTCAGACAGGACAACTCCATAAAATAAGGAGGTGGCAATCTAACTGTTACAAATGTTATATTCACCTGGATATGATTTAATGTTTTAAATGCTGCTATTATGAATTAGCCTCACTGTTCGGCTGATGCCTAAACTTGTTTATGGTCCTCTCTTTTCATGCATTAGCTATAATGTTTTACTTTTAATGTTTTAGGTTTTGGTTTTTAGGAATGCCTGGATGAACTTTAAATTATCCCAACGTAATTCATTTACTTTTGGGAATTTCATGTTATGCTTGTTACCCCAAAGTCCAGAATTATGTCACTTTGCATAATTTTGTGCCAATTGCTGTAAAAATTTATAGTGAAATGTGCCATTGGTGGTAAAGGTTTAGTGTGAACACACACAAACAGAACGCAAGCAGCTGTTGTTTGCTGTGCTTTGTTTAAATGTATCCTTGAGGCAAAAATTGATGTAAGGATGCATTTTGCTCTACAATGTAGAGAAAACTGACAGACTTGCATTTTGCATATTTCATGTAATTTGCAGAAAGTTCACATAAATACAAGGAAGCAAACAATGTAAACTTCGCAAACCACTAGTCTGGGGGTCACCTTTGTGTTTGGATTGCCAGTGAAGTGTATCTGATTTTCTGATGAGATGGCTCCGGTTTTATGATGAGATGGGTCAACAGTGGAGGCCTTTGTGTTGAAGGATTAAGTCGAGTGGTCGAAGGTATCTTAGGAAAGGGGTTTATGCTACTTTCTTTAGTCATCTTGCACCATTGTGGTAATGATTTGGATCAACAGGGCAGGTTCAATAGAACGAATTTTTAGTTTGAAGAATTATTGTGGTTGTCCAAAGTTTTTCCTGAAGGAACTGTGGCATGGTCCTACATAATTCCTAGGAGAGTGTGGCATTGGGGAATCATCTGTTAAAGCTCATTATGAATCTGTTAGGTGTCTGAACAGAATATTGTTGAGGGTTCGGGATCCTGGGCACCTAAAATACATTACACGTGGCTGTATTGGAGGCAATAGCTTGGTTCATGTGGACAGTGTTCACTTGACTAGGGAGTGAACTGATATTTTTGTACACTCCTTGTTTCTTTTGAGTTCCAGCATCTGTGATTATTTGAGAGGTGGTCACGTGGTAGGTGAGCCACAGTAAGCCTGTGGCAGAATGGGCTCATGGTTTGCAGTGGTACTTCTGGCATCTCACACAAACATATTGCATTCAATGTCCATTCATTCCTGAACCATAAAGGTTTTGAAGCCTTCAGTTCCTAGGGTGGGGTCTGATACGGCTGTTCTGGTTCTCTAGGGAGCTGGGTGTTCCCCTTCCGTGGCTTTTGGTGGAAGAGATACATACTGTGCTAAGGTGCCAAGCGTGGCCTGTTTTTCCAGTGAGATCTAGAAATGGGTGGCAGTGGTTCCTCTATAGGGTGCCTCTTACACGGTTCTTTAGGCTCACAGCTGAGCAGGCCCTTCTCCTAATTTTAAGAAGCTTATAAAATTCAGGACTTCAGGAGGTGGGCCCTCGTTTTTGTTTGGAGATACCAGGAGACCTGCCGAGGAGTGTGATCATGAGCTCACAACCTGGGATGGAGCATAGGCAGGAGGTCTGTATGTAGCTAACTCTACACGAGGCTCAAAACTCTTGTAAATACCTCTAACATGTAGTTTTGAGCTGTTTGTGTTTTTCCCTGCAAATGTGCTTTTAATCACATCCTTCTCAATAATGTGTTCTGAATAAATACTGCCTGGTCCATTCTTGAAAAATTATATTTGTCTCAGTCTGGTTTGTTGTTGCTATTTGTCCTTGGACTCCTTGGGTACTCCCCAAGTTGCCTCCCTATTATCAGTGTCCTTAGGAATGGGGCAGAAAAGGATACTTAGAGGGTAATGTGTTGGTGAAAACACATGCCATTTTAGATGTTTCTGCTCTCCAGGAGCACAAGTGAAACAATTCGCTCAGAAGAGTATGAAGTGCATTTTTTTCAAAAGAAAGAGACATACCCTAATTACAAAAGAGCCTTGGTAATCACAAGTAGTAAAATTATTTAAAATTAAAGTAGTGGACCTGCATTCCTGTTGATAGTTCCTTACCTCGGTCTATGCTTACTTCCACTTTACTTCAGATTCTCTACCCTAATGTTTCCATCACTAATTGAACAGAAACACAAATCTAGGTCTTGCACATGTTTATAAAGCAAGTAATTCCATTGAAGGATTTATGCTTTCCATATCTTTTCTAGTAACCCCATGGGGCATGTCCTCCTTTCCATAGCCTATCTCGTAATATCAGCAAAGAAGTTTTAATATTCTATCAAGTAAATCCATTAGGGGTTATCTCCTTTCAATAAAATACCTGACAAACCCATTGTTAGAAATGGGGTTTCTGGATGTCTAGGATATGCACCTAAGCCAGGCAGAACTAAACCACTATAGTCAGTGCAAGTAAGTTACACAGCAAAGATAACCTATGCTCACCCTCTGGTAGCTTGGCACAGAAAAGTCAGGTTTATCGCCAGAGTCAATGTGTAAAGCATTTGCGCAACACACACACACACACACACACCTGTGACACAATGAATACACCAAAAAGGAGATTACACAAATGTCTATATAGAAATGTAGGATATTGTATATGACATAGACCAAAACAACATCACTCATAAATACTGTACGCACTGTGCAACTCCTGATTCAGTACTTATTATCTTGGCGAGGCAAGAATGTTAACATTATGACATCAGGGCATGGAACACCGCAGTTCGTTTAGAGAACATAACTTTTAAATCACAAGGACAACACTAGTACATAAATCACCTTGTATCATTGTACATTCCCCATAGGTCACTAGAAGTGAGGGACAAATAATGTCATGCACAAGCGGCATACAACCACCCCCCAGCAATAGTGTACTTGTGAGTTTAGTGTAGGCGCTGCAGATACCCAGGTAGCCTTGTACACTGTGTGGGACTCGTGGTGATGATATCCATAGTAAAACCATGGGGTGCAGGAGCATCAGTGCTTCTATTAGTGGTTATATGGTGATTTGGCAAAAGTACGTTAGGCCGCAAGGACACCTGTACGTCTACTACGTACAGTATGGTAACCCCTCAAAGACTCCTCTTGAGGTGATTCACCCTGCCTTTCTTTGCACAGCAGTGAAGATTTTTGTATTTACCCCTGGTTCAACAATATCCCTGGGCCAAGGTAAGGAGAGACAAGGGAAAATCTCACGGAGATGCTCCTTGGGCCCCTCTCACATGCAGACTCACCGCAAAAGCAGCCGTCCATGGTGCCCAGAACAGTAGCTTTTAGAGATAAGCTGTGGGGGGCCGGTCCCTGCGAAGGAATTCCCTCCAAGTGGGATATGGCAGCTGGAGTATGCTACACCACTCTCAGTGGTGGCTGGGGCATGAACACTGCCTCGGTCCTCCAGCAGTGCGAGGAATCCCTGAGCCAGCCATCGCACTTCCTACTAACTTGATGGTACAGCTTCCCACATCAGCCCCATGTTTGGCCAGGAATGCTGCATGCTCCTCCAGCACACCACGGGGAAGATTGGTGTCGGGAAGAGGGTGCTGATGTCCTTTAAGTCCTATGCTGCCTGAACAGGCGAAGTGTGCCACAGGAGAGGGGCCTTCAGGGAAAGGGGACAGCAAGGCACTTAGGGTCCCCACCACGTGGCCTCCAGTGCTCAACACATGCCAGGGCATTAAGAGTGTGTAATAAAAAAAGTAAAGCACTCACTACGAGCTGTTTCACAGAAGGCTGGATTTGTCAACCTCCGTAAATCAAAAACTTAAAAAAATAGCAGCTCAACACTCGAGACTTAAAATTGAGGCGGTGATACACAGTTGTTTTTTGTGTGGCCCAATCAGGGATGTTATATGTTAGACAGCCTTTGAACTCTCCCTGAAGGGAGCCATTTAAGTGGAGCCAATAAGAATTTTCTAATTGCAACACCAAAATGGTATTTACGGAATTGTATGCCCTTGTAAAAATTGTACCTAGGCAAGACTAACCAAGAAGTGAGACAACGCATTACGCAACATAAGTCTCGCATCAGACAACAGGTCACAACAATACTAGTGATTAGCCATTTTTTAGAAAACCATAATTCAGAAAATGATGTCCGATGGACGGTTTTGGCAGTGGTCAATGCAGGTCAGAGAGGAGGCGATTTGATGCATTCCTCAAAAGAAAAGAAGCCCACTTGATCTTGAGATGCATCACTGTAGTTGATGGCCTCAATTAACTTAATGAGCTGTATAAATTACTGTAACTGGCCCTCGGATAATTTTCAGAGCCCTTACTCTGGTCATTAGTTTGGATTATTCCATTGGTTGTTATGTGTGACCAATTTGTGCTGAGTATTCTAGCCTATAGAGTTAATGATTGAATGAATCCACTTGTAGTTTTTCTCTGGGAAATTGAGGAAACACGTGGATGTGGCGACTGGTCCTCAAAACTGAAGACACATGTTCAGTGAACGGAGTGTTGTGCAACCATTTACATTGAGAGGAACTATTTTTCCATCATTTGTGTAAGGATTATGTGCCAGCGAGCTAAGGTGTTTATATAGCGGCGGAGCCTTCTGCAATGTCACAGTGGTAGGTCACACCCCTGTTTAGCGAAGGGCGTCTTTCTCCAGCTTGTTGGCTTTGCACTCAGTTTGGGTAGTGTTGATTTTTTTAGACTAGGTGTCCTGCAATCCGAAAAAAGCCTTAGCTAATGTCCCCCAGAAACGATGTGCAGTTCTGCAATTTTTCTTCCCGTTCCCTTACTGATATTATGTTCAATACCTATTTGTTTTTTTATGAACATTTCGGTCCGATTCGTTTTGACCTTTTTGGACTACGTTTTCCCACAATCTTTCAAGACTAGGGTCCGTCAGAAACGATGTGCTAATCCACAATTTTTCCCTCATTTTTTCCTTTTTTTTCCTACCGTTCTGATATTGACATTATGGCGGTCATTCTGACTGCGGTCACCATCAAATGGCCGCTCCGCGGTCAGGAGACCGCGGATGCCATTCTGGCTTTCCCGCTGGGCTGGCGGGCGACCGCCAAAAGGGCGCCCCCCGGCCCAGCGGGAAAGGCCCTGCAACGAGGAAGCCGGCTCCGAATGGAGCCGGCGGAGTTGCAGGGGTGCGACGGGTGCAGTTGCACCCGTCGCGATTTTCACTGTCTGCAAGGCAGACAGTGAAAATCTTCATGGGGCCCTGTTAGGGGGCCCCTGCACTGCCCATGCCAGTGGCATGGGCAGTGCAGGGGCCCCCAGAGGCCCCACAACACCCGTTCCCGCCATCCTGTTCCTGGCGGTAAGAACCGCCAGAAACAGGGTGGCAGGAAGGGGGTCGGAATCCCCATGGCGGCGCTGGAGGATTCCCTGGGCCAGGGGAAAACTGGCGGGAAACCGCCGGTTCCCCTTTTCTGACCGCGGCTTTACCACCGCGGTCAGAATAGCCCTGGAAGCACCGCCAGCCTGTTGGCGGTGCTTCCGTGGTCCCCGGCCGCCAGGGTCGGAATGACCCCCTATGTGTAAAGTCCACCTGGACCATTCATGATTATTTCGGATGTATTGTTACAATGTGTTAAATACATTCTTTTTGCCATGCGAATAGATGGAGCAAGAGATGCACGTTATCTCTAGGGGTTGGGATCTATTTAAGCAGCCGCATATCCAGAGTGCCTGCTTCCCTCTGCAGAGAATTTGGGCGGTAAACGAAGAAGCATTTGATGCCTACGAATTACTTTCAAATGTTACGTTCGCAGCAGGTGACTTCCTTACACAATGAATCGCTTTTACTAACACGTGTCTTGATACGCATTGCCCTTTTCTTTGTAGGAGTGGTTTTGAAGTAGTTCAGACGGCCCTGCCTGTGGGTCAGACTGAGTGAATTATCCCTGCAGTTTGAAAAGTAAGCACCTGCTTTATCATTTTATCCTTTTTTTTGTGTGTTTCACACGAGCAGCAACAATACTCGTACAATGTTACACATATGTTGTTCTTTTTCACAGAATCAGTTTTGGCTGTGTGCGAATTTCTTGGTGAGTTGGAGTTATTGAGTGATTCATCTTTGCATCCCATGAAGTAAGAACAGATTTCTTCCCGTTGAAGAATGTTACTTTGTTAACACTCTTCAATGTGATCCTGGGTGTAATCTACGGGGCGTCCGATGACCCGGTTTAAGATAGTTTCCCACTGAATGGGGTCAGTAGAGCGTTTGCAATTTTGGACACTGAGTGGGTTGCCAGTTTTTTTAATGTGTCATTGTGGTCCATTTGTCAGTTTGAAGGAATTACTGTTGCCTTGCCAATGCAATCCTGATTGGCTAGTTGTTGATTCCTTCAATGTTTTGCACCTGGCGCAGCGAACGTTTGGTACTAAACAGGTGGGCGAGTCTGTGAAAAACACAAGTGTCAGCCCACCCCGGTCAAAGATTTGCTGTAAAAACGCTAACCCTATGAGAAGTCCAGGAAAAAGTTCCCCTATTTGACTAAAACTTGATCCAATTTCCATCTTCTTCAGGTGAAATATCAGAGCAACAGATATTAATCAGAAACATCTCTGTAATGTGAAGGTGAAGCGGGATACCTCTGCAATAATACAAAAGGATTTTGCCCTTCAGATCCTTGTGCATGATCAACCATTGATATGCATTTGCTTCTTAAATTCTTGTGCATAGATGAGCGCTGCTTTGAGTAATGCGCTCGTTTGGGTACCCAGTTGATTTCACTCCATCATTCCAACACGTTCAATACATAACGCAGACCACAGGTTGTCGGAATTCATTGTGGGGGTTATTACAACTTTGGAGGAGGTGTTAATCCGTCCCAAAAGTGACGGTAAAGTGACGGATATACCACCAGCCGTATTACGAGTCCATTATATCCTATGGAACTCGTAATACGGTTGGTGGTATGTCCGTCACTTTACCGTCACTTTTGGGACGGATTAACACCTCCTCCAAAGTTGTAATAACCCCCTGTATGCTGTAGATTTCTTTACTTAAAAGCAGATCTCAATGTTCAAAATGACAGATCCTTGTTCGCACACTTTGCTATGATAGAACACTGTTATCCCAAACTCACAACAGGTGATTGGAGGAATGCTTGAAAATAGTCAAAACCATTGGCAATCAAGAAGGCTAGCATTTCAACCCAATGTGTTCACCCACTGCCCCACTCTACACGGAGACCTGCCTTTTGCACACCTGTCCTGACCCTGCTCCTCATTGGAACAGCCCAGATTATTGATATGCATCACATAAAATTTCTATATACATCCTCACGTCAGACTCGAACAGCCAACAAAAATCTGTATAATCATTCCTACAATTCTTTGAAGCCAACATCATAAGGCAACATATCTGAATCACATATTTGCAAGTGAATGCAACCAGGGAAATTCAAGGCAGCGTTCCTGCTCAGGGCAGTTGTGACTGAATCCAGCCACAACCCGATGAAACTGCCAACCTGGGGATTTGGACCACCAGTAGGCTAATTGATCCTCCGGTTATCCCCACACTCAAATGCAACTCTCATAGCAAGAGCGTGCATCAGAAACGTAAAATGCCCTCTGGTCATCATAATGCATTTTTTTCTTTTATTTCAGCAACTGTTTCATAATCTTTTCAAGAACAGGGAGCCATTGGGTGGGGTTTTTGTGGCATATGCACGGTCCACTTTCAGGGTGGCAAGGTCATAAGAGGGTAACTGCTATGCAGTTTAGGCTTATAAACCCATTGCCACTACTCTTTCCTGATGTTTGCCCTGGAGACCCACCCCTTTGGAGCCACACTTTATAGTAGAAGTGGAAAACAGAAATGTGCATTGGCAAGGCCAATAGGTTATGCCTTTGCAAGCGCTATTGGCTTTGCCTTGTGTCTTAGCCATGTTGTTCACCAGCGTGGCTGCTGTACAGCATGGCTAAAAGTTTGTGGCATATAGAAGAGTGGCATGGAGTGTCGTAGAGTGGAATGGTGAAGAATGAAGTAGAGTGTTGTAGAGTGGAGTGGCAGTGAGTGTTGTGTATTGGAGTGGCATAGTGTGGAGTCGCATAGAGTGGCGTACATTAGAGTGGCATAGAGTAGAGTTGACTGGTGTAGAGTGCATTGGCGTAGAGTGTGGCAGAGTATAATGGAATAGAGTACAGTGGCATTGAGTGAAGTGGCATTGAATTCAGGGGTGTAGAATGTAGCATTGTAGAATGCTGTGGCGTATATTAGAGTGGTGCATCGCAGAGGGCAGTGGTGCAGAGTTGAGTGGTGCAGAGTGGAGCAGTGCTGAGTGGAGTGGTGTGAAGTAGAGTGGTGCAGAGTAGAGTGGGGTAGAGTAGAGTGGCATAGAGTAGAGTGGCATAGAGTTGAGTAAGGCGGAGGGCAGTGGTGCAGAGTAGAGTGGAGTGGCATAGAGATCAGGGGCATAGAGTGGTGCAGAGTAGAGGAGTATAGAGTGGTGAAGAGTAGAGTATATTGGCATTAAGTTCAGTGGCAGAGAGTGCATTGTTGCAGGTTAAAGTGTCAGAGTGCAGTAGTGTAGAGAGCAGTGGCATAGTTTACAGTGATGCAGAGTAGAGTGCAGTGATGTAGAGTGCAGTGACAGAGTGCAGTTGTGTAGAGAGCAGGGGTGTAGAGTGGATTGTTTCAGAGTAGAGTGAATTTGCATAGATGGTGCAGGGTAGAGTAGAGTAGTGTAGAGTGGCATAGAGTGTAGTGGGGCAGAGTAGATTAGAGTGGCATACAGTGCATTGGTATAAAGTGCAGGGGCATAAAGAAGTGTTACAGAGTAAAGTGCATTGGTGTAGAGAGTATTGGCATGGAGTGCAGTGGTGCACAGTGATGTAGGGTACAGTGGCGTAGAATGGAGTGTGTAGTGTAGCTTGGTGTGGCCTAGACTGGAGTGGTGTAGAGTGCAGCAATGAAGAGTGTAGTAGTGTAGACTAGAGTGGCGAAGAGTGCATTGACATAGAGTAGAGTGGTACAGGGTAGAGTAGAGAGGTGTAGCATGAAGCAGCATAGAGTGCAGTTGTGTAGAGTGGAGTGGTGCAGAGTGCAGATGTCTGTATTGGTGTAAAGTGGAGTGGTGCAGAGTAGAGTGCAATGGTGTGGTGGGGTGCAGAGTAGAGTGGAGTGGCATAGAGGGGGGCATTCATAGTGTGGTAGCACACTGCCATTACAGACAGCACAGTTTTACTTGAAATTACCATTGCATTTGCACAGACATACAGTTTTGGTAATAAAACTATACAGTGCGCAGACAAAAATGTGTGGAAATTGCATCACCTAGTTTAATGATTCATTTGATTATATTGATCATCTTTAAATATTAAAGTATTTGTTTTCAACACAGTATTTGTTTCCAACACTGTTCAGAAATATCAAAATGTGCACATTTGTGCACTCATAATTCTTATACATTCTGAAATACTTGCACAGTTCATTTAAATGTTGCTGTGTGCTAGACAAAACTCTTTCCTACCTCCCTTACCCAGCAAGATTGTCACATAAATCATCTCACTTTGAAGTCAGAGAAAGAAAAGTAAACAAGCACCCTTGTGAGACTGCACCTGGCATTTGACCTTGGCCTTTGAATGCACAGCAAATGTGATGAGATAAGAACACGATTTAAAAGACTGTTATCAGAAAGAGAGTCAGTGGTATAATTCAGTAAACACAGTTTAGGCAACAAGAGGGATAAACTGAACATGGAGAGCCAAAAACAAATAAAGCCGGCAAATGGAAATCTAGAAAGTGTGAGTTACAAACCACAAACCCAGTGGTAATCACCAAGTGGAACATATTCCTGGGTCAAGTTTCTAAAAGTACTCAAGATGTCTTTAGCAAACCAGACAGCTGCTCTGGCTGGTAGGCTGTGACCTGAAAAGGAGCTCAAGGAACTTTCCAGCTAAATGTGCTCTGCTCTTTCCATCTGCTCTACAGACTTTTGTGTATGAACTATTTATAATGTATTGCATTTATAGGCTCTCATGAATGAGAGT
The DNA here is from genome assembly GCF_031143425.1 of Pleurodeles waltl. Classification (NCBI taxonomy): domain Eukaryota; kingdom Metazoa; phylum Chordata; class Amphibia; order Caudata; family Salamandridae; genus Pleurodeles; species Pleurodeles waltl. The sequence goes on along the minus strand of NC_090443.1, from coordinate 264,104,034 downwards.
TGGTCTTCATTTGTTGCATAGCCTCATGAGCATAGTCTAGTGCCCACACATACTTGCTTTTTAATATCTTGAGCATGAACCGGCGCAGATATAAATTTGCTTTACAGCGTCTTGCGCTAAAATGAGTGACAATGTACATTTGTGTTACAGAATGTTTCACCTGGACCTTTACTGATCCGCGTTTATTTTTCAATTCTTTTGCATGAAAGAGTGCTAATATGAATTTGTCCTGAAAACTCTTGTATTGCTGATATGCCTTTTATCTATTGACTGTTACGCAACAAGCAGTGACAGTATGCCTGTAGAATGTTGCAACTTAACTGGTGTGATCTGAAGTTTTTTATGTAAATAAGCAAGAGTTGATAAACACATTTACTCTACGGACTTTTGTGCATGCACCAGAGATGATATCCATTTTCTCTGTAGTTGCTTAAATATGCAGAGCTTATGCATGAACAGGTTTTACTATGTATTTTTACTATAAACTTTTGTTCATTATGCAGTGGTGATATGCATTTGCTTTGGAGGCACTTGTGCTGGACTCACTGTAATAGCCATTTTCACTATAAAATCTTACACATTTGCTCTAAACTTATGTTTGAACATAACATTCTGGGATTCCGGCGAAACAAGATGGCCTCCTAGACACGTCCCGGGAGGGCTCCTGTCCCGAGCCCGAGAATCCAACAATATCCTGCAGCCCTCGGCACCAGCAAATGACTGAAAGCACATAGAGGGAACCAAAACGATAATGCCACCCCAGAAATGCGCTGTGCGCCCGCGTTGTGCCCGTTCTGTCAATTGGGGTCCCCCGGGCAGAGGAGGCCGAGGCCTGGTCGAGAACGGGGAGGCAGGCCGAGGTAGGACGGCGGCGGTCCCTCGCACAAGCTGAGGGAAAGGAAGAAAAGGCAAAGAGAGACGGCCCACGTGTTGAAGGTGAGGCGGCAGAGGCATCCCCTGATTCCAGTGCAAGACTGGAATGGTGTGCTTGGAGGGTCTGGACCAGCACTCTGGGGCATGGATTTTACCGGAGCAATCGTGGAAGGAGGAGACGATGGCGGGGAAGCACGGCCCCCCCAACTGAGTAGTGCTGCAGTGGGGGAGTCCTCCGAATCAGGAGCTGAAGCAGGGCAGTGGGCCTGGGAGCGCAGGGCATTCTGCGCTGCAAGACCCAGAGGTGATTTACCGACTGGGGAGTGGTGACAGAAATCAAAGTAGGCCCCTGCCGGCCTGCAGCAGCATGATGGCCCATGGCCGGGCTCCCTCCGGTGACAGAGAGGAAGAAGCGGCAACAATGGACGCCCCCCTGCGGCAACAGTGAAACAGCAGGGGCACATACGGTGAGCCTTGGGGAGCTAGTGTGGATGCTAGCTGAGGCCCGGGGGTGGCCATGGGTGCTGGAGAAGGCTACCAGGCAGATGTACTTGGCCGACCCCTGTGTGCCTTCTGAACGACCTGGTAACGGCGACAAGGGCGGACGGTCCCATGAGTTGGCAGGGTTGCTGGAGGGGCGACCTCTGACTCCAGACTGTGGTGCGCCGGGGAGCCAGGGAACGTGAGAGCAGAGGTGAGCCGGACCGGGGTGTTGCCGTGGGTGATGGGGGAGGACGTCGGCCAGGGGAGTGTGGCGGATCCCACACACCACTTGTGACCGAGTTGTCCTGCGGGGAGCCATGCCGGGGCCATACATTTGGGACGAACGACGTGGAGAGATCTCCCCCCCTTCTTCCCCCACAGCTGACAAAGGTGTGGATAGAGGCGCAAACTCCCGATGGCACACCGTGACATCTTGATTCTGCCCCCGCAGACGGTTCTCTGTAACTAAAGTATAACAGCTGTTGCAGGGGACTAAACGGGCAACCTACGGGCCATTAGAAATTACTCTTAGCAGAATACCTATTGGCCTGGAGGTGTTGGTTTGAGGCTGCGTGGCACCAATATAGGCAAAGACAACCCACACAAAGGAGCCCAATCCAATGAGATCATGCAATACACTACCCCGGAGCATGGGTTGAACGCCTCAGAGGGCAGAACCCTGCGGCCCAGCCCTCACAGGACACCGCAGATATCCTAGAGGCCATTAAAGGGTCTCAAGAAGCTCTAGAGAAGAAGAAGAACACTATGGCAATAGACATAAACTACCTCCATCTGGACCGCCGTAAGGTAGTGGAAAGAGTCAAGAACACAGAGGAGGAGGTGCTGACGGTGCAGGTTGCGGTTGGAGAGCTTCAGGCATAGGTCACAGAACTTACTAAATTGGGAGTCCAGAACTCAGAGTGACTCGAGGATGCAGAGGGCAGATCATGCTGCAATAACTTCCGCCTGGTGGGGTTTCCCAGAGCTGGCAGAGGGGCCCTCCACAGAACTTTTTTCAGAAGAATGGCTGGCTAGTGTCCTCAAGCCCGTGCGCCTTTCAAAATTCTTCACGGTAGAGAGGGCATATACAGCCTTGGGCCGATTCCGAAACCTGGTGCACCACCATGAGCAATTATAGCACGCCTGTTCAACTACAGGGATAGAGACTTAAATCTTCAACATGTGCGTGCTCGAGGCCCCCCTAACTATGAGGGTAGGCCCATCCTCATTTTCCTGGATTACACGAGAAAAGTACAAGAACTGCAGAGAGACTTCCCTGGGGTTAAAGGAAAGCTACGCAACAATAACATTAAGTACAGCCTCCTCTTTCCGGCCAAACTGAGAATACAGTATGGAAAAGCAACAAATTTTTTCGAGACTCCACAGGAGGCGTTCAACTGGATGGAAACCCAAGGCTTGTCGCAGGGAGAACACGCTCCCTGACCGTGGAGACCTGTTCAGGACACAACGGCCTACTTGAGCGTCTCGATCTCCCACGGGAGAAGATCATGCTTTGTCATCAGATGGAATCCACATGCCAGAGGAAATGGCGGAGGAGGACTTGGAGGCAATCCCCTAACCTCTTTCTCCCCCATTCCACTCTCAGATACTCACCACTCCAACTGTCTAGACATTCGACACTGTGACATGATGATGCACTTCACAGGAGCCTCTGCTAAGAAGATGGCGGTGTCTTGTATGATACCAGGCCCTGCCTGGGTGGGATGAAGGGGATCCCTACAACTCCTTTACCTCTTCATCAAAGTCCAGGTTATTTTAGCCTGACTTGACCCTTGTTGGGGACTGTATTGGCCTGATTGGTCAAGGTTTGGGACAGGACGGATCAGGATCTGAGTGCCCCGGAATTGCTGAGCCTATTCTAGGGTTGTATCGAAGGATCACTTGACGCCCAGGTCAGATTAGTGCATGTTTTAATTCCGCATGTATCAGTTAGTTTTTTTTAATTTTGGGGGGATACGTGGGGTGGGGTTTCACACCCTCAAACGGAGTGGGTTCTGCGAGGGTGATGTGGCCACTGCCTTTGGGTGGGGGGTTATGGGGAAGACACAAGTTATTTCAACTCCAGAGAGGTTTTGGGGATTCTGTTTGTTGTTTTTGCTTGTTCTGCCTTGTATATGTTGCTACCACCAGACTTGTCATAGCTCAAAAGCATGTCTACCCGGTTGTACGGCCTTCGCCACAGACGGCTGGCTACTATGTCCTCTACAGGTCCCTTTGGTCACAGTGATAATACACTGCAGAAGAGTTCATAGATGCTAGGAACTGGAATGAAATATAAAATTCTAACATGGAATGTACAGGGCCTGAAGAACCGTACTAAACAAAATAGGGTTCACACTTTCTAGAAACGCTAAGGGGTAGCCATAGCTCTCTTACGGGAAACACACCTTTGGGGACAATGTATTAAGTACTTACAGAGAAGATGGAGGGGTCAGGTCTTTGCTACCTCTTACTCAGGCTGTGCAAGGGGAGCACTAATATGGGTGTCCCGGGCATCGCCTTTAGGGCCTTTAGGTCGCACATTGATGACAAGGGTAGATACGTCATGCAGGAAGGGACTCTGGATGCTAAACAGATTTGTATAGTTAATGTATTTGGTCCGAACATAGATGATGGGGAAGTTCTAGGAGCTATGCTGAAAACAGCCCAGATCACACCCACCACTGACATGATTGTGGCAGGAGACTTTAACTGTGTGCTGGATGGCAATATGGACAGATCACCCACCAGGCGTCACACGAAGCCTCGTTCGACTGCCTCCTTCCGACTGCTTATTCATACACTGGGGCTGGTGGATGTTTGGCGCCGACATCACCTGCACACTTGGGCATACTCCTATTACTCTTATCAAATGACGACCCATAGCCGTTTGGATTATGGGGGTCATTACAACATTGGCGGTAAAAGGCGCTTACCGCCGTGCAGAAGACCGCCAATACACTGCCGCGGCCGCGGTAGACCGCCACAGCTTTTATGACACACATCTCGAAATCCGCCGAAATTCAGACACCCACACAACACCGCCACACCAAAGGTCAGGGATAAACATGCAGAAACAAATCCTCCACCTCCACGCCAACAGAAACACGCCCATGCTATTACGACCCACAAATCCACGCAGTGGTCTTTCAACCGTGGTATTCCATTGGCGGTACACACCGCCGCGCTCAAAAAACACACACATATACAAAACACAGCCACATTGGACAATTACAAATACACACACCTGATACACATACAAACAACACTCCCACACACCCAATACAATATAAAACACACACATCCACATCACCCACAAACCCCTACGACCAGAAATTCTGAAAGAAGGCCAGAGAGAGAGCACAGCAATTGACAACCCCATCACACAGAGGCACACAACACCATCACCCACACAACATCCACGCACAAAACACCACACACCACTACACTCATCACAGTCATCACCACATACACCACCCCACACCTCACCCACACCACCCCATGGCACGCCAAAGACACCCCCGCTTCTCCGAGGAGGAGCTCAGGGTCATGGTGGAGGAAATCATCCGGGTAGAGCCACAGCTATTTGGCTCACAGGTACAGCACACATCAATAGCCAGGAAGATGGAGTTATGGCGCAGAATAGTGGACAGGGTCAATGCCATGGGACAGCACCCAAGAAATAGGGAGGAAATCAGGAAGAGGGGGAACGACCTACGGGGGAAGGTGCGTTCCACAGTCTCCAGGCACAACATTGCGGTGCAGCGGACTGGCGGCGGACCCCCACCTCCTCCCCCACAACTAGCAACATGGGAGGAGCAAGTCTTGACCATCTTGCATCCTGAGGGCCTCGGAGGAGTCGGTGGAGGATGGGACACTGGTAAGTCAAATCTCAACTATCATTTCCCCCACCCGACCTGCATGCTCTCACACACCCCCACCCTCACACCCTCACACCCTCCCCTATCACTCCAACTCCTCACATATGTACCCATAACACAACCCACCCATCCCAACAACAAGCCCTGCATGACACAACTAAGCATGGTCACCCCTCACTGAAGCATGCTCACTGCACATACCCAGAACACCCCCCAACCATCATCACACAAGCCCCCACACAGGAATGCGTGCATTGGGATTCACGCACACCCACCCATTGCACACCATCACACACACACATGCAATAATCATGCTCTGATGCCCCTGCAGGAGCCCGAAGGACCGTTACCACACCAGAGGGTCCAGACCCTGCGCCTGCAGGAGTAGCAGTATTTGGGGTTCAGGGAGGAGCTCAGGACCATCGGCTCCGCCCTGGGCACCATCGTAGGGGTGCTGAAGGACATACAGCAGACCTTGAGGGACACCGTGGCACTCCAAGGGGCCCCTGACACTAGCCAGGATGATGAAATGCCCACCACCTCCGCCGGCGCTAGTGGACAGGACGCCCGCCACAGGACCACCACACCAGCACCCCACCCCCTGCAGACGGACAACCACCACGCAAGCGGTCCCTGAGATCCAGGAACAGGACAGAGCAAGATGGCAAGACCCCCGCCAGGAAATGAGACCACCCTGTTTGTCCTCCCACTGTCCCACTTTGTTACCCTGTCCATACTTAAACTGCCCCAGCTCCACTTCCTATGCCCAGATGGGCAGTGCACCTGTGAGACTAATAGACTGGACTCTGCCATGGACATTCCTCCGCCATCACCCATCCTCATTTTACAACCCCCTCCCATTTCTGAGCACTTCAATAAACACCCTTGAAACACAAAACAATGTGGAGTCAGTCTGTGATTTAGTAAATATGTATTATCAATGACAGTGTCATAATGTGTTTCCTATTGTAAAGATAACATACCTATGTCACACATCACAAGTCCTTGAAGGATATAAGCAGATGACACGTTGGTAACCACACCTGTGAAACCGTAATGGAAAGGTACAACTCAGTTACCAAATACTGGTTGAAATCGACAGACAGGATAGAGGTAGACGTGTGAAAGTTAATGTAATGTTAAACCAGAAAATGTTCTCACCTGTGTGTCACTGGAAATATTGCTGTATGACTGACTCCCTGTTGACGTTTTCTTCTTCCTCAGCTTCATCCTCATCACTGTCCACAGGCTCCACAGGCTCCACAGCTGCTACAACACCGTCATCTGGATCATCCTCCTGCAGAAAAGGCACCTGGCGTCGCAAAGCCAAATTATGGAGCATGGAGCAGGCGATGATGATGTCGCACACCTTCTTCGGTGAGTAGAATAGGGATCCACCTGTCTTATGGAGGCACCTGAACCTGGCCTTCAGGAGGCCGAAGGTGCGTTCTATCACCCTCCTAGTCCGCCCATGGGCCTCATTGTAGCGTTCCTCTGCCCTGGTCCTGGGATTCCTCACTGGGGTCAAGAGCCAGGAAAGGTTGGGGTAACCAGAGTCCCCCAATAGCCATACACGGTGCCTGTGGAGTTGAGCCATCATATCAGGGATGCTGCTATTCCGCAGGATGTAGGCGTCATGCACAGAGCCAGGGAACATAGCATTTACCTGCGAGATGTACTGGTCTGCCAAACAGACCATATGGACATTCAGGGAATGATAACTCTTCCTGTTCCTGTACACCTGTTCACTCCTGTGGGGGGGGACCAGAGCTACATGGGTCCCATCAATGGCACCTATGAAGTTGGGGATATGTCCAAGAGCATAAAAGTCACCTTTCACTGTAGGCAAATCCTCCACCTCAGGGAAAATGATGTATCTCCTTACGTGTTTCAGCAGGGCAGACAACACTCTGGACAACACTTAGGAAAACATAGGCTGGGACATCCCTGATGCCATGGCCACAGTAGTCTGAAATTACCCACTTGCAAGGAAATGGAGCACTGATAGCACCTGCATGTCATGGGGGATTCCAGTCGGAGGACGGATTGGTGACATCAGGTCTGGCTCTAACTGGGTACATAGTTCCTGGATAGTGGCACGGTCAAACCTGTAGGTGACGATGACATGTCTTTCTTCCATTGTCAACAGGTCCACCAGCGGTCGGTAAACAGGAGGATTCCGCCATCTTCTCATATGTCCCAGCTGACGGTGCCTACGAAGGACAACAGCGAAGAACCAGTCACTATTCCTCCAGGTATGTACCCACAGTTACACACAAGACTACACCAGACACAAAACCCTTCCTGTATGTGTGTTGAGTGTAGGCCTAGCTATGTGTGACGCAGTAGTAAATGAAGCCATGTGGGCCCCTGAAATGGCGGCTGCCTGACCTCTAAACTGGGACAATGGGATTGTGGGGTAACTGCGCTGGCGTTGCACACCATCGCAGTAGGCAGTCGTAGACTGCGGCGCAATGCTGCATTGGTTAACATTGGACCCTAGGGGTCCCAGGAGCCAATGAACAGATGCGCCGGCGGTGATGATGCGCACCGCCGCGGACGTCACCGCCATTTTCTATTTGTTCAATCACTAGATACCTGACCTTCGACAGGAGAGGACCTTCACTGCTAGTGCTGCTGTGACCTTGGTCTGGAAGCGATGATGGCTGCTGCGTCTGGGGAAAGGGCCCCTGCCTTCACTGCACAGGAGTTGGAGAAATTTGTGGATGGGGTCCTCCCCCAGTACACGCTACTCTACGGTCCTCCAGACCAACAGGTTAGTACACAGGGAGCACGTTGTATGGGCTAGGCCTGGGTGGAGAGGGCTGGGTGGAAGAGGGAAGGGGGCAGAGTTCATAGAACATTAATGCATGGGAATGAATGGGCCACATGGCCAGGGTAGGGAGGGGGCCACTCACATTGACGGTGCAGTTGGTAATGACTGTTCCTCTTCCCTTGTGCATGTCATGTAGGTCAGCGCCCACCAGAAGAGGGACATTTGGCGTGCCATCGCCAAGGAGGTCCGGACCCTGGGGGCCCACCAGAGACGGGGCACCCACTGCCGTAAGAGATGGGAGGACATTCGCCGCTGCAGCAAGAAGACGGCAGAGGCTCAGCTGGGGATGGCCTCCCAACGTGGGAGGGGTGCCCGTCGCACCATGACCCCCCTGATGTTCCGGATCCTGGCGGTGGCCTACCCGGAGTTGGATGGGCGCTTGAGGACATCATAGCAGACACAAGGGGGTGAGTACACTCTAAATCTGCGGACTTTGCGTGCAGTGGAGGTGTCTGGGTGGGGGAGGTGGGCTGTGGGTGTCCCTAGGCCAGGGCGAGTTAGGTAGGCAAGGCCCCTCAGTAATGTAGGCCATGTGGCACTCAACCCCACCTCAGCAGAGTGCCAAGTCGAGGTATAGTTGCCCCTGTGGCATCTATGTGCGCAGATGTCCACCATTGCCATGTAGGCCACAACCCAGAAATTGCATGTGCTGAGTGCAGGAGCACGGCGTTATGCAGGGGGCTGCTGCGTCTGTCTTGTCCGCCAATGGTAGCGGAATGCCATGCACTAAAACTCTCTTTCTTCTGTCTCCCCCCCTTTTCCTGCTCTCCCTGTCCTTTTGTACATCAGCATCAACAGGCAGAGGTACAGTGGCACCGGAGCACGAGGGAGCTGCATCCCGCATGGCCATGGAGGGCCACACCACGGACTCTGAATGCACCAGTGGGACGGAGGGCGAGGGGAGCTTCACGTCGGCCACCGGATCATCAACCAGCGACACGGACTCGTCCGCCGATGGGAGCTCCCCTGTGGTGGTGGCACCATCTCTGCCCCCCACTTCAACAGGTACAGCCGCCACCTCCCCTACCAGCACCGCCCTCCCAGCAGCCCCTCAGCGTTCGCCCCGTGACCGCTCACCCAGGAGGGTGGGCATCACCTTCGCCCCAGGCACCTCAGGCCCTGCACCAGTCACCCCTGCTGCCCTCCGTGAGGAGGCCATTGACCTCCTCAGGTCACTCACTGTTGGGCAGTCTACCATTGTGAATGCCATCCAGGGTGTAGAACGAGAGTTGCAACACGGTAATGCATTCCTGGAGGGCATTCATTCTGGTCAGGCTGTCCTTCAGCGAACCCTGCAATCTCTGGCCTCAGCACTGATGGCAGCCATTGTCCCTGTGTCTAGCCTCCCCCCTCCAACTTCCTCCACCCAGACCCAATCCCCTGTACCCCAGCCCATCCCAAGCACACCTACAGACCAGCATGCACACAAGTCAACACCCAAAAGTAGCTCAAGCAAACATAGGCACCACACATCCCACAGGCACTCACACAAGCATCACACCCATACAGACACAGCAACATCCTCTGTCTCCACTGTGTCCCCCTCCTCCTCTTCTCCCTCCTCCCTCCCAGTCTCGTCTACACACACTCCTGCATGCACCACATCTACAGGCACCATGAGTCGCACAAGGAGACCCAGCACCCCATGCCGCTCACCTGCACTCACCACCTCCACTGCCATGTACACGTCCCCTGTGTCCTCTCCCAGTGTGTCTGTGACGCCCCCTCCCAAAGTACACAAACGCCGGCAATCACTCACCCAACCTCCATCCACCTCACGACAGCCTCCAGTACCTGCACCTGCACCGAAAACAGCTAAAGTGACACCTCCTACAACCACCTCCTCTTCCTCCACTCCCAGACCCCCTCCAGCTACCCATCCCAGTGTTCGTCAGAAACTGTCCCTGTGTAAAATTGACCTTTTTGCCCCCCCCCCCCCCCTCCAATTCATCAGTCCCGTCGTAGCGCCTCAGCCAAAAAGCCTCCAATACCAGTGGTGGCTGTTTAAGGCTTGTGGAGTGCACTGGCCACTAGGGCAGGCAGTAGGACCCGGAGCCAAGGCACTGGCAGCCCACCCCCAGTAAAGGCTCTAAAATTGGAGAGTGGACAACGGGACCATGTTAAGACTCCTGGTGGGACAACAACTGACATGGGTTCGAAGGGAATTGGTGAGTCAGCTGTGAGTCCAACAAAGGTGGGGAAGGTCCAGAGGAAGTCTGCCCAGCCTGTTGTGAGTGTCACGGCGGAGAAGTGCGCCATCATTTCCGGCGGTCCAGACACAACCGCCAGCACCGTCGTCACTGGTCAGGAGACCACCGCCAGAGTCACAGCCCAGGAGGGCACAAGTATCGTCACTGGTCAGGAGACCACCGCCGGAGTCACAGCCCAGGAGGGCACAAGTATCGTCACTGGTCCAGAGACCACCGCCAGAGTCACAGCCCAGGAGGGCACAAGTATCGTCACTGGTCCAGAGACCACCGCCAGAGTCACAGCCCAGGAGGGCCCCGGCTGCCACAGCCCCGCAGGGCAATGATGGAACGTCATGCCATACACCAATGCCCAGTGTAGAGAACGTCATGCCACACATCAATGCCCAGTGTAGAGATCGTCATGCCACACACCAATGTCCGTATCAGAACCGCCATGGCAAAGCACCGCTGAACAGGGCAAAGACCGCTGAACAGGGCAAAGACCGCTGAACAGGGCAAAGACCGCCATGGCAAAGCACTGCTAAACAGGGCAAAGACCGCTGAACAGGGCAAAGACCGCTGAACAGGGCAAAGACCGCCATGGCAAAGCACCGCTGAACAGGGCAAAGACCGCTGAACAGGGCAAAGACCGCCATGGCAAAGCACCGCTGAGCAGGGCAAAGACCGCTGAACAGGGCAAAGACCGCCATGGCAAAGCACCGCTGAACAGGGCAAAGACCGCCATGGTGAAGACCGCTGAACAGGGCAAGGACCGCCATGGTGAAGCCCGCTGAACAGGGCAAGCACCGTGTAGGAATGAAAAGGCCACCACATCAGGCATCCTTATCCCATGTGCAGCTGGGACAGTGACAGGACATGAACTTTCACGGGGGGACTCATCCAGTCTGGGCACCAGTCCCACCCAGTACCAGTAGAGAACTGCATCTACTTGAGAGACTGTGGCTTTGCACTCCCCAGGATGGCACAGTGGGCAACCCACCCACTGTAGAGACTTGTGAGACTGTGGCTTTGCACTCCCCAGGATGGAACAGTGGGCAACCCACCCACTGTAGAGACTTGTGAGACTGTGGCTTTGCACTCCCCAGGATGGAACAGTGGGCAACCCACCCACTGTAGAGACTTGTGAGACTGTGGCTTTGCACTCCCCAGGTTGGCACAGTGGGCAACCCAGCCACTGTAGAGACTTGTGAGACTGTGGCTTTGCACTCCCCAGGATACATCAATGGGCATGGAGCCCCGTCGTGGATCTGGCTTCGCATTCATCTGGCTGAGGTGCCCCCCTTTCCCTTCCCCCTGAGGTGCCTGTAGTATTTCGATCTGATGCCCCGGCAGGGCTCTCTCCGATAGTGGTCAGGTATTGTTTGTGGGCCTCGCCCATGCATTTTTGGACTGTTGGTGCACGGACATTGTTGTGTACATATTTGCACTACTTCTCGTATTGTATATATAATTATGAGTGATTTTGAAATATATATCTGTATATTTTTGTATGAAATGTATATTGGCACATTATAATGTTTGAACGAATTTCGCATTGTCTTTGCATTCTTCCGGGGGGATTGTGGGTTGTTACTGTGATTTTTTGTGAATGCATTGGTGTGTATGTTGTAATATGCGAGGGTGGGGGTGGGGGTGTTTGGTGTGTGTCCCCCTAACTTTTGCCTCTCCCCTCCCCCGTGTCGTAGGTGCAGTACTCACCGGTGTCTTCGGCGCCTACGTAGCTGTTGGTCGTAGAGGAGCAGAAAGACAAGGGCAGGAAGTATTTGTAATTCCGGCTCCATGGTGGCCTCCTTCCTCATGGGATGTGTTCAGGTGACCGTTTTCTCATAGCAAAAGCTGTTTCCGCTGTGTTTTTATCCACGGTGAATCCGCCCCGGAAAAGGTAGCGGATTGGCAGGTTGTAATAGTGTGGGCGGTACATTGTCTCCCGCCTGTCTGTTGGCGGTAACCGCTGCGCTGCTTGTCTGTGCCTCCGTGGCGGGCGAAGTGTTAAAGTGGCTGACTTTGTTGGCGGTTTCCGCCAGGGTCGTAATTCCCTTTTTTTGTCCGCCGGCCTGTTTGCGGTATTTCCGCAGCTTTAACACCGTCCGCCAGGGTTGTAATGACCATCTATATGTTGACTACAGCGTCATCCGCACAAGCTATCACAGAGGTCCAATACCTGGCAAGATCCCTCTCGGACCACTCCCCCCCACTCCTTGCCACATACACTCTGCTGAGACACCCCCCCGAGGGTGCCTCTGTGGCGCCTGCGGCAGAAGACCCTCACAGTCTTGGGAAACGTTACAAGATACACTAACCCAATATTTTAACATGAATAGCCTCAGTACGAGGAGTTGGGCCAATGAGTGAGACGCTATGAAGGTAGTTCTCCGGGGAGTCAGCATGCCCACCTCGGGGGGGTGAGCCGAATGCTCAAAAAGGAATTGCCACATCGGGAACAAGAACTGGCGATGCTGGGCCTCCTGAAGCTCCGGAGCTCAGAATGCGATGGGAGCGCTTGCGGGTGAGGCTGTCTGAATGTTGGCTCCAGCTTGAGAAACATAATAGAACAGCAGCCCGTAGGCGTTGGTACCTAGAAGGGGATAAGGCAGGGAAGATGCTAGCTCATCTAATCAAGGCAGAGAAATCACTTGATAGCATATTATCTATAGGGGCCCGACAGGGTCAGGAGGTATATACTCAGCAGGCAATAAACAACATCTTTACCGATCACCTCCAGAGGGTGTATACCTAACCTCCCACTAACATTAAGGAGACAGACTTATTTGCGGTCATTACATATTTCATCTCTCACAGACTTGGATCAAGACAATCTTGGGAGCCTGATTGGCAAACCAGGAATCTTGGAGGGCATAACAGCACTGAAGTCGGAGTCTAATAAGGCATTCCCGGGAGTGTTGGCTGAAAGACTGGCAGAGGTGTATGACGAAGCATACAAAACGGGACATCTCCCCTGGTCCATGACCGAAGCTCTTATAGCACTCATACCCAAACCAGGAAAGGACAGATTAGACGCAGGTTCCTACCGACCCATATCAATGCTCAACATAGACGCTAAGATTTTAAGCAGTGTCCTTGCGGCGAGACTGCTCCCTCTCCTCCCGTCCCTGGTCCATTAAGACTAGTCGGGGTTTATCCCACTTAGAAACACCCTCCATAATCTATGTCGATTAGCACACATGATTCTCGATCCCCAACTCCACCAAGATAAATACCCCCTGGCCTTTTTGGACATGAACAGGCTTTTGATTCCCCTAATTGGGACTTTGTTCGGTCAGTGCTGCGAAAAATACAGATGGGACCACAGTTCATCTGATGGATTAAACTATTATACACTCATCCTAGAGCCAGGGTCTGCACCGGACGTTACTTAGCAGATGAAATCTTATTGGAAAGAGATACAAGGCAGGGGTGTCCCCTGCCACCCCCCCTAATCTTTGCGTTAGCAATGGAGCCGCTGGTGTGCAGACTGTGTCAGGTCCAACAGGGATGGGTATTCAGGTGAGGAAGGCTGAACATGTAGTCTCCTTATACATAGACGATGCACTGATTTATCTCCGTCGCCCTAATATCTCACTCCACCTGCTACTTAACGTGATGGTTGAGCTTGGGGATGTGTCAGGATTATGCATGAATGTGGGGAAGTCCACCCTGTTTGCCACTTGGGGCCCTAACAGGAATACCCTGTGATGAGCTCCCCATCTCTGAGCTCCGGTGGGAACTTGACAAAGTTAAGTATTTGGGCCTGTACATAACACAAGATCCAGATCTGTTTTATGCCAGTAACATGGCCAGAGTGCTGACGGGGCTGAAACTCTCAGTCAGTTTCTGGAACTCCCTGGGGCTGACCCTACTGGGCAGGGTAGCACTGGTAAAGATGGTGTCCTGCCCAGGTGTCTCTATCTAATGCAGGGCTCTTATTTTGAAATTCCGAGGACAGCATTTTGCGAGCTCGACACAATCCTAATTGGCCTGCTTTGGAAGGGTAAAAGAAGCCGAGTGAGCCTGACCACCTTTTGGTGTGCCTGGGCTGGGGGCGACTTGTATGTACCGGACCTGAAGTTATACTACTATGCCACCCAGCTCCAACATGCGGTATCTTGGTTGGATGGGGAGTGGAATTGGGAGCGAGGCCTCCTGGAGGGGCCACACGAAAGTCACCAAATAGGGGAACTTCTACTGTTAGGAGTGGCTATACCTAAGCACTTTCCACAATTAATATGACTGATGGGTCGAATCTGGGACAGGACAGTCAAGACGGTCCTGGGGGTGAACCCCTTTTGCTTCAGATTTGGACTTCTGGACAATCCCACAGTTTAAGCGCATAGCACAAGTGATGTCGACGGATAAATGGCAAGAGGGAGGCTGTATAACATTGGCGGATTTTTACCCAGAAGGATGGTTTATATCCTTTATGGAGGCGCAGACGGGGTTCCACCTGGGGGGGGGGACAATTCCTTCAATATGCCAAAATATCCGCCCCAGCACGCCAACTATGGCCTACATTCCCAAGTGGACCGGCCTGACCTCTACACTGACTATTCTCCTAGACATGGCAGAGGGAAGATGCTTTAAAACCAATATATATCAGGCACTGCGCGCTGACAGACAACAAAAGCCACTGAGAATTGAACAAGTATGGCAACGTTAAAGTCCGGAACAAATTTCTCCCCAAGACTGGAAATAAATTCATGAGGAGGTTCATGGAGTGTCCACTTTGGCCAGATTCAAACAAATCCGATATAACTTTATATATATGACATATTTTTCCCATCAGCGCCTTAGCCGAATATACCCCTCTAGACCCAGCTCTTGTCCTAGGTGCAATACCGCTGTAGCAGACTTTGTCCACATGGTCTGGTACTGCAGGAAAATATCAGAGTTCTTGACACAGATCCTTGAACATTTAAAAGTGGTGACGGGTTGGGACGTCTCCTTGACGGTCACTGAATGTACTGGGGCTCCTACCATTTAATCCCAAAAGAAAAATCTCTAGAAGATACCAAATTTAGGATTAGTGGTGGCTAAGCACCGAATTGCCATACAATGGATTAGCCCTCATCCTCTGACACCATGTGAATGAAGACATGACGTACTGGTATGCGCAGGGGCCAAAGAATCACATGTGAAAAAAAACAGGAGGGTTCCCGGAGCGGGGGAGGCTCTGAGGACATGGGAGGCCATGACCCAAACATGAATACAAATAGACCCTCACGGGGGGAACCCCTCTATGAGTGGCCCTGATCAAAGTCTGGGAGGGTCTTTTCGACCACGAACAGCTCTTCTATGAGAACTTTAACTGGTAAGTTTAAGTAGTGACCAACATAGACCAGTAGCACTGAACATGGTGGGAGAGTAACTACAAATGCTATCAAAAATCTAACGGTATCTCTGCTGTCTATCTGTCTACTGCTCCGATTATATTGTAAAAGAATACTGGTTTTCTAACAATAAAGAAATACATTTAAAAAAACTAAAAAAGCTTATGTCTGAACAAGGGAAATGTGCATTTGCTCAATACAATATGGTATATGAAAGAGTGCTGATGCATAGTTGCACTAAAGAGTCTTGTGCATGAACAGTTGATATATATGTGCTCTATAGACTTTTGCATTAGAAGTGGAATGTACATCACCCTCCAATGCATTAGCTGCTGCTCAGATGCTCCATAGACTTTTGTGCATGAAAGAATGATGAGTTGCATTTGCACTATAGGTTCCTTTGCAAGAACGGGTAGCGAAAACATTTGCTAAACTGATGTTTGTGCATGAAGCATAGCCAATAATCATTTGCTCTCTCTGGATGGTGATTTTATGAAAAAACCATAAGCATTTTGGTTCTTTTCATTCACTAAAAATATATTATCAATACATTTCTAAATAGTCTGATTTCAAAGTGCATTATTTGAATTGAATTAATCTCCCAAAAAGTCAGAATCTTGAAATGCTGGCATGAATCTAGACCGTCATTGGGCACCACTTCTCTTGCCATTAGGACTATCACCATCACATCACAGCAAACTGCACATCGCTCACCTAGACTGCACTTCTGACACCATGAATGTGCTCATTGTTTTCTCTACCAGTTTGCCTTATGCCTTCTACTACAGCTCCATGTGATCTTCCCACATGTTTCCAGAATATTAAGATGCATATTTATGATGCCCCTAGCGTCACCTTGCAATTTGTTTTTTAGCAAATGTGGCGTTAAAGTGGCATTTCCAACATGCCGTATTTACAAAGTGGCACAATGCAAGCATTGCGCCACTTTGTAAACCCTTGTGCCACATTATGTCTGCGTCAGGCTTAATGTATGCAAGAGGGCTTTCCCACGTAGGGAGGCCCAAAAAAATGGAGCAGTGAATTTACTAGATTTCACTGCACCATTTTTACTGTCATTATTAATGCCTGACAAAGGCAGGCGTTGAGATGATGCTCCCATTGCAAACAATGGGCTCCCTGTGCTTTGCTCCATTAGCGCCACATTAGCACCATACATTATGACGCTAATGTGGACTTGACTGTATTGTAAATATGGAGCACACATGGGCCCTCATTCCGACTCATGCCTGTTTGTCATTCATTTATAAATTAGGTGGGAAGCCTCTCCACCGTGGGAATGGAGTAATTTACTCTGTCCCTATGGTGGACCCACGGGCCGTCCGCCTAAATTTAAGTCTGTCCCTTTATCTATTCCATGTGAAATAACAGTATTGGCTTTATCAACAACACAGAAAGCTCATTGAGCCCTGTTAGACAGGGCAGTCTACTGAATCCCAAGAATCTGCAAGTTCTTGAAGAGAAGAAACGATAATCACAATCCAAAAAGTATTAGCATTATCCCAATTATCATTGTCTGATCAGTGGTATCATAAATATCATTACATAGCAGGGTCCTGGAAACTATAAGAATGAATTGCAATTTAAAGAGCATTTACCTCCTTTGGGCGAATGCTGGTTTTCCCTGAATACAGAGACACACTCACCAAAAGAATGCACATCTTCACAATGGGATGTGCACAGCCTGCTACGGTTAGCGGGTGAGGATCAGCTTTTCATTAATTACACAGGCCCAGGAGCCAATATCTTAAGCCATAAACTTTAAAAAAGAGAAAGTGGGAACAAATTCTAGGTTTTTTGTTTTATCAGTTCTTCATCTTGAAATTTTGAATCATATGAAAATTACTGGGATCTTTTAACTATTGTTATCACAATCTCACATTTACATGAAAAGAACCACCATTATTTACGCAAATTTATATATTGAAATGTATGGTTTAGAAATCAGAAGGGACACACCTTTGCAAGCTGTCATTTTCATTTTACTGCTTATGCCATGTGCCAAACAATCTGACTTCTATATGCACGATACTATCAACAATTCCCCCTTCAAATACTTTTGCTAATGCTTCCTCAAAAAAGTCGTGAACAGGCATCCCAAGTGCAAAACATAAATGCACGTGGGCAGTCATGGAACTTATATTTAGTAAATTGCTCCAGTATTGAATTTTAATGTATTCTATATTTGTGATGTATGCCGGTCATTATAGTGTCTAGGTCATTTCTTTAAAAAAATGTCACTTTATGAACTATACTGGCAGTAGTGGGAGCCCAAGTAGGAAGAACGGCAAAACAGTGCCTAAAAAATCCATCTAGATACAGATAAACAGCATATGGGAAACGCAGCTGTATGAAACAGTATAATTAAGCTCAACACACTATGAAGTCTGCAATAACAAAACATTTCAACCTAGTTTCTACCAGTAGAATACAAAATGAAGTAACACGAAGTCCTTAACTCGTAGCTTTGCAGAAAGATAGGAGGCTGTCACTTCCTGGTGACTCTTTATATAGACTCAGCTCATCACTTCCCCTCAGCATGTAATTTGTGATCGATGGTTTGCTGGGAATTGCATTTTAAGGGATGCGTAGCTGCTACAGAAACGTAGCAAGTTAAGAAATCTCATCCTGAGCTTTCGGTATTGTAATTGCCCTGTGTTGATACCCTGTGTTACATAAAGGAAGCGAGAATACTAGATGGCCGTAAAATAGCTGCATGTCTCTACGCATTCAAGTTACAAAAACGTATTGAAAAGTTATATGAAAAAAGTATTCGCAGAAAAATAAAAAAAAGGCAAGACAAACATATACCAAGTATAGCAATGACTGCAAAAACCCATTTCTTGAGTCATGTAAAAAGTGATTGACTCCGTGGGACTCTGGCTTTCACGCACCTTGGCTTACAGAGAGTGCTTCAGAGTAAAAATGGCACCCGAAACAAAATGAAGGGTACCTCATGACACGATTTTTACAATTTTATTTTAGTTCATTATAAATAAAATGCTCTAGTAGCTTCTAGTTGGAAGTCAGGAGGAGGGGTGCATAACTTTCTTGTGTATTGCCAGCTGCTCCAGGAAGGTGGCCATCACTTTGTTTTAGAAACTTTTTCCCTTTTATTGTGTATTGTTGATTGTTAATATTGTATTGAGAAATTTTACATTTTGTTCCTGTGAGTAAAGCATTTCTACTGTTAGGGCTCACTTACTTGATGGAGGTCTTCAAGACCTCCGGGCTCTCCTCTTTAACATTTTCTTTATCTCCCTGTCCATCAAGAATGATTGATTTTTAGTCTCTATTCTGTTACTAAGCTCCCAATTAAAAAAGGCCTGATAATGCTAGACCTTGTGCAACCACTGTTTCCACAGAGATCACATTTTTAAGTTGTGTGGAATTTATCACTCACAGTAAATACTGTGGGCCTGATTACAACTTTGGAGGAGGTGTTAATCCGTCCCAAATGTGACGGATATACCACCAGCCGTATTACGAGTTCCATAGGATATAATGGACTCGTAATACATCTGGTGGTATATCCGTCACTTTACCGTCACTTTTGGGACAGATTAACACCTCCTCCAAAGTTGTAATCAGGCCCTGTGTCTGGTAAACAATGCACACCTACAATTTACTCAGGTACATTTAACTAGATCAGATCTGGGAAACGCCTGATAAATACAGGTATGTATGGATTTTGGTGCAGGAATCAACAAAAATCTTCATGCTATGCCCTTGGTACAATAATTATCTTACCCTCTTTCTGGAGACTTTTAACCAGGGCCTAGATGGCTGCGCTTTTTGGGGCACAGATTGGTGGCCATGAGAAGGATTGGGTTCTTTTCTTGTGTTTCTTTTCCTGAGGCCAGTTGACTATACAAGAGGATAGAAAGTGATGCTGGACACAGAGAGAGACTCTATTCAACCTGATGTATAGCTTAATTCTTATGATTGTAATAATGCTGCACTCTACTCAGTTCATTTTCTTCTAATTTTTGCTAAAGAAAGTGTCCTTCTGTTCAGTGCTCGAAAAGCTGTAAACTGGTGTGTGTCTTGAACCCAACAGTGTCCAACACCGTAATCTTGTCCGTGCTAATTTGCACTGCAACATACTGTATTCATGCAAAGCCAACAAGTGGAGTCCATCTGATTAGAGTGGTTCTTGCTGCCAAGGGTGAGGTCATCCACTGAAAGGTTGCTGTTGAATCGTGTGTCCTGATTTCGACCATGGCAGGTATCCTGCAATCCATCAGGGTGGCAAAAGTAATCTCCTCCCCCAACCCAGCTGTACTGCTGCCCACCAAGCTAAGCGATCACTGCCAGCTCTGTGGTGAGCTCTGTGCCTTCATGAAAGCCGATTCCATGGTGGCACTGAAAGTTTGGTGTGTGGTCGTTGTTTTTTATGTGGCTGCAAATCCAACTTTTAATTGTTGTTTAGAAACGAATTCTCAGAGCAGGAGTTTATTTCCAGAAAAATAAAAATTAATGGTCCTTGTGGTCTGGGAGTTCTCTGACAGGGTGAGGAGGGGGTCATTATTTTTTCTATTCGTGATTGAGAGAAGAGAATACATTAGACTGCCTGCTCTAAATAGGTCAGGGGGTCTGATGCCCTTACTCTAATGTCCTCTAGGTTATTGAAGGAGGTTTTCTGATGGCAGAGCCAGTGTGGGCACCAGTGTGGAAGACTGATGGTCTGCCTGCCTCAAAAAAGAGCACATGGACCGTGTGTTTGGCAGATATGGTACTCCGTCATGTTTGTGATGGAGTACTCTGTCCGGTAAACTCTAAGTCACACCCTTCAGCAGGCGATAAGCTTTGACATAGCTGGAACAAAGAAAAGAGAAATTATGGGGGTTATTAAAACTTTGGAGGAGGTGTTAATCCGTCCCAAAAGTGACGGTAAAGTGACGGATATACCACCAGCCGTATTACGAGTTCCATAGGATATAGGCGGTCATTCTGACTGCGGCGGGCGGCGGTAGCCGCCCGCCATGCGGTCACCGCCATCTGGCCGCTCTGCGGTCAAAAGACAGTGGAGGCCATTCTGGCTTTCCCGCTGGGCGGGCGGGCGCTATGCAGACAGTGAAAATCATGCTGGGGTCCTGTTAGGGGGCCCCACGACACCCGTTCCCGCCATCCTGTTCCTGGCGGTAAAAACCACCAGAAACAGGGTGGCGGGAAGGGGGTCGGAATCTCCATGAGATTCAGCCCAGACAGGGGAAATCCGGCGGGAAAACGCCGGATCCCCTTTTCTGACCGCGGCTTTACCGCCGGGGTCAGAATAGGCAGGGAAGCACCGCCAGCCTGTTGGCGGTGCTTCCGTGGTCATCCACCCTGGCGGTCGATGACCGCCAGGGTTGGAATGAACCCCATAATGGACTCATAATACGGCTGGTGGTATATCCGTCACTTTACCGTCACTTTTGGGACGGATTAACACCTCCTCCAAAGTTGTAATAACCCCCTATGTGTAGGAAATGGGAATACTGATCGAGGGGAATAGAATCATGCTCAAGCATCAACCACAATTCATTTCATGGTGAACCACAAGCAAACTCCAAATTAACCTGTGCTTAGCCCTCTGGCAGTTTAGCACAAAAGCAGTCAGGTGTAACTTGGAGGCAATTTGTAAAGTATTTATGCAGCACTTCAAACAGTATTAAAGTAAAAACCAACACAAGAAAAATACCACACCAAGTTAGAAAAATAGAGTAAAGATTAATACATTATTTTGCAACAAAATGACAAAAATACAATTGGCAGATATAAAATATCAAATATTCAGGTAAAAATAGTGCTTAGGAACACAAAGCGCCAACTGTGTTTATCTGGTTGTGCCTGAGCGTGACGAACTCACAAGTTCAGAATGACCACTATGGAGGGTGGGCTGGATACCAGGACCCAGATATTCCCACTGAGAAATGTACCTCAAATCCTGATTACGGCATGATCTTCCGCACAGCCACTGTCCCAAAAACCGATGTGAGGTCTGCATCAAAGATTTGTCGTGCAGCTTATCAGTACTTCTTGCAGCAGAGCAGCACAGCAGTCCTTCCTCTAAGTCTTTCACAGGTCCAGAAGAGTACTGAAGAGTTGGGCCTGAGGGTCCAATATTTATACTTGGTGGCAATTTTGAAGTTTGAGATACTGCTAAAGGTTTCCACCCTCCAAGGTGACAGGAATTTCCTTTCTTCCTGCCCTTGCCCTAGCCTATCTGGAGGCACAAAAGACTAGTGTGAAATCCTTTGTGAGTGTGCTGAGGCAGAGTGTTTCTGATGTGCAAGAGTGGTAGTGTCCTCCTCATCCTGACAGAAATGGCCCATCCTGCCAACACCTATTCCTCCTTTGTCTCACTGTCTAGGAGGAATACATAAAGACTAGGGGGGTCGTTACAACCCTGGCGGACGGTGTTAAAGCTGCAATAATACCGCAAACAGGGCAGCAGATAAAAAAAGGGAATTATGACCCAGACGGAAACCGCCAACAAAGACAGCCACTTTAACACACCGCCTGATACGGCGGTACAGACAAGCAGCGCTGCGGTCACCGCCAACAGACAGGCGGAAGACAATGTACCGCCCATAGTATCACAACCCGCCAATCCGCCACCTTTTCCGGGGCGGATTCACCATGGATAAAAACACGGCGGAAACAGCTTTTGCAATGGGAAAACGCTCACCTGAACACATCCCACGAGGAACGAGGACTCCATGGACCCGGAACTCCAAATACTCCCTGCCCTTGTCTTTCTGCTCCTCTACGACCACCATCTACGTAGGCTCCGAAGACAACGGTGAGTACTGCACCTATGACATGGGGAAGGGCAGAGGCAAAAGTTAGGGGGACACCCACCAAACACCCCCACCCTCGCATATTACAACATACACACCAATGCATCCACAAAAATCACAGTAACAACCCACAATCCCCCCGGAAGAATGAAAAGACAAAGCGAAATCCGTTCAAACATTGTAATGTTGCAATATACATGTCTTTCAAAAATATACAGATATATACGAAATTCAGTCAGAAATATATACATTACGAGAAGTAGTGCAGATATGTACATAACAATGTCCGTGCACCAACAGTCCAAAAATGCATGGGCGAGGCCCACAAAAGATACCTGACCACAATCGGAGAGAACACTGCCGGGGCATCAGATAGAAATACTACAGGCACCTCAGGGGGAAGAGAAGGGGGGGCACCTCAGCCGGATTACTGCTAAGCCAGATCCACGATGGGGCTCCATGCCCATTGATGTATCCTGGGGAGTGCAAAGCCACAGTCTCTCAAGTCTCTACAGTGGGTGGGTTGCCCACTGTGACATCCTGGGGAGTGGAAAGCCACAGTCTCTCAAGTCTCTACAGTGGGTGGTTTGCCCACTGCTCTATCCTGGGGACTGCAAAGCCATAGTCCCTCAAGTCTCTACAGTGGGTGGTTTGCCCATTGCTCTATCCTGGGGAGTGCAAAGCCACCGTCTCTCAAGTCTCTACAGTGGGTGAGTTGTCCACTGTGCCATCTTGGGGAGTGCAAAGCCACTGTCTCTCAAGTCTCTACAGTGGGTGCGGTGCCCACTGCGCCATCCTGGGGAGTGCCAAGCCACAGTCTCTCAATTCGATAACATTCTCCACTGGTTCTGAGGGGGACTGGTGCCCAGAGTGGTTCATCCTGTGCAGGACTGAGGCAGTGGATGCATGTCTCCACTGGTTCTGGAGGGGCACTGGTGCCCAGACTGGATGAGTCTCCCCGTGAAAGTTCCTGTCCTGTCACTGTCCCAGCTGCACATGGGATAAGGATGCCTGATGTGGCGGGCTATTCATTCCTACCCGGTGCTTGCCCTGTTCAGCGGTCTTCACCATGGCGGTCTTTGTCCTGTTCAGCGGTGCTTTGCCATGGCGGTCTCTGGACTGTTCAGCGGTGCTTTGCCATGGCGGTTCTGGACTGTTCAGCGGTGCTTTGCCATGGCGGTCTTTGCCCTGTTCAGCGGTGCTGTGCCATGGCGGTCTCTGGACTGTTCAGCGGTGCTTTGCCATGGTGGTTCTGGACTGTTCAGCAGTGCTTTGCCATGGCGGTTCTGGACTGTTCAGCAGTGCTTTGCCATGGCGGTTCTGGTACGGACATTGGTGTGTGGCATGACGTTCCCTACACTGGGCATTGGTTGGTGGTATGACGTTCCATCATAGCCCACCTGGGCTGTGGCAGCCGGGGCCCTCCTGGGCACTGACTCCGGCGGTGGTGGTGGTCTCCTGACCAGTAACGATACTTGGGCCCTCCTGGGCTGTGACTCTGGCGGTGGTCTCCTGACCAGTGACGATACTTGGGCACTCCTGGCCTGTGACTCTGGCGGTGGTCTCCTGACCAGTGACGATACTGGGGCACTCCTGGGCTGTGACTATGGCGGTGGTCTCCTGACCAGTGATGATACTTGGGCCCTCCTGGGCTGTGACTCTGGCGGTGGTCTCCTGACCAGTGACGATACTTGGGCCCTCCTGGGCTGTGACTATGGCGGTGGTCTCCTGACCAGTGACGATACTTGGGCCCTCCTAGGCAATGACTCCGGCGGTGGCGGTGGTCTCCTGACCAGTGAAGATACTTGGGCCCTCCTGGTCACTGACTCTGGCGGTGGCGGGGGTCTCCTGACCAGTGACAATACTTGGGCCCTCCTGGGCACTGACTCTGGCGGTGGCGGGGGTCTCCTGACCAGTGACGATACTTGGGCCCTCCTGGGCACTGACTCTGGCGGTGGCGGGGGTCTCCTGACCAGTGACGACGGTGCTGGCGGTTGTGTCTCGACCGCCGGGAATGATGCCGCCCTTCTCTGCCGTGACACTCACAACAGGCTGGGCAGACTTCCTCTGGCCCTTCCCCACCTTTGGTGGAGTCACAGCTGACTCTCCAATCCCCTTGGAACCCATGTCAGTTGTTGTCCCACCAGGAGTCTTCACACGGTCCCGTCGTCCACTCTCCAATTTTAGAGCCTTTACAGGGGGTGGGCTGCCAGTGCCTTGGCTCCGGGTCACACTGCCTGCCCTGGTGGCCGGTGCACTCCACAAACCTTGAACAGGCACCACTGGTATTGGAGGCTTTTTGGCTGAGGCGCTACGACAGGACTAATGAATTGGAGAGGGGGTGTGGGGGCAAAAAGGTCAACTTTATAGAGGGACAGTTTCTGACGTACACTGGGATGGGTAGTTGGAGGGGGTCTGGGAGTGGAGGAAGAGGAGGTGGTTGTCGGAGGTGTCAATTTAGGTGTTTTGGGTGCAGGTACTGGAGGCTGTCGTGAGGTGGATGGATGTTGGGTGTGTGGTTGCCGGCGCTTGTGTACTTTGGGAGGGGGCTTCACAGACACATTGGGAGAGGACACAGGGGATGTGTAAATGGCAGTGGAGGTGGTGAGTGCAGGTGAGCGGCTTGGGGTGCTGGGTCTCCTTGTGCGATTTATGGTGCCTGTAGATGTGGTGCATGCAGGTGTGTGTGTAGACGAGACTGGGAGGGAGGAGGGAGAAGAGGAGGAGGGGGACACAGTGGAGGCAGTGGATGTTGCTGTGTCTGTACGTGGGTGAGGCTTGCGTGAGTGCCTGTGGGTTGTGTGGTGCCTATGTTTGCTTGCGCTACTTGTGTGTGCTGACTTGTGTGCATGCTGGTCAGTAGGTGTGCTTGGGATGGGCTGGGGTACAGGAGATTGGGTCTGGGTGGAGGAGGTTGGAGGGGGGAGGCTGGACACAGGGACAATGGCTGCCATCAGTGCTGAGGCCAGAGATTGCAGGGTTCGCTGAAGGATAGCCTGACCAGAATGAATGCCCTCCAGGAATGCATTACCGTGTTGCAACTCTCGTTCTACACCCTGGATGGCATTCACAATGGTATACTGCCCAACAGTGAGTAACCTGAGGAGGTCAATGGCCTCCTCACTGAGGGCAGCAGGGGTGACTGGGGCAGGGCCTGAGGTGCCTGGGGCGAAGGTGATGCCCAACCTCCTGGGTGAGCGGGCACGGGACGAACGCTGAGGGGCTGCTGGGAGGGCGGTGCTGGTAGGGGAGGTGGCGGCTGTACCTGTAGAAGTGGGGCGCATAGATGGTGCCGCCACCACAAGGGAGCCGCTATCGGTGAACGAGTCCGTCGCTGCTTGGTGATCCCGTGGCCGACGTGAAGCTCCCCTCACCCTCCGTCCCACTGGTGCATTCAGAGTCCGTGGTGTGGCCCTCCATGGCCATGTGGGATGCAGCACCCTCGTGCTCTGGTGCCACTGTACCTCCGCCTGATGATGCTGATGTACAAAAGGACAGGGAGAGCAGAAAAATGGGGGGGGGAGACAGAAGAAAGAGAGTTTGAGTGCATGGCATACCGCTACCGTTGGCGGACAAGACAGACACAGCAGCCCCCTGCATTACGCCGTG
Organism: Pleurodeles waltl; assembly: GCF_031143425.1. Taxonomy (NCBI): domain Eukaryota; kingdom Metazoa; phylum Chordata; class Amphibia; order Caudata; family Salamandridae; genus Pleurodeles; species Pleurodeles waltl. The sequence continues at coordinate 264,078,015 of NC_090443.1, read as the reverse complement.
CTCCTGCCCTCTGAATATGCAATTTCTGGGATATGGCCTACATGGCAATGGTGGACATCTGCACACATGGATGCCACTGGGGCAACTATACCTGTACTTGGCACTCTGCTGAGGTGGGGTAGAGTGCCACATGGCCTGCATTACGGAGGGGCCTTGCCTACTGAACTCGCCTTGCCCTAGGGAAACCCACAGCCCACCTCCCCCACCCAGACACCTCCACTGCAAGCAAAGTCAGCAGAATGAGAGTGTACTCACCCCCTTGTGTCTGCTGTGATGCCCTCAAGCGCCCATCCAACTCCGGGTAGGCCACCGCCAGGATCCGGAACATCAGGGGGGTCATGGTGCGACGTGCACCCCTACCACGTTGGGAGGCCATCCCCAGCTGAGCCTCCGCCGTCTTCTTGCTGCAGCGGCGAATGTCCTCCAATCTCTTACGGCAGTGGGTGCCCCGTCTCTGGTGGGCCCCCAGGGTCTGGACCTCCTTGGCGATGGCATGCCAAATGTCCCTCTTCTGGTGGCCGCTGACCTACATGACATGCACAAGGAAAGAGGAACAGTCATTACCAACTGCACCGTCAATGTGAGTGGCCCCCACCCTACTCTGGCCATGTGGCCCATTCATTCCCATGCATAACTGTTCTATGTACTCTGCCCCCTTCCCTCTTCCACCCAGCCCTCTCCACCCAGGCCTAGCCCATACAACGTGCTCCCTGTGTACTAACCTGTTGGTCTGGAGGACCGTAGAGTAGCGTGTACTGGGGGAGGACCCCGTCTACCAGTTTCTCCAACTCCTGTGCAGTGAAGGCAGGGGCCCTTTCCCCAGACGCAGCAGCCATCGTCGCTTCCAGACCGAGGTCACAGCAGCACTTGCAGTGTAGGTCCTCTCCTGTCGAAGGTCAGGTATCTAGTGATTGAACAGATAGAAAATGGCGGAGACGTCCGCGGCGGTGACGTCCGCGGCGGTGCGCATCATCACCGCCGGCGCACCTGTTCATTGGCTCCTGGGACCCATAGGGTCCTATGTCACCCAATGCAGCATTGCGCCGCGGTCTACGACCGCCTACCGCGATTGTGTGCAACGCCAATGCAGTTACTCCACAATCCCATTGTCCCAGTTTAGAGGTCAGGAAGCCGCCATTTCAGGGGCCCACATGGCTTAATTTACCTCTGCGTCACACATAGCTAGGCCTACACTCAACACACATACAGGAAGGGTTTTGTGAGTGGTGTAGTCTTGTGTGTAACTGTGGGTACATACCTGGAGGAATAATGACTGATTCGTCGCTGTTGTCCTTCGTAGGCACCGTCAGCTGGGACATGTGAGAAGATGGCGGAATCCTCCGGTGTACCGACCGCTGGTGGACCTGTTGACAATGGAAGAGCGACATGTCATCGTCACCTACCGGTTTGACCGTGCACAATCCAGGAACTATGTACCCAGTTGGAGCCAGACCTGATGTCACCAATCCGCCATCCGACTGGAATCCCCCCTGACGTGCAGGTGCTGTCAGTGCTCCATTTCCTTGCTAGTGGGTCTTTTCAGACAACAGTGGCCATGGCATCAGGGATGTCCCAGCCTATGTTTTCCGACGTGCTGTCCAGAGTGTTGTCTGCCCTGCTGAAACACGTAAGGAGATACATAATTTTCCCTGAGGTGGCAGATTTGCCTACAGTTAAAGGTGACTTCTATGCCCTTGGACATATCCCCAACGTCATAGGTGCCATTGATGGGACCCATGTAGCTCTGGTCCCCCCCCCACAGGAGTGAACAGGTGTACAGGAACAGGAAGAGTTATCATTCCATGAATGTCCAGGTGGTCTGTTTGGCAGACCAGTACATCTCGCAAGTAAATGCTATGTTCCCTGGCTCAGTGCATGACGCCTACATCCTGCGGAATAGCGGCATCCCTGATATGATGGCTCAACTCCAGAGGCACCATGTATGGCTATTGGGGGACTCTGGTTACCCCAACCTGTCCTGGCTATTGACCCCAGTGAGGAATCCCAGGACCAGCGCAAAAGAACGCTACAATGAGGCCCATGGGCGGACTAGGAGGGTGAACGAACGCACCTTCCGCCTCCTGAAGGCCAGGTTCAGGTGCCTCCATATGACAGGTGGTTCCCTATTCTACTCACCGAAGAAGGTGTGCCAGATCATCATCGCCTGCTCGATGCTTCATAATTTGGCTTTGCGACGCCAGGTGCCTTTTCTGCAGGAGGGTGATCCAGATGACGGTGTTGTAGCAGCTGTGGAGCCTGTGGAGCCTGTGGACAGTGATGAGGAGGAAGTTGAGGAAGAAGACAACGACAACAGGGAGTCAGTCATACAGCAATATTTCCAGTGACACACAGGTGAGAACATTTTCATTTTTACCATTACATTAACTTTCACACGTCTACCTCTATCCTGTCTGTCGATTTCAACCAGTATTTGGTAACTGAGTTGTACCTTTCCATTACGGTTTCACAGGTGTGGTTACCAACGTGTCATCTGCTTATATACTTCAAGGACTTGTGATGTGTGACATAGGTATGTTATCTTTACAATAGGAAACACATTATGACACTGTCATTGATAATACATATTTACTAAATCACAGACTGACTCCACATTGTTTTGTGTTTCAAGGGTGTTTATTGAAGTGCTCAGAAATGGGAGGGGGTTGTAAAATGAGGATGGGTGATGGCGGAGGAATGTCCATGGCAGAGTCCAGTCTATTAGTCTCACAGGTGCACTGCCCATCTGGGCATAGGAAGTGGAGCTGGGGCAGTTTAAGTATGGACAGGGTAACAAAGTGGGACAGTGGGAGGACAAACAGGGTGGTCTCATTTCCTGGCGGGGGTCTTGCCATCTTGCTCTGTCCTGTTCCTGGATCTCAGGGACCGCTTGCGTGGTGGTTGTCCGTCTGCAGGGGGTGGGGTGCTGGTGTGGTGGTCCTGTGGCGGGCGTCCTGTCCACTAGCGCCGGCGGAGGTGGTGGGCATTTCATCATCCTGGCTAGTGTCAGGGGCCCCTTGGAGTGCCACGGTGTCCCTCAAGGTCTTCTGTATGTCCTTCAGCACTCCTACGATGGTGCCCAGGGCGGAGCTGATGGTCCTGGGCTCCTCCTTGAACTCCAAATACTGTTCCTCCTGCAGGCGCAGGGTCTCCTGCAACTTGTCCAGGACCTTCGCCATCGTCTCCTGGGAGTGGTCGAATGCTCCCATGATGGAGGATAGGGCCTCATGGAGAGTGGGTTCCCTTGGCCTGTCCGCCCCCTGTCGCACAGCAGCCCTCCCAGTTCCCCTGTGTTCCTGTGCCTCCGTCCCCTGGACCGTGTGCCCACTACCACTGCCCCCAGGTCCCTGTTGTTGTTGGGGTGGTGGGTTATCCTGGGTTCCCTGTAGTGGTGGACACACAGCTGATTGACGTGTCCTGGGTAGGGTGGTTTGGGCCCGCTGGGTGGGTGCTGTGCTGGTGTTACCAGAGGGTGTAAGGTCGGTGTTGGGCTGTGCCTGTGCAAGGGGAACCGACTGTCCCGAGGCCCACGATGGTCCGGGCTGGTCATCAGGATCCAGTAGGGCAGAGCTGCTATCGTCACTGTGGGCCTCTTCTGGGGGTGGAGTGGTGTTGTCTGGACCCTCTGGTGTGGTGACGGTCCTTCGGGTTCCTGCAGGGGCATAAGAGCATGATTATTGCATGTGTGTGTGTAATGGTGTGCAATGGGTGGGTGAGCGTGTACCCCAGTGCAAGCATTCCTGTGTGGGAGCTTGTGTGATGGTAGTTTAGGGGGTTGTATGGGTATGTGCAGTGGGTATGCTTTAGTGCTGGGTTTCCATGCTTAGTTGTGTCATGCAGGGCTTGGTGTTGGGATGGGTGGTTTGTGTTATGAGTACATTAGTGAGGAGTTGTAGTGATAGGGGAGGGGGTGAGGGTGGGGGTGTGTGAGAGCATGCAGGTAGGGTGGGGGATATGATAGTTAAGATTTGACTTACCAGTGTCCCATCCTCCACCGACTCCTCCGAGGCCCTCAGGATGCATGACGGTCAAGACTTGCTCCTCCCATGTTGTTAGTTGTAGGGGAGGAGGTGGGGGTCCGCTGCCAGTCCGCTGATCTGCGATGTTGTGCCTGGAGACCGTTGAACGCACCTTCCCCCGAAGGTCGTTCCACCTCTTCCTGATGTCCTCCCTATTTCTTGGGTGCTGTCCCACGGCGTTGACCCTGTCCACGATTCTTCGCCATAGCTCCATCTTCCTGGCTATGGAGGTGTGCTGTACCTGTGAGCCAAATAGCTGTGGCTCTACCCGGATTATTTCCTCCACCATGACCCTGAGCTCCTCCTCGGAGAAGCGGGGGTGTCTTTGGCGTGACATGGGGTGGTGTGTGTGATGTGTGGGGCGGTGTGAGTGTTGATGTGTGTGGTGATGTGTAGTGGTGTGTGGTGTTTTGTGCGTGGATGTGGTGTGGGTGATGGTGTTGTGTGCCTCTGTATGGTGGTGTTGCCTTGGCTGTGCTGTCTCTCTGGCCTTCATCTCGAACTTGTGGTCATATGGGTTTGTGGGTGATGTGGGTGTGTGTTTTATATTGTGTTGGGTGTGTGGAAGTGGTGTGTGTATGTGTATCAGGTGTGTGTATTTTGATTTGTCCAAAGTGCGGTGTTTTGGAGATGTGTGTGTATTTTGGTCGCTGCGGTGTGTACCGCCAATAATATACCACGGTTGAAAGACCGCCGCGTGGATTCGTGGGTCGTAATAGCATGGGCGTGTTTCTGTTGGCGTGGAGGTGGAGGTTTTCTTTTCGCCAGTTTAAAACTGACCTTTGGTGTGGCGGAGTTGTGTGGGTGTCTGAATTTCGGCGGATTCCGAGATGTGTGTCATAATAGCTGTGGCGGACTACCGCCGCCGTGGCGGTGTATTGGCGGTCTTCTGCACGGCGGTAAGCGCCTTTTACCGCCAATGTTGTAATGACCCCCTAACTGTCAGATACACGAGGATACAGGCTGCGTGCACCAAATAGGACAGGAAAATTGCATTTTCACAATTGTGACTTAAAATCATCTTTACCATTGAAGAATGCTTTAAATTACAATTCTCTAGACACCAAAGTCAATACTCCCACCTGTAGGAGGCTGGCCTGGTTTGTAGTGGGTAACTTAGGTACTTACACTTTATACCAGGTCCAGCTATCCCTTATTAGTGAAATGTAGTCAGTGTTCTAGCAGCTGAGGCTGTTGGAGTTAGCTGTAGCAGAGCAGCTTAGGCCGATCTAGGTGAAATGCAAAGCTCCTGCAAAACCACTATAGTTACACAGTATTTATACACAATAAAAGACAATACTCATTGGGGGTTCTTACAACTTTGGAGGTGGTGTTAATCCGTCCCAAAAGTGACGGTAAAGTGACGGATATACCACCAGCCGTATTACGAGTCCATCATATCCTATGGAACTAGTAATATGGCTGGTGGTATATCCGTCACTTTACCGTCACTTTTGGGACGGATTAACACCTCTTCCAAAGTTGTAATAACCCCCATTGTTACCAAAAATAAAGGTACTTTATTTTAGTGACTCAAGGCCAACAATATCTTAGAGGCAATACTCCTTCTGGAGGTAAGTATTATACACAATATATACACTAGAGACCAAAATCAGGTAAGTAAAAAGTCACGGAATAGTGCAAACAACAAAAAATACCATAGAATGCAATAGGAAGAAATAGGCCTGGGGCAACACAAACCACATAACCAGGCTGGCGGGAAGGGGGTCGGAATCCCCATGGCGTGGAGGATTCCCAGGGGCAGCGGGAAACCGGCGGGAAAAGTTGGAAAAACTATGCTAATCATGTCAGGTCCAAGAGTAAGTAATTCAGAGTAAAAGGAAAAAGGCAAAAAGACATGGATAAATGAGTGAAGACAGGGATGCAGTTATCATAACTGTAGGGGGTTCAAGGGTACCATAGCCCAGGGCAGTGAGAGGCCTACTTCACCCTAATAATTGATATCTTTCACAGTCATCCAGTGAGGAAGGGTGGCAAAGAGTACATGGGGTTAGACACTGCTACCACATCCCAGGGTACTGAAAGCAAGCTAGATGTGACTATTGGCTCCTTGAACAAGGACACACAAGTGTGGTTATGATTCAGGAGAATAGAGGCAGATGCTGAAGAAGGCTTTGGGCCTGGGATATGCCCTAATTACTTACCATAATCACATTTCTCTAAGTCCTGTTCCTTCACTTTCACTCATTACAAAATTAGGCTATCTGCCTCACCAGACATTAAATTGCCACATCCTCATGATAAAAAGAACCCCCCCTCCACTCCTCCTGTTTGTTTACAAGCCACAAATGAATCCTATTTTGGTTGGCCTGCAATGATTGGGAGGGTGGTTAGAGATGTAATGAATCGAAGCGAGAGAACATGACTTAGTATAACGTAATTACCAGTAAATAATTAGGACAGTACCTCATCATCCTTACCCTCACTTCCCTTCATTAAAAATGAGATATACAAAGCCATATCAGGAGAACCAAAGAGTTGATGCAAAAATCAAACCAACCTTTACTGACCACATAAGAAATGACAGAAAGAATACCACTGTTACTTCATAGTGGACAAAACTCTCGAACCAAAAACATCAATGAGGTCCGCTTTTTGCACAATTCTATAGTAAGAAACAAAGGTTGAAGGAGAAGGCCAAGTGGCAGCCTGCAGATTTCAAGTGTAGATGCCACTTGAATCTATGCACATAATGTAGGCATACTCCTTGTAGATCTGCCTTGTATCCCTAAAGGTTTATTTATGACTTGATCTCTGATGCGCTATCTGTGGTTTATGATGCTAACTTCTTTCGAAGTGTGTCTGTGATTTAGAACCCTGAATTTTTATGATGCATGTATCAGATTTATGGCCTCTGTTCTTTTGATCCTTAACTGTGAATTTAAACACAATGGTGGTCATTACAACCTCGGCGGTCTTTAAAGAAGACTGCAGAGGGACCGCCGTGTGGAAGACCGCCAGTAGTGGCGGTTTGCCACTCGGCGTATTATGACCGTTGGCTGCCCTCTGTCGTTTTTTCCGACGGAGAGCCGCCAACAGCCATACTGGCGGGCGGCGGGGAAGTGGAGGTTGCTCCACCTCCACTGCCACGCCAACAGAACGCCGCCGAGCTAATCACGTCCTGTGATTCTGCGCGGCGGTGTTCTGTTGGCGGTGTGGTATTGGCGGAGCTGCCCCCATGTCTCCCTTCCCCTCCCGGAGGATCGACGGAACAGGTAAGTCGATCGTCCGTTAGGGGAGGGGGGTGGGGGAGTGTTGTGTGTTGTGTGGGTGCATGGGGGTGTGCATCTGTGTATGTAGGGGGGTGTGTGAGTGCGTGTATGCTTGCGGGGGTGTTGCGTGTTTCGGAAATATGTGCGTGTTTGTATGTATGTCTGTATGGATGTGTGCGTGAATGTGGGTGTACGTGTCTGAGTGTGTGTGTGGATGTTGGCATGTATGTCGGGGTGTGTGCGTGTGTGTGTTGGTGGTACCTGCGTGCGTGTCGGGTGTGTATGTGTAAGGTAATGTCGGGGGCGGGGTGGGGAGGGGGAACCTTTGGGGGGTGGCAGGTGTGGTGGGGGGTGTAGGGGAGGGAGTCGGGGTGGGGGGTGGGGGAGACCCCTATCAGTGCCAGGGAAGAAATTCCCTGGCACTGATAGTGCTTACCGCCATGGATTTCATGGTGGTTCCTACCGCTGGAAATTCACGGCGGTAAGCCGGGTCACAATACCAGCGGCGGTATTGTCACGGGCGCCGGGCTGGAGACCCAGGTCTCCAGCCCAGCCGTCGTCTCCGCCCTGGCGGGCGGAACGGGGAAGCGGCAGATGACCATGGCGGTAACCGCCATGGTCATAATAATAAAAAAAAGACCGTCAGCCTGTTGGCGGTCTTACCGCCGCTTTAACACCGTCCGCCAGGGTTGTAATGACCCCCAATGTCTTCCCAAACTTGAGCTCAAGCTTTCAGTTCATTTAACGCCTTTCTGAAGGTCCATAAAAAGCCAAACTGGGTCCATTACAGTTCTCCCTCCTTATTTAAATCACTATAACAAAACAAGATACCATACGGGATAGTGCACTCCATGTATTGTCAGACAATTCTCAAATACAGAAATTATTATTGAAATTGTTGATCACTCAAGAGTAGCACTAGCCATAGTTAAAGGGAACTACTAGTTTTGCTGTGTCCGGAGACCAGTAAATCAGTGGCAACTGGTTTGTGGCTGGTCTTTACCTGGACTTTGAGGGACATCAACTCCTGTGGCCGTAGTTGCGCCACCGAATACGTTGACCAAAGAAGTGACCCCAGGAAGACCCCCATTGATTGGATCAACATAGTCATCATTTGTGGGATCTTCAGCATCTTGTATCCCTTGCATTAGGATCCCTCAATTGATGTCTACAGGAGTTGGACTATAGAGTTGGACTATAGAGCCTGGGACTGGAAGAGGACTGCTTTGACTGCAAGTAACTGTTTTGCTAAGCCTCACTGGCCCCTGTGACTTGTTCCCTGCTGGAGTTGGTTGCCAAAACTGGGCTGGAGTACTCAAAAACAACTTCAGAAAACAGCATTGGCAGTAGTTGCCAATGTGTGTTTGCATTTTGAACGAAAAGCTGTGATTTACAATTTTGTTAAAAATTCATATCCTGAGAACCCTGTGGTGTATTATTGTTTTGTTGTGATGTCTAAAAATTCATAAAAATAATATCTATTCTTATAAATTAGTGTTGGATTTCCTTTGTATCGTGTTGCTTTCTTATTCAATTGTTTTGAGCTTCTAAATGCTTTGCACTACTTCCTTTGTTAAAGCTTGACTGCTTGAAACAACAGCTACCCAGGGTCGAGCCAAGGTTTTGCAAATGAGCCCGACTGGACCGAAGACGGGTTTGTGAGTTTATTACATGGTGAGGTCACACAACCACACCATATAACAAACTGCATTTCCTCACATCTCATTACTTAAATAAAATTAAGTACAAGAGAGAGGGGTAGAACTAATAATGTGAATCTCCATTCCATTCCCCCCCTTTTCATCGTCCCAGAATCACACAACATCAGCATCACCATCGTCATCATACATAAGTGCTTGAGTAGCTAAAACATTTTACCACTGATGATCTAACAACCCCCAACAAAGGTGCTTGATTCAACTTACCGCTTAACTTCTTGAACACTTCTGCATCTTTGTTAGTTCACACACAACCTACTCCAAACACAATGGGGGTCATTACAACATTGGCGGTATAAGGCGCTTACCGCCGTGCAGAAGACCGCTAATACACCGCCGCGGCCGCGGTAGACCGCCACAGCTATTATGACACACATCACGGAATCCGCCGAAATTCAGACACCCACACAACACCGCCACACCAAAGGTCAGCGATAAACTGGCGGAAACAAATCCTCCACCTGCACGCCAAAAGAAACACACTCATGCTATTACGACCCACGAATCCACGCGGCGGTCTTTCAACCGCGGTATTCCATTGGCGGTACACACCGCCGCGCTCAAAATACACACACATATACAAAACACCGCCACATTGGACAATTCAAAATACACACACCTGATACACATACACACACCACTCCCACACACCCAACACAATATAAAATACACACCCACATCACACAGAAACCCCTACAACCAGAAATAAATTCTGAGAGAAGGCCAGAGAGACAGTACAGCTATTGACAACCCCATCACACAGAGGCACACAACGCCATCACCCACACAACATCCACGCACAAAACACCACATACCACTACACTCACCACACTCATCAACACATACACCACCCCACACATCACACACAACACCCCATCTCACGCCAAAGACACCCCCGCTTCTCCGAGGAGGAGCTCAGGGTCATGGTGGAGGAAATCGTACGGGTAGAGCCACAGCTATTTGGATCACAGGTACAGCACACATCAATAGCCAGGAAGATGGAGCTATGGCCCAGAATAGTGGACAGGGTCAACGCCATGGGACAGCACCCAAGAAATAGGGAGGACATCAGGAAGAGGTGGAACGACCTACGGGGGAAGGTGCGTTCAACGGTCTTCAGGCACAACATCACGGTGCAGCGGACTGGCGGCAGACCCCCACCTCCTCCCCCACAACTAACAACATGGGAGGAACAAGTCCTGACCATCTTGCATCCTGAGGGCCTCGGAGGAGTCGGTGGAGGATGGGACACTGGTAAGTCAAATCTTAACTATCACATCCCCCACCCTACCTGCATGCTATCACACCCCCCACCCTCACACCCTCCCCTATCACCCCAAATCCTCACTAATCGACCCATGACACCAAGCACCCATCCCAACACCAAGCCCTGCATGACACAACTAAGCATGGGCACCCCTCACTAAAGCATGCCCACTGCACATACCCAGAACACCCCCCCCAACCATCACCACACAGGAATGCCTGCACTGGGGATCACGCACACCCAACCATTGCACACCATTACACACACAGATGCAATAATCATGTTCTTATACCCCTGCAGGAACCCGAAGGAACGTCACCACACCAGAGGGTCCAGACAACACCACTCCACCCCCAGAAGAGGCCCACAGTGACGACAGCAGCTCTGCCCCACTGGATCCTGATGACCAGCCCGGAACATCGTGGGCCTCAGGACAGTCGGTTCCCCTTGCCCAGCCACAGCCCAACACCGAGCTGCCACCCTCTGGTAAAACCAGCACAGCACCCACCCAGCGGGCCCAAACCTCCCTACCCAGGACAGGTCAATCAGCGGTGTGTCCACCACTACAGGGCACCCAGGCTAACCCACCACCCCAACAACAACAGGGACCTGGGGGCAGTGGTAGTGAGCACACGGTCCAGGGGACGGAGGCACAGGAACACAGGGGAACTGGGAGGGCTGCTGTGCGACAGAGGGAGGACAGGCCAAGGGAACCAACTCTCCACGAGGCCCTATCCTCCATCATGGGAGCATACCACCACTCCCAGGAGACGATGGCGACGGTCCTGGACAAGTTGCAGGAGACTCTGCGTCTGCAGGACGAACTGTATTTGGGGTTCAGGGAGGAGCTCAGGACCATCAGCTCCGCCCTGGGCACCATTGTAGGGGTGCTGACGGACATTCAAAAGACCTTGAGGGACACCGTGGCACTCCAAGGGGCCCCTGACACTAGCCAGGATGCCGAACTGCCCACCACCTCCGCCGGCGCTAGTGGACAGGACGCCCTGCCACAGGACCACCACACCAGCACCCCATCCCCTGCAGACGGACAACCACCACGCAAGCGGTCCCTGAGATCCAGGAACAGGACAGAGCAAGATGGCAAGACCCCCGCCAGGAAATAAGACCACCCTGATTGTCCCCCCACTGTCCCACTTTGTCACCCTGTCCAGATTGGAACTGCCCCAGCTCCACTTCCAATGCCCAGATGGGCAGTGCACCTGTGAGACGAATAGACTGGACTCTGCCATGGACATTCCTCCACCATCACCCATCCCCATTTTACAACCTTCCTTGATTTTTTTAGCATTTAAATAAACACCCTTGAAAGCCAAAAAAATCTTGAGTCAGTCTATGAATTGGAACTTTGTATTATCAATTACAGTGTCATAATGGGTTACCCATTGTAAGGCTAACATACCAATGTCACACATCACAAGCCCTTGAAGGATGCAAGCAGTTGGCATGTAGGTTACCACACTTGTGAAACTGAAATGGAAGGGTACAACTCAATTAACAAATAGTGAGTGAAATGTAGGTACAGGATAGAGGTAGGCGTGTGAAAGTTAATGTAATGTTAAACCAGAAAATGTTCTCACCTGTGTGTCACTGGAAATATTGCTGTATGACTGACTCCATGTTGTTGTTTTCTTCATCCTCAGATTAATCCTCATCACTGTCCACTGGCTCCACAGGCTCCACAGCTGCCACAACACCGTCATCTGGATCATCCTCCTGCAAAAAAGGCACCTGGCGTCGCAATGCCAAATTATGGAGCAGGCGATGATGATGCTGAACACCTTCTTCGGTGAGTAGAATAGGGATCCACCTGTCATATGGAGGCACCTGAACCTGGCCTTAAGAAGGACGAAGGTGCGTTCGATTACCCTCCTAGTCCGCCTATGGGCATCATTGTACCGTTCCTCTGCCCTGGTGCTGGGATTCCCCACTGGGGTCAATAGCCAGGAAACGTTGGGGTAACCAGAGTCCCCCAATAGCCATACACGGTGCCTCTGGAGTTGACCCATCATATCAGGGATGCTGCTATTCCGCAGGATGTAGGCGTCATGCACAGAGCCAGGGAACATTGCATTTACCTGCGAGATATACTGGTTTGCCAAACAGACCATCTGGTCATTCATGGAATGATAACTCTTCCGGTTTCTGTACACCTGTTAACTCCTGCGGGGGGGACCAGAGCTACATGGGTCCCATCAATGGCACCTATGACGTTGGGGATATGTCCAAGGGTATAGAAGTCACCTTTCACTGTAGGCAAATCCTCCACCTCAGGGAAAATGATGTATCTCCTTACGTGTTTCAGCAGGGCAGATAACACTCTGGACAGCACGTTGGAAAACATAGGCTGGGACATCCCTGATGCCATGCCCACTGTTGTCTGAAATGACCCACTTGCAAGGAAATGGAGCACTGACAGCACCTGCACGTCAGGGGGGATTCCAGTCGGATGGCGGATTGGTGACATCAGGTCTGGCTCCAACTGAGTACATAGTTCCTAGATTGTGGCACGGTCAAACCGGTAGGTGACGATGATATGTCTTTCTTCCATTGTCAACAGGTCCACCAGCGGTCAGTACACCGGAGGATTCCGCCATCTTCTCATATGTCCCAGCTGACGGTGCCTAAGAAGGACAACAGCGAAGAACCAGTCACTATTCCTCCAGGTATGTACCCACAGTTACACACAAGACTACACCAGACAAAAAAGCCTTCCTGTATGTGTGTTGAGTATAGGCCTAGCTATGCGTGACGCACTAGTAAATGAAGCCATGTGGGCCCCTGAAATGGCGGCTGCCTGACCTCTAAACTGGGACAATGGGATTGTGGGGTAACTGCGCTGGCATTGCACACCGTCGCGGTAGGCGGTCGTAGACCACGGCGCAATGCTGCATTGGTTAACATTGGACCCTATGGGTCCCAGGAGCCAATGAACAGGTGCGCCGGCGGTGATGATGCGCACCGCCGCGGACGTCACCGCCATTTTCTATCTGTTCACTCACTAGATACCTGACCTTCGACAGGAGAGGACCTACACTGCAAGTGCTGGTGTGACCTCGGTCTGGAAGCGACGATGGCTGCTGCGTCTGGGGAAAGGGCCCCTGCCTTCACTGCACAAGAGTTGGAGAAACTTGTGGATGGGGTCTTCCCCCAGTACACGCTACTCTACGGTCCTCCAGACCAACAGGTTAGTACACAGGGAGCACGTTGTATGGGCTAGGCCTGGGTGGAGAGGGCTGGGTGGAAGAGGGAAGGGGGCAGAGTACATAGAACAGTTATGCATGGGAATGAATGGGCCACATGGCCAGAGTATGGTGGGGGCCACTCACATTGACGGTGCAGTTGGTAATGACTGTTACTCTTTCCTTGTGCATGTCATGTAGGTCAGCGCCCACCAGAAGAGGGACATTTGGCGTGCCATCGCCAAGGAGGTCCAGACCCTGGGGGCCCACCAGAGACGGGGCACCCACTGCCGTAAGAGATTGGAGGACATTCGCCGCTGCAGCAAGAAGACGGCGGAGGCTCAGCTGGGGATGGCCTCCCAACGTGGGAGGGGTGCCCGTCGCACCATGACCCCCCTGATGTTCCGGATCCTGGCGGTGGCCTACCCGGAGTTGGATGGGCGCTTGAGGACATCACAGCAGACACAAGGGGGTGAGTACTATCTCATTCAGTGGACTTTGCGTGCAGTGGAGGGGTCTGGGTGGGGGAGGTGGGCTGTGGGTGTCCCTAGGCCAGGGCGAGTTAGGTAGGCAAGGCCCCTCCGTAATGTAGGCCATGTGGCACTCAACCCCACCTCAGCAGAGTGCCAAGATGAGGTATAGTTGCCCCTGTGGCATCCATGTGCGCAGATTCCCACCATTGCCATGTAGGCCATGTCCCAGAAATTGCATGTGCAGAGGTCAGGAGCACGGCGTAATGCAGGGGGCTGCTGCGTCTGTCTTGTCCGCCAACGGTAGCGGCATGCCATGCACTAAAACTCTCTTTGTTCTGTCTCCCCCCCTTTTCCTGCTCTCCCTGTCCTTTTGTACATCAGCATCATCAGGCGGAGGTACAGTGGCACCGGAGCACGAGGGAGCTGCATCCCACTTGGCCCTGGAGGGCCACACCACAGACTCTGAATGCACCAGTGGGACGGAGGGCGAGAGGAGCTTCACGTCGGCCACCGGATCACCAACGAGCGACACGGACTCGTCCGCCGATGGGAGCTCCCCTGTGGTGGCGGCACCACCTGTGCGCCCCACTTCTACAGGTACAGCTGCCACCCCCCCTACCAGCACCGCCCTCCCTGCAGCCCCTCAGCGTTCACCCCATGCCCGCTCACTCAGGAGGGTGGGCATCACCTTCGCCCCAGGCACCTGAGGCCCTGCCCCAGTCACCCCTGCTGCCCTCAGTGAGGAGGCCATTGACCTCCTCAGGTCACTCACTGTTGGGCAGTCTACCATTGTGAATGCCATCCAGGGTGTAGAAAGGGAGTTGCAACACGGTAATGCATTCCTGGAGGGCATTCATTCTGGTCAGGCTGTCCTTCAGCGAACCCTGCAATCTCTGGCCTCAGCACTGATGGCAGCCATTGTCCCTGTGTCCAGCCTGCCCCCTCCAACTTCCTCCACCCAGACCCAATCTCCTGTACCCCAGCCCATCCCAAGCACACCTACAGACCAGCATGCACACAAGTCAACACACACAAGTAGCTCAAGCAAACATAGGCACCACACACACCACAGGCACTCACGCAAGCCTCACCCACATACAGACACAGCAACATCCACTGTCTCCACTGTGTCCCCCTCCTCCTCTTCTCCCTCCTCCCTCCCAGTCTCGTCTATACATACACCTGCATGCACCACATCTACAGGCACTAGGACTCGCACCAGGACACCCAGCACCACAAGCCGCTCACCTGCACTCACCACCTCCACTGCCATTTACACGTCCCCTGTGTCCTCTCCCAATGTGTCTGTGACGCCCCCTCCCAAAGTACACAAACGCCGGCAATCACTCACCCAACATCCATCCACCTCACGACAGCCTCCAGTACCTGCACCTGCACCCAAAACACCTTAAGTCACACCTCCAACAACCACCTCCTCTTCCTCCACTCCCAGACCCCCTCCAGCTACCCATCCCAGTGTTCGTCAGAAACTGTCCCTCTGTCAAATTGACCTTTTTGCCCCCCCCCCCTCCAATTCATCAGTCCCGTCGTAGCGCCTCAGCCAAAAAGCCTCCAGTACCAGTGGTGCGTGTTCCAGGTTTTTGGAGTGCACCGGCCACCAGGACAGGCAGTAGGACCCGGAGCCAAGGCACTGGCAGCCCACCCCCTGTAAAGGCTCTGAAAATGGAGAGTGGACGACGGGACCGTCTTAAGACTCCTGGTGGGACAACAAGTGACATGGGATCGAAGGCGATTGGTGAGTCAGCTGTAACTCCAACAAAGGTGGGGAAGGTCCAGAGGAAGTCTGCCCAGCCTGTTGTGAGTGTCACGGCGGAGAAGTGCGCCATCGTATCCGGCGGTCCAGACACAACCGCCAGCACCGTCGTCACTGGTCCAGACACCACCGCCAGAGTCACAGCCCAGGAGGGCCCAAGTATCGTCACTGGTCCAGAGACCATCGCCAGAGTCACAGCCCAGGAGGGCCCAAGTATCGTCACTGGTCAGGAGACCACCGCCGGAGTCATTGCCCAGGAGGGCAAAAGTATCATCACTGGTCAGGAGACCACCGCCAAAATCACAGCCCAGGAGGGCCCAAGTATCGTCACTGGTCAGGAGACCACTGCCGGAGTCATTGCCCAAGAGGGCACAAGTATCGTCACTGGTCAGGAGACCACCGCCGGAGTCACAGCCCATGAGGGGCCAGGATGCCACAGCCCCGCTGGGCAATGATGGAACGTCATGCCACACACCAATGCCCATGTCCGTATCAGAACCGCCATGGCAAAGCACCGCTAAACAGGGCAAAGACCGCCATGGCAAAGCACTGCTGAACAGGGCAAAGACCGCCATGGCAAAGCACCGCTGAAAAGGGCATGCACCGTGTAGGAATGAATGGACCGCCACATCAGTTATCCTTATCCCATGTGCAGCTGGGACAGTGACAGGACAGGTACTTTCACGTGGAGACTCATTCAGTCTGGGCACCAGTCCCCCTCCAGAACCAGTGGAGACCTGCATCTACTTGAGAGACTGTGGCTTTGCACTCCCCAGGATGGCACAGTGGGCAAACCACCCACTGTAGTGACTTTAGAGACTGTGGCTTTGCACTCCCCAGGATGGCACAGTGGGCAAACCACCCACTGTAGTGACTTGAGAGACTGTGGCTTTGCACTCCCCAGGATGGCACAGTGGGAAAACCACCCACTGTAGAGACTTGAGAGACTGTGGCTTTGCACTCCCCAGGATGGCACAGTGGGAAAACCACCCACTGTAGTGACTTGAGAGACTGTGGCTTTGCACTCCCCAGGATGGCACAGTGGGCAAACCACCCACTGTAGTGACTTGAGAGACTGTGGCTTTGCACTCCCCAGGATGGCACAGTGGGCAAACCACCCACTGTAGAGACTTGAGAGACTGTGGCTTTACATTCCCCAGGATACATCAATGGGCATGGAGCCCCGTTGTGGATCTGGCTTCGCATTCATCTGGCTGAGGTGCCCCCCCTTCCTTTCCCCCTGAGGTGCCTGTAGTGTTTCTATCTGATGCCCCGACAGTGTTCTCTCCGATTTTGGTCAGGTATCTATTGTGGGCCTTGCCCATGCATTTTTGGACTGTTGGTGCACGGACATTGTTGTGTACATATCTGCACTACATCTCGGATTGCATGTGTAAATAAGAGTGATTTTGAGATATGTATATCTGTATATTTTTGTATGACATGTATATTGGCACATTACAGTGTTTGCCAGAATTTCGCATTGTCTTTGCATTCTTCCGGGGGGATTGTGGGTTGTTACTCTGATTTTTGTGACTGCATTGGTGTGTATGTTGTGATATGCGAGGGTGGGGGTGGGGGTGTTTGGTGGGTGTCCCCCTAACTTTTGCCTCCCCCCTCCCCCATGTCGTAGGTGCAGTACTCACCGGTATCTTCTGCGCCTACGTAGCTGTTGGGCGTAAAGGAGCAGAAAAACAAGGGCAGGTAGGATTTGTAATTCGGGCTCCATGGTGTCCTCCTTCCTCGTGGGATGTGTTCAGGTGAGCGTTTTCCCATAGCAAAAGCTGTTTCCGCCGTGTTTTTATCCGCGGTGCATCCGCCCCGGAAAAGGTGGCGGATTGGCGGGTTGTAATAGTGTGGGCGGTACATTGTCTCCCGCCTGTCTGTTGGCGGTAACCGCCACGCTGCTTGTCTGTACCGCCTTGGCGGGCGGTGTGTTAAAGTGGCTGTCTTTGTTGGCGTTTTCCGCCAGGGTCATGATTCCCTTTTTTTGTCCGCCAGCCTGTTTGCGGTATTACCGGACCTTTAACACCGTCCGCCAGGGTTGTAATGACCCCCAATATATGCACTGTTACTACCACAGCATTTTGAATAAATCTAGACTACAAAATCAATCATTCTAGATCAAAATAAGAGTTGTTCCTAGTTAAGTGGTGTATGAGTACCGATGATTGTACTGATGATTGTTGGCACATTCCCTCACAACTCACAATATGAACTAGAAATTCTACTGATTCCTCCTGAAATTTTGCATTTCTCTTTTTCTCAACTAGTGCCCTCCTCTGTCTTAACCCATGTTCTTGTTTCCTGTATTCTGATACCGATATACCCTTGTAGAAAAATGTAAGCAGGGAATACCACAACGTAGGTGATTCTTTACTGTTTGAAAATCTAGCAGTGACAACACCAGTCTAAATTACATTCTACAGAACTTGTTGCAGCTTGATCTGGTAGTATACCAACAAAATATTTACAGATCGGGCAACTTTGCATTATCCAGAAGAATGACAATTTCTCTACCACTTACAAGGGATGCTTATCATCTACATCATTTGCATTCAAGCTCCTGTGGTCCCCACGCCTCGTCAGCTTCCTCAACCTACTAGCAGTTTGGAATTATTCACAAGAGGCCATTTTTCCACTGTTTGAAGGAATACATATCCGCCACACCATTTGTGTACAATCCTCTGTGGTCCACGTTCAAATTAATGACCTATATCTACCTCCTAATCTATACTACTACAGGGATCCAAACTCAGGCTTCCACTTTCTCTTGTATAATCTCACCAAGACTTTTTAAACAGCATCCAATGAACTAATCAGGAAGTAACTTCTCTCTGTTTCTACTGTTACTGCCCCTTCTCCAACTGGTTCATATGTAAAAGTAAAGCTACCCGCACCAACTATTACTGATCATTTATGGAAAAACACAAAACTCAGATTCATCTTCTTTACCAAAGTCAGAAGTCTACATAACTTGGGGTTCATTTGTGTCAATTTTATCCACACACTCTTATGTTGAGACTATCCTAAAACGCAATAATCTTTTTGAGTGTCCTGCAGAATCTTCCTGTTTTTGAATCTCACTTGATTTCCAAAGATTCCACCAAAGTATATTGGTTCTCCCTGGTGTAACCGTGGTTTAATCATTACAATGAACATTTCCACTTTTCTTTTTAACTTCAGTGTCAGCATTGATCTCACTCATAGTGTATTTTGAGAGCTCTCATTCTCTATTCACACTCTCAGAGCAATGTCTTCTTTTCGTTCCTCCAAATCTTTCACCACCATTGTATCAAAGTTGGCATTTTTAAGCATATAGCTGTATTTATTTTTTTCAACAAGCCTGATGTCCCACTTTCATGGTCCCAGCTCGTCATGTGTTTTTCCATCCCACACCTATATCATATGTGTCGATGCTTCTCTTTTTGCTTGTTTTCTCAAAGCTACCTTTTTACCGTTTACATTTACGTTAGGTGTTCGCTATACCTCTCTCATGCAAGTGATTGCATGCTGTAGTCCTTCAGCACTTTCAATACCTCTCTCCCTGTGGATTCCCTATTTAACCCTAGTTATTCTCTCACTTCATAGTTACTAAACATGAACTGATTGCCAGGAGCTTAGCTTCAGGGGAAAGTTTGGGGTGTTACACCCCCCCTAATAAATGTATTCTGCAGTAAACAGTTGGGTACAGGTGATTTAAGTCGGGAATTGTTGGGTGTTTGTCGTATTTCACGTGCAATTTTTACATGCAGACAAACACACACACACACACTTGTCTCTGTTTTAAAGGTCTTAAAATTGTTATTTACTACAATATTGAGTTATAAGTCTCCCTCACAATCCGCACTTTCCTCCCTTCTCCTGTAATGCAGTTTAACCCGCAAGATAGTTGGGAAATCTGAAGTTCAGCGCCCCCACCCCTTCCAGTCTTACTGACCAAGCTACGTCCCTGCTGAATGCAGAACCACTTTTACGCATTCACCCTAATCTCACTTGTTTTGGCTCACTAACACAAGGTTTATATATCATTCTCAAAATCATCACTAGCATATTATACTCTCTTGCTTACACTGCGTCGCTGCGACACCACGCTCATTGTTGGGAACAAGCACTCATTAAGGGCCAGATGTAGGTAGGTTTCATTTTGCGAGTTGCAAATTGCGAGTACTAAAGACTCGCAATTTGCAACTCGCAAAATGAAATGCAGAAAGGTGTCTCAGACACCTTCTGCGACTCGCTATGGGGTCGCAAAGACCCACCTCATGAATATTAATGAGGTGGGTCGCAGTTTGCGCCCCCATACCGAGTCTAGGCACTCACAGGGATGGTGGCCTGCTGGAGACAGCAGACCACCATGTCTGTGACGGCTTTTAAATGAAGCAGTTTTTTTTTTTCTTTTCTTAAAGGAAAACGAGCTGCAAAAATAAAAAATACCAAAACCATTTAGTTTCGGTTTTTTCAGAGTAGGCAGTGGTCCATAGGACCACTGCCTGCTCTGAAAAATACTTTTTTGTGGCATTCACAAAGGGGAAGGGGTCCCGTGGGGACCCCTTCCCTTTTGCGAATGAGTTGCCATCCACTTCAAGTGGATGGTAACTGCGAGTTGGTTTGCGACCGCTTTCGCGGTCACAAAGCAACTCAACATCGCGATGCGGTCGCAAATAGGAAGAGAAGACCCCTTCCTATTTGCGAGTCGGAATCACATTTTGCGAGTCGGTACCGACTCGCAAAATGTGACTCTGCATCGCGTAAGGCCTTTTGCGCCTCGCAAACTCCATTTTTCGCCGTTTGCGAGGCGCAAAAGGCTTCCTACATCTGGCCCTTAGTCTTTTCAAACACATTTCAGACTCACTGAACTCATTCTACCTACCTGCTACACATTAGTCACATATTGATATTGAGCTGAGTATGCTCATATCCACATAAGCTCACAAACGAATCTAAGGAATTGAAACTGACACTTCACCCACACTCACACTTTGCAGGTCTTTCTTCCTCTGGCCTTATACACCGCCTTCCACGTGCCTCCTCACCCTCGAAGGCAGGGCTCATGGCTCTGCAACTGTAAGGCTTATCCTGTGACGGAACATGAAAGATTGTTATACTCGACCATGTGGTACATGTATATATCATTTTAATGCATAAGGCATTAGGGTTCTAGCATGCACATGTGAAATGCGAAGACCAGGGAACAACACAATATTAACATTGTTGGTTACCTTGAAGATCTACCAGTCAAGTAGAAATTATAACAAGCAAGTGCATTGTAACGAAGCTTGAGGTAGCTATTCAAGTCAGAAGGAAAACTGTCAGTGTATATTTGTATTTGACATATGAATTAGTTGTGTGCTACGTTTTCAGACATTGCAAATTCCATATTAAACTAGAGAAATGTGGTTGCACAGAGATATTGCTGAAATAAAACTCTGTGCTTAGCTGTATATACACAAACAGAAAAGTGTGTGAAGGCATAGATTTAATATTATTTACTCCACCCCAAGTACCTTGAAGATATATACGTATTTTTAAGGTATATAAGGTTAGAGTTAAAATTATTCAATTTATGCTTATCTGTATATACAAAGAATAGTAAAGTTATACTTGCCGTGGCAAAATAGTGGTAGTCGATATTATACAGCTGATATTGTTGTATTTTGATATTTGTACCCTCGCAGTTCTGAGATACAACCTTCTGCAGGCTTGTAGCTGCCATTAGTTAAGGAGGTGAGTTGACGACGGGGCCCAGACTTACAAGAGGCCCACAGCACATCTTGCCACCCATGAAGGTCAGATAAGTGGACTACTTTCCATGCTTGCACTAGGGCCCAATGTACATCAGCTACATCACTGCGACTTTAATGTGAGGCCTCTAGTCACAGGTAAAGCATATGATGAGAAAGACAGACAAGGTTAGGTGACAGCATATTCATGTAGTTTTTAAATGCTGCAGCCGATCTTATCAGAAAGGTAATCCAAAGGTTCTGTTTAACTGACAATAAATACATCAAAGTGATTGCCATCTAAATAAGCACATCACATCAATTATTCTGCAATGTAGGAGGGAAATCATTTAATTTGAAATGAGGAAACCTGATAAAGCTTTGTGATAATTATGTTCTTAAGCCCAGGTTAATATTTAACTTTGAGAGGGTATCTTTAGACAAGTGGAACAGCGTGCTCTCCTTGCAGTACAAAGAGGAAGTGAAATGTTTACCCAGCTGTGAGTTCCTCATCTAATCTGCATAACGAAGCAAGCATTGGCAAAGCCATTAGGTAAGGGAGAGCTATTGGCTTTGTCAGTTTTTAACTATGTTGTACAGGAGTGAGGATGCTGTAAATATGGCTGAAAGTGACAAAAGAGCTGTATGATGTGGCCAATGTTCACCGTGATGGGCAGTGATCTTTTTTCTTAGCATGAGATTATTCTCTGTCTCCGCAAAGATGTTTAATTATCTTACATCCAAGCTGAAGTTCATCTTATTGACCCAGCCTGACAGGAGAACCAAAAGGCGATGTAGGGCAGGGAGCGCAGCACAGTCTGCATCTTTGTAGCATCTTGCAATCCGTTGGTGAGATTATTTTTTTTTCTGGTGGGACACAAGAGGGCAAGCAATGTAGAGGTGGGGGTGCACAGGGCTAGCAACAACCGTGGAGGCACGGGACATGCTGGACAAGCAACAATTCAGAAGGCTCGTGGGTGGGTAGAGGTAAACGGAGGTGAGGATGACTTGAGGGCTTGGGGTGGTAGAGGTAAAGGAAAGGAAAGTGAAGGTGAGGTGCCTGCCAAACATGCTAAAGGGCATAAAAATATTGACCGTGTCCCCAAAACATTTAGGGAGCTAGGGTTAGGATGAAAAAGTGTTTGGGGATGTGTCCTGTCTGTGGGAAACAATCTTTAACTAGCAGCCTAAACCACAAAGGCCCTTTACCACATAGTCTTTATCACACAGGTAAGTAACACATAGATAACTATTTGCACCTTTACCATGTACTGCTTTACCATGCAGGTAACTTTTGATATAAAGAGCATATGTTGGAGTGTGTCTTTTAAAATCAATATTAACATGAAAGAACATGTAGAAAATAATGCACACGTTTGAAATGTGACCACGGGGAGTGGCTACCAATGTATACGAAGACTAATGAAACTTATAAATGATGAATTAATTATGTACTAATGGTTTGAATTTGTATTATCATATTATAATTAGAGTCATGTATTAGGGTTTTGTTAACTAAATTACTAGGCCTTAGTTAGTGAGGGTCTGGGCCTAGCTGCCTGGTCTTGTATTAAACTGTGTTTTTCTAACATGCAATGTGCTGTTTTTCCTGAAGGATACGAAACTGTACTTTTCCAGAAACTAGATATGTGTGTGTAGCCGTAGTAAATTCTTTCTCATGGGACCCGACTTGCTCAAGGAGACATTCTTGCTAAATGCAACAGTGTAATTCGTAACAGGTGCAAGGCTGCCTGGAGTAGGAGAAAACAATGGGACTACTGACTGGAGCGTAAAGTGTAACTTTTCTTACCTGACATTCCAACCGATGAAGACGTCAATAACATGAGCCAATCAACGACATGAGAACTGTGTTCTGTGGAGAATTCTAGTGAGGTGTGTGGAGAATTATTGGACAGAGATAATAATGCACCAAATATTATCCAATGGGGAATTAAGGGCTAGTTCGACAGTTTTGATTTAACAGCATGACCCGAGGAGAAATCAGCCATTATTCGGACATTCCACTCCATGCCATTATTCTTTTGAGACTTTGCCGATACTTTAACCAACCTCTAATCCAAATTTTACCTGATAATTACTTCTCCTCCATATGAGGGAAAAGCCTTATTCTTTAGCTATGCCATACCGAGACTTTGCCATGTCCTATCTTTGCTGATGGTGAATCGACTGATGTCCTGAGGACGAAGATTGACGCTGATTGCTGATTCATTGGAGGGGTAACTGTCTGATGATAATTGTAATTGTCTGTTTGCCTTTTCTTTCTAGGTACCAACTGCTCTTTTGATAGAGGACATAGTTAGATGTTTTCCAAATTTGTGTTTGCTAAATTGTTTTGTATGAAGCCCAACATGCTGATGCTAATTCGAGGTTAGTTAAGGTGTTCACAAATATTCAACGCAAATAGACAAATGACTAGGTTCTTGCTTTGTTGAATTTTGTACAACTGTGACTTTGCCAAGCTGTTTCTTATTAATGATGTGTTAATGCTGAACGAATATTCTCTATGTACTGATTAATTGTGTTATAATTGCAAAGTCTGAAGAGATTACTAATGAGATTGATTGCTAATGAGATTAACCGAGATGATATTAGATTGTAACTAATAGGGAACTAAATATTCTAAGTCTTAACTAAATTGGTGTGGTTATTCATGACTGAAGGGTCATGGTGTGTTTGGTTTATTGATTCTTACTGCATGTTATTGATTAGCTTAATGATTAGCTATAGTGAATATCGATTGAATTATTGATATATTGATTGTGATGCCAAAAGAACATCTCGTGTTGGGAAGTCCCCGAACGTGGTCAAAAGGTCCATCGGCCTAGGCGTGTCTCCTTTTAAGTTTACTTATCAAGATCCTGACGTGCTATCAGTTTTTGGTAGCAGAGGATGGTTTGGCCCTTTGGGGCCCCAGGACGAGGGACCACTATTTGATAAGATTGATGGTTCGAAAGGTCTGGTATAATTTGATGAGCGTAGTTTGGAAGTAAGCTAGGTGTATCGGAAAATTGGGTATTGGGAAAATTGTTCTTTTAAATGATGCAAATTGGAGAGATGATGTGCCCCTAAGTCCCGAATGACTTTCCCGGAATCTCGGAGTCTGCTGAAGGGAGTTTGAGTATGTTCTTGGCGTTCTAGTGATAGTGTGAATAAAGTAGGGTTTGCGCTTGCAGGTGAATTGTGAGGTTTGTGAGCATTTTAGGCCAGGTGATGATGTTCTAGTAGGAGTGTGCGTACTCCGCAGTATGAGAGTAGGGAAGTCGGCGAACTTCATGTGAGTGTAGCGCTTTGTGCTCAAAAATTGTCCACATGGTTGTTGGTGATGTACAGACCCTGCGTGGTCTAAGACTCCTGAGTATATTGATAAGTTTATGAGACACTTGGTTTATGTTGTAATTTGCGTGGTTTAATAGGTCGATGGTGAAATTGACGAGTCGACTATGAGTCAAAGTAAGTGAATGAAAACTTCGATGGAGATTTGGTGAGTTCTAAAGTGCACTAGAACAACCCATTGACAAGTCGAGAGTAAAATTTGCGGGTCAAATTTGCTTGCGAGTGCGGGATCTGAGAAGGAGAGAGTAGCGGCCGAGGCTAAGCAAAATCTCAGTAAAGTTTTGAAGCGATTGTGTTACCCTTTCCTGTAGTAAACCGGCAAATTTGAGTTTTTGTTGGTGCTCGCAATATACTGCATTAGTTTTGTGTGAATTGAGAGTGAGGAAGACAAGCCACAAGACTTTGTCAGCCGCAGTGTGTGGGGGTGTGACGTCATTGGATCCGCGCTGGGATGGGTTAGTGAGAAGGGTCGCACATGGATTGGCAGCCGTCCGTGAGAGGCAACTGATTGAGAAAGTAGGCGAAGAGAGTTCTGGGAATTAAAGTCACTTCAAGATTCGATGTGAACAAAATAAAAGACACAAAAATGAAAGGCTTTAAAGAGCGCTTTGAGGGAAGGTGTATATACTACTGCGAGTGTAGGAGAGGTTACACCGCCAGAGGATACACCAGCGTATGCTGTAATGGAGCAAAGGGGTGTCGCGCCATGTCTTTGGCTAAAACAATGGTGCAAAGCGACAGAGAAAGAAGGGTGTTTGGTGTTTCCGGAGCACGGAACGTTCAATATAAGTGTTTTGGAAAATTAGCAGAGGGTGCTACAGGAGCTAAAGCCACCTCCTAGGCCAGCACAGTTTGAGGCGTTAGCAATTTGGGAATCGATGACAATAGCAACAGAAATTTGAGAGGAGAATGAGGAAAGCAGAAAAGACACTAACGGAGGCTAGGTGGGATAGTGCACAGAGAGTTTGGAGGAGAGAAACAATAGACGGAATAAGGATGTTTCCAGCAATAGCTCAAGAAGGTGAAGACATAAGGGGGAAAGCTACTTGTAAGACTGACAAAAGTCCTTCCAAAGACAAAGAGGCGAAGAAGCCCAGGTCAGAGATGGATGACTCAGACGATGATGAGTTCCTTAATCAGTTACTGAATGATCGACCTCCGCCATATGCAGTAGATGACAATAGACCGAGTACTAGTACATGTCCTGTAAGTTCGAATCAAAACAAGGGGACAGCGAATCCGGTACAGGTTAGTCCTGTCTCCACCCCAGTTCCGGTGCAGAGTAGTATTAGTGTGTCCAATGCTCCAGATATACAATCTCAGCTACAGCCACCACAGGTTCAGAGACTTTACCCTGATGTCCCAATCTTAGAGACCACCACGAATCTGATGGTGCCGTCAGAGCCAGCATATTCGAGACCAAAGCTGATTCAGACTTATCCAACACCACCTTTACTGCCCCAGGTACAGCAACAGATGATTCGGAATTACACTTCGGTTACAGGACCGCAGTCAGCCATAGCACCGTTTATGAACCAGAATATGGGAGTTAATACTCCACAGGTTTTGGGAAACAGGCAGAGGCCAGCTGCCATATCCTTGCCCATTACGGTTGGTCCACCAGTACCACTGTATGCGCAGGCGAAGCCTTGTGTATGGAGATGACAAGAGGAGGGTTCGTAGGGAGCTCTCAAGGGATGACTCCAGTGGAGTCGACATTCGAAAGATCTAGGTCCCTGTTAGACTTCAGTCCGATTGGGGCTCCTCCAGATGCCATGAGAAAGTCAGGTTTGGGACTGCTGACTCCACAGATCTCGAGCACGAATATACCACAAACACCGATAGTGCAGGCTGGAAATATCTCCTTACAAGGTTTAACTGTGCAACAGCTTAACAATTGGTTAGATAAGTTAAATTCACTGCAGACTACTCCTGCAGCAGCAGGGAGGACGGAGGGAGAAGAGTACCTGAAGTTTGTGAGTTTGGGCATGGAGGCAAATGAACTTGTTGAAGGGAGCAAGGTAGTGAACAGGTTAGAGTCATATACTGAGGCAGAATTAAGGTACTTGTGTCCCAAAATAACTAAAGAAGTGAGCAGGGTGCACCAGAGGTTGGCAAACTTGGCAGATAAATATGGAATAGACTAAGAAAATACCAAACATCTGAAGAGGAGTTACAGGTTAGACTTTGAGCCTAAGGATTTTGAACACATGAGGTATACTGGGATGAAGGCACACCTCAAGTAAATATTACAGTGTGCACAAGTTTGGGGAGCCTTAGAGAAGTGGGAAGGTAGATGGGCGAAGAAAAGAGACAAGAGGCAGAGCAACTGCACAGAGCAGCCAGCTAAAGCCTCACAGGATGCTGGGACGGTAAAGATGTTACCAATGAGAGAGACTGCCGGAGGGGTTCTTGTCCATGTGCCGTGGACTAAAGGTGATATTCTGTCATTTACAAATGATTTTCCCAGGCTGAGGGAGAAGCCAATAGAGTGGTATCAGCAGACGGACAGTATTGTGAAGCTTGCAAAATGTTTCTGGGAATATGTGAATACTCTCTTTGAGATCATAGTTCCTGCTGATTTGTGGCTTGAGTGCAAGAGAAGTGTGGATTGGCCGGCCGAGGAACCGGCAAGGGATAGAGTCACCGGAGTACCGTCTCCTGAGGTGATGAAGTACTACTATAAGGTGATTGAATTCTTGAAACAGAGAGTTTCGCCGAAGAATATTGATTGGCAAAAGATTTATCGGACGGCTCAGGAAACCAAGGAGTCGATACATGCCGATTATGAGAGGTTGTTGAAAGCGTTCAAACACTACAGTGGTACAGAGGTCGTTGAGGCGAAGGACATGAATCACCTTGTGTTTAGATTTGTCAAAGGGTTGAGACCTGAGATTAGTCAGACGATTAAGAATCACTTGATCTGCTGGCAAGCAAAGCCGATTGACGAGGTGTTGCAGTATGCGAGGTACTGTAGTGATGAGATTGAGTTGAAGCAGAGGAAGCTGAAGGAGAAAACGATGGTGATGTAAATTAAGGCAGCACAGTCAGGGATGCAGGGAGGTTGTTCACAACAGATGGTGCAACAGCCGCAAGGAAACAGGATGTTTCAGGTGCAAGTGAGAGGCAGAGATCGAGGAGGTTTTGTGAAGAGAAGTCCAGACTTGAACACTATAGTAGTTCAAAACGATGTACAGGGGGTGAAGAAGATGTTACCTTGTCATGCTTGCGGGGTCGTTGGACATTGGAAGCGGGAATGCCCGATGATGGTGCAGGAGGGTGTTGTTTAACAAAGCAATGATGTCAGTGCATTTCAAAATGTGAAGGGACCGAGGCTGAGAGGTCCTAATCCGAATTTTCAGAATAACATAAATCAGATGCAGGGTTTCCAACCCATGCAAAAGGTGCAGATGCCACGTATACAACCTTTGCAGATGCAACACATGCAGCAGCAGGTTCCCATGGTACCTAGACAGCGAATGCAAGTTGAACAGCAACAGGTGATGCTTCCTCAACAGGTAACCGGTCAAAGAATGAGTCAAAATAACACAGTACAACTATTCCCATTGCATGGTGAGAATGGAATAAACGATGAATGGTCGGATGAGAGTTCAGATAGTGAGGAATGTAGGCTTGCAGCGTCCCTAGAAGTAGATCAGAAAGGGCCCTATGTGCAAGGGAAAGCAATGGGTCACAAGGTTTCATTCTTGGTTGACACAGGAGCTACACTCTCTACAGTCAGAAGTGCAGAGGTTCCGAAACCGCCTCTTTCGGGACGTACAGTCAAGGTGGTAGGAGTGGCAAACCAACTCCTGACTAACCTGATCACAGATCCAGTGCAGGTTGAGCTTGGCACTTTTCTGGGATAGCACAGATTTTTGGTTTGTGATTCGAGTCCCCTGCCCCTACTGGGAAGAGACTTAGGGGGTCATTCTGACCCCCGCGGGCGGCGGAAGCTGCCCACCTGGCGGGAACCGCCAGAAGACCGTACCGCGGTCAAAAGACTGCGGCGGTCATTCTGACTTTCCCGCTGGGCTGGCGGGCGACCGCCAAAAGGCCGCCCGCCCGCCCAGCGGGAAAGCCCCAGCAACGAGGATGCCGGCTCCGAATGGAGCTGGCGGAGTTGCTGGTGTGCGACGGGTGCAGTTGCACCTGTCGCGATTTTCAGTGTCTGCCAAGCAGACACTGAAAATCTTAATGGGGCCCTGTTAGGGGGCCCCTGCAGTGCCCATGCCAGTGGCATGGGCACTGCAGGGGCCCCCAGGGGCCCCACGACACCCGTTCCCGCCATCCTGTTTCTGGCGGTGAAAACCGCCAGAAACAGGATGGCGGGAAGGGGGTCGGAATCCCCATGACAGCGCTGCTTGCAGCGCAGCCGTGGAGGATTCCCTGGGGCAGCGGGAAGCCGGCGGGAAACCGCCGGCTTCCCTTTTCTGACCGCGGCTTTACCGCCGCGGTCAGAATGCCCCCGGAAGCACCACCAGCCTGTTGGCGGTGCTTCCGCGGTCGTTGGCAATGACCCCCTTACTGTGCAAGACAGGGTGTTCGATCACCTGTTCCAATGAGGGGATTGAGGTTCAGACAAACAGTGACGATGAAGGAGATGAAGAGCAGGTTTCAGAGCCTGAAACGGAGACCACAGACGAGGATTATCCTCTGATTAACTTCTTCCCAATGTTCACAGTGGCTGATCTTCCAGCAGACTTGCAGGAACAGTCAAAGAGAAAGTGTGGGACTTGACAGGGAAAGAAGTAGGACTGATAAAAGGGTTTTCGGAATCACCTTCCATATTCAATCAATTACTGAAGAAGGATTTGGAGTCATTGGAATTGTCTTTTCAATCGACTCTAGTGCAGTATATTGATAAACTGTTGATTGCTTCCAAAACGAGGGATGAGTGCAAGTATGATTCGATTGCCTTACTGAATCACTTGGGAAAGAACGGACACAAAGGGCCTGATTCTGACTATGGCGGACGGCGGAGGCCGTCCGCCATAGTCCCGCCGCCAAATGACCGCACCGCGGTCAAAAGACCGCGGCGGCCATTCACACATTTCCTCTGGGCCGGCGGGCGCTCTCCAAAAGAGCGCCCGCCGGCCCAGAGGAAATGCCCCTGCAACGAGGACGCCGGCTCAGAATTGAGCCGGCGTAGTTGCAGGGGTGCGACGGGTGCAGTTGCACCCGTCGCGTATTTCAGTGTCTGCAAAGCAGACACTGAAATACTTTGCGGGGCCCTCTTACGGGGGCCCCTGCAGTGCCCATGCCATTGGCATGGGCACTGCAGGGGCCCCCAGGGGCCCCGCGGCACCCCCTACCGCCATCCTGTTCATGGCGGGTTTCCCACCATGAACAGGATGGCGGTAGGGGGTGTCTGAATCCTCATGCCTCCGCCGCCATGGAGGATTCCCCCGAGCAGCGGAAAGTCGGCGACTTTCCGCTTCTGACCGCGGCTGAACCACCGCGGTCAGAATGCTCGTGGGAGCACCGCCAGCCTGTTGGCGGTGCTCCCGTGGTCGGCCAGGGTCAGAATGACCCCCAAAGTGTCCCCAAAGAGGTTGCAATATTGCCAGAAGGACATGAAGTACTTGGGTCATCAAATTGAGAAAGGGTCGAGGAAGTTATCCAGGGAAATAGTGACTGCCTTGTTACAGATGAATCCCCCAACAACACGGAGAGATGTTAGTATGTTTCTGGGAATTGTGGGCTACTGTCGTCAGTGGATCCCAAATTTCTCAGTCATCTCCAAGCCATTGGTGAGACTGACAGTCAAGGAAGGGCCAGATGTCACAGTGCTGAAATAGAAGGAAATGAAAGCGTTTACTGAGTTAAGGGAGAGCATGTGCAGGGCTCCAGCTTTAGGTATGCCTGATTACATGAAGCCTTTTGTTCTGTTTTGTCATGAACGTGATGCATGTTCTTTGTCTGCCCTGACACAGGTCCATGGAGGTGTAAACAGACCAGTAGCATATTTTGTAGCTACTTTGGACCCAGTTTGGACCCAGTTGCAGCAGCCTAATCGGGTTGTCTGCGTGCAGTAGCAGTAGTTGGTCAAAGCCTCACACAGTGTGAAGGCATAGTGATGGGACATCCTTTAACAGTCATGGTCCCTCACTCAGTTGAGTCCTGTTAACCCGTACCAAAACGCAGCACATGACAAATGCAAGATTGACAAAATATGAAATGATTATATTGGGGTCACCAAATGTAACGTTGAAAAGATGTACAGTGTTGAACCTGGCAACTTTGCTCCCAAACGAAAACACAGAGGTTGAAGATGTTCAAGAGGTGAAACATGATTGTCTTGAGGTAACAGAAATGTGCACCAAACCAAGCCCTGATATTAAAGATACCCAATTGGAATAAAATGACTAAATTATCTTTGTCAATGGCTCCTGTTTGAGAGACTCAGTAGGAGTGTTGAGAGCCAGATACACTGTATGTATGATCTCTGGTATCCTGGAAGCGTATTGGCTTGAGAGAGTATATTCTGCTCAAGTGGCTAAATTGGTTGCTCTTACTAGAGCTTGCCATGCCGCTGCCCAGTTGAGAGTGACTATCTATACTTATAGCAGATACGGATTCGGAATTGTTCATGATTTTGGTCAATTATGGTCACAGAGGGGTTTCTTGACCTCTTCTGGCTCTCCAGTGAAAAATGGTGAGAGAATTATGGAGTTGTTGCATGCGATTCAGTTACCTCATGAAATTGCCGTGGTAAAATGCAGTGCTCACCTGAAGTCGCAGGACTTTGTTTCATAGGGAAATGGATATGCGGATCAAGTCGCAAGGTTTTTGCGCATTGAACTGTATATCGTTTAAGGATCGGTGGGAATTGTTACCTGAAACAGAAAATGAGACGTGTACAGGTTACGCATTAAGGGTGATTGACACGTTAGAAGAATTTAGATTGTTACAGGGATGTGCCAGCAAAGATGAGAAGCGTTCTTGGGTTAGGATGCAATGCATACAAAGGCCAGATGATCTGTGGGTTTCAGATGAAGGGAAAATGGTCCTGCCGAACAGTCTCCTGTCACAGTTTTCAAGGTTTTACCATGGCCAAGCACATATTGGGATTGATGCCATGATCAGGTTGTTCAAAATTGACTGGTTTAACCCGAAGTTCAGACAAGCTGCAGAAGTGATTTGTCACAGGTGTATCATCTACCAGCAGATGAATGCGGGGAAAGGGACAGTGGTGACTTTGAGCCACATTGGGAGAGCAGGAGGTCCATTTAGCAGAATGCAATTGGATTTTATTGAGATGCCTGTGTGTGGAGGTTTGAGGTATGTGTTGGTGATTGTGTGTATCCTTAGTCACTGGATTGAAGCATACCCCACAAGCAGGAATGACAGTCTCACAGTAGCGAAGCTGCTGCTTAGGGAATTGATACCGCGTTTCGGGTTTCCGATCTCTTTAGGATCAGATAGGGGAAGTCACTTCAACAACAAGGTGGTTAAGCTATTATGTGCAGCATTGAACATCGAGCAGAAGTTGCATTGTAGTTACCGCTCTGAAGCATCAGGACTAGTGGAGCAGATGAATGGTACCCTGAAGTCGAGAATGGCAAAAATGTGTGCAGCCATGAATTTGAAATGGCCCGATGCGTTGCCTTTGGTACTAATGTCAATGAGAAATACACCCAACAAGAAAACAGGACTGTCTTCTCATGAGATTCTCATGGGCCGAGCTATGAGACTACCCGCAGTGCCTGCGAATGCTCTTGTGAATATCACGGATGATATGGTGTTGGACTACTGCAAGGGTCTGGCTGATGTGGTCCGCTCTTTTTCTCACCAGGTGGAAGCTACCACCCTGCCACCGATAAATGATCCAGGACACAACCTGAAAGCTGGTGACTGGGTTGTTATCAAGAAACACGTAAGGAAGTCGTGTTTGGAGTCACGTTGTTAGGGGCCATATCAAGTGATACTAACGACTACTACTGCTGTGAAATGTGCGGGAATTTCAAACTGGATCCATGCCAGTCACACGAAAAAGGTGACGTGTCCAACTGATGAGGAAGTTGAGTTGTTGAAAGTACCAACAACAGAGAAGGAAGTCTCAGGGCCGGAGAGTGATCGAAGGGGAACTGAGACAGAAGGAGAGCCTGGTGAGGACGGCTTGGTCATTCCAGTAAGAGACGAAGGAGAGGATACTCAGAGGGGTGACGGTGAGCCTATCTCAACTGAGGCACCAGGAGAGCCAAATCAGAAGGAGGTTCTCCCAGAAGCAGACGAATATGGAAATGAGCTAGAGCCCCTGACAGACCAAGAAGGCGAAGGAGTTGAGGCAGAAGAGAGTCAGAGTGTCCGGACTCCTCCTGAGCAAATTGCAGGTCTATCAAGAGAAAACACCATAGAGTCAGAGGAGGGCGAAGAGTTGCCACAGGAAAGATCAAAGGCCAGAGAGACACTGAAAGGAGATAAGTGGCCAGAGTTGCAAGTGAAAAATGAAAATTTGGTTGTCGAATAGAGGAAGAGGTTGATACAACAAGGAGAGAAGATCTAAGTGAAGGAGAGTTGCAAGGTGATAGCAAGTTGAAAAGAAAGACAGTAACAAACAGAAGGTACGCGGATCCTGAATGGGCGTATGCAGCGTCAGCTGAATGGCAACAAGAGTTCTTGGCATTTTGCTTTGATCGAGAAATCCCAGGTCAGTACTTTGGTGCCTGAGTTTGGCCGAAGAGACTGAATTGACATAAGAATTGAATTAAGAAGAGAAAAAATTGAGAAAAGAGACTGATAACTTACCGGATGTGCAACTGATAACATGAATTGACTTTCGAAAACTGATTTGACAAGCTGCTCACCTGAATTGACAAGGATCCTTGGAGAGAAAGTGAAAGCTGTAAATACTTGCTTGTTTTGACTTTGCTGTGAGGAAAAAATAAAAGAAAATAAGAAAATTCATTCTAACTATCCTCTGTTGTTGTTTGAATTAACCTTCCTTCACTTTCTGATTCTTTACAGATCATGGCTAACACTAGAGAGGATAATAGAGGGAGTAGGCTTTGTAAATATTTGGGTGTTGGTTTGGGTGTTGTGTATGTGATATGCATTATGGTTGTGGTTGTGGGTATGACATTAATGGATAAGAGTGGAACTAACAATGCTACAGTTCCTGAGACTACCACTGCACTAACAGCTTGGGAGAGGTTTGAGCAGGATACAAAATACTTGCATGAGGGAACCAACGCAAAAGGGGAACTATCCACTAATGTTTTCTATCGCTTGCTGAGAGAGTATGTTGACAGAATGGATGCGAAAGATTGTTACGTGTGCACACAGATTCCTGTTTCGGTACAGGAGGGAGTTACCTATCATAGTCTGCCTTTAACATATGGGATAAGTTGTAGTCTGTTACTAACAAGATTCTATAACCAGGAAGAGATTCAGTATTTTTACTCGAACCATGATCTTGTTTTTTCTTATGTGCCTATCATAGAGGATTTGAGTAGTGTAGCTAAGTACTATAGCAGAAAGTTAGTTAAAGGGACGAAGGGAAAACTTATTCAGGGCAAAATCAACGGGGAAAGATTAAGAGAAGAGATTGAAATGAGGGAATTTTAACAT
Organism: Pleurodeles waltl; assembly: GCF_031143425.1. NCBI lineage: Eukaryota > Metazoa > Chordata > Amphibia > Caudata > Salamandridae > Pleurodeles > Pleurodeles waltl. The sequence continues at coordinate 264,043,684 of NC_090443.1, read as the reverse complement.
GTAAAATTTGTGGGGAAAGGTTTGTGTGCTGACAAGAGTCATCAAAGGAGGGATTGTTGGAGTGTGTCTTTTAAAACCAATATTAACATGAAAAGCTTGCAATATATTGTGTAATGAAGCTGCATAGTAAAAGTGTTAATGTAGAAAATAATGCACACGTTTGAAATGTGCCCACAGGGAGTGGCTACCAATATATACAAAGACTTAATAATGACGAATTAATTATGTACTAATGGTTTGAATTTGTATTAGCATATTATAATTAGAGTCATGTATTAGGGTTTTGTTAACTAAATTACTAGGCCTTTGTTAGCGAGGGTCTGGGCATAGCTGCCTGGTCTCATACTAAACTGTGTTTTTCTAACGTGCAATGTGCTGTTTTTCCTGAAGGACACGAAACTGTACTTTTCCAGAAACTAGAGATGTGTGTGTAGCCGTAGTAAATTCTTTCTCATGGGACCTGACTTGCTCAAGGAGACATTCTTGCTGAATGCAACAGTGTAATTCGTAACAGGTGCAAGGCTACCTGGAGTAGGAGAAAACAATGGGACTACTGACTGGAGCGTAAAGTGTAACTTTTCTTACCTCACATTCCAACCGATGAAGATGTCAATAACGTGAGCCTATCAACGACATGAGAACTGTATTCTGTGGAAAATTCTAGTGAGGTGTGTGAAGAATTATTGGCCAGTGATAATAATGCATCAAATATTATCCAATGGGGAATTAACGGCTATTTCGACAGTTTTGATTTAACCGCATGACCCGAGGAGAAATCAGCCATTATTCGGACATTCCACTCCAAGCCATACTTTGCCATTATTCTTTTGAGACTTTGCCGATACTTTAACCATCCTCTAATCCAAATTTTACCCGATACTTACTTATCCTCCATATGAGAGAAAAGCCTTATTCTTTAGCTATGCCATACCGAGACTTTGCCCTGTCCTGTCTTTGCTGATGGTGAATCGACTGATGTCCTGAGGATGAAGACTGATGCTGATTGCTGATTCGTTGGAGGGGTAACTATCTGATGATAACTGTAATTGTCTGTTTGCCTTTTCTTTCTAGGTACCAACTGCTCTTTTGATAGAGGCCATAGTTAGATGGTTTCCAAATCTGTGTTTGCTAAATTGTTTTGCATGAAGCCCAGCATGCTGATGCTAATTCGAGGTTAGTTAAGGTGTTCACAAGTATTTGACGCAAATAGACAAATTACTGCGTTCTTACTTTGTTGAATCTTGTACAACTGTGACTTTGCCAAGCTGTTTCTTATTAATGATGTGTTAATGCTGAACGAATATTCTCTATGTATTGATTAATTGTGTTTTAATTACAAAGTCTGAAGAGATTACTAATGAGATTGATTGCTAATGAGATTAACGGAGATGATATTAGATTGTAACTAATAGGGAAATAAATATTCTAACTCTGAACTAAATTGGTGTGGTTAATCATGACTGAAGGGTCATGGTGTGTTTGGTTTATTGATTCTTACTGCATGTTATTGATTAGCTTAATGATTAGCTATTGTGAATATCGATTGAATTATTGATATGTTGATTGTGATGCCAAAAGGACATCTCGTGCTGGGAAGTCCCCGAATGTGGTCAAAAGGTCCATCGGCCTAGGCGTGTCTCCTTGTAAGTTTACTTATCAAAGTCCTGACGCGCCATCACATACTTTTTATGTTATTTAAGAAAAAGTGATTTTAGGGTTTAAGAATGGGCAGAAGTAAAGAGAAGTGTGGATGACTTTAGGGTTATAGGGGGTGGGTACTGGTTAAAGGAGGTGTTAGTGACTTGAAGGGAGTGTAGAGGTAAAATAAAGTTAGGGTGACTTGAGGGTTGAGGAGTGAGAAGAAGTAAAGGGAGGTGAGGGTAACTTTAGGGTTACATGTGTGTAAAGGCAAACATAGGCGATGGCGAGTTTAGAGTGAGAGGTGGGTAGAGTTAAAGGGGGTGAGGGTGACTAGGTTTCAGGGGTAGGTAGATGTCAAAGGGGGTGACGTTTACTTGAGGGGAATGGGGTGGGTAGAGGTAAAGGGGGGTGAGGGTGACTAGCGGGTTCAGCGGTGAGTACAGGTTAAGGGAGGTGAGGGTCACTTGTGAGTGTAACCTTTGGGTTGAGTGTGTGTAGTGGTAAAGGGAGGGTTCAGTGGGAAGAGGTAAAAAGAAGCAAGAGTGACTTGAGGGTTCAGGAGTGGATAGAGGTAAAGGGACATCACACAACATGTTTGATGATTAATAAAAACATACTCCAAATTATAAAAGCTCTAACCAATAAATAAGTAAATGTGACACACTTGTAAACTTTAATTCAGAAAAACACTGGCAACAGTCTAAAAAAAAGGTATATATTTACAGCTTCTTCATCAATTGAAGCAACAGGCTGCCAAAATGTATGTTTCAGAAATGGACCACATGCCACAAAGTTTCATTATTGCTCGTTGTTTGCTTTCCTCACTTGGAAATACAGAGAAGCGCAAGCTTCAACTCTGGGGGTTCAAGATGTCTTTCAAGCAAAAGCAAAGAAAACAAAAAGTACCACTTTCTGAGTGAAAGATGTGTGGAAGAACACCAATCAAGGAATCGATCAGTACTTGTTTCGTGCTCCAGGGAAGGAAACAAACACACAGAGACAAACTGAAACCGACAGGCGCTGACGAATGCTCACCAACATAAAGTAAAAAACAAAAGACTGACAAAGATGTATACCAATTGTTAGTAATGGGTTCAGAGAACAATGTAATCTTACACCCACACACACAGTAAATATTTTAACATAGCATATCTAGTCCTTTTAGCAGTGAGGAGGTGGTCCATGCTTTGGAATGATGGTCTCGCTGATACATTTTGTTAAAAATTAAAATATTGGGATACAGTCTTCAAGGGCTCCAAGAGATGATTTTTCTTTTATGTTTGGAACATTTTGGGAGAACATGAGGTCTGACCTATTCCTTTTATAATCCACATATTTACTTTTTTATTTTACTTAGTTTACACTGTTTATGTTTATATATGTTTCACCAGTCTGATGTGATTAGACCTAGCAAGTGCTATCTGGGCAGTCATTGTATTCTCAGCTATGCGGGTATGGCTCCTATCTCTTTGTCCGAGATAACTGCTTTGGTGCTTTGTGAACTAAGTAATTATGCATCTTCTTTATTTACCCTGTTGAACTGTGCATCTTCAACTATGTATCTTTACCCTATTCTGTGGTTCTGTTGTCAACTGTGCACCCTGTTGTTCAGAAGTCATAAACTCCAACTCATTATGCTTGTACTCCTACTCAATGTCTCAGTGGCTAGTAAGGTAGTTTAGCTGTGTGCGTAATGTGATGAATATGAACATATACACCAGAAATGGTCATACAAAGAGGTTCAGAAAAAGAAATGTTGCATCAGAAAGCTAACTCAGGAAGGTTGTGGAGTTGTGGAAAGATCCCAGTACTGATTTCTGAATGTGTCAAATGTGAAGTTTGAAATGTTCCCCTTCACGGATTAAATCACTCACTCACCCACAAACTAAGTTATTTAAATTTGTATATGCATAACTATTTCTTACCACATATTTTGTCAAAAAGTAGAGTGGCATGTCATAAAGTAAAGTGGCGTGCATTAGAATAGGGTGGAGTGGCGTAGAATAGAGTGACGTAAAATGTCATAGTGTGGCGTGGGGTGGCATGTAGAATAGACTGGTGTGGCATGTCACAGAGTGTCGGAAAGTATTGTAGAGTGGAATAGAGTGGAGTAGAGTATTGTAGAGTGGAGCGGCATGGATTAGAGTAGAGTGTGGTACAGTGGAGCTGTAGAGATTTGTAGAGTTGAATGGTATAGAGTGGCATAGACTGGAGTAGAGTGGAGCAGAGTGGAGTAGGGTGTCATAGATTAGAGGAGATTCGTCAAATGGTGGCAAAATTACTAAAAAGCAAAAATCTGGGGAATTCCTATCGCTGGGAAAGCTAACTATAACTACAGAATGACTAGCTATAAGTTCTTAAATAAAAATTGTCACAATGACAGGGGAAAATGTCAAATTAAATCAATATCACTTAGATATCTTAATCTGTTAATGTAAATTAATCTCCCTATTAACTGCCTATGGATTAAATCTCCATATACTATGAACTCCACTTTTTATCATTTATGATTTGTAAAATACACTTAAATGAACATTATTTAGTGTTATAACTAAAAATTAAAATGAATAAGCTAAGAAAATTGTAAGATATTCAAATAACAATAATTGAACATACAATCATAAATACAATTTCCCAAATATTAACCAAATTAAGTAATATATACAAATGATGTGAACAATATTTTAGCATCCTTTATTTTAAATATCAATATTATTTGCAGACAAAAAATGACATGCTTACCCTCAACATTCTGTCCTATGACATTTGGGCACTGATGATGTTTTGAACATGATGTCATAGTCAAACGATATTTTGGATCTGTTATTCAAGTGCTATACCAGGCATTCAGCAGTAATAAAAGAGTATCTGTTGCACCAGTGGAGACACTTTCATTACAGAGATCCACACAAGAGTGGTGGTGACCTCTCAATGTAGATTTAAGGGCCTTATGTACAAAAATAGAAATATGATTACCTAATTGCTATTTTTTGTGAATTGCAATTAGGAAATTGCATTTCTTAATGTATGAAACTCTTTTGAGTTTCTTTAGCAATTCGTAGTGAGTCGCAAATAGACCTACCTCATAAATATTAATGATATAGGTCGCAGATTATGACCCACTGGGAATCATTGCCATCACAAAGACGGTGGCCTGCCGGGGTCAGCAGACCACCATGTCTGTGATTACTTTTAAATAAAGTGATATTTTTTTTAATGCAGCCTGTTTGCCCTAGAGGAAGATGGGATGCATTAAAAAGAAAAAAGTTAAACTTTTAAGTTTTTAAAGATTAGGTTGGTGTCTCTTGGACCACTGTCTGCTCTTAAAAAATATGTTTCCAACCATTCTCAAAGGGACAATTGAACCACTTACAATTCTTGAGGCGACCCTCTTTCCATTTGTGAATGGGTTTCCACCAACTTTGAGTTGGCAGTATACTGCAAACCTTTTCTGAACAAAATTCAGTTGCACTGCAATTCAGTATTGGGAAAGGACACCCTCAACACGCCCCTTCCAAAACCCAAATTGCAATTCAGCTACAAGTTACTGAGCCACAATGTGAGCTTTGTACAACAAAAAAAGCATTTTTGCGATTGCAAACGGCTCAATGCTGCAAATCTTGCCTTTTGTGGATGGAAAAATGCTTTGTTCACCTAGTCCTAAGTCCTCTGCAAGTGGAATTGAGGTCACAGCCACTTCCAACCTGGAGGGCAAGTAGGTCACCAACAAAACTGTAAGTCTACCGTTAGGCTTTGTCAGATGGTTTGAGAACCACTTCATATGAAGGTAAGCTTTAAAACAGTTACAGCCTCGCTATGAGTCAGGCACAAAACCTTTTGGATGCAATTGTGTGTTTGCCTGTGATGGGATTTCAACTCGAGAGAAAAAGGTGCACCTGCAGAGTTTGTGCCTAAACTATTTTGACCAGCTTAAACCTGATGCAAAGAGTGGTGGCAAATATCCCACATTTCCGACTTGCTCATCATGGAAGAAAGGAAATTTTGCGCAATTAGCATGTTATCACCATTACGAGATAACTGCGCACCCTCCAATTAGCACGCCCTGCAGCATTTACGAACCGCGATGGCTGGAATTTGCCTCCATCCTTCTATGCTGCTTTGCAGATCTGCGCTCCGCACCTGTTACTGCTGCATCGCCGTGGTGTTGACGTCATACATACCAACATTTCGAAACAGGAAAGAGGGAGATAGTGAAAAAAGACACGGGGAAATATATTTTCCACATTGCCTTTATTGAAACAGAGGCCATTTCAGACGGGAGACAGTCAAAATAAAAGCGTTTTTGGACTTTAACCCCTTCTGTGCCCAGGACGTAATGGTTACGTCCTGAGGCACAGTGCTGCTGTGCCCAGGACGTAACCATTACGTCCTGTGCACAGAGCCCAGAGGGAGCGCTAGCGCTCCCTCTGTGGGGTTCCCCCCCACCCCCCAAGTCAGGGATGGAAGGGGAAGCCCTTCCCCTTCCACCCCCGACCCCCCCAACCCCCCCTGTGACATCAGCGCGCGAACGCGCGCTGATTAGTCACAGGGTCTCCCCCATCGCGCTGGAAGCAGAGCTTCCAGCGCGATTGAAAAAGAAATGCTTTTGCATTTCTTTTTCAATCCCATGGGGGAGGCCCCGAGAGGCTTCAAAGGGAAGGAAATGTATTTCCTTCCCTTTGAAGTCTCTCACAGGTTTAAAAAGCCGGATTGCTTGCAATCCGGCTTTTGAAACCCCACTAGACACCAGGGATTTTTTTTTTTTTTCAGTGAAATTGGCAAAAGGGAGCGACCCCTTGGGCAAGGGTCGCTCCCGGGGGGGCATTTTTTTAGGAAGGTCTTTTCTGCCCCCCCTGGGGGCAGATTGGCCTATTATTAGGCCGATCTGCCCCCGGGGGGGGCAGAAACCTGTAGGCACCAGGGACCTTTTTTTTTTTTTTTTTTTTTTTTTTTTTTGTGATGATTTCTTTTTTTTTTAGGTGGGGAGCGATCCCTTAGGCAAGGGACGCTCCCCTACGGGGCAATATATATTTAGGCCATTTCTGCCCCCCTTGGGGGCAGATTGGCCTATTTTGATGAGGCCAATCTGCCCCCAAGGGGGGCAGAAACCATTAGACACCAGGGAGTTTGTTTTTGCGCGCGAATTTCACGCAACGGGAGCGACCCCTTTGGCAAGGGTCGCTCCCAGGGGGGGCATTTTTTTGGGAAGGCCTTTTCTGCCCCCCCGGGGACAGATCGGCCTATTATTAGGCCGATCTGCCCCCAGGGGGTGCAGAAACCTCTAGGCACCAGGGATCTTTTTTCTTTTTGTTATGTTTTCTTTTTTTTTTAGGTGGGGAGCGACCCCTTAGGCAAGGGTCGCTCCCCCAGGGGGCAAATTATATTTAGGCCATTTCTGCCCCCCTTGGGGGCAGATTGGCCTATTTTGATGAGGCCAATCTGCCCCCAAGGGGGGCAGAAACCATTAGACACCAGGGAGTTTTTTTTTTGCGTGAATTTCACGCAAGGGGAGCGACCCCTTAGGCAAGGGTCGCTCCCTGGGGAGGGGGGGATTATTTTAGGCCATTTCTGCCCCCCTGGGGGGGGTAGATCAGCCTATTTTGATTCGGCTGATGTGCCCCCAATGGGGGCAGAAACCACTAGGCACCAGGGATTTTTTTGTTTTTCTGTTTTACAGATGGGGAGCGACCCCCTTGGACAAGGGTCGCTCCCCTGGAGGGGCAAAATGTATTTAGGCCATTTCTGCCCGCTTTGGGGGCAGATCGGCCGATTTTAGGTCAATCTGCCCCCAAGGGGGGCAGAAACCACTAGGCACCAGGGATCTTTTTTTGCGCCGTCACACAAGGGGAGCGACCTTGTAGTCAAGGGTCGCTCCCCGGGGGGGTGGGGGGGGGGCAAAATTATTTTAGGCCATCTCTGCCCCCCCTGGGGGCAGATCGGCCTATTGGTATTAGGCCGATCTACCCCCAGGGGGGGCAGAAACCTCTAGGCGCCAGGGCAAATTTTTTTTGTTTTGTTTTTTTTTTGGTTGGTTTTTTTTTAGAGATGGGCAGCGACCCATCAGGCAAGGGTCGCTCCCCTGGGGGGCAAATTGTATTTAGACCATTTCTGCCCCCCTTGGGGGCAGATTGGTCGATTTTAGGTCAATCTGCCCCAAGGGGGCAGAAACCACTAGGCACCGGGGATTTGTTTTTTGGCGCCAATGTCACGCAAGGGGAGCGACCCCGTAGGCAAGGGTCGCTCCGGGGGGCGGGGGGGTGGGTGTTCGGGGGCAAATTTATTTTAGGCCATTTCTGCCCCCCCTGGGGGCAGAAACCTGTAGGCGCCAGGGCATTTTTTTTTTTTTTGTTGTTGTTGTTGTTTGTTTGTTTTTTTAGAGATGGGGAGCGACCCATCAGACAAGGGTCGCTCCCCTGGGGGGCAAACTGTGTTTAGACCATTTCTGCCCCCCTTGGGGGCAGATTGGTCGATTTTAGGTCAATCTGCCCCAAGGGGGCAGAAACCACTAGGCACCGGGGATTTGTTTTTTGGCACCAATGTGACGCAGGGGGAGCGACCCCGTAGGCAATGGTCGCTCCGGGGAGGGGGGGAACGGGGGGGGTGTTCGGGGGAAAAATTTATTTTAGGCCATTTCTGCCCCCCCCGGGGGCAGAAACCTCTTGTTGCCAGGGCAAATTTTTTTTTGTGTATTTTTTTTGTTTGTTTTTTTTTTTTTAGAGATGGGGAGCGACCCATCAGGCAAGGGTTGCTCCCCTGGGGGGCAAATTGTGTTTAGACCATTTCTGCCCCCCTTGGGGGCAGATTGGTCGATTTTAGGTCAATCTGCCCCAAGGGGGCAGAAACCACTAGGCACCGGGGATTTGTTTTTTGGCGCCAATGTCACGCAGGGGGAGCGACCCCGTAGGCAAGGGTCGCTCCGGGGGGGGGGGGAACGGGTGGGGTGTTCGGGGGCAAATTTATTTTAGACCATTTCTGCCCCCCCTGGGGGCAGATCGGCCTATTATTAGGCCGATCTGCCCCCAGGGGGGGCAGAAACCTCTTGTTGCCAGGGCAAATTTTTGTGTGTGTTTTTTTTCTTCGTTTGTTTGTTTTTTTAGAGATGGGGAGCGACCCATCAGACAAGGGTCGCTCCCCTGGGGGGCAAACTGTGTTTAGACCATTTCTGCCCCCCTTGGGGGCAGATTGGTTGATTTTAGGTCAATCTGCCCCAAGGGGGCAGAAACCACTAGGCACCGGGGATGCAAATTTTTTTGTTGTGTTTTTTTTTTGTTTGTTTGGTTTTTTTAGAGATGGGGAGCGACCCATCAGGCAAGGGTCGCTCCCCTGGGGGACAAATTGTGTTTAGACCATTTCTGCCCCCCTTGGGGGCAGATTGGTCGATTTTAGGTCAATCTGCCCCAAGGGGGCAGAAACCACTAGGCACCGGGGATTTGTTTTTTGGCGCCAATGTCACGCAGGGGGAGCGACCCCGTAGGCAAGGGTCGCTCCGGGGGGGGGGGGTGTTCGGGGGGCAAATTTATTTTAGGCCATTTCTGCCCCCCCTGGGGGCAGAAACCTCTTGTTGCCAGGGCAAATTTTTTTTTAGTGTTTTTTTTTTAGTTTGTTTGTTTTTTTAGAGATGGGGAGCGACCCATCAGACAAGGGTCGCTCCCCTGGGGGGCAAACTGTGTTTAGACCATTTCTGCCCCCCTTGGGGGCAGATTGGTCGATTTTAGGTCAATCTGCAACCACTAGGCACCGGGGATTCGTTTTTTGGCGCCAATGTCACGCATGGGGAGCGACCCCGTAGGCAATGGTCTCTCCGGGGGGGGGGGGGTTCAGGGGGCAAATTTATTTTAGGACATTTCTGCCCCCCCTGGGGGCAGATCGGCCTATTATTAGGCCGATCTGCCCCCAGGGGGGGCAGAAACCTCTTGTTGCCAGGGCAAATGTTTTTTTTTTTTTTTTTTTTTTGTGGTTTTTTTTAGAGCTGGGGAGCGACCCATGAGGCAAGGGTCGCTCCCCTGGGGGGCAAATTGTGTTTAGACCATTTCTGCCCCCCTTGGGGGCAGATTGGTCGATTTTAGGTCAATCTGCCCCAAGGGGGCAGAAACCACTAGGCACCGGGGATTTGTTTTTTGGCGCCAATGTCACGCAGGGGGAGCGACCCCGTAGGCAAGGGTCGCTCCGGGGGGGGGGGGGAACGGGGGGGTGTTCGGGGGGGCAAATTTATTTTAGGCCATTTCTGCCCCCTCTGGGGGCAGATCGGCCTATTATTAGGCCTATCTGCCCCCAGGGGGGGCAGAAACCTCTTGTTGCCAGGGCAAATTTTTTTCTAGTGGTTTTTTTTTAGTTTGTTTGTTTTTTTAGAGATGGGGAGCGACCCATCAGACAAGGGTCGCTCCCCTGGGGGGCAAACTGTGTTTAGACCATTTCTGCCCCCCTTGGGGGCAGATTGGTCGATTTTAGGTCAATCTGCAACCACTAGGCACCGGGGATTCGTTTTTTGGCGCCAATGTCACGCAGGGGGAGCGACCCAGTAGGCAAGGGTCGCTCCGAGGTGGAGGGTGGGGGGGGTTTGGGGGGGCAAATTTATTTTAGGCCATTTCTGCCCCCCCCTGGGGGCAGATCGGCCTATTATTAGGCCGATCTGCCCCCAGGGGGGGCAGAAACCTCTAGGCGCCAGGGCAAATGTTTTTTTGTTTTTTTTTGTTTTTTGTTTGTTTGTTTTTTTAGAGATGGGGAGCGACCCATCAGACAAAGGTCGCTTCCCTGGGGGGCAAACTGTATTTAGAGCATTTCTGCCCCCTTTGGGGGCAGATTGGTCGATTTTAGGTCAATCTGCCCCCAAGGGGGCAGAAACCACTAGGCACCGGGAATTTGTTTTTTGGCGCCAATGTCACGCAGGGGTAGCGACCCCGTAGGCAAGGGTCGCACCTGGGCAGGGGGGGTTTGGGGGGGTGGGGGGTCAAATTTATTTTAGGGCATTTCCCCCCCCCTGGGGCCGGCTGAGCTAGAGGCCAAAATCCACATGTAGGCACTTTGCAAAAAACACCTCTGTTTTCTGTGAAAAAATATGTTGTGTCCACGTTGTGTTTTGGGCCATTTCCTTTCGTGGGCGCTAGGCCTACCCACACAAGTGAGGTACCATTTTTATGGAGAGACTTAGGGGAACGCTGGGTGGAAGGAAATTTGTGGCTCCTCTCAGATTCCAGAACTTTCTGTCACCGAAATGAGAGGAAAAAGTGTTTTTTGGCCAGATTTTGATGTTTGCAAAGGATTCTGGGTAACAGAACCTGGTCAGAGCCCCGCAAATCACCCCATCTTGGATTCCCCTAGGTCTCTAGTTTTCAAAAATGCGCTGGTTTGCTAGGTTTCCCCAGGTGCCGGCTGAGCTAGAGGCCAAAATCCACACGTAGGCACTGTTTTCTATGAAAAAATGTGATGTGTCCACGTTGTGTTTTGGGCCATTTCCTGTCGCGAGCGCTAGGCCTACCCACACAAGTGAGGTATCATTTTTATCGGGAGACGTGGGGGAACGCTGGGTGGAAGGAAATTTGTGGCTCCTCTCAGATTGTAGAACTTTCTGCCACAGAAATGTGAGGAACATGTGTTTTTTTAGCCAAATTTTGAGGTTTGCAAAGGATTCTGGGTAACAGAACCTGGTCCCAGCCACACAAGTCACCACATCTTGGATTCCCCTAGGTCTCTACTTTTCAGAAATGCACAGGTTTGGTAGGTTTCCCTAGGTGGCGGCTGAGCTACAGGCCAAAATCTACAGGTAGGCACTTTGCAAAAAACACCTCTGTTTTCCTTCAAAACTTTGGTTGTGTCCACGTTGCGCTTTGGGCCATTTCCTGTCGCGAGCGCTAGGCCTACCCACACAAGTGAGGTATCATTTTTATCGGGAGACGTGGGGGAACGCTGGGTGGAAGGAAATGTGTGGCTCCTCTCAGATTCCAGAACTTTCTGCCACAGAAATGTGAGGAACATGTGTTTTTTTAGCCAAAATTTGAGGTTTGCAAAGGATTCTGGGTAACAGAACCTGGTCCGAGCCACACAAATCACCCCATCTTGGATTCCCCTAGGTCTCTAGTTTTCAGAAATGCACAGGTTTGGTAGGTTTCCCTAGGTGGCGGCTGAGCTAGAGGCCAAAATCTACAGGTAGGCACTTTGCTAAAAACAGGTCTATTTTCTGTGATGTGTCCACGTTGCGCTTTGGGGCGTTTCCTGTCGCGGGCGCTAGGCCTACCCACACAAGTGAGGTATCATTTTTATCGGGAGACATGGGGGAACGCTGGGTGGAAGGAAATTTGTGGCTCCTCTCAGATTGTAGAACTTTCTGCCACAGAAATGTGAGGAACATGTGTTTTTTTAGCCAAATTTTGAGGTTTGCAAAGGATTCTGGGTAACAGAACCTGGTCCCAGCCACACAAGTCACCCCATCTTGGATTCCCCTAGGTCTCTAGTTTTCAGAAATGCACAGGTTTGGTAGGTTTCCCTAGGTGGCGGCTGAGCTACAGGCCAAAATCCACAGGTAGGCACTTTGCAAAAAACACCTCTGTTTTCCTTCAAAAATTTGGTTGTGTCCACGTTGCGCTTTGGGGCGTTTCCTGTCGTGGGCGCTAGGCCTACCCACACAAGTGAGGTATCATTTTTATCGGGAGACGTGGGGGAACGCTGGGTGGAAGGAAATTTGTGGCTCCTCTCAGATTCCAGAACTTTCTGCCACAGAAATGTGAGGAACATGTGTTTTTTTAGCCACATTTTGAGGTTTGCAAAGGATTCTGGGTAACAGAACCTGGTCCCAGCCACACAAGTCACCCCATCTTGGATTCCCCTAGGTCTCTAGTTTTCAGAAATGCACAGGTTTGGTAGGTTTCCGTAGGTGGCGGCTGAGCTAGAGGCCAAAATCTACAGGTAGGTACTTTGCTAAAAACAGGTCTATTTTCTGTGATGTGTCCACGTTGCGCTTTGGGGCGTTTCCTGTCGCGGGCGCTAGGCCTACCCACACAAGTGAGGTATCATTTTTATCGGGAGACATGGGGGAACGCTGGGTGGAAGGAAATGTGTGGCTCCTCTCAGATTGTAGAACTTTCTGCCACAGAAATGTGAGGAACATGTGTTTTTTTAGCCAAATTTTGAGGTTTGCAAAGGATTCTGGGTAACAGAACCTGGTCCCGGCCACACAAGTCACCCCATCTTGGATTCCCCTAGGTCTCTAGTTTTCAGAAATGCACAGGTTTGGTAGGTTTCCCTAGGTGGCGGCTGAGCTACAGGCCAAAATCTACAGGTAGGCAATTTGCAAAAAACACCTCTGTTTTCCTTAAAAAATTTGGTTGTGTCCACGTTGCGCTTTGGGGCGTTTCCTGTCGTGGGCGCTAGGCCAACCCACACAAGTGAGGTATCATTTTTATCGGGAGACGTGGGGGAACGCTGGGTGGAAGGAAATTTGTGGCTCCTCTCAGGTTCCAGAACTTTCTGCCACAGAAATGTGAGGAACATGTGTTTTTTTAGCCAAATTTTGAGGTTTGCAAAGGATTCTGGGTAACAGAACCTGGTCCCAGCCACACAAGTCACCCCATCTTGGATTCCCCTAGGTCTCTAGTTTTCAGAAATGCACAGGTTTGGTAGGTTTCCCTAGTTGGCGGCTGAGCTACAGGCCAAAATCCACAGGTAGGCACTTTGCTAAAAACAGGTCTGTTTTCTGTGATGTGTCCACGTTGCGCTTTGGGGCGTTTCCTGTCGCGGGCGCTAGGCCTACCCACACAAGTGAGGTATCATTTTTATCGGGAGACGTGGGGGAACGCTGGGTGGAAGAAAATTTGTGGCTCCTCTCAGATTCCAGAACTTTCTGCCACAGAAATGTGAGGAACATGTGTTTTTTTAGCCACATTTTGAGGTTTGCAAAGGATTCTGGGTAACAGAACCTGGTCCCAGCCACACAAGTCACCCCATCTTGGATTCCCCCAGGTCTCTAGTTTTCAGAAATGCACAGGTTTGATAAGTTTCCCTAGTTGGCGGCTGAGCTACAGGCCAAAATCCACAGGTAGGCACTTTGCTAAAAACAGGTCTGTTTTCTGTGATGTGTCCACGTTGCGCTTTGGGGCGTTTCCTGTCGCGGGCGCTAGGCCTACCCACACAAGTGAGGTATCATTTTTATCGGGAGACGTGGGGGAACGCTGGGTGGAAGGAAATTTGTGGCTCCTCTCAGATTCCAGAACTTTCTGCCACAGAAATGTGAGGAACATGTGTTTTTTTAGCCACATTTTGAGGTTTGCAAAGGATTCTGGGTAACAGAACCTGGTCCCGGCCACACAAGTCACCCCATCTTGGATTCCCCTAGGTCTCTAGTTTTCAGAAATGCACAGGTTTGGTAGGTTTCCCTAGGTGGCGGCTGAGCTACAGGCCAAAATCTACAGGTAGGCACTTTGCAAAAAACACCTCTGTTTTCCTTCAAAAATTTGGTTGTGTCCACGTTGCGCTTTGGGGCGTTTCCTGTCGTGGGCGCTAGGCCTACCCACACAAGTGAGGTATCATTTTTATCGGGAGACATGGGGGAACGCTGGGTGGAAGGAAATTTGTGGCTCCTCTCAGATTCCAGAACTTTCTGCCACAGAAATGTGAGGAACATGTGTTTTTTTAGCCACATTTTGAGGTTTGCAAAGGATTCTGGGTAACAGAACCTGGTCCCAGCCACACAAGTCACCCCATCTTGGATTCCCCTAGGTCTCTAGTTTTCAGAAATGCACAGGTTTGGTAGGTTTCCCTAGGTGGCGGCTGAGCTACAGGCCAAAATCTACAGGTAGGCACTTTGCAAAAAACACCTCTGTTTTCCTTCAAAAATTTGGTTGTGTCCACGTTGCGCTTTGGGGCGTTTCCTGTCGTGGGCGCTAGGCCTACCCACACAAGTGAGGTATCATTTTTATCGGGAGACGTGGGGGAACGCTGGGTGGAAGGAAATTTGTGGCTCCTCTCATTCCAGAACTTTCTGCCACAGAAATGTGAGGAACATGTGTTTTTTTAGCCAAATTTTGAGGTTTGCAAAGGATTCTGGGTAACAGAACCTGGTCCCAGCCACACAAGTCACCCCATCTTGGATTCCCCTAGGTCTCTAGTTTTCAGAAATGCACAGGTTTGGTAGGTTTCCCTAGTTGGCGGCTGAGCTACAGGCCAAAATCCACAGGTAGGCACTTTGCTAAAAACAGGTCTGTTTTCTGTGATGTGTCCACGTTGCGCTTTGGGGCGTTTCCTGTCGCGGGCGCTAGGCCTACCCACACAAGTGAGGTATCATTTTTATCGGGAGACGTGGGGGAACGCTGGGTGGAAGAAAATTTGTGGCTCCTCTCAGATTCCAGAACTTTCTGCCACAGAAATGTGAGGAACATGTGTTTTTTTAGCCACATTTTGAGGTTTGCAAAGGATTCTGGGTAACAGAACCTGGTCCCAGCCACACAAGTCACCCCATCTTGGATTCCCCCAGGTCTCTAGTTTTCAGAAATGCACAGGTTTGGTAAGTTTCCCTAGGTGGCAGCTGAGCTACAGGCCAAAATCTACAGGTAGGCACTTTGCAAAAAACACCTCTGTTTTCCTTCAAAAATTTGGCTGTGTCCACGTTGCGCTTTGGGGCGTTTCCTGTCGCGGGCGCTAGGCCTACCCACACAAGTGAGGTATCATTTTTATCAGGAGACGTGGGGGAACGCTGGGTGGAAGGAAATTTGTGGCTCCTCTCAGATTCCAGAACTTTCTGCCACAGAAATGTGAGGAACATGTGTTTTTTTAGCCAAATTTTGAGGTTTGCAAAGGATTCTGGGTAACAGAACCTGGTCCGAGCCACACAAGTCACCCCTTCTTGGATTCCCCTAGTTCTCTAGTTTTCAGAAATGCACAGGTTTGGTAGGTTTCCCTAGGTGGCGGCTGAGCTACAGGCCAAAATCTACAGGTAGGCACTTTGCTAAAAACAGGTCTGTTTTCTGTGATGTGTCCACGTTGCGCTTTGGGGCGTTTCCTGTCGCGGGCGCTAGGCCTACCCACACAAGTGAGGTATCATTTTTATCGGGAGACGTGGGGGAACGCTGGGTGGAAGGAAATGTGTGGCTCCTCTCAGATTCCAGAACTTTCTGCCACAGAAATGTGAGGAACATGTGTTTTTTTAGCCAAATTTTGAGGTTTGCAAAGGATTCTGGGTAACAGAACCTGGTCTCAGCCACACAAGTCACCCCATCTTGGATTCCCCTAGGTCTCTAGTTTTCAGAAATGCACAGGTTTGGTAGGTTTCCCTAGGTGGCGGCTGAGCTACAGGCCAAAATCTACAGGTAGGCACTTTGCTAAAAACAGGTCTGTTTTCTGTGATGTGTCCACGTTGTGTTTTGGGGCATATACTGTCGCGGGCGCTAGGCCTACCCACACAAGTGAGGTATCATTTTTATCGGGAGACTTGGGGGAACATAGAATAGCAAAACAAGTGTTATTGCCCCTTGTCTTTCTCTACATTTTTCCCTTCCAAATGTAAGACAGTGTGTAAAAAAGACGTCTATTTGAGAAATGCCCTGTAATTCACATGCTAGTATGGGCACCCTGGAATTCAGAGATGTGCAAATAACCACTGCTTCTCAACACCTTATCTTGTGCCCATTTTGGAAATACAAAGGTTTTCTTGATAGCTATTTTTTACTCTTTATATTTCAGCAAATGAATTGCTGTATACCCGGCATAGAATGAAAACCCACTGCAGGGTGCAGGTCATTTATTGGCTCTGGGTACCTAGAGTTCTTGATGAACCTACAAGCCCTATATATCCCCGCAACCAGAAGAGTCCAGCAGACGTAACGGTATATTGCTTTAGAAAATCTGACATTGCAGGAAAAAATTACAGAGTAAAACTTAGAGAAAAATGGATGTTCTTTTCACCTCAATTTCAATATTTTTCTTTTTCAGTTGTTATTTTCTGTAGGAAACCCTTGTAGGATCTACACAAATTACCCCTTGCTGAATTCAGAATTTTGACTACTTTTCAGAAATGTTGCGGTTTCTGGGATCCAGCATTGGTTTCATGCCCATTTCTGTCACTGACTGGAAGGAGGCTGAAAGCACAAAAAATCGTAAAAATGGGGTATGTCCCAGTAAAATGCCAAAATTGTGTTGAAAAATTGGGTTTTCTGATTCAAGTCTGCCTGTTCCTGAAAGCTGGGAAGCTGGTGATTTTATCACCGCAAACCCTTTGTTGATGCCCTTTTCAGGGAAAAAACCACAAGCCTTCTTCTGAAGCCCATTTTTCCAATTTGTTTTAAAAAAACGAAATTTTCACTGTTTTTTGGCTAATTTCTTGGCCTCCTTCTGGGGAACACACAAAGTCTGGGTACCTCTAGAATCCCTAGGATGTTGGAAAAAAAGGACGCAAATTTGGCGTGGGTAGCTTACGTGAACAAAAAGTTATGAGGGCCTAAGCGCGAACTGCTCCAAATAGCCAAAAAAAGGCTCGGCACAGGAGGGGGAAAAGGCCTGGCAGCGAAGGGGTTAAAAATCAGGAGTCTCACGTTTGAATTGGTCAGCTGCAGTGGCGACCCTGCCCCGAACATGGAGGGAGTCCTCTCCAGACTCACTCAGGCCAGGGACTGTGCTGAGGGGACCCCTGGATTTCGACCACTTCCCCCGCACCGCGGGGTCTGAAAGGGCCTTTTTTACGCCCCTGGTCTGTTGGCTTCTATGTGACGTCTATACCGAACGAAAATTTCACACTATATCCTTGTATATATATGCATTGATACACACGAAATTACACGGAAGTGAAATATTTTTTTTACTATATTTAGGTGCAGTAATTGAAAAACATTACATTTCCATGTGGATGATCACCAGTTTTACCAGGATGAACGAAGGCTAAAAATATATTCGTTGCTATGCTTACAATGCGCTAATACGTTAAATATGAATGTGGAAAGTAGCTGTTTCGCTAATATATTTTTAGCTTTTCTGCCTCTTATAGGCTGCTTCATTTACTAATAACTGACTGCACATATGTTGGTGTAAACGCATCATTATTATAATACTGAAGCTTAAAAATATGCGTATAAGCAATGACTGAGGCACCATCGTATTAAACTGATTTCTCCTTTGCCTCTGGACAATGTGCACCAAAATCTCATATTTCTGCTGACCTCTGTCCATTTCACCCGAAGAGCCAGATTTGGCACCTGTGTATTTACCTAACTGACTCCTGAAGCCTAGGATTTTCTCCGCCCTCACACCAGAACCACGAGCACTGTCCTTGAGGTCCGAAAGGAACTGATCTCTCGCTCTTCCAATAGGCCCGTGGTAGGACAGTTGTCCCTTCTCGAAGCACCAGGAAACCCTTTCGGGTGATTTGCACACTCTACTAATAAACATGACATTCCATAGAATTCATTAGAAGGAGGTTGAGTAACGTATTTTAGCATTCTCTATATAATGTTTAGTGCCCCTGCGGAATCTTTTTATTTACTTTTAAACTGCGTCAAGTCAAAAGTTTGTTTACTTGGAATTATAGTCCTTTAATAATCCTATAAGAATTATGACAAAGTAAGACCAATGTGTATCTGTATTAATATTCACACTGTCTACCTGCCTGGCTGCATGACAGCGTCCCCGGTACTTACAATTCTGACAATATTTCTTTCATTTATTTACGGAATTTGTATAAGGTACACCAAGCCCCAACGGGAGCAGAGCTCTTTATACAGGACTTTAATGAAACGTCAAAAGTAACCAAAAAGGAGGCAGACAATGAGGTGGTGGAGAGAAGGAAGTCAGACATTGAGGTACAGTCTGAGGACTTCCTTTTGTGCCTTTCTTCCAGAAGGAGAGCAAATTGGTGTTATATTGCAGACCTTCTAGTAGGCATTTCTGGAGTCACGGGTCTAAGCCAATAGAGAACTGATTCACTTTTTTAGAGTTTGTCTTTTTTGAGATTTCTAGAAAAAGGCAAGATTTAGGTCTGGTGTCCTGGTGTCCTCCTGTGAAGTACAGTTTGTTCTTGAGATAGCTGTGGAGTCTCAGACGAATGTGGAAGTGCTTCAGCATAACTGTGATGTGCTCAGATTTTGTAGAGGTGCCCAGGTCTGGCGCAGCCCCCAATGGAACATTAAATACCGTAGCCAGCACTTAGGGGAGACAAAGTGAGCATAATAGCCCAAACCAGTGGTGGTGACAGCGACTCAAAGCCCACAGTACCCATTGCTTGAGGAGTGGCAACTATTAATGAGAACTCCAAATTCCATAAGGGGGAGATGCACCCCATAAAGACTTTGGCTCCCCTATTGGGCATTCCCCAGCCTACTAACACCCCCCCTGACACAGCGGGGAATTCGGGGAGACAGCGAGAACTGGTGTAGTGGATGTTGATGTCCCCCCCAAACCACAATGGGACTAACTTACAGTGCAAAACCTACAGGCCACATATGGGAGGAGGAGAATCCCATAGATCCCTCTATACTCTGTCCCATCCCCCCTCTAGCAGGCGGCAGCGACTAGCACCCATACTGTTGGATCCTAGAAGCCTCACAACTATAATGAATCCCACCGTAGTGGGTGGAAGGGGGGAACCCCACCAGATCAACGAGACAGACAAATATGCTATCCCAACAGCATCCCTGCATGATACGGAGGTGGCACCTAAAGACTCAATATCTGACAAAGTGATTGTAGCCCCGCAACCAACCCTCACAGAAATAATCGTGGTGATACAGGGGATCAAAACCACACTGGAACTTAAAATAGACTCATTTGTTGTAGAAATGTCACTGTTCTGGGCTGATTTAAAAAAAATAGCAGGGTAAAAGACACAGAGGTCATGGTGACAGAACTTACAGACTCCAGCACTACTCTCTGTCAACAAGACTTTTGTTTGCAGAACGACAATACCCTTATGCAAGCTAAACCTGAAGATATTGAAAGGCGATCACGCAGGAACAACTTACGGCTGGTCGGAGTCCTAGAGAAACCAGAGGGCCCTAGCATTGATCTCTTTGTCAGCATCTCATTCTAGAAGTACTGAAACCTCAGTGCCTGTCAAATTTCTTTTCTGTGGAGCAGGCTCACAGAGCATCAGGACCACCTCCTAAACCGGGAGCCCCAACCAAGAACAATCATTGCCCTCTTATTTAATTATAGGGACCGGGACATCATACTACAGGCAGCCCGTCAGACACCGGCTCTACAATATAAAGTTGCTTCCATCAGTCTCTACCCAGACTTCACCCTCTAAGTGCAACACCAAAGGTGGAGCTTTGTGGAGGTGAAAAAGGAATTACATGCCAAAGACCTAAAATACATGATGCTCTTTCTAGACAAATTACATGCCATTGCAGAGGGCAAGACCTGGCATTTTCTCACTCCAGGAGAGGCATGGGAATAGATGGAGGGCTGGTGCCCTGCAACACACAAACAAAGTTGCACAAGACCTGGGGGAACTGAAAAACTCATAGATCATGAACCTTAACACCATAAACAAAGCCCTGCAGTGGAGGACAGAGAGGAGAGATGCTGCAACTGGGATGTAAGAACCTACTAAAAGTACTGTTGTATGTAACTACCCCATTACCTAAGTTTTGGAAAGAGAGAATTGGACACAAGGGCACTGCGGTATGCTATACATCTTCTGGGTGGGGGCCTACTGACTATCGTTACCCTAACCAGGGAAGACATGTGTAATTGGACTGATCCAGCTGCACCCCAGTTAGTAGTTACAATACCATGTTATCAGGGGTGACTTTGACTCTGCAAGTTGGGGGGTGGTGGGCAGTTTGAAGCCCACTCAGCAGGGTGGCAGGGAGGAGGGGATATGTTCTAAGGGAATGTTTATATGTTCACACAGCAGGCAACTTCCAGATTGCTGGTAAATGTGGGAAATGCATGATCCATACACTTGATGATGTTAACACATCGCACTATGTCAGACACTTGGGCACATGAGAACAGTTCACGCACCCTAAGGGTGATGTCCTATAAATGTCAATGGCCTTGGCCACAATTTAGTAGGAGAAATAGTTAGTTATTCAGTACATAAGGCGGCTAAATCCAGACATAGTACTACTGCAAGAGACCCAATTATTGAGCAATACCTGCAAAGTACGCAGCGGCTACACATAAATAGCCCACGTGGGCTACACCTCTGATTCAAGGGGAATGGGCATCCGTATCAAAAACACAGCACCATTCATGCTCCTTGCAACACAGAGAGACACAAAGGGGAAAATGTTGCCCAGTCAGGAACATGGGACAGCATTACCATTAACATCTGCTCTATATACATCCCGCCACATCACCACCAGCTCACCTTCCCTGAGTTAAGCGCACTGTTATTGTAACTACCTTTGGGCATGCTGATCTTGGGGGGTGACTACAAAGCATGTATGTCTAAAAATGAAGACAGGTTCACTCAGGCCCCATGCACAGGGATGACGTCCATACTAGCAACATTTGCGAAGGCCTTTGGCCTTGTTGACACACGGCAGCTACTAGGTTTTTCCATAAACCACAAGAAGTCATCTCCACAACCAAAGCAGGAAAATATTTTTCTAGAAGCAAGACTGAATTCGAAGACAGCATGAGCAGACTCAACTCAAACGATGGTAGGAACAATTATGAAGCAAACTCACCTATACTATAGGGGGCATTCTCTGACAGTGAGGACAGCCATGAAGCTGATGGGCATGATGGCATCATGCATCCCACTCATAAAACATGCAAGATTACACATTCACCAATTCCAGGGATGATTATGCAACAACTGGTCAAGAACTACATGCAATTAGGAGGATCTAGTGGTTGGAACTGCAAAGATACAAAAGGAAATACAATGGTGGGCATCAAAGAACATAACATTAGGGAGACCATTCAAGATGCCAGCGGTGACCATCACAACAGATGCATACCACAAGGGGTGGAGAGCACACATGGGCAATCTGAAGATACAAGATCAATGGAACAACACAGATGCGATAAAGCACATCAACTTACTAGAGAGGAAAACCATGTTTCTAGCTCTGAAAACCTTTCAGACACACACAATGGGGAAAACTGTACTGATACAAATAGACATACAGCAACAATGTTTTGCTTGAACAGACAAGGATGCAAGATGTCATTCACTCTGAGCAAACTATCCCAAGAGATATGGCAATGGGTGATCGCAAAGAAGATCAACTTACAGACGGTCCACCTACTGGGGAAAAAGAACACAGAAGCAGACAGACTGAGCAGAGAGGAAGGTAGCTCACACGGATAGGGAATAAAACAAGAAGCTCTAGAAAAAATCTTCAGAGTCTGCGACACACACCAACAATCCATGTATTTGTGACAGCAGAGAACACAAAATGCTATCTCTTGGTCTCCAGGTTTCACAACCACCAGTCAGAAGGGAATACCCTGTCATTATACTGACTAGTGAGATTTGCTTACGCCTTACTAGCGATGCCTCTGATTCCAAAGGTACTGGATAAAGTGAAACAACCATGGACGGACCTCATCCTCATAGCCCCAGAATGAGCCAGACAGACTTGGTATTCCAATCTACTCACGCTGGCCAAAGGATAAATGATCAGAATGAAGGAGGAACGGGACCTCCTCACAATACAAAAGGGGAAGGCGTTTCATCCAGAGCCAGCAACACTCAACCTAGTGGCTTGGCACCTGAATGAATATAATTCGGTCACCTAAATTTACCACCTAGAACCATGGAAATATTAAAAGAGGCAAGAAAGCCTACCATGAGAAAATGCTATGCATCAAAAGGGAGAAGGTACATCTACTGGTGCACTAAAACAAGTCAATGGAGACAATAACTAAATAAGAAACTGTACTGATATACTCCACTCATCTGCTAGACAGTGGAATAAACTATTCATCACTCAAGGTGCATTTGGCGGCTATTGTAGCATACACCAGAAGAGCCTCATGCAAACTTGTTTTCACCTCACCAGTGAGAAAGAGATTTCTAGTGGGTTCCAAAAGAACTACACCCGAAGAAGGGCACCGACTCCTGTGTGGAGCCTGAACAACAGAATTAGCACTAAATTGACAAAACCATTTGAGCCCATACATAGAGCAGAACTCTGATTATCACACTTAAAACTGCATTTTTAATTGTAATTATGTCACTACGGAGAGTGATTGAATTCAAGCTTTAACAATACAGGAACCATACATGCAAATATATAAAGACAAATTAGTTCTCAGAACAAAACCTCGTATCCTACCCAAGGTAGTGAGCAACTTCCATGTCAATCAATGCCTACAGTTACCAGTGTTTTTTAAAAACCCACAAACACAAGCAGAAAAAACCCTGCATACCCTGGAAAGAAGGATAAATTAAATGTATTATTCACAAGAAACTAGACAATTTTGCAAGGAAACCAATTGTTCATTTCCTACGCCAACGCGACCAAGGATTATCCTGTTACAAAGGGTACAGTTGCACAATAGATTGTGTAAACAATACAAATATGCTACTCTACAACAGGGAAGACTCTCCCTTTGCACCGTAAAGCTCACTCAAAAAGGAAAAAGGGTGCATGTCCAGCATTCTTAGCAACGTGCCCATAGACACAATCTATGCAGCAGTGACATGGGCCTCTCCACACACATTGACAAAACATTACTGTGTGGACATACAAATGAACAAGGAAGCACAAGTGGGAGAAAAAAACCCAGAGAAGCGAAAAAACACATTTCTATTGGGAATACACAAGAGTGCCTCACACCTCAACTATATTTTCATGCACCAAGCTTAGGTATCAAGAATAGTTACAGTGAAACACTTGGCCAGGGGTATATCTGACCACTCACCGGTATGGCTAGATTTGAGTGGGGACTCCAGTAAGAACTCTGGCCCAAAACCATGGTACATGAAAGATAACAAGGTCATGATAATCCTACAATAAACTACAGATGACTATATATCAATGTTGGGTAGGTGAGAGTGTCTATTAGTGTCTGGGATACATATAAAACTGTGCTACAGGGCCAGGCCTACTCCATAATTGCAGGGAAGAGGAAAGAGATGAGGGTCAGAATGAACCGACTGGAAGGCAAAATAGCAGAACTATAACAAAACCTACCTGGTGAACACAATGAAAAAGCCACACATGCCCTCAGATTGAATAAAAAAAGAATACAGGGACTTAGCTGAGGAAGCTGTTGGATGTTGGAAACAAAGCTGGTAAGCTCCTGGAATAGTTAGAAAAGAGAGAACAGGCTTGAAAATGGGTACTTTACCTCACGACCAACAGTGGAGAGGTTAGAAGTAGGGCAGAAGATATAGCAGATGAATTTACTACTTACCACTCAGTGCTCTATAAGGCTAGGGGCACCTCTCAACTACACAAGATCCATGAGGTCCTCTGGGACATTAAAACCCCTACGCTCTTGGCGGAACATAAACAGATGTTAGATAGCGACTTCACATCCAGCAAGATTGTGCAGGCTATTTGCTTCCTTAATTGCAGAAAAGCTATGGGACTCAATGACATTCTCATTGAGTTATACAAGGGCCTGGCGAGTAAGGTGGCACTACACCTACTAAACATGTGGATCGAGGCTAAAGCTGAAGGGATGGTCCCCTAGGAGCATGAGTTCCTCTTGGACATTAAAACCCCTAAGCTCTTGGCGGAACATAAACAGATGTTAGAGAGCGACTTCACATCCAGCAAGACTGTGCAGGCAATTTGCTTCCTTAATTCCAGGAAAGCTATGGGACTCAATGACATTCTCATTGAGTTATACAAGGGCCTGGCGAGTAAGGTGGCACCACACCTACTAAACATGTGGATCGAGGCTAATGCTGAAGGGATGGTCCCCTAGGAGCAATGCCAGGACACAATTGTGGTTATTCACAAAGAAAATAAGCCCCCACACCGCTTTGGTTCGTATAGACCTTTATCCCTTTTAAATCTGGAGGTTAAAGTCCTTGCCAATCTTTTATCCACTAAACTTGGACAGGTTATCATAACCTTGATCCCCCTGGATCATTCGGGCGTTATGCCTAACAAGGGCACCTTGATGGTTCTATTGATGAATGCCTCTATGCATTCTACACCATAGAATGGGACTATATGGATGCAGTGTTGGCTCGCTTAGGATTTGGCCCTACCTTCTTGAGCTGGATCCATTTATTATACCAGAAACCTATGACCCAAGTTAGAGTTAATGGGGTGGCATTGCAAATTTGTTAACTCCATCAGGGGATGAGATTGGGGTGCCCGTTCTCCCCATTGATTTTCCCCTTGGCTTTAGAGCCCCTGGCACTATGGATCAGGAATAATTCACTGGAGCAGGAAATTCATTGGGGTGAGTCATTACTATCCCTAGACTAATGCAAATCCTTCGCATCTTTGGTGTCTTCTCAGGCTATATGATCAATTGGCAGAAATCACTCATGCACTCAGTCACAGGGTTAAAATTGATCCTACTGGGTGAGATGCCTATGCCAATGATGCACGAGGGATTTAAATACCTAGGCATGTATGTCACAAAGGACCCCAAGTTGTTCTACAAAATAAACCTGATCCCCATCCGGGAGCACTTTGCGGCAGACATACAGCATTGGAGGGCCTTGCCACTCTCTCTCCTGGGACAAGAAGTGATGTTCAAAATGAGAGGATAAAAATAGGGCACTCTACAAGACCAAACTAAGTTGAACACTCCCTGTACAAAACAGAACAGTCATCCATATATGGAGGGTAGCCACCACCCTTTTTGGCTGGAAGAACTGACTAACTAAAACAACCTCCCTATGGTCAAGTGACCTGCTATCCGATGTAGGCAAACTGCAGGGATTCAAGAAATGGAGACTGGTCAGCATCACCAAACTGAGTGACGTATGGCAGGGGGATGCACCATTAATAACAGCAAAACTGACAGACTAATATAATTTAGCACATACATAAAGCTATAAAAAAAATCCAGCTCAAACATGCTCTTGCCTCGCAGATATCGAAAGGCACGACTATTGAGGAATCGTCCCTATTGGAGGACTGTATATATTGACAGACCAACTGCGTAGAAAATACATCTCCCTGGATACACAAAAAAATAATGCCTCTGACATCCTTCAGGCCCTTAAAGTTAAATCAGAAACAAATGTGGGGTAATTCAAAGGAGGGGGAATGGGATCACGCCCTGGGGGCGCCCAGAGAAATTGCCATCAAGTCTGGGTTTAGGCTACCGATCGAGTACTATCAGACTTTCTCATCACAAACGCTCACTCCATATCTGACCATGCTACAGGAGGCATATGAAACAGGTCATCTCTCAGACTCACAGCGCGAAGCTACGATTGTAGTCCTCCATAAAAAGGGCCACGACCCACTGGACGTACGCTCTTACCGACCCCTATCACTTTTAAACTCGGACTGTAAAATATTAGGCAAGGTACTATCCAACCGACTTCTCCCAATAACTTCTTCCCTGGTACACCCAGACCAATCAGGATTTATACCAGGACGCAACACCTCTATCAACATCAGGAACCTATTGCGCCTGATCGCTGAAACTCCTGATACAGACTACTCCAGAGTTGCGGTTTCACTAGACGTTGAAAAAGCTTTCGACACACTGGGATGGCCATATCTGATGGCAACCTTGCAGTTACTGGGATTTGGTAAAGTGTTCACACGCTGGATATCTATCTTATATTCCCATAGCTAGAGTAAAAACGGGCACCATCACTTCTGAAAAATTCAAGATCGGTAGAGGCACGCGACAGGGATGCCCCCTGTCACCACTTCTGTTCGCACTAGCCATAGAACCCCTCGCGGCTAAATTGCGCAATGAAGCCACAAGATAGGGCATACCGGACGGCGTGGAACACCGCATAGTGTCCTTATACGCAGACGATGCATTAATATACTTACGTAACCATACCGAATCCCTACCAATCCTGCTACAATTATTGAACTCATTTGGAGACATATCCGGCCTACGAGTTAACTGGGCCAAATCATGTCTATTCCCCATGCGCTGACTACCCGACACACAGACCCACATACCCACTGAGCATAATTTACAATGGACTTACAGCACTTTCAAATATTTAGGAGTGCACATATATCATGACGAATCTGACCTCAAGGAGGGCAATCTAGACCGGACGATTAGATCAATAAAAGGACTGCTGCCCTTTTGGTCCGCACTACCACTATCACCTATGGGTAGAGTGGCATTAATCAAAATGATTATACTCCCTTGACTACTATATTTTTTCGCTACCCTACCACTATGGCTTCCTAGCACTTTTTTCGCACAGCTGAATAAGCTGTTGATAGACTTGATATGGAGCACCGGACATAAACGTGTGGCTTTGGCTAAGATCTGCCTACCACTGGACAGAGGCGGGATGGGTGTACCACAATTTGAGCTCTACTACGCAGCTGCTCTGCTGCGGTGGATCTTAACTTGGTTACAAGACCCCACTCACTCGGAAACCCACACTGTGAGCACACAACTGGGTGGTTTAAACATACTGGATTGGCTGGTGGGACGTGTGGCCCTACCGCAACACAACAATATCCTGTTAAAAGTGGCCGAAAGGGTGTGGCGGCGCTATGTGAACAGGGAACCCGGAAAACCACCATACTCGCCTAAGACCCCATTACTCGCCATCCCAGGGGTACATAGATTACATGGCCGTCTGTGTCTCACTGACTGGGCCGCCAAAGGCCTCCGGTTAGTGGGAGAATTATTCGCAGAGGGCCAATTTCTCCCCTACGAGGCACTCGCGTCGACGTACACTCTGGGACAGGGCAGTTTTATTATGTACGGCGCACTACAATCTCTAATACGCAACGCATGGGGACACGGTAGCAGGGAACCACTACCATCACCTATTCTGCATGAGTTGCTATCGGACATCGGTACATCAACACATATCTCAGGGATCCATAACGTGCTACGAGCTAACCCAGAAGAAGCACAGCCACAAGCTAAGAACAAATGGGAAAAAGCACTTCACACACAATTCACAGCTCCAACATGGTCCATGGCCCTCACATCCACACGCGAGGTATCGCGCAACGCACGTTTCAGATACACCCAGCTCAACTACCTACACCAGATGTACCTGACTCCACACCGAATCCACCACATGTACCCCCAAGCTAGTTCTGATTGTCCAAGGTGTGGTAACACGGAAGCTGATTTCTTGCACATGACCTGGAACTGCCCACCACTACTCCGAGTATGGCAAGACATCACACAACAAACTGCTACATGGCTGGGTATTCCCCTAGCACTTACCCCTGAGTCCTGCCTATTGGGTATCAGACACAAACGTAGCAGAGATAAACAAAAACACAGATGCGCAGATCTAGCATTTGTAATCCTCAAACGACTCATCGCCACACAGTGGAAATCACCTAGCGCCCCAGATTCCCGCCACTGGAAAACTGACGTACAGTGTTGGGTCAATGCAGAAATACAGGTGTTGCACACATTACGTGATATAGGAGTGGTAGTCAAGCACGCTGATATATGGGACTCCGTGGCAGATCAAATACAGGAAAAAGATGATACACGACCTCCCTAGTCTTCTGGAAAAATACTGATCCGAGACATCACAACCAACATATTTCCTATACATAACTACCTAGACCTGAAACTTCATTCGAACACAGATAAGAATATAAACACACACCCTAGATATACAGCTGCGAAACTATATCCACAAAGGTACACTCCACCCACGACAAATGCATCCTGCTCGTAATCATTACCCTTCGCCCTGATTGCCCCGTAGACCTCCCTCCCCCTCACGGCGGACTTACCCCCTACATCAGACCACCAAACAACAGACTCGCGACCACTTATCAAACAGAGTATAATCTTCATACCTTTCTACTACCTTTTTTTTTTTTTCCCCCCACTTTATTCTTATCTTGTATAAGTATTTTAGTAATATGCGTTTTGTTTATGTTATAAATGCAATAAAAAGATTTAACAAAAAAAAGTCTGGGTTTGGGCTGGTAGATGCCCAACGGTGTCCTGTTTGAGAGGCCTTGGGGAGCTGGGGACCTTTCTACATGTGGCCTGCAGTTGCCAGAGGATAAAACCTTACTGGTCATCCATCAGGAACACAATGAAAAATGTGATGGACTACCCCGTTCCAGACACAGTCAAATGTTACATACTGAACAAATGGGGCGATGACTCGCCACCTAGGTACAGCGAAACTGTGGTTGTCCCTTGGCCTTAGAGTTGCTAAGAGAAATATAGCACAGAAGTGAGGGGGGAGGCAGAACCACCAAACTTACTCCAGCCAGTTTGCTAAGATTTTCGTGAAAAGCCTGGTGTCCGTGTTCAAGAGAGCTATGGGGTGATAAGAGGAGCAGAGGGAGGGGTCATTCCTCAGCTTAGGATTGCGGGCAATCTCGGCTGCTGTCATAGTGGGGGTGAGGCCCATGTCAGATAATAATGAGTTAAATAGGGTCAGTAGTCTGTCTTCAAGGATGGGGAAGAATGCTTGATAGATAGTGACGGGAAGCCCATCCGGGCCTGATGTCTTGCCAGACAGACGCTCCCTCAGAGCTTTACGCAGTTCTTCTAGGGTAATCGGGCGTCTAGAAGTGCTGCAGGCTGTAGGTCGAGAGGGTCTCAGTTGCAGGCGTGCACAAAAGAGCCTATAAGGTCTTGGAGGGGTATCTTCACAAATGTAAAGGGTTTGATAGAATTTGTGAAATGCCTACTGTTTTGCCTGTTTCAGTGACAGCCCAGCTCGCTTCACCCATCCAAACCTTTGCTAAATGTAGCCTAACATGTTGCCGGTATAAGGGGCGAGTGTGAAGACAGCCAACCTTGTTCCCCCATCATAACACTTCTGTTTTAGGGCCAGGAGGGACCGCTCACCCCTGTGGGTCCTGTGCGTCTTTAGCTGTCCTCTCAGTATTGCTAACTTGTTGCACCTAAGGGGAGTTGACTGGTCAAGGCTCTTGAGTGGTTTGATCTCAGCTATCAAGTCTGTTTTCACCAAGTGAGACGCCTGTGCATGCGCAATTGCTTAAATAACCCCCCTGACAGTGGCCATGCCATCCCAAAGTTTATGAACCAAAACATCCAGAAGATCATTGATGTTGAAGAAGTCAGTTATCCCCTTCTGGATCTCTGTGAAATCAAGCATATCTCTGAGTAGTTGCGGGGGAAGGTTCACTCCCTGGGAGATTCCTTCAGTTCTTCTGGTGCAGGGTGAAGACAGGGAGTCCTCAGAGCGTGCACACCTTGGAAACTGTTGCAAATGCTGGCTGGAGCTGAAGTTGCAGGTCACAGGAGTCATCCTGGATACTTTGTTGCTGTTACAGCGGTTCCTGGAGCAGTCTGCGGTTAAACTGATGGTCAGAAGCTGAAGCAGAGGATGCAGAGGATTCCTGGAGGAGTCTTGCAAACCGAATCTGAGGAAACACCCAGAGTAGAGAACCTAAATAGCCCTGAGAGGGGGATTGGCTACCTACCCAGTTATGCACCTATCAAGAGGGGTCTCTGAGGTCACCTGCTGGCACTGGCTACTCAGAGGTCTCCAGAGTGTCCCCACACCTTGGGATCCAAGATTGCTAATGCCAGGGACACACTGGGGGATCTCTGGGCACCATCCCTGGGCTGGTGATGGACAGGGGAATGCTCACTCCCCTTTCCTTTGTCCAGTTTTGCTCCAGAGCAGGGACTTGGGGGTCCCTGAACCGGTGTAGACTGGCTCATGCAAGGAGGTCACCATCTGTGCCTTCAAAGCAATTCCAGAGGCTCTGGGAGGCTACCCCCCTAAGCCTCTTACACCTATTTCCAAAGGGAGAGGGTGTAACACCCTTCTCCCAAAGGAAATGCATTGTTCTGCCTTCCTGGGATTGAGCTGCTCAGTCCCCAGGAGGGTAGAAACCTGTCTGTGAGGTGGCAGCAGCTGGGGCTGCAGTGGAAACCTCAGAGAGCTGGTTTAGCAGTACTGGGGGTCCATGGTGGAGCCCCAGAGTGCATAGGATTGCCCCCCCCATACCATCTTGGACACCTCACCATGCCATATTCGGAGTTACCATTGTGAAGCTACATATACGTATAGTGTAGTGTAGTATGTGTAGTGCACGCGTGTAATGTTATACCCGCACTCACGAAGTCCGGGGAATTGGCCCTGGACAACGTGGGGCCACCTTTGCTAGTGCAAGGGTGCTATCACACACAGTAACTTTGCACCTAGCCTTCAGTAAATGAAGGTTAGACATATAGGTGACTTCTAAGTTACTTAAGTGCAGTGAAAATGGCTGTGAAATAGTGTGTGCACTATTTCACTCAGGCTGCAGTGGCAGTCTTGAAGAAATGTTTGTCTGGGGCTCCTTGAGGTGGCAAAAGAAATGCTGCAGCCCATAAGGATCTCCTGGAACCCCAGCCAAAACACACTGACAAACACTCACAAACAGGCCAAAAGGGGGTAACTATGTTAGAAAGAGGCTACTTTCTCGCACTCCCGTATCCTGGAAGAAGGCAGCGCTTCAATCAAGGGTGCCACACCATGTGTAGGTCACCACCCCCCACAAGTCACCTCTCTTGTCTTTAAGCTGTTCCCTCTAAATATCTCTAAGATAGCCATCTTGCGCCTGGTTAGGGGCGTAGACAATGAGAAGAGCAAGAGTTCACAAGCCTCTTTGGATGGATAATTTCAGTTCATGGCTGTTCTTTCCCCAAACAGTTTTCAGGACACTTGAATAGAAACCTGCCTTGCACATGATGGCAACTTCCACTATATTGGTAGGGACATGTGCCCATTAGTGAAATGGGTATATCAAATGCGACTTGCAATTGCAGTCCTCCTGCAGAAGATTTGTCTCTTGGAGAAAGATAGCATCGAAGTCCTATAAGAGGAGGTAACGCCATACCTGTTTGCGCTTATTAGGCGAGTTAATAGGCTGGGTATTGAGGGAGAGTAGTTAAGTGTGGTATGCAGTGGTCATAATGCCAGGGAGTAGGGGTAGCCGTCATGTCCTCAAGTGTGTGCATATGAATGCAAGGAGGGTGTGTGTCATGTGTCACTGCTAAAGGGTGTACCCCCCACCTCTGAAGGACTGGGGCTGTGGCCAAAGCCCTCAAAAAAGTGTAGCTGACAGGGTGAAGGATTTGGGGGGTTTACATTGTGTGCACTGGTGTATAGTACAGTGCAGCACACATCCGAAAGGTAGTGGGTCCACCTCCCTGAAAGAGGCATTTGAACAGATGGGGTTGGGAAGGAGGGGAAGAAAACAAACAACACAAAGCCAACAGGGCCTAACAGTCTTACAGCTGGGCAGGTGTGAAGATGTGCGGGTCTTGTAGAGAAGTCCTCCTCCCGAAGAATTAGTCGAGTCATGGGGGCCGCCAGGAGTGTTCGTCAAGCCAATCACAGGAGATGAGCTACCCAGCAGGGTGGTTGGGCAGTCATAATGGTATTGTCAGTCTGGCTCCTTGGGCCCCCATAACCGACATGGGATAGAGTTGAGGTCTACAGATGATACAAGGTGAGTAAGGCAGGCATCCAATCTCCACGGAAAAGGAGGTAAAGTTAGTCTATCTCACCATTGGTCAGTCCGATATGCATATGGAAGGGTTCTTTTGCCATATTTTGTGGGCAGGCAGCAATGTCCAGTGCACCACCCAGAGGCACAGAGGCTCTGGGAAACCTGCTGTGCCACCTACTGCATAGCAGTCATGAAGATTGTGTGGTGTTTACCTCCTCTGTGAAGGTGTTATTACAGGAGGGACTCAGTGCTACAAGGAGCCATCGGTTGATGGGGCCATGAAGGAACGATTTCCCATATTTAGAAGATGCTAGATAATGTCCTGTTTGGCCTCCTGATATGCAGAGTCCTTGCGGCGTTTGTCCGAGTGACAAGGCAACACTGCAGTTCAGGAGAGGCACAGGGCTTTAATGCTCTGTGAGCACAGCTGTGACAGGTCTCCATCTTGAGAGTCAGCTGGCAGTCCCAAAAGGTGCTTTACCTCTGCCAGGGACTGTATGGTATACCATCCCTCCCTTTCAATGGAACAGAAAGGCAAATGGGTGGCCCCATTGGTACCGAATGTTTAGCTCATGCAGTTTATCAGTGATATGCTTGAAGTCCTGCCTGCAGTGCAAAGCAACAGGGGAGAGATCTTGAAAAAGCTGGACAGTGTGGCCACGAAAGACCAGGTCGCCTTTGTTCCTGGATGCCCACATGATGGCTTCTTTATCTGTAAAGAAGTGGAACCACATCAGGATATTAGGGACGGACGCCGTGTGTCCTGGCCACCCGATGGGCCCTATCCCATTGCCAGAAGGAGGGCACCTCCGTCGCCACCAATTACCTGCAAGAGTTCAGCAGTGAATGCCATGATGCCGGTGGCCACTGCCCCCTTAGCCACTCCCCTAATATGAATTATGTTTCGGCAACTTCTGTTTTCTAAGTCTTCCTGCTTCATTTGCAGCTCTGTTTGCTGTTCCTTTAGTGCTGTCACTCCATGCCAGAGCATCTCGTGTTCCTCCGAACGTGCATCAACCGTGCATACCAGATCGTCCACACCCCCCCCAATCTCAGAGATGTTACACCAAAGGTCTTAGAGGCAAGATTTAAAGTCTAAATTAAGGGAGCCTATTTTGGAATGGATTTCCTGTAGGAGGCGATCTATATGTTCTTGTGATATGGGCACTGGCGCAGCAGCCTCGCCCACATAAGTTGAAGGTTGATCTGCCATCTCCATCACAGTAAAGGAGGCTTTATTCCAAAGCAAAGTCACTGGATTATCTTTGGTGGAACCAAGATGAGTGTCAGACTTGTGACGGGGCACAGCCACAGTTTGCAAAAGCTTCGGGCGGAGTGCTGCTAAAAGCTCAAACCAAAGTCCATAGGTTTGTGCTGTGCATATACCACTGTCCTAATGCTGCGCCACAGTGGGGTCACCTGTATTGCCTGGGAGATCCATAAGAGGGGTCTCAGGCAGAGTGAGGAGTATCCTCGCAGTAGATTCCAGCCAATCTTCTCATCAGGGGAATCAGACCCTGTTACAGGGTCCATCGGAGCAAGTGAGAATGCAAGTCAAAAATCCTCTCCAGGCACAGATGGTGGATGCTGGTCCGGTGTCATAAACTCTAAGAAAGCTGGTATAGAATTGTGGTGAGCTAGGGGCCAGGCCCTGAGGCAGAGAGGGAACAGGGGGAAGATGAGGGAGGAGCACATCTCCCCCCGGCAGTGATCTGTCAACAGCAGTATTGTGGCCAGTCAAGGTTCCCCTCTACCAGAGGGTTGTCAAGGAAGTGGGGTGGTCAACAGTCACCCTTGCATTCCTCGCACTTCGGAGCACCACCAGGGATAGAGTGGCAGTGCAGATGTGGAAGGCATAGACCCGGAAGCAGTGGTGGCTGCAGTGCACCCCTTTCAATATGGCGGTCCACTCACCAACCTAGGCCCTTCCAAAAGCCCCAAAAGGTCACTACACAATCAGTGCTCATGCAGGGAGCTTATTCGCATTTCCAGGGCCCCCTGTCAATGTCCATCAGGTCTCCGGTGAAGGCCCACTGCGCACCCTACACAACAGTGACGGTCCACTTGTCCATCTTTAGGGAAGCGGCAAGTGTCCAGTCAAAGGCCAAGCACCAAAAGGCTCTGAGTGTCAGAATGTTGTATTGTTCATCGGCGGCCACCACCCCAGTGACGACCAAATGCGAGGCCACCCCCAGCTGCTCAGATGATGCAGGATGCAGGGGAGCTCCTAGCACTGGTGCAGGGTGGACCTTTGCTTCAGGCAGTGCAGGATGATGAGCATAGAGAAAACTGTGTCTCAGTTTCTTCTGCCCAGTCACAGGGTATTTAGCTCCGGAAATCTGTGAGAGGAAGTCAGGGTGCTTAAATGTGGGTCACTTACGGTGAGGGAGTGTGGGACCAGCTCCACTTAGCAGGATGTCCTCAAGGGAAAGGCAACTGTCTCCAAGGCCACCATCCAGAGGCTGCGTGGGCCGCAGCGCGCCCCACCCTGGGGTCTTAGTCTTCTTCCTGATCCAGAGTCTGCAGGGGGCGCCTGTGCAGGCCAATCGCCAGCAGCGTCGAGGCCCGGAAGCCCTCTGGAGCAGCCAGGAATCACCATCAGGGTCTAGTGGGATGCTGATGTTACAGGTGTTACTGCATCTCCTCCTCCGTGACAGATTATAGGTGGGCGGCAGGGTCCGGTGGTGGCCTAGCCATCAAGCCAGTGATGTTGTCTCCAGTGTTAGCTGGGAGGTGAGGCCGGGGCATGCAAAGAGCCCCGCACCAGCAGCGAAGGTCGCCCGCTCAAGGTCCATTGGGGCCCCAACATCCCTTATCTCGCCGCCGTTCTCCTTCAATCCGGTAGCCACAGTTGCTCCACCTTGAAATGGCTGCTGAAGCAGAAGGGCCTCCATGCTGGGGCTAGGACTGCAGCTATGGGGTTAATCTGCCCCACTCAAGTATGGAAGAAGGGTCTAAGGGCCAGATGTAGGAAGCCTTTTGCGCGTCGCAAACTGCGAAAAACACAGTTTGCGACGCGCAAAAGGCCTAACGCGATGCACAACCTCAAATTGCGAGTCGGCGACTCGCAAATAGGAAGGGGTGTTCCATTCCTATTTGTGACCGCATCGCCATGCTGAGTTGCTTTGTGACCGCAAATGCAGTTGCAAACCAACTCGCAGTTACCATCCACTTGAAGTGGATGGTAACTCATTCGCAAAAGGGAAGGGGTCCACATGGGACCCCTTCCCCTTTGTGAATGCCAAAAAAAAGATGTTTTCTGAGCAGGCAGTGGTCCTATGGACAACTGCCCACTCTGAAAAAACCGAAACCAAATGGTTTCAGAAGTTTTTCTTTTTGCAGCTCGTTTTCCTTTAAGGAAAACGGGCTGCAAAAAGAAAGAAAAAAAACTGCTTTATTAACAAAGCAGTCACAGACATGGTGTTCTGCTGTCTCCAGCAGGCCACCATCCCTGTGAGTGCATTGACTCGCTATGGGGTCACAAACTGCGAACCACCTCATTAATATTCATGAGGTGGGTCTTTGTGACCCCATAGCGAGTCGCAGAAGGTGTCTGAGACACCTTTCTGCATTTCGTTCTGCGAGATGCAATTTGCGAGTCGCTGTGACTCGAAAATTGCAAGTCGCAAAAATCTACCTACCTACATCTGGCCCTAAGAGACCAGCTGCCATTTGCGCTGCTTGAGCACGGTCCCGATGCCAGGATGGTGCTGGAATGCCTATAAGAGCCCAGAGTGAAGACAAAATATGTTTTACTCCATGCTCTGCTAGGCCATGCCCCCTGCTTGACATTCCTGCCTAATTAAAGTGCATCGGCTTCTCTGGTGGGTGCACTGTGGGTATGGAGACCCCAGCCATGCAGCCAGAGACCTCTCTCTAAGAGTGGTGGCAGGTAGCTCTAGTACTCAAAGCTGAACTTGCTAATACAATGTACCTTTCTTTCAAGTGCATATTCATCAGCTGAACAATCCATCTGAACAGTGAAATCCATCACTGCAGTGATTGCTGGCATTCAGGCTATAGCCCTTCATTTTTGGAAAGGTTCCTAGAACTAACCCTTTCTCTGTAGACCATAGCAAAGAAAATACTGTTCATGAGTGACTTGACCTGTGAGGCAACAGTCCATGACAAAACTAGCAACAACATGTATATAGACATCAAAGGTGAAAATGCTAACACAGTTGAGTGAGGCCACTTTCTGCTTTACATCTGCCTGTCAAACTTACTATAACACCCTGTTCCCCATGACAGCTATCTCAGAACCCCATCAGGTACTACAGCAACTTACATCCTGAGGCTTTGAAACAAACTATATACCAAACTTTCCCATCATATGCATACCTCATTGGTCATTATTTCCCCACTGAGTGCAAGCAAATCAAGGACATGCTAATTTTGTACAAGGTGAACTGGCCAAGCTGAATATATTGAGTTGTAACCTAGAAACCCAATACCACAAATGAGTGACTGATCAGGACAACTCCACTTCAAGAGATATGTGTGTAGCAACTACAGAGCAGTTAAGGTAACCCTAAAAATGTATCTCAGTGTATTAGAGAAACCCCAAACAAAACAAAGGTAATTTTTAAATCGTACCAGAAGCTGGCTAATCCGGGCTACCTAAAAGCAACACCTCCATGTGCAGTGTAGCACAAATGCGAGGCCCTTCCTGTATTCAAGTTTAAAGTAATCAATAGGACCTACTTCATTTTCAATAACAAAAAAGGGTCAGATGTACAAAGTATTTTTGCATTAGCAAACAACCCAATTCACAGAATCAGGCTGTTTGTGACCGTAAAAATTCCTTTTTCTGATGTATGAAGTCCAAATTGCAATTCAGTAACTTGTTACCAAATCACAATTTGGGTTTCTGATTTGGTTTGCAGTCGCGAAACATTTTCAATTTACTGCCAACTCAAAATTGGTGGTAACCCATTCGCAAACCGGATGAGGGGTCCCCAAGGGCCCCTTCCCCTTTGAGGATAGATAGAAAAATATTTTTAAGAGCAGACAGTGAGCCAAGGGGCCACAGACTACTGTTAAAAAATGATAGTTCAAAGTTGTGTTTTTTTGTTTGTTTTTATATGCATCCCGTTTTCCTTTAAGGGAAACAGGCTGAGTTAAAAAAAGACATAGGCCCTCATTCTGACCCTGGCGGTCGGCGGAGAGACGGCGGTCGGACCGCGAACAGACCGGCGGTATTAAAAATGGCATTCTGACCGCGGCGGTCCCCGCCGCGACCGACCGCCACTTCTCCACTCCGACCGCCACAGCGGTCATGACCGCGGGGCTGGAGTTTGCGCACTCCGGCCCGGCGGTCGTCCCAAGACCGCCAAGGGTATTATGACCCTGCCTACCGCCGCGGTTTCTTGCGGGCGGGAACCGCCGTGCGAACCATGGCGGTAAGCACTATCGGGGCCAGGGAATTCCTTCCCTGGCACTGATAGGGGTCTCCCCCACCCCCCACTACCCACCCGAGTCCTCCCCCCACACCCTCCACCCCCCTGCCACCCCCCAGAGGTGGTACGAACCCCCTCCCCACCCCCACCCCGACATGCACATACATGCACCCCGACATGCACACACCCCCAACACGCACATATACACACCCCCTACACACACATACACAACGGGGACACATACCCGCACACATACATGCAGACATGCGCACCTGCCGAACAGCACACATTACCCATAGACACAGCAGCACCCCCCGCCCGCATACACACACTCACACACCCCCTCTACACACTCACACGCACACCCCCATGCACGCCCACATCACACAACACCCCCCCACCCCCTCCCCTCACGGACGGTCAACTTACCTTGTGCGTTGGTCCTCCGGGAGGCGACGGGAGCCATGGGGAGGTGACCGCCAACAGAAGACCGCCAACAGAAGACCGCCACACAGAAATGTGGGTCGTAATTCTGTGGGCGGTGTTCTGCTGGCGTGGCGGTGGAGGTTGACCAGTCTCCACTTTCCCGCCGACCGCCAGTGTGGCTGCTGGCGGTTTTCCGGCGGAACGCTCCCAGCGGTCAGAATGCGCACAGCGGCATACCGCCGCGGTCGGCGGTCTTCACCGCGGCGGTAACTCGGCGGTCTTGCGAAAAGACCGCCAAGGTCAGAATGAGGCCCATAGTGGTCTGCTGACCCCAGAAGGCTACCATCTCTGTAATGGCAGAGAATCCTAGTGGGTCACAAATTGCAACCTACCTCATTAATATTCATGAGGTAGGTCTATTTGAGACCCACTACGAATCGCTAATGAAACTCAGAAGAGTTTCATAAATTAGGAATTGCGATTTCCTAATTACAATTCGCAAAAAGGTGCAATTAATGAAATCACTATTCTTATTTTTGTATATCTGCCCCCGAGCCTTCACCTCACCGTACCGTTAGCATTGTGCCAAACTAATGTGCACCCTTGCTCATTCAATTGCTCAAAGTAATTGTTTCCTCCGTTTGTCCTGGCCTCATTTGTCCTCATATTTGTTATTGATTTCGGTTAACAACATTTGAACACGCAAAAGCAAACATGGGCGTGCCCTTAACAGCATTTGAAAAAGCAGCAGTAAACATGAACGTGCCCTTGATAGAAGTCATCCAGCATTACTCAAGAAAACTAATTGAAGTCATGTTTTACAGCGGTTGCTATATGCTTTCATAAACCCACTCTGTGAAGAAGAAAAGCACACCTTTATTCACTTGCCTAAACACACATTTAGTTACACCTAACTGCAATTAGAGTACAATATGATACAATATCTTTATACATAGCTGCCAAATGAACCAGTAAACAAGAACAGCAGAACATGTGGTGGGCTCGCTGAGCTTTGTGGTATATCCCAGCCCAGCCTTAACTTCACACTATCGTGTAGGTGTCAATTCTAATTGTGGCCAGTTCTATAAGATCTATATCAGCCATACTTTGTAGTTGGTATTGTGAATGTACCCATTAGTTAATCTCCAATGATTAGTGTTTACTCCTATCGGATATGTTATTATCCATCAGCACTATGTCTGAAGTTAGGTGCCTTAAGAGTTAATGGTAGCCTTAAGCATTTTCAACAAATGCCTACAGTTTCACTTCCCATCTCTTTCACATTCCTTCTAGGCTTTAGCCCATTGTTCTCACCAGAGTTCAAAGCATCCCTCTCAAACCCTACCAGCATTTTACTGTTTGGGTCCGCATTGCAACTGGTGGGGCTTCACTTCCAAGCCATCCAGTTCGACTTCTGATAAGGAGTAAAGCCAGGTCGATAAACCTGTGACACAACTGACGTGTCTTGACTAAAGGTTACTCATGGCTTGTTTTCACCAGTGATATGATTCAAGCCATTAATCTTCTACACCTTTTAATTGCAAAGTCGTGTGCATAAAGTCACGCTCAGATTATTTATATCAGGAATAGTACATGGGCACCATGAGATAAATTTAGGGTAATCTTTTAGGTGAGTTTTGCCCAGAGTAGAAGATTGAACTGCAGGAGACTGAATCTAGTATTTTGAGAGATTTATGGTGCGGGACACAGTATTGACATTTGCTCAATTTCCAATCCTAAATCCCCTGACCATTTTTCCCATAGACCAGTGAGGACACGTTTAGCTCTTCAATTATGGATTTTTACATCAGTGTTGTTACCACCTTTCTTCCCATCCCCATGGTCAAAAAACATTGTAGCTTCTGGCTTGTTCTGGCTTGTTGCCAGTTCCTGCGTATTGCTCTTCCTGAATAGACTGTGCAGCCCATACTAGTTCCCTGAAACCCAGGAATTGGCCTGCTGAGATTAGCGATTCTGTGCAAGTTCAAGAAAGCTGGTATTCTCCCATATCTTTATAGCCTCCCCCAAGGATTTCAATATCAGCTTTCAACCATCCCAGGCAAGTGTCACAGTTGGCTAGTGGTCACATAAGGCAATCCCCTCCAGTATTCTTTCTGAGTCTATCCAAGCAAAACTTCATAGTTCTTACAAGTATGTTGTGCAAGGTTTATGGGACAAAACATCCAAGGAGTATCAAAGTAACCTCCTTGGTCTGCGATTTAATTGTTAGAAACATGGCTTCATTGGACAGGATGGCAGACATCCATCTGCTCTCACATTGCAATTGATCAGCAAGTTAGTATTTGTAACAGGGACCTTCAAACTGCTTTCTAAAGAGGGTAGGTGATAAAACAGAAAGGGCTACTCTGTGTCTCTCCGGCTCCCAAATGTATTGTCCCAGCAGTGTGTCTATTTCGTTAAATATTATAACTGTTTTGCGCATAGGACTGTAGGCAAACAATTACAAGTATCTGGGCTGTACCACTATCTTTGCCAGAACTGCATTCCACATGATCTAAAGTGGGAGTGTATTACACAATCTGATGTCACCTCTAGGAGTTGCAAGTGCTCTCACTATATTACCATCCAGTGAATCTTTTTCAGTGTGGTAGAGCTGGATTCCGACTTCTCGTAATGTTTGCCTTTCTGATTTAACTTGGTCGTGGATTTACTCCCTATCTCTCCAGATTTGAACATTTCCCACCGGAAATATACATTTTTTGCAACAGTTTGTTTTCACTCCTGTAGGAGGCTGGACTGGCTTGTAGTGAGTACCAAGGGGTACTTACACCTTGCACCAGGCCCAGTTATCCCTTATTAGTGTATCAACAGATCAACAGTTTGGCCTGTGCCAGACATTTTAGAAAGTGTTTAAGTGATAGAAAAAGGAAGAAAAAGTTTTTCAGAACTTTTGAAAAGACAGAGAAAAAACTTTTAAAACTTTTTAAGAACTTTTTAGAAAGTTAGAGGTACTTTTCAGCACTTTAGAAAAGGAGTGAGAAAAGAAATGCAAAACTTTTTGGTTAGGTGTACATACACTGAACTTGTTTTGTATATTTTTCTCTTATGAAAAGTACACTGACAAAAGTGGTAAGTAGTTACAAAGCACTTATCCCACCACTGCACAACCAATGTAGGAGGCTGGATTGGCTTGTAGTGAGTACCAAGGGGTACTTACACCTTGCACCAGGCCCAGGTATCCCTTATTAGTGTATAGGGTGTCTAGCAGCTTAGGCTGATAGATAATGGTAGCTTAGCAGAGCAGCTTAGGCTGAACTAGGAGACGAGTGAAGCTCCTACAGTACCACTAGTGTCATATGCACAATATCTTAAGAAAACACAATACACAGATATACTAAAAATAAAGGTACTTTATTTTATGACAATATGCCAAAAGTATCTCAATGAGTACCCTCAGTATGAGGATAGCAAATATACACAAGATATATGTACACAATACCAAAAATATGCAGTATAGTATTAGAAAACAGTGCAAACAATGTATAGTTACAATAGGATGCAATGGGGGCACATAGGGATAGGGGCAACACAACCCATATACTCCA
Organism: Pleurodeles waltl; assembly: GCF_031143425.1. Lineage (NCBI taxonomy): Eukaryota > Metazoa > Chordata > Amphibia > Caudata > Salamandridae > Pleurodeles > Pleurodeles waltl. The sequence goes on along the minus strand of NC_090443.1, from coordinate 264,002,179 downwards.
AAAGTGGAATGCGAACCACGAATGGACCCCAAACCTATGTGACCTTGTAGAGGGTCGCTGGGACTGTAAGAAAACAGTGAGGGTTAGAAAAATAGCCCACCCCAAGACCCTGAAAAGTGAGTGCAAAGTGCACTAAGGTTCCCCAAAGGACACAGAAGTCGTGATAGCGGAATTCTGCAGGAAAGACACAAACCAGCAATGCAACAATGATGGATTTCCAGTCGAGGGTACCTGTGGAACAAGGGGACCAAGTCCAAAAGTCACAAGCAAGTCGGAGATGGGCAGATGCCCAGGAAATGCCAGCTGTGGGTGCAAAGAATCTGCTACTGGACAGTAGAAGCTGAAGATTCTACAGGAACGACAAGGGCTAGAAACTTCCCCTTTAGAGGACGGATCCCTCACGCCGTGGAAAGTTGTGCAGAAGTGTTTTCCTGAAGAAAGACCGCAAACAAGCCTTGCTAGCTGCAAGTCGTGCAGTTAGAGTTTTTGGATGCTGCTGTGGCCCAGGAGGGACCAGGATGTCGCCAATTGCGTCTGGGGACAGAGGGGGCATAGAGCAAGACAAGGAGCCCTCTCAGAGACAGGCAGCACCCGCAGAAGTGCTGGAACAGGCACTACAAAGAGGAGTGAAACAGTGTTCACCCAAAGTCGCACAAAGGAGTCCCACGTCGCCGGAGGACAACTTAGGAGGTCGTGCAATGCAGGTTAGAGTGCCGTGGACCCAGGCTTGGATGTGCACAAAGGATTTCCGCCGGAAGTGCACAGAGGCCGGAGTAGCTGCAAAAGACGCGGTTCCCAGCAATGCAGTCTGGTGAGGGGAGGCAAGGACTTACCTCCACCAAACTTGGACTGAAGAGTCACTGGACTGTGGGAGTCACTTGGACAGAGTTTCTGGATTCAAGGGACATCGCTCATTGTGCTGAGAGGAGACCCAGGGGACCGGTGATGCAGTTCTTCGGTGCTTGCGGTTGCAGGGGGAAGATTCCTTCGACCCACGGGAGATTTCTTCGGAGCTTCTAGTGCAGAGAGGAGGCATACTACCCCCACAGCATGCACCACCAGGAAAACAGTCGAGAAGGCGGCAGGATCAGCGTTACAGAGTTGCAGTAGTCGTCTTCTCTACTTTGTTGCAGTTTTGCAGGTTTCCAGCGCGGTCAGCAGTCGATTCCTTGGCAGAAGGTGAAGAGAGAGATGCAGAGGAACTCGGATGAGCTTTTGCATTCGTTATCTAAGGAATTCCCCAAAGCAGAGACCCTAAATAGCCAGAAAAGAGGGTTTGGCTACTTAGGAGAGAGGATAGGCTAGCAACACCTGAAGGAGCCTATCAGAAGGAGTCTCTGACGTCACCTGCTGGCCCTGGCCACTCAGAGCAGTCCAGTGTGCCAGCAGCACCTCTGTTTCCAAGATGGCAGAGGTCTGGAGCACACTGGAGGAGCTCTGGGCACATCCCAGGGGAGGTGCAGGTCAGGGGAGTGGTCACTCCCCTTTCCTTTGTCCAGTTTCGCGCCAGAGCAGGGCTGAGGGGTCCCTGAACCGGTGTAGACTGGCTTATGCAGAAATGGGCACCATCTGTGCCCATCAAAGCATTTCCAGAGGCTGGGGGAGGCTACTCCTCCCCAGCCCTAACACCATTTTCCAAAAGGAGAGGGTGTAACACCCTCTCTCTGACGAAGTCCTTTGTTCTGCCTTCCTGGGCCAGGCCTGGCTGGACCCCAGGAGGGCAGAAACCTGTCTGAGGGGTTGGCAGCAGCAGCAGCTGCAGTGAAACCCCGGGAAAGGCAGTTTGGCAGTACCAGGGTCTGTGCTAGAGACCCGAGGGATCATGGGATTGTGCCAATAATGCCAGGATGGCATAGAGGGGGCAATTCCATGATCTTAGACATGTTACATGGCCATATTCGGAGTTACCATTGTGAAGCTACACATAGGTAGTGACCTATATGTAGTGCACGCGTGTAATGGTGTCCCCGCACTCACAAAGTCCGGGGAATTGGCCCTGAACAATGTGGGGGCACCTTGGATAGTGTCAGGGTGCCCACACACTAAGTAACTTAGCACCCAACCTTTACCAGGTAAAGGTTAGACATATAGGTGACTTATAAGTTACTTAAGTGCAGTGTAAAATGGCTGTGAAATAACGTGGACGTTATTTCACTCAGGCTGCAGTGGCAGGCCTGTGTAAGAATTGTCAGAGCTCCCTATGGGTGGCAAAAGAAATGCTGCAGCCCATAGGGATCTCCTGGAACCCCAATACCCTGGGTACCTCAGTACCATATACTAGGGAATCATAAGGGTGTTCCAGTATGCCAATGTAAATTGGTAAAATTGGTCACTAGCCTGTTAGTGACAATTTGAAAGAAATGAGAAAGCATAACCACTGAGGTTCTGGTTAGCAGAGCCTCAGTGAGACAGTTAGGCATCACACAGGGAACACATACCTATAGGCCACAAACTTATGAGCACTGGGGTCCTGACTAGCAGGGTCCCAGTGACACATAACAAACATACTGAAAACATAGGGTTTTCACTATGAGCACTGGGCCCTGGCTAGCAGGATCCCAGTGAGACAGTGAAAACACCCTGACATACACTCACAAACAGGCCAAAAGTGGGGGTAATAGGGCTAGAAAGAGGCTACTTTCTCACACAACCCCCCCCCCCCAAACGAAGGACAATAAGGCTAACCTTGGCCAGTTGAGACTTTATTGTCTAAATGGTGATAAGTAGAGAGTAGCTCTGCAATAGACTGGTTACTCCCTTTATCATCCACTATGTGGTTACTTCCCTGTGGGGATGTAAACCACCTTGTTTGAAGTTTTTTAGCTAAGCAACAATGTGAAGATGTATTTTCAGAGTTTCTATCAGTAAGTTTTAGTTTAGAGCAGTGGGAATTGTCCACTGAACCTATTGGTAGTGATGGAAATGCCAGACAGGGATGCTGTCTCAGTAAAGCCATAGCTGGGCAAAAACTTTATCCATATGTCTGGAAGAGAGAACAGGGATGCTGTTTCTCTTTAGTTGGAGCAGGGCAGGGATGCTGTCCTATGAGCTCCACACTAGGGCAGGGATGCTGTCCTAAGTGTTGTGAGGCAGTGCAGAGTTTCTGCACTAAAGTTTCTCTGGGAGGGTTGGAGTGATGCTCCATGTTAACTAAAATGGTGCTCTTTTTCTCACCAATGTTAGTTATCCCACAGAGAGGTACTTCTACCTCAGGGAGTACAGCTTTGCCAGCTGATGCTTCCCTTGGAACAGGTGCCACCCCAGGAGAGGTTTCTCCTACCACAGGAATGATATCCTGATTGGCAGGGTGGTTAGGGGATACTGTGATACCCTTTTTACCTGTTGTTGGAGAGGGATCCTGAGTTTTCAGGCCTTCTCTCCTTTGCTTTTTCATTTTAGTAGAAATGAGAGGGAACAATTCCTCTGGGATGCCCAGCATGGCTGCATGGGCATAAAACTCTACATCAGCCCAACCTGAGGCCTCTAGGTCATTACCTAAGAGACAGTCTACAGGTAAGCTAGGTGATACCACCACCTGCTTAGGGCCAGTAACTGCACCCCAACTAAACTGAATTATAGCTAAGGGAAGAAACTTAGTGGAGTTATGGACATCAATAATCTTATACTGCTGTCCAATGATGTGTTGCTCAGGATGCACTAGGTTTTCAGTCACCAAAGTGATACTGCCACCTGTGTCCCTGTAGGCCAAGGCCTCAACACCATTTATTGATACTGTCTGCCTGTACTTATCCATTGTAAGGGGACAAGCAGCCAGTGTGGCAAGGCCAATGCCACTAGGTGTGACAGAAACTGTCTTGGGACTGACTACCCCAGTTTCTATTATGGACCCATAAGTGAACCCAACTACACCCTTTGCTTGACTGTTGCCAGCAGTCCCACCACTAGTACCACTACTGCTAGGGGCACTAGAGCTTGATGTATTAGTGGTGGCAGGCTCAGGGGGTTTACCTAGTCAGGACTTATCCCCTGGCCTATGGCCTCTGTTTTTACACACAAAGCACCAAGGCTTTTTAATGTGTGTGGGTTGAGAAGAAGAGGAAAAATTTGTTTTATCCCCACCCTCTGAAGAGTGTTTAAGATTTGAAGTGGGATCTTTGGTTTTACCCTTATCCCCATACTTATCTTGAGATTTTTCACCATCTTTCTTCTTGCCATCCTTGTCACCACCTGTATGAACTTTTCTGTTCACTCTTATTCTGACCCATTTGCCTGCCTTCTTTCCCAATTCTTGGGGAGAGGTTAGATCTGTGTCTACCAGATACTGGTGCAACAAATCAGACACACAATTATTAAGTATATGCTCTCTCAGGATTATGTTATACAGGCTTTCATAATCAGTAACTTTACTGCCATGTAACCACCCCTCCAAGGCCTTCACTGAATGGTCAACAAAGTCTACCCAGTCTTGTGAAGACTCCTTTTTGGTTTCTCTGAACTTCATCCTGTACTGTTCAGTGGTTAAGCCATAACCATCTAGGAGTGCATTCTTAAGAACTGCAAAATTATTGGCATCACTTTCTTTTACAATAAGGAGCCTATCCCTACCCTTTCCACTAAATGATAGCCATAGGATAGCAGCCCACTGCCTTTGAGGGACATCCTGTACAACACAGGCCCTCTCAAGTGCAGCAAACCACTTGTTAATGTCATGCCCCTCCTTATAAGGGGGAACTATCTTGTGCAGATTCCTAGAATCATGCTCTTTTGCAGGATGACTATGGGGAATACTGCTGCTGCCACCATGGGTTTCTAAACCCAATTTCTGTCTTTCTCTTTCCACTTCTAAGGACTGTCTATCCAAATCCAGCTGTTGCTTCTTGAGCTTCAGTCTGGTTTGTTCCACTCTCAATCTATTGAGCTCCCTTTCTAACACTCTGTCATCAGGGTGGGTGGGTGAGGCATGTCTAGAGACAGAAGTATGCTGAGATAGAACAGAAGGAGACCTGGCCCTAACAGATGACACCCTAATAGCTTGACTAACAGAAACAGCACTTCTACTATGATGAGAAGGGATACTCTTACTGTGATGTGAGACAACACTATCAGTATGGTGTGACTCTACATCAGTACCAGCTATGCTAGGTGGTTTGCTAGGGGGCAGGCTTGGAAGTTTCCCTCCCACATCTTTTGCTAGGGGTGCCCCAGAATCAGAGTGGGAACCATCAGCAAACTTTTCAGCAGGAGTGCCAGCTTTGGCCTTATACTGTTCTATAAGCATATTTACTAACAGTTCTCTAGAGGGATTCTTCCTTACACTTAAACCTCTATCTATGCAGAGACTCCCTGCTTCTTTCCAGCTAAAGTTATCATAAGCAAGTTTGGACAGATCAACAGTTTGGCCTGTGCCAGACATTTTAGAAAGTGTTTAAGTGATAGAAAAAGGAAGAAAAAGTTTTTCAGAACTTTTGAAAAGACAGAGAAAAAACTTTTAAAACTTTTAAAGAACTTTTTAGAAAGTTAGAGCTACTTTTCAGCACTTTAGAAAAGGAGTGAGAAAAGAAATGCAAAACTTTTTGGTTAGGTGTACATACACTGAACTTGTTTTGTATATTTTTCTCTTATGAAAAGTACACTGACAAAAGTGGTAAGTAGTTACAAAGCACTTATCCCACCACTGCACAACCAATGTAGGAGGCTGGATTGGCTTGTAGTGAGTACCAAGGGGTACTTACACCTTGCACCAGGCCCAGGTATCCCTTATTAGCGTATAGGGTGTCTAGCAGCTTAGGCTGATAGATAATGGTAGCTTAGCAGAGCAGCTTAGGCTGAACTAGGAGACAAGTGAAGCTCCTACAGTACTACTAGTGTCATATGCACAATATCATAAGAAAACACAATACACAGATATACTAAAAATAAAGGTACTTTATTTTTATGACAATATGCCAAAAGTATCTCAATGAGTACCCTCAGTATGAGGATAGCAAATATACACAAGATATATGTACACAATACCAAAAATATGCAGTATAGTATTAGAAAACAGTGCAAACAATGTATAGTTACAATAGGATGCAATGGGGGCACATAGGGATAGGGGCAACACAACCCATATACTCCAAAAGTGGAATGCGAACCACGAATGGACCCCAAACCTATGTGACCTTGTAGAGGGTCGCTGGGACTGTAAGAAAACAGTGAGGGTTAGAAAAATAGCCCACCCCAAGACCCTGAAAAGTGAGTGCAAAGTGCACTAAGGTTCCCCAAAGGACACAGAAGTCGTGATAGCGGAATTCTGCAGGAAAGACACAAACCAGCAATGCAACAACGATGGATTTCCAGTCGAGGGTACCTGTGGAACAAGGGGACCAAGTCCAAAAGTCACAAGCAAGTCGGAGATGGGCAGATGCCCAGGAAATGCCAGCTGTGGGTGCAAAGAAGCTGCAACTGGACAGTAGAAGCTGAGGATTCTGCAGGAACGACAAGGGCTAGAAACTTCCCCTTTGGAGGACGGATCCCTCTCGCCGTGGAGAGTTGTGCAGAAGTGTTTTCCTGAAGAAAGACAGCAAACAAGCCTTGCTAGCTGCAAGTCGTGTGGTTAGGGTTTTTGGATGCTGCTGTGGCCCAGGAGGGACCAGGATGTTGCCAATTGCGTCTGGGGACAGAGGGGGCATCGAGCAAGACAAGGAGCCCTCTCAGAAGCAGGCAGCACCCGCAGAAGTGCTGGAACAGGCACTACAAAGAGGAGTGAAACAGTGCTCACCCGAAGTCGCACAAAGGAGTCCCACGTCGCCGGAGGACAACTTAGGAGGTCGTGCAATGCAGGTTAGAGTGCCGTGGACCCAGGCTTGGATGTGCACAAAGGATTTCCGCTGGAAGTGTACAGAGGCCGGAGTAGCTGCAAAAGACGCGGTTCCCAGCAATGCAGTCTGGTGAGGGGAGACAAGGACTTACCTCCACCAAACTTGGACTGAAGAGTCACTGGACTGTGGGAGTCACTTGGACAGAGTTGCTGGATTCAAGGGACCTCGCTCGTCGTGCTGAGAGGAGACCCAGGGGACCGGTGATGCAGTTCTTTGGTGCCTGCGGTTGCAGGGGGATGATTCCGTCGACCCACGGGAGATTTCTTTGGAGCTTCTAGTGCAGAGAGGAGGCAGACTACCCCCACAGCATGCACCACCAGGAAAACAGTTGAGAAGGCGGCAGGATCAGCGTTACAGAGTTGCAGTAGTCGTCTTCGCTACTTTGTTGCAGTTTTGCAGGTTTCCAGCGCGGTCAGCAGTCGATTCCTTGGCAGAAGGTGAAGAGAGAGATGCAGAGGAACTCGGATGAGCTCTTGCATTCGTTATCTAAGGAATTCCCCAAAGCAGAGACCCTAAATAGCCAGAAAAGAGGGTTTGGCTACTTAGGAGAGAGGATAGGCTAGCAACACCTGAAGGAGCCTATCAGAAGGAGTCTCTGACGTCACCTGATGGCCCTGGTCACTCAGAGCAGTCCAGTGTGCCAGCAGCACCTCTGTTTCCAAGATGGCAGAGGTCTGGAGCACACTGGAGGAGCTCTGGGCACCTCCCAGGGGAGGTGCAGGTCAGGGGAGTGGTCACTCCCCTTTCCTTTGTCCAGTTTCGCACCAGAGCAGGGCTGAGGGGTCCCTGAACCGGTGTAGACTGGCTTATGCAGAAATGGGCACCATCTGTGCCCATGAAAGCATTTCCAGAGGCTGGGGGAGGCTACTCCTCCCCAGCCCTATCATCATTTTCCAAAGGGAGAGGGTGTAACACCCTCTCTCTGAGGAAGTCCTTTGTTCTACCTTCCTGGGCCAGGCCTGGCTGGACCCCAGGAGGGCAGAAACCTGTCTGAGGGGTTGGCAGCAGCAGCAGCTGCAGTGAAACCCCGGGAAAGGTAGTTTGGCAGTACCAGGGTCTGTGCTAGAGACCCGTGGGATCATGAGATTGTGCCAATAATGCCAGGATGGCATAGAGGGGGCAATTCCATGATCTTAGACATGTTACATGGCCATATTCGGAGTTACCATTGTGAAGATACACATAGGTAGTGACCTATATGTATTGCACGCGTGTAATGGTGTCCCCGCACTCACAAAGTCCGGGGAATTGGCCCTGAACAATGTGGGGGCACCTTGGCTAGTGCCAGGGTGCCCACACACTAAGTAACTTAGCACTCAACCTTTACCAGGTAAAGGTTAGACATATAGGTGACTTATAAGTTACTTAAGTGCAGTGTAAAATGGCTGTGAAATAACGTGGACGTTATTTCACTCAGGCTGCAGTGGCAGGCCTGTGTAAGAATTGTCAGAGCTCCCTATGGGTGGCAAAAGAAATGCTGCAGCCCATAGGGATCTCCTGGAACCCCAATACCCTGGGTACCTCAGTACCATATACTAGGGAATTATAAGGGTGTTCCAGTATGCCAATGTAAATTGGTAAAATTGGTCACTAGCCTGTTAGTGACAATTTGAAAGAAATGAGAGAGCATAACCACTGAGGTTCTGGTTAGCAGAGCCTCAGTGAGACAGTTAGGCATCACACAGGGAACACATACCTATAGGCCACAAACTTATGAGCACTGGGGTCCTGACTAGCAGGGTCCCAGTGACACATAACAAACATACTGAAAACATAGGGTGTTCACTATGAGCACTGGGCCCTGGCTAGCAGGATCCCAGTGAGACAGTGAAAACACCCTGACATACACTCACAAACAGGCCAAAAGTGGGGGTAACAAGGCTAGAAAGAGGCTACTTTCTCACAACTCCCCAAATTCCTTTAAATTGATTGACCATACCCATTGTGGGGCCCAGGTTTTACCAAAAGTCTCTCACAAAGAAGACCACATGATTGGTGTATTGGGATATGATGTGGGCTATTCCAATAGCTCACATTCCCCTCTAGACATTCTCCATCCTAACCAACCACCAATGGCTCAATGGCAATGGCAAAGATCAACAGCAAGAGATGGCGGGTGCCTCTTGCAGTGTTCTACGAATCTGAAAATGTCGTCCAAACCCCGGCTGTTGGTCTGGAGTACAGTAGGCAAGGTCATTTGAGTACGTCCTCTCCAAAGCCCACCAGCTGACCATATCAAAAGCTTTCTCTAAATCTGCTGCAATCTCTTATGGATTCGGGTCTATTGTGGGCACCAGTCGCATGATGTGAAAAAGGCTTCTTAGATTGAGGTCGGTATTTTTCTTTAAATCTCTCTGGTCAGGGAGTAATAAAGGACTGCAGGCTCTCTTCACCACTACCCGACTGAGGCTTTTGTAGTTGATGTTGAGCACTGATAGGGCTCTATAAGATGGTTTGCCTTGAGGGTATTTGCCAGGCTTAGTTAATGGAACCCTCAAGGCTTCTCGTGTATGTTTAAACCGACCTCCTAACCATGACAAATGCCTCAACTCTCAGAAAGAGGCACCCTTGACCTCTTAAACACACAACGATCACGGCCCACTTTCTTTCTCTCCTTTTTTAGGTCTCGCCCAAATGTGCTGATGCGATGTTGTTGTGGGGGCCATTGTATGCAATAAAGGGCTAGGAGCCATTTTCAGGTTCGATTGTCACTCTTTGTAGCTGCCTCCTAATTGGGCACCATATATCTGACATCACTTGCTTTAACTTTTACTTTTACGGCACATGGACAAAGTACTAATTAATTTAGTTTACTTTCTCTCCTGCTATTTGCGCTGTGCTTCAGAGAACTTTTTTCGACATGTATTTTGGATCACTGTTTTTATTTTTTCCCCATTTCATTTTTTTTGGACATTTTTTCGCATCGTCATTTTTTTTCTAACTTCACTTGGGTCTATGTGACTTTTTCAAATTATTAAAGCAGTCCATGTGACTGCAGTGTTTGTAAGTTGCATTCATTGTTTGTTTTGTTTTTTGTTTTGTGTGACAGTGTGTGCACCTTAGGACTTCGGTGCAAACCACACCCGTATTGTTCTCTCTTGCGCCTGTCTCCGTACTCCTCCTCCTTCTTCTTATCCCTGCCACTTTTGGTTTCTTTTTGTTTGCAGTTTTGTATAGTGACAACTCAACATGAAGGTATTTGAGCGCTCCACATAAGCACCAGTTACCTTACACAAGGTCACATTCCTCTTTTTTTAGGCACAAGGAGATTGCGTGAGTTGCACAGAATCACAGGATGTTGAGCCGACACCAGACACAAACCTGGTTACCCAGTTCCAAAGTTGCAGATTTGACCATTACACCATAACCTCTCTTGTTTATTACTAGGTATGATATTAGATTTATATTCAGAGGTGGATGCATGAACCATATTTTTTTTTACAACATGATGTTGGTATTTGACTCAAGTCCTCGCCCATCTGCTTCCTGCAGCCCTCCCTTCCCTGATAGCCATTTGTCTGTGGTGTTCACAGCAGCCAGTTGGCAATGGTTGATTGATGCGGAGGCTGGGAGCAACTAGCTGCCCATTTGATGATTACTAGTGCAGTCTGAAGTTGCTAGTATATGCGCTCTCTGGACTTCTCTTTTTGGTTTTGTTAAATTTGAAAATGCTGGTAGCTTATCTGTGATGCCAACCTGCTCAAGTTATTTCACATGCTTAGGGCTGCTGTCACAGTTATGACACTTGACAAAGACATAGGCGGTCATTATGAACAGGGAGGGCCGAACCGCCACATAATGAAATGGTTGGCCGGCGCCAGCAGGAGCCGTCACCCACCGCCATGCTCCCCCTGCCAGGCAGCCTGGCGGCGGGATGAAACACCATCCGCCAGGGTAGCTGTGATACCCTGCGGATAATGTTTCATATGCCGCCAGCCTTTTCCTGGTGGGATATCCCGCCAGGGAAAGGCTGGTGGAGGGGGTGCCCCTGCACTGCCCATGCAATTTGCATGGGCAGTGCATGGGCCCCCGTGCTGGCCCCCGTCGTGCATGTCAGGCAGTGACATGCACGACGGGTGCTGCTGCACCTGCCGCACACCAACATTGGTGGCGGCTCCATGGAGCCGCCCTCAATTTTGCGGCCGTGTTCTCCACCAGGCCGGAAACATCATACGGCTGGCGGATTTTCCAGGAGGCTGGCGGTTGATGAAAAGACCGCCAGCCTGAACACGGCTGGTAATCCCGCCGTGTTAAAAATGAGGGCCTTAATTTGTAGGGCATGGTAATGTTTAAGGTTTGTTGATCGGGTTGCATATCCCTAGCATGTTTGTCTTTGCTTCAATTCAACCACTTATTTTCTCAGTATGTGCTTCAATTCCCTTAGATTGTCATTGTTCTTTGCTTGTGTTTTATTTTCCAAACATCTTGTTTTAAATCAAAATGACTTGTCTTTCCTTCAAACATGCACAGTGTTCTTTTTTCACAGGTTAGGTGATAGCAAGCTGCGTTAACCAGGATTTCTGGTAGGTGGGTCTCGTAGTAATAATTTAAAATGAATCTTTATTTAAACACAAGGGTCTTCTTATGTACGGGTGAATAAGTGCCTGCCAGTTTACATATCTTTCTGGATTGCACCAGATGTATTATTGAAAATGTTTTTGCTTCGATACAGTGGATCATGATGCACAGCTGAAGCCTTACTCACTGCCAATAAAGTAGATGGGGCTGTTCTGGCAGATCATAATTTACAAACATGCAATCATGAAGATGGACATTTTGATGTTCTCCTGTTTTCTGGGCCAAACAGATGTGGGTCTATTGTACATTTACACCAAGGGCCATATTTATACTCCGTTTGCGCCGAAATTGCGTCGTTTTTTTTGACGCAATTTCGACGCAAAACTAACGCCAACTAACGCCATATTTATACTATGGCGTTAGAGGCGAATAGCGCCAAAGTTCCCGGAATGTGCGTCATTTTTTAGCGTGAACCCCTTCCTTGCGTTAATGATATGCAAGGGAGGCGTTCCCGTCTAAAAAATGACTCCCAGGCCTTTACGTGGTATTTATACTCCCGGGCAAAAGAGACGCCCGGGAGTGGGCGTGGCTAAAAACGGCGCATTTGCGCCGCTTTTTAACGCCTGGGTCAGGCATGGCGTTAAGGGACAAGTGGGCTCAAAATGAGCCCAGAGTGCCCTCCCCTGCCCCCAGGGACCCCCCCTGCCACCCTTGCCCACCCCAGGAGGACACCCAAGGCTGGAGGGACCCACCCCAGGGACATTCAGGTAAGTATTTTTTTTATTTTTTTTTTATAATTTTTTTTGGCATAGGGGGGCCTGATTTGTGCCCCCCTACATGCCACTATGCCCAATGACCATGCCCAGGGGACAGAAGTCCCCTGGGCATGGCCATTGGGCAAGGGGGCATGACTCCTATCTTTACAATGATAGGAGTCATGGTGATGGGGGATGGGCGTCGAAAATAAATGGCGCAAGTCGGGTTACGACGATTTTTTCGACGTAACCTGACTTGCCCCATTTTAAGACGCCCATGCGCCATTTTCCCCCTACGCCGGCGCTGCCTGGTGTACGTGGTTTTTCTCGCGCACATCAGGCAGCGGCGGTCTGCTTGCGCCGGCTAACGCCATTCAATAAATACGGCGCCCGCATGGCGCTTCAGAATGGCGTTAGCCGGCGCAAAACTTTTTGACGCTAAACTGCGTTAGCGCAGTTTAGCGTCAAAAAGTATAAATATGGGCCCAAGTGCTTTGACCTGCTGTAATCTATCGGTGGGCTTTTAACCACGGCCACTTGCACACCCATAACTATCACTTGTTTGTGGGCTTGCCTTTCAGAATTCCTTTATCATTGGTAAATGCTTTATATTTGTCCCTCTTTGGGGCGGTTTGGTTACTGCCTTGGACATTGACCCTGTTACATGTATAATTGCACGTTTGCCGAAACGTGTGACTGCGAGCAAACTTCTTTGTCCTTTTGTTTCTCTGTTTCATGCCCATGCTTATGGCGGTCATGGCGCTTTGAATCAGCTTGCTTATGTCAACTGTTTTACTTTGCATTTTCAATTTAAGCGGCAAGAAAAATCCAGTTAGGAATTTACAACGTTAACAGCTCTAACGCGAGCAAACGCGAGACCCACTGCATTGCAAATGCTTGTCTGCCTGTCGTCCAGCAGTGCAGCTGATACACAGCATGGTGCAAAGTAAAACAAAAACAAAAAACTATGACATAACCAGTATTCCCCATATCATAGCGTGCATTTCTTTTTTTTGTTTACCTTTAGCCATGACTGTACAACATGACTTAAAAACATATTGACAAAGCCAATAGATCTCGTATAGACGGGACCTATTGGCTTTATCAATGCTTGTGTTTATATTAGGTTAACATGTATATGCGCCAGCTCAAGACGATTCAAAGAAAACGTTGTCAATGCTTTTACATTTAGTGGCGCCAAAAAAGCATTTACGTAAGAATTCACTTTAACTCCAGCAGTGTTCACAGTTACCTACATTATTCGCATCACGGCTCGGAACTCAGTTGCCTGTCAACTACCACCCACTCATATGGCAAAGCAGAAAACATTTCTGCAGAGCTCCTAATTGTTATTAAATGAGGAAGTCTTCTAGGCGATTAGTGCAGTAGTGTCAGGTCAGGGCGTACAATGCACACACTTCTGGTACGCCAGGCCTTGGGTTGCCAAGACACGTCTACATGTGGTTAAAGCAGCATTAGTACGCTGAGCTGGATAATGTTAGAGAAAGAGGGTGATCGTTAATGAGGAAGAGGGGTCTTTTTAAGAATTGAGGGCTCTGTAGAGAGCAGATATAGTCTAGTCTCTCTTCGGGAGCTTTCCGGGGGGAAGTGATGGAGTGAGGGCAGGATTGGTTGGGGAGTGATTGGGGTGGGACATGGGAGGGGTATATATAGGCGTGGGGACCGGCCTCTTCCGCGCTAGCACGTTTGCGCAGTAGAAAGTTTGCCCACCCACCCACCCTATATATTAGATATAGGTGCAAAGGTTTTTTTTCTGTGGGTTTAGTGCAGGGTTGGGTTGACGTCAGTTAGGGCAGGTTTGCTGACAGGAAGTGTGTGGCAGTAGATGGGGAAGGGTGGAGAGTCAGATGCGGGCTTGGCCACCCTTCCAGGGGGGAGAAAGAAACATGTGAAGGATGATAGCTTGGGGATGCCTGAAGCAAGCAGGGGATGAAAGGAAAAGGGGGATGTGTGGGTGAATTGAAGTGGAAGATGGATGAACGGAGGCTAATGGAGGGGATGAGTGAAAAGAGGACTAGGGAGAGGTTTTAAAGGGGTGGGGGGGCTTGAAGTTGGTTGAAGTTTAGTTGTACAATGTTATATATATGAGGCAATCCTGTCCTAAATCAATGGCCTTTTACACTTCATGAACACTGTGTCACTGATTGTGTCCCGAATACTGTTTGCCTTGAGACAACAACTGCTCAACCAGGCTGCAGGCCCGCCTTGGACTATGTGTACATTCAGGGTGCATGTGTATTTGTTGCTTAAGGACTGTGAGTGTTCCATTCAGAGCTGGCCTTTAGCATGTGGGAGCTGGGCCAACACCCAGGGACCCGACCTCCTGAGGGGGAAAGAAGCTGCCAGCAGAAGTCTCTTTTTGACCTGGGACACAGAGATAATCAAAGAGGACAAGTGGGAGGGGGCGTTAAGTTTGGTTTCGCTCAGGGCGTTACCTGACCATAGACCAGCTCTGGTTCCATAGAACCCCAAATGTAGGAGACGTCTACCTCAGAATCTCAATGCTGAGTGACATCCTGCTTTTATAAAGCATCGCTGTCATTTTTTAAAGAATAATAATCAACAGCTGTTATAATTCCTTTCAAAAGTACCTTACTTACCGACTTCAAACTTGAAAGGGTGAAATGTTAACTTGATCTGGCGGAATTCAAACTTGTGACACAGGTCAAGGCGATGTTCAGTACTTCAGTTGCTGAGCCACCTTGTCAGTTAGAAACCAATGCTCCTAAAAGTTGGAGATCCCTTTGATCAATACATGTTTGAACGGAGATTGAGAGCACTGCTTCTAGTGATCTTGTCCCAAGGTCGATGTACTATGTGTGTCCACAATCAATGGCAATGCGGAAAGGGTCCTGTAGCATTGAGATGGGTGACTTGGGCTGTAACTTCTTTATTGTCATAAGTTCTGTGCTACAATATTATAGCAAGACAGGTCTTCTCATGTCTGCATCTCCCACCATCTAACTGCTCACAGACATCAACTACTACCCGACAAGAAGTTCGGTCTATTGATTCTCACATCCTGTTATTCTACATGCATTAAGATTTTGTGCACACTGCAAATACAGTGCTCTAAAGGCTAGATACCACAAACCCCTTCCTTCTAAAAAAACAACACTGAAACGAATAAGATATAACACAGCACCTCTACTACAAATTAACAAATGCAGCAATGGAAACAAAACTACTATAGAATGCTCTGGTCTTCATTGGGTGTTGGATGGCTCGCCAGCCCAGCAGACCAGTGGATGCCGTGGCCTCCATTCCCCTGGCAGAAGACTGCCTGCTAGATTTAAAGATGCAAAAAATCAATAGTCCTGAAGAGCAGGGGAGGCCACTGATTGTTTCCCTTGCCTTGGACCGCAATAGGGTGGAACGTCTATAAGTTGTCACAATGGCCTGAATGAGGCAGGGTACTGTTAGTGTGACATCATGACGTTGTGAAACGTGCCATCATTTTAAAAGTTTCAGATGATACAGCCATCAGAGGAGTCGACAAATAAAATCAATAAATTAGTAATAATGTATGAAATGCCTCATTTGTAACCCTGGTTTTGCCCACTTGGGATCTTTATAAGGAGTGGCCTCTTATTTCCACTTGAGCCAGAAATAATAGCTACTGGCCCCATCGGAATTATGACACTTGTATCAGTTAGCCTAGTGGAGGAGAAATTTCAACAAATTGCCTGGTTTTCTCACAATGAGGACCTCAAGCAAGATTTCACCACTTCAGACAGCATACTTCTACTTGTGAGTAAATTTGGCATTAACCTATATGGAGGAGGGCTTGACCTTGTCTGGTGTGCTTATGTAGGGTAGGGACATAAAGAATATAAGCGTTGATAGTGCCTACAACCTGGTATACATGTTCAGGAAACTAACATGCAAGTTTCACACTGGTGAATAATAACACAAGCACAGATGAAATAGTGCCATAAGATGAAAGTTTATATACGAGCCCCAGTCACAGCAGGGCAAATATAACTAATGTGTATACATCCATTGTCCCCAAGAAGACCCTGTATATTCATAAAGTCTTGGGAATATTTTATAATCCATCATGTCACATCTCACACACTCAAGCCCTTGTTACTTATGCACTCTGGAGAGGCAGCGTACCTTCTTCCACCTCCAGTAGGTGCAGCTCCTCCCTAATAGGTGGTGAGTACACACAGGGCCTGATTCCAACTTTGGAGGACGGTGTTAAACCGGCCCAAAAGTGGCGGATATACCACCTACCGTATTACGAGTCCATTATATCCTATGGAACTCGTAATACGGTAGGTGGTATATCCGTCACTTTTGGGACGGTTTAACACCGTCCTCCAAAGTTGGAATCAGGCCCACAATGTCCTTTTTAGTTTGAAACATAGCAGCCTGTCTGGTTTTCTAAAGATATCTTGGGAACATTCAGAAAGCTTCCCTGGGAATGCATTCCCACACATTCCGTACCATTGGCTTTGTGGTTTGTAACTCATGGGTTTGCTTTCTATTTGCTTGCTTTATTTGTTTTAGGCTATCCAGCTTGAGTTAGTCCATCCTGTGGAGTATACTTTGTTTACTGTATCCTTCCACTAACTTGCTTTCTGTTAACAGACTTTTAAATTTTGTTCTTATCTTGTCACACTTGCTGTGCATTCAAAGACAGAGGTCAAATGTCAGGCTCTGTCTTCTGAGTGAGCTTGGTGATTGCATATTTATCTCTGACTTCCAAGTAATAGGATTTATGTAACAAGCCTGCTCGGTACCTATGTGAGACAAAAGGCTGTAGGATGTTATCTATTTTAGCACACAACAACGTTTAAATGTCTGAAGTAAATGAACTGTAAAAATATTTCAGAATATATCATAATTAGGAAAGAACAAATGAGGCACATTTTTTGTAATTTTGAAGTGTGGAGGAAACAAATATTTTAATACGATCAAAACAAATAAATACACTTTGTGATGGCATTTCCACATATTATTGTTTGTATGTTGTGTATGTTTACAAGTAATTTTATCAGTTTGTCTGTGCAAATGTAAAGGCCATTTCAATTGAAAATGTCTTGCCTGTAATGGCAGTGCGCTATAACACCATGCATACTCCACTTCATGTAACTCCACTCTACAATACTCAACTTCACTCTATGCCAGTCCACTCTAAAACACCCCATGACATTCTATGACCCTCTACTCCCCTCTCCACTACACCACTCCACTTTATGCAACTCTACACCACTCCACTCTATGCCACTCTACGCCACTCCACTCTACACCATTCTATGGCACGCCACTGTAGGCCACTTTACTCTAGGCTACACCACTCAAAAACACTTTACTCTACTCTACACCAGTCTACGCCACTCCACACTATAACACTTTACTCCACTCTGTGCAATGCCACTCCACTCCACGCTGTGGTACTCCACTCTATGGCATTCCACTCTACTCCACTCTATGACACTTTACTCCAACCTATCACACTTCACTCCACTTTGTACTATGCCACTATATGCCCCTCTACTCTACATCACTCCACTATACATCACTCATTGACACTCTACTGCACTTAACTTTACTCCACTCTACAACACTGCACTCCACTCACTTTATGACACTCCACAACAATCTATGATCCTCCACTCTATGACCCTCTACCACCCTTTACGACCCTCCACTCTACTACATTACACTCTGTCACTCTGCTTTATAACACTCTACTCCACTTTACTCCACTCTACTGTACTTTACTCCAGTCTACAACACTTTACCCTACTCCATGCTACGCCACTCTGACACTCTACTCCACTCCATTTTACAACACTCTACTCCACTCTATACCATGACATGCTATGCCCCTCTACACCATGCTAAGCCCCTCCGCGCTATGCCCCTCCACTCTATGCCACTCTACATCACTACACTCTACACCACTCTATTCTACTCCACTACACGACATTCCACTCCACTCTAATCCATGGTGCTACACTTTAATCTACAACACTCTACTGTACTCTATGACACTCCACTCTATGACACTCCAATCTACAACACTCTATGCCACTCTAAGATTCTCTATGCCACTCTGCAGCACTCCAAAACACTCCATTCTATGTCACTCCACTCAAAGACACTCTCTACCACTCCCCTCTACTCCACTCTACCCACTCTATTCCACTTTATTCTACTCCACTCTACGCCACTCCGCTCACCTCTCTCATCTACACCACGCTGGTGTAAAACATTGCTAAAACACATTGACAAAACCAATAGTTCTTGCATAAGTGAGACCTATTTCCTTTGCCAATACTTGCTTGGTATGGGACAGTAGATCAATGATCTGTGAGATAACAAAGAGGACATATAAGCAGCTGTGTGGATAATTCCTCATGCCCTGAATCTCTACCAACATGTTGGGCTGTGCAAAGAAATCCTGTCATGAACACATGAGGCTTGCAGCATTATCTGAGGGCCAAAGGTGTTACAAAGAACCCACTACCTTTTTGCAATATTCTAGGAATCCACTGGGATCCCTGAAATCTCTCACCTTGGTAAGTTGTTCTCAGTAGTGACTTGCTGGTGTTACGCTTCTGCATGCCAACGGAATCAGGTGACCAGGTTCTGGCAGCTGTTGCCCATCCTATGCACCAGCTAGTAGGTCTGCGATTCCATCTGCTTGTGTTCTGACCAGGCCAAGTGTCAAGACATCCATCCCAAAGTATCCATTTTCTTCACTAGGTGTCCACTTAATAAGTGTGTTCCTTCCAAGGGAGTAATAACATTTTCCTAATGACCAAGCGTGACTTGAAAATAATAGGACACTGAGGGGCTTAATTGTCACAACCAACAACAATAGATTCAAGGGCAAAAAATCTACATGGGTCCTTGCTAAACCAGCAAACAGTGCCTAATAAGCAATGTTTGGGATGCTTCAGTTTCTTCTCTAAAGACTACGGCCTGACCTTATTTGGTTTCTTATCTTTAATTTGTAAGGGTGCACATTAGAGGTTCGATGGACCTTTTGACTGCGCTTAGAATAAATTCCTCCACAGGACTCAATTTCAATACCAATCAATAACGATAATAGTCAATAGAATCAATAATCTTTGGAGTCAGTAATTCCACACACCAAGACCCCTTTGGCCATCAATAACCACACCTTTATGTAAAAGTTAGAATGTTAATTTCCCTATATTAACAACGCTAATATCACGTAACTTAATCTCAAAATCAAATGATAAACATACAGAAATAATACTGGTTGACCAAATCTCCTAAAGAATCACAATTTAATTAAAGCATGTATGGTTATTGTAGGAGGCTGGACTGGCTTGTAGTGAGTACCAAGGGGTACTTGCACCTTGCACCTTGCACCAGGCCCAGTTATCCCTTATTAGTGTATAGGGTGTCTAGCAGTTTAGGCTGATAGATAATGGTAGCTTAGCAGAGCAGCTTAGGCTGAACTAGGAGACGTGTGAAGCTACTACAGTACCACTTAGTGTTATATGCACAATATCATAAGAAAACACAATACACAGTTATACTAAAAATAAAGGTACTTTATTTTTATGACAATATGCCAAAGTATCTCAGAGTGTACCCTCAGTGAGAGGATAGGAAATATACACAAGATATATATACACAATACCAAAAATATGCAGTATAGTCTTAGAAAACAGTGCAAACAATGTATAGTTACAATAGGATGCAATGGGGACACATAGGGATAGGGGCAACACAAACCATATACTCCAAAAGTGGAATGCGAACCACGAATGGACCCCAAACCCATGTGACCTTGTAGAGGGTCGCTGGGACTATTAGAAAATAGTGAGGGTTAGAAAAATAGCCCACCCCAAGACCCTGAAAAGTGAGTGCAAAGTGCACTAAAGTTCCCCAAAGGACAAAGAAGTCGTGATAGGGGAATAATGCAGGAAAGACACAAACCAACAATGCAACAACGATGGATTTCCAATCTAGGGTACCTGTGGAACAAGGGGACCAAGTCCAAAAGTCACAAGCAAGTCGGAGATGGGCAGATGCCCAGGAAATGCCAGCTGTGGGTGCAAAGAAGCTTCTACTGGACAGAAGAAGCTGAGGTTTCTGCAGGAACGAAAAGGGCTAGAGACTTCCCCTTTGGTGGACGAATCCCTCTTGCCGTGGAGAGTCGTGCAGAAGTGTTTTCCCGCCGAAAGACCGCCAACAAGCCTTGCTAGCTGCAAATCGTGCGGTAAGCGTTTTTAGATGCTGCTGTGGTCCAGGGAGAACCAGGATGTCGCAAATTGTGTCAGGAGAGAGAAGGGATGTGGAGCAAGACAAGGAGCCCTCTCAGCAGCAGGTAGCACCCAGAGAAGTGCCAGAAACAGGCACTACAAGGATGCGTGAAATTGTGCTCACCCGAAGTCGCACAAAGAAGTCCCACGTCGCCGGAGAACAACTTAGGAGGTCGTGCAATGCAGGTTAGAGTGCCGTGGACCCAGGCTGGACTGTGCACAAAGGATTTCCACCGGAAGGGCACGGAGGCCGGAGTAGCTGCAAAAGTTGCGGTTCCCAGCAATGCAGTCTGGCATGGGGAGGCAAGGACTTACCTCCACCAAACTTGGACTGAAGAGTCACTGGACTGTGGGAGTCACTTGGACAGAGTTGCTGGATTCGAGGGACCTCGCTCGTCGTGCTGAGAGGAGACCCAAGGGACCGGTAATGCAGCTTTTTGGTGCCTGCGGTTGCAGGGGGAAGATTCCGTCGACCCACGGGAGATTTCTTCGGAGCTTCTAGTGCAGAGAGGAGGCAGACTACCCCCACAGCATGCACCACCAGGAAAACAGTCGAGAAGGCGGCAGGATCAGCGTTACAGAGTTGCAGAAGTCGTCTTTGCTACTATGTTGCAGTTTTGCAGGCTTCCAGCGCGGTCAGCAGTCGATTCCTTGGCAGAAGGTGAAGAGAGAGATGCAGAGGAACTCGGATGAGCTCTTGCATTCGTTATCTAAAGTTTCCCCAGAGACAGAGACCCTAAATAGCCAGAAAAGAGGGTTTGGCTACCTAGGAGAGAGGATAAGCTAGCAACACCTGAAGGAGCCTATCAGGAGGAGTCTCTGACGTCACCTGGTGGCACTGGCCACTCAGAGCAGTCCAGTGTGCCAGCAGCACCTCTGTTTCCAAGATGGCAGAGGTCTGGAGCACACTGGAGGAGCTCTGGGCACCTCCCAGGGGAGGTACAGGTCAGGGGAGTGGTCACTCCCCTTTCCTTTGTCCAGTTTCGCGCCAGAGCAGGGCTAAGGGGTCCCTGAACCGGTGTAGACTGGCTTATGCAGAAATGGGCACCAAAAGTGCCCATGAAAGCATTTCCAGAGGCTGGGAGAGGCTACTCCTCCCCTGCCTTCACACCATTTTCCAAAGGGAGAGGGTGTAACACCCTCTCTCAGAGGAAGTTCTTTGTTCTGCCATCCTGGGCCAGGCCTGGCTGGACCCCAGGAGGGCAGATGCCTGTCTGAGGGGTTGGCAGCAGCAGCAGCTGCAGTGAAACCCCGGGAAAGGCAGTTTGGCAGTACCAGGGTCTGTGCTACAGGCCACTGGGATCATGGGATTGTGCCAACTATGCCAGGATGGTATAGAGGGGGCAATTCCATGATCATAGACATATTACATGGCTATATTCGGAGTTACCATTGTGAAGCCACATATAGGTAGTGACCTATATGTAGTGCACGCGTGTAATGGTGTCCCCGCACTCACAAAGTCCGGGGAATTGGCCCTGAACAATGTGGGGGCACCTTGGCTAGTGCCAGGGTGCCCACACACTAAGTAACTTTGCACCTAACCTTTACCAGGTAAAGGTTAGACATATAGGTGACTTATAAGTTACTTAAGTGCAGTGTAAAATGGCTGTGAAATAACGTGGACGTTATTTCACTCAGGCTGCAGTGGCAGTCCTGTGTAAGAATTGTCAGAGCTCCCTATGGGTGGCAAAAGAAATGCTGCAGCCCATAGGGATCTCCTGGAACCCCAATACCCTGGGTACCTCAGTACCATATACTAGGGAATTATAAGGGTGTTCCAGTAAGCCAATGTAAATTGGTAAAATTGGTCACTAGCCTGTTAGTGACAATTTGAAAGAAATGAGAGAGCATAACCACTGAGGTTCTGATTAGCAGAGCCTCAGTGAGACAGTTAGGCACCACACAGGGAACACATACATATAGGCCACAAACTTATGAGCACTGGGGTCCTGACTAGCAGGGTCCCAGTGACACATAACAAACATACTGAAAACATAGGGTTTTCACTATGAGCACTGGGCCCTGGCAAGCAGGATACCAGTGAGACAGTGAAAACACCCTGACATACACTCACAAACAGGCCCAAAGTGGGGGTAACAAGGCTAGAAAGAGGCTACTTTCTCACAGTTATGCATTTTAAGATTACAGTACAACTCAATAACAAGAATAACTGCACAATGGAAATAGTGTACCTTTAAATTCAGCAAAGAACTGACATCAACTGTTGTTAATAATTACATCTTCTGTGAGCCTCCTAGCTAACCTTCTGATTAGAATAACATGTTGGGGCTTCATGCAATCAATTTAGTCAACACAAATTTGGAAAAACATCTAGCTGTGGCTCTATCAAATTTAGCAGTTGGTACCTGGAAACAAAAGTCAAAATACATCAAGAACAATAACATTTCATTATTCCTTGCCTCAATATGGATCAGCAAGCTGTGACTGTCTTCGTCAATTGAACATCTGTTCTGTCAGCATAAAGTTCAAGATAGAGTTCTTTAAGTAAAGGATCAAGGCGAGTACACCTCATCGTTGAAGAAGGAAACAGAAAAGTGTCTCAAGGATGGAAATAATTGGAATGGCACTTCTCAGAAAAGGATTGAGAAAAAATAAGCTCTCCTCCGTCAGTGCAGTCTGGATAAGTTAAAATCATCCAGAACACTTACCAAGTTGCTATTGATCCAAGAAACACACATTTAAATTTAGTCCAATGAAAGTAGAACTTCAAATATGAGATATAACTAAACTGTCTATCACATGTCGATGATTGGCTCTTCTTCTCCTGTACCCATTGTCGGACTCGTCAGGTAACAATTTAGTATCTCTCTGTCCTCCACTCATCCGTTGTTAGCTTCTGGGAACATCACCTTCACATACACTAAACTCTATAATGTATCAATAGCTAATACACCATTTTCTAGCAGGCAGTTCTCACAGGAAAGAACATCATTTACTAGCATTTGGTCAACACAGTGTAAAAATAGAAATCTATTTCTCTACGCAGCCATTTTGTGTGAATCATTTAAACAGTGCAATTTAACATGAGGCTGTGCAACTAGGCCCAAAACCTTGCTAACTTAAGGCCTACAATTAATAAAGCAAATACATAATACATTATCATTAATATAACATACTACTACATATCTCTAAACATGAATACATCAAATCATATTAATAAGCAAATAATAAGGACACTTTGTGATTACTGACGGCCAGTCAAATAGGCACATTGTCCAAGTCATGCATTATTTTTCTATATTAATTCATTTTCTATGCAGATTCAACATTCAGAATACATGAATATTTGTTAGTAACATTCGGCGTTAACATCTGATTTAGAACTTGGCAGATGGGATACTCCATCACAACTGTGATGGATATCCCATCTTCCGAAATCTAAATCCCATAGGACGTAAAGGGACAGACAGGATATTTGTCACCGTTGTGATGGAGTAACCCCTCCGCCAAGTTCTAAGTCAGGCCCTAATTCATTAACCTTGCTTCAGATGGTGCTTACTGCAAAACTAAGGCCCTCATTACAACCCTGGCGGTCAGTGATAAGGTGGCTGTAATACCACCAACAGGCCGGTGGTAAAAAAAATGGAATTATGACCACAGCGGGAAACTGCTCAGACAGACAGCCACTTTACCACACCGACTGCCACGGCGGTAGCAACAAGCACCACTGTGGTAACCGGAAACAGCCAAGTGGAAGACAATGTTCCGCCCACTATATTAAAACAGGCCTAACCGCTACCTTTTCCGGAGCGGTACCAACTACATCAAAAGCATGGCAGAAACAGAACACAGAAGCCAAAGGACTCACCTCTGGACACTCAAGGAACAACCATGACACCATGGAGCCCGAGTTGCACATCTTCCCCATGCTTGTCTACCTCTTCATGCATTATGAACATCAATGCTGGCGAAGACGACCACAGTGAGTACTGCTGCCTTGCACACAAGGGGGGGGGGGGAAAGAGATTGACACACACATGCAACACGCAACACCCCCAACACCATACACACAAACAGCTGCAATAACATTACATATCCACCCCGTACCCCTCAGGAATAATGCAAGGACAAAAGGAATTGATTAAAGTGAGTGTAATAAGATAAAATAGTAGAAATACGTGCTTCTAAATAAAAACAGTATGCACATATATACAAATGGAGGGACACTGCCCAGTCCTCAATGTCCATCGGCCACAGGGCAACTACACATAGGCCAAGGACCCACCTCACTCCTGCAACAACACAGAGAGAACACTGCAGGGGCATCAGGTTGAAAATACACAGGCAACTCATTGGGATGGGAATCGGGGGCACCTCAGCCGGAAGATGGTACAACAACACTGGTCCTGGAGGGGGCTACATGCACTGTGTGATGTCCTGGTGAGTGCAAGGCCACAGTCTCTCAAGTGGGTGCTGTGCCCACTGCTTGGTCCTGGGGAGTGCAAGGCCACAGTCTCTCAAGTGGGAGGTTTGCCCACTGCTTGGCCCAATGCCACAGTCTCTCAAGTGGGTGGGTTGCCCACTGCTTGGTCCTGAGGAGTGCAAGGCCACAGTGTCTCAAGTGGGTGGCTACTCCACTGGTTCTGGAGGGGGCCTTGTGCCCAGTGTGCTTCATCCTGGCCAGGATGCAGTGAGTGGATGGCTTCTCCACTGGTTCTGGAGGGGGCATAGTACCCAGTGTGCTTCATCCTGGCAAGGATGCGGTGAGTGGATGGCTTCTTCCACTGGTTACGGAGGGGGCCTTGTGCCCTGTGATGCAGCACTTGGGGAGTGCAAGGTCACAGTTTCTCACCTGGGTGTCACACCCACAGGATTTGCAGGGTCCAAGATGCACTACAGCCCATGGAGGCAAGACTACACATTGCCCCCGGCTGTGATGGCTGCTCAGTGGTGTCAGTGGCGGGGCTGGTGTCGGGGCTGGCAGTGGTGGGGGAAGGTTCCAGCCCTTCCGCTGCAGCCTCGGATGGCTGCCCACTGGGGCTGCTGCTGCTGGTTGCGGTGCTGGTGGTGGTGGGGGGAGGCTCCAGCCCTTCCCCTGCAGCCTCGGATGGCTGCCCACTGGGGCTGCTGCTGCTGGTGGCGGTGCTGGTGGTGGTGGGGGGAGGCTCCAGCCCTTCCCCTGCAGCCTCTGGTGCCTGAACTGCCATGGTTGGTGGTGAGAGCTCAGAATCAGTCCCAGCCCCAGGGCTCCTGTCATTCCTGCCTTGTGGTGCAAGCCCGTTGCCCTTCGCTTTGGCAGCTGGTGGTGCCTCCTTGCCCTTCCCCTTGGCAGCTGGTGGTGCCTCCTTGCCCTTCCCCTTGGCAGCTGGTGGTGCCTCCTTGCCCTTCCCTGTGGCAGCTGGTGGTGCCTCCCTGCCCTTCCCTTTGGCAGCTGGTGCAGGCACACTTTCAGTGCTGATGGCTGGTTCCCTGGAGTCTCTCCCACCTGCAGTAGCTGTCGACGCTACTGTGGCCGTGGACTGGGTGGCTGAGGTGCTCGCCTGGGTTCTGACCACCCTGGCCCGACGTGAAGGTTTGGGAGTGTAGGAAGAGGGAGTGGTTGTAGGAGGTGTCTGCCTGCTAATTTTGGGTGCAGGTGCATGGGCTGGATGCTGTTGTGAGGTGGGTGGCTGTTGGGTGTCTGAGTGCTTGTGTTTGTGTACTTTGGGAGGAGGGGGCACAGACACAGTGGGAGAGGACACAGAGTACATGTGCATGGATGTGGGGGTGGTGACTGTCAGTGAGGGGTGTGTAGTGATAGGCGTGATGGTGAAGGAGGTAATGGATGAGGATGTAGAGCATGCAGGTGTGAGTGGACACGCTACTGGGAGGGAGGTGTTGGACCACGAGGAGGAGGACACAGTGGAGGCAGTGGATGTTGGCATGTCTGCTTGTGTTTGCCTGAACCACCCCTGTGTGTTGTCTTGTGTGCATGCTGGTCTGTCTGTGCGCTTGGGATAGGTTGTGGTTGAGGGGAATGGGACTGGGTAGAGGAAGTTGGAGGGGGGAGGCTAGAAACAGGGACAATGGCTGCCATCAGGGAGGAGGCTAGAGCCTGGATTGTTCTCTGTTGGGCTGCCATGCCAGAGTAAATGCCCTCCATGAATGCATTTGTTTGTTGCAAATGGCCTGTCTGCCCCTGAATGGCATTCACTATGGTTGACTGCCCTACAGAGATGGATCGCAGGAGGTCAATAGCCTCCTCACTCAGGGCAGCAGGGCTAACTGGGGCAGTGCCTGAGGTGCCTGGGGCGAAGGAGATGCCCACCCTCCTGGGTGAGCGGACACAGGAAACTCAATGAGGGACTGCTGGGAAGGCAGTGCTGGTACAGGGTGGTGGCTGTACCTGTAGTTGGGGTGGGCACAGAGGTGTCCGCCACCACCAGGGAGCTTCCATCGGAGGAGGTATCAACGTCAGAACTGTCCCCTCCTGTCTCTGCCGTGGTGCTCCCCTCTCCCTCTGTCCCTCTGGTGCCCTCACCGTCGGTGGATTCGGCCTCATGGGCCCTGTGGGATGCAGCTCCCTCCATCGCTGGTGCCTCTGCTCCTCCGCCACATGATGCTAATGCACAGAAGGACAGGGTGACAAAACAAAAAAGAGGAGAAGAGACAAAGGATACACTTGGTCAATGGTTGATCGAACACCACTGTTGGCGTACACCACACACACACAGGGAACAGCCCTACGCACTAGGCAATCCACTACCAGTCACAATGCTAGTCACCAGGCCATGGACAGGAATACCGAACGCCAATAGCAGCATACCTGTCACTCACACACCCCTGCACAGTAGTGGATCCCTACTAGCTTGGTAAGAGGTGGTGTTCATCAGCCCCTGCCCAACATGGGACCTACCCTGCAATGTCGCGTCTGGCCTAGGGGCACCCACAGGCCCACATACCCCACCCAGAGACCACCCCACCACGCGCAAGTAGTATATAGGGAAACTGTACTCACCCCCTTGTGGCTGCTGTGATGCCCTCAAGTGCCCATCCAGCTCCGGATAGGCCACCGCCAGTATGTGGGCCATCAGGGGGTCAGGGTTCGACGGGCCCCCTTCCTCATTGGGAGGCCATCCCCAGCT
This sequence comes from Pleurodeles waltl, assembly GCF_031143425.1. Taxonomy (NCBI): domain Eukaryota; kingdom Metazoa; phylum Chordata; class Amphibia; order Caudata; family Salamandridae; genus Pleurodeles; species Pleurodeles waltl. The sequence continues at coordinate 263,974,718 of NC_090443.1, read as the reverse complement.
GGGCCTCTGCTGTCTTCCTTGCCCAGCATCTCAGGTCCTCCCACCGTTTGCAACAGTGGGTGCTCCGCCTGCAGTAGACCCCCAGAATCAGCAAGTCCTTGGCAATGGCACGCCATATACCCTTTTTCTGAGGGGCGCTGACCTGCAGAAAAATAAACATAGAAAAAGGTATCAGTCAGACCGTCTGGCCTGTTACACTCATTGCCCACCATAGTCCTCACATCCCCATTATGCTGCCCAGAACCCTTCCACCAACACCCCCACACGAGGCCCTCACACACAGCACTCCATGCATTCATGCCCCTTGCATCGTACTCACAGTGTACTCACCTGTTGGTCTGGATGCACATACAGCATTCGGTACTGGGGTAGGACCCCATCCACCAGTCTCTCCAACTCCGCAGCGGTGAAGGCAGGGCCCCTTTCCCCAGTGACACAAGCCATGGTCAGTTCCAGACACAGGTCACAGCAACACTTGCAGTGTAGGTCCTCTCCTGTTGAAGGTCAGGTAGCAAGTGAGTGAACAGATAGAAAATGGCGGTCACGTCCTCGGCGGTGCGTACCGTCACCGCCGGCGTACATCACCATTGGCCACTGTAACCCATAGAGCCCAATGACACCCAATGAGGAGTTGCACGGAGACCGTAATGGAGCACAACGTCAGCGGCATTACCTCATTTCCATATGTCCATCCACACAGGACTGGTGGATGCCATTTGAGGGGGGGACAGGCCGTAGCACATAACTGTGTCATAGTACACAAAGGTACCATTTGGGCCTATCCAACAAAATACTGTTACAGTCACAGCATGCATTGCAATGTACTGTTTGGAAATGTGGAATACTGACCAGTTGCTCCTCATTTTGCCCCCTAGATTACAACCGCTGAGGATGAATAGGAGATGGAGACATCCCCCGTGTACAGACCTCTGATGGACTTGGCAACAATGGAGGACAGTCACATTATCCTCACCCATAGACTGGACAGAGCCACAAACACTTAGCGGTGTGTCCAATTGGAGCCTGACCTAATATCTGCTATCAGTCACCCCACTGGGATCCCCCCTCTTGTGCAAGTCCTATCTGTGCTCCATTTCTTGGCAAGTGGCTCCTTCCAAGTGACAGTGGGCTTGGCAGCAGGAATGTCACAGCCAATGTTCTCAATAGTGCTGACCAGAGTGTTGTCTGCCCTGATTAAACACATGCACAGCTACATTGTTTTCCCCCAGGTGGAGGATTTGGCCACAGTGAAAGTTGACTTCTATGCAATGGGACATATCCCCAACATCATTGGGGCAATTGATGGTACACATATGCCATTTGCCCCCTTCCCCGGAGAAATAAACTGGTGTTCAGAAATCGAAAGAGCTTTCACTCCATGAATGTGCAGATAGTGTGCCTGGCGGACCAGTACATCTCCCACATCAATGCAAAGTATCCTGGGTCTGTGCATGATGCCTTTATCCTGAGGAATGGCAGCATCCCAAATGTGATGGCTCAACTCCAGAGGCACCGGGTTTGGCTAATAGATGAGCCCTGGTTCCCACCCGTGTATGTTGGTGTATGGGTATGGTGTTGGCCATAAGGGTTAGTGTGTGGCTAACAGTTATCCCTTGATATTTGCAGGTGACTCTGGTTACCCCAACCTCTCATGTCTATTGACCCCTGTGAGGAATCCCAGGACAAGGGCAGAGGAACGTTACAATGAGGCACATGGGTGAACAAGAAGAATAATAGAAAGGACATTAGGCCTCCTGCAGGCAAGGTTTAGTTGCCTCCATCTAACTGGTGGATCCCTGTGCTTCTCACCCAAGAAGGTCTGCCAGATAACTGTGGAATGCTGCATGTTGCATAACCTTGCTTTGAGACCCCAGGTGCCTTTTCTGCAGGAGGAGGAGACTGGAGATGGGCGTGTGGCAGCAGTGGTCCCTGTGCACCGTAAAGATGAGGAGGCAGAGGATGAGGATGAGGATGAGGGCAACAGAACAACAATTATACGACAGTACTTCCAGTGACACACATGTAAGACACTGTAACTTTACACTGACAGTTTTGTGTTTGACATTGTACATGGCAGGCAGATTCTCCCAATTCTATGGCCACTTTGGCATCTCTATTTTCAGATATCTTTGCCCCACTCTGGCACCTGGTGTGTTGAGGTCATTCCTTGTATTGCAGTGTTTAAAGCTTGTTAAACGAATACTTTGTTCAATTATTACACAGACTCCACTCTTGTATTTTTAAATGGTGTTTATTTAGGTGCTAGGAAGTAGAGGGGGATGTGCAATGGGCTTGGTTGATGGTGGAGGAAAGTCCAAGATAGAGTCCAGTCTATTTGTATCACAGGTGCATTGTCCAAGGGGCATAGGAAGGGGAGCAGTGGCAATTCAAGGATGACACAGTGACAGAGTGGGATACAAGGGTGACAACAAGGAGAGTCTTATTTCCTGTGGGGGGGTCTTGGCAATGTTCTCTGGCTTCTGCCTGGATCTCAGGGACCGTTTGCGGGGTGGTTCTCCTTCTGCAGGGGGAGGGGTGCTGGTGGCCTCTTGTTCCTGTGGTGGGGCCTCCTGTCCACTAGCGGCAGTAGAGGTGGGGGGCTGTTCATCGGTATGGCTAGTGTCAGGGGTCCGGTGGTGTGCCACTGCTTCCCTCATGGTGTTGGCCATGTCTGCCAGCACCCCTGCAACGGTGACCAGGGTGGTGTGGATGTACTTCAGGTCCTCCCTGATCCCCGGGTACTGTCCCTCCTGCAGCTGCTGGGTCTCCTGTAATTTGTCCAGAATCTGGCCCATCGTCTCCTGGGAATGGTGGTATGCTCCCAGGATGTTGGTAAGTGCCTCCTGGAGAGTCGGTTCCCTGGGCCTGTCCTCCCCCTGTCGCACAGCAGTCCTCCCAGCTCCCCTGTTGTCCTGTGCCTCTGTCCCCTGAACCATGTGTCCACTGCCACTGACCCAAGGTCCTTGATCGTCTTGGGTTCCCTGGGGTCCCTGTGTTGGTGGACATGTCTTGGGAACATAGGTATGGGCCCGTTGGGTGGGTGCTGTGCTGGTGTTTCCTGAGGGGGGCGGCTCTGTGGTGGTATGGGACTGTGCCTGGGTAACCGATTGTCAGGAGATCCCTGATGGGCCATGTTGGTCATCCAGATCCAGGTGTCCAGAGCTGCTCTCATTACTGTGGGCCTCTTCTGTGGGGGTATTGGATGTTCCTGACACCTCCTCTCCGGTGATGTTGTGTGGGAGACCTTTTGGGATGTAAATGCAATTTTATTGTTTCTGCGTGTGACATCTTATCTTGTGAATGGGTGTGTTGCCCTCTATGGTTGTGATTGCGCAGTCAGCTTTGCCTTGTGTGACTTGTGATTTTGTGGGCTAAGTGATTCTCTCTAATGTGCATGCTTTAGTGATGGGTGTCCATGCAGGGCTGTGAGTGATGTCCATGCATTGGTGGTGCATGCAGGGCTTGGTATTGGGATGGGTGGCTTGTGATGGTGGGGTGTATGTGAGGTGGTCGAGTGATGGTGGTAAGGGTAGGGGTGGGGGTATGTGATGGCATGCAGGTAGGGGGGTGAAAGTAGTAAAGAGGTGACATACGAGAGTCCAGTCATCCTGCTACTCCTGCCAGGCCCTCAGGACGCAGTATTGCCAAGACTTGTTCCTCCCATGATGTTAGGTGTGGGGGAGGGGAGGTCTGCTGTACTGCTATTTGGTGTCTTGCTGACACGGAACGCACCTTCCCCCCGTAGGTCGTTCCATCTCTTCCTGATGTCATCCCTTGTTCTTGTGTGCTGTCCCACGGCTTTGACCCTGTCCATGATCCTCCACCATAGCTCCATTTTCCTAGCAATGGATGTCTGCTGCACCTGTGATCCGAATAGCTGTGACTCTACCCGGATAATTTCCTCCAGCATGAACCTTAGCTCCTCCTCAGATAATCTGGGGTGTCTTTGTGGTGCCATGGGTGCAGTGTGTGTGGTGTGTGTGAAGGTGTGCGGGGTGATGTGTTGGGGTGTGTGCTGTGAGGTGAGTGTATGGTGTATGGGTGATGGTGTTCTGTGGCTCTGGTTCTATGGTTGCTTTTGGTGTCTCTCGCTCTCTTGTGGCAATTCTTTCTAGTGGTAAAGGGTTTTGGGTAATGTGGATGTGTGTTTTATATTGGTGTGGGTGTGGTGTGTGTATGTTTGTCAGGGGTGTGTAGTTTGAATTGTCTAATGTAGTGTTGTTTTGTTAGGTTGTGCGCATTTTGAGCGTGGCGGTATGTACCGCCAATGGTTTACCACCGATGAATGTCTGCTGCGGTGATTCGTGGGTCATAATGCTGTGAGCGTAGTTCTGTTTGCGTAACGGTGTGGGTTTTGCTACTGCCAGTTTATCAATGACCTTTGGACTGGCGGACTTGTGTGTGTGGCGTATAGTGACGGACTGCTATGTGTGTGTCATAATATGGGTAGCGGTAAACTGCAGCACCGGCAGTATGTTGGCGGCAGTCAGCATGGCGGTAAGCAGGACTTACCGCCAATGTCATAATAAGGGCCTACGTTTTTTAACATTGACCGGCCCTTTTATCAACTCCAAAACATCGACTACCAACATATTGTCAAGGTAAGTAGATATGGAGTAAAAATAGGAAATGTACACTTTCTTTTTTGGCCCTCAATAAGAGTGGGCTAGGGTTTGGCCTGCTGTTTATTGCACTGACGAAACTCAAACCCGATAAATAACATCCAATTATACGTTTCTCCATGACAATGGGGAATGACATCTGCATGCCCCAGTAAGAAACGCATTTTTTTCCTAAACACTTGGCATAGGTGTATTGTTCCCTAGATGTGTTTGACCTGCCGTAATTTATCTGGAAAAACTGCTTGAGAGTGCTGTGTTAGCCACCAAACTCATAATTCTGGCATGTGCAGAATTATGTTGGTAGTTGATTCAGTGCATTTGGTAAATGGTTTGGTCGATATTAATGACCTAAATATTGTGACATACAACTGCTGCAGGGATGCGTGCCATTTGGTCGCAGTGAACCTGCCACATACCTAACGAATGTCAAAAGAGCAGGCACAGCAAGAGTATTATTGTACTGCTGCCAAGGACGACCTGCATGGAAACAGACATTCTCAGGTGTGTGCCATCGCTTGACCTAGCATAGTTGCCGGTCACAATGTCTTTTAGAACCTGTTTGTACTGTACACAGAGAATTCATCAGCATCCCTACTTAATGGCAAGTACATCATGTTCACTAGAAATCATAAGGCACACCCGAGTGAGATTCCATGAGTTGCATGTTTGTTGCAAAAAGGCACGTTTAATTGGGGCCCAGGACTCCGAAATGTTAGATAGTATCTCAAAGATTGAACCAGTTTATTAAACAGTGATTAATTGATACTTAGGGCCGCATTACACACAGTGGCGCGTGGGCGCGCTTTGAGTGCCCCTCCCGCTTCCCCCCTCCAGGCACTATGGGATTGCAGAAGGGCTGCAGACACCTGCGCGGCCCCTTCTGTAGTACCGAGAGAGCTGGAGCACGTATTGCGCAAGAGCTATCTTCAGAGGGTATCCTCTCATTGCATGGGGATTTGGCCCCATGCAAATAAGAGAAGTACTTCGATACTGCACTATTGGGGAGGCAGGAGTGGATGCAAATAGGCCCTTAAGAGGTAAATTGACAGTGCGCTATAAAAAAGTGGTCCACTGCTAATGCGCCTCCTCAGGGCAGTCCTCTGGAGGGGCAAAAGGGGGACTCATGGACCCCCCTCAGATATCCTCCTTCAGGTAGGGGCAGTCACTTACTGCAGAGGAATCTCTGAACCCTTCTTAAAGTGAAGGCGGCTCGGTCGTCTCTGTGAAACAGATGAGCGGCTTGTAATAAGCTGCTCCATATTTCATTGATTGTGCTGCCCCCAGAGCAGTTGCAAGTTTGTGGCTGCAATGGGGGCAGTGCATTTATTGTAATAGGGCATTATGTGCCTGTTTGTGCGTGGCCCATCTGTTTAAAGGTGTGTTGTGGTGCAAACAGGTACAGAGCGCTCACTACATAATGCAGTCACTGTTTAACTTGTGATTAACTTGTGAGTAACTTGTGCTCAATTTGAGGGGCCCTTAATGTGTCTTAACTAAACTGCAATACCTGTGGCATCGATGGACCACATGTCTTCCCAAGTACTGGACTGTTATCATAACCCTGGCTTTGAACAGCCTTGTGGAGCAGGAGTGCCATCCCCATAATAGACTCTAGAGGCAGGAATGAGAGGAAGAGACTGCTCACCGTAGTGAGAAGGATACATGCACTTCTGAACTACTGCAGTCCAATCCACAGAGATCAAAGCAAATAGATCTTGAGAAGAGTCACTGAATGGGCTACAGGCACAGAAAAGGCCCTGGTTTCATGGGGTGTCCAGGAAATGCTAAGACTCACCAACAGCCGTGCATGGACAGAGTAGGGAGACTGTCCCTTAAACTGGTTTGCCCTCTGCTTTCAAGTGGTCCAGTTACCTATTGGGATTCCTCCTGAATTTGGGAGCTTAATCCCCCCTGTAGCTAGGTGATCTAAAGGCTCCATTGTAGTCTTCTAGAAATGAGGAGGAAGCTCAGACATGGCCTCAATTTCCAAATGGATTGTTAAGCTTGTCTTTCCTGGACTCTAGACTAAATAACATTCCTGATGCTAGTTACCCTTGGAGAGAAAAAGGATTGTGAGGACCTGCTAAGTGTTTTCCTCTTCTACTGCTTCTTTGCTGGAAGTGAAAAACCGAAGAGAGTTAAAGCTGCTGTTTTTGAAAGGTGTGGTTTAGCTCACCAAGTGTAGCTTCCAAGATTGCTTTAGCAGTACACTAAAAGGAGTACATGTCAGACAGTGCAGTGCATTTCCTCATGCACTCATGCCACATTTGTGCCATGACTCCAGAGACTCACAATTTCCGACTACATCTAGCATCATCCAAACTTGTTGACTCTACATTGTTTCAATAATGCCTGCTGCAAGCTACAAGTAAGCCTGTCCTGCTTCTCCTCCTTTATTCCTTGGATCCTTCTCGTGGTCGGTGGGCAGACTCCTCAGCTCCTCTTAGCCCAGTCAGGTGGGTGGACATTAATCCAGAGTCTATGTTGGGAACTGTAGATCAAACCCCACTGGCCTACTGGAAGCCGGGAGTATCATGGCAGTGTGGCCTTTGGTTAGACAGGCAGCCCATAAATGACACAAGAAAAAAAGATCACTACTGAGCTGTTCTGGTCCCTTCAAAAGGGACCACCCTTAGCACCAACTCCACACAACACACTAGCAATGTGTCCGGTGAAATATGGGTATCTGAGGAAAAATCTTTCAATTCACAAGCTTCTCCCCTTATTTCCTCACAGGGACTCACTACTTCTTTCTTCTCTCCTTGTCTCTCCCTACAATTTACAACATTCTTATAGTGATAGAAAGTGGTGATTAAGAAGCGTCAAACTAACATAACTGCTGTGTGAAGGTAGTTCTGCTGCAAAAAGCACTAGGAGTCTGGGAACAGAACTGGCATTTGCCACTTCCAATCTGCACCAATTGTACAATAAGTCTAGTTTTTTTTATTCCACACATAATGGTGACACGAATAGACAGTGGAAAACACAGGATTGGGAATTGACCTCAACAGCATGTCCATAAATTATATGAAGGATTTAGGTAGGGAAGGTGTAGGATTCCTACAAATAGGGACAGAGAGGTCCTTGCCAATTAAATTAGGGGCCAGTTTGAGACACTGGGTGAAAGAAATTAGGCTGTAGTTGACGCAGAGGGGGGGGAGGGGGTACCACGGTACGATACCAGGAAGAGAGCACTGTGGATTCACACTCTAGGATCCCCTTAGAACATATCTATCCTAGACACCTGGCTAGTGTGTCCCCAATGCATTCTCCAGAGTTTCACCAAGGTACTCACCATCTTTAACTTTTAGAATATGCCAGCTATGTACACCACCACAAATTTCTAAAGTACCAATCCCAGAAGTAAATTCACTGGGTCAGTTGAGTCTAGCATAGACCCTGAGCTTTAAGTTGGCCCTTTAGAAAGCTGAGGTTGAGGAAGATGAGAAAGCCTGAGAGTTCTAGAGGGATAAGCTAAGACTAGCTCACTGGGAATAAAAGGAGGGGAGGAGGGAGAGACAGGAAAAAAGAGCCCGGAAAGAGAAATTGCACGAGAGAGAGATGAAAAAGAGAGAAAGCAAGAAAAAACAGTGAGAATGGGAGGAGAAACAGAAATAGAAGGAAAGAGAAAAGCTAGCCCTTGACAGAAAGAAACTCAGAGTGGCAGCAATGACCACTCCTTCTGGGATAAGTGAATCTACATCTAGTTTAGGCCAGGTTGTGGCCAAGGTTCCAAAAGACTTTGTGCATGTGAAAGGCCAGGACATTTTGGAATGGTTTGTCAACTTTGAATTTGCATGTAAGGTGCAGGTCTTAAATGAGGTGTCTAAGGTAGATGCCTTAATGGGGCACATGCCATTGGAAGGGGCATTCGCTATTGGGAGAATGCCTGTGGCAGACCAGATGGTCTATGAGCAAATAAAGAAAGCTCTTATTAGGCACTTTGGGCTGAAACCAGTTGAATACCAGCAGAAAGTCTGTGTTTGCAGAAGAGTGGATAGTGTTCTGTTTGAGGTTTGGATTCGTGGTGTATGGCATGATTGGAATGAGTGGGTAAGAGGAATGGAGGCCAAGGATTTTCAGTCCCTTAACCAGTTGTTGATGACAGAGTCACTCAAGGACTATCATTATCCCCCACTCAGACAATACCTGTCTGATCTGGCAGAGAGGGATTCAAAAATCTTGCAGTGTTTTGTAACAAGTAATTAGCTAAAAGGTTTACAACGGGCTAGAGCAGATAATTCTAAGCTAAAACGGGGAGAAGAACTCTCCACAGACTGGTTTCAAACTGGAGGATAAGGACCAGAGTAATTCTAATGTGACTCACAAAGGGGAGATGAAACATTGAAATTGTAGTGGCGTATCCTGGAAGGAGCATCAGGAGAAGGGAAGGTGAGGAAGCCCGTCTAGGTCCAAGGTGGTGACTTCCTTCAAGTGCCATCAGGTGGGACATTTTGAGAGAGATTGCCAGGCAAAAGAACATGACCCAGCATCTCCTGCGATAGAAAGCATGGTACACGTGGGTGAAGGGACTCAAGATAGCTGATTGCGCTTAATCTGGTATCCATGTGCATTTGGGAGAGGGACCCAGATGCTCTGAAGCACATTCATCCTAACACAATGGGATGTGTGCAGGAAGTTAATATCAGTGGGATGTGACAACACTGCAGCATCTGTTTGCTGGATTTTCCCCCTTCCCCTCTCATGCTCTGGGGCATCTGACTTTGACTACAGTATGCCATCCAAACAACCAAAACAGCAGCCTTAGCAGCCCACAACAGTGAGCTAGCCCAACCTGCCCAATTTACTCAAACAACACTGTTACGGAAATTTGGCTCGCAGCCTGGCAGGAGATGCCACGTGGATGACTCTGTTGACACTTTGGAAAGAAGACCGGGCCCCTTGTGTTCATAGCCTGCAATAGTTATGGTAGCAGTTATGAGGCCCAAGGCAGGGTTGATTTCAAACTTCTTTCCTGGAGCATGATCTGAACCTGCAAGTATGAGGAGGAAGGGGACACTGACAGATGGACTGTCAGAGAATAAGGCTATTGAAGATGTAGATTTTGGGTGCTGGTGAAGGGTGTGAAGCTATGCAACAAGAGGCAAGCACAGGTGATGTCTACCACAAACAGGGGAAGGAGTTGGTTATGGGACAACGGAAGGCCATGTTCAATGCTGCAGCAGGAGACAAGGCTTGTGCTGAGGGTAGCATCCTTGCTACAGATGTAATTGCAATTGAGCAATCCTTGATGCTACAATCAACCATATTACTCCAACTCCCATAGCTAAAGCTCCCGTGCTATAGTCATATTAAGGAGAATAGCATGGGATAATGAGCCCTAGGGGCAAAATTCTGGCCAATAAATGCTCGTATCTGAAGAATGCTGGTTAGACACACTCTGCACCAAAACAGGGGGAAGTAGGGCAAGGGTGAGCAAGGCAAAGGTCTCAGGGGGTAGAATAAAGGGACAAGATGGAATATGGCAGATACATACATGATATGTATTTCCACATTGGGGAAAAGTTGTATTCACTATCTGATGTTTCCACTGATCAATCTGAGGCCAACTTGAATACAGATATCAATATTGGCAGCACTAGATGAGGGTCAAACCATATGGATCCTTACAGCAATTCATTGGTCATGATAAGGGGAAACTCATGGATTGTCCCAAAATTAAATTTAGGGTCCCACCACAGAAAGGAGGCATCAGGGACTCTGGCTTGGAACTATTCTTCAGCTCCAGCATTGGCTAGCGATACCTCCATTGCGCCATCTAGCCTTTGACATGGACGACCTAACAGCAGTGACGTCCAGACTCTTGGTGCTATTTTGTAGGGAATAATGGCTCACAGAGCAGAAATAAAAAAGGACAGTATCAAAATTCACATAGCTACAAAAAAGCCTGATAATGCTGTTCATAAACTAAAATGTGTAATTATATAACAGAGGACCTCTCTGTAATGGAAGAGCGAATTCTGATTATAGAATCTGATCTTGCTTGTCGGCAAAGTCAGGTCAATAGTAGTGACTCTCAATTGTTGGATGCCTACTGGAAGCTTGAAGACTTGGAGAACAGACAGCGGTGCAATAATTTTCATGTGCTTGGTCTCACGGAGGACTAAGAAGGGAATAATATACATGGATTTATGATACAACTGTTTAAATCAGCCTTCCCTGAGATAAGTAAGTGGGATTGGGAGTCTGAAATACAAAGGGCACACAGATCCTCCCTTGTTAGAAGGCAGTGAAAGGCTGAGAAATGGAGCCAGAAATCAGGATTCAAGCCTAGAGCTATTTTGTGTTTTTCAAAAACTTCTTACTGAGACAAAACATGTATGAGAAGGCTCGAACCGGCTATAAGAACAAAGTTAATGAACATACCTTTTTTACTCAACTGGATTTCTGTCATATTACAGTGGAAAGGTGATAGAGGTTTGGACAGATGATTATTGCCTTTCAGGAGAAGAGATGCCAAGCATTTCTGTTGAATTCTGCTAGAATAAAAGTGGTAAAAGATGAGAAAGTTCAGTTTTTCAATTCAGAAATGAGGACAAAAGATTTTTGGGCAATGCTGTAATTTTATTGTTGGTGTAAAGTACAAAGAGTTTGGGTCAGGACACAGTGAATATTTTGTATAAAGTGTTCTTTGGTATTCAGGAATAATTGAAAAATTTGGATCATTGGACACTGATTGGGTGACTTGCTGGGTGGGGAGGGAAGAGAGAACATCGTAGGTGCACCCAAGGATGGCTTGACTGCATGCGATCTGCCACATAAGAGGTATTCGGGATAAGAGCTGGGTGGGTAGAGTTGGGGAGATAGGGAGAAAGGTGGACTGCCTCAGCATTAGGGAAACTGTTGGGTTTGCAGAGAAGAATAAGGTGGATGTTGAGGGTGGGTGGTCTGGGGATAAGTTCTGGAGAAGGAACTGTTCAAATGTATTCCTTTTTTTGATCGGGCTAGATGCAGTAGGAGGGAGGAGGAGTGACAGTAAAAGTAGAGGAGGGGATTCACATCTCAACTTGACTTGATGGGTAACACCGATAGGTTACGTGTGGTGACTCTGAATATAAGGGGAGTAAACAATGAGAAAAAGTGAAATATAGTAGGTAAGGAGTTAAGATTTTTTAAGGCTGATTTGATATGTCTACAGGAGGCACATATTAGGCATGCAAAGAGACATTTATTATACAATTTGGGTTATGATGTGTTAGTCAGTACTACAGAAGGCGCTGTGCCTAGAGAAATGGCGATATTACCTCTTCGGCTAAAATAGAATGCGATAGAGCTCTGTTATTAGAGGTGGTATGCATGGATCATTTGACACTGTGTTTCAGAGAATTTTTTTATTGGAACTCAGATAGTGCCTCGATTGGAATTGTATGGATATGTTTAAGGCGGTGTTCATGGAAGGGGGGAGACTATGAGTTATTTGAAAAAAAGCTAACACTGTCCTGAATTCTCTCTCCAAAGTCTGCAAACTGAGTTGCTTGAGTTAGAAAATCTGCCCTTGGATTTGGAAGAAAAGAGTAGACAGGGTGATAGTATTAAATAGCGTATTGGATTGAATAAGGCACAGGTGCACATTTTTTGCACAAAGGGCAGCTCGCAGTAAGAAGAGAGAGAGGGAAAAGAATTATTAATATAGTGATAGTAAAAGGAGAGCTTGAGTGTTGAATGCCGACAAAAGAAGGCTGAAAGTTTTATGTCAGCAATTCTAGATGCAGATGGTGAGTTTAGATAAGGCCAAAATGAGATAGTTGATGCATTTCAGGAGTATTGTTAATAATTATACACTGAGGACTGCAGTTCCACAAGAAACATGATCAACTGCTTTCTAGATGCAGTACATTTGGGGTCCCCAGATAGGGAAAGACCAGAGCTGCTGGTAACTGTCTCGGAGACTGCTGAGGCTATTAAGAATGTGCCCAATGGAAAAGCAGTAGGGTCAGATGGGATCCCACCAGAATTGTATTCCTACTTTGCCTTGTTAGTTTTATCTAAGATGCTTATGGTATTTAAGGCAGCACAGCAGGGTCAGGGGTCCTCTGAGTTTTGGGCCACATCTAATATTGTAATTTTTCTTAGAAAAGGGAAAGCTGGGACAAACACAGCATCATACAGACCAATCTCTTTGACTAATAATGATGTAAAGATATATTCTAAAATTATTACCACTCATATGAGTAGGTTCATTGCGAGGTTAGTTTCACAATGGCAACATGGATTTTTCCCCTAGGAGGGGGACAGCAAATCATATTAGCCGGGATATTGCATCATTCAATGCCACAGAGGTTTATGGATCGTCCCTCGCAATGATCATGCTTGACTCAGAAAATGCCTTTGATAGAGTGTCCTGGGCTTATCTATGGACACTCTTGGGTAGAATGGGATGTGACTCTAGGCTCATTAAATCTATGATAGTGTCATATAATAATCCACAATCTAGACTACAGTCTATGGGACTAGAATCTAGAGTTAGTATAATAACTAGGGGCACACGGCTAGGACGCTCTTGACCCCCCCCTGCTATTTGCACTATATCTAACACCGTATCTGCAGAAATTTTTCTCGAATGAGAAACTTGATCCTCCTTTGTTTGTGGACTACTTCCTAAAGTATTAGCATAAGCAGATGATGTCACCATCATTCCAACTGAGCCAAGCGCAGCGATCAGAGATTGAAATAGCTGCAAAACATTTTGGGGCAGTATCAGAGTATCAGTTAAACTGTGGTAAAACCCAGATGATCTGTAATGGAGCTATTTAAATAAACGGTTTAAAACAAACAACTGTTGCTACTTATCTTGGGGTAAAAATCTCAGCGGAAGTGGACCAAAATATCAAACTGAACTATCACACGGTAGCAAACAAGACAGAAGTAGATCTGAAGTGCTGGGACAATCTCAAACATATGATTAGCAGCTGCTGTAACATAATCAAGATGTCTATATTCCCCCACATTTTATACCTGTTCAAGGCTATCCCATTAGAAGTTTATTCCATGTTGTTTCAGAAGATAGATTCATTCAGTAATAGTTTTCTATGGGATTCAAGAGACCCATAAGGCTTTCAAGTATATGAGACTCTCACTGGTTCAAAGTAGATTAGCTATACCAATTTTGGATATTACAACATGGCGGCAATGATTCAGCATGTTCGGTATTTAGTTGTAAGGCCTTATTTGGAGAATAATTTAAATGTATGTGTGCTGTCAATCTACGATTATAATTTAGGCAAGCATGCCCCAGTTTATTTGTCTAAATGTATAAAACAGAGTTACTACAAGAACGTTTAATTTCAAGATGATAAGTATAGCCCATAGAGTATGGTAAAGAGTCGTTAGCATGATAAAGAGTACTAGATACAACAATCATACTCCATTATGGGAATCTTCCTTGTTTCCATCAATAATTGAAGAGAGGAGCTGTGAAAAATAGAAACAAGCTGGGATAAAAAAGGGGATAGTGTTAAAAAATATTTTTCTTTTTTTCTGCGTCTTCAGTACAACTTTAGGATGGAGAGACAAGATTTGTATAAGTATCTCCAGTTCAGACACTTTTTTCGGATATTAGGTTGGAATATTTCAATGGGTTAGAAATTCTCTTGATTCATTTAATTCTTTCTGAGAAGGCCTCGTCTTGGGAACGCTCTATTCTCTATTTTTGGAATCAGAGGCTGATGACCTTGAGGCACTGATAGAGAAGTGGGATGGTAAACTGAATAGTGATGGAGAGACTCCCGTTTTTCGAGAGTCAATACCTATGGGTCATAAAGGTTTACTATCTGCTAGGTTGAAAACACAACATTTGAAAATGATCTTTGACCTGTACTATACTCCCATGGGGAGGTGGACCTAGCTCAGAATGTCCAAGGTGTGTAGGTCTGGAGCTGATGACATACATATGTTTGTTACGTGTAATGCACTTAGGGAGTTCTGGACAAAGATTAGGGAATTTCTGTCTGCTATAAGTGGGGCTCAGATTAGCCTAAGGCCTATGCTGGTTCTACTTGGTATGGATAGACAGACTTTTTCAAGTTCTGCTATCTGTCTCCCATGGTTTGGGACAACGGTCATCACTAGGAATTGTATAGCAAGAAAATAGCTAAATTCTGACCCCCCACTTTTCAGTCAATGGATGACACAATATCTTGCTTACTATCATGTTGAATTTAGTTTGTTTAAAAACAAGAGAAGGAGCGCCAGGAAGTTAAGATTCAAAATCTGTGGACCTCTTGCAAACTGGACAGCCTGAACAAACATATAAAACACCAATTAGGTGTTTAGGAAAGGGGACATCACATGAATATTGGTGATTGTTACCATTTTAGCAAGGCTAGATCTCTTGCAGATTGGCGAATTGGGATTGTACAGAATCTGCTAATGTCACTGTATTATTATAATGATGATGCAATCATGCAACTCTGGAGAAATTGTTTATGACTGGTTAAGCTTTTCGGTTCTTTTTTTTCTTTTCTTTTCTCTCTTTTCTTGGAAAAATCTCTTCCTACGCCAGACAATAACAATGAATATCAAAACAAAAAACAAAACCTGAGGAGATACTCCCTGGAACCAAGGATATAGAATTGGTAGTGAGTTAAGAGGGCATAGAGTATCAGCTTGCCAGGGTTGAGCCATGATTGATGTTGGGGTAAGGGGAAAGCAAGGTGCTCGATGTCTCTAAGGCAATAATTTATTTGCGCCTGGCTTGGTGTCAGGACCAGAAGCATTTATGGCTTGGACTACGTCAGCTGTGTTAAACGGGCACAAGCTGCACATTAGTCTTAGATTGGGACTGGATTCATCTATGATTTGCTGCTTCAGGAGAAGGTAGTTTGCAGGAAAGGGAAGACTCCAGGAAGGTAACTGCAGGTGAGGTCATTGCTTCTGCTTCAGGGAAGGGGAAGTGAGGATCCAGAATTGGACCAATTGCTGAAGTCTGGGTCACTTTCAGAGTGGAGGGTTTGCTAGCTGTTGGGGGGCTTACCAGGGAAGATTTCGGCAAGGCACAAGAGGAGTGCCCTACACTTGTGTGACTTTGGAAGGAAGTCCAAGAACAGGTCAACAAAGGAGTGATTCGGAAATACTATATTGGTTGGGAGGATGGCTTACTTTATAGTGAACTGGTAAATCCTGAGCCAGGAATTAGCAGGAGACTACTGGTTCGATTAGTACAAGGAACTTCCTGTTGTCACTGGCCCATGATCTGCCCTTAGTAGGATACTTGGGGAATAGAAAACCGAAGATTGATTGTACCCTTTGTTCTATGGGTCAGGAATGTTCAGAGACACTGAGCGGTTCTGTAAAACCTGTCCTGCTTGCCAGATAAGTGGTAAAACAGGAGGTAGGACTAAGCCTCTGCTAGTTTTAGGTGTTCCATTTAAGCGGTCAGGCAGCAAGTATATCTTGGTTGTGAAGGATCACACCGCCAGGTATCGCGAAGCTGTACCTCTAAGGAGCAGGACTGCAAAGTTAGTAGCAGAGCTCTCCTGGGAATCTTTTCTAGGGTTGTATTTCCAAGTATAGTAATTTCTGACTTGGGAATCAGCTTTATCTCTTCTTACATGAGAGAAATGTGGGAGAAAGCTGGTGTGAGTTACAATTTCTCCATGGCATACCACCCACAAACCAATAGTTTGGTGGAGCAGTTTAACAAAACACTGGAAAGCATGATGGAAACTTTGCCAGAGAACCTCAGGCGGAAGTGGGATTATCTCCTGCCATGTCTCTTAATAACTTACCAAGAGATTCCCAGAAGAGGGTAGGATTCAGTCCCTTTGAATTTTTTATGGAAACCCAGTGCAGTGTCCACTCATCTTCGTCAGAGAAGAGAAGGAGGAATCTCAGGGTTTCCACAGAAGGATGTAGTGGACTATGTAATTGGCCTCAGGAAGTTAATGGAACAATACATTTCACGGCTATCCAAGCGTTGATGAAGGCATGGTACGACCATAAAGCTACGCAAGGTCAGGAGGTGTTGGTGCTAAAGTCTATTTATCCAAGGACTTTGGAGGACAAATGATGTGTGCCATACAAAATAATTCAGAAGGTTTCTTAGGTAAGCTACTTAGTAGATAGAGGAGCCACCTAGGACACCAAGAGAGTGTTTCATGATAACAGGCTGAAGTCTTGCTTCCAGAATGAATACACAGTGCATTTTATGGCTAAGACAGGGGATGTTTTGGAAGACAGTGAGCCTCTTCCAGTGTAGTGACATGAATAATAGTACAGTGTAAGGGGTTCAGTTAGCCCCTGAGTTAAAGCCTGAACAGCAGGGAGATTGTACAGCGGTGCTGGGATGGCTTGCCAACCTCTTCTGGCAGACTTCAAGGTTGATACCTATCTATGTGCATGACATAGACATGGGTGACAGTCTGTCAGTAAAAGACAGAATGTACAGAATGTCTGACCGGGTTCAGAGATGCATTAAGGCAGACATTGCCCAGATGCTGGACTTAGGGGTCATTGAGAGTTCCTGTAGTCCTAGTCCGCTGTTTCTAGTAACTAAGCAAGGGTCTGATGACTTGTGGTTTTCTGTGAACTACCAATCCCAAGAGCGGATGAGCTTGTAGATCAGTTAGGTGCTGCAAAGTACTTGAACACCTTACATCTGACCAGTGGATATTAGCAGATCGCTTTGGCACCAAACACAAAGGTGTCAGATCTGATATGTTTAACCTGGGAATCTGGCTTTGCAGGAGCAATGGAGAAAGAAGTCAATCTATTCCTCCTTATGCCCTAAAGAGAGAATGTTAGAACCACTCACCCAGGCAGGTCACCAAGGGGAATGGGAGAAAACAATAAAAGACAGCTAACCGACTTCCTGTGAGCTTGTTGATCGTCTATGATCTCACCACTAAGGTTTGACCTTAAAAACTTGAATACCATTTTTATGAATCTGTGTAAAAGAGAAACAGTATGAGTCATCCTAAAATTACTCTATCTAGGCATTGATTGTTCACCAAGTACATTTCACATTTTACATTACACATACTTGCATTCATACGACTGTATAACTATCAATCTCTGCTTTGGCTACTAGTACATTTATATTGGCACAAGAGCACGAGTCACCCAGTTACACCGTAGCCACTTTAGTAACAATTCATTAGTGTTTTAGTCACAGGTTTGGGAAATTGATGCTTCCCTGAAACACATACTTCAGCGTGAAAATAACTGAAGCTTTTACCTCACTTGTGGCCTTAGATTCTGCTCACTTACTTTCTCTTGCACATGCGTGCAAGGCTTGATTCTAAGGCACTTGACTTTATCTTGGTTTTATTTCTTCCTAGGCCATTGAATAGATTTCCTGCTCCACAAGAGGTAAGAAGCAGCTCCAGCTGTCGCTAGCCAGGAGGGACTGGACAGATGAACCATGATGCTTTGCAGTTCCTCAGGTGTGTTCACAGTCAGGATGGCCATCTTCTCCAGGAAGCAAGATGGCTAGGCAAGGGTGTAGTCCAAAGGGAGCAGTAAATAAATCCTCCAGGATCAAAGATGTCTGGCAGCTAACCATCGGGGCAACTAAGAGCCATTTGGGCCGGTCTCTGTAGTCTATTTTGGACATGAGTTGGGAGATGTGGAAGATTTACCCATTGGATTCAGACAGTGATTGATTGAGAAGAGCCTACTACCTAGAATGAAGCTAGGGTCTTTTTAGGACTCACTGGGTATTATTGGAATTTTGTGTCAAACTATGGAAGCATAGTTGCCCCATTGACTGCTTTGATCTTTAAAAAGCAGGCCTGGAAGGCAATATGGACTGAAGAGTGGCAGAAAGCATTTGAGAAGCTGAAGAAGGCATTAAGCACTGCACCAGTACTGAAAAACCTGACCACAGTCAGCCTTTCATTGTACAGACGAATGCTTCAGACAAAGGAGTTTGAGTAATGTTAACTCATCAAAATGAAACACCACCCATCTTTGTTTGGCATTGAGTTTGTGGTTTAACCCGTTGGGTGCATGTGTCAGCCAACAACCCTCCCTGGTGTGGGCCACGTTCATTGTCCGACACCAGGGAAGGCTTTAAAAAATCCTCAGGTGCTTTTTTTTCTTCAAAATGCCCTCTGGAGGCACCCGCCCCCAGAGATATTTATCATTGAAAATGTTGAGGTCAGCCCTCCTGACACAGGCCGACTACCTAGGGGGACATACTTTTATGATAAAAAAGAATGGTTCTCTCCTGGGGGAGCAATAGCGCCCCCCCAACCTCAGAGGATATTTAAAACTATAATGGAAAAGTGGGGTCAGACCTTCTGACATGGGCCGACTCCCTATGGGGACATATTATTTTTTTATACATGTGTGGTTTGCCTTGGTGTCGTGATCGGCCCCATGGAAAGCACACATGTAAAAAAAAAAAAAGTGATATAGAGAGAGGCTGACTGTCTCACTCTCTCTCTCTCTCTCTATATATATATATATATATATATATATATATATATATATATATATGCATATATGTACATAAAGCCAGAGAAATCTCTCTCTCTCTCTCTCTCTCTCTCTATATATATATATATATATATATATATATATATATATATCACTTTGTTTTTTACATATGTTGTTTTCTGGGAGCCGCGATCAGCCCCCAGGGAAATCTCACATACATAAAAAGAAGTGATATATATATATATATATATATATATATATATATATATATTTATATATATATATATATATATATATATATCTATAAGAGATATATCTTTCAGGCATATATAGCTTTTGGGCAGCAATAAAAATTTCATGATAACTGTTGTGATTATGTTCCTGCTAGAGAAAGAGATCTGACTTTTGCCTAGTTCAGTTTTGATTCCATAAAATAGCGGAGATTGTTTATATGACTGCTGCAAAGAACGGATCTGTATTTTATGTGAAAAGCTGAGTGGATTAGTAAAGCCAGGCATTATCTGTGCTTTAAAACAAATGAAATGTATTGGCAAGAGGGGCTATGGAGAGATGAAGGAAATTTTTGCTGGGTGCTAGTGAGGGAATCCGAGGAGGAGGTCATGGGAGGGTAACCCCAAAAATGATTGTTGCACTGGGTGCCACCAGCGCTAAAGGCTATAATGATGAGTGTGAAGTAATAGTGTACCTTTTTTGTTCTTTTGAGTGTCTTCAGAGAATATACTGATTGAGAGATGAAGCAAAGGTAAGGTGACTGCGGCACACATCACACACATACACACAAACACACACACCAACAATTTTGTGACCCTATCTGCCTTCTACGTGGGCCAATGCTTTAGAGGGACAGTTTAGCCAGTAACAGAGATGGCGTCTTGTTGGATGACTGCTGCTCAAGCCCTAACTCGGGTTATGGAGGACAGCTCTGAGGTTGGATCAGAAAGTGAGACAGCAGATACTGAGACAGCACCTGAGGGAGAGGACATAGGAGTAGAATTTGCGAACGATTTTTTTGTCGGCGGAGTCCTATCTGACGACTCTTCTTCCAGTGATTCTGAGGGAGGCAATGAGGAAAGCCGCGCTGTTCCTTCCTAAGCACAGTGTGCAGCGGGACAAAAGCAGGTTAGCCCAACCCAGAGAGCAGGTGTGTGCTGCTGCAAGCACAGACAGAGTGCTCTCTTGGCAGCCCCCAATTTAGTTCAGCCCCAAATTCCACCTTTAACTGGTGACAGTGGATGTAAAGCGGATACGGACAACTTTTTACCAATTGACTATATACATCTCTTTTTGGATGTTGGCTTCCTTAAGAAAATTGTGCAGCAAACAAATTTGTGTGCCAAACAATTTCTGTGGGAGCATGGTGGCACCTTAGGGCCCTGTTCTAGGGCACGCCAGTGGACTCCCACTTCGCAGGCTGAGTTGAAGATATTTTTGGGCCTCAGGCTCAAAATGGGGTCAGTGCAGAAACACCTTGCAGTCCTATTGGACGACTCGCACAGTTTGGGTAACTCCCATCTTCGCACCTTATATGAGCAGAGATAGTTTTTTGCTATTATAGCGCATGCTGCATTTCAATGCCAATTCTCCTGCATTGCTCCAGGACCATCCACACCATGACAGGCTGTTCAAAATTCAGCCTGTCGTGGAACATTTGTCTGCTGGGTTTCCAGAGATCTATACTCATCGAATAAATATTGCAGTTTATGAATCCTTGATCCTGTACAAAGGGCGGCTGCTGCTCAGGGAGTACACTGTAAGCAAAAGAGCTTGCTATGGCATCAAGCTGTACATGCTGTGTGAGAGCTCTACTGGTTATGTGTACGGCTTGATAGTGTATACAGTGAAGGACTCCACTCTAAACCCTGTAGTTTGCCCTCCCACGCTAGAGTCACAGGAAAGATCGTACGGTAGCTTATCCAGACCCTCATTCATAAAGGTTACAGCCTTTATGTGGACAATTTCTGCACAGGAGTAGAGCTGTTCAGTGAGCTCTACAAAGCTGTCACTGTGGCCTGGGGTCAGTTCGTTGTCACCACAAAGGATTTCTGCAGGAGCTTATTTGAAAGAAGTTTCATAAATCCCTGAGTGCTGCGCTGCGTTCCAACAAACTGCTCACAGTCAAATTCTCAGATAGGCATGATGTGTATGTGCTCACTACAATTCGTGATGAGAGCACTTCCCCCATCACTGTTTGGGGTCAGATGGCCAAAGTCCACAAGCCCACCTGAATACTTGATTACAATAAGTACATGGGTGGAATTGTCAAGAACGACCAGGATCTTCAACCATACAATGCAAGTCATAAAACTCTCACTTGTTAAAATAAATTGTTTACCCATCTAATCCAGATGGCAACATACAAATCCGTATGTTGTTTATTGTCAGACAGCCACAGGAAGACTCATGTCTGTGATTGAAAACCTCTCTGCTGCTACAGAAGCAGCAGCCTCCACTTCATATGTTCTGGAGGAAGTGGCAAGGCTGCAGGAGTGACACTTTGCTGATCACATTCCTAAAACACTCAAAACAGATCAACCATGCTGTTTATGTAAAGTGTTCTCAAAGTGGGGAAAGAGGCATGAGAGTTGTGTTTACTGGCCCAAGGGCCCATCTCAGCCAGCCCTGTGTTTTCCTGCTTGCTTTATGTTGTCTCATACTAAAGCAAGCTTCTGGGAAATTGAGTGAGGTGGAGCTGCCGTTGGGTAAACTTTTCAATGGCTGTGCATGGATACCTAATGCCCACGGGCCACTACTTTGTTAGGCAAGTAGCCACAGAATTTTAGTTCATCTAGTTCAAGAAATCATGGACTTTCTTATGGCCTTCTCGACTCCTTTACTCGTCGTCAGAACGTGATAGGTGTCCTGCTCGATGATTAACATGCATTATAGCCCCCACACTGCACATACTAGTGGACAGAACATTTGCCACATTGTCACAGTGGCAAAATGTTAAAGGCGTGACTGAATTTTGAAGATCTTGTTAGGGAAATTATGTATGTTTCACAAGAACCACCCCAATTGCCAACAAGAACCAGAGTAAGTGTAATAAGTCAAACAACCTCCCATGGACATATTCACCAACATTTCTACCTGTTTGAAAGTGTGCAAACTCAATTTGTAGCTTCACTTTCAAAGCAAAAGTAGAAGTGTTGGTGAATGAGTCCCACTGGACATTTGTTTGGCTTTTTACTTTAGAGACATTAGGTAGTATTCACCATCATGTCTGCCTTAGATTCAACTGTAGATATGCTCGCTCAGTTCGAGGAATAGACCTCGTGAGGCATACCTGGACACCCCCAACTTTTATCCCCAAACTGGGTGGGTTTAGCACAGTGAGTGCGCTAAAGGCGCATGAAAGAAATATCTTCCTGAGCCTCATGTGGATGTAATGGGAGCCATTAGTAAAGGTTCCTTATGAATGTGTTCGGTAATGTTCAGGGAGAAGGAGGCGGTTACTTGACAGGTGGAAAACTGAAGTCAAACTTGTTCCGTCCTGTGGCAAATGAATGTGATGGGCCCTTGTCTGGTGGCGGTAAGTTGATGTGAGTGCAAGGACCAGATGGATTGGGCCCTTGGCCGGCAGTATGAAAGTTTTGTGTGTTGTGCATGAATGGCGTGTGAATGGACCAGAAAGTGGTTGGTGTCTCACCTGGTTTCAATATCAGGTATTTTGATAAGTATTTATGCTTTGAATTTCTGGAGGTGCTAAAACCAACCAGCGTCAGTGGTGGATTAACTTTAACCTACTAGTACCAGGGAGTCCAAGGGTACAGGACTTGCATGGCTCTCACCAGTTTTTCTTCACCCAACATCCCCTGCAAAGCACAAACTTTGCTTAAAAAAACTCATTTTTCTTGCATTTCTGTAAGGGAAAATCCTGGAATTTTCAGGAGTCCACAAATTTCATACCACCCAGTGGTCCCCTAAGTTTCCTGAGAAAACAGGTTGCCTGACTTGTGTGTGTGGGCAAGTGGCCGCGACAGGGAAAGGCCCAAAACATATTGTGGATACATCAAAATTATCTATCACAAAAGAAGCTGGTTTTGTAAGATGGCCACCTGCGTTTTAGGTCCTGGGCTCAGCAGCCATATAGGAAAACCTACCAAACCCAGACATTTCGAAAAACTAGACACCCAAAGGAGTCCACAGAGGTGTGACTCGAGAGGATTCCCCAAAGTTTTCTTATACAGAATAACCTGCAAATGTGACATTTTGAATAAAAACAGTTTTTCCTTGCATTTCTGTCACATAAACTACAGGAATGTGCAGGTACCATTTTTATCAGGAGACTTGGGGAAATGCTGGGTGGAAGGAAGTTTGTGGCTTCCAACAGTTTCCAGAAGCTTCCATCTCCAAAATGTGAGGTTTGCAAAGGATTCTTGGTGACAGAACATTGCGTTTTGGGGTGTTTTCTGTTGCGGGACTAGGCCTACCCACACAAGTGAGGTACCATTTTTATCGGGAGACTTTGAGGGGTGGAAGGAAGTTTGTGGCTCCCCTCAGGTTCTAGAAGGTTCCATCACCGAAATATGAGGAAAAAGTGCTTAGCCAAAGTTTGAGGTTTACAAAGGATTCTGAATGATGGAACCTGGTGAGAGCCCCACAGGTCACCCCATTCTAGATTTGCATAGGCGTCTAGTTGAAAAAATGTACAGATTTGATAGGTATCTCTAAGTGGCGGTTGAGCTAGAGGCCAAAATCCACAGCCAGGCGTTTTGCAAAAAACGTGTG
Organism: Pleurodeles waltl; assembly: GCF_031143425.1. Lineage (NCBI taxonomy): Eukaryota > Metazoa > Chordata > Amphibia > Caudata > Salamandridae > Pleurodeles > Pleurodeles waltl. Next base: position 263,950,947 of record NC_090443.1, on the reverse strand, counting down.
AGTTTTCAGTGTAAAAATGTGATGTGTTCATGTAGCATTTTCGGGCGTTTCCTGTTGGCGGGACTAGGCCTACCCACACAAATGAGGCACCATTTTTATCAGGAGACTTTGAGGGAATGCTAGGTGGAAGGAAGTTTGTGGATCCCCTCAGCTTCCAGAAGTTTCCGTCACCAAAATGTGAGGAAAAAGTGTTTTTTTTGCAAAATTTCGAGGTTTGTACAGGGTTCTGGGGGACAGAATCTGGTGAGAGCCCCACAAAGTCACCCCCTTTTGTAAACCCCTAGGTGTTTAAAAAATGTACAGGTTTGCTAGGTTTCCTTTAGTGGTGGCTGAGCTAAAGGCCAAAATCCACAGCTAGGCACTTTGCATAAAACACATGTTTTCAGTGTAAAAATGTGATGTGTCCACGTTACGTTTTGGGGCATTTTCTGTTGTGGGGTTTGGCCTACCTCTACAAGTGAGGTGCCGTTTTTATCAAGATACTTGGGTGAACGCTGGATGGAAGGAAGTTTGTGGCTCTCCTCGGATTCCAGAAGTTTTCATGACCAAAACTTGAGTAAAAGTGTTTTTTGGCAAACTTTGAGGTTTGCAAAGGATTCTGGTTGACAGTATCTTGGGAGACCTCCGCAAGTCACCTTATCCTGATTTCCCCTAGGTGTCTAGTTTAAATAAATGTGTGGGTTTGGTAGGTTCCCCTAAGTGCTGCCTGAGCTAGGGGCCAAAATCCAGAGCGAGGCGCTTTACAAAAAACTCATGCGTTTTCAGTGTAAAAATCTGATGTTTCTAGGTTGCGTTTTGGGGCGTTTCCTGTTGCAGGGACTAGGTCTACCTATACAAGTGAGGTACCATTTTTATCGGGAGACTTTGAGGGAATCCTGGGTGGAAGGAAGTTTGTGGCTCCCCTCAGATTCTAGAAGGTTCCATCACCGAAATATGAGGAAAACGTTTTTTTGTTAGCCAAAGTTTGAGGTTTGCAAAGGTTTCTGAATGACAGAATCTGGATTCCCCTAGGTGTCTAGTTGAAATTTTTTTACATGTTTTCTAGGTAAGCCTAAGTGGCGGTTGAGCTTGAGGCCAAAATCCACAGCTAGGCGTTTTGCAAAAAACATGTGAGTTTTCGGTCTAAAAATGTGATGTGTTCATGTAGCATTTTGTGGCGTTTCCTGTTGCGGGGACTAGGTCTACTCACACAAGTCAGGTACCATTTTTATCGGGAGACTTTGAGGGAATGGTGAATGGAAGGAAGTTTGTGGCTCCCCTCATAGTCGAGAAGTTTCCATTACCAAAATATGAGGAAAAAGTGTTTCTTCAGCCAGATTTTGAGGTTTGCAAAGGATTCTGGATGACTGAACCTGATCAGAGCCCCACAGATCACCCCCATCTGCATTCCCCTAGGTGTGTAGCTTGAAAAAATGTACAGGTTTGCTAGGTTTACCTATGTGGCGGCTGAGCTAGAGGCCAAAATCCACAGCTAGGCACATTACAAAAAACATGTGTTTTCAGTGTCAAATCTGATGTGTCCATGTTACGTTTTGGGGGTGTTTTCTGTCACAGGGACTAGGCCTGCTCACACAAGTGAGGTACCATTTGCATCAGGAGTCTTGAGGGAATTCTGAGTGGAAGGAAGATTGTGTCCTCCCTCAGATTCGAGAAATTTCCACTACCATAATATGAGGGAACAAGTGTTTTTTCAGCCAAATATTGAGGTTTGCAAAGGATTGTGGGCAACAAAACCTGGTGAGAGCTCCACAATTCATGCCACTCTGAATTCCCCTATGTACCTAGTTTACAAAAATATACAGGTTTGCTAAGTTTCCCTATGTGACGGCTGAGCTAGAGGCTAAAATCCACATCTAGGCCCTTTGGAAAAAACAAGTGTTTTCAGTGTGAAAATGTGATGTGTTCACATTGCGTTTTTGGGCATTTCCTGTCGCGGGGACTTGGCCTACCCCCACAAGTGAGGTGTCATTTTTATCGGGATACTTAGAGGAATGCTGGGTGGAAGGAAGTTTGTGGATCCCTCAGATTCCAGAAGTGTCCTTCACCAAAATGTGGGGAAAAGATTTTTGACAAATTTTGGAGTTTGCAAAGGATTCTGAATGACAGAACCTGGGGAGAGCCACACAGATCACCCCATTCTGGATTTCTTGAGGTGTCTGTTTAAAATATGTACAGGTGTTCAATGTTTCCCTATGTAGCAGCTGAGCTAGAGCCAAAATCCACAGCTAGGTGCTTTGCAAAAACGGAGTGAGTTTTCAGTGTAAAAATGTTATGTGTTTCCATTGAGTTTTGGGGCGTTTCCTGTTATGGTGACTAGGCCTACCAACACAAGTGAGGTACAGTTTGTATCAGGAGCCTTGGAAGAATTCTGGGTGGAAGGAAGTTTGAGGCTCTCCTCAAATTCCAGAAGTTTCCATTACCATAATCTGAGGAAAAAGTGTTTCCCTATGTGGCAGCTGAGCTAGAGGCCAAAATCGACAGCTAGGCGCTTTACAAATAACATGTGCAATCAGTGTAAAAATCTTATGTGTCCATGTTATATTTTGGGGGGTTTCCTGTTGCAGGGACTAGGCCTACCCACACAAGTGAGGTACCATTTGTATCGGGAGACTTGAGGGAATGCTGGATGGAAGGAAGTTTGTGGCTCCCCTCAGATTCAAAAAGTTTCCACCACCAAAATGAGGGAAAAAGTGTTTTTTAGGCACATTTGAGGTTTGCAAAGGATTCTGGGTAACAGAACCCAATGAGAGCCCCACAATTCATGCCTTTCTGCATTCCCCTAGGTGTCTAGTTACATTTTTTTTACAGGTTTGCTAAGTTTCTCTAAGTGGTGGCTGAACTAGAGGCTTAAATCCACACCTGGGAGCTTTGTAAAAAAACACGTGTTTTTAGTGTAAAAATGTGATGTGGCCACATTGGGTTTTGGGGCGTTTCCTGTCGCGGGGACAAGGCCTACCCACATAAGTTAGGAACTATTTGTATCAGGGGACTTGAGGGAATGCTGGGTGGAAGGAAGTTTGTGGCTCCCCTCAGACTTGAGAAGTTTCCATCACAAAAATGTGAGGGAAAAATGTTTTTTTAGCCATCTTCTGAGGTTTGCAAAGGATTCTGGGTAACATAACCTGGTGGGAGCTCCACAAGTCACCCAATTCTGCATTACCTTAGGTGTCTAGTTTAAAAACAATTACAGGTTTGCTAGGTTTCCCTAGTGGTGCCTGAGCTAGAGGCCAAAATCCAGTTAGGAGCTTTACAAAAAACACGTTTTCAGTGTAAAAATGTGCTGTGTCCATGTGGCGTTTTAGGGCGCTTCCTGCCGCTGGCACTAGGCCTACCCACACATCAGATACCATTGTTATTGGGAGACTTGGGAAAATGCTGGGTGGAAGGAAGTTTGTGATGCCCCGCAGATTCCAGACGTTTACATCACCAAAATGTGAGAAAAAATTTTTTTTTGTCAATTTTTGAGGTTTGCAAAGGATTCTGGATGACAGAATCTGCTGAGAGCTCCACAAGTCACCTCATCCTGGATTCCCCTAGGTGTCTAGTTTTAAAAAAAGTGCGAGTTTGAGGCCAAAATCAACAGCTAGGCACTTTGAAAAAAAGCATGAGTTTTCAATGTAAAAATCGGATGTGTGCACGTTGTGTTTTTGGGCGTTTCCTGTTGCAGGCACAGTGCCTACCCACACAAGTAATGTATCATTTCTATCAGGAGACTTGAGAAAAGACAAAATAGGAGTCCAAGTGTTATTACCAATTGTCTTTGTCTACATTTGTGCTTTTCAAATGTAAGATGGTGTGTAAGAATGAAGTCATTTTGAGAAACGCTCTGTAATTCACATGCTCGCAAGGGTACCCCTAAATTCAGATATGTGCAATAACCACTGCTTCTAAACTCCATATCTTGTGTCCATTTTGGAAATACATAGGTTTCTTATATACCTATTTTTCACTCTTTATATTTTATAAAATGAATTGCTGTATACCCAATATACAAATAAAACCCATTGCAGGGTGCAGCTCATTTATTGGCTCTGGATGTTGATGATCCTACAAGCCCTACATATGCCTGCAACTAGAATAGTCCAGCAGATGTAACAGTGTATTACTTTAAAAAATTTGCAATAGCTGTAAAAAGTTACAGAAGAAAAGGTAGGCAAAAATGGGTATTTTTTTCAAACTCAATTTCAATATTCTTTTTATTTCGACTGTTACTTTCTACAGAAAAGCCTTGAAGGATCTACACAAATTACCCCTTGCTGAATTCAAAATGTTGTCAACTTTCAGAACTGTATAGCTTTCCAGGATCCACCATTGGTTTCATACCCGTTTTCTGTCACTAACTGGATGGAGTTTGAAAGCACAAAAATAGAAAAAATGGGGTATGTCCCAGTAAAATGCCAAAATTGTGTTGAAAAAGTTGCCTTTCTGTTTCTCGTCTGCCTGTTCCGTAAAGCTGGGAAAATGGTGATTTAAGCCCTGCATACTTTTTGTTGATGCAATTTGAAGAGGAAAAAACAGATGCTTTGTTCTGTATTTGGCTAATATCTTGCCCCCCTACCCCACTCCCCCTGCTCCCACCAGCCAGGATGTTGGGGAAAAAAGAAGCACATTTGGTGCGGATAGTTTACATGGGAAAAAAGTTATGGAGCCCTAAGCGTGAACTACACCAAAAAGCCAAAAAAAGGGCTTAGCAGTGAGTGGGAGAGGCTGGAAAGGCCCAGCAGCTAAGGGGAACAGATCATAATCCACTGACATGTTTGATGGCTATAATGGGAGACAACCCCAATTTGTTGAGATTATCTATTTCTTTGCAAGGGTTAGACTTAGTGGTGGAGCACAGAGCCTGATTGAGCCACAGGAATGGTGACAGACTGTTCGATAGTTTCACCGATCTGACCACCCAACCTCTCCAAGTTAAGAGTTGATCTGGGGTGTAGGACACTGGAATTCTTTGCAGGTGCATACCCACTTTTTGGTCTCTTTAGAACTACTAGATGCTAGATTCCAACTCTGACACTGCACGAGGCCTGCTAATCAGACCTCAGTGACAGTGCTCTTACCCCTAAAACAAGTAAAGTCTAATTGTAACCCAACTGGCATGGATTTTAACACCTGTGTAGGTCCCTAGTAAATGGTACCCGGGGTACCTGGGGCATGGGTACTAAAGAGGGACCTCCGGGCTGAAGCTGTCTTATGCCACCCGAAGTGACGCACACACATAATTACACACAGACTACCATTGCAAGCTGCAGGACATTATGCAAACTATGTTTGAAAACATGACATGGCACACTCCAGTATGCCATGCCAAAAACACTGTATGGGCTATATATAAGTCACCCTTACAGCAGGTTTTGGATCCCTAAGGCAGGGTGCATTATGTAGGAAAGTACTGTCTTTTTGGCAGGGTTAACCCCATGTTTTGCCTGCTGTCACTGTGTTTTGACTGTTTTCACAGGGATCCTGCTAACTAGGTCCCAAGTGACTGTGTTCTCTCCCTCTAAATTTGGTTGCTTATGACTTAGCACACCCCACAATTGGTACCCAGGGCATTGGGGCACCAGGGGTTCCCCATCGGCTGCAACAAGTACTGTGCCGTCCATGGGAGCACATGCAAAATGTCTCTTTTTACTACAGGTACACCAGGTCTCTGTACGTCTCCCCTATGGTACATCCTCCTACCCCAGAGGACAGGGTGCAGGTGCCTGCATGTGAAGGTACTCCTGCATGAGCAGAAGTGCCCCTATGAACTCCAGCTCCATTTCACTGGACATGATAACTTGTTGAAAGCCATTTCACCCATGTACTGGACACAGATCACTACCTCTGTCCAGCTATGTAATAGTAACTCCAAACCTGGGCATGTTTGGTATCAAACATTTTGGAATCATACCCCAATACCTTTGTTAGTATTCGTTGTATGATTCCACACACTCTGGGGGCTCCTTTGAGGACACCCAGCATTGCTCCTACTAGTCTTCTGGGGTTTTCTAGGAAGCCTGCGCTGCTGCCACCTCTCAGACAGGTTTCTGTCCTCCTGCTGCTTGAACAGCTCAGGCAGAGGAAGGCAGAACAAAGGCTTTCCCGTGGGGGAGGGAGGTAACACCCTCTCCCTTGGAAATAGGTGTTACATGACTTGAGGGGGTAGCCTTCCCAAGCCACTGGTATGCTTTGAAGGGCACATTTTGGTGCCCTCCTTGCATCAACTGGTTTGCACCAGTCCAGGGACTGCTGGTCCCCACTCTGGTGTGAAACTGGACAATGGAAAGGGGTGTGACCACTCCCCTGTCCATCACCACCCCAGGAGTGGTGCCCAGAGCTCCTCCAGGTGGTCACATGATTCTGCCATCTTGGATCCAAGGTGGGAAGAGTCACCTGGGAGCGTCTAAGTGGCCAGGTCAGACAAGTGACATCACAGCCCCGTCCTGATACCTGCTCACCCTGCTAGGTGACCAATCCTCCTTCCTGGGATATTTAGGGTCTCCCTCTCGGGTGGATCCTCTGATTCGACATGCAAGATTCCAGCAGAACGCCTCTGCATCGTTTACTTCATCTTCTCCCCACTGGGACTGCAACTGGGCCCTCCAGGAACTGACAATCTGCAACCCCAGAGACGTCTCCGCTCTGCAAAATAGTTTCTCTGTCTCCTTCCAGCAACTGCAACATATCCCCAGCTGTGCATCCTCTGAGGGCGACGAGTATTCAGCCTGCATAAGAAGTAAGAAGGAATTTCCCTTGGCGTGAAGGAGTCACTCCCCTGCATCTGCAGGTACAAACTGCAACGACGACCGGCTGCATGGATTCTCTCTCCTCTGAAACTGTATGTATTTTGCATCATGGTGGTCTGGAAGGGTCTTCTTGGTCCTCTCTACCAACTTGGGGGACAGTAAGCTCTTGCCTCTCCTTGCAGTACAGTAGCCCTGGGCACCATGACTCTTGCAGCTACTAAGGCTTGTTTGTTCCTCCTACAAGGGATCTTCAGTATCCATGTAGTCCCGGACTCCAGCATTCCTTCCTGCAAAGCACAGTCTTCTGCTTGTTGCTCCAGCGACGTGGGGCTCCTCTTCAGGTGTGCTGCATGGGCCTCACTGTGACTCCTGTGCCTGCTGCCTGTGGGTTCTCTGTGGGGGCTGCCTCCACTTCTTGTGACTCTTCCAGCTGCTGAGGGTCACCTTGGTCTCCACTCCTTGGGTTGAGTCCCCTGGACCTCACTGGTCCTTTTCAGCCTTGTAAAACTTTCTTCTTCGACTCTTGCATTTGCCAAGGCTTGTTGGTGGTTTTCCAGCATCATTGACTGCCTGCATCAGGATCTTCGATGTGGGACATCACTTGCATCCCTTCTGGAACGTCTCTTCTGCTCTTGTGCTGCACTGCTGGCTTTCTTCGTTCACCGTCAACCTGGTCCTGTATCCACGGAAGGGTGGGTAGTGGCTCATGTCACAACCGGACACTCCAACTCGAACTGGACCTGGTCCCCTTCCTTTGCAAGTCCTCTTCTGTCAGGATACACCTTTGGTTTCTTCCAGTCATATCTGGGTCTTGCACATTCATTTTGCAAAGTCCTCCTGTTGGTTTTGGGGAAAACCACGTACTTACCTCTCCTCTCCTGGTTGCTGGGGGGCACCCTGAAACTTACCTCTTTGGGTTCCTAGTTCCTCCAGCTCCCTTCTACCTATTGCATTTTCGTGGGTGGGGGGCTGTCTTTCACATTCCACTTTTTGTAGTAGATGGTTTGGGCCACCCCCAGGGCCCTCACTGTTTGCTATTGCTTTTTCCAATGCCTATTGCTTTCTGTGCTATTTCCTGATTGCCAATGTGTATACAATAGTGTGTTTATTAACTTCTAGTTGGGGTATTGCCTATATAGTATTTTACTATTTGTGTTACTATACTAAAGTACCTTTATTTTTGTAACACTGAGTAGTTCTTTCATGTGTGTAAATGCTGAGTGAATATAGTGGTAGTGCATTAGCTTTGCATGTCTTCTAGATAAGTCTTGGTTGCTCATCCACAGGTACATCTGGAGAGCCCGGCTTCCTAGACCCTGCCTATACTTCACTAATAGGGAATGCCTGGAACTAGTATAAGGTGATAACAATATAGGTGCACAGCACACACCAAGCCAGCTTCCTACACATTGTAGCACATGTGAGGACATATCTGCATGAGTAGGTATGCACCTGTGATATCTAGTGCCATTGCTAGATATTACATGTGAGTAGGGAAGCAATCTTAAGGTATGTACTGGGCACTAGTCAAAACGAGTTACTCAGCTACATAATGGCTTCACTGAAACGGATGGATTTTGGTATCAAACACCTCATAATAATAAACTCACAGAGATTCCAGTGATGGATTTATTAATGCATGCACCCAGAGGGTACCTAAGAGATGCCCACTGAAATCTACTGGCCTTTGGTGTGCTGGCTGGCTTGTACAGTTCAGCCTGCCACCACAGACAGGTTTCTGACCTCCTGCAGGTGAGAGACCTGACTCTCAGAGGCCAAAAACAGTGACTTCTCCGGAGGAAGGTGTCCACACCTCCCCCAGAAGACTGGCTAGCAATTTAGCATGCCACGGACTTTAAAGTCCCTGCCAGCTTTCATATGAGGCCTCAGCTTTCCCCAGACCAGGGAGATGCCACCCCCTGCCATGGGGTTATTTGCCACCAGGGCAGGTGGGAACTTAGATATGCAAAGAGGTGTGGTGCACAACCAGGCCAGTCACATGCCTAAGATGAGCTGTCTGAGGTTCCCCACTCCAGGAAAATTCTGCCATCTTGGTGATGTCAGAATTAGGAACTCTGGTACAGGGCTATGCCCACTTCCCACAGGAAGTGGTCACATAGGGGGTGTAGTGAACCCAAGAGTAAGTAGCCCATTGGTTACTACCCTTCACTCCACTTAACTCCCCTAAATTTAGTATTTAGGTGGCCCCCTGACACCAGGTATTCAGATGCGTTGTACCAAAGAAGAAGAAGGACATCAAAGAGCCCTGAATAGCAAGAACTGAAGACCAGCAACTAACTTGGCCCCAACCATGCCGGCCTGCCTGCTGTGCTCGACAATTGCACCAAAGTCGACTCATCCTGCAGCTGCTCTACCTCCAAAGGCTGGGAGGATTGTCAGCACTTCAAGGAACCACCAGCATCTCCTGTTGAGAAGAGAAGCTACCCCTCTGCTCCCTGCAGACACCCAAGAAGAACTATGAGAGCCCCTGACTGTGGAAAACCTGACACCAAAAAGCAATAATGCACCGAGTCTCCCAACCAGAGTCAAAGTGGGCCAATTGTGCCAATGAGGTCCAGCTGGGTCCAGCGCTGATCCCCACCTTGGGTTTGGCTAGATTGGTTTCTCATTTGCCCCCTGCAGCCTCTTTTATGCAGGAAACAAGAACTGTGAGCCCGCCGGACAAAGCCCCACTGCACACATGCCCCCGAGCCCGAGTTGCTGTGGACCGACAGTGTGTCTGCTTGCCCAAGACACTCAAGACTTGAGCCCCACCTTTGGGTTTAGCCAGACAGGTCACCCAGTCCCTACTTGCAGCCTCTTTTTCCCAGGACCGTTTCACATTAAAGTGTATGAGACACCCAAAGCACCACTGCACCCGGACACACCGTTGCCTCCCGAAGTGACCTGCTGGTCCTGCTTTAGTCCTGGCCCCACAATTACCTTAACTCCAGAATATTGGCCCTCTAAGTCACCTGTAGGTACCCCTATGCAGTATATGTGCCTTTTCCCATAGGATAACATCACTATATTAGAATCAATACAAGTGTATTTTATTGTGACTTAAACATTGATAACTTGAAAAGTACTTGTCCAATTACGGTGATCTAGGTGTTAAATTTATATAATAATCTGTGTTATTTTTATATATTGGTGTTGGATTTCTTTATTGAGTGTGTGTCTCGCTTACTGGCTCTTTGTGTGCAATAAATGCTTAACACTATCCTCTGATAAGCCTAAACTGCTCGCCCACACTACCACAAAAAGAGCATTTATGGTTATTATTTTAACCTCTGTCAGCCAATAAGGGTCTCCTCTATTATCTGTATAGAATACTACATAGATAGCCAGCTTCCTACATGGGGTGTTCTGATTTGAGAGGGCCATCTGTTAGGATAGAAAATGTCTCTGCATGGTAATGGACACGTACACCTTTCCTGAATGCCCAACTATACTGTTGTCTAGAACTCTATTGATGATTTTTACTGTAATAGGCAAACACTGATCATGCACGTGTGCCATGACATAGGCTTGTCTCATGGACTGCAGTCTTGTTGGACTGGGAGGGGCACCCAAATGATTCAGAGCATCCACCAAGAAAGGAATGATGTCCTTCCTGGGGATGATGAACTACTACCGCCAGTGGATACTTGAATACAGATCCTATGATGCCTTCTTAAGACAATGTACACTAAAAGACAACATTGTATGAACTAATGAACTTGCAGACTGCTTCAAGAAACTGAAAGACATTTGTTCTACACCAGCATTGAGGCTGCCTGATCACAAACTGCCCTTCCATCTCTAGGTTTCAGGGCAAAATGGCATTGCAATTGGTGTGCTGATACGGCAGCATTGCTCTGGGAAAAGGCCTGTGGCATATTACTCTGTGACTTTGCCTTCAGCAGTGACTGGGCATCTGGCTTATTTGAGAGAGGTGGCTGCAGAAACTGTGATGGTAGATAGGATAGCTCCCATTGTGTTGGACTATCCTTGTGTTGTTTATTTGCCAGGTTCAGTACAGTTGTCATCATCTACAACAACACAAGACTTTTCTGCTGCCAGGCACACAGGTTATGAGGGCACCTCGTTGTCAAACACTAATATCACCATTAAAAGATGCCCAACTGTTAATTTGGCAACATTACTACCTGCAACAGGTGATTCTGATGAGACCCGTGACCATGACTGTGTTGAGGTTGTAGAAACATGCACCACACCAAGAACAGATTTACAGCTGACACCATTAGAAAAGACAGTCTACGAGAGGTACATTGATGGCTCCTCTGGCAGACTAACAGACACTGATTACAGAGAACGGTATGCTACTACAACAGTAGACACCATAGTCAAAAGTGCGGCTCTGCCACATGAGACATCTGCCCAGGAGGCTGAGCTGTGTGTTGCAACAAGAGCAGGTATTGTAGCTGAAAGGAAAACTGTCAACAATTACACCGACTCATGTTATGCCTTTGGAGTTGTCCATGATTTTGGCCAACAGTGGCAATATCGCGGTTTTATAACAGCATTAGGGCGTCCCATTCAAAATGGTCCTTTAGTAAAGAACTTGTTAAAAACAATACTACTACCCTAGAGGATAGCGGTAATAAAATATAAAGCCCATACGGGAGTTAATACTAAGATAGCCCTGACACAGCAGCAAGAGAGAGCATGTTACAGCCAGTGCACATGGTGCCATCAATGGCCTAAAGCATGCAGAGAATTCAGTTTATTCAGAGACAATTTCTGTAACCTGATGTGAAGGCAGCACAATGATCTGCAACACCAGATGAGGAAAGAGTGTGGAATGATGCTAGATGTGAGCAAAATGAAGAGGGATTGTGGGTTCATAGCGATAGAAGGCCTGTGGCCAAATGCAGAAAAGAATGTTCCTTACCCTTAGAAGACTTACTCATGGACCCTCAGACATAGCACAAGGGAGATGAATGTGATAATTAGACAGGAATGGTTTTCACCAGAGATAACACTGTTCACTGCACAATTCTGTTCCCAATCTCTTATCTGTGGCCAACATTCTAAGGGTCAGTTTCCTGCAGCACATCATCACTTGCCGGTACCACAGAGTCCTTTTATCAACTTGCAGGTTGCCTTTGCATATATGCTGCCAGTGAATGGATTGAAATATTTGCTTGTGTGTGTGGATCGATTTTCAAAATGGGTGGAAGCATTTCCCACAAGGAAGAATGATGCAGCAATTGTTGTGCAATGCTTGATGAGAGACAACATACTCAGGTTTGGGGTCTCCCAGGGCATAAATATTGACAGAGAGGGTGAATGTGTGGCTGTAGTCATGCACAAGATGTGAGACTGTTTGGGAATAGAATGGAAACCGCATGCCCACCCCCAAAGCTCAGGCTAGCTGTAACGGATGAACTCCACAATAAAAAATAGATTTGCAAATACAACTGAAGCAACAGACCGTAAATGGCCTGATACTCTGCTTTTAGTGTTGCGTACCATAAGGGCGACACCATCCAGAGCAAATCTTTAGTTCCCCCATGAGGTACTGTTGGGGTGGCCAAAGTCGGTGGCAGTGACGTTACCTCTCACAGTGTCTCAAGCAGCACTGCTGTGTGCTGATGAAAACGTTTCTGGCTACGCAGTACAGTTGTCAGCAGTCGAGGCATCACCATCTTCAGGTGAAGGAAGCTTTCCCCGATCCATCCTCAGAGCCCACACACCTTTTTAGGGCTGGAGAAATGGTCATGGTGAGAAAAATAAAAATATGTTTCTCTTACTTCTAGATGGACAGGACCCTACCTCGTGATCCAGGAGATGCAGACTGCAGTCAAAATAGAGGGATGTCCTGAGTGGTTTCATGGGACAAGATGAAGGGCTGTACCAACAGCCCCTGAGATGGAGGCTCCAGTAACTGATGATCACCTGTCACCGGAGCAATTGTGCAACACATCAGAAAAAGGGAACAAAGACTTGACCACCTCCCTGAGTCATGCAGAGGGCCCATCACCAAGTGTCACAGGGACAGTGACACCAACTGATGCTGCTGAGCGAAGCATACAACAAAATCTCATAGAAAAGTGATGGTCTGCACCTGCAGAAAAAAACCTGAAGAGGACACCACAGGGCAGGCCCATGAAACCGCCCCTGAGCAAGATTACTGCAGACCAGAAGGAGAAGCAGGTGTTGGAAATGGCCCTCTTTGCAGGATTATCCCCAAACGTTTTGCCTTCTTCCTCCTATTTTTTTCTGACCTGTTTTTGTTGGCTTTAGGACTCTAGGCACTTTACAACTGCTTACCAGTGCTAAAGTGCAAGTGCTCTCTGTCCAAATTGGACTGATGATTGGTTTCTCCATGATTGGCATATTTGATTTACTAGTACATCCCTAGTAAAGTGCAATGTGTGTGCCCAGGGCTTGTAAATCAAATGCTACTAGTCGGCCTGCAGCACTCATTGTGCCACCCACATGAGTAGCCCTATAAACACATCTCAGACCTGCCACTGCAGTGTCTGTGTTTACACTTGTAAACTGCCAACTCAATCTGGCAAGTGCACCCACTTGCCGGGCCCAAATCTTCCCTTTTACTACATGTAACTCGTCCCTAAGGTAGGCCCAAAGCAGCCCCATGGACAGGGTGCAGTGTAAATAAAAGGTAGGACATGTACTAGTGTGTTTTAAATGATCTGATAGTGAAATACTGCCAAATTAGTTTTTCACAATTGCAAGGCCTAGAGTGCAGTGCAGTGTATATAAAAGGTAGGACATGCACTAGTGTGTTTTACATGTCCTGATAGCGAAATACAGCCAAATTTGTTTTTCACTATTGCAAGGCCTAACTCTCCCATAGGTTAACATGGGGATTGCCTTGAAAAATCCTTTAAGTGTAATTTCCCATTGGGAGAAGATAGAGATATGGAGTTTGGGGTGACTGAGCTCACAATTTAAATATACATCTTTTGGTACAGTCTCCTACCCCCTGGAGTGTTTCTGGGGCCAGGACAGGTAGAGGAAGGGTCTTATGCTCCACCAAGACTTTACTTTAAAATGTGCCTACTTAAAAAGCAGAAAGGAGTATAAGCATTGGCCTGCTGACCCCACGACTTCCGAACACTTCTGGACTGGCCAGGGAGAAGAGCTGGATGCTTGAGGAGGACATGCCACTCTGCTTGTTGCTTTGCTGTGCTGGCCTGTTGCTGCTACTTCTGTCCTAGAAAAGGACTGGACTGTGCTTTCTACATCCTGTTTTCTAAGGTTCTCCAAGGGCTGGAACTGAGCTTGCCTCCTGTTAGAAGTCTCAGGGAAATCAAAGACTTCATCTGCCAGCACCTGGGCTTTCTTGCTGAGAGTCCTGCCAAGTGGTGCCAAATCCAATCTCTGGCCCTTGGAAGTGAGTTCTGGTAAAGAAAACAAGAAGAACCAGGCACATCGACTCCGGACGACTCCAAAGCCGCTGCAGCACCTCTGAAGTCCCATCACATTGTGAGACTCAAGTGCTGTGTCATGACATCTGTGACACCTGACTCCACCGCGTCACCTGTGGCCCCATGGTGTGACCGTGACCCCGAGAAGTCGCCCCATCGCATCTTGACCTGCAGAATTAATCAACCCCTCTGGATCATAATAAACCGACGCCTTGCCAACAACACTGCATCACTTCCCCTGCAACTGTAAGGAACCGAACCCTTACCTCCCCTGCCTCTCAGTAAGGAACCAACGCCTCACCTCCCCAGTAGCAGTAAGGAATCAATGCTGCAACGGCTCCAGCAACACCTCACCTCCCCGACTCCGTGGACTCCACACAACGTCTTTATTTTCCTCACCTCTAAAGTACTGTACCTGGGATCCGTGTGACTCGGTGACCGGCGCCACACTCTCTCATGAGAGGCATCAGACTCATGGGAACGACTTCACCAATGACGCTGTGATAGCCCCAGACGGAGCTAATGTGTTTCTAATCGCTTTATTGGGAATTCATATATTTGCTTGTGTATGTAGGATTTTTGTTATTTTGGTCTTGCTTTACTTAGATAATATTGGCTATTTTTCGAAACTGGTGTGGAGTGATTCTGTGGTGTTTACACTGTGTTACTGTGTGTGTTTACAAGTACTTTCCACATTGCCTCTGAGATAAGCCTGACTTGTTGTGTCAAGCTACCAAGTGGGTAAGCAGGGGTTGTCTTAGATGTGTGACTCCCCTTACCTGACTAGAGTGAGGGTCCCTACCTGGACAGGGTGCAAGCCACTGCCAACTTGAGACCCCATTTCTAACAGCAGGTGACAGCATACTGTGTGCCTTTGCATTGCTACACTTAGAGTGTCCTAGAACTGAATGACAGAAAGTCATTCCATATCAATATTTATCACTTTCACAAAAAATGCATTGCGTAGTACAAACAATATTTTTTAGTCCCTTAATTATGTTTGTGCTATCTGTATTACGACCACTAACAAACCATTCCTTCATAACAGTCCATGAGAAAGTAGCCCACATTTTAGGTCTTGAAGATTGCTGGATATGTAGAGGGTTATCTAGGCACCCCAGCCAACCCTATTTTACTGTATGAGGCACCGGTGTCTATACAGAATTACGGGCAAGGGAAAGGATGCCTTATATCAAATGTAACATGGGATCATGGAAAAGGAAGGCTATGATGGTACCCACATTGTACCTTACTGCCAAATATTCATGCCCAAAAACAAGTGTCACTTGAGCTGAAAACAATGCAGAGGACAATGCATTTCCTGTATGTATTAAGCATCAGGTTTCAGAGTGTAACCCAGCTTCCCGATATTTATGATATTTATCAAGTAGCAAGTGTCCTAACATATTGGAATTATATAATACTATGGGTAATTGGAATATGAGGGACACACAGTTAATGAGTGGGAACTTGACCGCTGAGGTGCAAGGGAAACCAGTCAACTATACAAGGGGAGACATTGTTGATAAGACCTGATGTTCTCTTATATGATGCATTAATTGAGAGAGAGAATGATTATGCTACAACACCAAAGATGATTTCTAAAATATTAGAATATGCCTTATGGTCAGCTTGCTGCTGTTACATGGCACCATGATCCAATGTTATACTTATAAATTCAGCTTGGATTGATTACAAATGGTGCAATCAATTTCAAGACACTTTGACTGAAGGCTAAGGCCTTCCTCTTGGTAAATATCACACACTGGACACACAACTACAGGCAAGTGGGAGGACCTGGCCTGGTAGTTTGGGATGGACTGTTCCCATGTGGAGCAGGATCAAGACTGGTTTGCATATGGCTAGGACTAAACTGGGGTGACATGGCGGGCAAAAAAACAATGGATTAATCCCAGATCTTTGTGAGTGAGGGTGAAGGTTTGCATTGTTTGGCATTCTGTCCATCATCTCTTCTTTTTGTCTTTGTATTCCATTCGCGGCACAACAGCATACAAGGTGCTTTCCCTTTACTGGAAAGGCATGTGTACTATTTCTTACCTAGCACGTCACATTTCTGTCATACAAAGCATGGCAGCACATGAGCCATCAAATTTGTGGAGTTTCGCTCATAGGTATAAGAAAGATATACCTACCCCTATTCTGGAGTCTTGATGAGGTATATTCTTTGAGCTAATGCATGTATTATTTTCTTGATATGGTATATATGATTTAGAATTGGCTTGTGTTAACATGTCTGTTGAGTTAGCCATAGCATTCAATGAAACAAGAGATGCACTTCAAGAGTTGCAGGCAGGAAATTAATTCTGTGGCGGCGATGGCTATTCACCATAGAATTGCCCTTGACCTTCTAACATTTGAACAAGGAGGATTGTGTGTATTACTGAATTCTTCTTGTTGCTAGTTTGTGAATAAAAGCAGAAACATAGCAAGGGGTGTAGCACAAATTAAACAGGCAGTTCAAATATTCAGAGGAGCAGAGAAAATGACTGATTCAGGGGACTGGTCCTGGCTATGGTCCTGGCTACCAACAGGATGATTGAAGAGCTTAGTTCTAGAAATATTAGGTATCTGTATAGCCGTAGTTGTAATTCTGCGTTGTTGCTTCATGGGACAGCAATTCTGTATATATATATATATATATATATATATATATACATATTCACTGAAAAAAACAAAAGTTGCAGGGATGTTATAGATAGGAAATAGAATTAAAAAGACCTTAGAAATTCACTGAAAAAATTCAAAGATTGCAGGGACGTCTTAGTGACTTTACTTCCACAAAACCAGAGATATTCAGGAGTTTTAGTTACCTGAGCAAACTATAACTTGCGCCCCTGTAATGCACTGCTTAGGCCATCATATATTACATTACTCATGACATAGGCCCTCATTCTGACCTTGGCGGGCGGCGGAGGCTGCCCGCCAAAGTCCCGCCGTCAGGTTACCGTTCCGCGGTCGAAAGACCGCGGCGGTAATTCTGACATTCCCGCTGGGCTGGCGGGCGGCCGCCTTCAGGCCGCCCGCCAGCCCAGCGGGAAAGAGGCTTCCACGATGAAGCCGGCTCGGAATCGAGCCGGCGGAGTGGAAGCTGTGCGACGGGTGCAGTTGCACCCGTCGCGTATTTCACTGTCTGCCAAGCAGACAGTGAAATACTTGTAGGGGCCCTCTTACGGGGGCCCCTGCAATGCCCATGCCAGTGGCATGGGCACTGGAGGGGCCCCCAGGGGCCCCGCGACCCCCCCTACCGCCATCCGGTTCCCGGCGGTCGGACCGCCCGGATCTGGATGGCGGTAGGGGGGGGCGGAATCCCCTCGGCGGCGCAGCAAGCTGCGCCGCCTTGGAGGATTCAATGGGGCGGCGGTACACTGGCGGGAGACCGCCAGTGTTGCCGGTCCGACCGCGGCTTTACCGCCGCGGTCGGAATCCCCATTGGAGCACCGCCGGCCTGTCGGCGGTGCTCCCGCGGTCCTCCGCCCTGGCGGTCTTTGACCGCCAGGGTCAGAATGACCGCCAAAGTCAGTAACATCACTGAGGACACCACCGATGACATCTCAAATGACATCTGTTAGGAATGGAGTTCCTGGCTGGCTAGGGTAGAGAGCTCAGCTAGTCAGGGACCGCCACTCTAGTCAGGGCGGGAGAGCTATATAACCAAGATAACTCCTGCTCATCCCCCTTGGCAGCTTGGCACAAGCAGTCAGGCTTATCCCAGAGGTCTTGTGTAAAGCGTTTGTACAACATACACAATAAATACACCACAAAGTAAACACTGCAACAAGTTATATAAAAATAAACTGTATTGCATAAAAAATCATTAGACCACACACAACATGTATCAGTAATACCCTGCTACGCAAGCCGTTGTCAGAATATCACACAAGTTACTAGTACTCTGCACAAACAAACAATAGTCAGGTGAGCACATAGGTTACTAATATTATGCAACATAAGCAGTGGTCAGGTTGTCATTATCACTAAAAATACATAGGTCATAGTGAACACATTATCATGAATGCCAAGACGTCTTCAGGAAGGCACATAGAAAATAAACATATCCCAATGGCATAAGTCATATAACATTATCCTGCTAGCCAATAAAAGGAACAAGCACACAAACTATAAAATATCCTGGTGAGGGCCCATACAAGGAAGCATCTTCACGGGGCATATGTCATAAACACAACATTATTGCACAAAGGTTACAGTCCCTGAATATAGTACTGGTGTCCGCATCAGTAGAAGCATGACCTATTCCTGAAATCAGGTCTTAAAAAGGGAAGTACAATGGGGGAAATGGGGTACCTGAGATCATCAACCCAAACACCTTCGACCTACTAGTCCCAGTGCCTTCGCACTTCTACTTTCAACTAACCTGGTGAGTGCAAGACCTACACATTCAGCACCGTGGCTCCTGCACTTCTGCCACCATGCTTATAGTGGCAACGTCAGAGCTGGCCAGATGGGGGCCTCCAATGAAGATCCCTACCTGGTTGCCCAACTGAGGATAAAGAGGCCCTCTCAGGCCAAGGTTAGTTTCCACGCGGAGGCCTCCCTTGGTCCTCTCTACGTCAGGCCCACCTCTCCCCACAGCCGCTCCCAGAGCGACCTGAGGGCTACAGGGCCCATAACTACTTTTCCCCTCCTCTACAACCATATGCCACTGGGGGTCCTGGTGGTCCTTGCCTGTGGGTAGTAATGGCAGAATGAAGGTCTGGTGGGCCGGAGAAGGCCGGGCCTTACGTTTAAGTCTCTGTCCAAATGCCGGCACCCGCGCAAGGACTCCAGAGTCCCCTCCTGCACTCTGCTGCACTGGGGCATTCTCTCAGCTCCCAGTTCCTCCACCACCCGTGTCCACAGCCGAGAAGTTGTGCAGAATCTCCTGGGAGTGAAGTCATCGTTCTGGGGCTGCTGGCATGGAAGGAGGTGCCTGCTAGCGCCCCGGGGTCACCAACCAAAGTGCGCTTGGTCTGCGCTCACCAGAGGATGCTAATGGGCTCCTCTTTACTTCTCTGGAAACAAGGGAAAGGGACTACATCAGCGCACAGGCGGTCAGGCTCGCACTGCCGCCACAACCAATGTATAAAGTAGGCCCCTCTTAAGCTGGCAGAAACCTGTGAAAAAACAGTGTTCTTCACATGCTTCAGCGACTTATGGAAAACAGCGCTCTTCACATTCTGCAACAAGGGTGGGAAATGTGACCTTGTGTTCCCACAACAAAGGCAGGAGGGAGAGGGGGCACACCACCCAGTCCCTGGAAACACCTGAGGGGCACATCACAGGGGATTGCAGCAGGCTAGCACAGTAGAGCCATAACAAGAAAGTGGAAATCCTCATGGGTGACCTGGTAGGTCACAGGTCATCCCATTAACAGGGCAGTCCCAATGGCGGTTCCTTGCTATGTCACAGTCCCCCACCAGCATTATCTGGTTACAGGTCCATGCGATGTCTATCGGTGTCTTGGTGGTGTACCTCCTCTCCCCCTGCCTTTGTTGTACCAAACATGCCTATGCCACCCTTCATAGATCAGACTATACTAATTAGACATAGGTTAGGGCATTTCCAATGCAATCCCACGAGAGGAGCAGCACTCACAGTAGTGAAAACTAAATAGTCTGCTTATCACTACCAGGACATGTAGTGCATAAAGACAAATGTCCTACCTTTTACATACACAGCACTCTGCCCCTAGGGCTAGCGAGGGCCCCTACCTTAGAGATGACTAATATGTAGTGTTGGGTAGCCATTTTAGTTATAGCTCCCTGCATGTTATTTTAGCATACTAGGCCTGCCGTTGTGCACTTTAACCTAGATATATTTTATTCAGCTTTGCTTTATTATTGTTACAGTAGCCACTTTTATGGTATTGTTTTATTTCTTTCTATCTAAATGTTTCTGGCTACGGCAGCATTCTGTTCTCAAACAAGACATTCTTGCTCACTCTGTGCTTCTTCCAAGGCTGCAGAAAGATAGGTTGCCGGTGAACGTGGTATAAGTTTAGTCTCTGACATTCATAGAAAATACACATCCTTATGTAGGGACATTTTCTCAGAACATCAGCTGTTTTATTATAAAAACACTTCCCTGTCCCTTACACATTAGAGGAAGAGCCAGAGAACCACAACTGTATGCTGACTGCTGAATGCTTCGCTAGAGCTGCTTTCGCACACTTCAGGCGTTTGCTCAGAGATGATGTCTTCCCAGGGGAACCTGAAGGGCAGAATTAGAGCTTAACACGCTGTGCTCTATTATAGCCTGGGTAGGAATTAGTCTATTGACTATAGTGACAATATGGTAGTGTTATTTTATGCTTTACTCTCTTTGTCACAACTTTAGTCTTATTATGCTGTGTCATCCTGGTTATTGCAGTCCACGCTTTGCTATCTAAGATGCAGTTGCTTCATTAAAATCTTATTGAAACAACTGCTTCCTCTGTTTGTCATTGTGTATATGAGACTAATGTAACTGAGAGAAACGGATGAGACCTGAGTGACCACGGCTTCCCTGAGAAACCATTTATGTCATGCGCTCAGCTGCCCAATCATCCCTGCCCTTGGGTAGAGATGAGGCACTGCTAGTTAGCCAGAACAAAACCCGTATTGGAATGACAGGTGTCACTGGCAGTGGGTCAGACTCAGTTTCCCACACCGAAGGTGATTCTGTCACTCGAAATCCAGTAGTTTCATTAGGATAATGAGAGCCTACGTAACAGTGGTACAAGGGGAGTTCCAGGCCTGGCAAGTAAATTTAGATGCCAGGTCACTGTGGCAGTAAACTATGCATGCAGTCCATGTGGTGGCAGGCCTGAGAGGTGTGAAAGGCTACTTCTGTGGGTGGTGCAAGCTGCGCTGCAGGCCCACTAGTCGCATTTAATTTACCGGCCCTGGGTATAAGGGATACCACTATACAAGGGACTTACAGGTAAATTAAATAAGCCCATCAGGTGTAAACCAATCATACCAAGCTTAGAAGGGAGATCACATGCACTTTAGAACTGATTAGCAGTGATAAAATGCTCAGAGTCCTAGATCCAACAAACCAAGATCAGAACAATAGGAGGAGGAAGGCAAAGTGTTTGGGGATGGCCCTGCAAAAAAGACCAGGTACAACAACATCACTGATGACATCACTAATGATGTTATCAGTATCTGTAAGTGGTTATATGCACCGATGGTGTGAGTGCTTGTATTGGTGAGTTAGTGGTTGAGTTTGTTTCTGTATAAAACCGTAAGTAGATGCGTTACTAGGGACATATATGAGGAAGTGGCTGTGTGATAGTCTGTGTTGGTATAGTGAGTGAGTGTATGAGTAGCTGTGTAGCTGAGAGAATGGGTGTGTGAGTGTTTGTATAGAGTACTGACTGTATGTTCAGCAACTGTGTTAGTGTGTAACTCTCTCTATTACTGAGAACATGGATGAATGAATGCCTTTATATGTGGCTGTATCCACAGGTAGGTGTTTCTGTTACATCTTGTGTTGCACAGTAAGTGTATGTGTGAGAATGTTTACACATAAGAAAGAGGATCTGTTAATAGCTGTAAGGGTAATTATATATGAAGGTTTAATTGAGGACTGAATAGCCATAATAGTGTCTTTATTAGTCAGTTAGTGGGTGATTTAGTGAGTGCATCTGTGAACTGATTTTATCTTTGAGTTGCTGTTCCCATAAGTGAGTGCTGTATCAGTGAGTCATTGTGAGAGTAAGTGGATGTGTGCATAAGTTTATTATTAGTAAAAAAAGACGAAATATGAGTGGCTGCATGGGTGATTATGAGGGCGAGTGAGTGCCTGTATGTATTGGTGACTAGGAGTAGGAGTTGTTTTATGGGTGAATGAGTGGGTGTGTAAGTCTTCGTATTGGTGCGTATGTGGTTGTGTAACTGTCTGTATGGGTGAGTTCATGGGTGTGTGTTTTGGTTGTATGTGTCAGTGAGTGGATGTGTCTGTGGTTATATGTATTGTATAGTAGATGTGTGGGTCACATATGGGTGAGTGAGATTAGTGTGTCATGGTGCATTGGGCAGTGAGTGGGTGTGTGAATGGTTGTATGAGTGTGGTAATAGCATAGTTACTTATGTATGAATGAGTGAGTGGGTATGTTAGTGTTGTGTGAGTGAGCAAGTGTGTGGCAGTAGTAGTATTGCTCTGTCAATGAGTGTTTCAGTATTTGTGGTGATCTATGTGAGTTTGTGTAAGAGTATGATTGGGTGTTTGAGTGGTTCTGTGGATTACATTATCAGTAATGTCATGAGTGATGTCATTTGAGATGTCAGTGATGTCACATTTGGTGTCTGGAAATAGACTATGGGGAGTTTGAGGCTCCCAACATTGTAATTTGCCAAGTAGCCAGGTGGGCTATCTGAGAAAGCAAAGCTCTACAAGACCTCTGCCTGTGACCAGGACTGGGGGCAAAGAACTGCTAATGTCCCTACTTGGTGAGGTGACATGACTCCCGGAAACCAAGATCTCCTACTTTCGAGCCCTGTGCACCAACACCTGCGTGACTGCCAAGACCAGGGTGCCCTGCGATTAAGAGCAGAGCCTTGGAGGGAACTAGGCCCAGTAGGGAGCCTGTCAAGTGGACTTTCAGAGCAAAGTGTGAGGAAATGGCTGCTGCATCAATTGGGTTATTGCCCATGTGCCGGACTGGGTTGGCGACCACTGTATGCCAGGACAGAGCCACAGTGAAGATAGCTATATAAAAAGATTGACATGCGGTAAGGGTGGAAGCCTGTGTGCCACTGTTGCAGTGACCCCGTCAGTCAGGAGGGGCTGCCATGAAAAAAGATTGCCATGTGGTCAAGGCCAAAGCCTGAGCCACATTGTAGCAGTAACCTCATATGCCAGGAGGGGCTATAATGGTAAGGACTGCCATGTCGTAAGTGCTGAACCCTTGAGTGGCAGTGGTGTGGCAACCCCGTATGTCAGGAGAAACTGCTGGGAATAATGATGTTGTGTGGATTGGGCAGCAACCATTTGAACTGTGGGCAACGGTGACATCTGCGACACCAGGAGCAACAAGAAGTGTAAATGAACTGACCCTGTGGACTGAGTGATAATGCCACCTGAGCAGGATCAAGATCAGGAGCATGAGAATCACATACCCCGTTCCCCTTGGGAGCATGCGTGAGCCCACAGGTGTAGCGCAGAAACACCTCTGATTGCTGCTAGAGCTCGATCGAGTGGGCTAAGGAGAGTGCCTAGGTTTGCTGAGTGCTTCTGCTAAGTCTGCATGCAGCTGACTAACATGAGCAAGACTGGAACTGTTGAAAGTTCCTTTGATGGGGCACTGCCCAAGACACTGCACACTTCCTTCCTGCTGGAGTGGATAGGACTTGTTAAGGGCCTGCTGGGCTCTAGGTTACTCACTGCAGAAAGCGCTGTGGCGCTAAGACACTTTTCATTGTATTCAAAGATTCAGAGTGGGCTCTTGAGATAAGACCTGCTGGTGAGTATTCCCAGGATGCGGTCACCAGTATTTTAAGAATAACCCCGTTCACATTGCTAGGAAATAGTGGCACAGGGACTTGCCAATGAAACACTAGAATCCCAAGATCAAAGGGGAAATGTGTTGTTGTCTGTGAATGCCTTCCTTTGAATAAATAGAGTTAGAAATAAAATACTTCTTTTGTTTATAAAAGTAAGTATTTGACTGGACATTGATTTATTGCTGTTGCTGTGCACTTTTTGAGTTTGAACCATGTTCAATAATCATCCACACCTCACCCCGAGGGAGCTGCAGACTGCTCGTTCATGCCTACCACTGGGTTCCATGTGCAGAAGGGGTACTTGGCCCAGTTGACCAGGATCCACAGTAGGTATGGCCCTGGGGCACCAGAAGTAAAGGGCATCAACCCACATGGTAGGGACCAGTAACCCTGCATGCCAAATGGCCCCCTGAAAGGGGTTCTGATACAAGCCCATGTCATAGCATGTCTAACATTACTATCTACACATCAATGACTCCCCAGAGGCCCCTGCCCATTCACAATCTCTCGGAAAATGTATAATCCATCATGTCACATCTCACACACTCAGACCCTTGTTACTTATGCACGCTAGACAGGAAGCCTCACTTTGTTTCTTCCACCTCGGGCAGGAGCAGCTCCTCCCTAATTGGTGGTGAATACAAATAATATTCTTTTCTTGTTCTGGGGCAGGAGATCAATGGCCTGTGAGACAACAGCTAAGACATGAAAGCAGCTGTGTAGATAATTTCTCCTGTCCTGGCCAAAATGTTGGGCTGTGCTAACAATTCCTGTCATGAAAACATGAGGCTTGCAGAAATATCCGAAGACCAAAGGCATTACCAAGGTCGTACTCCCTCTGTGTGGTATGCTAGGAACACCCTGGGAACTTTCACATCTTGATACGTTGCTCTTAGTGATGACTTGATGGTGTTACTCACTTTCTGCAAGTCATCAGAATCAGTGGGTCTTGTTCTGGCAGCTGTTGCCCATCCTATGTACCTGCTGGTAGGTCTTTGATTCTGCTCATGTGTGTTCTGACCAGGCCCAGTGACAAGACATCCAGCCCAAAGTATCAATTTTCTCTTTGAGGAGGAGCCACCAAATATACGGGTTCCTTCCAAAGGGGTTGCTGGACCTGTCAGCCTTAGGGTCGTCTTCACCTCAACTTTTTGCCTACCCCCTCCACCTTTTGACTTGACACCTGCTGTTTTGCTGAGCTTGTTTTTGGTAGATTTAGAACTCTCTGCATTTTACCACTGCTAACCAGTACTAAGGTGCTTGTGCTCTCGCCCCTAAACATGGTGACATTGGTTTATCCCCTCTTGGCATTTTTTATTTACTTATAATTTACTTATGAGTCCCTAGTAAAGTGCACTACCTGTGACCAGGGCCTCTAAGTTAGGTGCTACTAGTGGGTCGACAAAATGAGAGGGACATGGAGAATTATGGTCCAGTGTACAGTCTCCCAAAACATAGATAAGAAAAAAGAAATAGTACACTGTTCCAAAATATGTATATATACACACATATATACACACACATGCAGGGAGAGGGCAAGTCAGTATTGTCAGGAGAGCCCTCAAGCATCCACTGCAATGCTGAGCATCATCATCGGGCTAACTCCTCGTCAGACCGGCACTGCAATGTCTGGCGGACCAGCAACCACACAGTGGTGGCACACAACCGAAGATAATCCAGCAGAAGTGATGGGTCTGCGGAAGATACTGACAATAAAAAGGAGAGACAGGTGAATTAAAATTGGCTCTGAGCCTTAGGCTTCATGATTTAATAACTCAGAAACACGATCAGGCCAAGATTAAAAAAGGAAACAAGAGGAGTTAATACGGGGGGTAATGTCCCACTGTACTCTATGAAAAGGAGGAAAAGGTGATGCACCTAGTCCTAACACAGTGTGCTACTAGTGGGTCTGCAGCACTAGTTGTGCCACCCACCTATTCAGCCCTTTAACTACGGCGAAGGCCTGCCTTGCAGCGCCGCCATGGGGATTCCGACCCCCTTCCCGCCATCCTGTTCCTGGCGGTTTTTACCGCCAGGAACAGGATGGTGGGAACGGGTGTCGTGGGGCCCCTGGGGGCCCCTGCACTGCCCATGCCACTGGCATGGGCAGTGCAGGGGCCCCGTAACAGGGCCCCACAAAGATTTTCAGTGTCTGCTTTGCAGACACTGAAAATCGCGACGGGTGCCACTGCACCCGTCGCACCCCTGCAAATCCACCGGCTCCATTCGGAGCTGGCTTCCTCTTTGCAGGGGCTTTCCCGCTGGGCCGGCGGGCGATCTTTTGGAGATCGCCCGCCGGCCCAGCGGGAAAGTCAGAATGACCGCCGCGGTCATTTGACGGTCTCCGCCCGGCGGGCGGCGCCCGCCGGGGTCGGAATGACCCCCTATCTCTCCCATAGGCTAACATTGGGATTACCTTATTCTGTATTGCAAGTGTAATTCACAGTATGGAAGAGATCAACTTTTCGAGTTTGGTGTTTCAAGAATCACAATTTAAAATCATAACTTATGGGGAATTCAGATTTTAAATTGAAATTCTGAAAAAGCCATTGTTAGAAAGTTGGCATTTTCTGACTCTAGCTATTTGATGCCTACTGGGTGTTTCTGATCACTTGTCTGGGGTTGGTGTCAGCTGGGCTTTGTGTATTCCCTATAGAC
The DNA here is from genome assembly GCF_031143425.1 of Pleurodeles waltl. Classification (NCBI taxonomy): domain Eukaryota; kingdom Metazoa; phylum Chordata; class Amphibia; order Caudata; family Salamandridae; genus Pleurodeles; species Pleurodeles waltl. The sequence continues at coordinate 263,924,652 of NC_090443.1, read as the reverse complement.
AAGCCCATACAATGGGACTTTAGGTGTGACTTGATGGGCCATCCTGAGAGGGTGGGGGGGAGGAGCTGGACCCAGCCTCACTTACATCTGAGTAAGCTGATCCTGTCCCCACACAAATGACTGCATAACCCCCTGTTGTCAGACTGGAGCCAAAGCAGGAAAGGGAGAACCCCTGTGCACTTCAAAGGCCTGTCTTGGAAGTATCTCCCACTTCAAAGGCCCAATTGGGTACATGTACTGGACCTGTGACACCACCAACTCAGTACACTTATGGATATGTGAATACTGTGCCAGGAAGAAGGACTGATGTGCTGCTGAAGGACTGCCACTTTGCTGGATTGCTGCTTTGCAGAACTCCTGTCTTGTTATGCCGGCCGCTCCCTGTTGTTCTCGTGCCTGGGTCAGAGCGACTCGGCCTACATCACTTAAACCCAGAGTGACTCCAGGGCTAGCTGGCTGGCCTACTGATCTTAAGTTTCAGGGACATAAAAGACTTCCAATTAGCCTGCTCGTGCACTTGGACTCTGCCATCTGTGAGTCCGCCCTACCAAGTAGTGTGCCAAACCTGGACCCTTGGAAGTGGGCCTAAGGTGCTTGCTACAGCAGAACCAAAGCATCCTCCGCTGGGGGAGCATAATTTATGCATTGTTCCTTTTGCCTGGAACAGAACTGGTCCATCACCTTCAGAACCGCCATTGCAATGGTTTTCCTGGTGCAAGGTCCTCACATCCTGCTTGACGGCAGCCTCGACGCCGCTGCCAAAACTCTGCATTGCCTCCTCTCTACTCAATCGATGCATTGCCTCGAAATTGGTCTTTGTATCACAAGCCCTAGTACCTGGATCCTCAACATCGATGCAGCAGGAGCTTGCATCCTAACTCCGCCATGTCTTGGAACCAATGCATCACCACTGTTGCATTGATTGGAACCAACGTTGTGTTGGTTCCAATCAATGCAACATGGTGACCGCAACCAGGATTTAAGGTGCTTTTGTTCAGCAGGACTAACTGGGTCCCTCTAGCTGGCCTGGGCTCCATAGCATTCGGCCTGAACTCTTGACTTTGTCCCGGCGCGACCAGATACCCTCAGTTAGCGCTTCTAGCTTCTAAGTGCTATTTTACAGTTAATTCTTTAAAAATGTATAACTCAGTCAAGTTCTACTTATTGGATTTTTGACTTTTTGGCCTTGTTTTTTAGTTAAATCTTACTGTTTTTTTCTAAACTGGTGTGGATTTGTTTGGTGTGGTGTTTTCACTGCTTTACTGTTTTATGTGTTGCACAAATACTTTACACACTGTCTCTAAGATAAGCCTGACTGCTCTGTGTCAAGCTACCAGGAGGTGAGCAAAGGTTAATTTAGGCTTTGCTTGACCCTTACCCTGACTAGGATTGTGGTTGCTGTTTGAGCAAGGTTTACACCCTAGTCAACCAACAATCCAATTTCTAACAGGGTTAATTATATGTTCCTTATAACTATGCCTGACCTGGTAAATATAAGACCCTGCCGCAACCAACAATGATAGGACCAAAGTGGGAGAATCAACACGAGTCCTTGTTAAACCAGCAGTGCCTAATAAGTGTTTGGGCTGATCCAGTGTCTTCTCAAAAGACAAATACCTTAATCTTGCTGCAGATGGTGTTTACTACAATGTTGAGTTCTTAATATTGACCTGCCCCTTTTTCAACTCCACAACATCAACTACCAACATATTGTCAAGGCAAGTAGATGTGGAGTCAAGATAGTAAATCTACAGTTCTCTCTGTGGCCCTCATTAAGAGTGGGCCAGTATTTGGCCCGATATTTATTGCACCAAATAAACCTTAAAACCACTATATAGCAATTATGAGGTTGTCCATGATAATGAGGAATATCTGCATGCCTCACTTAGTAAAGAACATTGTTCCTAAATACTTGGAATAGGTGCAATTTTCCCCAGATGGGTTTACCTTTTGAAAGTTATCTGGGAAAGCTGCAAGAGTGTGGCTTTAGCCCCAAACTTATAATTCTGGCATGTGCAAAATTGTGTTGGTAGCTGATTCAATGCATTTGGTAAATGCTTTGGTTGATATTAATGACCTCAAATTTGTGACATACAAACGCTGCAGGAATGCATACAATTTGGAGACAGGGCCCCTAGCATATATCCAAACAATGTCAAAAGAACTAGCTCGGCAAAAACAATAGTATTCTTCTACTGCTGCCAAGGGAAACTTGCATGGAAACAGACATTCCCAGGTATCTGATATCTCTTGAGCTTCCATAGTTGTCAGTCACCATGTCTTTTAGATCATGTTTCTACTGTACGTAGAGTTCAGAAGCATCTTTAATCAATGCCAAGTTGTTAGAAATTGGTGTTTCTGGTTGACAGAGTATGCACCCTGTTCAAGCAGGAACCATCACTCTAGTCACGGTAAGTGAGACACACACTTTCAATTAACCTGTGCTCACTCTCTGGTAGCTTAGCACACAGCAGGCATACTTAACTTAAGAGGCAATGAGTAAAGTATTTGTGCAACACATTAATGCACCAACACAATGAAAGCACTACAAAAAGACTCCACACAAGTTTTAAAAAAGAGGTTATTTATCTGAGTAAATCAAGACCAAAACGATAAAATTCCAATGTGTTCTTTTCAAATTGTGACATCCAGTAAACACTGTGCTCAAAGATGCATTTGTTTCTAGTAGATTCCTTATGGTAATGCTATAGAAAGATAAATGGATTCTTTCAAAGTGGGTGCACAGAAAGCAGGACTCCCACAGTCATTAATTACTGCATTTAAGATGTCGCACCAATCAGCCTTTAGAGACCTCACAGGTTTTTATTTTCAGGAGTTTTACAGTACCCTCTTTTGAAGCAGCGGGGCCCACATCACTGGATCTCCCAGGCAGGAAGGTGAGGTGGCAATGGGCAGCACTGGGCAGTACTCAATGCAGGCTCATCAGTCCTCTGCTCGAAGGGAGCACACATTCTGCCATCCCACGAGCAGGCTCTTTACCACAGAGTGGTAGATGTTGGCGTGTAGAGGCAGTTCTGCTCCCGAGGGCAGTCTGTGTGGATGCGTTGACACTGACAAAGCTCCTTTTGTCAAAGCAACATGGTGAGGCCGTGCTGGAAGCGTTTTCCTTGGCACTGGGGTGTCTCTGAACACAGCAGAGAGCTCGATCCTTGAGGGACAAAAGTGCTTGATCTTTTCTACAGTTGAGTCCTTTAAGCAGCATGGCAGTTCCTCTGGCAGAGCTTGGTTAGAAGTCCAAGAGTGTCTGAGTTTAGGGGGGGTCAGAGACCCAATACTTATTCCAAGAAGTGCATTTAATGTGGGGGTGGCTCCAAAGGAGGGTCTCTGAAGTGCACCATGATCCTTTCTTCCTAGTCCTGGCACCAGACAACCAGTAGGGGTAATCAGCCCTTTGTGTGGGGACAGGCACTTCCCTATTCATGTGTGTCAGCTCAACCCTACCCTGCCTGCCCAGGGAGGCCCATCAATATACAGAGAAATGCAGATAAGTGCTCAGGCACACCAACCTTTTGTGTGTTTGTGGATGTCTAGAGGAAATGCACAAAATGTACCTGTCACCTACTCCAGACGTGTATTGGAGACAGTCTGTAAGGCACACAGAGCAGTAAGAGCAGAGAAATGCCCAATTTTTCTATAAGTGTCATTTCAAAAATAGTAATGTTAAATCTGACTTTACCATTGAAGAGGATTTATCATTACCATTCCAAAGATATGAAACAGGACCTGGCTATTCTATTCTGAACAGGAATTACAACTAAAAAAGTATATTAAGGGATTCCCAATGCTGGCCTATTAGAGTAGTAGGCTTCACAGTAGTGAAAAACGAATTTGGGAGTTTTTCAGTACCAGGACTTGTAAAACTTAAAAGTACATGTCCTGCCTTTTACTTACATAGCACCCTGCCCTATGGGTTACCTAGGGCCTGCCTTAGGAATGACTTATATGTAATATAATGGGAGTTGTAGGGCTTGGCAAGAGGTTTGACACGCAAGTCGAAGTGGCAGTGAAATTGCACACACAGGCTTTGCAGTGGCAGACCTGAGACTGGTTTGAAAGGCTACTTGTGTGGGTTGCACAGTCAGTGCTGCAGGCCCACTAGTAGCATTTGATTTACAGGCCCTGCGTATGTGGTATATCACTTTTTCAAGGGAGGTACAAGCAAATGAAATATGCCATTTGGAGATACACCAATGTTACCATGTTTTGGGGGAGAAGCCGTGCACTTTAGCACTGGTCAGCAGTGGTAAAGTGCTCAGAGTTCTAAGGCCAACAAAAAGATGCAGCAAAAATAGGAGGTTAAAGGCAAAAAGTCTGGGGGAAGATCATCCTAAGGCTGTCAGGTCTAACACAAGTACACCATGTTCTACAAAAACCATCACTCGCACAACAGTAAGATTCCATGAGTCACATTTTTTGTTGCAAAAAAGCACCTTTACATGGGGCCCATGACTCTTTGTTTCACATGATGTGACCTTTTAAAGCACTCAGAACATCAGCTATGTAGCTTTAACCTTACCTTGGTATTATTATATGAAACAGAGATTAATTGATACCTGGGGCTGCATTACACACAGTGCTCCGGAGGTGCAACAAGTGTGGTGCCTGCTTTGTGTCCCCCACTGGGCACTATGGTATTACAGAAGGACTTCATATACTTGTGCGGTCCCTTCTGTAATACTCATACTGCTGGTGCATATATACACTGTAGTGCCAGAGCAATCTTCAGAGGGTATTCCCTCAATGCATGGGGGCTTGGATGGGTGCTTGGCCCCATGCAAATAAGGGAAGCACGTTGCCTGTGTCTGCATTCTAAAATGTATGTGGGCCTAGAGGCAAGCGAACCCTTAGGAGGTGTACTGAGAGTACATTACAAAAAGGTGGGTCATTTATAGTGTGACCTCTCACAACAGTCCTCTGGAAGGCAGAAAGGGGACCCAGGGACCTCATAGATACCCCTCTGCAGGTGGGTACAGTCACCCACTGGAGCTACGCAGAGGGAAATCTCTGTCCTCTCTTTAAAATGCAGGCAACTGCCTCCTGCACTCTGAAACACTGAGCAGTTTGTAATCAGCTTCTCCATATTTTATTGATTGTGCTGCCCCCATAGCAGCTACAAGTTTGAGGCTGCACTGGGGGCAGTGAATTGATTCTAATAGGACACTCTGTCACTGTTTGCGCGGGCCCACCTTCTTAAAGGTGAGTCGTGGTACAAGCAGAGGCATAGCGCCCATTACATAATGCAATCCCTGATGTATTAAAGACTGTTGAACTTGTGAGTAAGGTTGCTCCAAATGAGGGTCCCTTTGTGTGCCTTAACTTGCCTGCTATACCTGTGGCATCAATGGACCACATTTCTTACCAAGTACTGGACTGTCAAGATTAGCACTGGCTTTGGACAGGCTGATGGAGCTGGAGGTGCAGCCCCAGTAATAGACTCTGAAGACAGGGATGAGAGGAACAGAGGAGACTGCTCACTGTACTGGAGATGGATACATCACTTCTGAACTACTCCAGTCCAATCCACAGAGATCAAAGCAAATCGATCTTGCGGAAGGTCACTTGTTGGGCTGCGGGATTAGGAAAGGCCCTGATTTCATAGAGGGCCCAGGAATGGCTAAGACTCACCAAGAGCAGTGCATGGACATAGAGGGAACACTGTCCCTTGAATTGGTTTGTCCCCTGCAGTCGAGTGGTCCAGCGACCTCTTAGTATTCTTGCTGCATAGAGGTGCATAACCCCCACTGGAGTTAGGTGAGCTGCTGTTTTTACAAGATGTGCCTCAGCCCACCAAGTGTAGCTTCCAGGATTGCCTGAGTAGTGCCCTAAGAGGGTGAATATGTCAGACAGTGCATTTCTTAATGCACTTGCACCACATTTGTACCATCAATCTAGAGACTTACAATTTCCCACATCCCTTTGCACCATTCACACTTGCCTACATCATTTCATCGGATCCTTACACTGCAAGGTACAAGTAAACCTGTGCTGCTTCTTTCCCTTTCCAGCTTCGATCCTTCTCTCGATTAGTGGGGAGCCTCTGTGGCACCTCCCAGCCAAGTGAAGCTGGGGTAATGGAATCCAGAGTCTACGGTAGGGGAAGCAGACCAATCCCGCTGACCTCCCCGAAACCAAGAGTATCATGAAAGTGTGGCCTTTGGTTAGAGGAGGCCTATAAATGACAAAAGTATGGTAGATACCTACTGAACCTTTATGGTACCTCCAAAAGGATCCACTCTTACTGTCAAGTCCACACAACACACTATTACTGACTGGTGAAATGTGATTTTATGGGGGAAGATCATTCCATTCACAAGTTCCACCTTGTAGGAAGTTGGCTCTGTATGTGCTATTTCAAAGTAAGGAATAGCATGCACAGAGTCCAAGGGTTCCCCTTAGAGGTAAAATAGTGGTAAAAATAGATAATACTAATGCTCTATTTTGTGGTAGTGTGGTCGAGCAGTAGGCTTATCCAAGGAGTAGTGTTAAGCATTTGTTGTACATACACATAGACAATAAATGAGGTACACACACTCAGAGACAAATCCAGCCAATAGGTTTTTGTATAGAAAAATATCTTTTCTTAGTTTATTTTAAGAACCACAGGTTCAAATTTAACATGTAATATCTTGTTCGAAAGGTATTGCAGGTAAGTACTTTAGGAACTTCAAATCATAAAAATTGCATGTATACTTTTCAAGTTATTGACAAATAGCTGTTTTAAAAGTGGACACAGTGCAATTTTCACAGTTCCTGGGGGAGGTAAGTTTTTGTTAGTTTTACCAGGTAAGTAGGACACTTACAGGGTTCAGTTCTTGGTCCAAGGTAGCCCACCGTTGGGGGTTCAGAGCAACCCCAAAGTCACCACACCAGCAGCTCAGGGCCGGTCAGGTGCAGAGTTCACAGTGGTGCCCAAAACACATAGGCTAGAATGGAGAGAAGGGGGTGCCCCGGTTCCGGTCTGCTTGCAGGTAAGTACCCGCGTCTTCGGAGGGCAGACCAGAGGGGTTTTGTAGGGCACCGGGGGGGACACAAGTCCACACAGAAATTTCACCCTCAGCAGCGCGGGGGCGGCCGGGTGCAGTGTAGAAACAGGCGTCGGGTTCGCAATGTTAGTCTATGAGAGATCTCGGGATCTCTTCAGCGCTGCAGGCAGGCAAGGGGGGGATTCCTCGGGGAAACCTCCACTTGGGCAAGGGAGAGGGACTCCTGGGGGTCACTTCTCCAGTGAAAGTCCGGTCCTTCAGGTCCTGGGGGCTGCGGGTGCAGGGTCTCTCCCAGGCGTCGGGACTTTGGATTCAAAGAGTCGCGGTCAGGGGAAGCCTCGGGATTCCCTCTGCAGGCGGCGCTGTGGGGGCTCAGGGGGGACAGGTTTTGGTACTCACAGTATCAGAGTAGTCCTGGGGTCCCTCCTGAGGTGTTGGATCTCCACCAGCCGAGTCGGGGTCGCCGGGTGCAGTGTTGCAAGTCTCACGCTTCTTGCGGGGAGCTTGCAGGGTTCTTTCAAGGCTGCTGGAAACAAAGTTGCAGCCTTTCTTGGAGCAGGTCCGCTGTCCTCGGGAGTTTCTTGTCTTTTCGAAGCAGGGGCAGTCCTCAGAGGATGTCGAGGTCGCTGGTCCCTTTGGAAGGCGTCGCTGGAGCAGGATCTTTGGAAGGCAGGAGACAGGCCGGTGAGTTTCTGGAGCCAAGGCAGTTGTCGTCTTCTGGTCTTCCGCTGCAGGGGTTTTCAGCTAGGCAGTCCTTCTTCTTGTAGTTGCAGGAATCTAATTTTCTAGGGTTCAGGGTAGCCCTTAAATACTAAATTTAAGGGCGTGTTTAGGTCTGGGGGGTTAGTAGCCAATGGCTACTAGCCCTGAGGGTGGGTACACCCTCTTTGTGCCTCCTCCCAAGGGGAGGGGGTCACAATCCTAACCCTATTGGGGGAATCCTCCATCTGCAAGATGGAGGATTTCTAAAAGTTAGAGTCACCTCAGTTCAGGACACCTTAGGGGCTGTCCTGACTGGCCAGTGACTCCTCCTTGTTATTCTCATTATTTTCTCCGGCCTTGCCGCCAAAAGTGGGGCCTGGCCGGAGGGGGCGGGCAACTCCACTAGCTGGAGTGTCCTGCTGGGTTGGCACAAAGGAGGTGAGCCTTTGAGGCTCACCGCCAGGTGTGACAATTCCTGCCTGGGAGAGGTGTTAGCATCTCCACCCAGTGCAGGCTTTGTTACTGGCCTCAGAGTGACAAAGGCACTCTCCCCATGGGGCCAGCAACATGTCTCGGTTTGTGGCAGGCTGCTAAAACTAGTCAGCCTACACAGATAGTCGGTTAAGTTTCAGGGGGCACCTCTAAGGTGCCCTCTGTGGTGTATTTTACAATAAAATGTACACTGGCATCAGTGTGCATTTATTGTGCTGAGAAGTTTGATACCAAACTTCCCAGTTTTCAGTGTAGCCATTATGGTGCTGTGGAGTTCGTGTTTGACAGACTCCCAGACCATATACTCTTATGGCTACCCTGCACTTACAATGTCTAAGGTTTTATTTAGACACTGTAGGGGTACCATGCTCATGCACTGGTACCCTCACCTATGGTATAGTGCACCCTGCCTTAGGGCTGTAAGGCCTGCTAGAGGGGTGTCTTACCTATACTGCATAGGCAGTGAGAGGCTGGCATGGCACCCTGAGGGGAGTGCCATGTCGACTTACTCGTTTTGTCCTCACTAGCACACACAAGCTGGCAAGCAGTGTGTCTGTGCTGAGTGAGAGGTCTCCAGGGTGGCATAAGACATGCTGCAGCCCTTAGAGACCTTCCTTGGCATCAGGGCCCTTGGTACTAGAAGTACCAGTTACAAGGGACTTATCTGGATGCCAGGGTCTGCCAATTGTGGATACAAAAGTACAGGTTAGGGAAAGAACACTGGTGCTGGGGCCTGGTTAGCAGGCCTCAGCACACTTTCAATTGTAAACATAGCATCAGCAAAGGCAAAAAGTCAGGGGGCAACCATGCCAAGGAGGCATTTCCTTACACAACCCCCCCCCCAAACGAAAGAGGATGAGACTAACCTTTCCCAAGAGAGTCTTCATTTTCTAAGTGGAAGAACCTGGAAAGGCCATCTGCATTGGCATGGGCAGTCCCAGGTCTGTGTTCCACTATAAAGTCCATTCCCTGTAGGGAGATGGACCACCTCAACAGTTTAGGATTTTCACCTTTCATTTGCATCAGCCATTTGAGAGATCTGTGGTCAGTTTGAACTAGGAAGTGAGTCCCAAAGAGGTATGGTCTCAGCTTCTTCAGGGACCAAACCACAGCAAAGGCCTCCCTCTCAATGGCACTCCAACGCTGCTCCCTGGGGAGTAACCTCCTGCTAATGAAAGCAACAGGCTGGTCAAGGCCATCATCATTTGTTTGGGACAAAACTGCCCCTATCCCATGTTCAGAGGCATCAGTCTGCACAATGAACTGCTTAGAATAATCTGGAGCTTTTAGAACTGGTGCTGGGCACATTGCCTGTTTCAGGGTGTCAAAGGCCTGTTGGCATTCCACAGTCCAGTTTACTTTCTTGGGCATTTTCTTGGAGGTGAGTTCAGTGAGGGCTGTCACAATGGATCCATATCCCTTCACAAACCTCCTGTAATACCCAGTCAAGCCAAGGAATGCCCTGACTTGAGTCTGGGTTTTTGGAGCTACCCAGTCCAGAATAGTCTGGATCTTGGGTTGGAGTGGCTGAACTTGGCCTCCACCTACAAGGTGTCCCAAGTAAACCACAGTTCCCTGCCCTATCTGGCATTTGGATGCCTTGATAGAGAGGCCTGCAGATTGCAGAGCCTTCAAAACCTTCCTCAGGTGGACCAGGTGATCCTGCCAGGTGGAGCTAAAGACAGCAATATCATCAAGATAAGCTGTGCTAAAGGACTCCAAGCCAGCAAGGACTTGATTCACCAACCTTTGGAAGGTGGCAGGGGCATTCTTTAAACCAAAGGGCATAACAGTAAACTGATAATGCCCATCAGGTGTGGAGAATGCTGTCTTTTCTTTTGCTCCAGGTGCCATTTTTATTTGCCAGTACCCTGCTGTCAAGTCAAAGGTACTTAGAAATTTGGCAGCACCTAATTTATCAATGAGCTCATCAGCTCTTGGAATTGGATGGGCATCTGTCTTGGTGACAGAATTGAGCCCTCTGTAGTCCACACAAAACCTCATCTCTTTCTTTCCATCTTTGGTGTGAGGTTTGGGGACTAAGACCACTGGGCTAGCCCAGGGGCTGTCAGAGCGCTCAATTACTCCCAATTCCAGCATCTTGTGGACTTCCACCTTGATGCTTTCCTTAACATGGTCAGACTGTCTAAAGATTTTGTTCTTGACAGGCATGCTGTCTCCTGTGTCCACATCATGGGTACACAGGTGTGTCTGACCAGGGGTTAAGGAGAAGAGTTCAGGAAACTGTTGTAGGACTCTCCTACAATCAGCTTGCTGTTGGCCAGAGAGGGTGTCTGAGTAGATCACTCCATCTACTGTACCATCTTTTGGGTCTGATGACAGAAGATCAGGGAGAGGTTCACTCTCTGCCTCCTGATCCTCATCTGTTACCATCAACAGATTGACATCAGCCCTGTCGTGGAAGAGCTTAAGGCGGTTTACATGGATCACCCTCTTGGGGCTCCTGCTTGTGCCCAGGTCCACCAAGTAGGTGACCTGACTCTTCCTCTCTAGTACTGGGTAAGGGCCACTCCATTTGTCCTGGAGTGCCCTGGGAGCCACAGGCTCCAGAACCCAGACTTTCTGCCCTGGTTGGAACTCAACCAGTGCAGCCTTTTGGTCATACCAAAACTTCTGGAGCTGTTGGCTGGCCTCAAGGTTTTTGGTTGCCTTTTCCATGTACTCTGCCATTCTAGAGCGAATTCCAAGTACATAGTCCACTATGTCTTGTTTTGGCTCATGGAGAGGTCTCTCCCAGCCTTCTTTAACAAGGGCAAGTGGTCCCCTTACAGGATGACCAAACAGAAGTTCAAAGGGTGAGAATCCTACTCCCTTCTGTGGCACCTCTCTGTAAGCGAAAAGCAGGCATGGCAAGAGGACATCCCATCTCCTTTTGAGTTTTTCAGGGAGCCCCATGATCATGCCTTTTAATGTCTTGTTGAATCTCTCAACCAAGCCATTAGTTTGTGGATGGTATGGTGTAGTGAATTTATAAGTCACTCCACACTCATTCCACATGTGCTTTAGGTATGCTGACATGAAGTTGGTACCTCTGTCAGACACCACCTCCTTAGGGAAACCCACTCTGGTAAAAATACCAATGAGGGCCTTGGCTACTGCAGGGGCAGTAGTCGACCTAAGGGGAATAGCTTCAGGATACCTGGTAGCATGATCCACTACTACCAGGATATACATATTTCCTGAGGCTGTGGGAGGTTCTAGTGGACCAACTATGTCCACACCCACTCTTTCAAAGGGAACCCCCACCACTGGAAGTGGAATGAGGGGGGCCTTTGGATGCCCACCTGTCTTACCACTGGCTTGACAGGTGGGGCAGGAGAGGCAAAACTCCTTAACCATGTTGGACATATTGGGCCAGTAGAAGTGGTTGACTAACCTCTCCCACGTCTTGGTTTGTCCCAAATGTCCAGCAAGGGGAATGTCATGGGCCAATGTTAGGATGAACTTCCTGAACAGCTGAGGCACTACCACTCTCCTAGTGGCACCAGGTTTGGGGTCTCTGGCCTCAGTGTACAGGAGTCCATCTTCCCAATAGACCCTATGCGTTCCATTTTTCTTGCCTTTGGACTCTTCAGCAGCTTGCTGCCTAAGGCCTTCAAGAGAGGGACAGGTTTCTTGTCCCTTACACAGCTCCTCCCTTGAGGGTCCCCCTGGGCCTAAGAGCTCAACCTGATAAGGTTCAAGCTCCAAAGGCTCAGTTCCCTCAGAGGGCAGAACTTCTTCCTGAGAAGAGAGGTTCCCTTTCTTTTGCTGTGTTGTAGTTGGTTTCCCAACTGACTTTCCTGTTCTCTTGGTAGGCTGGGCCATTCTTCCAGACTCCAGCTCTACTTGTTCACCCTGTGCCTTGCACTGTGCTCTTGTTTTCACACACACCAGTTCAGGGATACCCAGCATTGCTGCATGGGTTTTTAGTTCTACCTCAGCCCATGCTGAGGACTCCAGGTCATTTCCAAGCAGACAGTCCACTGGGATATTTGAGGAGACCACCACCTGTTTCAGGCCATTGACCCCTCCCCATTCTAAAGTAACCATTGCCATGGGATGTACTTTTCTCTGATTGTCAGCATTGGTGACTGTGTAAGTTTTTCCAGTCAGGTATTGGCCAGGGGAAACCAGTTTCTCTGTCACCATGGTGACACTGGCACCTGTATCCCTCAGGCCCTCTATTCTAGTCCCATTAATTAAGAGTTGCTGTCTGTATTTTTGCATGTTAGGCGGCCAGACAGCTAGTGTGGCTAAATCCACCCCACCCTCAGAAACTAGAGTAGCTTCAGTGTGGACCCTGATTTGCTCTGGGCACACTGTTGATCCCACTTGGAGACTAGCCATACCAGTGTTACCTGGATGGGAGTTTGGAGTGGAACCTTTCTTGGGACAGGCCTTGTCTCCAGTTTGGTGTCCATGCTGTTTACAGCTATGACACCAGGCCTTTTTGGGATCAAAGTTTTTACCCTTGTACCCATTGTTTTGTGAAGCGGCTCTGGGCCCACCCTCCTGTGCAGGTTTTTGGGGGCCTGTAGAAGACTCTTTACTATTTTTAGTTTTGGTTGTCTCATCACCCTTCCCCTGGGGAGTCTTTGTGACCCCTTTCTTTTGGTCACCCCCTGTTGAAGTCTTGGACACCCTTGTCTTGACCCAATGGTCCGCCTTCTTTCCCAATTCTTGGGGAGAAATTGGTCCTAGGTCTACCAGATGCTGATGCAGTTTATCATTGAAACAATTACTTAACAGGTGTTCTTTCACAAATAAATTGTACAGCCCATCATAATTACTTACACCACTGCCTTGAATCCAACCATCTAGTGTTTTCACTGAGTAGTCAACAAAGTCAACCCAGGTCTGGCTCGAGGATTTTTGAGCCCCCCTGAACCTAATCCTGTACTCCTCAGTGGAGAATCCAAAGCCCTCAATCAGGGTACCCTTCATGAGGTCATAAGATTCTGCATCTGGTCCAGAGAGTGTGAGGAGTCTATCCCTACACTTTCCTGTGAACATTTCCCAAAGGAGAGCACCCCAGTGAGATCTGTTCACTTTTCTGGTTACACAAGCCCTCTCAAAAGCTGTGAACCATTTGGTGATGTCATCACCATCTTCATATTTAGTTACAATCCCTTTGGGGATTTTCAACATGTCAGGAGAATCTCTGACCCTATTTATGTTGCTGCCACCATTGATGGGTCCTAGGCCCATCTCTTGTCTTTCCCTCTCTATGGCTAGGATCTGTCTTTCCAAAGCCAATCTTTTGGCCATCCTGGCTAACTGGATGTCCTCTTCACTGGGGCTATCCTCAGTGATTTCAGAGGTGTTGGTCTCTCCTGTGAGGGAACCAGCATCTCTGACTATTATTTTAGGAGTCAGGGTTTGAGGGACCCTGTTCTCCCTAGATAGGACTGGTAGGGGGGAATTGTCCTCCAAGTCACTATCCTCTTCCTCTGAGTTGCCACCCTCAGAGGGGTTGGCCTTTTCAAACTCTGCCAAAAGCTCCTGGAGCTGTATTTTGGTAGGTTTGGGGCCCATTGTTATTTTCTTTATTTTACAGAGTGACCTTAGCTCCCTCATCTTAAGATGGAGGTAAGGTGTGGTGTCGAGTTCCACCACAGTCACATCTGTGCTAGACATTTTGCTTCTAAAAGTTGGAATACTTTTTAAGAATCTACAACTGGTTCTAGAATCTAATTCAAACTTTTACAAACTTTTAAACTCTAAAAGAAATGCTAAACAGGATCTAACACAAGGCCCTAGCAGGTCTTTTAAGAATTTAGAAAACTTTTCAAATTGCAAAAATCAATTTCTAATGACAATTTTGGAATTTGTCGTGTGATCAGGTATTGGCTGAGTAGTCCAGCAAATGCAAAGTCTTGTACCCCACCGCTGATCCACCAATGTAGGAAGTTGGCTCTGTATGTGCTATTTCAAAGTAAGGAATAGCATGCACAGAGTCCAAGGGTTCCCCTTAGAGGTAAAATAGTGGTAAAAATAGATAATACTAATGCTCTATTTTGTGGTAGTGTGGTCGAGCAGTAGGCTTATCCAAGGAGTAGTGTTAAGCATTTGTTGTACATACACATAGACAATAAATGAGGTACACACACTCAGAGACAAATCCAGCCAATAGGTTTTTGTATAGAAAAATATCTTTTCTTAGTTTATTTTAAGAACCACAGGTTCAAATTTAACATGTAATATCTTGTTCGAAAGGTATTGCAGGTAAGTACTTTAGGAACTTCAAATCATAAAAATTGCATGTATACTTTTCAAGTTATTGACAAATAGCTGTTTTAAAAGTGGACACTGCAATTTTCACAGTTCCTGGGGGAGGTAAGTTTTTGTTAGTTTTACCAGGTAAGTAGGACACTTACAGGGTTCAGTTCTTGGTCCAAGGTAGCCCACCGTTGGGGGTTCAGAGCAACCCCAAAGTCACCACACCAGCAGCTCAGGGCCGGTCAGGTGCAGAGTTCACAGTGGTGCCCAAAACACATAGGCTAGAATGGAGAGAAGGGGGTGCCCCGGTTCCGGTCTGCTTGCAGGTAAGTACCCGCGTCTTCGGAGGGCAGACCAGAGGGGTTTTGTAGGGCACCGGGGGGGACACAAGTCCACACAGAAATTTCACCCTCAGCAGCGCGGGGGCGGCCGGGTGCAGTGTAGAAACAGGCGTCGGGTTCGCAATGTTAGTCTATGAGAGATCTCGGGATCTCTTCAGCGCTGCAGGCAGGCAAGGGGGGGATTCCTCGGGGAAACCTCCACTTGGGCAAGGGAGAGGGACTCCTGGGGGTCACTTCTCCAGTGAAAGTCCGGTCCTTCAGGTCCTGGGGGCTGCGGGTGCAGGGTCTCTCCCAGGCGTCGGGACTTTGGATTCAAAGAGTCGCGGTCAGGGGAAGCCTCGGGATTCCCTCTGCAGGCGGCGCTGTGGGGGCTCAGGGGGGACAGGTTTTGGTACTCACAGTATCAGAGTAGTCCTGGGGTCCCTCCTGAGGTGTTGGATCTCCACCAGCCGAGTCGGGGTCGCCGGGTGCAGTGTTGCAAGTCTCACGCTTCTTGCGGGGAGCTTGCAGGGTTCTTTCAAGGCTGCTGGAAACAAAGTTGCAGCCTTTCTTGGAGCAGGTCCGCTGTCCTCGGGAGTTTCTTGTCTTTTCGAAGCAGGGGCAGTCCTCAGAGGATGTCGAGGTCGCTGGTCCCTTTGGAAGGCGTCGCTGGAGCAGGATCTTTGGAAGGCAGGAGACAGGCCGGTGAGTTTCTGGAGCCAAGGCAGTTGTCGTCTTCTGGTCTTCCGCTGCAGGGGTTTTCAGCTAGGCAGTCCTTCTTCTTGTAGTTGCAGGAATCTAATTTTCTAGGGTTCAGGGTAGCCCTTAAATACTAAATTTAAGGGCGTGTTTAGGTCTGGGGGGTTAGTAGCCAATGGCTACTAGCCCTAAGGGTGGGTACACCCTCTTTGTGCCTCCTCCCAAGGGGAGGGGGTCACAATCCTAACCCTATTGGGGGAATCCTCCATCTGCAAGATGGAGGATTTCTAAAAGTTAGAGTCACCTCAGTTCAGGACACCTTAGGGGCTGTCCTGACTGGCCAGTGACTCCTCCTTGTTATTCTCATTATTTTCTCCGGCCTTGCCGCCAAAAGTGGGGCCTGGCCGGAGGGGGCGGGCAACTCCACTAGCTGGAGTGTCCTGCTGGGTTGGCACAAAGGAGGTGAGCCTTTGAGGCTCACCGCCAGGTGTGACAATTCCTGCCTGGGAGAGGTGTTAGCATCTCCACCCAGTGCAGGCTTTGTTACTGGCCTCAGAGTGACAAAGGCACTCTCCCCATGGGGCCAGCAACATGTCTCGGTTTGTGGCAGGCTGCTAAAACTAGTCAGCCTACACAGATAGTCGGTTAAGTTTCAGGGGGCACCTCTAAGGTGCCCTCTGTGGTGTATTTTACAATAAAATGTACACTGGCATCAGTGTGCATTTATTGTGCTGAGAAGTTTGATACCAAACTTCCCAGTTTTCAGTGTAGCCATTATGGTGCTGTGGAGTTCGTGTTTGACAGACTCCCAGACCATATACTCTTATGGCTACCCTGCACTTACAATGTCTAAGGTTTTATTTAGACACTGTAGGGGTACCATGCTCATGCACTGGTACCCTCACCTATGGTATAGTGCACCCTGCCTTAGGGCTGTAAGGCCTGCTAGAGGGGTGTCTTACCTATACTGCATAGGCAGTGAGAGGCTGGCATGGCACCCTGAGGGGAGTGCCATGTCGACTTACTCGTTTTGTCCTCAATAGCACACACAAGCTGGCAAGCAGTGTGTCTGTGCTGAGTGAGAGGTCTCCAGGGTGGCATAAGACATGCTGCAGCCCTTAGAGACCTTCCTTGGCATCAGGGCCCTTGGTACTAGAAGTACCAGTTACAAGGGACTTATCTGGATGCCAGGGTCTGCCAATTGTGGATACAAAAGTACAGGTTAGGGAAAGAACACTGGTGCTGGGGCCTGGTTAGCAGGCCTCAGCACACTTTCAATTGTAAACATAGCATCAGCAAAGGCAAAAAGTCAGGGGGCAACCATGCCAAGGAGGCATTTCCTTACACCCCTCCTCTTATTTTCTCAGTGTTACTCTCTTCTTTCTTCTCTCTGTGCCTCTCCTTTCCTTTTGTAGCATCCTCACACTAATATAAAGTGTTATATAAGACACCAACCCACCATAACTGCAGTGTGAAGGTAGTTCTGCTGCAAAATCCACTCAATGGGGACAATTCTGCTTCACTTTATTTGTTTAAGATTAATTCAATTACACTAGGCTCAGGCGACATTTCCCTTAAGCCATCATAGTCTAGCAAAATTTCATGAATTTCAAGTTCTGCTTCTTGCATGAAATTCTGAATTTGCACCACCTGGTGTAGTAACACCACGTTCACGAAATAAAAGTAGCGCCATAGCATGGGAACGACATGAACGTCCACATCATGAGCGGCTGTTATTGGTTGCACTCATGTTTTAGCACTATTATTTTCAGAACAAAATGCACCCTCATGTCTAAAATGACGTGAGGACATATTTCATGCTAAAATGTAGCCTTAAATGCTAGATTTGTTTTTTTCATGATTTTCCATAATTTTTTCAGAATTTCACATAGATACTCAAAAGGAAATTGTACATTTTCTACACTCCCAAATTACACCCTCTGTTGAGGTGATCGCAAATTTGCTGCATACGCTGTGTAGTTGAACAATGTATCTGCATGCATGGCGACCGTAGGTATGCTCTACACTGGGGGGGTCTAGCTCAGTGGCACGTAATGCTGATACAGGTTAGCTCTGTTGGACATTGCTGATGCGTGGTATCTCTACTACACACACTGCTGAGGGACGGTGTTAAATATTTCTCTGCTGCGCACACAGATGAGATGAGATTTATTCAGTTGTACTAACCTCTGGTTGGTGTTAGCTGTGCTACACACACAGATGTGGGATGGTGGCTCGCTATGCACACTGATTAGTGTCTGTAGCCCTGTCACACATGCTGAGTTTACTGTCTGCTGTGAATATTGCTATGGGGTGTAGTTCTGCTTCTCACATACCACTAGGTGGATATAGCATGGGCCACGGTAATTATGCGATTGTGTGGCTGCAGTGTTTTGAATAATTATGAATCAGCAGCATTTGCCATATAATTCATCATCTGCTTTATCTTCTGTTAGATTTGAACTAAAAAAAAATGTTTCTTGCTCAAATTGTTCAAAAGTTACTAAAAACGAAGCCACATGTTGTCACGTAGAGGAAGGCCCTTTGCAAAGGTTGACTGTCCACCTTTCCGTTGCTTATTGCTATGTTTAGGTGTTAAACTGGTACTAATAAGGTGCAGCTTATGCCCAGACAGTCTTTACAGGTGTAAACCTGTCAAAATAATGAAGTAATATCATCAGATAATGTGCCTCATTACACTGAACAATTTGCCTTTTCTCGCTGCATAATGTAGTCAGTCCTCCCGCATAAAATGGGCTGCTCCTGCCGCATAATTCAAGCGGCCTGGATATAGCTCTACTGAGCATAGTGTTCAGGTCATAGCATCTCTGCACCGCCCTCTGCTGAGGTGGGGTATCTGCAGCGTCGCTACTGCGGTGGTTTGTACAGCTGTACAAAAGGAAGATGTCACTGCCTTCTACCCGCACTAAAGATGTGGCTGTGGCACTCACTGCTCTGCACTGTAGGTCGGACCCTGACGATGGGGAGATGATGTGTTGTACTCTCTGGAGCCAACGGCCTTTGCGAAGGGGAACCGAGTTCGAATCCTAGCCTCGGCTAAACGTCCTGCTGTCCTGGGCAAACCACTCATCTCCCTGTGCAGTAAAATGAATAAAATGTGTGCTTTAGTGTGGGTCTTATAAAGCGTTTCAATATTATTGAGCCTGGCTCTCGCTATAAAAAAACTAAAAAAATACATGAAGACACTGCGGAGGTGTGAGTCGCTGGGCTGGTTTTGCTGAAGGAGGGGGAGGGGGCTTCCTCATTTGCAGACACCATAGAAGTGGGGTAGCTCGGGTGACAGTGTTTTCTCTTTACACTCTGCTGAGGTGGCTGCCCCTCCGCTTGCTTTCATTGTTTTTTTTTTTATAAGAACGGTATTTAAAGCAATTTTAACACAAAATTTAGATGGAACATATCAAAGTATATTGCCAGCTAAAATAATATTTTTTATATTTTGTAGAGTCCTTCCTGAAGACAAGATACTATTAGGAGTAGTTTGGTGTTTCTTGCTGTTATATCAGAGAAGTTTAGGGCCAGGAGCACAAAATATTTTTGCCTGGCACTATTTCATGCTCTTGGTGGTAGGTTAAGGCACTGCTTGCTCCAAAATATTTTTACCACTGTATTATTAGAACAGGATACTTGAGATGGTAATGTGTGACAAAACCTATGTGCATGTTGGCTGTGACATTTGATTGCAGTCAGGGTGTGTTCTGTTGTTTTTTGTGGCACTGTATTTGTACTGCATTTTTGCAATGTGGTTTTGTTGTGTTGCACTGCAGTTGTATTGTGTTCTCTTTTGACTGCTTTGTTGTCTTGTTTGATTGTGTTTGTTATGTTGTTTTGTGTTATGTTATTTTATTATTTCCTAGTGTTTACTTTAGATATGTCAACAAATGTTGCTACACTTACAACCAAACACCTCACCTGCCTTGTAAATTGCTGTCACAAGCATCCATCTACAACTCTTCAACTACTTAAGACACCAGTCAGCCCAATACTGTGTTAGAGACTGTGTGTTACCTTAGAACTACCAGAGCTAATTTTATGTGATACAGCCCTTAATGTTTTTTCTGTTACTAGATATAGTCAGTGTCAGGAAAGCAATTGATACCATGGCTAAATTTATGTTGTAGACACTCAGCATTGAGCAGCAACAATGTTGCTTTTCTATGCACACAGAATCACTCACTAGCAACACACGAATTTCCCTACAATTATTCCATGGATGTCATACTATATTTTTAAAAATCTCAAATAATTAATCCACAACTTATTTTACTCATTATACTTCATATAGTGCATGTTATTAAACAAAAACCATAGCAGATATATGTTTTCAAGACACGTCATTCGACACAGTCCGACCAGCCCAAATAAAGTAAAACTAAGATCCCTGTTGCATGGCAGAATTCCTACCATAGAGAAAATGAAGCAGTTGTAATTCCCCTTTTGTAGACCTGCAAGAACAGGCAATTAAAAGCATTGACACGTATTTCAGTGTCAAATGATGTCTTTAAAAAAATGCCTTAGCTGTTGTTTTTGTTTAATGCTATGCAGTGCTTTAAGTATAATGATTAAAATATTTTGGGGATTTATTATTTGAGATTGTCATTGTGGGCACATTCATGTGTTGCTAGTGAGCGATTCTGTGGGCATGGAAGAGTTATATTGTTGCAGTTTTGATGGGTACTCTTTTACCCTTAATTCTTCCTACACCCACCATTTATTGGAGACTATACAGAAAGCCTTACCTTCAGAATGATAAAGCCCCTCCATTAGAAGTTCATCAGTTAGCACTGCTCTGGTTCCTTTTCTAGTGTGAGGGCTGTGGAGCTTTCTGGTTACAAGGACCCACCAGTACTTTGTCCCCTTGCAGGCACTTGTTATGACAATGAAGAACACAGTGAGACTGGATGTGCTAGGGATGCTGGTGACTGGTGGGTGAGATGGGGCAATGGAACTGGTCTGCATCTCAGCGGAGTGGCAGGGACAGCTGGTGATTGTCATTGCTCTCACTCCTGATTCTTCCCAGCTGCAGTTGACAGAAGCAGTAATGGACACATTCAGGCGTAAGGATTCAGGTCTGTGCCACCAGCGGGTTGCACCATTCAATTGCACAGCTCTTGGGGCAAAGCTGCCATACCTCCTGGTCCCACGACTAATAATCATTTATTTTTAATTAGCGCTTCATACCACATATTTTACGTTTCTATCGTCTGTAAATAATAGACATTATTATTAGTCAATTTAATGGTACACAGCCTACTGACCTTGGGTTCATGGAAGTTTGTGGTATCCTTGCTGCTGTATGATCTTTCAGATCAGGGCACAACTAACTGGTGAGTGTTCAACTCACTGAGCCATATTATCGGCTTTAACTGAAGAGAACCCTGCCTTTACCATTGTTAGACACTGAATGTGCAAGTCTACTGCAACAGCAACAGAAGTTAAAGAGGCCCCATAGAAGATCTGAAGGAGCTCTGCTTACAATGAATTTTCCTAGGGATCCTTCTCCACACCAGGAAAGCTTCATCACCAATTCCGGGATCAGGACTTGATCTAGGATCAATTCAGATCTGGGGAGACCTCACTCTATCACACATGGACACAGAAAGAGGACAGGCGCCTTGGCCCTAATTAGTTTACCTTTCTCACCTGGTCCTATGGCGAAATGAAGGCCTGAGGGGAACATGGATGCCTATTAACCTGATAAGTTATTTGTGCAAGGGGAGTGGCTGTTGAAAAACAGAAAGTGACTGATGAAAATGTTTGAATGAATCTCAGCCACAATTAGTTACTCTGGCTATCAATCCATTCCGTAGTTTATGCTTCCTGTGCCATTATAGACTGGACCACACATATGAAAATCAGTCTTGGGCCAACTCCAAAATGGGAACAGCTAAGCTATATCACCAATTAAAGAGCCACAAACAAACACAGACATATTTTGGTTTTGTTGGACCTCAACAGTGAGATGTAGCTTCAGCCCCAGTTGCACATTGCACTACAAGACCCATATCAACTTGAGTCTCTTTCCAGCTGTATGATCACAGATTATCTGCTCTTTTCTTTTCAGTAAAGCACTATCCAACACTGCCTATCTGCTTTGGATACGAGATCTGATTCCTGAATTAATGCTTAGGGTTCTCAGATGTCCTCAGGAATTGTTCCTCCATTTCCCAGGCTTCTGTTGTACCTCCTCTAACCTGGAGTCCCATTTTACGTCCAACCACTCTTCCTCCTCCACAACCCGTTTTAATTGGCTTAATCTAAATGATATTAACATGTCTCTTTGGCCCTGAAGAAGTCCAAACCCACCAGGTTTATTCTCATGCGCTTAATTAATCATACATGAAGTTAGAAGAACCCCAAAATAAGAATAATTCTTCAGTCATGAAATAATTAGTTAGAATCAATATACTCGAGGGTTAGCCATCTGTGACGATTCTCCCTGTAGAAAAGAACAGAAGGTTGTCAAGATACATCCACCTCCCTCCATGGCCGTTGTTAGGAACAGTAACCGGACAGGCGTGTAATTTCAACACAAGACGTTTATTCTTCAAGCGACACAACCTGCCGTCAGGCCAGCTCCAGGTCAACTGACAACCTCAGAACCCTGCCCGCCTTACACCCTAGAACTTATGATGCATAGAACTTAGGATGCATCATAACACATCCTCTCCTGTTCATTAATGAATTACAAATAAGGAAATCATATCACATTAAACTAACAAGTCAGGGTGGGAAAAACAAGAAGTTGAAATAATAAATGATAATAATAATGAAAATAATTTTCAAACAATCTCTTATCTAAAGAAATCCTTCAACAAAGAAGGTGGTTTCCTACTTCTCTTCCCAAGAACAGGATCATCACCACGCTCACTCCCAACATCTCCAGGAACAGGATCATCACCACGCTCACTCCCAACATCCCCATGCTGTTGTTCAACACCACCATCCAGTGACATCCCACCCCTCTCCCTGACGACCTCATCATCATTATCCATGAACATCACTCTTGAGCAACCTTCATCAATATTCCCTTCAAACATCCCACTCTTTTGATACCTGGCTACATTCCGAAAATTCCACCTCTCACCGTTCTCCAAAATCACAAAAAATGCACCAACTCGCTGAACACGGAAAGGACCCCTGAACTTGGCTAAACCTCCCTATATCCTACCTGACTCACTCTGACCCAGTCTCCTACTTCCACCCGTAATCTAGCTTGCATCACACCCCTCTTGTGGGACTTATCTAGATCACTGATACCCGCATCATAGAACACCCCTTTAACCAGGCTGGCACTAATTTTGTGCCCGGCGATCGCCCCCTCATATCCACAAAAGGGATCCTCTGTGTAACATTGTGTGGTGTGGTGCGAAACGCCCACACCATGTCCGAAATGGTTTTTCTGACATCACAACGGTTTGCCAATGCCAACTGCATAGTTCCTTTGAGAAGTCTGACAGCTCTCTCAGCCACTCCATTTCCCCTTGGATTATACAAGGATGTATAAGAATGCCTGACTCCCCAAGCCTTCAAAAATCTTACCATCTCACGGTAAGTGAGTTGTGTGCCATTGTCCCTAATAAGGACTGCTGGGGCTCCTTCTCCATTGAAAATTTTCTCTAAGACACCAATGGTGGTCTTTGTGGTGACATCCCTCAAAAATTCCACGACCAACCACTTTGAATGAATATCCACAACCACCACTGCAAATCTCATATCTAGAGACAACTCTCTCTACGGTCCAATAAAATCCAAACAAACCGTATTCCAAGGCTTTCCAGGATCTCCTAAATGTCCACCCTCACACTTCTCAAGAACCAACCTATTTTCACTTTCTCTACACAGGCTACAACTTCGCACCCATTCCTTGATCTTATTATCCATTCCTGGCTACCAAAAGTTTGCTCTCACCCTTCTGGTGGTCAATCCTTGCCCAAGATGACCCTCCTGTGCCAGTTGAAAAATCCACAACCTCAACCCCACAGGAGGAACAAAACAGTCACCCTTCATAATCACACCATCACCGCAAACAGAGAGTTCTTCCAGCACCTTCGAATAGGGTCTCACAGCTGGGGCAAGAGTGCTCTCTATCACTTCCCCACACCTAATCATTTTAACTACGTCTCTCATTACAGGATCTCCTTCCATTTCCTCTCTCCATAGCAACACCGAAAAAGATCCAGTGCCGCTATCCACTGCATCTTGAATGGTGAGACTGCACCTTCCATGTCTGTATCTCTCACACCAACACCATCAACTTCCTCCCAGTTCAACGACAATCTAGACAGACAATCCATCTGAACATTCTTTCAGCCTTGTAAAAACTCAACAGTGTAGGTATACTCCTGAAGTCTTGCTGCTAGTCTAGCCAGCCTGGCTGAACCTTTTCCTGCACCACCTGGAGGAGCTAGAATCCTTTCTAGTGGCTTATGATCAGTCTGTATAACAAACGGTAAGCCCCACAGGTATACACGAAAATATTCAGCACCCCAGGCTGCCGCTAAAGTTTCACGCTCTATGACCGAATAGTTTTTTCAGCCGATGTCAGAGTATGAGAGGCAAATGCCACGGTCCTCTCATCACCACAATGGAATTGTGAAAGAACCACTCCCAAACCAGATGCACTGGCATCTACCGTGAGCACAGATTTCAGACTTCTGTCAAACACTGTTAAAATGCCCGCTTGGCACATCTCCCTCTTAATGTTGACGAAACAAAGTTGCTGTTCTTCCTCCCACTCAAACTTATTGCCCTTGCACAACATTGTTTTTAAATCCTCTGTCTTCTCTGCGAATTTCTCAACAAACTTATCATAGTATTCAAACAGCCCCAAGAATGATCTTAGTTGATCTCTATCTTTCGGGACCGGTGCTTTACTTATGGCATCCAACAAAGAGCGTTTAGGTTTGATCGACCCCATAACAACAGTGTAACCCAAATACTCAACTTGTTCAGCCAGAAAAATGCACTTCTCCTGATTTAGCGTGAGACCATATTCCTCCAATTTCCTCAACACTAAATGTAAGGTGGTGTTATGTTCACCCTTAGTCTTCCCCATGACCAGAATGTCATCTTGGAAGTAAATTACATCACTTATCCCTTCCAAGACCTTAGTCATTGCCCGTTGAAAAACATTAGCAGCAGATGCTAATCCAAACGGTAACCGATTGAATTAAAAGGTTCCATCTGGGGTGACAAATGTTGTGAGTAACTTGGAGCTCTCATGCAACCTAACTTGGTGATAAGTACTCCTCAAATCAAGCTTTGAAAAAATATCTCTTGTCCTTCACCAAGGTAAGTAACTCATTTATGTTAGGAAGAGGAAAGACATCAACCACAATATTCTGGTTCACTGAGTGCAAATCTACAAAGAATCTTAGACGACCATCAGATTTCTTGGTAATGACCACTGACGAAACTCACTCTGACGCTTCCACAGGCTCAATAACACCATTGTCTAGCATTTCTCCTAATAACTTTTTCAACCCATCACGAACAGACAGTGGCACTCTTCTCAATTTATGTTGTATAGGAGTAGCATCCGATTTCACTCTTACTTTGTGAACATAACCTCTGAGACATCCCAATTTTTTGCAAAAAACATTTTCCGCTCCAGCCAACACACTATCTACGGTGAGTTCATCCACAACCAACACCTGATTGGGGGCTCTGGGATGTAACATGATATTCAAATCAAACTGGTGCATCCACTCCAGAATTAGTGGTCCTTCCGTTGACACATACACCTTACCTCTGGTACACCTTGAGCCATACTGTATGTTGCCTTGATGTATGCCAAGATGTCTATGGATTCTCCTTGCTACCCCCTCGGGTTTATGTCTTTGGGTACCAGTTTAACATTCTGCCTATACATTTTAAAAACTTGTTCAGGTATAAATGTGTACATGGACCCAGAGTCAATCATGAGTTCAACATCCTTCTCACACACTTTGAAGATAACTGTAGGCCTAGACATCCCCCCTTTTTTCTCAGGTAAAACTGCACTTTTAGTTTTGAGACCCTCATTCACTATAAGAACTCTGTCAGTAAACAAACTTTCAGTCGTACATTCAACCACCCCCCACACTAGAAGTACTATTCCTGTTCACTTTGCAAGATTCTCTGCAAACTCTCGCATAATGGCCTCTTCGCCGAAATCTCCTGCAAATTTTGTTATTAGCAAAACATTTTTGGAGTCTGTATCATGAAAGATGCTACCACAACCGGCACAGTCCCCCTTACTCCTGGCGCCGGGAAAACTTTTCTCCCCTTTGTTCCTGGATGCTGATAGTCCACACTCTTTCTTCTCTTTCCTCTTGATTGCAAACACTTCATTTTCAACATAGTCCTGTTGGCCTGGATTGATCACAGATACATCAGTAGCCCTGTCTCTTTTGTTCAGTTCCTTCATGCACCTCTGTGACTCCTCAATTACTTTAGCCATTCCAATATCTTCCATGAGTGAGGGGTCCTTTGCTGCCCATAATCTTTCCTGTATTTTCTTTTCCCTGCACTGCACAATCAACTGGTCTCGGATTAACTCTTCCGTCATATTACCGAAACAGCACTTAATGGAGAGTTCCCTTAGTCTGGCCACAAACTCATCAATGGACTCATGTTCCGCCTGAGTGTAAAATTTGTACCTGATCATAACCAGATTTACCTCTTTCGCAAATCTGTTCTCCAACCATTTTATAGCCTCCTTGTAGACGTCATCCATAGGTTGACCATTAGGACCCAATGCTACCGGCAAATACTTAAAATCTCTTTGTCCTTCATTGCCAAGAGCACTGAATAAAACTGCCTTTTTCCTGGCCGGGGAAAAGTTCTGACCATCAAGTGCTATGATGTCGTTTTCTAAAATTTCGATCCAATCTTCCCAACTAATGTCGGGTTGGCCTGCTTGTTGTAGAAAGAATGGTGGTGTAATAATGTTTCCAATAGAAGCCATGACAAATATTACACCCTATGCAAAACACAAATTTTATCTATGCAAAGCAAGGAATAAATGTTGTAAGGAATAAATGTTGTTAATTTTTCCTCTCTCTTTGTTTTTTTTCCTTTCCTTTTTATCTCACACCAATATGACGGACAAAGCAATACCCTGAATTGAAATAAAAACCAATTGCTGGAGAGCAGTCCAGTCTTTTCTGCAAAGTTGTAATGAATTAATAAATATGGCCGTTCCGATGTAAAAGAGTCAAAAAAAAAAAAAAAAGATGGCCGCCACTGCCCTAAGATGAGCAGTCTAGTCTTTCAAGATGCAAATGAAAGTCAGATTCAAAATGGCCGTAAGACCATCTTACGTGCATGCATGTACTCCGCAGCGTCGAGTGTCGCGCACCCAAGAGCAGCGCTACACCCCTCTCAGGGCTCACCCGGGGTCGCTGTCTTGACGAAAACCAGCAAAGCTGCACTCCAGCGTCCAAGGGCACACGCAGGAAACAACAGGTGAGTCAGCATTCGCCAACCCCTCGTCAGCATCGACGCGAAGGCACCACGCAGCTCCGTTCACCGGCTGTCAGATCCAGGTTGTGTCCACTCCTGAGGCCAATAAAGCTCGTCGCCAAAATGTTAGGAACAGTAACCGGACAGGTGTGTAATTTTAACACAAGATGTTTATTCTTCAAGCGACACAACCTGCCATCAGGCCGGCTCCAGGTCAACTGACAACCTCAGAACCCTGCCCTCCTTACACTCTAAAACTCATGATGCATAGAACTTAGGATGCATCATAACAGCCATCTACTAATGCCTGCCATATTGCCGCCTTCTAAGAACTTACTACCTGTGCCTGTGGGCGAGAGATGTTGCCATTCCCCAAGAACGACTAAAAGGCAAAGAAACCAATTAGCTGATGTGTGGGATGTCACACTGTGCCAAGTGGCCTGTCCTGTGTGCCACTAAATTCTCAAAACAGAGTCAGAACACATGCAGCTATTCTGAGTTCCAGCGAACATCATACCTTAGAAGTGATAGCACATGAAGACTTAGTATGCACCAAGGCGCAGAACATATGCAGCCCAAAACTGAAGAAAGTATGTCACGTAGCAAGATTGCCATGACCCTAATGCAAGCAAGGAGACTGGGCTTCCTAACCTTGGTGTGGTGGTAAAAAGAAGCCACTATTTGAGGGTGCAGTGGACCCCTTGCATCCTTTTGCGCCGGTGCTACTACACCTGCTGCACTATTGATAGCTACGCCCCTGTTTTGTGACTGTCGGCATGAAACTGATGGCCGCATATTGTGCTGCCCATCTCTTGCAATGGAGCATATTTATTGTCTTTTACCATCTTTGTGTAGGTTGGGATCTCACACTTTTAGTGAAATTCCACAGTACTGTTTTAACTTTGAGGAGAGGTTATCAGCGAGTGGAGTTGTCTAGCTGATGAAGGCCACCTGTTATATAATTGTGGATAACTTTGTCATTATTGTTTTGATTAAAAGAACTCCATGATTAACTCATTTTTACTTTCTATAGTAATGGTTGGGGTATGTCCATTTTATATCTGGGAGATTTAAATTGATGAAAATAAACTGCCATCGTTTTAGTTAACTATATCAAATAAAAGAAACGTATCTGATAGCTACTCAGTGGCTACTTCGGACGATTAACTCCCGACTTACAATGTCTTCCCTTCCAGAGGAAGGAGTTTCAGTATTATCTGGAGAGGCAGGACATCAAGCATCTCAAGATGACTGCAGAGCCTAGGCCAGTGTCAAGACAAAAGGCCTTGTGAGAACACTGAACGAGGTCCTGGGCATTGCAGCAGATGGAGGTAATAGTCAGGGTTCGATGTTTTTCAGACACTTAAGGGCTTTCCATACCACACACTGTGCATCAGCTGTGCTCAGAAATGTGAATGTTATTTTGCATAATTGTGCAAAATTTCAGAAACGCGTGCAAAATTGTGTAAACTGCAAATCCAGCATTTAGCACTATACCTTGTGTCCGTGTTAAATGCAAGAAAGTGTTAAGTGCTAAAAGAAAACAGAGCAAAAAGGACAAATGCCAAGAGCAACAGCCAATATAATTTTACATGTTTGCGTTGCCCTCGTGCTTCCACAATAGGATTTTTAAATGATCTTTAATGATGTGATTTGGCATAAATATCAGAAATGTCACATAACAGGCGTAGCTTCGCTGATGCCTTACACATATACTCATTCATTTCAAGCACTTCCTACACGCACTCAAGGCACTACAAAACTTAGGCCCCACCTGCCAGAACAGTCGCATCTCCTTCCATTAACCACTGAAACACCTCCGCTCCGGAGGACTCCTACTCGCACACATGACACGCATACACAGAGCTAGATCAGGAGGACAGGCATTCACTTACATCACCCCTAAATTGTAGAACGTCCTCCCCCTCCACATCAGAGACTCCTTTTGTCTTCTTGAATTCCACAACAAGCAGAATACCTGGCTTTTCAATTAACCAGCATACCATAGGCAGGGTTAGACAAACACACCTACTCAGTGCCAGGATACCCTTGTGGGTGATAGGACACTTTACAAATACACATAAGTGTGAAATGCTGGAAATTATGCGAGCTTGTACACTGGCATAATACACATTTTTCATGGTCATTGTTTTTAGCTAGTGATCTACTCTTTGCAATGGTGGTAGTTATTATAATACTAGCCCATTCCAGCCAGTCACTGTAACCTCCTGGCTATAAAAAAGGCTGAAGCATATAGAAAAATAACTGATGTTCCTATAAATGGGAACTGTAGAGAGATATCTTGGAAGTGAACCTGGTAATCTTAATTAACAGACAAGTCTGGATCTTCTGTGGGTCTTATGAAGGTGGTTCATTCACCGTAACATACAGGAGGGACTCCATCACTTTGACTCTTGGAAGTCAGAGCACTATACATTGTCTTGTTTTTCTACTCCTTCAAAGGACTGCCTCCAAAGTCTGAGGTTGTGTAGGACGAATCCCTAGGGCAGACCTTCCACCCCACATGAAGCTACTGTGTGTCACACAATATGGGAATTACTCACACAGTTACCCAGTGAAGAGCAGGGATTACACGGTGAGCTCAGGTTGAGCTGGAAAACCCTACACAGACTAGGTTTCCAACTCGTGCATTTGAATCGCAACACCCTCGGAGTCCATGCAGGGTTTTGCAGCTCCTTCTGGGCATAGAGTCATGCTCAGATACCTTTATTTTTCTATTTTGTAAGTGCCAGAGGAGGACTCATGGTCAGTGGCAATGAACAAAATTAGGTTCCACTCCCTTTCCATTGCCCTGCCCTTTAAATTACTGCTCCAGTGCTACTTAAACTGCAAGACCTGACAGCCTCGACCCTTTCCAAGTCCCACTCTCTCTTACACAGTGAAACCTTTTTTCAGGTTGGTAGGTCTGCAAGAGGTATTTGAACTAGTTACTTGACAGTAATGTGCCATAACTTGATTACACAACAATTAATCAGATTTAAGACTTGGGGGAGGGGGGAGAACCCCTGTGTGGAAGGCACGGTCATCCTATTTCTAGTCTGTGTGACGGAAGGCAACCTGAATATGGGTGGTGCTAAGCACTAGGTTTGAGCGCTATCTCTCAGGGTTTATTTCCGCATTCCACATTGATAAATCTCCCAAGCATGATTATGGGCTCTTTTGTCTCTTGAATGATTACCATACAATTTCTATAACTGGTTCAAAGATAGTTGTGCAGAAATTAATAATGAAATGAAAACGATCTAGATGCCACTATAATTCAACTTTGTGCAGAGGCTTGCTATACTGGAACAGATGCAGCCATCTCACCATGCCAGGGTCTCTTGCCACTCCTTCAGTGCAAAGGTCTTGCTCTTCTGTAGGTGTCAGTTGGTGACGTTTTTTCATCTATTAAAGTATTTACATCAATATGATATTAACACATCAACATGCAAATGTTATTAACTATGTTTATTCACTTTGAGATTGACCATAGCTAATGTAGGCTTGCATTAGAAAATGGCTACCATTGGTTGCCATCTTGCTTTATACCACGTGAACATTTAATTTCTCGGTGAAGTTGGGGTCCTAATCATCCAATATAGTGCACTTTTGCTTTCTTTCCCATAGAAGAAACCTATCCTTTTCTTTGTGATAAACATGGACTGTTTTAATGAGTAGCACTTTCACAAAGACACCTACAGACTACAGGCTGGTCCCTGCATCTCATCTTCCCTCAGACAGTGTGTTTGAAGGAAACTGAGAGAAGCCGAATTGCCAGGAGTCCTAAAAATCTAAGCATTTAATTGTGTCATCTCGCTTTAATCTGACTGGACTGCCTCACGATAGCCATATGTAGGTGTCTCAAATGTTAGAACTATGGGCAAGATGTAGCAAAGGGGTTTTCCCATTCTGTGTCAATGGGAAAATGTGTTCGTACATATGGCCCCATGTGATTTAAGCTAGTGCAGAGTAGATTGCTGTTCAGACTGGGTTTCAATGTAGTTTACTGAGGACCAGACTAGGAGATTTAGAGTACTCTCTTAATGAGAGAACTGACTTTACATTGTATTTCCCTTTAAGGTGACCCCATGCTAGTTCGTCCTCTCCTCTGGTATATAATGTTTTGTTTTAATTTTGGACTGTATATTAATTGAGCAGACATATTCTGAACATGATATGATGCTAATATGTGTGCCTTCCATAAACCTTTAATAAAACTTTGTGGTTTGAAGCTTTACCATTCTTTCTTGTGGAGCCTAATGCGCTTCACATTTATTGAAAGTGTTGTTTTGTTGACCAGCCCCAGATGTCCACCTCGATTCATTTGATATCATTTTAAGGGCTACGAACTTTGTACAGATAATAGTGTTAACAGAGTCTACGCTCCCTATTCACATGTATCAGTGCTAAATTACTCCCTCCACCCTTCTTCAATGGACCAGAGAACTCTCCCACCCCCACTCCCTCTCTGCTAGCGCCAGGGTTCGCGCTCTCCTTGTGTTCAACTGAGCTGTGCTTGAAATGGAAAAATAGAAGTGCAGGTACTCTGTATCAGAGTACATGCTTGCCTCTGAGAAGTGTCGGTACTCTCCAATTAAAAGTAGCCTGTTTATCTTGAGAAATGCAGGTACTCTACTTCTCAAAAAAACTGCCGGTACTCAGTACCGGACAGTACCGGCCCATTTAAAGCAGTGCAGTGCGCCCACAATGATTGCAGTGCAGCGTAATCAGCGCTACTGTGTTTGGATGTTGCGATGCCTTTTAATAGCACCTACTTACTGGTGGTAAATCTGCTAATTAATGTGCGCTAATATTGTGTAGTTAAGGCTCGAAAAACAGCAAGAACTCAGTCCAAATGTCCTTTGTAATGATGACGATACGGATTGAAACTGACGCATGAGCTGGTCTTTAAGGGCCTTATTTATACTTTTTGGTGCAAAACTGCACTAAGGCAATTTTGCCCCAAAATGTTTTGCACCGGCTTGCACCATTTTTTAGCACCAGCTGGGCACCATATTTATGGAATGGTGCAAGCCGGTGCAAAGGGTAGGCTAGCTTAAAAAAAAATTACGTTAGGCAGTTTTGAATCAAAATAAATGATTCTGCCAGATTAGCATAATTATTTTACGCTAAGGGGCATATTTATACTCTGTTTGCACTGAATTAGCGTCATTTTTATTTTACTCTAATTCAGTGCAAAACTAACTCCATATTTATACTTTGGTGCTAGACCCGTCTAGCACCAAATTTATGGAGTTAAAGTCATTTTTAGGAAGTGGAAACCTACCTTCCCTTAATGAGATGCAAGGTAGGCGTTCCCGTGCAAAAAAATTACTCTATGGCCTTAACACCATATTTATACTCCCATGTAAAAATGGTGCAAGGGAGGGAGGAGGGGTCAAAAAATGGGGCACAGCTTGCTTTGCCCCATTTTTTAAGACCTGGGTCAGGGCAGGCGTTAGGGGACCTGTGGCCCTATTTCCATGGTGGAACACCATGGAATAAGCCCAGAGGTGCCCTCCCTAGGCCCTAGGGGCACCCGCACCCACACTAGAGGGACTGCGAGGATGGGGGACCCCATCCCAGGTAAGTACAGGTAAGTGCATTTTATTTTTGAAAGTGCCATAGGGGGCCCTGAAATGGGCCCCCATACATGGCACAGGGTGCAATGGCCATGCCCAGGGGACCCCTGTCCTCTGTGCTGGGCACTGGGGTGGTGGGCATGACTCCTGCCTTTTCTAAGGCAGGAGTCATGTGGCATGGTAGGTTTAGCACCATAAAATGACGATAATCTGGTTAGAGTAATTTTGTTTACTCTAACCTGCCTAAAGCCATTTTTTGGTGCTAAACCCTCTTCTTCTATACTGCCAGCCCCACCCGACTAAAGTCATTTTTTTAAACTCTAGCCTACCCTTTGCACCAGCTTGCACGATTCCATAAATTTGGTGCCCGGCTGGTGCACAGAAATGGTGCAAGCCGGTGCTAAACTTTTTGGTGCAAAACTGAGTTAGTGCAGTTTTGCAGCAAAAAGTATAAATAAGGGCCAATATTTTGTAAGTTTGTGCCACTTTTGCGTCATAAAATGACGTTAATGCAGTGCAAAAAAAGTTAAAATCAGGGCCTTGGTGCTAGATGGGTCTAGCACCAAAGTATAAATATGGTGTTAGTTTTGCACCGAATTAGAGTAAAAAAAATGACACTAATTCGGTGCAAACAGAGTATAAATATGTCGCAGAGTATAAATATGCCCCTAAATATGGCGTTAAGGCCATAGAGTCATTTTTTGCACGGGAACGCCTACCTTGCATCTCATTAAGGCAAAGTACGTCTCCACTTTCAAAAAATGACTTTAACTCCATAAATTTGGTGATAGAGGGGTCTAGCACCAAAGTATAAATATGGAGTTAGTTTTGCACCGAATTAGAGTAAAATAAAATTACACTAATTTGGTGCAAACTGAGTATAAATATGCCCCTAAGTGTCTGGCTGGCTGGTTGGTGGGGGGGGGCAGCTCACAGTAGTAGTACTGTGCATGTGAGGTCACATGATGACCAGGAAGTCTGTCAATCGCTCTACCTGGAACGATCTGGAGGATCCCAGCGCCTAGAAGTATATGTACATGAGAAGCACTGCCTGCAGTTCAAGTCCAGGACAGACAAATCTCGGCTCGTGCATGCTGGCATTTTAAACTTAATGGCAGGAGCGTCGTTTATTCATCACAAATAGATTTGACTCCTAGAATCATAAATACATGCCCGCTTCCTGGCGCTTGGCAAATACAGTGGAAAACTACGCCTCAGTCCTTATCATGTAGTTCATCGTCACGTTGTTGTTTCTATTTCGAGCTGAAATCTTTATGGCCCCATCTCCTAAATATTTTTGTCCCAGTTTTTACCTTCATGTTACACTGTAACTGTTGTGGGCGCCCTCAGACACACAATTCGGCTTTTGCAAAAGTACTGCATTTAGATTCGGTATAAGTATGCGGCACCAGATTCACTATACCGCTCCGCCAACATATAACTGGTTAAAGATTTAGGGCGGAACCAACAGATCTTCGGTGATGCTTAAGACGTTGCCATCTTCCTAAAATGGAAGGTGAAATCTTGACCTCGAACAATGACGTCAATTGGGAGTGGCTGCTGCTGCTAGTCGCCGTCCTTGCCATCCGTGAACTCACGGGTGATGAAGGCAGCGGCTGGAGCAGAACCTGTTTACTTTGTGGTATATATATTCCCCTCAAAGCCCTTAGCAATTCAGCAGCAAACGGGGGCTATTTGAAGGCAAGAGCCAAAGCTATGACGTCACTGGGGCTCAGAAGTTCCATGATATCGCTTCTGGTAGGTCTGACATGTAGCATTCGTCCACGGTTGTCACTGGCCCGTGTGGCAAAGTACAGGTATCTGGGCAATTCCCCCGTTCTTCTTTTCCAATCCAAACCTCTCTCCGGACAGCGTTTATTGTGAGAAGCCCCTTGCATTGGCACATTACGTTACACCACACGTGATTTCTCGTCCAGCCCTAACTAGGAAGTGCTGATGACTGTGCAACACCGATACACCACTGGTGTGCTGCTGGGGGATGTGCTCCAATACCTTCCTAGCCCACTTCTTTCGTCACGGGTACCAGGAATATCAGCCAATCTTAAGGTTCCAAATCAGGCTAGAAGACAAGGCGTTGGCCTATGAGTGGCTGCTCTGCACACCCTGTTCACAATACCTAGAACCAAAAAGACACCATGTGCCCAACAGTGAGCTGACACTGTAGGCAACTGCCACCGCCTCTCGCTGGTGAGGAGATGACGTCAGCAGTGATGAAGTCACCTTCTCAGGAATCCTTGGCCCTGTGCAAGTACAGCTGCCAGGATCCGCCCCGGCATGTCGAAAGAATAGAGGTCTGCAGATTCCTGGTATCCTACCCACCGCAGGGCACCGTCGCTGTAGCGAGAACCGCAACCTGAAGTCCTCGGCTGCAGACATCTGAACTCTGCTGGGCTGGTCTGTTGGCAAGTGCTGAGGTGAATGAAAGCATCGCGAGTACACTGTAATCTTTAGCTTATATGTTCTGATGTCACAGGGCTGACAGGTGGGAAAATGGAAGCACTATTTAGGTCTCTAGACGTGCAGTCATGCGTTTACCCACCTCAATTAGAGGTGCAGCATTTCTTAATGTACTTGCAGGCAATGCAGGTCTGGTGTGGCTTTAAATAGGGACATCAGGTATTAGTTAAATGAACTGTAATATTAAAAATGTTTATATATTTAGTGAACAAGCCTTCAGGGAAACAAAACACTCCACACACAACATGAAAACTTCTCTTACGAGAGACTTAGCTCCCTGAAGAAGCAAAGAAGACATGGCTGATTACACAGACAGGGTTTATATGTAGTCTGTGGTCCGGTATGAAGCTTTAAAGCTTGCTTTATTAAGCCAATCGGAGTTAAGATAATGTGCAGGAGTGGCAGCTAACATGGTGACCGCAGGGGTCCATGAAGGGGATGCCCCGGTGCCGTTTTGAGGGGACCTTTGTTACGCCACTGCTTACATCTGGCATCTTTGAACTACATCCCTCTCCAAGGCCAATACTGTCATCATACCCCTGGCTTTACATATGCCAGCAGGGGTGGGCCTGCTGCCATGGCATAGTTTAAGAATGTATTTTCCCCCCAGTTAACACTGGTCTAAGAGGGGTTAAGGAGTCTGCGCATTGGACTGGAGTGCAGATTAGACTGCGGAAGAGCTCACTCGATGGAATACAGTTCTAAGAAACTCCCTAACTTCGTAACTGGCATGAAGGGAACCCTGGGCCGGGTAGGCCTCGTCCCTTGATGTACAAAACAGAACTGACTGCTTGCCTGGCTTGAACTTTGGAGTCAGTTGATCTAGAGATCTCAATGAATTTTCCCAGACCATCTTAAAGGAAGAGGTAACGTGCTTAAACCATCATTGGAATGCAAAGTATACAGGCAAACCGACACTATTTGTAAGTGGAATTGAAAGTAGGGTTTAGGTCAACAGGTATTTAATGTGGGTGCAGGGTCGGTATGTTTTGGGTTTACGGTAAGTTATAGGATTGCACATGTATATGCCTGCACATTAGACATTTTTAAGGGCCATATATGAGAACCAATAGAAGCATTATTAATGTCTATGGAGATAAATCACTTTGACGAATAAGTTGTATGGGTGCACTACAATATTCATATTGCTCACGGTTTTTCATGACATTCAATGGGAATGATCATCAACTATATCAAGATCTCACTTTTTGCACAAGAGGTGTTACAAATTACATGTGCTACTGTGATGTGAAGATGGATAGGCAAATTTGTTGTATATATATAATTGAAGCCCTGACGAAGTCGTGGGGTACACCCCAGACGAAACACGTGTTGGCGGCAATTGGCAAGTGATGGCTGGAATATATGGCTGGAATTCAAGAAACAACTAATAAAAGACTGAAAAATCTTACGTGAAATGGACATTGGTTGGATGTGTGACTTATATGTATAAAATAGTTACTTGAGATAACTATAACAGGTGAATTTCTATGGTTTTGTGTGGTTAAAATGTTAGCCTAACTATAACGTTCTTGTAACCTTTGTTTTTTTCAAGTGAATTTCTATGCTTTTTTAAAATTCTATTTCCTAACTGTAATGTCCCTGTAACCTTTGTTTTTTTTCAGTGAATTTCTATGTTTTTTTAATGTCAATTAATTTTCATTACTATATGTTAATCCAACCAGCTTTGTCCTGGGGGAAGGCACCCCGGGACATAGCAGGAGCCGGCCCTGGTGGGTGGCTGTCCCAGGAGCCATCATTGGCTCCTCGAGAGGAGTCGAGCAGCCGCCCTCTGATGTGTATTGCCCTGGGGAGTTTTATAGTCCGCAGAGCTGGGGGTCTGAAACTGATTCACCTCATTGTTTTATTT
The DNA here is from genome assembly GCF_031143425.1 of Pleurodeles waltl. Classification (NCBI taxonomy): domain Eukaryota; kingdom Metazoa; phylum Chordata; class Amphibia; order Caudata; family Salamandridae; genus Pleurodeles; species Pleurodeles waltl. The sequence goes on along the minus strand of NC_090443.1, from coordinate 263,887,814 downwards.
TAGCCCTGGGGTGGTGGTGGTCCCTGGGGCTCCGGATGGGCTGCACACCTCCCCCACGCACAACTATTTGCCCTGGGAAGGTGGTGGTCCCCGGGGCTTCAGGGAGGGCAACGCTCCCCCCTACATTCACTGCTATCTTTGCCTCTGGGAGGTGGCAGTTCCTGGGGATGAAGGGGTTGCGTGGCCCGCATGCATAATTACTTTGGCCACGTGGAGGTGGCATTCCCTGGGGTTGTGGGTGGGCCTGACAGCCCCCGCATTGATTTAGTTTAAAGCCCCAGGGAGGAGGTGGTCCTCAAGGCTGTGGGGGGAGGGGCAGGCAACCCCACACATTCAAAACTTAAATGCCACCAGGACCTGGCCAACCCCGGGGCTGCATTCAAACAAGCGCAGGCTTGGGTTTTTGTTTGAATGTCAGATCTGCCATTACTCGCGCCAATATTTTTTTAAAAAATGCTCTTTTACTCTAGGGAGTCCTTCTGGGACCTCAGCACCAGGGCTAAGGGGTCAAGGTGTCCCTACCCTGGCTCCTTTCTTTTTTTTTTTTTTTATCTTTTTTTCTGGGACTCGGTTGGAGCCAAGTGCCAACATGGCTGCCCACACTTCCTTGTTGAAGTATTGTTGACCAATCAGATCTCAGCATGAGATCGGGAGGGTTCGCAGAGCCTTTGCATCCCTATATAATCAATTGCCACTAGGCAATGTATATGTATATGGAAATATATATATATATATATATATATATATATATATATATATGGCAGTGTTGGGGACCCAGTAAAAGGGGATTATTACCCATCACCGTTGTCTCGGTCTTATTGGCATTCAACGTTAATGAGTCAATGTTCCTCCAGGTGGAAACCTTACAGAGACAAGAGTTCAAGGTATCGGAGCTGCGGCCTTCAGCAGATGGCAAAGAAAAGATGATCTGAGTGTCATCTGTATAGGTAAACAAGGGGAGCCCACAGCCTTCAATGATATCAGCAAAGGGGCAAACAAAGATGTTGAATAACATCGGGTTTAAGGCCGATCCCTGAGGCACTCCAGAAGTAAGAGAGTGACACCTTGACATGGAACTGGAAGAAAAGACCTGGAAGGTTCGATCCTTCAAGAACAAGGTCATCCAAGACAAACCTGGGTAGTTTGGAGACCTAAATCCACAGCCTTAAAACCTCACCCTGCATATTTAGATCTGTTAAATGAGCTCATAAAGTGAATGGTCTCTTCAGCCCATTAGAAAACAACTTTTCATCCACTTCTGGAATCTTCTTCAGGCCAAACTGTTGAGGTTGTTTCCCGACTTAAGGAACATCAAGGACAACAATTGAAAAATGCTTGCTAGGGAACCCAATAGCCAAACAATCTGCCTAGTGGATGACCCTGGAAACTACCAACTGCCTCCTAGGGTTTCTCAACAGGGGTCTGATGATTACCATATTCGACTGCAGCAACAGGCTCCTTACCAGTGATACCAGTGACCATCCTAGTTGCCAAATTTGTAGTGGAACTAAATCACATAAGAGGTGGGTTTGAAAATAGAAGTTAAATGTAATTGCATTAAGAGAAAGAGACTGTGGTGCAGGTGTTTTCTGCTGAACTGGCACCCTTCAACTGACACTGAGAAGCGACAGTTGCTCAGACCCTATAGCATTCCAAGTAGGAACACCTCAACACACACAGGAGCATGCCAACAAACAAAACAAGAAGCTTAAATGTAGGGGAAAATTCCACTGAAAGAAAATGACCAATGCATTTCACAGTGTAACAAAGGAAATTAAATATGAGAGTGCAAGGATCAAGTCATATTTCCCATTCGGTAATGTTGTCTCTGTGATGACTGACAATGTATTACTCACAGGCTCATATTTGTCATGATGACTGCATAGTCTGTAGGTTTCTCAAAGAAGTCCTTCCTGCACCCTGATTGTCTTCTGGTTGAGATTAAACCTGAAAGCCCTTCCAAGTTAGTCACAGTTAACTGTGTCCTGCCTCACTCTGCCAAGGACTTTTCCTAGCCTGAAAACAAAAAGAGTGAGTTGTTTTTTCCTTATTTTCACCTGCCTATAGGAACATTTCACAAGTTACTGATTATGGGCCTGATTGTGACCTTAGCAGTTAGAAAATTCCATCACAAATGTGACGGATATCCCATCTGCCATATTACCAGTTCCCTTATATCCTATAGAACTTGTAAAACGGCGGGTGGGATATCCGTCACCTTTGTGATGGAGTTTTCCATCTACCAAGGATGTAATCAGGCCCTATGTGTTTTGCATACAACATGTTTATTTTGGCACTTTTTGCATCAAAACAATGTTTTTTTGAGTAAGTGTAGTGATAAACCCAGGTTTAAACAATTACTTCTTCAGTGCAAAGGCCAAACACCATGTTTTGGTCACAGTAGAACTGAAACTTCTTGGCCTTTTGGACCAGGATTATCCTCTTGAAATTCACAGTTTCACACAATTCGTTCCTTACCAGGGCATTTAAATTACTGAGGTTATAATTGTCATATGGAAGAAGTGCATGCATAAACCTTAACTACAGATGCCCCTAAAGTAATATGCAATTATCACAATTATTACTAAACCCGTGGACTGCCAATCCCTCAGACTGTCAAACCTCACTGCACATGGACCTTTTTGTGACGTTTGCAGTACTACTGCAAAATTACCCAGAGGCAAGGCTAAGCATTGCAGTAGTACTGCGGTACCAGGGAGTATACCCCAACTGCCCCCACGAGGCCTAGAAGGTCAGGATATCCTTACCCAGCTACTTTATCCCTCACTTGTACTAATTTTATACGAGGCTCTGAGTCATGAAATTGCAGCCATCCAATCAGAACACATTTGTTTAGCATGCCGTAGTGTAGCTCTCAGCGGTAATATCACAAGTGTATGCGGCCTGATATATCTACAAAACGTGAACCTTATTTCCTCAAAAATACTGAACAGAGTTACACCAAATCAAAAAAAAAACCTTTCTGGGGCAAGATCTAGCTTTCTACAAAATTGGGTGTAATTCAATTCAGAGTTTTTTGCAGTAGCGCTGCTCAAAATTCCTATGGGAAATTGCATGCTGAAAATGCATTTTTGGTCCGCCTTGATGAATCACCCTGAAACATTCCAGGATAGAGCTGAGGTAGATGAACCATTTAAAAAAACATGTTTGTTGAAGATTGATCAAAGGGCACCAAAGTTAATAGAAAACCAAAAAAAATCAATTTCCAGTGTGTGTGTATATATACTGGAGAGGCAGGATATCAAGCATCTAAAGATGACTGCAGACCCTAGGTCAGTGTCAAGACAGGAGGTCTTGGGCATTGCAGCAGATGGAGGGTAATAGTCTGGGTCTGATGTTTTTCAGACACTTAAGGGCTTTCCAAACCACACACTATGCATCTACTGGTGAAATGTGAATGAATTATTTTGCATAATTACACAGAGTTTCAGAAAATTATGCAAAATTGTGCAAAGTGCAAATCCACCATTTAGCACTATATTTTAATGTGAAATGTATCCTTGTGTCCATGTTAAATGCAAGGAAGTGCTAAGTGCTAAATGAAAACAGAGCAAAAAGGACAAATGCCAAGAGCAACAGCCACTATCATTCTAAATGTTTGCATTATCCTCGTGCTTCCGCAATAGGATTTTTAAATGATCTTTAATGATGTGATTTGGCAAAGATATTAGAAATGTCACATAACAGGTGTAGCTCCACTGGTTCCTTATACACAATCTCATTCGTTTCAAGCACTTCCTACACACACTCAAGGCACTACAAAACTCAAGCCCCACCTGCCAGAACAGTCGCATCTCCTTCCATTAACCACTGAAACACCTCCGCTCCGGAGGACTCCTACTCACACACATGACACGCATACACAGAGCTAGATCAGGAGGACAGGCATTCACTTACATCACCCCTAAATTGTAGAACGTCCTCCCACTCCACATCAGAGACTCCTTTTATCTTCTTGAATTCCACAAGAAGCGGAATACCTGGCTTTTCAATTAACCAACATACCATAGGCAGGGTTAGGCAAACACACCTACTCAGTGCCAGGATACCCTTGTGGGTGATAGGACACTTTACAAACACACATGAGTGTGAAATGCTGGAAATTATGCAAGCTTGTACACTGGCATAATACACATTTGTCATGGTCATTGTTTTTAGCTAGTGATCTACTCTTTGCAAGGGTAGTAGTTATTATAATACTAGCCCATTCCAGTGAGTTACCCCACCCTCCTGGATATAAAAAAGGCTGAAGCATACAGTAAAATAAATGATGTGTGTGAGAGCAGCAAATGGGAACCGTAGAGAGACATCTTGGAAGGAAACCTCGTATTCTAAACAGACAAGTCTGGATCTTCTGTGGGTCTTATGAAGGTGGTTCATTCACCGTAACATACAAGAGGGACTCCATCACTTTGCCTCTTGGAAGTCAGAACACTATACATTCTGTCTTGTTTTTCAACTCCTTCAAAGGACTATCTCCAAAGTCTGAGATTGTGTAGGACGAATCCTTAGGGCAGACCTTCCACCCCACATGAAGCTACTGTGTGTCACACAATATGGGAATTACTCACACAGTTATCCAGTGAAGAGCAGGGATTACACAGTGAGCTCAGGCTGAGCTGGAAAACCCTACACAGAGTAGGTTTCCAACTCGTGCATTTGAAGCGCAACACCCTTGAAGTCCATGCAGGGTTTTGCAGCTCCTTCTGGGCATAGAGTCATGCTCAGAAGCCTTTATTTTAATATTTTGTAAGTGCCAGAGGAGGACTCATGTCAATGGCAATGATCAGTATTAAGTTCCACCCCCTTTTCCATTGCCCTGCCCTTTAAATTACTGCTCCAGTGCTAGTTAGGCCCGTGACCTGACAGCCTCGACCCTTTCCAAGCCCCGCCTTCTCTTACACAGTGAAACCTTTTTTCAGGTTGGTAGGACTGCAAGAGGTATTTGAACTAGTTACTTGATAGTAATGTGCCATAACCCGATTACACAACAATTAATCAGATTTAAGACTTGGGGAAAAATAACCCCTGTGTTGACGCCACGGCCATCATATTTGCAATCTGTGTGATAGAAGGCAATCTGAATATGGTGGTGCTAAGCACTAGGTTTGAGCACTATCTCTCAGGGTTTATTTCCGGACTCCACATTGATGAATGTCCCAAGCCTGATTATGGGCTCTTTTGGCTGTTGAGTGATTACCATACAATTTCTATAACTGGTTCACAGATAGTAGTGCAGAGATGAATTATGAAATGAAAACGAGTTAGGTGCCTCTATAATTCAACTTTGTGCAGAGGCTTGCTATACTGGAACAGGTGCAGCTATCTCACCATGCCAGTGTCTCTTGCCTCTCCTTCAGTGCAAAGGTCTGAGCAAGTCGGTACCAGTTGGTGACGTTTTTTCATCTATTGAAATATTTACATCAATATGAGATTAACACATCAACAGGCAAATGTTATTAACTATGTTTATTCACTTTGAGATTGACCATAGCTAATGTAGGCCTGCATTAGAAAATGGCTACCATTGGTTGCCATCTTGCTTTGTACCACGTGAACATTTCATTTCTCTGTGAAGCTGGGGTCCTAATCATCAAATGCAGTGCACTTGTGCTTTCTTTCCCATAGAAGAAATCTGTCCTTTTCTTTGTGATAAACATTGACTGTTTCAATGAGTAGCACTTTCACAAAGACACCTACAGACTACAGGCTGGTCCTGCATCTCATCTTCCCTTAGACAGTGTGTTTGAAGGAAACTGAGAGAAGCCGAATTGCCAGGAGTCCTAAAAACCTAATCATTTAATTGTGTCATCTCGCTTTAACCTGACTGGACTGCCTCATGATAGCCATATGTAGGTGTCTCAAATGTTAGAACTATGGGCCAGATGTAGCAAAGGGTTTTTCCCATTCTGTGTCAATGGGAAAATGTGTTCGTACATATGGCCCCATGTGATTTAAACTAGTGCAGAGTAGATTGCTGTTCAGACTGGGTTTCAGTGTAGTTTACTGAGGACCAGACTAGGAGATTTAAAGTACTCTCTTAATGAGAGAACTGACTTTACCTTGTCTTTCCCTTTAAGGTGACCCCATGCTAGTTTGTCCTCTCCTCTGGTATATAATATTTTGTTTTAATTTTGGACTGTATATTAATTGAGCAGACATATTCTGAACATTATATGATGCTAATGTGTGTGCCTTCCATAAACCTTTAATAAATCTTTGTGGTTTGAAGCTTTACCATTCTTTCTTCTGGAGCCTAATGCGCTTCACATTTATTGAAAGTGTCGTTTTGTTGACCAGCCCCAGATGTCCACCTCGATTCATTTGATATAATTTTAAGGGCTACGAACTTTGTACAGATAATAGTGTTAACAGAGTCTACGCTCCCTATTCACATGTATCAGTGCTAAATTACTCCCTCCACCCTTCTTCAATGGACCAGCGAACTCTCCCACCCCCACTCCTTCTTTGCTAGCGCCAGGGTTCGCGCTCTCCTTGTGTTCAACTGAGCTCCAGTGCTTGAAATGGAAAAATGGAAGTGCAGGTACTCTGTATCAGAATACAGTACATGCTTGCCTCTGAGAAGTGTCGGTACTCTCGAATTAAAAGTATTCCGTTTATCTTGAGAAACTCTACTTCTCAAAAAAACTACAGGTACTCAGTACCGGACAGTACCGGCCCATTTAAAGCAGTGCAGTGCGCCCACAATTATGGTAAATCTGCTAATTAATGTGCGCTAATATTGTGTAGTTAAGGCCCGAAAAACAGCAAGAACTCAGTCCAAATGTCATTAGTAATGATGACGATACAGATTGAAACTGACGCATGAGCTGGTCTTTTAGGCCCATATTTATACTTTTTGACGCAAAACTGTGCCGGTGCAGTTTTGCGTCAAAAATATTACCGCCGGCTAACGCCATTTTGGTTCGCCGTGCGGGCGTCATATTTATACTTTAACGCACGGCGGCACAAATAACAGGTGGGAGTCATTCTTTTTTACGCACACCGCGGCGTCAAGTCGGAAAGGAAAACGACGTTAACGCGGCGGAAATTACTGTGGGTCGATTTACGACACCGCAAACCGCATATGCGCCGTTTTTTTTTGACGCAATAGCGTCAAAAAACACAGCAAACACAGCCATTTCACCAGAGGAGAGCCAAAATGGATCCCAGATGCCACTACAGACCCCAGGAAGATCACAGCAGACCAGGAACCAGCCAGGAGGACCCACACAAGAACCAGGACACTTTTAAGAAGAAAAGAAAGTGTCGCTTCAGTGCAGAGGAGCAGGAAATCCTGGTTAAAGAGGTGACAGAACACCAGCACCAACTGTTTGTCACATCAAAGTTGCCAATCAGTAGGAGAGAGGCTATATGGCAACAAATTGTCAACAAGATTAACAGTGTGGCTGAAGTACGCAGAACAGTCATCGAGTGCAAGAAACGCTGGCATGACTGCAAATGCAGGACCAAGGAAAAGATGGCCAGGAACAGGAAGGCAGCACTGCAGACTGGAGGGGGGAGTCCAGCACACCAGGAGGCCCTGGACCAGATGGAGGAGATGGTCACAGCCGTCATCCCTGAGGAGATCGTCACAGGGATTCAAGGACAGAACAGCGCAGACTACCAGGAGACAACGCACATGCAGGGTAAGTCGCATGGGGAATTGGAATGCACTAATGTCAACTGCAACCGGGGGGGGAAATACCTACTACACATTGCATGTAAGTCATCATATACATGGAGTGGCATGGGTAAAGGGGCATGGCAAGGGGGCATGGCCCGTTCTGAGAAGACCTGGGGCATACCATTACACAACACCAACAACAGTCCAATGCTGTCCCAACTGTCATGCCAAAGATGGAGCAAAGGGAAAGCCATGACAGGTGGGAAGGCCACTACGTCAAACTGACATCCTGGCACTCGTCAGCCAACATACCTCCTACATTAACTAGGGCCCTATTAGCAATCCTCTAGCCAAACCGACAACTGCAATGTAACTGCGACAACAGTTGCCACTACCACCTCTGATCTGTGTGCAGCTCAAGTAGCCAATGGCAGTAACCTCCCCATGGAACATACATACCTAAATTAGGGGGTGAGGATGACATCTGCAACAATCTCCTGAAACAAGACAAAGGCCCCAGTACACTCAAATGTCAATGCCCATAGTTGTCACAAACATCAGCCAAAGTAAACAACAATAGGAGAGACACAGCACTAAGGACACACCCATGCTGCATATGTCAGGGTCCATCCTGTGCCTGGGTAACAAGCCAACATCCCAAATGTCATACTGCTCAGACAACAGCATTGAGGAGGGGACACATGTAACTGGTCACTGAAATACACCTGCACAGTCAGAGGACGAAATAGGACACTGATACGACTATCAGGGCAATCCAATGTAACACACATTACCCAACATCAGCAGGACCCATTAACAATGTCAACATCCATATCAGATCATAACATTGCCATGCATAGGATATGCAACATGTCAATTACATTTAAGTCGATGTGAACGATCAGGGATTGGGGCAGGTCCTGATAGTTAAGTGTGCTGCCAGGGCCATCAGAACACCCACAGCCAGTGAAAGGTCTCACCATGAGAATGGATATACACAGAGGGTCGAGTAGGACAAGAAGGTGGCAATTCTCTATTTGGCATAAACCAACACCTAGAGGCGATGAGGCTGACAAGTCTGATAACTCAATAACATACATGTGACACACAGGTGGGCCATAGGCCTGAAACAATGCCCATCTGAAGGACTGCAGATATTAATACAAAACAAGATCACAAAGTGAATTCATCAAAAGGCAGGCACGTCACGTCAAAATTGTCACAACACAGACACACTAATTGTACCCTGTTTCATTGCAGAGGAAGATGGATCTCCTGCTGATATGCCTGTCCCAGATTTCCCTGATGACATGGATGACGAGCCGATAAACATTCCCCAGGAGACTATCCAAAAGGTCCTTGAAACCCTCCAGACCCCACCTTCAGTCACAAGGAGGAGCACAGAACAAGCAGCCATCGCAGAGGATCCACCCACCACCCCAATTGTAAGACCTGCCAGCTCCAATACAGCTGAGGACTCAGACGACACTGGCACCAGCTTTGAGAGAACTGTAGTTGGAGTACAGCGGGAGCTGGCCAAGGAGGTGCGGGTGGGGATGCAAAATATGGCAGCCAGCCTTGAGGGGGTGCGTTCGTGCATGATGTCATCTGCAGATCAGGCAGCAGCTATGCAAGCCCTAACATCTATCTTGCAGGAACTGCAGAAAACCCAGAAGGAAATCAGCACAGCTGTAATACAGTTGACCCAACACCTACAACAGCAATCCTTTCAACGGCTGCACAAATGCAACACTGAACCCCTCAGGGCCGACCTGGCTGCCTACCATTGTGATGTGGCTGCTATTCTCAAGAACCAGCAGGCCCTCCTTGCAGCAGTACTGCCCTTAAGAACTTCACAGGGAGCAGCGACCGGGATGTCTGACTCCATGTCTTCTAACACTGAGGTGTGTGTTGCCCCTTCACAACCAACAACAACAAGGACAAAGCAGGCAACACACACATCAGAAGAAGAAGACATGGAACAGATCACATTCACAAGGAAAAGTATCCGGAAGCACTAGTCCCTGCCACATGGCCAACTATTACCAAGGTCCTGCGCTTTGTAACTTGCCAGTCTTGCAACAACTGTACTCAAGCACTGTTCTGCAAACCACTGTATATCTTGTCACCCAGCCCAGTGATTGTCTCTCTCCTACTCATTGGCTAAGTCTGTCCCTCTGCACTGTCTGAAACAGCAACCCCAGCATGACAAAAGTATTTTGGTAAACCCTTCTATTGGATCACAATGGAAGATATCACTATAATGGACTCACAATCATGGACAATGTACATATAGCACTACAGCACTTTTCAATAAATAGCACTTACACAACAAATCTGTCTCTGGGTAATGTGACATATCAACTGCGCAGTAGATAATTGAAATGTCCCTACTGTCAAAGAACGTAGCTTGTCAACACAACTGTCCAGATAATATGTAGTTAGAGAAATCTGCACAGTGACCATGATTGCATCATACTCTGCCCATCCTGAGAGACGTATCTGATGAAGTGAGAAACCATACACCACCATGCTGTGTTGGACAGAAGAATGCTTCCTCAGGGGATAACTAAGTCATCAAATAGTGCCCGCTAAATGTTGTCAACGTGCAAAAATAACACAATAAACATGCCACACTAATCTAAGTAAACACTAAAAAAACTGCACAAATGAAGGTGTCTGAGTTAACATACAAATAGGTAATCATGCCGAACTGTGTCACAAATGATGTATGAGGGTCATGAAGACAAGAATACAAGATTGCCAATGAGAACTCATCTTATAAGGGTGTGCATGATCATCACACTGCAGTCAGACCTAAAACTGTTTCCCCAATATCAAGTCTGGAAGCACTGTTAGTGACTTTGAAAACACACTTATCAACAGAAACACATTGTCATCCATATTAACTGCGATTGGTGGTTGCAACAAAGGGTCGACACTTTGCAAAGTAGCTCTGGGTTAGCTGCCAATCGTACAGCTCAGTTGGGATTTGTTTGTAGCATTGGACACAGATGTTATAGTACAAAAGAGATGTACACGGAATCCAAACCCACGATCAAGTACAATTCAACACATACTATTAAGGGGTAACCAAATATTTATTAAAAGCTAACCATAGATGAAGAAACTGAGGGAAAAATCTTACCTACCCTAATCTACCCTGACTACTCATTACCCACAACTGTCCCTAACTAACCTAAGCTACACTTACTTATCACATGTAACGAAACGTTCTAAACATCTACGCCCCACCCCCCTTATGAGACGGGACACATGGAGGACAACACATACTAACCTAAACACATACTATACTATCCTATACAAATATATATTTTTTTGGTAATGTTTTTTTTAATGTTTTTTGCTTTTTTTTACAGAAGAACCCCAACATAGCCCCCCACCCACCCACACATGTAATAAGTAAAAAAAGAAACAAGCAGGACCCCCAACCCGCACCCACTAACACTGACTAAACTAACAGCCTATACTAACCTAACACTAAGCCCCCTAAGCCCACTAAGTAAAGAACAAGGAAAGAGGAGGGTATCATGTCCATCTATTCAACTGTCTAGAGGTTGGCCCTCCGGAGGGTCCTCTTGATATCCTTGACCCGCCGTTTAATGTGCTGCACGTCCCGGCTCAGGTGGCTCACCTTGCGCAGCACTTTGTCCATCTTTTTTCAAGTCTATTGAAGGCTGCAGGGTCAACAGCTGGAGCAGTGGCAGTCTGGGTACCGGTGGAGGAGGTCTGTGTGGGCTGTCCTGCACCGGTGGCAATGCTGGGGCCAGGAAGTCCAGCAGATGTAGATTGAACAGAGGCAGCTGTGGGGGGGGCCACCTGGCTCAGATTGGTGGTTGTTTCTGTGGTGGCTGTGGTGGGCACAGTAGGCCCACCCTGTGGAAGGCTAGCCATGCCCCGGAGGCACGTTCATGGCGATATCGCCGGGCCATCCTCCGGAACCCCGACTCCACCAGCGGGATGTGCTGGTATCGCATGGCCCGACGCTGAAATTCACGGACCTGGTGTGGAGTTATGTTAGCTGCTGTGAAGACAAATGTAGATATGACACATTAGTAACTGCATTGTGTGAAACAGCACAGCAAGTTAATCAGACAATACATCTACTGTACTTCTAACAGCTCATATCACGATACAGAGCATCGAATGTCCCTGAGGAAGTACATGGCAGGCCAGACAACAAAGGTCACATCACACAAAGCACATTCCTAACCCACAAGATGGGTAACAACTGGCCTTGACTTGCAATCTGAGTTCTGACAGTTAACATCTAAGAATCATGCTGCATATCCTCCACCAAGAGCTGGGCTACAAATGTCTGTGTACGGAAAGCAAAACTAAACCCACATGGTCTGCAAGTTGTTACTGGACTTTCCAGTATGGTACCAAGTGCCAAACCTGAGTGTGTATACTGGTATGCAACCAAACCGTCACTTTTTCACAGGTATGAGTAACATACTGGTAGCATCAATACTAGGTACCCCATTCACAAACCCATGGCCGTGTTTGAGGGGAAGCGGTGGATACACAACTATAATTTGCCAACAACATGTACACTGAGGACTGTATAGGCTAATCCACACATGTTTGTCTCTACAGACACAACACAGGTAAGGTCTATCTACATTTTGGAGTCAGCAAACCCTAGAGCACTCATAGGGTCAGACATGTCAGGAAAATCAGAACTTAGTACACAACATATACTTCCAGTGAGGCCTTACTTACATCAGACACAGAGTTGCTAGAACACCCATGATCATGAATTGCATGCACACCTAGGCCATTACACTCAGGTTCCACAGACTTGATGCACTACATGTGGAAGTACATGATGCTAGGAGGTTCTACCTACTGTTTCAAAATTACGTAGGTAAATAGTGAAGCAGATGTCTATTGGGAAGCTATTAGCTCCACCAATCTTAGAGAATGTTGGTCTGACAGGCTGACTAAATAGGGGCTGACTTCCATTGCAACTCTTGGTGATACAAGTGTCAGAGACATGACTATCCCCTGTACTCACAGTGGGGCCTACAGGGATGTCCTACAATCCCTACATGATACCATTGGATACGCATTGGCTAACTCAAAACATGTGAAAACTGCATTCCCACTCATGGAACAAGTGAAAAACTTCCCACAGCATCACACCTTGCTATGCAACCAACTCACACGAGTCCATAACCAGCAAACACAACACATAACAGACACATCAACACTTACTGTAGTGGTCGGGGTCCTCAAATGTCGCCACCTCTCCCACAGTGTAGGGCGCCGGTCCACCTATAAGGTATGGAAGGAAGAAATGTGCTCAAAATTTGTGCACAGTGCAACATTTTCAGTATCATTTACAATGTGTAGGCTGAATAAGTAAATGGCAGCCATTCAGACATGATGGTACTGCATCTGATATTTCACGGCCAACTTGTACATAACATGGGTCTCCTGTGACAGTTACACACATATCTGAACACATACATTGGCCCTAACTATCATGTGGATGCAAACTTGACCCATAATTGGTGAGCACTAAAAAATATGGAGTGTAATTGTCTCATCATGTGCATCCAAGAGAAACATCCAACGCCTGGTTACTTGAGGACTGCATTACCAGTCAAACATGCCTTGTGGCCATGACACATTTAGTGCACATAGGCCCAATGTACAGAGGGAGGGGCAGAGACTCCTGTAAGCCATCCTGTTGTTACAGTATAGTCAATTGATGTGGCCCAGCTATGGTGATTTGCACCAACCATGGAGATGTAAAGCCATGTGCATACACTTGGACTGCCATTCATATTTGGATTGTGGCTCAATCGACTCCAACAAACATCTTACGATGTTAGCTGAGGGCACCTTACACCTTTACACGATGTATTCAAATCATGAACTGACATTTATCCAAAAAGATTAAGAAACACAATAATCCCACACATTCATAGTACTTCTGTGAACGCTTTCCTTCCACACTCACCAGACTCACGAGACCAATGTTTGAGCCACTTTGCTATTATAAATTGTCGTGAAGGCAGCACTCATTTTCAGCATCATGTAGTGATTCTAAAGTCAGTTTAGCAATTGCGTCAACATAGTTGGCCTAAATGTTGGTACATCTATACTTCTCTGTCAATAATACCATATATAGACATGATTGGCTCCTATTTTATTAGCTGTGCTGACAGAAAGGCCGCACCAATTTCCTTCATGGTAAAGTTACCTGTAAGTTTGCTGAGCACGTGCTACCTGACAGCTAGCAATTGTGATCCTTGCCATAGTTCATCAATGATCCCCTTATATGTCCCAAAAATTACAAATAATCATCAAGTTAGCTGGCAGACATTGCACTAATCCACTGATGTCACTACAGAGCATTCATTTGTGCACAATAACAATAGTCGTACTCACCAACAGTGCCACCAATCATGATTCCCAGGTGGTCAAGAGATCCTGCTCCCTGGTGATAAGGTCAGCCCACCGGTGCTTCAGCTGGTGGTCACTCCTCTGGCTGGCATACACACGCTGCAGGTGATGCAGCACCTTTCCCCACCGGATTCTGCGCGCCTCTGTCGGGTACCCCTGTATGACCCTGCCCCCTGCCTGGATCATGAGCGGCAAGAAAGGTGTCACCAGCCAGATGAAGCCCCCCAACTCCTCTTCCCCCATCCTGCCAAGACGTGACCTACCAGACATACTTATAATTGAAGAGAAGGAATAGGGGTAAAAGAAATAGAAAGGGGAAATGGGTGAAAGTAGGGGTAAAAAGACAGAAAAAAAGTAAACCTAAACACTAAAAGAGCCCAACTACCCCTAAATTAACACTACCCACAACAGACTCCCACAAACAAGAAATACACAAGATAAATGGACAAATGTAGACAAAACACAGTACTACAGTATACACAAACAAAATTTATTTCACAAAAGGACTTTATAGATAGCACACAGGACAAATACAGCACAAAATCTCTGGACAACACTCTCTACACAGCCACACAGTCTAGAAGGATCATAGACTGCAAAGTGAAAGTACACCCACTGTACATGATCTGTAAACAGGATATCCTATTACATCACTTCCTGAATGAAAATTCCCGCCTTTTTCGCGTTATGCGTCATTTTTTGTTGCACAAAACTGTATTTGCATAATTTTTTTTGACGCACAGATGTGAATATTAACCCGCATCCACATAATGATACATGGACTGTACAAATATCTGGATGCGGGCTATATTTCACTCCTGGGCGTAAAAAAAAATGACGCAAATAAAGTTTTGGTAAACAAAAAATGATGCACATCGCTAGGGACGTCAAAATTACAGTGCATTAACTGGTTTGGGGCATTTTTACTTGTTTTTTGGTTATTTTACATTTGGAACATATCAGAGATTGGCTAAATGAAGACAGTATGGTGTTGATGGTTATGTACATATGTGTGACATCATACTGCAGCGGAACATCATCCACTACACCCTTCACAGTATGTTTACAGTTGGCTGACGTCATAGATGGTCATAAGTGTGGCCTAAATATATGTGTGGCACAAATTGTGCATGTTTGCCATAAGGAGAGGATAGCAATGTGACGCACATATGTACAATACCTAATTGCCTTTGGCTCAAAGTGTGTGCTTTGACAACTCATTTGTTGGTGACCAGGTGTGTGTGTACATCACATGAAGCATTATTGTACATTTGGTTGTATGAATGTGACGTCCATGTGTCCAACCCTAAGATGCAAGTCAAGTTGAAAATGAGCAAGGGCATGTGTTAGTCATACATGTAACAACACCCGCAAAGTATACTTCCAAGTTTTAGGGTCACGTAGACACCACATGTGACATAGCATGCACCAGATGGATGGCAGACACATGTTCATGTCAAATGTCCACAATTTCTACATCCTATGTCCTAGAGTATTGGTAAGAGCTTCCTAGGCACTAGTTGATGAATCCCACAGTGAGTCATACACATGCATTGAGGAAGTGAGTACCATGTTGTTTGCACAGACAGACAAGGGCCAATCTCATATGTATGATGACACCACAGTTGAGGCCATAGAAGTAAGCCTCAACTATCAAGTGGCTGTGGTGGACCAGCATACAAGACAGCACGTGTCCACACATTTCCAGTGATCATTTGCACATAGGTGTCTTGTTCATGTGTGTGGTCCAATGATGATCCTGTAGATTTTTTGGGATGTAATTTGTCACAGTTCGGACCAGGACTCATCATGAGTCAGTGGCAGCTATTCCTGTAACTATTGAGTATCCTTTGTTGATCAATGTGAGTAAAGTAGATGTGGACATGTGAACCAACATGTGGATGGTCCCACCCTGTCACTAAAGACGTGTAATGAGACAGTCAACAGGGCAACCTTGGTGTGCTGAGTGAGATAATGTCTCAATTGTCATGTTCCGGCAGGTGTCATTACAACATTTGTACAAAGGTTGGCCTCTGCACTTCCCACTGCATCTGGGAACATCATAGCCTCTGTGCTGTTTATTCTCGCAGCTATTCACCACACACGGCCCATCACTATGTTGTGCGCACTGTGATACTGTGTGTGAACTGTCATGGTTCTGACATTTGTGTATTAGTCATGTACATTATCAGAGGTTGCTGGTTGTGCTGAAAGCCCCGTACCCAAGCCCTGCCTATGACCCTGGGACACTGTCGCACTTTGTCATTCATGCATAAATGCAACCCAGAAAAGGGATGGGCCATGAATTTTGCATTTCCAAGAGGATTTAACTCAAATGGTACAGTTAAAAGGCAGATGATGCTATACAATGTATTTGTGTATGCATGGTAGAAGCCCATGCCCAATTCCCCCTGATAAATGGCAGGTTTGCTAACACAAGTGTGGTACATATGTAGACACAGGTATACTTTAGTGTGACGCACAAACAGTTGCCAGTCAGGCTGACAGAATGCAAGATGATTCAGGAGCCAGCTACTGGACAAGTTACATAATCAGTGGTCTGACTGAGACTGTTGGAGGACAAACTAGACAGTTGACATGTCAATCTGTGTATGTCCTGTGTTTTTGAAGGTGACAAATGAACCCAAGGGCTGTGTTACACGGCTTAATTACTATCAATGGTTGACAGTGTATTTGACATTATGGCAACTCCTATGCTGTTCCAGGCATAATCAGGGGCAGTGCTTTTTGTAATGGGTGGTGTGCATGGAGGTGATCACAGGTGTGGGCTGCATCTGTTTCTCACCAGTCCTGTAGGTGAGACTTGCATTCTAAGGGCCAACAGACATTTTCACAAGGGGAAGCAATCTACATGTGCTAACAGGGCTTTGAAACTAGAAGACAGTGTATAAATTGACCTGACGTCCTTGCAGTCAGATGTTCTTTGACAATGGCATACCTTAGGAAAGGGTGTAGCACACTGGTTTGCTAATGTTGGTCTGTGTTTGTAGAGGAGGTATTATCAGGGTACACATCTTAGTATTCCAGGGACCTCTTCCTACAGGTGGGTTGTGCCCAGGTGCATGGGTGTGTCAGGAGTTAGGAAATGGGCACACATGTACATGGAATGTCATGTGCGCAATGCATGTCATATGTGTGGCACTTGTGCTGTCTATGTTCTGCTTCTATGGAACTCTAGTCACAGATATTCCTTGCAAATATTGGATGCAGTTGGACTAATAACTGCTGTCAAGGGTCTTGTCAGACATTCCTGTTAGTGATGCCAAAGCACATTGACTGCCTCATGTATGAGGCTTGTTTTCCCCTTATTGAGTGATGGTGTCTTAGTTGTGTGCCATATGCTGCGTTGGACCTTGCTTTCAACATGTATGTGTGAAATAGTTGTGGTCCTCTGCTATAGGCCTTCAAAGGAGATATGTACATGATATATGTCATTAAGAGTGTGTATGTATGTGACCATTGTATGTTAGGCATCACATAAGCTCTGGGATGTTCCGTGTCCTACTCAGTATCTCAGCAATGCTCCATGAGGCAACACTCTTATTCTGATAAGTAGAGATGAAGGTGTGTAAAAAGGAATAGCCAGACCATGATATGGTGATTATGATAGGTGTTTAATTACATTAGTTAACTAAAGTGGTGAAGGTGATCATATTCAGAAGAAATTATTTACAATCTGTTGCCGCCTGCGTATACCAGCAGCTGTGTTCTGTAGTTCCCCCTCCTGTTGCAGGCCAGCATCCTCCTCTTCCTCCTCATCAGGCATGTGTGGCTCTGGTTCCAGGAGGGGAATGTTTCTTCTGATACAAATGTTGTGCAATATTGCACATGTGAGGATGATCCTAAAGACCATCTCGGGGGAATATAGGAGGCTACCACCAGTGAAGTCGAGGCAGCGGAACCTTGACTTGAGGATGCCGAAGGCCCGCTCGACAATGCTGCGTGTCCTCCTATGGGCCTCTTTGTATGCACGCTCTGCAGCTGTACTCAGGTTGCCAAATGGTGTCATAATCCATGGCTGGATGCCATACCCCTGATCAGATGCAAGAGAAAATGAATGGGATCATGTTGATGTAGATGGCACTATTGAAAAGGCCTTTAATGGCAGTAGTTGTCTTGTGTTGTCTGTGACTCTTTTGTGTACTAATGTGACATCCTATGCTTGTAGGCTATACCATCTGCATTGTGTTGTTTCCTTGGCTGAACAAGTGTTTGTCTACTAACCATTTGTCAGCAGTATGTTTTGGGATTTTCAGTACAGTGTGCCCTCCCTAGCATTGTGACTTGTGATACAGGTGTCCGTGTGTCTTCACTGGGGGTGAGATGATAGTTCCATGCACAGTTAAAATTGAAAGTGTTGTTAACACGTTCATATCAAATTACCCTGGACATCCCATACCTTTAGACTTAGGCAATGTATTAATGTAAAGGTCATTGGGACACTTACAATTTGCAAGGTGACATTTAGGCAACCACACTCATTGACGTCTTCACATTAGGCTGTACAGTAAATTCCGATGTGTGACAGGTTCAATGGTGACTTAAGAAACATGGCTAGCGATGTCACGACCTCAGTGTGTTCCTGTCGACATGTTGCTGTTGTGGTGTATGTGTTGTGTGTCCTAGAGGGTTGCTGTGCAGTGTGTAAATAAGTAGGTTTTTGTACTTACCAACAAGTAGTCCATTGCCATACTGTCCATCCTGGAAGTGTTCATTGATGGTGCAGTGACGGAAGATGTATGAGTCATGTACACTCCCAGGATATTTTGCCACGATGTTGGTGATCAATCCTTGGTGATCGACTATGGCCTGCACGTTGATGGAATGTGTGTGCTTCCTGTTGCGGTAGAGGTGTTCAGTTGCAGCAGGTGGCACAAGGCGTACATGTGTGCAGTCGATTGCACCAAGGATGTGTGGGAAGCCACTGATTGCGTAGAACCCCTGTTTTGTTTCCTGCTGCTTCTGCAGTGTGTTAGGGAAGCAGATGTGGCGGGGTGTCAGTCGAATGATGGCGTCCAGTACTTTGGGCAAAAAGGCGGAGAATGATGGTTGTGATATTCTGCCAACCAGGGCACCAGTTGTTTGAAAAGAGCCACTTGCCAGCATGTGAAGTACAGCAAGGAGCTTTGTTTCTGTTGGGATGGTGCGGGGTGTCACCAAAGTGGGGGCCAACTGCTGTTAAATGTTTCGCAGCAGCTGCTGAATGGCCTGACAGTTCAACCGGTACCTCTGTATGATGTTGTGTTCCCTGAGGCCCTGAAGGGTTGTTCTTGGGCGGAATATCCTCTCCTGCCTTCTGCGCTGCCTTTGGGGTCCCTGCTGGTGTTGTTGTAGCTGCTGTTGTTGCTGCTTGGCTCTGCGTCTGCGTGCACGCTGGATTAGAATCACCTCCATGGCTCCCTGTTGCTGCTCTGCTGCTCTGCTGCTCTGCTGTTTGTTCTGTGTGTTCTGATTAAATACAGGTGTGTTTGCCCCATTTTAACGCCTGCCCTGTTCCAGGCGTTAATTTTTGATGCAAATTGGTCTGTGCGTCATTTTCTGGCTCCGCCTCCCAGCCGTGCGTCATTTTTGCCCGAAACCATAAATACGACGCACGTCCCTTTAAGCCATTTTTTGGACAGGAACGCCTACCTTGCATATAATTAAAGCAAGGCGGGTTGCCGCAACCAAAAAATGACGCACATGGCGGAATTTTGTCGTCCGCGGGCTCGGGCGCCAAAGTTTAAATACGGGGCAACGTTTGCGCTGGTTGTGTGTCAAATATTTTTACGCACAATCGTCGCAGACGGAGTATAAATATGCCCCTGAGTGTCTGGCTGGTTGGGGGGGTCAGCTCACAGTAGTAGTACTGTGCATGTGAGGCCACATGATGACCAAGAAGTCTGTCAATCGCTCAAGCTGGACCGATCTGGAGGACCCCATCGCCAGAAGTACATGTACATGAGAAGCACTGCCTGCAGTTCAAGTCCAGGACCCGACAACTCTCGGCTCGAGCATGCTGGCATTTTAAAGTTAATGGCAGGAGCGTCGTTTATTCATCACAAATAGATTTGACTCCTAGAATCATAAATACATGCCCGCTTCCTGGCGCTTGGCAAATACAGTGGAAAACTACGCCTCAGTCCTTATCATGTAGTTCATCGTCACGTTGTTGTTTCTATTTCGAGCTGAAATCTTTATGGCCCCATCTCCTAATTATTTTTGTCCCAGTTTTTACCTTCATGTTACACTGTAACTGTTGTGGGCGTTAGGGCGGAACCAACAGATCTTCGGTGATGCTTAAGATGTTGTCAGCTTCCTGAAATGGAAGGTGAAATCTTGACCTCGACAATGACGTCAATTGGGAGTGGCTGCTGCTGCTAGTCGCCGTCCTTGCCATCCGTGAACTCACGGGTGATGAAGGCAGCGGCTGGAGCAGAACCTGTTTACTTTGTGGTATATATATTCCCCTCAAAGCCCTTAGCAATTCAGCAGCAAACGGGGGCTATTTGAAGGCAAGAGCCAAAGCTATGACGTCACTGGGGCTCAGAAGTTCCATGATATCGCTTCTGGTAGGTCTGACATGTAGCATTCGTCCACGGTTGTCACTGGCCCGTGTGGCAAAGTACAGGTATCTGGGCAATTCCCCCGTTCTTCTTTTCCAATCCAAACCTCTCTCCGGACAGCGTTTATTGTGAGAAGCCCCTTGCATTGGCACATTACGTTACACCACACGTGCTTTCTCGTCCAGCCCTAACTAGGAAGTGCTGATGACTGTGCAACACCGATACACCACTGGTGTGCTGCTGGGGGATGTGCTCCAATACCTTCCTAGCCCACTTCTTTCGTCACGGGTACCAGGAATATCAGCCAATCTTAAGGTTCCAAATCAGGCTAGAAGACAAGGCGTTGGCCTATGAGTGGCTGCTCTGCACACCCTGTTCACAATACCTAGAACCAAAAAGACACCATGTGCCCAACAGTGAGCTGACACTGTAGGCAACTGCCACCGCCTCTCGCTGGTGAGGAGATGACGTCAACAGTGATGAAGTCACCTTCTCAGGAATCCTTGGCCCTGTGCAAGTATAGCTGCCAGGATCCGCCCAGGCATGTCGAAAGAATAGAGGTCTGCAGATTCCTGGTATCCTACCCACCGCAGGGCACCGTCGCTGTAGCGAGAACCGCAACCTGAAGTCCTCGGCTGCAGACATCTGAACTCTGTTGGCAAGTGCTGAGGTGAATGAAAGCATCGCGAGCACACTGTAATCTTTAGCTTATATGTTCTGATGTCACAGGGCTGACAGGTGGGAAAATGGAAGCACTATTTAGGTCTCTAGACGTGCAGTCATGCGTTTACCCACCTCAATTAGAGGTGCAGCATTTCTTAATGTACTTGCAGGCAATGCAGGTCCGACGTGGCTCTAAATAGGGACATCAGGTATTAGTTAAATGAACTGTAATATTAAAAATGTTTATATTTTTAGTTAACAAGCCTTCAGGGAAACAAAACACTCCACACACAATAGGAAAACTTCTCTTATGAGAGACTTAGCTCCTTGAAGAAGCAAAGAAGACATAGCTTATGACAGAAAGTTTTTATATGTGGTATGTAGTCCGGTATGAAGCTTTAAAGCTTGCTTTATTAAGCCAATCGGAGTTAAGCTCAGCTAACATGGTGACCCGAGGGGTCCATGAAGGAGATGCCTTACATCCAGTGGCGTAACAAAACTTGAGGGGGCCCCTCTGCACAGTGCACAGAGAGCCCCCTTCCAGACATACACAGGACCTCTCAGGTCTCAGGCCCCAGTGCCGTACTGAGGGGCACCCTGGAGTTCAGGGCTCCCCTGCACCGCGGGGCTGTGGGGACCTTTGTTATGCCACTGCTTACATCTGGCATCTTTGAACTACATCCCTCTCCGAGGCCAAAACTGTCTTCATATCCCTGGCTTTACATACTGTATGCCAGCAGGGGTGGGCCTACTGCCATAGCATGGACTATAAATGCATTTTTTCCCCTCAGTTAACACTGGTCCGAGAGAGGTTAAGGAGTCTGCGCATTGCACTGGAAAAGGATATAATGCGCTTGAATACCTTCTGTGTCTATAACAGACCGGTGCAGATTCGTCTGCGGAAGAGCTCACTCGATGGGATTTAGGGCCATATGTACGAACACATTTTCCCATAGACACAGAATGGGCAAAACTGCTTGCTACATCTGGCCCTTAGTTCTAGAAAAACCCCTACCTTCGTAACTGACATGAAGGAAACCCTGGACCGGGTAGGCCTCGTCCCATGATGTACATGGACATAGAAACAGAACTGACTGCTTGCCTGGCTTGAACTTTGGAGTCAGGTGGCTAGCGATCTCATTGAATTTTCCCAGAACATCTTAAAGGAAGAGGAAATCTCTTTGGTGCTTAAACCATCATTGGAATGCAAAGTATACAGGCAAACCGATACAATTTGTGAGGTGAATTGAAAGTAGGGTTTATTCAAGCTCAGCAAAGCCTATTCTTTCTGCAGCCAACTAAATTAACATTTGTATCACAGGCCCCCATCACCATTATTCCCCCGTGGAATACTCAAGCTCCCAAACAATGAGATCAGTACAGAGTGCTATGACATACGACAGCTGTAGAGCAAAGTTATAACAAAAGTACATCAAAACAAATTTCCCCACTTCAAAACAGAAAAAATAAAAACATGAGAAAAAGACAACAAAAGCAAGAATGTAACTACAATTTCTTCAAGAATAGCTTAAAACAAAGCATACAACATTTTTTCAGAAAGTAACTCTAAAAAACATACATAATTATGGACAACGCTCTATGCAACTACACTGGCTTCAAATCAGCTCCAGCCATTGAATACACCATAAGGTCTTCAAGCTTCTTGCACCTTGTGCATTGTATATTGATTTCTTACATCCACACTTCACCAGTTCCTAATTCTCCACACATTCCATCCATATCTCCACATTAATTGTTATCTTAAACTACAATGTATTCCTCATCAATATGATCATCCAAATTTTCAGGGAAATGATCCACAAACCACTCATCAACCCTCACAAACGTATGACGTTCTTCATCATCATCAGCACCAATGATAGAGTGAAACTACTATTGAGGAGAAGTAGAAGTCTTTTTTATTTAAGTTTAATACTGCCCAATTTTCAGTAGCCAACCAAAGAAGCAGCCATTGCACAGGCCACCACCAACCACTGCTGCCAGAGGAATATATCTGAAACCCTGAACATTGATATTAGTACAGAATGCAGCATGCAATATAGCAGTGTGAGAAAGGAGTATGTATTATTACAGGTAAGCCATAACACTCATCTTTTACTGGGACTGCCAGCTCCTGCTGACTGTCATCTTTGAGAAATGTATATGGGGTCCCTGTTTCAAGGGTATTTCAAGGGTGTTTCAAGGTGTTTCACTCATATTTTGCTTCAACAGCAAGATGTTTTAAAGAATATTTTAATTAATTTTAGACACTGGCACTTGCTCGTGACCGCACACCAGACCATATATTTTTATCCTACAACACCACTCTTGACACCACTCTAGACAGGTACCAGCCATATGCAGATCAGTCTCAGTCCTGCTCCAGTAGAAACTGTTCGGTTTGAACTGATAGGACAATGTCCCCTCCAGACATGAACATAAGTAACACAACATGGGTTTCAGCCTAATGTGCATGAAAAAAGTGGCAAATACTACCCACCGCTAGGAATCTGTGTGAGGACAATTCACACCTGATCCTTCAGTGATCTTGCAAGCTACAAAACCATGGAGGTTGGGCGCTAGCATTTTAGGGTATGGTTTGAACCATTTACTGAGCAGAGCACTCCCATTCATTCATCTTTACTTCATTTCTTATCAGGACGATGTCTCATGAAGAACATATACCAGCCTACTTTAAAATTAGCCTTAAAAAGTCACAATGACATCTCTATACATCATTTGAGTTAAGAACAAAAGTATATTTCTCAAATTGAAATCTATTTTTTAAAAGTGAACATAAGATCATTTATCATCAACATTTTAAAAAGAGACAATTGAATAACAAATAATTTGTCCCTAGTGGTCGCTGGAACTGTTGGGGGGGGGATGCAGCCCTCCCACACATAACTAAGGGCCATATTTGTACTTTTCGACGCACAACTGCGCCAACGCAGTTGTGCGTCAAAAAATCTAACGCCGGCTAACGCCATTCTGAAGCGCCATGCGGGCGCCGTATTTATTCAATGACGTTAGCCGGCGTTAGCCGGCGGAGCTGCCTGGTGTGCGTTTAAAAAAATGACGTACACCAGGCAGCGCCGGCGTAGGGGAATATGGAGCTTGGGCGCTAAAAAATGGGGCAAGTCAGGCTGAGGCAAAATTTTCACCTCAACCCGATTTGCGCCATTTTTTTAGACTCCCAACCCCCATTGAAATGACTCCTGTCTTAGCAAAGACAGGAGTCATGCCCCCTTGCCCAATGGCCATGCCCAGAGGACTTCTGTCCCCTGGGCATGGTCATTGGGCATAGTGGCATGTAGGGGGGCACAATTCAGGCCCCCCTATGCCACCCAAAAAAAAAAAGAAATTACTTACCTGAACTTACCTTATGTTCCCTGGGATGGGTCCCTCCATCCTCAGGCGTCCTCCTGGGGTGGGCAAGGGTGACAGGGGGTGTCCCGGGGGGCATGGGAGGGCACCTCTGGGCTCCTTCCGAGCCCACAGGTCCCTTAACGCCTGCCCTGACAAGGCGCTAAAAAACGACGCAAAATCGGCTGGACGGCGCACATGCCTCGGAGTCAATTTTTTAGACGGGAACGCCTACCTTGCATATCATTAACGCAAAGTAGGTGTCCACGCTAAAAAATGACGCAAACTCCATGGACTTTGGCGCTAGACGCGTCTAACGCCAGAGTATAAATATGGAGTTCGTTTTGCGTCGAATTTGCGTAAAAAAAAACTACGCTAATCCGGCGCAAACAGAGTATAAATATGGCCCTAAGTCTTTGCCATGAGGAGGTGGTCCCTGGGGCTGCGGGTGGGCCGCACACCTCCCCCACGCACAACTAAATATTTGCCCCAGGGAGGTGGTGGTCCCTGTGGCTGCAGGAGGGCAACGCTCCCCCTCACATTCACTGCTATCTTTGCCCCTGGGAGGCGGCAGTCCCTGGGGATGCGGTTGCATGGCCCACATGCATAATTACTTTAGCCACGTGGAGGTGGCAGTCCCTGGGGTTGTGGGAGGGGTCTGGCAGCCCCCGCATTGATTAAGTTTTAGACCCCAGGGAGGTGGTGGTCCCCAGGACTGTGAGGGGGGGAGGCAACCCCCCCCCATTCAAAATTGAAATGCCCCCCGGAAATCTTTAAAAAAATGCTCTTTTACTTTTTTGGGGGGGACTAGGCTGGAGCCGAGTCCCAGCATGGCTGCCTACACTTCCCTGTTGAAGTGTTGTCAACCAATCAGATCTCAGTGCGAGATCAGGAGGGTTCACAGAGCATTTGCATCCTTACATAAACAACCGCCACTAGGCAATATATCTATATACATAAATATATATTTATATATATATATATATATATATATATATATATTCACTAAGGAAACCCGAAATACCGAGGCTCAAAAAGTGGCGGTCCGACCATGGTTTCGGGAAACACCATAAATAAACTGAAGCAAATTTCTTGTAATAACAAGAAAGGTCAGGACACTTCCAGTGAGATCAAAACTTTTACTGTCATACAGATTGTTCCTCCCAACGCGTTTCAGACGTAACTTTGTTCACAGATGGGGGAGCATAGCACATTAGCATACAAATACCTGAAATCACCAAAACTAAAGACAGACAAATACAACATACAAGTCAAATTGTTTTGAAAAAGTGGTGGCCATATTGGACTAGTCCCTTATACATGATATACCTTTCTCCATATAGCTCAACCTAAGTAACAGAAATCTTCATTAGATTAAATTAATTATTTGTTCATGTCCAGCATGCTTTTCATGATGTTATTGAGATTTCTTATAATTAATGTATGGTCTTTATTCCATTAAATGCATACATGTGCTCATAATCCCATACTACAAATCAAAAGAAACCGTGTGCATGAAAAAATCAACATTAATATTGCCAATAAATGTCCATACCTCTATATTCTAAAAGCAAATATTACAATCTTGTTCTCCAACTATACCCAGAAATAACTAACCAAGGTGACTACTCAGTTCCTCACTGGAGTTCAGTCCTCCAGGTGACAGTGTCATAAACCTGAAAATATATTTAGACTCCAAAATACGCAAGGTTTTTTGTCTGTCACCACCCCGTCTGTTACTCTTGACATGGTCACACACCAAATATCTCAATAGTTTCTCATTTCCTTGATGTACCTATTTAAAGTGTCTCGCTACCGGGTAATTGCTATCATTATTCCGGATAGCTCTCATATGTTCAAGGACTCTCTTTTTGGCCTTATGAATTGTACTGCCAACATATATCCTCTCACAAGGGCATTTCAGACAGTACACACAAAATTCAGTATTACAATTAAAGTGTCCTGTAATTCGATGTTTGTGGCGTCCATTACCCCAGATAACATCTGTGCAGTTAACACTGTATCTACAAGATTTGCAGCCTTGGCAGCAGTAAAATCCCTGAATAGGAGCCCCAATCTGTATCGTATTTTCAGCACTCATTATCATGTTGTGGCTCAAATTATCCCGTATAGATCTTCCTTTTCGAAATGTGATAGAAGGCAGATCCTGCAGTACACTACTCAAATGGGAGTCCATTTGCAAAATGTGCCAACTTTTCCTCAAGACTTGCCTTAGCTGGAAAGCTTGATTTGAATAAGTGGTAATAAACCTTATTTTTTGCTCATCATCCTTCATAGTATTTACGGAATACAAAAGATCTGATCTGGTTTTGAGGTCCACCTTGTCAACTGCTGTCCTAATCATTCTATCACTATAGCCTCTTTCCTGAACCGGCACCCTTCAACTGACACTGAGGAGCGACAGTTGCTCAGACCCTATAGCATTCCAAGTAGGAATGCCTCAATACACACAGGAGCATGCCAACAAACAAAACAAGAAGCTTAAATGTATGGGAACATTCCACTGAAAGAAAATGACCAACACATTTCACAATGTAACAAAGGAAATGAAATCTGAGAGTGCAAGGAACGAGTCATATTTCCCATTCAGTAATGTGGTCTCTGTGACGACTGACAAATTATAACTCACAGGTTCACATTTGTCATGATGAATGCATGGTCCATAGGTCTCTCAAAGAAGGCTTTTGTGCACCCTGATTGCCTTCTGATTGAGATTAAACCTCGAAGCCCTTTCAAGTTAGTCACAGTTAAAACTGTCCTGTCTCACTCTGCCCAGGACTTTTCCTAGCCTGAAAACCAAAAAAGAGTGAGCTGTTTTTTCCTTATTTTTACCTTACTTTTTGTTATATGTTTACAGAAACACATAACAAAAAGTTACTGATTATGGGCCTGATTATGACCGTAGCAGTTGGGAATCTCCGTCAATATATCCTATGGAGCTTGTAAAATGGTGGGTGGGATATCTGTCACATTTGTGACGGAGTTTCCCATCCGCCAATGTCGTAATCAGGCCCTATGTGTTTTGCATACATGTTTATTTTGGTGCTGTTGGCATGAAAAAAAATGTTTTTTTGAGTAAGTGTAGTGATAAACCCAGGTTTAAATATTTGTTACTTCAGTGCAAAGGCCAAACACCTTGTTTTGGTCACAGTAGAACTGAAACTTCTTGGTGTATTAGACCAGGATTATCCTGTAGAAATTCACAGGTTAACACAATTCAGTCATTACCAGGGCATTTAAATAATTGAGGTTATAACTGTCATATGAAAGAAGTGCATGCATAAACATTATCTACAGATGCACCGAAAGTAATATGCAATTATTAAAATTATTATTAAACCTGTGGACTGCCAATCCCTCAGACTGTCAACCCTCACTGCACATGGACCTTTTTTTGTGGCGCTTGCAGTACTGCAAAATTACACAGAGGCAATGCTAAGCATTGCAGTAGTGCTCCGGTACCAGGGAGTATACCTCAACTGCCCCAATGAGAGCTAGAAGGTCAGGATATCCTTACCCAGCTACTTTATTTCTTACTTTTGCTAATTTTATATGAGTCTCTGAGTCATAAAATTGCAGGCAGGAAATCAGAACACATTTTTCCAGATTTCCGTACTGTAGCTCTCAGTGGTACTATCGCAAGTGTATGTGGCCTGATATATCTACAAAATGTGAAACCTATTTTCCCAAAACTACTGAACAGAGTTACACCAAATCAAAAAAAGCCTACTTTCTGGGACAAGATCTAGCTTTCTACAAAATTTTGTGTAATTCAATTCAGCTTTTTTTGCTGTAGCGCTGCTCAAAATTCCTATGGGAAATTGCATGGTAAAAATGCATTTTGGGTCACTCATGATAAATCATCCTGAAACATTCCAGGATGGAGCTGAGGTTGATGAACCATGTTTTAAAAACGTTTGGTGAAGATTCATCAAACGGTTATTAGAAAGCCAAAAAAATCAATTTCCATTGTGTGTGTATATATACATACACATATATGTATATATATATATATATATATATATATATATATATATATATATATATATATATATATATATATATATATATTTATATATATATATATATATATATATATATATATATATATATATATATACGTGCGTGTGAAAGCCACTTTCCAGTTTCCTGACGGTGCTCTGATTACATCTACCTGTGGGGGTTGGTGTAGAGCAGTGGGAGCAGGGTCCACTCATATATCAACAAACAGTAGTTGTGGTGAACACAGAATTCTCCCACGCCATGGGATGATAATGCCAAAAAAGATTTTATTCAAAAGACTGACACTTTTCGACTTCTGTCTTTATGAAAGCCAAAATTCAACAGTGGACACATGCCCCTTTCCCTTAAAAAACATAATTACGCCATAAACATAGTAAACAGACTGTGTAAAAGAACAATCTGCTTTAGAAAAGATTGAAAAGTAACCATTGAAATTCCACATATATTCCAAGCACAAGTTACATGTAAAGTAAACAATAGTTCCATATTTGAGACACAGCAAAGAAACTTTGTCTCAAATCATGCTTGAAACACATTCACACAAAGAACAAACAGGATTCCGGGCAATTCTGGTACTAATGATGCGTACGATTGCACTTTCAATAATCTTTGTATTTGTGACATTGAAGCACTTGCCACACTAAAAGAATTTGAGTAGGGTGGGAAAGATTGGGATTTGGAGAAAGATTTACTTTGTGACTTGGGAGGAATGATTTTTAGACCAAAGTCAAAATGTAATCCCATCACCCCCCCACGACAACATTGATACTTTTCATGAAGTGATCACCAAGGAAGCCATGAAGATATGGCAGGATAGTAAGAACCAGTTTGCTGGAAGTCTCACTAAGGGGCAGAAATTGCTTCTTGACACTCTGAGGCAGGCTACCTCATGTGTTAGCAAGCCTGCTGATAAAGGGGGCAATGTTGTTCTGTGGTATATTAATAAATATCAACAGGAGGCCAATGGACAGCTGATAATGTCAGGGAGTTATGAACAATCTTCTGAAACCCTATATAAACAAGCAGTGATAACATATCACACCCTGCTTTCTAATTGGTATGAGCAAGGGCTTTTAAATGTTGCGGAATACCATTTTGTGCTGGTGAAGAAACCCACTGCACCTTGTTTTACATGCTGCCTAAAATCCACAAACACAGCACTGACCAACCAGGGAGGCCTAATATCACAGACAACAACAGCTTAATAGAAAATATTTCCATTTACTTAGATTTCTTTTTGTGCCCCTATGTTTTAAGACTGCCACTTATTGCAGAGATAGCACAGATTTTATTGCTAAAATCTAGGACATCCCCTGGAAGTCCAGTTACATCTTGGCTACCATAGAAGTAATATCTTTTTATACTTGCATCAACCATGATCTAGGGATAAAGGCATGCAGGCACTTTATTAGGCACAAATCCTTGTTCCTCTATGACCATTCCATGATGTTGTTAAGCATATTATGCTTTGGTCTAGAAAATAATTTCTTCCTATTTAATGACTAATGGTATTTTTGGACCTGGCCCTTTTGGCAGGTTCATCCCTTGACTTTTTGCCTCCTTCCTCATATTTGTTCTGACCTCTCACTGTTGGCTTTAGAACTCTGAGCACTTTATCACTGCTGATCAGTGCTAAAGTGCATGTGCCCTCCCTTCTAAAGTTGGTATGATTGGCTTAGATCTAATTGGCATATTTAATTTACCTGTAAGTCCCTTGTAAAGTGGTATCTCTATACCCAGGGCCAGTAAATTAAGTGCAACTAGTGGGCCTGCAGCGCTGCTTGTACCACCCACTGAAGTAGCCTTTCAAACCTGTCTCAGGCTTGCTAAAGCTGTGCCTGCATGTGCAATTTTCTGCCACAGGGACCTGGCAACTGAATTTACTTGTCAGGCCCAGAACTCCCCTTTCACTACATATAAGTCACCCCTAATGTAGGCCCTAGCTAGCCCTAAGGGCAGGGTGCCATGTATTTGAAAGGCAGGACATGTGCCTAGTAACGAGGCCTGTCCTGGTAGTGACAAACAGCCTATTTGGTTTCTCACTGATGTGAGTGCTGCCTCCTCATAGGATTGCATTGGAAATGCCCTGCCTTAGGTGTTGGGGGTATTATCTGATTTATGAGGGGTAGCGTAGGCATGTTTGGTGTGGTTGTAATGGTAGTGAGAAATGCTGCTTACTGGTGTAAGTGGATTTTGTATTAGTATTACAGAAATGCCACTTCTAGAAAGTGATCATTTCTCTGTGCTTTGGTGTTTTGCAGCTTGATTCCAATCCACGTCTGGCCAGAGTGACAGTTGAGCTTTGTGCATACTTTTCAGACAGCCTGTACACAGGGAGGGTGGCGGTGTCACAGAGGTGCATCTGCATTTTGAATAGTCTTCCTGGGCTGAGAGAAGGGAGAGGCGGGCACTCATGCATCTGTAAAGGCTGTGCCCTGGCCTCACACGAATGGGTCGTCTACCCCAAATTGATGGTTGGAGCCTGTGCTGGAGGAGAGTGGGGGTACTCCCAGAACCAGTTGTAACTGGCTGGAACCTCCTCTCCCCTTCTTTGTTACAACATTGCAAAACTGAGTTTAAGTACAGGAGATTTTTCCCCACAATTTGGAGGCACTTTAGAACTGAAACTTACCTGTAACTGGACACAGAATGCTGCTCGAGGGACTCCCCAGGAACCGCCTTGACCTGCTGCTGCTGCTGCTGGGCTGACCTGTGACCTGCCTGGTCCCTTGGAGGAACTGCCAACTACTTGCACCTAACTTGTGCCGGCCTGTTGCTGGGCCCTGCCGCCCTGTGCTCCACTTGCTGTGTCCCCCCGGGGCTAAGTGCTGTGGCCCCTGACCCCTGCCTTCAGCTGTTAAAGCACCTGGAAAGCGCTTCTGCTGATGCCCCCAGAGCTTTGAGAGCGCTCTGTTTATTTACTGTATAGCGCTTGGAGAGCGCTCCTCTTTTGATTGTCCCGTGCTCTGAAAACGCATACTGGAGTCCTGTGCACTTTGAAAGCTCTTTGCCAATACCAAGAATCACCACCACAGCCCACACTGGCTGCTCTCATCAAGTGCGAGTGATCCACACTGTCCTAGACCCCCGGGGCTTGGCCAGGTGAAGATAGGAGCAAGTGTGCTCCTGAAAGTGCCTCCGGGGCGACGAGTGCTAAAGCAAGTGCCCCAGGAGCACCAACAGACACCTCCTTTGGGTGTTTCACGGTCGCATCCCGGACAGATGAGAAGGAAGGAGCCATGCAGGGACTCACAACTTGCAGCTGGATCACAAGGACGTGGTCCCTGCCTGGTAAACCCCGCTAAGAAAGGGGTGTGAGCTGCATTCAGGGGGTGCACGTGGTTGTTGTGGCCAACCGAGAGGAGAGCAGGGCTGCAACTCACCCCCTGTGTTTGTTGAAGATTGCGGGCCCGCTGGGCTCCTTGTTGTGATTTGTGCTTTGCCCCCCCGGGAGGGAAAGTCGTGGTCCGGGGGGCCCCCAGAGATTGCGGGCCCCAATTTAAAAACCGGAGGGGGTGCATGCCGCCCCTTCGCTCCCATCATCACCACAAGACCCCTGTTGTGCACAGTGGAGCGCCGGGCCCCCTTTTGTCTTGTGGCACTAGAACAATAATAATAAAGACAGGTACTCTTTATGGGCATACATGCTTCTAATGTTCCTTTAATGGACATTATGGACTAGTATGTTAACCTGCTTTTCTGGTATGATGTGACATATATGTGCTGATGTTCCTTTTATGGGCATGACGTTTTTATGACTTGCCATATGTTTTCTAATGTTCCTGGTATGGACATTCATTATATTTTTATGACAAGTGCATTTCCTTAGTAATGTGATTCCTGACTACTGCTTATTTTGCAGTATACTACTGCTGGTTTCTGCAGAGTAACCACTGTGTAACGCTCTGACAACTAATTGGGTAGCAGGGTATTACTGACATGTTGTGTTGGGTCTAATTATGTTGTGTGTAAAACAGTTTATTTTTATATAAGTTGGTGTTGTGTTTCCTTTGTGGTGGGAATAGTGCGTCACATGTGTTGTGTGTGTTGTGCAAACGCTTTACACATTGCCTCTGGGATAGGCCTGACTGCTCGTGCTAAACTACCAAGGGGGGTGAGTAGGGATTATCTTAGACGTGTAACTCCCTTGCCCTGACTAGAGTGGGTGGGTTCTGCCTGGCTTAGGTGCATACCCTAGCCAACCAGAAACTCCATTTCTAACAGGTATAAACAATTCGCCTGGACTGTGATGGGAAATTGCTATGCTCCCAGTTACGCCGGCATCTTTATCAGCTGGTGGGAGGCTCAGTATATTTGGACTGAGGCAAACGAGAAGTGGATACAACACATAACATTCTGTACATGCTATATTGGTGACCTTTTTATAATCTGGGATGGTCCACATGAGACTTTGGATGCATTTCTCATTTGGATTTGTGAGAATGATGTAAATTTGAAATTCACCAATAAAACTCACCGGCATACCATGGAATTTCTAGATGTGTTGGTCACAGTAGAGGGAGAAACCATTCAGACCAGTCTCTTCAGGAAGAAGGCAGCGGGCAACACTATTTTGCATGCTTGCAGTCATCATCCACCAAAACTTAAATGGAGTATCCCCTATGGCGAGTTACTGAGAGTAAGACGTAAAAAGAGTGCACATCAGTCTTTTGTGATGGAACAAGGGAGAAAGGTTACTATATTTAAGGCCAGCTTGTTTAAAAGTACTGGAAGTGAGGAGAAACTGTTTGTTGGCACCTAAGCGAAAGAAATAGGACAATCATGAGGTGAGACTGATAACTACTTATATTGCTGAGTCTAATTGGGTCAGCCAGGCTTTAAGGAAACATTGGCATTTGGTAAACTTTGACCCAATAATTGAGAATTTAGTGAGTCCCCATCCACTGATAACTTACAGAAAGAACAGCTCCTGGAAGGACATGTTGGTGCACAGCTATCAAAACAACCATCAGAAGGTGTCAGGATCTTGGTTAAAAGAGGAACAAGGCTTTTTCAAGTGTGGGGAGTGCAAGGCTTGTGCTTATATATGCAATAAGAAAACAAACTCATTACCCACAGGAAGAACTGCTAAGATACATAAGTTTACACATTTTAAGATTGATTTTATTGTTTATGATCTGGTATGTACCTGTAGGCTTCAGTATGTGGGAAGAACTATCATTTTCAGGGAAAAAGAGAAACTTAGAGCACCTACGTGCGATAAAGAATGGGGATCCCAGCTACCTAGTTGCATAATGTTATCATCTGTTCCATAATCCCAAAACTGACGTAGTTTCCTTTTTTGGGGTTGACAGGGTGATTGAAAATGTGAGAGGAGGGTATAAAGAACGCACCCTGAGGAACAGGAATCAGAATACATCATCAGGCGCAGTAGCAAACATCCTAGTGGACTTAATCAAGATGAAGAATTACATGTGCATATTGGCTGAGATCTTGGACACTGGGAAATGTTGGATCATCTGCAGACTATGACAACTGGCTGGCAGGTTAGTGTTATGGGTGGTACCCCTGCACTGTTGTTTGGATTGTATAGGGTTCACCTGTCATGGGATTTCTTCCTGTATTGCATTAATTTTGTGACAATCATACTGTGTGTGCAGTTTCTGGTCTAGCATTATGAGGCATTATGAGTTTTTCTTTGTTTGTATTGAACTGCTGCTATGGATATCCACACCGTCAATATTTTAGGTTTGTAGTTTGCCCATTGATGACTAAGGAAATTCTTTATTTTTTAACTTCTTTTTTTCTTTATCTTTTACTTTTTATATTAATGAGCACATATTGGTGAACATCAAGGTGATTTGTAGTTCTGCTTTAAAAAGTGATCATGTTAAGCTTATGTTAACCACTTAGTGAAAGCACTATTGATTATCATGATGGTTTTGAGTATGCAACGAGTTACATATTTTCACTGCAAAACATTGCCCATGTTACATAATATGCTGTGCATATTATGTGATTGAGTTTCGTTGTTCTTGTCTGACCAGTCTACCATCTACCACTTGGATGAGGCACGGTAGCTCACATCACTATCTTTGAACACGTGACTTCTTTCCTTCACATGATGCTCTTGATGTAGATGTGATGTGACTATTTCTGGGGAATGTGTTTAAAGCATGATTTGAGACAAAGTTTCTTTGCTGTGTCTCAAATATGGAACAATTGTTTATTTTACATGTAACTTGTGCTTGGAATATACATGGAATTTCACTGATTATTTTTTAAACTTTTCTAAAGCAGAACGTTCTTTTACATGGTTTGTTTACCAGGTTTATGGCGTAGTTAAGCTTTTTAAGGGAATGGGGCATTTGTCCACTGTTGAATTTTGGCTTCGATATAGACGGAAGTCAAAACACTTCAGTCTCTCAAATAAAAATTCTTTTTTGGTATTATCATCCCTGGGAGTGCGAGCATTCTGTGTTCACTGTGAATCAGTGTAGCCCGAACTCCTGGACGAAATTACACCAAGTTGAACAAAAAGGTATCTTTTGGTCTGCAGATCACCCTTTTTTTTTTGGTTTAAATCTGTTTGGTTGTTTTTGAGATATTAAAGGGAAAAGAAGTGTATATATCTAGAGCTGCTGACCCAGGGAGATCTCCTGCTCAGATCTGATTGGCTGCCAACACTTTACATAAGAGGTTTTGGCAGCCATTTTGGGATTCGTCTTCAGCTGAGTCTCAAAAAAATACCAAAAAAGAAAAGAGAGCAGGATATATATACCCTAACAACCTAGCTTTGGTCCAAGAGTCCCCCTGAAACCCCACCAAGGCTGGGAAATGTGTTTAAATTTTTTTTACAGAGAAATCCACTGCTGCATCTTCAGAGTTCACTGTGACTTAAAAAAAGAAATGCAGTCTCCTGTGTTGCAAATGCATTTTCCCCCGATGGGGCATGTCCTGGGGATTTGCCGGTAAAAAGTAGGAGGGGGTACATGAGGCCACCCTCTTAGGGCCTTAGAAGCCCCGGGGACCACATCCTCCCCAGGGCTATGCTTAATAAATATGTGGGGGGCCACTCATCGCCCGCACCCTGGGGACCACCACCTCCTGGGGCTAAATGTTTAATAAAATAATGGGAGAGGGATCCTGCAGACCCACCTGGGCCCCAGGGACCACCACCTCCCAGGGATATGTTCATAAAGTATGAAGGGGGCTGTACAGCCACCCCATTCCCCTAGGGCCACCACCTCTCCAGGGAAACATATCAAAAAAATAAAAGGGGGGGCTTGTGGAAACCCCTGGCCCCCTGAGGACGGCCACCTCCCCTGAGCTACAAAATGATTTGAGAATGGAGTACGTGCGGCCCCCACAGCCGTAGGGGACCACCACCTCCCTTGGGCAAAATAGAAAAGGGGGGGGCTAAGCGGGCCCCCTTCTGGAACCATACATGGCTTTGGGGACCGCCACCCCACAGTGCCCGCTCTTGCTACCTCCCAAGGTGCTTATCCATGGGAGGTAGCTGTTTGCTTTTGCATGGCGAGAGCTATGACAGCTCCCGCCAAGCATAAGCAAACACACTAATTTCTGCAAGCAGGAGCTTGAAAAATGCTCCACTTGCTGAAAGGGGAGTTTTCATCTCTTACCCTGCCCGCTAACATGGGAGCAGAGAAAGAGATGAAAACTTTGCTCCTGCATACAGGGAGCTGCGACTTGCAGCAGCTCTCTGCGTTTGGAGCAATGCCGGCTCCTGCAGGTGAGGGGAGCTGACTTGGACTGCGGGAGCCTTCAGGCTTCCCCTGCAGTCCCCATGCATTTTAATGGTTGCCCTATGCACCCAGGAACATGTGGCCAGGCCCCGGGGGATGGAGGCTGAAATTGTGCTAGGGAGGGTGGGCCATGTGGTCCCCCTTCCTTTAAAAAAAAAAAAGTATTTGGCCCCATGGAGGTGGTGGTCCCCAGGGCGGTCCTTGTGGACCACCTTATATTTTAAAAATAGTTCCAGGGAGGTGGTGGTTCCCGAGGCAAGGGGGGAGGGGTCCATGAGGCCCGCATAGTTTTTAAAATGTAGCCCCAGAGAGGTGGTGGGTCAAGGGGTCTGGGAGGTCCATGCAGCCCCCTCATATTTTTCTTATGTTGTCCTAGGTAGGTGGTGGTCCCTGGGACCTGGAGGGGAGGTCTGAATGGCTCCCCCAATTTTTTTTATTATGTAATCCCAGGGAGGTGGGGGTCCCAGGGGATCGGGGCGTCTTCGTGGCCCCCATAAGATTTTTTTTATCATGTAGGCCCAGAGAAGTGGCAGTCCCCGGGGCCCAGGGGGATCCATGCAGCCCCCCGTATGATTTTTTAATATTGTCCTGAGGAGATGGTGGTCTCTAGGGCCTGAGGGGGGTTTGAGTGGCCCTCCCAATTTCTTTTATCAGGTATCCCCTGGGAAGTGATGGTCCCTGGGACTTGGGGGGCCTGTGCGGTCCCCTAAATATATATATGTTTAACGTTACCCCCTTTAAGCTCCAAATCCCTTCGGCATACTTGGCGCAGGGTTTGGAGCTTAAAATGGGTTGGCTGCAGCTAGGCCATGTGAGCAACCCTCACCCAGCACAGCCCAATGCCATACGAGGCGCAGATTGCAGTGGTTACAGGGGGTTGGCCGCAGGGCCTGCACACTGCCATCCTCCGCACACTGCCAAAGGCCATATGTGGCAGCAGTTGAAGTAACATATACTAATTAAAATTACCATACGTAAAAAAAAAAAAGAGAAATTCACTGAAAAAAAAGGTTACAGGGACGTCATAGTTAGGAAATAGAATTAAAAAACATAGAAATTCACTTTCTGAGTTGGTCTGTGAGTGGGTGCGTGAGTGTCTGAGTGGGTCTGGGAGTGGGTGCATAAGTGTCTGTGTGAGTGGGAGAAAAAGATTGAAAGAGAGAGAGAAAAAGAATGAGAGGAAGAGAGAGAGTTGTTTATACGTTTTGATGTATGATCTGCTTAGAATGAGGTATTTCTGTACAAAATAAAACAAAAAAATGTATCTGTAATTTTTACAAATTAGAAAATAATTTGTTCTTTAAAAAAAATTGGAAGCAAGTCCAAATGGACTCGAACCCTCACTGCTCAGTGTGAAGGTCCACTGACCTTCACACTGGGCTATTCGTTGCTATTTATTTTTTTATTCGAGTTTTTTAGCCCTTTATAGGCTATCTGGAACAACAAGAGAGCCCTCAAGGGCTCCCCTGCGGTCCCTCCTTATTTATATTTGTATTTAAAAGTTATTTCAAGTAACTATATCTTGTGCCCTAAAGTAACTATAACTTGCGCCTTTTCCATGTCCAGCTAATTACTCCACATTTATATCACTTATGACACCTTCTTTGGCATTTTTGATATTATCACTGCAACATTTGCAAAAAATTATTGATCAGAAAACTATGCATGGCGAGGGTGCGAGTTAAAGTTACCTTAGGGCATGAGTTATAGTTACTTGAAATAACTTTAACTATAAATGCTGAATTTCTAAGGATCTGTGCAGGTAAATTCAGAACTTAACTATAACGACCCTGTAACCTTTGGTTTTTACAGTGAAAATATATATATATATATATATATATATATTTATGTAACTGGCTGTTGCGAAGACAAATCGTCATGAAATTTTCCCCCAAAAGTGTCTTCTTAGGTCTTATTGTGCATGGAATGTTTCGGGGTGATCTGTCAGGCGGACACTGAGGAAAAGGGGGGGTCAAAAAAGTGTATTTACTATGTTAATACTCGAAGGGATTTAGAACACAACTACAGCTTGAACCGCTGGACGTAATTCAACCACATTTGGAAGAAAGGTAGCTCTTGGTTCAGAAAGAACGCTTTTTGTTATTTGATGTAAATCCGTTCAGTAGTTTTTGAAATATTAAAGGAAAAATAAGTTTGTATATCTGGGGGAGCCTCAGCACAGATCTCATGGTGAGATCTGATTGCTGTTAGCACTATGACCACGAAATGCTTGCGGCCATCTTGGGACCAACATCCATGATAGCACCACATTGAAATGCATTTTACACTACTGGGATTTTAAGAATCATGTTTGAGAGAAAATTATTTTCTCTTGATCTTCCCATAGAGGTTATGGAACGTGCTTTAGAAACTATAATGGGAGCAAATTTCTGTAAATTCACACTATCTTTCGCATCCATATGAGACTGACGTCTGACATTCTCATTAAAACATGGCCTTCCATCTGGAGCAGCTTGTCAGTTGATTCCCTTTTGTTCTACTGTAGCCCCTCAGAGTGTTCTAAAGAACAACTACAGCACTAACAGTCTTACTTATGAAAAAAGTGTGGCAGACTTGAAGCCATCTTGATTGAATCAAACTGGTACAAATTAAAACATTTAATTTAGAAAGGAGCAAAATGAGGGGGTTCATTTTGTCATAGAACTTCTGACTAGTGCTGTAGAAAGAAAAATTAGGACAGATTTGAAGTGAGTTCTTAAATATCTTCCTTTTCTATTTCATTAAAACATTCTGACATGAAGATTGAAACTTGCACTTTCAACACTAGCAGCAGGCTGACAGTTAACTCCCTGGTGATCAGTGGCTTTACTACAGCCTTCTAATGAACGACTAGAGTGCTACCATTCTGAATTTATGCAAAAAGTATGACACTTCTCGACGCTATCTTGAAGGAATCGAAATCGAAAGCTTAAAGCATTTTCTACTGGGGATACTACAGTAAATGGAGAAATTAAGGAGCTTTATAGAGAATGAGTTTCCCAAGATGACCACCATAAAAAAGAGCCCATAATCCAGAAACAGAAGTGTGCAAACACTTAGGCCCTCATCAATACACTGGCAGTAAATCCCGCGTACCGCCATGCTGATGGCCGCCAATTTACCGCTGCTTTGGCGGATATCCGTTCACCATATTATGACACACACACACCAGTCCGACAGAATACAGCGACATACACAAATCCGCCAGCCCAAAGGTCAGTGCTAAAGTGGCAGTCCCAAAACACACACCGTTACGCCAGCAGAATAATGCCCACCACATTAGGACCCACGAATCACCACAGCGGACATTCAGCGGCGGTAAACCATTGGCGGTACATACCGCCGTGCTCACAATGGATACCCACAGACAAAACAACACCACATTGGACAATTCAAACAACACACACCTGACACCCATACACACCACACCCACACCATTATAAAACACCCACCCACATTACTCACAACCCCTTACGAATACAAAGCATAGCCATCAGACTGACACCAAGACCACTGCGATAACCAGAGCCACATACCACTCAGGCCCATACACCCCTCATGCACTCCACATCACACACCCCACCACCTACCCAACACACCCTCACCAATACACACCACACAACACCTATGGCACCACAAAGTCACCCCTATATCACTGAGGAGGAGTTAAGGGTCATGGTGGAGGAAATCATCAGGGTAGAGCCACAGCTATTTGGAGCACAGGTCGAGCAAATATCAATAGCCAGGAAGATGGAGCTATGGCGCAGAATTCTGGACAGTGTCAACGCCATGGGACAGCACCCAAGAACAAGGGAGGACATCAGGAAGAGGTGGAACGACCTACGGGGGAAGGTACGTTCCATTGCAGCAAGACACCAGCTCGCTATACAGAGGACTGGCGGTGGACCCCCACCTCCTCCCCCACAACTCACAGCATGGGAGGAGCAAGTCTTGGCAATACTGCATCCTGAGGGCCTGGCCAGCGTCGGAGGAGGACTGGACTCTGGTAAGTCAACTTTCAACAATTATAGCCCCCATACCTGCATGCTATCACATACACTCACCCTCACTCCCAGCACTCCACTCCATCCCACACACTCCACAATATCATCGCACAAATCCCAATGCCAAGCCCTGCATGATGTACCAATGCATGAACACCCCTCACAGCCCTGCATGGACACTCATCACTAAAGCATGCATAGCATAGGGAAACTAACAATCCCACCATACACCAACGTACACAAGTTAAAGCTGGCAGGGCAACATCAACTATAGAGGGGAAGCCAGGGATGTACAATATGTCATACACATGAAGCATAATACATCATTTACATCCCCACAGGTACCCCAGCCAATGTCACTGGAGAGGAGTTGCCATCACTATCCAGTCCCCCAACAGAAGAGGCCAACAGTGATGACAGTAACTCTGGACTTCAGGATCTGGACGATCTACTTGGCCCATCAGGGACCACTGGACAGGCAGTCACCCAAGCCCAGTCACAGACCACCACAGAGCCTCCCCCATCAGGGACCAACATCACAGCACCCACCCAGCATCCCCAAACCTCTGTCCTCAGGACACGTCAATCAGCAGTGTGCCCACCTGTGCAGTGAACCCAGGCTACACCTCACACAAAAGACAATCAGGGACCTGGGGTCAGTGGCAGTGGGCACACGATTCAGAGGACAGGGGCACAGGCCAACAGGGACACTGGGAGGACCTCTGTGCGCCAGGAGGAGGACAGGAGCAGGGAACCAACTCTCCAGGAGGCGCTCTCCGAGATCCTGGGAGCCTATCAACATTCCCAGGACACGATGGGCCAGATCCTAGACAACGTGCAGGAGAACAGGCGGCTGCAGGAGGGACAGTATCAGGGGATCAGGGAGGACTTGCAGGCCATCAACAACACCCCAATCTTCATAGCAGGGGTGCTGGCAGACATGGCCAACATTATGAGGGAGGCAGTGTCACACTAGCGGGCCCCTGCCACTAGCCAGTCATCTGAACAGCCCTCCACTTCTGCTAGTGGCCAGGAGGCCCCGCCACAGGACCAACAGGCCACCAGCACCCCTCCCGCTGCAGAGGGTGAACCACCCTGCAAAGGTTCCCTATAATCTAGACAGAAGTCAAATACACTTGCCAAGACCCCTGCCAGGAAATGATACTCTCCTGATTGTCCCCCTTGTGTCCCACTCCTTCACCTTGTCCACCTTGAACTACCATTGCTCCCCTTCCTATGTCCCCTTGGACAATGCACCTGTGCTACGAACAGACTGGACCAATACCCTGGACTTTCCTCCATCATCACCCCCATCCCATTGCACTTTCCCCTCTATATATTAGCACTACAATAAACACCCTTTGATAAAAATCAACTTAGAGTATGTCATGTATTTCAAATATGTATTGATTGAAACAGCTACAACCATTGAAATGAACTGTACATAGAATGCGCATTGAGCATAGAATTAATGACCTGTAGCTGGCTGTTGTGATCACACCAGTAGTATTTGTCAAATCACCAACATCTGCAAAATGAATTTCCAGAGGTAACAGTAAGTGGGCAAAGAAGTGGGAAATACCAGCATGCCAATGCCAACCAAAGACATTGAAATGTAAAGTTGCACTGACTCACCTGTGTGTCATTGGACGTACTGACGGATCACAGATGTTATGTTGTTCATAACCTCATCCTCTGCATCCTCATTGTCACTGTTTACAGGGTCCACTGCTGGCACAGGGGCATCTCCAGTCTCCTACTCCTGCAGAACAAGTACATGGGGTCTGAGGGCCAGGTTCTGCAACATGCAGCATGCCATTACTATCTGGCAGACCTTCTTGGGTGAGTAGCACAGGGATCCACCTGTCAGAAGGAGGCAATGGAACCTGGGCTTCAGGAGGCCAAAGGTCCTTTCAATGGTCCTTCTGGTTTGCCCATGTGGCTTATTATAACGTTCTTCTGCCCTTGTCCTGGCATTCCTCCCAAGGGTCAGCAGCCATGATAAGTTTGGGTAACCAGAGTCACCTGCAAATATTGAGGGACAACATTTAGCCACACACTATCCCATATGGCCAACACCATAGGCATACACCAACATATACTGGGTTGGAACCAGGGCTCACCTATTAGCCACACCCTGTGCCTCTGTAGTTGGGACATCACATTTGAGATGCTGCTATTCCTCAGGACAAAGGCATCATGCACCGACCCAGGATACTTAGCATTAACGTGGGAGATGTACTGGTCCGTCATGCACAC
Source organism: Pleurodeles waltl (assembly GCF_031143425.1). NCBI lineage: Eukaryota > Metazoa > Chordata > Amphibia > Caudata > Salamandridae > Pleurodeles > Pleurodeles waltl. The sequence continues at coordinate 263,845,099 of NC_090443.1, read as the reverse complement.
CATCTGCATATTCATGGAGTGGAAACTCTTACGATTCCTGAACACCTGTTCATTCTGGCGGGGGGGGTTACAAATGCTATATGTGTACCATCAATAGCACCAATTATGTTGGGGCTATGTCCCATTGCATAGAATCCGGCCTTCACAGTGACAAAATCCTCAACCTGGGGGAATGCAATGCAGCTGCACATGTGTTTTATCAGGGCAGACAACACTCTTGTCAGCACTATTGCCAACATTAGCTGTGACATTCCTGCTGCCAAGCCCACTGTCACTTGGAAAGATCCAGTTGCTCGGAAATGCAAAACTGATAGCACTTGCACAAGAGGGGGGATCCCAGTGGGGTGACGGATAGCAGATATCAGGTCCGGTTCAAATTGGGCACACAGCTCTGTGATTGTGGCCCTGTGCAGTCTATAGGTGAGTATTATGTGCCTGTCCTCCAGTGTAGCCAAGTCCACCAGGGGTCTGTAAACGGGGGTATGTCTCTATCTCCTATTCATCCGCAGCGGTAGGTATCTAAGGGATAAAAGAGTGAGGAGGCTGTCACAAACTGAACAATGGAGCCACAACAGCAGTTCGCAATGTGCAAACATGTTATGGGACAGTGGAATTTGTCAGGTATGTGACTATTTATCCTGTGAGGCAGCATTAATCCATAGGTCTGTTCCTCCCTCCCCCTGAAATGGCGTCCGCCTGTCCTTTGTGGAGGGATAGGTGGAAGTGAGGGAATGCCCCTGGCGTTGTGCGTCGTGGCGGTAGGCGGTCTTGAACAGCTGTGCAACTCCTCATTGGTTATAATTGGGCCCTATGGGGTACAGTGGGCAATGGTGATCTACACTGGCGGTGACGGTATGCACCGCCGCAGACGTGACCGCCATTTTCTATCATATTCATCACTTGCTTTCCGACCTTCCATAGGAGAGGACCTACACAGCATGTTCTGCTGTGACCAGTGTCTGGAACCTACCATGGTCCATGTGACCGGGGAAAGGGCCCCAGCCTTCCCTTCTGAGGAGTTGGAGCGACTGGTGGATGGAGTCCTACCCCAGTATGGACTGCTGTATGGGCCCCCAGACAAACAGGTGAGTACACTGTGTGCACGATGCATGTGGCATGAATGCATGGAGCTGTGTGTGAAGACATCGTGTAAGGGGAGTGGGTAGATCTCCTCTTGGAAGTGTACACATTGTGCACTGGGCTATATGTGTGCCAATGGTGATGGAAACAGGTATGGTGGGCCATTTGAGTTACTGGCTGGAATGTTTGTCTAATGGTGTTCTCCTGTCTTTATTGCCTCTGTAGGTCAGTGCCCATCAAAAGAAGGGTATATGGCATGCCATCGCGTAGGAGGTGCGGACCCTGGGGGCCTATGGCAGGCGGAGCACCCACTGTCACAAACAGTGGGAGGACATGAGACGCTGGGCACAGAAGACTGCAGAGGCCCAGCTGGACATTGCCTTCCAACTAGGAAGGGGTGCACGTCGGACCCTGACCCCCCCTGATGGCCCGCATACTGGCAGTGGCCTATCCTGAGCTGGATGGGTGCTTGAGGGAATCACAGCAGTCACAAGGGGGTGAGTACAGTGGCCATCATTGAAGCTCACGGCTGTAAGGGTGGTATCCAGGTGGTGGTTGTGTGTCAGTGGGTGCCCCTAGGCCAGGCCACACATAGCAGTGGAGGTCCTCTGGTGGCCAAGGGTCTGAGGGGAAATACTGCTTACCTAGCTTGTTAGCATTCACTACTGGTCAGGACTCTGTGGGACCCAGGTGTGCTGCAGTTGGCGCTGTGTACCCCTCCTCATTCCTTGTTGATTAGCTTTTTCACTGAAGTGCCATGTAAAGTGCATAGGCCTGTTCCCTGTGTGTAAGGGTGCTGTGTATGCCAACGGTGGTGTTGGTGCATCATTGACCCAGTGTATCCTTTGTCTCTCTCTCCCCAATATCTTTTTTTGTCATCCTGTCCTTATGTGGATTAGCATCATCTGGGGTGGAGAAAAGGCACTAGCAACAGAGGGACCTGCATCCCACAGCACCCTGGAGGCAGAGTCCACTGACACTGAGGGCACCAGTGGGACGGAGAGTGAGGGGATCACCACGGCGGAGACTGGAGGGGACAATACAAACTCAGATACCTTCTCCGATGGGAGATCCCTGGTGGTGGAGGACACCTCTGTGACCACCCCAGCTGCAGGTACAGCCGCCACCCCCATACCAGCACTGCCCTCCCAGCAGCCCCTCAGTGAGTTGCTCATGCCCGCTCATCCAGGAGGGTGGGCATCTCCTTCGCCCCAGGCACCTCAGGCCTTGCCCCAGTCAGCCCTGCTGCCCTGAGTGAGGAGGCTATTGACCACCTTACATCCATCTCTGTAGGGCAGTCAACCATTGTGAATGCCATCCAGGGGCTGGCAGCCCAGATGCGGCAATCTAATGCATTCCTGGAGGGCATTCACGGTGGATTGGCAGCCCAACAGAGATCGATCCATGCTCTGGCCTCCTCTCTGATGGCAGCCATTGTCCCTGTTTCAACTGCCCCCCCTCCAACTTCCACTTCCCAGTCCCATTCTCCTCAACCCCAACCCATCCCAAGCACATAGCCAGATGAGCATGCACACAAGACAACATCCAAGAGTGTCACAGGCATACACAATCACCACACTTCATCCCACAGGCCCTCACACAAACACCATCCAGTTGCAGACACCACAACATCCACTATTGCCACTGTCTCCCCCTCCTCCTCCTCCTCCACCTCCCACCCAGTTACGTCCACACTCACACCCGCATGCCATCCACCTCACAACAGCATACAGCCCATGCAACTGCACCCAAATCCAACAAACACCTCCAACAACCACTCCCTCATCCTCCACTCCCATTACTCCTCCCTCTTCCCGCCCCAATGTTCCTAAAAAGCTTTTCCTTTCCCAGATTGACCTCTCCCCTACCCCTCACCCCCATCCAGCACGTATGGCCAGGGTAGCAAGGACCCAGCCAAGCACCTCAGCCAAACACTCCACGGGACTAGTGTTAGCAGCACCTACTCGTGGTGGAAAGGATTCCAGGCCACAAATACTGAAGGGGAAGGAGCCTGCACCAACCACAAAGAAGGGGAAGGAGCCTGCACCTGCCACAAAGAAGGGGAAGGAGCCTGCACTAGCCACAAAGAAGGGGAAGGAGCCTTCACCAGCAGCTGCCACAGAGCCCCCACCACCAGCCATGGTTGTGCAGCCATCTGAGAGTTCAGGGGCTTAGCAGGAGCCCCCCACAACCACCACCACAGTGCAGCCATCGGAGGGTGCAGGGGCTGATCAGGAGCCTTCCCACAACCACCACCACAGTGCAGCCATTGAAGGGTGCATGGGCTGAGCAGGAGCCTCCCACAACTACCACCACAGTGCAGCTGTCACCGCTGGTGGACTTCATATAGTCCAGCCTCCATGGGCCGCTGTGCGGCCTTTCCCCACCAGAACCAGTGGGCAAGTCAACCACTTGAAAGACTGTGGCCTTGCACTCCCCAGGACCAAGCATAGGGCATGTTTCCCCCTCCAGAACCAGTGAGCAAGTCACCCACTTGAGAGACTGTGGACTTGCACTCCCCAGGACAAAGAGCAATGGGCATGTTGCCCCCTCCAGAACCAGTGGGGTATTCACCCACTCGAGAGACTGTGGCTTTGCACACCCCAGGACCAAGCACAGGGCATGTTGCCCCTTCCGGAACCAGTGGACAAGTCACCCACTTGAAAGACTGTGGCCTTGCACTCCCCAGGACAAAGAGCAATGGGCATGTTGCCCCCTCCAGAACCGGTGGGCAAGTCACCCACTCGAGAGACTGTGGCCTTGCACTCCCCAGGACCAAGCACAGGGCATGTTGCCCCTCCAGAACCAGTGGGGTATTTACCCACTCGAGAGACTGTGGCCTTGCACTCCCCAGGACCAAGTACAGGGCATGTTGCGCCCCCCAGAACCAGTGGTCTTGTTTCTGCATCCAGCTGAGGTCCCCCCTATCCCCCTGAGGTGTCAGCCTATTTTCCAACTGATGCCCCTGCAGGGTTCTCTCCGTATTGGGGCAGGAATCGAGTGGGGTTTTGGACTTTGCCCTGTGGCCATGTGGGCCCTGTGAACTATGGACTGGGCAGTGTCCCTTTTTTATACATTTGTACATATCTGTTGCATTGCCACATCGACTTATTAATTTTGATGTTGATCTTATTACAATCACTTTAGTCAATTCCTGTGGTCCTTGCATTATTCTGCTGATTATCGGGGACAAATAGATTTTCTTGTGCAGCTGGTTGTGTGTATGATGTGTGTGTGTGGGGTGTGTGTGTGTTGTGTGTCACTCTTGTTTTCCTCCCACCCTCCCTTGTGTGCTAGGCGTCTGTACTCACCGTTGTCGTCTTTGCCGGCGTTGGTGTTCCAGGTGGAGCATGACGTAGATCATCGGGAAAACTTGCAGTTCTAGTTCCATGGTGGCGTGGCTCTTCTCTGTGTCTTCAATGGTGAGTCGTATGACTTTTGTGCTCTGTTTCCGCCAGGCTTTTGATGGCGTTAGTACCGCCCCAGAAAAGGTGGCGGATTTAAGGGTCAAAATGTGGTGGGTGGTACTTTGTCTTCTGCCTGGCTGTAGGCGGCTACTGATGTGGTGACTGTTGTTTCCGCCCTGGCGGTCGGTGTGGTACATTGGCTGTCTTTCGGAGAAATCACCGCCATGGTCATAATTTGGCGGTAGTTACTGCCAGCCTGTTGGCGGTATTACCGCCACTTTATCACAGTCCACCAAGGTCGTAATGAAGGTCTTAATTTCCTTGTTGTTTTGCAGTTTTATATAGCGCAGACTTGACCCTGAGGTATTGGAGTGCCTTACATTAGTATCAGTTACATTACACAAGGACACATTGGTAGCGGGTCTGACCATATTTGGTTTATTATCGTTAGATTATAAGGGGATGCGTTGCAGGTTTGATGGACCTTTTGACTGCGCTTAGAGTAGCTCCCCCCATAAGACTCAGTTCCAATACAAATCAATATCAATACCAACCAATGACATCAATAATCTTGGGAGCCAATTATTTCCATGCTTTATGACCCCTTGGCCATAAATATGTTAAAGTTAGAATGTTTACTTCCCTTTATTAACAATGCTAATATCACGTAATTTAGGGGGTCATTATGAACACGGTGGGAAACCCTGCCGTGTTCATGCTGGTGGTCTAATTACAGACAGACAGCCCCCTTGAGACCTCGCCGGCCAAATAATATACATTCTGCTGCAGCGGCAGGCGGAAACAGTGTTTCTGCCCGCCGGCCCAGCAGAATGCAGGGCCGGGACATTGCAGATGGCTCCACATGGAGCTGTCGTCAATGGCGCTGTGCGGCGGGTGCAGCAGCACCAATTCAGGCAGATCACTGCCTGTAAATTGGGCAGTGACCTGCGCGACAGGGCACTGCATGGGGGCCCTTGCACTGCCCATGCCAGGGGCTCTTTATTTGGAGGGCACCGATGCTTGCAGCTCTGCCCTGTCGGATAAAGTAATCCACCATAGTCAGGCTGCCTGTCGGCTACCCTGGCCATCTGTGCTCTTCCTTTTTCAGAATATGGCAGTTCAGACCGCCATGCCGGTGGTGGTATTTTCCGCCACTGACAGCATGGCGGTCTGAACCGCCATGTTCGTAATGAGGGCCTTAGTCTCAAAATCAAATGATAAGCATACAGAAACAATACTGGTTGACTGAATCTTCTGAGGAATCAATCTCAATTTAATCAAAGCTTGGATCACTACACATTCTGTTTCTTATTTATAATGTCCCTATAATTTTTGTTTATTTCTGAGAATTTCCATGATTTTTGTAAGTAACAATTTAATTACCTTACATTAATCCAACCCCCACAGTGCCTGCCCTTTGCCCGTGCTCAGCGGGGTTGGCAAGCAGGGCCTACCCTGCAGCCAGGCCGTGCGGCCAACCCCCCGTAGGCACCTGACCCCACGCCATGCATGCCCTTCGGCCATGAGCAGCTGTGGTTGACCGCAGGGCCTGCGGCCATCCCCCTCCTACACACCCAACCCTGTGCCATGCATGGCATTCTGCTGGTTGTGGCAGGAGTTGACCACAGGGCCTGGTCTGCAGCCAGGCCCTGTAGCCAAACCCTGCAGACACTGAACCTGACTCCTCACATGACCTTTGTCTATGCTCAGTGGTGGGGTAGCCACACCTGGAAGAGGGACACAGAACCTCCTCCTTGGGCCTATTGCAGCTCTGGGACGCCATCCTTTGGCTGATCATAGCCCCGGGGATCCCATCCCTGGCACCTGGCCATTTAGTTGCAGGGGGTTGGGGCCATGTGGCTCCATCCCAGGGCATATTGTGGCACCGGGGACCCCATGCCCCAGGGCCCTGACAATTAGCTGAAGGAGAGGGGGCCACATGGAGCCCCTACCTGGGCCAATTCTGACCCCCAAGGTCACCATTACCTGGGGCCTGGCAAATTAGTTTGCGAGGAGGGAGGGCCACGTGGCCCAATCCCAGGGCTGATTTTGAGCCCAGGAACTGCATCCCCCGGGGCCCAGCTGTTTGTTGCTGGCTGCCCTGGCCCCACACAGGGCACCCAGAGAGCGATTTTGGGGACCACTGGGAGCATAAATCCCTGAAGTCCCTGCCAGCTCCCTGTCATCAGTAGCCAGTATTGCTCCTGCATGCAGGCAACAGCAAGAAATGCCGCTCCCTGCATGCATGAGCAATTTTTTCATCTGTTTTCCTGCCTGGAAACAGATGAAAAGACCACTTCAAATGAGTGGGAGCAGTTTTTCTGCTCCCGTCCACTGGGAACCAACCTCCTGTTCGCTCTCACTTGGTGCAAGCTGTAAAAGCTCCTGCCAAGAGACAGCAAACAATTATGTCCTGAGGGTGGGCACCTCAGGACTTAGGAAGCTGGCCCTGGGGACTGGTGGTCCCCAGGGCCATTAATGGCTCCAGGAGGGGGGCCCTGTGCCCCCCACCTATGTTTTTTGAGGGTCCGCTCCAGGTAAGTGGTGGTTTCCAGATTCAAAAATGACCCGGGAGGGGGGCTACCCCCTTTCATTGTTAATCGTGGCCCTGAGAAGGTGGTGGTCAGTGGGCCCCATGGGGGAAAGAAGGAGGGCACACGGCCCTAATCTTTATTCACTAAAAAAAACAAAGGTTACAAGGACGTTATAGTTACATTCTGAATTTACACACACAAAACCCTTGAAATTCAGAAGTTGCAGTTTTCTCCTCAATAATTTTACTGCAAATATTACATTGATATTAACTTTGATGTTATCAAAGATGTCATGAGTTATAGCTATCTTAGGGCATGAGTTATAGTTACTTAAGATCACCGTAACTATAACTGCTGAATTTCTATGGTTTTGTGTGTGAACTCAGAACCTAACTATAACATCCCTGTAACCTTTGTTTTTTTAATTGAATTTCTATGATTTTTTAAATTCTATTTCCTAACTATAATGTCCCTGTAACCTTTAATTCTTTTAGTAAATTTCTATAGTTTTCTTTATCGTAAAGTAATTTGAATCACTTTGGCCCTCATTACAACCCTGGTGGTAAATCCTGCTTTCCGCTGTGCAGAAGACCGCCAACATACCGTTGCGGCAGCGGAATTCCGCTACAGATATTACGACTCACAGCTCGGAATCCCCCACAATACAGACATCCACACAAGTCCGCCACACCAAAGGTCAGTGATAAACTGGCGATCCCAAAACCTACACCGTTACGCCAACAGGAATACGCCCACACTATCACGACCCACGAATCAACGCGGCGGTCTTTCAACCGCGGAATTCCATTGACAGTAAACACGGCCGCGCTCAAAATACACACATATCTACAAAACTACACCACATTGGACAATTCAAAATACACACACCTGATACACATACACACACCACACCCACACACCAAATGCAATATAAAACACACACCCACATCACCCACAAACCCTTACAACCAATATTCAGAAAGAAGGCCAGAGAGAGACTACCTAACAAACACCAGCATCCACAGACACACAACATCACTCCTACAACATCCACGCACCTCAAACAACACACACCAACACATCCCCTCACACATCACAACAGACACCACCTCACAAATCACCCACACCACATCATGGCACCTCAAAGACACCCCAGGTTCTCTGAGGAGGAGCTCAGGGTCATGGTGGAGGAAATCGTCCGGGTAGAGCCACAGCTATTCGGATCACAGGTGCAGCAGACATCCATTGCAAGGAAGATGGAGCTATGGCGCAGAATTGTCAACAGGGTTGACGCAGTGGGACAGCATCCGAGAACACGGGATGACATCAGGAAGAGATGGAACGACCTACAGGGGAAGGTACGTTCCGTGGTATCCAGACACTAGATTGCTGTACAGAGAACTGGCGGTGGACCCCCACCTCCTCCCCCACAACTAACAACATGGGAGGAGCAAGTCTTGGTGATCATGCATCCTGAGGGCCTCGCAGGAGTAGCAGGAGGACTGGACTCTGGTAAGGCAAATCTTTACTACTTTATCCCCCCCACCCCACCTGCATGCCATCACATACTCCCACCCTCACCCTCCCATCCATCACTCCAACAAGCCACAGATACCCCACTAACACAACCCACACGTCCCAAAATCAAGCCCAGCATGTAACACCAATGCATGGACACCCATCACCAAAGCATGTCCAGTAGAGAGACTCACTCATGCCCCAAAATCACCAATCACACAAGGGCCACGGCAATAATGCAAGCATAGGAGTAGAGAGTCACTCACCCATTGCACAAGATGGCACACACAGATACAATAACTATGCATTTACACCCCAACAGGACCCCTACGCAACGTCACCGGACAGGAGATGCCAGACATATCCAGTCCCCCCACAGAAGAGGCCCACAGTTCGACAGCAGCTCTGCACGCCTGAATCAAGATGACCAGCCCGGCCCATCAGGGACCTTGGGACAGTTGGTTCCCCTGACACAGCCACAAACCACCACTGAACCTCCCCCCTCAGGAAACACCACCACAGCATCCACCTAGCAGGCCCATCCCTCTGTCCTCAGGACACGTCAATCAGCAGTGTGTCCACCATTACAGGGAACCCAGGCAACCCCACTAACACGGGACGATCAGGGACCTGGGGGCAGTGGCAGTGGGCACACGATTCAGGGGACAGAGGCACAGAATAACAGGGAAGCTGGGAGGACTGCTGTGCGACAGGGAGAGGACAGGCCCAGGGAACCCGCTCTCTACAAGGCACTCTCCAACATCATGGGATCTTACCACCATTCTCAGGAGACAATGGGCACGGTACTGGCCAAGTTTCAGGAGACCCAGCGGCTGCAGGAGGAACACTACCTGGGGATCAGGGAGGACTTGCAGTCCATTAACACCACCCTGGTCACCATTGCAGGGGTGCTGGCAGACCTTCTCAACTCCAGGAGGGACACAGTGGCACACCAACAGGCCCCTGACACTAGCCTGGACGATGAACAGCTGTCCACCTCTGCCGGGGCTAGTGGACAGGAGGCACCGCCACAGGAACAACAGGCCACCAGCACCCCACCTCCTGTAAATGGAGAACCACCCCGCAAATGGTTCCTGAGATCCAGGAACAAGACAGAGAACATTGCCAAGACCCCGCCAGGAAATAAAACCCCCCTGAATGTCACCCTTCTGTCTTACTTTGTCACCCTGTCCACCTTAAACTGCATTTGCTCCACTTCCTATGCCCCATTGGACAATGCAACTGTGAAACAAATAGACTGGACTCTGCAATGAACCTTCCTCCACCATCATCCCAGCCCATTTCACACACCCCTCCACTTATTTGCACAGAAATAAACACACTTCAATCACAATCTGGAGTCTGTCTGTGCTTTCACAAATGTGTAATTGAAAAACCTCTGGAATATAGCAATGTCAATGTACTTGTTCACATAGCAATGTAACACAGCTGTAGGCCAGCAGTAAACATAGCAGAGGGCACAAAGTGGGACCCAGATCTGTGAAATGGAAAGGATAAGTAACAAGTCAGGGTCCATACACTGAGTGAAAATGACAGATTTATGCTAGCTCCAACAATAGTATTAGATGTGGGAAGCAGTTACATCTTCTTACCTGTGACTCACTGGAAGTACTGCATGATGATGTTGTTTCGGTTGTCGACATCTTCTTCTTCTGCCTCCTCTTCTTCACTGTCCACAGGCTCCACAGCTGCCACAAGACCACCATCTGGGCCATCCTCCTGCAGAAAAGGCACCTGGCATCGCAAAGCCAGGTTGTGCAGCATACAGCAGGCCACGATTATCTGGCACACGTTCTTCGGTGAGTAGTATAGGGAACCACCTGTCAGGTGGAGGCACCGGAATCTGGCCTTCAGGAGGCCGAAGGTGCGTTCTATAATCTTTCTAGTACGCCTATGTGCCTCATTATAGCGTTCCTTTACCCTTTGGTTTGGGATTCCTCACTGCGGTCAGTAGCCATGACAGGTTGGGGTAACCAGAGTCACCTGCAAATGGTGAGGGCCAACTGTTAGACACACACTAACCCTTAGGGACAACCCCATACCCAGACACCTATGTCAACTGTGTTGGGACCTTGGCCTCACCTATTAGCCACACACGGTGCCTCAGGAGTTGCCCCATCACATAAGGGATGCTGCTATTCCTCAAAATGTAAGCGTCATGCACTGAGTCAGGATACTTGGCATTCACATGGGAGATGTACTGGTCTGCCAAACACACCATCTGCACATTCATCGAATGGTACCTTTTCCGTTTTCTGTACACCTATTTGCGGAGGGGGGACAAATGCCACATGTGTACCATCAATGGCACCAATGATGTTGGGGATATATCCCAGGGCATAGAAGTCACCTTTCACTGTGGGCAAATCCTCCACTTGAGGGAAAACGATGTGGCTGCGCATGTGTTTCAGAAGGGCAGATAACACTCTGGGCAACACGTTAGAGAACATTGGCTGGGACATCCCTGATGCCATGGCCACTGTTGTTTGAAAAGACCCACTGGCCAGGAAATGGAGTACAGACAGAACCTGCACTAGAGGGGGGGATTCCTGTGGGATGGCGGATACCTGAAATCAGGTCTGGCTCCAACTGGGCACACAGTTCCATGATTGTTGCATGATCAAGTCTGTATGTGATTATGATGTGTCTCTCCTCCATTGTCGACAGGTCCACCAGGGGACTGTACACCAGAGGATGCCGCCATCTCATCACCTGCCCCAGCAGACGTGCCCTATAGAGGAGAACAGCGAGCAGAGGGTCAACCAACACTGAGGTATCACAATGTGTTATTTGCTGAAACGTTGGTAAATCGCAATGTGCCGGTATCTGTCTGTATTCCCGGCATAGATAGGTGTGACGCAGTTTTTATCCATCCCATGTGGCCCCCTGAAATGGCGCCTGCCTGACCTGTAAGGTGGGACAAGGGGAAATGATGTAATTGCACTGGCGTTATACACCGTCGCGGTGGGCAGTCGAAGACTGCGGCGCAATTCAGCACTGGTTAACATTGGGCCCTATGGGTCCCAGGAGCCAATGACGATGTACGCCGGCTGTGACGGTATGCACCCCCGCGGATGTGACCGCCATTTTCTTACTGTTCCCTCACTTGATACCTGACCTTCAACAGGAGAGGACCTACACTGCAAATGCTGCTGTGACCTGTGTCTGGAAGTGACAATGGCTATAGTGTCTTGGGAAAGGGCCCCTGCCTTCACTTCGGAGGAGTTGGAGAAACTGGTGGATGGGGTCCTCCCCCAGTACACGCAACTGTACGGTCCTCCAGACAAACAGGTGAGTACACTGTGAGCATGGTGGATGGCACCGGAGTGTATGGAGTGTCGTGGATGGAAGAGGGTGGGGAGGGGGACAGGCCAGCATGTCAGGATTGTGTGTGTATGTATGGCAGGGCCAGTGTGGGAGGTGTTTGGCAATGCGTGAGGTGAAATGTATGGGCTAGAAACATCCATTTTTACTTCACTTTTCCTCTAGGTCAGCACCCACCAGAAGAAGGGTATTTTGCGTGCCATCGCCAAGGAAGTCCGGACCCTGGGGGTCTACCATGGACAGAGCACCCACTGCCATAAAAGATGGGAGGACCTGCGCCGCTGGAGCAAGAAGACGGCGGAGGCCCAGCTCGGGAAGGCCTCCCAATGTGGAAGGAATGCCCGTCGCACCATGCCCCCCTGATGTACCGGGTCCTGGCAGTGGCCTATCCGGAGATGGATGAGTGCTTGAGGGCATCACAGCAGCCACAAGGGGGTGAGTACACTCTCATTCAGCTGACTCTGCGCGCATTACGAGGTGTCTGGGTGGGGAGGTGGGCTGTGGGTTCCTCTAGGCCAGGACAATCTTGGTAGGCAAGGTCCCTTGTTAGGCAGGCTCTGTGGCACCCCAACCCCACTAGTGGTAACAGCCATCTACACCTAGTCAGGCTCCTGTGACTTCCAGGTGTGCAGCAATTGGGCTTAGGCCTCGTACCCCATGGGCATGTGAATTTGCTAGGAACTGTTAGTGCATTGCTTAGTGCAGAGGGCTGCTCCCTGTGTGTTGTGTCTGCCAACAGTAGTGGTGTTGCATGCACTGAACATGTGTTTCTTCTGTTTCCCCCCCTTTTTATTTTGTCTCCCTGTTCTTGTGTGCAATAGCATCATCTGGTGGAGGAGCAGTGGCACCGGAGCAGGAGGGAGCTGCAACCCACTTGGCCCTGGAGGGTAAAGCAACGGAGTCTGAAGCCACCAGTGGGACGGAGGGCGAGGAGAGCTCCACGACGGGGACGGGGGCATCCATCAGTGACAGCGACTCCTCCTCTGATGGGAGCTCCCTTGCGGTGGGGGGCACCTTTGTGCCCACCGCATCAACAGGTACAGCTGCCACTGCCCCACCAGCACCGCCCTCCCAACAGCCCCTCAGCGTGTGTCCCATGCCCGCTCACCCAGGAGGGTGGGCATCTCCCTCGCCCCAGGCACCTCAGCCCCTGCCCCAGTCAGCCCTGTTACCCTCAGTGAGGAGGCTATTGACCTCCTTAGATCCCTCACTGTTGGGCAATCTACAATTTTGAATGCCATCCAGGGTGTTGAGAGGTATTTGCAACAAACAAATAAATACCTGGAGGGCATTCACTCGGGGCAGGTGGCCCAACAGAGAGCATTTCAGGCTCTGGCCTTAGCACTGATGGCAGCCATTGTCCCTCTGTCCAGCCTCCCCCCTCCAACTTCCTCCCCCCAGAACCAATCCCCTGTACCTCAGCCTATCCCAAGCACACCATCAGACCAGCATGCACACTCATCAACACACAAGAGTGGACATGGCAAACATAGGCACCACACATCCCACAAGCACTCACACAAGCACCATACCCATGCAGACACAGCAACATCCACTGCCTCCACTGTGTCCCCCTCCTCCATGTCCTCCTCCTCCTCCCTCCCTGTCTCATCTTCACTCACACCTGCATGCACTACATCCTCAGCCACTACCTCCATCACCAGCACGCCCATCACGACAACCTGCTCACGTGCAATCACCACCCCCACTACCATGCACACATCTCCAGAGTCCTCTCCCAGTGTGTCTGTGAGCCCTCCTCCCAAAGTACACAAACGCAGGCACACACCCACCCAACAGCCATCCACCTCACAACAGCCTCCGGCCCATGCACCTTCACCCAAATTAAGCAAACGTACACCTCCTACAACCACTACCTCTTCCTCCACTCTCAAACCCCCTCCATCTTCTCGTCCCAGTGAATCTAAAAAACTTTTCCTGGAAAACTTTAACCTCTTCCCTTCACCTCCCTAACATCTTTCCCCTAGGGCCAGGCTTTCCAGGTCCCAGCCCAGCACCTCAGCTACCAAATCCCCAGGTACAGTGGTGCCAGCAACTGCGGGGTCATCAAGTGCGCCACCCATCAGGGCTGCCAGTGTGCCACGTAGCGAGGGCAAGGACATTCCGCAACCTGCCAAGGTGAAGAAGGTGCCCACATCCCGGAGGGAGAAGCCGCACCCACCAGCCACCAAGGGCTCAGCCAAAACAAAAGGGGACAGTGGCAAGACACCTGTGGCACCATCAAAGGTGGGGAAGGGACAAAAGCAGAAGAGAAGGTCAGGACAGGGCATGGTGGCACCGACTGAGGGACTAGTGTCACCCCTTCTGTCCACGACTACACCAACCTGTACGGCGGCGAACACTGCAACCTGGCCCGGCACCGCCACCAGCACTGCCACCGGCACCAGCACTGCCACCTGCACAGCCACCTGCACTATCACTGGCACGTCTGCAGCCTCAGCAACAGTCCCCAGCATCTTCCCCAGTAGGCAGCCGTCTGAGGCTGCTGGAGATGTCCTGCTGTGTCCCTCAACAGGTGCTGACACATGCACCACCGCCAGCACCGCTGGAACAGACACCGCCGAAACCACCAGCCCTGCGACGTGCTTGGACAGTGGCACCATCGCTGACATGGCTACCATCCCCAGTGGTCAGCCGTCCAAGGCTGGAGGAGACTTCCTGGACCCTGCCCAGCTTCCAGGAGGCTTGACTTCCATCACTGTTTGCACCTGCAGGTGGAAGGCGAAACAGTGTGGGGTATGTCTCTGCCTCCATGGCATATCATGCTACCTGTTCCTAGGCAATCTCGTGGCACACACACCCAGGTGAAGTAATGGGACCGGCCACACTGCATGTGGAGCACTCTGGGCCCAAAGCCCCCTCCAGAACCAGTGGAGAATCACATCCACTACCTCAGTCCTTGGCAGGATGAAGCACTCTGGGCACAATGCCCCCTCTCGAACCAGTGGAGAAAGGCATCCACTAACTCAGTCCTTGGCAGGATGAAGCACTCTGGGCACAATACCCCCTCCAGAACCAGTGGAGAATCACATCCACTACCTCAGTCCTTGGCAGGATGAAGCACTCTGGGCACAAGGCCCCCTCCAGAACCACTGGAGAAAGGCATCCACTACCTCAGTCCTTGGCAGAATGAAGCACTCTGGGCACAATGCCCCCTCCAGAACCAGTGGAGAATCACATCCACTACTTCAGTCCTTGGCAGGTTGAATCACTCTGGGCATAATGCCCCCTCAAGAACCAGTGGATAATCACATCCACTACCTCAGTCCATGGCAGGATGAAGCACTCTGGGCACAATGTCCCCTCCAGAACCAGTGGAGAAAGGCATCCACTACCTCAGGCCTTGGCAGGATGAAGCACTTTGGGCACAATGCCCACTCCAGAACCAGTGGAGACTGTTATCCACTTGAGAGACTGTGGCTTTGCACTCCCCAGGATACAGCAGTGGGCAAACCACCCACTGGAAAGACTTTAGAGACTGTGGCTTTGCACTCCCCAGGAAAAAGCAGGGGGCAAACCACCCACTGGAAAGACTTGAGAGACTGTGGCTTTGCACTCCCCAGGATAAAGCAGTGGGCAAACCACCCACTGGAAAGACTTGAGAGACTGTGACTTTGCACTCCCCAGGATACAGTAATGGGCATGGAGCCCCTGATAGAGCAGGAGGAAGACTAGCATGGGCAGGACCTGTATTTCGGGCTCCATGGCGTCCTGGTTCCTCGTTGGGTGTCGAGAAGTGAGTGGTTTCCCTTCTGTGTACTGTTTCTGCCGTGCTTTTGATAGTGTTGGTTCCGCCCCGGAAAAGGTGGCGGATAGGCCTGTTGTTATACAGTGCGTGGTACTTTGCCCTCCGCCTGTCTGTTGGCGGTTACCGCCGCGGTGTTTGTTTCTAACACAGTGGCGGTCGGAGTGTTAAAGTGGCTGTCTATGTTGGCGGTTTCCACCATGGTCGTGATTCCATTTTTTTTCCGCCGGCCTGTTGGCGGTATCACCGCCGCTTTACCACCGTCCATCAGGGTTGTAATGAGGGTCTTTATGTTGATACAACCAGCAGTGCGCATGGCCAAAGGCTGTGTGCTGCTGGTGTCGGCTGCATGGCCAAAATGGCTGCTAACACTTCCTGGTTGAAGTGTTGGCAGCCAATCAGATCTCAGCATGAGATCTTCAGGATTTGCAGAGCCTCCACTTTCCTGTATATCTATATTTCTTTTCTATTCAATAGCTCTAAAGCTACTGAACTGATACACACGAAATACAATAAGCACGCTTTCTGGATCAAGAGCCAACTTTCTGTTAAATTTGGTATAATTCTGTCCAGTGGTTCGGGCTGTAGTCATGCTCAAAATCCTCAGCCATGCACCGCATGAGTTTGGATGCAGTGGGTGTTTAAAAAAAAACAAATTCTCTGGATTCATGGGTCCACAAGTGGATTTGCGAATTCAGTATCATTGAGCAATTTGTGCCCACGATGGGTCCCCACCCATCTATGTGTACTATGGGGTCAGGATACCTGTATCCTGACCCCTTATGTGTTTTTACAGTCTTCTTTTCCCACCCTGAGCGATGCGACAACTAAAACGGCAGCCGCAACTTTTCGGTCAGTTTGCGGGCAGCCAAACAAGACCTTGCTTTTCCTGCAAATCTGTGAATCAGAATCTGCGAATCTGAATCCATGGCACTAGATAGCTATATGTTTAAAACTCTAATATCTCAGAACCTACTAAATGGATTTACACCAAATCACAAAAAGCTCAATCTGTAGACTACGATCTAGCTTCCTGCTACATTTGGTGTAATTCTGTTCAGCGGTTCCGGTTGTAGCCGTGTCTAAGGAATGCAAAATACCCATAGACACAGAATGGGAAAAAAGTGTATTGGGACCCCACCCTTTATTGCAGCCCCCATTTTAGAGATCACCCCGAAACTTTCAAGACAGCAGTTGAGCTGACCAAAGTATGAGTTTTGAAAGTTTTGTGAAGATTCATCAAACAGCACCAAAGTTATTGTCAAAACAAAAATTGCTCTGTCTATGGAAAAAAAGGTCCTTACTATAACTACTTGGTGGCAACTGCTACTAGGTAAAACGCACATATATATGTATAAATATATATATGTATATACATATGTATATATATATATATATGCTGAAAAAAATAAACGCTAAAGTGGTGTTATAGTAGTTAGGAATTCTGATAAATTGTAATTATATCTTACTTTAAATTTAAAAAAACAAAGACTTTCACTGAAAAAAACAAAGGTTAAACTGACATATAAATGAGCAAAACCACTGAGTTTTATGAGTTATAGTTATATCAAATAAATATCTAATTTCCTAAAGTAAGTATAACTTGTGCCCTCGCCATGCACAGTATTGATTGTTATCAATGATGTCATTTCAGATGTTGTAGTGATTTTATCAATGATATCATAGAACATGTCATGAATGATGTAATATGTGAGGTAATTAGCGTGCATAGTGAATGCATGGGTTATAGTTACTTTAGGGCATGAGTAATTGTTTCTTAGATAACAATAACTGGTGAATTCAGCGACTAATTTTGCTTAAAATTGTATGTTTCAACTGCTATTTAACCTATGATGTCACTTTAATCTTTTGTTTTTTCTGTGAATTTCTATGTTTTCTTTCATGTAAAGTAAGATGTCTACTGCTGTGTGCAGAGTGGGGTTGGATATGCACGGCTGACTATGTGATGTAACAATATACAAGGTGTCATTTAAAGTAAGGCAGATCTGTGGACTTTATCGAGGGGTCAGAACACCCAACTATAAAAGGTGGGCCTATTGGCTTTATCAACAGGTCAGCACATCAACACTTATAATGCTGACATATTGGCTTTGTCAGAAAGTCACCAATAACCATAATCAAATGTATATTTGGTACATTCAAACATTGCAATGTTTAACAATAGTGATTTTGCTTAAAAAAAAAGTAAATAAAGCCTTTACAAGAAAATATTAACTTTTCTTCGAGGATTCGTTTAATCTTTATCCGCCCACAAAGTGAAGCCATAGAACCAACCTTTAGTGGTCCCTGGACTCTCCCTGGCGAAGAACTACAGTTTTGCAGGGGACAGGTCCCCTGGGTCTTGTTCAAGGCTGGGGAGGAGAGGCTATGTCCCCCCATTCCCTTAACATAAATTATGGGCCCAAGGGGATAAGGTTTGAAGGGCCTGTACTAAGCTTGGGGCAAGGGGCTATGCACCCCTGTTTATAGTATATATAGTTTTGTGAGACCTCATGAAAGGCTCAGGAACCGGTGCTGGCCCCTCACGCGCTGGCTTACCTGGGGAGGAGGGGGGCTATGGAAAATGTTTTTTTCCCTCTGCGGATCCATGGTGGTGATTTAAAGAAAATTCTGTTTTTGGCCCCTAAAAGTCTAAGAGGGCAGGGTATCCCTATCCTGCCTGCCTACATTTTTTTTTAGGTCTCAGCTCTAGACAGCACGCATGCGCTGTCTCAAACTGAGACATGCTGTATCTACACTTGGGTCTTCAGCCCACCCACAGGCTTGCCATTTGCTTGCACTACAGTCTGTTCATTTTTCGTTGTCACCAGTTAACAAGGGTATGGAAATGTCATGCCTCTTCCAGTAATTAGCTCTCACCGAGATCATTGGTGAAGTAATGTAAAGCTACGCAGCAGCCATTTTGTAGCTTTTGTTTTAGGACTACTTTTTTTTTTTTAATGGGTGTCCGTCCTACCACACATTAGGAGCACTGTAACGTCAGCCTTATAATTTTTTTATTTAATCACCTGCGTCTGTTGTTTTGTGTAACAGACCCTCACCCCTTCTAGCTTGCACATACACCCACTCTCCTCCCCTCGTCATTGCAACCCTGCTCTCCATCAGTTTGTGTGCCAGAAGCATGCCTTCAGTACTGCATTACTAAGCCACAGGATTGATACGTCATAGCAGAGTGACATTATGCATAAGCCACTCTGCACGCAGTCCGTCGCAATTTTGTTACTGTTCATATTTCATAATGCTGTAATAGTTTAAGAAATGTATATTTTTAAAGTATGCAATCAGGACTCTGTAGTGCTGCAGGCAAGGGTAGCGCCCACCTTTAGATGGGTTGTTTCTAAAATATGAACCCGAAGAGACACTCCAATATAGTCTATATAAGTGGTCCACTATTAAAGCCACATCAGTTATTAGCAAAAAATACAATTAGCAGATCGTTAGTCGCTGTGTACTTATCTGGATGTCCTAGTGTTTCCAGGGAGTATATCAGCACACACGGGGTCTACTCCCTTCGCAAATCAATAAGGAGGGTTGTAATCATCAAAAAAGTATTTATTTCTGTTAATGTTAAGGAGTTTCTTCAACACACAAGAAAAGAACAACACAAAATATAGACTGGGTCGTGGTTTGGATACTCTGAAGTCCTTCTCTGATATTTAGTTTCTTTTCCTCACATTTGTATCCTTCTCTTCCAGGTACTTCCACACTCCTACAAGGCTTTCATCACCCGGGCGTATGGGGAAAAGAAAATAAAGGCCAAGATCAGGAAAGGGGTCTAGTCAATGTTTTGTGTTTACTATATCTTTTTTTTTATTTAGTCCTTTTTTCTGCATGCAAGAAGGGGGGGTTTGTTAGGTGGGTGGGAGAGAGAGAAATACACTTGTGCACTGGCTCTCAAGCACAAACAACGATCTCCTTGTAATAATGTCACCTCTGTGAGATTCAAAAGATAATAAAAGGAATGCAGGCCACCATGAGGTCATGCTATCTGTGCTCAGCAATGTTTATGCAGGTGAGCCCCTCGTTCCCCACCTCTCCCCCGTTTTTGAACCCTGCTCTTTTTTAAAAATAAATTCGAGATTTGACCGCACAAGCAATTGCGTACCTGCAGAAGCCACGTCCCTCCAGGGACGTGGCAGGCCTCCTCGTACCTCCTGAGGACTCTCCCTCCATTGCAGCCATCTCTTCCTGTTCCCCTGTTGTCTTGAGTCGGCTCCGTCATTCTGGTGGATTACATTAGGCTCCCCTCGCTCTCCGTGCTCTCCTTCACACATTCATCACCCCTTCTTTCTCCGGCATCTTCCGCCACACCTTTGGCGCTCCTTCTTCCTCCAGCATCTTTTTCCACAGGCTTCCCTTTCCTTAGCAATACCTCCCCTTCCTTGTAGACATTGGTACATTTTCTCCTGCGTACTGAAGTAATCCTCCCGATCGCCCCCTGGGGCACCGGCCAGGGCCTCAGGGGTCTCCGGGTCCCTTTTTTCCACTGTCGGAGTTGCCTTCCTGCTACACTGGGGTATACATGACTAAACACAGTAAGATGAATGGGTGCTGAAACAGAACTGGAAACCAACCAGATTGGCAGTTGTGGTAGGTATTGTTGAGCTGGAACCAGCCCCACCGAATCATCTCTCCACTGTCCAAATTACAACACCGACATCCAAGCCCTGATCCTAAACCTTAGATTGTCTTTTCATTTTATTTACTAGGCCCTTTGCCTTAAATGTGATGTGACAATGGTAAGTTACCACCTGACACATCTTGGTATCAGTCTGTCGTTGTTTGCATATATTTGCTATAATTGCCCTAATATTATGCTTTATTTTGAGATTGTCGTAACAGTTGAAATAATATTGGTATCTGGTAGGTTTCTTGTTTTAAGTCTGTGATGTAGTCCTATCTCTTTTTCTGTACCTGGAACACCAGATGAACACAACGGTTCATTGAGGTCATGAACCCACACAATGTACACGATGGCAGCATGTGTAGCACAGAGCTGCCTATCTTTGAAGAAGCTTATTTTCAGCGTACAAGTCACTGGGTTGTTTTCATTGCTTTGTGTTTTATGTTATTCCAGATAATGAAGGGCAGATTTTGCACTCTTATATTTCAACTAGGATAGACGTCTGAGGAGGATGCCATGATGAATGGAATTTTAATGGTAGTTCTGGATGAAACAGCTGCTAAGTGAAGAAGCAGCACCCTCTTGATGTATGGAAAAGCAAAGCAGCTGCTCTCACCCAGCTGTTGTTCCTTTTTAGTTTCTCACTGGTAACCTTGCACAAGCTTCACGGAGATGGTGATCTGTTGCTAGGTGGTCAATTGCTCCAACCGACAGTGGAAAGGCATTCAAGGATCGTCTCGTTTCACAGGTCCAGAGTCTATACATTCTATAAAAATGATACGCTCCAGATTTTGAACAGTATAAGATAGTAACCACAAGATCAATGGGCAAGTGTAGTTTGACTAGAGACCATCACAGGTGGTAACAGTGGTAGCATGAAGGCATTGTAATTATATAGCCAGTCAAGCATGCAAGTGAACAACACTAACGTAAAAGTGTTCTGCTACATCAAAAAGCTAGTTGCCACCATAACCACCACTATAAACACAACACCAAATGTAAAAATGGCCACTATAAACACAACACCAAATGGGGAAAAAACACATGGTCAACAGAGTCATTTACAGGCAGAAGCACAAAGCTAACTTATCAGTGCCGAAAACGTAGATTGGAGAGTAAAATAAGCATTGCTTCAGGTAAGCAGTTGGTCTATTCCGTGGTCATTTCTGCTTCACTAAGCTATATTGTTTGTAGTGTGGTTAGTTTTACGTATTCATTGCGCTTTAGCTTCAGGCTTTAGGCCTTTGTGCACTTTGCCCTGAATATATTTTATTCATTTGCTGACTGCTTAGAGCCTCTGTGCACTTTGGTCTACATGCTTTTTATTAGGCTTCGTACTGTTATTTTTCAAATAGCCAGTTCTACAGTGTTGTTTTTTATTCATATCACACTGTTTTGCCTACTTCAGCACTGGAGTTCTCCATAACATATTTACTCTGTGCTTCAGTCAAGGATACAGTCTGGTACATTGACGATAGACGTGGTAGGAGTTTAGACTTGGCATTCCTGCGTAGGGACATTTTGTGATCACAATGACATGTTAGTTATAAAATCACTTCCTTGTCCCAATACACGCAAGAGGGAGATTCCGACCAGGGAACCACAACTAGACGCTGATTGCCTCGTTGCAGATGCTGAACCAAGATCACAGGTCTTTGCTCAGGTATGAGGGCTGATGTCTCCACAGTGATTCTAATAGGCAAGCTAGAAGCTTAACATGCTGTGCTCTAAATAATGACCATGTATTATCAGAAAAAAAGTAACCACAAATCCCACCCATAATAAAAGAGTCATCACGGCCAAAAACAGCCAAAAATAGTTCCAAGGAAAAACAAAATATGTGCGTTTAAGCCAACCCAGCAGCCGTCGTGGACCGTGGACAGAAGACATCGAGGACGAGGAGCCGGACACATCATTATCAGCGTCGTTGAAGCAGCCAGAAGCAGTTCTAGCAAAAGGTGCAACTGTGAACAAAGAAGCAGATGGAGGCTCTCGCCGTGGCACGCTATAAACCACATGTTCAGAAACATCAGTAGAACGTACACCAATTTGATCAAAAGATTCCATATTAATCGCCGTCGGTGGAACAATCGCAAGATCATCATCCACCCTCCCCAAGCTCGGAGAGGAAACAGTGTCGGTGAAAATCACCTGCAGCGGGACTTCTTCCCCAGTAGTGAGAGGGATTCCGGAACTACTGGGTGTCCCTCTTGGTCTGCTGTGCAGAATCGGCCACATGTTGTAACTTGACATTATCAATGGAAACAAAGCGATTTCCTTTGGCCCCTCGCATCACAGTTCTCGTGCCGCTCACCCCCAACACAGGGACAGGTTCTCGATAAGAAGGACCAAATTCTTTTTTAACTGCGACCTTTTCACGCACTAGATCCCCAATCCTGGGTATCCAACCAGTAGGTGTTACTGGCTCATCCTTAATTCCTGAGGAGGCAGCACTGGCAGAAGAGTTATCTTCACGGAATTGTTGTACATCCTGCAAAACAGTACTCCATATAGGTGGGCTAGCCAACCACGACCCGTACCTATAACTCTGGCCGTTAAGGACTGCTTTAAATCACGACTTAAACGCTCCACGACAGAATTTCCCTCGGGATGAAATGGAGATGAGAATTGGAGTTGGACCCCCCACGAAGCCATGCATGGTGTCCCTGAATGCCTTAGAGGCAAAAGCAGGGCCCTGGTCCGAATGAAAAGCCGCAACCGCAAATGTATCGACAAAGATGCGCAAATCTTTAATAACAGTTCGAGCGTCAGCCGAGCGTTGTGGCCATACCCACACAAATCTGGAGCACGAATCTACAGCAACCAATATATATTTGTATGCACTATTTGGTGTCAGCGGACCACAATGATTCAAGTACACACACTGTAATGGTTTATTTGAAATCAGAAGGGGCGTCTGCTGCGGGCGTCTAGCCGACGATGCTTTAATTTGTTGACAAACGTCACAACAAAGGACATATTGCTTCGTCTCTTTATAGAGACCAGGCCACCAGAAACGAGCCTGTAAAAGTGAAATCGTGGCAGCCACACCAGCATGTGCAGAAGCCACCCCCTCATGTGCTGCAGAAATTAATCGAGGTCTCTCAATTTTATTGGGAATTTCACATACACCAATGCCTGGAATTGTAACAGTAGCATTCAGCGCACCATTCAAGCAGTAACTATATTTTGAAGGAAATCCTTTAGGAAAGGGCGTGCCATCAACCGTAGCCTTTATGGCAGCCGAAATTTCTGTGTCTGGTTTGGAACTCGAACGAGTCACTGCGGCCACAGTGGCGACAGCCACTGCCGATTTCGCGGCTTCATCAGCCAAAGTATTCCCAGCAACGTGTATTCCAACGCGCTGGTGTCCAAGTGTATGCACAACATGGACTTTAGGAAGCGTTTCCTTCAGATCCGCAACTTTACCCCACAACATTTTATGTTTAATGGTGTTGCCTTTAGAATCCCTGAACCCATTCATCTTCCAATAGTGTAGATATTCGTTGAAAGACTGTACACAGTAGTAGGAGTCACAGACCAGCAAGGTTAAAAGCGCCGGATCCGCGTGCTCCAACGCTAACAATAGACTTTTGAGCTCAGCAGCTGTGCCGTGCAATCTCCCAAGGTTTTAGTATAAGTATGTCGGGGGCAGAACACTTCCCCCTCCATAGTGCCGCTCACCACCGCACATGCAGCAGAATACTGTTGTTTAGTCCCAACCGCTGGTTGCGCAGAGCCATCGGTATACATGACCACCTGATATTGGTCAATAGGCAACGTACCAGCAGGAACAGGGTATTCCATTTCATATTGAAGAAATTCTTGAGTCTGCAGTTTAGGGTCAAATATGTAATCTACATCAGTGGCTGTCAAAGACGTAGCCCATTGTATCCATCGCAGGTGCAAAGCTTTCGAATTTGGAACACTCGCTTTTGTAACTGCCTCTAAGGCCGGAATTGGGGAAACGACAACGATGCGTTGACCCTGGGACATGGTCATTTTCTTCCTGATCGATCTGACATTGAGCACGTGGAGACTGTGTTAAAACCGCATTTTTCGTCTCATATGGTTCGAAGAGACTTGTCCACTGTAAACATTTCTGCAATACCAATTCCGGATGGAATTGTGTGGGATAAAGTAATGTTTGATATATATGGTCCCACTGAATTGATTCAAATACCGTATGTCCTCAAGTTATCAATGAATGATATTGTTATACCTGGCATTGTTTCTGATGATTGGGATGTGAAGACAGTAGATTCTATGCTAACGGATTTGCAATATTATACTGTCTATGACGATGATGATGCTTACCAGTTTAGAGATAATCATGGTGACATGTTTTGTTACAACTATTATGGACACCACTTTATTCATAAAGCTAGTAGCCCTAAGCCCATGTTTAATTATGTGCAATGGGAACATTGCTCGACTCCTCCACAAGGGAGTTCGAAAATATATTATGATAAATTTGCATATTTTTCTGGGCATGATCAACGTAATGCTAAGTCCTACTATTTTAAAGTTGCACCGTATTCTAATAAGCAAATGTTATTGACCGATACTAAATTACTGTATTCCAATTTGTTTGTATCTAAACTTTCGGTCGAGGGATATGAATACTGGTTTAAAACTGTTGACTTGAAAAGTGTTTGGGGTTCGAAAAATTGGCAAATGCAAGGCAGGGGCACGTTATTTAGAGCATGTATTATCCCTGTGCAGATGACTTTCCTCAATGACACAGTACAACAGACTAGCTGTTTGGGCTTAGCGACAATTAGGGAGTTGACTTTGCCTAGTATACCTGTCCCTTTTAAATTAAAAAATTGGCAGCACTATGTGAATGCTACTTTTAGTGACTTTACACATTGGGTCCAGAATGGTACGCTTAACACTTCATCGTTACATCCAAGCGGGTGGTTATTATGGCCTGTAGACACTAATGTGTGTCATCAACGTTTTGTCACCTCTTCAGGGGGGTTCAGGACTAGTAGGGCAGACCCTCGTTACGTATCACCAGAACATGCTGATATTATAACTACATACAGTGTGGGGAAGCTTTGTCAGCAATGGTTGAAGTCATCCACGCTGGATGCAGTTAAGTCACATCTCACGTTACTGTCTAATGATACTGATTTACAAGATTTTTTGTCAGGTCCCAAAGTACCACGGAAGAAAAGGTTCATATACGAGGTTTATAATGAGATTTGGAACCTTTCACAACAAGAGGCTACAGCCCGGTTGAGGCAGATTGATCAGGAAAATCTGATGCAGACTTTGTCTGTTGTTGATAATGGCATGCATACCCTTTCTGACCGTGTTTACACGATTGACAGCATTGTTTCCTCTGCCATTAACATTATTTAATCGGACATGTCTTCTTTATATCATGGGCAGAGTCAGACGCGGTCCATCGTGCAGCTGGGTTGGACTCTTCAGACCTTGAAGGCGGGTCGCGTTCCATGGCAGCACGTTCGTGCTAGAGAGATCTTTATCTCTTTTAATTTGACTCGTCAACAACTGATGGCTAAAAAGGAAGCGACATATGTTATGTTAAATATTGAGAAATTAGAGAAACTGCCTTTCACGGTAGCTGAGATTCCGTCAGCTGAGTGGTTGATTCATGGGGTTATTAATTTGCCTATCTCTACTTTGCAATTTACTTCTTGTTTGAAGCACATTCCGGTGGGTAGATATGAACTATTGGGAGACAGTTATATACACGAGGTGTGGGAGCTTCCCTTTCAGTACAGATGTGTTAATGGTTTGAAGGAGGTTTTTCTTAGCGGCAGCGAATGAGAAGCTTCTGTCAGCCATTCAATGGTTTGTAAACAGCTGTCCTTGCACGGGGCGTGTAACGCTTCGATTGCTAACTTAGCTTGTTATCTGAAGGGAGTTCCAGTCCCGGTTATTAAAAACACTTTCCAGGTGCTTTCTAACGGCAGTTACATTGTTCTTAACAGCGAACGCTGCTGTGGCATGCGTGCCGGAATAGTTTACATCGTCGTTGTCAACAAGGCCGTTACTTGCTGCGGGAATGTGTTGTTTCCCCCCACTCAATTTAGGGAGGTAGCGGACATCTGGCCTCATATTGCTACTTCCAAGGTTGATTTCGACAAGTTGAGTCGGCTAAAAGCTTTATTGTTTCAAAAGCATGTGGCCCTTACATCTGCTAGCGAGACCTACGCACTTCAGGTGGCAAGGTCATCGGCGGAGATACAGTCCCTTTTGAATACTAACTTTCCAAATCACTTCGGTGAACTTTTGGGACGTATATTTAATGCATCCAGCACTGCTGGTATTGCACATTTTTTCAAAGTCGTTGGTGTTGGTTTTGCTCATACCTTCTCTTCCATATTCGGTTTGATACCTTCGGATATACATTCTATTTTCGGAAGCTTTTTTGGGGGTTTCCCGATTACTTTGGCTTTATTGGCTGAAGTCTTGCTGTTGTTGCTATTTTTTCGCAATGGCTGTCCCGTCACGACGACATCCTGTATTGCTGCTCCCGTCAGCGCAGCTGTGCCGTGAACGCATGATGCAGCATTTTGGAGCGACACTCCTGGTTCATTTGGAGTGTGACTGGTCTCTGTCATTCAGACCGGTTTTGGATTGTGTGCAACCCGTGTTTCGATGCCTTTGGTGCTCGTTTGAACATGCACTGGCTCTCTGTCTCTCATTGCAGCGCCCTCCGATGGTCGATACTGATCTGTTGATGTTCCCGATTAGGGCTCATTCCCAGAATTGTGCACTACGGATGCGCTTGCTTCGTGAGGCAGTTTATGAGATTCCCTTCCTGGAGGAAGATGGTATTGTCTCTTTCATAGGCCCTGCACGGGGTGCCGCCCTGAATGGTTTTGGGGCTTTGGATCACACCTGCTCCATGGTACTTTGTGGCGTGGATCTTCCGATATTGACATATATCGAAGTGGAGGAACTCCTGCGTTCTATTGCTTCTATTTGACGATTGGATTTTTACGAAATTGACACTATATTGAATTTGGCTTTATGATCACATGTTACCTAAATTTATGACTTTGTTGTCTTCTCACCTTGTCGAAATATTTGTTTTAGGTATTGTTTATATTTGGGGCATCCTTTTATATTATTGGAACCACTTGCTACCGACAAGGGGAGGGTGTGGTTAGTTTTACGTATTCATTGCGCTTTAGCTTGAGGCTTTAGGCCTTTGTGCACTTTGCCCTGAATATATTTTATTCATTTGCTGACTGCTTAGAGCCTCTGTGCACTTTGCTCTACATGCTTTTTATTAGGCTTCGTACTGTTATTTTTCAAATAGCCAGTTCTACGGTGTTGTTTTTTATTCATATCACACTGTTTTGCCTACTTCAGCACTGGAGTTCTCCATAACATATTTACTCTGTGCTTCAGTCAAGGATACAGTCTGGTACATTGCCGATAGACGTGGTAGGAGTTTAGACTTGGCATTCCTGTGTAGGGACATTTTGTGATCACGATGACATGTTAGTTATAAAATCACTTCCTTGTCCCAATACACGCAAGAGGGAGATTCCGACCAGGGAACCACAACTAGACGCTGATTGCCTCGTTGCAGATGCTGAACCAAGATCACAGGTCTTTGCTCAGGTATGAGGGCTGATGTCTCCACAGTGATTCTAATAGGCAAGCTAGAAGCTTAACATGCTGTGCTCTAAATAGAACAAGCAGAGGGAGAGTAGAAACTATTAGACAATATGATAGCTTTGTTCTTATGTTTTACTCTCCTGGTGACTATCTCAATCCTACTGTGTTGTATGGTTCTGGTTATTGCGGCTCACGCCTTAATATCTTAAATACAGTCGTTTTATTAAAACATTATATAAAACTTATACTGTCTTTGTCATTTGTATATGAGATCATATTGGAAATAAGAGAGTTGGTTTGGATCTGAGTAACCACGACTTCCCTGAGAAGTTCCAAAGATGTCATGCGCTCGGCTGCCGAATCATTCCTTCCACATGGGAGAAATGAGGCACTGCTAGTTAGCCGGAGCAAAAACCGGATTTAGGGTGACAGAGTTCTTTACACGTGGGTCAGACTCAGTCCCCCACACCGTTATCGATCCTGCTGCCTAGAAATCCAGTAGTCTCATTTAGAATAATGAGAGCCCACGCGACAGTTAACCCCTTCCCCATCAAGGACGTAGTGGTTACGTCCAATGGCGCAGCGTTGAGGCGCCACAGATGTAACCACTACGTCCTGGTACCGGCCCTCAGGGGAAGCAATAGCGCTCTCCCCAAGGGTTGCCCCATCAGGGCAGAGCTGGAAGGGGAATCGCTTCCCCTTCAACCCCTGACCCTCCTAGTGACATCTGATGAGGTCACCTCCCATTGCGAGAGAAATGCTGAGCATTTCTCTTCCGCTCAAGAGGAGGGGGCCTGCAGAGGCATGAAAGGAAAGGAAAGGCCTTTCCTTTCCTTTCATGTCTCTGCAATCATTTCTGCTGCCTGATCGCGATGCCCACTAGACACCAGGGAATTTGGTTTATTTTGTTGTAATTGTCATGAGAGGAGCGGCCCCTTGGGTAATGGCCGCTCCCAGGGGGGCCAAATTATTTTTAGGCCATTTCTGCCCCACCTGGGGGCCGATCGGCCTAATATAATTAGGGCAATCTGCTCCCAGGGGGTCAGAAAACCCCTAGACACCATGGAATTTTTCATTTTTGTAATACTTACGCGTAAGGGGAGCGGCCCCTTGGGCAAGGGCTGCTCCCTCGGGGGTAAAATATTTTTAGCCAATTTCTGCCCCCCGTGGCAGATCAGCCTAATATAATTAGGCTGATCTGCCCCTAGGGGGGCTGAGAAACCCTAGGCACCAAGGATATATATATTTTTTGTTTATTTATTTTTTTATATGTGTGGAGCGACCCCTTATGCAAAGGTTGCTCCCCGGAGGGCCAAGTTTTTTTTAGGCCTGGGAATTTTGTTTCTTTTATACTGACACATAAGGGGAGGGGCCCCTAGGGCACGGGCCGCTCCCCAGGGTGGCAAAATATTTGTAGGCCTTTAATTAGGCCGATCTGCTCCCGGAGGGGGGGCAGAAACCTCTAGACACCAGGGATATATATTTTTATTTACTTTATGTTTTTATGTATAGGAAGCGACCCCTTAGGCAAGGGTCACTCCCCTGGGGGGGATGGGCAAATTTATTTTAAGCCATTTCTGCTCCCCTTGGGGGCGGATCGGCCTATTTCTATTAGGTCGATAGGTACCAGGGATTGGTGTGTGTGTGTTTTGTTTGGGGGGACAGCCCCTAGGGCAAGGGTCACTCCCCATGGGGGCACATTACTGTTAGCCATATCTGCCCCCCTTGGGGGCAGATCGGCCTATTTTTGGAAGGCCCATCTGCCCCCAAGAGGGGCAGAAAGCCCACCAGAGACCAGGGAAGATATTTTTTTCAATACAAGAGGGTGGGGGTATCGCCATACCCCCACCAAAATAAATGGGGCCAAAGTTGTTCTGCCCACCAGTGGGCAGATTGGGCAATTACTCCCGATCCACTCCCCAGGGGGCAGAAAGTCTACTAGATGCCAGGGAATTGAAAAAAAACTAAAAATAGTGGGGTGGTGGCTACCAACCAGTATGGGCCTGGTTAAGCCCTACCCCAACTCAAGGGGGTAACAGTCTTTTACCTCTCCTCCTGCACACTAAAACATCTTATCCCATGGCAAGCAAGAGGACATTTGATTATTTTGGGTTTTGGTTTTACATTTGGGCCATGAGAGCTTGGCTAACTCTCAAAATCCTCCCACTTGGAATGCTGGGGGCTGCACTTTTAGAACTTTGGGACGCTGCCATGTAGAAATATCCACAAGACCTAGACACATCTGAAAACTAAATATCTAGGTGAGCCCAGGGCGGTGTGCTTCACATGCACCCGCCCCATTTTCGTACCTACAGTGCCCTGGAAACCTCCAACTTTGCTGGAAATCACACATTTACCCTACATTTTTGTGATGGAACCTTCCGGAATCTCAGGAATCCAAAAAAATTCCTACCACCCAGCATTGTCTCATCTATACCGATAAAAATTCTGCAGTTTTTTTTTTTCAAACCGCCCTTTTCTTACCCGCTTTGGTTCCCCCTCAATTTTGACATGTTTTTGGCTCTTCCCTGTCACAGGCACTTGGCCCACCTACACAAGTGAGGTATAATTTTTACCGGGAGACTGAGGGGAACGTTAGGTGGTGGGAAATCTGTCCCGGTGTGGTGATCCCACACAGAAATGTGGGAAGAATTAGATTTTTTAGCTAAATTTGAGGTTTATGAGAATTCTGGGTAAGAAAACATTGGGGGAGCCATGCAAGTCACACCTACCTAGACTCCCTTTGGTGTCTAGTTTTCAGAAATGTCTGGGTTTGGTAGGTTTCCCTAGATGGCTGCTGAGCCCAGACCAAAAACGCAGGTGGCCCCCGCAAAAACAGGTAGTTTTGTATTTGATAATTTTGATGTGTCCAGATAGTGTTTTGGGGCATTTCCTTTTGCAGGCACTAGGCTTACCCACACAAGTGATGTACCATTTTTATCGGGAGACTTGGGGGAACGCTTGGTGGAAGGAAATGTGTGGCTCCTTTCATATTCTAGAACTTTCTGTCACCGAAATGTGAGGAAAAAGTGTTTTTTTGGCCAAATTTTTAGGTTTTCCAAGGATTTTGGGTAACAGAACCTGGTGAGAGCCCCACAAGTCACCCCATCCTGGATTCCCCTAGGTATCTAGCTTTAAAAAATGTGCAGGTTTAGTAGGTTTCCCTAGGTGCCGGCTGAGCTAGAGGCCAAAATTAACAGCTAGGCACCTTGCAAAAAACAGCTCTGTTTTCTTTGGGAAAATGTGATGTGTCCAGGTTGTGTTCTGGGGCACCTCCTGTCGCGGGTGCTAGGCCTACCCACTCAAGTGAGGTACCATTTTTATCGGGAGACTTGGTGGAACGCTGGGTGGAAGGGAATTTGTGGCTCCTCTCAGATTCCAGAACTTTCTGTCACAGAAATTAGAAGAAAAAGTGTTTTTTGGGCCACATTTTAAGGTTTGCAAAGGATTCTGGGTAACAGAACTTGGTGAGAGCCCCACAAGTCACCCCATTGTGGATTCCCCTAAGTGTCTAGTTTTCAAAAATGCGCAGGTTTGGTAGGTTTACCTAGGTGCCGGCCGAGCTAGAGGCCAGAATCCACAGCTAGGTACTTTATAAAAAACAGGTCTCTTTTCTTTGGGAAAATGTGATGTATCCACGTTGTGTTTTGGGACATTTCCTGTCGGCGGCGCTAGGCCTACCCACACAAGTGAGGTACCATTTTTATCAGGAGACATGGTGGAACGCTGGGTGGAAGGAAATTTGTGGCTTCTCTCAGATTCCAGAACTTTCTGTCACCAAAATGTGAGGAAAAAGTGATTTTTTGCCCAATTTTGAGGTTTGCAAAGGATTCTGGGTAACAGAACCTGGTGAGCGCCCCACAAGTCACCCCATCTTGGATTCCCCTAGGTGTCTAGTTTTCACAAATGCACAGGTTTGGTAGGTTTCCCTACGTGCCAGCTGAGCTAGAGGCCAAAATCTACAGCTAGGCACTTTGCAAAAAACACATCAGATTTCGATGTAAAAATTTGATGTATCCATGTTGCGTTTCCTGTCTAGAGCATTAGGCCTACCCACACAAGTGAGGTACCATTTTTATCAGGAGACTTGGGGAACACAGAATAACAAAACACGTTATTACCCCTTGTCTATTTGAGAAATGCCCTGTAATTCACATGCTAGTATGGGCACCCTGGAATTCAGAGATGTGCAAATCACCACTGCTTCTCAACACCTTATCTTGTGCCCATTTTGGAAATACAAAGGTTATCACTCTTTATATTTCACTCTTTATATTTCAGCAAATGATTGCTCTATAACCTGTATAGAATGAAAACCCATTGCAAGGTGCAGCTCATTTATTGGCTCTGGGTATCTAGGGTTCTTGATGAACCTACAAGCCCTATATATCCTCGCAACCAGAAGAGTCCATCAAGTGTAACGGTATATTGCTTTTAAAAATCTGACATCGCAGGAAAAAGTTACACAGTAATACGTGGAGAAAATTGGCTGTTTTGTTCACCTCAATTTTCTTTTATTTCAGCTGTTATTTTCTGTAGGAAACCCTTGTAGGATCTACATAAATTACCCCTTGCTGTATTCAGAAGTTTGTCTACTTTTCAGAAATGTTTAGTTTTCTGGGATCCTGTATTGGTTTTGCACCCATTTCTGTCTCTAACTGGAAGGAGGCTGAAAGCACAAAAAATGGTAAAAATGGGGTATGTCCCAGTAAAATGCCAAAATTGTTTTGAAAAATTGGGTTTTCTGATTCAGGTCTGCCTGTTCCTGAAAGCTGGGAATATAGTAATTTTAGTACCACAAACCCTTTGTTGATGCCATTTTCCGGGAAAAAAAACAAAAGCCTTCTTCTGCAGCCCTTTTTTCCAATTTTTCAAAAGAAAAACGAAATTGTTGCTGTATTTTGGCTAATTTTTTGGTCTCCTCAGGGGATCCCACAAAGTCTGGGTACCTCTAATATCCCTAGGATGTTGGAAAAAAAGGACGCACATTTGGCATGTGTAGCTTATGTGGACAAAACGTTATGAGGGCCTAAGCGCAAACTGCCCCAAACAGTCAAGGGGGAAAAGGACTGGCCGCGAAGGGGTTAATGCAAGTTCCAATCAGTGAATGCAACATGCTTCATTACTACTACAGTCTTGCTTTTGTAGTGAGTCCTAGTTTGTCTTAATGGGATAACAAGAGTTAGCTTAGCCATTGGCTTGCGGACTCGTGCCCCCGTCACCTAGTGACTTTTAACCTACTTAGCTTGCTCTGTCTTAGCCCATTTAATTATTTAATTCTCCTAAGATGGCTGCCTTGTTTATAGTTAGGCCACTTGTTATGATTTGCATTATCAGTGTCACCGCGTTAAGGCGTTAAAATCAAGTGACAAAGACAAACAAACTGTAGGTGTTGACATTTAGGGACTTTCCCTCTTCATGCTTTCGAGGGAATTGTTTATATTAATTGCCGCCCCAAGCATGCCGTTATCTATTGTTTGGGAACACACCTACGTCAGGGGTCCAAGTAGATCTGTAAAAATACATCACATTTCAGACAGATAATCAGAGGGATTCCGACCAGAGGGCATCTGCACCATCGCTGATATCGATGCTGCATGTCATCTTGACGCTGACTCAGTCTTCGTGTTCCTGCGGAGTCTGAGATAGAGAGCTCATTCCAATGTAATGAGGGTTGGGGGCTCCTCTCATGGACGTGGCATTGGCAGATTAGGTTTAACATACCCAGCTCTCCTTTAGGTAGGAGGTTAGGCCTATCATGATAGGGTATTAGAACATATTACACACTTTGGGGGTCATTCTGACCTCGGCGGTAAAAGGCCCTTACCGCCGGTCAGAAGTCCGCCATTCTACCGCCGCGGCCGCGGTAAACCGCCACGGTCATTCTGACCACCAACTGTGAAACCGCCAAAAATCCGACATCCAAGGAAGGCCGCCACATCAGCGGGCCGCGGAAAACTGGAGATGACCAAACCTCCACCGTCACGCCAACACAAACACGCCCATGCCATTCTGACCCACGAATCCACGCGGCAGTCTTTCAACCGCGGTATTCCATTGGCGGTACACACCGCCGCGGTCAAAATACACACCCAGCTCCAAAACAGTGCCACATTGGACATTTTGAAATACGCACACCTGAGACACATACAAACAACACACCCACACATCCAATCAACTATAAAACACACACCCACATCACCCACAAACCCCCACTAGTTGGAAATCGGAGCGAAGGCGAGAGCGAGAGAGATAGAGATAGAGAGAGCGAGCACAGCAATAGAAAACCCCAACACACACAGGAACCCAACTTCATCACCCACACTACATCTACGCACACATCACCACATATCACCACGCACATCACCACAAACACCACCCCACACCTCATCCACACCACCCCATGGCACCCCAAAGACACCCAAGGTTTTCGGACCAAGAACTCCGGGTCATGGTGGAGGAAATCATGAGGGTTGAGCCCCAGCTCTTCGGCACACAGGTGCAGCACACCACCATAGCAAGGAAGGCTGAGCTATGGCAAAGGATCGTAGACAGGGTCAACGCTGTGGGACAGCATCCCAGAAGTCGGGAAGATATCAGAAAGCGATGGAACGACCTACGGGGGAAGGTGCGCTCGATGATCTCCAGGCACAACATCGCTGTGCAGAAGACTGGTGGCGGACCCCCACCCACTCCACCCCAATTCACAGCATGGGAGCAAGAGGTGGTAAACATCCTGCATCCTGATGGCCTCGCTGGAGTACACGGAGGAATGGACTCTGGTAAGTCGAATCTCAACTACTTCACCCCCCCAACCACCAGCATGCCAACCCCCCCCCCACCCCCAATCTCAACCCCCCAGCACACAACTTCCCTGCCAATGTCTCACCAGCACAACCCACCCTAAACAACACCAACCCCTGAATGCCAACACAAACCATAGACAGCCACCACCAAAGCATGACCATTGCACATACCCATACACCCCCCCCCAAACCCTCACAACACCTCCCACAAGGGAATGCCAGCACTGGGGGACAAGGGCACTCAAAATGCACGCCATGGCACACACAGAAACAATAACCATACTCCTTTACCCCTGCAGGGCCCGAACGCCAACACACCGCCACGGAGGGTCCAGATTTGTCCATCCCACCCCCAGAACAGGCCCCCAGCGAGGACAGCAGCTCTGTCGACCTAGAACCTGACGACCAGCCCGGACCATCGGGGACCTCTGGACAGTCGGTTCCCCAAACACAGACACAGGCCACAGCAGACCCAAACCCCTCTGGGAACACCAGCACAGCTCCCACCCAGCGGGCCCATGCCTCTGTCTCGCGGACGCGTCAATCAGCGGTGTGTCCGCCACTACAGGGCACCCAGGCTGACCCAACACCCCAACAACAACAGGGACCTGGGGGCAGTGGTAGTGGGCACACCATCCAGGGGACAGAGGCCCGGGGAAACAGGGCAACTGGGAGGGCTGCTGTGCGACAGGGGGGGGAGGACAGGCCCAGGGAACCGACTCTCCAAGAGGCCCTCACCACCATCATGGGAGCATATCATCACTCCCAGGAGACGATGGCGACGGTACTGGCCAGGTTCACCGAGATCCAGGCACAGCAGGAGGAACGGTACATGGGGTTCCGCAATGAACTCCGGAACATCGCTACCGCTATGGGGACCATAGTCCAGGCCCTCAACCGGATAGAAACCACATTGCGGGACCATGTGGCACCGCAAAGGGCCCCTGTCACTAGCCAGGAACAGCCTACCACCTCCGCCGGCGCAAGTGGTCAGGAGGCCCCCACAGAACGACGGGCCACCAGAACCCCACCTCCTGCTGAAGAACAACCACCCCGCAAGAGGAACCTGAGATCTCAAAGGAAGACAGAGTAGGATGCCAAGACCCCCGCCAGCCTAATATCCCCCCGGATGTCATTCCACTGTCCCACAGTGTCACCCTGTCCAACCTTGAACTGCCCCTGCTCCATCCTTCCACAGGCATATGGACAATGCACCTGTGCGACCGAGAACTGGACTCTGCCATGGACATAACTCCACCCTCACCCATCACCGTTTTAATATCATGTACCAATATATAGCACTAAAAATAAATCACTCATTGCACAGAAATCATTCTGGAGTCAGCCTGTATTATTTACAAATGTATAACACATTACTTATCAATAATGTTCTGTAATTTATGTGTGGACAACATACCGATGTCAATAAGCATTAGTCCATGGGCTAACCAAGCAGAAGTCACGCAGTGGGTCATACAGCACTGAAAAGGGAAGGGAAAAGCAAACTTCAGTTTAAAAGAACTGGGGGGAAATACACAAAGTAAAGATGCAGTGGGCATTCAGTAAATGTTAAATGGCGTGGGTGATTCCTACCTGTGTGCTACTGAAAATACTGTTGGATAACTCTGTCCCTGTTGTCTGGGTCGTCCTCTTCGTCTTCCTCCTCTTCACTCTCCGCAGGCTCCACAGCTGCTTCAACACCACCATCTGGACCATCCTCCTGCAGGAAGGGCACCTGACGTCGCAATGCCAGATTGTGAAGCATACAGCAGGCCACGATGATCTGGCACACCATCTTTGGTGAGTACATCAGGGATCCCCCTGTCATATGCAGGCACCTAAATCTGGCCTTCAGGAGGCCAAAGGTCCTTTCTATGATCCTCCTAGTTCGCCCATGGGCCTCATTGTACCGTTCCTCTGCCCTGGTCCGGGGATTCCTCACTGGGGTCAATAGCCAAGGCAGGTTGGGGTAACCAGAGTCACCAATTAGCCACACACGTTGTCTCTGTAGCTGTTCCATCACATAAGGGATGCTGCTATTTCGCATCACATACGCGTCATGCACTGACCCAGGGAACATGGCATTCACATGGGAGATGTACTGGTCAGCCAAACAGACCACCTGGACGTTCATCGAATGGTAACTTTTCCTGTTTCTGTACACCTGCTCATCGTCTTTTGGGGGTACTAAAGCCACATGGGTCCCATCAATGGCACCAATTATGTTGGGGATATGTCCAAGGGCATAAAAATCACCCTTCACAGTGGCCAAATCAACCTCCTCAGGGAATACAATGTAGCGCCGCATGTGTTTCGTCAGGGCAGACAACACTCTAGACAAGATTTTTGAAAACATAGGCTGAGATATTCCAGATGACATGGCCACTGTTGTCTGGAATGAGCCACTTGCCAAAAAATGGAGGACTGACAGAACCTGCACTAGAGGGGGAATTCCTGTGGGTTGGCGGATGGGGGACATCAGGGCTGGCTCCAGCTGGGCACACAGTTCATGTATAGTGGCTCGGTCAAGTCGGTATCGTAGTATGATGTGGCGTTCTTCCATTGTCGACAGGTCCACCAGCGGTCGGTACACGCGAGGATTCATCCTTCTCCTCGCAAGTCCCAGCGGACGGTGCCTAGGAAGGACAACATGGCGCACAGAGTCAAGCAAATCACAGGTACGTTCACCACTGCATGCATAGCACACGATTATCTATGTATTGAAAGGCGTGTATGTGTGGCAATGCAAGGCCTGTGTGACGCAGTACAAATAATGCCATGTGGGCCCTTGAAATGGCGGCTGCCTGACCTGTGAAGTGGGACAATGGGATGTGAGGTCAATGCGCTGGCGTGGCACACCGTGGCGGTAGGCGGTCAAAGACCGCTATACGAAGCCGCATTGGCTAACATTGAGGCCTATGGGTTTCAGGAGCCAATGACGAGGTGCGCCGGCGGTCGCGGTACGCACCGCCACGGTACGCACCGCCACGGGCGTGACCGCCATTTTCTATCTGCTTAATCACTCGAGACCTGATCATCCTCAGGAGAGGACCTATACTGCAAGTGCTGCTGTGACCTCGGTCTGGAAGTGACAATGGCTGCTGCGACTGGGGAAAGGGCCCCTGCCTTCACGTCTGAGGAGTTGGAGAAACTTGTGGATGGGGTCCTCCCCCAGTATGCGTTACTCTACGGTCCTCCAGACCAACAGGTAAGTACACTGGGTGCACATTGAATGGGCTATGCCTGTGTGGAGTGGGGTGGATGCTAAGTTGGTGGGGTGGGGGGCGAATGAGGAGTGCAACGCACGACAGATGAGAGCATGTGCCATATGGCAAGGTTGGGGAGGGGGGGCCAATCGCATCTAACATGCAGAAAAATGATGATTTTTCCTTCCCACCCTGTACATGTCAAATAGGTCAGCGCCCATCAGAAAGTGGACATTTGGCGTGCCATCGCCAAGGAAGTCCGGGCCCTGGGGGTCCACGTCAGACGGGGCACCCACTGCTGCAAGAGGTGGGAGGACATCCGCCGCGGGACCAGGAAGACCGCCGAGTCACTGCTGGGGATGGCCTCCCAACCTAGGAGGGGTGCCAGTCGTACCCTGACCCCCCTGATGTCCCGGATCCTGGCGGTGGCCTACCCTGATTTGGATGGGCGCTTGAGGACATCACAGCAGACACAAGGGGGTGAGTATCAGCACATTCTGCTATCTCTCTGCGCAGTGGAGGCGTCTGGGTGGGGGAGGAGGGTTGGGGGTGACATTAGGCCAGGGCGCTTTCTGTAGTGTAGTCCTCTCCTTTAGGCATGGCCCTGTGCTCCCGGCCCCCACCTCTGTAGGGTGACAAGTACAGCTATCGATGGTCCAGCATCACACATGTGCGCCTTTGTCGTCTCTAGACCTGTTGTCCTAGTCCGAAGTACTGAGTAGTGTACCCCGAATGCGCGGCTTAGTGCATGAGGCTCCTGTGTCTGTCCTCTCCGCCAACGGTGTTGACATTGCATGCACTCAACCTGGTCTTCGTTTTTCTCCCCCCACCCTTCTTCTTCGTCTTCTTGTGCATCTGTGCATTAGCATCATCAGGCGGAGGAGAATTGGCATCGGAGCACGAGGGAGCTGCAAGTCACAAGGCCCCGGTGGGACCAGGAACAGACACCGAGGGCACCAGTGATCCGGAGGGCGAGGGGAGCACCACAACGGGGACCGGTGGTGACACCAGCGACAGCGACACGTCCTCGGATGGGAGCTCCCTAGACCCAGCGCACCAGCCCCGCCCTCCCAGCAGCCCCTCAGCCTACGCTCCGTGCCCGCTCGCCCAGGAAGGCGGGCGTCTCCTTCGCCCCAGGCACCTCAGACCCTGCCCCTGTTACCCCTGCTGCCCTCAGTGAGGAGGTCATTGACCTCCTGCGGACCATCATTGTTGGGCAGACTACCCTTTTGAATGCCATCCAGGGGGTAGAAAGGGAGGTGCATCGGAGCAATGCCTACCTGGAGGGCATTCATTCGGGTCAGGCTGCCCATCAACGATCGTTCAATGCTCTGGCCTCAGCACTGACGGCAGCCATTGTCCCTGTTTCCAGCCTCCCTCTTCTGACTGCCTCCAGCCTGTCTCTGTCTCCTGTTCCTCAGCCTATCCCATCCACACCATCAGACCAGCCTGCACACACCTCAACACCCAAGGGCAGCTCATCCAGACACAAGCACCACAGAACCCACAAGCATTCACGCAAGCAACACCCAGATGCAGACATTCCAACAGTCACTACCACCTCTGTGTCCCCCTCCTCCTCGTCTCCCTCCTCCCTCCCTGTGACGTCTACACTCACACCTGCATGCACACCACCATCAGCCAGTGCTTCCATCACCAGCACACCCTCCAGTCCAGTCCGCACACGTGCAGTCACCACCCCCACTACCATTTACACGTCCCCTGTGTCCTCTCCCACTGTGTCTGTCACCCCCTCTTCCAAGACACACAAACGCAGGCAGCCACCCACCCAACAGCCATCTACCTGACGACAGCCTCCAGCACAAGCACCTGCACCCAAAGACAGCACACATGACTCTCCTACAACCACATCCTCTTCCTCCACTTCCATCACCACTTCTCCTACCTTTTACCTTGGTCCTAAGAAAGTTTTCCTTGCTAATCTTGACCTCTTTCCCTCCACTGACCCACCCCCTCCATCTGCAAAGAGTCCCAAGAGCACCTCAGCCACCACCAGCCCAGCTTCGAGTGTCACTGTGGTGCATGGGTTCTGGAGCCCACCCTTTGCCAGCAGTGACACTTCAATCAGCAGCAAGGGGACAGCCAGCCCCCCACCAGGCAAGAAGACCAGGAAGCTAAAGGGCCGCCGTGAGAGGACTGACACGGCTGCCTCAAGGAGCAAAGTTCGCCCACTTCACCAGCCACAACATCTAGGGGAGGCAAGGGCCCGAGAGCCCCATCTAAGGAGCGAAAGGGCAGCAGGGCGGAAAAGTCAGCCAGCAGGAGCGCAGAGCAGGAGGGGCCCACAAGCCCCATCCCGGGTGTTAGGAAGAACACCAAAGGGCCCAGGACTCCGTCACCGAAGGGTCCAGCAACAGCACGGTCGGAGGGCGACTGAGCAGGGAGTCCAGGCCAGGTCTGGCTCCCTTGACCTACTGGACGAGCACCGCTGAACAGGGCCCCGCCATGCAGAAGAGCACCGCTGAACAGGGCCCCGCCGTGGAGAGGAGCACCGCTGAACAGGGCCCCGCCGTGCAGAAGAGCGCCGCTGAACAGGGCCCCGCCGTGCAGAAGAGCACCGCTGAACAGGGCCCCGCCGTGGAGAGGAGCACCGCTGAACAGGGCCCCGCCGTGCAGAAGAGCACCGCTGAACAGGGCCCCGCCGTCTCAAGCACCGCTCCGCTGGGCCCCGCCGTCTCATGCATTGCTCCGCTGGGCCCTTCATCTCAAGCACCGCTCCGCTGGGCCCCGCCGTCTCAAGCACCGCTCCGCTGGGCCCCGCCGTCTCAAGCACCGCTCCGCTGGGCCCTTCATCTCAAGCACCGCTCCGCTGGGCCCTTCATCTCCAGCACCGCTCCGCTGGGCCCCGCCGTCTCAAGCACCACTGGCACAATGACAGTGCCGGATCTGTCTCGAGCTACTGTTCACGGTTCACTGTGCCCACCATGCCTCCTCCTTGACCGGTGGAGACTGTTATCCACCTGATGGACTGTGGCTTTGCAATCCCCAGGATGGCCGAGTGGGCAAGCCACCCACTGTAGAGACTTGAGAGACTGTGGCTTTGCACTCCCCAGGATGGCCGAGTGGGCAAGCCACCCACTGTAGAGACTTGAGAGACTGTGGCTTTGCACTCCCCAGGATGGCCGAGTGGGCAAGCCACCCACTGTAGAGACTTGAGAGACTGTGGCTTTGCACTCCCCAGGATGGCACAGTGGGCATGGTGGCCCCTTCGTGGATCTGGCGTCGTGGGCTCATGTGGCTGTGGTGCCCCCCCCTCTTCCCTTCCCCCTGAGGTGCCTGTGGTTTTTTCATCAGATGCCCCTGCAGGGTTCTCTCCAAAGGACTCAGGTCTCCTGTGTGGGCTTTGCCCTTGTGTTGATACACTTTGGCCCACGGACACTTGGAATCTCGTTAGATGTGCAGGACTTATTGCCTCGGTTTATCGTATGCACTGGATATTGAATTGGTATTTTTGAATTGTTATTGCTATTTGACCGTGACTTATCAGTGGTTTTTATTTCCCATAAATTTCGAGTCACAATTTAATTATGTCCTTGCTTTTTTTACGGGGGTTTGGGTGGTTTCAATGTGACTTGTTGCTCTGCATTGGTGTGTACATGGTTTGGGGGGGTGGGTGTATCGCGTATGTGTGTGCACGTAACCTTTCGTCCTCCCCCCTCCCCTGTGTCGTAGGTGCAGTACTCACCGTTGTCGTCTGCGCCGGCGTTCGTACTCGTGGTAGATGAGCAGGTAGACGAGAGCAGGTAGGATGTTTAATTCGGGTTCCATGCTGTCCTCCTTCCTCGTGGAGTGCGTAGAGGTGCGCGTTTTCCCGTTCGTAGTCTGTTTCCGCCGTGTTTTTATCGGCGGTGCTCCCGCCCCGGAAAAGGTGGCGGATTGGCCGGTCATAATAGTGTGGGCGGTACATTGTCTGCCGCCTGTCTGTTGGCGGTGACCGCCGCGCTGTTTGTCGGTCCCGCCGTGGCGGTCGGAGTGTTAATGTGGCGGCCTGTGTTGGCGGTTCCCGCCAGGGTCAGAATTCCATTTTTTGGACCGCCGGCCTGTTGGCGGGTTGGCCGCCGCTTTATCACCGACCGCCAGGGTTAGAATCACCCCCTTTATGTCTTTTCATGTTATTGCAAGATGGTGGGGGTCTTTGTAATAATGACTCATGTATTTGCAATTCTGTTTCTTGCACTGTTCCTTATCCTAATCATTGCAGCCCATGCAACTTATCGCAGATTGCAGTTGTGTTAAATAAAAACTATTGAAACTTTACTGCATCTTCGTTCTTGCCTGTGTTTGGATGAGACATGATATATCTGTGAGAAAGGGGCAATCTCCATTTAACCACGACACTCCCTGGGATGTCATACACTCGAGTCCATGCGTGAAGGCTGCCACAAATCACCTTTTACTATTTGGGTTTTTGGTGAGGTGCTGCTAGTGAGCCGAAAGGCTTGTTGTAGGATAGGCATAGTCACCTACAAACATAAGTACTGTCATCCTTAAACCAGCAGTCTTGCCTGGGCCAAGAGTCCAAACTACGACATGGCGCCACCAACGATGGTGGTTAGGCACTAATTTACGGATACCCGGACTATCACTGTCTCACAGACAACAGCTACCCTAAGTACCATTAAACGGAGACATCCGTGGTCTTTGGGAAGATCCTCCTCAGCTGAAAAGGTAACACCTGATTAGGCTGTAGGTTGTTCGAGCTCAAACTCATAAAAGGACTTTACTCCACATTTGGTGTTCCATTTCTCTGACCAATTTTTCAAATATGGCTAACGCCATGGAAATTCCTGAGAATGCTAGACAAGCATTAACACGACACCTACTAGCGCACG
Organism: Pleurodeles waltl; assembly: GCF_031143425.1. NCBI lineage: Eukaryota > Metazoa > Chordata > Amphibia > Caudata > Salamandridae > Pleurodeles > Pleurodeles waltl. The sequence continues at coordinate 263,802,331 of NC_090443.1, read as the reverse complement.
GCCTTACAGAAGAGGGCGGGGATGTTACTCTTATAATAGAAGCTATAAAACATTTAACTGTTGGATCACCTTTCCTGAGGTGAACCAAAGAACACATACATTCCACACATACGAAATTGCAAACATACCTAAACGGTACCAAGCATACCAGTATCATAAAATAGCGATCACATATCAACAGCATCAGAACTGGTTTGAAGGCACCCTGCCACATGTAATACAAAGAGTGAGACTAGGTCCTTTAAGTAATGATGGACCAACGTAGCCTATGTTTGCCACATACACACCTCCCCTAGGTATACCAAATATGCCAATAGCAGATCTGCGTAATTTATATAATGAGTTAGTAACACTTTATAGACGACTAGTCCAGTTCGTAATGCAAACTTTGAACACAACACCAGCGTGTCCAGCTCCACCAGCACCTGGGGGATTACCAATTGGCTACTAGGATTAATCCACAAACAGTGCATACTATCATGGGTAAAATACCCACAGAACAAGAGAAAATACCGTTCTGGACAGCCAAGAAAACAAACAAGCTTGAAGCTGTGTTTCCCTAAATGGGACCACAGGAAAAACATAGACTTCTCACAATGTGCTTGCCCTTTGGGATGGTGCCCTCGGTGGATGACTCCGCCACATGGGGTACAGTCTTCGCTGCTATGTATACTGCCACACATGGTACCCCGACACTTGCCAATTTACCAGAAGTGTTAAAACAAATACAGAATGAGCACAGGGCTGCACCAGCCTTAGATTTGGGGATGAAATTAATGCGTAACTTTGACGCAGTTTCCTCAATAATACCCAGTAACAGTAAATGGGAAGCGGTAGCACTGGCTATAAGCCAGCGTCTCCGAGAAACTCCACAATTGGAAAAGGAGAGACAGCTACCAAAAATAATTTCCGACACCTATACTAGTATGGGGCGGGATAGTTTGGAAGCCAAACCAAAGAAGTTGGAATTACAAAGTACCACCCTTAAGGAAGGTATGAAGCAGGCACAAGAGGGCTCTAAAAAGCGCTGGGAAAAACAAAAAGAATTTAAGGATAGACAAAATAAAAGAGCTGATTCTCCACACCCGGAGAACTCCGAAAGGAGACACAATCTCAGAAATAGGGAAAATATAAAAACTCCTGATAGATATACTGATTCACGTCCCTCTCGTTCCTTTCAGGATGCACCGGATAGATGTAGCGAGAGAGGGGGCCATCCTGATCGACATCCTGAATACGTGAAACAAAAGAAAGACTTAACACAGTCTGCAGTCAAAAAAGAAGAAAAGACTCCTCAGCAGAAGCCGCAGTTTAAAAAGAAAAAGGTGGCAGCACTGTCAGTTGAAAATGCCAGTACACTTGAGAACATTGTTGAAGAACAAGACATGGGCAGTGACACTGTTAGACAGTGCAGCAGAGGACACGATATGTCGCCAGAGTCTGAAAGATCATCTGGATGCGACATCAACTAGCGATTTTATTGCAGTTGAGACTGCGGACGGCCGCGTTCACCCACCCGACAGGGTTTATGATTTAAAAATTCAGATAGAGACGTAGAGCGCACCATTGGTGTGATATTCTGGGATGAACTTACTAGTGATATCCTATTGGCTGAAAGAGACTGGCCACCTGAGCACGTCCGTAAACTCCCACATGGGGAAGATGTAATTTTGCCTTCTTTCTCTAATCTTGTTCCAGAAGCAGAAAAACAAGCCTATGCTGTTGAATGGGCTTTAGCGCCGGCACCTGCGTTATACCGCAATCATGTAGGTTGGGACAAGGACTCTCCTTGTCATGTAATTCCTATTAGGTTGACACCCCAACCTCAGCCACAATATCCTGTTAAACATGAAGCAAAAGCTCCGGTGAGGGAGATCCTCACTCAGCTCGAGCACCAAGGTGTAATTTAGCCCTGTACATCTGCGAAGAATAACCCGTTATTCCCCGTTGCAAAGCCAGACCATTCCTACAGAATAGTCATAGATTACAGACATTTAAATAGTCATACACGTACCTATGCTATACAAAACTCACATAGCACGGCACTAATAAATAATATAGTGCGTACAAAATATAAAACAACGTTAGATATTTCTAATGGGTTTTTCTGCCAGAACTTAGCACATGAAAGTCGGGACCTGAGTGCATTCTCATTTTGCTCATAAAAATGCTTTTGCCGTTTACCCCAAGGCTATAAGAACAGCCCAGGGCTATTCTCAGCCCGTGTAACATCAATATTACATGATATTGATCCTGAGGCATCATCCTACGTGGATGACATACATCTCACGGACTACGACCTCAACATTCATCTTGTAAGGGTCAATCGGATCATTTTGTGATTTGCAGACCTCGCTTACAAATTCAACTTTAAGAAAAGTAAGATTGCCTTTCTCAGTGTAATGTTCTTGGGATACTAGCTATCGAACGAGGGGAAGAGCCTGGCCCGCACTTTCTAGAGAAATGTGCACAATTGCACCCTCCTAATACTCTCAAGAAACTACAGTCATTACTAGGTTTCTTCAACTTTGGCAGAACATACGTTCCAGACTATGCACAGCGCATCAAGCCACTTTATGACTTGATACTGCCAAACTTTTCTAGCAGACACTGTACAGTTGAACACACACGCATCCTTAGGGAATTGCAACAGGACATGCTAGAAGCTAAACACTTGCACACACGTGACAATAGAACAAATTTGGTCATCAGAATAATTGCTGGTGCCATTGGATTTACTTATGTCACCTTCAATGAAGGCGACACAGTACCCATAGCATATAAATCACATTTATACTCAAATGCTGAACAACGTTTTGCACCTACAGAAAAGATTCTGACTGCAGTTCAAATGGCTGTCATAAAGGAGAGGCCACTTGCCCAAGGGAAACACATTATTGTCGTTACCCCAGTGCCGGCCTTAGAGGCTGTCACCAAAGCAAGCGTTCCCAACGCTAAAGCATTACATCCACCTTGGATTCAGTGGGCAACGTCTCTGACCGCCACTGATGTTGATTACATCTTTGATCCAAAACTTCAGACACAAGAGTTTCTCCAGTATGAACAGGAGTATCCCACTTCTCTAAATATCTTGCCACTTGACAGATACCATACTGTCATCCACACTGATGGTTCAGCACAACCAGCTGTAGGTACCAAACATCAATACACAGCCGCTTGCGCAGGCGTGAGTGGTGTGATGGAAGATGGAGTCTCCCACCCTCACAACACCTACATGCAGATCCCAGGGGACTGCACAGCTCAGTTGGTTGAACTTAAAGCTCTTATATTAGCGCTAGAACACACAGAGCCAGGATGCCTGACTTCAAAAGTCTGCGACTCGTACTACTGCATCCAGTCATACAATGATTATCTTAATCATTGGAAGCTGAACGGGTTCAGAGATTACAAGGGGAACACCATAAAATACAAAACATTGTGGGGGAGGGTGGCTGATCTTAAGGATAAGCTACTGTGTGTCCATGTAGTACATACATTGGGCCATCAACATGTAGGAGTACACTTTATCTGCAACACTTTGGCTGATGAAGTAGCCAAATCTGCAGTAGCTATGGCTTCTGTGGCTGCAGTGACTCTTTCACAGACGAGATTGGATAATGAAATACTGACTGCCGTGAAAGCTTCGGCTGAAGGCAAGTCCCTCCTGAAAGGATACCCTACAAATTACTCTTATCATATCAGCGCACAGAATGTTGCCTACGCAACAATTCCTGGGGTTGGAGATTGAATGATCTCCAACGAAGACCAGAGATTAGATCTAGTAAAAGCAGCGCATGAGGGTGTCGCTTCTGCACATGCTGGTATCTCAGCAACAATAACACTCTTACAGAAACGCTTCTGGTGGCCTGGTCTATGTAGATGGACAAAAAAGTACGTCCTTTGTTGTGACATTTGCCAGCAAATAAAAGGCTCCAATATTAAAGCCCACCACAGACATCCTTCTTAGTGTCCAGCAGGCCACCACAAAGTGTGTACCTGGACCATTGCGGTCCACTCCAACCTGATGGTGCATACAAATACATCTTAGTCGCTGTAGATTCTTGATCTAGATTCCTGTGGGTATGGCCGCAGTGGTCGTCTGACGCTCGAACTGTTATAAAAGACTTGCTGATCTTTATCGGTACATATGCGGTTGCAGCATTCCATTCAGGCCAGTGCCCTGCATTTGCCTCTAAGGCATTCAGGGACACGATGGGGACGATGGGTGTTGAACTCCATTACTCCTCACCATACCATCCTGAGGGAAATTCGGTCATGGAGAGGCGGAACCGTGATCTAAAGCAGTCCTTCACAGATCGAGTATTAGGTTCAGGCCACAGTTGGCTTCATCACCTATATGGGGTCCAGAGAGCACTGAATAATCTGCCAAGACGGTCCTTGGGGGGATGAACACCTTATGAGGTTCTCTTTGGGATACCTATGCATGTCCCAGATCTTGATGGCTCTGGTTTGGTGGCAGCAGAAACACCATTTGACATAAATGAACATCTCACTGTCTTACAGGAGCTTCAGCAATTTTGTGATGATAAATCATCTACTAGTGCTGCCACCTTAGGAATAAGGGATTTTGCAAAACCTTCAACTGGCTGGATTCCTAAAGTTGGGGATCTGGTTCATGAGAAGATCGCTGTGAAGAAGGAATTCGGTCCATCATACCTGTCCCGGTCTTGGGAATTCACGGTACCAGAACTGTCGTCTTACCACCACTGCCTGGTTCCAGAACAAACAGATTCATTTCCATTGATGACATCAAAGTTCACCATGTGGCCGATCCTTCACAGTAGACCAAGAGGTCTCTTGGGTAGTTCTCGATCCCCTCTCACTACCCAACAGGACATACCTCTACATAGCAGAATGAACAACACTACTAAGGACTATGCAACAATGTCCAACGCTGTCACAGAGACCTCCTCGACCATGGGGAGGGTGGAAAACGAACTCTTGCTAGTTCCAGTTACCACTTCAATGACCAAGATTTGGCTGTTTTTTTACACCAACACTACACAGACTGATGACGCAGTCTACCATGAGCCTCCACATGAAGTGGACCAATCTACGAGTAATGCACCGGCTCCAGCATTTGCAGAGACTGACTCTGGCTATTTCATAGACATTGATTATTTTTCTTCAGACTCATCCACTATTATGATTGACAATGTTTCAAAAACACGTAAGCTGTATTAATGGCTTAAAAAGAACTATTTAATCTACCCATGGAACTATTTATGGTTCTGTTTGACATTTACTGCATTATTTTTTTGGGTTGGTTTTGTGACTGTTTTCCTTTTGCTTATAAATGGTCATTACATTCCTGAACGCTCCTCTGTCGAGCCTGTGGATGAAGTCTTAACTGCACATCATTCCTCACATCAGGTCCGAAGAGACTTGTCTCTTGTGAACATTTCAGCAATACTGATTTCTGATGGGATTGTGTGGGACAATGTTCCCTTTGATATATACAGGCCTACTGAGGTCATTCAAATTCCATATGTGTTCAAAATATCTATGACAGATGTGGTTACACCTGATGTTGTATCTGATGATTGGGATGTCCAAACAGTTGATTCCATGCTAACTGAAATGAAAGAGTATTCCATATTTGAAAGTGATGATGTATATGGACATACAATGAATTATGGGGAAATGTTCTGTTACAACAATTGGGGACATTACTACCTACACTGTACCACTAGACAAAGGCCAGTATTGAACTATACACAGTGGGAACACTGTTGAACACCACCAGTGGGGATCCCAAAACACTATACAGATAAATTTACATATTTCACTGGGCATGACCCAAAAAATGCGGAGTCATATTATTTCAAGTTACCTCCGTCACAAATTAGGAATAATTTGCTAACTAACACAAAACTGATTTATTCAGATGCCTTTGTTTCCCGGCTCGCAGTTGAAGGTTACGCATACTGGAAGAGCACTATTGACTTTAAAAGTGTATGGGGAACGCAAGATTTGCAAATACAGGGTAGGGAAGCTTTGTTTAGAGCATGCCTAATTCCTGTGCAAATGATCTTTTTAAATGACACGATTCAACAGACATCCTGTCTGGGGTTAACAAAAATGAAAGACATGAACACGCCCAGTATCCCCACACCGGCGAAGTTTAATGATTGGCAACATTTCCTTAATATCACTGAGGAAACACTTGATGCAATGGTTAAGGCTGGTACCTATAATTCTTCACTTTCCAGTCCCGGTGGGTGGTTAATATGGCCAACTGACACCAATAGATGCCAAGCACGTGTTTTGAACTCTTCAGGGGGTTTTACAATTAACAGGCCAGACCCTTGCTTTGTATCGGGTTAACACACAGGTGTAGTTACAACATACAGTGTGGGTAAACTGTGCCAACAATGGGTACAGACGAACACGTTAGCCGCAGTTAAAAAACATCTTAACACTCTTTCTGAAGATGTAGACTTGCAGGATTTTCTGCTAGGTCCTAGGAAACAGCGCTCTAAAAGGTTCTTGTTTGCTATGTATCATGAAATATGGAAACTTTCGAGATGGAAGCTGCTGCGCGTTTGAGGCAATTAGATAAGGAAAACTTAGAGAAGGCTTTAGCAGTTGTCGACAACGGCATGAACACTCTCTCCAACAGGATTTGTTCATTATCCAACATTGTGTTGTCTGCTATTGATATCATTCAGACAGAATTGTCCTGTTTATATCATGGACAAACTCAGCTGCGTTCCATCATGCAGCTAGGTTGGACATTACAGACACTGAAAAATGGCCGTATTCCATGGAAGTATATTAACGGTAGTGAATTGTTCAATGCTTTTAATCTTTCCAGGGAACAGCAGACAATGGCTTAAAGGAAAGCTAGTTTCACCATGCTTCATATTGAAAAGTTAGACAAGTTTCCCTTCACTGTAGAGTCCTTCAACAATTTGGCTCCTACGTGGCATAATTAATTTGCCCGTTTCGACCTTTTGTTTCTCGAATTGCTTGAAACATCTTGCAGTGGGCAGGTTCGTCAACTAGGTGATAGCTATATTAAGGAAGAGTGGGAGCTGCCCTTTAATTATAAATGTTTGAACGGCGAAACATAGGTTTTTCTAAGCGGAAGCGAATGTGAGACTACTGTTAGTCATTCAATGATAAGTAAGCAGGTGTCCCTTAACGGCCTTTGCAATGCGGGGGTCCCAAACTTGGCCTGTTTTCTGAAGGGTAGTCCCGTCCCTTTGATTAGACCGGTATTTCATGTACTTTCCAATGGAAGTTATGTGGTACTAAGCGATCAAAGTTGTTGTGGCATGCGACCAGGAATTGGCTACGCAATCTCGGTCTTGAAGGTCGTTACATGTTGCGTAACACACGAGAGATAAAAGTATCTGACATGTTACCCCACATAGATACTATTAATGTAAATTATGACAAGCTGAGCAGACTAAAGGCGCTACTGTTTCAAAAACAGGTCACGTTGACATCCGCTAGAGAGACTTATGATCTCCAGATCAGCCGAGATACAATCCCTATTAAATACCAACTTCCCCAAGCACTTTGGAGAACTGGTATCCAGAATATTCAATGCTTCAAGCACTGATGGGATTGTCCATTTCCTCAGGGCTGTCGGGTCTGGATTCGTGTCCATCTTCCAGGCTGTTTTCGGAGTCATCCCATCAGCCATCCATTCACTCTTTTCAAGCGTGTTTTGCGGTTTTCTGATTATTTTGCCATTGATTGGCAGACTACTGCTGCTATTTCTTCTGATTCACAGTAGTTGTTTCTTTCCTGCTACGCAGAGCAATGGAGCCGCTCCCACCAACTCAACTCTGCCGTGAACGCATGGTTCGGATCTTCGATGCCTCCTTCCTGGTGGAATTGGAGCGTGATTGGTCGTTGTCAATTCAGCCACTTCTCTGGTGCGTACAACCAGTTTTCCGCTGCGTGTGGTTCCTCTTCAAACACCTGCCTATGGTGTGTCTTGCTGTTGCACTGGCATCTTCTGTGGACCAAGAACTGCTGATGTCCCGATGAGGGTTCATTCATGGTCGTGCCCCTTGAGACTAAGGCTGCTCCTCAAAGCCATTTATGAGCCTTCGGTTCTAATATCTACTGTGGAAAATGGCACTGCTGAAGGTGGACCTGCACAACAGAGTGACACGCACTACTGCTCTGTGGATCCAAGTGCCCGCCCGGTGATCGATCTAACATCTAACATCTGAAGATGTGGAATCATTCTTGAGGTCCTTGATTGGTGACTTCGATAACACTCTTCGAGATCATGACTATAGCAAATAATTTGATGAATTGGCTTGCCATTCCCGATTCAAAGCATGCATTCAAATTGCCTTACTTTGGCCTGCTGTGCTTGTCATGGTTGACATTAAATATTTTTAATTACTACCTTTTAACATATTTTTAAAAAACATTTTTAGCTAGTTTTTATGCTTTTAGTGTATTTTTAGTCCAGAGCAATTTTAGCGTTTGGAATCATTTACCTTCGGTAGCATCCAGTTATGGCGTCATACTTGTTACGGCAATGGGGAGGGTGTAGTGAATCCTAGTTTGTTTTAATGGGATAACAGGAGTTAGCTTAGCCATTGGCTTGCAGACTCATGCCTCCATCACCTAGGCCCATATTTATACTTTTTGACGCAAAACTGCGCCAACGCAGTTTTGCGTCAAAAAAATTAGCGCCGGCTAACGCCATTCTGAAGCGCCATGCGGGCACCTTATTTATTGAATGACGCTAGCCGGCGTTAGCCGCCGGCGCTGTCTGGTGTGCGTTAAAAAAAACAACGTACACCAGGCAGCGCCGGCGTAGGGGGATATGGGCTTGGGCGTCAAGAAATGGGGCAAGTCAGGTTGAGGCAATTTTTTCGCCTCAACCCGATTTGCGCCATTTTTTTTCACTCCCAACCCCCATAGAAATGACTCCTGTCTTAGCAAAGACAGGTGTCATGCCCCCTTGCCCAATGGCCATGCCCAGGGGACTTCTGTCCCCTGGGCATGGTCATTGGGCATAGTGGCATGTAGGGGGGCACAAATCAGGCCCCCCTATGCCACAAAAAAATAATTAAAAAAATACTTACCTGAACTTACCTTAATGTCCCTGGGATGGGTCCCTCCAGCCTTGGGTGTCCTCCTGGGGTGGGCAAGGGTGACAGGGGGTGTCCCTGGGGGCATGGGAGGGCACCTCTGGGCTCCTTCAGAGCCCACAGGTCCCTTAACGCCTGCCTTTTGCAGGCGCTAAAAAACGGCGCAAAAGCGGCCGTACGTCATTTTTTTTGACCCGCCCACTCCCGGGAGTGATTTTTGCCCGGGAGTATAAATCCGACGCACATGCCTCGGAGTCGATTTTTTAGACGAGAACGCCTACCTTGCATATAATTAACGCAAAGTAGGTGTCCACGCTAAAAAATGACACTAACTCCATGGACTTTGGCGCTAGACGCGTCTAACGCCAAAGTATAAATATGGAGTTAGTTTTGCGTCGAAATTGCGTCAAAAAAAACGACGCAATTTCGGCGCAAACGGAGTATAAATATGCCCCCTAGTGACTTTTAACCTACTTAGCTTGCTCTGTCTTAGCCTATTTGGGGCCAGATGTAGGAAGCCTTTTTGCATTCGCAAACGGTGCGAATGCCCGTTTGCGAATGCAAAAAGGCCTTTCAGAATGTATGAAAGGCATTCTGAACGCAATTTAAAGGAATCGCTAAAATAGCGATTACTTAAAATTGCGACCCCATTTAGAGAATCGCAATTTGCGATTCTCTAAATGCGGCATCGCAAATAAGGAATCCTTATTTGCGATTCCTTAAGCACATGTATGAAGCAATTCCTTAATGCGAATTGGGCATTAAGGAATCGCTATTACCACCAAGTTGACCTTGGTGGTAACCATGTGCCAATTTTAAAAATGCATTGAAAATGTATTTTTAAAATTGACATGTAACGCACACATGCCCTTTTGGCATGTGTGCACCTTACATGTCTTCCAAAATTGTTTTGGGGTGCAGCAGAGGGGGCCTTAGGCCCCCAGCACCCAGGAGTTTGCATTTCCCAAATTGCGAATCCCAGTTAGAAATTCGCAATTTGGGAAATGCAAAACATTCGCACTTATGGGCCGACAGGCCCACAGGTGCGAATGGGGGCTGTATTGCAATTTGCGATTCGGTAATAGCATTTGCGATTTTTAAGAAATCGCTATTACCGAATCGCAAATATGATACATAGCATTTTGCGACTCAGAAATAGCGATTTCTTAAAAATCGCTATTTCCGAATCGCAAAAGGCTTTTTCATACATCTGGCCCTTAATTATTTAATTCTTCTAAGATGGCTGCCTTGTTTATAGTTAGGCCACTTGTTATGATTTGCATTATCAGTGCTACTGCGTTAAGGTGTCAAAATCAAGTGACAAAGACAAACAAACTGTAGGTGTTGACATTTAGGGACTTTCCCTCTTCATGCTTTCGAGGGAATTGTTTATAATAATTGCAGCCCCAAGCATGCCGTTATCTATTGTTTGGGAACACACCTACATCAGGGGTCCAAGTAGATCTGTATAAATAAATATACTTCAGACAGATAATCAGAGGGATTCCGACCAGAGGGCATCTCCACCATCGCTGATATCGATGCTGCACAATGTCTTGACGCTGACTCACGCTTCGTGTTCCTGCGGAGTCTGAGATAGAGACCTCATTCCAGGGTAACGAGGGTTGGGGGCTCCTCTCATGGACGTGGCATTGGTAGATTAGGTTTAACATACCTAGCTCTCCTTTAGGTAGGAGGTTAGGCCTATCATGATAGGGTATTAGGACATATTACACACTTTATGACTTTTCATGTTATTGCAAGATGGTGGGGGTCTTTGTAATAATGACTCTTGTCTTTACAATTCTGTTTCTCGCACTGTTCATTATCCTAATCATTGCAGCCCATGCAAGTTATCGCAGATTGCATTTGTGTTCAATAAAAACTATTGAAACGTTACTGCATCTTCATTATTGCCAGTGTTAGGATGAGACATGATATATTTGTGAGAAATGGGTAATCTCCGTTTAACCACGACACTCCCTGAGATGTCATACCCTCGAGTCCATGCGTAAAGGCTGCCACAAATCCCCTTTTACTATTTGGGTTTTTGGTGAGGTGCTGCTAGTGAGCCAGAAGGGTTGGGACAACAGCTGCGACTTGTTGTAGGATAGGCATAGTCGCCTACAAACAGAAGTACTGTCATCCTTAAACCAGCAGTTTTGCCTAGAGCAAGAGTCCAAACTACGAAACTTTCATTGTTTTTAGGGGACTTGTGCAGAGTGAGTGTAAGAGAGAACCTTTGTCAACAATGCTTTATTGGTCACAAAACAGAAAAATAGTTGTGATATGTGCTTTTACACGTAACTGTAACATGCAACCTTTTAATCGACAGTACCATTGCGCTGGTATTGCAGTTTGCCATATATATTTTTTGATTTCTCAACTAAGTATTAGCTAATGGATCAAATGTTAGATTGTGCCCTTTTATACATTTCTTTTGAAACTACTCAGATAGCAGATACTTTGTTTATTTCATGGAAGGCCCTTCGTTCAGAGTCCTGTACCTAGCTCTAGTCAAGGCTTCTTCCTCCCACCAACTCTCCCTTTCTCCCAGCTTCCACTGCATACGAACATTCTACTACATCATTCACTCATCATTCCAGACATCAGCTTAGACATACCGGGAGAGCGATGTACATTGGAGATGTAAATGTATTTGTGTACGGCTCTGGGGCTGTTCTTACTGCTGTACACAAACATTAACTGGGTAACAAATATATGATTAAAATCATTCATTGCAGGGATGCAGCCCCCGGGTAGGTTCCCGGTTAGACCCAAGGCTCTACTAATACCGCAGACTTGGTTCTGGGGCCTGTGCATTCCTATGGAGCCCGTGCCACAAGATGGGATGGGCGACTTGCTGACTAGACTGACCATGACGTACAGCTGGTATGAGTAAGTGACCGACAAGTACATACTTTACTATATCCTAATTGGGTCCTGGTAACATTATCAGGTGAAGTGATATTTTTGGTCCTGAAGAAGTGTCACTGGATCCTGTGTGACCACCAAGATGTGAAACATGTTGACCTAACACCATAGGAATTTGGATAGTTTTCATTTTTCCTTTTTCATTTGGATTAAGAGTGCGGTTGAGCATTGTCTCCATAAGCACTCTCCATATAATTTTTTTAATCTTGGCCTAAACCAATTTCTGAATTATTAAATATGATCGTGGTGGTTTAGAGCCAATTTTATGTTTCACCTTTTTCCTCTCCTGCATACACCTATAGTTTGTGTTCATCATAGGTTTGACCACTATTGGTAATAAGACCACCGGTTAAGAGCCACCGCCCTTCTAGGGGTGGCCCGTCAGACATTGTAGTGCCGGTCTGAAGTGGAGCTTGCCCAGTGATGAAGCTTGACATCCTATTGGGTGTGTGAGGGCTCTCTAGCTCCTGGTTACAAATTGCCCTGTACACCTTAAGTATCTTTTCTTTAGGAACAGTGTACTTCATAATTGTTATAGGGAGACTGTACACTGGACCAGTAATCTCCCTGCTCTCACTTCTATTGTTCATATCAGTACAGTTGATTATAAGGATCCAATACCTTGATTACAAGGCACACCATAGTCAATGTATTTAGCAAACTTAAGTAGCCACAGGAATACATGGGTTCACTATGGGAATATCACTGCAGCATGTGCTAGGTTCATGACCACTCCACAATATTTTCTCCACCTGATTCTTCATGTTGCTAGTGTATCAGTTCCATGAGACACTGAGTACCCAAAGTCATGCCTAGATAAGCTGGAGAATTAGATTGACACCTTCTCTCTGAAATTGTAACTAGCATCAACATAATATCCTCTCCTTTGCTCCAAAGACATCCCTCTTGAAAAACTCTCCCACAATGGTATTGCACCAACTGGATTGCCATATTCAAAAACAATGAGACGCCGTTTGGCCAATGATTCACGAAAGCTATATTTCACCAACTTTACCTTCTCAAGAACCTCAACCATCAAGCTCAGACCCCATTTTCAAATCTGTAATAACAGGTCCCACACTAACCGTGGGAAGCATGGGCAGCTGCCAGGGTCCAGCTCTCGGTCCATTAATATGGGGCCTCATGCCAATGTTTCCCCTGACCTGCGCCTCACACCTATTCTGCAGCACTGCGAGGCCAACAGGAAGGGGAACCTCTCTTTTAGGCCTTGCAGGTATGTGCAGTGCTATCAAGAGTAGGAGAAGGGGCCCTTTCTAAGGACAAGCTACTCAAAATTGTCAAAAATGTTAACACTTGTGTGGCAAAGCACAGAGTGGACCATTGATTAAAATGGGTGCGCCATTTTAAAACCAGCTCTGAGCAGGCACTAAAAATGACAGATAAAATGAAGCAGTGAAATTTTGTATATTTCACTGCGCCATTTTTTTCAGGCCTCCCTGCGTCAGAACGTCCCCTTGCATACATTATGCCTGGTGCAGACATAATGTGGCTCAAGCGTATATAAAGTGGCGCAATGCAAGCATTGCAGCACTTTGTAAATATGGCGTGGGAGAAAGACCTCCTTGATGCCACCTTAGTATAACAAAAAGAATGACACTAGGGTGACGCAAGGTGGTGCTAGGGACCTGTAAATATGCCCCATAGTAGAGTGGTCCAGGGGAAGTGTCAGTCCCCCTGGGCTTGCAGGGCTACACCATTGTTGTGAGCACTAGACCTTGGTAGAGAGGCCTAGGTGAGTAATGGTCCCTACCCTAAACCTCAGAGCCACAGTGAAGCATGGCAAGGCCTTGGGGAAGGCCTCTCTCCCCTGGGCCTCACAGCCATGCTTATGTGCTGTGAGGTCCATGGGTTTGTGGGCTCCCTGCTCTAAACCTCTCAGAGCTTCAACTTGTCGGACAGCTCTGTGCATGGGTCCATGTCAGGGACGTAGACATTAGTAGCATAGTAGGTGCAGTTCAACTGGGCCCAGGAGTATTAAGCACCTAATGTTCCCAAATTATGGCTTTATTTTACTGTGCAGCCAATGGACAAGGGTGAGGAGACACTTTTACTTTGCATCAAGGCCCATGACACCACTGCTGTGCTATTTGCCTTTCTTCCATAAGCCTCACAGCTATGTTCCAGAGTTGTGAGACCCATGGAAGAGAGGACTTCTCTGCCCTGGGCCTCGTAGCAAGCCGGGGTTGGACACACAGGGGAGGTAGCACCAGCTCATGAGGTTAGCAGTGCAGGAGTATAGCTGGGAGACACATGGTGGGCCTCTCTCAGGGGTGTAGCTATCATTAGTGCAACAGGTGCAGTGGCACCAGCCTCATAGATGTTAGGGACCCAGTGGACCCAGATTACAGATGTGTTTTGCTGTCCGGCATCAATTTCTTGCATCAGTGCCCATGACTACATTACTATGCCACAGGTCCCTTCTCCCGTGCACTGCAAAGCCATGATCCAGATTTGCGAAGCACAGGAAAGGCCATCCTCCCCTAGGCCTCGTAGCCATGGTTTAGTGCTGAGAGGCACAAGGAGGAGAGCCTGCTGTCTTGGGCCTGGCAGCACTGGTCCATGGCTGCAATACCTAGAGCAAGAAGCCCCTCTGAAGGGTGTAGATATCAATAGGGCAGCAAGTGCACGAGGACTGTGGTCTTGTATGGTCATGGTTCCAAGGCACCCAAATTATGAATGCACTTTACTGTCTACAAAAAAGTACACTAAAAGTAATGGCTGTGATGCTTGAATTAATCTCAGCAACTGGTAATTACTTCTACTACATCCCAGTCCATCATTATTTTGCACATCATGGCACCTCAGTTTGGACCTAGCCATATGCAAATCAGCCTTGACCCTTCCCCAGTAGGAACAGTCCAGACCAAAAAACCATGTCAGGACCTCCGTGATCTGGAACACAAGCAACTCAGGACCGGTTTCACCTTAGTTAGGGCTCATCAGTCAGGTACCGCTTGGTTCCAGTGACAGCATGCAAGGGACCCACATCTAGGCATATCCATCCCACTTAGGGCGACACACTGAAGTATACAAAATAATTATGGATAGAATGCTTGAATTAATCTCAGCCACAGCTGAGGCTGGTCCCCCCCCCCCCTTAGATCACTTGGGGACCACTAGGGGACCTCCCTCCAATGTGAAGACTTCTGCTTACAGCATTTGCCTTTACATTATGTGCACTTCCACTTTGAGAGTTTTTTACTTAATTGATGAGAGAAGTATTTGCTATTGTACATTATTATATCCCAAGAAGCTTAGTTGAGGTATTTTGCTCTTTTGCTCTGGTTTAGACATGAAAATACTGTTCACGATGGTAAAATGCTGACCACACACAACCCTAGAGGCCTTACCTCCCTGTCCTGGGCTTTGTAGCCATAGTCCAACACTGTCGGGCTCAAGAAAATGAGACAGTTAGTAGGCCAGGCTTGCAGTATTATTTCATTGGACCTGAATTTGTGCTTTCTAGGTGCTGTTCAAAATTGAGAGAAGTCAAATGAATGGGAATGCATCTCGAATCTGGTTATTGAATCCGCATCATGCTAATTTAGCAAACAAAATGCACTCTGGAACCAGGTAAGTATATATTAAATATTAGTATCATATTATTTAAAGGATTCAGGCTACTTTAATAGAAATGTTGTAGCCATGCCTTGCAGCAAATGACATTAAACCCTTTTAGCCAACATAGGATTGTATTCTGGTAGATTCTAGTATTTTATAGTGACTTGGGAAATGCCTTTTAGGGCTGAAAAATCTCTTTGACCTCTTGTTATGGCTAGTCATTTTTTATGAGGTCAAGCTATTTTTAGAACAAACTCCCCCTTCTGAGGAGTGGATAAAGAACAGGTGTTGTGTTGAGACAGAAACTGAATTAGCAATTAAGATGCCTTTAAATCTTATTCTTGTCACATTTGCTCTGTGTTCAGAGACAGAGGTCAAATGTCAGTGTGTCTTCTTGCAATGCAAATACTCTTCCTTGTGACTGCAGTGTTCTAGGATTTTGTAAGGTGAACTGCCTGACCTGTATGAAATGAAAGGCTATGGGTATAAAGATATTTCTTAACACACAACATTGGTATAACTAAGTCAACATAACAAACACTTCAAAATATATTTTATTAGCTGTGAAAGGCCATTTTTTTTTACTTGTGTGATGAAAAAAATATTTTAATAGGATAAAAAAAGTCAGAACTCTTTACTTGGTGATGTGCAAATGATACATATTTTTTCTGAAACCTAATTTTCACAAATTATTGTTAATACACTATAGTTTTATCAGTAAAGCTGCATGTTAGTGGGAAGGTTTTTAGACATTTCTTGGGAATTTACTGTCTATAAATGACAGTGCGCTACCACATCATGCTTTAGTGACATACTTATTAAAATTGAGCGTTAAAACATAAACTGAGAAACACTCCTGCCTGGATGGCAAAGCTAATAGTAAACTAAGGGGCAAGTCATGCATGGATCATATCTACTCTATATGTGGGCTAGATTTATTATACATGGAGCAAACGTTTAGTGTTTAATCAAACAAAAGAGGACTTTTTACAGTAGAACTGCTGAAGTCGTGTATTTGAAGGTGCACTCATATGTGAGAATGAAGAAAAAGGCGATTGTAAAATACAATATTTGCATAGCATCACACTATTAGAGACCCGTTTCTGGGTCAAG
This sequence comes from Pleurodeles waltl, assembly GCF_031143425.1. NCBI lineage: Eukaryota > Metazoa > Chordata > Amphibia > Caudata > Salamandridae > Pleurodeles > Pleurodeles waltl. The sequence goes on along the minus strand of NC_090443.1, from coordinate 263,785,613 downwards.
TACATTACAGTTAGGTTGAGTAGATTGTTTAAGCTACTCGACCTGTAGGTCTAGTAACATTGTTATGATTTTTTGAGGACTGCCTTTAAATAAATCAAACTGTTTTCAACTGTTACTTGCTTTCATATCTTTCTTGCACATATCTTATCTTGCACTGGGTATCTGGGAAACCATTTTGAAATTTGAACGCACACCGACCCCCCTCTTAAAGGCATGCTACATGCTGCAGCACACCTCACTAGGGCATGAAGAAATATGACCACATCATTCCACTGTGATGGAACTCTACAGATTTCGGTTGCCAGCTCACACAGTCTTCAAACTGAGCTGCATCGTCTGCAAAGCCATCACAATGTTTTAACACTCAACAAACCAGCTACCCTTTCTATCCCTCCTTGACTTTATGCTTGCCATTGACCCTGTACAGTGCTCTGCTGCCTTTTGGCTAGGTTTGCACTATACGACTGACACCCCTGCCCTGTAAGATGACAAGCTCGCCATCTCCAGTGGCTCTCCACACACTTGCAGCAAGGTCACCTTCCTACGGAAGAAGGTGATGTTCTTAAAAGAGAAAAAACAAGCAAAGGCCTTTCCAATCCATGTACAGAGAATCTGGAGTGATATCCCCATCTACATCTGGACAAGACAGCCTGAACCCAGCTCCAATTTAGAAAACAGCTAAATGTTCAACTTCTTAAAACTACATTATGATGAAGTCACAGTTCACAAACCATCTATTCTTTCTATCGCATGTGATGTGTGTCTTTATCTTTGACCCTGTGGATCGCTGTGCAGTCTCTCTGCTAGGTTTGCGCTATATACATACTACATACATGCATACGTATCTAATGCACTAATCTAGAAACAAATTATCAGCATTTAATTAAACGTATAAGTTTTGGAGCAACCCAGGCCACAACCTTCCATCCAGTGTGACTAATACAATGTATGTCCAATTAATCTATATTTAAAATATATATACTTATTTCATTAATGTTAACATTTTTGTTTTTATTGTTTTACTGATATTCTCACCAAGAAAGTTGCTTCTTGCAAAGTTGGTCAACAATAGTAAAATGATGGCACACCCTGGATGTCATTGCCTGTGTTTTCATGTTGTATGGAAATTAGAGGGACCTCACACATTCCCTTTCTGCCCTGGGCCCCAAAAGTCCTAAAACCGGCCATGTGTAATACAAGTAAAGACCTTGTCCTATGAAGACAGTGGAAGGTATGCCCTGAGCAGGTTAAAATAAACTTTGCCCACTGCCTCAAAGCAATCCACTGTTTGTCTGCTGGCTCAAGGGATTCAGAAACAAAAACAAAAAACAATTTAACCGCATCATGGCTGTCTACTCCTAGTAACTAGTGTTCTAAGTGAGAATCGCTTTCACCATCTTTGACATACCCTATTGGAGCATTCACCTCATCTCCTACCTGAATGGTAAACTATACATCACAGTAGTCTTCTGGGTCCCCAAAAGGAAACCTAGCTTCCATTTTGCTTTAGATTCCAGGCTCTCCTATCTCTGACTCACTTGTTGCTACCAGCATCTACCTGTCGTTACCTTGATTGTGGTTGCTGTTGGCTTTGGTGCGCTTCACTGACCATGTATGGGTCTGTCCAAGGCAGATAACATTAATGAATATTTAGACAAATATGACACAGAGAGAGGCCACAGACAGTCCCATGTACTCTGTGGAGAGTTCTCGCCGCAGAATCAGGTTGCAGTCACGTACAGTCTTTTAGCAGACAGAGCCATCTGCCTAGAGCCATCTGCCGTCACGCCCTCCGACTCTTACAAAGGGGAATCTGATCACGCTCTTCCTCCACGATCTACGTCATCACGCACCCGCCCTCAGTTAGACGAGCATTATTGCATAAAACCGTTCAACCATATAGTCCAGTCACAGGCAGGAACGTGTCCCACACCTTTCTAATTCTTTCCACTGCTGGCTGCAAACATCAGGCGCCTGGATCAGAGCCTCCTTCTCACTGCACGTGAACCCTCAGGTGCACACCTCTTCATAGGAGGACGAACTCTCTTAACACATTAGTCAGGAGTGAGTCACTTCCTTGCAGCCATTCCCCAAACGTGGAATGTTTCGTTTGAGAAATAAGGAACCGTGTAATATATGGAAAGACCTATTTAGAAATCTAGCATTAGAATCAATGTTTTAATATGACAACAGCAACCAGTGTCTCAGACAGGGCTTTATAAAAAAAATAGCAATAGCAGACATCACCTTTTACACCCACGCCCTAAAATAGCTTCCAGTGAAATAGTTTTCCAGTAACATGGACATAATTCTAGCGGCTGCCTTTTCTAGGTCTACGGGGACCTCGCAAGCTACTTGCATTGATTATACAAAATAAAAAGATTCCAAGATAAAGGTCGTTCCTCCAGTGCGATAGCTCAGTTGGCGAATGCGCCACGTTTCTTCCTCTTTTGGTCTGTGTATGACGGGGGCTTGCACTAGAATTGGAAGCTTACCCTACTGTACCTGTTCTATGTGAGGAAGGCTTGTGCTGTGAATGCTTTTCGTCAGGACAAACATTTCAGCCCTATACCTGTTCTGTGTGAATGAATTATGCACTGCAAATGCTTGTGTTTTAAGGACTCATGCACTACAGATGCCTGCACTGCACCTAATGGCTGGGAGAGAAGCTTGGCCATCTGTTTCCAGTACTTCAGCCAATCTAACTATGTAATGGAAACTCTCATTGCTGCCCTTGCTGTGCTGCTCTTTGTGTGGGGCGAGGTTCGCCTGCACTGCAAATGCTCTCACTGTACCTGCTCAGTGTGTGAAGGAAGCTAGCACTTCTGTCAACAGTGCCATATACATGCAGTCTGAATGCTTTTGTTCTGTGTATCATAGACGCTTGCACTGTGGATGTTTCTCATGTCAAATATTGGCATCCTCCATTTGTTGTTTGTATGAGAGAAACCTGCTACTGTACTAGGGAAGCATGCAAAGCAGATTACCATACTATGGGGGTCATTCCAATGTTGGCGGGCGGCGGAGGCCGCCCGCCAGAATTCCCCCCTCCGAAATACCGCGCCGCGGTCAAAAGACCGCGGCGGGTATTACAAGTTTTCCCCTGGGCTGGCGGGCGGTTGCTGAAAAACCGCCCGCCAGCCCAGGGGAAAACGACCTTCCCACGAGGATGCCGGCTCGTAATCGAGCCGGCGGAGTGGGAAGGTGCGACGGGTGCAGTGGCACCCGTCGCGTATTTCAGTGTCTGCAAGGCAAACACTGAAATACTTTGCGGGGCCCTCTTACGGGGGCCCCTGCCATGCCCATGCCATTGGCATGGGCACGGCAGGGGCCCCCAGGGGCCCCGCGACCCCCCCTACCGCCATCCTGTTCATGGCGGCTTTCCCGCCATGAACAGGATGGCGGTAGGGGGGGTCGGAATCCTCATGGCTGCGGAGCGCGCTCCGCAGCCATGGAGGATTCACACGAGCAGCGGAAAGTCGGCGGGAGACCGCTGACTTTCCGCTTCTGACCGCGGCTGAACCGCCGCGGTCAGAATGCTCGTTGGAGCACCGCCAGCCTGTTGGCGGTGCTCCCGTGGTCGGTGGCCCTGGCGGCCACCGGCCGCCAGGGTCAGAATGACCCTCTATGTCTGTTCTGTGTATAAGGGTGGCTTCCACTGTAGATGCCTGCATTGTACCTCTTCTGTGCTTGGGGTTGTACCACGGATGCTTTTCCTCAGGACAAGCATGCACATCCTGAACCTGGTCTATGGGAGTGAATGTTGCACATCAGCTGGTAATACTGTGCCTATTGTTTGTGAGAAACTTGCTGTTATACCAGCTTTGTGTTACGGAAGCTTGCACTCTGGATGCCTGTATGATACCTCTTCTGTGTGTGAGTGAAATTTGTACTATGAATGCCTGTATTGTCGATCCTCTGTGTGAGTGAAGCTTGCCCGTCTGTTGCAAGTGTGATGGTAATCTGTACTGCTGGTTTAGCCTTTCATGTTTTGCACGGGAGCTCAGCGAAGCTTGCAATACAGATGCTTTTACTGCACCTCACTGTGTGAGAGGAAAGCTTGCACTATGTCACTGGTGCTATATAAAGCTGAAAACGTGGAAATTAGCTCTACTGTACTGATTCTATGTAGGAGGGAAGTTTGTTCTACAGACGTGAATGCTTATCTCTAGCATTATCATGTGCAGGACATAGCATAATATCACAGCCCTGGAGTCAGTTAAATGTTACCATCTTAACAGCACATCCATATTGTCTCCAAAACCTACATATGAAAATCAGATAATTTTCTAGTTTGATCTGACACTAACCGTACCTACTGGATACCTCAAATCGCAGAACCATATGCACAAAACTAGCTGAAGCCATATAGAAGGCTAAGTGCTACCACCTTAACAGCACAGCCCCCTCCTACAACTATCTTGCATACGAAAACCAGATATCTCAGCTTGCCACCTACCACCACCATCATCAATCAATCAATCAGGATTTATAAAGCGTGGCTAGTCACCAATAGGTTATCCAGGCGCTTGCAGGTCCTGGAGGCTTATTTGTATAGCTAGGTCTTGAGGGTCCTTTAGAATTCCAAAAGTGATGTGATGGTCCAGAGGTGTGTGGGGAGGCTGTTCCAGGTTTTTGTTACAACATGACAGAAGGAGCGTCTTCCACTTCTGCTTCGGTAGATGCGGGAAGTATGGGCAAGTGAAAGGGAGGCAGAGTGTAGTCTTCTCAACGGTTGGTGGAAGTTCAGGCAGCGGTTAATGTACACAGGTCCTTGGCTGTGTAGAGCCATCTGCGCGTGGGTCAGCTGCTTGAACTGGCATCTTTTCTGTACAGGGAGCCAGTGGTGTTGCCTGAGGTGGGGTGTGATGTGGGTTAGTTGTGGAACGCCGAGGATGAGTCTGACTCTGGCCTTCTGTATGGTCTGAAGTCTCTGTAGGAGGTGCATGGCGATTCCTATGTAGAGGGTGTTGCCTTAGTCCAGTCAGCTGGTGATGAGGGCCTGTGTCACTTTGCATCTCATGTGTAGAGGAAGCCACTTGATGATCTTACGTAGCATGAGCAAAGTGAGGAAGCAGGTGGAGGAGACATTGTTGATTTGTGATTTCATGGTTAGCTTGTTGGCAATGATGATTCCAATGTTTCTGAGCATGTTCGGAGTGACTGGGTGAGGGTCCTAGGTCTGGGGGCGGCCAGGAGTCATTCCATGTGTTGCTGCTGTTGCCAAATATCAGTACTTCCATCTTGTCTGTGTTCAGCTGCAGGCAGTTACTCTTCATTCAATCAGTGATGCTTGTCATGCATCTATAGAAGCTGGTTCTAGCGGTGGAGGGGTTATCGGTGAGTGAGAGGATGAGTTGGGTGTTGTCTGCATAGGAAATTATGTTGAGACACTGTTGGCCAGTGGTATTATATATGCATTGAAGAGCGTGGGGCTGAGGGATGAGCCCAGGGGGCACCACATGTGTTCTCCTTGGGTTTGGAGATGAAAGGTGGGAGGTAGATCTTCTGGGTTCTTCCAGGGAGGAAGGAGGTGATCCATCTGAGTGCGTCCCCTTGGATGCCAATGTGGTGGATTCTTTTGATTAGCATGTGGCGGGATATGGAGTTGAAGTCTGCCGAGAGGTCAAGGAGGATCAAAGCTGCTGTTTGTTCTTGGTTGAGGAGGGTTTGGATGTTGTCAGTGGCTGCGATCAGGGCAGTTTTGGTGCTGTGACTGCTGCAGAAGCTGGATTGGGAGGCAGGAGTAGTTGGTTCTGCTCCAGGTATGTCATGAGTTGCTTTTTGATGAGTTTTGCCAGTACCTTCGCTGGGAATGGGAGCATGGAGATTGACAGGTAGTTTTGGTTTTGCTGTGGTCAGCGGAGGGTTATTTGAGTAGTAGACTGACTTCAGCGTGTTTTCCTGGCATCGGGAAATGTTGAAGTGTTGATAGAGGTGTTGAACAGGGTGGTGAGTTCCTGGCTGATCCTTTGTTTCCAAGGTTGAAAATGTAGTGCAAGCATGGGTCTGTGGGAGCTCCCGAGTGGATGGATTTCATGGTGAGGTGAAGAGGATGTTCCAGGGGGTCAGTAGGTGGTTCGTGTCAGTTACAGTGGTGGTGTATCTGTCTAGAAAGTCCATAGGTGTGGGTTTGGATTTGAAGTTTCTGTATATGGGTGCGATTTTGTCATGAAAGAAGTGGGCAAGGTTGTCACACAGCTTCTGTGAGGATGTGATGTTTTCGCTGGCAGCCGGGTTGGAGAATTCCTTAATGATGTTGAAAAGTTCCTTGGTTTTGTTGGTGCTGGTTTGGATGCATGTGAAAAGGGCTGCCTTTTTTATTGCCCTCAGCAGACATTGGTACAGGTTGGGAGAGGTCTTGAAGACTGTTCTGCCAGAGGTGTCCTTGCCGGCATGCCATCTCCTCTCCAGCTGTTTGCTGTCTTGTTTAGCTGTTCTGAGTTCTTGGGTGTACCAGATGGCGTTTTTGGAGGATTTTCTCTGGATGTTGCTCTTCATGGGGATGAGGCTGTTGGTGCAATTGGTGATCCAGGCGTTGAAATTTTTCACTCCCTGTTCAAGGTTGTTGATGGTAGCGGGGTTGGCGGTGTTAAGGGCATTCACCCAGCTGGTCTCTGAGATTTTGCATTACCTTCGGTGGGGAGCGCTGGTTATTTTGGAGGTGGAGGTGCAGGGGGTGGACATGCTGAAGTGGACAAGGAAGTGATCAGTCCATGTGAGTTCTGTAACATGGTCGTATCTGATGCAGTTGCTTGAGGTGAAAGTAGGGTCCAGTGTGTGTCCTGCTGTGTGTGTAGGGCTGTGGACGATCTGGGTCAATCCGATGCTGCTCATACTATCGAGGAGGTGTGCTGTGTTGTTGTCTCTGGGGTCATGAATGTGGAAATTTAGGTTGTCGAGGAAGATGTACTCCTTAGAGTCTAAGGTTAGGGGCGCAATGAAGTCTGCGATGGAGTTGCAGAAGCTGGAGCAGTAGCCTGTGAGTCAGTATGCAAGGGTGCCTCTGATGGTTGTTTTGTCGTCCATGTGGAGCTTGAAGTTGAGATGTTCCATGGGGGGTGGTGTTCTCGATGGAGGTGGTAAACTCTATGGTTTCTTTGTGGATTATGGCTGTTCCTCCTCCCTACATGTTGTTGCGGTCCTGGTGAGTGATTTGATATCCGTCGGGGATCACTGTGGCAATGTCTTAGGCAGATGTGGGGATCAACCAGGTCTCAGCGAGGAAGACAATGTCGGGGGTGAGGGTGGCGATGAGGTCCCATAATTCAGTGGAGTGCTTGTATAGTGAGCATGTGTTGAGAAAGCCGCATGCAAGTTGGTGTTTTTGTTCAAGTGATGTCTGTGGTGTTTTCACAGTGGGGCTGGTCGGTGGGCTGCTGTGTGTGCTGTGGGAGGTGAAATGGCAGTGGGTGCAGGTAAAGGGTCCTAATGTGGAGCGTGGGTCAGTGCTGCGGCAGTGTTTGTTGTGGCGTCTGGGGTCAAGGGTGTAGAGATCAGCAATGGTGTATCTTCGGGGGGGAAGGAGGGCCTGGGGTTGTGGCACGGGGAGCAGTTCAGCCACAGGCGGGTGCAGACGGACTTGCTTTTGGCGTGCTTTCGGCCTGCATTAAGTAGGCACTGGGGTGGGTTGGCTTCCGTTGGCGAGGGGAACGATGAGTGGGAAAACCCAGTCGGGAAAACCCAGGTGGGATAATCCAGGCAGCTGTGGTGTCACTAGATCAGTCTGGAAAAGCTAGAACTGGAAGCCAAAAGCCAGTGGCAGGCTAGGTGTCCAGGTTCCTACTGACTATCATCATGCACGTGTGACAGCTTAAAGCCTATAGTTGTGTAACTTATCAACTCTCTCCCTTATCCTTTCACCAGCAGATGTATCTACAATCCATGATCAACAATCCATGAGTACTTAATTAAAGTGCATAAGAGCCATGAAATTGATTAATGATGACTCGTAACATATTAGGTACACGGGCCCAAGCAATAGAAATTGATGCACCCTGGAAAAACGAAATAACCAGCAGTCATTTGACACACATGTATCATACACATAATGTACTACACAAGATAATTTTGCTAGCCACAATACCAACCAGGACGTTACTAAATTATGCATTAGTCAGTTCACCTCCACATGGCCAGTTTGTAATGTGAGTCTTTACCATAAATTAGTAATCAAAACAAACTCAATGAACACAGATCACCTTTACTGTGTTCAATGAGGATCCTAAGACTGCAATGGCTGCTCACACTCAGAATTTGATGCAGGACCATAAAAATGGGAATGCTACATACAGATGCTAATATCACAATATAACATTACACAACTCGCCTTCACATGAAAAGTTAACAGCATGGGATAAGCACCAGATATTCCAACATTAGTAAGCAAAAGTGGGAGTGTTTGTAGTGTAAAAGTGAGAAATGCTCCTCACCTCCATATGTGGCATGTGCATAGGTGCACATTCTGTTGCACAATGATTAGAACGTCTTACTTCACAATGGTGGGCACACTATAATAGAAACATTCTATAGAAGGATGATGGATACACTCTGACGTAAACATTCTATGCATAATTGTGGGAACACATTGATGGAGACCTGTTTTGCCATAGAGAAGTGTACATAATGATGGACACAATGATAAGCCCGCACTAGTAGGTGCATTCTGTGGTACAATGATGAGGGCACAATAAAGGACCCATTCTGTGTCACATCAAATGCCACTCAATGATAGAACTTCTGTGGCATATTTGTGGGCCCACAATGATAGACAGATTCTATGTCCCATTTGTGGGTAAGCAATCTTGAACAGTGATTGAAATATTGTGTAGCCAAAATATTGTTGTAAGAGTATCGAGGACAAGAATATTGTGCAGTACTATGCTTAACTTCACATATATGTACCTTTATGCTTTATGATATATGTGAATGTGTGTGTGTGTGTGTGTGTATATATGTATATATATATATATATATATACATATATATATATATATATATATATATATATATATATATATATATATATATATATATATATATATATATATGTATGTATATATCTTTAATGTCCATAGATGTGGAGTTAAGAATAGTAAATTTATACTTACCTATTTGCACATACCTTCTCGATATTCAAATTGTAATTGTAAATTGTATTTATACAGCACTTACTACCCAAAACGAGACATTGAAGTGCTTTGCAGAGAGTAGCACGCTACTCCAGAACCGATGAGTAAAGTTAAATACTGAGTAGATTAGTAATATTTGCTTCTTTTACCTTCAAGATTAGTTGTAGTAAGTTTTTAAGTTTGTGCTCTTGTTTTGTCATGTAATTAGTAGTGTTTTGAATAGGGATAGAATAATGGATGTGGATTAGAGGCTAAGTATACAAAGTAATTTTTTTCTTTTTTCAGGGACACATGCGTAACGTCAACCTCATCTTCATACCCTGACATGCATATTTTGTCATGTTTAAATATATCTGCACTATATGTATATATAAAAAATGTATATATAAGTATATGTACGCATATATATATATATATATATATATATATATATATATATATATATATTAACATGTATGTATTATGTACTATGACATATATAGATGTGTAATCCAATAGACATATATTTATTGTAAAATATAAATCAATTATTAAAGAAAATTGGTGAACTTTTGTTTTTAATTAAAACAAATTATTTCTTTTCTTTTTTGGTATAACTAAATTTTACATATATATATATATATATATATATATATATATATATATATATATATATATAATGTTTTATTGATAATGTCTTATAAATGCATGCATTATAGAGCCATCTGGAGGTACATAGTAGAGCCAAGCACAGGTGTGTACAATAGTAGTGAATAAGGTGAAAGTATAAGCATGTCTTCCAGTCTATTATTTGACTCAGGATGATAACATCACTTTTTGTGTCAGTTCCCACAATTGTCAATTTATTTGAGAAGTGAATCAAAGAGAAAGAAACATTTAGTAAGGTAAACTCCCTTCTCCCCTCCCCCTCAGACTCCCCACCACATATCTATATCTATCTGCTTTTTTCTGTATGGCGGTGTCATAGGTGGCTATAAGGACTGCATGGGATCACATAATTAAGGGACCATGGGGTCAGTTTGGGGACTATGATGCTTATGTGGAGCCTTAGCATTGAGTTGGACAAGGATGGCGGGAGGGCGCCTAGGATGGTCTCATGTCATCCTCTAGGGTGGGTGGTGAAATCATGGAGAATCACATCCCAGTGTGAGGCCAGAGGATATTTCCACAAGCTGCACCTTTCCTCCCTTTGTAGGGCAGTACTCTCTCCGCCTGTGCTAATTTTCACCTCCGTTTGCTATTGTCGCAGAGATGGGGGCAGTGATAAATTCCATCTCATTGCTATCACTTACTTCACAGCAGCAGGGCAAGGTCCATGAAGTGGTCATCACTTTTTTGTTTATAGGGCATGGGATCAGGCCTAGAAGACAATGTTTGGTTTATATCCAATATGTTTCACCCTGTAGCACGAGCTATGTCAGACCGTATTGTGTCCCAATAGGCTCCTAGCATTGTGCACATCCAGAAAATATGAGTCACATCTGTTGGACCTGCTATTCAATGGGGACATTCATCCGAGACTGAGGGGTAGATCCGACGCAAGTGCCATGGAGTTAGTTAAGTCTTGTCAAGAATGCAGAATTGGATGCACCTAAAGCGGAGATAGTGGGGTATTTTACTGGGGTATTCCAGGGACCTATGCCATTCTGTATCATGCAATACCTGTCCCAGTGAGGCCTCCCAGGTACTCTGGAGGTTAGTCAATGCTGTCAGTGGGTCCTTTGGAAAGGCCTGGTACAACCATATCACAGGTTGTCTGCTATGGTCCACCAAATGCAAGGCGTGTAGTAGCGGGTCTTGGAGTGGCTCAGGTCCCTTGGTTCCCCAGTATCATTGTAGTATTGCCTTAACCACCTGTTTTGTCAAGAAATGTCCATGAGGGAGGTCACAGAGATCGAGGATGTCCTCTCTTGATGAGTGAGGCACTTCGAAAGAGGCGGGTGTTTACTTTGAACAAGCATCTTATCAAGCCTCCAACCCGGGGGGCTGAACAATTCGCTTTATTTTGGGCAGGTCGATGTTGGTGTCTTTGCAGGTTGAGGTGCTTTATTTTGGGCAGGTCGGTGTGGTATTTCCACTCCCTTCTCTTCTCTTGGGGTGTCAGGCTGAATCTAGCATTTTCTTTTTGTAAGAGGTGATGTGGTCTTGCCTCTTCTCGAGGCATTGAAAGAAATGCTGTATTTGGCATTTCATACTTGATTATTGTGGGTTGAGAGCAAGTGGGACTGTGGAGACCCCACTTTTCCTAAAAATTATTTTTGTAGTACTGCTTTAGTTGTGTGTGGAATCTGCAGAAGGTCATCAATCATTTCTAGTAGATGGCAATCCTTTTCAAGTGAATGCTAATAATTGAGAGGTGGGGGGGTGTCTGGAAATGGGAACAGGAGGCACCAACTCAGCTAAGCTTGAACATGGTAAACAAGCACGCTTTTTGTGATGATGAGTGTTAAAGTGGTGTACTTGCAATGTATGCAGAGTGCCACCGCTATGCCACCCTTGCTAAAAACTTGAGCAGTTTTTTTCTCAATTTGCCACAAATTTAAACCTTCCCACGACGATCTGAAGTTGCTGCATGACGAGGGGTAAAATGCGTGCATTTACAGAGTGCTAATGACAACTGCAGGACATGAGGTACTGCCAGGGATTCCTAGATTTAGGGGTGGTAGGGAAAACTCCACCCACCAGTGGAACTCTGCAGAATTCAACAGAGTTTTTCAGTAACTCCGTTGAATTCCACAGAGTGAAACTCTGCGTAGGCCTAGAGTTAACGTTTATGCAAAACACATTAATACTTGCTTGCAAAAAGTCACTGTTGCAGTCTTTTTGAAATATTTTTCTTTATAATCATTTTATATTCAACGAGTTAGACATTCAAATATATTTGAACTAAAAGTATATTTGGGTTCATTTTATTTGGCTGGAGTGAAGGTCACATTCTTTTTGTATGTTCTACTCTTCAACGAGAACACTTGTTTTTCAAAAGCTGCAGGTGCTGAAGTTCACAAGGAGCTCGTTGTGCACAAGAGATAAGAGGGTCTAAGAGAATGCTACAGGATGAAAGGAGTATCCTGGCACTGGCTGCTATAGCTTTTGAGATTCCTGCATGTCAGGATGTAACAAGTTCAGGAGTCAAAGGTTTCGGAAAACTGAATTGTTCATTATAACTGCCTTACAGTTTATTTTTAAAAATACGAGTTTTTGTCATGATGTCATCACTCCTGGAAAAACTAAGATTTAAGAGTAGTTTAGCTGACGAGAGATTCAGACTCTCTTTCTCAGGGTGGAACTTTTGCAATATAGACCTTATACTTTCTATGTGGCACTGTGTAACCGGACCGGTCTTGGACAGAATGTTCTACTGAAGTTCTGTTTGCTAAACGTCCTCAGATATTCCTTTAGTATTAGAATACTTTAGGAGCTAAATTGAATGGTTAGGCAGGAGAACTTCATTTTAAAATCCAGACTTCACGTACTTTTCCAGATTTTCTGCATTTTTGTTGTCAAAGTTTTGGTCTTTTATATGTTGCTTCAATTTAATATTGGGCAACGCCTGAACTCTTGATTGGTGATTTTGTACCTCTATACTATGGTTTTGGGACTCACCTATGTAATGTTGGTTTCAAGTCTGTAATAAACCCCTTTAAAGCTTAAATTTGGACTCTTATTTTTAATGTGTAACTATTGAGTTGCACTGTAGTCAATTTGAATTATTTGGTAAATTATTCCCTCACCCCACGGAACAGAGAAGAAAAGATTCATTGGACCACAGATGAGAAGAAAGGGCCCCAGGCTCCATCAGATGGAAGCAAATGAGGACAGTTCTCTTTCCGAATTGAGGAGAACTAGAATTAGGCTCTAGAATAGTCAGTCCCCAGAGCCCAAATCCCACTGTCCGTGCCAAGAGTTGGAGAACTGTCAAAGCTTCAGAGAATCTGAGGAGAGTTGTACTGGCAACAGAAGAGTGAGTATTATTAGGATTGCAGAGTGCAGCGATTTGCGTTTAGCTCGCAATTATTGTCCAACTGGATGGAGTTTTGTGGAGAAGCATGCATGTTGTGCAAGTGTACTGATTTATAGAGATGTTGACCTAGTGATTGGGTCCAACATGATTCGGAGATAGTTTCAAAGGTGTAGAATACACCATTTATATAATCTGTTGAGTGGAGTGGTGGTGCTCGTTGTGAAATGTCGTCAATGACACATTTAAAATAGGGACTTACTTTGCGTGAGTGTAAGACAAACTGGTATAGTGGATCTTAATGCACAGAGAGAAACTGTACTGATTTAGATTAGGCCTGGGTGGAGTTTGCGGAGTTCTGCTATGCGGAACTCTGCTAAATGACAAAAAAACTCTGTCACGCTAAACCAAATTCAGTGAGCGCCGGTGTTTGTGTAAGCCGCACTGTTCACACTGATTTTCAGCGCCAGGAGTTTCTCCTGCATTGTAAAATGAACAAGAATGGCATCACATGGATCACCAGGTGGCACTAACTTCTTTCTCCCTCTCAAGTAGATTTTCTACTCGAGTGGCAGCTTCCTCAACATGAGTGACAGCTTTCACAATGTGGGCAGTGGCGACCTGTCACAACCGTCTGCGTTCAGAAATCTCACTTTTACTCCGCAACTTAGCAATTTCTTTCGCTCACCAACTCAATGTTGGCACCCCCATGAGAGAAAAAACTATGCTCTGCCTCACTTTGTGGAGTTTTTTGGAACTCCGTGCAGAGGGCAGAGCGCAGAGTGGGAAAAACTCCACAGACTCCACAGTCAGAGCGGAATTCTTCGTCTACCCCTAATTAAGATGCTACCCCGCAGATCTCATCAGAGGTGATTGTGGAATTTCTAGTGTGTTTAAAACTGTTAATTCTTTAGTGAAGCAGACAAAGATTATTGTATTGTATTTTGTATGCATGTGAGGATCGGAGTAATTGTGCGTGCAGATTGTAATGGAGGATGAACTGCCACGAGGAGCAAGATCTACGTCCCAGTGTGCCTCAAAGGTATAGGCTGGTTGGTGTGGTACTGGACTGCTATTGGTAGGCAAAGTCATAAGGCGCCATGCTGCATTTGGATCAGAGCAAAGGATTGTAGGTACAGCATTATTGTTTTCATTGAATTGGATTATTGTGAAAAGTTTTGAAACATGAAATGCTTTAAAGGTATACAATATATGTTTAGAGAAGATGTTCATATCCCAGCACAGAGGGAGAAATGACACCCCTAGAAGGTTCTCGAGGTCACTATATGGTGATTAATGTAGGGCTTCATAGTCCATTGAGATTCCCAGAAAATAGCACATTTAATTTAAGAATTATTGAAAATTTGAGGAGAGTGTTATATGAAATGTACCACATTCTCGACCCGCACAATGTGAAGCACTTAATGCTTGGGAACATGCTGCTCATGCGTGAGAAAGAGAAAACTATCAGAGCAGAGTGAAGAAAGCTATCAATACTTATGCAGATGCCAGATGGGATGCTGAGCAGAGAAGGTGAAGAAGTGACAAGATAGAAGGAGTTAGACTGTACTCAGCTTTGACAACAGATGCAATAGAGGGAGAAGGGGAAAAGAAAATGACTTGGAAATCGAAAGAGAGGAAACCAAAAGAGCCTGATGATATGAGTGTGGACAGCGATGAAGGCTGTGTTACTTTATGAACGTCTACCTCCATATAATGAAGTTAGGGATGGAAGTGGAAATCAGACAGTTGGTCTGACTAACGTCGTAACTGCTTTATCTAAGATGACCCTTAGTCCAGTGAGAGTTACTGCCACTAGTGTAGTCTGTGACTGAAGAAGTGAAGGTTCGATAGAATGTGCCCTAGTTGATCCTATGGTGAGTGCTGTTGATGCCCTTACAGTCCCAGTTACTATAGGACAGGTAGTTCGTAAGTATAAAACAGAAGGTTCTCAGAGACATACATACAATTTGACTATACCCAACAATTCTGAAAGGCAGAGCAGAGTTCCATATACTTCAGGTATTAGGGAATTTGTTCCTTTAATTTCAACACACACGCTATGTGGAGTGAGGTCAGATATGGCTTTGAATATGTTAGGATGCACTTTGACAGGTACATATCAGAAGATACCTGCACATAATCCTTTTGCGTGGGAACCACCTTTGAATTTGGGAAATGGTGCTCAGGCAAGTGATTCCACACCTAAGATTCCTGCTGTTACACAATCCTTTAGTGTGAAGGAGATAGAAGATTCAGATAGATACAGGTCTTTAATGGGAATACCACCTCCAAGCAACGTACAGAAGTGGGCCAGGGAGCGCTTTGATCAACACCGAGAGAGAGGACTTTAAACGTGACAAAGTTGACAATAAAATTGGATGCAATGATTGTTGGAAATTTTGGCTGGGAACAGCTACAGATCTTTCAAGAAGATGAGCTTGCATTCATGGGTGGAGGTATTACTAAGCGGGCCAAGTTCATGACAAATTGGCAGAATTGGCT
The DNA here is from genome assembly GCF_031143425.1 of Pleurodeles waltl. Taxonomy (NCBI): domain Eukaryota; kingdom Metazoa; phylum Chordata; class Amphibia; order Caudata; family Salamandridae; genus Pleurodeles; species Pleurodeles waltl. The sequence continues at coordinate 263,770,019 of NC_090443.1, read as the reverse complement.
CAAAAATATGAGGTAGATTTGAATAAAGCCAAGGCTTTACAAAGAAGCATTCGAGTGTATTTTAGTGAAACAGACATTGCTCATATGAGAACTCCAGGATTACAAACTCAGATTAAAGAACTGATTCAGAACATTAGGAGACGGAATAACTTAGATAAGTGGGAGACCAAATGGGCAAAAAAGAAACAGGAGAAGAAACCTCTTGGTGGCCCACCCCCCATTGGAGCAGAGGGAGATGTTACAACCTTCCCCTTAAGAGAAGTGCATGGTGGTGGTTATGTTCACGTGCTGTGGAGTTGAAGCGATCTTGCATCATTTACAAATGATTTCCCAAAATTGCGAGAGAAGCCAGTGGAATGGTATTGACAGGTTGAAAGATTTGTGAAAATTTCACAGGTGTTGTGGATTGACTTGAATACATTGCTTGATATTGCCATTCAGAGTGATTTATGGACTAAGCGCAAAATAGCTGGTCGATGGCCTGAGACAGAACCAACTAGGAACGTAGTGACTAAGGGTCCTTCACCATAGGTGATGAAGAAATATCAGGGGGGCCTGACATTTTTGAAAGGGAAAGTGCCTCCTTTAGATGTTGATTGGGTAAAGATTAATAGAACAACTCAAGAACCAAAGGAGTTGATCTATCCTTACTATAAAAGGCTTTTACATGCCTTTAAACAGGTTTGTGGTATGCAAATTGTAGATACAAAGGATATAGGAAAGTTTGTGTTGAGGTTTGTGACAGGGCTGAGACCAGAGGTAAGTCTTATGATTCAGCAGCATTTAATCTGTTGGAAGAATAAGTCCATTGATGAGATTTTGCATTGTGCTAAATATTGCCATGCTGAAATAGAAATGAAGCAGAAAAAGTTGAAGGAAAAGTTTATGCTTGCCTAGATGAAAGCTACACAAAGAACTATCCCGATGCCCAGGGCTGTAAACAATGCCGGCGCAATGCAAGGCCGCAGAATCCAATGCAAGGTAGAGTTCGAGGAGTCCCAATAGATCCTAGTACATGAATGGATGTAAATAGTCTAAAAAGGTCAACACCTTGTCACCTCTGCAATAAGCTGGGACATTGGAAGGTGGAATTTTGTTTAAATATGGCTAAATCAGGTCCAAAATGCAGGATTTGGGCCTTCTGAGAATAACGATCCTAACCAGATGCAAGGGGTCCAAAATTTTTAATGTGACACAAGCTCCAGTAATGCAAGTACCACAACCCCGCTGCCACATCAGAATGCTGTTGGGTCCTGCCAGAATGTAAATCAAACTGGGGTGGCGTGGTGAGCAATAAAAGATGGATTAAACCCAGATCTTTGTGACTGGGGTGAATATTTGCATTGTTCAGCATTCCGTCCATCATCTGATCTTTTTGCATTTGCCGTCCTACGTGGGAAGGGTATGCCCACAGGTGGGTATCGTGGTCACTGCACCACTAGATTTAAGCTAGCCTAGCTGATGAAGGGTGATATCCTGAAACCGGTTATAGGATACTTGTTTCCGGTCCAGGGAGGACCTGGCTTGGCAGTTCAGGCTGGACTGTTCTCATGAGGAAGAGAGTCAAAACTGATTTGCATATGGCTTGATCTAAACTGGGGTGGCGTGGTGAGCAAAAAACAATGGATTAAACCCAGATCTTTGTGACTGGGGTGAATGTTTGAATTGTTCAGCGTTCCATCCATCATCTGTTTCTTTTTCATTTGTCACCCCAAGTGGGAAACGTGTGCCCAGATGTGGATCCCATGCTCACTGCGTCACTGGATTCAAGTTAGCCTAGCTGATGAAGCGTGATACCCTGAAACCGGTCCTAGGATGCTTGTTTCCTTTCCAGGGAGGTCCTGGATTGGTAGTTTGTGCTGGACTGTTCCCATGAGGAGCAGGGTCAAGACTGAATTGCATATGGCTGGATCCAAAATGGGGTGGTGTGGTGAGCAAAAAAACAATGGATTAAACCCAGATTTTTGTGACTGGGGGTGAATGGTTGCACTCTTCAGCGCTCCGTCCATCATCTGTTCTTTTTGCATTTGTCACCCCAAGTGGGAAGGGTATGCCCAGATGTGGGTCCCGTGCTCACTGCATCACTGGATTCAAGCTAGCCGAGCTGATAAAGGGTGATACCCTGAAACCGTTCCTAGGATGCCTGTTTCCGGTCCAGAGAGGACCTGGCTTGGCAGTTCCGGCTGGACTGTTCCCATGAGGAACAGGGTCTAGACTGATTTGCTTATGGCTGGGTCCAAACTAGGGTGGCGTGGTGAGCAAAAAAACAAGAGATTAAACCCAGATCTTTGTGACTGGGGGTGAATGTTTGCATAGTTCAGTATTCCATCCATCATCTGTTCTTTTTGAGAATGTAAATCAGGGCATAAGAATGAATGCAAAAGGGGTACAGGATAAAAATCTGTTTCAACAGTTCCCTCTGTTTGACACAGGTGAAAGAAGTGTCTCCAATCAGTCAGCCTGGTGGCATCTGAGAGAGGAGGAAGACTGCATGCTTGGCGCAGCCTTAAAGGTAGGCCAGAGCAGACCATTTGTAGATAGTGAAGTGGATGGCCACCCCGTGTCATTTTAGGTTGATACTGGTGCAACCTGTTCTACCCTGGGAGCATTCGCGGTCCCAAATCCACCCCACTTTGGAAAAAACAGTACAAGCTGTTGATGTAGAGAATAAACAAATGACAAATGACAACTCAAGAAACCTCCCAAGCCATGGTAAAAATAAGGGGCCAGATTTAAAGAAAAGTGGCGCAGCACTGTGCTGTGCCAAAATTGACAGTGCCGTGCTGTGTCACCTTAGAAATGCAGAGATGCACCGTATTTAAGGGAATACGGCGCACCCCTGGGTTTCCCCCTGCACTGGTGCTAAATTTAGCTTCCGGCGCCAATGCAGGCATCCTTGCACAATGGTGCAAGGATGTCAGTGTTGAGGGGTGTAATTGTTTATGTGTATGAAGGTCCCTTCCCCCACATAAACAATCACTAATGGCGCTTCAGCACTTTGGCACTTCTGTGTGTGCTGAAAAATGCAGCACACACAGAAGTGCCAAAGCGTAATTTTCAAATGATTGTTTATGTGCAGGAAGGAACACCTTCCCGCACATAGACAACCATTTTTGGCATTTTGCTTTTTCTATGCGTGCAGCAGATGCAGCACGTATAGAAAAAGCAAAAAATGAGGAGGAACAAAAGTATTTCTCCTCGTTACGCCCTGCTAACGTCACCCCTGGGAGTGGCGTTAGATTCTGGGGCTGCCTCAGGTTTACGAGATTTCATAAATCTGAGGCAGCGTCAAAATGCAATGGGTGTTGATGTGGCACCCACAGCAACACCAATTGCATGCCCCTTCCACACAGTGCTGTGTGGGAAGAGGCTGTATTCTCAAGGTGGCGTTAAGCCACAAAAAGTGGCTTAACACCACCTTGTAAATACGGCACTGTGCTTAGTGCCACAGGAGCGTCACTAAAAGTGATGCTCCTGTCGCGCTAGTGGCCTATAAATACGGCTCAAGATCTTTTGAAGACATGCACAAGTTTATAATATGTGGTTGCAGTCCAGTGAATCTCTTGGGAAGAGATTTACTGCCAAAACTGAACTGTGTCATCTATTGTACTCCATCAGGAATAGAAGTTCATATCCAAGATAAGGATGCTGTCTTTAGGATGATGAAAAGTGAAACATCTTGTACCTTACTGACTTTGTTAACAGTTGATGATTTGCCTCCAGATTTGAGAGGAACAGTAAGACTTGAAGTGTGGGTTTTTTTCAGGAAAGGGTATCAGAATGATAAAAAGTGTGGAACCTGTCCGGATTAGTATTAGACCAAATGTTGAATTTCTGAACACCCCACTGTATACTTTGAACCCCGAAACAATTGCTGGAATAACTCCTGCAATTGAGTCCATGATACAACAGGGAATTCTGAAGGAGATCAAGGGAAGTCCTTGTAACTCTTCCATCCTGGGTCTTCAGAAACCAAATAGAAAATACAGAATTGTACAGGACCTTAGGAAACTAAACAATATTGTTGACCCATGTTTCCCTGTGGTACTGAATCCAGCTGTAATATTGTTTCAGAATCCTTGAGGGGCTGAGTGGTTCACTGTTATTGATTTGTGTCCAGCCTTCTTTTAAATAATGTTGCATGAGGTTAGTCAATCCTCTTCGCATTCAGGCTTGGAAACAGGGTTTTGGAATGATGTTGAGTTTCACAGGGGTATACTGAGTCACCATCGACTTTCAATCAGATCTTAAAGAAAGATTTGGATTGCTTGGTCATGCCATGCAATTTGTTCCTGATTCACTATATTGATGACCTCATGATGACGTTGAATAGCCAAGAAGCTTATAAACAGGATACCATTGCATTACTGAATTACCTAGCTGAGAATGGACAAAAAGTATTCCCAGGATATAATAGTGTCAAAAACCAGTCCATTACCTTGGAAACAACATTGAGAAAGGGGTGAGAAAGGTGTCACAAGAGAGGATTTCAGCAATACTGAAAATTAGTCTGCCAGCTACACAGAGAGAAATCAGGATGATTTTGGGAATGGTGGGCTACTGTCAACAGTGGGTACCCAACTTTTACCTGTTGGCTAAGCCTTCATAGAGGCTGACACACAATGATGTGTTTGATCCGGTACCCTGGGACAAAGATTGTCTTGTCACATTTCAAGAGCTGAGAGAATGTCTCTGTCATGCCCTGGCTCTAGGGATTCCCGATTATAACAAATCTTTTGCACTTTTCAGCAGTGAGAGGGAGGACTGTGCTCTCTCAGTGCTGACCCATTCACATGGAAGTGCTAAGAGACATGTGGCATATTTTTCTGCCACATTAGATCATGTTACTTCTGGTTCGCCTGGATGTTTAAAATCAGTATTTGCAGTTAGCAGTAGCATAGATAGGTGCAAAAATATTGTCATGGGACATCCATGAAAAGTGTACATCTCTCATTGGGTAGAGCTTTTATTGACTAGAACCAGAATGCAGCATCTAACAAGGTGTCGACTTACTAAGTAGGAGCAGATTATATTAGCTGCAGAAAACATGACAATCAAGCGTGCAGGATTTTGAATCCTACTACTCTGCTGCCAATAGTGGATCAGGGAACCACTGAAAATTGTGAAGGGGATCACAGTTGTCTTGATGTCACAGAGCTATGTATCAAACCGAGACCAGACATATGAGATGAACCATTATCTGAATGTGATTATGTCCTTTATGTTGATGGTTCATGCTTGTGAGAAAACTGTGGAAATTTCAGAGCAGCTTATGCTGTTTGTACTTTGTATGGAGTTGTTGAAGCTTCTTGGCTTCAAGGAATATTTTCTGCCCAAGTAGCTGAGTTGATTACTGTTTCTAGACCATGCTGAGTCTCAGCATTGAGAGTGATAATCTTTACCAATAGTCAGTATGGCTTTGTTGTCTTTCATGACCTCAGATAACTGTGGTCTCAGCGTGGTTTTAAGACATCCTCTGGATCTTCAATCTGGAAAAACCTCCTCAATGCAAATAATTGCCTGAACAACTCACAGTGGTCAAGTGCCCTGCACATCATTCTGGAGATGATAATGTGACTTTGGGCAATAGGTATGCTAAAGAGGTTGCGAAATACTGTGCCCATAATGTCTATACCTTTAATGGTGAATTCACAAATGAGGGAATAATTGAGACTAATTTTAGGTGACCTTGAGGTGAGGTGAAAAGGTTCTAAAAGGAAGTGTTTGAAAGGAACAGCAAGGTTGGGTCAGGGCAGGTTGTGTCAAAAGAGATGGTGACATTTGGCTTTTTACCCCTTTGCTGCCAGGCCTTTTCCCCTCAGGTGCCAGGCCTTTTTTTTGGCTATTTGGGGCAGTTCGCGCTTAGGCCCTCATAACTTTTGTGCACATAAGCTATCCATGCCAAATTTGTGTCCTTTTTTTCCAGCATTCTAGGGATTGTAGAGATACCCAGACTTTGTGGGTTCCCCTGAAGGAAATCAAGAAATTAGCCAAAATACAGTGAAAATTTCATATTTGAATAAACAAATGGGATAAAAGGACTGCGGAAGAAGGCTTGTGGTTTTTCTACTGAAAATGGCATCAACAAAGGGTTTGCAGTGCTAAAATCATCAACTTCCCAGCTTTCAGGAACAGGCAGACTTAAATCAGAAAACCCAATTTTTCAACACAATTTTAGCATTTTAATGGGACATACCCCATTTTTACTATTTTGTGTGCTTTCAGCCTCCTCCCAGTTAGTGACAGAAATGGGTGTGAAACTAATGCTGGATCCCAGAAAGCTAAACATTTCTGAAAAGTAGACAAAATTTTGAAGTCAGCAAGGGGTAATTTGTGTAGATCCTACATGGTTTTCCTACAGAAAATAACAGCTGAAAGACAAAAATATTGAACTGAGGTGAAAAAAACAGCCATTTTTCTCAATGTTTTACTGTCTAACTTTTTCCTGCAATGTGAGATTTTTGAAAGCAATATACTGTTCAATCTGCTGGACTCTTCTGGTTGAGGGGATATATAGGGCTTGTAGGTTCATCAAGAACCCTAGGTACCCAGAGCCAATAAATGAGCTGTACCTTGCAATGGGTTTTCATTCTATACCGGGTATACAGCAATTCATTAGCTGAAATATAAAGAGTGAAAAATAGGTATCAAGAAAATCTTTGTATTTCCAAAATGGGCACAAGATAAGGTGTTGAGAAGCAGTGGTTATTTGCACATCTCGGAATTCCGTGGTGCCCATACTAGCATGTGAATTATGGGGCATTTCTCAAATAGACTTCGTTTTTACACAATGTCTTACATTTGCAAGGAAAAAATGTAGAGAAAGACAAGGGGCAATAACACTTGTTTTGCTATTCTGTGTTTCCCCAGGTCTCCTAATAAAAATGGTGCTGCAATTGTGTGGGTAGGCCTAATGCTCATGACAGGAAACACAACATGGACACATCACATTTTTACATTGAAATCTGACGTGCTTTTGTGCCTAACTGTAGATTTTGGTCTCTAGCTCAGCCTGCACCTAAGGAAACCTACCAAACCTGCACATTTTTAAAACTGGGCACCTAGGGGAATCCAAGATGGGGTGATTTGTGGGGCTCTCACCAGGTTCTGCTACCCAGAATCCTTTGCAAACCTCAAACTTTGGCCAAAAAACACTTTTTTCTCACATTTCGGTGACACAAAGTTCGGGAATCTGAGAGGAGCCATACATTTCCTTCCACCCAGCGTTTCCCCAAGTCTCATGATACAAATGGTGCCTCACTTATGTGGGTAGGCCTAGCGCCCACGACAGGAAATGCCCCAAAACACAACGTGGACACATCACATTCTCCCAAAGAAAATAGACCTGTTTTTTGCAAAGTGCCTAGCTGTGGATGTTGGCCTCCAGCTCAGCCGGCACCTAGGGAAACCTACCAAACATGCAAATTTTTGAAAACTAGACACCTACGGGAATCCACAATGGGGTGGCTTGTGGGGCTCGCACCAGGTTCTGTTACCCAGAATCCTTTGCAAACCGCAAAATTTGGCCAAAAAACACTTTTTCCTCACATTTTGGTGACAGAAAGTTCTTGAATCTGAGAGGAGCCACAAATTTCCTTCCACCCAGCGTTCCCCCAAGTCTCCTGGTAAAAATGGTACCTCACTTGTGTGGGTTGGCCTAGTTCCCGCGAAAGGAAAGGCCCCATAACACTATCTGGACACATCAAAATTATCAAATACAAAACTACCTGTTTTTGTGGGTGGGCACATGCGTTTTTGGTCCTGGGCTCAGCAGCCACCTAGGGAAACCTACCAAACCCAGACATTTCTGAAAACTAGACACCGAAGGGAGTCCAGGGAGGTGTGACTTGCGTGGATCCCCAATGTTTTCTTACCCAGAATCACCAGCAAACCTCCAATTCATCTAAAAAAAATCACATTTTTCCTACATTTCTGTGTAGGATCACAGCACCGGGACGAATTTCCTACCACCCAATGTTCCCCTCAGTCTCCCGGTAAAAAGGATACCCCACTTGTGTAGGTGGGCCAAGTGCCTGTGACAGGGAAGAGCCAAAAACATGTCGAAATTGAGGGGGAACCAAAGCGGGTCCAAAAGGGCAGTTTGAAAAAAAAACATTTTAAAGCTGACAAGTGCTGCAGAATTTTTATTGGTATAGATGAGACAATGTTGGGTGGTAGGAAGCGTGTGGCTTCTTGAAGATTCCAGAAGGTTCCATCACAAAAATGTGGGAAAAATGTGTGATTTCCAGCAAAGTTGTAGGTTTGCAGGGCATTGTGGGTAAGAAAATGGTGCAGGGTGCATGTGAAGTACACCACCCTGGAATCACCAAGATGTTTAGTTTTCAGATGTGTCAAGGTCTTGTGGATTTGTCTACATGGCAGCGTCCCAAAGTCCTGAAAGTGCAGCACTCACCATTTCAAGTGGGACATTCCAAGGGGGCCATGAGAGCCAAGCTTTCATGGCCCAAATGTAAAACCAAAACCCAAAATAATCAAATGTCCTCTTGCTTGCCATGGGATAAGATGTTTTAGTGTGCGGGGGGAGAGCTGAAAGACTGTTACCCCCTTCAGTTGAGGTGGGGGCATAACCAGGCCCATACTGGTTGGTAGCCATCACCCCACTATTTTACACATGTTTTTAACTTCCTGGCATCTAGTATGCTTTCTGCCCCCCCGGGGAGTGGATCAGGGGTAATTGCCCCATCTGCCCATCGGGGGGCAGAACAACTTTGGCCCCATTTATTTGGGGTGGAGGTATGGCCATATCCCCACCCTTCTATTTTTGAAAAAAAATCTTTTCTGGTCTCTGGTGGGCTTTCTGCCCCCCTCGGGGGCAGATGGGCCTTCCAAAAATAGGCCGATCTGCCCCTGTCGCGTAGGCTCTCATTATCCTAATGAGAGTACTGGATTTTGAACAGCAAGATCGTCCACAATGTGGGGGACTGAGTCTGACCCACGGTGGATGACGCTTGTCACTCTAAATCCGGGTTTTGCTCCGGCTAACTAGCAGTGCCTCATCTCTCCCAAATGGTAGAGACAATTGGGCAGCCGAGCGCATGACATATCAGTACTTCTCAGGGAAGTCGTGGTCACTCAGGTCACAACAGGTTCTCTCACACACAGTGCGGTCTCATATATAAATGACAATAAAGGCAGTATAAGTTTTAAAGATTGGTTTGATAAAACAACTGCATTTTGGATAGCAAAGGGTGAGCTGCCATAACCAGAACTACACAACACAGTAATATTAAAATAGTAACGATGAGAGTGAAACACAAGAATAAGGCGATCATAGTGCCTCTAAGGTCTATGGGCTATTCTTTCTCTAAGTTATATTTTGAGCACAGCATCTTAAGCTCTAAGCCTGCCTTTCAGGTTTCCCCGGGAGGATATCAACCCTCATACCTGAGCAAAAGTCTGTAATCTGCGTCAGCATCTGCAACGGGGCATTCAGCATACAGTTGTGGTTCCCTGGCTGGAATCTCCCTCTTGACGTGTACTAGGAATAGGAAGTGTTTTTATAACTAACACAGCAGATGTTCTAAGAAAATGTCCCTACGTAAGGATGTGTATTTTCTACCAATGTTGGAGACTAAAGTTCTTCCACGTTTACCAGCAATGTACCAGACTATAGCCTTGACTGAAGCACAGGGCGATCAATAATGCATTGTTTGAGAACACAGTGCTGAACGAAGCTAAACAGTTTGATAGAAGAAACTAAAACAAGACCATAATAACTGGTTATTGTAAAATAACAGTGCGAAGCTGAATAAAATAGATCTAGGGCAAAGTGCACAGCGGCCTAGTATGTCAAACTAACGTGCATGGAGCTATACTTAAAAATGGCTACACAACACCCTCCCCTTGTCGGTAGAAAGTGGTTCAAGCCAAAGCTGAAATACCTGAACCTAAAGCATATTTAAAACCCTACTTAATTTTGACAAGTCAAGAGGACACACAAGCATTCTTCTAGACAATTTAAAAAAGTTAGCATGTGGCTAAGAGCTGAATTCAGAGAAAAATGTCAATTTAGGACAGTTCCAAATCAAACACTAGTCATGGAAAGCAGGAGATCATCCACTTCGGCAGATGACAAAACCGGTAAATCCACACCAAAAATGACTAAGGAGCAGGTGTGTTCCGTAGCCCCAGTATCAACCAAGGCGGCATCCCGTTCAGTGCCCATTAACGAGTCGATGTTAACTTCCTCCAGGAAGGGTAGCTTGTAATCAGCTTCTCTCAGCAAACGCAGCCACAGTGTGCATGTCTGGTAATGAACCCTCAACGAGAACATCAACAGATCAGCATCAATCACTGAGGGGCTTTGCTGTGAAAGACAAACTTCCAGTGCATGTTCAAACGGCACCGAAACACAGGCTGCACACAATCAAAAACCGGTCTGAATGACAAAGACCAGTCACACTCCAAATGTTCCAGGAGTATTGCTCCAAACTGCCGCATCAAGCGTTCATGACACAGCTGCGCTGATGGGAGCGCCTTCATTTGTCCTTGTTGCGGCGGGACAGCCATTGCAGAAAAACAACAGCAACAACAAAATACCGGCTAATAAAGCCAAAGTTTTGGAAATCCCCTGAAAACACTTCAGAAAATAGAGTAAATAGCTGAAGGTATCAAACCGAATATAGAGGAAAAGGTGTGAACAAAACCAATACCAACAGCTTTAAAAAAGTGTTCTAATCCAGCCGTGCTGGACGCATTAAATATACGTCCCACGAGTTCACCAAAGTGTCTCGGAAAGTTCGTATTCAACAGGGACTGTATTTCTGCCGACGACCTTGCCACTTGAAGCGCATAGGTCTCGCGTGCAGATGTAAGGGCCACATGCTTCTGAAACAATAAAGCCTTGAGTCTACTCAACTTGTCAAAATTCACCTTGGAAGTAGCAACATGAGGCCAGATATCAGATACCTCCCTCAATTTAGTGGGGGGAAACAACACGTTCCAGCAGCATGTAACGACCTTAGAGACCGAAACAATGTAAACTATTCCGGCCCGCACGCCACAACAGTCTTCACTATTGAGAAGGACTTAGCTGCCATTTCAAAGCACCTGGAACATGCGTTTAATCAAGGGGACTGGAACTCCCTTCAGATAGCAAGCCAAGTTTGCAACCAATGCATTACACGCCCCATGCAAGGACAGCTGCTTACAAATCATTGAATGGCTGACTGAAGTCTTGCATTCACTACCGCTAAGAAAGACCTCTTTCATGCCATTGAGGCAATTGTACGAGAAGGGAAGCTCCCACACCTGATGGATGTAACTATCTCCCAACTTTTCATATCTGCCTACTGGAACGTGTTTCAGACAAGAAGTGAATTGTAATGTTGAAATAGGCAGATTAATAACCCCGTGTATTAACCACTCTGCCGAAGGAATCTCAGCCGCGGTAAAAGGCAGTCCTTCTATTTTTTCATTGATAAGCATGACAAAAATTGCTTCTTTTTTAGCCATTAGTTGTTGTTGTTGCGTTAAATTAAAGGAAAATAGTGTTTCCCTGGCACTGATTTGCTGCCATGGAACTCGACCTGCCTTCAATGTCTGAAGTGTCCAACCCAACTGCATAATGGACCTGGTCTGACTTTGTCCATGATATAAAGAAGACATATCAGATCGTATAATGTCTATAGCAGAAGAAACAATGTTGTTAATTGTATATATCCGGTCGGACAAGGTGTGAATCCCATTATCCACAACAGCTAATGCCTTTTTTGAATTCTCCTGGTCTATTTGCCTTAGCCATGCTGCAGCCTCTTGTTGAGAAAGTTTCCATATTTCCTTGTGTACTTCATACAAGAAACGCTTCCTACGTGGTAACTTGGGACCTGACAAGAAATCTTGTAAGTCAGTATTGTTAGACAAGAGACTGAGGTGAGCCTTAACCACCTCTAGTGAGGATGATTTTAGCCACTGTTGGCACAGTTTTCCTACACTATATGTTGTGATTATGTCGCCATGCTCTGGTGAAATATAGCGAGGGTCCGGCCTATTTGTCCTAAAACCCCCAGAGGAGGTGACAAAACATTGATGACACCCATTGGTATCTGTAGGCCACAATAACCACCCACCGGGACGTGTCAGTGAAGCATTAAACGTACCATTCTGGACCCACTCATTGAGCTCGTATATTGTTACATTCGTGTATGTTTGCCAGTTGTCAAATTTTGCAGAGGCAGGTATACTGGGCATGTTTAATTCTCTGATTGTTGCTAAGCCTAAACAACTTGTTTGCTGCACTGTTTCATTTAAAAAGATCATTTGAACAGGGATGAGACATGCTCTAAACAATGTTTCTGTACCCTTGGTCTGCCAATGTTTTGTTCCCCAAACACTTTTCAAATCTATATATTTTAACCAATAATCATAACCTTCAATTGATAACTGGGAAACAAAGGATTACGAATATATAAATTTTGTGTCGGTCAATAACATATGTATATCCTTAGTAGGAGTTACTTTAAAATAATATGACTCAGCATTTTTTGACGATGTCCAGAAAAATACGCAAACTTTTCAGTATAAGTTTTTGAACTCCCTTGTGGCGGAGTTGGACAATGTTCCCATTGCGTGTAATTAAATATCGTTTTGGGACTCCTTGCTCTATGTATGAAATGGTGCCCATAATAATTATAGCAAAACATATCACCATAATTTTCTTTAAACTGGTAAACATCTTCTGTAGGAAGTTGGCTCTGTATGTGCTATTTCAAAGTAAGGAATAGCATGCACAGAGTCCAAGGGTTCCCCTTAGAGGTAAGATAGTGGCAAAAAGAGATAATACTAATGCTCTATTTTGTGGTAGTGTGGTCGAGCAGTAGGCTTATCCAAGGAGTAGTGTTAAGCATTTGTTGTACATACACATAGACAATAAATGAGGTACACACACTCAGAGACAAATCCAGCCAATAGGTTTTTGTATAGAAAAATATATTTTCTTAGTTTATTTTAAGAACCACAGGTTCAAATTCTACATGTAATATCTCATTCGAAAGGTATTGCAGGTAAGTACTTTAGGAACTTCAAATCATCAAAATTGCATGTATACTTTTCAAGTTATTCACAAATAGCTGTTTTAAAAGTGGACACTTAGTGCAATTTTCACAGTTCCTAGGGGAGGTAAGTATTTGTTAGGTTAACCAGGTAAGTAAGACACTTACAGGGCTTAGTTCTTGGTCCAAGGTAGCCCACCGTTGGGGGTTCAGAGCAACCCCAAAGTCACCACACCAGCAGCTCAGGGCCGGTCAGGTGCAGAGTTCAAAGTGGTGCCCGAAACGCATAGGCTAGAATGGAGAGAAGGGGGTGCCCCGGTTCCGGTCTGCTTGCAGGTAAGTACCCGCGTCTTCGGAGGGCAGACCAGGGGGGTTTTGTAGGGCACCGGGGGGGACACAAGTCCACACAGAAATTTCACCCTCAGCGGCGCGGGGGCGGCCGGGTGCAGTGTAGAAACAAGCGTCGGGTTCGCAATGTTAGTCTATGAGAGATCTCGGGATCTCTTCAGCGCTGCAGGCAGGCAAGGGGGGGGTTCCTCGGGGAAACCTCCACTTGGGCAAGGGAGAGGGACTCCTGGGGGTCACTTCTCCAGTGAAAGTCCGGTCCTTCAGGTCCTGGGGGCTGCGGGTGCAGGGTCTCTCCCAGGCGTCGGGACTTTAGGTTCAAAGAGTCGCGGTCAGGGGAAGCCTCGGGATTCCCTCTGCAGGCGGCGCTGTGGGGGCTCAGGGGGGACAGGTTTTGGTACTCACAGTATCAGAGTAGTCCTGGGGTCCCTCCTGAGGTGTTGGATCGCCACCAGCCGAGTCGGGGTCGCCGGGTGCAGTGTTGCAAGTCTCACGCTTCTTGCGGGGAGCTTGCAGGGTTCTTTAAAGCTGCTGGAAACAAAGTTGCAGCTTTTCTTGGAGCAGGTCCGCTGTCCTCAGGAGTTTCTTGTCTTTTCGAAGCAGGGGCAGTCCTCAGAGGATGTCGAGGTCGCTGGTCCCTTTGGAAGGCGTCGCTGGAGCAGGATCTTTGGAAGGCAGGAGACAGGCCGGTGAGTTTCTGGAGCCAAGGCAGTTGTCGTCTTCTGGTCTTCCGCTGCAGGGGTTTTCAGCTGGGCAGTCCTTCTTCTTGTAGTTGCAGGAATCTAATTTTCTAGGGTTCAGGGTAGCCCTTAAATACTAATTTTAAGGGCGTGTTTAGGTCTGGGGGGTTAGTAGCCAATGGCTACTAGCCTTGAGGGTGGGTACACCCTCTTTGTGCCTCCTCCCAAGGGGAGGGGGTCACAATCCTAACCCTATTGGGGGAATCCTCCATCTGCAAGATGGAGGATTTCTAAAAGTTAGAGTCACCTCAGCTCAGGACACCTTAGGGGCTGTCCTGACTGGCCAGTGACTCCTCCTTGTTTTTCTCATTATCTTCTCCGGCCTTGCCGCCAAAAGTGGGGCCTGGCCGGAGGGGGCGGGCAACTCCACTAGCTGGAGTGTCCTGCTGGGTTGGCACAAAGGAGGTGAGCCTTTGAGGCTCACCGCCAGGTGTGACAATTCCTGCCTGGGGGAGGTGTTAGCATCTCCACCCAGTGCAGGCTTTGTTACTGGCCTCAGAGTGACAAAGGCACTCTCCCCATGGGGCCAGCAACATGTCTCGGTTTGTGGCAGGCTGCTAAAACTAGTCAGCCTACACAGATAGTCGGTTAAGTTTCAGGGGGCACCTCTAAGGTGCCCTCTGTGGTGTATTTTACAATAAAATGTACACTGGCATCAGTGTGCATTTATTGTGCTGAGAAGTTTGATACCAAACTTCCCAGTTTTCAGTGTAGCCATTATGGTGCTGTGGAGTTCGTGTTTGACAAACTCCCAGACCATATACTCTTATGGCTACCCTGCACTTACAATGTCTAAGGTTTTGTTTAGACACTGTAGGGGTACCATGCTCATGCACTGGTACCCTCACCTATGGTATAGTGCACCCTGCCTTAGGGCTGTAAGGCCTGCTAGAGGGGTGTCTTACCTATACTGCATAGGCAGTGAGAGGCTGGCATGGCACCCTGAGGGGAGTGCCATGTCGACTTACTCGTTTTGTCCTCACTAGCACACACAAGCTGGCAAGCAGTGTGTCTGTGCTGAGTGAGAGGTCTCCAGGGTGGCATAAGACATGCTGCAGCCCTTAGAGACCTTCCTTGGCATCAGGGCCCTTGGTACTAGAAGTACCAGTTACAAGGGACTTATCTGGATGCCAGGGTCTGCCAATTGTGGATACAAAAGTACAGGTTAGGGAAAGAACACTGGTGCTGGGGCCTGGTTAGCAGGCCTCAGCACACTTTCAATTGTAAACATAGCATCAGCAAAGGCAAAAAGTCAGGGGGCAACCATGCCAAGGAGGCATTTCCTTACACAACCCCCCCCCAAACGAAAGAGGATGAGACTAACCTTTCCCAAGAGAGTCTTCATTTTCTAAGTGGAAGAACCTGGAAAGGCCATCTGCATTGGCATGGGCAGTCCCAGGTTTTCATAGACAGTATAATATTGCAATTCTGTCATCATACAATCAACTGTTTTCACATCCCAATCATCAGACACAATGCCTGGTATGACTATATCATTCATAGATAATTTTAATACATATGGTATTTGAATGATTTCCGTGGGACCATATATATCAAACATTAATTTGTCCCAAACAATCCCATCTTGAATTGGCACTGCGGAAATGTTCACAAAAGATAAGTCTCTGCGGACCTTATGTGATGAAAAATGTGGTTTCAAAACCTCCTCCACCTGTTCAACCGCTGATCTCTCGGGAAGAAAATGACCATGTATCAACAAGAAAAAGGTAATAACAAACCCAATCCAAAGCAGAAATGCTAGGACAGTCAAGGAAAGCCATACATAGTTCCATGGAAAAATGAAATATGTTTCTTTAAGGCAATGTATTAGCTTACGTGCACCTGACAGGTCAGCTGTAGAAGAAGCAAACGAGTCCGATAGACCGTTGTTGAATTCAGCAAAGTAACCAGAGGCAGTTCGGGCAAATGGCGTTGCCGTTGTCAATGGTGGAGTTGGTGTTTCCTGTGGTGGTACACTGTAGACAGCACCATCCGTCTGGCTAATAGTCATATTGACTTGATCAAATGTTTCTAAATTGCTT
This sequence comes from Pleurodeles waltl, assembly GCF_031143425.1. Classification (NCBI taxonomy): domain Eukaryota; kingdom Metazoa; phylum Chordata; class Amphibia; order Caudata; family Salamandridae; genus Pleurodeles; species Pleurodeles waltl. The sequence goes on along the minus strand of NC_090443.1, from coordinate 263,753,882 downwards.
GTTGTTAGTGGAACTAATGCAAGATCATCATCATCCACCCTCCCCAAGCTCAGAGAGGTATCCGTGTAGGTATAAACAACTTGTAGCAGAATTTCTTCTCCAGTGGTGAGAGGGATTCAGGAACTACTGGATGTTCCTCTTGGTCGGCTGTGCGGAATCGGCCACATGTTGTAATTTGACATTGTCAATTGAAACAAAACGATTTTCTTTAGCACCTGGCAACGGTGGTAGAATAACAGTTCCCTGTACCGTTTATCCCCAGTACAGGGACTGGTGCCCGATAAGAAGGGCCCAATAATTTTTTCACTGCAACCTTTTCACAGACAAGATCCCCAACCTTGGGAATCCAGCTGGTAGATGTTACAGACACATTCTTAATTCCTGTGGAGGCAGCACTTTTTGTGAGTTATCCTCACGGAACTGCTGTAATTTCTGTAAAACAGTGACACGATCATTCATGTCAAAAGGTGTTTCTGCTGCCTCCACGCCAGGACCATCAAGATCCGGAACAAACATTTCTGTTCCAAACAGGCACTCATATGAAGTACGACCCCCCAGGGACCTTCTAGGCAGGTTATTTAGTGCTCTCTGAACTCCATTCAGGTGGGATAGCCAACTATGACCCGTACCTAAGACTCTGGCTGTCAAGGATTGCTTTAAATCGAGGTTTATTCGCTCCACGACACTATTTCCCTCGGGATGAAATGGAGACGAGTACTGCAGTTGGACCCCCAACAAAGCCATGGTGTCCCTGAATGCCCTTGAGGCGAAAGCAGAGCCCTGGTCCGCATGGAACGCTGCAACTGCACCGATAAAGACTCGCAAATCTTTAATAACAGTTCGAGCGTCAGCCAAGCGTTGTGGCCATACCCACACAAATCTGGAGCATGAATCAACAGTGACTAATATGTATTTGTATGCACTATCAGGTGTTAGTGGACCGCAATGGTCCAAATACACATACTGTAAGGGTTTGTTGGAAATTAAGAGGGGTGTCTGCGGCGGGCGCTTGGCCGTGGAAACTTTGATTTGTTGACAGATGTCACAACAAGGGTCATACTGCTTAGTCTCTTTGTAGAGACCGGGCCACCAATAACGGGCCTGTAAGAGTGAAATTTTAGCCGCCACACCAGCATGTGCAGATGCCACTCCCTCATGCGCTGCTTTAATCAATTGTGGTCTTACATCTTTATTGGGGATGTTGCGTACGCCTACGCTTGGAATTTTAACTTCAGCCTTCAGCATACTTCCCATCAAGTATTGATATTTGTTAGGAAATCCTTTAGGATATGGCGTACCATCAACCGTAGATTTTATGGCAGCCATAATGTCTGTGTCTGGTTTGGAACTCGAACGTGTCACTGCAGCTACAGTGGCAACTGCCACTGCCGACTTTGCAGCTTCATCAGCCAAAGAATTTCCAGCAACGTGTATTCCAACGTGCAGGTGTCCAAGTGTATGCACAACATGGACTTTCGGTAGCTTCTCTTTCAGGTCTGCTACTTTCCCCCACAGAAGCCTATGTTTTATGGTGTTGCCTTTGGAATCTCTGAACCCATTCTGGCGCCAATAATGCAGATATTCATTAAATGACTGGACACATTAATATGAATCAAAAACAATCAGTGTAGGCTGTGCCGGATCCATATGTTCTAGTGCCATCAGCAGAGCCTTTAGCTCAGCCAATTGTGCTGTATAATTCTCTAAAGTTTGTGTATAGGTATGTAGGGGACATCATTTCTCCCCCTCCATATAGCCACTCACGACTGAGCAAGCAGCAGAGTATTGATGTTTAGTTTCAATCACTGGTTGCACTGAGCCATCAATGTACATTACTCTGTGATATTGATCGATAGGCAAGGTGTTCGCTGGAACTGGATATTCTACTTCATATTGTAGAAATTCTTGGGTTTGTAATTTTGGATCAAAAATGTAGTCTACATCAGTGGCTGTTAAAGACATAGCCCATTGTATCCAACGTGGAAGTAGTGCTTTCGCATTCGGGACGCTAGCTTTTGTAACAGCCTCCAAGGCTGGGACTGGAGAAACTACAATGATGCGTTTCCCCTGGGCAAGAGGTCTTTCCTTAATAACAGCCATCTGTACAGCAGTGAGAATTTTCTCAGTGGGTGCAAAGCGTTGTTCAGCAGCTGAATACAGATGTGATTTATACGCAATCGGGACTGTCTCACCTTCATTAAATGTTACATAAGTGAAACCAATGGCCCCAGCTATTACCCTGATGACCAAATGTGTTTTATTGTCCCTATTGTGTAAATGTTTTGCTGCTAGCATGTCTGTCTGCAATTCTCGAAGAGCGTGTGTATGCTCAACTGTCCAGAATTTACTTGAAAAATCGGGACGTATCAATTCATATAAAGGTTTTATGCGCGTTGCATAATCAGGAATGTATGTTCTGCCAAAATTTAGAAAACCCAGCAACGATTGAAGTTTTTTAGTTGTGTTCGGTGGTTGCAATTGTGCACATTTTTCTAAAAATTGTGCGCTAGGCTTTTCCCTTCACTCGACAGTTCATATCCCAAGAACAGGACACTGAGAAAGACAATTTTTGATTTTTTAAAGTTAAATTTGTAGCCAAGTTCAGCAAACCCTACAACAATGCGGGCTACCCGTCTTAAATGTTGTAGTAACTCGTCATCCGTGAGATATATATCAACTACATATGACAATGCTTCAGGGTCTATCTCGTGTAAAATAGCAGTCACACGGGCTGCAAACAGTCCTGGGCTGTTCTTATACCCCTGAGGCAAACAACAGAATTTTTTCTGAGAGCCTAATGCGCTAAAGCTTGTTAAGTCCTTGCTTTCAGGCGCTATATTCTGGCAGAAGAACCCATTTGAGATGTCTAAAGTTGTTTTATATTTTTTCCGCACTATATTGCTCATTAGTGCTGTGCTATGTGAATTTTGTATAGCATATGTACGTGTATGTCCGTTTAGATGTCTGTAGTCTAAGACTATTCTATATGAATGATCCGGCTTAGCTAGAGGGAATAAAGGGTTATTCATCTGTGAGACACAGGGTTCAATCACACCCTGGTATTCTAGTTGCGTCAGTATCTCTCTCACCGGTGCCCTTGCTTCATGTTTTATGGGATACTGCGGTTGTGGCTGATGTTCACTTTAAATAGGAATAGCATGGTAGGAGGAATCCCTATCCCACCCCACGTGATTTCTGTTTAATGCTGGTGCTTGAGCCTGAGCCCATTCTATAGAATAGGACTCAGCCAGTTCCTCCAGAACAAGGGGTGAGAAAGAAGGTTTAATGACATCTTCTCCATTCGGACAGGTGCGGACAAAATCAGGCAGCAAATCTTGTTCAGCCAACAAGATATCATATACTTTAACTACAAAGTCCCAAAAGATTGCGTGTATCATGTGTTCAATGTCTCCTTCTAATTGTAGTGTCACTTTGTACACCCTATCAGGCTCGGAGACACGCATGTCCGCAGTTTCTACTTGTATAAAGTCATCAGTTGCTTTCACCTCCAGATGCTCTAGAAGATTCCGACAAACTATTGGGACCTCTGCCGTGCTGCCTAGCAATGCTAGAGCCCATTTCTTGTTCTTCAAGAGGACCCTCTTCCTAAGTGGCATGTCGAACTGAGACTGCTGCTACCTTTTTCTTTTTAAATTGTTGTTTTTGATGTACAGGTTTCTCTTCCTTTTTAACAGAAACCTCTGAAGAGCGTTGTGATTCCTGTCTCGGTTTCACGTACTCTGTTCTCCACTCTGATCACCCACCTCTCTCATTTCTCTTTTCCAATGAGTCCTGAAAGGAACGAGATTGGCGTGTATCAGTATATTGATATCTATCAGGTGTTTTTATATTATCTATATTTCTGAGATTGTATTTATTCTGTGGGGTCTCCATCCGTGGAGATTCTCCCCTTTCTTTTTTAGGTGTTTTTTTTTTTTTTCTCCAAGCGTTTCTTAGTACCCTCAGGTTGTTGTTTAACATTCTCTTTATTAATTTTACCTTGAACTTGAGGTTTTTGTGGTCTGGCCCCTAGGCTATCTCGACCAATACTTGAATAAGTTTCCGCTATTATTTTAGGCAGCTCGCGTTCCTGATCTTGTTGTGGAACGTCACAGAGCCGCATGCTCACTGCAAGTGCAACTGCTTCCCCTTTCAGGTTACTTAGGATGATTGAAGAAACTGTGGCAAAATTGCCCATCAGTTGCATTCCCAAATCTAGGGCTGGGGCAGCCCCGTATTCATCTTGAATTTGTTTAAGCACTTCCGGTAGATTGGCAAGTGCCGGTGTACCGTGTGCCGTTGTATAGAGCGCGGCAAATACCGTGCCCCATGTATTACAGTGTTCAACTGTATGAACCATCCCAAAGGGCAAGCACATAGTCAATGTTCTATGTTTATCCTGAGGTCCCGTATGGGGAAATACTGCTTCCAGCATATACATTTTTTGTGCTAGCCAAAACGGAGTCTCCTCTCGTTTGGCCGGGACCTTACCCATAATTGAATGCACAGTCACCGGATTTATACCTGGTACTACTGCATGTGGTTGTGCTGGAGCAACACGCGCTGGGTTTGTCTTGAAAGTTTGCATTACAAATTGCGCTAATCGTCTATATCTAGCTATTAATTCAATATATAAGCATCGAACCTCAGCTACTGCTAAATTCGCAATCGCAGGATGTGGTGTATATGTGGCCAATAAAGGCCAGGTAGGACCGTCATTACTTAGTGGACCTAACCTTACTGGTAATATTGTATGGAGTAGGGTGCCATCAAGCCAATTATTATGTTCTTGATAAGATAGAGGTATCTCTAAATATGCGTATGCCCTGTATTGCCCAGGCGCTTTCGCAATTGTATATGTGTGGAATGTATTTGTGTTCCCATCAACTGCTGGAAATGTAACCCAAGAGTAAAAACGTTCTGTTCTATAGGCTGCATGGGCGTCCACCACAAAACGTGACTGGACCTCCCTGGGCGGTAAGGCCATTTGCTAGTAAGTGTGTTGTGAGAGGTTGTCTCATGTTAACCGCTATTTGTACAACTTGGGGATTCGCCATCGTAAAAGCACTAAGAGTTCCGAAAAGGCACACCAAGATGGGTTTTTTTCCTTTTAAAGTTCAAGCTTGAACAACCACCAGCTGAAATAGGAGTACCTATGCGGCTGTGGTGGACGTCCTCAGTGCCACGGACGTCTCCGTATATGGAACTGGGGTGTCATTATATAAAATGAGACTGAGATACTCCAGGTGGACCCGAAAATTAGAGCCTGACGAAACATTGGGCGCCATGTCGCGTAGGCTCTCATTATCCTAATGAGACTACTGGATTTTGAACAGCAAGATTGTCCACAATGTGGGGGACTGAGTCTGATCCACAGTGGATGACGCTTGTCACTCTAAATCCGTGTTTTGCTCCGGCTAACAAATGGTAGAAACAATTGGGCAGATGAGCGCATGACATATCGGTACTTCTCAGGGAAGTCGTGGTCACTCAGATCACAACCGGTTCTCTCACACACAGTGCGGTCTCATATATAAATGACAATCAAGGCAGTATAAGTTTTAAAGATTGGTTTAAGAAAACAACTGCATTTTGGATAGCAAAGCGTGAGCTGCAATAACCAGAACTACACAACACAGTACTATTGAAATAGTAATGATGAGAGTGAAACACAAGAATAAGGCGATCATAGTGCCTCTAAGGTCTTTGGGCTATTCTTTCTCTAAGTTATATTTTGAGCTCAGCATCTTAAACTCTAAGCCTGCCTTTCAGGTTTCCCTGGGAGGACATCAACCCTCATACTTGAGCAAAAGCCTGTAATCTGCTCCGGCATCTGCAGCGGGGCATTCAGCATACAGTTGTGGTTCCCTGGCTGGAATCTCCCTCTTGACGTGTTCTGGGACTAGGAAGTGTTTTTATAACTAACACAGCAGATGTTCTAAGAAAATGTCCCTACGTAAGGATGTGTATTTTCTACGAATGTTGGAGACTAAACTTCTACCACGTTTACCGGCAATGTACCAGACTGTAGCCTTGACTGAAGCACAGGGCGATCAACAATGCATTGTTTGAGAACACAGTGCTGAACGAAGCTAAACAGTTTGATAGAAGAAACTAAAACAAGACCGTAAAAACTGGTTATTGTAAAATAACAGTGCGAAGCTGAATAAAATAGATCTAGGGCAAAGTGCACAGCGGCCTAGTATGTCACACCAACGTGCACGGGGCTATACTTAAAAATGGCTACACAACACCGTTGGGGGGGCAGATATAACCATCAGTAATGTATCCCATGGGGAGTGACCCTTGCCCAAGTGCCTGTCCCCCAAACAAAACACACACATACAGACACACCAATCCCTGGTCCCTAAGTGGTTTCTGCCCCCCCCCCGGGGGCAGATATGTCCTTAAGACAATTTGCCACCCAAGCAAGCGACCCTTGCCTAAGGGATCGCTCTCAAATATATATATTTTTTTAAATAATAATCCCTGGTGTCTAGGGTTTTCTGCCCCCCTCCCCCCCGGGGGCAGATCAGCCGAATTACAATAGGCGGATCTGCCCCCAAGGGGGGTGAAAAGGCCTACAACAAATTTGCCCCCCCAGAGGAGCGACCCTTGCCTAAGGGGTTGCTCCCCTCACGTGAAACTGACAAAAACAAATCTCTGGTGTCTAGTGGATTCTGCGCCCCTTGGGGGCAGATTGGACTAATAAAAATAGGTTGATCTGCCCACAAGGGGGCAGAAATGGCCCTCAAAACAACTTTCCCCCAGGGGAGCGACCCTTGCCCCATATATATATATGTATATATATATATATATATATACAAAAAAAAGTAAACATAAAAAAATATATATCTCTGGTGTCTAGGGGTTTCTGCCCCCCCATGGGCAGATTGGCCTTATTATAATAGGCCGATCAGCCCCCGGGGGGGCAGAAAAGGCCTAAAAATATTTTGCCCCCCTGGGGACCGGCCCTTACCCAAGGGGCCTCTCCCCTTATGTATAAACATAAATAAAAAACAAAACTCCTTGGTGTCTAGTGGTTTCTGCCCCTCTTGGGGGCAGATTATCTTAATAAATATAGGCCAATCTGCCCCCAAGGGTGGAAGAAATGGCCTAAAAGTAAAGTTGCCCCCAAGCTTCTGCCCCCACCCCTGGGGGCAGATCAGCCTAATTAGAATAGGCCGATCTGTCCCCAGGGGGAGCATAAATGGCCTAAAAGTAAATTGCCCCCCTGGGGAGTGGCCCTTGCCCAAGGGGCCGCTCCCCTTATTACTGTCACAGCGCCCTTTCCTCGGGATCTGCACATTGCTGAACAAGGGGCCCACCTCCCGGCAACACCACCTCAGAATGCTGTTCTAGCACTGAGTTTTGGAGGCGTCAGGTGAGGGGAAGGGAAGTTAGGAAGGGGGACTGCAGGGAAGGAGTTCTGAAAAACAAGAAGGTTAGAACAACAATAACCAATATAGAATAGCAATTGTCACACTCCAGGGCAAAGCGCCTTAGTATCAGCAAAGATTTGAACTTTTTTTTGCGTGAGAAGAGACTCCAAAGTCTTGGTTCTGAATGGCGCAGGTAAACTTAAGCAAACATAATATCTCACAGCCAAACCGGCAATTGACAAAAGAGGCACCGACAACGCCTCACTAATGTCACTAGAGAATATCTATTGATTCCCAACTTAAGCGGGGTACCTAGACACAAGATCCTAAAAACGTAGGCAAATGTCTCACTTGTATGCATAGCATTTTTTAAAACAAAAGATTATCTCCCAACAAGTGGAATTATTCTACACGCGCTGTCTCTTTCTCGTAATATTGAGCGTTCTCACTCACGTGCAACAAAGCCTAAAAATGGCAACAGAAATGGCAAGTGTTACAATGTTCAATGATTTGTAGCATTAACCTTTCGACTTCAAATATGCCACAATGTCTGAACTCTCACCTTTATCCACTGTTTTGTTGAAGTTCCCGACTGAAGACAAAGTGTGGATACAATTGTATCCTGTTATAGATACCATCGAAATACACAGAGAAAAACCGGTAATTGACCTTACCGCTACAAGTACGACCTACTTGTTTGCTTTAGTGTCTCAAGGAACACGGAGTGTTCAGATCCAGGAAGCTTCAGCTCCTCCTCGGTTGAAGTCCTCAAAATAGTGAGCACACTCGTTAGGGTGTGGCTGGTATTTATAGGCCTGCCACACCCCAAGATAGCCGCTGCCCATAAGATGCTGGAAGTTGTAGTTTCCTCATGAAACTTCGTTTCTACAGAGTGCATAACAATGATAGTTATAGCGTGTCCACCAACACACAACAAGGACGATGTCGGGGATGTGCCTTAGAGCATAAGGGAACAATTAAAGGAGGCATCAAAAGGGCACTGCAGACAAGTGAAGTAGTGGAAATACTGGTAGGGGTGGGCCCTAGACCGTGCAATCTCCTATATCTGACAATGACATAAACAAACATTCCTCTCTCGCCCCCTCACGTGATCGGAGGTGAAATGCTTTTGCATTTCTCCTCTGATCTGTGGGGGCAGCCTCTGATGAGGTCAGCAAGCGATCACGCACTGACATCATCAGATGCCACGGGGTCAGGAGGGAGGCGGGGTGGAAGGGGGAGGGATTCCCCTTCCTTCCCTGCCCAGGGGAGGGAGTGCCAGGCTCCGGGGGGGGGGGCGCTAGCGCTTCCCCCGTGATCCCCTAGCTGGATGTAACGGTTACATCCTGGGCAGCCTCGGCACCCGAGTGGTGCAGCCCAGGACATAACCGTTATGGCCAGGGCACCCAAGGGGTTAATGGATGGAAGACCAGTGTTGCCAAATAGCATGTTACCTCCTATTGCTCGACATCTTCATGGCCCTGTTCTTATTGGTAGGGATGCTATATGAGATTGTTCTGACTGACATGGTTCAATCCTAAATTCAGATTGATGGCTGACGCATTGTGTCATGATGTTTTTGTGTCAAGAGAACAATGTTGGAAACATAATTGCGGTTACATTGAGTCACATAGTGAGGTCAGAAGGACCTTTTTAACAGGATACAGATGGATTTCATTGAGATGCCTGTGTGCAACAGATTGAGGTATGTTTTAGTTATTGTGTGTATCTTTTCACATTGGGTGGGAGCGTCCCCAACTAGGCAAAATTATAGAATTACTGTAGCCAAACTGCTGTTTAGGGAGCTAAGACCTAGGTATGGCTGTCCAACCTCTTTGAAATCAGATCAAGGAACACATTTCAACAATGAGGTTTTGAAATTGTTGCGTGCAGCATTCCAAATGGGACAGATATTGCACTGCAGTTGTAAACTTGAGGCTTCGGGTCTTGTGAGCAAGTGAATGGTACAGTGAAATCCAGTTTGGCAAAGGTCTATGCTTTGACATCTTGAAATGGGCTGATGCTTTGACCTTTGTGTTCATGATTCTTTGGAGTGTACCTGATCGAAATACTGAACGGTTCCCCCACAAAATCCTGATGGGGAGGGGAATGAGCCTGCCAGCGATTCCCTCAAATGTGCTTGTGAATATAACAGATGATATGATCCTAGACTATAGCTAAGGACTAGCTGATGTGGTCCATTCTGTGTCTCATCAGGTTGGATAGACTACAGCTTCCCCACTACAGAAACTGTGCCATAACCTTAGTCCCGGCTATTGGTCTTGGTGAAGAAACACGTCAGGAAAACTTGTCTGGCTCCTTGGTGGCATGGACTTTACCAAGGGATCCTAGTGATCACGACTGCCATGAAGTGTGGAAGTCTTCCCAATTGGATCCATGTGTCCCCTTGATACGACAGCACCTGTCTTAGGGGGACCAGTGGTGTGACAAATACAACCAGAACAGGTCGGCCAAGCTTTTGGGGACTAAGCAGAGCCAGAAGTAGCACTCTTAAGTAGGGTCTTCAGGAAGGCACTGACTGCAAAGCTGACTCTGAAGCTGAAACAATAGAGTCTTGTTCTGTGATGAGTGAGGCAGATTCAGAATCAGACCCCGGAGATGAAATAAGTGCTGTAAGAAAGCGAGTTGAAGCTGCAGATCATTGGCCAAGAAGACAAGAACGAGGAAAAGTGAGTCTGCCTAAAGAGCATGTGTCATTGGTGATTGCTGAGGAAACTGAAAACTCTAATCTGAGAAGAAGTGAAGACGAAGGTGTACAAGAGTGCCTAGTTGTTTGTATTTTTCACCTGAGTGGACCTACTTTGCAAATGCAACAGATCAAGAAATCTGGGAGTATTGGAGTCAACATATAGGTTCAGCTGAACCTTCATGAACTGATCATTGTTATTGAACTGTACCTTGAACTGTCATTGTCATCTACAGGCTTAATTTGCATGCACATTAGAGACATTTACGTTGATTGGGATCGAGAGTTTGAAAGATTTCCTAAACACCAGTAGAAGAAAAAGGGTTGTCACTTAGAAGAAAACGGAGTAGGGATAGGCAAGTATTACAAAGATTTCATATTGTTGATAAATTAACTTTTGAACTTTCTTTTGCTAATTGCATTGGAGAAATTGCTAGCACAGGTGCATTAATAAAAATTATTAATGAGTGTTCATGTATTCTGAATAAGGGGTTTGTGTAGAAAATAATAAAGTAGAAAAATAATGCATGCATTTGAAAATGTGATTATGATGAGTGGCCGACAATGTTCATGAAGTGACTTATTAATGTTCTAATACTGTTAAATGTTGAATATATGTTTGATTAATGTAGTAACATGGTTATGCATTATGTCCTAGCTTTATTAATTGTAGGCCTTAACTTAGCGAATGTTTTGGCCTACTTGCCAGGCCTCATGACAAAACTGTATTTTTTTACAGAGGGAATTTTGTTCATGTCCCTTGGAGCAGAAGTGACATTCTATTGTTAACATATGATTATCCAAAATTGAGAGAGAAGCCAGTAGAGTAGTATCAGCAGACAGACAGGTTTGTGAAACTCGCAAACTGCCTGTGGGAGTACTTGAACACATTACTAGAGATAGTGGTTCCAGCTGATCTCTGGATTGAGTGGAAGAGGAGTGTAGATTGGCCAACAAGCGAACACGAGAGAGACAAGAATATAGGTGCACCATCTCCTGAGGTAATATAATATTACTATAAGGTGATTGAATTTTTGAAAACCAGATTTTGGCCAAGAATATTGATTGGCAGAGGATTGACAGGACAGCTGAGGAGGCAAAGGAGCCGATACATGCGTATTATGAGAGATTGTTGCAGGCGTTTAAGCGGTACAGTGGTACTGAGACAATTGAGGCGAAAGACATGTTCCATTTTGTGCTCATATTTGTGAAAGGGTTGAGACCTGAAATTAGCCAGATGATTAAGAGTTATTTGATTTGCTGGCAAGCAAAGACGATTGATGAGGTGTTGCAGTATATGAAATACTGTAGTGATGAGATTGAGTTGAAGCAGAAAAAGTTGAAAGAGTTGATGGTGATGCAGATTAACACAGCTCAAACAGGAATGGAAGGAAATTTTCCACAGCAGTTACCACAGCAGCAGAAGGGAAGAATGATGTTTCAGCCCCAGATGAGAGGTAGAGGTCGTGGAGGAAATGTGAATCATGGTCCAGACTTATGTACTGTAGGAGTTCAGAATGATGTGCAGTGATTGAAGACATTTTTGAATTCTCACGTTTGTGGAGCCATTGGACATTGGAAATGGGAATGCCCAATGATGGTGCGGAAGGTGTTGTTCAGCAGAGTAATGACATCAATTTGTTCCAGATGGTGAGAGGACCAAGAGTGAGAGGTCCTAATCCAAATTTTCAAAATAATGTGAATCAAGTGCAGAATTTTCAGCCCATGCAGCAGGTGCAAATTCCATGTGTACAAATGTCACAGTTGCTGCCAACGCAACAGCAGGTTCCCATGGTACTTAGACAGCAAATTCAAATACATCAAGTCCCAATGGAACAGCAACCCATGATGCTTTCTCAACAGGTCACAGGTCAGAGGCATAACCAAAGTAGTAACACAGTGCACCAATTCCCGTTACACAGAGAGAATGGAATAAATGTTGATTGGATGAGCGACAGTTCAGATGAGGAGACATGTGTGCTTGCAACTTCCTTAGAAGTAGATCAAAGAGGTCCCTATGTGAAGGGAAAGGTTATGAGTCACTGGGTTTCATTCTTGGTTGACACAGGAGCTACACTCTCTACAGTGAGAAGTGCAAAAGTTCAAAATTTGCCCCTTTCAGATAGAACAGTTCAGATTGTAGGAGTAGCGAACAAATACTTGACCAACCCGATTACAGAACCAGTTCAGGTTAAAATTGGCAACTTTCAGGGATTGCACAAATTCAAAGTCTGCTATTCAAGCCCGGTTTCCCTACTGGGAAGAGACATGCTGTGTAAAACGAAGTGTTCAATAAATTGTTCAAATGACGGAATTGAGATTCAAACGAATAGTGATGATGATGAAGATGACCAAAAAGATAAATGAAGAGTACTCTTTGATTTAATTTTTCCTGAGGTTCACTGTGAAAGAGCTTCATCTTGATTTGCAAGTAACGGTTAAAGAGAAAGTGTGGGAATTTACAGGAAAAGAAGTGGGTCTGATAAAGGGAGTTGAGCCAGTTAAAGTTACTGTGAAGCCGAATGCAGTTTTTCCTCAACTTCCGCAGCACCACATGCTGCAAGATGTCCTTATGAAGGTTGCCCAGATAATTGCAGACTTTGTAAAGCAAGGGGTTTTGAAGGAAGTGTTGAGCAGTCTATGCAATTCACCGATAATGGGTTTGCAAAAGCCCTGTGGGAAAGTTCAAATTGCCCAGGACTTGAGAAAAATAAATGAGATTCTGGTCAAATGTTGTCCCCTGGTGCCAAATCCAGCTGTGACAATGTTTCAGATTCCATGTGATGCTGAGTGGTTCACTGTCATTGATTTGTAGCAAGCCTTCTTTTTTGTTCACCTTCATGAGGATAGTCAATTTCTCTTTTGTTTCAAATTTCTGGATCGAGTTTATTTCTGGTGCAAAATTCCTCAAGGGTTTTCAGAGTCACCTTCCATATTCAATCAGAAATTGAAAAAGAATTTGGAGTTGGAATTGCCTTTCCAATCGACCTTGGCGCAGTACATTGATGACTTGCTGATTGCGCCCAAAAGAAGGGACGAGTGCAAGTATGATACAATTGCCCTGTTGAGCCATTTCGGAAAGAATGGTCACAAAGTGTCTCCGCTTAAATTGCAGTATTGTCAAAAGGCCATGAAATACTTGGGTCATCAGATTGAGAAGGGATCAAGAAAGATATCCAGAAAAAGGATTACAGACATATTGCAGACAGAGAGATGTCAGGATATTTTTAGGGATTGTAGGCTATTGTCGCCAATGAATTCCAAATTTTTCAGTCATTTCAAGACCATTGCAGAAGCTGACTCATAAGGAAGTCACCGATCCTATAATGTTAGACCAGGCTGGAATATAAGCGTTCACTGAATTGAGAGAGAGTCTATGCAAGGCTCTAGCTTTGGGTATATCTGATTACACACAATCTTTCACATTGTTTTGTCATGAGCGTGATGCATGTTCTTTGTCTGTCTTGACATGGGTCCATGGAAATGTAAACTGCCCAGTAGCATATTTTTCAGCTACTTTGGACCCAGTTGCATCAGCCTTACCAGGTTGTTTGTGTGCAGTTGCATCAGTTGGTCAAAACCTCACACAGTGTGAAGGCATTGTGATGGGACATCCCCTGACTGTAATGGTCCCTCACTCTGTTAAGATTCTACTTCCAAGGATGAAAACCCAAAATTTGACTGGTGCAAGATTGACCAGATATGAAACGAGTATCCTAGGGTCACCAAATGTGTCATTGAAAAGATGTGCAGTGCTGAACCTGGCAACCTTACTTTCAAATGAAAATGCCAAAATTGAAAAGATGGAAGATGTTGAGCATGTTTGTCTTGAAGTAATTGACTTATGCACAAAACCGAGACCTGACATTACAGACAACCGATTGGAAGAAAGTGACCAAATTATCTTTGTTGGTGGTTCTTGTCTAAGAGACAATGCAGGGACACTGAGAGCAGGATATGCTGTGTGCACATTTACTGGTATTTTGGAAGCTTCTTGGCTTCGAGAAGTGTATTCTGCTGACGTAGCAGAACTGGTAGCCCTTACTAAAGTGTGACATGTTTTGGCTCATCTGAAAGTTACAATCTATACGGATAGCCAGTATGGATTTGGAATAACCCATAATTTTGGCCAGCTGTGGTCACAGAGAGGTTTCACAACCTCTTCTGGTTCACCAGTGAGAAATGGTGAGAAAATTAAAGAATTGTTACATGCATTTCAAGTGCCTGAGGAGATTGCCGTGGTGAAATGCAGTACACATTTGAAGTAGCAGGACTCTGTATCATTGGGAAATGGATATGCGGATCAGGTCGCAAGGTTTTGTGCATTGAACCGTATATCATTCAAAGACAAGTGGGAACTGTTATCTGAGGAAGACAAAACGTGTCCAAGCTATGCATTGAAAGTAATTGACACCTTGGAGGAATTGGAAATGTTGCAGAGCAATGTTGACAGTGAGGAAAAACGTTCATGGAGCAAAATTAAATGTGTGCAAAGACAAGATGAATTGTGGGTTTCAGAAGAGGGTCAATTGATTTTGACGAATAGTCTGTTGTCTCAAATGGTGAGGTACTATCATGGTCAAGCACAGATTGGGAGGGATGCCTTGATTTGATTGTTCAAACATGATTGGTTCAATCCAAGGTTTAGACAGGTCGCTGAAGCAGTTTGCCATTGTTGTGTCATTTGCCAACAATTAAACGTGAGGAAAGGGACAGTGTTTAATTTGAGCCACATTGGAAGAGTGGGAGGTCCATTCAGCAGAATGCAGATGGATTTTATTGAGATGCCTGTGTGTGTAGGTTTGAGATACGTGTTGGTGATTGTTTGCATCTTTAGTCACTGGATTGAAGCTTACCCTACTTGAAGAAATGATAGTCTCACAGTAGCTAAACTACTGCTTAGGGAACTGATACCACTTTTCGGGTTTCCGATCTCTTTAGAATCAGATAGGGGAAGTCACTTCAACAACGAAGTAATTCAATTACTGTGTACAGCATTGAACATTGAGCAGAAGTTGCATTGTAGTTACTGCCCGGAAGCATCAGGACTAGTGGAATAGATGAATGGTACCTTAAAGTCAAGAGTTGCAAAGATGTGTGCGTCCACGAATTTGAAATGGCCTGAGACATTGCCCTTAGTGTTGATATCAATGAGAAGCACACCTGCCAGGAAGACAGGATTGTCGCCGCATGAGATCCTTATGGGCCAAGGCATGCGGTTGCAAGCGGTGCTTGAAAATGCACTTATCAACATTACAGATTATATGGTGTTGGACTACTGCAAAGGTCTGGCTGATGTGGTCTGCTCTTTTTCTCAGCAGGTGGAAGCCACCACACTGCCACTGATCCATGACCCAGGGCACAATCTGAGAGCCGGAGACTGAGTTGTGGTCCGGAAACACGTGAGCAAAACGAGTTTGGAGCATCAACGAAAGAGACTGTATCAGTTAGTTCTGACAATTACTACAGCTGTGAAGTGCGCTGGAATTCCAAAATGGATTCATGCCAGCCACACGAAGAAAGTGGCATGTCCACTGGATCATGAGTTAGAAGAATTGTTGAGAGTACCAACAACAGTGAAACAAGTCTCAGGGCCAGAAAGAGAACAAAGGGGAACTGAGACTGGGTGGACCGGATCTGAGCCCGTTGAGGACTGTTCAGTCATTCCTGTGAGAGACGAAGAAGACCTCCAGGAGGGTGATGGAGAGCCTATCTCAATTGAGGCAGCAGGAGAGCTTAGTAAGAGGAGGGCTTTCCCAGAAGCAGATGATCTTGAGAGACAAACAGAGAAATTTCCAGACCCAGAGGGGAAAGGAGGTGGCTCAAAGCCACAGTGATCTGACTCCTCTTGAACCGATTGCAGGTTTGTTAAAAGAAAACACCGCAGAACAAGGAGAAGGTTCGAATTTGACTCTGAAGAGAACACTGACAAAAGGTCCACTGAAAGGAGATAAGTGGCTGGAGTCGCAAGTAGAAAGAGAAAAGGAAGTGGTTGTTGAGGCAAAAATCGAGGAAGAACTAGATACAACAAGGAGAGAAGATCTGAGTGAAAGAGAATTTTTGACAATAGAGAGAATTGAGGGGTGATCGAAAGTTGAAAAGAAAGAGAGTAGCAAGTCGGAGATCCGCGGGTCCTGAATGGGCGTATGCAACTACAAGTGAGTGGCAGCAAGAGTTTTTGTCTTTTTGTTTTGATAGAGACATTCAGGGTCAATATTTTGGCACTTGACACACATCCACATACCACACCCACACACTCACACCACTATAAAACACACACCCACAATACCCAAAACCCCTTACAACGAAAAAAAAGATAGCTAACTGAGAGAGACAAGGCAGGAGCACCGCCCCAATCAGAGGCACAGAACACCATCACCCATACACCATTCACGCACATCACAGCAAACACAACAAACATCACCCCACACATCACCCCACACATCCTCACACATATCACTCACACCACATCCATGGCACCCCAAAGAAACCCCAGGTTTTCTGAGGAGGAGCTAAGGGTCACGATGGAGGAAATCATCTGGGTAGAGCCACAGCTATTCAGATCACAGGTGCAGCAGACATCCATTACAAGGAAGATGAAGCTATGGCGGAGAATAATGGACAGGGTCAACACTGTGGGACAGCACCAAAAAGAACCAGGGATGACATCAGGAAGAGGTGGAACCACCTACGGGGGAAGGTGTGTGTTCCGTGGTATCAAGACACCAGATTGCTGCACAGAGGTCTGACGGTGGACCCCCACCTCCTCCCCCACAACTAACAACATGGGAAGAGCAAGTCTTGGCGATCATGCATCCTGAGGGCCTTGCAGGAGTAGCAGGAGGACTGGATTCTGGTACGTCAAATCTTAACTACCTTATCCCCCCTACCCTACCTGCATGCCATCACAAACTCCTGCCCCTATCCTCACCCCCATCTCTCCAACACCTCACATATACCGCACTAGCACAACCCACCCATCCCAATACCAAGCCCTGCATGCAACAACAATGCATGGACATCACTCACAAACCTGCATGGACAGCCATCACCCCAGCATGCCCAATAGAGAGACTCACCTAGCACACAAAATCACCACTCACACAAGGCCAAGCCGACAAGGAAATCACAATCACTCCGGGAAACACACCCATGCACAAGATGGCACATGCAGATACATTAACAATGCATTTGCATCCAACAGGACCCCTACCCAACGTCCCCGGAGAGGAGGTGCCAGCTACATCCAGTCCCCCCCCAGAAAAGGCCACAGTGATGACAGCAGCTCTGCACGCCTGGATCAGGATGAACAACCTGGCCCATCAGGGACCTCTGGACAGTCGGTTACCCTGCCACAGTCCCAAACCACCACAGAGCCTCCCCCTCCAGAAACACCAGCACAGCACCCACCCAGCGGGCCCATGCCACTGTCCCCAGGACACGTCAATCAGCAGTGTGTCCACCACTACAGGGACACCAGGCAACCCCACAAACCCAAGACGATCAGGGACCTGAGGTCAGTGGCAGTGGGCACACGGTTCAGGGGATAGAGGCACAGGACAACAGGGAAGCTGGGAGGACTGTTGTGCGACAGGGGGAGGACAGGCCCAGGGAACCCACTCTCCACGAGGCACTCCCCAACATCCTGGGAGAATGCCACCATTCCCAGGAGACCATGGGCCAGGTACTGGCCAAGTTGCAGGAGACCCAGCGGCTGTAAGAGGGACAGTACCTGGGGATCAGGGAGGACTTGACAAAATCTACACCATCCTGGTTACCATTGCAAGGGTGCTGGCTGACATGGGCAAGACCATGAGGGAGGCAGTGGCAGAACAAAGGGCGCCTGACACTAGCCAAACCGAGGAACAGCCTTCCACCTCTGCTGGCGCTAGTGGACAGGAGCCCCGCCATAGGACTAACAGGCCACCAGCACCCCACCCCTGTAGAAGGAGATCCACCCCCAAACGGTCCCTGCGTTCCAGGCAGAAGACAGAGAACATTGCCAAGACCCCAGCCAGGAAATAAGACTCTCCTGATTGTCACCCTTCTGTCCCTCTCAGTTCCCCTGTCTATCTTGAACTGCCATTGCTCCCCTTCCTCTGCCCCCTTTGACAATGCACCTGTGATACCAAGAGACTGGACTCTACCGTGGACTTTCCTCCACCATCACCCCAGCCCATTGCACATACTCCTATACTTATTAGCACCTAAATAAAGACCCTTGAAACAAATACCAATCTGGAGTCAGTATAATGAATCTCAAATGTATTAGTGCAACATTCTCAAAGCAGTGCAACGTATATGTACAGTGAAATATACTACAGGATGACCTTTGGCGGGCAGCAGTACATATAGCAGGAGCCAGAATGGGGCACACAGATCTGAAAATAGAGAATCCAAAGGGAACAGTCAGTGACCATAGACATAGGGTTAGAGGCTGCCATGTACAATGTCCAACAGATTACTGAAATGTTAAGTGGAGTTACAGTCTCTTACCTGTGTGTCACTGGAAGTACTGCTGTATTATGTTTGTTCTGTTGTCAACATCTTCTTCCTCTGCCTCCTCTTCGTCACTGTCCACAGGCTCCACCGCTGCCACAAGACCATCTCCAGGCTCATCCTCCTGCAGAAAAGGCACCTGGCATCTCAAGGCCAGGTTGTGCAACATACAGCATGCCACGATGATCTGGCACACCTTCTTGGGTGAGTAGTACAGGGATCGATCCACCAGTCAGATGGAGGCAGCGGAACCTGGCCTTCAGTAGGCCGAAGGTTCTCCCAATTATCCTCCTTGTACGCCCATGTGCCTCATTGTAATGTTTCTCTGCCCTTGTCCTTATTCCTCACTAGGGCCAGTAGCCATGACAGGTTGAGGTAACCAGAGTCACCTGTAAATATCAAGGGACAAGTGTTAGACACACACTAACCCTTAGGGACAACCCCATACCCAGACACCTACTTATACTGGGTGGGGACCTTGGGCTCACCTATTAGCCACACCCGGTGCCTTTGGAGTTGGCCCATCACATATGTGATGCTGGTATTCCTCCAAATATAGGCGTCATGCACAGAGCCTGGATATTTGGCATTCACATGACAGATGTACTCGTTCGCCAAACACACCATCTGCACATTCATTGAGTGATAGCCTTTTCTATTCCTGTAAACCTGTTCATTTTTCCGGGGGGGGGACAAATGCCACATGTGTACCATCAATGGCATCTATAATGTTGGGGATATGTCAAAGGGAATAAACGTCAGCTTTCACTGTGGCCAAATCATCCACCTGGGGGAACACGATGTAGCTGCGCATTTATTTCAGCAGGGCAGACAACACTCTGGTCAACACGTTGGAGAACATTGGCTGAGACATACCTGATGCCATGGCTACTGTAGTTTGAAAGGAACCACATGCCAGGAAATGGAGCACTGACAGGACCTTCACTAGAGGGAGGATTCCTGTGGGCTGGCAGATAGCTGACATCAGGTCTGGCTCCAATTGGGCACATAGTTCTTGGATTGTAGCACAATCAAGTCTGTATGTGATGATAATGTGTCTTTCCTCCATTGTTGACAGGTCCAACAGGGGTCTGTACACCAGAGGATGCCGCCATTTCATTATCTGCCTCAGCGGTTGTAGCCTATGGAGGAGAACGGTGAGCATAGGGTCATATTTCCACATAGATTGCATTATTATTGCTGAATTTACGTCTCAGCAGTAGTATGTGAAGTCGAGAGTTAGATGATGTGCCAATGTCTGCTGTGACGCATTTAGGTGCCATGCCATGTGCCCCCCTGAAATGGCGGCTGACTGACCTGGGAGGAGGGGCAAGTGGAAATGAGGTAAGTGCGCTGGCGTTGTGTGCCGTCACGGTAGGCGGTCGATGACCGCCGTGCTACTGCGCATTGGTTATCATTGAGCCCTATGGGTTCCATGAGCCAATGGCGATGTATGTCGGCGGTGACGGTATGCACCGCCGCGGACGTCACCACCATTTTCTATCTCTTCAGTCACTTGCTACCTGACCTTCTACAGGAGAGGACCTACAATGCAAGTGTTGCTGTGACCCGAGTCTGGAAGCGACAATAGATCATGTGTCTGGGGAAAGGGCCCCTGCCTTCACTGTGGAGGAGTTGGAGAAACTGGTGGATGGGGCCCTACCCCAGTACACATTACTCTATGGTTCTCCAGAAAAACAGGTGAGTACACAGTGAGCATGATGTGCGGGCAATGCATGTCTGGAGTGGTGTGGATGTAAGCCACATGTTGGGGGCTGCTGATGCATCCTGGCCTGAGTGCTGCATGAGAGGTGGTCAGTGTATGTGCTTAAGGGCATGGGTGGGACCTGGTGGGAAATGGGTATGCCGGTCCAGACGTGTGAGTGATTTCCTTTTCTGCTGTCTTTTTCCCTCCAGGTCAGCGCCCACCATAAAAAGGATATTTGGCGTGCCATCGCCAAGGAGGTGTAGTCCCTGTGGGTCTATCACAGGCAGAGCAACCCACTGCCGCAAGAGATGGGAGGACCTGTGCTGCTGGACCAAGAAAAAGGCGGAGGCCCAGCTGGGGCTGGCCTCCCAACGTGGAAGGGGTGCCAGTCGCACCATGACCCCTCTGATGTTCCCCATTCTGGCAGTGGCCTATCCGGAATTGTATGGGCGCTTGAGGGCATCACAGCAGCCACAAGAGGGTGAGTACAGATTCAGAAAGCTGACTTTGCGCGCTTTAGGAGGTAGCTGGGTGGGGGATGTGGGCTGTGGGTGCCCCTAGGCCAGGGCAATCATGACAGGGTAGGTCCCTTCTGTGCAAGCTCTGGCGCACTCCTACCCCAATGGTGTAAGTGGAAATCTACTACTGGGCATGGGCGTGTGGGTGTCAGGTGTGCAGATGCTGGCGTTAGGCATTGTACACCATGGGCTGGTGACTATCTTATTGACTGGTTGGGCATGGCCTAGTGCATAGGGCAGTTCCCTGTGTGTTGTGTACACCAACGGTAGTGGTGTTGCTGGCACTGACCAAGTGTATCCTCTGTCTCTCCCCCCCTTTTTGTTTTGTCACCCTGTCCTTGTGTGCATTAGCAACATCTGGAAAAGGAGCAGAGGCACCGGCGACGGAGGGAGCTGCATCCCACATGGGCCTGGAGGTCGAATCCACAAGGGGTCAAGGCACCAGTGGGACGGAGGGCGAGGGGAGCACCATGACAGGGACAGGAGGGGAGACCACTGACAGCGACTCTTCCTCAGATGGAAGCTCCCTGGCGGTGGCGGACACCTCTGTGCCCACCCCAACAACAGGTACAGCCACCACCCCCCTAACGGCACCACCCTCCCAGCAGCCCCTCAGCGTGTTTCCCTTGCGCGCTCACCCAGGAGGGTGGGCATCTCCTTCGCCCCAGGCACCTCGGGCCCTGTCCCAGTCAGCCCTGCTGCCCTCAGTGAGGAGGCTATTGACCTCCTGAGATCCCTCTCTGTTGGGCAGTCAACCATACTGATTGCCATCCAGGGTGTAGCAGGGCATTCACTCTGGTGTGGCGGCCCAACAGAGAGCATTTCAGGCTCTGGCCTCAGCACTGATGGCAGCCATTGTCCCTGTGTCCAGCCTCCCTCCTCCAACTTCCACGACCCAGACCCAATCCCCTCTACCTCAGCCTATCCCAAGCACACCTTCAGACCAGCATGCACCCAAATCACCACACAAAAGTGGCTCAGGCAAACATAAGCACCACTCTTCTTCTCACAGGCACTCACACAAGCACCATGACCATGCAAACACACCAACATCCACTGCCTCCACTGTGTCCCCCTCCTCCTCCTCCACCTCCCTCCCAGCATCGTCTCCACTCACACATGCATGCATTACATCTTCATCCACTACCTCCATCACCAGCACGCCCATCACTACACGCCCCTCACTGGCATTCACCACCCCCACAACCATGCACACATCCCCTGTTTCCTCTCCCACTGTGTCTGTGACCCCTCCTTCCAAAGTACACAAATGCAAGCACCCACCCACCCAACAGCCATCCACCTCACAACAGCATCCAACCCATGCACCTTCACCCAAACTCAGCAGCTGTACCCCTCCTACAACGTCTCCCTCTTCCTCCACTCCCAAACCTTCTCCATCTTCCCATCCCAGTGTGTCAAAAAACCTTTCCTGGCTAATGTTGACCTCTTCCCTACCCCTCCCCAACCCCCGTCCTTCCCCTCGGGCAGGGTGTCCAGATCCAAGGCCAGCACGTCAGCCACCAAGTCGGCGTCTGCTGTGGTACCTGCAAGTCCCAGACGATCAAAGGGGACCCCCGTCAGGGCAGCCAGTATGCCACCGACCACCTGCCAAGGTGAAGAAGGGGCCAGCATGCAGCACGGGCAAGAAGGACGACCCACCCAGCAAGGCCTCCTCCAAAACTCAAGCTGCCAGTGCCAAGGTCCCAGCAGCATCAGCCAAGGTGGGGCAGGGGAAGGAAACCCAAGGCAAGCCACTTCAGGCCTCAGAGTCTCCAGGTGAGGGACTAGTGCCCACCATCAGTACCGAGAGATCCACAACCTGTACCACGGAAAGCACCGCCGCAGGCACCGCCACCTGCACCACCACCTCCCCTGCCACCTGCACCCACCTGCACCGCCACCTGCACCACCACTGCCACACCAACTGTGAGCAGCATCATACCCTGTGGGCAGCCGTCCGAGGATGCAGGAGGCGGCCTGGTGTCTCCCTACACCACTGCCAGCACCTGCACCACGGCCAGCACCGGCAGAATCCCTGCCGCAGACCCCGCCACAAGCACTGCCACCTGCACCGACATCAACACCGCTACATGCCAAGCCGGTGCCACTACAACTGTGAGCAGCATCCTCCCCAGTGGGCAGGTGTCCGGGGCTGCAGGAGACTGCCAGGACCGTCCCACCACCACTTGAAGCACCCCCACCAGCATTGGCAACACCACCAGTTTGCAGCCTTAGTTGCCGCAGGATGGAGTCTGGCACTGCCTCCATGGGGTATCAGGCTACCTGTTCCCTGAACATCTTGTGCCTCAGACACCCAGGTGAGGGAATGTGAACTGCCACACCCCAAGTGCAGCATCACTGGGCACCATGCCCCCTCCAGAACCAGTGGAGAAATGCATCCACTCACCCTATCCTTGGCAGGATGAAGCACACTGGGCACCATGCCCCCTCCAGAACCAGTGGAGAAATACATCCACTCACCCTATCCTTGACAGGATGAAGCACACTGGGCACAAAGCCCCCCCCCCCCCCTAGAACCAGTGGAGAAATGCATCCACTCACCCCCTCCTTGGCAGGATGAAGCTCACAGGGCACAAAGCCCCCTCCAGAACCAGAGGAGAAATGCATCCACTCACCCTATCCTTGGCAGGATGAAGCACACTGGGCACCATGCCCCTCCAGGACCTGTGGAAGAAGCTATCCACTACAGAGACTGTGGCTTTGCACTCCCCAGGACCAAGCAGTGGGCAAACCACCCACATGAGAGACTGTGGCTTTGTACTCCCGAGGACATCGCTGTGAGCAAACCACCCACTTGAGAGACTGTGGCCTTGCACTCCCCAGGAACAAGCAGTGGGCAAACCACCCACTTGAGAGACTGTGGCTTTGCACTCCCCAGGACATCGCTGTGGGCATGTAGCCCCCTCCAGGACCGGTGGCGTTGTACCATCTTCTGGCTGAGGTGCCCCCTTTTCCCCATCACCCTGAGGTGCCTGGCTGTTTTTGACCTGATGCCCCTGCAGTGTTCTCTCCGTTTTGAGGCAGGAGTCAAGTGTGGGCTTTGCCCATGATTTTTTGGCCAAGTGGGCCATGGACATTTGCAAAAGACAGTGTATGGCCTTCTGTACAGATTGTAAATATTTGTATATACTGTTTTTCGAAACGTTTACTATGTCTGCCTATTTCTAATATATCACTGATTGGACTCTATTCCTTTTGTCCTTGCATTCTTCCAGGGGGTAAACGGGTGTAAATGTAATGTTGATGCATGTTTTTGTGTGTATGGTGTTGTGGGTGAGGGTGGGCGTGGGGGTGTTGCGTGTTGCATATGTGTGTCACTCTCTTCTCCCCCCACCCTGTGTGCTAGGTGCAGTACTCACCATGGTAGTCGCCGCCGCCTTTGATATCCGTCGTGTATGAGAAGATAAACCAGCATGGAGAGGACCTGAGGCTCGGCTCCATGATGTCCTGGTTCTTAGTTTCTTTGAGAGGTGAGTGGATTCCCTTCAAAATCCTGTTTCCGCTGAGCTTTTGATGGCATTGGTACCGCCCCGGAAAAGCTGGCGGATTGGCGGGTTGTGATAGGGTGGGCGGTACATTGTCTTCGCCTGTCTGTTGGCGGTTACCGCCGCAGTGTTTGTTGCTACCGCTGCAGCGGTCAGAGTGTTAAAGTGTCTGTCTATGTTGGCGGGTTCCGCCATGGTCGTGATTCCATTTTTTTTTATCGTTTGCCTGTTGGCGGTATTACTGCGCTTTAACACTGACTGCCAGGGTTGTAATGAGGGCCATAGCTAGGGATAATGACATAGTAATAGTTAGAGGTTTCTTTGAACCTACATTGACATTTGGCACAGCTTATGTGCACAGAAATAACTTGAAATGCTTGCTTCCACCTTTAGAGAAAAGCTTCTTAGATCACACATATGACATGAGAAAGGCATTGAAGGAGAAGTTAGAAAAAGGCTTAGAGAAAAGAACTTACAGGAATGATTATGTTTATAGTGCTATTAAAACGCAAGGGAAATTAGCTTTAGATGCGCAACACGTAGGGAAACTTTGTATACACATGCCTAAATCACGCACTGACACTTTATTTGTGGGAACAAGTGAATGTAAGCATGTGTTTTTGTTTCAGAGTAAATGGACGTTTCTGTTGAATGGACAGGACCCAGCGATTCCCGGAATTTATTATATCTGTGCTTTTAATGCTTTTACTGTCCTCCAAGAGGATGGTATGTGACATTTTATTTGGGGATAGAGTTCCCAAAGATTTATTTAAATGGTTGATCTGAAGAAGTTTCCAAAAGTGACTGAGTTACATCATACGAGATAGTGGGAGATATATTTAGAGCAGTGATTCCTTCAGTGGGAGTCATTCTGAATTTGATAAAGATTCAAATGTTGTCTACTATTGTGGATAACATGCTGACAAATTTTTAGGAGCTGTACTCCTGATAGAGGCTGAGTTAGCTGCTGATAGAGCTATGACTCTTCAGAATCATCTTGCTTTAGACATTCTTTTAGCGAAGGATGGTGGAGTCTGTAGAATGATTAATTCTAGGCATTGTTGTTCGTATATTCCTGATAATAGTAATGAAATTAGAGGCTTAATTATTAATATAACTAATGAAGTGCTGATTGAAAGGATTGAAAGGATTGAAAGAACCAGGTGTTTGGGAAAAGATAGGCAAAGGTTTTCTTCCAGTGGGAAATTGGCTTAGCAACATTTGGAATGGGATTCTAGTGAAAATCTTGCAGGGTATATTAATTATTGTGGTTATTCTAATTGGAATATGGGGATTGTGTAAATTATGCAAAAGGATTAAATTGAAAAGGTCAAAGAATAATCAGAGGAAGGAAGAAAAAAAAAGGGAAAAATTGTATAGGGAAAATTCAAAAAGGGAACAAAAGTATGAAGGGATTGAGTTGATATAATTTTAGCTGATGCGAATATTTGTGGCTGGTAGTTAGTGTGATGACACATTTAGTCATCAGAGGAAGGATTGCTTGCGCAGGTGTATTAATAAAAAATATTAATGAGTGTTCATGTATTCTGAATAAGGGGTTTGTGTAGAAAATAATAAAGTAGAAAAATAATGCACGCATTTGAAAATGTGATTATGATGAGTGGCTGCCGATGTTCATGAAGGTTACTTATTAATATTTTAATACTGTCAAATGTTGAATATATGTTTGAATAATGTAGTAACATGTCCTATTAAAGGTTATGCATTATGTCCTAGCTTTATTAATTGTAGGCCTTAACTTAGCGAATGTCTTGGCCTACTTGCCAGGCCTCATGTCAAAGCTGTATTTTTTAATGTTTAATAAATGGCCGCCCTAGAGAGTAAAACTTTGATTTTCCATCTGCATTGTTCAAATGTGCTCATAACTGGAAGTTCCCCATGAGAACCAACTGTTAGAAGATGCTGTTCTTGTTAATATAACATTTTGTGTGTAATGTGTGTTATACTGACTTTCTCAGGAGGAGAACAATGGAGAAACTGACTGGAGTAGAAGCTGCAACAATATTGTTACCTGACAAACCGGATCATGAGAACATTGCTGGAAAACCAATCAACGACATGTGAACGGAGTAATGGTAGAATTCATAGATTTGGGGTTTTAGTTTTATTGGACAAAGTGTGAACATGAGATTAACTGACCAATAGGGATTTGAGACATAGATCTAATAGTTTTAACAACACTGCACAGAAAGAAGACAGGTTCATTGCCCATTTTCTTGCTGGCCGAAAGGTCAATATTTTTCTTGTGCATCTTAAGAAGAGACGTGCTTAACTTTACTGCTTAAAGACTTTGCGTTTTCTAAACTTGATGCTGAATCCTGATATCTGGCTGATCAACTGATGTCCTGAGGACGAAGACTGACTCTGCTTGCTGATCCACACTGAGGTTAGGTATCATGAATTAGACTATTGATTATTCTACATATTTGCTTTTTCTTTCTAGGTACCAACTGCACTGTTTTAATAGAGCTATGGTTAGATGTTATTCAAATTTGTGTTACTAAATTGTTTTGCATGAAGCCCAACATGCTGATGCTAATCTGTTGTTAGTTAAGGATCCTCAATAATAAAATTATGCTAATATGGAAAATGCTTGATTAATTTCTCTGCTGAATTCGAATGTATGTAATCACTTTGATGCAGTTGACTTTGCTATTAATTTGCACCGTAATCATAGAATGTGTTGTAGTTCAAGCTTTGATTAGATTGCGTTTCTTCAGCCGCTTTGGACAGCCAGTATTGTTTCTGTATGTGTTTCATTTGACTTTGAGATTAATCTACATGACCTTAGCATTGTTAATATAGGGAAATAAATATTCTAACTTTTTCTAAGAGGTGTTGTTATTCATGACTGGAAGGTCATGGTGCATGATAATTACTGACTCTATTGATTATTACTGTTATTGACTGTTGATTATTGATATTGTGATATTGTGTATTGGTTATATACTGGAGCTATGGTAAGAACATCTTAATTGCGAGTCAAAAGGTTCATCAACCTATTTGCGTCCCCTTTAAGTTTACTTATTAATGTCAGACGCGTTAACAAAATCAACAAAGAAATTTTTTATTGCTGCCATAATTGCTTAGTAATAGATCTGATTCTTAAGACATAATGGAGGTAAACAAGAGAAATGTGATGTAAACACATAGTTGGTGCTTTATTGTTCATTTCCTTTATAATGCTAATAATTTTGCTAGTAGAAGTGTTCCCCTGCCAGTCCTATAGAAGAGGAGATATCTTCTAGTGATCCCCCCAAATTATTAATCCTAAGAGAGGTAGTAAGTTAGATGAGAAAGCATTACACTTGCATGCATCTAGGGAAGCCTATTCTGCAAATGCATATGTCCGCTTATAATAATAATATGTAGAGACTATGGAAGCGAGGGAGTGTTCTTTATGCACTCAATTGCCTGCTTCTAGTTCAGAAGGCATCACCTATCATCAAATTCCCCTGACTTATGGGATTTCATGTAGTCTTCTGTTAAGTTTGTTTTATAGGATAGGATATTATCAGTATTATTTTTCAAACTACGATTTAGTTCTTTCAGAGATCCCTATTACTGACCATTTGAACAGACGTCCAGCTCCCTTGGAAATAAATATAATTGCAAGATTTTTGGAACTTGCTTCCTCTCTAGACACAGTTTATGCACATTGACACAATTTAACTTGTATATTAGATGTTGAGAAGAAATTCCTGAATTTAGTTGAGGATAGAAGAAGAAGAAGGTTGAAAGCTAGCTCACATTTAGGTGAGCATTTCCTGAGTCAAAATAAATGGACGAAGGAAGAAATAGAACATCAATTATCTGGAAATGTAGCTGCCTTAGCTATAGATTGGGAACACAAATGAAGATTGGGCATTTGGATGGAAAGATCTGAGTCTGGTGATGTATTTGTGGGAAAGAGTGAATGTGAAAACACTTTGGAAGTTTGAAGGAACCATAAGTTGTATTTGGATGGAGAAGATGCTGCTATCCCTGTAGTTTATTTTGTTTGTGGAAAACATGCTTATTTTAGATTGCCAAAAGGATGGTATGGAACGTGTTACTTGGGGATTGTTTTTCCCAAAATTTATCATGTGGAGCATTTGCCGATCCTGTTCGGACTAAAGGTTATAGATCTAAGCGAGGCCGGAGTGCAGGAAAAGTGGTAGGAGAATTTTTGTTGTGCTTTGCTCCCATCTGCGGGGGTGATATTGAATGCTTTTAATATTAGAAGGCTGTCTACTCAAGGGGCTAAACTAGCTACTAGTACCTCTGAAGCATTACTGTTCATAAATTCTGAGATGATAGCAATCAGATCAATGGTTTTGCAAGATCGTCTTGCATTAGACATGTTGCTTACACAAGAGGGCGGAGTCTGTCGGATGCTTAAGGGTCAGCAACTTTGTACCTTTTGTCTGGATAAAAGTAAGGATTTGCAGAAGTATATCAGGAACATTTCGGGTTGTCACAGGACTTGAAAGAGTTAGGAGCGACTGGTGTGTGAAGTGATTGGAAATATATTTTCTGCTGTAGGTAGATGGTTTGAAAATTTGGGAAGTGGAATTGTAGGGTTCGTGTTGAGACCATTGCTGATCATTTCCTTCATATGTGGCACAATGTAACTGCAGTTTTCTTTCCAACACTGTTCTGTTGACACACAACACATCGGTGACACAACGCTTCAGCCATAAATCTGAATTTTGGATTGAACCAAGTCTGTCTGAACAATTTCACCACAGCATCAGTATCTTTCAACCTCATTGGCATACCTATTGTTCATAGTAACATGATCACCTGCAGAACTATGTGCAGGGCACATGACCACTGCGACTTGCTCAGGCAATTGCAGTGCATCGAGTAGGTTTTTCACTTGTTTACCATTCCACATCAGAGATCCAGAGGATGTCAAAACCTCGCTGAGACCACATTGTCTTAAGTCATGAACAACACCAAAGCCGTACTGACTATCGATAAAGATTGTCACACTCAAATCAGAGACAACATGCTCTAATAAGAGCAATTAGTTTAGCTACTTGGGCAGAAAATATTATTTGAATCAAAAAAGTTTCAACAACTCCAGACAAAGTACAACAGCATAAGCTGCTCCCAAACATCTGCTGTTGTCGCTAAAGCATGAAACATCAACATCAAGGACATAATCAGATTTAGATAATGGTTCAACTCTTATGCCTGGTCTTGTTTGGTACATGGCTCAGTGACATCAAGACAATCATGGTCCCCTTCACAATCTTCAGTGGATCCCTGATCCACTATTGACAGCAGAGTAGCAGGATTAAAATCCCACAACGTTTGATTGTCACATTTTCTGCAGCCAATTTAATTTTCATGTACTCAGTAAGCCGACTCCTTGACAGATGGTAAGTTCTGGTTCTAGTCAATAAAAGCTCTACTGAATGAGGGACATACACAGATGCGCTCTGACACGGAGAGCTGTGCACTCCCCATCATTGTGGACTCACCCATTTTCCCAAAACACGATCATAAACACAGTTTGTGATTGTGTTTTGGGAAAAGGTTTGCAGCTGCCGGCGAGCAGGGCGACACTCCTCTGCCATTATGGAGGAACCGCCCGTGGGTGCACAGTTGCTGGACTTTGTGCCCCAGCCCTGACTTATTGCCTGTTCGCACACCTTCTCGGGTGGAACCTCATCCTCCAGGAACGTCGTCCCGCTGCTGAAAGCAGAAAAATAAAGGGATAATACAAGCATTTTATTGTCCCTTTATTTTTCCGCTTGCTGCTGCGGGACCATCCTCCTCCATGTCAACAAGGAGTAGTGGTTCGCTTCTATGTGTGCATGCCAGTTTGGCTTGCCGGCCGAAGCTGGACAAACTTACATACACACTTAGAAGCTCTCCACCTGGCTCTATTTTACAGCCACTTGGAGACCAAGTGCCGTGCCCAACTCCCTCCCTGAGTGTCATTTCTACCCACTTAGGCCAATTGCGGCACTTCTTTCATGCTGTGTAACAGCATGAGAGAAGCTTCTGGATTGGTTGGGGAGGGAAGAAGACGAGAGGCGGCTGGAGACGAAGTGGCAAATCAAGGAGGGGCAGGTAAATTTACTTTTTTTTTTTACTGCCCCCGTGTATCCCAGCTCCAACCCCCCCACCAGTCACTCCACCCCTCCCTGGCAGCAGCTGTGACTGTCCTTGAAATCTTGTGTGTTTGCTCATTTTTGTTGGGGTGGGACCGCATCTATTCTGCAAATTGTGACCCTATCTCCATCTTTGGGCTATAGTGATAGGTGGATAGGTACTAGTGGTATTAGATCTCTGTTCTAACCAAGACAGACACAAACTTCAAGCAGGTTAGGTGCAATTATAAGGACTGTCTGCTCCGGGAACTAATCAGGTTAACCTTTCTTTCTCCTTGTAACACCTTTTTGTTTCACTGCACGAAAGGGCTTGTTTATTCGATTGTTATTGTCATTGTTTCGACAGTTAGGAACATTCCATTAGCTCTATTTTTTTAAGTAATACTAATAGCCCAAGGCCTCGTCAGCTGATGTGCTTTTGTGTGCGAGACCTTCTGTAAATGAAGTTGCCAAGTCATATTCACACCTCTTTGGTTATGACACCGATATATCATGTTTAAAGAGTCTAAAGAGGCTTAATGGGGAAATGCAAAGCTAGAGAAACTGCTGAGAGAATGTCCAAGCATTGTAGCGCAATGAAGAAAGTAAACAATTGTACCCTAAATGAAATTGATTAATTGATTGAGGTGGTTGATTTCATCATTCGAAACAGAAGACCACAAAATAAGACCGAAAAAGGTTTAGCTAAGAAACCGAAGCAGGCTGTGCGAACACTATCAAGCATGTTTAAAAATAAGGTAACGCTCCCGCAAGAACTACATTTCTAGTGAGGCAGACCCACTATCCCCTACAGATGAATCACCCCATGTAGCCCACTGTTTCATGTAGTTTACTGGTTTGTTCTGTTGCAAATAGTTGAGGAGGTCCCCGCTACATGCAAATTAACATCAAAGCAGGTTAATTATGGGATATCTAATGATCAATTGCCACCTTACTTTGTCAATTTTCTGGGATCAGTCAGAGAGATGAAAGAAGAAATAAGGGTCCTTAAAAACGATGGTCTCTCAATTATGAGGCCGGATGAAACAGCTGCTGGGGGCAGCAGTAGAAACAAACAGCACCAACACGAGAAGGCTGTCCGTGAGAGGCCTAAAGTGAGACTTTCTAACTCAAGAGAATCCGGAGAATCAGCAAAAAGAACAATGAGGGGCACTACCCTGAATTTAGCCATGCCAGTAGCCGGCCAGAAGATCTGACACATGAGAACTAGTGGTGTATGACTGCCATGTAGGCCAGGCTTTACTCATATGAAGGCAGGCTGATGGAGGGATGGTACTGTGATACATTGGCTAGAAGTGGGGCTACAAACATATCTGCCAACCAAAGGGACCACACATTTATACCTCACCTTTCTATGACAAATGTCACGATTGGATGCAGGCGGCCCGCCCCAGAGACTTTTGTGACACGGAGGTGCATTTCTTGCTGCTGGTGTTCCCGCTGCAGGGGAAGCAACTCTGGATGCTGGGGGGCTGCACTACAACCCCCTGTGTCCTTTGCAGCAGGCAGAGGAGTCACCAAAACCGCCAACTTGCCTGGAGACGCATTTCTTGCTGCTGGTGTTCCTGCTGCACAGGACGCGCCCGGACCAAGGCCATGCCAAGACCGGGCCAGCCTTCGCCCATCCTCAGCTGGACAAGGCAGGGCTGGGCCATTCCGTTTGGCCCTGTGTGACCTTGAAGCTAGGGGGCCTCACATGGTACTGTTAAATAGCTGAAAGCCCCCTTGTTTTTCCTGAATCCTCGTGCTCGATAAGGTCTTATATTAGAAGGAAACATGGATAAACATGCAGCCCCTAACTCCAGGGTCTCAGCAGCAGGCACTACTCTGGATGTTTTTTGCAGTGTGCAGTAGGGGTTATAATGAAATATATTGAACTAGCTGAGCGGAGACTGTACCTACCCGCCTCCCCTCCCATTAGGAATAATGCAAGCCAGCATTATGCATTAGATGAGGTGGAGCATAAGAAGGCTTTGCAGACTTTAGTTCCATCTTCTCCTTTGTCGGGGTGAATGAACTCTCCTGAAGGCCCTCCCACTCCAAACCTAGAGGCTTTCTGGGATGAAGGACAAAAAACAAAAAGTTTTAAAAGAAAGAGAATGGATGTGTGTACAAAGGCAAAAAGGCAGAGAACGGGGCCTCAAAAAACACAATCTAACTCAGGATCTTTACTCAGAGGAGGGCACATTTTACGCTGATTCGGACAAAGGGAGGGCAGTTAATATAACAGAGGAGCTTTTCTGCCATATGGGAAGATTATTTGCTAATGCCCTAAAACCAATCATGATCTGTTTTGGGAAAATGCAGGACCGGTTAGGGGTGTTCGTGAAGGGTCATCAAACAATCTCACCTAGGGTAGGGCCTGTGCAAAATAATTCTTTAGAAACTGTGGGGGAGTCCCAACAAAATACCCAAGCTCCTACAATTCCAACAAGTTGCACTTTCCCAACTACTACTTTTACAGGAGGCAGGGACATTGATGTCTTGGATGCAGGTCACGGGCACAAATGCACGCACCCTTTAGGGGGTTAAGAAAAAATGAGCAAATCAGCCTTTATTCCATGTACCTGCTCATTCAAAAGGGGCCTCAGATTCTTTGCATTTACCACCCAATAGCACCCCATATACATTGATTCTTGTAAATGTTCCACCTTTGGTGAAAGGTGTTTATGAGAGTTACTAGAGTCTCAGAAATAAAGTGGCATTCTGGTGTAGGAGAAATTTGGGAGACCACCAATTCCTAATTGATGAAATCATCATGGCACATCGAGTTAATGGGTTGGTCCCACCATGAAGGCTGTGGAAGGGGACTGTGTGGTGCTGAATTTTAAGGATTCAGAGGTTGTATGTTTGTTGCTATCAGAAGCTAGTTTTATTAATAGTAATTTATGGGGAGTATTGGTATGGCACCTAGGTTTTTTCTATCCTCCCTCACTTGTACCGGCTACTAACTCCCCACATGGTAGACCTCATAGAACTCTTGTAGAATGTCACAAAGGGTATTGCTCAAGGATATTCCTGTCCAAACAAATCACTTTGAACCCTTGTCACTGTTAGCAGATAAAGATTGACGCCTAGAGCCGTCAGTTGACCAAGTTAAAACAAATAGTCAAACTGAAGTGACGAGGATTGGGTGTCTTTCGTTCAAACATTTGATGGTATTTGTTGCCAAGAAACATGGGCCACTGACATGATAGTTCTGATTGAGTTTAAATCTTATTGGTATCTTCAATGCAGTCATCTGCAGGAAGAGGGAAGGGAGGTCTGGCTGTACTTATCTCCTGCGCTATTGCAGGTCTTATGGTAAAGTAGTCACGACTACACCATGCTATCAAATTTTACAAGAACAATTAGCCAATATGTTAACTGTAGCTCTAATACATTTTTTTTTTTTTTTTTTCTCTGCATAACTTGAAGAGTTAGGATGAATACATACGGAGTTTGTTGAATAGCAAAAGGATAAGGTTGTTTCAGGTATTTGGACCGGGGATTTTAATATTACGAAATGTATTCACCCGGCAGATTTAGTCTGCGGATTCATTGATACATATGGAACTCCTGTGACTCATTTTGTTCACTCAGCTTGTGGCGATTCAATTGATTCTATCGCTTAATTTAATTTATTCATCTAAGGCCGTAGAGCAAGCTAATCATGAGCTTCCAACCTTTACTGGAAGGAGTAAGGGTAGCACAATAGATTTTGTGTTCCTTTCATTCGATCTCTTGAGAAAATTAATACACTATGATGTGCCCTCCCGCCCGTTTAGTGATCACAATCCCATTCATTTGTGGGTTTTTTTTAATGTAAGTTGTGAAGCAGTTAATACAGTAGATGTCTCTCTCTGTCATTCTGAAAGTAGGGGTGGTACAGTTAAAGTGGCAGAATATTGACCCAGTAAAAATTTGTAAAGATTTATTAAGTGGAACTTTTAATGATGCCATGTTCTGCCTTTCAATAGATAGATCTTCTAATGATGTTATACAGATATTTATCAAAATTGTCAGCTTGGTGGCAAAGCAATTATCCAAAACTATATCAAGGAGAAAGTCCCCTGATAATGTGTGGTTTAGCCCAGAATGCACAGCAGTACTCAAAAATGTATAGGCCACTACAAAAACCCTGCGTAATATAGAAGCAGGGAAAGCCTATAAGCAGACCCTAGAGAACAGGAAACACGAAATCCCAAGGAAGATTTGGGATGATTTGGAAAAAGCTGCCCAGCTAAAAGATAAAAAGCTTTTCTGGGAAATTGTAAATCAGCCATTTTTTTTCTGATAAACAAATCTCTGGCATTGAATGTCACATTAATGAACAGGACTGGATAGAACACTTTACTTGTATTTTTAACCCTGGAAGCGAGTTGGGCGAGCAAAGAAGGGATTCCAGCACCACCCCAAATAGATAAGTGAGGAGTGGTTAGCCGATTTGATTGCCCTCCCATCTGTGGCCACGGCTATCCAGAGTGCAGCTAATGGCAAGGCTCCAGGCCCAGATGGTGTCCCGGTGGACCTATTTAAAGATAATGTCACATTCTCGGGCCCCTCTTTTGACTAACGTTTTAAGGGTGGCAGTTAATGGTAGCCTTTTGGATTCTTGGAAAGGGACCATTGTATTCCCCATATTCAAAATCTGCCCTCATGCTATCGCCCAATCTCGCTACTTGATTCCACTGTAAAAACCCTTGGGCGAGTAATCCTTGGCAAGTTTGAAGATTGGGCAGAGGCCACTTCCTTTTTTCAACATACCAACATGGTTTTAGATTCGGCATAGGGACAGTATAACAGGCCCTTAACTTAACACTTATTTCGGGTAAGTATGTCAAGGCCAGAAGAGGTGCCCTCCATATGGCCTATATGGACTTCTCCTGTGTCTTTGACCTAGTGAATAGGGAAACTCTTTGGCATCTAATGTATCAGACAGGTATTGGCTAACCTTTACTGGACTTAATGAAAAGTTTACATCAAGACACAACTACTGTAGTTCGTTATACTCCTTATGGGGGATGTACTACACCAATCAGAGTTCCCAGAGGTGTAAGGCAGGGCTATATCCTAGCTCTGTTTTTATTTTTATTGTATATAAACTCTCTAGGAGGGTTTTTACAGGCATACAGCAAAGATGTCCCCAGAATTGGGTGTAAGGCAGTCACCATACTTTTATATGCGGATGACGCCATTCTTTTAGCTTTAACAGCAAGTGACCTTCAGAGTCATTTAAATGGATTTAATGATTTTATGATGAAGGTAAAACTTAAGGTTAACCAACAAAATTAATTTGTAATGACGTGAGGACCCCGTAGTACAAAATCGAAGCATTTTTATATTGGGGGGACTATGATTGAGAAAGTCCCATTTTTTAATTATTTAGCTTTACAGCTTTAAGCCAGTGGGTCTTGGGAGAGGTTAATTAACCAGAGACCTAAAAAAATGTGGGCAGCGTGTGATATGGTATTCAGATTTGCTTCAAGGATTCGTTTTACGTCAATCAGGGAGATGATCTAGCTTTATAAGAGTAAATGTCTACTCATGGGAACCTATGGGGCAGGATTATGGGGTTGTGCCACCCAAACAAAATAACAGATAATGGAAAATATTTTTTTTTTTTGACTATTTGCAGCTCCTTGTACTACCACTAGTTATATTGTACATCTTGAACTTGGAATGGAGTTTCTAAAGGACCTCACTAGCATGGCCCCCCGTTATTGTGGCTGAAAATTTGGAGTTCGCTGGCGTCTGACTTTTCTCAAGGAGTTCTGAAAGACTGTTTATCCTTAGACAACTCGCTCTCCATCCCATGGCTGGCTTATATTAAGAATACTTTTTATAGTTTGCGCATTAATACCTTGTTTGACTTCCCGGTCCTGATAAATTGCAGTACAAAATATACAGTGAAAAGGGTATTTTGATCACATAGGGAAGAAGGCCGAATTGTAAGGTCTCTGGTTAAGCAGTCTGTTGTAAACTACATTCAAATTTATAATGGACCTGCAAATAATTCGTATTTAGCCTGGTTCAATATAGTTTTTACTTGACAAGGTTCGGACTAAATTTGGTTCACCATCTAGTCGATTTTCCCGTTGCTGGCCCTCGGGCAGATTTTTCCTTATGTTGCCCATGTGACGCCGCCACTTCTCAAACGTCTGACCATTTTATATTATTTTGTAAACTGTTTTGTTCATTTAGAGCTCAGTTTCTGCGCCCGATTTTAATGAAAAAACACTTCACAGGATATAAAGAGGGTTTTAAATATCTACAGTCTTTAGCTATGCCGGAAATTTGCTCTTCTGTACTTAGTTATAAAATTGCTGCAATCATATTGAGGAAATCTTATGCCTCCTAAATTGTCCCTACGAACTGTGCTCTACGATCTGCATGCATTTTGGCTGTATTTTTAGAGATTTTAGCATTTTAAATATTTTACTTTGTGAAGATTGTGTGTGGATTTATTGTGCTTTTATAGTCATGGAAGTTTCACTGAATAAAGATTGTTGATGATCATATCTCCACACTTGAAACATACTTGAGTTACAAGTGAGAAGACTCCCTAAAAACAAGGTCATTCATTGATAACGCCATGTCAGGAACTGCAAGTCTACCATCCGGGAAGATATTGTTAGTGTTAAAAGACAATTTGTTCCCAGATCTAAATTCAACCTTGTAGAAATCACCTGCCCTTGTAGAAATCACCCTTGCAAATGGAGGCTGGCTGGTGGCCTAGTGGCCCATGATGTAAGAACTTACCCCCTAATGATTCCTCCATACAATTCAAATACCGAGGGGTTTCCATGAATGTGGTAAATTTGAACCATGAGCGACCTCTTCATCCAGGCACAAGTTCCTCCCTGGGATCCCTAGACTGACTGAACAGTGAGGGCATTCAAGCCCACCCCCCTTTTGGCCACACAGATGTCGAGGAAGCCTTTGCAAATAACTGTAAGTCCTAATAAAAGTTCTAATTAAAAAGATTTAACCCAGCTTCTGTGCCAGCAAACTGCCCAGATCCCCACCTTAACTAATCTCACTTCCGCTCTCTGCGAACTGTACAGAGCGCGATGTATGGTAGACCACATAGAGCTGACTCTTGTGGGGTTTCCATTGTCTCCTGGAATGTGGCTGGATTACTTTCTAAAGTAAGCTTACCAGACTGGAACTCCTTTGTCGATAGGTTTGATATCTGCCTGTTCTAGGAGACATGGTGCACATCACCAGTATTTAGGGTTGGTAACTTAAACTTCTTTAGTTCAGCCATAACAAAGTTGAGAGGGTGGCCATCTGGTGGCATAACAGTTTGGGTGAGGCTCTCACTCAACTGCAAATTCAAAAGAAACGATACAGATGCCCCTGATATTTTAGGGCTATGTCTATCTACTGCTAAAAATGCTAGGGTTGAAATGTACAATATATACACGAAGGGGATGTAAGGAGGCAAGTTCTTCGATACAATACAAAAGTTAGAAATTTTTTGGGAACATAGGAATCGCTCAGCACAATGAAAGATTGGCTATTTCCCATCTTGACCATCCCCCAATTAAAATGTAGACACAAGTGGCCCTGCTGCTGAAAAGCTCTTACCTTAGAATTTGGTTTAAGGGCATTAAATAGTAGAACTTGCTCAGACAGTAAAGGGGCAGCCACCTAAACTAAACTTTACCATGAGAGCCGTATCGATTGCATATTGATCCATCTAAGCTTAAGGCAGTGTGTTGAGGACATGGTCATGGAAAGTAGAATTGAAAGCAACCATAATCCCCTATGTCTTTCTATGAGCCCATATTGAGGAAAGTGCCTCTTGACCCCATTCCTGTTGCATTACCAAGGAAGTCCAGCTAGCCAACAGCAGAAACCATCTTAAATGGTGTAAGCCAGTAGCACAAGAGGATGTTTTATGCTCTATTGAGACAAAAAAATAAAGATATACATCAAACTCCCACTCTGCATAAGGCGTACAAATAAGCACAATCTAAAGCTAAGAGGGACTGGGAAGAGCAAAGGTAGTGACAACTTTCATCTACTTGTCATGAGAGAGATATGACTGAATTCTGGTTACTCAGGAGAACCGAGGCAGTTGCTCAATCAGCAAACCATGTCTCGCCCTTAGTTTGGGCTGACTATTTTGAAGTCTTGTATGACAATAAACTGTCCGATAAATACAGAGGATCAGAATATTATTATCACAGATCAGACAGACTTTTGACATACAGAATGTAGAATCCACTCTAGGTGCCATCATATAAGGGAGAGCCCCTTGACCAGGTGGCATTCCAAGTGACATCTTCCTCTTTGATAAACCCAATTGGGCCATTCACACCTTATCTTTGAGCAATGCCATTGACAAGGGCACTCCTATCCCCAATTCATGCAAAGGCAAGGAGGTGATACCCATCTACAAAAAAGGCGATTGTAGCCTTTCTTCAAACTACAGACTGATAAGTCTGATTGACTCTATCCAGAACGTTTTTTATCAGGTTGTCCTATAGAAAATGAGTATATGGATTGAAGAAGGTCAAATACTCTCTCCCTTGTAAGCAGGATTCAGGGAAAAAATTAGCACTGTAGACCAGGTTTCTTGTTTCCTGTTTCTGTATTGGAAAACAATGCTAATCGGCAAAGGTCACTTATATGTGGCCTTCGGCGACCTAAAGTCTGCTTTTGACTTGGTCCCCCAGCCAAAGTTTTGGCAAGTGTTATGACAGATGGGAATGCCCCCTAATGTACTATCAATTATTGTTTGGCTGTATGAGGGAAGTTATGAAAGAGTTCGCTGGGGGGAACAGGGCCAGCTCACAAACCCAATCTCGATCATAAAAGGAGTCCACCAGTGATGTGTTCTTGCCCCAGCCCTGTTCTCCCTTTATCTGAACAGTGTTGTGCATTTTCTTTCTACTGTACCCACTGATGTCCCATCCCTAGCCAGTGCAAAGTTATCTTCTATTCTCTAATGAGATCTTGCTTGTGTCCCAAACACAATAAACAGGGTAAATCTTTCAGAGGGAAATGTTTATGGGTGGAGAGGAACTAGAAAGGGTTGACATTTTTTAGTATTTAGGTGTCAAACTTTCAAATGGCATGCCATGGAAACATCATATACCCTCAAACCCTCAAACAAATAACAAGTGCCATCCTGAAGGAGCTCCATGTCTGATAATGTAACCCCATAGCGCCCCAATGCAGATTTATGATTCTAAAGCTGTGACTGCAGCGTTGTATGGCTCAGAACCACGGGGGTTTGTAATCTCTCTGATATGACCAAATCTAAACATACGTTCACTAGAACTCTGGTCTCTCTTCCCCCTAGCACACCCTCCTACCCGCTCGACCTTGACATGGGTAGAAAGCTATTCGCCAAAACAAGGCTCAGAACAATCTTTTTTTGGCAGAGACTCAGAACCACTCCCGAACTAGCTAATTATGCAGAGGCATTGCAAGATATAATGAGGCTAGATAGATTCCATAAAATCAAAGTTGTCATAACTGAAATCAACTCTGTGGTTTCTACTTGTTTTAGTTACTCTATTTTTAATGCTTCATTCAGCATCTTTTGCAGTGTTGAGAGCAGCCTTGGAAAATTGTAGTTTACATGAAATATGGTAAGCTGCACTGTCTAACCAGCCTATGCCATCTGTGAATGGTTTGATAACGAAACTAATTCCCTTCTTGGGCTTCTAACCTGAGGATGCTTTGTTTTCTGAAACTGCTCACCTGCATCTTATTAATAATGATGCAATGTGCTGCTATTTAGAGAATGGCCCTATTATTTGCTGAACTGATATGAGCTCTGTGGCTTCTGCCTGTTTTAGATATTCTATTATTATTGTTCAATTCTTGCTGTTGTTTTATGGATGTGTTTAATCCAAAATAAACATAACTGGTGACTGATACTTTGGTCACACTATATTTTTGTCCTCAATACTCTGTTAGACAACTGTGACAAACACATGCTGTTGCACAACAAAATTACACATCGATGGGCACTTTGTGGTGCAATTGAGTGCAAATCATATAGCAACCTAAAGGAAACCTTATGGGCAGTTGAATATCAGAGACAAGTGCAAAAATATACTTTGCCAATGCTTGCTTTAAAAAAAAAAATTTGATGGAAATAAGTAACTGGAAGTCAAAACTTTAGTCGTATGTACATCGCCACCAGCACATTACTCTGCCAAGCTCTCAAGTCTCTCCTTTACCAACCTTCTGTCCTTGAATTCCCCCAACCACAAAATTCCACACTGACACCCATTAAGACCGGTGCCATGCCAACCCAACACATCCTTCCCCTTTACTCATAAATAATTTGTACAAAATATGAATGAAAAACACAATACGCAGTAAAACCAAATACGAACTCTGATACCCCGTTGGCTCTCCCATGTGATATAATAGAATTTAGTATTAGATTAAAACCTAAAACCAGAAGGAATTATAAATAAACTTAACATTATAGAAAGGCTGATAGACACCCAACAATGTAATCCTTGTGCCAGACTGGTTTGTGCCTTTCATGTCTAGCGTGGGTTACACACGGTTCACTTGAACACTCATGCTCAGATGTCTCT
Source organism: Pleurodeles waltl (assembly GCF_031143425.1). NCBI lineage: Eukaryota > Metazoa > Chordata > Amphibia > Caudata > Salamandridae > Pleurodeles > Pleurodeles waltl. The sequence continues at coordinate 263,712,878 of NC_090443.1, read as the reverse complement.
TTAAGGCGAGTTGGCACAAAGTCAGCTTTACTTTCAGGAATAATATGGATCTTGTCCTTGTTCCAAACCTTCCCATCCCTGGTGCATATAGTACTTGTAGTTACCTTAACCACTTGCCTGGTGGCATAGAATCTGCAAGCACCATTGAGAATATGTCCTGTTTCTTTTATCCTGACCCAATTCCGCAGTCCCAAATCATAAAGGTCCGGTTATATGCCAACACTACCATACTTCTTTTGCGCTTTTTCCCTCAAATCCACCCCCCTCCGCCAGGAATGCATTATCAATATGATTTCAACACAACCATTAATGCTTGAGCTTAGAACAAGGAACTCTATCACGCAATAGGACAAAAGGAAAGACCCCTGTAGAGCAATTGAGGGTTGCCCTATATGCCTACAGCTTGCCATCCACCACATTCTCATTCCCATTTCTCCTCCTCTGCATAGATACAGCACCCATGAAACGATTTCAATTGACCTGCCCATATAATGTCAGAACGTACTTTGTCTAGAGCAACTCAGAACTTATCACTCCACAAAAATGATCCACCCGTTTAATAAGCTCCTGATGGAATTGGTTTTGTCTGCAAAATGGGGAATACATTTTGGGTAATACTCAGTCAAACCTAGGAAGGATCTCAATAAATCCTTGTTATTTAGAACAGGAGCTTCCTCAATAGCCTTAAGCAACTTCACCTCGGGGCTCATGTCTTCTTTGGATATGTGGTTTCCTACGCAGTCCACACCAGACTGTTCAAATTTCCATTTGTCTCCCCTAAAAAGTCACTCTGATATCCTGCAAAATATGCAAAAACCCTGACCAAACGTATATCGTGCTGTGAAAGATTCTGACCAGAAATAAATATGCCATCCTGGAAATACTGGACACCTTCACAGTCTTTCAATATCTCCTTCATAAGTCGCAGTCACAAAACCTGATGATATGCTGCTGACATATCTAAAGTGGTAAAACATAATAACTCCCTCCAATGTACTCAACATCTCACTGATGTAGGGAAGGGGTTCTCTATTCACCCAAATATTTTGGTTGAGGTCCTGTAACTCTACATATAAACACAAGGCATTATCACTCTATCATGCTGCACCACAGGAACTCTCAATGGGTACAACAACATCCAAATCACACAGTTTTCCTAGTTCCATACATAAAGCTTTTCTCAAAGATATGAGTACTTTCCACATTTTATTCACCACATGTCTGGAACCTGGTTTCAATATCATTTTATATTTGAATCCTTTTAATTTCCCTAATTGTTTTGTAAATACTTCAGGAAACCTTTCAATCCACAAGTTTGCCGGAGGCACACTCATGCACATAGGCATCAACTTAGACTTTGAGATTACACAATAAGGGTGATTAGGGTCAAGGATCATGTCCAACTCCTTGTTCAAGCCACCCCAATAAGCCTGAACCCTTTTTACCACTAACACTACAGCATATATGCAGATTTCTCTTCAAATTCTAACAAGCCGTCAAACTGACCTTCCTCTTCAATTCCTTTCCCACCAAAAGCACACATTTTAACTTTAGATTATTGAAGTTCCTGCGGTTTGAACACTGAACAAATATCAGGGCCTATTAATGTAAAAGGTGACCCTGAATCAGCCATCAGACACAGGTTCACACCATTTATTACTACATTACATAGGGACGAGTTCCTACGCTCAGGTTTCAATTCCACCACTACATCCTCATTTGCTTCATCTATTTCCTTACCAACATCCACCTCCTTATTAGAATCATATCACAGTCGTCATTATCAAGTGTAGTTTCCTCTACTAGGGATATCATAGATTTCCTTGAGTTTCAGAAAACCCTTGCAAAATGTCGCTTTTGATTCAATTTCTAACAAATAGCAGACAGTGCTGGGCAATTTTTGGCTGAAGCAATGTGACTGTGACTCTCACACCTAAAGCATACAGTAATGTCAGCACTTTTATTCCATTTCATCTTTGAAAGAGTAGACTTTTTCCATTCTTTATGCCCATCTGTAGCTTGCACCACATTCCCAACTTTAAGAGTACTCATGTCACTATAGCCCGACAATTCCTTGAAGTATGCATCGGAATTCTCTACAGCTCTGGCTATGGTGATTGCCACTTCTAGACTAGGATCATCTGTAGAAAGCAATCTTTCTTGGATCATTTTGTTACTTAATCTTTCTTGGTTCATTGTGTTACATTTTTTGATCAACTGGTCACAAATGAATTCATTCTTGTACTCTGTATTTGCAAGTGATTGTTATTTGATGTAGTGCTGTCACAAAATCATAAATAGATCTGCTGTATTGTTGGACTTTTTGCATAAATTTATGGCTCTCCAACACCACATTCTTTGAAGGAGAAAATCTCTTGTCCAAAGTCTTGATAATAGAAGCATACTCGTCCACTGTGTCTACTGTTACCATTTCACCTGATGCCCCTTCTCAATATAATTACACCCTTACTTCTTGTAAAGGTAGTGTTTTTAAAATGAATCTTCCTTGAGGGCCCAATTTGTGAAATCAGTAATGTTTTTTTTTCTTTTTGCTGGTGAATGTTTCACTGTCAATGGCATTCAAATATGCTTCAAATGCTTCTTTACACTGAATCCAATACAAAGTGGGTGTACCAGGCATTGATAGAAATGCATGGGGTGCAGTAATACTTTACATGATGAAACAGTAAAGTTGGGTGAAAACTTAAGTTGAATATGTATCATCCTTACAGTAACTTATAATGAACTTGATCCAAAATAGCACCTAGATATAGTGATTATTAAATTAAAATGTCCTCCTCCAAAACCAGTTGAATAAATCAAATTCAAATTGTCCACTATAATTCCAGGAATATTACAATGGGTGAGAACTCAATCCAAAATGGTAGACAAACTAGGTCATGCCATTTAGCCTAAGATCACCCAATGTCGCCTACAATAAAAATGGTACACACCCAATAATGTGGACAAAGTCAGTGTAGTATAGATGTCCACTTCAAAGATGGGGCAATGACGAGTCGCCAAGCTTGGGCATGGCCACAGGCCTACCTCTACTTCAATGCTAACGAAGTGGACGGCTCCACAGATTTCTTCATCACCTCACTCTGTTAGCGGAATAATAAATCCTCCTGCAGGGAAGCATTCAGGTTGCAGTCTCAGCTGCATGTCAACTGCAGGCAAGTGCAACACACCAATCCTTGTCAGATACTTTGCCAATGCATGGGCACTGGGGAAAGCTGATGAAGAACGCTGGATGTGGCTCCTCCTTGTCGCCAATGAAAAGAGGGACTCCACACACAAAATGTGAGTCAAAACTTTGTTCATATGTATAACACCACCAGCACATCACACCCCACGCACTCCAATTTCTCCTTTACCAACCATCCGTACTTGAATCCCACCTTCCACAACATTCCACATTGTGCCCTGGTAAGCCCGGTGCCATGCCAACCCGAAAAAACTGGTGCTGTATAAAGCTCATGTTCAGGCACTCAAAAGCAACATTTTTATAAGATACAATCAGAAACCATGAAGCTGACATACAAATGTATGGGTGTGAACATCAAAAGGGGTTCAGCAGATGCTTCAATACAAACTTTAATACCATGCACACAACTTGAGTATAGAGAAGCACGCTCTATCCTCTATATAAACGTAAGAGATTTTCAGCCAGTCAGGGGGATGCACATCATATTAATATTAATGGCAACTGATCACCTGTATTTAAACAGTAAAACCAGTAAACAAGAGTATAACAAACTGCTATGGCTTGTGAAAGACACACATGCAGCCCTTTTGATATTCCAAGGGTATAGCTTAATGATATACCTGACGTGCAGGTAATATCTGTCTAAATTTCAAGGGGTCAATTCCGCTCCTTCTTCGATCAAACTCTGCAAAGTTTTTTTATCAGATTTTTTAATGTCCACACACATACACACACACACAAAGATTCAGTTAACTATTCATATCTCACACTGGCCACCTATTTTTTTCTCTTTAGTTATCGAGAAAGAAAGCGTCAATGTCAAACAACCATCTCGCTCTTCAGCATTATCTCTTTCCAGTCCGGACAGCAAAACAGATTTAAAAAATCAACAAGCATCACCAAAGCAACCAATCTGTTACACTTTTTCAGTCTTGGCTAGACAGCACATGAGCTGTCTTTTCAGGACTGTGGTAATCTCACAGTGGGATTAGAGCCTCTCCAGTTGCTTACCATTTTTTGGCTTGCATGGCACTTATCTTTACAGCCTCGTAATTGGTCACTGCAGGCCTAGCTTCATTTCCGTTCCTGTCTGTGGATCAAGGATCAAGCACTGTTCTTGGGCCCTGCAAACAGAAGGTGTGTGACTGGCAAAAACTTGCCTAGCATGACAAACAAAATTGCAAAGTTTTATTTCCTATAGTTAACCCATTTCTTTTATTTTACCAAGTCTTCTTTTCTCACTTTGCACTTATGTTCTATTTTTGCTCATGGGTACTGTTCTCAAAAGATGACCATTATCTTGTTCTTAATATTGCAAAGCAACTGTTAGAAATGGGGTCTCTAGTTGGCAGAGGTATACACCCTTGTCTAAGTAGGGACCACAATCCTAGTCAGGGTGAGTCACACACAATCCAAATTATCCTGTGCCGACCCTCTGGTAGCTTGGCACTGGGCAGTCAGGCTTAACTTAAAAGGCAATGTGTAAAGTATTTGTGATATAAATCATATGGTAACACAGTGAAAACACCACAAAAATACACCACAAAGGGTTAGAAAAAAATATGATATTTATCTGGTTACAATAAGGTAAAAAACAATTAAGATTCAATAAGTACAGGTTGAGATATCACTTTTGCAAGTTTAAAAAGAGTCTTAAATCTTAAAAATCAACAGTTGTCTTTTGATTACACAAAGTTCCTGTTTAACTAAAAAATAACATGCACGGAGACCACAGAGGAGGAGATGCATGTAAAAATAGGGTGTGAGTCGAATTTTCTGACGCGGCACAGATGACGCGTCGTTTCTTTCCACACTTCGAGGGGCTTTGCATCATTCTTAGCGTGCAGTCTTGGTACCTCACTGCAATGCGGTGATCTTTTTCATGCCCAGGGATGATGCAGGGAAATCCTGAGTGTGCTTGAAGAAGTTACAAGCATTGCATCAATCTGTTATAACGATGCATCAAATTTTTTGTCGCACGGCAGACTCTGCGTTGGTTTTCCACTCGGGGAATCAGCTGTGTCGTTCCGGTTTGGCTGGGCATCGATCCGGTAGGGCTGTGCTTCGAATTTCCGGTCGCTATGCAGGCGCTGCATCAAATCTTCACTCGGGAGGTCAGGCTGCATTGTTCAGGCTCAGCTGTGCATCGATGTTTGGTGCACAAGGAGTTTCCTGAAGAGATGAAGTGTTTTTGGCCCTGAAACCTCAGAAAACAGGAGCCAAGCTTAATCCAAGCCCTTGGAGAGCACTTCTCAGCATATTTAGAGGACAGGAGGGCAGCAGGGCAACAGCAGAGCAGAGTTCTTTGGGCAGCCAGGCAGTTTTCTTAACAGGTTGCAGGTTCAGGTCCAGAAGTGTCTGAGTTGGTGGGGTCAGGGACCCGGTTTATATACCCAAAAATGACTTTGAAGTGGTGAGGCTTCAAAGAGTGGTTTTGATGTGCACAACTGCCCCTTTCAGTACAGGTCTGTCCGCCAGGGTCCCAGTAGAGGGTTTGGCAGTCCATTGTGTGAGGGAGGGACACTAGCTTTTGAAATGTAAGTGTCAGGCCCCCACCCTTCAAGTCCAGGAAGACCCATTCAGTATGCAGAAAAGTGCTGGTGTAACCGAGTGTCCTTTGTTTGTGGTTGTCTGGGTGAAATGCACAAGAAAGCTGTCAACCAGCCCAGACCAGACTTTGATTGGAAACAGGTCGTAAGGCACGGATGGATTTTAAGTACAGAGAAATGCTCACTTTCTAAAAATGGCATTTCTAAAATAGTAATAAAAAAATCCAACTTCATAAGTAGGATTTTCTATTAACATTCTGGCCATACTACATATGACCTGATTACCCCTCTACGATCAGAATCTACCACTGAAACAGTATATGAGGGTAGTTCTAATGCTAGCATATGAAAGGAGCAGGCCTCACAGTAGTGGAAAATGAATTTAGGAGTTTTCCCCTGCCAGGACATGCAAAAACACACATGTATGTGTCCTGCGTTTTACCGACATAGCACCCTCCCTTTGGGTTACGTAGGGCCTACCTTAGGGGTGACTTATGTGTAGAAAAAGAGGTGTTTAAGGCTTGGCAATTACTTTTAAATGGCAAGTGAAAGTGGCAGTGAAACTGCACAAACAGGCCTTGCATTGCCAAGCCTGAGACATGTTTAAGGGGCTACTTATGTGGGTGGCACAATCAGTGCTGCAGGCCCACTAGTAGCATTCAATTTATAGGCCTGAGCACACGTAGTGCACTTTACTAGGGACTTACAAGCAAATCAATTATGCCAATTGGGAATGAACTAATGTTACCCTGTTTAAGGAAGAGAGCATATGCACTTTAGCACTGGTTTTCAGTGGTAAAGTGTGCAGAGTCCTAAAACCAGCAAAAACAGTGTCAGAAAGGTTTAGGGAGGCAGGCATAAAGTTGGGGGATGACCACTCTAAGGCTGTCAGGTCTAACAGCAACATTGTGCACTTTAACATATAATGGTGCAGTACACCCCAATCCACCCACTCCAATTCAATCCAAACCACCCACCCAATCCATCTTCCGTTCATTCCAACCCATCAGCATTGGAGTGGTCAGTCCCAGGGTGATGCTCCACCATAAAGTCCATCCCCTGTAGGCAAATTGACCACCTCAAGAGTTTAGGATTTCCACCCCTCATCTGCATGAGCCATTTGAGGGCTGTGCGGTCTGTCTGAATCTGAAAGTGAGTCCCAAACAGGTATGGTCTCAGCTTCTTCAGTGCCCAGACCTGACCAAATGGTTCTCTTTCAATTGCACTCCACCTCTGTTCCGGTAGTAATAGCTTCTGCTATTAGAACCACTCCTATGCCAGGCTCTGAAGCGTCTGTCTTCACAGTAACTCCTTGGAGTAGTCAGGGGCCCTGAGCACAGGTGCCGTGCAGATGGCTTCCTTTAGAGAATCAAAGGTTTTCTGACAAGCCTCTGTCCAATTCACCAACCTAGGTTTCTTTTTGGATCTTAGTACTGTTAAGGGGGTCACTATGGAGCCATAACCCTTAACAAACCTACGGTAGTACCCAGTGAGGTCTAAAAAGGCTCTCACTTCTGTTTGGGTTCTAGGTGGTCGTCAGGCCATGATTGTCTCAATCTTGGAGGGGCTGTACCTTTCCAGCACCTACTAGGTGTCCCAAGTGCACCACAGAAACCTGCCCAATCTGGCACTTACTGGCCTTGATTGTCGGGTCTGCCTGTTGCATAGCCTGGAGCACCTCTTGGAGGTGAGGCATGTGTTCCTCCCAGCTGGAACTGTAGACAGCAATGTCGTCTAGGTAGGCCGTGCAGAACACATCTTTACCAGCTAGGACCCAATTAACCAACCGCTGGAGGGTAGCGGGGGCATTTTTCAACCCAAAGGGATATTACTCTGAACTGGTAATGTCCCTCAGGAGTGGAAAAAGCAGATCTCTCTGTTGCCCCCTCAGTCAAGGCAATCTGCCAGTACCCTGATGTGAGATCAAAAGTACTGAGGAATTTGGCAGTGCCTAGCCTGTCTACGAACTTCTCAGCTCAGAGGATGGGGTGAGCATCTGTCTTTGTGACAGAACTGAGACCCCACAGGTCCATGCCGAACCTAAGTTCTGGCTTAGCACTGGGTGCAGCAGCCTTGGGTACCAGTACTGCAGGGCTGGACCAGGGACTGCTGGATTTCTCAATCACCACAAGAGCCAGCATCTTGTCAACTTCCTCCTTGGTGCTGGCCTTCACCCTGTCTGACAACCTGTAAATGGTGTTCTTAACAGGGGGACTGTCTTCCGTGACAATATCATGGACACACAAGTGTGTGAGTCCAGGAGTGAGGGAAAACATGGAGGAGTACTGCTCCAGTAACTGGTAGCTGTCCCCTCGCTGGTCCAGGGTCAGAGAGTCAGAGAGATTGACACCCTCCACTGACCCATCGCCTTCCTTGGCAGAGAGGAGGTCGGAGAGGTTCACTCTCCTCTTCCACACCCTCATCTGTCACCAGAAGCATGTGGACCTCAGTCCTCTCAAAATGAGGCTTCAATTGGTTGACATGGAGCACTCTTAAAGGATTCCCAGGGGACTGGATGTCCACTAAGAAAGTGGCCTCCTCCTTACGCTCCTTGATCTCAAATGGGTCAGTCGAGCGGTCCTGGAGAGCTCTAGGCTCTGCTGGCTCTATTACCCAAACTTTATCTCCAGGCTGAAACTTCACCAGGGTGGCCTGGTCATACAAGCATTTTATCACCTCTTTACTGGCCTTGAGGTTGATCTTGGCCTTTTTCCAGAAGCGTTGCATCTGGGTGAGGAGGGCCAGCATGTAGCTGACCACATCCGGAGAGGGTGCCTTGGGAGCTTTCTCCCACCCCTCTTTCCCAGTTTTTAAGGGTCCCCTGACCGGGTACTCATAGAGAAGTTTAAAGGGAAAGAACCCTACCCCCTTCTGGGGTACCTCTCTGTAAGCAAAGAGAAGCCATGGCAAGAGAATGTCCCACTTATGCCTCATGGCCTCGGGGAGGACTGTGATCATGCCTTTTAAGGTCTTGTTGAATTTCTCCACTTGACCATTGGATTGAGGATGACAGGGTGTGGTGAACTTGTAGGTCATCCCACATGAATCCCACATGGACTTCATGCATGCAGACATGAAGTCTGTACCTCTGTCAGACACAATCTTCTTTGGGTATCCCACACGGTTAAAGATCCCCATTAGAGTTCTGGTCACCACCAGTGCAATCATCGTCCTCAGAGGGATTGCCTCTGTGCGGGTGGCATGGTCCACCAGGACAAACCTGTTGCCTAGTGCAGTTTTGGGGTCCAATGGACCAATGATGTTGATTCCCACCCTTTCAAAGGGGGGACCAACAATGGGGAGCAGGATCAGGGGGGCCTTGAGCCTTTTCTGTGTCTTCCCACTGGCCTGGCAGGTGGTACAGGACCTACAGAATGTATCTGAGGCTGTCCACATTCGGGGCCAATAGAAGTGGGTGACAAGCCTGGCAAAGGTCTTGTCTTGCCCTAAATGTCCTGCCAGGGGAATGTCGTGAGCCAGGCCCAGTAGGAAGGCCTGGTAACACTGTGGGACCACCAGCACATGTGCTGCCCCAGCCTCCGATACCTTAGGCTCACTGTAAAGGAGATAATTCTCCCAATATGTAAGGTGATCACCAGAGGCATCACCTGCTGCTTGAGCTGAGGCCTGTTGCCTCAAACCCTTAGGAGTGACGCACTCTTTCTGTGCCTTGCAGAATTCTTCCCTGTTTGGCCCATCCTCAACTTGCCAGCCAGTAAGCTCAGGTCACCTAGGGGAGCAATGTCCTCACCGGTTGACTCAGGGACCTCATCCGCAGGGACCCAGTCAACCACCGCGGGAACTTCTGGGACCGGTTTCCCGCTCCCCCTCCAACTCTCCTTGACAGCTGTCTGGGCCATTCTTCCAGGCTCCAGCCACCTTGACTCCCCTCCGAGGCAGCCCTGGACCTTGTGGTCATGCAGACCCACTCAGGCAATCCCAACATTTCCAAGTGAGACCTTAGCTCTACCTCCTTCCAGGTAGTGTGCTCAAGGTCATCGCCTACCAGACAATCTACAGGCATGGCAGAACTCACAGCTACTTTTAGAGTACCAGAGACCCCCTGACTCAAAGGGAACCAGAGCTAATGGTAGGTGACTCTCACGATTGTTAGTGACTATGACTTGGTGGAATGTGTTGGGGAGGACCTGCTTTGCTGACACCAGCTGACCCCTGACAATAGTCATGCTAGCTTCTGTGTCACGCAGAGTCTCCAGCTGTTGACTATTTATGATGACCCATTGCCTATACTTGGAAGTATTTGCAGGCATGTGGGCTTTTGGCACCATCTTTGCATCCCCCAGGGACACTAGGGTTACCTCTACCTGTTCCCAAAAACTAACTAGGACTACCTCCTCTCGAAAGCAACACTAGTCAACCCAAGCGTCTGCCCTCCAGTGGGGGCTGTGCCCTCTTGACGCCCTTAGAGTGACTATACCTGAACCTCCCTGTCTTATGGTCAAGGGACCCTTTCCTCTTGGAATCAGACTGGGACTGGTTACCACTACTCCCTTGGGAATTATTTTGGGGGCCTTTTGAGAAGTCCTTATTTTTACGTTTTTTCCCCCCTCTTTCTTCTGTTAGGAACCCTGACAACCTTTGTGGGTGTCCCCCCGATACCTTTTTGGACACTCTGGTGCTAGCCCAGAAGTCTGCCACCTCAGCAAGCTTCCTAGGATCAGTCAGCTTACCGTAAAGCAGGTGCTGACGCAACTCTGTAAAGCAAATACTGAGCATATGCTCTCTCAGAATCAAATTATGTTAACCTGTATAATCATCTACTTTACTGGCCGCACCCATCCATTCAGTGCCTTACTAGAAGAATCATAAAAGTATATCCAAGTTTGGTTGGAGAGTTTGGTACTGTCCCTAAATTTCTGGTGATACTTTTCAGGGGTCAGTCCAAACTTGGCAATTAAAATGGCTTTCATGAGTGGGTATGTGTTCTGGTCCTTCTTTTCTAATGTGAGGAATGTATCCCTCCCAATTATTGGCACATGTTTCCACAAGGCCGCCCCCATTGCTCTTCAGGAACCCCATGAGCCCTTAGTGCAACTTTATAGGCATCAAACCATTTGTCAATGTCATCTCCCACCACATAACTTGGCACACCATCTTTGGGTATACAAATCTTTTTGTTTCCAGCAGGTCCTGTACGAATGCTGCCACTATCACTGCTGGACCCAAACTGTCTAGACTTGAGGTCCAGCTATTTTAGAATCAGTTCATGAGCCAGAAGTAGTTTCTTTTCAGCCAATGCCATCTCAGCTGCAGCCTCAGCTTGTTTGGCTTCTCTCTCAGCTTTCCTCTCCTCTGTCTCCATGTTTAACCTTGCCAACTTCAGCCTGAATTCTCTCTCCTCCCTCCTTTCCTCTGCAGTCAGGCTGTGACTTGAGACGCTGTTCCCTGCTTTCTCAGGGGGCACCAATCCAGGGATGTCACCCCCACTGCGGTTGGCAAATCCTCTGGAGAGCCATCCACTTGCTCTCCCAACTCAACATTCTCTTATGAACATGCTTCTGCCCAGGCCCTCAGCACCTTTTGGTACTCTTCCTTCTTGGAAGAACCCCAGGTAGGTACTCCATCCCCTGCAGAACCCTTTCAGCTGGCTGACAGTGTTTTCCTCCAACTTAGCTAGGTCAAACTCTTCAACTCCTTCTTGAGACCTAGTCAGAGACATTTTGTATAGAACGTATTGGATTAGATTAAAATGTCAAGCAGGACATGGTTAAGGGGCTACTTATGTGGGTGGCACAATCAGTGCTGCAGGCCCACTAGTAGCATTACATTTACAGGCCCGGGGTACATGTAGTGCACTTTACTAGGGATTTACAAGTAAATCAATTATGCCAATTGGAATGAACCAATGTTACCATGTTTAAGGGAGAGAGCATATGCACTATAGCACTGGTTAGCAGTGGTAAAATGTGCTGAGTCCTAAAAGCAGCAAAAAGAGTGTCAGAAAAGTGGAGGGAGGCAGGCATAAAGTTGGGGGATGACCACTCTAAGGCTGTCAGGTCTAACAGCATTATTGTGCACTTTAACACATAATGGTGCAGTACACCCCAATCCACCCACTCCAATTCAATCCAAACCACCCACCCAATCCATCTTCCGTTCATTCCAACCAACCTCACTCAAACCTGCCTCACTCTAATCTAAAACAATATACCACACTCCAATCCAAAACACTCTGCCCTACTCCAATTCAAAACAATCTGCCACCTCCAATTTTAAACAAACTGCCCCACTCCAATCTACCCTACTCCAATCCAAAACAATCTGCCCCACTCCAAGCCAAAACAATCTGCCCCAACCCAAAACTACTGGTTCCATTCCAATCTGCCCCACTCCAATCGAAAACAATCTGACCCACTCCAATCCAAAACATTCTGACCCATTCCAATCTGCCCCACTCCAATCCAAAACAACTTGCCCCACTCTTTCTGTCCCACTCAAATCCAAAAATGTCTGCCCCATTCCAATCCAAAACAATCTACCCCACGCCAATAAAAACAAGCTGCACCACTCCAATCCAAAACAATCTGTTTCACTCCACTCCAAAACAATCTGCCTTACTCCAACAGTAGTATAAAACTTTATTTCAGCCGGAAGGACATAAAAGTACAAAATAAAAAACAAAATACACATACTTAGCAACAATTTGAAATCAGACACAATATCTAGTTACCACAAGGACACATATAAAAAGCATTAGTAACAAGGGCAATCAACATTCAGATAAAATGCATATTAATGTACCACAATAAGACAATAAAGTGCACAGAAAATGTTAGTGATCTAATTAGGTGCATACGGGTAAGGCCCGAGTTCAGCTGTGTTTCTATTGCTACATGGTTGAGATAAAAAGTATTTACAAAGATCTGATGTGTTACTCTGAACTCTTGTTAAAAATGTATCAGGTAGAGACAGCCTGGAGCAAGTAGACCAAGCTGAAAATAATTATCTGTTGATGATGATGGGGGCGGATTCACTGCAAACAAAAACACGGTGGAAACAGGACTTCGAAGGGAAAATGCTCACCTCTACACACCCCACGAGGAACCAGGACGCCATGGAACCAGAGCTTCACATTTTACCAACCTTTATCTTCTTGCTCCTCTACCAGGAGCATGAACGCCGGCGGCGAAGACTACGGTGAGTAGTGCACCTACGACACGGGAGGGTGGAGGGAAAAAACAGCGGGGCTGGTGCTGGCGGTCGCCTCCTGGCCAGTGGGGCTGGTGCTGGCGGTCACCTCCTGGCCAGTGGGGCTGGTGCTGGCGGTCCTGTCTGGGCCAGCGGGGCTGGTGCTGGCGGTCCTGTCTGGGCCAGGGGCTGATGGCGGTCGCCTCCTGGCCAGCGTGGCTGATGGCGGTCGCCTCCTGGGCAGCGGGGCTGATGGCGGTCACCTCCTGGGCAGCGGGCTGATGGCGGTCTTCTCCGCCGTGCCAATCTTCCCAGACTTGCCGGGTTTCTTGTGCCCCTTCCCCATCTTGAAAGGTGGCGCAGCTGACTCCGCACTCCCACCTGTACCCCTGGGAGCGGCTTTGGCGGCAGGTGTCTTCCCCCTCTCCCGCCAGACACTGGCCAACTTTTGATGGTTGACAGGTGGGGGACTGTCCGTGCTGTGGCTCCTTGCCACACTGGCTGCCCTGCTGCCTGGTGCACTCCAGAATCCGGTGACTACTGGCACCACTGATCCCGCCAATGTCGTGGCTGAGGTGCTAGGTTGGGACCTGGAGAGTCGGGCCCTAGGAGACTGACGGGGTGGGGGAGGTGAGGGAAAGAGGTCAAGGGTGGACCGGAAAAGTTTATTGGGAACACTGGGACGAGTAGCTGGAGGGGGTTTGGGAGTGGAGGAAGAGGTTGTGGTTGTAGGAGGTGTACGTTTGGTGACTTTGGGTGAAGGTGCATGCGCTGGAGGCTGTCGTGAGGTGGATGGCTGTTGGGTGGGTGTGTGCCTGCGTTTGTGTACCTTGGGAGGTGGCATCACAGACATACTGGGATGTGTGAATGGTAGTGGGGGTGGTGACTGCATGTGAGCGGGGTGTGCTGGTGATGGAAGAAGTGGCTGTAGATGTAGTGCATGCAGGTGTGGGTGGAGTCGAGACTGGGAGGGAGGAGGGAGACGAGGAGGAGGGGGACACAGTGGAGGCAGTGGATGTTGCTATGTCTGCATGTGTGTGATGTTTGCGTGAGTGCCTGTGGGATGTGTGGTGCTTATGTTTGCCTGAGGTTCCTTTGTGTGTTGGGGTGTGTGCATGCTGGTCTGATTTTGTGCTTGGGGTAGGCTGAGGTACAGGGTTGTGGGTCTGGGTGGAGGAAGTTGGAGGGGGGAGGCTAGAGACAGGGACAATGGCTGCCATCAGTGCTGAGGCCAGAGTCTGAAAAGCTCGCTGAAGGGCTGTCTGACCAGAATGAATGCCCTCCAGGAATGCATTGGGTCTTTGCAACTGCCTCTCTACACCCCGGATGGCATTCAAAATGGTAGACTGCCCAACAGTGAGGGACCTGAGGAGGTCAATGGCCTCCTCACTGAGGGCAGCAGGGGTGACTGGGGCAGGGCCTGAGGTGCCTGGGGCGAAGGAGATGCCCACCCTCCTGGGTGAGCGGGCACGGGGCAAAGGCTGAAGGGCTGCTTGGAGGGCGGTGCTGGAAAGGGGCGTGGTGGCTGTACCTGTAGATGGGGGGGGCACAGATGGGCCCGCCACCACAAGGGAGCTCCCATCAGAGGATGAGTCCGTATCGCTGGTGTCAGCTCCTGTCCCTGCTGTGGAGCTCCCCTCGCCCTCCGTCTCACTGGTGAAATCAGACTCCGTAGTGTCGCCCTCCAGGGCCATGTGGGATGCAGCCCCCTCCTGCTCCGGTGCCACTGCTCCTCTGCCTGATGATGCTAATGCACACAAGAACAGGGAGACCACAAAAAGGGGGGTGACGACAGAAGAAAGACATGTTGAGTTCATGCATTACCGCTATCGTTGGCGGACACAACAGACACAGAAGTCCCCTGCACTACGCCGCGCACTTGTGGTCCACTATTGGATCCCTGTGACATGGCCTACAAGGCTATGGATGACATCTGCACACCTGGATGTCACAGGAGCCTGACTAGGTGTAGTTGGCACTGTACCCAGGTGGGGTGGGGTGCCACAAGGCCTGCCTGAAAAAGGGGACCTAACTAGCACACTCGCCCTGGCCGAGGGGAACCCACAGCCCACCTCCCCCACCCAGACACCTCCACTACACAGTCAGCAGAATGAGAGTGTACTCACCCCCTTGTTGCAGCTGTGATGCCCTCAAGCGCCCATCCATCTCCGGGTACGCCACTGCCAGGATCCTGAACATCAGGGGGGTCATGGTGCGACGGGCACCCCTCCCACGTTGGGAGGCCATCCCCAGCTGGGCCTCCGCCGTCTTCTTGCTCCAGCGGCGAATGTCCTCCCATCTCTTACGGCAGTGGGTGCTCCGTCGGTGATAGACCCCCAGGGTCCGGACGTCCTTGGCCAAATAGCCTTCTTCTGGTAGGCGCTGACCTACAGGAATTGTAGAGAGGAAAAAGAAAAGTTATTACCAACTGCACCGTCACAGTCATTGGCCCGCACCCCTACCCTTGCCATATGGCACATGCACTCACCGTCGTTTCATGCATGCCTCATTCTCCCCCCTCATCTTTCATCCACCCTACTCCACATAGGCATAGCCCATACAGCATGCTCCCAGTGGTAGCCTGTACTGGGGGAGGACCCCATCCACGAGTTTCTCCAACTCCTCCGATGTGAAGGCAGGTGCCCTTTCTCCAGACGCACAAGCCATTGTCTCTTCCAGACTGAGGTCACAGCAGCACTTGCAGTGTAGGTCCTCTCCTGTCGAAGATCAGGTATCGAGTGATTGAACAGATAGAAAATGGCAGTCACGTCCGCAGCAGTGCGTACCGTCACCGCCGGCGTACATCATCATTGGCTTCTGGGACCCATAGGGTCCAATGTTAACCAGTGCAGAATTGCGCCGCGGTCTTCGACCGCCTACCGCGACTGTGTACAACGCCAGCGCAGTTACCTCATATCACATTGTCCTACTTTACAGGTCAGGCAGCTGCCATTTCAGGGGCCCACATGGCTCTATTTTTAACTGTGTCACACATAACTAGGCCTTGCCTCAACACCCATACATGCTAATTTCGGATTATGAATCGTGTTCTGTGTAAGCTGTGGGTACGTACCTCTGAGTTGGTTGACTCTGTGCCCGCTGTTGTCCTTCATAGGCACCGTCCACTGGGACATGTGAGGAGATGGCGGCATCCTCCGGTGTACAGGCCGCTGGTGGACCTGTCGACAATAGAGGAAAGACATGTAATCATAACCCACAGGCTTGATCGTGCCACAATCCTGGAACTGTGTGCCCAGTTAGAGCCAGACCTGATGTCAGCTATCCACCATCCCACAGGAATCTCCCCTCAAGTGCAGGTGCTGTCAGTACTCCATTTCCTTGCAAGTGGGTCATTTCAAACAACAGTGGCCATAGCATCAGGGATGTCCCAGCCTATGTTTTCCAACGTGTTGTCCAGAGTGTTGTCTGCCCTGCTGAAACACAGGCGGAGCTACATCGTTTTCCCTCAGGTGGAGGATTTGCCCACAGTGAAAGGTGACTTCTATGCCCTGGGACATATCCCCAACATCATAGGTGCCATTGATGGGACACATGTGGGCTTGGTCCCCCCGCAGGAGTGAACAGGTGTACAGAAACCGGAAGAGTTATCATTCGATGAATGTGCAGATGGTGTGTTTGGCAGACCAGTACATCTCCCTTGTAAACACCAAGTTTCCTGGCTCAGTGCATGACGCTTACATCCTGCGGAATAGCAGCATCCCTTATGCGATGGGGCAACTCCAGAGGCACAGTGTGTGGCTATTAGGTGAGCACCTGGAACCAAATCAGTGGGAATAGTTGTCTGGGTCTGGGGATATCCCTACAGGTTAGTGTGTGTCTAACAGTTGTCCCTCGCCTTTTTCAGGTGACTCTGGTTACCCCAACCTGTCATGGCTACCGACCCCAGTGAGTAATCCCAGAACAAGGGCAGAGGAACGCTACAATGAGGCCCATGGGCGAACTAGGAGGATTATAGAGAGGACCTTCGTCCTCCAGAAGGCCAGGTTCAGGTGCCTCCATATGACAGGTGGTTCCCTATTCTACTCACCAAAGAAGGTATGCCAGATCATCATGGCCTGCTGTATGCTTCACAACTTAGCTTTGCGACGACAGGTGCCTATCCTGCAGGAGGGTGGTCCAGATGGAGGTGTTGTGGCAGCTGTGGAGCCTGTGGACAGTGAAGACGAGGAAGCAGAAGAAGAGGACATCGACAACAGGAACTCGGTTATCCTGCAATAGTGAGACACAGGTAAGAAGAGGAACCTGCCTACTACATGTAATTTAACACTACTTACTACCTCTCTACTGTCTATCCTTTTCACCCAGTGTATGGTCACTGAGTTTTCACTTTCCCTTACAATTTCACAGATGTGGGTGCCACTGTGCGACATCTGCTTTGTTTCCTCATGTACTAGAACTGTGTGACATAGGTATGTTGACATTACAATTGAAAGAGCATTTTGTCACTGTAATTGCTAATACACTATTTCGAAATCACAGACAGATTCCAGATTGTTTTGTGCTTTAAGGGTGTTCATTTAAGTGCTCAATATTGGAGGGTGCTGTAAAATGGGGAAGGGTGATGGTGGAGGAATGTCCATGGCAGAGTCCAGTCTATTTGTTTCACAGGTGCATTTTCCAAAGGGGCATAGGAAGTGGAGTTGGGGTAGTTTGAGGATTGACAGGGTGACAAGGTGGGACAAAAGGATGACATTCAGGGCGGTCTCATTTCTTGGCGGGGGTCTTGGCATTGTTCTCTGTCTTTGTCCTGGATCTCAGGGACCATTTGCAGGGTGGTTATCCATCTGCAGGGGGTGGGGTGCTTTTATGGTGGTCCTGTGGCGGTGCCTCCTGTCCACCAGCGCCGGCAGAGGTGGTGGGCAGTTCATCTTCCAGGCTAGTGTCAGAGGCCCCTTGTTGTGCCACAGTGTCCCTCCTGGTGTTTAGGACTTCCTTTAGCACCCCTACGATGGTGCCCAGGGTGGAATTGATGGATCTGAGTTCCTCCCTGAAGCTCAAATACTGTTCCTCCTGCAGCCGCTGGGTCTCCTGAAACTTGGCCTGTACTGTTGCCATCGTCTCCTGGGAATGATGGTATGCTCCCATGATGTTGGTGAGGACCTTGTGGAGAGTGGGTTCCTTGGGCCTGTCCTCCCCTTGTCGCACAGCAGCCCTCCCAGTTCCCCTGTGTTACTGGGCCTCTGTCCCCTGAATGGTGTGCCAACTACCACTGCCCTCAGGTCCCTGTTGTTGTTGGGGTGATGGGTTAGCCTGGGTTCCCTGTAGTGGTGGATACACTGCTGATTGACATGTCCTGGGGACAGAGGTATGGGCCCGCTGGGTGGGTGCTGTGCTGGTGTTTCCAGAGGGGGGAAGCTCTGTGCTGGCCTGTGACTGTGTGAGGGGAACCGACGGTCCCGAGGTCCCAGATGGGCCTGTCTGGTCGTCTAGATCCAGTTGGACAGAGCTGCTGTCATCACTGTGGGCCTCTTCTGTTGGTGGTGTGGACATGTGTGGACCCTCCTGTGCGGTGACGTTAGGTAGGGGTCCTGCAGGGGTGTAAAAGCATGATTATTGCATCTGTGTGTACCATGGTGTGCAATGGGTGGGTGACCGTGTACCGAAGTGCTTGCATTCCTGTGTGGGACCTTGTGTGAAGATGGGTTGGGGGGGGTGTATGGGTATGTGCCATGGCCATGCATTGGTGATGGGTGTCCATGCTTTGGTGTTGCATGCAGGGCTTGGTGTTAGGGTGTGTGGTTTGTGATAGTGGGACATGTGTGAGGAGTTGGAGTGATGGGGTGAGGGCGAGGGTGGGGTTATGTGATAGCTTGCAGGTAGGGTGGGGGATAAGGTAGTTAAGGTTTGACTTACCAGAGTCCATTCCTCCAGCTACTTCTTCGAGGCCCTCAGGATGCAGAATCGCCAAGTCTTGCTCCTCCCATGTTGTTAGTTGTGGGGAAGGAGGTGGGGGTCCGCTGCCAGTCCTCTGTACCGCAAGGTGGTGTCTGGATACCACGGAACTTACCTTCCCCCGTAGGTCATTCCACCTCTTCCTGATGTCATCCTTATTTCTTGGGTGCTGTCCCACTGTGTTAACCCTGTCCACTATTCTGTGCCATAGCTCCATCTTCCAAGCTATGGAGGTGTGCTGCCCCTGTGATCCGAATAGCTGTGGCTCTACCCGGATGATTTCCTCCACCATGACCCTGAGCTCCTCTTCAGAGTACCTGGGGTGTCTTTGCCGTGCCCTGGGGTGGTGTGGGTGATGTGTGGGGTGGTGTTTGTTGTATATGTGGGGTGATATTTAGTGGTGTGTTGTGTGGGGTGGGTGGATGTTATGTGGGGGATGGTGTGGTGTGCCTGTCGATGCTTAGTTGTAGATTGTAGTGTCTCTCTCTGGCCTTCTTTCGGGATTTTGGTTGTAGGGGTTTGTGGGTGATGTGGGTGTGTGTTTTATATTGTATTGGGTGTGTGGGAGTGGTGTGTGTACATGTATCAGGTGTGTGTATTTGGAATTGTCCAATGTGGTAGTGTTTTGTAAATGTGTGTGTATTTTGAGTGCGGCGGTGTGTACCGCCAATGGAATACCGCGGTTGAAAGACCGCCGCGTGGATTTGTGGGTTGTGATAGTGTGGGCGTATTCCTGTTGGGGTGACGGTGAGGTTTTGTTTTCGCCAGTTAATCACTGACCTTTGGTGTGGCGGACTTGTGTGGTTGCCTGAATTTTGGCCAATTCCGAGCTGCAGGTCATAATGACCGTGGCGGAATTCCACACCCGCAGCGGTGTGTTAGCGGTATTCTGCACGGCGGTAAGCGGCTTTTACCGCCAATGTTGTAATGACCCCCAGAGTTTGGAACGATAAAGAACCCAGACTAGCTGGTTGATGCTACCGAGCCAATAAAAAGTCCCAGTATTTTTTTTTTATAATAACTTTGGATTTAGAATTAATACACAAGTTGTAGAGGACTGTAGGCCTAGGTTTGTAAACCCCTCCTTCAGGTGTATAAACCACTTGATTTTATTGCCTGAATCTAGACTCTTTTGCCCTAGCATCACCTTGCGCCACATTAGCGTCATCTTTTTTTACACTAATGTGGCCCAGCGAGGCCAAAATCGACACGCCAGATTTAGAAAGTGGCCTAATGCATGCATTGCGCTACTTTGTAACCCCTTGCGCAACATTTGCCTGCGTCAGGCATAATATATGCAAGGGGGCATTCCCACGTTAGGGGAGCCAAAACAGTGGAGCAAAGAAATCAAAAAGATTTCTTTGCAACTTGTTTTGGCATTTTAAACCCCTGCTCAGTAGAGGCGTTAAAATAGGGCACAAAGCTGGTTACAAAGGGTCCCTATGTACTGTTCAGGGTTAGCGTCACAATTTTGGTGCTAACCCTGAAAACTACATCAATTGCGTCTATCATTTTGAGGCTATTACCCTCTACCGAATTTTATATATGGCTCAAACCTGGTGGGTGTACGTGGGGGCTCAAAAAAAGTAGGAAGCCCTCCCTCTCCTGCTGAAATTATATCGAATGGGTGGCAGAGGCGCATAATAAAATATTAGGAGCTGGCACAGAAGTTATTGTTGGCTGAAAGGAACAAGTGGCAGGCGTAGACAGTTGAGATCTCTGATTCCATGTCTCTTTGAGAGCGAGACGACATCCCTCAGTTGTGGAATCTCTACGAAGTTTTTCTTGTTCTGTAGGTAATAGTCTTGAGATTAATGATTTTAAGTTAGTTCTTTCCTCTTTCAGCATGCACATGGTATCAAATAATTTGTGCGCTGATAGATGGTCGAGAATGAGGGGAGCAGAGCCAGGCTTTCGGAGTTTGGCTGGTCGGTTGTTTGATCGACCTCTGGATCTTGGGGCACTACAAATCTATTGCTACATGCAATCGAGTAACTTGGAAGCACAGAATCCTCATTGTCTACAGGGACTAGACTGATAGGAACTGGTCCCTTGCACCCTTTTGTAATTTGCCCTCGCTAATTAGGGAATCCATCTCATCTATCAAGGTGGCAATCTCTTTAAGGGTGCACAGGTTAGGAGTTATTTTTACTTGCCTTTCCAGAAAGAACCCTCTTCAGCTTTTCTCTTGCTCATTTTGACTCAGTGATGTAAGCCTTAAACTATACAACCCTGGATCGTAGTTTGTTTCTTGAGTATATGCTGAAATTAAAACAACAAATGCTACAAGAATGCATAAAGAAAGAGAAACTAGGGGCCTGATTACAACTTTGGCAGAGGGGGTTAATCCGTCCCAAATGTGGCAGATATCCCGCCCGCCTTATTACGAGTCCATTATATCCTATGAAACTCGTAATACAGCGGGCGGGATATCCGTCACATTTGGGACAGATTAACCCCTTCCGCGAAAGTTGTGATCAGGCCCTAAGTATTAAAAGTTAAAAAATAAATCAAAAGATGGGGCTTAGGAGCAAAGGTCTGAGAGCCTTATATGTGCCTTACCTTAAAATACATTTAAAAATCAGCCATTTGGGTGCAAACACTCAGAGTTGCAAACCCATGCACACCATTCCCAGCGTGAGACAGAATAAAAACAAAGACAACATTGAGTTCAAACAATAGACTGGAAAGTTATGCTTACGGTTTGTGGGGGAGCTTGTGGAAGTAGATCAAACAAACTGAGGGCCATAGACCCACCCAAACAGGACATCACAAGAGTGATAAGGGAGGGAATTAAATTAACAGTTATCTCAAATCAAATCACAAAGAACTGTCCACTCCACACACACTCCAATGGTTTTTGACTGTCTCTCGCTAAGCTGGGGGGCTACGTCCCACCCTAGCAGTCCAGCACAAAAACCAGAAGAGGTTGGAGACAAGCTGTGAAGAAGTGCGGCTCAAAGGACAAGTGACCATGTACCCCTCTCATTCCCTGGAGAGTCATTGTTTGCACGGGAACGCCTACATTGCATCTCATTAAGGCAAGGTAGGTTTCCACTTCCAAAAAATTACTTTAACTCGATAAATTTGGCGCTAGATGGGTCTAGCACCAATGTATAAATATGGAGTTAATTTTGCACTGAATTTGAATTTAAAAAAATGATGCTAATTCGGTGCAAACGGAGTATAAATATGCCCCTTAGCGTCAAAAAATGACGCTAATCTGGTTAGAGTCATTTATTTTGACTCTAACCTGCCTAACATATTTTTTTTTAACGCCAGCCTACCCTTTGCACCGGCTTGCACCATTCCATAAATATGGTGCCCAGCTGATGCTAAAAAATGGTGCAAGTCGGTGCAAAACCTTTTGGTGCAAAACTGAGTTAGTGCAGTTTTGCACCAAAAAGTATAAATAAGGGCCTAAGGACTTTAGTACTAGCAGGAAAGGTATTTATTTTGCCCCTGCAGTCTTTTCATACTGGGGAAATGGAGGTAGGTTTGGCGCTATTCTGCATTTACAAATTTCTGCTCCTGAGGAAGAGTTGAAAGGTGGACCTGTCTGTGGTGCAGACTTTGTGGGGCATCTGTCTACTCTTGAGGCTCTTGACTTACAAATGCACAGTGATTAACAAATGCCTCAGTTTAGTTTCCTAGTTCGTTGGCAGTGTCCAAATCTCATTTTTCATCACAAAATACCCAAGTACCCACAATAAATGTCAAAAACATTCTTCTAGTTAAATGCTTTCCAACGAACAGTGTGTTGCAACTTGGAGAAAGTCCAACTGAGGGATGTAATGAAATGCATTTAACGCTAGGATTAAAAAAACAACTGAATGCTAACAAGAACACTAAACAAATCAAACGTGGTTTGGAATTTGAGATTCAATACAAAATGATCTTTTGTCTTTCGTTGGTCAGCCCTTACAGTCGTTTTTAAAAAAAACTGTTAGATCTGTCAGCCTTAGGATAGTCTTCCCCAAACTTTTTGCCTGCTTGCCTCCATTTTGTCTGGATTTTTGCTCTGTTGGCCTTTGGACTCTGTGCACTTTATTATTGCTAACAAGTGCTAAGGTGCATGCGCTCACTCCCTGGGAAAGTACCCTCTTTTTGCCATATTGCCTCCAATTTCTGCCTGATATCAGTGTGTTTTGACTGTGTCACTGGGATCCTGCTAGTCAGGGCCCCAGTGCTTATGGTTTGTGGCCTGCTTGTCAGTATGCTTCACTGTTTTCTAAATTGTCAATGGAGTCCTGCTAACCAGGACCCCAGTGTTCATGCTCTCTCTGTTTTCAATGTTGTTCTTACATACAGGTAACCCGATATTTCACTCAAAACTGGCATACTGGTCCCCCCTTATAAGTCCCTAGAATATGTTCCCTAGGTACCCAGGACATTGGGGTTCCAGGGAATCCCTATGGGCTGCAGCATTACTTTTGCCACCTGTAGGGAGCCCATGCACAGGCTTCCACAGGGCTGCCATTGCAGCCTGTGTGAAACAGTGCATACACTATTTCACAGCCATTTACACTGCACCAGGTCACTTATAAGTCACCTATATGCCAGGCCTTCCAACCCTGAAGGCTGGGTGCAAAGTACCTGTGTGTGAGAACACCCCTGCACTCAACGTCATCCAGGGCCATTTTCCCAGGCTTCGTGAGTGCAGAGACACCATTTTACACGTGCACTGGACATAGGTCAAAACCTGTGTCCAGCTTCACAATGGTAACCTCGAATATGGCCATGTAAGGTGTCTAACAACTGGGAATTGTACCCCAATACTGATTCCAGTATTGGTTGCACAATCCTATGCACTCTGGGTGGTCCGCAGTGGACCCCCAGTTCTGCCATACCAGCCTTCTGAGGTTTTCCAGGCAACCCTAGCTGCTGCCACCTCACAGACAGGTTTCTGCCCTCCTATTGCTTGAGCAGCTCAAGCCCAGGAAGGCAGTACAAAGGATTTCCTTTAGGAGAGGGGTGTTACACCATCTTCCTTTGGAAATAGGTGTTACAGGCATGAGAGGGGTAGCCTTCCAGAGCCTCTGGAAATGCTTTTAAGGGCACAGATGGTGCCCTCCTTGCATAATCCAGTCTACACCAGTTCAGGGATCCCCAGTCCCTGCTCTGGCGCAAAACTGGACAAAGGAAAGGTGTCAACATCAGGACAGTGCACGCTCTACGGGTGACAAAAATGCAAAAACCCAGCCTTTATGCAAGAGCATAATTCATGCATTGTGTTTATATGCAGTATGTTAACCTTTTACATTGCAGACTTTAACCTTGAAAAACACTATTAATTATGTTTGCAATAACTGTTCATTTGCAAGGTATTGCTGCAGGCTTACTGAGTGTGTTAGGGTGTGGTCCCTTTCTAGGACCTTCTAGAAGCTTTCCCTGCAGCATGACTGAGTGTGGTTTGTGGGCTGGGCCAGACTCTATATAAGGGAGCCAGCCCAGCTCCACATGCTCACTATTCAGAGGTCTCGGTGCAGAGGAGCTGCAACGTCCTGAGCTCCTGTTCCGGAGGCCTACCTTGATGTTCCATGCCTGCCCCACATTATATTGGTGATCCTTGAGCAGGGCGGTAAGGCAGATGTTGGGCTGGGCCCCCGACTGCTTTCTCAAAGTCTCTCGAGTTTTGGGCCTACTTGTGAAACTTTCAGAGTACGCGATTCATTGCTCTCATGTAAACCTTGGCATTCAGATTGGCAACAGCTTGCGCGATCATTTCATGGCATTTGCATATTCTTGTTTGAATCGGCAGTGTGCGCGATTCATTTCCAGCATGTAAAACTTGATGTTCAGATGGGCAACAGCTTGCGCGATCATTTCATGGCATTTGCATATTCTTGTTTGAATCGGCAGTGTGCGCGATTAATTTCTAGCATGTAAAACTTGATGTTCAGATCGGCAACAGCTTGCGCGATCATTTCATGGCATTTGCATATTCTTGTTCGAATCGGCAGTGTGCGCGATTCATTTCCAGCATGTAAAACTTGATGTTCAGATCGGCAACAGCTTGCGCGATCATTTCATGGCATTTGCATATTCTTCTTCGAATCGGCAGTGTGCGCACTTCATTTCCAGCATGTAAAACTTGATTTTCAGATCGGCAACAGCTTGCGCGATCATATCATGGCATTTGCATATTCTTGTTCGAATCGGCAGTGTGTGCGATTCATTTCCAGCATGTAAAACTTGATGTTCAGATCGGTAACAGCTTGCGCGATCATTTCATGGCATTTGCATATTATTGTTAGAATCAGCAGTGTGCGCGATTCATTTCCAGCATGTAAAACTGATGTTCAGATCGGTAACAGTGTGCGTGATCATTTCATGGCATTTGCATATTCTTGTTCGAATCGGCTGTGTGCTCGATTAATTTCCAGCATATAAAACTTGACATTCAGATCGGCAACAGTGTGCGCGATCATTTCATGGCAATTAAAACTTTGGTGTGTTGAGTTTGTTGAGGTGCACACATTTACCCCGAGCTTTTGGATTTTCTGTGAAGATGCTAAATTCCAAATGTGACATTCTTTGTGCATATTAAGTCCCTAGTACAATTCCTATTGTTTTCCAGGGAATGTTTCAGATAGCCTTTTGTAAAAATGCAATGTTTGTTCTGAAACATTATTCTAGGAGGTTCTTGTATTTCTAGACAGTATGTGATATTTCATGAAAAGCTCATATGAAACATTGTATTAACTCATTCTTGATTTTTTCCAGGTATCTAGATTTCTTGAGGTCTAGTTATAGTCACTTCTTAGGTTATCCATGGTTAGAGTATTAGAACTCTTAGAACCATAATCTATTAAAAGTCAAGGTGATTATATCTTGATATTGTGTTGTTTAAGCTTTTGCTTCCTACAGGTCTCCTTTCCAGCTGTTCCCTATCTAATCCCCTTTTCCCCCACTTAGACTCTCTCAGGCTCTGTGATATTTCTATCGGAGCTTTGGAGCTGTCTAGTGGTGGACATGTTGGGAATGTGCCCAGGCCCTGAGGATCTGGTCTCCCTGACAAAAGGGGAGTGGCCACTCCCCTGTCCATCACCACCCCATGGGTGGGGCCCAGTGCTCCTCCAGAGTGTCCTTGGGCTTTGCCATCTTGGATTCCAAGGTGGTGGGGCACTCTGGGAGCATCTGAGTGGACAGTGCTAGCAGGTGACGGCAGAGACCTCCCGTGATAAGTGCTTACCTGGTTAGGTGACCAATCCCCCTTTCAGGGCTATTTAGGTTCTCTCCTCTGGGTGTTTCTTTGGATTCAGATTGCAAGACTCCAGCAGGAATCTTCTGCATCCTTTACTTCAATTTCTACTGACAGAACCGCAGCTGAACCCTCCAGGAACTCTACAAACTGCAACAAAGAAGTAAAGACGACTTCTGCAACATTGTAAATTCAGCTCCTGCCAGCAACTGCAACAGCTTTCAGGTTGTGTATTCTCAGAGGACTGTCTGTCTTCAGCCTGTACCAGAAGAACTGAAGGAATCTCCCGTGGAGTGACAGAGTCATTTCCCTGCTTCAGAAGGCACCTCTCTGCAGCGACGACCGGTGGTGTGGGTCCCCTATCCAGACATCGAGCTTGGATCCAGCAACACGGGTGGTAGACTAAAGTGACACCGACAGTCCCAAGGTCTAGCTGTCCAACTTTGGTGGAGGTAAGAGCTTGCCTCCCCAAGCAAGACAGTACCCCCATGCACCACGTGACTTGCAGTTGCCAAGACTTGTGTGCGACCTTCCAAGAGGTTCTTCATGCACAGCACAGCTTAGGCCCCCAGCACTCCACCCTGTGATGCACAGCTTCTGAGTTGTTCTCTGGCAGCATGAGATACCTTTGTGTTGTGCTGCATGGGCCTCCATTTGCACCTTTTTGTCCCTGTGCTGTGTGACTTCTGTGTGCACTCCCTCGTCTTCTGAGGGCTCTCTGAGTTGCTGAGAGCCACCTCTGTTCCCCCCTCCTGGATAGAGGCAACCAGGTCCCTCCTGGACCCGGGCAGAGCCATTTTCTGCTAACTGCGAGCTTTGCGTGTACCCAGGCTTGTTGGCAGAATCCAGCGACGCAAACCAGACTGCAATCATCCATCTGGTAGGGGACATCTTCTGCACCAACCAGGACACTGCATCTATCTTCTTGGGAGCATAACTGACTTTGTCTTCTCACCTGTGTTTCTTCTTTTGCACCTTAATCCGGGTGAGCAGGGGCTCCTGTGTTCCCTGGACTCTTCAGTGCTTCTTGGACTTAGTCTCCATCTTCCACAGGTCTTCAGGTCCAGGAATCCATTGTTGGTGTCTTGCAGTCTCTTCTGGTTCTTGCATAATCGTCTATCACAAATTCATGTGTGTTTCAGGAAACTTACTGTGATTTACTCCTGTTTTCCTGGGCTCTGGGGTGGGGTCTATTACTTACCTTTGGTATTTTCTTACACTCCCAGTGCCCCTCTACAGATTACACTTGCCTAGGTGGGAAATCGACTTTCGCATTCCACTATTTTAGTATGTGGTTTGTGTTTCTCCTAGGCCCATTGCAACATATTGTGATTTTCACTATTTGCACTGTTTTTTTACTGTGTACTTACCTGTTTTTGGTTACTAGTATATTGTGTATATTACTTACCTCCTAAGGGAGAATAGACTGTAAGGTATTTTTGGCATTTGTGTCACCAAAATAAAGTACCTTTATTTGTTTAACACTGAGTATTTTCTTTCATGTGTGTGAGTACTGTGTGACTACAGTGGCATTGCAAGAGATTTGCATGTCTCCTAGTTCAGACTTGGCTGCTCTGCTACAAGCTACCTCTAGACAGTCTAGCTGCTGTAGAGTGATATACCATATCCCCAGGGCCTGTAAATTAAATGTTACCAGGGGGCACTTATTCTGCCACCCACTTAAGTGGCACCTTAAAACTGTTCCCAGGCCTGCCATTGCAGCCTGAAGGCAGTGTCTCACTACCATGTTGACTTAACCTGTCAAACTCCTTACCAAGCCTTAAACTCCCCTGTTATTACATATAAGTCACCCTTAAGGTAGGCCGTAAGTAACCCATATGGCAGGGTGCTGTGTAATTGAAAGTTAGGACATGTACTTTTCATTTTTATATGTCCTAGTAGTGAAAAACTCCCCAAATTGGCTTTCTCACTACTGAGAGACCTACCCCTCTGAGAGGGTAACATTGAGGACTCATTAAAATTAATAGGTTGTAAAGCCTAAACCAGAGGTGGTAGATATGTCATGTTTGGTACCTATGAATTTGTAATGAATATATGAACTTGTAATGATAAACCCTCTTTAATGGTAAAGTTGAATTTATCATCACAAATTTGAAAATGCCACTTTTAAAAAGTTGAACACACTTAAGGGCAACCGAGTATTCCCCTAGGAACTGGGTAGAAACAATGTCTCACTTAAAAATGCTCCTAGAGGAATTATTTAGAAATAGTATGCTCACAAATGTGCCAGTCTTCAATTAATGAATAAGACAACTCTGTACTGTTAAAATCCAATATATTACTCAATAGGATTCAGGAAGTTCAAAAGAATATACAAAAATTCCAACAAATGTCCATTTCATAAACAACACTTTGTCCCTCTCCAATCGACCCTACTCTAATCCAAAACTATCTGACCCACTCCAATCTGCCCCTTTACAATCCAAAGCAATCTGATCCACTCCACTCTGTCCCACTCCAATCCAAAACAATCTTCCTCACTACAGCTGGCCCCACTTGAATCTGCCCTACTCAAATCCAAAATAATATGCTCCAATTCAATCCAAAAACAATCTGTCCCACTAGTATCTGCTTCACTCCAATCTCCACTTCCAGTTTCCCCTACTCCAATGAAAAACACTCTGCCACACTCCAATGTTCCCCACTCCACTACATTCTGACACACTAGAATGCAAAACAATCTGCCCCACTCCAATCCTCTGCACTCCAATCTGCCTCACTCCAATCCAAAACAATCTGCCCAATTCCAATCTGCCCCGCTCCACTACATTCTGACACACTAGAATCCAAAACAATATGCCCGCTCCAATCTGCCCCACTCCAATATGCTGCACCCTAATATACCCCACTCCAATATGCCCCACTCTAATTTGCCCAACTCTAATCTGTCCCACTCCAATCCTTGCTGCTCTAATCTTTCCCACTCTAATCCAATCCAATCCACCTCACTCCAATCCAATCTGCCCCACTCCAGCCCAACCCAGTCCACTCCACTTCAATCCACCACAATCTACCCCACTTCAATCCAAAACAATCCACCACAATCTGCCCCACTCCACTCCAAAACAATCTGCCCCACTCTAATCCAAAACAATCCGCCCCACTCCAAAAAAATCTGCCCCAATCCAGTCCAAACAATCTTCCCCACTCCAATACAAAAATAATCTGTCCCACTCCAGTCCAAAGCAATCTGCCCCAATGTAATCCAAAACAAACTGCCCCACTCCAGTTCTCCCCCACTCCAATCCAAAACAATCTGCCCACTTCACTCTGCCCCACTCCAATCCAAGACAATCTGCCCCACTCCAATCCAAAACAATCTGACCCACTCCAATCTGCCCACTCCAAAGCAATTTGCCTCACTCCATACATATTATGGCCTCTCCTCCATGTCCCAAATGTAAAAAAAACATTTTGCACGCCCAGCACCTTCCCTGCCTTCCTTCCACCTCATGCAGCTGTGCTTTCTGTTTTCATTCAAAGCAAACAAGTAGTGTGTAAAAAAATCGACTCCACCTTCAATCAAAACTTCCTAAAGAACCTGGTTGCAGATATGCATCTAAATTTTCAAACACACACCTTTGTCAATTGGTTCCTAGAGAGGGTTAAACAACAGATTAAAAATACAATGAACAGTACCAAAGCCAACCAAACATCCACACTTTTCTTCTTTGTATAATGTCCGCTAATTGCAAGGCCAAGACTTAACTGGTCCTCAATGTATTTAAGAGATGCCCGGGGATGGGGGAGGCTGGGACAGGGCATCTCCTGCGCCGAAGGTCACAAATCATAATTCACACGCTTGATGAGCTGAGACTTCAACCTTGAGCAGTCTGATCGGATGCATTCACACGTGTTCCTTTTGCATTCGCCATATATTTAAATCGGAATCCAATTAGCAGAAATGGGTTGAGGGGCACATAGCTTCGTTAATGGCAATTTCAGAACGGAGACTGACTCCTTTTTCCTCAATCCACATTGGCTCTTACAAGTTTGAAGCCTGGTCTCATCAGATCTGACTGTTCTGTATCCACTGACGAATTGCTCAGTAGATGTGACAGAAGGCGTCCCTTCGTCGTGTTATCAGTGGCATTGGTGAGTGGTCAAGTGAGGGCCTCAGTTTGGTCCCAGGGTACCCCCTCTTAGCACATCTGCAGGCCCTGGACTAGAGGAGGCCCGAGGGCCCCCTAGTGGAATATTGTCAGGATAACACCTATGTGCATCAATTTCATGTAGATTTGCTGTATACAGGTACATTTTCTACTGATATCCTAGAACTCTGCTTCTGAAACATGCGCATTGACCGTATCGTCCTCGCCAATGAGGTTTCGGATGACAATCAATCGACCCGAATATATAAATGTAAATATTAAAACATATATTTTTCTGAATCCTATGCTGGTTTAGCAGATTCTGAAAAAATGGAAAAAACTCTTAATTGCAGCTGCTGCGCTTGGCCAATGACTGCATGATGGCATCGGACTAACGTGAAAGGTTAGGAGCAGTGCATGGTCGCAGTCCAGCCTGTGCTACGATTCCTCACTGTGCACAGCTGAGGACAGTGTCTGGGGTTGGTCATTCAAGGAGCAATGAAGTCTGATGGCAACTCCTGTAGCACATCAGGGGACTGAGCGTATCAGGGGCTACCCCGCATCCTGCAGGTTGGATTCAGGACCTGACTGCCTGTCATGGGCGTAGGAAGTGTGGGGGACATGGGAGATGTATCCCCCCCCAGATTTAGGAGTGATGGGAGACATGGAGGACGAGGGTGGGGGGGACAAGGGGACAAAATAATTTCCCCTCTCACTTATATAATTTGCATGGCCATTTCGACCCGATGTATTGTGATATTGGTAGAAGCGCCCGTGCAAACTTTCAGAAGCTCTTTCATTCCTTCTGGGCACCATGGGAGAGGGTTTCTGATTTTAAATTTCTGCTGGCACAGGACAAAGGTTGAAATTAAGGGGCCATCAGGCCTCCTTTTGTTTGATTATTCTAGCTGGAGGCTGTCTGGAGCCTCACACCTAGCTGCTTTTTAGGAAACAAAAGCACACAGCTTGCTATTACTTCACAGGTATCCAAGAGAGACATCGTTTTGACTTTGTTCAGTCCCTGCATATAAGAGATAGGTATGCACTGTAAGAATGTCAGATGTGCTGGTCTGCCCCAGTATTTACACAAATAACAATTTAAATACCCCTATTTTGTTTTATTTCTTTTATAGCGCTACTTAATCCAATGCAGGGTGTCCAATCGCTTTACATCATATACATCATTACTATTCCCTGAGATATACACGGCACACAAAGATCTATTCAGCAGATGCCTTAACCCCCACAAGATATTTTAAAATGCAGACTTTGCGCCAATTAAGCAAAACTGATTTACTGCCACATTTCTCCCTTATGCCAATTCCTTGGTGGCAGAGCCTCTAAAAAATAAATTTATAAATTGAGGCCCAGATTTTGTGTCAAGGCTGCCTAACTTTTTTGGCACAACCCCAAAGCAAAAGCTCATTTGTTAAATATAGTAAAGCAGTCAAATGTACTCATGATAGACCCGCTGAACTAATGTTGTGTGGTGTTAAGATCCGATGCTAACTTCTTGGAGGTCATGGGTTGTGATGTCAAGTGCAATGTCACACGCCAAGATGTCATGCGTTGTGATGTCACTTGCATACTGCCTAACTTGGTAAGTCCCCCCACTTCTTTTTTTTTAGGACTTGTGTCCTGAGTATTTGTAGTTGCCTAGGATCACACCATTTAGTGAACAGGTAAGGTGAGATTTTATCTTTTCACACTATACAATTTAGCTACTAGAAGGGTAACTCTTTCTAACATTGACACCTAACGGTGATCCGCCCCATGTACAGACGTAAAGATACTACTTGTAAATGCCCTTTGTGAATTCCAAAAAATCGCAAAATTAGACGTTTGGTCTAAATTTAGACCAAATGTCTAAGTTTACCTTTGTGAATTGGGCCAAATGTTTTTTATCTAAGTAATGAAGGGCTGGATTACAGTGTGGCTAACAAGGAAAACCCACATTTCATTTTAGGCAGTTTGCCCAGTGTTATTAGTTATGTTGTGTTGTTGTTATTGTCACATACTTAAGCATATTGAAGTATTTTATCTTTTGTGTATTTAACATTCTTGTTTGAATTGAATTATATTGTTTTTAATTAATTTTTCAATTTTTATGAGTAGAGACAGAAAAAATGGCAAATAAAGAATAACAGTTACATGAGGATACACTGGTGATAGGGCCACTAGAATTATGCAGCAGGGGAGGGCCAAATTATGTGGCAGAGTTGACTAAGTTATGCAGGCAGAAGAGGCAAATTATGCCACATAATGTGATAGTATTTCATTATTTTGTCATATTCACACTCTCTGGGCATAGGTTTCACTTCATCAGTACCAGCTTAACACCTAAATATAGCAACAAGCAAAAGAAAGGTTAGCGGTCAGCGTTTGCAAGGGGGCCTTCCACTGTTCGCCAACACGTGTTGCTGCGCTTTTAGTAACTTTTGAACCTTTTTTGTTTAAATCTGCAAATTATGCAGCAGATGTTAGATTTTGTGGCAAATGCGGCAAATCCATAACCATGCGAAAAACACTGCAGCAAAATCGCATCACTCCATTGGCAGTGGTGATAGCCAACCCTGGCATCAGAAATACAGTGTTCGTATCAATGCATTTGCATAAATCTGCACACATTTCATAATGTTACAGGACAATACAGCAGTCATGGCCCATAAGAGTGTGTGTAAAAGGCCCTAAATAGCAAGATACAGTTTGCCTGTCGCAGTCACGGAGGAGGTCCATAAAAATATATAGGAAGTGGGCTGAAGGCTGAGTTCCTTAGATGGAAGCTGTCTGGTTTGGTAGAGTCATTTAGAGGACATTTGGAAAGCGTCCTTGGGAAAGTATTCCACCCATTGCTTACCTTTGGGTTTGCAACTTACATTTGCTTGGTTTCTATTTGCTAGCGGTATTTGATTTAGGCTGTCCAGGTTGAGTTTGTCCCTCCAGTAGAGCATCTCTTGTATACTGTGTCCTTCCACCAGTGCTCGATGTCTGTAAACAGGCCTTTAAGTATTGTTCTTATCTTGTCTCACTTGCTGTGCATTCAAAGATCGAGGTCATATGACAGGCTCTATCTTCCCATGTAGCTTGGCATTTATCTCTTTTTCTCTGACTTCAATGTGGGATAACATATATGACAATCAAGCTAGCTACTGGGGGTGTGGTGGAGGAAAGCTTTAGGATGCTATTTTTATCTACCACAAAACAAACTTCAAATGTTTGTGGATGAAATTTGCAGATACTTAAGAATATAAGTGTAATGGAAACAAATATTTTAAGAGGATCGAAACAAATCAATACACAGGTAATGACATTTCCACACAATAACATTTGTGTGCTGTATGTTTTTATCAGTAAAACTGTATGTCTTTGCAAATGTAATTGGCATTTCAGTTGAAGATGTCTGTAATGCAGTGCGCTACCACACTATGCATACTCTGTCACTCCACTCTACTCTGGATCACTCCATTCTGCACCTCTCTACTCTACTCTGTACCACTCTACTCTATGCCAATGCAGGCTACCCCTCTCCAGTCTAAGCCACTCCACTCTGCACCACTACACTCTACTCGCCACCGCTCAACTCTGTGCCACTCCATTCTGCACTTCTGTACTCTGTATCACTCTACTCTATACCAATGCACTCTACCACACCCCACTCTAGTCTAGGCCACTCCACTCTACTCTGTACAATTGTTTCAGATAGACAGAATGGGCAGTAAGCAACTCTTGGGTTTGCCATTTGCCCCCAACTACCTGTAAACGAGGCAAGCGCAAAGGTCCCATACCTAATTTACAGATAGAGCTTCCTGGCAATAGGGGGCTCTATTTCCTCCAGGAACTGCTCTTTCTGAAAATTATCTTTTAACACTAGAAGGGTTAATGTCAAAGGACCCTTGTTAAATTGGCAGTGCTGTAAGACTATTTGGCACTGCCAAAAGGCCTTCTTTATCAGCCCTTTATATGTCACACTAGCCTCTTCTGGGGCAGTCCACAAATGATCAAGCCCAGTGTCCACTATGGTTCTCACATACTTGACACATGGAAGATCACTTGCACCTAGAAAGGACAAACGTTCGACCATCCCCTGCTGGTAGAGGCTCAGTTCTGGAGTTGTCCACAGCCTCCTCCACAACAAGAGGGGTCGTAGCTCAGCTACCTGCGTAATACTTTTGAACCCCATATCTAATCACAGAGGATTCATTATTGTATTTTAAACATGTCTAGACTACTATCTTTAGCACTTCAGCAGGAATCTCAGCCACCCCCAGAACAGCATAAGCTAAAACCATGGTCACTGAAATTAGGCGGTAATAGAGACCCACATTACGTTGCAGGCTTAACTGAATTAGGAGGCAAGAAAAGACAATGCAGAGCAGTTTATGGCAGTATTATTTCGCTATTTCTTCCTTTTAACACACATTAATGCTCACATTCCAGCTCATTAGTGTCAGTTAACACGTGAATGCAGCAATATTAACTGAAATTAGACCAGTTAACCCTTTTAAAGAGTCTGCCGCTTTGCAGAACCAGGAGTCGTTTTTATAAGAAATGAAAAAGGTGTTCTTGTTATAATCTGTGGATTAATAAATGTAATGATGGATTATGTGGCAAGTGTGTCAAGTCCTTTATTATGTGGAAAACGCAGGCGGTGGCAGAAACTCATAATTCCAGCAGCCCTGCTTAAGAACCTTGGTGTCATTGCCCTCTACCAGGCCAACCACTTTGGCCTACACAGTTTCTGCAAACACTGCTGAAAGGGCTTTGCCATCGGTTGACATTTTAACTAAGCCATTCTTTACAGAACAAAGTACACATTTTCTTACTTCCCTCTGCTCAGCTGCTTCTGCTTTCATAGTTGACACATCCCTTTGACGTCTGCGGGCTCTGGAAAGCATACAGTGCTACTGCTAAGACAAACAGCAGCGACACTTGAGGCTGAAGTGTATTTTCCATACAGGCCTAGCTGGCTCTCCAACCTTTATGAGATAAAATGCTGGTGCACTGTCAGCCGAGTCCTTGCCCTTTGTGTAGCTGTATGGTCTCCAGAATAGTATTTTATGCTGACTTGCTTCTGAGCTAGGGACTTCTAACTTTTTCTACCCGTGCATCTGTAATCTGAGTGATAATGCTTGACAACCCTCCAATATGTGAAGCCAGATGATGGGTGGCCACCATCATGTGCTCAGGGGAATAGTTCTCGGGGCTTTACGACCTCCAATCGGAGTGAGAATTAGGGACACTTCCTCCTTATTTACTTATTAACCACTGAGCAGCTTCCTATTTCTGAGGGGGTTATAGGTCGAGGGGTTAAATGTCAAATTTGAGGTATTCTCAAACACCCATATACAGCCTAAACTCTGGTGCTTTATTTCTACATGATCGGGCTGGCCTATAGGGCAATTCGGCAGTGCTTGATAGGCCTTCAGAAGTGTTAGTGGGAGTTTTTTTGTCTGTTTGTGGCCCTGTTTTATGGTCTGGTGGGCCGTTTTTAGGGTCGAGCCTGCGTTGCATGCGCTGGCGCATGCGTTTCACAGCGAGACTCTTTTGTATTTAGAAAAGGGCTCGGAGCCCTGTCAACTTCACATCAGTGTTTTTTATTGGTTCGTGGGCTTCCCTAATAAAATCTGCTTGCTTTCATTAGTCGAAGGCACACATATATCATGCCTTTTCCGGTGGCTAGCCCTCCTCCAGCGCAGCGACCAAGTACAGAAAACATACGAGGCTCGCTGTTTTCCATCGGGCTCGTGGACTTTTTTTTCTCTAATTTACGAGCCCGATCTCACTTGGCAGAAGTCGAGCGCTTTACATACTTGATTTCACTTTTCCGGGTTATGTACATAAATGCACTTTTGCCTGACAGATGAAAACTCGGGTTAGGAGTTTACAACGCGATCAGCTCTAACATCAGCAAACGCGAGACCCGTTGCACTGTAAATGCTTGTTTATTGCTGATTTCTCTGATATTACCACAAACCTTGCCTGCAGCAAACACAAATGTCTGTATTATCCCATTCTGTGCAGTACACATTCACAGCGTGCCTTTACAAGCTAAAACTGCCCCAATTTGCAACTATGGGCCACTTTTACACCTAGCTTATTTGCTAAATGGGGCCACTTTTATTATGACACCAGGCCTGTGTTTTGTATCAGTCCGACCCTGTGTTTGTATAGTGTTTTCTTGCTCTTCCCAGGCCCAAAGCGCTTGCACAAATTTGGTAAGAATTAATCTTATTTGAGTAGTAACGGACGCTGGAAGAGAGTGGGTGGCAGCTAGATTTTTATTCCAGGTGCTACGCTTGATATGGATCCGGGCAGGGCTAGAGCTACCACGGTGCAGCAGGTGCAGTGACACTTGGGCCTCATTGAACCCGATGCTTGCAGTACTTTACTACCGCATCAGCAGTCACTGGGCGGGGGGCTATTTCCCCGCTTGCCTAGGGCCATGGCTGCTACCGTACGGGATTTGGGTCTCTGCAGGACCCTGCAAATGGGGACTTGGGGGGAGCATAGGGCTTGCCCTGTCTCCCCCCGGGTTTATCGGGCTGTGGTGGAATGTTCCACGAGCCCGAGCGGGATTGGTTTTTGGGTGGGGATAGGGTGGTGACGTGGCAGGAGGTATAAAGGGCAGGGGCTGGGTGTGGGCGGCTTCTTTGGTCGTTGTCACACCCAGTGGGCATTTTGGTCTTCGTGCCAGGAGTTTTTTGTGAGTTTTTGTGGGATTTAGAGGCGGGCCTATACGGTGTTTTTTGGGAGGAGCTAGTCGTTAAGGTAGTGTTGTTGGTATTATGGAACCTAATGAGGTAGTTCAGGCGCTTAAAGTGCTGCAGGATGAGGGTAGAGAGGACTTGTTGAGGGAAGGAGTTTTAGAGCAAGCGTGGGTTGGTTTAAGACGCCCTAAGAGGTTATCAGCTGATGGTGTTTCAGCTGCCGTGGCGGCCTGTACTTCGCCGGTAAAAGCATTAAAAAAATTCAAGGCTAAAAGTGTAGGGGGAAGAAAAGTTGCGCGCTCACCTCAGAGCGATGAGGAGCCGATTTCAGAAGTTCGGTATCCCATTGAATGTGTTGCGGGGAAGCGGCGGGGTGGAAGCCGCTTTCCTCGTAGGCAGGGAGCATCTTTGGCGAGGCACGTGGCTGCTGGGGGTAGAGGGGCGACTCCAGCGGGTGCGGTGTGCATTCCTGGGCGCATGGGGGTGCGGGCTGTTTTCACGCATGCGCGATCGGCTCGGAAGCCTCAGCAAGCCCAACCGCCTTTGGAAGCAGGCGGGGAACGCGAGGTCAGCTCGTGTGAAGAGGGAACCTTAGGAGGCGCGCCCAAAATGACCGCCCCCTTGGTTTCTGATTGGTTGGAGAAGGGGGTATTAGAGAAAAGGCACTTAGGTGCGGCCGGCAAGATGGCCGCACCCATTTTGATCGAGGAAGGTGAAGTGGTGGTTATATCAGACGAGGAAGAAGTAGAACAGGTGTGTCAAGAAGGGGCTGGGGGTCAGGTTTTTGGTGGTTTAGGTGGAATTGGTAGTAAGGGAGCAGGCAGGGTGAGGCAGTGTGTTCCTAGATTGTTTAGTCCTATGTTATATAAGGTGCAGTCCTGGCAAATGGACAATGAGGCTTTTTTTAGGTTGGGTGAACAGGTCGAATTTGTTGATGTTAGTGGACGTGTACTTAGTGGTACGGTATGTGGCGAGACTTCTGGGGCTGGGTCAGTGGACAGGGCATATGTTAAGTTGGATGTTTCGCAACCATTTATTAGTGAGGGATCCTCTGGGTGTGACACGCCTCCTGCTTTGGGCGGGCAGCGGGTGAAGGCGGTTTATCGTCCATCTGGGCGGATGGTTGGTGACCGGAGCTTGCCGGTGAAGGTCCGAGCGCCTTCAGCACACCGGCCGGAAGAGAGGGTGCGATCCGGAGCGGTCCGCCTGACTTCGGGGGATGCAGCTAGAGCCTGCGACGCTCAGCCATCTACTAGCCAGGGCGCTGGGGATGGTTGGGCTGATTGGGACGACGAACTGCTTGATTATGAAGATTTGGAGGAACAGGTTACTTCCAAACAGCGGGATAAAGTGCAGGGAGAAGCGCCTGGTGTGGTCCAGGGCGGCCATGTTCTGGAGCTGCCACATGAATTGTCTGCAAGCAACTTACCTAGAGGTGAGGAGGTATTGGTTGGTTTATTGGGAACACAGCGAGGGAGGGGAAAACGTGG
The DNA here is from genome assembly GCF_031143425.1 of Pleurodeles waltl. Lineage (NCBI taxonomy): Eukaryota > Metazoa > Chordata > Amphibia > Caudata > Salamandridae > Pleurodeles > Pleurodeles waltl. The sequence goes on along the minus strand of NC_090443.1, from coordinate 263,674,546 downwards.
GTTTTTCAGACGGTCAGGGGCATGCATTGTTAAGGGTGCTGATGAACTAAGTAGTAAAGTGGATGCGTCAATTCAAGTGAATGCGGTCACGGTGGAAGGTAAGTTGGAGGTAAGTGTTGGTTCTGAAGGGTCATCAAGAAAGGCGGAAGATGGTGATGGAGCTAAAATGGGTTCAAAGCAGATGGGTGGGGAGGATATGGTGGGAAGTGTCAAGTCTAAGAGGTTACCGTATATGGGAGTGTCGATGCCTTTGGGGGAGCATCTCACGCTGAGTTTAAAAGAGAAGATTTGGAAGGGTGAGTTCGTTGACGTTTTTAAGTTGCTTCATCAGGAGGTTCAGGCCAAAGAAGGCTCAAAAGAAGAAGAATGGGAGCTAGCTAGGAGACCTAGAGTTCCAACTACGATAGAAAATTGGACTTCAGCCTTTTTGATTTATGCGAGCGTGTATTGTGAGAAACATCAGGATTCTTGTGTAGCTTTGCTAAAGTATATGGATGTGGTGCGTAGAGCTCAAATGGATTTTGGTGGTTTTGGTTGGTTTAGGTATGATGAGGAGTTTAGGGCAAGAAAGGCTATAGACTCTTCCAAGATGTGGGGTGAAATCGATCAGGAATTGTGGATGCAATGGTTGAGAACGGCGAGGAACGCACCCACAACTCATACGGCGAGTGGGTTACCTGTTCAGTATAAGCCCTTTCAGGGGCGTCCCACCCATTTTGGGGTGGGTTTCGGGCACTGAGGACAGTTTCAGGCGAATGGGGCGTGCTGGTCTTACAACAGTGGCATATGTAATAGACAGCAATGTAAATTTGGGCATGATTGCTCCAACTGTGGGTGAAAGCACCCAGTTTTCCACTGTTTCTGAGGTTTTCAATGGACCTGGCATGGGCCACAGGCCAGAGGTGTCGAGAGAGGTAGAGGTTCTTCACAACAAGTTATGGAAAAAGGGCCCTACGCCTATTAATTTTGAGATGGTTGCTTACTGGTTACAATTTTATACATTTGAGGAAGAGGCTAAGGTTTTGTTTAGTGGTTTTTCAGATGGTTTTAGGTTGCGTTACCAGGGCCCGAGGTTGAGGAGATGGGCCAATAATTTGAGGTCGGCAAGGGAGCACCCTGAGGTGGTGAGGGCGAAGTTGAAGAAAGAAGTGGATTTGGGCAGGATTCTGGGGCCTTTTTTAGAGTGGCCTTTGTCAAATTTGACTATTTCTCCTTTGGGCGTGGTCCCCAAAAAGCAGGTGGGCGAGTTTAGATTGATACATCATTTGTCATGGCCTGCGGGGGCCTCGGTTAATGATTTCATTGCAGGAGAAGATTCGATGGTGCATTATGCTTCAATAGATGAAGCTATTGCATTGGTTCGGAGGTGTGGTAGAGGTGCAGAGACGGCGAAATCTGATGTGGAGTCAGCGTTCAGGCTATTGCCAGTGCACCCAGACGATTTTTCATTCTTGGGCATGCAATTTGAGGGCGCTATTTATGTTGACAGGATGTTGCCTATGGGGTGCTCGGTGTCATGTTGTTTGTTTGAGATGTTTAGCTCATTTTTGGAATGGTGTTTTGGGTTTCAAGGTGGTTGTGGTTTGGTGACCCATTATTTGGATGATTTTTTCTTTGTGGGTACTGCCAGGTCGGGCGCTTGCGTTAGAGCTCTCAAGGAGTTTGAGCGTTTGATGTCAATTCTTGGTGTACCTTTGGTGAGAGATAAAACTGAAGGGCCTGCGACGTGTCTCAGTTTTTTGGGCATTGAATTGGACTCTGAAAAAATGGAAGTGAAGCTGCCTAGGAATAAGGTGCAACAATTGGTTTCCTTGTTGGAAGATGCTGTTAAAAAGCCGAAGTTGGAGTTGCGTCAGGCACAATCGTTGCTGGGTCATTTGAACTTTGCCTGTAAGGTGGTCAGGGTTGGTAGGGCATTTTGCCGCAGGCTTGGTTTTGCGATGCGGGGTGCCTCTTTGCCACACCATCATATTCGTCTTCGGGCAGGTTTAAAGGAGGACTTGAAGATGTGGATAGAATTTTTGAAGGATTTCAACGGTGTGACTATGCTGGTGGATGACGAGGATTGGTTTTGTCAGATTCTGTTTTTTTCCGATGGGTCTGGTGTCATGGTTTTGGTTTGTTTTGGGATGGTCATTGGGCGTCAGAGGCATGGCCTGCGAGTTGGAAGCGGGCAAATTTTAGCATTGCATTTTTGGAATTTTTTTCTTTGGTGGTGGCTTTGGCCATTTGGGGCAGATTTCTGGCCAACAAGAAAGTTGTTTTCAACGTAGACAATCAGTCTGTAGTACATTTGGTGAATTCTCAGAAGGCGAAAGATGTAAAGGTTCTTAAGCTGTTGAGGATATTCTTGCTGAATTGTTTGAAGTTCAACATTTTGTTTAAGGCTCGTCATGTGCCCGGTGTTAATAATGACATAGCCGATGCGTTATCTCGATTTCAGTGGCAGAGATTCCGTGGTCTGGCGCCGGGAGCAGACGTTTTGAAGACGGTCATTCCGCAGGACTTATGGGCCCTAGGAGATTGAGGATGCTAAAGCTGGTGCAACAGTCTATAGCTCCGTCAACGAGAAGGGCTTATTGGCAAGCGTGGTTGGAGTTTTTGGATTCAGGTGCGGTAAGGCGATCGGGTAGGTGCGACATGCTATATTTGAGGCAAGAAGATGCGGTTACTTTTGTAATGCAGCAGATTGAGACTGGTTTGGCGGCTGTTACCATATCGGGTAAGTTATCAGGTGTGTCTTTTTATGGTAAGTATTTTTGGGGTTATGATCCCGTGGATGGAGAGTTATGTAGGAGGATTTTAGCGGGTTGGGCTAGGTCGGGGGGTGTGAGGTGCAATCGTAGGCGCCCTATCACACTTAATCTTTTGAGGGCTTTATTAGGGGTGCTGGGGAACTTGTGTTTTTCGGAGTGGGAGGTATGTTTATTTTCTCTCTGTATGTCATGGTTGTTTCATGGGGCTTTTTGTATTTTAGAGCTTCTAGGGGTGAAGGGCAAAGAGGGGCTTTTCACAACAATGTTCAAGTGGGTGATGGGGGCGTTTGTATATGGTTACCTTTTTCAAAAATGGACCAGCTGGGGAGGGGTCAGGAGGTGTTCTTGAAGGCAGTATATTCTAGTGATTGCCCGGTGCGTTGCTGGTTTTCTTTTTCAGCATTGAGGTTGCATATCTCCAGGTTTGTATTTGTTCATCAAGATGGGACACGGTTATTAGCTTCACAGTTATTAGCAGTACTGAGGATGGCGTTGAGGAGATTGGGATTGGACCCTAGTAATTATGGTACACATTCATTTAGGATTGGGGCTGCTACGGAAGCACGGAATCAAGGTAAATCTGATCAGTTGATTAAACAATTGGGTAGATGGAGGTCAGGCTGTTTTCAGAAGTATGTGCGTTCTTTTAAGCAGTAATTTAATTTTAGCGTTTCTGCTTATTGCTATTTTCTGTCTATGCTCTTATCTGTCATTACTTATACTAATTCTCTTGCTGTTTGCTGTTCTGTTTTTCTTTCAATTTGGTATCGTATGATGTGGATGCGCTACTTAACATATTTTTTCTTGTAGGTTGTGTCGGCGGTCCTGACAAGGTGTGCGCCGTGTGGATTGTGGGACACTCATTTGTTCGATGGGCTGAGAAACAAGCTGCATCAAGACATTTTGGGAGGCAACTGGGGCTCGATAGTTCAAGGATAAGGGTTAGTTGGGTAGGGAAGAGTGGGATGAGATGGGGTGAGTTACTATACGTGTTGGCTAAGAAAATGGAAAGGGGTGTTTGTCCAGATTTATTAGTGTTGCATTTGGGTGAGAATGATTTGGTAGCCTTGTCAGGCATTGGATTGCTGAAGGTCATGAAGATGGATTTATGCCGGATTAAGGAACGTTGGGCAGGTACGCATATAGTATGGACGAGTTTAGGGCCGAGAAGAGTATGGAGGGGTGCTCATTCTTTTAAGGGTATAGAGAAGCAACGTCGGAAGATTAATAGGGAGATTAAAAGTTTTTGTAAAGCTCAAGGTTTTCCCTTCTTGTCTCATGATAACATTGGGGTTTCTGATGTGGATCTGTTTCGGCAGGATGGGGTACATCTGACGTTTTTGGGTAATGAGCACTATTTACTGGACCTGAGGTTGTTGATTGCTGACTTATTGGGTGAACGTTTATGGGATAGATAGTTGGGTTGAGGTGGGGGCAGGAAAACACCTTTCGGGTTTTCCTGTGTGGCCTTTCGGGGGGGAAGGGGTAGTTCAGAAAGAGGAGAGGGCAGGGAATTTGCACTGGTCAAGGGTAACTGGAGAAGGTGACTGCAGGACAGATGGGTTAATGGGTTGGTCGGGTCAAGGTGGGGATGGGACAAAGGGTAGTGCGGTTGGGTCAGTTTAGAGGGAGGGGGAGGGGTTAGGTGATGGTTTTTGTATTAGTGAGGTTTGGGTAGTTTTGTGAGGCTATAATGCCAAGGTTTTAATTGCCAGACCTGTTCTATTAAAGCGGCCTTTTACCCCTTATAGTGAGTTTGTGGTAATTTCACTTTCAGCCCGATCATATTCACGGCAACTCAGTGCTGCGTGCTGACGCAAGGACCCTGGACACAACACCAGCACACCTTCAGCGAGGCGCTACAGCGCTCTGCTATTGCGCTTTCCAGCGTGCCGAGGTGCATAATGCCTCACGGATAATCTACATTGTTTGTCAAAGTGGTGACTTGTCCCAGAGTAGTTTTAAAGCATGGGCAAAAGAGGCAAGTGCCCAGAACCCCCACTTTCCAAGAAGTCCCCAGCTAAAGTGATAACGATTTGCATAACAAACTTTTTTTTAATTTGACAACTGAGCATGTGCAGACTGCCAATCCTTATCCCTTGCACGCTTAGGCTGTTACAGCAGTTACATTAAAAATAATCTTCTCTTTCTCACCTTATAACTGCTCAATTATCTAAACCCCTCTTGACCTCGGTCGACCTTTCTCTACATCTCTATTTGTGTACCTCCTCTCGCTTCTCTCTCTCTCTCTTACTTCGTGCTAGGCAACTTTCAACTACTTTGGCACCCCATTTCTGGAAGTTTACTTTATAATTCAATATCGCTTGGCATCACAGGGACTTAAATTATATCATAATGGGTAACAAGTTTAAAGTTGTTCTGAACAGGGGCGGCCCAGAATATGTCTTGTCTGGGCCTCAGAAATCCTTTAGGTAGCCCTGGCCTGGCTGGGAGAAGATAACTGAAATCTTATAGGTGTCCCACCCAGCAGAAAACAACCTGAACTTTTGTATGATGATTCAAACCAGTGACCAGAGAAGTCACAAACCTGTCGGGCAAGTGCATTAACCACCAGAAATCCCAAACCACCATTGCAACATGAAAGCTGTGTATATCTGCACAGTAGACACCTTAACCACCCAAGCTAGCTTAAAATGTTGTTTGTGCCCAAAAGTAACGAGCAAGAACAACTTTACTATCACATTTTCCTTTTACCGATTTTTAGGGGGGCGAACTTACAAAAGAAATAAAATAAGGGTTGTCTGTCATTGACCCTGTTCCACTTGACACTGCCCCCACATGACCCTTCCCCTTTCTGTTACAGCCACCCACACCCAATTTATGGGTCACAGAGTAACTTTTTTCATTTTCTATGACTGATTTAACTTAAACCGCAATGACTAGTTGCCTACAGCCTCACACCTGCCCCCTTTCATGTTGCTTCTTTTCTCACCACCCCCTAACCTGCACTCTATGCCACTGCACTCTAAACTGCACAACTCTACTCTGCGCCATTCTATTCTATGCCACTGCATGCTACACCACTCTAGACCACTGCACTCCATGTCACTGCAATCTAGTCTGCACCACTCTACTCTGTCACTGCACTCTACATAATTCGACTCTGCTGTGCATCACACTACGCCACTGCATTCTATTCTATTCCACTCCACTTTACTCTTGTCTGCACCACTCTACTACACTTTTGCCACTGCACTCTACACTACTGCCCTCTATGCCATTCTACACTGCACCACTCTAAACCACTGCACTTTATGCCACTCTACTCTTTGCCACTGGACTCTGCACCAATGAATTCTATGCCACTGCACTCCATGCCACTATACTCCACTCCACTCTATTCTATGCCACTGCACTCCACGCCTTTGCACTTTATCACATTCTGCTCTGTACCACTCTACTGTATGCCATTGCACTCTATGCCAATCTACTCTATCCTGCACCATTTTACTTTAGGCTACTGCACTCTATGGCACTGCACTCTGCTCTGCAATACTCTATGTCACTACACTCTATGCCAATCTGCTCTAGACCACTCTACACTCCACCACTCTACTCATGACCACTATACTCTATGCCACTGCACTCTACTCTGCACCACTCTATTCATAGCCACTGAACTCTATGCCACTCTACTCTACTTTGAACCACTCTACTCTATGCCACTGCCCCTTACACCACTCTATTCTATGCCACTGCCCTCTACTCTGCCCCACTCTACACAACTGCACTATATGCCTGTGCACTCTATGCCACTGGACTTTACTCTACTCTACACCACTGTACTCTATTCCACTGCACTGTGTGCCACTTCGCTCTACCCCACTCTACTCTACACCATTCTATGGTAATGCACACTACGCCACTCTACTTTGCACCACTCTACACCACTGAACTTGATGTCATTCTACTCTGCACCATTCTACTTTACACTACTACACTCTACGCCACTGCATTCTGCATCACTGACTCTATGCTAGTGGTTACCAACCTGTGGACCGGGGACCCCGGGGGGGGGGGGGGAGAGGGTGTCCGCAATGTCACCTCAAGGAGTCCGCGACTGCTTGGAAAATTTTATAATTTTAACAGATCAGGTCCCCAGCTTTGAGTAATGACTCTGTGGGGGTCCCCGCATTCCAATAATGATTCAGTGGGGGGTCTCCGGGTTCCAGTATTGATATAGTGGTGGTCCACAGAAGTCAAAAGGTGGGGAACCACTCCTTTATGCTACTGGACTCTATTGTATTGTATTGTAATAGTATTTATATAGAGCTTACTATCCCTGACAAGGCGTTGAAGTGCTTTTTGGCAAGTAGCACGCTATTCTGGAACCCAAAAGGAATTAGTGGTGGATTAGTATAGGGAAATATGAGTTTAGTTTTAGTATTATTATGCGTTAATTTGAGCCGCAGATGTGTGAGTTTGTTAGTTGGATTGACTAGAGTAATGGAGGAGTGAAGGAGGGGAGAGTCATGTCACTATACTCTACGCTAACGCACTGCACACTATGCGCCACTGTGCTCTACCCTGCATCACTCTATTTTAAACCACTTCGCTCTGCATCACTCTGCTCTACACCACTTCACTCTATGCGCTGTACTCTACACCACTCTATGCCACTGCATTCCACTCTGCACCTCTCTACTATTCTGCACTCTATGCCACTCTACTCTGCACCACTGTACTCTACTCTGCACCACCCTACGCCACTGCACTCTATGCAACTCTACACCACTTTACCCTATGCCACCGTACTCTATATCCCTCTAAACAACTGTACTCTACTCTGCACCACTCTAAACAACTGCACTCTACTCTGCACCAGTCTACTCTATGGCACTGCACTCTGTGCTACTCTGCACCACTCTACTCAACACCACTGTACTCTACATTACTGCACTCTACTGTACTGCACTCTACTGTACTGCACTCTATGCCACTGTACTCTGCACCACTCTACTCTATGTCACTGTACTTTGCACCCCTCTAAACAACTGCACTCTACTCTGCACCACTCTGCTCTATGCCACTGTACGTTGTGCTACTCTACTCTGTGTCACTGCACTTTACTCTGCAGCACTAGTCAATGCAACTGCATTCTATGCCACACTAATGTGCATACCTCTACACTATGCCACTGCACTCTACTCTGCACCACTCTACACCACTGTACTCTACATCACTACTCTCTATTTTGCACCCCTCTACTCCATGCCATGCCACTGCACTCTACTCTGCTCTCCACCACCCTATTATATGCTGTTGCACTCTACACAATTCAACTCTATGACACTAAACCCTATGCCTCTGCACCACTCAACTCTATACCACTGCACTCTACAGCACTCCACTCTGCTCTGCATCACTCTATGCCACTGCACTCTATTCCACTCTACTCTTGTCTGCACCACTCTTCATTGTACTCTTCGCCACTGTACTCTACACCACTGAACTTTACACCACTCTACTCTACACCACTGCATTTTGCACCACAATACTAAATGTCGCTAGACTCTACTTCAATATAGTGCACTCTGTTCCACTCTATTCCATACCACTGCACTCTAAGGCAGTGTACTTTATATCACTGCACTCAATTATTCTGCACCACTCTACTCCATACCACTGCACTCTATGCCTCTGTACTCTACCCTGCACCACACTATTCTAGGCCACTGCACTCTGTACCACTCTACTCTACATTTCTGCACTCTATACACTGTACTCTACACCACTGCACTCTGCATCACTCTACTCTACACTATGCCACTGCACTCTGTTCTGCACCACCCTATGCCACTGCACTCTATGCCACTCTACTCTAGTCCACTGTACTCTGCATCACTTTAAGTGACTGCACTCTACTATGCACGCTGTACCACTTTTCTATGTACCATGGCACTCTACTCTGCACCACTAGTCGATGCCACTGCACTCTATGTCTCACTAGTCTGCATAACTCTACACTATGATACTACACTCTACTCTGCACCACTCTACTTTACACTGCTGTACTCTACTTTGCACCACTCTACTATATGCCACTGCACTGTGCCACACTACCCTGCGCCACTCTATTCTATGCCACTCTGTTCTTAGACACTGAACTCTGTCACTCTACTCAACTTTGCACCACTCTACTCTATGCCACTACACTCTACTCTGTACCATTCTACTTTGTCTCTAAACTCTATACCAGTGCACTATATGCCACTTCATTCTACTCTAGACCACACTCCTCTCGCCAATCTACTTTACACCACTTCACTCTACCAGTACACTCTACACCACTGTATGCTACTGCACAATATGCCACTCTACACCACTGAACTTTACGCCACTCTACACCACTGTATTCTGCACCACTGTAGTCTAGGCCAGTAGATTGTCAACATGTTCTGCTCTGTTCCACTCTACTCTATGCCACTGCAATCTACACCACTGTACTTTATATCACTGCACTCCACCACACTATTCTGCACTACTCTACTGCACTCTGTCTCACTGTACTCTATCCTGCACCACTGTATTTTAGGCCACTGCACTCTACACCACACCACTCTATGCACTGTGTTCTACTCTATACCACTGCACTTTGTGCCACTGTACTCTTTGCTACTGCACTCTACTCAGGGCCAATGTACTCTGCACCACTAGTTGATGCCACTGCCACCCCCTATTCTGCACAGTTCTACACTATGACACTGCACTCTACTCTGAACCACTCTGAACCACTCTATACCACTGCAGTCTACTTTGCAGTAGACTACTTTACAGCACTCTACTCTCCACCACTGCATTCTATTTTGCACCACTCTACTCTATGCCATTGCACTCTACCCAGATACTGAATGCCACTGCCCTGTACGCCTCTCTAATCTACCCCACTATACTCTACTCTACCATACTCAGTGCCACTGCATTCGATGCCACTCTACTTTACTGACATTCAGGGCTAACCTACACAACCACTCTCATTCACGATGCTGCACATGGTTAAAAGTCATTGGGGAAGCTATTAGCTCATGCATAGTGGAATCCTATTGGTTTTGCCAATGCTTATTATTTAAGGTTTATATAGCGCAAAGTTAACCCGAAGATATAGGAGCGCTTTACATGAGCACCAGTTACATAACACTCATTCACTGAACACATTCATTTAAAAAAAAAAATGTCAAAGTGAGATGAAGTAATTTGCCCAGAATCACAAGATGTTGAGCAGACGCGGAGTCTGACATGGCACCCCAGATTGAAAGTGCTCTGGCCATCATGCCACGTCCTTTCCCCTCACTGTAGAGAGATTAACCAATCGAACAGGTTTTGTCTTCCCGAGATCTGGAGCCAAAATAACTTCATCATTGCAATGTTCTTTTAATTTCCTCTTTTCTGCAATTAGTCCTGCATTCGGACAAATCGATGGGGCAAGAGGATCAGTTACCAAATCAAACTCTGATGTGGTTCCCACATGAGGGGAAAACAAGAAGACCCCATTCCCCCTGCGTAAAACTGTTTGCACCGGGTTCGGTATTCTGAAGTGGGTGGTTACCTCGCTCGGTAATTACCGAATGTGTTAAATACCTAACCCTTCTCTAAAATATCAGCAATTCATCATGAGAAAAACAATATGGCATTTACCTTCCTGGACAAGGGGTTTGGTTCGGCAATTATCGAATCCTTCACGCTATACCCCAAAGGTATATCGAAGGTGGTGTGTAACTTCTGAACACAGCAGTATCTGGTGCAATAGGTCGCATCTACTTAGATAGACTTGGAAAAGGGGTCCAAGTGAGTGACATCGCAAAAGATGCACGAACTCGAAAGACACCTTTTGAAAATGGGATATATTTTTAAAGTGTTTATAAATCTCATTCCTCTTGCCAAGAGTTTGTTTTTGTTTAATATAGCACCCATCAAGCTGACATTTATAGTAGCGGGGGAAGATTCAAGCCGGAGATGCTGAACATGTAACATATGCTATGCAGGGTAGGTTGACACCAAATTTAAGAAACGTGGATGTTTTAGGGGGGAAGATGGAGTCTGCTTCTACTTGGTACATTATGAAATCTAAGGCTCCGGATTTCAAGCGCATCAGATTAGGTACTAGATAAATGTATCCTCCTTACAGGACTTTAAGCCCTCCAAATCCCATCCCACCACCCCACCCCCCACTCAATCGAATATGAAATGAACCACACACTCATTTTTTTCCCATACCGCATTGGTGACAGAGTTCCTTCAATCATAGCCACAATTAGGCAGCAATACTAAAAACACTGACCTCAGTCCATCATAAGCACCGTACAGGTAGGCCGCGATAAAAAGACAAGGACATTGTGGCTCTTATGTGACACAATGCTTCCTAAATGAGGGGCAAGAGCTGGAGACCACGTAATGCACTTCTGGTGCAAGCCCTCCTATGGGACAGAGGGATCACCACACTGAGAACAACTTCTAATCCATCCTTTGTGACAAACCTAGCCCCTATTCTAATGAGGATACACAGCAAGTGTTCGCTATAATTCAAAATTAGAGAACCTTAAACTGGAACAAACAAAAAATATATATATATATAGTAGCAGATGGGGCGATGTGTAGGATGATAATATCTATAATGTTACTGCGTCAAATCAGGGCTACAAGTACAGATGACTGCCCTAATCTGCACAGCTGGCCCACTTGCATTTTTGTAAATTGCTAAATTTAAGAAAAATCTTACAAAGTATTTCTTTAATGAAAAGGGGCAGAAAAGGTCGCTGCAACTCATTAGTACTCCACCATTATCCACTACAAATACACCCCCCCCACCCCAACTCGCAGCTCATTTCTAAGACACAATCCTGTTCCCTGCACCTTATCCAAGAAGGCTGATGCGCTGTAGGTACCATTAAGAGTATATGGGATGGCATCTTAGACCAACCAGGGCCTTTTTCCCATTAGACACTTAAACCTGATGTACAAAAGTCATATTTCCTATTATGATTGGTGGAGGGGGCAGTATTGCTGATTTTATAGCATCGTTCACCCGGGGCCAGAGGTCATTTGCCATCATGGAGGTTGTATCATGATCATTTATGGCACTGCCATCACTATAACTGATGCTCGGAAGATTGGTGTATTTTAAGGGAATGGTGAGCTCTATGTAATCAGGGCTGTAGCCATTTAAGCCTCCAAGACTGGCATGCCTGTAAAAACTACAAGTTTCATTTCACCTTATATGAAACTTGCTATGAATTAGCATCTTATGATGACGTTCACATTATGAAGAAGATTTCCCAAAGATAGTCCATTTCCACCAGTGCAATAAAAGCTAAGCCTGTTGCCAGTACTCTGAAGGGGGAAGAAATTAAATCCAGCTTGGTCCGTGATTATATTATACTTACAGCCTCACGCCCACCCCTCCAGTAAATATGCACACTATCTCCCACATTCAGATACATTTCTCACGTCTAGTGCCACTGCTGCCCTAAACTTCCAGTAACCCTTACACTCACCCGACCCGTAAACTTAATCCTACAGGTTGCAGCACCCCCCACCTAAGACCAATCATAACCCTTACCCCCACAGCCAAATCTAATTCTGTGTGGAATCCTCGAATACACATCAAGTTATCACGCACTATGTAGTGTGAGCGTATGCAGCTGGTTGGATTGGTACCAGCGCAGTGTGATCCTCGACACACTGCAACATGTGCCTACAGAACACCAGGATCATCAGCTGCTGAAGTAAGGTAGGCGCCATCTCACTGGGCTCCAGTTAGCACTCTGGTTATTCCTTAATAGGAATAAATGGGTTAACGAACTACGGAAGTGCACAACACAGTAGTCATAGAAAAATATATTTATTTACAAGTCATCAACCAGCAATAACATTACTGTACAGCCATCTGCCCCCAGGACAGGGACTCTGCGTTTATGAAACAAAATGGGCAAGGTCGGTGAGCAAGGTCCAGCACAAAGCAAACAAAATGGCAGCTAGTGGCACGCGGGGCACCAGGTCAAGAGTTCTACATAGACAGCGCGTGCCACCAGGGTGAAGAACACATTGAAACATAATACACATCACTCTGCACCGACCGACAGAAGCCCCGGAGAGCCAGCAGTGTGCGACAGTGTACCTCCAGTATCAGAGGTCTGAGGCAGCCTCATTCTAGGCCTTCCAAGGAGAGATTTACATAAGGGTACCAGAATGACCCCCCTCCCAACTCCACAGGCGGACCTGTGTGGAACCGGGGAGAACGGACACGTCTGACTACTTCCAGCCACCATCATCACCAACATCTACACCTCAAAGTCCAAGTCTCTTCTGTACGACAGGCGAGTCCAGACCAGGTCTGCTGACGGTCCAGCAACCCATGGGCACCTTGAGCGGACACCATTCATGGTGGCATCCGAGCTCGGCAGACAACGACTCCTTCTGGAATCTTGGCGCTACTCAGTGTAGGCAGAGCGCTCATGTGCCCTGGGCTTCCTGGTTGATCTGAGGCCTCTGACACAGCTCCAGATAGAACTCCGACTGCAGGAAGCGAGGGTAGGAGTTATTCTCCATCAGGCTGTAGACACGCTTCTCTGCGGCCTCGAAACATGAGCGTGTAGGTTCTGGGAGGCTTTTGGTGATCATCTCCCGAGTCTGAAAGTCGATATTTATCTGAAACGAAAAGTTCATACATTTTAACACACTATTCAGATAGGCCCAAATACTAAAAATCCCTCTATTTTTGAGAACGCCCCCCCCCCCCCCGTACAAACTGCATCACCTGAAGCTATTCAATTGCATAGTCGGTCTCATTAATAAACTGGGCACCCTAGTTTTAAGAGTCGATTAGTCATTTTATAACAAACACGGGGCTTGAAAAGGCGCTGAGCCTCGAGAACAACAACTGTTATCTTGCCATCTCAGAAGAGGGCCCTGTAAATAGTCGAGGGGTGAGAGGCGACGGGACCTGCTCCTGTCTGTTGCCAGTGCAGGCCTCACGTATTTGCCATACACACACGCAGTGTGGCACAGCAGTCCCCCATACACCTCTACTTTATCCCCCCCCCCCCCCCCCCCCCCCCAACCCCGGGGAGCGTGAGGCCGTACATAATATGAAGTTCTCTCTTGGTCCCCCGCCCCAGCATTAGACATGACAGATGGTTGAGTCTCAGGAGAGAGTGATAACCATGCAATGCCCAGCACAGGATCCACGAAATACGGGCTTTGAGACACTGTTCATCTAGTTATAAATAGAAAGCCGCGCTCACTACTAAGATAGCATTGTTTGAAGGGAGGTTTAATTTATGCGCAAGAATACGTCATTCGCACAGCACTGGACAGGATCTGCCGGGTCTGGCTTAAAATAGCCCGGGACGCGTTAAAGGAGCCGAACCTCACCTCTTTGGGAGACTCCTTCTCCACGAACTCGTCATAAATCTTCCTGGCTTTCGACGTCAGCTTGTGAGGAGACCTGGTCTTCTTAAAGTCGTCACAGGCCAGCCAGAACTCAATGTTCTCCTCGCTGAACTCGGACTTGAGGAAAGCCCTGAAAGCTGTGACGCCATCTGTTGGAAAAGAAGTGGGAGCAAATAAATCATCTGGAAATGAGCAACAGTTCAGATAACCACCTAAAAGCAATACTCCTCCCGCCACCCAGTGAACAGCCTAAAATCTAGGCGCCAGGAGCATCAGCTGCGATTCGCCACTTTTCTTGTGCCCCTAATGACACCATGTGTGCATACCCTATTTACAATACCGCGCATGTCAGAACAATAGTGTGCTATTGTGGTACTTTGCGAGATTAGCGCTATAAATTGTGGGGCTAACCCGCAAGGCAAAGGGAGGCCTATTGAAAGTAATATGTCACTTATCACTAGAAGACAGGGCTACCTACCCCTTGTTCCTTACTAAACTTCCTGAAAATAGAAGTCATTGTTTCCTGGCACCTCTTCCCCCAACCCCCTCATACGCCACATAAAATAATAAAATGGGGGGGGTGGGGGAGAAAGAGGGGGTCTGCTAGCTCATGGCGGGCTGCTATGGACAGGTGTTCTGTGAAAACCGGCTGTGTACAAAACTATTCTACCTCCTGGGTTGTACTAGGTAACTACAGCCTCCCTCACAATAACGGACGAGACTCGCAGCAAACGTGCAAAACATGAACTTACATCCACTGGCCAGCAGCTCATCGAATGCCTCTGACCACTTCTGCGCCTCTTCGGGAGAAGGTCTGTGGGAAGCAAGAAAAGGGCGGGGTTAATTTGTTATAGACAGCGTAGCTACATGTATTTAGGACAAGGTGAGAGGGAGGGCATCATGTGATTCTGTTCGCACTAGGACTGGGGAGGCCATTTGACCTTGATAATGCCAACAGAATCCCGAGATGTAATATGCGCACACAACGTTGGGAAGCTTTCTTACCTGCAGTAAGCGTACTTTTTGCCCTTCTTGCTCGGCACTGTTTTCGGGGGGTCGTTGGAAGAGGGGGAATGCTGCAGGAAATAGTTCAGGCGGGCTTTCCAATCTTTCAAGCTAGAAAGAAAAGTAAAATGGCACGTTAAAAATGCCCCGCTTGGCAAACTCGAAACACTTGTGAAAGTCAACTACATTAAGCATGCACAACCGATACGTATCACAGTGGGCATGCACAAGATCACGCAGGGCGGCGCTAGAAGCAGACGATCCCTCCGCGTGCATCTAATTTACACCCACCCACTTACTCTCCAAGTCACCCCCGACTTTCCTGGCTGTGCAGAGCCAGGTACGCGGGACCACAGACACGAAAGAAACCTTAGCAACCCCGGAAATTACCTTTGCACCAAGGAGTGGTGAAGTAGTAGCCAAAACAGTCAATCTGATAATCCCTTGCCTGCGTTATTTATAACATCGTGTATTTATAGACGTCAAAGTAAACGTCTTTGACCAGCTCATATGATGAAACCAGGCCCTGATAAGATTTGGGAGTGGTGCGAAGTACACAGAAGTCGTTATCGAACTCCTGAGATAACCCGTCCTCTTCCGCAAAACCCGCCTAAGTACAGAAGAATAAAAGTCTTAGCCCTTCGTAGACTCAAATCAGTCTGAACGTGCACCTTTCTGCAGCACACACATTAACCCGCTGAGCTAGGAGAGCTCTATAGAAAAGGGCAGGATTGGATTGTACAGTCGTTTTAATTGCACTGTCGAGGAAAAAACTTGTCTGAAACGCATTTCTTTAGAAAGGGGGTTGAATGATTTTCAAATAATCGAGTACAAATAATATTTTTCCTAGCCAACGAGGAATTTATTCCATTAGTTAAAATTCCAGAAAGAGGGCTACTTATACGGTCGCCATCTAGTGCCATAGTAGCATCGCCAACAGTGATGCTGCATTGAGGGCGGGAGTCGGAACAACGTGCTACTTTGGAAAGCGCTTCAACGCCTAGCAAGAGGTATTAAACGCATTTAAATAGAATTCCCCTCTGCCCTAGCAACACCAATAGGCACTACACTGGGGGGTAGCAAAACTCCTTCCCCACCCAAAAATGTCTAATACATATTTGCAACAACAGAAGCCACCGGACACGTCTCCGGCATGACTTACAGATAGCTCTTACTGACTGCAGTTTTGTCAACAAGAAAGCCAACATTAAGTTTAGGCTACCATCCACTATCAGTGAAAAAAAAAAAAAAAAAAAAATGCATATATACTGCCCCCATCGCCTATCAAAAAAATAAATAAAAAGTTAACAGTGATCCTAATATCAGCAAACACCGAGAGACCAGAGATTAGTTCCCTTTCAAGCCATCCGCAGACACCGTCACCACATATGACCCTTGCACATGTTAATCCAAAGAACAGCCTCACACCGCACCAGTGTACGGGACCAGGGCACCTTAGACTCCCCGCCCGCTGTCAACCTCTGCAACGCTACTGAAAATTCAAACAGCAAGGACTGCATGAGAGGTGATTGCGCTACGAAGCGACACTGCTAGCAGAATGGGCTCTACAAGTGTAACAAGTTCTTGTTCACAGACCTGGTTCGCAACAACGGACATCTGGTAAATGTGCAATTTTAGAGTACCCTTAAATATCAAATCTGGCTCTGATAGAGCCCTGATGCAAGGGTCTGTGAGCAGCAAGCACTCGACAGGCGCCCGCCTAACTGACCACCAATCCCAACAAGCAGACACGAAGCTATGGAGGAAAGGTCGCCTCAAGAGCGGCGGTGCACACAAGGAGCAGTTGTCCATCACCGCAAGACACTTACATGGTCTTCCTCATGCGGCCCCTCTTCTCGTCACCTTTCTGCTGCAGGCCGGTGCCGGGGGTGTGCTCCAGAGGACCGCGGTTGTGCTGCAGGGCGAGGAACATGGCGCTCTGCATACTGTGTCCAGGGGCTCTAATCCGAGAGGAAAGTACGACAGTGAGTGAGATCTGCTAGAGAGACGGCTGACGGCGCCTTATATATACTCGCGCGGGGGCGTGGCCTAAACTAGCGTCGGTGCCAGGCTCCCGCCCACGCCGCCTGTTGGAGGACTGAGACAAACACAGGAGGGGGCCGCCCGCCCCTCTCCCTCTAACCGCCGCACATGAAGCGGGGCCAGAGGCGCTCGTGCCAGCCCGGGCTCTGCGAGCTGCGGCACTGGCTTTGCCCATGTGCTGCACCCTGCAGCTGCTTCCCAGGCTCTCTCTAGCAGTAGGTGCTCGTGTGTCATGGGCAGCAATGAAGGAAGGAAGTGCTCCCCTGGGTGCTCTTTTAATTAGAAACCACTGCAATAATCACTGTTCTCTGGGCCCTGTGCCCCTTCACCTGCTGCACCAATGGAAGCTTCGCCCCTGCTGTCTAATTGTGCTGAAAACTGCGACACTGCACCCCGGTGGCGGAACTGCCTGTAGCTGCAGGTGTGGTTCTGCAGTCCTTGCTGCAATCAAGCACGGGCAGGAGAGGCAACACTCCGCAGAGCAGTCACTCTGCTGCGTCTGCCCTCGAGCTGTCCTCTCTGGGGCATGCTGTGACAGTCCAGCACTGGCCGCACCCTGCAGCTCCTGCATGCGGTGTGAGTCTAGCATTGGTTGCACCCTGCAGACCCCCTGCAGCTCCTGCATGCTGTGTCAATCTAGCATTGGTTGCGCCCTGCAGACGCCCTGCAGTTCCTGCATGCTGTCACGGACCAGCACTGGCTGCATCCTGCAGGCGCCCTGCAGCTCCTGCCTTCGATCTATCCCCCATGCTGCATGCAGTTTTAGCGCAGGACATTGTACACCCTGCCGATCGTGCATGCTGTGACAGTCCAGCACTGGCTGCACTCTGCAGACTTCCTGCAGCTCCTGCATGCTGTCAATCTAGCCTTGCTTGCGCCCTGCAGACCCCCTGCAGCTCATGCATGCTGTCACGGACCAGCACTGGCTGCATCCTCCCTGCAGCTCCTGCCTTCGATCTATTCCCTATGCTGCATGCAGTTATAGCGCAGGACAGGGTACACCCTGCCGATCGTGCATGCTTTGACAGTCCAGCACTGGCTGCACTCTGCAGACTTCCTGCAGCTCCTGCATGCTGTGTCAATCTAGCATTGGTTGCGCCCTGCAAACCCCCTGCAGCTCATGCATGCTGTCACAGACCAGGACGTGGAAACCCTGCTGCTGCTCTGCAGCTTCTTCATGCCGTGTCAATCCAGCACTTGCCGCGCCCTGCAGACCCCTACAGATCCAGGCCCGGTTCGTATGTGCAGCAGAGCACGACAAGCCTGGACACGCTGCACTCCTTCCGTATTCCTACGAGTCTCTGACGTTGTACGAGGGATAAAATAAATACATTATGAAATCTCAAACGTTGTCTCTACAAATAGGGGTTATTTTTATAGGAGGAATTTACAGGTTTGTGAAATCTCAAACGTTGTCTCTACAAATAGGGGTTATTTTTATAGGAGGACTTTACAGGTTTGCCTGAACGAAGGGAATACATCCGACCTGAAGCCAGCACAGTGCTATCACCCCGTCTGTGCTGAGGTACACCCCACCTTCCCCATCGCAGCGGTCTCACTCCACACACAGGCCACCTGAACTGCACGACCTGGGCACCGCACAGTGCTGCTTCCAGGGCACCCTGCACTGCACCGAAGGTGCGCACGGCAGTGAGCCGAGGTACAGTGAGGTGACAAGCGCCAACAATGCATCAGTCTGTACTCAAAGGTACTGATCCTCAAGTGCCTTCCTAGCGCTTTATGTAACCTCACCTGCAGCTCCGGCTATGGGAAAATGCAAGTGGTGTAAACTGCAGTTTATCATCCGTGGTAACCGTGCTCAGTGGACTTTCACAGCTGCGTATTCAGTGTACTGATATTTTCACATGTGCAAAATAGTGAGCCGTGGGCTGTTAAACTTTCTCCTGGTGCAGAAGTACTAGACTGTTGCACGTGTAAAGATACCGACCCGAACACCCACAAAGCTCCTTGTGGCCAATGTCAGTGCACAATGCCCGACGAAAGGCAGTGCAAATAGCGCTGTTCCTGATCTTAGGCGCATTTAACAATACCTAAACTCTGCAGAAACTGTCTCATGACTACTCTTAGCGATGAAGTAAGTGCCCATCATCCATTTTTAACTCTGCGGTCTCTGCATAAAGGCTGTTTAAAAATAAGGACAGCCGCCATAGTGTAAAGAAACTACTTCTTAGGGTCTTTAGGAGCTAGGCTACTATACACAGTGTAACCAAACTGCATATCAGGTTTTAAAAGCAGTCACCCAGTGCAGAATATAAACACACTTCAACCAAGGTTCTTCAAACACAGCTACTACCTATTGCACACTGTAACGACACGACATCTCCGGGACTGTAAAAATAGATACCAACTCAGGAACAGACACCGAGTACACAGCGTACTCTTAACAAAATACGTCATGGTCTTTACGAACTAGGATACTATGGTGTAGAGAGACGGCATAGCATGTATTTAAAAACATAACTACACAGCGACCCGTGTAAACAAACTGTATCTCGGGGTCTTTGTAAACTTGGATACCAAACACAGAGTTAAGAAACTGGGTCTCGTGTAATTAAAACAAAACAGATCCCCGGTGCACAGCGTAAAGAAACAGATGACTATAAAAAAAAAAAAAAAAACAGACACCCGAAGCACAGTGAAAAGAAACTGCACCTCGTGGGCTTTAAAAAAACAGATCCCCAGCGCACAGCGTAAAGAAACAGCACGGCAGAATTTCAAAAATGGACACCCCCTTGCAAGATGCATCTCGGAGCCTTTAAAATCTTAAGAGACACAGGCCGCACAGTAAACAAGCGCAGGTCAGTCTAACACAGTGGTCTTCAAACTTTGTAATGCCGCGCCCCCCCAGTTGAAAAATAAAAATCATTGGGCCCCCCTCAAAATTTTTCACAATTATTTTAGAAAGATGGCAATGTTTAAATAGGTCTAAGCCTATTTAAACATTGAGTTAAGTACTGTTACCGTTTTAAAACTGCAATAACATGCTTCTGCTTAAAACAAAGGCATGTTATCTGTATAATATTTATTTTGGCCAGAGTTTGGCGCCCCCCCTGGGATCACTTGAGGCCCCCCAAGGGGGGCCCGCCCCCCAGTTTGAAGACCTCTGGACTCTAACACATTGTTTTTCAAATGCAACGTCGAAAAATGCCCATGGTTCAGGAAGACCGGTCTTCCTTGCGTCACGTGTACTCATGGGTGAGTGGAAACCCACTCAGCCACCGTCGCCCTCATCGTTCCATCTCAGCATACCTAACCCTCCTGTCTATCGCTCCTCTACTCTTACCTCTGGCCCGCAGTTTTACCCCAACCACCCTCGTATGGCTTTCACGTTTCCAGCACTACCCCACACACGGAGTGTACCTCAACCATCCTCGCGTGCACCCCCAGACCTAGTGTACCCCAACTTTCCTTGTTTACCCCTACTTATGCACTGTGTATCCAACTCTCGTCTCATACCCCCACATGCGTAGTGTACCCAAACCTCCTCTCATACCCCAACGCACGCAGTGTACCCCAATACTTCTCTCATACCCCTCCGCACGCAGTGTACCCAACCCTTCTCTCATACCCCCACGCATGCAGTGTACCCCAAACCTTCTCTCCTATCTCCATGCACGCAGTGTACCCCGACCCTTCTCTCATACCCCACGCACACAGTGAATCCCAACCCCCCTCTTCTACCCCCGCACATGCTGTGTACCCCAGAACCTCCCTGCAGGCCCCACACACGGAGTGTACCCCAACCGTCCTCGCGTACACCCCTCCGAGTGTACCCTAGACCTCCTTGCATACTCCCTCTTATGCACAGTGTAGCCCACCCCTCCTCTCATTATACCCCACACACGCACCTTATACCCACCCATCCTTGCATACCCCACACACGTAGCGTATACCAATCCTCCCTGCATACCTCGCACACGGAGTGTAAACCAACGAATACCTCATTTATGCACAGTATAACCACACTCCTCTCACCCCTACACACCCCTCAACCACCGCACTCCTTGCACACCCAGACATAAAGTGTACCCCAACATCTCTTGAATACCTCATTTATGCACAGTGCATTCAACCCGCCTCACGCAGTGTACCCCAACACTCCCTGTGAGCCCCACACACGCAGTGTACGACAGTTCTCACATACGCCATACACGGAGGGTACCCCAACCCGCCTCTCAACGCCCCCCTAACGTGGTGTGTACCCCAACATTCCTCGAATACCCCCATTTATGCACAGTGTACCCAACCCACCTCTTCTTCCCTCACACGCAGTGCATGTCATCCGTCCTTGCATGTCCTCCACACGCTGTGTACCCTAACGCAGCAGTGCAGAAACCACGGCCCGTATTTATACTTTTTGACGCTAAACTGCGCTAACGCAGTTTAGCGTCAAAAATTTTTGCGCCGGCTAACGCCATTCTGAAGCGCCAAGCGGGCGCCGTATTTATTGAATGGCGTTAGCCGGCGCAATCAGACCGGCGCTGCCTGGTGTGCGTGGAAAAAAACCACATACACCAGGCAGCGCCGGCGTAGGGAAAAATGGCATTAGGGCGTCTTAAAAATGGCGCAAGTCAGGTTGACGCTAAAAAATCGTCTTAACCCGATTTGCGCCATTTTAAACGACGCCCAGACGCCATTTACATGACTCCTGTCTTAGTAAAGACAGGAGTCATGCCCCCTTGCCCAATGGCCATGCCCAGGGGACATAATGGCCATGCCCAGGGGACCTATGTCCCCTGGGCATGGTCATTGGGCATAGTGGCATGTAGGGGGGCACAAATAAGGCCCCCCTATGCCACCCAAAAAAAAAAAAAAATGTATACTTACCTGAACTTACCTGAATGTCCCTGGGATGGGTCCCTCCATCCTTGGGTGTCCTCCTGGGGTGGGCAAGGGTGGCAGGGGGGGTCCCTGGGGGCAGGGGAGGGCACCTGTGGGCTCATTTTGAGCCCACAGGCCCTTTAACGCCTACCCTGACCCAGGCGTTAAAAAGTGGCGCAAATGCGGGGTTTTTTGACCCGACCACTCCCGGGCGTGATTTTTGCCCGGGAGTATAAATACGACGCATTTGCGTCGCCGTCATTTTTTTAGACGGGAACGCCTTCCTTGCATTTCATTAACGCAAGGAAGGCGTTCACGCAAAAAAATGACGCTATTTGCCCATACTTTGGCGCTAGACGCGTCTAACGCCAAAGTATAAATATGGCGTTAGTTTTGCGCCGA
Organism: Pleurodeles waltl; assembly: GCF_031143425.1. Classification (NCBI taxonomy): domain Eukaryota; kingdom Metazoa; phylum Chordata; class Amphibia; order Caudata; family Salamandridae; genus Pleurodeles; species Pleurodeles waltl. The sequence continues at coordinate 263,652,089 of NC_090443.1, read as the reverse complement.
ATTTGCGTCGAAAAAAACGACGCTAATTCGGCGCAAACGGAGTATGAATATGCTCCCACATCTCTGCACAACACGGGCGCTCGCAATAAAAATCCTCTCGGCAGCTTGGTGGTAAATCATACCTTCTGTGTTGACATAATTGCTGTTTTTTCGTTCTGTTAAATACTATTTCGAAGACCTGCTTTGAGGACTTTCGTGGTTCTAATTCATAACAAAGACCTTAAGAAGCACTTTTCAAGAAGGTCAAGCAGTACTAAGGGGAGAAGGTCAGGGGAGTATGAGACAATACCAACAATTCCGTGTAAATTTCTGCAAAAAATAAGATTCACGCTGAACTGGGGAACGGCTGAGGCGCCGTGGCTAGCGCTGCCACTTTACAACCGGGAAAGTGGGGTCAAGACAGGGGAGGCTATAGGGGGGGTGCGACTGGGCGCTGAAGTGGAGGGAGGGGACGCTGGGGGGGAGGGGGGTAAGGGGCGTGTTTAGCACTAATTTACAATTCAAAATCACATGAACCAGAGTTTAATGTGCGTCCAGCTGTCAGTCAACAATAAAAATGTCAAGATAATTCTTGCGACGAATGTAACTGCTACAGATAGAAGTTTTGTTTATGGGCAGTTTTGACTCCCCATAAAGTAGCGCAGAGGGCGAGTATGCCCGCTGCAAATAACAGATCTGTATTTTCTGTGGATATCTGAGTGGATTAGTGAATGTAGCCTTTACCAGATCTTTAAAACAAATGAAAAGTATGTAAGATAGAAGCTATGAAGAGATGAGAGGCACTTTTGATGGGTAGTTGCGAGGGAATCCGAGGACAAGGGGTGGCTGGGGTTGGGGGGACTGTATGGGGGGGGACGGCACCAAAAAGCACAGGTGTACCAGTGCTAAAGCAAGCCGGCGTCGAGACTCGGAATTAGCTCAACATTCTCTACCTAAATCATGAATGTAACTGATGTTCATGTGAAGCGCTCTAACACCTTCGAGTTTGAGAAACATAGAATAAAAATAAAAAAAACACGGAATGCGTTCCAGAAGCTACAGTTGTAACGCCATCAATACATATTTTTACTATCGGCGATAAATTACTTCATCGTTGCGGTATGTATTCAACTGATAGAAATACAAGAAATTGTGTTCTGCCGACTGCAAATGTATTTGTGTGTCCATTTATACATATGCAAGAGCTTGAGTATATCACAGAGTTCCAGTGGAAAAACAATAACGCGGACGCAGAGTGCAGTGAGACACTGAAAGCGGTCAGTTACTGCTACCGAGTTAGAGATGGAACGTGAGCGAATCTGGTCATGTGCCCATTATCCCCAGTACGCCTCTAGGTGGCGCCGGGCTACCTTTCTTCGAGTTTATCTCGGCTCTGCATTCAGCTGCAACATGGAAACACAATGTTTATGGTTCTTCCCCATCTCTCTGGTCACAGGAGCCTTACCGGGATTTTCTTCTTATTTATTTATGCTGTTGGCTGTGAGCGTAATTACTACATAAAGAGGTCACACCGCTAATACGCAGAGGTAAAACTGTTTTGGTCAATCGTTCGCCTCTCTCGTCCTGAACCTATCCAGACCACAAATCTTTAACACAATTCATTTCTTTCTTTCTTTCTTTCTTTCTTTCTTTCTTTCTTTCTTTCTTTCTTTCTTTCTTTCTTTCTTTCTTTCTTTCTTTCTTTCTCCTTACTCTTTTTCTTTCTCTTTTTCCCATTCTCTTTCTCCCTTTTCTCTTCTCTTTTTTTTACCTTTCTTTTTCTCTCTCTCTTCCCACTTTTTCCCAAAGGTGCTTGGGCTCTTTATAACATACATGGATCACGTTACAAGTTACAAAATTACATAATCCGAAGCTGTTGATGCGTTGGTGTTTAAGAGCAGATCATCACACAGGGCACTGAATTATATCATCCGAAGATCATATGTACATTAAAAAGCCAAATTATATAGGTTCTTCTCTATAAAAGGTGTACCAACATCTTCAGTTTTCAACCTATGTATAATATCTCAGTCTACACAAAAGAAATGCCGCAAAAGAACAGCTTTGGCAAAATACTCCACCTGTGCAATTGGCAGTGCACCTAATTCTACCATCCTCTCCTTGCACCTCTCAGCTTGTGACAACATTCTGGAAGTATTTCCATGTTCCTGTCACTATGGTGTTCTTCAGACACCCAGCCTAGCTGTTACCTTATGGTCCTACTAATCGATGAGTGAATATTCTACCCAGATTACTTGCTTTTTTCATGGACGTCAATTCACTAAATTGCCAGGGGTAGCAGAAGTGACATCAGGCGCCCTTTGACCTCAATTTCACTCACACACACATACACACACATTCAAACTTACACACACAGGCCCATATTTATACTTTTTGACGCTAAACTGCGCTAACGCAGTTTAGCGTCAAAAAGTTTTGCGCCGGCTAACGCCATTCTGAAGCGCCATGCGGGCGCCGTATTTATTGAATGGCGTTAGCCGGCGCAAGCAGACCGGCGCTGCCTGGTGTGCGCGAGAAAAACCACGTACACCAGGCAGCGCCGGCGTAGGGGGAAAATGGCGCATGGGCGTCTTAAAATGGGGCAAGTCAGGTTACGTCGAAAAAATCATCGTAACCCGACTTGCGCCATTTATTTTCGACGCCCATCCCCCATCAACATGACTCCTATCATTGTAAAGATAGGAGTCATGCCCCCTTGCCCAATGGCCATGCCCAGGGGACTTCTGTCCCCTGGGCATGGTCATTGGGCATAGTGGCATGTAGGGGGGCACAAATCAGGCCCCCCTATGCCACAAAAAAAAAAAAAAAAATACTTACCTGAACTTACCTTAATGTCCATGGGATGGGTCCCTCCGTCCTTGGGTGTCCTCCTGGGGTGGGCAAGGGTGGCAGGGGGGGTCCCTGGGGGCAGGGGAGGGCACTCTGGGCTCATTTTGAGCCCACTTGTCCCTTAACGCCATGCCTGACCCAGGCGTTAAAAAGCGGCGCAAATGCGCCGTTTTTGGCCACGCCCACTCCCGGGCGTCATTTTTGCCCGGGAGTATAAATACCACGTAAAGGCCTGGGAGTCATTTTTTAAGACGGGAACGCCTCCCTTGCATATCATTAACGCAAGGAAGGGGTTCACGCTAAAAAATGACGCACACTCCGGGCACTTTGGCGCCCGAAGCGTCTAACGCCATAGTATAAATATGGCGTTAGTTGGCGTTAGTTTAGCGTCGAATTTGCGTCGAAAAAAACGACGCAAATTCGGCGCAACCAGAGTATAAATACGGCCCACAATCTCTCACATAAACGCCCTCTCATCTGCAAGCCCGCACAGAACAGACATTTAAAAGCATTTTACTTCCCTCAGCTGCCATGGAATGGCATGTTCCAGCTAATTGCACCTCATTTTTATTACAGCACTAGCGAATACTATGATATTATTCACTATTAGTTTACTACAAATTGACAGAAACCAAAGAGAGTGAAAATCCAACTGCCCAAGGACGAGCTGTCCTTGTGTCATTGGCACTGATTTTGCCACCTCTGAGGCCAGGGGTCGCAAAGGGCAAGTCAGCGACCCCTAAATGACGTCCGTGGCATTTTCCCTGGTCACTGATTATCTTCCCTTGCCCTCTCTGTTTTCCTACTAGGACACTGACTTCTCATTGCTGGACATGGGTCAGCTTTTGCCAGCACTGCCCGATACACTGTAATAGTCCTCACACAGAGTATGGACTGCTTCCTCGCCTACTTTTTACTTAGTCACATTACACATAATAATTGGGGTACTTCAGTGCTTAATTTGTAAATAAAAACGTGCTGGTGCCCAAACCCCTCTCAAACACGAGGCTGCTGCAATTAAACGTGAGAACACAGAATACTGAGGCGGCATAGTCCTGAAACCATCTACGGCCTCTTTAATCCATGTACAGCTGCTCCCCGCCCTTTCTTCTCACTCTTACAGCTTTCTGCTTTATCCCTTTGGGACGCTTTTTCGTTTTTCTCTTCCTTCGCCTTTCCCATATGTGTCTTTGTTCGCAGTAAATGCTCGAGGCAGAAAAATAAGTGCCGGCCCTCAAAAATAAGTGCCGGTGCTCCACACAAATTAAGCACTGGGGCACATTATGATGGGGCTTCTTACACTCTTATCTCCCCCCTCCTTATGCTCGCAGATGTACATCTCGTTGAGCTAATCTCAGTCCCAAGACTATATCCGTCTCTTCACCCTATGAACTGGACTTCCCATTTTCTCATTCTGGCTTTACTCTTAACTTTACAGTTTGCCCGGTAGTCCCACAACAAATAAAGTTATTTTTCCTATCACCTTCTTGTAGCATGCGACGTCTCCGTCAGGTGTGTCATTCCGGACGGGGCGCTTTATTCTGACCACCGGTGTGCCTTCTGTTGTTGGCCACTGAAAGCCAAAGCTTACTTGCATATCCTTCCGACAGCACATCACGGCAACTTACCCTGTTTTTGTTGCCTGATGTGTTTTTTTGTTTTTTTACTAATTAGCTATTTATCACGCCGTCTACCTATTGTGCAGTTTTTCGACACCATGCACCACCTACTTTTTGTGGGCAGGCCCTCACAATTACTCTCACTCTTATTGTTACTTTTTCATTTTTTCTTTTATTCCAGATTTGGACCAACAGTAGCCGAGGTTCAAGTTCTGTACTCATTTCTTTGCATACCTTATGTTTTTACTTTTAATCCTATCCACTGGTGAATTTGGGGATTTGGTCACCATTTATGTTGGGAGGTATGTTCTATTTTCAAGTGTTTAATCTGTTAATAATTTTCACATGTGCAACTCAATTTCAGATCTAGGACTGCCTTATCAGTATGTTTGCACCCTTGATAAAGTTTCTGGTGGATGAAAAACGTGTCAGCTGCATCTGGATGGTTTCTGTTCCAAATCCATATTGCAGACAGAGCCTGATTATTGTTTAAATTCAAATATTCTAGCTTTTGAATAATTTACACTTTTTGCAAGTGTCTTTCCCCACATGTAAAGTATTATGAACTGTGAAGACACAGAACCTTACAGTGAAATGACCCTTTACTGCACTCTCAGTCCCACTGTCTGCTCGTCTGATAAACCCACAAATAAGGGCTGGGATAACTTATGCGTGATACCAATATATATGTTCAAAAAAGAAGACCTAAGCCCCTATGGCCATTTTAGATAACCTTTTCCTTATTGCCTTTATCGGAACCCAGAACACTAATCTGCTGCAGTTTCAAGAGGGGTGTAATTGATTTTCCACTAGGCTCCACCATTGCTATCATTAAAGATTTTGAGCTCGGGACTTAAGATCCAATACAAAGTTTGACAACTGTAGTTATAGCTCGGCTGAGCCCAACCGACCTGAGGCAAGGCAAGTAGACTATCTGCCTTGAAAAGGGCTGAAACATGTTCAATTTTCACTTTTAGTTCTTGGACTACTGATGAAATGCACCCTGAGATGTAAAATGTGCACAGACTGAGGTATCTTCATAACCTCTTTTTAACACCAACATCATCGTACCACTGTCATTTACCTCTGTGGTGTGGTTCGTTCACCATTGGATGTTTTTGCTGTTTCTGTCTTCTTCCACTTTTTCTCTTGAGGTGCTGTCTCCTCCACCTGGGCCAGCTTTTCCCACCCTATATCCCACCATTCTTGAATTGAATTACAGAGGGTTTTTCCTTTTGTGTTCTTTCCTCATATGCCACAATTCCCCCACTTTCGCTCCTCCTCTTGATCTTCTAAAGACTCCTCCACAGAGCTTCTACCTGTGCCATATTCCCTGTTTGCGAGGACTAAGGCATTGGGCCTGCTCTCCTACTCCTCTTTCCCCCACCTCGCTGTGGCTAGTGTTCATTAATAAACTCCTCTCCTCAGTTTCCTACAAGCTCCAAACACCATGCAAAGACTCAGCCTATTCCACTGCGAGGATCAGGATCCCTTGGTAGAGTTGCATCTTCATAGACTTAATAAGTCCTTGTTGTCTTGGGTGGCCTTGTCAGTTTGCTCTCCTCACTTGGGTTGAAACCTTGGCCTCAAAATATAATTGGTGTTTTTGGAAAGCTGTGCTGTCTGGTGGTTTAAGGCCCAATGGTCCTGGATGGCCCTCAGCATATTCACACTTGATAGCCAGGAGGTTGCACTTCCCGTTGGGATGCACCTCCATGCAATATAAATATATGTAACAATATAAAGGGATGTGAAGGCCGGTGTCGAGGATGCGAGGCTCAGTCGAGGCGATGCCTAGGTTCCAATGAGTGCTGAGTCTGCGATGTGGAGGTTCAGTGTTGTTGAGGCTGCAGTTGATGGGAGATGTTAAGAGCTTGTGCCAGGAAAAGTGTTGTGCAGTGGTGTGAGAAGGTAGCCTCTTTCTAGCCTTGTTACCCCCACTTTTGGCCTCTTTGTGAGTGTATGTCAGGGTGTTTGTCACTGTTTTCACTGTCTCACTGGGATCCTGATAGCCAGGCCTCAGTGCTCATAGTGAAAACACTATGTTTTCAGTATGGTTGTTATGTGTCACTGGGATCCTGCTGGTCAGGACCCCAGTGCTCATAGGTTTGTGGCCTATATGTATGTGTCACTGGGACCCTGTCACACAGGGCCCCAGTGCTCATAGGTGTGCATGTATGTGTTCCCTGTGTGGTGCCTAACTGTGTCACTGAGGCTCTGCTAACTAGAACCTCAGTGGTTATGCTCTCTCATTACTTTCAAATTGTCACTAACAGGCTAGTGACCAATTTTACCAATTTACATTGGCTTACTGGAACACCCTTATAATTCCCTAGTATATGGTACTGAGGTACCCAGGGTATTGGGGTTCCAGGAGATCCCTATGGGCTGCAGCATTTCTTTTGCCAGCCATAGGGAGCTCTGACAATTCTTACACAGGCCTGCCACTGCAGCCTGAGTGAAATAACGTCCACGTTATTTCACAGCCATTTTACACTGCACTTAAGTAACTTATAAGTCACCTATATGTCTAACCTTTACCTGGTAAAGGTTAGGTGCAAAGTTACTTAGTGTGAGGGCACCCTGGCACTAGCCAAGGTGCCCCCACATTGTTCAGAGCCAATTCCCTGAACTTTGTGAGTGCGGGGACACCATTACACGCGTGCACTACATATAGGTCACTACCTATATGTAGCTTCACAATGGTAACTCCGAATATGGCCATGTAACATGTCTATGATCATGGAATTGCCCCCTCTATGCCATCCTGGCATAGTTGGCACAATCCCATGATCCCAGTGGTCTGTAGCACAGACCCTGGTACTGCCAAACTGCCCTTCCTGGGGTTTCACTGCAGCTGCTGCTGCTGCCAACCCCTCAGACAGGCATCTGCCCTCCTGGGGTCCAGCCAGGCCTGGCCCAGGATGGCAGAACAAAGAACTTCCTCTGAGAGAGGGTGTGACACCCTCTCCCTTTGGAAAATGGTGTGAAGGCAGGGGAGGAGTAGCCTCCCCCAGCCTCTGGAAATGCTTTCTTGGGCACAGATGTGCCCAATTCTGCATAAGCCAGTCTACACCGGTTCAGGGACCCCTTAGCCCCTGCTCTGGCGCGAAACTGGACAAAGGAAAGGGGAGTGACCACTCCCCTGACCTGCACCTCCCCTGGGAGGTGTCCAGAGCTCCTCCAGTGTGCTCCAGACCTCTGCCATCTTGGAAACAGAGGTGCTGCTGGCACACTGGACTGCTCTGAGTGGCCAGTGCCACCAGGTGACGTCAGAGACTCCTGCTGATAGGCTCCTTCAGGTGTTAGTAGCCTATCCTCTCTCCTAAGTAGCCAAACCCTCTTTTCTGGCTATTTAGGGTCTCTGTCTCTGGGGAAACTTTAGATAACGAATGCATGAGCTCAGCCGAGTTCCTCTGCATCTCTCTCTTCACCTTCTGATAAGGAATCGACCGCTGACCGCGCTGGAAGCCTGCAAACCTGCAACATAGTAGCAAAGACGACTACTGCAACTCTGTAACGCTGATCCTGCCGCCTTCTCGACTGTTTTCCTGCTTGTGCATGCTGTGGGGGTAGCCTGCCTCCTCTCTGCACCAGAAGCTCCGAAGAAATCTCCCGTGGGTCGACGGAATCTTCCCCCTGCAACCGCAGGCACCAAAAAGCTGCATCACCGGTCCCTTGGGTCTCCTCTCAGCACGACGAGCGAGGTCCCTCGAATCCAGCGACTCTGTCCAACTGACCCACACAGTCCAGTGACTCTTCAGCCCAAGTTTGGTGGAGGTAAGTCCTTGCCTCACCTCGCTGGGCTGCATTGCTGGGAACCGCGACTTTGCAGCTCCTCCGGCCCCTGTGCACTTCCGGCGGAAATCCTTTGTGCACAGCCAAGCCTGGGTCCACGGCACTCTAACCTGCATTGCACGACTTTCTAAGTTGGTCTCCGGCGACGTGGGACTCCTTTGTGCAACTTCGGCGAGCACCGTTTCACGCATCCTCGTAGTGCCTGTTTCTGGCACTTCTCCGGGTGCTACCTGCTTCAACGAGGGTTCTTTGTCTTGCTCGACGTCCCCTCTCTCTTCAGGTCCAATTTGCGACCTCCTGGTCCCTCCTGGGCCCCAGCAGCGTCCAAAAACGGCAAACGCACGATTTGCGTGTAGCAAGGCTTGTTGGCGTCCTTCCGGCGGGAAAACACTTCTGCACGACTCTCCAAGGCGAGAGGGATCCGTCCACCAAAGGGGAAGTCTCTAGCCCTTTTCGTTCCTGCAGAAACCTCAGCTTCTTCTGTCCAGTCGAAGCTTCTTTGCACCCGCAGCTGGCATTTCCTGGGCATCTGCCCATCTCCGACTTGCTTGTGACTTTTGGACTTGGTCCCCTTGTTCCACAGGTACCCTAGATTGGAAATCCACAGTTGTTGCATTGCTGGTTTGTGTCTTTCCTGCATTATTCCTCTAACACGACTTCTTTGTCCTTAGGGGAACTTTAGTGCACTTTGCACTCACTTTTCAGGGTCTTGGGGAGGGTTATTTTGCTAACTCTCACTATTTTCTAATAGTCCCAGCGACCCTCTACAAGGTCACATAGGTTTGGGGTCCATTCGTGGTTCGCATTCCACTTTTGGAGTATATGGTTTGTGTTGCCCCTATCCCTATGTTTCCCCATTGCATCCTATTGTAACTATACATTGTTTGCACTGTTTTCTAAGACTATACTGCATATTTTTGCTATTGTGTATATATATCTTGTGTATATTTCCTATCCTCTCACTGAGGGTACACTCTAAGATACTTTGGCATATTGTCATAAAAATAAAGTACCTTTATTTTTAGTATAACTGTGTATTGTGTTTTCTTATGATATTGTGCATATGACACTAAGTGGTACTGTAGTAGCTTCACACGTCTCCTAGTTCAGCCTGAGCTGCTCTGCTAAGCTACCATTATCTATCAGCCTAAGCTGCTAGACACCCTATACACTAATAAGGGATAACTGGGCCTGGTGCAAGGTGCAAGTACCCCTTGGTACTCACTACAAGCCAGTCCTGCCTCCTACATTGGTTGTGCAGTGGTGGGATAAGTGCTTGAGACTACTTACCACTCTTGTCATTGTACTTTTCATAAGAGAAAAATATACAAAACAAGGTCAGTGTATATACACATAGCCAAAAAGTTTTGCATTTCCTCTTTTCACTCTTTTCTAAGTGCTGAAAAGTACTTCTAAAACTTTCAAAAAGTTCTTAAAAGTTTAAAACGTTTTTTTTCTGTCTTTCCAAAAAGTTCTGAAAACTTTCTTCACTTTTTCTATCACTTTAACTCTCTCTAAAAATGTCTGGCACAGGCCAAAATGTTGAACTGTCCAAACTTGCATATGATCACCTTAGCTGGAAAGGAGCAAGGAGTCTCTGCATAGAGAGAGGTTTGAGTGTAGGGAAGAATCCTTCCTTAGAACTGTTAATTAACATGCTTAGAGTACAGGATAAGGCCATAAGTGCCCAATCTGGTGAAAAAGTAGCTAATGGTTCTCAATCTGATCCAGGGACTCCCCCAGGAAAAGATTGAGGAAAGAAACTTCTCAGCCTGCCCATTACTAGACAGTCTAGCATAGTTGGTACAGAGGTTGAATCACACCATACTGATGGTGTGCTCTCACATTATACTGTTAGCCAAGCTGTTAGGGTGCCTTCTGTAAGGGACAGGTCTCCTTCTGTTCATTCCCATCATACCTCTGTATCTAGAAATGTCCCTCCCACCCACCCTGATGACAGATTGTTAGAAAGGGAGCTCAATAGATTGAGAGTGGAACAAACCAGACTGAAGCTCAAGAAGCAACAGCTGGATTTGGATAGACAGTCTTTAGAATTAGAGAAGGAAAGACAGAAGTTGGGTTTAGATACCCATGGTGGCAGCAGCAGTATTCCCCATAGTCATCCTGCAAAAGAGCATGATTCCAGGAATCTGCACAAGATAGTTCCCCCTTATAAGGAGGGGGATGACATTAACAAGTGGTTTGCTGCACTTGAGAGGGCCTGTGTTGTACAGGATGTCCCTCAAAGGCAGTGGGCTGCTATCCTATGGCTATCATTTAGTGGAAAGGGTAGGGATAGACTCCTTACTGTGAAAGAAAGTGATGCCAATAATTTTACAGTTCTTAAGAATGCACTCCTGGATGGTTATGGCTTAACCACTGAACAGTACAGGATAAAGTTCAGAGAGACCAAAAAGGAGTCTTCACAAGACTGGGTTGATTTCATTGACCATTCTGTGAAGGCCTTGGAGGGGTGGTTACATGGCAGTAAAGTTACTGATTATGAAAGCCTGTATAACACAATCCTGAGAGAGCATATACTTAATAATTGTGTGTCTGATTTGTTGCACCAGTACTTGGTGGACTCTGATCTGACCTCTCCCCAAGAATTGGGAAAGAAGGCAGACAAATGGGTCAGAACAAGGGTGAACAGAAAAGTTCATACAGGGGGTGACAAAGATGGCAATAAGAAGAAAGATGGTGAAAAATCTCAAGATAAGCATGGGGATAAGGGTAAAACCAAAGATCCCACTTCAAATCTTAAACACTCTTCAGAGGGTGGGGATAAAACAAATTCTTCCTCTTCTTCCCAACCTGCACACATTAAAAAGCCTTGGTGCTTTGTGTGTAAAAACAGAGGCCATAGGCCAGGGGATAAGTCCTGTCCAGGAAAACCCCCTGAGCCTACCACCACTAATACATCAAGCTCTAGTGCCCCTAGCAGTAGTGGTACTAGTGGTGGGACTGCTGGCAACAGTCAAGCAAAGGGTGTAGTTGGGTTCACTTATGGGTCCATAGTGGAAACTGATGTAATCAGTCCCAAGACAGTTTCTGTCACACCTAGTGGCATTGGCCTTGCCACACTGGCTGCTTGTCCCCTTACAATGGATAAGTACAGGCAGACAGTTGCAATAAATGGTGTTGAGGCCTTGGCCTACAGGGACACAGGTGCCAGTTTCACTTTGGTGACTGAAAACCTAGTGCCTCCTGAACAACACATAATTGGACAACAGTATAAGATTATTGATGTCCATAACTCCACTAAGTTTCTTCCCTTAGCTATAATTCAGTTTAGTTGGGGTGGAGTTACTGGCCCTAAGCAGGTGGTGGTATCACCTAGCTTACCTGTAGACTGTCTCTTAGGTAATGACCTAGAGGCCTCAGGTTGGGCTGATGTAGAGTTTTATGCCCATGCAGCCATGCTGGGCATCCCTGAGGAATTGTTCCCTCTCATTTCTACTGAAATGAAAAAGCAAAGGAGAGAAGGCCTGAAAACTCAGGATCCCTCTCCATCAACAGGTAAAAAGGGTATCACAGTATCCCCTAACCACCCTACCATTCAGGATACCATTCCTGTGGTGGGAGAAACCTCTCCTGGGGTGGCACCTGTTCCAAGGGAATCATCAGCTGGCATAGCTGGACTCCCTGAGGTAGAAGTACCTCTCTGTGGGATAACTAACATTGGTGACAAAAAGAGCACCATTTTAGTTAACATGGAGCATCCCTCCAACCCTCCCAGAGAAACTTTAGTGCAGAACCCCTGTACTGCCTCACAACACTTAGGACAGCATCCCTGCCCTAGTGTGGAGCTCATAGGACAGCATCCCTGCCCTGCTCCAACTCAAGAGAAACAGCATCCCTGTTCTCTCTTCCAGCCAAATGGACAGAGTTTTTGCCCAGCTATGGCTTTACTGAGACAGCATCCCTGTCTGGCACTTCCATCATTACAAATAGGTACAGTGGATAATTCCCACTGCTCTAAACTAAAACTTACTGATAGAAACTCTGAAAATACATCTTCACATTGTTGGTTAGCTAAAAAACTTCAAACAGGGTGGTTTACATCCCCACAGGGAAGTAACCATATAGTGGATGATAAAGGGAGTAACCAGTCTATTGCAGAGCTACTCTCTACTTATCACCACTTAGACAATAAAGTCTCAACTGGCCAAGGTTAGCCTTATTGTCCTTCGTTTGGGGGGGGGGTTGTGTGAGAAGGTAGCCTCTTTCTAGCCTTGTTACCCCCACTTTTGGCCTGTTTGTGAGTGTATGTCAGGGTGTTTGTCACTGTTTTCACTGTCTCACTGGGATCCTGATAGCCAGGCCTCAGTGCTCATAGTGAAAACACTATGTTTTCAGTATGGTTGTTATGTGTCACTGGGATCCTGCTGGTCAGGACCCCAGTGCTCATAGGTTTGTGGCCTATATGTATGTGTCACTGGGACCCTGTCACACAGGGCCCCAGTGCTCATAGGTGTGCATGTATGTGTTCCCTGTGTGGTGCCTAACTGTCTCACTGAGGCTCTGCTAACCAGAACCTCAGTGGTTATGCTCTCTCATTACTTTCAAATTGTCACTAACAGGCTAGTGACCAATTTTACCAATTTACATTGGCTTACTGGAACACCCTTATAATTCCCTAGTATATGGTACTGAGGTACCCAGGGTATTGGGGTTCCAGGAGATCCCTATGGGCTGCAGCATTTCTTTTGCCAGCCATAGGGAGCTCTGACAATTCTTACACAGGCCTGCCACTGCAGCCTGAGTGAAATAACGTCCACGTTATTTCACAGCCATTTTACACTGCACTTAAGTAACTTATAAGTCACCTATATGTCTAACCTTTACCTGGTAAAGGTTAGGTGCAAAGTTACTTAGTGTGAGGGCACCCTGGCACTAGCCAAGGTGCCCCCACATTGTTCAGAGCCAATTCCCTGAACTTTGTGAGTGCGGGGACACCATTACACGCGTGCACTACATATAGGTCACTACCTATATGTAGCTTCACAATGGTAACTCCGAATATGGCCATGTAACATGTCTATGATCATGGAATTGCCCCCTCTATGCCATCCTGGCATAGTTGGCACAATCCCATGATCCCAGTGATCTGTAGCACAGACCCTGGTACTGCCAAACTGCCCTTCCTGGGGTTTCACTGCAGCTGCTGCTGCTGCCAACCCCTCAGACAGGCATCTGCCTTCCTGGGGTCCAGCCAGGCCTGGCCCAGGATGGCAGAACAAAGAACTTCCTCTGAGAGAGGGTGTGACACCCTCTCCCTTTGGAAAATGGTGTGAAGGCAGGGGAGGAGTAGCCTCCCCCAGCCTCTGGAAATGCTTTCTTGGGCACAGATGTGCCCAATTCTGCATAAGCCAGTCTACACCGGTTCAGGGACCCCTTAGACCCTGCTCTGGCGCGAAACTGGACAAAGGAAAGGGGAGTGACCACTCCCCTGACCTGCACCTCCCCTGGGAGGTGTCCAGAGCTCCTCCAGTGTGCTCCAGACCTCTGCCATCTTGGAAACAGAGGTGCTGCTGGCACACTGGACTGCTCTGAGTGGCCAGTGCCACCAGGTGACGTCAGAGACTCCTGCTGATAGGCTCCTTCAGGTGTTAGTAGCCTATCCTCTCTCCTAAGTAGCCAAACCCTCTTTTCTGGCTATTTAGGGTCTCTGTCTCTGGGGAAACTTTAGATAACGAATGCATGAGCTCAGCCGAGTTCCTCTGCATCTCTCTCTTCACCTTCTGATAAGGAATCGACCGCTGACCACGCTGGAAGCCTGCAAACCTGCAACATAGTAGCAAAGACGACTACTGCAACTCTGTAACGCTGATCCTGCCGCCTTCTCGACTGTTTTCCTGCTTGTGCATGCTGTGGGGGTAGCCTGCCTCCTCTCTGCACCAGAAGCTCCGAAGAAATCTCTCGTGGGTCGACGGAATCTTCCCCCTGCAACCGCAGGCACCAAAAAGCTGCATCACCGGTCCCTTGGGTCTCCTCTCAGCACGACGAGCGAGGTCCCTCGAATCCAGCGACTCTGTCCAACTGACCCCCACAGTCCAGTGACTCTTCAGCCCAAGTTTGGTGGAGGTAAGTCCTTGCCTCACCTCGCTGGGCTGCATTGCTGGGAACCGCGACTTTGCAGCTACTCCGGCCCCTGTGCACTTCCGGCGGAAATCCTTTGTGCACAGCCAAGCCTGGGTCCACGGCACTCTAACCTGCATTGCACGACTTTCTAAGTTGGTCTCCGGCGACGTGGGACTCCTTTGTGCAACTTCGGCGAGCACCGTTTCACGCATCCTCGTAGTGCCTGTTTCTGGCACTTCTCCGGGAGCTACCTGCTTCAGCGAGGGTTCTTTGTCTTGCTCGACGTCCCCTCTCTCTTCAGGTCCAATTTGCGACCTCCTGGTCCCTCCTGGGCCCCAGCAGCGTCCAAAAACGCCAAACACACGATTTGCGTGTAGCAAGGCTTGTTGGCGTCCTTCCGGCGGGAAAACACTTCTGCACGACTCTCCAAGGCGAGAGGGATCCGTCCACCAAAGGGGAAGTCTCTAGCCCTTTTCGTTCCTGCAGAAACCTCAGCTTCTTCTGTCCAGTCGAAGCTTCTTTGCACCCGCAGCTGGCATTTCCTGGGCATCTGCCCATCTCCGACTTGCTTGTGACTTTTGGACTTGGTCCCCTTGTTCCACAGGTACCCTAGATTGGAAATCCACAGTTGTTGCATTGCTGGTTTGTGTCTTTCCTGCATTATTCCTCTAACACGACTTCTTTGTCCTTAGGGGAACTTTAGTGCACTTTGCACTCACTTTTCAGGGTCTTGGGGAGGGTTATTTTGCTAACTCTCACTATTTTCTAATAGTCCCAGCGACCCTCTACAAGGTCACATAGGTTTGGGGTCCATTCGTGGTTCGCATTCCACTTTTGGAGTATATGGTTTGTGTTGCCCCTATCCCTATGTTTCCCCATTGCATCCTATTGTAACTATACATTGTTTGCACTGTTTTCTAAGACTATACTGCATATTTTTGCTATTGTGTATATATATCTTGTGTATATTTCCTATCCTCTCACTGAGGGTACACTCTAAGATACTTTGGCATATTGTCATAAAAATAAAGTACCTTTATTTTTTGTATAACTGTGTATTGTGTTTTCTTATGATATTGTGCATATGACACTAAGTGGTACTGTAGTAGCTTCACACGTCTCCTAGTTCAGCCTGAGCTGCTCTGCTAAGCTACCATTATCTATCAGCCTAAGCTGCTAGACACCCTATACACTAATAAGGGATAACTGGGCCTGGTGCAAGGTGCAAGTACCCCTTGGTACTCACTACAAGCCAGTCCAGCCTCCTACAAGTGGTCGTTCCAAAGGCGATGCGCCCCTCCCAAAATGCAGAGTACAGCGGTGTGCAAGTCTGTTGTGTAGCTTTTGACCCACGCAGTAGTGACAAAGCACTGGTTCTGCTTCACGCAGTGGCAATGATGTGTTGATTCTGCTTCCGCAATAGAGGATGCTTTCTTAGGCCCACTTCTAAGGGTCTAGGACTGGGGTGGCACCACTTGGCAGGGCATATTCACAGAAGGCCAAGTGCAGGAGTAGGTTGGTTGGAAATTGTAGGAAGTTGGCTCTGTATGTGCTATTTCAAAGTAAGGAATAGCATGCACAGAGTCCAAGGGTTCCCCTTAGAGGTAAAATAGTGGTAAAAAGAGATAATACTAATGCTCTATTTTTGTGGTAGTGTGGTCGAGCAGTAGGCTTATCCAAGGAGTAGTGTTAAGCATTTGTTGTACATACACATAGACAATAAATGAGATACACACACTCAGAGACAAATCCAGCCAATAGGTTTTGTATAGAAAAATATATTTTCTTAGTTTATTTTAAGAACCACAGGTTCAAATTTAACATGTAATATCTTGTTTGAAAGGTATTGCAGGTAAGTACATTAGGAACTTTGAATCATTTCAATTGCATGTATACTTTTCAAGTTATTCACAAATAGCTATTTTAAAAGTGGACACACTGCAATTTTCACAGTTCCTGGGGGAGGTAAGTTTTTGTTAGTTTTACCAGGTAAGTAAGACACTTACAGGGTTCAGTTTTTGGTCCAAGGTAGCCCACCGTTGGGGGTTCAGAGCAACCCCAAAGTTACCACACCAGCAGCTCAGGGCCGGTCAGGTGCAGAGTTCAAAGTGGTGCCCAAAACGCATAGGCTTCAATGGAGAGAAGGGGGTGCCCCGGTTCCAGTCTGCCAGCAGGTAAGTACCCGCGTCTTCGGAGGGGAGACCAGGGGGGTTTTGTAGGGCACCGGGGGGGACACAAGCCCACACAGAAATTTCACCCTCAGCGGCGCGGGGGCGGCCGGGTGCAGTGTTAGAACAAGCGTCGGGTTCGCAATGGAAGTCAATGAGAGATCAAGGGATCTCTTCAGCGCTGCAGGCAGGCAAGGGGGGGCTTCCTCGGGGAAACCTCCACTTGGGCAAGGGAGAGGGACTCCTGGGGGTCACTTCTGCAGTGAAAGTCCGGTCCTTCAGGTCCTGGGGGCTGCGGGTGCAGGGTCTTTTCCAGGCGTCGGGACTTAGGTTTCAGAGAGTCGCGGTCAGGGGAAGCCTCGGGATTCCCTCTGCAGGCGGCGCTGTGGGGGCTCAGGGGGGACAGGTTTTGGTACTCACAGTCGTAGAGTAGTCCGGGGGTCCTCCCTGAGGTGTTGGTTCTCCACCAGCCGAGTCGGGGTCGCCGGGTGCAGTGTTGCAAGTCTCACGCTTCTTGCGGGGAGATTGCAGGGTTCTTTAAAGCTGTTCCTTTGGATAAAGTTGCAGTCTTTTTGGAGCAGGTCCGCTGTCCTCGGGAGTTTCTTGTCGTCGTCGAAGCAGGGCAGTCCTCAGAGGATTCAGAGGTCGCTGGTCCCTTTGGAAGGCGTCGCTGGAGCAGAGTTCTTTGGAAGGCCGGAGACAGGCCGGTGAGTTTCTGGAGCCAAGGCAGTTGTTGTCTTCTGGTCTTCCTCTGCAGGGGTTTTCAGCTAGGCAGTCCTTCTTCTTGTTGTTGCAGGAATCTAATTTTCTAGGGTTCAGGGTAGCCCTTAAATACTAAATTTAAGGGCGTGTTTAGGTCTGGGGGGTTAGTAGCCAATGGCTACTAGCCCTGAGGGTGGGTACACCCTCTTTGTGCCTCCTCCCAAGGGGAGGGGGTCACAATCCTAACCCTATTGGGGGAATCCTCCATCTGCAAGATGGAGGATTTCTAAAAGTTAGAGTCACCTCAGCTCAGGACACCTTAGGGGCTGTCCTGACTGGCCAGTGACTCCTCCTTGTTGCTTTCTTTGTTCCCTCCAACCTTGCCGCCAAAAGTGGGGGCCGTGGCCGGAGGGGGCGGGCAACTCCACTAAGCTGGAGTGCCCTGCTGGGCTGTGACAAAGGGGTGAGCCTTTGAGGCTCACCGCCAGGTGTTACAGCTCCTGCCTGGGGGAGGTGTTAGCATCTCCACCCAGTGCAGGCTTTGTTACTGGCCTCAGAGTGACAAAGGCACTCTCCCCATGGGGCCAGCAACATGTCTCTAGTGTGGCAGGCTGCTGGAACTAGTCAGCCTACACAGACAGTCGGTTAAGTTTCAGGGGGCACCTCTAAGGTGCCCACTGGGGTGTATTTTGCAATAAAATGTACACTGGCATCAGTGTGCATTTATTGTGCTGAGAAGTTTGATACCAAACTTCCCAGTTTTCAGTGTAGCCATTATGGTGCTGTGGAGTTCGTGTTTGACAAACTCCCAGACCATATACTCTTATGGCTACCCTGCACTTACAATGTCTAAGGTTTTGTTTAGACACTGTAGGGGTACCATGCTCATGCACTGGTACCCTCACCTATGGTATAGTGCACCCTGCCTTAGGGCTGTAAGGCCTGCTAGAGGGGTGACTGACCTATACTTGCATAGGCAGTGAGAGGCTGGCATGGCACCCTGAGGGGAGTGCCATGTCGACTTACTCGTTTTGTTCTCACTAGCACACACAAGCTGGCAAGCAGTGTGTCTGTGCTGAGTGAGAGGTCTCCAGGGTGGCATAAGACATGCTGCAGCCCTTAGAGACCTTCCTTGGCATCAGGGCCCTTGGTACTAGAAGTACCAGTTACAAGGGACTTATCTGGATGCCAGGGTCTGCCAATTGTGGATACAAAAGTACAGGTTAGGGAAAGAACACTGGTGCTGGGGCCTGGTTAGCAGGCCTCAGCACACTTTCAATTGTAAACATAGCATCAGCAAAGGCAAAAAGTCAGGGGGCAACCATGCCAAGGAGGCATTTCCTTACACAACCCCCCCCCCAAACGAAAGAGGATGAGACTAACCTTTCCCAAGAGAGTCTTCATTTTCTAAGTGGAAGAACCTGGAAAGGCCATCTGGATTGGCATGGGCAGTCCCAGGTCTGTGTTCCACTATAAAGTCCATTCCCTGTAGGGAGATGGACCACCTCAACAGTTTAGGATTTTCACCTTTCATTTGCATCAGCCATTTGAGAGGTCTGTGGTCAGTTTGAACTAGGAAGTGAGTCCCAAAGAGGTATGGTCTCAGCTTCTTCAGGGACCAAACCACAGCAAAGGCCTCCCTCTCAATGGCACTCCAACGCTGCTCCCTGGGGAGTAACATCCTGCTAATGAAAGCAACAGGCTGGTCAAGGCCATCATCATTTGTTTGGGACAAAACTGCCCCTATCCCATGTTCAGAGGCATCTGTCTGCACAATGAACTGCTTAGAATAATCTGGAGCTTTTAGAACTGGTGCTGAGCACATTGCTTGTTTCAGGGTGTCAAAGGCCTGTTGGCATTCTACAGTCCAGTTTACTTTCTTGGGCATTTTCTTGGAGGTGAGTTCAGTGAGGGCTGTCACAATGGATCCATATCCCTTCACAAACCTCCTGTAATACCCAGCCAAGCCAAGGAATGCCCTGACTTGAGTCTGGGTTTTTGGAGCTACCCAGTCCAGAATAGTCTGGATCTTGGGTTGGAGTGGCTGAACTTGGCCTCCACCTACAAGGTGGCCCAAGTAAACCACAGTTCCCTGCCCTATCTGGCATTTGGATGCCTTGATAGAGAGGCCTGCAGATTGCAGAGCCTTCAAAAACTTCTTCAGGTGGACCAGGTGATCCTGCCAGGTTGAGCTAAAGACAGCAATATCATCAAGATAAGCTGTGCTAAAGGACTCCAAACCAGCAAGGACTTGATTCACCAACCTTTGGAAGGTGGCAGGGGCATTCTTTAAACCAAAGGGCATAACAGTAAACTGATAATGCCCATCAGGCGTGGAGAATGCTGTTTTCTCTTTTGCTCCAGGTGCCATTTTTATTTGCCAGTACCCTGCTGTCAAGTCAAAGGTACTTAAGAATTTGGCAGCACCTAATTTGTCTATGAGCTCATCAGCTCTAGGAATTGGATGGGCGTCTGTCTTGGTGACAGAGTTGAGCCCTCTGTAGTCCACACAAAACCTCATCTCTTTCTTTCCATCTTTGGTGTGAGGTTTGGGGACTAAGACCACTGGGCTAGCCCAGGGGCTGTCAGAGCGCTCAATTACTCCCAATTCCAGCATCTTGTGGACTTCCACCTTGATGCTTTCCTTAACATGGTCAGACTGTCTAAAAATTTTGTTTTTGACAGGCATGCTGTCTCCTGTGTCCACATCATGGGTACACAGGTGTGTCTGACCAGGGGTTAGGGAGAAGAGTTCAGGAAACTGTTGTAGGACTCTCCTACAATCAGCTTGCTGTTGGCCAGAGAGGGTGTCTGAGTAGATCACTCCATCTACTGAGCCATCTTTTGGGTCTGATGACAGAAGATCAGGGAGAGGTTCACTCTCTGCCTCCTGATCCTCATCTGTTACCATCAACAGATTTACATCAGCCCTGTCATGGAAGAGCTTAAGGCGGTTCACATGGATCACCCTCTTGGGGCTCCTGCTTGTGCCCAGGTCCACCAGGTAGGTGACCTGACTCTTCCTTTCTAGCACTGGGTAAGGGCCACTCCATTTGTCCTGAAGTGCCCTGGGAGCCACAGGCTCCAGAACCCAGACTTTCTGCCCTGGTTGGAACTCAACCATTGCAGCCTTTTGGTCATACCAAAACTTCTGGAGCTGTTGGCTGGCCTCAAGGTTTTTGCTTGCCTTTTCCATGTACTCTGCCATTCTAGAGCGAAGGCCAAGTACATAGTCCACTATGTCCTGTTTAGGCTCATGAAGAGGTCTCTCCCAGCCTTCTTTAACAAGAGCAAGTGGTCCCCTTACAGGGTGACCAAACAGAAGTTCAAAGGGTGAGAATCCTACTCCCTTCTGTGGCACCTCTCTGTAAGCGAAAAGCAGACATGGCAAGAGGACATCCCATCTCCTTTTGAGCTTTTCTGGGAGCCCCATGATCATGCCTTTTAATGTCTTGTTGAATCTCTCAACTAAGCCATTAGTTTGTGGATGGTATGGTGTAGTGAATTTGTAAGTCACTCCACACTCATTCCACATGTGTTTTAGGTATGCTGACATGAAGTTGGTACCTCTGTCAGACACCACCTCCTTAGGGAAACCCACTCTGGTAAAGATACCAATGAGGGCCTTGGCTACTGCAGGGGCAGTAGTCGACCTAAGGGGAATAGCTTCAGGATACCTAGTAGCATGATCCACTACTACTAGGATGTACATATTTCCTGAGGCTGTGGGAGGTTCTAGTGGACCAACTATGTCCACACCCACTCTTTCAAAGGGGACCCCCACCACTGGAAGTGGAATGAGGGGGGCCTTTGGATGCCCACCTGTCTTACCACTGGCTTGACAGGTGGGGCAGGAGAGGTAAAACTCCTTAACCTTGTGGGACATATTGGGCCAGTAGAAGTGGTTGACTAACCTCTCCCACGTCTTGGTTTGTCCCAAATGCCCATCAAGGGGAATATCATGGGCTAAGGTCAGGATAAACTCTCTGAACGACTGAGGCACTACCACTCTCCTAGTGGCACCAGGTTTGGGGTCTCTGGCCTCAGTGTACAGGAGTCCATCTTCCCAATAGACCCTATGTGTTCCATTTTTCTTGCCCTTGGACTCTTCAGCAGCTTGCTGCCTAAGGCCTTCAAGCGAGGGACAGGTTTCTTGTCCCTTACACAGCTCCTCCCTTGAGGGTCCCCCTGGGCCTAAGAGCTCAACCTGATAAGGTTCAAGCTCCAAAGGCTCAGTTCCCTCAGAGGGCAGAACTTCTTCCTGAGAAGAGAGGTTCTCTTTTTGTGACTGTGTTGCAGTTGGTTTCCCAACTGACTTTCCTTTTCTCTTGGTAGGCTGGGCCATTTTTCCAGACTCCAGCTCTACTTTTTCACCCTGTGCCTTGCATTGTGCTCTTGTTTTTACACACACCAGTTCAGGGATACCCAGCATGGCTGCATGGGTTTTTAGTTCTACCTCAGCCCATGCTGAGGACTCCAGGTCATTTCCAAGCAGACAGTCTACTGGGATGTTTGAGGAGACCACCACCTGTTTCAGGCCATTGACCCCTCCCCATTCTAAAGTTACCATTGCCATGGGATGTGCTTTAGTCTGATTGTCAGCGTTGGTGACTGTATAGGTTTTTCCAGTCAGGTATTGGCCAGGGGAAACCAGTTTCTCTGTCACCATGGTGACACTGGCACCTGTATCCCTCAGGCCCTCTACACTTGTCCCATTAATAAAGAGCTGCTGCCTGTATTTTTGCATGTTAGGCGGCCAAGCAGCTAGTGTGGCTAAATCCACCCCACCCTCAGAGACTAGAGTAGCTTCAGTGTGGACCCTGATTTGCTCTGGGCACACTGTTGATCCCACTTGGAGACTAGCCATTCCAGTGTTACCTGGATTGGAGTTTGGAGTGGAACCTTTCTTGGGACAGGCCTTGTCTCCAGTTTGGTGTCCAGGCTGATTACAGCTACGACACCAGGCCTTTTTGGGATCAAAGTTTTTACCCTTGTACCCAGGATTGTTTTGTGAAGAGGCTCTGGGCCCACCCTCCTGTGCAGGTTTTTGGGGGCCTGTAGAAGACTCTTTACTATTTTTATTTTTGGCTGTCTCACCACCTTTCCCCTGGGGAGGTTTTGTGACCCCTTTCTTTTGGTCACCCCCTGTGGAAGTTTTGGACACCCTAGTCTTGACCCAATGGTCCGCCTTCTTTCCCAATTCTTGGGGAGAAATTGGCCCTAGGTCTACCAGATGCTGATGCAGTTTGTCATTGAAACAATTACTTAACAGGTGTTCTTTCACAAATAAATTGTACAGCCCATCATAATTACTTACACCACTGCCTTGAATCCAACCATCTAGTGTTTTTACTGAGTAGTCTACAAAGTCAACCCAGGTCTGGCTCGAGGTTTTTTGAGCCCCCCTGAATCTAATCCTATACTCCTCAGTGGAGAATCCAAAGCCCTCGATCAGGGTACCCTTCATGAGGTCATAAGATTCTGCATCTTTTCCAGAGAGTGTGAGGAGTCTATCCCTACACTTTCCTGTGAACATTTCCCAAAGGAGAGCACCCCAGTGAGATCTGTTCACTTTTCTGGTTACACAAGCCCTCTCAAAAGCTGTGAACCATTTGGTGATGTCATCACCATCTTCATATTTAGTTACAATCCCTTTAGGGATTTTCAACATGTCAGGAGAATCTCTGACCCTATTTATGTTGCTGCCACCATTGATGGGTCCTAGGCCCATCTCTTGTCTTTCCCTTTCTATGGCTAGGATCTGTCTTTCCAAAGCCAATCTTTTGGCCATCCTGGCTAACTGGATGTCCTCTTCACTGGAGTTATCCTCAGTGATTTCAGAGTTGTTGGTCCCTCCTGTGAGGGAACCAGCATCTCTGACTATTATTTGTGGAGTCAGGGCTTGAGAAGCCTTGCTCTCCCTAAGTAGGACTGGAGGGGGGGAATTTCCCTCGAAGTCACTATCTTCATCCTCTGTGTTGCCATCCTCAGAGGGGTTGGCTTTTTCAAACTCTGCCAAAAGCTCCTGGAGCTGTACTTTGGTAGGTTTGGAGGCCATTGCTATTTTCTTTAGTTTACAGAGTGACCTTAGCTCTCTCATCTGTAGATGAAGGTGTGGTGTCGAGTTCCACCACATTCACATCTGTGCTAGACATTATGCTTCTAAAAGTTGGAATACTTTTTAAGAATCTAAAACTAGTTCTAGAATCTAATTCAAACTTTTACCAAACTTTTAAACTCTAAAAGAAATGCTAACAGGATCTAACACAAGGCCCTAGCAGGTCTTTTAAGAATTTAGAAAACTTTTCAAATTGCAAAAATCAATTTCTAATGACAATTTTGGAATTTGTCGTGTGATCAGGTATTGGCTGAGTAGTCCAGCAAATGCAAAGTCTTGTACCCCACCGCTGATCCACCAATGTAGGAAGTTGGCTCTGTATGTGCTATTTCAAAGTAAGGAATAGCATGCACAGAGTCCAAGGGTTCCCCTTAGAGGTAAAATAGTGGTAAAAAGAGATAATACTAATGCTCTATTTTTGTGGTAGTGTGGTCGAGCAGTAGGCTTATCCAAGGAGTAGTGTTAAGCATTTGTTGTACATACACATAGACAATAAATGAGATACACACACTCAGAGACAAATCCAGCCAATAGGTTTTGTATAGAAAAATATATTTTCTTAGTTTATTTTAAGAACCACAGGTTCAAATTTAACATGTAATATCTTGTTTGAAAGGTATTGCAGGTAAGTACATTAGGAACTTTGAATCATTTCAATTGCATGTATACTTTTCAAGTTATTCACAAATAGCTATTTTAAAAGTGGACACTGCAATTTTCACAGTTCCTGGGGGAGGTAAGTTTTTGTTAGTTTTACCAGGTAAGTAAGACACTTACAGGGTTCAGTTTTTGGTCCAAGGTAGCCCACCGTTGGGGGTTCAGAGCAACCCCAAAGTTACCACACCAGCAGCTCAGGGCCGGTCAGGTGCAGAGTTCAAAGTGGTGCCCAAAACGCATAGGCTTCAATGGAGAGAAGGGGGTGCCCCGGTTCCAGTCTGCCAGCAGGTAAGTACCCGCATCTTCGGAGGGCAGACCAGGGGGGTTTTGTAGGGCACCGGGGGGGACACAAGCCCACACAGAAATTTCACCCTCAGCGGCGCGGGGGCGGCCGGGTGCAGTGTTAGAACAAGCGTTGGGTTCGCAATGGAAGTCAATGAGAGATCAAGGGATCTCTTCAGCGCTGCAGGCAGGCAAGGGGGGGCTTCCTCTGGGAAACCTCCACTTGGGCAAGGGAGAGGGACTCCTGGGGGTCACTTCTGCAGTGAAAGTCCGGTCCTTCAGGTCCTGGGGGCTGCGGGTGCAGGGTCTTTTCCAGGTGTCGGGACTTAGGTTTCAGAGAGTCGCGGTCAGGGGAAGCCACGGGATTCCCTCTGCAGGCGGCGCTGTGGGGGCTCAGGGGGGACAGGTTTTGGTACTCACAGTCGTAGAGTAGTCCGGGGGTCCTCCCTGAGGTGTTGGTTCTCCACCAGCCGAGTCGGGGTCACCGGGTGGAGTGTTGCAAGTCTCACGCTTCTTGCGGGGAGATTGCAGGGTTCTTTAAAGCTGTTCCTTTGGATAAAGTTGCAGTCTTTTTGGAGCAGGTCCGCTGTCCTCGGGAGTTTCTTGTCGTCGTCGAAGCAGGGCAGTCCTCAGAGGATTCAGAGGTCGCTGGTCCCTTTGGAAGGCGTCGCTGGAGCAGAGTTCTTTGGAAGGCAGGAGACAGGCCGGTGAGTTTCTGGAGCCAAGGCAGTTGTTGTCTTCTGGTCTTCCTCTGCAGGGGTTTTCAGCTAGGCAGTCCTTCTTCTTGTTGTTGCAGAATCTAATTTTCTAGGGTTCAGGGTAGCCCTTAAATACTAAATTTAAGGGCGTGTTTAGGTCTGGGGGGTTAGTAGCCAATGGCTACTAGCCCTGAGGGTGGGTACACCCTCTTTGTGCCTCCTCCCAAGGGGAGGGGGTCACAATCCTAACCCTATTGGGGGAATCCTCCATCTGCAAGATGGAGGATTTCTAAAAGTTAGAGTCACCTCAGCTCAGGACACCTTAGGGGCTGTCCTGACTGGCCAGTGACTCCTCCTTGTTGCTTTCTTTGTTCCCTCCAACCTTGCCGCCAAAAGTGGGGGCCGTGGCCGGAGGGGGCGGGCAACTCCACTAAGCTGGAGTGCCCTGCTGGGCTGTGACAAAGGGGTGAGCCTTTGAGGCTCACCGCCAGGTGTTACAGCTCCTGCCTGGGGGAGGTGTTAGCATCTCCACCCAGTGCAGGCTTTGTTACTGGCCTCAGAGTGACAAAGACACTCTCCCCATTGGGCCAGCAACATGTCTCTAGTGTGGCAGGCTGCTGGAACTAGTCAGCCTACACAGACAGTCGGTTAAGTTTCAGGGGGCACCTCTAAGGTGCCCACTGGGGTGTATTTTGCAATAAAATGTACACTGGCATCAGTGTGCATTTATTGTGCTGAGAAGTTTGATACCAAACTTCCCAGTTTTCAGTGTAGCCATTATGGTGCTGTGGAGTTCGTGTTTGACAAACTCCCAGACCATATACTCTTATGGCTACCCTGCACTTACAATGTCTAAGGTTTTGTTTAGACACTGTAGGGGTACCATGCTCATGCACTGGTACCCTCACCTATGGTATAGTGCACCCTGCCTTAGGGCTGTAAGGCCTGCTAGAGGGGTGACTGACCTATACTTGCATAGGCAGTGAGAGGCTGGCATGGCACCCTGAGGGGAGTGCCATGTCGACTTACTCGTTTTGTTCTCACTAGCACACACAAGCTGGCAAGCAGTGTGTCTGTGCTGAGTGAGAGGTCTCCAGGGTGGCATAAGACATGCTGCAGCCCTTAGAGACCTTCCTTGGCATCAGGGCCCTTGGTACTAGAAGTACCAGTTACAAGGGACTTATCTGGATGCCAGGGTCTGCCAATTGTGGATACAAAAGTACAGGTTAGGGAAAGAACACTGGTGCTGGGGCCTGGTTAGCAGGCCTCAGCACACTTTCAATTGTAAACATAGCATCAGCAAAGGCAAAAAGTCAGGGGGCAACCATGCCAAGGAGGCATTTCCTTACAGAAATCCTTTATGTCCCTGACACTTCAGGTCAGGAAGCCAGCCAACTATCCCAAGGAGTCACTCTGGGTTCTGGGTCGGAAAGTTGCAGGCCAGTCCTTCTCACTTCCAGGCAAGAGGGCAGCAGGTGAGCACAGAAAAGCAGGAGTCCAGAAGAGTAGCAGTCCAGCAGAGTGGCAGTCCTTCAGCAGCACAGCAGTCCTTCTTCCTGGCAGAGTATCCACAGATCCACAAGCGTACTGAAGTGGTGGTGTCTGGGGTCCAGTTCTTATACCCAGGGATGCCTCTGATGTGGTGGAGACCTCAAAGAAATGCCTTTGATATGGACAGATGTCCTGCCCTTCCTGCCCTGACTCCAGACTCACTACAGGGGGACATGCAGCTCTTTGTGTTTGAACAGGAAACAGCCAATTCGGGTGTAAGTTAGGCTGTGTCTAGCTCCTCCCTCCCATCCTGGCCAGGATGGCCCATCAAGACACAGATGGCCCATCATGTCACAGCTAAGCTCCTTTTGTTTGTGGCTGTCTAAAGCAATACCCAAAGCCCAGATGACGCCCACCCCAGACATGTGATCATCATCAGAGACAGGAAGCAGGCACCAAATGGCCAAATAAATAAAAGGCCTACTTTCTAAAACTAGCATTTGCAGAATTACAATTTAAAATCAACTTCACCATAAGTCAGGGTTTTAAATTGTGATTCCAGAGGCACCAAAAGGTAGAAGGGTTATCTCTTCCTGTTTGGAAGTTATGTTTATAAAGTGTTATACGGTATTTCCAATGTTAAACTATGGGAGATATCGGCCTTGTAGTGGTGGAAGTGAAAAACGAATCTTAGAGTTTTTCACCACTAGGACATGTAAAACTTAAAAGTACATGTTCAACTTTATAAATACACTGCACCCTGTCCTTGGGGTTGCCTATGGCCTACCTTAGGGGAGACCTATATGTATTAAAAAAGGAACGTTTGGGCTTGGCAAAAGGTTTATTTTGCCAGGTTGAGAAAGCAGTTCAAGACTGCACACATAGGTTCTGCAATGGCAGGCCTGATAGATATTTAAAGGGCTACTTAAGTGGGTGGTACAATCAGTCCTGCAGGTCCACTGGTAGAATTTAATTTACAGGCATTGGGCACAAGTATTGTAATACAGACTCACAGGTAAATTAAATATGTCAACTGGGGATTTGTCAGTATTACCATGTTTTAGGGAAAGAGCACAAGCACTTTAGCATTGGCCAGCAGTGGTAAAGCATGCAAAATCCGAAGGCCATCTAAAACAAATTCAGCAAAAACAGGAGGTCCGATGGCAAAAAGTTAGGGGAAATCACGCCAAGGATGCAAGGTCTAGTAGGTGTCATTTAATGTAAGGCACACCTTCTGACTTTGCTAAAGGGTCAGGACATCAAAATATGAAAAGCAAGCCAATGGCTTTATCAAGGGGTCATCACACTAGCCATTACAAAGCATACCAATTGCCTTAGACAAAAAGTCACCAATATCTATAATCAAATATATGTTTATATGTTCTATAAACACACAGATTGGAATGTTAAATAAAAGTAATTCTCAACACCAAGTTGAGGGTGGAAGGAAAGAACTTAGTCACAACTGTTTTAGGAAACTGATGGCAGGAATCAGTACCTTACATGCAGGGAGCTTTCACCAGACAGCTCTCAAGAATGGTATCCCTTATGGGGAACATTTGCAAGCAAGGAGAAACTGTTGTTCACAAAAGGGTTTGAGGAAGCACAAGAACAGTTGCCGTTGAAATTAAGAAGTAGGGTGTACTCTGAAAATGTCCCTCCTACATCTTAAAGCAGGGTATGGAGTCACACGAGGGGGATGTTCTGTTTGATACTTCTAAACAGAAGAAGGAAAATGACAAGCAGTATAGATTTACAGTGTACTGAAATCAACATGAGAAACTTAAATCTACTTTGAAAAGACACTGCACTTTATAATTAGCAGCTCCAAAGACCTCAGATCACGTCCAGAAGGGCACACTCCTTGAGGAACACATTGGTTAAGAGAGGAGTTAAAGAAGAGAAAGAGACTTATCTAAAATCTAAGGAAGGCTTCACTTGGTGTAGAAGTTGCAAAGCATGCCAACATTGAATGATCATCAACAATATTGAAACTCTCTTATAAGTTTTAAAAATGCTCTGACTTGCAAGACCGAATTTTCAATTTTTATGTTGACCTGCCCTTGCTCTAAAACACATATAGGTAGCAGTACTAGGAAAGTGCATGCCCCCTTCCTTCTCATGTCAGAAAGAGGTGCTTACGTGATTGTTTGAGGTAACGTACCCAGGAGTGCCCTATAAAAAAGTATGCCACATACCGGGGCAGGTACAGCCGTCACCATTAGTGGGACATTGCACTGAGTGTGCCACCCACTAGAGTAGCCTGGCAAACATGTAGTAGGCCTGGTAGTGCAGGCCTGTGGAGGCACAGGCGCGCATACGCTCAGAGTGGCATCTTCTCCACTGGGGCCAGCACTGAGTAGGCCTTCTGCTATCCCTAGAGTCCCCCCTGGAGGGCGGAGCAGTTGGTAGGCAGAAGGCAGGGCAGGTACACAAGGGTGTCCCGTGCTCTGGTAAGAAAGAGCCCCCGTTGGTTTACTTACTGAGAAGATTGAGGTTTTGCTGCTCCTCTCTAAGAGGCCTTAGGGCCCTGTGCACTCTCCCACTGTAAGTACAATGTGAAAGTGCATGTGCGCCCCCCCTACATAAGTTAGGAAGTGGGGACTACCAGTATGTGCAAATGTGCATATACTGAACCTGGTATGGCTTACCAAAACGTGCACGGTTGCACATTGGTGTTTTCATGTATACACTGAGCCTGGTATGGCTTGCCAAAATGTGCACACTTGCACATTAGGGTTTGCATGTATATACTGAGCCTGGCATGGCTTGCCCAAATTTGCACACTTGCACTTTGGTGTTTGCATGTATATACTGAGCCTAGCATGGCTTGCCTATATGTGCACACTTGCACATTAGTGTATTCAAGTACATACTGAGCCTAGAATGGCTTGCCCAAACGTGCACACATCCACCTTGTGGTTTGCATGTATATAATGAGCCTAGCATGGCTTGCCAGAAGGTGCACACTTGCACATTGGTGTTTTCATACGTATACTGAGCCTGTCACAGCAGGCCTGTATGGGCCCACTTGCACCCTTGTGGTGTTTTCAAAGCCTGTGTCCAGCCTGCCCCTGCAGGCTTGTGCGCGTGCCAGAGCACATGTGCACCCAGAGTGAAGAATGCCTATGTGTTTTCACTACCATTGAGAGCTGCTCTGCCCATAGGTTCATATGGGGAAAGTTTATAAATAATCCTAGCTGCAATAGTGGATTGCAGTAGAGCAGCCTCATAATGTTTACTATCATTAGATTCCTAAAGAAAACCCTTTTCAATGGTAAAGGTAGTTTTGTCGGTGATACCTTGGAAATGCCACTTCAAGGGGCAAACCACTTCTGTGCATCCCCCAGTGACAGCTATAACACTTGGGCATCTGGAACAACAAACCTCTGTCAATTGAGGGCCTGGCTTGATAAACTGGAGGGAGAGGTACTGACACTTGGCCTCTCAGAGTCAGATCATGGCACCACAAAAAAGAAAGATCTGCATTCCATGGCCACATGGTAGACAGAACTGAAATGTAGGGGAGACATCTGTGATTAAAAGGGGAACCCTTTGAACCACCCCTAACTTCAAAGGCGCACTTGAGTATAACTAGGGATACCACACATCAGCAATTTAGAGATACACTTGCAGGAACGCAGTACAGAGTCCCCGAACTGCGTGGTGCACACTGCCAGAGGAATCTGTTGTGCACTGAAGTATTTACTGTCCTAGGAAGGGATTGCACACCCTTCCTACATCGTGGCTGGCCTGGGCACACTGCTTGCTGCAGTGAGTCACTCTGAAGTGTGCTCTCCAAGGGCTTGTTGGCTTGCTCCCTGTTCCGTGTGCAGTTCTCAGGCACATCAAAGATCACCTTCCAGGGACCTACAATATCTACTGTTTCATCTAGACAGCAGTGCCCTTCTATGCATCTACATCATCTGCCGGAGTCCACCAGGTAGCAGCGGTGTGAGGGTAGAACTAAGAATTGTGCCTGGAGACCAGATTTGCCTGGTGCAGAGCCTGGAAAGTACTGTCCGCATTCAATGGTTGCAGGACTCTGCATGCCTCGCTGCAGTGACATCCATTAGCTGAACCCAAGCTGTACAAATTTAGGTAGAGGTAGTTACCCGCCACTATGTAAACTATAAAACTAGCACACTGAATGTTGTCATCAGTGATGTCATCAATGATGCCACTTGAGATGTTGTCAGTGATGTCATAAATCATGTCATAGAACATGTCATGAGTAATTTCGTGTGTGAGGTCATAAGCAGTGAATAGCAGGGGTGCAAGTTATAGTTAGTGCTGCTAAATATAACTGGTGAATTTCTGTGTTTTTTTAGTTCAAAACATTAATGTTGTCATTGACAAATTCGCCTAACTGTAACATAATTTTAATATCTGTTTTTCTTCTGTGAATTTCTAAGGTTATTTTCAAACAAAAACAGATCTTTTTTATCACACCGAGCTATAACCTTACTTTAACCTTTGTGTTTTTTTTCTGAGAATTGCCAGTTTTTTTTCAATGTAAAGTAATACTTAATTATCGTATGTACATAGAAGCCCCTGGCACACATAGCCAAAGGCAAGGTCCTGCAGCCAATCCCCCTCCATACAGACAAACCCATGCTGCGCACAGCCATTGACCATGTACAGTGGAGGTTGGCCATAAGGCTTAGCCCTGGGAACCCCACTCCCTGAGCGTTGCTATGCTATGGACCCCATCCCCCAGGAACATTTCCAAAAAAAGAGGATGGGGCTACACAGTCCCCTCCCTGAGCTTCTTTAGGCTCTGGGGACCCTATTCCCAGGCCCGTGTATTTTATTAAGGGGGGGCACATGATCCCCCTCCCTGAGCCATCACTGGCCATGGGGATCCCATCCCCTGGATGTAGGAAAGTACCCTCTTTCTTGGCATGGTTACCCCCATTTTCTGTCAGATGTCAGTGTGTTTGACTGTGTCTACTGGGATCTTGCTAATCGGGACCCCAGTAGTTATGCTCTCTCCTTTAGAAATTGGTGTTTGTTACTGTTAACACAGTATTCAACCCACAATTGGCATACTGGTGCCCTCTCATAAGTCCCTAGTATAAGGTACCTAGGTACCCAGGGCATTGGGGTTCCAGGGGATCCCTATGGGCTACAGCATATATTTTGCCAACCATAGGGAGCCCATGCAAAGGCTTCTGCAGGACTGCCATTGCAGCCTGCATGAAAAGGTGCAAGCACCCTTTCACTGCCATTTACACTGCACCAGGTCACTTATAAGTCACCCCTATAGCAGACCCACCTGCCCTGAGGTCAGGGTGCAAAGTACCTATGTGTGAGGGTGTCCCATGCACTAACCTATGTCCAGCTACATAATGGTAACTCTGAACATAGGCATGTGTGGTATTAAACATGTTGGAATCATACCCCATGGCTTTAGAGGACCCCTAGTATTGCCATTTTTGAGGTTTTCCAGGCAGCCCCAGCTGTTGCCACCTCACATACAGTTTTCTGCCCTCCTGTTGCTTGAGAAGCTCAAGTACGGTAAGGCAGAACAAAGGGTTTCCTTTGGGAGGGGGTGTTACACACTCTCCCTTTGGAAATAGGTGTTACTGGCTAGGGAGGCATAGCCTCCCCAAGCCACTGGAAATGCTTTGAAGGGCATGTTTGCTGCGACAAAGAAGCAAGACATCTTCTGCAACACTGTATCACTGGCTCCCGCCAGCAACTGCACTGTTTCCATGTCGTGAATCCTCTGAGGACAGCCCATTTTCAGCCTGCGCCAGAAGAACAATGAAATCTCCCTTGGGGTGAAGGAGTCACTCCCCTGCTTCAGCAGGCAGCAACTGCAATGACGACCGGCTGCGTGAATCCCCCCTCTCCTGCTGAGCTGTGTGGATCCTGCATCACGGCTGGTAGATTGAAGTGGTCCTAATTGTCCTCTCTTCCAACTGCCCAACTTTGATGGAGGTAAGAGCTTTCCTCCCCACGCAAGACAGTACCCCCGTGCACCACATTTTTTGCAGCTGGAAAGACTTGTTGGCATCCTTCCTCCAAGTCCTTTATGCATCTTGAAGATCCGGACCCCAGCACTTTGTCCTGCAGTGCACAGCTTCCTGAGTGGTTCTCCGGCGGTGTAGGAGCCTTTGTCGTAGTGCTGCATGGGCCGCTTCTGCAACCTCCTTGTCTCCGTGCTGTGGGATTCCTGTGTGCGGTGCCTGGTCTTCTGTGGGATCTATGAGTTGCTGAGGGCTCTCCCTGACTCTCCCTCCTGGGTAGAGGCCACCTGGTCCTGGCTGGTGCCAGGCAAAGTCATTTTCCGCTAACCGCGAGCTTTGTGTGTCCCAAGGCTTGTTGGTGGACTCCAGCGACACAAACCAGACTGCAATCCTCCATCCGGCATTGGACATCACTTGCATCCTCCAGGAACCCGACTTCGTCTTCTTGGGTACAGTACTGACTTTTCTTCTTCAAGGGTGGTTCTCCTTTTGCACCTTCATCTGGGTTAGCAGGGGATCCTGCTTTTCCTGAACTCTTCTGTGCTTCTTGGACTGGGTCCTCTTCTTCCACAGGTCTTCTTGTCCAGAAATTCTCTGTTGGTGTCTTGCAGTCTCTTCTGGTTCTTGCATAATTCTTCTTCTCATTTTTGTGTGTGTTCAGGGAAAGTTACTGTGATTTACTCCTGCTTTCCTGGTCAATGGGGTGGGTTCTAGTACTTACCTTTGGGGTTTTCTAGTACTCCCTGCTCCCCTCTACCCACTACACTTGCCTAGGTGTGGGGCCGACTTTCGCAGTCAACCTTCTTAGTATATGGGTTGTGCTCCCTCTAGGCCCATTTCTAACTATTGTGATTTTCACTCATTGCACTGTTTTCTAACTGTTTTTATGCCTATTTCTGCATACTGGTGTATATAATTTGTGTATTACTTACCTCCCAAGGGTATTTTTGGCATTTGTGTCGCCAAAATAAAGTACCTTTATTTTTGTAACACTGAGTATTTTCTTTCATGTGTTTGAGTACAGTGTGACTACAGTGGTATTGCATGAGCTTTGCATGTCTCCTAGATAAACCTTGGTTGCTCACTCACAGCTACCTCTAGAGGGCCTGGCTTCTAGGCACTCCCTACATTTCACTAATAAAGGATAACTGGACCTGGTATAAGGAGTAAGTACCATAGGTACCCACTACAAACCATGCCAGCCTCCTACACTGGAGCCACTTATTTAAAAAAAAGAGGAGGGGAGCCGGGTGGCCCCCCTCCCAGAGCCTTGTTAGGCCCTGGGAACCCTGTTCACCTCATGCCACTCTTTTAAATAACAGGAAGGGGGCAAGTATTCCCAGGTTGATTTTGACCCAAAGGACCCCATCCCTGGGGCTTGGTGACATTTAGTAGGGAAAGGGGGCACACAAAACTCATTGCCGGGCTGATTTCAGCCGCTGGGGCCCCATCCCCTGGGCCCAATGAAATTTTACAGGGGGAGTGGGGCACAGGGCCCCCTTCCTTGAGCCGATTTTAGCCACGGGAACCCCAGGTGGGTGCCCTCATGCCCACCCAGGTCACCCATCATAGTGTAGATGAGGGCCGTGGGGATAGCCCCAAGGCCCCAGCCACTCCCCTGCGTACAGCAGGAGCTGACATTGCTCTCTCCTGCAGGGATCAGCTAATGATGCTGCTCCAGGTGGATGGAAGTCATATTTTGATTCATTTCCCTGCCAATTTCACAGTGGGCAGGAAAATAGATTTAATGTCCACTCTCAGGGGGCAGGAGCATTTTTGTAGCTCCAGCCAGCTGGGAGCAGATTTGTTGTTTGCTCCTGCATGGCAGGATTTTTGAAAATGGTCCCATGAAGTGAGAACAAACACATGTTTCCTTGCCTCTGCCACTGCTGGCATGGTAATCGCTATGTCCCAGAGATTGGCTCCCCAGGACATAGCATCTGAGCTAGCTCTGGGAGATGGGGTCCCCGGGGCCAATAATGGCTGACGGAGGTGGGCTGCACAGCCCACCTCTCTTAAAGTAATCAGCCCCAGAGGTGGGCTCCCCTGGGCATTTTCAAGTTCAGGGAGGGGGCCATGTGTCCCCCCTTCCCATTTTGAACTCTTTTGGCTCTGAGTGTGGGCTCTCCAGGGCCTTTTAGAGGCTTGGGGAGGGGGGCCCCATTTTACAAAAATTCAGCCCCGGGGGTTGAGTCTCTGAGGCCTGTCGTGCCCCAGGGAGAGGGCCGGCGTGGCACCTCTTACCATACAACGAATATTCAGTCCTGGGTGAGGGCTTCCAGGGGCCTCTCGAGGCTCTGAAATGGGGCAGTGTGCCCCCTCCCTATACAGATTAGGTTTAGCAATGGGGGTAGGCTCCCCAGAGCTTTTGATGTGTCAGAGAAGGGGGCTGAGTGGCACTCCTCCCCATATAAACAATTTCCAGCCCCAGGGAGTGCTCCACAGGGCCTATGGAGGTTTGAGAGTGTGGCTGCGCTATACCCGCTGCTCAGTTTTGCAAATATTGGCCACGGGGCATGGACTCCAGGGGCCTCTAGAGGTTCGGGAGGAGAGCCATGCAGCTCTCTCACCTTTATGAAATTAGCCCAGGGGTTGGCTCCCAGGGGCATAAATTATTTAACTGTGACCTGGCTGCCATTTCCTGTGAAATTCTTCTGGGATCATGGCATTTTTTGCCATTTTTTTCTTTTTTGGCCCTGGTGGGTCCCTCTGTGTCCCCCCAATGGGCGTATGGAAGTCAAGGTATTCTTACCCTGCCGCCTTATATACATTATTTTTGTAACTTTGGGAGAAGAGACTGAGGGCCAGATGTATCATCAAGGCCATTTGCGATTCGGAAATAGCGATTTTTAAGAATTCGCTATTTCCGAATCGCAAAGTGCCATGCATCACATTTGCGAATCGGTAATAGCGATTTCTTAAAAATCACAAATGCTATTACCGAATCGCAAATTGCGATACCGACACCATTCACACCTATGGGCCTGTTGGTCCATATCTGCGAATTTTTAGGATTTCCAAAATTGCGATTTCTGAACCAGAAATTGCAATTTTGGAAATGCAAAACCCCAGAGTGCTGGGGGCCTAAGGCCCCATCTGCTGCACCCCAAAACATTTTTTGGGGACATGTCAGCTGCACACATGCCAAAAGCGCATGTGTGCTTTACATGTACAATTTAAAAATGCATTTTTAAATTTTGCACATGGTTACCACCAAGTTCAACTTGGTGGTAATTAGAGATTCCTAAATGCCAAAATCGCATTTAGGAATTGCTTTATACATGTGCTAAGGAATCGCAAATAAGGAATCCTTATTGCGATTTCTAATTTAGAGAGTTGCAATTTGTGACTCTCTAAAGAGTGTCGCAATTTTAAGGAATCGCTATTTTAGCGATTCCTTAAAATTGCGTTCAGAATGTATTTCATACATTCTGAAATGGCATTTTGCATTCGCAAATGGGCATTCACACCGTTTGCGAATGCAAAATGCTTTCATACATCTGGCCCTAAATCCCAGTGTCCTGTAATGGCTGCATCAACAGTTTTCTCATGTTGCTGGCAGCCAACCAGAGCACTCAGTCTTGCAGGAATCTAACTCCTACGGGAACGAGATGACTCAAGGTAAGCAAAGCTTTCCGGGCCAATCAGAATGCTCCATTTTAAAAGTGGAGCTTCTGCAAGAGTCTCTTGAGACTCTTGCTTGCCTAACCATCCAGATAGCTCTATTTTTTTACCCTTAATTTCTCAAAACCTACAGAACAGACTGACCACCTGGAAATACCAGATTTACACCAAATCCCTAAATCTACAATCCGTGGAACAAGATCTAGCTTCCTGCTTAATTTGGTGTAATTTCATGCAGCAGTTTTTGCTGCACTCCTCTAAAAGAGTTCTATGGAAAGCGCATGGAGATTTTTGATTTTGGAACCATCCTGTTTTTTCTCAGCCATCACTTGATAGATAACCTGAAACTTTCCAGGGAGGAGCTGAGGTGGATTAACTTTAAAAAAAAAAAAAAGTTAAGTTAAGATTCGTCAAATGGGTCTAAAGTTATTAGCAAACCAAAAAAACGCTCTTTCAATAGAAAAGCAGACCTGCTATAAGTATCTAGTGGTGACCCCCACTAGATAGTGTATACATACACCCACGCACACACCCACACACACATACACACATATATACATATTATAGTTAGGTGGGGTAATAAGATTGTAACTTACATTTAATTGATGTGATCAGTGATGTTATCAACGATGTCATTTAACATGTCATTTAGCATGTCATGGTGTCGTGATTGATGTAATATGTGAGGTCATAAGCACAGCACGGCAGGGACGCAAGTAATAGTCAGTTCAATAGATTTTAACAAGTGAATTTCAGTGGTTTTATTTTTTGGGACATTAGTTTTTGTGCTATTTCAGCACCAAACTATAACATCACTCTAACTTTTGTTTTTCTCAGTGATTTTCTAGGATTTTTAAAAAAATGTAAGCTAAAATCTGATTACCTTACTTAACTATAATGTAACTTTAACCTTTCTTTTTTCCAAAATTAGTAGGCGTTTTTTATGTAAGTAAGTTATTACGTACCCAACTGTAATGTCATTTTAATCTCTGATTTTTTTGCAATGGGTTTGTTGATCATATTCATTCACCTCTTCCGCGGAGTACAGCTTTTGGGCATGCACAGCAGTGGCTGATTGTAGTACCACAAACCACAGAGAGATCTGTCCATGTATCTCAATTCTGAACTGCGGCATTGCATGTTGTTCCCCAAATGAGATCCACACACAGTCATGTTAATGAGCCCTACTACTAAAGTAACTCCGAATATGGCCATGTAACATGTCTATGATCATGGAATTGCCCCCTCTATGCCATCCTGGCATTGTTGGTACAATTCCATGATCCCAGTGGTCTGTAGCACAGACCCTGGTACTGCCAGACTGCCCTTCCTGGGGTTTCACTGCAGCTGCTGCTGCTGCCAACCCCTCAGACAGGCAGCTGCCCTCCTGGGGTCCAGCCAGGCCTGGCCCAGGATGGCAGAACAAAGAACTTCCTCTGAGAGAGGGTGTGACACCCTCTCCCTTTGGAAAATGGTGTGAAGGCAGGGGAGGAGTAGCCTCCCCCAGCCTCTGGAAATGCTTTCTTGGGCACAGATGTGCCCAATTCTGCATAAGCCAGTCTACACCGGTTCAGGGACCCCTTAGCCCCTGCTCTGGCGTGAAACTGGACAAAGGAAAGGGGAGTGACCACTCCCCTGACCTGCACCTCCCCTGGGAGGTGTCCAGAGCTCCTCCAGTGTGCTCCAGACCTCTGCCATCTTGGAAACAGAGGTGCTGCTGGCACACTGGACTGCTCTGAGTGGCCAGTGCCACCAGGTGACGTCAGAGACTCCTGCTGATAGGCTCCTTCAGGTGTTGTTAGCCTTTCCTCTCTCCTAGGTAGCCAAACCCTCTTTTCTGGCTATTTAGGGTCTCTGTCTCTGGGGAAACTTTAGATAACGAATGCACGAGCTCAGCCGAGTTCCTCTGCATCTCCCTCTTCACCTTCTGATAAGGAAACGACCGCTGACCGCGCTGGAAGCCTGCAAACCTGCAACATAGTAGCAAAGACGACTACTGCAACTCTGTAACGCTGATCCTGCCGCCTT
Organism: Pleurodeles waltl; assembly: GCF_031143425.1. Classification (NCBI taxonomy): domain Eukaryota; kingdom Metazoa; phylum Chordata; class Amphibia; order Caudata; family Salamandridae; genus Pleurodeles; species Pleurodeles waltl. The sequence goes on along the minus strand of NC_090443.1, from coordinate 263,614,016 downwards.
CTCGACTGTTTTCCTGCTTGTGCATGCTGTGGGGGTAGCCTGCCTCCTCTCTGCACCAGAAGCTCCGAAGAAATCTCCCGTGGGTCGACGGAATCTTCCCCCTGCAACCGCAGGCACCAAAAAGCTGCATCACCGGTCCCTTGGGTCTCCTCTCAGCACGACGAGCGAGGTCCCTTGAATCCAGCGACTCTGTCCAAGTGACCCCCACAGTCCAGTGACTCTTCAGCCCAAGTTTGGTGGAGGTACGTCCTTGCCTCACCTCGCTGGGCTGCATTGCTGGGAACCGCGACTTTGCAGCTACTCCGGCCCCTGTGCACTTCCGGCAGAAATCCTTTGTGCACAGCCAAGCCTGGGTCCACGGCACTCTAACCTGCATTGCACGACTTTCTAAGTTGGTCTCCGGCGACGTGGGACTCCTTTGTGCAACTTCGGCGAGCACCGTTTCACGCATCCTCGTAGTGCCTGTTTCTGGCACTTCTCCGGGTGCTACCTGCTTCAGTGAGGGCTCTTTGTCTTGCTCGACGTCCCCTCTCTCTTCAGGTCCAAATTGCGACCTCCTGGTCCCTCCTGGGCCCCAGCAGCGTCCAAAAACACCAAACGCACGATTTGCGTGTAGCAAGGCTTGTTGGCGTCCTTTCAGCGGGAAACACTTCTGCACGACTCTCCAAGGCGAGAGGGATCCGTCCACCAAAGGGGAAGTCTCTAGCCCTTTTCGTTCCTGCAGAAACCTCAGCTTCTTCTGTCCAGTCGAAGCTTCTTTGCACCCGCAGCTGGCATTTCCTGGGCATCTGCCCATCTCCGACTTGCTTGTGACTTTTGGACTTGGTCCCCTTGTTCCACAGGTACCCTAGATTGGAAATCCACAGTTGTTGCATTGCTGGTTTGTGTCTTTCCTGCATTATTCCTCTAACACGACTTCTTTGTCCTTAGGGGAACTTTAGTGCACTTTGCACTCACTTTTCAGGGTCTTGGGGAGGGTTATGTTTCTAACTCTCACTATTTTCTAATAGTCCCAGCGACCCTCTACAAGGTCACATAGGTTTGGGGTCCATTCGTGGTTCGCATTCCACTTTTGGAGTATATGGTTTGTGTTGCCCCTATCCCTATGTTTCCCCATTGCATCCTATTGTAACTATACATTGTTTGCACTGTTTTCTAAGACTATACTGCATATTTTTGCTATTGTGTATATATATCTTGTGTATATTTCCTATCCTCTCACTGAGGGTACACTCTAAGATACTTTGGCACATTGTCATAAAAATAAAGTACCTTTATTTTTAGTATAACTGTGTATTGTGTTTTCTTATGATATTGTGCATATGACACTAGGTGGTACTGTAGTAGCTTCACACGTCTCCTAGTTCAGCCTAAGCTGCTCTGCTAAGCTACCATTATCTATCAGCCTAAGCTGCTAGACACCCTATACACTAATAAGGGATAACTGGGCCTGGTGCAAGGTGCAAGTACCCCTTGGTACTCACTACAAGCCAGTCCAGCCTCCTACATCTACATCTTGTATTGGGGTAGGACACCGGCCGGGGCATGGGGGGTTGGGACCAATGTGTCCAAATCTTTCTGTAGGGTTTGGGAACGTTTGAGGGAGACTCTGTAAATTCTTGATGAAGCCGGGTCCATGAAATCTAAGACCCTTGAAAAGTGATAAAAAAGATATACTGATTCTTCTCATATATGACAATAGAGGAGAAGACGAAAAAAGATCAATATATAAACCACAGAGCATTTGTGGTAATGCGATAAAGGATAATGGCACAGTTGAGGACAACAGCTTAACCTGGGATAACCACTTTATTAATCACCCTAATGTCAAAGACCAACCTGTACACATTAGATATCCCCACCTCGCATATCAGGAGATTTGGGGTTATGTTATGTTATTTTATGTTATGTGTGTTTGTACTGTGCACTGTCACCTGTGAGGTTATCCTGTGGCTGCGAGGGTATCCTGGCAATGAACCCTAGTGAAGGGGGGTATTACATCTACTAACAATAGGTACTGAAAGCCCTTGCTTGATCAAATATCCTATTACAATATGCTCTGATACAAAGAGAATTCTTGCAAAATCTTCACATGCTGGTACCTTTCTCAGGTTCAGCTTCATAAGAAGTTTGGGAGCTCAGAGCTACTGTGGAAGGGAGGCAGTGACAGGTGCATACTCTTACACACTTGGTGGGCCTGCCCTATGATACAAATATTTTGGAGCGAGGTCCTTGACACAGTACACTTCACTCTTCCACATGACTCACTCTTGGGCGATCTGGGGAGAAATAGACTTTCACACACTATGACCCCTCAGGGGTGGCTTTTCTCTCACTTACTCCTGGCAGCAAGAATGACCATAGCCCAGATGTGGAAGCAAAAACAAGCACCTTCACTAAACGTGGTGGGGGAAGGGGTAGAATATTTATGCCATGGGAAAGCTCACAGCAGTCGTAAGAGACTGAGTTGCCAAGTTCGACACATCATGGTGCCTATTTACCACTTAAATAAAGAGGCAGCAACAAACTGGGGGACTGCAAATAACAATATCCAAGGCACTGAAGGCTTCAGAGCTGTGGGTGATTTCCTCCTCAGATTGGGAGAGTGACCTGACTTCAGATGCTGGCTTAAAATAATTGTCTCCACCTACTGAGAGCTGGGTGAGTGGGGGGTTGCAACCAATATCAAGAGTTGTACAATGTCCTTTTTGTTCATCAAATTTTTCTGTTCATACTCTGAGAAACAGATGTGCGCTCAGCCTCACCATAATCATATATACCATTGTCACACGAGACAACTTTGAAATTTGCCATGTGTTCTTATTGGAAAATGGTAAATAAAATTGTAAAAAGATAGGCTATTACAGGATGGATCCCCTCTTCTGCGTCTGGTTTTAACAGGTACTGATTTATTCTAGGACGATTCTTTTGAGGGCAAACCTTCTCATTTATTGATTTAATTGATGAGAATAATCCGACATCGTTGACCTCTGTGGACTATAAAGTGGATGATACCTGTGAAAAATAATTCAGGAGACATGCAATCTTGCATGCTTCCTTTGGACAACTTGAAACTTTCACATAGTAATGCAAGTACCTTGCTCTTTTGATGTTGCAGTATCAATCAAGATTTACAATAGCGCTGCTAATCACCCGATAGGGTATCCATGCGCCTGCAGGTCCCAGAAATCTAATTCGAACAGACAGGTCTTGAGGGCCCTTTGGAATTCTGGAAGAGGGGAGATGGTCAGGAGCTGTAGAGTGAGGCCGTTCCAGGTCTTTGTTGGGAAGTAGGAGAGGGAGTGTCCTCCACTTATGCTTTGGTAGATGCTGGAAGAGTGGGCAAGTGATAAGGAGGCGGAGTGTAAACAGCTTGATGGTTAGTGTAAGTTCAGGCAGTGGTTAATGTAGGCAGGTACTTGGTTGTAAAGAGCCTTGTGTGTGTGGGTGAGCAACTTTAATTTTCATCTCTTCTGTACAGGGAACCAGTGGAGTTGGCTGAGGTGGGGTGTGATATGGATTCGTCTGGGAGGTCTGGCTGCAGCGTTCTGTATGGTTTGAAGTCTCTGTTGGAGGTGTGTGATGATTCCTACATAAAGAGCATTTCCATAGTCCAGTCAGATGGTGATAAGGGCCTTTGTCACAGTGCGTGTTGTGTGCAGGGGTAACCACTTGAAGATCTTACATAGCATGCATAGGGTGAGGGAGAAGGTGGTGGAGATGTCGCTATTCTGTGAGTTCATGGTGAGCTTGTTATCAATGATGATTCTGAGGTTTCTGGCGTGGTCGGTGGGTGTGAGTGCAGGTCCAAGGTCCGATGGGCACCAGAAGTTGTTCCATGGGTTGCTGTTGTTTCCGAAGATCAGTACTTCCATCTTGTCTGTGTTCTGCCTCAGGCAGTTGTTCTTCATCCAGTCAGCAATGTTTGTCATGCATCTGTGGAAGTTGGTCCGGGTGGTGGGAGGGTTATTGGTGAGAGAATGGGTTTTGTGTTTTCTACATAGGATATTATGTTGAGACTGTGAGATCTGCTAATGTTGGCCAGTGGGGTCATATATGTGTTGAAGAGTGTTGGGCTGAGCCCTGGGGGACACCGCCGATGATTTCCTTGAGTTGTGGAGGTGAAGGGTGGTAGGAAGAACCTCTGTGCTCTTCTGGTGATGAAGGGGGTGATCCATCTGAGTGCACCCCCATGGATGTCGATGTGGTGGAGTCTTTCGATCAACATGTGGTTGCATACGGTGTTGAAGGCTGTAGAGAGGTAGAGGAAGATCAGGTCTGCGGTTTTTCCTCAGTAAGGGAGGTTTTGGATGCCGTTGGTCGGTCTAGGTGATGTGAATAATGTGGAAGCCGGATTAGGAGGAGTTGAGTAGCTGGTTCTGCTCCAAGTGTGCCATGAGTTGCTTGTTGATTATCTTTTCCAGTACCTTGGCTGAAAATTGGAGGGATGAGATTGGCTGTTAGTTTTTGAGTTCGTTGGGGTCAGAGGAGGGATTTTTGAGGAGTGGTCTGACTTTGGCGTGTTTCCAGGTGTCAGGAAATGTAGCAGTGGTGACTGAGGTGTGGAGCATGGTGGTGAGTTCCTGGCCAATCCTTTGATTTTTGAGGTTTAAAATGCTGTGCAATCATGGGCCTGTGGGAGCTCCTGAGTGGATGGATTAATGATGGACGTGGTGTACTGGGTGGAGAGGTATTTCCAGGTGGTCAGTCTGTGGTTTGTGTCCTTTTTGCTGGGAACATATGGGGCAAGGAAGTCCATGGGTACAGTTTGAAGTTTAAAGTTTCTGTAAATTATTTTGATCTTGTCATGGAAGAAGTCAGCAAAGATGTAGCACAGCTCTTGTGAGGATGTGATGTTGTTTCTGCTAGCAATCGGTTTGGAAAATTCATTAACGATATTGAAAAGTTCCTTGCTGTTGTTGGCGCAGGTTTTGGTGCAGTCAGCTTGGCCAGTCTTCTTTGTTGCCCTCAGCAGGCATTGGTAGAGGTTGAGGGAACTCTTGAGGACTGCCCTGTCGGAAGTGTCCTTGTTGGTGTGATACCTTCTCTCCAGCTGTTTGCTGTCACGTTTCACTGTTATGAGTTCTTGGGTGCACTAGCTAACCTTTTTGGAGGATCTTTTCTGATTGTTGTTCTTGATGGGGGCAATGCTGTCGGCATAGTTGGGGATCCAGGCGTTTAAGTACTTAGGGCCAGATGTAGCAAAGGGTTTTACCCATTCTGTGTCTATGGGAAAATTTGTTGGTACATATGGCCCTTAATTCCATGTTACAAGTTAGTGGCGGCAACTGGATTGGAGCTGTGGATAGCGTCCATCCAACTGGTCTTTGACATTTTGCTCCAGCTGCTTTGGGGGGTGCTGGCTGTCTAGGGGGTGGAAGTGTGGGGGCTGGAGATGCTGAAGTGGATGATGGAGCTATTGGTCCAAGTGAGTGACATGGCTGTATTTGACGTAGTTGCTGGAGGTGAAAATTATGTACTGCATGTGTCCTGTGGTGTGTATGGGGTCGCAGATGATTTGGGTCAGTATGAGGTTGCTCATACTGTCAAGTAGGAGTGTTCTCTCAGTCCACTGCTGCTTGCAGTACTCCTCCTGGATTATTGCTACTGACCTTGCTATTCGACAATTGATAGGGGAAATTTAAAGCAGAGCCCTAGATCCTATCGCTTAATGTGAGACTACCTGTTAATTCCCCTTGCGAGATGTAACATTGGTATAATTGATGATGGCTATTCCATATACTATTTGTTGTACCGATGAGGGGGGGCTGTTTGTGTTTATGTATGTTTTATATGATAAAATCAATAAAAATATTTTTTTTAAAAGTAGGAGTGTCAATATTGTTGTCGTTGAGGTCATCGATGTGGAAATTGATGTCGCTGAGAGAGATGTAGTCCTTGGCATCCAGGGCTAGGGACCCAATGAAGTGGCAATGGTGTTGCAGAATCTGAAGCACGGTCCTGGGGGTCAGTATGCAAGGGTGCCTCTGATGGTTGTCTTCTCATCTGTGTGGAGCTTGAAGTTGAGGTGTTCCATGGGGGTGGTGATGGTAATGGTGGTAGTGGTGGTACACTGCATGTTTTTGTTGTGGATGCTGGCTATTCCTCCTCCCAGTTTTAGTGATTTTATATCCATTGGGAATCTCTATGATGATATCAGGGGTGGATGGAGGTTTGAGCAGGTCATGGTGAGGAAGACGATGTCAGGTGCGAGGGTGGTGATGAGGTCCCATAACTCAGTGGACTGCTTGCAAATAGATCACGTGTTGAGGAGTAGGCAGTGGAGTCAGTAGGTTGCTTCTGGTGTGTTGTGGCAAGAGGTCAGTGTGGTGCTTTCCGACATAACAGTAGTTGTGCTGGTGCAGGAGAATGTGCATCTGGCGCAGGAGAACAGTCCTACCATAAAGTGCGGTGCAGAGTGTCAGCAGTGTTTGCTGGGGTCTCTAGTGCTCAGGGTGTGGAGGACGGCGGAGTTGTACCTGGCCAGGAGCCATGGGTCCTGACATGGGACAGGTGCGGATGGGCGCAGAGGGGCTTGCCTTTGGTGCACCTTTTCTGTGCCAGCAGTGCACCTGTTGTGTGCCAGCGTTGCAGCCTCCATTAGGTAGGTCATGGGAGGAACGAGGGGTGCTGGAAGGCAGTGGGTGGGGCTTGGTGGGAAAAACAGGCAGAGAGGAGCAGGAGGAAAATGAACAGCAATGGAAGAGAACAATACGGACCCTCTGTAAATTTTGTGTTATGCCCGATATGTATTCAAGAACCCCCATTACGGGATACTAATCACAATTCTATTCAACTTACAAAATGTATTCCTGCCTAACAACTTTGTTGAGGAAACTGCACTTGTTACTAATAGGTCTCACAGAAACAGGCGCAGTATCAGTATTGTTCGATGGGACTCTATAGTTGGAAATATTGTCTGTGTTTATGGACTTGCCAAGAGAAGAAAAGAGGGGAATTTAGAGCTGAGTGACTTGCACCCATGTCAATAAGGCAAGTAGTACATTTACCATTGATGACTCAATTCACATAAGGGCCCTTCTGATTTATAGGCATTATGGTATTCATAACTCAGTCAGAACCTCTCAAGCTATTCTTAAATTCAGGGTAAGGATTTCTAGTTAACTCTTGACAGCCAGATTGGTTGGACTGTCAGGATGAATTAAAAGCAGTATTTGGTCAGTCTTGTTTCAAATGCCCTAGCAGACCATAGGCAAAATGCAAACCTCCTGCTCCTAGGTTCTCTCCTTGGCCCCTTCAATTTCCACTTCCAATTCTTCCAACTCCCTGCCCTCTTTTACCATCCTCCCTTTGTGGGGCACCTTGTCCTATCCCATTTGCAGTTTCAAAGATATCATCTACGGTTCGGCATTTTCTTTCTTTTTCTCCTATGAGGCTATGTAATGGCTGGGGACTTTCACCATTTCAGCTAACTTCATAGTTTGAAATTCAGTACATATGGGGGTCAGCTAATACTTATCTTCTGTAATAATCCCTTCATGAAATCAGCATCTACAGCTTCCCGTGTCAGTCTGTCGAGCAAGCTATGCCTGAATACCTTTCGAACATATCCTTAAGTCTGTCCAAATAATCAGGTGGCACATCACTGTTATTTTGTTTACAGTTTGAGATCTTAGTCCAATCAGATTTTACTGGGCATACCTCTACAATTGTATTCAATGATGCATCCTTGGCAGCATTTAGTTCCCAATTTTTCCTGGAGTGACTTTCAGCCATAACACTTGACTAGTCTTTTTCTCAATTTACTCTGTACCACCAATCACAATAACTGATTCACATCTGGCCAATTGCAGATAGACACCTCAAACACACTCTGTAGTTCTTGGAATTGAGTGGGAGGTTCAAGAATATTAGGGAATTGTTCTTGATTCTCATTAAATCCAATATGAACCACAACTCATAGCCGTAGAGGAGTCTCTCAAAGGAAGAATAGTGGAAGAGGATGAACTCTCATCATCAGCATCACTTGAATGGGGAGAAAGGGACACCTTCCAGACAGCTGGCCTGCAGTCTGCCTCAAGCTCTTGAGGGTGATGGCAGCACTTCGACCTTGTTGGTCTTTATGCCAGGTTGGAACATGGGCGTACCTTAGACTGATGAACAGTAGTGAAAACAGCTTCTGACCTGCTTGCTGTACTGTAACCTAATCACATTACAACAGCTGTGCCCCTGTCACAGACTATGCTCCTTTTCCAGATGGACCACCAGTTGTACCCTCAGCCTCTTTGCTGGCATGTGCAACATGCGTAACAAATTATCCTTCTTTGAGTCCTCACTTCATTTCACCTTGTCTTGTGGTTCAGTGATCTAAAGAAATACATAGGAAGGAGGAGGAGCAGTTGGAGCAGAAGCCCTACCTCTGCCCTAAGGTGACTACTTTGATATTCCAAAGTTTCCTGAGTATTTTCCATACCCTGGACTTGGATTCATGTTTTCGTTTGTGTGCCTCCTCATGGCATTTTATGAAGATTGTGCATTGCTTGCATCTACCATATTTTAAGGATCTTTTAGCTAGCTAATCTTTTTATGTCAAAGGTATCATGCTCTGGAAAGGACTTCTTTCCATCCTCATTACTTCACCCCACCCACTCTGCATGTGCATTTACCATGGCATTGGTACATAGCAAGGGCAGAGCTTCCTTTTGCTGTGCTCTTGCAATGTTTAGATTGAGGAGCACTCATCACCACTTCTTACAATCCATTCACACTCCGGTACCAGGGTAGCAGGGAAAAAGTTTCTGCAGGCATTGTGCCCGCATTCATGCCATAGAAGGAGGAATGGAAGGACCTGGGAAAATTGGATTGGGTTTCCTTCAGTTACGTCTCTTCTAACTCATCTTGTGGAAGCTGAGGGGGAAACGTATTGTGCAGTCACACTCAAAGATCTCATCAATCAGAAAGGGTGTTGGATGCTTGAGTAGATGGGTAGCTAAGTTAAATTCCTGAGAATTTAGATAATGTTGGGCTGTAACTTTGAGTTTCTCAGAGATTTAAATGCAAACATATTTAAGCATAGCCTCCAGCTTATCCAAGCATTTTGAACAATTTTCTGTTTCATATGATTCCAGTTCAAACAGATCCTTTGTGAACTCCCCCTGCACCCCCCTTCCCCACCCAGGTTATTAATTTGAGACATTCTGGTTCCTCTGGACTCCCTCTTGGAACCCTTTCTCCCCCTCTAGAGGTAATATTAGCTATTTTATTCTTTTTCAGAGGGGGCGACCAGGTGGTTACGGGAATAACCACAAATAAATAAGTCCCAGAGTCCTGTCTCTCACTGAGATACCCATACTGTGAAGAGTGTTCACACATCTGACACTTCTAGGTCTGTGCTTATCAACGGTACTCTCATTTGCTTGTGCCCTTCCTGTACTTTCCAGAGTGGGTACAGATCTTATAAATTCTGGGTCCATTGGTGAGGACATTTTCCTTGCCACATCAGTCCTACCTTCCACTGAATAGCCCCCATCACATTTGTCAAGTAGCTGGTGATTAAATTAATGACTGGGCCCTCTGAAGTGGGATTTCTTTTCTTCTTAACCAACTTGAATGTGGTATGTAAGCCTGGCACTCATCAAATACAGCAGTATAGTATGAATAAAATGTAGAGAAAGTACCTTTAAATGTAAATAAGACCTCTATCTCCATGCCCAAATGGTCCAGTCACATCCAGGCACAGACAAGTGCAGACGGGCCTGCTCTTGGCCTGGTCTTCGTCCGAGTCACACACTCTGGGATATCCCGTAGGGGCCCCACACCACAGGAGATTTATGGGCTGCACGGCAATGTAAATTAAAGCCCCGCGTCCTGGCTAGCTAGGCAGGCTGGTCCTGCGAGTCCACAGAACCAAGCACCAGGTGCGCCTGCCGAGCCAAGAAACGAACTGTGCAGCGGGAGGCCCGCAGGAGATTTATGGGCCACATGGTGATGAAAACCAAAGCCCCACCTCCTGGGGGGCTAAGCAGGATGGTCCTGAAAGTCCACAAAGCCAAGCACCTGGTGTATCTGGCAAACCGGAAGATTCAGACAGTCTGTTTTGACCTGCAGCAGGTTTTGGTTTTCCAAATGTTGGGTCCACAGAGAGTTCAATGTGACTAAATCCTTAACCAGGGCACCCTTGCTTTTGCAGCCTTTAGGCCCTTACTCTAAATTTGGGCTGAGGCACCTCTGCCATTCCAATATTTAGAAGCACACACCACTCTGCTGATGCAATGCTGGCATAGCACTGGAAGCAACACGCAGCTCCAACAATTTTAGTCAATTACATTTTTCCAAAACTATACATTCAGCACTATCCTGTAATATCATCTTCAGTCCCAGTTCTACCGCCCAGGAGGAACAGCTCTGCCAAAACAACCACTCCTGATTGTAATCAATTTCCAGTTTCTTCACTGGGTACACACAGCTCTACCAATACATTCTAATCCTAACTTTCACACCTCAACTATTCTAATATCTGTAGCCCTCAGCCATGCCTGTGGCAGGTAAACATGGAAATCTATAATACAGCTCAGTACTGACCATCAGCACAGCTCCTTGCTATTCTAGTGCCCGGGACACACAGCTCTACTAAAGCCCTTCAGTCCTCAACCTCAGCTGTTTGAGTGTTGGCGACACACAGCTCGGCCAATTCACTTCAACCTGACCTGCTCAGTCCTCAGCTGTTCCTGTGCCAGGTGAGCAGATAATTTTACTGTGTAACTAAATCCTAAGCGAAAGCACTCTGAATATTAATGCACTTCAATCTTCACCTTCAGAACCTCAGCTGTTGTAGTGTCTGATGCACACAACTCTACCAATGCACATCAATCACACCTGCTCTGTTCAGTGATAATGGAACCTGGTAAACACAGAACTCTACAATACAACTCAGCCTTGACAAGCAGCATTTGATCTCCAGCTGGTTCAGTGCCAGGCACAAACCGCTCTACTAATGTACTTCTACCCCACCCTACAGTCCTCTAGGTATACTTTTGTCATGCAAGCACACCCCTAGTGGTGTGTGAGGTTACATAGTTTATATAGAGTACACATATTTCACAAGAGAACCTTAGGTAAAGGAATAACCACATGTACACCTTGCAAGAAGTCCTATGCAAAATGATGTTTGCATAATAAAAAACTACACAGAGCCCTGCACACAACTCTACTGTAGAGCTAATTGTGGAGCTGTTGCCACCAGCTATTCCAGTGCCAGGAGAACACACATCTTTTTCGAAGCAACGTAATCCCCTGCTCTGCCAATGCTTGGACCAAAACCTGGACTACATCTCTCCTTGACACTGCAGTACGATGAACCACAGAAAGTCCTGTCCATGCATCTGAATCGTGGACTTCAGCATTGCATGTTATGCCCTTGTGATAGCCACACACAGCCATATAAATGAGACGCAATACTGAAATTCATCACTACTTAATATTTTAGTACTGGGACCCAAACACAGCTCTAATAAGACACCTTATGCCCGACCTTCAGCACAACCAGATATTTCTTCAGTGTAACCCATATACATTTCTGCCAAAACACGTCTTTGCTAGCCAACGGCATCCATTGCAATTCCAGTGGTGAGATCGAGACACAAGAGAGCTTTCACAGCAACTGAGTGCATGCACATTTCTAACAGAACCACTCTGTCATGCCAAGTGCAGCCCTGTAATACTCTACACCTGAGGCTCACACAAACTCACCACATTCTGTGTGGGGCCCCATATATTTGTGTTACACCACTGAATGACACGCACCTGCAATATCTGTACACATATTGCTATCAGTGCACCCCATTCCTGGCCCTCAGCTACCAGTGCTCTGACAGTCCTTGCACCCAGGCAGAACTCCGATAATGGAGATTAATCCTGACATAAGACCCACTCCGCTAATTTAACCCCTATGATGGACTTCAATGCTGTGGAGAGAACAGCCTAATACTAATTTCCCAGTTCCAGGAGTGAATAACACATCAAGTCCAGGATACTTTTGTTGAATTCTTATTATTGTAGTACTGAAGTTAAATGAGATACACGAAGATTACAAGTACCCGACTAAAAGGTAAAAAACCTGACTTGCATGAGCGCCCCACACATACAATCACCAATCTTGAGAGCTCGGGGACTTGTAACCCATATGTGCCCATTCACAACAATCCTTAACTGTAACACCCCTGCTTTTGAGCCACTTGGTTGCATCTCTCTGTGAACGTGCCCCCGCCATGACTCGCAGTCTCACCTACATTCCCTGACCAATATTGAGCTCTGTCTAAGCATCTCAGCCCTGCGGCGCACTTGTGTCGGCTGGCAAATCTGCCTAAATTTCTAGCACCTGTGACGTGCCAACTGCTAGGACCAGGAGCGCTGTAGTCCAGATACGGACTTTGGGCTCAGGGATGGGAACCATCACTTGTCGTAATCTAGGAAATTTATATATTACTGCTGTCACATTCAAATCAGCATGACAGACAAGGATTTTTGCTTCAGTGATTTACATAGAGTATTAATAGGCAAATTAGAATAAGGGAGCCATGAGCAAGGTTAGCAGCAAAACATATAAAGCATAAGTATAAAGAGGTCAGTACAGGTCTAAATGAAATCTGGCCCAGCTTTCTCTTCTAATTTGTTGAAAAAGGGGTCTGCCGAGTTATGGAAATCCATTTACTTTTATAGAGCTATGGACAGGTACTATCATACATTCTGTGTGAATACATGGTTCTCAGGGTTTAGACCAATAGTAAACAAGCTAGAAGACACGTTTTACTAGGAATACATTTGAGGGTTTTCTTAGGATATTAGTACTTTGAGATTCAATCATTCTCACAGTTTAACTCTATGATTAAGCTCATACATTTTTTTAACATGAGCCTGGGGTGGTAAGAACCATCTTTGATTCAGCACAACAAGAACACTTTTCTGAGAACACTTTCTGCTCCTTCAAGTATATAATAGACAAACCGAATTTAGAACAGGAATCAACAACAGTCATCATGTGATGTATTGAAACATTGAGGCAAGATGGAGGACAGGGTAAACACAATCTAATGTTAGAATAAGCTCAGTTCATAATGCTCTTTATATTGACAGAAAATCGACCTTCACAATCTCCTCTGATGGTTTTAATCATTATTCAAATTCTTTATTACAACATGTAGTGTTGTGCGAGTTATTAATGACAGAAACCTTTTGGCTCCTGATGGACTCTCTGGAACTTTGAAACATGTGTTAGAGCCTGGTGAAGTGAATGCAGGTTTAGAATGTTGAGTTCCCACTTAGACGTAGCCAAAGATGTGTAATAGCCAGTTCTCTGTGTGTCATAGTCATTGGTAGATACCTGGGATCCAGAAATGTGACACAATACATAATTTATCAACTTTGGATTTTTCTGCTTAGTCTCTCCTAGACCCTTCAGGGTATGGTAAAGTTTGCTTTGCACCTCCTCAACCTTGACATCAAGCCTCTTCCGCTTTCTTCCTCTTGTTGTTGGCAGCTTCTTACACCCACAATTCATCCCCTTCTGTGATGAAATTCGTTTGCACAAGAAAATAAGCACACATGCAATTCCAGTTAGTATGATCAAGACAGGGTGAAGTAGCAACTTCAAAAATCCTTGCCCCTACACTACCAAGCCATTCTCCTACTTTAGCAAATCTCTTACCAATAGATCCCAAAATGATCCTAATCCTATAGAGGAACCTGATTCTTCTAGTTCAGTTAATTCATGCGTCTGTTTGTGATGTTGGTAATGTAGCTGCCAAATTGTTTATCTACATGAGGAATGTATACACAATATTCCTGAGCATGAATGACTCTGCCTTCTTTCGTGAGGAGTAAATCCAGCTAAAGATGGTTTTGCATAATCATAGCTCTCATTGTAAGCAATTCTTTATTGATCATTGGCATTGCACCCACTGTATTAGTGGCAAGACTGTCAACTAAATTGGACAGTTTTCAAATATTAATATCATTCAATGCTACCCCTACAGATGGTATAAGCGCTCCGAAGACATCCCTAAGAATTTGCTTGAAGCTTCGGTTACTTCGCCTGAATGTATTTCTCAAGAGGGAAATCTAACTAACTAATTTTAATGAATGATCCAGGGAAAAACGAATGCTGCATAACAACTTCCTACCCCGTTGTGCGGTAGCTGGAAATAGGCGAATTTACCACACTCATAATAAATGCTCTTGATGCTAACTTCTAGATTAGAGAAGGTTTTCCCTTTCACTAAATAATTATGTTTACATTCATATCATCCCAACTTCTCAGCTGTCTCACTTCCATCTGGTTGTCATATTATGCATAATGATCCTTTCTTGGTGAGTGCAATGCTTAATGTAGGCGGCAATTGCTTTAAGATCTCTTTACCTTTACTGATAATGTGCCCTGTGCTCTTCGTTCCGTATCCTCTTTCTTCATCTATTCTTATCCTTTCATTCAATTCATCTACAAATACTGTCTCATCTTAGTTAATGTTGCAAGTTACATCATGCAAACTATGTTTAGGGATGCTCATGTTAGTCACAGGAGTAAATAATTTCATCATATGCTCATTCTGATCCCTTGATTTTGAATCTTTTTGGGGTGATACACTCCACTGACAATAGACACATTTTCAAAAGAATCATCTCAACCAGAATAAAACAGCTCAATGGAGCTTTGCTGAAGAAATAGATTCCACTAAACCGAGCTTGAGAACGAGTATGAGAGAGGTAAATGAAAGTAAGCCGGTCCACCAGCTGCCAAGGGAGGACAGTAAGAGCAGGCAAAACAATCTTCAACCTCCATGACCTTTACATATTCAGACATCTGATAATACACATTGGCCCTCATTACGACCTTGGCGGGCGGCCTCAGCCGCCCGCCAAGATCAGACCGCCGGGCGGCCGCCAATGCAGCCGTTCTCCCACCGCAGCCATTTGGAGATCCCCTAGTTTCCGCCCGCCGGCCCAGCGGGGATCTCGGCCGCAACACAGGAGCCGGCTCCAAATGGAGCCGGCGGTGTTGCGGCCTCGCGCTTTTCACTGTCTGCATAGGAAAAGGCTGGCGGGAGGGGGGACTCGTAATCCCCTGGGCAGTGCTGCAAGCAGCGCTGCCCTGGCGGATTACAACCGCCGGTGCCATTGTGGCGAGAAACCGCCGACCCCGGCGGTGAGACTGCAGCGCTTCCGCCACGGTCGTAATGCCCTGGGAAGCACCGCCAGCCTGTTGGCGGTGCATCCTCCAGAACTGCCCTGGTGGTCTTGGACCGCCAGGGTTGTAATGAGGGCCGTTATATCTATACAAGTTCTCATGCTGTGGGAGACGTGGAACATTACTCCTGGGTAATGGAGAGCTGATTACAAAGGTAAGGATGACATTAATTGAAACATGAGGGTTATTCTCTCCCAGCAAGTAAACATCCAACAGCCATCCAAACATAGAAATCAAAATGGAAACTACCAAACTTCAATTATAATTTTGCAGCGTGACTGCACCGTGTTCCACATGGATCATAAGGAGGAAACCTTTGATAAAAAGCTAGTCCTCTAGTTGCTATCCTATTGTCTTTACCCTGTCTCAAAATCTACTGGGATTATTTAGCCTGCCTTAGATGGAGGCCTGGTCATCTGACTGTGAGCGTAGCACACTGTTCTTCATCCTTTGATGTTTTGTCAGTGGTTGGTGTAAAAGATTTTTGTCACCACAAGTCTTTAGTCTAAGGATCATCTGAATCTGCAGGGCAGTTATCTGTGTCACACTTTATTTTTGCGAGGTACACCAAGTCTAGACCTGTGTATTTTAGATTTACCTTTCTCTCTCTTTTGGGTCATTTAGTATTGGTCCACTCTAAGTCTATATCAGGCACATCAATCAGGTCCAATTGTTCTCGTTCTTCTAGTTCACTATTTTCCCAAATTGTCTCTGTTCCCATCTTAGTTGTCAACAGTCGTTTTTTAAGAGTAGTAGTTCTTGACCAACCTTCCTTCTTTGAAGTGCTTGAGATTTCTGGTTTTGGCAGGGCTGATTCACTCCCTGAGGTGGAGTCTCCTGTTTTGGCCTCAGCTTTCACTCCTAGGGGAAGTTTATGCTGTAGATTAGTCTAGACCCTCCATAAATTCTCACTGTACTGTGTAAGCATTTCCTCAATTCAGTTGGTGGTATCACAGTGGTTGATGGAATGACAGAATCCCCATAAGTCTCCTGCTCATGAGGATACTCATCCATTGGAGATTGCAGAACTCCTGTCTGGTCCTCTTTGAAAAGGCTCAGACACTTAAAACCTGGGGCCACTTGAGGGATTGACAGGTGTTGGCTCGGCTTCTTCCATTTCACATCTTGCCCTCTTGGTGTGGGAGGCGTGCATCCAATTCGTCAAACCAGCACATTTGACAGCAGTGTTTGTAAACAGGATCACCTGGTAAGGTCCACATCAGCACTCTTCCAGCCATGCATAGTAATGCTTTCTTCTGTGATGCTGGGCAAACTAATAATAGTTTCTTGGTTATAATCCCTGTTATGGATGTGACAATCACCTAGTGGCAAAGAAATAACCAATTTATGCCATATTGGTTTATGATTTATGTATAATACACGTTTATAATTTTGTACAAATTTGTGTGCAATCTCTTTTGTGGTGTATTTGTTTTGTCACTGGTATGTGTGTGTTGCACAAATGCTTTACACATTGCCTCTGGAGATAAGACTGACTGTTTTGTGACAAGCTACCAGGGGTGATCACAGGTTATCTTGGGTGTGTAACTTACTCACCCTGACTAGAGTGGTGGTTTTCACCTGCCAGAGGTGCCTACCCTAGCCAACCAGAAACCCGATTTCAAACACTGGTGATCAGTGATGAGGATAGGATTTGCGTTTTCGTGATATCACAGTGCCTCATTTTGCACTACAAAAACTCTGCACTTAGAACATTGTGTGTTATATTTTGTGATTCTACTGATCTTTCACATCGGTCATTTTTTATTTATTAGTCCTATTTCATATTCTTACACCTGGGAATCTTGTTGCACTTCTATTTGTTTATCTTGTTAAGATGGGGTTAATCTCTGTCTTAGATGACCTGTTCCACTACACTGTGTAGGAGTGAAAGGTTTACTGCAGGGAGAAGGGACCAGCTGTAAGTGAGGAAGCCCATATAGCGGATCTTCAAAGAGCCCTGCACTATTTTGAAAGATTAGTGAGGAGTCTGAGTGGGAGGGTTCCTATTCCACACCCCAGGGGGAGAGTGATCCTGCACAATTTGAAGTAGAGGGAGAAAATGGCTGGACAGGGACTCCAGTAGACAAAGGAGGACCCTATATATAGGGAGTCCCTTACTAAGTTCAGTGCCAGGATCAGTATCATCTCCCATACCCTGTCCCTTGAGAAACTCAAGGATAGACAGCCTGAGAGGGACCTGAGGTTGCAGCTGGCTGTGGAGAAGAGGAGGCTGAAGACTGAAAAAGTCTTAGCGCACGAGAGGATGGCAGAGGCTGAAAGGGCCTTCACCAGGGAAAAGCTTGTTTTCGAGGGAAAGAAACTGACCACTGAGCAAAGTTTTGGAGTTCTGGACTCACCTGCGCTATAGATGGAGTCCAGTGATGGCATCAAGACTGAATATAGTGTGGAGGAGTTTTGCAAAACTAGATGGATGGGTGAAGGGTAGCACAGCAAACAACTGTGATGGGCTGTACAATCTAATTGCCAGAGAGCACATGTTCCATTGTTCTTTTCCAGGGCTATGCCAATACCTGTTCGAGTGCAAGTTCTCTGACCCCAAGGAACTTGCAAAGGAAGCAGACCTCATGGTGAGTACCAGAGTGTTTGGTGGGGCACTTGGGAGTGATCCTAGACACAGGGCGGTGGAGGTTCAGAGTAACGCAGACAGGTCCCCTTGTAGTGGGGTGGATGCAGGGTCCCATGTCCCTTCTAAGAGTAGAGGGAGTGGTGGGGTGGTAGATGTCCCAGGGAGCCCTATGCCCAGCCCCAGAGCTTGGAGAGTACCCCGAGAAGGACCCAGGAAAGGACCTTAGTCTGTACTGGGATCCCATCCACTAATGGGGACCCCATAGTGTCACGAGAACTTGGGGGAGGTAACTGAAAGCAGCGTCCAATCATTTCTGGTGTCCGGCGGTACCACTCCGCAGAGGAGGGTGCAGAAGCCCAGATGGAGGGATTGGAGGGGAGGATGGACTCTTCACTAACTCCTGTTTAGCCCAAGGTTACAGACCCTGCGCTGGAGCACCAGGTCAAGGGTATCCCCCCTGACCTGGGTGGCGGGCCAGCTGCGACAAGTTTTTACTCTTTTGTCTTTCCTGCTTGTTGCCCTGCAGCCATTGGCCAGTGGCTTGGGTTCTCCTAGCCACTGTGTGGACTGGACACCAGATGCTGCTGGAATGGCTTGCCAGGAACCTCCCTTGGGAGTGCCCTGCTGATGTGCTGACCTGTTACCTCCGAAGTCAATAGTACTGCCACTGTTGTTTGTCAGTACCTTGGTGCTGGCCTGCCTGCCTACATCCTGCTTGGTGTCCCCAGTGTGTTCCAGGGGCTGGGGGGTGTCCCCTTCCCCCCTTATTTTGTTGTGGTAGCACGAGGGATCAACTCTATTCGCTTGCTGCAGGCATGAGGAGCGCTCCTTTTCTTAACTTTTGCACCAGCACGTTGTGAGCGTGAGAGCCTCATGAGAGGGTTGGCAAGAGAGACACTCCCTTGTGGGATGATCAGTGTGTGCCTTTTCATCTTCCATGTGCCAGAGTGTGTGGAGCCAATTTCCTAAAGGCGCGAACAAAGCGAGCACAGATTGGTGCCCCTGGAGCACAGACGGGCATCTACATCAGAGGATTCATTGCTGAGACATGGGCGAGAGCATCAGAGGAGCCAGCCCGTGGTCCAGATGCCAGGAGACCTTTCCAAGGCCGAGAGGACTCCCGGGACCTGTACAGGAAGAGACCGAGCTGCTTTTTTAAATCAGTTGCATTGCGTGGTCGCAGGCAGCTGGTTTACCAGAGAGTAAGCGTGGGGACCTATCCAGGTCTCCCGTACTGGAAGGGAATGTTACCCCTCCCACACATCGGGGTTGTCAGCAGCTACCGGCACGGATAGCAGGATGGGGTGGTGACCCTCAATGGAGGTCCCCGATCCTACTGGAATTATTTGGAAGAGTACCATATTTGCTCTAGCAGGTGGACAGCAGTGTCTGTTCCCTGTTTCTTGGAGAAAATACCACATTTATCGTAAGCGGAGCACAAGAGCTTCTATGTTGACTTGGTGGGTCTTCACTCACCCGTACACCATGCAATAGAAGAGCAGATGTGTGGCGGCCTCCGGGCAGGAGGTGGTCCTAGCAATTACCTAATGCTCTGCATTCCCCTAATATGTTTCACACCCTCATAATAATAATCGAATGCTGTGAGCAAGAGTAACTGATTATACTCTTGTGTTGTGGGGTGATACTTTGTCTTTCATGGTCTGCAGTACATACATTGGGAGGGAGAGTTTTATGGTGACAAAGGAGGCAGGGTAATGTTTTATAACATATGCAATACAGAAATGTTCTCCTGATTTTTGCATTCACAAGGATGAAGATCTGACAAATGCTTGCTTAGCAGAATATTACTGATTTATGTTGTTTTTGATCTAATGTTTTATGCAATACAGTTTATTATTATATATAACTTTTTCAGTAGTTTTCTTTGTGTTATATATGGATTGTGTGTGTTGTGCAAATACTTTACACATTGCTTCTGGAATAAGCCTGACTGCTCGTGCCATGTGACCAAGGGGGTGAGCAGGGGTTATCTTGGGTGTATAGCTCCACTGCCCTGATTAGAGTGGTCGTTTTTGCCTGGCTGAGGTGCATACCTTAGCCAACCAGAAACTCAATTTCTTACAAATGGCTTCTGGGCTCTTCTTGTATGAGTGAGTCTGAGGGTAAACATGACTGGGTCAAAAAGTAAACTTTAGGGGTTTGGCATCCTTGATCAATCCAATTTATTTTCCAGTAAAATCCCAGACCTTTTCTTTGCCCATCTCCCTTAAGACTATTAACAAATCCTCAGTGCTGGGGACCGGGTACAGTTGGACGACAGGCTTTGATAACTGTAACTTCAACTCAGCATCAGTTGCTTGAGTCTCAACTTCTACCCCATCCTTTGTGCAACATATAACACATTTGAGCTTGCAGAGGAGGTATTGACCCAAAAGGCTTACGTGACTGGAATTACAGATTCCGAACTTGTGTTGCTCCTGTTAGACCTGTCATCCTTGGCGTGGTTTCCCCAGTCTTTTTGCCTCTGCTTCCAGTATTTTTGTCTGTGTACTGGACTTCGTTTTACTGGTTTTTAATACTCTGGGCACTTTACCACTGCTGACCAGTGCTAAAGTGCTCCCTGTATAAATTGTGATTGTGATTAGTTATCCCTGATTGGCATATTTGATTTACTAGAATGTCTCCAGTAAAGTGCACTAGAGGTGCCCAGGGCCTGTAAATCAAATGCTACTAGTGGACCTGCAGCACTGGTTGGGCCATCCACATGGGTAGCCCTCTAAACATGTCTAAGACCTGCCACTGCAGTGTCTGTGTGGGCAGTCCTCCACTGCCAATTCAACCTGGCAACTGTACCCACTTACCAGGCCTAAACCTTCCATTTTACTACATGTAAATCACCCCTAAGGTAGGCCCTAGGTAGCCCCAAGGGCAGAGTGCACTGTATTTAAAAGGTAGGACACGTACTGGTGTGTTTTACATGCCCTGATAGTGAAATACTGCCAAATTCGTTTTTCACTATTGCAAAGCCTATCTCTCCCATAGCTTAACATGGGGACTGCCTTTAAATATCTTTTAAGTACAGTTTCCCATTGGGAGAAAATAGAGATGTGGAGTTCAGGGTCTCTGAACTCACAACTTAAAAATACATCTTTTGGTAGAGTTGTTTTTTATATTGTCTGTTTGAAATGCCACTCCTAGAAAATGAGCATTTTCTTGCTTAACCATCCTGTGCCTCTGCCTGCCTCTGGAATCCAAGTCTGGGTTAAACTGACAAAGGGAGCTGAGGAGTGTCCTCCATATCCTGATGAGTCTCCTGAGCTGGATCGGGGAGGAAGGAACAGACGCTTACACCTGAGAGGACAGTGCCTGTCCTCACACAAAGCAGTCTCCAATCCCCTGGAAAGTGTCTGGGTCCAGGCCTGGGCAAGGCAGGATCTTGTGAACAATGGAGAATTTCCTTTGAAGTTTGCCTACTTCATAGGCAGAAATGGGTGTAAGTAGTGAACCCAAAACCCCAGACTTTTAGAATATTTCTGGATCAAGAGGAACCTCTGCCAAGGAGAAGAGCTGGAGGAGGAGTACTGCCCCTTTGCAGTGTGTGCTTTGCTTTGCTGGGTTGGCCTGCAGTTGCTGCTTCTGTCTTTAAGAGGACAAAAACTAGACTTTGCTGTGCATTCTGCTTGTGAAGATTCTACAACGGCTTGGACTAACCTTGCCCCTGTTCGGAAGTCTTACGGCCATCAAAGACTTCATTTTCCAGCACCTGGGATCTTTTGCTGAGACCCCTGCCCTGCCACATCCAGGCCCTGGGCACTTGAAAGAAGAAGCTGTTAACCCAAGGTGAAAATCCACACACCGGAGCCGAGTGGCAGAAAAATCGAAGCAGCGTCTGCACTGCAGTTGAAAAATTGATGCATCACTGGTAAAATCAACACATCACCAGCTCAGCGCTGATTCATCACTGCAGTGCATCTGGATTTTCCACACATTGTCCCTGGCATCAAAACTGGCAACTTCACCACGAAGACCCGAGGCTGCTTGTTGGGAAATCGAAGCATCTCTTCCCTGTGAGGAAAGAATGAACACATCGATTGCCCGGCGGAGAAAGAATTGACGCACGGCCTCACTTGAGAGTAAGGAATCAACACATCGCTTGCTTTTCCAATGCATACTCACCCGTGCCACTTTATTTTTGATGCATATCAGGTACTTTGTGCTAAAAAAACGCATCCATTGATTTCCATGGATTAAGACTCTTTTTTCTTTAAAAACATATATCTTTGCTTGTGTATGTTGGAATTTTGTCATTGTGGTCTTGTTTGATTTAGATAAATATTGGCTATTTTCCTAAACTAGTTTTGAGTCCTTTTGTGGTGTTTTCACTGTGTGTGTTGGTTCCAATACTTTACACATTGCCTCTAAGATAAGCCTGACTGCTTGTGCCAAGATACCAAGGGGGTCAGCAGGAGTTATCCTAGGTGTGTACCTCCTTACCCTGACTAGAGTGAGGGTCCCTGCTTGGACAGAGTACAAACTGACTGCCAACCAGAGACCCAATTTCTAACAGCTCTCTAATGTCTCCAATTTCTACTGGCACTGGGTCAGTAACTTGATTAGTATGTTGCTGATTTGTAATGTCGACAACTTGGACTTCTTTTTCTGAAAGGGGTAGGTTAGGGACTTCAATGATTCTAACCATTGAACGTGTGGCTCCTGTGTCTATCAGGAAAGATACTGATGTCTGTTAATCTCTCCGTCCACATACAGTCCTCTCTGATCCACTTCTAGGACTGAGCTGATTGTACACACTCCTCCTCTCTCCTCAGGCACTGTCATTGATCCTGGTCTTTGGAAGTTTCGAACACCATGGATACTGTGGTGTTTTGTGAAATTGTTGGATTTTAGGAAACACTGTGGTTTGGCTGGGAGGGTGAAATACCTCCTTGCATCAGCAGCGAGTTAAGGTTATTGGGCAATGCTCCAGCTTTTGGACCTATTTGAACAGCCATAGGGGGTCTAGGTAGTGGAGAAAACTCTCCTTGTCCTGTCGAAATTACCCTTTGAGATTCTGTCGTGATTTGGTCTGAACTGTACCTAGACTCCCTTCAACACTGCCCTACCTTGTTACAAATGTGGTCCGGAGTGACCTTCTTTAGGGTACTAATGTTTGTCGCTGAGCAATGTTTCCGACGTGTTCTAGCTACATTTAAGCTTTAGTTTGGGGAAACCCCTTGCATTAACATTTCAAAGCTGGTATCTACTTTGGGCCCTTGGGGTGGGAACCTAAATCCCCTGGTCCCTACATTGTGGGCCAACTGAGTTTGGGCTATCATAAACTTCTCCTTCACCCCCTTTCGCTTAGACTGTAAAGCCACCCTGTAATGTTAAATATATTATAGCATCTCATCGACTGTCTTGCTCTGCCAGCAAAGAACACCCTGAATAATGTGGTTGCTAATCTCTGGCCTCAGTCTAAATACAAAAAACGCAAGAAATCCTCTGTTTTTTTTGCCAAAGGGGTCACTCACCCCACTGTGCTTCTGATATACCTGCATTAGTCACTCAAAATAAACATTCAACGATTCCTTGGGCTCTGGAGAGGTTCGGTAAATCTTATGCCAATAAATCTCTCTTTGGGGGACCTTCATCTGTAGGTTTCTTATGACTTCCTCATACTTGGTTCTAACAATAGGCGAAGGGACATTAGTTCCTGGCACTTGTGACGGTGTCTGTGTGGGCCATTCAACAGTCCTCTTGGGTTCTGGGCACAGGTTTTTATGGACCTTTACCTCAAATAGCATGTCCAAGTCCATGTCAGACTTCCATTATCATTCTCACTGCTTCCTTACAAATATAGAGCAACTAATTTCCCCCTAATACTCTAAGTAATTTATACCCACACTCCCTTCCACTAGCTCCTCAAACTCTGTGTTTAACTGAGACAGATTTATCCTTGGGGTGGTATGACCTGCACCTGGTAAGCTAACTGACATGTCTGTACTGGATGTATGACCTACAATTCCTTTGTTGACCACCTTTTCCCATTGGCAAGGAGCTATGGCTATGCTGTCTGTGCGTGTGGCTAAAATGTGAGGCAAACTTGGGACAGACTGCCTCCAGTTGGAGCTAGTAGGAGTCTCAACTCGGGGAGAGAGCAGGAATGATGCTCAGTAGAGGTAAGGTATGTATTGAGACTGACACAGGGGTTTGTGTAGAGGATGGAACTGGTGTCTCTGTATAACTTGGGGGCATGCAAGTCTCTACTGAGGATCCTGCAGTAACTGCATTTTCAGGTGAGACTGGGGCTGTAGCCCTAGGGGTGTCTGCTGCTGCTGCATTATATGGGGGGGTGGTCTGGCGCTAGAAGCTGTTCTTCACTCCCTGTGTCTGGTTCTTTCTCTGATTTACCCTTTTTCGTTTCTAACGGAGGATATGCCCCGCCAATCTTAATGACCTCCACCTTCTATACCTTTCCTCATTCTCGTTGTTTTCTACATGAATAAACCCTACTGTGAACCTTGAACTCAAATTCTTTCCTCTTCTTCACCATTGTTTCACCATTGTTTCCCAGAGATTTAGCACATTGTGTGTGTCTAGGTTGTAGGTTTAATTCATACATTCTTCTAAATTTCACTTTTCAAGGGATGCGGAAGGTTCCACTCTAGGGGAATCAAAGTTCGCCATCTTTGGACATATATTCAAGACATTGGTTAATCCACATACATATGTGTAACCCTTTCTCACCACCATTTCCCTAACTGGGGTACCTTCGGTAGGAAACCTTTCTTCCTTATTTGCACCCTTCTCATTTTTTGACAATGGGTTCGCCATCACAACAGCAATCGAAAGCAGTCCCGGTTTAAACTTTCACTCTTTTCACACCGACAATTGTTTTATTCAGTTCACCAATCCCAGAACGTTTCTGTCAAAGGTCGTCCTGCCACAGTGCGGTTTGCCGTCCACCAGCCAGTCACTGCACAGGCTGCAATCATGCAATGCTCACGTCGCTTTTAAGTTGCTTTTTATTCTTTTCCCTGTTTGCCTGCTTCAACTACACAGTGACAAGAATGCAGTGACAAGAATGCTACCTATTCTCATCCCACAGTGAGCTCCTGATCTGAAAAAGTCACCATATCCAGTACATCCACTCCCTATGCACTAAGGAATCAACTGCCACTGAGCTCTGTTAGTACACATGAAAAAGAAAATGACGTTTCTAATTTGGTGTATCTGATAGTTCCTCGTAGTACACCTCTCCTAGCAGGCAAGTATACCAATTCAGTATTCAACTTGAGGTGCCTCTCTTCAAAAGGTTAAAAACATTATCAAAACTACAATAGTTATCGCTCCAACAAATCCGACAGCCAGAGTCACATGACATTAGTCCTCAGTTATCGTGCACTACATCCCCTTACTCTATGCATACTACAACTCCTAACATGCACGATGACGCTCTTACCTCATTCCCTTATTTCGTGTCCCTACTAGTACTCACATTGTTGCTCTTTTAGCCATCTTATCTCTCCGGAACCAGGATCAGATTTGGATTGGCCAATTTAAATCTTGGGAAAAACCGTCTGGACTCTGGGGGTACTGAACTCGATTCTATAGCCAATTGATTTATCAATTTATGGGTCTACCCCAATTGAAAGCATCACCTCTGCTACCAGATCTGTTGGCATGCAAATCAATCTCAATTTCTAGCTCATGGGGCCCACCAACAGCTAGGACCTGGAGCAGTGTAGTCTTGATATGGACTTTTATGCTTCCTGACTAGAATTGTCACACTTCTTAGCGGAGGGAATACATATATTACTGCTGAACCATTCTCATTAGAATTACAGACAAGGATTCTTGTTTCAATGCTTTATATAGGGTATATGAAAATTACGATAAGGGTGCCATGATCAAGTTCAACACCAAAACATATGAAGCATAAGTGCAAAGAACTCGGTTCAGTTCTAAATGAAATCGGGCATCAATTCACCTTCTAAGGTCGGGGAAAAGGGGTCTCCCTAGTTACAGAAACCTTTCTACTTTAATAGGGCTTTAGACAAAGACTTTCATACATTCTGTGGGAATACTTGGTTCTCAGGGTTTGGGCCAACATGCTACAAGCTAAAAGCAACAATTCGCTACAGAATACATTTGAAGATTCTCTTATGATAGTAGTACATTGTGATTCAGCCATTCTCATTGTTTAGCTGTACTGTTAAATCGATACATTGTTTTAACATAAGCCTGGGAGAGTGAGAACTGTCCTTGAGTCTGCATAACGGGAAAACGTCTCTGAGAACAATTTTTGCTTCTTTAGGTAAATACTAGAAATACTTTGGCCCGTATTTATACTCTGTTTGCGCCGAATTAGCGTCGTTTTTTTCGACGCAAATTCGGCGCAAAACTAACGCCATATTTATACTTTGGCGTTAGACGCGTCTAGCGCCAAAGTATGGGCAAATAGCGTCATTTTTTTGCGTGAACGCCTTCCTTGCGTTAATGAGATGCAAGGAAGGCGTTCCCGTCTAAAAAAATGACGGCGACGCAAATGCGTCGTATTTATACTCCCGGGCAAAAATCACGCCCGGGAGGTGGCGGGTCAAAAAACCCCGCATTTGCGCCACTATTTAACGCCTGGGTCAGGGTAGGCGTTAAGGGGCCTGTGGGCTCAAAATGAGCCCACAGGTGCCCTCCCCTGCCCCCAGGGACCCCCCCTGCCACCCCTGCCCACCCCAGGAGGACACCCAAGGATGGAGGGACCCACCCCAGGGACATTCAGGTAAGTTCAGGTAAGTATAATTTTTTACATTTTTTGGTGGCATAGGGGGGCCTTATTTGTGCCCCCCTACATGCCACTATGCCCAATGACCATGCCCAGGGGACACAAGTCCCCTGGGCATGGCCATTGGGCAAGGGGGCATGACTCCTGTCTTTACTAAGACAGGAGTCATGAAATGGCGTCTGGGCGTCGTAAAAAAATGGCGCAAATCGGGTTGAGGCGATTTTTTTGCCTCAACCTGACTTGCCCCATTTTAAGACGCCCTAACGTCATTTTTTCCCAACGCCGGCGCTGCCTGGTCTACGTGGTTTTTTTCCATGCACACCAGGCAGCGCCGGTCTGCTTGCGCCGGCTAACGCCATTCCACAAATACGGCGCCCGCATGGCGCTTCAGAATGGCGTTAGACGGCGCTAAATTTTTTGACGCTAAACTGCGTTAGCGCAGTTTAGCGTCAAAAAGTATAAATATGGGCCTTTATGTAGAACAGGAATCAACAGCAGCCATCACCTGATATACTGTGACTCTGAGGCAAGATAGAGGACATGGTATAAACACCAGCTAACGTCAGAATAAGCTCAGTTTGTAATGCTCTTTTTATTGACAGAAAATAGAATCTCACCAATGTGTAGAACTAAGGTGGCGTTTCTCCACTCCCATACATTGCAGTGTTTAAATACAGATAAATCATAACCGGTTATACAACCAGTTTACATTGTGGGCTAATTAACCATACTTTGAAAATAATCTACTATCTAGGCCCCCCCACCCTATGTGTAGAAGGCATTATATATTTTCTGTCAACCAGAGTCAGTGGGTCCTGTCAGGGGCGGGGTCCAAGAAAATCAGGCCAAACTGCGCTCCCACCTCGTCTCTGTTAGCCTACTCTGATTTGTATAAATGTGTTGTATAACGATATTTTTTAATTATAACACTGACCTTTCTTTCCTGTTCAGGACATTCCTGCAAAATAATGTTTGCCTGCTAGCAGCTCACGATGGAACACACAGTTTTATTTCCTTGAGTCGTGTTATCTTATTTAGATCTGAATGGAATTTAAAATGATTACTTCCTTGTACCGAATAAGTTGTTCATGGTAAAATCACCTCACTAGGTGAATATTTTAAAAGTGCTCTTCTTAGCAATATTAGAGGGTGGAAACATCACATACCTGTGCTTTCGTCTACACACACAAGTATCTCACACAAACTTAAGTCTATCTACCCCAAGCACCTCACACATAAACATAAACCTATCCATGCGAAACATTTCACACAAAAACATACACATATACACCCCAAACACCTTACATATAAACTTACATCTATCCATATTAAGCACCACACACACATGTCCACCCTAATACCTTACACATAAACGCACGCCTGTCCACATTATGCACCTCACAAAAAAATCATACACCTCAGGTACCTCACACAAAGCCATGAACCTGTCCACATCAAGCTTTTCACACAGAAATATATATGTGTCCACCCCAAGTACCTCATACATAACTTAATCCTGTTCACTCCCATGTACGTTAGTGTCGGGACAGTTTTTCGGCCTTCTCTGGATTTTATAGGTGAACAGTGTATGCTTGTAGCATGCGCCTGGACAAAGCTTGATACACGATTAAGGGCCTCATTTAGGCTTTGGCAGACTGAGATAAGTACCTTGATATAGGTGAAGACCTCGCCCCTGAATTTTAGAGGTGGACACTGGCCCAGCTGACATCTCTTTTTTTAATCACAATTCTTTATTGACATTTTTTCATTACTTTACACCATATAGTACAGCGTGCTCTAACAATATAATACAACTTATCTTAAAATAGGGAGGGTGATACGTCCACAGCGAAAGACAAGTAAAAAGGATACATTACCTCCGCATCGTCCTCCCTCATTCCATTGCTAAAGAATGGAGTGAAGTGCCCTATTCACTCCTCACGTCGGATCTGGAAAGCTACTATTTCTATGAAAGGGAAGAAGAACAAGGAGCATACAGCCCCTCCTCTCCCTCAGAACTACCTGTTCTTTTTTTGTGCACCCAACGTCTTCCGTCGGGTACTGTGAAGGGCTGCCTGGGCGCCCTTTTGAGTTCTTCTCAGCAAGTTTGTCGGTAAGGACAGCTGTTTGCTGTGTGTTTATTGCGGCTGCTTTGGCACTGCGAGTTGCTGTCTTTTTTTTTTTTTTTACAAACAGCTAGTTTGCCGGTTGGTTAGGCGTGCTTCAGCGCTCCCGGTTGTATTGGCCGGGGCCCCTTCTTGTAGGCCTGCCTGTGTGCCTCTAGGGCTGCCGGGGCACCTTGTTTCCCTGTGAGGGGGAGGGGGGATTGGGGGAGTGGCTTTCAGTGCGTTTGCACAGCGTCCCCTGGGGTGCCATGGCCAGTGCCTGTGTTGCTCTGTCCTCCAGGGTGTGAGGACAGCACTTTTACCGGTGGGGCATTGCTAGCCCTAGTCGGGCCATGCTGATACAGAGCTCCCGTCCTGCATTAGCCGTTGTCTGAACGGTGCTAGGGTTCAGGTCCTCCCACTGGTGCCAAAGTCTCAGCAGGTTTCCTTTATAAAATACATGTTGCACAGGGGACTTTACATGGTTGGGCCCCTGAGCTTGGTGGTGGGGCCCCCTTTGCCTGGGTCATATTGGTGCTTGCCCGCTTGAAGAAGCCTGCCATGGTTGGTCTGGTTGGGTGCCTTGCCTTGTGGTTTGGCCCTGTGGTCTGGCTCTTGGCTGGCCTTTCCTGGTGGCTGGGGTCCTGGGATGGGGGCTGGTTACAGCCTTCCCCTTGCCCTTTTTTTCCACCACTAGGGTGTCTTTTTCGATTGCCAGGGGTCCTTCTTTTTTTCCCCAGGCTTTTTTTTTGGTCGTCCAGGGTACTCTGATGCCTTTTATTCCAGGTCGTTCTGTGTGTTTTTCTTCTATTCTTCACATTGCCGGCATGGGGAAACATGATCAGAAGAGTTGCAATCTTTCTCCTGACTTGCCACCTAAAGGGGTGTGTGATGGTGGGATTCGCCGTCACTGGCCCCCTTGCTCCCGACGCCCAACTCCAGGACATGGTTCGTCAGCTGTCGGATGCTTATAATTTGCAGCACAGGAAGTATTCCTCTATTTCTCCTGCGTCTTCTTCTGATTCTGCCTGGTCTGTTTCTTCCCCTTCTTCTGTGTCCTCCTGGTTGTATCCTGACTGTGATGAGGATTGTCTGGGTTTTCCATCTGGTGCCTCTGCAAAGGGGAAGAATATTCTGAAGGAGGATTTGGAACCAGTGGTCTCTTATTTGTTATCCAATGTCCAGCTCCCTGTGGATTTTGACCAGCCTTGTACTAGTGGGGAATGGTTCCATCAGTTTCAGCGTCCTTCCAATCCTAAGCTTCCTGTTATCCCTGCTGTTCAATCCTTGCTGCAAAGTGAATGGAGAGATCCTGACAGCCTCTGTTCCTCGCTTTATGGGTGGCCTTCATCCTTTGTTCCAAGGGGAGACTTCCATTCCTCTAGTTCTCACTTTGGATCCTTTGATTTCTAACCTTACGGGGAAACCTTCCTTACTTTCATTGACTGATCCCATTGATAATAAGGTTGAGGCTGCTCTCAAGAGATCTCATGTGGACTCAGTCTCTCCTTACGTCCTGAAATCTATGGGGTCTATACTTTCCAGTCCCTCGTGAAGGATTTTCAGTCGCTCTCCTCTGCTATTCAGGATGGTGAGGACTTCTCTGGTTTGCTGTCCTGTATGGAGATTCAGGGAAAGTTTCTTTCCGATACTGCCTTTGACTCTCTCTGGGCTTCTGCGATGGGCACTGCTGGTTCTGTTTCTGCTTGGTGTCATCTTCATCTCAGGGGCAGGAGGGTTGACTAATCTCAGAAGAATTGTGTGTTGCGCATGCAGTTTGGAGGTTCTAAACTCTTTGGGAATAAACTGGAGGAGGCCATCAGGAAGTCCTTCAAAAGTCAGAAACATGGTCAACCTTTCCATCTGAAACCTAATTCTACGATGGTGGTAGGAGATGGGAGGATCATTTTCAAAACTTTACCCCAATTCCCAGCATGTCTGTGCCCAGTTCCAGCATAGGGGTCCTCCTTCTGGGGCTGCCTCTCGTCAGTCTGGTGGTAATGGGGGTCCGAAACATCCTTCCTGACTGGGCCGCCCACTCTGTTTCTCCCACTGGGGGGCGCCTAGGTCAATTCTTTCCTGTTTGGGCTGCTTCCATCACAGACGCCTGGGTTCTTCAGGTAGTTTCCCTAGGTGTTTGTCTGGACATTTCTCCAGAATTTCTGGATCCTCACTTCCTGCAGATGGCATGGTCACTGGATCTGATGAAAAGGTAGGCCCTAGCCAATGGTATCGCCTCCCTGGTCCTGAAACGTGCCCTCCTTGCAGTTCCTCCTTTGGAGAGAGGGTGCGGTTGCAATCCCTGTGTCTTCATGGTCAGGAAGGTCACAGGGATTTTCGTCTGATCATTGACCCTCAGTTTCTGAACCGCTTTGTCCCGATCCTGCATTTTTGGATGTCCACTTTGTGTCAAGTGATTCCTCTTGCCTCTCCGGGGAATTTCCTGACAAAGATCGATCTTCAGGATGCCTATCTCCATGTTCTGGTAGCTTCTGCCTCTCAGAAGTTCCTGAGGTTTGCGGTGGGCTCCTAACATTGGCGGTCCAGGGTGTTTCCCTTTGGACTCAAGTCCTCCTTCAGAATTTTCACCAAGGTTCTGGTCCCGGTGGTGGGTCTCCTTCATTGAAGAAGTGTCTTGGTCCACTCGTATCTCTACGACCTTCTGATCCATGTGCCCTCTCTGGACAGATCTCTGGTGGACACAGCCTCCATGGTGTCCCTTTTTGAGTTTCAGATTCCTGATCCATGTCGGAGGCTGGCCTGGTTTGTAGTGGGTACCTTGGGTACTTACACCTCATACCAGGTCCAGTTATCCCTTATTAGTGAAGTAGTAGTGTTCTAGCAGCTTAGGCTGATAGAGGTAGCTATAGCAGAGCAGCTTAGGTGAAACTAGGAGACATGCAAAGCTCATGCAATACCACTTATAGTTACACAGTACTTACACACAAGTGAAGAGAGTACTCAGTTTTACCAAAAATAAAGGTATTTATTTGGGTGACACAGTACCAAAAATATCTTAGAGACAATACTCCTTCTGGAGGTAAGTATTATACACAATATATACACTAGACACCAAAATGAGACAAGTAAATAGTCATAGAACAATGCAAACAGTAGGAAATGCTATAGAATGAAATGGGAGAAAATAGGTCTAGGGGCAACACAAACCCTACACTAAGAAAGTGGAATGCAAATCACAAATTCCCCCCTAGACAAGTGTAGTGTGTGCAGAATCACTAGGAGAGTAAGAATACAGTAAAGGTAAGTAAATTACCCCACCCCAGAACACAGAAAAGCAGGAGTAAAGTACTGAAAATTTCCTTAATACACACTACACTTTGCAGTAACCAACCAAGTCTGCAAACAACAAATGCTGGATTCCTGGACCTGAAGACCTGCAAAGGAATGGGACCAAGTCCAGAAGTGGAAAGAAGTTCCAGGAAGGGCAGAAGCCCCTGCCAACCCAGAAGAGGGTGCAAAATAAGAGTCCCTGGTTAGTCGAAGACTGCAGAAATGCACCCTAGGAAGAGGCCAGTGGGTTCCTGCATGATGCAAAGTATGTCCCACTTCATGAAGATGGATGCAGATGTGATTTCGTGTTGGAAGTCGCCAACAAGCCATGGTTACGACAAAAGTGCCTTTTGCATCAAAATGGTGCTGGCTAGGCCCAGGAGGGACCTGGGTCCTCAACTCTGTGTGAGGAGGAAGAGAGGGCTCTCAGCACTTTAGAGAGCCCTCAGGATGCCAGGCAGCACCCATGGGAGTCCCAGAAAATGGGGACAAAGGAGGTGCAAAACGCAGTTGGTGCAGCACAACAAAGGAAGGTCCCACGCCGCTAGAGAACAACTCAGCGAGTTGAGCATCGCAGGATGGAGTGCTGGGGACCTGGGCCTGGCTGTGCATGAAGGAATTTTGCAAATAGTGCACAGAGGCCTCAGGAGGTGAAGAAGATGCATTACATAGGGGTACCGTCACTCTCAGGGAAGGCAAGGTCTTACCTCCTCCAAATTGCGTCAGCAGGACCTCAGGACAGTCTATGTCGATAGGGTCCAACCTCTGTGTCCTTAGAATCATGCTCGTGGCTGTGAGAGGAGTCCAAGGGTACCAGTCGTCATCTTGGAAGGTGCCTGCTGAAGCAAGGGAGTGACTCCGTCACCTCACGGGACATTTCTTTGGTTCTTCTGGTGCGGGATGAAGACAGGGAGTCCCCAGAGCGTGCACACTGTTGCAGTTGCTGACTTGGAGCTGAGGTTGCAGAAGAAAAGTATCCCTTGTGGATACTTTGTTGCTGTTACAGCGGTTCCTGGAGCAGGCTGCGGTTGATCTGAGGTCAGAGGATGATAAAGTAGTTGCAGAGGATTCCTGAAGGAAGCTTGCAAGCAGAATCTGAAGAGAACCCACAGGAGAGACCCTAAATAGCCCTGAGAGGGGGATTGGCTACCTTATCAGGTAGTGACCTATCTCTGACGTCACCTGGTGGCACTGGCCACTCAGAGCCCTCCGGAGGGCCCCCACACCTTGCAAAGCAAGATGGCTGAAGTCTGGGACACACTAGAGGATCTCTAGGGACCACCTCTAGGGTGGTGATGGACAGGGGAGTGGTCACTCCCCTTTCTTTTGTCCAATTTTGCACCAGAGCAGGGAACGAGGGGTCCCTGAACCGGTGTAATCTGGCTTATGCCAGGAGGGCACCATCTGTGCCCTTCAACCCATTTCCAGAGGCTAGGGGATGCTACCCCTCCTCAGCCTGTAACACCTACTTCCAAAGCGAGAGGGTGTAACACCCTGCTCTCAGAGGAAATGCTTTGTTCTGCCTTCCTAGGACTGGGCTGCCCAGACCCCAGGAGGGCAGGACCCTGTCTGTGAGGTGGCAGCAGCTGTATCTGAAGTGCAAGCCTCAGAGAGCTGGTTTGGCAGTACTGGGGGTCCATACTGGAGCCCCAGAGGATGCATGGAATTGGGTCCCATATACCAGATTTGGAACAATTTTATGATCTTAGACATGTTACATGGCCATATTTGGAGTTACCATTGTGAAGCTACATATAGGTATTGACCTATATGTAGTGTCCGCATGTAATGGCATCCCGCACTCACAAAGTCCGGGGAAATGGCCCTGAACTATGTGGGGGCACCTTTGCTAATGCAAGGGTGCCCTCACACTTAGTAACTTTGCACCTAATCTTCAGCAAGTTAAGGTTAGACATATAGATGACTTATAAGTTACTTAAGTGCAGTGAAAATGGCTGTGAAATAGTGTGTGCACTATTTCACGCAGGCTGCATTGGCAGTCCTGTGTAAGGGTCTGTCTGAGCTCCCTATGGGTGGCAAAAGAAATGCTGCAGCCCATATGGATCTCCTGGCACCCCAATGCCCTGGGTACCTAGGTACCATATACTAGGGACTTATAAGGGGCGTCCAGTGTGCTAATTGAAATTTGTATATGAGGTTGTAGGAGGCTGGCCTGGTTTATACTGGGTACCTTATTGTACTTACACCTTGTGCCAAGTCCAGTTATCCCTTATTAGTAGATTAAAAGTGTTCTAGAAGCTTAGGCTGATAGAGGTAGCTATAGCAGAGCAGCTTAGGCTGAACTAGGAGACATGCAAAGCTCCTACTATACCACTTATCTCATATAGCACTATATCATAAGAAACACAATACTCAGAGTTACTAAAAATAAAGGTACTTTATTTTAGTGACAATGTGCCAAAAATATCTCAGAGGATATACTCCCTTAGGAGGTAAGTAAAATACACAAAATATACACACAAACCAAAATCAGGTAAGTAAAACACTTAGAAAAGTAGTGCAAACACTGTAGAACACAATAGAATGCAATAGGAGAAAATAGGCCTAAGGGCAACACCAACCATATACTCCAAAAGTGGAATGCAAACCATGAATGGACCCCAGGCCTAGTGTTGTGTGTAGAGGGTCGCTGGGAGTGTAAGAAAACACTAAGGGTGTCCAAGATACCCCACCCCAAGACCCTGAAAAGTAGGAGTAAAGTTACCCTACTACCCCAGAAAGACAGTAAAGTCGAGATAGGGGATTCTGCAAAGACAACATCTGACTGCAAAGCACTGAAGACTGATTCCTGGACCTGAGGACCTGCAAAGGAAGGGGACCAAGTCCAAGAGTCACGCAAGTGTCCAGGGGGGCAGGAACCCACTAAACCCCGGATGAAGGTGCAAAAGGGCTGCCTTTGGGTGGAAAAAGTCAAAGATTCTGCAACAACAGAAGGTGCCAGGAACTTCTCCTTTGGTCAGAAGATGTCGCACGGCGTGCTGGAGGATGCAGAGTTGTTTCCACGCAGAAAGACTGCAAACTAGCCTTGCTAGCTGCAAGAGTCGAGGTTGAAGATAACGGGTGCTGCCAGGGCCCAGGAAGGACCAGGAGGTCACCCCTGGGAGGAGGAGACAGAGGGGACAGAGGGGGTACTCAGCAATATAGAGAGCCCACGCAGAAGCAGGCATCACCCACAGAAGCACTTGAACAGGCATTCAAGAAATCTGAGCATGACGGTCATCTCAGCACAACAAAAGAGGGTACCACGATGTCGGAGGACAACTCAGCGAGTTGGGCAATGCAGGACAGAGTGCTGGGGACCTAGGCTGTGCTGTGCAGAAAGGAAGTCTTGCAAAAGTGCACAGAAGCCCTAGCGGCTGCAGTTCACGCAGTACACAGGATTACTGTCTGGCATGGGCAGGCAGGGACTTACCTCCACCAAATTTGGACAGAAGGAACACTGGACTGTCGGGGTCACTTGGATCCAGCTCCTGTGTTCCAGGGACCACGCTCGTCAAGGTGAGAGGGGACCCAGAGGACCAGTGATGCAGAAGTTTGGTGCCTTGGGTAGCAGGGGGAAGATTCTGTCAACCTACGGGAGTTTTCTTCTTGGCTTCCAGTGCAGGGTGAAGGCAGACAGCCCTCAGAGCATGCACCACTAGGAAACAGTCGATAAAGCCGGCAGGAGTAGGCACTACAATGTTGCTGGTAGTCTTCTTGCTACTTTTTTGTGGTTTTGCAGGCATCCTGGAGCAGTCAGCGGTCGATCCTTGGCAGAAGTCAAAGAGAGAAGTGCAGAGGAACTCTGGTGAGCTCTTGCATTCATTATATGAAGAGAAACCCACAGGAGAGACCCTAAATAGCCCTCAGAGGAGGATTGGCTACCTAACCAGGTAAGAGCCTATCAGGAGGGGTCTCTGACGTCACCTGCTGGCACTAGCCACTCAGAGGTCTCCATTGTGCCCTCACACCTCTGCATTCAAGATGGCAGAGGTCTGGGACACACTGGAGGAGCTCTGGGCACCACCCCTGGGGTGGTGATGGACAGGGGAGTGATCACTCCCCTTTCCTTTGTCCAGTTTCGCACCAGAGCAGGGGCTGGGGGATCCCTGAACTGGTGTAGACTGGTTTATGCATGGAGGGCATGATCTGTGCCCTTCAAAGCATTTCCAGAGGCCAGGAGAGGCTACTCCTCTAAGGCCCTTAACACTTATTTCCAAAGGGAAAGGGTGTAACACCCTCTCTCAGAGGAAATCCTTTGTTCTGCCTTCCTGGGACTGGGCTGCCCAGGCCCCAGGGGGGCAGAAACCTGTCTGAGGGTTGGCAGCAGTGGTAGCTGCAGAGAAAATCCCAGAGAGCTAGTTTGGCAGTACCCGGGGTCCATGGTGGAGCCCCGGTGATGCAAGGGATACCAGATTTGGCTTGGGGGGGTCAATTCCATGATCTTAGACTTGTTACAGGGCCATGTTCAGAGTTACCATTGTGAAGATACATATAGGTATTGACCTATATGTAGTGCACGTGCGTAATGGTGTCCCCGCACTCACAAAGTCTGGGGAAATTGCCCTGAGCAATGTGGGGGCATCTTGTCTAGAGACAGGGTGCCCTCACTCTTAGTAACTTTGCACCTAACGTTCACCAGTTGAGGGTTAAACATATAGGTGACTTATAAGTTACTTAAGTGCAGTGTAAAATGGCTGTGAAATAATGTGGACATTATTTCACTCAGGCCGCAGTGGCAGTCCTGTGTAAGAATTGTCTGAGCTCCGTATGGGTGGCCAAATAAATGCTGCAGCCCATAGGGATCTCCTGGAACCCCAATACCCTGGATTCGTAGGTACCATATATTAGGGAATTATAAGGGTGTTCCAGTGTGCCAATCAGAATTGGTAAAAATAGTCACTAGCATGCAGTGACAATTTTAAAAGCAGAGAGAGCATAAACACTGAGATTCTGGTTAGCAGAGTCTGTGATACAGTTAGGCACCACACAGGGAACACATATGGGCCGCAAACTATGAGCACTGGGGTCCTGGCTAGCAGGGTCCCAGTGACACAGGCAAAAACAAACAGCCACACAAGTGAAAATGGAGGTAATATGCCAGGCAAGATGGCACTTTCCTACAAAAGTCACTAGCCTACAGTGACAAATTTAAAAGCAGAGAGAGCATAGGCACTGAGGTTCTGGTTACCAGAGCCTCAGTGACACAGTCAAGCACTACTGACAACACACACATTAGGCCACAAACTATGAGCACTTGGGTCCTGGCTAGCAGGATCCCAGTGAGACAGGCAAAACACACTGACATATAGGTTTTTATCTATGTGCACTGGGATGCTGGCTAGCAGGATCCCAGTGACACAGTAAAAACACACTGAAATACACTCACAAACAGGCCAAAAGTGGGGGTAACCATGCTAGAAAGAGGCTACTTTCTCAAAATCCATCCCTCCAAGTCCCACCTGACTCTCATTAGCAACTGGAGTATAATGGTGCCTTTTTCGATACGTAGTAGGGAATGGTGTCCCTTCCTTCCTCCCGGTGTGCCCGGCTCTGTCAGTCTCTTCAGCGCCCCCTGATGTTCAGGATGCTTCTGCGAGAGAACGGCTGCATCTTCAGGGTCTGATGGTAAGATGGGGCTTGTCTTCTGGTGATTCTCCTCCTTCCTTGCCACTGTCTTGCTTGTCCCTGTTGTATTCTATGGCGCTACTTTGTTTTCTTCTTTCTTTCAGGCGGTGACTTTGGATGTCGTGCCGTGGGCGCTCCTCCACTTGGGCACGGTGGTGCACCATATCCTGCTTCACTGGACTGTGGCCAGCTGCAACTGCAAAGCTTATATTCCTGTTTCTGCTTCAATTTGCCAGGATCTTCTCTGGTGGTTGCATCCTCCTTTCTTGGACCGTGGGTTTCCTCTTCAGTCTCTGACTCCCTTGGTCCTCACTAAAGATGCCAGCAGCCTGGGCTAGAGGGCGGTCTTGGAGGACCTCACTACTCAGGGCCTCTGGTCCGTGGAGGAGGTTTCAATGTCTTCCAATTAGAGGGAGCTACGGGGGGTCTGGAATGCCCTCCAAGTCTTTGCCTCCCCTCTTCAGGATTACTTGGTTGTGGTCCGGGTGGACAACCGAGTGGGGATGTCGTACATCATTCGCCAGTTCTGCACCGGATCCTCCTCCCTCAATTTCCTTGCTCACCTCATCATGTCTTAGGCAGAGTTCCATCTCCTCGGGTTGCAGTACATTCACCTTCCGGGGGTGCTGAATTATCAGGCGGATCTTCTGAGTCACGTGTTCCCGTCCTCCCTGTACTTTGTTCTGGCTCCTTCAATGATTTCCCAGATTTGCAGTTGTTGGGGTGTTCCAACAGTGTAGCTCTTTGCTACCCCCATGAATGCCAAGCTTCTCCACTTCTTCACCCGGTTCCTCACTCGGGGTGCGAAGATGACCGATGCCCTGACCAGTCCTTGACCTCTGGGTCTTCTTTACACCTTTCCCCAATTTCCCTGATCAAACGTTTCCTATCTCGCCTGCTCCGGGAGGTGGCATAGGTGGTTTTGGTCCTTCATTTTTGGCCTTGGAGAAGTTGGTTTCCTCTTCTCTGTCTCCTTTTGGTGGAGCTGGAGTGGTGTCTTCCTCTGATGCCTTCCCCTCAGTCTGTCCCTCTCCTTCCTCTGCGGTCTTTGGCACGTTTGCGTCTCACAATCTGGAGGTTGAGGGAGGGCCTCATGAAGCAGGGTCTTTCTTTGCAGGTTTCCCATTCCTTCCAGTCTTCTCAACCGGGATCCACCAACAAGTCTTATGTGCATCATTGGGGTTTCCTTTGATGCTTGGTGCAGGGCCCTGTCTTTGTTTCCTGTACCTGGGCCTTTCTCTGCGGTTTTTCAGTTTCTTCAGGAGGGTTTTGATAAGGGTATCTCCGTGGCTACTCTGAAACTTCAGTGGTGTTCTATTAAAGGTTTTCGGGCTGCATAGAATGATTTATCTTCTTTTTCAGCCGGGGCCTCTAAGTTGTTCCGGGGTTTCTGCCTTCTTCTTCCTCCCCTTTGGAACGCTATTCTCCCCTGGGACATTCCTGTGATGGTTTCCCATTTGAAGTCTCCACTGTATGAGCCCCTGGAGTCGTTGTTCCTTAAATGGCTGACTTTTAATTTGTTTTTTTTCTGGTTGCCATTACCACTGCCAGGTGTATGGGCGAACTTAATAACTTGGTTTGTTGCCCTCCTTACCTGCGCATTTTTAGGGAGGGGATCATTCTTTCCTTGGATCCTAAGTTCCTCCCTAAGATGAATTCGTCCTTTCATCATAAGCAGGAAATTATTCCCCTTTTCCTGCCTCCAAAGGCCTTGGTCTCTTTTGGACGCTGTCCATGCGTTGAAGATTTATTTGGCTAGGTCTTCTGAGTTTCATCTCTCTGACCACCTTTTGGTCAGCTTTGGGCCTATGCTGAAGAGTGGATGGCCTTCTTCTTCAACCTTGTTTCATTGGATTAAGTCTGTTATCTTTTCATCTTACCTGGCCCTGGGCCAGGAGGTTCCAGGTGGAATTACGGCCCATTCCACACAAGGTAT
This sequence comes from Pleurodeles waltl, assembly GCF_031143425.1. Taxonomy (NCBI): domain Eukaryota; kingdom Metazoa; phylum Chordata; class Amphibia; order Caudata; family Salamandridae; genus Pleurodeles; species Pleurodeles waltl. The sequence continues at coordinate 263,574,527 of NC_090443.1, read as the reverse complement.
GGCTGTTTCCTGGGCTGAAGTGTCCAGGGTTCCCCTCTGGGATATTGGAAGGGCTGCCATCTGGTCCTCTCCTTCCACTTTCATTACCCATTACATGATGCATGTTGCTCATGGTTCCGAATTGTCCTTTGGCTCGGAGCTCCTAGTCACTGCTGCTTCATAGAAAGGGAAGAAGTAGCTTTCTAGATGTGACATGAGGAGTAAATAGGGCACTTCACTCCATTCGTTCGAATGGGATGAGGAAATAAGAATAGGAGTAATGAAGATTACTGGTAAGTAATCCAAACAATATTGTAAACAGTTGAAGGTAAGATCCACAAGATAGGTGGTCTAGTGACCAAAATTATGGGACAGCTAATCTATGTAAGTAGGTTGTAATTACTATTTTGAATATTTAGCCCTCATACCTAGAATAAGAACCACTTATGAACAGAAAGGGAGTCTCTCAATGGACCAATAGTGTCACGTGTCAGACATGTCTGAACTGCAACATTTGGGGATGGGGGTTGGAGTGGGAGGGAGGGAAGTGCGAAGGAAGATATGGTGTTGGAGTATTGCATTGCTTAGTTTGACTGGGTTGAGGGCCTTCAGGACTTATTTTTGGGGACCAGCACTTATTTTTCTTCTTCAGATGTTTCCCGAGCGCAAGAGAGGGAAGAACACACAAAGTGGAAAGACGGAAGAAAAAAAGACTAAAATCAGTCACATGGGACAAAGCAGGAACTTGCAAGAGTAAGATATAGGGGCAGGGTGTGTCTGATAGTCAGTTAAAGATGTATGAGGAGGATTCAAGACTACACAGACGTTCAGCAGAGCTTCAGACAGCGGTGCTCATTCTTTCACAAATTAAGAACTGGAGTATCGGTTCCCAATAGCAGGTTAAGCCTGCTTAGTACTACGTTCCAGGTCAGGTATGGGAAATGAATTTCCCCCAACCTTTCAAATTGTGAAACTTTATCATTAAACTTATAAATACAGGGAGTGCAGAATTATTAGGCAAATGAGTATTTTGACCACATCATCCTCTTTATGCATGTTGTCTTACTCCAAGCTGTATAGGCTCGAAAGCCTACTACCAATTAAGCATATTAGGTGATGTGCATCTCTGTAATGAGAAGGGGTGTGGTCTAATGACATCAACACCCTATATCAGGTGTGCATAATTATTAGGCAACTTCCTTTCCTTTGGCAAAATGGGTCAAAAGAAGGACTTGACAGGCTCAGAAAAGTCAAAAATAGTGAGATATCTTGCAGAGGGATGCAGCACTCTTAAAATTGCAAAGCTTCTGAAGCGTGATCATCGAACAATCAAGCTTTTCATTCAAAATAGTCAACAGGGTCGCAAGAAGTGTGTGGAAAAACCAAGGCGCAAAATAACTGCCCATGAACTGAGAAAAGTCAAGCGTGCAGCTGCCACGATGCCACTTGCCACCAGTTTGGCCATATTTCAGAGCTGCAACATCACTGGAGTGCCCAAAAGCACAAGGTGTGCAATACTCAGAGACATGGCCAAGGTAAGAAAGGCTGAAAGACGACCACCACTGAACAAGACACACAAGCTGAAACGTCAAGACTGGGCCAAGAAATATCTCAAGACTGATTTTTCTAAGGTTTTATGGACTGATGAAATGAGAGTGAGTCTTGATGGGCCAGATGGATGGGCCCGTGGCTGGATTGGTAAAGGGCAGAGAGCTCCAGTCCGACTCAGACGCCAGCAAGGTGGAGGTGGAGTACTGGTTTGGGCTGGTATCATCAAAGATGAGCTTGTGGGGCCTTTTCGGGTTGAGGATGGAGTCAAGCTCAACTCCCAGTCCTACTGCCAGTTCCTGGAAGACACCTTCTTCAAGCAGTGGTACAGGAAGAAGTTTGCATCCTTCAAGAAAAACATGATTTTCATGCAGGACAATGCTCCATCACACGCGTCCAAGTACTCCACAGCGTGGCTGGCAAGAAAGGGTATAAAAGAAGGAAATCTAATGACATGGCCTCCTTGTTCACCTGATCTGAACCCCATTGAGACCCTGTGGTCCATCATCAAATGTGAGATTTACAAGGAGGGAAAACAGTACACCTCTCTGAACAGTGTCTGGGAGGCTGTGGTTGCTGCTGCATGCAATGTTGATGGTGAACAGATCAAAACACTGACAGAATCCATGGATGGCAGGCTTTTGAGTGTCCTTGCAAAGAAAGGTGGCTATATTGGTCACTGATTTGTTTTTGTTTTGTTTTTGAATGTCAGAAATGTATATTTGTGAATGTTGAGATGTTATATTGGTTTCACTGGTAATAATAAATAATTGAAATGGGTATATATTTTTTTTTGTTAAGTTGCCTAATAATTATGCACAGTAATAGTCACCTGCACACACAGATATCCCCCTAACATAGCTAAAACTAAAAACAAACTAAAAACTACTTCCAAAAATATTCAGCTTTGATATTAATGAGTTTTTTGGGTTCATTGAGAACATGGTTGTTGTTCAATAATAAGATTAATCCTCAAAAATACAACTTGCCTAATAATTCTGCACTCCCTGTACTTTTCTCAAAATATGCTACTTCAATCATGTCTGTTAGCCAGATCTTCAGGGGTGGAGTCATCTATAGGTGTAAAATGCTGATTTTAGACACTTTGACGGAAGATGAGAACCCTCTATTCTGCTAGTATGAGAGGCCCTTAAGAGATAAGTATCATGAAGGAACAAAATTCAGTGGTGTGTGCACCGGAATGTCTAGGATCATTTGATCCCATATTTGATGCAGGTATAGGTGTATGTCTGGGCAGTCCCACATTAAGTGTATGATATCACTCATCCTGATTCCTGCATCTCCAGCATTTAAAGTCTATACTAAGGCCCTCATTATGAACACAGCGGGAATCCCCGTCGTGTTCATGCTGGCGGTCTGAACCCAGACTGCCAGCCTGTTGAGGACCCCGCCGGCTGTATAATCAACATTCCCCTGGGTCAGCGGCCGGAAACAGTGTTTCAGCCAGCTGTCCCAGCGGAATGCTGGGCCTGGACAATGCCGACAGCTCCACATGGAGCCGTCTTCAATGCTGCAGTGCGGTGGGTGCAGCAGCACACGTCGTTTAGATCACTGCCACCTGCGTGACGGGGCTGTGCACGGGGGCCCCTGCACTTCCCATGCCAAGTGCATGGGCAATGCAGGGGCTCCCAGGGGGGCCTCAGAGCACCCCTTCCGCCATCCTTTCCCTGGAGAGGGAAACCTCCAGGGAAAGGCTGGCAGAACAAGAGTTCTCTATCCAGAAGGTGGCGCTGCTTGCAGTGCTGCCCTGTCGGATAGAGAAATCCGCCATTGTCAGGCTGCCTGTCGGCGGAAGCCTGGCGGTGGCAGAGGGCCGCCTGTTGTCTTCCCTTGTTTATTATATGGCGGTCCAGACCGCCATGCCGGTGGCGGTAATTTCCCCTGCCGCCGGCATGGCGGTCTGTACTGCCTTGTTCATAATGAAGCCCTAAGTCTGCCTACAGCAGCTTTACAGTGCCATTGATGAAGGACCTTGAAAAACCTGTGTTTCATGTGCGATTCCCTAAGTCCCCTGTTACAGGTCACGAGTTTGTCATTCCAGTCATCCTCTTAAAAGTGATTGTTGAGGTGAGTTTCCCACCACTGGCATAGGGCTTGAGATGTCGAGGAGGAAAATTGGACCTCAGTCAAGGAAGTGAAAAGGCCTGAAATGGTGCCCATATAATCTTCCCAAGTGTATATGTAATTTGTTATGGGAGAGTTTGTAAGAGACATATTAGAATGGTCCAAGACCTTAATCAATTCAAATGATGACTGATTATCACCAGTTTTGTATAAACAGGAGTTTAAATTCCTGGCACAATGCTTCAAAAGATTTCAGTGAGTCACATTCATTAAAAACGTGATACTGTGAAGGTGCAGGATGATGCAGTGAAATCTTGTAGATTTCACTGCGCCAGTTCTGCCTGCCTTCTAACGGGTGAGCGCCTACCTTGCACACATTATACCTGCCACATGTATATTGTGGCCCAGGGCTTTATAAATTGGTGTAATGGTCACATTATGCGACAAATTGTAAAAGTGGCACACTGTGGGGGACTGCTTTGTGCCACCGCTGCATAAAAGAAACTGCAACAGTGGCACAAGGGCTTGTAAATAAGCCCGTTGGTATGCACAGTGAAATTGTAAAGGGGGTTGAAAGTAACCTATGTTGTCAAAGGGATAGATGTATTCAAGAAAGTGGCCAAGCCATCCTTCTCTGCTGTCGCCACCCCATACAAGATGGAAAATCACGGATGTCAATGATTTAAAGATAGATCTCTGGATGTGGAATCATACTAAAAACATAATTGAACTTGGGAGTCGTATTCATTTTTATAATCTGTATTCTACCCCATAAGGATAAGTATAGAAGTGTCTACCATTGAACAAACGTTCAAAGTCTTTTTTAGTTTGCTCAGTTATTGGGTTTACATTTTCTGCAATCATATCCTTGAGACCACTGTTAAGGAAAATCCACAAATTTTTTAATTTTGAATGCAGCAATTTGAAAAGGAAACCTTCGATGGTAGCTATAGTAGTAATTGGGGTTAGTAAAATACTTTGATTTCTCCAGCTACAGTGTTAATGCCTTTGATATCAGCATTAGATCTTAAAGCAATAGCCAAAGGATCCAAAGCCAATAAAAACAATAATGGCGAAAGAGGGCTATCTATAGTGCGAAGATGATTAGTGGAGGATTGGCCAGGAACAAATCCAACTTGAGAGGGGTGTATCAAAGAGGTGATTACCGAGCTCAGATGGTTCACCAATACTAAAGTAAACATTTTGACATCTGAATTTATTAAGAAAATTGGTCTCTAACTTGAACATTCTAAGGGGTCTTTACCTGATTACTGTAATTCTCACAAAGTCAGAAGGTAAATGTCCTAAATGTAAAGCTACATTAAATACCGATACCAATAGTGGGACTGCGTGCATTTTAGTAATTTTATAAAATTCAATCAGGAGCCCATTCTAACCAGCGACTTACCGGTGGCTGATGAGTCAATTGGCCTTGATACCTCATCACTAATAAACCCCTCCTCCAGTTTCTATTTCTGTTCCAATGTCAAATTCAGGAGATTAAGATTGGAGAAGAAGTTATTTTCTTCAGAATGATCCGAGCGATCAATAGAAGTATATAAATTCTCATAAAATGTCTGGAATCTCAAAAGAATCTCCGATGGGGTATAAGTAGAGTGCCATCAGAATGTCTAATGGCGGAGATTGTTCTTGAACTTTCGTGTTGTCGTAATTGACAGGCTAATGGCCTCCTAGCTTTTTCCTCATGTTCATAATGACATTGACGAATTCGGAACAAACATTTTTCTGTATAGGAGGTATAAAGATAATAAGATCAAATTTTGCAAAAAATCATTAGTGTAAAAGTCCTGGGGATTGGGTTTGAGCGTAGATTGAGGAGAGGTGTGAGATTTATTTTTCTGAAGCAATTCTAGTAGCATCTGTACATTTTTTTAGCAAGTGCAGCGTCTCTCTTTATCATTCCTCTTAACAATTCATCCCTGTATCCCAAAGTACATGTGCAGAAGATCCTGAATGTTCATTTTCTTTCAAAAACTGTTCCATATATGAACATAATACTTGTTTCTTTTGTGGAGTTAAAAATGAAGAAATATTGAGTCTCCATTGGGATTTGTGAGAGTCCTAAATCAGTGCTAATATCAAAACGATTATAATCCAATAGACTACAAGGGACAATTTGGGCATCGATTATTGATTGCACAGGAAGAGGTGAAGAAATCATCAATTCTTGTGCATATAGCATGAGGACAAGAGGTATAGGTGTAATCCCTCTAAGTTCCATGTAGTAACCTCCCTGGTTCTTGCAAAGAGTAATCATTAATTAAGTCTTTTTCATATATACTTAGAATGATGTGTGTCTATTTTATCATATTTTCCAATAAATGGGTCAATTGTAGTATTCCAGTCTCCTTCAATCGCTATGCATGTGTTTCCAAATACTGCTAATAATTTACTAAACTGGGATATAAAGGTAAGTTTAGAATTTGTAGGGGCATATATTGATCCCACTATCAGCAATGTGTTCCATATTTGGAGTTTGACAAAAATATATCAACCCTCATTGTCTTACCATGCCTGTGGTATTTCATAAGGAAGGTGTTTACTAAAGAGGATACCAACTCCACATTTTCTTTGTGTCATGTGTGCATCATCAGAGGATTTGGGAGTAATACTTAGATGAATTACTTGACCCACCCAAACACGTTTTAATTTTTTGCTCTGTGAGGGTGTGAGGTAAGTCTCTTGCAAATCTGGTTTATTATGGCCAGCATATGTCAGAATCTTCTTCCATTTAATAAAATGTGTCAATACGTGCATATTTAGGGAGACTATTTTCAAAGGTTTTGTTCAAATGGGTTGCATACGAAAAAAGGGATGAGGTTGAAACAATGAATAGTGTGAAAATTCAAGTGGATATACACTAATGTACTGTGACTATGAATATAAAATGATTTTGGAGCAACAATAATCAATATTAAAGTGATTAAAAGAATAGATACTGTCTAGAGCTAATACTGTAACAGACAAAATATAGAAATAATGAATAAAAATAAGTCCAACAACAATTGCTCAGACTAAGTAATACAAACTTCAAATTTTGTAAAACTTCAAAACTTTTAACTGGGGTAGAGTGCATAAGGTGACACTAGGGGAAGGGATACAAGACCGAAAGCCTTGCAAATGATCAATGCTAACATTCTCCATATAAACAAATATAGTAGATTTACATAATAGTTTGAGTCATAAAGCAAACCAATCACATTCAAATCTAAATACCTGAGATTTTTATAGAGTAACAATATTAAGAGCAGCAGGAGGGAAAGAATGAAGATTAAGAAAAAAGATAATGAAAAGGAGATGAGAAGAAGGAGAAAAGGAGGAGCAGCATTTTTGTTTAATTCCAGTTAAAAGGAAAGATAATGTTATGCAAAAATGAAAAGAGGATATCAAATAGGAACATTATCAGGCTATCAATGGCGATCTTGATTTGTCTTTTTTGTTGTGGGCCTTTCCCGGTTCTAAATTAACTACCAGAAGACCTTTTTCGTGATCCAGTTTCCCAGCCACCCAAATTCTGCGAGTCCGGAGAAAGGCCGCTTCTTGGGTCCTGAGATGCAGTTGAGGGTGTTCATTTACATTCCATTCCTGAGTCATCTTTGTCTATGTGATTCAAAAAGGATTCCAAAGCATGAGGACCAAATATTACTTAGTCTGTCCTGAATATGTTACAGTCATAGTCCATATTTAATGTCTGTTTTCTTTAACCTTAAGATTGGTGGGAGCAGAAAAATCAACAGTGATGATTATCTGTGCACCCTCATTATTGTATGGACCATGTTTCCTTGTGTTCATTATGATTTGAAGGGCCTGCCTGCTGATGTCGGAGACAACAAGCCAAGATGTGGCGAGGTTGGGAAGTGCACGCAGAGTTCTTTGAACACACACGGTGTGCCCGCTGAAATTCCGGTGGTGGAGAAAAAGTGAATTTCATCAAATTGGGAATCAAATAATAAGGGAATGCATTATATCATCCTTCTCCAATTGCTCTAGACGACCAACATTTCTAATTGTATCACTTCTACTGCAGTCTTCCAAATCAATCGATTTTTGTTGGAGATACAATATGTCATGACAATGTTCAGGTAGTTTGTCCAGACAGGATTTAACCTCAGTGAGGCGACTTTCTACTAGTTGCATATTTAAATGAAATTGGGCAAGTTTGCCCCTAAGAGATTGTATTTCCTGAGTAGTCGCTGGAACTGCATTATTAAGTGAAGATATTAAGGGCCATATTTATACTTTTTGACGCAAAACTGCGCTAACGCAGTTATGCGTCAAAAAAATTAGCGCCGGCTAACGCCATTCTGAAGCGCCATGCGGGCGCCGTATTTATTCAATGACGTTAGCCAGCGTTAGCCGGCGGCGCTGCCTGGTGTGCGTGAAAAAAAACGACGTACACCAGGCAGCGCCGGCGTAGGGGGAAAATGGAGTATGGGCGTCCAAAAATGGTGCAAGTCAGGCTGAGGCAAAAAAATCGCCTCAACCCGATTTGCGCCATTTTTTTATGACACCCAACCCCCATTGAAATGACTCCTGTCTTAGCAAAGACAGGAGTCATGCCCCCTTTCCCAATGGCCATGCCCAGGGGACTTATGTCCCCTGGGCATGGTCATTGGGCATAGTGGCATGTAGGGGGGCACAAATCAGGCCCCCCTATGCCACAATTTTATTTTTTTTAAATTACTTACCTGAACTTACCTTAATGTCCCTGGGGTGGGTCCCTCCATCCTTGGGTGTCCTCCTGGGGTGGGCAAGGGTGGCAGGGGGTGTCCCTGGGGGCAGGGAAGGGCACCTCTGGGCTCATTCTGAGCCCACAGGTCCCTTAACGCCTGCCCTGACCCAGGCGTTAAAATCCGGCGCTAATGCAGGTTTTTTAGACCCGCCCACTTCCGGGCGTCATTTTTGCCCGGGAGTATAAATACGACGCATATGCATTGGAGTAATTTTTTAAGACGGGAACGCCTACCTTGCATATCATTAACGCAAGGAAGGTGTTCACGCAAAAAAATGACGCTAACTCCATGAACTTTGGCGCTAGACGCGTCTAACGCCAAAGTATAAATATGGAGTTAGTTTTGCGTCGAATTTGCGTAGAAAAAAACAACGCAAATTCGGCGCAAACGGAGTATAAATATGCCCCTGAGATTTTAATATCATAGAGTTCTTTAAGGAGAGTCTTCATTGCTGTCATCAGGATATCAGGAGAATTTATAATGTAAAAAGGGGGGGGAGGGACCGGGAGATTGATTGGTCCAGTGTACACTCTCCCTATAGTAATGCAATACAACTCAAGTACACTGTTCCATACAGAAAAGAGAAAGAAAAAGAAGAGTGACCTGAAAAATCAGGAGCGAAGCCCTCAAGCATCATAATAGATGTCTGGCATCATCACTGGGTAATGCTCCTCGCCAGGCCGGCAGTGCAATACCTGACGGGCTCCCCAAAAGGAGGAGCACTGAACCGTAGTGTGCTGATAGTTGCAGGTGGAAACCAACTATCTAGGGAAAAAAAGTGCTGTCATTCGAGCACCTAAACCCAGTGGAGAGAACAAAAAACTAAGGAATAAAATTGGTAAAACAGCCCTACATATATCATCATTTTAATCAATAGTCAGGGATGGTACCAAGATTAAAAACAAGGGAAAGTAATATAATGAGTATCAATGCTCAACTACTTTCGATGAGAAATCAATTAGGAGAAAAACCTATTAGTAATCCTCCTTAAACAAGGTCAACATGTTTCGCGTCGTGTGGTCCCTATGGATCCAGTGACGCTTCATCAGGACCAAAATGTTGATACGTTCTTCTCCAATCAAACAAAAATAATACTCACAAAGTCGATTCGCTTACATAGTAGAGTAATAGGTTAAGTCACAGTCAGGTCGCCCTAGAAAACATAATTAGAAACACAGCACCAAATTGTGCCCAAAAGTGGTCATAAAAATTCATGCAAACATTGTGCAATCACTCCAAAAAGGAAAGTAAGAGATATAAAAAGTTATGATGACTATAAGGTAGGCTTACCACCCCTGAGTCGGGAACAGGCTCCTTGGTAAGTACGTCCCCAGGACTCAGCTATCTGCTAGACATAGTAGGTGGATATCATTAATACATGTGTTCATCAATAATCTGGTATGAGGGTCTCCAAATCAATAGTAATCAACAAGTAGTTCTAACTTAGAGTCTCTTCAAGTGTGGTATAAACTAGAAACGTAGAAACCATTGTCTGTTCATCTAAATAATGTAATGTCACCATCGTGTGAAATTTAGAGGTATACTCGACATTATTATAAATAAACAGCCAGTAACCATCATTATTCAAAACAATTTTCTTTTGTTGAAAAAGTCATAACGTCAATGCACAACTAAATCAAAGAGACCGCAAATGGTATCTCAAACATAAAGGCAGTGCCATTCTGCTTGTGATGGCACTGCGCATTCTTAAAATCATTCAGAAGGAAAGAGACTAGTCAACGAGAGCTCAATCGAAATAACACACACGCGAGTGAGCCCCTGCGAGTTGTGCAAGGTTTTAAAAACCCAAGATCTGCGAACGGGTCTTGCAGTTAACTTACTGTGTGTGCCGAAGGTCCAATCTCTGGACCTACCCTCCGGGACGTCGAACCGCATGTGGACGCGGTGAGACGTTCACGGAGTATTTCAATGTGACGACGACCCGGAAGTCAGATGCGGGTTCGTCAACCAGAGGAAGGCTTCCCACATTCGTGGGAATGTAATAGAAATAAAAGAGGGCCTAAAAACATGGCGGCCATCTTTAATGAGGAGAATTCATCGTTGATAATGAAAAACAACTGTGCAGTCCTGTCGGGACACTCCTGAACATCTGTTTGCATGGACAGGAAATATCCTATGCTGAAATAAGTTACCTAAAAGGAAAGTCACTTTCAAAAGGGCATTCTGTTGGTCCATCTATATTTAAAAGTTCATAAGTATTAAGTGAAAAGCTGTAGGGACATATATTTCTTAGAGGTGCAATATTAACACGGAGTAACAGTGTGTGTATCTGTTGATCGGTTAATATAAACGATCTCACAGGCACCTCTGAGTGCCTCTCAGTATTGTAATAAGGTCGGGATAAATACATGTAATTTATGCTAATGATGTCCAAGGAATGTCATCGTTGAGACCCCGTATGTTGGTTCCCAATTTAAACACCCATCTTTGTTCTGTCCTAAAAAGGTGTCCTGGGTCATTGGATTTTATTTTAGATACTTCCAAGACTATCCACCAAAGGTCGTCAGGGGAATGTTTTGCCGCTAGGTAATGTGTACTCAGTTTAGTAGTGATCCTACTGCACCTAATGTTGCTACGGTGTTCATTAATACGGTTTTTAACCGGTCTGGTCGTCATGCCAACGTAGCGCAGATCACAAGGGCAAGTGATCATGTAGACACAATTCTTAGTGTTACAATTGGTATGTTTCTTAAGGTGCCATGTGCCTATCGGATCTAGGTTGACTGATGTTAAATTCCTAGTAAACACACACACATTGCAATTCCCACACGGGTGATGTCCCACAACCGGAGGGAGACCCCATAATGTCTTCTGGGTGTCAGTATTGGTTGGTGGTCGTGGACGAGTATGAATAACCATATCCTTGATATTAGTTGACCGTTTAAACGCAAAAATAGGTCGAGAGAGTTCATAACCTCCACTGGTCAAAATCGACCATCGTTTGTTAATCCATTTTTTTATTGAATTAGACAAGGGAGTGAAGGTAGAGACACAAGTAATTCTTGACTGGGGTATTTTATCAAAAGTAGTAAGAAGAGATTCTCTGTTATTATTTCTTGCCCGTTTACGTGCTTGGTTCACAATTCTGGAGGGATAATGGCGTTCCAGAAGTTTCTTTTGTAGAACATTTGCTTGATGGTCAAATTCAAGAGAGGAACTGCAGTTCCGTCTCAATCGTAAAAATTGACCGACCGGTAGATTATCTCGTAATGTTTTTGGGTGGTGGCTTTCATATAATAACAGAGAGTTCCGGTCAGTGGGTTTTTGGTAAATAGAGGTGGTCAATTTACCATTGTGAATGGTAATCATCAAGTCGAGAAAAGGTAATTGTGTAGCAGAAACAGTGGATGTAAATCTAAGAAATGGATCAAGAGTATTGATCCAAGTAGTGAAAAGGTCCGCAAGAGGCAGGGGACCATTCCATATAATCAGGATATCATCGATATAGCGGCGCCATAGTGTGACATGATTTGAAAATGGATTAAGCGATGATAGGATGTATTTAGTTTCAAAATCAAACATATATAAGCACGCCAGACTTGGGGCAAAAGTACTGCCCATCGATGTGCCCCGGACTTGATGATAAAATTGGTCATCAAATTGAAAGTAGTTCTCAGTCAAAGCCAATCTAGCTAGTTGCATTATAAAGCAGATTGGGGTTGAAAGTGTGTCAACTGAATCCTGCAGTGCTGATTCTATAACTTGTAGAGTCGCTTCCTGTGGAATGTTGGTGTATAATGCCTCAACATCCATGGTGATTATGCCTTGTACAGTGTCAGAGTCGTTGACAGATTCGATCAGATTAAGGACATCTTTAGTATCCTTCAAATAAGTAGAGGAATTCTTAACAAGAGTCTGAAGAAAATGATCGCAGAACTTTGATAAAGGTTCTAAAACTGAACCTATCCCCGAGACAATCGGGCGTCCTGGAGGTGGTGTAATGTTTTTATGAATTTTTGGCAGGCAATAAAAATACGGAACACGAGGGTGTAAAGTGTCAAGGAAATCAGCCTCCTTAGGTGAGATCCACGAATTATTCTTAGCCTCCTCGATCAGAATCCTTATCTGAGCCTGTAGTCTGGTTGTGGGGTCTTCCCTAATCTTCACATAATAGGTGGCATCACTTAACAACCGTAAACATTCTTCATTGTAATCTGAAGAGTTCATGATAACGATGGCACCTCCTTTGTCAGCTTCTTTAATAGTGATCTGTGGATCAGAAGCTAAGTTAAGTAGGGCCCTCTTCTCTTTATTGGGGATATTAATGAATGGATGTTTAGGGCATAGTTTATTTAAATCAGTAAGCACTGCTTTCTCAAAAGTTACAACTTCACTGGGCATAACCATTAGTGGTGGTACAAAAGTGGAGGTTTTTTTTAAACCTGAATCACACTGTAAAGGTTCTGCTATTTTATCTTTAAAAAAGAAATTCAACCGGATTTTTCGAAAAAATTGGGCCATTTCGATGTGTAGACGAAAAAAGTCCTCCTCAGGTGTGGGAACAAAGCCCAAACCCTTGTTGAGTACGTCTGTTTCTATTGATGTGAGTGGTCTAGATGATAAATTAACAACTAGGTTCTCACTGAGGGGCTCCTTGTTTGGCTCCTGGTCACCATTTGAGGTTCTTCTCTGGACCACTGTACCCGTCTGCCCCTTCCTCTTCTTCTGCCTCTGCCTCTGCCCCGGCCGTGGCCTAAAAAAGGCCCGTATGGCATCATGGGGCGGGGCTGGAAGAAGGGGTGGTAAGGGGGTTGCCACGGTAAAGGCTGATGTACAGGGTAAGGTGGATAACTGTAAAAAGGTTGTGGTGGATTCTCATCCGTACTCCACCCGTCAGAAGAAGAACCACTACTAAAAGTCCGAGTTTTCTTAAAGTTTGTTGTAGATTCATCAGAGGATCTGGATTGATTATCAGCCTCATAGTCATCCTTGATGTAAGGGTATACCTTTTCTCTACTGAATCTGACTATGTCTTTTTGAAGTTTTGTTATTTTTTGTTGTGTCATAAACTCTTTAGTCTCATTTAATTCTGTCGGGATTTCCGCGAGTCGGTTCTTAAACGCTGTTAGTGATATGGTGGTCTTAAGACTGTTCTCAATCATATTAATCTGGATGATAATTGTGTCAGCCAGACGTTTAGAAGTATTGATAATTAGGACCAACCAGTCCCTGGTACATTTCCAGGCTATTTGAGCCCAGTCTCTTCTGAAGGCTAGATCTTGTAAAAATATTTGCGGTATGTTGGAGACCAAAAGACCATTAGGAGCGATGTTTGCTCGTAGGTATTCTGTCATGATGGTCCCATGCATGACAGTCTTTATCAATTCTTTTTTCAAAGATGAAAGCTTATCCCATTCCGATTTCAGACTACCTGTTGCGGCAGACCCTTCATTGTCAAGAATTGAAGGTGCCTGCAGAATAGCTGATACCATGTCATCATCGTAACTTAGACCCTGAAAATCTTCCATTGTGAAGATTAAGAAGGTAAGTTTACTAGAAGTAATATAAATTAATATGAGGTCCCACAGCAAGCAGCTGTTCAAACATATAATGTAAAAAGGGGGGGGAGGGACCGGGAGATTGATTGGTCCAGTGTACACTCTCCCTATAGTAATGCAATACAACTCAAGTACACTGTTCCATACAGAAAAGAGAAAGAAAAAGAAGAGTGACCTGAAAAATCAGGAGCGAAGCCCTCAAGCATCATAATAGATGTCTGGCATCATCACTGGGTAATGCTCCTCGCCAGGCCGGCAGTGCAATACCTGACGGGCTCCCCACAAGGAGGAGCACTGAACCGTAGTGTGCTGATAGTTGCAGGTGGAAACCAACTCTCTAGGGAAAAAAAGTGCTGTCATTCGAGCACCTAAACCCAGTGGAGAGAACAAAAAACTAAGGAATAAAATTGGTAAAACAGCCCTACATATATCATCATTTTAATCAATAGTCAGGGATGGTACCAAGATTAAAAACAAGGGAAAGTAATATAATGAGTATCAATGCTCAACTACTTTCGATGAGAAATCAATTAGGAGAAAAACCTATTAGTAATCCTCCTTAAACAAGGTCAACATGTTTCGCGTCGTGTGGTCCCTATGGATCCAGTGACGCTTCATCAGGACCAAAATGTTGATACGTTCTTCTCCAATCAAACAAAAATAATACTCACAAAGTCGATTCGCTTACATAGTAGAGTAATAGGTTAAGTCACAGTCAGGTCGCCCTAGAAAACATAATTAGAAACACAGCACCAAATTGTGCCCAAAAGTGGTCATAAAAATTCATGCAAACATTGTGCAATCACTCCAAAAAGGAAAGTAAGAGATATAAAAAGTTATGATGACTATAAGGTAGGCTTACCACCCCTGAGTCGGGAACAGGCTCCTTGGTAAGTACGTCCCCAGGACTCAGCTATCTGCTAGACATAGTAGGTGGATATCATTAATACATGTGTTCATCAATAATCTGGTATGAGGGTCTCCAAATCAATAGTAATCAACAAGTAGTTCTAACTTAGAGTCTCTTCAAGTGTGGTATAAACTAGAAACGTAGAAACCATTGTCTGTTCATCTAAATAATGTAATGACACCATCGTGTGAAATTTAGAGGTATACTCGACATTATTATAAATAAACAGCCAGTAACCATCATTATTCAAAACAATTTTCTTTTGTTGAAAAAGTCATAACGTCAATGCACAACTAAATCAAAGAGACCGCAAATGGTATCTCAAACATAAAGGCAGTGCCATTCTGCTTGTGATGGCACTGCGCATTCTTAAAATCATTCAGAAGGAAAGAGACTAGTCAACGAGAGCTCAATCGAAATAACACACACGCGAGTGAGCCCCTGCGAGTTGTGCAAGGTTTTAAAAACCCAAGATCTGCGAACGGGTCTTGCAGTTAACTTACTGTGTGTGCCGAAGGTCCAAACTCTGGACCTACCCTCCGGGACGTCGAACCGCATGTGGACGCGGTGAGACGTTCACGGAGTATTTCAATGTGACGACGACCCGGAAGTCAGATGCGGGTTCGTCAGCCAGAGGAAGGCTTCCCACATTCGTGGGAATGTAATAGAAATAAAAGAGGGCCTAAAAACATGGCGGCCATCTTTAATGAGGAGAATTCATCGTTGATAATGAAAAACAACTGTGCAGTCCTGTCGGGACACTCCTGAACATCTGTTTGCATGGACAGGAAATATCCTATGCTGAAATAAGTTACCTAAAAGGAAAGTCACTTTCAAAAGGGCATTCTGTTGGTCCATCTATATTTAAAAGTTCATAAGTATTAAGTGAAAAGCTGTAGGGACATATATTTCTTAGAGGTGCAATATTAACACGGAGTAACAGTGTGTGTATCTGTTGATCGGTTAATATAAACGATCTCACAGGCACCTCTGAGTGCCTCTCAGTATTGTAATAAGGTCGGGATAAATACATGTAATTTATGCTAATGATGTCCAAGGAATGTCATAGTTGAGACCCCGTATGTTGGTTCCCAATTTAAACACCCATCTTTGTTCTGTCCTAAAAAGGTGTCCTTGGTCATTGGATTTTATTTTAGATACTTCCAAGACTATCCACCAAAGGTCGTCAGGGGAATGTTTTGCCGCTAGGTAATGTGTACTCAGTTTAGTAGTGATCCTACTGCACCTAATGTTGCTACGGTGTTCATTAATACGGTTTTTAACCGGTCTGGTCGTCATGCCAACGTAGCGCAGATCACAAGGGCAAGTGATCATGTAGACACAATTCTTAGTGTTACAATTGGTATGTTTCTTAAGGTGCCATGTGCCTATCGGATCTAGGTTGACTGATGTTAAATTCCTAGTAAACACACACACATTGCAATTCTCACACGGGTGATGTCCCACAACCGGAGGGAGACCCCATAATGTCTTCTGGGTGTCAGTATTGGTTGGTGGTCGTGGACGAGTATGAATAACCATATCCTTGATATTAGTTGACCGTTTAAACGCAAAAATAGGTCGAGAGAGTTCATAACCTCCACTGGTCAAAATCGACCATCGTTTGTTAATCCATTTTTTTATTGAATTAGACAAGGGAGTGAAGGTAGAGACACAAGTAATTCTTGACTGGGGTATTTTATCAAAAGTAGTAAGAAGAGATTCTCTGTTATTATTTCTTGCCCGTTTACGTGCTTGGTTCACAATTCTGGAGGGATAATGGCGTTCCAGAAGTTTCTTTTGTAGAACATTTGCTTGATGGTCAAATTCAAGAGAGGAACTGCAGTTCCGTCTCAATCGTAAAAATTGACCGACCGGTAGATTATCTCGTAATGTTTTTGGGTGGTGGCTTTCATATAATAACAGAGAGTTCCGGTCAGTGGGTTTTTGGTAAATAGAGGTGGTCAATTTACCATTGTGAATGGTAATCATCAAGTCGAGAAAAGGTAATTGTGTAGCAGAAACAGTGGATGTAAATCTAAGAAATGGATCAAGAGTATTGATCCAAGTAGTGAAAAGGTCCGCAAGAGGCAGGGGACCATTCCATATAATCAGGATATCATCGATATAGCGGCGCCATAGTGTGACATGATTTGAAAATGGATTAAGCGATGATAGGATGTATTTAGTTTCAAAATCAAACATATATAAGCACGCCAGACTTGGGGCAAAAGTACTGCCCATCGATGTGCCCCGGACTTGATGATAAAATTGGTCATCAAATTGAAAGTAGTTCTCAGTCAAAGCCAATCTAGCTAGTTGCATTATAAAGCAGATTGGGGTTGAAAGTGTGTCAACTGAATCCTGCAGTGCTGATTCTATAACTTGTAGAGTCGCTTCCTGTGGAATGTTGGTGTATAATGCCTCAACATCCATGGTGATTATGCCTTGTACAGTGTCAGAGTCGTTGACAGATTTGATCAGATTAAGGACATCTTTAGTATCCTTCAAATAAGTAGAGGAATTCTTAACAAGAGTCTGAAGAAAATGATCGCAGAACTTTGATAAAGATTCTAAAACTGAACCTATCCCGAGACAATCGGGCGTCCTGGAGGTGGTGTAATGTTTTTATGAATTTTTGGCAGGCAATAAAAATACGGAACACGAGGGTATAAAGTGTCAAGGAAATCAGCCTCCTTAGGTGAGATCCACGAATTATTCTTAGCCTCCTCGATCAGAATCCTTATCTGAGCCTGTAGTCTGGTTGTGGGGTCTTCCCTAATCTTCACATAATAGGTGGCATCACTTAACAACCGTAAACATTCTTCATTGTAATCTGAAGAGTTCATGATAACGATGGCACCTCCTTTGTCAGCTTGTTTAATAGTGATCTGTGGATCAGAAGCTAAGTTAAGTAGGGCCCTCTTCTCTTTATTGGGGATATTAATGAATGGATGTTTAGGGCATAGTTTATTTAAATCAGTAAGCACTGCTTTCTCAAAAGTTACAACTTCACTGGGCATAACCATTAGTGGTGGTACAAAAGTGGAGGTTTTTTTTAAACCTGAATCACACTGTAAAGGTTCTGCTATTTTATCTTTAAAAAAGAAATTCAACCGGATTTTTCGAAAAAATTGGGCCATTTCGATGTGTAGACGAAAAAAGTCCTCCTCAGGTGTGGGAACAAAGCCCAAACCCTTGTTGAGTACGTCTGTTTCTATTGATGTGAGTGGTCTAGATGATAAATTAACAACTAGGTTCTCACTGAGGGGCTCCTTGTTTGGCTCCTGGTCACCATTTGAGGTTCTTCTCTGGACCACTGTACCCGTCGGCCCCTTCCTCTTCTTCTGCCTCTGCCTCTGCCCCGGCCGTGGCCTAAAAAAGGCCCGTATGGCATCATGGGGCGGGGCTGGAAGAAGGGGTGGTAAGGGGGTTGCCACGGTAAAGGCTGATGTACAGGGTAAGGTGGATAACTGTAAAAAGGTTGTGGTGGATTCTCATCCGTACTCCACCCGTCAGAAGAAGAACCACTACTAAAAGTCCGAGTTTTCTTAAAGTTTGTTGTAGATTCATCAGAGGATCTGGATTGATTATCAGCCTCATAGTCATCCTTGATGTAAGGGTATACCTTTTCTCTACTGAATCTGACTATGTCTTTTTGAAGTTTTGTTATTTTTTGTTGTGTCAAAAACTCTTTAGTCTCATTTAATTCTGTCGTGATTTCCGCGAGTCGGTTCTTAAACGCTGTTAGTGATATGGTGGTCTTAAGACTGTTCTCAATCATATTAATCTGGATGATAATTGTGTCAGCCAGACGTTTAGAAGTATTGATAATTAGGACCAACCAGTCCCTGGTACATTTCCAGGCTATTTGAGCCCAGTCTCTTCTGAAGGCTAGATCTTGTAAAAATATTCGCGGTATGTTGGAGACCAAAAGACCATTAGGAGCAATGTTTGCTCGTGTTACATTATTTAGATGAACAGACAATGGTTTCTACGTTTCTAGTTTATACCACACTTGAAGAGACTCTAAGTTAGAACTACTTGTTGATTACTATTGATTTGGAGACCCTCATACCAGATTATTGATGAACACATGTATTAATGATATCCACCTACTATGTCTAGCAGATAGCTGAGTCCTGGGGACGTACTTACCAAGGACCCTGTTCCCGACTCAGGGGTGGTAAGCCTACCTTATAGTCATCATAACTTTTTATATCTCTTACTTTCCTTTTTGGAGTGATTGCACAATGTTTGCATGAATTTTTATGACCACTTTTGGGCACAATTTGGTGCTGTGTTTCTAATTATGTTTTCTAGGGCGACCTGACTGTGACTTAACCTATTACTCTACTATGTAAGCGAATCGACTTTGTGAGTATTATTTTTGTTTGATTGGAGAAGAACGTATCAACATTTTGGTCCTGATGAAGCGTCACTGGATCCATAGGGACCACACGACGCGAAACATGTTGACCTTGTTTAAGGAGGATTACTAATAGGTTTTTCTCCTAATTGATTTCTCATCGAAAGTAGTTGAGCATTGATACTCATTATATTACTTTCCCTTGTTTTTAATCTTGGTACCATCCCTGACTATTGATTAAAATGATGATATATGTAGGGCTGTTTTACCAATTTTATTCCTTAGTTTTTTGTTCTCTCCACTGGGTTTAGGTGCTCGAATGACAGCACTTTTTTTCCCTAGAGAGTTGGTTTCCACCTGCAACTATCAGCACACTACGGTTCAGTGCTCCTCCTTGTGGGGAGCCCGTCAGGTATTGCACTGCCGGCCTGGCGAGGAGCATTACCCAGTGATGATGCCAGACATCTATTATGATGCTTGAGGGCTTCGCTCCTGATTTTTCAGGTCACTCTTCTTTTTCTTTCTCTTTTCTGTATGGAACAGTGTACTTGAGTTGTATTGCATTACTATAGGGAGAGTGTACACTGGACCAATCAATCTCCCGGTCCCTCCCCCCCCTTTTTACATTATATGTTTGAACAGCTGCTTGCTTTGGGACCTCATATTAATTTATATTACTTCTAGTAAACTTACCTTCTTAATCTTCACAATGGAAGATTTTCAGGGTCTAAGTTACGATGATGACATGGTATCAGCTATTCTGCAGGCACCTTCAATTCTTGACAATGAAGGGTCTGCCGCAACAGGTAGTCTGAAATCGGAATGGGATAAGCTTTCATCTTTGAAAAAAGAATTGATAAAGACTGTCATGCATGGGACCATCATGACAGAATACCTACGAGCAAACATCGCTCCTAATGGTCTTTTGGTCTCCAACATACCGCGAATATTTTTACAAGATCTAGCCTTCAGAAGAGACTGGGCTCAAATAGCCTGGAAATGTACCAGGGACTGGTTGGTCCTAATTATCAATACTTCTAAACGTCTGGCTGACACAATTATCATCCAGATTAATATGATTGAGAACAGTCTTAAGACCACCATATCACTAACAGCGTTTAAGAACCGACTCGCGGAAATCACAACAGAATTAAATGAGACTAAAGAGTTTTTGACACAACAAAAAATAACAAAACTTCAAAAAGACATAGTCAGATTCAGTAGAGAAAAGGTATACCCTTACATCAAGGATGACTATGAGGCTGATAATCAATCCAGATCCTCTGATGAATCTACAACAAACTTTAAGAAAACTCAGACTTTTAGTAGTGGTTCTTCTTCTGACGGGTGGAGTACGGATGAGAATCCACCACAACCTTTTTACAGTTATCCACCTTACCCTGTACATCAGCCTTTACCGAGGCAACCCCCTTACCACCCCTTCTTCCAGCCCCGCCCCATGATGCCATACGGGCCTTTTTTAGGCCACGGCCGGGGCAGAGGCAGAGGCAGAAGAAGAGGAAGGGGCCGACGGGTACAGTGGTCCAGAGAAGAACCTCAAATGGTGACCAGGAGCCAAACAAGGAGCCCCTCAGTGAGAACCTAGTTGTTAATTTATCATCTAGACCACTCACATCAATAGAAACAGACGTACTCAACAAGGGTTTGGGCTTTGTTCCCACACCTGAGGAGGACTTTTTTCGTCTACACATCGAAATGGCCCAATTTTTTCGAAAAATCCGGTTGAATTTCTTTTTTAAAGATAAAATAGCAGAACCTTTACAGTGTGATTCAGGTTTAAAAAAAACCTCCACTTTTGTACCACCACTAATGGTTATGCCCAGTGAAGTTGTAACTTTTGAGAAAGCAGTGCTTACTGATTTAAATAAACTATGCCCTAAACATCCATTCATTAATATCCCCAATAAAGAGAAGAGGGCCCTACTTAACTTAGCTTCTGATCCACAGATCACTATTAAACAAGCTGACAAAGGAGGTGCCATCGTTATCATGAACTCTTCAGATTACAATGAAGAATGTTTACGGTTGTTAAGTGATGCCACCTATTATGTGAAGATTAGGGAAGACCCCACAACCAGACTACAGGCTCAGATAAGGATTCTGATCGAGGAGGCTAAGAATAATTCGTGGATCTCACCTAAGGAGGCTGATTTCCTTGACACTTTACACCCTCGTGTTCCGTATTTTTATTGCCTGCCAAAAATTCATAAAAACATTACACCACCTCCAGGACGCCCGATTGTCTCGGGGATAGGTTCAGTTTTAGAACCTTTATCAAAGTTCTGCGATCATTTTCTTCAGACTCTTGTTAAGAATTCCTCTACTTATTTGAAGGATACTAAAGATGTCCTTAATCTGATCGAATCTGTCAACGACTCTGACACTGTACAAGGCATAATCACCATGGATGTTGAGGCATTATACACCAACATTCCACAGGAAGCGACTCTACAAGTTATAGAATCAGCACTGCAGGATTCAGTTGACACACTTTCAACCCCAATCTGCTTTATAATGCAACTAGCTAGATTGGCTTTGACTGAGAACTACTTTCAATTTGATGACCAATTTTATCATCAAGTCCGGGGCACATCGATGGGCAGTACTTTTGCCCCAAGTCTGGCGTGCTTATATATGTTTGATTTTGAAACTAAATACATCCTATCATCGCTTAATCCATTTTCAAATCATGTCACACTATGGCGCCGCTATATCGATGATATCCTGATTATATGGAATGGTCCCCTGCCTCCTGCGGACCTTTTCACTACTTGGATCAATACTCTTGATCCATTTCTTAGATTTACATCCACTGTTTCTGCTACACAATTACCTTTTCTCGACTTGATGATTACCATTCACAATGGTAAATTGACCACCTCTATTTACCAAAAACCCACTGACCGGAACTCTCTGTTATTATATGAAAGCCACCACCCAAAAACATTACGAGATAATCTACCGGTCGGTCAATTTTTACGATTGAGACGGAACTGCAGTTCCTCTCTTGAATTTGACCATCAAGCAAATGTTCTGCAAAAGAAACTTCTGGAATGCCATTATCCCTCCAGAATTGTGAACCAAGCACGTAAACGGGCAAGAAATAATAACAGAGAATCTCTTCTTACTACTTTTGATAAAATACCCCAGTCAAGAATTACTTGTGTCTCTACCTTCACTCCCTTGTCTAATTCAATAAAAAAATTGATTAACAAACGATGGTCGATTTTGACCAGTGGAGGTTATGAACTCTCTCGACCTATTTTTGCGTTTAAACGGTCAACTAATATCAAGGATATGGTGATTCATACTCGTCCACGACCACCAACCAATACTGACACCCAGAAGACATTATGGGGTCTCCCTCCGGTTGTGGGACATCACCCGTGTGGGAATTGCAATGTGTGTGTGTTTACTAGGAATTTAACATCAGTCAACCTAGATCCGATAGGCACATGGCACCTTAAGAAACATACCAATTGTAACACTAAGAATTGTGTCTACATGATCACTTGCCCTTGTGATCTGCGCTACGTTGGCATGACGACCAGACCGGTTAAAAACTGTATTAATGAACACCGTAGCAACATTAGGTGCAGTAGGATCACTACTAAACTGAGTACACATTACCTAGCGGCAAAACATTCCCCTGACGACCTTTGGTGGATAGTCTTGGAAGTATCTAAAATAAAATCCAATGACCCAGGACACCTTTTTAGGACAGAACAAAGATGGGTGTTTAAATTGGGAACCAACATACGGGGTCTCAACGATGACATTCCTTGGACATCATTAGCATAAATTACATGTATTTATCCCGACCTTATTACAATACTGAGAGGCACTCAGAGGTGCCTGTGAGATCGTTTATATTAACCGATCAACAGATACACACACTGTTACTCCGTGTTAATATTGCACCTCTAAGAAATATATGTCCCTACAGCTTTTCACTTAATACTTATGAACTTTTAAATATAGATGGACCAACAGAATGCCCTTTTGAAAGTGACTTTCCTTTTAGGTAACTTATTTCAGCATAGGATATTTCCTGTCCATGCAAACAGATGTTCAGGAGTGTCCCGATAGGACTGCACAGTTGTTTTTCATTATCAACGATGAATTCTCCTCATTAAAGATGGCCGCCATGTTTTTAGGCCCTCTTTTATTTCTATTACATTCCCACGAATGTGGGAAGCCTTCCTCTGGTTGACGAACCCGCATCTGACTTCCGGGTCGTCGTCACATTGAAATACTCCGTGAACGTCTCACCGCGTCCACATGCGGTTCGACGTCCCGGAGGGTAGGTCCAGAGTTTGGACCTTCGGCACACACAGTAAGTTAACTGCAAGACCCGTTCGCAGATCTTGGGTTTTTAAAACCTTGCACAACTCGCAGGGGCTCACTCGCGTGTGTGTTATTTCGATTGAGCTCTCGTTGACTAGTCTCTTTCCTTCTGAATGATTTTAAGAATGCGCAGTGCCATCACAAGCAGAATGGCACTGCCTTTATGTTTGAGATACCATTTGCGGTCTCTTTGATTTAGTTGTGCATTGACGTTATGACTTTTTCAACAAAAGAAAATTGTTTTGAATAATGATGGTTACTGGCTGTTTATTTATAATAATGTCGAGTATACCTCTAAATTTCACACGATGGTGACATTACATTATTTAGATGAACAGACAATGGTTTCTACGTTTCTAGTTTATACCACACTTGAAGAGACTCTAAGTTAGAACTACTTGTTGATTACTATTGATTTGGAGACCCTCATACCAGATTATTGATGAACACATGTATTAATGATATCCACCTACTATGTCTAGCAGATAGCTGAGTCCTGGGGACGTACTTACCAAGGAGCCTGTTCCCGACTCAGGGGTGGTAAGCCTACCTTATAGTCATCATAACTTTTTATATCTCTTACTTTCCTTTTTGGAGTGATTGCACAATGTTTGCATGAATTTTTATGACCACTTTTGGGCACAATTTGGTGCTGTGTTTCTAATTATGTTTTCTAGGGCGACCTGACTGTGACTTAACCTATTACTCTACTATGTAAGCGAATCGACTTTGTGAGTATTATTTTTGTTTGATTGGAGAAGAACGTATCAACATTTTGGTCCTGATGAAGCGTCACTGGATCCATAGGGACCACACGACGCGAAACATGTTGACCTTGTTTAAGGAGGATTACTAATAGGTTTTTCTCCTAATTGATTTCTCATCGAAAGTAGTTGAGCATTGATACTCATTATATTACTTTCCCTTGTTTTTAATCTTGGTACCATCCCTGACTATTGATTAAAATGATGATATATGTAGGGCTGTTTTACCAATATTATTCCTTAGTTTTTTGTTCTCTCCACTGGGTTTAGGTGCTCGAATGACAGCACTTTTTTTCCCTAGATAGTTGGTTTCCACCTGCAACTATCAGCACACTACGGTTCAGTGCTCCTCCTTGTGGGGAGCCCGTCAGGTATTGCACTGCCGGCCTGGCGAGGAGCATTACCCAGTGATGATGCCAGACATCTATTATGATGCTTGAGGGCTTCGCTCCTGATTTTTCAGGTCACTCTTCTTTTTCTTTTTCTTTCTCTTTTCTGTATGGAACAGTGTACTTGAGTTGTATTGTATCAGGAGAATTTGCCATACTGAGAGGAGGGTTGGTGTTAGATAAAGTTGCTGTTATAGCTTCTTTATATGACAGGTGTTGAATATACTTAAATTTTGACATATAGATTTAGTCACACCTGGATTAAACACTGAGTTAATTCATTCACATTGGATCCATGCTAGGAGATGGACTCCTGAGGTATGAAGTTTTCTTAGTACAAGGCATAGGATCTCAATGAACATTATGTAGCTTTACTAGTACAATGAGCTTATGACCAAAAGAGATTTCCCCCTTGCTTCCATCAAAGCGTTTTATTACTATTCCTCCATGCCATGTTACAAACAGATTTACACAGCTTCAATGTTTCAAATCGCATCAAAGTCATACAAAAGAGAAAATCATAACTCAAGTAGTTAGAAAAATAGGTATCTCCATCAACATGTTTAACAGATAAGAAAAATGGTATCTGGATGAAAAGAAAGGGAAAAAAAATTCCAGAGATTGTCAACGTTCTGGGAAGATGAGTCAGTTTCCAAGCGTGCTTCCTCGTACACGCGTCTTGTGTGTGCAGGTAAATTCACTGTATTTTAGAAACGTTGTCTCATAATTCCCCAGAGAGTTTCAACGATTGGGGAAGTTGCATCAGTTTACAAACGTGCTTCCTAGTACGCGTGTCGCATGTCTGGGGATTACAGAAAGGAGCTTTAATCTGGGCGGTTTAAAACAAAGGAGCGGAGTTCCGCTGTGATCGCTCTAATGAGAAAGGTACACGAGTGCAGGCAGATCCACTGTACCTTATAAATCTTGTCTCATATTGCAGAATTGTGGCAGATTCCGACGCCATTCCTCAGCAGGCAGATAGACGTGGAGACAATAGACTTCTCGAGAGCGCGCCCTTTGTTCTCCTCTGGGTGTGGTTCCATAGATGAACATGGTTGATGTAATTTTGTGAAAAACTATCTTTCCAGTATAAATTAAACATTCCATGGGAGCTGACAGCCCTCCGATCAGTGTATCTCTCGTTCAGATTTAAAACAATGTGTATTTTCCTGATGTTAAACAGCTCACGCAGAAGCCGCCATTGCTCTCTGCAGCAAGCTACGCCCCTCCAACAGTTTATTTCAATAAGCTCACTCACTATTGCAGTTACAACAATTATTGAATGCACAAGAATAATAAAAAGAATGCTTAAATAGGAACAGTAAGGCTTTATATTTAAAACATTTATACATAATCAAGGTCACAAACATACCAACAGTGAAAAACAAAACACACTAATTAGCATCATATAGTACATCAACCTCTTCTTCCCTCTTACCAGGCAGTCCAGGAGTACTGCGCTGTGCAGTGTCTGTGAGCATAGGGTAAAGGTCACTCTGGGGTCACCAAACAAGGATTTAACAATCTTTATTTATTGTAAAGTGATATTTCACCCTTTGCCGTGGGTCTAGCCCATTAAAAAAAAAAAAAAAAGATTAAATAAATAAGCACAAAGTATCAGCATTGGTAATTTCTGTTCATGTGAGTTAGTGCTTGCATTTGCCTTACCAAGGGCATAAAAGAAGTGCTTAATTGCCTTTAAATTCTTTTTAAAATCCATGGGCCTCATTGACAATGTTTGGGGCCAGGCAGCCCTGCATGGCTTCTTACAGCCATTGACCTGTGTCAAAAGAAAAGGGCAGGAATGTGCCCTATCTATGAGATGTGGTGCATTCCTGTCCTCTTCTACTGTGCTGGCACACAATTGGATGCTATGCGCTAAAGCAGATACCCTTACACCATGGTGCAAGGGTGTCTATGTTGTAGGAATGACAGTTTTTGTGAAGGAAGGGAGACCTTCCTGCACAAAAACAATCATTGGGGGCTATTTCTTCTTTATAGAAAGGGGAAAAGGCAAGGAGAAATAATGTTATTTCTCCTCGTTGCATCTCCCTTACGCCTCCCTTGGGGAGGCATACAGTTTTGACACATTCCCAGATTTACAGCATGTTGTAAATCTCAGAATGTGTTATATGCTATGGGTGTTATGTGAGAACACCCACTATAATGCCTATGGCACGCCTCCCTATCGCAGTGTGAGGCAAAGCAGTGACTTGTACTGTGTTGCCTCATTCTATATTTCCAAAGCCACGAAAAGCAATGCAAGGTGGCTTTATGTGGCCTGGTAGATATGGCTCTGCAGTCTGAACCACAAGAGCATCAAAAAAAGTGATGCTCCAGTAGCACACAGGGGTTTGTAAATAAGCCCCCATATTTTTATGGGCGAGTGCAACGCGCTCCATCCATAAAGAAATCTCTCTTTGGACTTCAAACCACGCCCAGGTCACGTCCGTCTCTTTCATTGGTTCCTGGGCTTGCTCTTTAAAATCTGCTTGCTTTCATTTGTGAAAGGCATACATACGTCATGCCTTTTCCGGTGTTTAGCCTACCTACACAGCACCGGTAAACTACTAGAAACATACGAGACTCAATGTTTTGAGCCTGGTATCTGGACTACTTTGTCTGTTAATTTTCCCCGCAGTGCGATCGCACTGGGGTTTACATAGTGCAATCGCACTGTGGTTTTTTTTTTTCTTTTAATTTGTGTGGCAAGAAAAGTTAGGTTAAGAGTTTACAATGCAAAGAGCTCCAACTCAAGCAAATGCGAGCCCTGTTGCTTTGAAAATGCCTGTTTATATTTAATGTTTAGTCTTTTGCAATTTAGTACTCTGTCTTCCTTGCCAATTATGTATTTGCATTTTCATCCTTTAGTTCTTTGTTACTCACCGGTGCCAGGCAGTGCTTAATTTGCAAAATAAATAAGAAAATAAACAAATAAACAAACAGATACATATAAATAAATAAATGGGCTCACGTTTTTTTCATAAGAACCCAATGCCCAAGTTGCAAACAACTGGGCTTTTCTAAAACTGATACTGCTTAGTCATGATTTCACCTGATGGCTTTCTTCTAGCTTTCTACAGTTCCAGTCACTTTACCTTACTCCTGAGAGTTCTTTTTCTTTCCTGCTTTCTCCCAATTATCGTGGTTTTCTGATCTTTATCTTCTTACTTTTTTCATCTTTTTCTGCCTTGCTTTCTCTTGCCCTGGGTAGAAGTCCCAGCACTCAAAAACCTGTGCCGCGGGTAAGGCTCAATGCTGGAACTTATTATCTCCTAACAGGACTATGTCCATGTTCTGGATCCAGTCATCTTGAACCGGTCTGACCATTTGTTTATCTCCATCTCCTCATCATCAAATTAACCATCAAAATTCTGCTGGACACTTTGAACACCAGGGGCCCTACTACAATTGGGCACACTTTTTCTGTTTGATCCACGGTGCACCCTAAAACTGGGGGTATTCAGCCCTTTGTGTGAAGATAGGACACAGCCTATTCAAGTGTACATGGGCTGGGTCCAGCTCCTTTCACTCATCTAGCCAGTCCTTACCCGTCCAAGCACACCTAAGCTCCCCATTGTTTGTGTCTGTCTACGAGGAATACACAAAGCCCATCTATCAACTACACCCAGTCATGTGACCCAGAGACAGGCTGCAGTCACCAAATGGCTAAGGCAAGAAAATGCTAACTGTGTAAAAGTGGCATTTTCATAATTGTAATTGAAAAATTCAACTTCATGATAAATTAGGCATTTTCATTAGAATTCCAAAGACTCCATCAGGAACTGGTTACTTGTTGCTAATCAGAAATTACATCTTAATAAATGCAATAGGGTAACTTCAATGTTACCCTACGGGATAGGTAGGCCTTACAATAGTTAAAAATGAATTTAAGAGTTGTTCACTATCAGGGCATGTAAAACATAAAAGTACATCCATCTAGACTGTCCAGGGCCTACCCTAGTGGCGATATATAAAAACAAAACAAAAAAATAAATAAATATATATATATATATATATATATATATATATATATATATATATATATATATGTATGTATATGGAAGCTTGGACCGAGCAAAAGGTTTATCTTTCCAGATCAAAATGGCAGTTTTAAAACTGCATGTACATAGGCTGCAATAGCAGACCTGAGACATGTTTAAAGTGCTACTTGAGGAGACCGCACAACCAGTTTTCCAAGCCAACTAGTAGCATTTAATTTACAGGCCCTAGACATAGGTAGTGCCACCTTACCAGGGACTTACAAGTTAATTAAATATGCCACTCAGGTATAAGCCAATCCTACCATGTTTTTACAAGAGAGCACACACACCTTAGCGCTGGTTAGCAGTGGCAAAGTGTGCGCGGTCCTAAAGCCAGCAAAAACAGTCAGCAAAGGAAGATCTGAAAGCAAAAAGTCTGGGGCGGGCAAAGCCACACCAAGGATGTCAGATCTAACAGTTCCCCATCAATGAACATTGCTTCATAATAACTGCGTGCCTTACCTTAAAAGCTTTGACCCACCATGTTCTAAAATACCCTCTCCAAAAACAATTCCACTCTGAAGGGTCTTGCGAACTGTGCTGCAAAGATTAACGATCAGTCTTCACTCCGCATTTCAGAATAAATTCCATACTATGCAGATGCTTTTCTGGCAATTTTTTAAGGGTACAGAATGCCCTCCCTCACCATATTAAAAACACCCCCTGCTTTCAACACTTCCCTCCTCAAATTTGCTACTTGAGGACCACTTGTCCCTGCATTTCTAAACCACAATGTCTAGCTGAACCCTTTGTTGGTTTAGGTACACAGTGCACAATGTCCATCATCAAATTATTTACCATCAGACCTAACTTGTAGCGATGCATGACATCAATAAACACCCTCAACGTTTACTTACTTCAATTTCCTACTAACAGACACTCAACCTAATGTTTTAGCCGCTAAAGCCTCTTTGGCCAAAGGTGCATTATGTTGGTGTGCTTTCATTTTAGATATTCTGGTGATTTTTAATATTAGTACTTGGATGATTGGCATCCTAGTCCTCTATTGCCTTTATGTCATACTTGTAGGACCAAGGCATCTCATACTAATTGTTTTTTCAGTCTAGCTACTTATTTAGTCCTTGATTTCTGCTCATGTGCTCTGAATTTTTGCAATCCAGGTAACATCCTAGGATCTTTTTGAATTGTTACCCTTTGCTTCACTGTCAAATTTGCTAATTAATGTACAACTACTCAATTGTTAGTGCTTGGTACTGTAATCCACTGTAAATAATACTGTCCTTTGACTTAAAAACAAAAAAATCCAAGTCAGGTTAATTTTCCAGATTACGGAACTCATTATTCTCGGATAAACACACCAATGTCCAATATAATTTTTAACATGAACATAAAATCCCTACTGATGGAAAAATAAATGCGGAGTAAATCTTCCTGTACTGTTGTGACTTGAAATAGACTCTGTTTTGACCTCCTCTAAGGATCGCGAAATACATGCTCCTTCTTATGAATACTGTTAGACTTGGTATCAGTTACCATGATTTCACTTACCTTGTTTGCCTCTGCCCTGCTCTTTCTGACTGTGTGCTGAATTTAGTTGTTTCTGTCTTACGACACTGGGCACTTTTCCATTGCTAACCAGTGCTAAAGTGCAAGTGCTCCCTGAGTGAATTGTAGTGGTGATTGGTTTATCCCTTCCCTTTTACTACATGTACATCACCTCTCAGGTAGGCCCACGGCATCCCCATGGGCAGGGTGCAGCATATTTAAAATGTACTGGTGTGTTTTAAATGTCCTGATAGTGAAATTCTGCCAAATTCATTTTTTACAATTGCAAGGCGTATCTCTATCATAGGGTAACATGGGGATTGCCTTGAAATATCTTTTAAGTGCAATTTCCCATTGGAAGCAGATAGAGGTGTGGAGTTTGGGGTCTCACAGTCTAAAAATACAACTTTGGGTAAAGTTGGTTTTTGAATTGTAAATTTGAGAATGCCACTTTTAGAAAGTGGACATTTTCTTGTTTAACCATTCTGAGCCTCTGCCTGACTGTGGAATACAAGCCTGGGTCAGGATGACAGTTGGACTGTTTGTACATCTACTCTAGTCATTCATCCAAGAGGGGTTGAGGTGTGCCCTGCATAGCCTGATGGCCCATCACTAGGCTGATGGGTTTTCCTGAGCTAGAGTGGTGGAAGGAGCTGACACTTGCACCTGGATAGGGCTGTGCCTGTCCCTGCACAAAGCAGTCTCCAACCCACTGAAGTGTGTCTGGGGCAAGGGCAGGAAAGGCAGGGTCTTGTGCATTACAAAGACTTCTTGTTGAAGTTTGCTTACTTCAAAGACAGAAATGAGTATAAGTATTGGACCTCTGTCCCCCCATAGTTGAAACACTTCTCTGCTGAAGACATTCTGCCAGGAAGAAGAGTTGGATGATGTAGGAGAGACTGCCAACTCTGCCTGTTACTTTGTTGTGCTGGCCTGCTGCTTGCTGCTTCTCTCCTGGGAGTGAAAGGACTGCACTTTGCTTTCTACATCCTGCTTTCCAAGGGTCCCCCAGGGCTTGAACTGAGCTTGCTTACTGTTAAGATGTCTCAGGACCATCAAAGACTTCACCTACTAGTGCATGGTCTTTCTTGCTGAGGGTCCAAGTGGTGCCAAATCCAGTTTTCAGGTCCTTGGAAGTGAGCTCTGGTGCAACCAAGAAAAGAAACTAAGCACATTGACTTCCGAGTGACTTGGGAACTGGCGCTGCTCTCTGAGCCGCACCACCACCTTCATTGAAGCCCTGACCTGTCCCTTGCGACCCCTAACACTGCTTTTGCGACCCCTGGCCTCAGAGGTGGCAAAGTCAGTTCCTGGGACACAGTGGCAGCTCATATTTAAAAACTCGCTTTTGTATGTATGTTGTCTGCGTGCTTGCAGACGGGTGTGTGTTTACGTGAGCCAGTAAGTGTTGCAGAGTGTTTGTGTATGCACACATGAGAGTGAAAATTAAGGACAAATGGCGTGTGATGGGCGTGGTATGTCGCTTCCGCTACCCCTGGCATTTGGGAGAATTGACAGTAATGCTTGCCTCTTGACCTGCTGGATTCATCCACCCTGTCTTGTAATAAGGAACCAATGCCTGTTGCTGACGCCGCATCACCTCCCCCACCACAGTAAGGAACACCACCTCACCTGCTGAGCAGCAAGGAACCGACACCCCACCTCCCCGGTAGGAGTAAGGAATCAATGCCACACCGGCTCCAGCGACACCTCCTCGACTCCGTGCAACATCTTAATTTCCTCATTGTTTTCCAAAGTACTGAACCCGGGGTCCAGGTGACTCTGTGACCGACCCGTACTCCCTTGTGGGTGGCATCAGACTGTTGGAAGTGACTCCGTCAAGGCTCTGTGATAGCCGCAGTTGGAGTTATTGTGTTTGTAAGCACTGTTATAGGATTTATTCTTTGAAAATCTGTATCTTTACTTGTGTGTTGGATTTTTGTCATTTTGGGCTTGTTTTACTCAGATAGATCTTGGCTATTTATCTAAACTGGTGTGGAGTAAGTTTGTGGTGTTTTCGCTGTGTTACTGTGCGTGCGTGTACACAAATACTTTACACGTTGCCTCTGACACAGGCATGACTGCTCATGCCAAGCTACCAAGGCGGTAAACAGGGCTTATCTTAGCTGTGTGGCTTCCTTACCCTGCCTAGAGTGAGGATCTCTACTTGGACAGGCTGCAAACCTCTGCCAAATAGAAACATAATTTCTAACTAGTACTTTGCAATTAGCTTCCGATTTGATCACTTTGAAGACAAGAAAGCCCTTGCTCTTTTCTGTTTATTCTTGTAATCTATGTAATTGTATTGTACACTACTTTAACGCCCCCAGCACCTGTATGCACTTTCAAATGCTCTTAAACCGAGTTCTCTGTACATAATCCCTGATAAGGCCACCCACATAGGCAAGGAATGATATGCAGAACCAATTCAAATTTTTGTCTTCACTAATGCCTTTTTAAGTGTTTTCTACTGGGCTCCAACAACCGGATAAGTCTTTTATAAAACCGCAAACCTATATGTCTTTGAATTTAAATTATCTGTATTTCTCTAACAAATGCTGTCTAGTATATCTTTGCTTTATTGTGTTTCCAGTCAATAAATGGTTGACTTCTGTCTGGTGTTTTCAAAGCCCCCTACTTACAGTGCTATGAAAACTTTCCTGGGTGAAGGTCGCACTACATAAAACAATAAATAAATAATAAATTAAAATGCTGTTTGATGCCAAACACACCGCCTTTTTGCTGCAATGGTGCGTGGTCCCTTGTTCTTGGATCTGCATTAAATAAGCTCAGCTCTATCAGTGGAAAGGGCAACTGTGCAATCCCACAACACGGAGGTGGGGGCTATCACCTATTTGACTTATAGGGCCTTGATTTCTCTGTTTGCTGCTCTTAGTGGACTGATGTGAGCACACCCGTAGTTCAGAGAGAAGTAAGGGATTTTTCTCATTGTCTACAAATCCAGACTCTGAAGTTCAGAAGCAGTCTTTAGACCTTAATTAGAGTAGCCTGCATTTGCGTCAATTCACCGAACTGTCAGGGGTGAAGAAAGTGATATTACACACCCTTTCGCCTCAGTTTTCATTCTCACACATTTTTATATATGCTGTTAGACCTAACAGCCTTAGGGTGGTCATCCCCCAACTTTTTGCCTGCCTCCCTTCACTTTTCCGACTCTGTTTTTGCTGGTTTTAGGACTTCTATCCAGTGCTAAAGTGCATATGCTCTCTCCCTTAAACATGGTAACATTGTTTCATCTCCAGTTGGCATATTTGGTTTACTTTGAAGTCCCTAGTAAAGTGCACTACATGTGCCCAGGAACTGCAAATAAAATGCTACTAGTGGGCCTGCAGCACTGATTGTGCCACCCACATTAGTAGCTCCTTAACCATGTCTCAGGCCTGCCATTGCAAGGCCTATGTGTGCAGATTCACTGCCACTTTGACTTGGCAATTAAAAGTACTTGCCAAGCCTTAAACTCCCATTTTTCCACATATATGCCCCCCCTAAGGTAGGCCTTAGGTAACCCATAGGGCAGGGTACTATGTAGCTAAAAGGCAGGATATGTGCATATGAGTTTTATATGTCCTAGTAGTGGAACACTCCTAAACTCGTTTTCCACTACTGTGAGGCCTGCTTCTTTCATAGACAAGCATTAGGTCTGCCCCCATATACCTTTTGAGTGGTAGATTCTGATCTGAAAGGGGTAACCAGGTCATATTTAGTATGGCCAGAATGGTAATGGAAAATCCTGCTTATTAGTGAGGTTGGATTTTATATTGCTATTTTAGAAATGCCACTTTTAGAAAATGAGCATTTCTCTGCACTTAAAACCATCTATGCCTTACAGCCTGATTCCAGTCAAAGTCTGGTCTGTGCTGGTTGACAGCTCCATTGTGCATTTCAACCAGACAACCACAAACAGATGACACTCAGTCACACCTGCATATTGAATGGGTCTTTCTGGTCTGGAAGGGTGGAGAGCCTGACACTTACATTTCAAAGGCCAGTGGCCTGCCCTCACATAATAGACTGCTAAACCCCCTACTGGGACCCTGGCAGAGAGGACTGAACTGAAAGGGGAACTTGTGTACTTCAGAACCACTCTTTGAAGTCTCCCTCACTTTAAAGGCATTTTTGAGTATATAAACTAGGTCTCTGACCCCACTAGACCAGACACTTCTGGACTTACACCTGCATCCTGTCAAGAGGAACTGCCTGGCTGCTCAAAGGACTCATCTGGACTGCTTTTCTGAGAAGGACTGCTGCCTTGCTGTTGCCCTGTTGGCCTCTGTCTTTGCTGAGAAGCACTCTGTCTTCCCCAAATGTACACTCCAATGGCTTGGATTGAGCTTGCCTCCTGTGTTCGGAAGTCTCAAGGCCAAAAAGACTTTGGGGGTCATTACAACATTGGCGGTAAAAGCCGCTTACCGCCGTCCAGAAGACCGCCAATACACCGCGGCGGCGGCGGGAGACCGCCACAGCTATTATGACACACATCACAGAATCCGCCGAAATTCAGACACCCACACAAGTCCGCCACACCAAAGGTCAGCGATAAATATGCAGAAACAAATCCTCCACCTCCACGCCAACAGAAACACGCCCATGCTATAACGACACACGAATCCACGCGGCGGTCTTTCAACCGCAGTATTGCATTGGCGGTACACACCGCCGCTCTCAAAATACACACACAGCTCCAAAACACCTCCACATTGGACAATTCAAAATACACGCACCTGATACACATACACACACCACTCCCACACACCCAACACAATATAAAACACACACCCACATCACCTACAAACCCCTACGACCACAAATTAGAGACGAAGGCCAGAGAGAGACAGCACAGAATAGATAACACCATCACACAGAGGCACACTACACCATCACCCACACAACATCCACGCACAAAACACCACATACCACTACACTCACCACACTCATCAACACATACACCACCCCACACATCACACACACCACCCCATGTCACGCCAAAGACAACCCCGCTTGGAGGAGGAGCTCAGGGTCATGGTGGAGGAAATCATCAGGGTAGAGCCGCAGCTATTTGGCTCACAGGTACAGTACACATCCATAGCCAGGAAGATGGAGCTATGGCAAAGAATAGTCGACAGGGTCAACGCTGTGGGACAGCACCCAAGAAATAGGGAGGACATCAGGAAGAGGTGGAACGACCTACGGGGGAAGGTGCGTTCCAAGGTCTCCAGGCACCACATCGCGGTACAGCGGACTGGCGGCGGACCCCCACCTCCTCCCCCACAACTAACAACATGGGAGGAGCAAGTCTTGTCCATCCTGCATCCAGAGGGCCTCGGAGGAGTCGTTGGAGGAACGGACACTGGTAAGTCAAATCTTCACTATCATATCCCCCACCCTACCTGCATGCTATCACACACCCCCACCCTCACACCCTCCACTATCACCCTAACTCCTCACTAATCTACCCATAACACCAACCACCCATCCCAACCCCAAGACCTGCATGACACAACTAAGCATGGACACCCATCACTAAAGCATGCCGCCTGCACACACCCACAGCACCCCCCAACCATCACCACACAAGCCCCCACACAGGAATGCCTGCACTGGGGTTCACGCACACCCAACCATTGCACACCATGAAACACACACATGCAATAATCATGTACTTATACCCCCGCAGGAACCCGAAGGAACGTCACCACACCAGAGGGTCCAGGCAACACCACTCCACCCCTAGAAGAGGCCCACAGTGACGACAGCAGCTCTGCCCTACTGGATCTTGATGACCAGCCCGGACCATCGTGGGCCTCAGGACAGTCGGTTCCCCTTGCCCAGCCACAGTCCAACACCGAGCTTCCACCCTCTGGTAACCCCAGCACAGCACCCACCCAGCGGGCCCATACCTCCCTACCCAGGACAGGTCAATCAGCGGTGTGTCCACCACTTCAGGGCACCCAGGTTAACCCACCACCCCAACAACATCAGGGACCTGGGGGCAGTGGTAGTGGGCACATGGTCCAGGGGACGGAGGCACAGGAACACAGGGGAACTGGGAGGGCTGCTGTGCGACAGAAGGAGGACAGGCCAAGGGAACCAACTCTCCACGAGGCCCTATCCTCCATCTTGGGAGCATACCACCACTCCCAGGAGACGATGGCAACGGTCCTGGACAAGTTGCAGGAGACCCTGCATCTGCAGGAGGAGCAGTATTTGGGGTTCAGGGAGGAGCTCAGGACCATCGCCTCCGCCCTGGGCACCATCGTAGGGGTGCTGACGGACATTCAAAAGACCTTGAGGGACACCGTGGCACTCCAAGGGGCCCCTGACACTAGCCAGGACAATGAAATGCCCACCACCTCCACTGGCGCTAGTGGACAGGACGCCCCGCCACAGGACCAACACACCAGCACCCCACCCCCTGCAGACGGACAACCACCACGAAAGCGGGCCCTGAGATCCAGGAACAGGACAGAGCAAGATGGCAAGACCCCCGCCAGGAAATAAGACTACCCTGATTGTCTGCCCACTGTCCCACTTTGTTAC
Organism: Pleurodeles waltl; assembly: GCF_031143425.1. Taxonomy (NCBI): domain Eukaryota; kingdom Metazoa; phylum Chordata; class Amphibia; order Caudata; family Salamandridae; genus Pleurodeles; species Pleurodeles waltl. The sequence continues at coordinate 263,537,735 of NC_090443.1, read as the reverse complement.
CCTGTCCAGATTGGAACTGCCCCAGCTCCACTTCCAATGGCCAGATGTGCAATGTACCTGTGAGACTAATAGACTGGACTCTGCCATGGACATTCTTCCACCATGACCTCACCCCATTTCACAACCCCCCTACATTTTTATGCACTTCAATAAACACCCTTGAAACCTTAATAATATTGGAGTCAGTCAATGATTGTGAACTTTGTATTGTCAATTACAGTGTTAAAAAAGGTTACCCATTGGAAGGTCAACATACCGATGTCACACATCACAAGCCTTTCAAGGGTGCAAGCTGTTGACACGTAGGTTACCACATTAGTGAAACTGAAATGGAAGGGGACAACTCAGTTACCAAATAGGGAGTGAAATGTAGGTACAGGATAGAGGTAGACGTGTGAAATGTAATATAATGTGAAACATGAAATTGTACTCCCCTGTTTCTCATTGAAAATATTGCTGTATGACTGAATCCCTGTTGTCGTTTTCATCTTCCTCAGCTTTCTCCTCATCACTGTCCACAGGCTCCACAGGCTCACCCGCTGCAACAACACTGTCATCTGGATCATCCTCCTGCAGAAAAGGCACCTGGCGTCGCAATGCCAAGTTATGGAGCATGGAGCAGGCGATGATGATGTCGCACACATTCATCCGGTGAGTAGAATAGGGACCCACCTGTCATATGGAGGCACCTGAACCTGGCCTTCAGGAGGCCGAAGGTCCGCTCGATCACCCTCCTAGTCCGCCCATGGGCCTCATTGTAGCGTTCCTCTGCCCTGGTCCTGGGATTCCTCACTGGGGTCAGTAGCCAGGACAGGTTGGGGTAACCAGAGTCCCCCAATAGCCATACACGGTGCCTCTGGAGTTCACCCATCATATCAGGGATGCTGCTATTCCGCAGGATGTAGGCGTCATGCACTGAGCCAGGGAACATTGCATTTACCTGCGAGATGTACTGGTCTGCCAAACAGACCATCTGGACCTTCATGGAATGATAACTCTTCCTGTTCCTGTACACCTGTTCATTCCTGCGGGGGGGACCAGAGCTACATGGGTCCCATCAATGGCACCTATGACGTTGGGGATATGTCCAAGGGCATAGAAGTCAATTTTCACTGTAGGCAAATCCGCCACCTCAGGGAAAATGATGTATCTCCTTACGTGTTTCAGCAGGGCAGACAACACTCTGGGCAAGACGTTGGAAAACATAGGCTGGGACATCCCTGATGCCATGGCCACTGTTGTCTGAAAAGACCCACTTGCAAAGAAATGGAGCACTGACAGCACCTGCACGTCAGGGGGTATTCCAGTCGGATGGCGGATTGGTGACATCAGGTCTGGCTCCAACTGGGTACATAGTTCCCGGATTGTGGCACGGTCAAACCAGTAGGTCACGATGACATGTCGCTCTTCCATTGTCAACAGGTCCACCAGCGGTCGGTACACCGGCGGATTCCGCCATCTTCCAATATGTCCCAACTGACGCTGCCTAAGAAGGACAACAGCGAAAAAACTGTCATCATTCCTCCAGGTATGTACCCACAGTCACACACAAGACTACACCAGACAATTAACCCATCCGGGAAAGGTTTTGAGTATAGGCCTCGGTATGTGTGACGCAGTAGTAATTGAAGCCATGTGGGCCCCTGAAATGGCGGCTGCCTGACCTCTAAACTGGGACAATGGAATTGTGGGGTAACTGCGCTGGCGTTGGACACCGTCGCGGTAGGCGGTCGTAGAGCGTGGCGCAATGCTGCATTGGTTAACATTGGACCCTATGTGTCCCAGGAGCCAATGAACAGGTGCGCTGGCGGTGATGATGCGCACCGGCGCGGACGTCACCGCCGCGGACGTCACCACCATTTTCTATCTCTTCAATCACTAGATACCTGATCTTCGACAGGAGAGGACCTACACTGCTAGTGCTGCTGTGACCTCGGTCTGGAAGCGACGATGGCTGCTGCGTCTGGGGAAAGGGCCCCTGCCTTCACTGCACAGGAGTTGGAGAAACTTGTGGATGGGGTCCTCCCCCAGTATACGCTACTCTACGGTCCTCCAGACCAACAGGTTAGTACACAGGGAGCACGTTGTATGGGCTAGGCCTGGGTGGAGAGGGCTGGGTGGATGAGGGAAGGGGGCAGAGTATATAGAACAGTCATGCATGGGGATGAATGGGCCACAGGGATAGAGTTGGGAGGGGGCCAATTACAACGACGGTGCAGTACGTAATGACTGTTCCTCTTTCCTTGTGCATGTCATGTAGGTCAGCGCCCACCAGAAGAGGGACATTTGGCGTGCCATCGCCAAGGAAGTCCGGACCCTGGGGGCCCACCATAGACGGGGCACCCACTGCCGGAAGAGATGGGAGGACATTCGCCGCTGCAGCAAGAAGACGGCGGAGGCTCAGCTGGGGATGGCCTCCCAACGTGGGAGGGATGCCCGTCGCACCATGATCCCCCTGATGTTCTGGATCCTGGCGGTGGCCTACCCGGAGTTGGATGGGCGCTTAAGGACATCACAGCAGACACAAGGGGGTGAGTACAACCTCATCCTATGGACTTTGCGTGCTGTGGAGCTGTCTGGGTGGGGGTGGTGGGCTGTGTCCCTAGGCCAGGGAGAGTTAGGTAGGCAAGGCCCCTCCGTTATGTAGGCCATGTGGCACTCTACCTCAGCTAAAAAAAAAGGCAAATTGATGTATAGTTGCCCCTTTGCCATCCATGTGGGCAGATTTCTACCATTGCCATGTAGGCCATATCCCAGAAATTGCATGTGCAGAGGGCAGGAGCACGGCGTAATGCAGGGGGCTGCTGCGTTTGTCTTGTCCGCCAACGGTAGCGGTATGCCATGCACTAAAACTCTCTTTCTTCTGTCTCCACCCTTTTTCTGCTCTTCCTGTCCTTCTGTACATCAGCATCAACAGGCGGAGGTACAGTGGCACCGGAGCACGAGGGAGCTGCATCCCACATGGCCATGGAGGGCCACACCACAGACTCTGAATTCACCAGTGGGACGGAGGGCGAGGGGAGCTTCATGTCGGCCACAGGATCACCAAACAGCGACACGGACTCGTCCGCCGATGGGAGCTCCCCTGTTGTGGCGGCACCATCTGTGCGCCCCACTTCTACAGGTACAGCCGCCACCTCCCCTACCAGCACCGCCCTCCCAGCAGCCCCTCAGCGTTCGCCCCGTTCCCGCTCACCCAGGAGGGTGGGCATCACCTTCGCCCCAGGCACCTCAGGCCCTGCCCCAGTCACCCCTGCTGCCCTCAGTGAGGAGACCATTGACTTCCTCAGGTCACTCACTGTTGGGCAGTCTACCAGTGTGAATGCCATCCAGGGTGTAGAACGAGAGTTGAAACACGGTAATGCATTCCTGGAAGGCATTCATTCTGGTCAGGCTGTCCTTCAGCGAACCCTGCAATCTCTGGCCTCAGCACTGATGGCAGCCATTGTCCCTGTGTCCAGCCTCCCCCCTCCAACTTCCTCCACCCAGACCCAATCCCCTGTACCCCAGCCCATCCCAAGCACACCTACAGACCAGCATGCACACAAGTCAACACACACAAATAGCTCAAGCAAACATAGGCACCACACACACCACAGGCACTCACACAAGCATCAGACCCATACAGACACAGCAACATCCACTGTCTCCACTGTGTCCCCCTCCTTCTCTTCTCCCTCCTCCCTCCCAGTCTTGTCTACACACACACCTGCATGCACCACATCTACAGGCACTAGGACTCGCACCAGGACACCCAGCACCACAAGCCGCTCACCTGCACTCACCACCTCCACTGCCATATAAACGTCCCCTGTGTCCTCTCCCAGTGTGTCTGTGACGCCCCCTCCCAAAGTACACAAACGCCGGCAATCACTCACCCAACATCCATCCACCTCACGACAGCCTCCAGTACCTGCACCTGCACCCAAACCAGCTAAAGTGACACCTCCTACAACCACCTCCTCTTCCTCCACTCCCAGAGCCCCTCCAGCTACCCATCCCAGTGTACGTCAGAAACTGTCCCTATGTCAAATTGACCTTTTTGCCCCCACCCCCCCTCCAATTCATCAGTCTCGTCGTAGCGCCTCAGCCAAAAAGCCTCCAGTACCAGTGGTGTGTGTTCCAGCTTTTTGGAGTGCCCCGTCCACCAGGGCAGGCAGTAGGACCCGGAGCCAAGGCACTGTCAGCCCACCCCCTGTAAAGGCTCCGACATTGGAGAGTGGACGACGGGACCGTGTCAAGACTCCTGGTGGGACAAACAGTGAAATGGGATCCAAGGCGATTGGTGAGTCATCTGTAACTCAAAAGAAGGTGGGGAAGGTCCCGAGGAAGTCTCCCCAACCTGTTGTGAGTGTCACAGCGGAGAAGTGCGCCATCATTTCCGGCAGTCCAGACACAACCGCCAGCACCGTCGTTACTGGTCAGGAGACCACCGCCAGAGTCACAGCCCAGGAGGGCCCAAGTATCGTCACTGGTCCAGAGACCACCGCCAGAGTCATAGCCCAGGAGGGCCCAAGTATCGTTACTGGTCAGGAGACCACCGCCACCGACAGAGTCACAGCCCAGGAGGGCCCAAGTATCATCACTGGTCCAGAGACCACCGCCAGAGTCATAGCCCAGGAGGGCCCAAGTATCGTTACTGGTCAGGAGACCACCGCCACCGCCAGAGTCACAGCCCAGGAGGGCCCAAGTATTGTCACTGGTCCAGAGACAACCGCCAGAGTCATAGCCCAGGAGGGCCCAAGTATCGTCACTGGCCCAGAGACCACCGCCAGAGTCATAGCCCAGGAGGGCTCAAGTATCGTCACTGGTCCAGAGAACACCGCCAGAGTCATAGTCCAGGAGGGCTCAAGTATCGTCACTGGTCATGAGACCACCGCCAGAGTCATAGCCCAGGAGGGCCCAAGTATCGTTACTGGTCAGGAGACCACCGCCACTGCCGGAGTCACAGCCCAGGAGGGCTCAAGTATCGTTACTGGTCAGGAGACCACCGCCACCGCCAGAGTCATAGCCCAGGAGGGCCCAAGTATCGTTACTGGTCAGGAGACCACCACCACTGCCGGAGTCACAGCCCAGGAGGGCTCAAGTATCGTTACTGGTCAGGAGACCACCGCCAGAGTCACAGCCCAGGAGGGCTCAAGTATCGTCACTGGTCATGAGACCACCGCCAGAGTCATAGCCCAGGAGGGCCCAAGTATCGTTACTGGTCAGGAGACCACCGCCACCACCGGAGTCACAGCCCAGGAGGGTCCAGAATCCCACAGCCCCGCTGGGCAATGATGGAACGTCAAGCCACACACCAATGTCCAGTGTGGAGTTTGTCATGCCACACACCAATGTCCAGTGTGGAGTTCGTTATGCCACACAACAACGTCCAGTGTGGAGTTCGTCATGCCACACACCAATGTCCAGTGTGGAGTTCGTCATGCCACACACCAACGTCCAGTGTGGAGTTCGTCATGCCACACACCAACGTCCAGTGTGGAGTTCGTCATGCCACACACCAATGTCCATTGTGGAGATCGTCATGCCATACACCAATGTCCATTGTGAAGATCGTCATGCCACACACCATTGTCCAGTGTGGAGATCGTCATGCCACACACCAATGTCCAGTGTGGAGATCGTCATGCCACACACCAATATCCGTACCAGAACCACCATGGCAAAGCACCGCTGAACAGGCCAAAGACTGCCATGTCAAAGCACCGCTGAACAAGGCTAAGACCGCCATGGTGAAGACCGCTGAACAGGGCAAAGACCGCCATGGCAAAGCACCACTGAACAGGCCAAAGACTGCCATGTCAAAGCACCGCTGAACAAGGCCAAGACCGCCATGGTGAAGACCGCTGAACAGGGCAAAGACCGCCATGGTGAAGACCGCTGAACAGGCCAAAGACTGCCATGGCAAAGCACCGCTGAACAAGGCCAAGACCGCCATGGTGAAGACCGCTGAACAGAGCAAAGACCGCCATGGCAAAGCACCGCTGAACAGGCCAAAGACTGCCATGGCAAAGCACCGCTGAACAATTCCACGACCGCCATGGTGAAGACCACTGAACAGGGCAAAGACCGCCATGGCAAAGCACCGCTGAACAGGCCAAAGACTGCCATGGCAAAGCACCGCTGAACAAGGCCAAGACCGCCATGGTGAAGACTGCTGAACAAGGCCAAGACCGCCATGGTGAAGACCACTGAACAGGGCAAAGACCGCCATGGCAAAGCACCGCTGAACAGGCCAACGACTGCCATGTCAAAGCACCGCTGAACAAGGCCAAGACCGCCATGGTGAAGACTGTTGAACAAGGCCAAGACCGCCATGGTGAAGACCGCTGAACAGGGCAAAGACCGTGTGGGTATGAATAGTCCGGCACATCAGGCATCGTTCTCCCATGTGCAGCTGGGACTGTGACAGGACATGTACTTTCACGGGGAGACTCATCCAGTCTGGGCACCAGTCCCACCCAGTACCATTAGAGAACTGCATCTACTTGCGAAGATGTGTCTTTGCACTCCCCAGGATGGCACAGTGGGCAACCCACCCACTGTAGAGAGTTGAGAGACTGTGGCTTTGCACTCCCCAGGATGTAACAGTGGGCAACCCACCCACTGTAGAGACTTGAGAGACTGTGGCTTTGCACTCCCCAGGATGTAACAGTGGGCAACCCACCCACTGTAGAGACTTGAGAGACTGTGGCTTTGCACTCCCCAGGATGGTACAGTGGGCAACCCACCCACTGTAGAGACTTGAGACACTGTGGCTTTGCACTCCCCAGGATGTAACAGTGGGCAACCCACCCACTGTAGAGAGTTGAGAGACTGTGGCTTTGCATTCCCCAGGATGTAACAGTGGGCAACCCACCCACTGTAGAGACTTGAGAGACTGTGGCTTTGCACTCCCCAGGATGGTACAGTGGGCAACCCACCCACTGTAGTGACTTGAGAGACTGTGGCTTTGCACTCCCCAGGATGGCACAGTGGGCAACCCACCCACTAAAGTGACTTGAGAGACTGTGGCTTTGCACTCCCCAGGATGTAACAGTGGGCAACCCACCCACTGTAGAGACTTGAGAAACTGTGGCTTTGCACTCCCCAGGATTGTTCAGTGGGCAACCCACCCACTGTAGAGACTTGAGAGACTGTGGCTTTGCACTCCCCAGGATGGCACAGTGGGCAAACCACCCACTGAAGTGACTTGAGAGACTGTGACTTTGCACTCCCCAGGATACATCAATGGGCATGGAGCCCCGTCGTGGATCTGGCTTCGCATTCATGTGGCTGAGGTGCCCCCCCTTCCCTTCCCCCTGAGGTGCCTGAATTGTTTCTATCTGATGCCCCGGCAGTTTTCTCGCGGATTTTGGTCAGGTATCTATTGTGGGCGTCGCCCATGCCTTTTTGGACTGTTTGTGCACGGACATTGTTGTGTACATATCTGCACTTCTTCTTGTATTGTACATTTATTTTTGACAGATTTCGTGATATATATCCGTATATTTTTTAATGAGTAGTATATTGGCACAATACAAAGTTTGACCGCTATACGCTTTGTCTTTGCATTCTTCCGGGGGGATTGTGGGTTGTTCATGTGATTTTTGTGAATGCATTGGTGTGTATGTTGTAATATGCGAGGGTGGGGGTGGGGGTTTTTGGTGGGTGTCCCCGTAACTTTTGCCTCCCCCGTGTCGTAGGTGCAGTACTCACCGGTATGTTCTGCGCCTACGTCGCTGTTGGTCGTAGATGAGCAGGAATGCAAGGGCAGGTAAGATTTGTAGTTCCGGCTCCATGGTGTCCTCGTTCCTCGTGGGATGTGTTGAGGTGAGCGTTTTCCCATAGCAAAAGCTGTTTCCGCCGTGTTTTTATCCATGGTGAATCCGCCCCGGAAAAGGTGGCGGATTGGTGTGTTGTGATACTGTGGGCGGTACATTGTCTTCCGCCTGTCTGTTGGCGGTGACCGCCGCGCTGTTTCTAGGTACCGCCGTGGCGGGCGGTGTGTTAAAGTGGCTGTCTTAGTTGGCGGTTTCCGCCAGGGTCGTAATTCTCTTTTTTTGTCCGCCGGCCTGTTTGCGGTATTACTGCAGCTTTAACACCGTCCGCCAGGGTTGTAATGACCACCTTTATCTTTTCAGGAAACTCCATGTACGTTGAAAATCGAAGCATCGCCTGCCTTGCGACCGAGAAATCGCCGCACAGAAGACCGGAATGATGAAGCCCCGACTTCCCGACTGGAAATTCGATGCATGCCTGCCTTGCAAAGGAAAATTCAATGCATCACCTACTGCATTGACGCATCGCCCGTGCCTTCACCCAGCGCATCAAAGATTTTCCCCACATCATCCCTAGGTGTGTCAAAATATCCCCGTGCCGCAATGACGAACCAAGACTGCGTGCTGAAAAACAACTCAAACCCCTTGCAGCGTGGAAAGAAATGAAGCATCATCTGTGTTGCAAGGGAAAATTTGACGCAACACCCTATTTTTTGACACGCTGCATTATTTTTGACCCATACCAGGTTCTGTGTGTAACGAAGGGACATCTGTTTATTTCTAAGGATTAAGACTCTATTAAACCTTTTAAAAGTGATATTTCAACTTGTGCTTATTGGATCTTTTTCATTTTCACCTCATTTTATTCAGATACATATTATCTATTTTTCTAAACCTGTGTGGTGTTTTTTTGTGGTGTTTCCACTGTGTCACTGTTTGATTTATTACACTGATACTTTACACATTGCCTTCTAAGTTAAGCCTGACTGCTCAGTGCCAAGCTCCCAGAGGGTGGGCACAGGATAGTTTGGATTATGCGTGACTTACCCTAACTAGTATTGTGGTCCCTTCTTGGACAAGGGTGTATACCTCTGCCAACTAGAGACCCCTTTTTAAACACACAAATTCACACTTACATACACTCTCTCTCCCATAAATACACTCACCCGCAAGTAGCACACTACTTACATTTAAATGCATTTTTACTTACCTCAGCTGCCATTGAAGGGTATAGTCCAGCTAAATGGGCTCCATTTTTATTACGTTACACTCATTGTGAATAATATGCTATTATTCACTGTTAGTGTAATACATTGACAGAAAACAAAGAGAGTGTAGCCGTAACTGACTTCCAAGAAGACCAGCTGTCACTGTGCTTCTGGCACTGCATTTGCCACCTCTGAGGCCAGGGGTGGCAAAGGCAGTGTCAGGGGTCGCAAAGGGCAGGTCAGGGGTCGCACGGACCCTTAATGACATCTATGGTGACTAGGTGTTTAGGGTTGGCTAGATTTAATTCAAGTGTCTACTATGATGTAATTTTCCATTCCTGCTTGCAGAAAGCTATGAGGGTTATTCTTTTATCCTGGTGATGGAAGCTGATGTCTGGACGACGTTTTAGATCTATGTTCTCCTTTGCTGCCTATGAATGTTATGTTATGTGTATTTGTACACATGACTCACTGGGGAGGGTATCCTGATGATGAAGCAGGAGCTGTATGGGCCGAGTCATGGTCAGGCCTAAGTGAAGAGCCAGGTCTTCAGTTTCATGTGAATTCAATAAATGACAGTGGCGGCTCTGAGGTGCAAGGGCTAGATGTTCCAGGATTTAGGAGAGATATAAAAGAAGGCATGAGTGCCATTACTGGTTCTGCATATGCGGAATCTGTGGGTGTTTAGGAGTCTGGCTGAATGGAGGTGTCAGGTAGGTTTGTGGAAGTTTATGTGGTTTATGAGGTAAGTGGGGCCAACATTGTTTAATGCTTTGTATGTGCTAGGTTTAGTGAAAGATTTGAACATGTGTTGAAATAGTTCAAACACTCATATAACCAATGAATATGGATTGTATCTGAAGAGTGGAAGAATAAAATACCTTGGCACCTGACTGACTTACTCAAGTTATTGAATAATGAAGGCTCTTTGTTAGTTTTCAAAGTTAAAGTGGAAGCACCAGAGTTGTATTCTCTGACCCAATATTTTTGAGAGTAGTTATACATACTATCTGTCTGGTATCATGATATTCCCCAGCTCAGAGATACTGGGATGAGCTCTTCAGTTTATTATACAGGTTGGCTTATTCCACTGTGACTGAAACTACGTTCCACCCTGTAGGCCAAGTTTCCCCATGGAGGGCAACATTCTCAATAAATCGCTACATATCTATATTGTATATGGAGGCCAGGAGCTCACCTCCTTCACATCGAGTGTCTGCTGTTGGTGTCTCCTTCCCTGCTATTCCAGTTACTGATTGAAAGCATACAAAAATGTTGGTCTTATCTCTGTAGCCCTTTAGCACCTGGGATTCAGGGGAGAACCACATTTTTCTTTAGAGGAGAAGAAGTCATATTCTCTGAAAGGAAGCACAAACTCTAGAAACTTAGATAAGTTCCTATTTACGAGCAGTGTGACATGGAGCAACCCCAGTGTCCAGATGGATATTACTGCTTACTTGCTTTATTTCGTTTTATTAAGATTATAATTCATTACACATTTCATCAATTTGTGTAGGCATTAAGCAAGTTAGAATCAAGACAAAATGTATGGCTGAGAAAGCCGTCAAGGTATGTTACAACCAAAGATCCTTCTGTGGTTATAAATGTGGAAAAGAAAAGATTGGCAAAGCCAATCAGTCTTGGTTTTTGATTAATGCTATAGGCTTTGACAATGGTGCAGTTGTTTTATTGCTTCATCATTGGCAAAGGCAAGAGTAGCAAGGGACAAATTAAGGGGCATATTTATACTCTGTTTGCACCGAATTAGCTTCATTTGTTTTTACTATAATTCGGTGCAAAATTAACTCCATATTTATACTTTGGTGCTAGACCTGTTTAATGAGGTGCAAGGTAGGCGTTCCCGTGCAAAAAATGACTCTGTGGCCTTAACGCCATATTTATACTCCTGTGTAAAAATGGTGCATGGGAGGGAGGAGGGGTCAAAAAATAGGGCACAGCTTGCTTTGCCCCATTTTTTAACGCGTGGGTCAGGGCAGGCGTTAGGGGACCTGTGGGCCTATTTCCATGGTGGAACACCATGGAATAAGCCCACAGGTGCCCTTCCCAGGCCCCAGGGACACCCCCACCCACACCAGAGGTACAGCAGAGGATGGGGGACCCCAACCCAGGTAAGTACAGATAAGTATTTCATTTTATTTTTTAAAGTGCCATTGGGGCCCTGAAATGGGCCCCCCTACATGGCACTGGGTGCAATGACCATGCCCTGGGGACCCTGGTCCCCTGTGCTGGCCATTTGGGTGGTGGGCATGACTCCTGTCTTTTCTAAGACAGGAGTAATGTGGAATGGATAGTTTTGCGTCCGAAAATTACTCTAGAGTCATTTTCTTTTTACTCTAACCTGCCTAACGTCATTTTTGGTGCAAAAACCCCTTCTTCCATACTGCCAACCCAACTAAAGTAATTTTTTTGCCGCTAGCCTACCCTTTGCGCCGGCTTGCACCATTCCATAAATATGGTCCCCGGCTGGTGTACAGAAATGGTGCAAGTCAGTGCTAAACGTTTTGGTGCAAAACTGAGTTGGTGCAGTTTTGCACCAAAAAGTATACATCAGGGCCTAAGAGTTTATTTCTTACATTTTCAAGATGGCTGCCACATTGCCTGACAAAATTGGCTGTCATCTTGAAAGAATAGAACATAACAAGATAGCCGCCATGTTCATTGGCTGAATGTGTAAGCCATCTTGAAAGCATAGAAAATTACATTTAATACTCTCAAGATGGTTGACATGTTGCATCACGCAACGTTGTGGCATCAATGTGGAAGCCACCTTCAAAGTATGAAAAGAAAATTTTCTATACTTTCAAAATACCTGCCACTTTGCTTAGTGCCATGCTTCTTCACATAAAGTAGCGTAGCAGCCATCTTGTAAATATAACAAATAGAGTTTCAAGATGGTCCCTTGCCTTTACTGGCTGTGCCAATGTTTGTGAATTTTAAAACCATTCAGCCTTGGCAAAGCCAACAGCAGTCGCCAGCTTGGAACGTTATAATGGCAGTGAGAGTGGGGTGGGGTAAGTAAAAATAAAACTCCCAAAAACTGGTGCAGGAGAGTGCTGCCGGACAACATCCAAGTCTGCTGTCTGGCAAAGCCAACAGCAGTCGCCAGCTTGGAACGTTATAATGGCAGTGAGAGTGGGGTGGGGTAAGTAAAAATAAAACTCCCAAAAACTGGTGCAGGAGAGTGCTGCCGGACAACATCCAAGTCTGCTGTCTGGCACAGTTCACTTTATGTAGTCAAGTGATCCAGTCTCATCTATGGGGAGACCCGCAGAGTGCTCAAGGTCTTCCTTGTGCAGGTGGGAATGGAAAAGTATAGAGAGGAGTGGGATGGAAGACAGACCGGGGGACAGAGGAGGGCTGGTAGAGAGCAGAGATAGACAGCACTTGGAAGAAGGGTAGGAGGAAAGGGATGTAATGGTAGAGGTTGAGGATAAGGGAAAGAGTGTAGGCGTGCTCCATATGCAGAAAGAGTGAGAGGAAAGAGGGGAATATGAACTTTGATGGAGGAAGGAAGGTCCAAATAATGATTCCATGTTGTCAGCAGTGGAAGGGTACAACTCAGACAATCAAAAGGGTGGGAAGGTTAGGGTCCAGATACAGGCATATGGAGGAAAGCCATCCAGTAATCAACAGAGAACTGAGACTTCCTATAATGAGCAAGGGGCCGACCCCAAACCCACTTTAAGTAGTATTGTGCGCAATCTGTAGAAAGACCGCACAAAATCAGTATCCATAAATATTTGCTTTAGAATGAATCACACCAAATTGTGACCAGACCCCCAAAATCCTTTGTGGTTGTAGAATTGGAGCGGAGATCTGCAGCTGCAGTTGGTTTACACCAACCATTTCTTACCATCACTCTATAATTTTGGACATTGTAGGCTAGGCTTCTAGAGACTGGCTATAAGTAATGTGGTTCAGATGATTATCTCATCTGAAGATAATCATCATCTATTTCAGCATGTACTTTGAAAAGTCCGGAATATCATACCATTTTATGTGTTTTGAACACTACTCGCAGTTAACATTAAGGCATTTATCAATCAATAACTTTATGAAGAAAATTGAACTGCGCCTAGTTTTGAACGGGCGGGTAGCCTGTCATGGCCAAATTGACCAGCTCAAAAGGACCATTGAGTGGGCTGATTTTTTTGGTCTTGCCATGGCCCGGACACCAAAGCAAAATGGTCCCCACACTGGTATTTCCAAACCAGGCAGCCAGGCAGGCCAATCCAGCGCTGACAGCGGCTGCTCTAATATTCAAACAATGCATTTTGAAACACAGCACGTTAAGCTGAAGACCACAAAGTACAAAATTACAGATTCTTTAGGACACACATCAGAGGATATCAAAAGTGGCAACCAGGGACACTTATTTATGTGTGTACAAGTGCGCATACACCTCTGCAGTATAAAGCATATCACTATGTCTGATTAGAATCCAACCGTTGTCACTTACTATGTGAACGCTGTCCTCAGTATGGTCTGGCCTGCAGCTGACTATCAGCTGTCTCTTTCAAGAAAAACATCGCCATCCACGTCAAGCCACAGACCATGACGCACACGCTAAATGTGATTTGGTCCAATTTCAGCTTGTTAAACGTCAATGCTGGTTGCTGTTATGCCTTCTACAAAGAGTAGAGCAAAAGGGTTCAATGCAGAAGTTTTAAGTGAATTCACATACATTGTATTAAAAAAAAAATGATTCCTATATGAGAAAGCAACCAATAAGTATTATTGATTCTGAGTCTCGACTCCTTCAACATGAAGAACAAAAACAGAACTGTCAGTCCACAGAAAGGAATCCCCATCAATAAAATATTTCCTGTTCCTATTTAGGAACCTTGAATGCCCACTTTGCACAAGGACCACTTTGCAAGTGGCAATGCAGTTTGCAAAGTGACCTATGTACTAATAGGTCGCATTATAAAATGTAGATGCGCAGGGTCGTCGTAAAGTGACTCCATATTATATATTAATAAGGCAGGTCGCAATCCTGTGATTTGCTGCTAATGAAGGGATGAATAATAATATAGAACACGGGTATGATTGTAGAGAACCTGTGTTAATACATTATACATGTACATGTCCAATTATTATGAAGGAATGAATACCTTTTAGGTAAACTCGAAGCATACTTTTTTTTTTAAATAGCCCATGTCCATTAAAAGAACAAGGGATTCTTTCAAAAAATGTATTCCCTGTTTACGGGCAAATTATATGGAGCTGACAGTGCTCTCTGGCCCACTGTCTACCACCCTCCATGACACCCACATGATTCACACGAGGACTTTGTTCGACATATTAACCTTTGAGAATCATTTGCCACAGCAACAGGAAGAGAGGTCAGTAACTGATCAATGGTTTGTGATCTCACTACAGTCACAAGCCAATGATAGACTCCAGTATGAATCCAAAATACGAGGTGGGCACATCTTTCGCACCTCCACCTTTTTGCGATTTGTAATGGATCACAAAAGCTCATTTATCTTTTTTAAGTTTCTTTTTATGAGATTTTTTTAAAGCAAGATAAACAAAACAGCATTTATCAGGACATCTAAGACCGCCGCATTGTGACACTCCACTGCAGCCAGTCATGACAAATAATTATCGGAATAAATAGAAAAGTAAAGATTTTGGATTGCATCAACGGTGACTGTGCACACTTGCCTCATATCTTTTTATGTTTTAGCCAGGGCACAGTTGTCAATGAAGTGTAGCCATTCTGTCAAGTCTCTTTTAGCTACTAGGAAACCGCAAATGTACAGTGTCTTATCCCCGGTCGGACACCCCCAACCTCGGTGGATGCCCAGTAAAGCCCTGTAGGGTTTGTCCTCTATGGGATAGCACAGGGTGCTGGGTAGAGCGGCATGAACCCTGGAGACATATGTATGAATGAATGAGCAATGCAATATCATGCGAAGCCGGGTTCCCACTTTGTTCTGACAGAGGGTGCACTTAGCCTTCAGTGGACTATGCATTTTGTACAGTTTTCCTGTGGTGTAGTATACACGATGGGCGTATTTACATTGTGCCAAGCGCAGCCTAGTTGGACCTACCGTGTTCTGTCTGCCATCTTGGCGCCTCGCCAGCTGTCATCCATCAGGTCTCTCACGTCCCTAGTAACAGCTCCCTCAAAAGGCAAGAAAAGATGGGTAATGTTTGTGACTAGTGTTCTGTACAGTCTTGATATTCCGTTCTTCTTAATTACCTCAAGGGTCAAGCTAGTCACGAGTGGGTTGTGGTCAGGGAAGGAGCTGTTGGCCTTTTTATGTGTCTCTAGGGCATGCCTTATTTGGAGAAATCAACAGAATTCGGATCTGTTGATATCGTATTCCGCGGCTACTGTGGTGAACAACGTATGTTCACTATTTCATTAGTTATTAACACAATGGTCAGAGGGGCTTACACTCAGAGCATGTAGAACACTTGGCAATCAACCACTGCTGAGTAAGGCCATTTGTTTAGCAATCTCTTCAAATTCCTTTAGACCCTCCATTTGCATTCTCTCATATTAGGTGCATTGGTCATATCACTGCCTCTTAGATTGACAGTTACCTTTTCTGCCATTGCCCATCTCAGACTGTCTGCTGGGCGCCCCGTTGAGGTAACCTGTCTACGTTTGTATTGCATATGTATTGAGAGACACTCTTAATCGCTAAACAGTGAGAGAAGTTTGGGTCTTTTTTGACCATTTTGGTAGACACCACGTCTAAACGCGAGAGTTGAGTTAATCTATTTGAGTAATTTTTATTGTGTGTATTCGGCCGCTATGTTACACCGTTGTCGCTATCTTCTTGAAATCTGTTTTAAAAATCACAACCTTAATTTAAAGGATTGTCAGAGATGAGTAAATAAACCTTGGATTGGTGATAGTTGCAAGGAACTTTACTTGTTTTAATAACAACGTGGTTCGAGGCTCCACGTGACTCCATCACATGTCTCTCTATACCATGTCTATCGAGATACATTTAGTCACGGATTTGGGGCCTCAGTCTGAATGTATGTTTTAAACACACAGGTTGCTTCTAGATAAGTGCTGAGGAAGATCGAGCGCCGATGTTTCATTTGAAACAAGTTGATAGAGGGCCAAAACGTTGACAATCAAATAGAAAGAAACAGGCCCGGAGATAGTAAAGAGGAGATAAAGTCCCACCTTCTCTTAGATAAGAGAATCGTAATCAATATCATCGCAGACAGGCCAAAGACTGTATCACTCATACATGCGAATTCAAATTTATTTTGTTTGCTTTACTTATTCATTCACATTTTGTTTAGTTCATGCACTGCACAAGCACTTTTCACTTTGTGTTTATGAAGCAGCCTCCCTCAATTGAAAGTTAATATACATGTATAATATGAAAGCTGAAATGACTGACCATCACAAATAAAATTGTTGCTGTATCAGTAAGTGTTGTTGCTTTTTCATGTATTCTTTACACACTTTTTCATCTTAAGTTAGCCTGTTTTTTTAAAGGAAAACGAGATTGATGTATTTTTGATGCAGTTACTAAAACACTATTGATACAAAACTGCCTTTGCTTCAACAGAACCAACTGTTTCTATATAATAATGAATACTTGGTTTTAAGGAATACAGGGTTACTCCATTGAAGCTTGATGTTTCTCGAAGTCTAGGGCTAATCGAGATGCCGGTTCTTAGGGCACAGGGTAGAAAGACGAGGGCTATGTGCAGCCATCTAATGCCGTGCCTGGTACTGTGTGATGGCATGAGACCCTTTTGGTCCGGGTGGACCAAAGTACGCATTAACCCGGTTAACCTAGAGCCCACAAAAGCTGTTGTATAACGAGAAAATGCTTTTCCTGACTTGTCAAATGGATTTGACACAAAAAGATGCCTTGCAATTGCAACTCTGTTTTTGCCAATCACAAGACTTTGCCATCACAAAACACTTTGTACATGAGGCCTTAGACAACAAACAACAATAACGTAATTATCATCCCATCTAAATAGTTTCAATAGCTATCATTAAATTTGATGAGTTAATACGATGACAATAAGGCTAATTTTTGACCGGTCAATAAGTGTAGAGTAACATAGACACAGTTTGTCTAACCTTTTGAATATCGACCATATTTGTATGCAATGCTAAAAAGTTATCTGGATATATTCATTTTAAAATCTTCCATAAATCATGGCACCAATGAAATCTGCGATGTTGTCAGTCATAAACAATACCCGAAACACTGAATGATGCAATATCACTACAAAGATTTGTCATTTATGATAGTAGTGTAGAAGCACTTTAGGTCAACACTATTGCAGTGTTTTTACAAGACATGTGTGTATGTATGTATATATGTATGTATGTGGTATTTCATGAGAAGTGAATCAAGCCAAAAGATTGCTGAGAGCTATACATGGTCAAAGACAAGCATCAAGTCAACAAGTGATAGAAGATTCAGCAGGTTTTGGGACTGTTAAAGCATTGGGATGTAGTGCTCTATAACAGGCATGCCATAAATTCTTTCATAAATATGAGGAGCATGGAGGTGGTCCTGATGGATACTTGGATGTTGTTCTGAATCCTTGGTGCACAGGTGAAAATGGACTGGTGCCTTGCTCTTTCTATTCACGCTTTTGAGTTTGCAGTTTGATGATGTCCTTGATGTGGATGTGCCAGGCTCCACCAGAGATGGTTAGCTTTTCTGTAAGATAAGCATGGGTGCTGGTTGTGATGGCTTTGTAAATGATGTAGATGGTTTTGAAGATAGTGCGAGCCGGTAAGGGGAGCCAATGGAGTTCTTCAATGTGGCAGTAGTGTGATCATAATTCTTCAGGTTCTGGATGAGATGTGCTGTGGACTGCAGGGTGCCCCTAGGGAGTGCAAGTGTTAGCGTCTGGAAGTCCACGTATCAGGCTTTTACCATCATCCAGATGCGAGAAGATATGGACATGACCAGCAGGTCTGCAATCAATTTCTGCAACAAAGTTTCACTTTCTCTATCAAAGAGATCTGTATTAAACAGTCTTTTTTTTTGGCAATGTGTTTCCTGCGGGTGAGGTTGGTGTTCGAGGTAAATTCAGTGATTGATATCCATTGAAAAGGTAAGAGGAGAACCCGTGAAGGACATTTCCAGTGAATCCCACTGATGCTCCAGAGTGTGTGTGAGGGTGAGACGGTCAATGGTGTCACAGGCAGCTGAGAGATCCAGCATTATCAGGAGGCAGGGGTGGTCAGAGCTATAAGTTAGAAAGTAGCCGAAACTTTATACACCCTTGATTTGTCAAACAAGTGCTTCCATTGCCATCCATGCATAGACTAGAGTAGGGTCTAAAGGGTCTAAACACAAGAGGTGAAGCAATCCTCTTATTGTGGCCCGTCTCTATGTAGGCAACTAATCACAACTCTATTGCATCAATAAGTGATAATTATTGTTGCTGGTTCCACAGCCTGGAGGGCAAGGAAGAATAGTGTTCTACTGCTATGGTCACATGTTCACTTCAGGACTTTCTACCAAGAAACACTTCACATTAACATTGTTACAGAACATGTTGGATATGACTAACATACATGCACACACATACCCGAGCACACACATGCACAAACACAAACACACACACACACACACTCAGCAGGCATGCTTGTCATTGAACTAAAAGACATCTATA
Source organism: Pleurodeles waltl (assembly GCF_031143425.1). NCBI lineage: Eukaryota > Metazoa > Chordata > Amphibia > Caudata > Salamandridae > Pleurodeles > Pleurodeles waltl. Next base: position 263,519,110 of record NC_090443.1, on the reverse strand, counting down.
CAGTTCAGAAAACCATCCAGCTTTTTTATTCAAAGAACAACATTTGCAGTTGTTTAGCATATAGAAGAAATAACAAAAACACCTCCCTGAGCCATAAACATGTTAGTAGGGTTGAGCATTCCCAAGGAGGTGATGCCAATGTCCACAAACATACCTCATGCAGTGTAGAACACTGTTTAGTACTGGAAACACCTTGACAACAAAGGCAATTAACCAATTAAATCAAATGATCATACCAGATACATGTCCCAGCAATTTCCACAACCTGGGTCGTTCTACACATACAGTTGAACTATGAAATGTAAAACACAGAGTGATATCTTCTTGAAAAACACTCTTCACAATGACAAAGTAATAGAAAGGAAGTCAACGTTGTTCAGACTGGCGAAATTGTCTTCAGTGAATCCTTAGAATCCAAACACTTGCTGAAGGCCTGAAGGATACTGTTATCTGGACACCATTAGCTGTCTATTACAGATACATAATTGGATTAAATGGTCCCTTTTCACAACAAGTGAAAGCATAATTTGAACACCCTTAAAGACACAAAATACAACCAGTGTGTCCCCCAGTCCACTATGTTTTGGGACAACTATCATCTTGATCCAATCTCCACCTATTGAGTTCAAAACTACCTGGGCCACACTGGGGACAAGAGAAATAATTTTGGCAAGTAAGGCGCAAGCTTACATCAAACACAAATAGATATGTTAACTAAACAATAGGGACATGTTAGTTCCCATGGCATTAGGCTCTTGAGGATTACTAATCAGGGTTCTTTCTGTTGACAGTGACAACCATTTGCACGAGATATAGGGCCAGATGTGGCAAATTCTGTGTCTATGGGAAAATTCGTTGGTACATATGGCCCATAATACCATAGTAAAAATGTCATATTGAAAAAAAGCAGACAGACATGAGATTCAATCAATGGGGTTATGGACATCATTCACTGCCCTCTCTAATGGCCATCGCCCTACATACTTCATGCCGGTGCGTTTCGCAAAGAAACCCATTGGTACTGATGCAAATACTGAATGTGCAATGACAAAGCATTTAATTCAATTGCATGAGGTGAGTGAAAGATGTGACCTAATATTCAGCCAGTCTTGGTCCTTTAAACTACTGATAAACAAAGGTCCTATGGTTTTAGCTGTGTTTCCTGAATCTAATAGAGTGCTCAATGGTACTGTTTTATAAAGCCCATACAATCAAAGAGTCTAAAACGTCCTCCATTATGTAGGTTCTATTTTAAGTCTGGTTGATGTACAGGTACGCACAATATGTCCTTCAACCAATGGAATTGGCAACATTTTGGCGAATCTACGTTACTCTTGTAACACAGAGTTGTGGCCAAATACTGCCAATCTCCTTGTGGCAGAATTTCTTTCTCACACGTGGCTCCAGAACATTAAGTTACAGAGTGCAAGTGAGATTTGGCATCCCCTAGGCGATTTCTGGTTGCTAGAAGGGCATCAGGCAAGATTTTTCTAATGTGGGCGGTCATGACCGTTCGAGGTCAGAAGGCTGCCTGCTAGAGTAGAAACTCTACTTGAGCAGCAGCTCAACATGCTTATTTCTGCTCATTGGTAGCACTCCACAGGAGCTCGCAGAGTTTTTATGTTACTCCGTAAAATGCTGCATAGACAAATTTAGAGAGTTCCACCCACCCTTAGTTGTTGATCTTTTGAAGGAAGTAGCTATTCATCAGTTTTGGTATTTTTGTGTGATGGTGAAGGAGATCCATCTCTTTTTTGAGAAATAGATATTTTCCAATTGTGTCTTGGTGTTATGCAATCCATTGACTTATAAGGACATGCTATTTGTGTTATCCCATAGGATGTCTGTTAAAAATCTTTTTTGTGTTGAAACACTATACGACACAATCACACATTGAATCATACTCCAGTCTGTTTTGGGGTAACTCAAACACTATGGAAGGTCAGTGAAATGGCAGAATTGCTACCTTCTCAGACAATACCAGAATGTGCGCTTTACAAATGCCGGAAGCATATTGTTACATATAGCATCTAGGGGTGTGCAAAATGTGAATAATTTCCTTTTGGTATATTATGCTAAATTTCTGAAAATTACACAAAATTATAAAAAGGCTATTCTATCAATTGCACTGTAATTCAATATGAAATGTGCACTTGCATCAATTTTGGATGCTAGGGCACATTTTATACTAAAAAGTGCTAAAATACGAGAAATTAAACAAGAGGTTTGCAACACTTGCTACTTTCTAAGAAAGATGATTTTATGCTACCTTATTCCAAGAAGAATCTGCCATTCACGTCATCCCACAGACCATGACACATCTCCTAAATGTCATTTGGCACAATTTGTTCCAATTTTAACTTATTAAATCTTCAGTTTCAGCTGTCTGATGCCTTCTGCAAAGAAGCAAGAAAGTGGATCAAGGCAAACATTTCCAGAGAATTAACAGAAATTAAGATAACCGAATCGGGTCTTACGTGAAAAGTCAAACAGAACAGTACTACTGATCGTTAGTCATGCCTTCTGGACCACGAAGAGGAAGCCTAGGCAACAATTAAATACAAATGGACTGGAATGCATGTCAGAATATCATGTTTTTAATATTCTGCTTTCATAATATCGCAGCAAAAATATCGGCAACTAAATATTGAGAAGGTAAAAATTTAGTTCAGTTGAAATGTAATATTCTTAGCCCAATATCTAAGTACCTTGAACATAGTTACCTATATATATTTACTTTGACGATATCTTGGTAGTTGACTTTTTAGCTACGTATTACAGTAGCCCGCAACTAAACACTCATTAATCTGGTACCATCCACCATAGTGACAGTTCACACACAGGAAACAATACTATAAGAGTTGGATACATTGAATACAGGAAATACAGCTCTATTCTCAACTTGATATTAATGAAAGACGGCAATTTTGTCGGTGAGTTTTAAAGTAGCCCCATTCTAACGCAGCAGACAGCAACATTGGCTACTTTTACAGTCAAGGTTAGGTAGCTGCTATGTTAATGTACGAAGCCAGTAAGGTCTTTGGTAATGTTGAAAAAACATAGTGATAAAGGTGCTAAACTGGATGTAAAAAAAAATTCTTCAGTTACGGCAACTTGAAATTGGTGATGAAAATCATTCAAAATGCTCCTAACATAAATATTGAATCTACAAGATTTACATTACCACTGCATTGCAAAGCAAGTCTAGGCAAGTGCGTGTGGGGTTAGAAATAGTAAATTTTGCCAACGCTTGGCTGGAGTAGGTCTAAGGTCCCCAGCATCACCAGGGCCTGAGCTGTAGGTAGCGCTGCTAGCAGCTGTACGAAATTCTCGGCGCTTAAAAATGCTTTTGAACTCCCGCAGGGTGGGACAAACTGGCAGACTTTGCCGACACTTGACTGAGGTGGGAATACGTCCCCCAGTATCACCAGGGGCCCTCAGCTGGAGGTGGGGTTGCCCATGGCTGCACTTAATTCTCAGCGCTTATGAACGTTTTTAGCTCCCGCAAGGTGGGACAAACTGGAAGACTTTGCCAACGCTTCAGGACAAACTGTCCGACTTTGCCGACGCTTGGCTGGGGTTGGACTGTCCCCCCCAGCATCACCAGGGGCCCTCAGCTAGAGGTGGGGCCACCCGGAGTTGCAATAAATTCTCAGCATTTAAAAGTGCTTTTCGACTCCTGCAGCACGGGAAAAACTGCCAGACTTTGCAGACGCTTGGCTGGTGTGGGACTACGTTCCCCCCACCATCACTAGGGACCCTCAGGTGGAGGTGCTGCCATCCACAGTTACACACAATCCTCAGCGCTTAAAAGTGCTTTTCAACTCCCGCTGCCCTAGTACTTTGGATTCAACTCTCTCCCTAGTCCTCTGCCTACTGATTATGAACCTTTAGCAGCAAACAAAGGTTCAGACATTACTAATGGTAGGGACTATGGGCCAGATGTAGTAAAAGTCTGAATTGCGACTCAGTCGTAATGTAGATTTTCCTAGTTTTAATGACGGAAAGTCTTAATTTTATTAAAGACACGGAGGCGAGTATTATGCATTCTTTTCTTGCTTTAATAAAACAGCAGCAAGTGAAGAAAAACTACAATTCCCATGAGCGCAGAGAAACCAACCAATGGGAAACAAGATGTAGTCCATTAACATTAGCCCATGAGTAACTATGTGTGCCATTATGACGTAACTGGACTGCTAACAGCCCTCTTTTCTTGCGCTTAAAGTTCAGCTGGCACGAAATAAAGGGAAAATAGAAGCCAAAATTAGGAGAGCCATCATGAAAGATAACAACTCGGAGCAGAAGTTCATAAGTCCAGGGAACTGCCGGTGAACGGAAGCACACTGGTGATCCGCCACACAAAGAAGTGGATAAGGAGACAGCGTTGACGTTGATGGACCATCCACACCATGAAGCAATGACTTAGGTAGCAGGTTGGACAGACAATGACACTAGAGGGATGGGAGAAATATAAAGAAACACTAGTTACCAAGAAAACAATGGGTGGGATAATACTCGCCTCCGTGTCTTTAATAAAATTAAGACTTTCCGTCATTAAAACTAGGACAATCTACATTTTATGACGAGACCGGGGGCTCCTATTATGCATGTTCAAAGCAAATTAATGACATTCATAAATAGATTATCAACAGGCTTACAATAAAAGACTCTAAATACATTGTCATTAGACCAATCTGTGGATCTAAGAATGTCCTCAAGACGTGAACCCGCCCAAAAGGCTTTGGATGCCATAGCGCCTCTAGAAGAATGGGCTCCAAATTTAGAAGTGTCAATCCCAACAAAGGCATAATCAACTTGACCCAACGAGCCAAAATAGCGGAAGACACAGGCTTGTAAGGCTTCCTGAAGGAAATAAGAAGTTGATTAGTTGAGGACGTTCTTAGATGAGCAGTCATATGCTCGTATACTTTTAAACATTGTGCTACACATAATTTGGGATGATCTGGAAAATATGGATAGAAAACAGAATGTAAATTTGTTTTTGTTCTTCGAGACACAGTAAATAACACCACGGAAGGAGTAAACTGTCTAGAGGAAATATCTAGAGCTTTGACGTCAGAAATCCGTTTAATAGAAATAAGACACAACAACATAGTGAGTTTAGCCAACAACATCTTCAGAGTAAGAAAAGAATTGTCGGGCCATGAAAGAAAGAAATTCAGAACGATATTAACATCCCACAAAATTCTGTATTTAGGAAGTGGTGGATTAGAGAATTTTACTCCCTTTAAAAGACGGCAAATAAGCGGGTGTTCACCCACCGGCTTTCCATTGACGAACTGATGATTAGAGGAGATGGCTGACCTGTATAGATTAATAGTACGAAAAGCTTTACCCTTGCTAGCCTCCGCAGCGAGGAAATTCACTATAAAAGTGACATCTGCTGAAAGGGGATCAATGTGTTTTCCCAAACACCAGCTCTGCCATAAAGCCCAAGCTGACTTATAGGCATTCCTTGTTCCAGGTGCCCAAGATTGTCTGATATATTCCGAAGCTTGTGACGAAATGCAAGGGAAAAATTGGGAATTCCTGAAATTTTCCAAGCTGAAAGGGAAAGAAGGTTGTTCAAAATGAGGTTGTGAGGGTGCTGCATAGGGTCCAAAAGAAGGTCTGGGTACGAAGGGATGAGAAAAGGAAAATCTATGGCTAGTTCCAGAAGAGTTGGAAACCAAATCTGGGACTGCCATAAGGAGCAATAAGAATTAAAGTGGCTTGTTGGCGACGGACCTGAGCAAAAACCCTGCTGATCATAACAAAGGGTGGAAAAGTGTAAGAAAGGGACTTGGACCAGTCCTGGACAAATGCATCGTAGGCCAGGGCCGAAGGATCCGGTCGGCAACTGTAAAATTGGGGGAGTTGCATGTTGAGGCGAGACGCAAACAAGTCGATCGTTATGGGCCCCCATTTGTCGTGTAGGAAATGAAATATCGCGGGATGGAGCTTCCAATCGCTTGAATCATGTAGATGACGAGAGTGCCAATCGGCAATGGAGTTGAGAGTTCCCGGAAGATACTCTGCGTGAACTGAAATTTGGTTTGTAAGGCAGAATTCCCCAGAACTCTTTGCCAATTCCGCTAGAGGTTTGGATTTTGTACCCCCGAGATGGTTGATGTATCGGACCGCCGAAATATTGTCCATCCTGAGAAGGATAGCACAGCATACCTTGTTCTTTGCGAGGCTCCTGATTGCAAAGGAGCCTGCAAGCATCTCTAAACAAATGATATGCAATTTGGACTCCTCTAACAACCATAAACCTCCAGTCGAGATTGGCCCACAACGGGCCCCCCAACCGGTTAGGCTTGCATCTGACTCTAATACAAGATCTGGGGCTGATGGAAAGATAGTCCTCCCGTTCTAGGCGTCTAAATGGTCTATCCACCATTGCAGTTCTGTACGAGAATCGTGATCTAGGGGAATAATATCTGTGTAAGAAAGACCTTTGCGTAAATGTTGAATCTTTAACAGCTGGAGAGCCCGGTAATGCACAGGGCCTGGGAATATAGCCTGTATGGAAGAGGAAAGAAGACCGACGACGCGGGCAAGGGTCCTCAGGGAAATGGACGAATGACGTAGAACTTAAAGAATCTCTGACTTTATAGATTTGATTTTTGCAGAAGGAAGAAACAGAGTGGCCGAAACTGAATTGATTAGAAAACCTAAGAATTCTATGCTTTGGGTAGGGAGAAGAATAGACTTTTCTTTGTTGATGATGAAGCCGAGTTCCGATAAAAGAGCACAGGTTAGGCTGAGGTGGGTTGTAAGTAATTGAGGTGATTGACTCATGAGGAGAATATCGTCCAGATAAATGAGAAGTCTCACTCCCTGAGCCCTGAGATGCGCCACCACTGGCTTCATGAGTTTGGTGAAACACCATGGAGCTGAAGAGAGACCTAAAGGTAGAAATGTAAAGTGAAAGAATTGGTCGAGCCATTGAAATTGAAGAAACTTCCTGTGCTCTGGGTGGATCGGGACGACCAGGTAAGCATCCTGTAAATCTAAACGGACCATCCAATCGTTCTGAAGCAGAGAGTCTCTGAGATGGAGAATGGTTTCCATCTTGAAATGGAGCTAAACCACAAATTGGTGGAAGAACTTGAGATTGACAACGGGTTCATTTTCTTGTTCTTCTTTTGAACCAAGAAAATGGAGCTGGTGAAGTCTGACGGGTGAGGCTGAGTAATGGCTCAGTTTTGCAGAAGAGATTGGACTTCCGAGGAAATAAGAGCGGACATATCTGTAGAAAAACGCGGAAGAGAAGGAGCAACGGTTTGTATTGGAGTTGAGTAAAATTCTATCATATAACCTCGAATGGTATTTAGAATCCAAGGATCTGAGGTAATTAATAGCCAATTTGGGAAAAAATGACAAAGGTGACCGCCCACGGAAACAAGAGAAGGAAAATAATTTACCTGTTTGGTTGGCATTTCTGGTATTCCTGAAGCCTCTGGTGCGAAAACCTCTGGCCCTTTGCCGGTAAAACTGTGGCCTGAAATCTTGGTATGAAGAGTTGTAGTTGCCACAGGAGCCTTGGTTGTAATTGGAGCGGCCGGCAAAGCGGCTCCTGCCTCTGCCGGCCCTGGTGAAAACCCGCTGGTTGAACATTTTCTTTAGAGACTGTTGGGCCTTATCCAGCGAGGTAAATGTAACAACTTACTTGCCCAGTTCTTTAATGAAGGTATCTCCAAATAGAAAACCCTCCGTTTTGGCCAGCGATTGAATTGTGGCTAGGTGTACAAGTTTAGGGTCCAATTTGAGCAGAATACCTTTCCGCCTTTCCTGGGAAATAGCAGTGTTAGTGTTTCCTAGAAGGCAAACAGACCTTTGAATCCATAAGGAGAGTTCCTCGGGATCAATAGCGGAGCCATCAATCCTGGCGGCCTCAGCCATGTCAAAGATACGGGTGAGAGGGCCAATGACGTCCAATAGTTTGTCCTGACAAGAGGACCAGGCTTTATCAACCCCTTTCCTGGGATCCTTGCCAAACTTGGTGAAGAAAGTTAGGATGGGTTGGTCAATCGTAGGTGTAATGGATGACTTATGTGCCAAAGAGGGACGAGGACACTCTGATTTGAGTTTGGAGCGAGTTTGTTTATCCAGGGGACAAAATAATTTGGCCGATACATAGTCCCCCACATGAGTGGCCGGGAACCATTCGGTTGAATTGGGGTGTAATATAAAAGAAGGGTCAAACATAGGCAAGCCTTCACAATCTAGAAGCGGTGTGGTATTGGAGGCCTCAGAGGAAGAAAACTTAGGTTTCTTGGGAACAGGCGCGGAGTCACAATCATCTTGGTCAGATGGATCAGCATCTGAATCCGCATCGGGTACCTCTTCATCAGTGTCTGGTATGGAGGTAATAATTAAAGGGGACATAATAATTTTTGCTTTCACCTTGCGTTTCTGAGATGTACCCTCAGTGACTCTAATCTCCTTAGATGGAGCCTTTTGAGGAGCCGCGTCCTCTGCCATGGGTGAGGAAACCTCACAAAACTTTAGCGCTGATTTTTGTGTACTTTTTGACATGAGTGAAGGGCGCTGTCTGCACTCCCCTGGTGACTGGGCTGATAACGACTTGTTAAATATTTTTAAAACGGAGGATTCTAAATTTCTTGACAAATTATTTATAGAATTATTAACAGCTTGCTGTACAGAAGTTTGGATAAACTCATTTATATCCTGTTTAATGGCTGAAACTTCCTCAGAGTCCACCTGAAGCGAAGTGGAACTGCCAGAATCCATGTTGATAGAAAAACCAGGAGTTTAAGGGTTAACAGTGAAGGGAAGGGAAAAAAACGAACCGCTCCGCCCCAGGGCGTGCACAAACACTGCCTACTGTGAGGTCACGCAGAGAAGACGAGCTCTGAAGAAGAAAGGACGTGTCCGGTAAGCGAGGGCTGAAAACAGGCCTTAATATGCTTGAACGCGGCAATGTACACGTTAGGAGGTGCTCTTGGGCAGCTGGACCAACGGCAGCAACTCGTTCCTCATGCGCGGTCCAAAACAATGGCGCAACGCGTGAGGAACGGTTGAAACCGTTCTCAACAAACCAAGCGCGCGCGGGGGAGCGCGCGAGCAGATAGATAGAAATGCGGCAACTTGCCGACTAGGGGGCAAAAAGTAAAGTTAGTAAAACAATACCGTAGCGCTAGTAAAGCGCGGTAATAATACTAATTAATAGTAACATTTACAATGAAAACACAGTATTAATAAAGAGTAGTAAGGAAAAACTACTTAACTGGCTGCAAGCAGCAAGAAAAGAGGGCTGTTCGCAGTCCAGTTACGTCATAATGGCACACATAGTTACTCATTGGCTAATGTTAATGAACTACATCTTGTTTCCCATTGGCTGGTTTCTCTGCACTCATGGGAATTGTAGTTTTTCTTCACTTGCTGCTGTTTTATTAAAGCAAGAAAAGAATGCATAATAGGAGCCTCCGGTCTTGTCATAAAATCCAGAATGTAGGATGGTGCCCCTGACACCATCTGCGACTCGCAAGGGGGTCGCAAAGGCCCACCTCATTAATGTTAATGAGGTGGGTCACAATTTGCGACCCCTTTGCGAGTAGCGGCACTCACAGGGATGGTGGCCTGCTGGAGACAGCAGACCACCATGTCTGTGACTGCTTTTAAATAAAAACAGTTTTTTTTGTAATGCAGCCCGTTTTCCTTAAAGGAAAACGAGATGCATTACAAAACTAAAAAATGAAACATTTTCGTTTCATTTTTTCAGAGCAGGCAGTGGTCCATAGGACCACTGCCTGCTCTGAAAAAATGTTTTTCATGCCATTCACAAAGGGGTAGGGGTCCCATGGGGACCCCTTCCCTTTTGCGAATGGGTTACCACTAGTGTGACACTGGAGGTAACTGCGATTGTTCTGCGACCGCGTTCGCAGTGACAAAACAATACAGCATCGGGCTGCAACTTGCAATTATGAAGGGGCACACCCCTTCCTAATTTCGACTCGCAGTCCCGTTTTGTGAATCGGTAACCAGGTTACTGACTCGCAAAACGGGGATTGGGCATTGCAATGTGCTTTTTGCACGTCGCAAACAGCGAAAGTTGCTGTTTTTTGCGACGTGCAAAAAGTTTTAAACATCTGGCCCTAAGTCCTTTTGGCGAAAAGGAAGCGCCAACCCATAGGAACTGGCAAGGCCAAATCTCAGCTTGTAATTCAAGCAAGCTCCACCTGTTCGGTAACCAACAGGAGCCCCGTAAAGTCTCAAGTTTAGATTGGGACACTATTCTGGACAAAATTAAATCTGTCTTAGTCCAGTATGTTACTCCATTAGGGGACAGATTGCATAATCTACAAGTTGCTGTCTCTGCTTTAACCAAACAACATGTTAATTTCAGATCTCAACTATTCTTGATTCTCACTATTCTTGATGGCATGGCTAAGCTGCCCAATGCCAATACTGTCAGCCAGGCCTGTGCACTTTGGAAGTGGCGGTTTCAGTTGGAGGGAGGGGAACTCAGCAGGGTCTTCGTAGTCCTTCTGTTACAGGTATTGCCTAGGGGAAGGGTGTCTGTTCCCATCCGCGTCTGGACTGCTCCCAGCGCCAGGTGCCCTGGTCCATCACCCTCTACCGCCACACCTCCGAGAAGCTCCAGGCTCTGAACGTGGGACACCCCATCAACAGCTGCTTGATGGCCTCTCCATGCTCAACCAAAGGACCCTTCACCTGCCTACACTCCCATTTTTCCTACAATGTGGGCCCACCTGCACACACTAACGTCCACACTGCACCCACACAAAAGACTACGAGCAACCAATCACCAGTCCAGTGCACCCTGCTAAACACCGGCTTCTTATGCAAACACGCCACAGAAATCTGAGACACCATCACCATCAGCGATCCGCACATCACCTTCATCACCAAAACATGGCTAACACCCTCCTCAAACCTCAACATCGCCACAGCCACCCCTGATGGCTACAAGATGATACACCAAGACTACACCAACAAATATGGCAGGGGCATCACTATACACTTCAAGGAAACCATCCAATGAACCATCACTTGAGACGACCCAGTGGCCCTGATGGAGCACCTCAACTTTTGACTCCAGACTGGTGCCAACACCACAGTGCAAGGCACCCTCGCATACATACCCCCGGGACCACCCCCAGCCTTCTGTGATGCCATCGCCAACCTCATTGCCCCCTTCGCCATTGCCTTCCTCCACTACCTCCTACTCTGTGATCTCAATTTCTACCTTAGCGACCACAACAACACCAACTCCACTTCCCTCATAGAGAACCTCAGCAACGTTGACCTCACCCAACTGGTCACCAAACTAACGCACAAAGCCAAATACACATTGGACTCCATCTTCACTTCTAGGGACAGAATCAATTTTCACCCACATGATTCAACTCACCTGGACCGACCACATCATCGTCCACTTTACTATCTCCAATTCCCAGCACGTCACCTCCAATAACCTTAGCACCCTCTACCGAAGCTGTGGCAAGGTAACCGAGACCCAGTGGGCATAGGCCCTAGGCACAGCAGAACCCAAGCCTATGGCAGACCTTGACCTCAACTAGGCCGCCCAGAACTTCACCACCAGGATCACCAAATCCGTGGACAGAGTCGTCCAGCTGAAACCAACTAAAACCAATACCCCCTCGCAGCCAGTGAGATGGTACACTCCTGTGCTCACAAACTCAAACCTGCCTGCCACCAACTCGAGAAACAATGGTGCATGACCCAGGACTCCTCTGACAGAGCTGCCTACAAGGCAGCCCTCAACAACTACCACCACCACATCAAAGCAACAAAAAGAGCAGCAGTCACTTGCCGTATCAACACCACAGCCAACTACATGAAATAACTCTTCAAAATCATCAAGGATTTCTCTAACCCCATAGCGCCAGAGAGACCACCATCCACCCATCCCAGGAACTCTGCGACACCCTCTCAGACTACTTCCACAACAGGATCACCAACATATACAACAATTTTGAACCCCAACCCTCCACCTCTAGCCTAGGCAACATCTCTCAAGCAGTGAGTACCAGTCACACGATAACCTCCTGGTCCCCGAATACCACACAGACCACCGCAGCCATCATGTCATCCAACCACTCCAGGGAACCCACCGACCCCTGCCTCCACTGGCATTTCAACCTCTGAGCCAACACTATTAGCACGGAACTAACCCACATCCTCAACACCTCCATCTCCACGGCAACCTTCCCGGATGAACTGAAGCAGGCAGAGGTCAGACCCCTCCTAAAGAAACTCTCAACTGACCCCAGCAACCTCATAAACTACAGATGGACCTCCCTGCTACCCTTCCCAGATGGTACACTCATGTGCTCAGAAACTCAAACCTGCCTGCCACCAACTCGAGAAACAATGGTGCATGACCCAGGACTCCTCTGACAGAGCCGCCTACAAGGCAGCCCTCAACAACTACCACCACCACATCAAAGCAACAAAAAGAGCAGCAATCACTTGCCGTATCAACACCCCAACCAACCACATGAAAGAACTCTTCAAACTCATCAAGGATTTCTCTAACCCGATTGAGCCAGAGAGACCACCATCCACCCATCCCAGGAACTCTGCAACACCCTCTCAGACTACTTCCACAACAGGATCACCAACATATACAACAATTTTGAACCCCAACCCTCCACTTCTAGCCTAGACAACATCTCTCAAACAGTGAGTGCCAGTCACATGATAACCTCTTGGTCCCCGAACACCACACAGACCACCGCAGCCATCATGTCATCCAACCACTCCAGGGCACTCACCGACCCCTGCCTCCGCTGGCTTTTCAACCTCTGAGCCAACACTATTAGCACGGAATTAACCCACATCCTCAACACCTCCATCTCCACGGCAACCTTCCCAGATGAATTGAAGCACGCAGAGGTCAGACCCCTTCTAACGAAACTCTCAGCTGACCCCAGCAACCTCAAAAACTACAGATGGATCTCCCTGCTCCCCTTCCCGGCCAAAGTGCTAGAGAAAGCCACAAATCAACAGCTCACTGACTACTTTGAGCGAAACCACCTTCTTGACACCTCACAATCAGGATTCCGGGCCATCCACAGCACAGAGATTGCACTAATCGCTGCCACGGACGACATCAGGACCCTCCCCGACCAAGGAGAGTCAGCAGTCCAGATCCTTCTGGACCTCTCCGCAGCGTTCGATACAGTCTCTCACCACACTCTCACCAACAGACTCCACAACATAGGCATTCAACAAAACGCCCTTGAGTGGGTCACCTCTTTCCTCTCAGGCTGCACGCAGAGCATCCACCTTTGCTTCTACACCCAATAACATCACCTACGGAGTACCGCAGAGAGCCTTCCTCAGCCTGACCCTGTTCAGTATCTACACAACACCCCCCTCAGACATCGTCAGACCCTAATGACTCTCAACTAATCCTCTTAGGCTGACAACACTCAACTAATCCTTTCACTCACCAAAGACCCCCCACAATGCCAAAGCTAACTTCTGCAATGCTATGACCAAGGTAGCAAAATGGATGAAAAACAGCTGCCTCAAACTAAACACTTACAAAACGTAAGTCCTAATCTTCAGGAAAAACACCTCTGTATGGGCCACAGATGGTGGCCAGCAGAACCCGGACCAATGCCCTCACCATCAGACCATGCACTAAACCTCGGCATCATCCTTGACTGCCAACTATCCATGAATTGACAAGCAAACTTAGTAACTTCCTCCTGCTTCTACATCCTCTGTATACTCTGCTAAATCTTCAAATTAATCCCAACAGACACCAGAAAGACAGTCATGCACGCCCTGGTTACCTGATGTCTTGACAACGGCAACGCTCTCTTTGCCAGAGTGTCCTCCCAGCTACTTAAAAGACTCCAGACTCTACAGAACACTACAGCCAGACCCATCCTCAACCTTCCCAAGTGCTCAAGCATCACCCCACACCTCAGGAACCTCCACTGGCTCCCAGCACAGAAGAGATGCCAATTCAAACTTCTCATAGTCACATACAAGGCTATCCACAATCTGAGGGCTGTTCTACATCAACCATCGACTGAGTTTCTATGACCCAGCAAGACAACTATGCTTCTCCTCGCTAAACCTCACACACACCCCTTACATCCATTGCAGCAGCAGCGAAGGCTGCTCTTTTTCCTACACAGCAGCCAAGTCCTGGAACAGGCCTGCCCCTCCACCACTAAACAGCTCCCTCACTGGCAGACTTCAGAAGAAGACTCAAGACCAGCAGCAGTTCCTCCGTTAGGACAGAGGAGCGTTGCCCACCGCCAACAGCAGTGCTTCAAATCCTTTAACAAACTAAACGATAATAAACCATGTTTATTATGGCTTCATTTGTTAAAGGGGTGGGGCATTGGGGATGACGAGGATATGAAGTGAGTGCACTGTGCACTCCCCTCAGTGTGCATGTATGTTTGGCTGGCTTTCTCGGGCTGGCCAAATTTATATGCGCAGTAGGCTCTCTCCAGCCCAGGAACACAGTTGCCAATCTGGAGAGAGCATGCACAGGCTCCCAGCCACAGGGCAGGCTGGGAGCCTGTGCCCACCTGAAGCAGATGAGATGAAGGAGTGGAGCGGCGGTGCGCAGGTAAGTTTTTTATTTTATTTATATTTTGTTTCTAAATTAAATTTTATCCCACCCCCGCGAACCGCACCCGCCCCACCCCCAAGAAGTTGCTTTTCAGCAGAGAAACTGCACCCTCAGCACCCAGATACCATTAGGGGTGATAGTGCTGTACTTTACAAGTGCTGTGATTGATTTAATGCTATGATTGCTAGAATGTTGCTGACATCTGGGCAAAGATGTTGGATCCTGAGTGGCTTAATTTTATCACAGAGATTGATATTATTTTGCTCCAAGAAACCTGGGCTCAGGAGACCATCACCTGGGATGATTTTAAATGTTTTATAGTCCCTACTACTGCTTCACTGGGACAGAGGGCTTGGGCTGGATTAGTCATCATGATACGTATCTCTAAATGTCTCAAGGTTTTTCCAGTTCCCACCAAAAACTAGGGAATTCAGGGGCATATTTATACTCCGTTTGCGCCGAATTTGCGTCGTTTTTTTCGACGCAAATTCGACGCAAAACTAACTCCATATTTATACTTTGGCGTTAGACGCGCCTAGCGCCAAAGTTCATGGAGTTAGCGTCATTTTTTTGCGTGAACACCTTCCTTGCGTTAATGATATGCAAGGTAGGCGTTCCCGTCTTAAAAAATGACTCCGATGCTATTGCGTCGGATTTATACTCCCGGGCAAAAATGACGCCCGGGAGTGGGCGGGTCTAAAAAACCCGCATTTGCGCCGGATTTTAGCGCCTGGGTCAGGGCAGGCGTTAAGGGACCTGTGGCTCAGAATGAGCCCAGAGGTGCCCTCCCCTGCCCCCAGGGACACCCCCTGCCACCCTTGCCCACCCCAGGAGGACACCCAAGGATGGAGGGACCCACCCCATGGACATTAAGGTAAGTCCAGGTAAGTATTTTCTTTTGTGGCATAGAGGGGCCTGATTTGTGCCCCCCTACATGCCACTTTGCCCAATGACCATGCCCAGGGGACAGAAGTCCCCTGGGCATGGCCATTGGGCAAGGGGGCATGACTCCTGTCTTTGCTAAGACAGGAGTCATTTCAATGGGGGATGGGCGTCGTAAAAAAATGGCGCAAATCGGGTTGTGGCGATTTTTTTGCCTCAGCCTGACTTGCACCATTTGTGGACGCCCATACGCCATTTTCCCCCTACGCCGGCGCTGCCTGGTGTACGTCGTTTTTTTTAACGCACACCAGACAGCGCCGGCGGCTAACGTCATTCAATAAATACGGCGCCCGCATGGTGCTTCAGAATGGCGTTAGCCGGCGCAAATTTTTTTGACGCAAAACTGAGTCGGCGCAGTTTTGCGTCAAAAAGTATAAATATGGGCCTCAGATTCTGTGGATTGTCTTACCCAATGGGTTTAATTTTTCCTTGTTAATTTCTATCAACCCGTTGATGACCTGGGTTGCCAGACTGAGGCTTTATTTCAGGTATTGTCGGTCCTGGACCCAGGCCCTTTCCCAAGCTCAATTGTTTTAATGTGATATTAGGAGCTGGTTTTATTGCCAAACTGGGCTTGAATCCTACCACATCTGACCCTTTTGTGACATTGACATACCAACTTGCTCTATGTCATGTGGGGGTAGGAGGTTATATACAGTCCTGTGTTATGCAGGTCTACTTAATGTGATAGACATTGTGGGGAACCCCTGACCCCAACCTCCTACTTTTGTAGGCTGGGAGAAAGGGACAACCATTGATTATGTCTTTATATCCAGGCCCTTGGAGCAATTAATTTGTTGTCAGGGTGTTATGGAATCCTGCTTTAGTGAAAATAATGTCATGAAGCTCATTCCGAGACTACCCGCTAATAGTGGACTGAACACCTCTGCTGGCTCAACTGGTTTGATCCCAAAATATAAGGGCGTTAGGATTAAATACGAGGCATATCAATGCCAACTCAGTTAAATCTTTTAGGGCCTGATTTAGAATTTGGCTGATGGGTTACTCCATCACAAACGCGACTAATATCCTGTCCACTGTATTACGATCTCCATAGGCGTTCATGGAATTGTAATACAGCAGACGATATATCAGTTAAGTTTGTGACGGGGTAACCCCATCCGTCAAACTCTAAATTAGGCCCTTAGTTGGCTTCGACATGACCCTGAATGGATTCATTGTTAATCTTTTATACCCTCCACCATTATTTTAGATGCATTTCAAGCCTTAAATTGTTTTACCAGAGCAATCATCATTGAGCTGGCTTGGGCCTAGTGGGATTTGAAAAGTTGATTGGTTTGATAAAGAGTGTAGGATCGCCAATCGTAAACCATGTGAATCTCATATGGAAGAGCAGCCTAAAAGAAGGCTATTAGGAGTATGAAGTTAACTATAAAAGAGGAAACATGACAGCACCTAGTCTATACCTACAATATTTGAGATGCTAAGGGTTTCTGGCAAAGGATTTTAGAGACAGTAAGGGTACTTTGGTACAGTGCCTGAACCTTAACTTGATAATTTGGAAATACCAGGAAAGGGGCGATCTACTTAGCATTCGTGGATCTAAGTCATGCTTTTGATTGGGTTAATAGATCCAAGCTATGGGGTATCTTGACCACTTAACATATAACAAGAATAGAATAGGGGCCTAACAACTAATAGTTAGCCCCTGGTACCCTTTAATTACATTCCATCACTGATAGTGCTGTCACCGTTTGCCAAGGATAAAAATATTCGTCCCCATGCCCACCCCGCCTCCTCCTTCCTTCATCAAGGAGTAGGTCCGGCTTATTACACCTATCATCATGACTCCATAGTGTTCTGTGTCAATTTGCACAAAGGAGCGACCTCTGCTAAAAGATCATCGATCGCGTCATAGGGGTACGTGCATATACCCAACTCTCCTGGGAGTTGTAGTTCACATGGTCGTGAACCCAATGACAGTGTTGACATGTCTGATTTAAAAGTCAGTAAAAGTGAATGAAAAAATATTATATTTATTTCATTATTTTGTACTTTTCACACTGTATTATGTTTATTACTTTATTTTGTACTTCCCACATTCTCATTCTTCTAAAAAAGTTTTTTAGAAATAATATAATTTGTTGTTTGTTATTTCACAATTATGGGAGATGTATATTAGTGTCCGGGCATACTGGGGGGTTGGGGTCCACTTGGATAGTGCATTTCTTCTAGCTAGTATATATGGAACTCTATTGCACCAAAAACAAAACTAAGATCTAGTTCTTGCAACAGAAGAAGAGATAGTCTTTCCCTGCTCTTGTCTTCTTAATTAAAAAACAAAAAACAAAAGTATGCTCAAAGAACTACTACTGACATATTGTAGTGATCACGAAATGTCTTTAAGACACATGTCACTAACTATGAAACAGTTAATGATAGAATCTCAACAGGCATGTCCGTTATTCATATTAGGATTGCTACTGAATGTAGTCTGTCCATTAATGGCACTCAGAAATTGTGGGGTTATTATAACCATGTTGCTCCTAAATATCTCAAAATGCACATTCTGTAGAGATGGTCAGATTCTTGGTTCCCCCTGTTGTGTTGTGTTAGACTCAAAACTGGCAAGGATCCTAGGTAGAAGAATATAGAATAGATTATTATCCTGTGTGTATCTGGGGCCATTGGTATGTCATCATTCAAATCTCTAATATCAGTCTGAAGGTGGTTGTAGGAGGCTGGACTGGCTTGTAGTGAGTACCAAGGGGTACTTGCACCTTGCACCAGGCCCAGTTATCCCTTATTAGTGTATAGGGTGTCTAGCAGCTTAGGCTGATAGATAATGGTAGCTTAGCAGAGCAGCTTAGGCTGAACTAGGAGACGTGTGAAGCTACTACAGTACCACTTAGTGTCATATGCACAATATCATAAGGAAACACAATACACAGTTATACTAAAAATAAAGGTACTTTATTTTTATGACAATATGCCAAAGTATCTTAGAGTGTACCCTCAGTGAGAGGATAGGAAATATACACAAGATATATATACACAATAGCAAAAATATGCAGTATAGTCTTAGAAAACAGTGCAAACAATGTATAGTTACAATAGGATGCAATGGGGAAACATAGGGATAGGGGCAACACAAACCATATACTCCAAAAGTGGAATGCGAACCACGAATGGACCCCAAACCTATGTGACCTTGTAGAGGGTCGCTGGGACTATTAGAAAATAGTGAGAGTTAGAAAAATAACCCTCCCCAAGACCCTGAAAAGTGAGTGCAAAGTGCACTAAAGTTCCCCTAAGGACAAAGAAGTCGTGTTAGAGGAATAATGCAGGAAAGACACAAACCAGCAATGCAACAACTGTGGATTTCCAATCTAGGGTACCTGTGGAACAAGGAGACCAAGTCCAAAAGTCACAAGCAAGTCGGAGATGGGCAGATGCCCAGGAAATGCCAGCTGCGGGTGCAAAGAAGCTTCTACTGGACAGAAGAAGCTGAGGTTTCTGCAGGAACGAAAAGGGATAGAGACTTCCCCTTTGGTGGACGGATCCCTCTCGCCGTAGAGAGTCGTGCAAAAGTGTTTTCCCGCCGAAAGAATGCTAACAAGCCTTGCTAGCTGCAAATCATGCAGTTAGCGTTTTTGGACGCTGCTGAGGCCCAGGAGGGACCAGGAGGTCGCAAATTGGACCAGCAGAGAGAGGGGACGTCGAGCAAGACAAGGAGCCCTCTCTGAAGCCAGTAGCACCCGGAGCAGTGCCACAAACAGGCACTATGAGGATGCATGAAACGGTGCTTGCCGAAGTTGCACAAAGGAGTCCCACGTCGCCGGAGACCAACTTAGAAAGTCGTGCAATGCAGGTTAGAGTGCCGTAGACCCAGGCTTGGCTGTGCACAAAGGATTTCCGCCGGAAGTGCACAGGGGCCGGAGTAGCTGCAAAGTTGCCGTTCCCAGCAATGCAGCCCAGCGAGGTGAGGCAAGGACTTACCTCCACCAAACTTGGACTGAAGAGTCACTGGACTGTGGGGGTCACTTGGACAGAGTTGCTGGATTCGAGGGACCTCGCTCGTCGTGCTGAGAGGAGACCCAAGGGACCGGTAATGCAGCTTTTTGGTGCCTGCGGTTGCAGGGGGAAGATTCCGTCGACCCACGGGAGATTTCTTCGGAGCTTCTGGTGCAGAGAGGAGGCAGACTACCCCCACAGCATGCACAAGCAGGAAAACAGTCGAGAAGGCGGCAGGATCAGCGTTACAGAGTTGCAGTAGTCGTCTTTGCTACTATGTTGCAGGTTTGCAGGCTTCCAGCGCGGTCAGCAGTCGATTCCTTATCAGAAGGTGAAGAGAGAGATGCAGAGGAACTCGGATGAGCTCTTGCATTCGTTATCTAAAGTTTCCCCAGAGACAGAGACCCTAAATAGCCAGAAAAGAGGGTTTGGCTACCTAGGAGAGAGGATAGGCTACTAACACCTGAAGGAGCCTATCAGCAGGAGTCTCTGACGTCACCTGGTGGCACTGGCCACTCAGAGCAGTCCAGTGTGCCAGCAGCACCTCTGTTTCCAAGATGGCAGAGGTCTGGAGCACACTGGAGGAGCTCTGGACACCTCCCAGGGGAGGTGCAGGTCAGGGGAGTGGTCACTCCCCTTTCCTTTGTCCAGTTTCGCGCCAGAGCAGGGCTAAGGGGTCCCCTGAACCGGTGTAGACTGGCTTATGCAGAATTGGGCACTTCTGTGCCCAACAAAGCATTCCCAGAGGCTGGGGAGGCTACTCCTCCCCTGCCTTCACACCATTTTCCAAAGGGAGAGGGTGTCACACCCTCTCTCAGAGGAAGTTCTTTGTTCTGCCATCCTGGGCCAGGCCTGGCTGGACCCCAGGAGGGCAGATGCCTGTCTGAGGGGTTGGCAGCAGCAGCAGCTGCAGTGAAACCCCAGGAAGGGCAGTTTGGCAGTACCAGGGTCTGTGCTACAGACCACTGGGATCATGGGATTGTGCCAACTATGCCAGGATGGCATAGAGGGCAATTCCATGATCATAGACATGTTACATGGCCATATTCGGAGTTACCATTGTGAAGCTACATATAGGTAGTGACCTATATGTAGTACACGCGTGTAATGGTGTCCCCGCACTCACAAAGTTCAGGGAATTGGCTCTGAACAATGTGGGGGCACCTTGGCTAGTGCCAGGGTGCCCTCACACTAAGTAACTTTGCACCTAACCTTTACCAGGTAAAGGTTAGACATATAGGTGACTTATAAGTTACTTAAGTGCAGTGTAAAATGGCTGTGAAATAACGTGGACGTTATTTCACTCAGGCTGCAGTGGCAGGCCTGTGTAAGAATTGTCAGAGCTCCCTATGGGTGGCAAAAGAAATGCTGCAGCCCATAGGGATCTCCTGGAACCCCAATACCCTGGGTACCTCAGTACCATATACTAGGGAATTATAAGGGTGTTCCAGTAAGCCAATGTAAATTGGTAAAAATGGTCACTAGCCTGTTAGTGACAATTTGGAAAGAAATGAGAGAGCATAACCACTAAGGTTCTGATTAGCAGAGCCTCAGTGAGACAGTTAGGCACTACACAGGGAACACACACATATAGGCCACAACCTTATGAGCACTGGGGTCCTGACTAGCAGGGTCCCAGTGACACATAACAAACATACTGAAAACATAGGGTTTTCACTATGAGCACTGGGCCCTGGCTAGCAGGATCCCAGTGAGACAGTGAAAACATCCTGACATACACTCACAAACAGGCCAAAAGTGGGGGTAACAAGGTTAGAAAGAGGCTACTTTCTCACACAACCCCCCCCCCAAACGAAGGACAATAAGGCTAACCTTGGCCAGTTGAGACTTTATTGTCTAAGTGGTGATAAGTAGAGAGTAGCTCTGCAATAGACTGGTTACTCCCTTTATCATCCACTATATGGTTACTTCCCTGTGGGGATGTAAACCACCCTGTTTGAAGTTTTTTAGCTAAGCAACAATGAGAAGATGTATTTTCAGAGTTTCTATCAGTAAGTTTTAGTTTAGAGCAGTGGGAATTGTCCACTGAACCTATTTGTAATGATGGAAATGCTAGACAGGGATGCTGTCTCAGAAAAGCCATAGCTGGGCAAAAACTTTGTCCATATGGCTGGAAGAGAGAACAGGGATGCTGTTTCTCTTGGGTTGGAGCAGGGCAGGGCTGCTGTCCTATCAGCTCCACACTAGGGCAGGGATGATGTCCTAAGTGTTGTGAGGCAGTGCAGGGTTTCTGCACTAAAGTTTCTCTGGGAGGGTTGGAGGGATGCTCCATGTTATCTAAAATGGTGCTCTTTTTCTCACCAATGTTAGTTATCCCACAGAGAGGTACTTCCACCTCAGGGAGTCCAGTTTTGCCAACTGATGATTCCCTTGGAACAGGTGCCACCCCAGGAGAGGTTTCTCCCACCACAGGAATGGTATCCTGAATGGTAGGGTGGTTAGGGGATACTGTGATACCCTTTTTACCTGTTGATGGAGAGGGATCCTGAGTTTTCAGGCCTTCTCTCCTTTGCTTTTTCATTTCAGTAGAAATGAGAGGGAACAATTCCTCTGGGATGCCCAGCATGGCTGCATGGGCATAAAACTCTACATCAGCCCAACCTGAGGCCTCTAGGTCATTACCTAAGAGACAGTCTACAGGTAAGCTAGGTGATACCACCACCTGCTTAGGGCCAGTAACTCCACCCCAACTAAACTGAATTATAGCTAAGGGAAGAAACTTAGTGGAGTTATGGACATCAATAATCTTATACTGTTGTCCAATGATGTGTTGATCAGGGTGCACTAGGTTTTCAGTCACCAAAGTGATACTGGCACCTGTGTCCCTGTAGGCCAAGGCCTCAACACCATTTATTGAAACTGTCTGCCTGTACTTATCCATTGTAAGGGGACAAGCAGCCAGTGTGGCAAGGCCAATGCCACTAGGTGTGACAGAAACTGTCTTGGGAGTGACTACCCCAGTTTCTACTATGGACCCAAAAGTGAACCCAACTACACCCTTATCTTGACTGTTGCCAGCAGTCCCACCACTAGTACCACTACTGCTAGGGGCACTAGAGCTTGATGTATTAGTGGTGGTAGGCTCAGGGGGTTTACCTGGACAGGACTTATCCCCTGGCCTATGGCCTCTGTTTTTACACACAAAGCACCAAGGCTTTTTAATGTGTGTGGGTTGTGAAGAAGAGGAAGAATTAGTTTTATCCCCACCCTCTGAAGAGTGTTTAAGATTTGAAGTGGGATCTTTGGTTTTACCCTTATCCCCATGCTTATCTTGAGATTTTTCACCATCTTTCTTCTTATTGCCATCTTTGTCACCCCCTGTATGAACTTTTCTGTTCACCCTTGTTCTGACCCATTTGTCTGCCTTCTTTCCCAATTCTTGGGGAGAGGTCAGATCAGAGTCCACCAAGTACTGGTGCAACAAATCAGACACACAATTATTAAGAATATGCTCTCTCAGGATCAAGTTATACAGGCTGTCATAATCAGTAACTTTACTGCCATGTAAACACCCCTCCAAGGCCTTCACTGAATGGTCAATGAAATCAACCCAGTCTTGTGAAGACTCCTTTTTGGTCTCTCTGAACTTTATCCTGTACTGTTCAGTGGTTAAGCCATAACCATCCAGGAGTGCATTCTTAAGAACTTTGAAATTATTAGCATCATTTTCTTTCACAGTAAGGAGCCTATCCCTACCTTTTCCACTAAATGATAGCCATAGGATAGCAGCCCACTGCCTTTGAGGGACATCCTGTACAACACAGGCCCTCTCAAGTGCAGCAAAACACTTGTTAATGTCATCCCCCTCCTTATAAGGGGGAACTATCTTGTGCAGATTCCTGGAATCATGCTCTTTTGCAGGATGACTATGGGGAATACTGCTGCTGCCACCATGGGTTTCTAAACCCAGTTTCTGTCTCTCCTTCTCTACTTCTAAAGTCTGTCTATCCAAATCCAGCTGTTGCTTCTTGAGCTTCAGTCTGGTTTGTTCCACTCTCAATCTATTGAGCTCCCTTTCTAACAATCTGTCATCAGGGTGGGTGGGAGGGACATGCCTTGAAACAGAAGTATGGTGAGAATGGACAGAAGGAGACCTGTCCCTTACAGAAGCCACCCTAACAGCTTGGCTAACAGAAACATCACTACCAGTATGGTGAGGATAAATGCTTTTGCTATGATGTGAGACAACACTATTTATATGGTGTGGCTCATCATCATTACCAACTATGCTAGACTGTCTAGTAATGGGCAGGCTAGGAAGTTTCTTTCCTGAATCTTTTCCTGGGGGAGTCCCTGGATCAGATTGAGAACCATTAGCTACTTTTTCACCAGATTGGGCACTTATGGCCTTATCCTGTACTCTAAGCATGTTAATTAACAGTTCTAAGGAAGGATTCTTCCCTACACTCAAACCTCTCTCTATGCAGAGATTCCTTGCTCCTTTCCAGCTAAGGTGATCATATGCAAGTTTGGACAGATCAACATTTTGGCCTGTGCCAGACATTTTTAGAGAGAGTTAAAGTGATAGTAAAAGATAAAAAGTTTGTCAGAGCTTTTAGAAAGACAGAGAAAAAAAACTTTTAAAACTTTTTAGAACTTTTTAGAAAGTTAGGAGTACTTTTCAGCACTTAGAAAAGAGTGAAAAGAGGAAATGCAAAACTTTTTGGCTATGTGTATATACACTGACCTTGTTTTGTATATTTTTCTCTTATGAAAAGTACAATGACAAGAGTGGTAAGTAGTCTCAAAGTACTTATCCCACCGCTGCACAACCAATGTAGGAGGCTGGACTGGCTTGTAGTGAGTACCAAGGGGTACTTGCACCTTGCACCAGGCCCAGTTATCCCTTATTAGTGTATAGGGTGTCTAGTAGCTTAGGCTGATAGATAATGGTAGCTTAGCAGAGCAGCTTAGGCTGAACTAGGAGACGTGTGAAGCTACTACAGTACCACTTAGTGTCATATGCACAATATCATAAGATAACACAATACACAGTTATACTAAAAATAAAGGTACTTTATTTTTATGACAATATGCCAAAGTATCTTAGAGTGTACCCTCAGTGAGAGGATAGGAAATATACACAAGATATATATACACAATAGCAAAAATATGCAGTATAGTCTTAGAAAACAGTGCAAACAATGTATAGTTACAATAGGATGCAATGGGGAAACATAGGAATAGGGGCAACACAAACCATATACTCCAAAAGTGGAATGCGAACCACAAATGGACCCCAAACCTATGTGACCTTGTAGAGGGTAGCTGGGACTATTAGAAAATAGTGAGAGTTAGAAAAATAACCCTCCCCAAGACCCTGAAAAGTGAGTGCAAAGTGCACTAAAGTTCCCCTAAGGACAAAGAAGTCGTGTTAGAGGAATAATAAAGGAAAGACACAAACCAGCAATGCAACAACTGTGGATTTCCAATCTAGGGTACCTGTGGAACAAGGGGACCAAGTCCAAAAGTCACAAGCAAGTCGGAGATGGGCAGATGCCCAGGAAATGCCAGCTGCGGGTGCAAAGAAGCTTCTACTGGACAGAAGAAGCTGAGGTTTCTGCAGTAACGAAAAAGGCTAGAAACTTCCCCTTTGGTGGACGGATCCCCCTCGCCGTGGAGAGTTGTGCAAAAGTGTTTTCCCGCCAAAAGAACGCTAACAAGCCTTGCTAGCCGCAAATCGTGCGGTTAGCGTTTTTGGACGCTGCTGAGGCCCAAGAGGGACCAGGAGGTCGCAAATTGGACCAGCAGAGAGAGGGGACGTCGAGCAAGACAAGGAGCCCTCTCTGAAGCCAATAGCACCCGGAAAAGTGCCAGAAACAGGCACTACGAGGATGCGTGAAATGGTGCTCGCCGAAGTTGCACAAAGGAGTCCCACGTCGCCGGAGACCAACTTAGAAAGTCGTGCAATGCAGGTTAGAGTGCCGTGGACCCAGGCTTGGCTGTGCACAAAGGATTTCCGCCGGAAGTGCACAGGGGCCGGAGTAGCTGCAAAGTCGCGGTTCCCAGCAATGCAGCCCAGCGAGGTGAGGCAAGGACTTACCTCCACCAAACTTGGACTGAAGAGTCACTGGACTGTGGGGGTCACTTGGACAGAGTCGCTGGATTCGAGGGACCTCGCTCGTCGTGCTGAGAGGAGACCCAAGGGACCGGTAATGCAGCTTTTTGGTGCCTGCGGTTGCAGGGGGAAGATTCCGTCGACCCACGGGAGATTTCTTTGGAGCTTCTGGTGCAGAGAGGAGGCAGACTACCCCCACAGCATGCACAAGCAGGAAAATAGTCGAGAAGGCGGCAGGATCAGCGTTACAGAGTTGCACTAGTCGTCTTTGCTACTATGTTGCAGGTTTGCAGGCTTCCAGCGCGGTCAGCAGTCGATTCCTTATCAGAAGGTGAAGAGAGAGATGCAGAGGAACTCGGATGAGCTCTTGCATTCGTTATCTAAAGTTTCCCCAGAGAAAGAGACCCTAAATAGCCAGAAAAGAGGGTTTGGCTACCTAGGAGAGAGGATAGGCTACTAACACCTGAAGGAGCCTATCAGCAGGAGTCTCTGACGTCACCTGGTGGCACTGGCCACTCAGAGCAGTCCAGTGTGCCAGCAGCACCTCTGTTTCCAAGATGGCAGAGGTCTGGAGCACACTGGAGGAGCTCTGGACACCTCCCAGGGGAGGTGCAGGTCAGGGGAGTGGTCACTCCCCTTTCCTTTGTCCAGTTTCGCGCCAGAGCAGGGCTAAGGGGTCCCCTGAACCGGTGTAGACTGGCTTATGCAGAATTGGGCACTTCTGTGCCCAACAAAGCATTTCCAGAGGCTTGGGAGGCTACTCCTCCCCTGCCTTCACACCATTTTCCAAAGGGAGAGGGTGTCACACCCTCTCTCAGAGGAAGTTCTTTGTTCTGCCATCCTGGGCCAGGCCTGGCTGGACCCCAGGAGGGCAGATGCCTGTCTGAGGGGTTGGCAGCAGCAGCAGCTGAAGTGAAACCCCAGGAAGGGCAGTTTGGCAATACCAGGGTCTGTGCTACAGACCACTGGGATCATGGGATTGTGCCAACTATGCCAGGATGGCATAGAGGGGGCAATTCCATGATCATAGACATGTTACATGGCCATATTCGGAGTTACCATTGTGAAGCTACATATAGGTAGTGACCTATATGTAGTGCACGCGTGTAATGGTGTCCCCGCACTCACAAAGTTCAGGGAATTGGCTCTGAACAATGTGGGGGCACCTTGGCTAGTGCCAGGGTGCCCTCACACTAAGTAACTTTGCACCTAACCTTTACCAGGTAAAGGTTAGACATATAGGTGACTTATAAGTTACTTAAGTGCAGTGTAAAATGGCTGTGAAATAACGTGGACGTTATTTCACTCAGGCTGCAGTGGCAGGCCTGTGTAAGAATTGTCAGAGCTCCCTATGGGTGGCAAAAGAAATGCTGCAGCCCATAGGGATCTCCTGGAACCCCAATACCCTGGGTACCTCAGTACCATATACTAGGGAATTATAAGGGTGTTCCAGTAAGCCAATGTAAATTGGTAAAAATGGTCACTAGCCTGTTAGTGACAATTTGGAAAGAAATGAGAGAGCATAACCACTAAGGTTCTGATTAGCAGAGCCTCAGTGAGACAGTTAGGCACTACACAGGGAACACACACATATAGGCCACAACCTTATGAGCACTGGGGTCCTGACTAGCAGGGTCCCAGTGACACATAACAAACATACTGAAAACATAGGGTTTTCACTATGAGCACTGGGCCCTGGCTAGCAGGATCCCAGTGAGACAGTGAAAACACCCTGACATACACTCACAAACAGGCCAAAAGTGGGGGTAACAAGGCTAGAAAGAGGCTACTTTCTCACAGTGGTACACCCACCTTTTCTCCATCCTAAATAAAGAAAGTTATGGAACAGCATCCGTTAGGTCCCTATGTTCAATAATGAACCAGACAAAATTGTCTGCACTGTGCCCAGCTTCCAAAAAGTGGTGCATCAGTTTAGTGTAGACCTTTGGCACCTGAAAGTACTCCTATGCTTATTAATATGGACTTTGACGGGTCTCATGGTCATCTCTACATACTTTGGTCCACATGCGTATATGATCACATATACAATGTTCTTGGTATTGTAGTTGCTGAAGCTATGTAAGGCCCACGGTGTACAGAGTCCTTTGT
Organism: Pleurodeles waltl; assembly: GCF_031143425.1. Lineage (NCBI taxonomy): Eukaryota > Metazoa > Chordata > Amphibia > Caudata > Salamandridae > Pleurodeles > Pleurodeles waltl. Next base: position 263,491,388 of record NC_090443.1, on the reverse strand, counting down.
TTTCTTAGTTAGGTAGCATACACTACACTGTCCACATGGGTAATGTCCTATTACCCGAGGCAAGTTCAAAAGGGTCTTCTGACATGGACCTTCTGGAAGCACCCGTGGTCTTGTGTGTACAAACTTATCACGTAGGCTGCTGGCTCGTCTGAAAGAGAACATTGTTTTTCTAGGTCCAAAGGACCCAAAGTCAAAAAAATCCATTCCTTATTAACTGTTTCTTGATATCATTTGAAAGACGGCTGTATCTAGCAACACATATAAGACAGTACTTAGGTTCCCTTACTCATGTCTCATGTAGTAAGGGGCATATTTATACTCTGTTTGCACCAAATTAGTGTCATTTTTTTTTACTCTAATTCGGTGCAAAACTAACTCCATATTTATACTTTGGTGCTAGACCCCTCTAGCACCAAATTTATGGAGTTAAAGTCATTTTTTGAAAGTGGAGTCCTACTTTGCCCTAATGAGATGCAAGGTAGGCGTTCCCATGCAAAAAATGACTCTATGGCCTTAACACCATATTTAGGGGCATATTTATACTCTGCGGCGTATTTATACTCTGTTTGCACCGAATAAGTGTCATTTTTTTTTACTCTAATTCGGTGCAAAACTAACTCCATATTTATACTTTGGTGCTAGACCCATCTAGCACCAAGGCCCTGATTTAAACTTTTTTTGCACTGCATTAACGTCATTTTATGACACAAAAGTGGCGCAAACTTACAAAATATTGGCCCTTATTTATACTTTTTGCTGCAAAACTGCGCTAACTCAGTTTTGCACCAAAAAGTTGAGCACCGGCTTGCACCATTTCTGTGCACCAGCCGGGCACCATATTTATGGAATGGTGCAAGCCGGTGCAAAGGGTAGGCTAGAGTTTAAAAAAATGACTTTAGTCGGTGGGGCTGGCAGTATAGAAGAAGAGGGTTTAGCACCAAAAAATGGCTTTAGGCAGGTTAGAGTAAAAAGAAATGACTCTAACCAGATTAGCGTCATTTTATGGTGCTAAACCTACCATGCCACATGACTCCTGCCTTAGGAAAGGCAGGAGTCATGCCCACCACCCTAGTGGCCAGCACAGAGGACAGGGGTCCCCTGGGCATGGCCATTGCACCCGGTGCCATATATGGGGGCCCATTTCAGGGCCCCCTATGGCACTTTCAAAAATAAAATGCACTTACCTGTACTTACCTGGGATGGGGTCCCCCATCCTCGCAGTCCCTCTAGTGTGGGTGGGGGTGCCCCTAGGGCCTAGGGAGGGCACCTCTGGGCTTATTCCATGGTGTTCCACCATGGAAATAGGGCCACAGGTCCCCTAAGACCTGCCCTGACCCAGGTCTTAAAAAATGGGGCAAAGCAAGCTTTGCCCCATTTTTTGACCCTTCCTCCCTCCCTTGCACCATTTTTACATGGGAGTATAAATATGGTGTTAAGGCCATAGAGTCATTTTTTTGCACGGGAACGCATACCTTGCATCTCATTAAGGCAAGGTAGGATTCCACTTCCAAAAAATGACTTTAACTCCATAAATTTGGTGCTAGACGGGTCTAGCACCAAAGTATAAATATGGAGTTAGTTTTGCACTGAATTAGAGTACAAAAAAAATGACGCTAATTCATTGCAAACAGAGTATAAATACGCCCCTTAGCGTAAAAAAATGATGCTAATCTGGTCAGAATCATTTATTTTGACTCAAAACTGCCTAACGTAATTTTTTTTTTAAGCTAGCCTACCCTTTGCACCGGCTTGCACCATTCCATAAATATGGTGCCCAGCTGGTGCTAAAAAATGGTGCAAGCCGGTGCAAAACTTTTTGGGGCAAAACTGCCTTAGTGCAGTTTTGCACCAAAAAGTATAAATAAGGCCCTAAGTCTTTGTTGCTATTATTCCTCCCTGGTGACAATGTCCTGTGGGTAGCCCAGTTCAGTCAAATTTGTTGTCAGGAAATGAGCATGTTTTGTAGTCCTTCTCATTGTAGAATTTCTGCTAAGACGCAGGAACTGACCTAAAGTGAGTTTTTTCCGCATCCTTCTCGGACGAAAGCTTCTGGATTTCAGGAGATTGTTTCTGTCTGGAGGTTTATAATAGACCTCAGTTCTTAGTGAGCCTTCACATACATAAATCCTCAGATCCAGGAAATACAACCCTTTGTTGCTCATAGTACAAGTGAATTTTAAGAATGAATCCACACTGTTGAGCTAGAGCACACATTCCTTAGCCCCCTCTTATGTACTGTAGGCCTCTTTCTTGCTTAGTTACCCCCATGTTTGGCCTGTTTGTCAGTGTGTTTGCCTGTGTCTACTGGGATCCTGCTAATCAGGACCCCAGTAGTTGTGCTCTCTCCCTTAAATTATGTTTTTTGCATACTGGTAACCCAGTATTTCACCCAACATTGGCATACTGGTGCCCCTTTATAAGTTCCTACTATATGGCACCTAGGTACCTAGGGCTTTAGGGTTCCAGGGGATTGCCATGGGCTGCAGCATATATTTTGCCACCCATAGGGAGCACATGCAAAGGCTTCTACAGGACTGCCATTACAGCCTGTGTGAAAAGGTGCATGCACCCTTTCACTGCCATTTACACGTCACCAGGGCACTTATAAGTCACCCCTGTAGCAGACCCTCCAGCCCTGAGGGCAGGGTACAGAGTACCTGGGTGTGAGGGCACCCCTGCACTAGCAGATTTGCCTCCACAGCCTCGAGGGCCATTTTCCCAGAGTACGAGGACACAAATTTACACGTGTACTGGACATAGGTCACTACCTATGTCCATCTACATAATGGTAACTCCAAACATATTCCTCCCCAAGGTACTGTATCTTTTCTGCGCAATTCCACTAGTTTAAAAAAAATCATGGTTTACAGCAATAGATCAGCTAGTAACCAGATTTATTTGGGCAGCTTGTAAGTGTAGAAGGGCAAGTAAATCAATGTCCTTACCTAGAGAGAAGGGGGATGGTCTGTCCTGAATCTAAAATGGTATCAAATGGCAGCGGCGTCGCAATATATGTGCCCGCTGATGGTGGGGAATTATGGTATGATATGGGCAGAATACCACCCAAACATCTATGAGTTATTAATTGGTTCGATAACTAATGGGGTACTGTTGGTCTTAGTGGAACACAGTTACTATAAGAAAGTTCGGTTTAAGGTATTAGAAGCTGCTTTTAAATGCTGGCATCCTTGGTGGAAAAAGGCAGATTTAACCACTATATGCCAATAAATAATAATTCTGCTTTGGGTATATTATGTTAATGTAGTCAGCACTACAAGCATAGTACTATAAGACATTATGGCCCTTATTACAACCCTGGTGGTCGGTGTAAAAGCAGCAGTAATACCGCCAACAGGCGGGGGTAACAAAAATGGAATCATGACCACGGCGGAAACCGCCAACAGATGCAGCCACATTAACACTCTGACCGCCACGGTGGTAGTAACAAACACCGCGGCGATAACCGCCAACAGCCAGGCGGAAAACAATGTACCGCCCACCCCATTACAACCCACCCATCCGCCAGCTTTTCTGGGGCGGTACCAACACCATCAAAAGCACGGCGGAAACAGTACTTTGAAGGGAAACCACTCACTTCTTGACACTCAAGGAAGAACCAGGACGCCATGGAGCCCGAGCTGCAGGTCTTCCCCATGCTGGTGTTTCTGCTCACATACCAGGAGTACCAACGGTGGCGGCGGCGACCACGGTGAGTACTGCACCTAGCACATAGAGGTGGGGGGGGAGAAAAAAGAGAGTGACACACGCACGCAACACGCAACACTCCCACCTCCACCCTCATCCCCACCACCATACACACAAACACATGCAACAACATTACATATACCCCCCATAACCCTCTGGAATAACGCAAGAACAAAAGTAATTGAGTCAAATGAGTGTTATATTAGAAATAGTTAGAAATACGTTAATAATTCAAAAACAGTATTTACAAAATAAACAATATGTATAAAAGGCGGGACAATGTCCACTCAAAATGTCCATGGCCCACTGGGTCAAAACACATAGGCCAAGCCCACACTAGACTCCTGCCTCAATATGGAGAGAACACTGCAGGGGCATCAGGTCGAAAACACACAGGCACCTAAGGAGGAAGGGGAAGAGTGGGGCACCTCAGCCAGAATATGGTACAACAACACTGCTTCTGGCGGGGGATCCAAGCCCACAGCGATGTCCTGGGGAGTGCAAAGCCACAGTATCTCAAGTGGGTGGCTTGCCCACTGCTTCGTCCTGGGGAGTGCAAGGCCACAGTCTCTCAAGTGGGTGGTTTGCCCACTGCTTGGTCCTGGGGAGTGCAAAGCCACAGTCTCTCAAGATGGTGGTATGCCCACTGCTTGGTCCTGGGTAGTGCAAGGCCACAGTCTCTCTAGTGGGTGCCGATTTTCCAATCGTTCTGGAGGGGGCTTGATGCCCGGTGTGCTTCATCCTGCCAAGAACAGGGTGAGTGGATGCCTTCTTGTACTGGTTCTGGAGGGGGCTTGGTGCCCAGTGTGCTTCATCCTGCCAAGGATAGGGTGAGTGGATGCCTTCTTCCACTGGTTCTGGAGGGGGCTTGGTGCCCTGTGTGCTTCATCCTGCCAAGGATAGGGTGAGTGGATGCCTTCTTCCAATGGTTCCGGACGGGGCTTGGTGCCCAGTGATGCAGCACATGGGGTGTGCAAGGTCACAGTCACTCACCTGGGTGTCAGAACCACACGATTTTCTGTGGGCAGGATGCATGACACACCATGGATGCATGACTACAGACCACCCGCCGACGGGGACGGCTGTACAGTGGTTGCAGTGCTGGAGCAGGTGGCGGTGCTGCCTGTGGTGGGGGGAGGCTCCAGCCCTTTCCCTGCAGCCTTGGATGGCTGCCCACTGGGGCTGCTGCTACTGGTGGCGGTGCTGCTTGCGACGGTGCAGGTGGCGGTGCTGGCCGTGGTGCAGCTGGCGGTGGTGGCTGCGGTGAAGCTGGGGGTGCTGCCAGTGGAGAGGGGAGGCTCCAGCCCTTCCCCTGCAGCCTCAGACGGCTGCCCACTGGGGCTGCTGCTGCTGGTGGCGGCGGTGCTGTCCGTGGTGCAGGTGGCGGTCCTGGCCATGGGGCAGCTGGCTGTGGTGGCCGCGGTGCAGGTGGCAGTGCTGCCCGCGGTGCAGGTGGCGGAGCTGCCAGTGGAGGGGTGAGGCTTCAGCCCTTCCCCTGCAGCCTCGGATGTCTGCCCACTGGGGCTGCTGCTGCTGGTGGCGGTGCTGCTGTCCGCGGTGCAGGTGGCAGTGCTGGCCGGGGGGCAGCTGGCGGTGGTGGCCATGGTGCAGGTGGCGGTGCTGCCCGCGGTGCAGGTGGCGTAGCTGCCAGTGGAGGGGTGAGGATCCAGCCCTTGCCCTGCAGCCTCGGACAGCTAAAGTGCCCTGCCCGGTGTTCTGTGCCCCTTCCTACCCATGGCAGATGGTAGTGCCTCCTTGCTTCTGCCAGCTGGAGTCTTTGCCTTGGCCTTGCTGGCTGGTTGTGTCTCCTTCTCCTTGCTGGATGTTCTCCCCTTTTTGCCCTGTCCTGGTGGTGGAACTTTCTTGTCCTTGGTAGGTGTTGGTGGCACACTGGCTGGGCTGTCGGGTGTCTCCTTAGAGCCTCTCAGAGCTCCAGAAGCCACATCGGATGTGGACTTGGTGGCTGAGGTGCTGGGCTGGGTTCTGGCCACTCTAGCCCGAGGCGAAGGACGTGGGGGGTAGTGTAAGGAATAGGTCAAGGGTGGCGAGGAAAAGCTTCTTAGGGACACTGGGGCGGGAAGAGGGTGAAGATTTGGGAGTGGAGAAAGAGGGAGTGGTTGTAGGAGGTGTCAGTCTGCTGTGTTTGGATGCAGTTACATGAGCTGGATGCTGTTGTGAGGTGGATGGCTGTTGAGTGGGTGTGTTTGCGTGTACTTTGGGAGGAGGGGTCACAGACACAGTGGGAGAGGACACAGGGGACGTGTGCATGGTTGCGGGGGTGGTGACTGCCAGTGAGGGGCATGTACTGGTAGGTGTCCTGGTGATGGAGGTAGTGGATGAGGATGTAGTGCATGCAGGTGTGAGTGGAGATGCTACTGGGAGGGAGGTGGACGAGGAGGAGGAGGGGACACAGTGGAGGCAGTGGATATTGTAGTGTATGCTTCTGGATGGTGCTTGTGTGAGTGTCTGTGGGAACTTGTGTGGTGCTTGTGTTTGCCTGAGCCACTTCTGTGTGTTGACGTGTGTGCATGGTGGTCTGATGGTGTGCTTGGGATAGGTTGGGGTTGAGGGGATTGGGACTGGGTAGAGGAAGTTGGAGGGGGGAGGCTGGAGACAGGGACAATGGCTGCCCTCAGTGCGGAGGCCAGAGCCTGAAATGCCACACCAGAGTGAATGCCCTCCAGGTATGCATTTGTTTGTTGCAAATGCCTCTCGACACCCTGGATGGCATTCAGAATGGTTGACTGCCCAACAGTGAGGGATCTCAGGATATCAATAGCCTCCTCTCTGAGGGCAGCGGGCTGACTGGGGCAGGGCCTGAGGTGCCGGGGGCGAAGGAGATGCCCAACCTCCTGGGTGAGCGGGCACAGGAAACACGCTGAGGGGCTGCTGGGAGGGCGGTGCTGGTAGGGGGGGTGGCGGCTGTACCGGTTGTTGGGGTGGGCACAGAAGTGTCCACCACCACCAGGGAGCTTCCATCGGAGGAGGAGTCGATGTCTGTAGTGTCCCCTCCTGTCTCCGTCGTGGTGCTTCACTCGCCCTCCGTCCCACTGGTGCCCTCACCGTCAGTGGATTCGGCCTACAGGGCCATGTGGGATGCAGCTCCCTCCGTCGCCAGTGCCTCTGCTCCTCCGCCAGATAATGCTAATGCACACAAGTACAGGGTGACAAAACAAAAAGGGGGGGAGAGACAGAGGATACACTTGGTCAATGCCAGCAACAACACTACCATTGGCGTACACTACACACAGGGAGCTGCCCTATGCTCTAGGCCATGCACTACCAGTTACACAGCGAGTCACCAGCCCATGGGGTACAATGCCTAACGCCATGAGCTGCACACCTGAATCCCACAGGACCCTGCCCAGTAATAGATACCTTCAGAGCCTGCCCAACAAGGGACCTACCCTGCCAGTTTGCCCTGGCCTAGGGGTGCCCACATACCCCACCCAGGTAAAACCTTAACACACGCAAAGTCATGATTCTGAATCTGTACTCACCCCCTTGTGGCTGCAGTGATGCCTTCTAGCGCCAATCCAACTCTGGATAGGCCACCTCCATGATGTGGAACATCAGGGGGGCCAGGGTATGATGGGCCCCCTTCCTCGTTGGTAGGCCAGCCCCAGCTGGGTCTCCGCCGTCTTGCTTGCCCAGCGGCGCAGGTCCTCCCACCGTTTGCGGCAGTGGGAGCTCCGCCTGTCAAAGACCCCCAGGGTCCGCACCTCCTTGGCGATGGGACGCCAAATACCCTTTGTCTGATGGCCGCTGACCTGCAGGGAAATATGCATAGAAAAAAGGGATTAGTAATACCGTTTGGACTGTTACACTCAAGTCCCACAATATCCCTCCCATCCCCTCACACACAGACATTGACCACCAGACATGCAGCAATCTACCCAGGAACCCTCAGCCCCCCACATGAGGCATACACACACAGCACTCCATACATTCATGGCCCACGCATCATGCTCACAGTGTACTCACACTGTTTGTCTAGAGGACCTATAGAGTGAAGTATACTGGGGTAGGACCCATCCACCAGTATCTCCAACTCCTCCGAAATGAAGGCGGGGGCCCTTGCCCCAGACACTCGATCCATTGTCGCTTCCAGACACAGGTCACAGCAGCACTTGCAGTATAGATCCTCTCCTGTTGAAGGTCATGTAGCAAGTGATTGAACAGTTAGAAAATGGCGCTCACATCTGCGGCGGTGCATACCGTCACCGCCAGCGCACATCGCCATTGGCTCCTGGAATCCATAGGGCTCAATGATAACCAGTGCTAAGTTGCGCGGCAGCCGTCGACCACCGACCGCAACGGCGCACAACGCCAGCGGAATTACCTCATTTCCACTTGTCTCTCCTCAGTGGTCAGGCAGCCACCATTTTCCGGGGGTCCCAGGCCATGGCATCTAACTGCATCACAGCAGACATTGGCACATCAACTGATTTTCAAATTCACATACTGTTTCTGTAAAGGAAGAAATGCATTTTTATTGCAACATATGAGTGAATATGATCCTCTGCTCACCAATTTCCACCCTAGAGTTCAACCGCTGAGGATGAATGGGAGATGGAGACATCCCCCTGTGTACAGACCCCTTGTGGACCTGGTGACTATGGAGGACAGGCACATAATCCTTACCTACAGACTTGATCAGGCCACAATCCAAGAACTGTGTGCCCAATTGGAGCCAGACCTGATTTCAGGTATCCGCCACCCCACACATATTCCCCCCTCTAGTGCAGATCCTGTCAGTGGTACATTTCCTGGAAAGTGGTTCCTTCCAAACAACAGTGGCCATGGCATCAGGGATGTCTCAGCCAATGTTCTCCAACATGTTGATCAGAGTGTTGTCTGCCCTGCTGAAACACATGCGCAGCTACAACGTATTCCCCCAGGTGGAAGATTTGGCCACAGTGAAAGCTGACTTTTATGCCATGGGGCATATCCCCAACATCATTGGTGCCATTGATGGTACACATGTAGCATTTGTCCCCCCCACCAGAGAAATGAACAAGTGTTCAGGAATAGAAAAAGCTATCACTCTCTGAATGTGCTGATGGTGTGTTTGGCGGACCAGTACATCTCCCATGTGAATGCCAAGTATCCTGGCTCTATGCATAATGCCTTTATCTTGAGGAATAGCAGCATTACAATGTGATGGCTCAACTCCAGAGGTACCGGGTGTGGCTAATAGGTGAGCCTGAGGTACCCACCCAGTATATGTTGGTGTAGGGGTTGTCGCTAAGGGTGAGTGTGTGGCTAACAGGTATCCCTTGATATTTGCAGGTGATTCTGGTTACCCCAACCTCTCATTGCTAATGACCCCAGTAAGGAATGCCAGGACAAGGGCAGAGGAACGTTACAATGAGACACATGGGCGAACAAGGAGGATAATTGAGAGAACCTTCGGTCTCCTGAAGGCCAGGTTCAGGTGCCTCCATCTGACTGGTGGATCACTGTACTACTCACCCAAGAAGGTGTGCCAGATCATCGTTGCATGTTGCACAACCTGGCCTTGAGACGCTAGGTGCCTTTTCTGCAGGAGGATGAGCCTGGAGATGGTCTTGTGGCAGCTGTGGAGCATGTGGACAGTGAGGAAGAAGAGGCAGAGGATGAAGATGTGGACAATAGAAGTTCTCTCATACAACAGTACTTTCAGTGACACACAGGTAAGACACTGTAACTTCACTTTACATTGCAGTTTTCTGTTGGACTTTGGACATGGCAGCATGATTTCCCTATGTCTATGGCCACTTACTGTACCCTTTGGCATCTCTCTTTTCAGATCTTTGTGCCCCACTCTGGCTCCTGGTGTGTTTACTGCTGCCCACTACAGGTCGTACCAAAGTATATATAACTGTACATATGAATTTCAATGTTTACAGACTGTTGAACTAATACATATTTCTATCGAGAGACTCCAGGTATTTGTTCCAAGGGTGTTTATTTAAGTGCTAAGAGGTTGAGAGGGATGTGCAATATGCTGTGGTGATGGTGGAGGAATGTCCAGTTAGAGTCCAGTCTCTTTGTATCGCAGGTGCTTTGTCCAATGGGGCATAGGAAGGGGAGCAATGGCAGTTCAGGGTGGACAGGGTAACAGAGTGGGACACAAGGGTGACAATCAGGAGAGTCTTATTTCCTGGCAGGGGTCTTGGCAATGTTCTCCAGCTTCAGCCTGGATCGCAGGGACTGTTTGCGGGTGGTTCTCCTTCTGCAGGGGGTGGGGTGCTGGTGGCCTGTTGTTCCAGTGGCGGGGCCTCCTGCCTACTGGCAGAGGTGGAGGGCTGATCTTCGGTGTAGCTAGTGTGAGGGGCCCGTTGGTGTGCCACTGCCTCCCTCATGGTGTTGGCCATGTCAGCCAGCACCCCTGCAATGGTGACCAGGATGGTGTGGATGTGTTTGAGGTCCTCCCTGATCCCCAGGTACTGTCCCTACTACAGCTGCTGGGTCTCCTGCAACTTGGCCAGTATCTGGCCCAAGGTCTCCTGGGAAAGGTGGTATGCTCCCAGGATCCCTGCAAGTGCCTTGTGGAGAGTGGGTTCCCCGGGCCTGTCCTCCCCCTGTCACACAGCAGTCCTCCCAGCTTCCCTGTTGTCCTGTGCCTCTGTCCCCTGAACCGTGTGCCCACTGCCACTGACCCCAGGTCCCTGATTGTCTTGGGTTTGTGGGGTTGTTTGGGGTCCCTGTAGTGGTGGACACATTGCTGATTGACGTGTCCTAGGGACAGTGGTATGGGCCCGCTGGGTGGGTGCTTTGCTGGTGTTTCCTGAGGGGGGAGGGTCTGTGGTGGTATGGGACTATGGCAGGGTAATCTACTGTCCAGAGGTCCCTGATGGGCCAGGTTGGTTATCATGATCCAGGCGTGCAGAGTTGCTGTCATCACTGTGGGCCTCTTCTGTGGGGGGACTGGATGTTGGTGGCACCTCCTCTCCGGTGACGTTAAGTGGGGGTCCTCTGGGGATGTAAATGCAGTGTTATTGTATCTGCGTGTGCCATCTTGTGCATGGGCGTGTTTCCCTGTATGGTTGTGATTGCCCTGTCAGCTTTGCCTTGTGTGTGTGGTGATTTTGTGGGCTAGGCGATTCTCTCTAATGGGCATGCTTTAGTGATGGGTGTCCATGCAGGTCTGTGATGGGTGTCCATGCATTGGTGTTGCATGCAGGGCTTGGTATTGGGATGGGTGGGTTGTGATAGTGGGGTATATGTGAGGATGTGGAGTGATGGGGTGAGGGTAGGCGTAGGAGTTTGTGATGGCATGCAGGTAGGGTGGGAGATATATTAGTAAAGATTTGACTTACCAGAGTCCAGTCCTCCTGCTACTCCTGCGAAGCACTCAGGATGCATGATCGCCAAGACTTGCTCCTCCCATGTTATTAGCTGTGGGGGAGGAGTTGGGGGTCCACCGCCAGTCCTCTGTACGGCTACCTAGTGTCTTGCAACCACGGAATGCACCTTCCCCTGTAGGTGGTTCCACCTCTTCCTGATGTCATCCCTTGTTCTGGGGTGCTATCCCACGGCGTTGACCCTGTCCACGACTCTCCGCCATAGCTCCGTCCTACTTGCAATGGGAGTCTGCTACACCTGTGATCCGAATAGCTGCGGCTCTACCGATGATTTCCTCCACCATGACCCTTAGTTCCTCCTCTGAAAACTTGGGGTGTCTTTGGGGTGCCATGAATGTGGTGCGAGTGGTATGTGTGAGGATGTGTGGGGTGATGTGTTGTGGTGTGTGCTGTGAGGTGCGTGGATGGTGTATGGGTGCTCGTGTTCTGTGGCTCAGATTGAGTGAGTGCTCCTGGCTTGTCTCTCTTTCTCTCTGTTAGCAAACTTTTGTTTTGTTGAAAGGGTTGTGGGTAATGTGGGTGTGTGTTTTATAGTGGTGTGGGTGTGGTGTGTGTATATGTGTCAGGTGTGTGTAGTATGAATTGTCCAATGTGGTGTATTTTTGTAAGTGTGTGTATGTTTTGAGCGCGGCGGTGTGCACCGCCAATGGTTTACCGCGATTGAAAGACCACTGCAGTGATTCGTGGGTCCTGATACTATGGGCGTATTTCTGTTGGTGTAATGGTTTGGGTTTTGGTATCGCCAGTTTATCACTGACCTTTGGGCTGGCGGACTTGTGTGGATGTCTGTATAGTGGTGGATTTCTCTGTGTGGGTCATAATACCCGTAGCAGTATACGTCCGTGGTCACGGTATGTTGCTGGCTGTCAGCACGGCGGTAGGCGGCATTTGCTGCTGATGTTGTAATGATGGCCTATATGATTTGTATTATACCCCAGCTCAAATCGCTAAATGGGGAAGGTTGGAGGGAACCTACTGCCCGAGAAGTGGAGTATTTGGGGTAGATATTATACATATGTTTGCTACCTGTGTAAAATTGGCACAGCTGAAAGGGGAGATCAAGCAGGTTTTAAAGCAGGTGGTTAGATACGATGTAGAGTTTACCCCGTACATTATGGTTTTAGGGGCTTCGAAGAGAGGGGGAAAGCCACAAAGGGCTTTCATTTTTATGTCAATGGCTGTATACCGACTTTGTGTTGCATCTGCATGGCTAGGCCCATGACCAACTCTGGGAGCATCTGAGAGGCCAGTGCCACAAGAATGAAGGAATCTCCCTTGGAGTGAAGGAGTCACTACAATGATGACCGGTGGCGTGGGTCCCCTCTCCTAACAAGTTGTGTGAATCCTGCATAACGGGTGGTAGACTGAAGTGGTTCCGATGGTCTTGATGTCCTACTTTCCAGCTTTGGTGGAGGTAAGAGCTTGCATCCCCACGCAAGATAGTACCAATGTTTACTGCATGTTTTACAGTTGCCAAGGCTTGTTGGCATCCTTCCACGAAGTTCTTTGTACACCATGCAGAGCAGGCCCCCAGCACTCTATTCTGTGATGCACAGCTTCCTGAGTGGTTCTCCGGCGGTGTGGGATCCCTTATTGTAGTGCTGTATGGGCCTCTTTTTGCACCTTCTTTGTCCCTGTGCTTTGGACTCCTGTGTGTGCTGCCTGGTCTTCTGGGGGCTCTCTGAGTTTCTGAGAGCCCCCTCTGACTAACCCTCCTGGGTAGAGTCCACCAGGTCCCTCCTGGGCCTGGACAGCGCCATTTTCTTCTAACTGCAAGCTTTACATATTCCAAGGCTTTTATGGCGGACACCTGCAATTCAAACCAGACTGCAATCTTCCATCTTAAGTGGGACATCATCTGCATCAACCAGGAACACAAATCCGTCTTCCTGGGTGCAGTAGTGACTGTTCTTCTTGACTGGTGGTTCGTCTTTTATACCTTCATCCTCGTTAGCAGGGGCTCCTGTTCTCACTAGACTCTTCTGCGCTTCTTGGACTTGGTTCCCATCTTGCACAGGTCTTCAGGTCCAGGAATCCACTGTCGGCGTCTTGCAGTCTCTCCTGGTTCTTGCATAATCTTCTTTCTCGTTTTTTTGTATGTTCTAGGAAAGTTACTGTGATTTACTCCTGCTTTCCTGGGCTCTGGGGTGGGTTCTATTACATACCTTTGGTGTTTTATAATACTCCCAGCACCCCCCATGCACTACACTTGCCTAGGTTGGAAACCGACATTCACATTCCACTTTCTTAATATATGGTCTGTGTTCCCCAGGCCCATTTCCAACTATTGTGATTTTCACCAATCACACTGTTTTCTAACAGTTTTTATGCCTATTTGTGCATAGTAGTGTATATTACTTACCTCCTAAGGGAGTATATACTCTATGATATTTTTGGCATTTGTGTCACCAAAATAAAGTACCTTTATTTTTGTAACACAGAGGGGGTCATTCTGACCCTGGCGGTCACCGACCGCCAGGGCCAACGACCGCGGAAGCACCGCCAACAGGCTGGCGGTGCTTCCTGGGTCATTCTGACAGTGGCGGTAAAGCCGCGGTCAGAAAAGGGGAACCAGCGGTTTCCCGCCGGTTTTCCCCTGGCCCAGGGAATCCTCCATGGCGGCGCTGCTTGCAGCGCCGCCATGGGGATTCCGACCCCCTTGCCGCCATCCCGTTCCTGGCGGTTTTTACCGCCAGGAACAGGATGGCGGGAACGGGTGTTGTGGGGCCCCTGGGGGCCCCTGCACTGCCCATGCCAATGGCATGGGCAGTGCAGGGGCCCCCTAACAGGGCCCCATAATGATTTTCAGTGTCTGCTTTGCAGACACTGAAAATCGCGACGGGTGCCACTGCACACGTCGCACCCCAGCAACTCCGCCGGCTACATTCGGAGCCGGCTTCATCGTTGCTGGGTCTTTCCTGCTGGGCCGGCGGGCGGCCTTTTGGCGGTCGCCCGCCGGCCCAGCGGGAAAGCCAGAATGGCCGCCGCGGTCTTTTGACCGCGGTGCGGTCATTCGGCGGTTCCAGCCAGGCGGGCGGCTACCGCCACCCGCCGCGGTTGGAATGACCGCCAGAGTATTTTCTTTCATGTGTGTAAGTATTGTGAGACTACTGTGGTACTGCATGAGCTTTGAATGTCTCCTAAATAAGTCTCGGCTGCTCAGCTACCCCTAGAGAGACTTGCTTCTAGACACTGCCTACATTTCACTAATAAGGGATAACTGGACCTGGTATAAGGTGTAACTACCATAGATACCCACTACAAACCAGACCAGCCTCCTACATGTACCATGTAAAATCAGGAACACGTCATCAATATTACGTTTCCCAGGATAGATGAAGGTTCCAAATCATACACATACAGACAAGGCCAAACTGGGTGCTAATTTCCTACCCATCAATGTCCCATGTATTTGGAGAAACAAATTCTCCCTCAAATTCAAAATAGTTACAAATGAATACCATGTGAGTGTAATCAAGGATGTAATCCTTTGGTGTGATATAATCCCATGGTGTTTCCGAGAGGATGGCTTCAACAAATCTTAATGTTTCTTCTTGGGGGATGCTTGTGTAGAGTGCTTGTACATCAAAGCCAATAAATAGTTCATCTCCAGGGTCACAACTCATCACTCCTATTAGGTTCAGTTACTTTTTTGTACCTTTCAGATATGTAGGGGTTCTTTCAACTATTTGTCTCAGGAGCCAATTGCAAAATATGGACAGAGGCTCCACTGCTGATTCAGTGCCTCACATTATAGGGTAGCCTGGTGGCAGGAAAACTCCTATATGGACCTTAGGAAGGATATAAAAGTATGTATCCTAGGTTTTTGGTTGGACAAAAATCGGGCCTCTTTCTCAGTAATCCATCCACTGTCAAGCCCTTCTCTACCAGAAACTTTATGTTTTCCATTACTTCATTGAAAGGGACCCATATCAGTCTTATTGTTCCTTTACTGGTTCAAAAGTTTCAAGTACTTTTGCTTGTACATATCCAAAGGAAGAATCACAATGGCTCCCCCTTTGCCTGTTTTATGATGATATCCTGTGCTGAGGAAAGTTCAGCGAGAGCCTGTCTCTCATCCCTAAAGATATTGTGGAAGAGATGTTGAAGTTTCTTTGCCAATTCATCTGCTGACTTCTCTACTGCTTCCTCAAAGGCCAGAACCCCTGTTGCATTACATGGGTAGGAGGAGTAAAGGTGAATTTTACCCTCAGGCCCGTGTTCTCATTATTTTGTTTTGGTTGTTGTTTTGGTTAAAGACAACCTTCGGTGACTGATTCTGAAGAAACCTGCCAATTCTGCCTTCAGTTTGAAAATATAAATTCTTAGTGTGGGAACGAAACCTAGACCTTTGTTCAAGATGTTCATCTGAGAGTCTGTCAATTGTTTGTCACTCAAGTTCCTCACAATATTGTTATGATGCTTGACCCCTTGCTCGTGGTTGGTGCTTCCTCTTTTGCCCCACGTGCCACTTTTTGATCTTTCCTTCTCCCTTTTCCCTGGTTGGACCTCTTCCTAAAAAGGATGTCAGATGGAGTGTTACCATGGTCCAAATGATTGTACTATTAGTTGGGGGAACCCAAAGTATGTAGGCCATTCCAGTTTGGGTTGTGAAATCCTTTGGGACCCACCGGACTCCGTGTTCTTAAATCTCTCTGTCGGCCCCGTCGATTCCTTCCTTTCAAAAGGAATTCACCTGAGCTCTCTGAATCGGAAGATGTGTTACTTCTAGATGATGTATCAGACTGTCATCCCTTATTCCAGACATAGGGCCTGGTTAGGACCTTGGCGGAGGGGATTATTCTGTCACAGGCATGACGGATATCCGGTCCGCTGTATTACAGGTTCCATAGAATATAATGGAACTTGTAATATGGAAGGTGGGATATCCGTCACGTTTGTGATGGAGTAATCCCCTCCACCAAGGTCGTAATCAGACCCATAATCTTCCTTTGAATAAGGGTATCATTTTTGCATGGAAAAATTCATTAGGACTGTCTGGAATTTCTGTATTTTAGATTTTGTGAGATGTTATTTCTTGTCTTCATTAACAGTCCTGTTAGTTTTGTTTGACGTTTTCTTAAACGCTGTAAAGGAAATAGATGTCTTTAAATAAATTTTACTCATCTTTATTTGAATGAGGAGGTTGCCCAAAGAAGTGTTTTGGCTGTCTTAAAAATGTAAACCAGCCAGACTCAAGTGCATTTCCACGTGATTAGAGACCAATCCTTTCAAAATTCCTTGTCATCCATGTAAATTCTCGGTGTGTTAGTTACAATCAGGCCCCACAGGGATGCATTTGCCCTTAGATATTCAGTTAGTATTGCTCCAGTATCGCAGAACTACTGTGAGTCGAGAAAAAACAGTCTCGCTACGCTGAGTTCCGCTAGCAGGCAGAGTTTCTTGCCCCTCCCATTCACATGATGTTTAATGTCACTGGCAACGCAAAGTACTTCCTCACGTTGGAATTCTCATGCGAACGGCATCACACGGTTCGCATGGATGTGGCCATCTTGGATTTTTTTGCTTGTTGTGCTGGGGCCTACTTTTCTATCCTTCTATATCTCTTCCACCCCTCTGTTTTAAAACCTATTTTCCCTTACTTTCTTTTTATTATATTACCTTTTCTCTTTCTATTTTTATATTTTAACTTTTGTCCTAATTTTTTTGTGTTTTTTCGCAAAGTTTTAACTTTTTCATTTACTTGCTTCATTTTCTTCCCTTCTTTTTTCCTAATCCTTCCTTCCTTACCTCTTGCTCCCTCCAAGTCCCCTGTGCCATGGCTCAGCAGGGGAGCAGCAGCGCCAAGCCCCTATCTGTCAGCCACCTTCCTTGAGGGCGGTGGGGAATCAAGGGGTGCAGCCCTGCTCTGTATTTTCTGAGATGAACTGTCTGCCTTGGTATTCCCTACACCTTGGCAGCAGGCTGCAGGCCTGGGTCTGGGTACGGCCTCCAGGAGCACCAGGAGCCCTGGGAGAGCGTGCACCAGGCTGTTTGCCGTAACACTGGAGTCTGGCGCACCCAGCAACAGCTGACACACCGTTGGGCAAATATCCTAGATAGGGAGATGGACCTGCTTGAATTGCTAAGCATCACAGTTATGGGGCTCATGAGTAAAAATTGATTATTAGTTGTGCTCTATGTTAATAGTTTCTTCCCAAATAGAAAACCCTGTTTTTGCAGATGCAGCAGGAGTTAAGTAAGTACTGGGCTCTTCTATCTGCAACTCAGCAGATTAAGGTTTATAAAATGAACTTGAACTATGATGTGTTTTGGAAAATGATTGAAATAGAATGGATCGGTGAGTTGTAGTATGAGTGAAAGGATATGTGTCTGGATGAAAGGGTTCATAATAATAATACACATATAGGTGGGTGGTGAGGAGGATGATAGAATGCATGGGTGGGTGATGGATGGATGAAAGGGTTTATGCATGAAGAATGCCATCCCAGGAGGGTGACAGGCTATGGGTGAAAGTATTCCATGCCTGGATGGGTGAACTGACTCCTCCGGTGGGTTAGATCTCTTGGATGGGTGAGAGGATCCATGGGTAGTTATAGGGTAAATGTATGTTGGCGGAAGGGTAGTAAAAAGCCATGTTTGGAATTTGGATGGTTTAAAATGGCAAAGGACTGGATGAGAGAATGTACAGCTTAGCTTAAATGGTATGTATAAAAGCCAAAGGTAAAGAATACGAGTACTAGAAGAACACATTTGCAATGATGAACAGATAAATTGGAATGAAGAAACAAGGGAGCTCTTCTGGATAGGGGCGTTCTTCTCACCTACTTTACTTGCTTCAAATGTTTTTTATCAAAGGTTTGATGCAAAGGTTTGGATGGTATTTCAGAATATTCCCTTGAATCACAGTATTTTTCAAGCGAGGCAGGTAATATGTATTCCCGCATATGGCCTTTCACCAGTGCCACCCATAATGACCTACATGGTTCAGTTCGGCAGAATCGGCACTGCAATGTTGGCTGTGCAATGTGCGTCTGTCAGCTTAAGTTAAGTTAATGTGTCAAACAGTTTTCAATGAATGGCAATGCAAATAAAAGGTGTGCTTCCCTTTCCTCCCAGTGGCCACTGTGTCAGTCACTTCCTAGTACTTCACTCCTTTAATATTTCTTAAGTTCTCTCTCAGACTTCTGAATAATTTGTAAAATCCAATCTATGGTTACACCATATTTTTCAAGCCAAGTGATAAATATAACTCAGTATGGCTTCCTTATTGGATTTACTTCTTTTCTAATTTTTCCCTTTCAACATTTGCCAACCACAGTGAGTCACACTACTAGCCAAACCTTAGACACATTATTATGATGATGATGAGGAATTGATTGATCTGTAAAGTGTGTTCTCTACCTACCCATCCTAATCCACTCTACCTTACCCCGCAGTTGAGTACATTAAGAAGATTTCTTACTGCAAAAAAAATGTATTTTTTTGTAAAAAAAGTAGTTATTACAAAGTGTGCTGGAGGACGGCCATGAGAACAGTGAGTAAAGTGGTCCATAAGTAAGTGCCTTGATTTTCCTGAATTGGATAGTCTGTCATGATGCGAATGCGCCAAATACAATCTATATCCCTTTCCTTAATCCTTTTCCTGTACTGCAGTGCATCGCTTCTCCCACTGCCTACTTATGTCAGACAGGACGTCTGCATGATTGATTATATTATGTGGAGTGTTTCATTCTTATTATTCATCTGCCTTGTAGTCCACATACAAAGAAGAACAGGACCATTCGAATAAAATAAATTTCTAGTGCAGCTGCCCCAGGTGCAGACAGTAACGACTATGGCACCATCTGAGCTAGCAATGCCACCATTAATTTAACACAACAGGAGAGAGAAGAAATATTTTACTTTATAGTGCATATTACGGCTGTGACAGTTATCATCTTAAAATTGACTAGCCTGAGGTGACCACCTAATGTTCTGCTACTGTACTACTACACTACATGATTTTAAACAGGTGTTTTGCTCAGTGCATGATTTACAATTTCTCTTTTTTCTCTTTCTTGACATAGCTATTGCTGCTGGTTCACCATCATGGCAGGAAAAGCTGCCAGGTTGCGGCGGAATAAGCTGAAGGCCATACAGGCTGAGAACCAGTGGCTGGTGGTCCTCGAGGAAGAAAAGGAGGAGGCTGCAGTCACTGCCAATACTCAGGGCCCCAGCCAGGTCCCTGTGCCTCCAGCCCAGCAACACCTACACCTACACTGCAGTGCCAGGGCAGCCACACACCGCCACATCATCCCTTCTAACCCCCCTCCGAAGACCGTGTCCCAACGCCGCATCCCTCAGAGGCTGGTGCAGTTAGAGGCCCATCAGGCACATATGGAGGGGCTCCTGAGAGAATCCTGGCCCACCTTTAGTGCCCTCCTCTGTTCCTTTTTGAACCTTTTATTTTGGTGGGTGGAGAGGGTGGGAATGGGTTTTTACAGGACTTTTTTCTCATCCTTCTATGCAATATGGACAATTTGACATTTTTTGTTAGGAACATTGGTTGTGGAAAGGGGCATTAGTTTGGGGATAGGGGTGGGCCAGTTGTGGGTGGTAGGGGTGGGTATTTATTCATCCACCCCCACACTAAGTGTGAGATTAATCAGTGGTGTAAATTATTAAGTAACATTTCTGTTAAGTGACACCTCAATCAATCACATAGACCGGGGGAAGAGGGTTTGGGATTTGATGAATGGTTGGGAAAGGGAATTTGGGAAAAGTGTGACAAAAGACAAACACAACACAAATACAATATTCATCTGGGAAATGATCAGCAGCCTGTCCTGTTGTGGGAGGAATAGAAAGACATGGATATGTATGACACAGATAACTTTACTTTCTGTCAGCACCAGTGAGACCCAAGTTACCTATATGTAAAAATGTTCGATTCCATGTTTGCAAAATAGTACATATAATTAATCTTGGGGTGAAGATAACACACACAGTTCTAAAAAAATAGAATTTTGAAAGAAAAATGATACTAGTCTGGATTGCCAAATTGGGTGGTGCACCTGCAATCTTCTTGGATTGCCCCGTCAATCTCTTTGGGTGCCTACCTGAAGCGGTTAGATAAGGTAAGCATGAGTGTTATTGTACAGGAGAAGAGAAGGTGTGTGGAGCGTAGAAAATAAATGATTATCATCATGATATTGTAGAATCAAGAAGGATGGAATGGAAGGTAAGTTTCATGAGGAGTAGTGTACCAATTAGACTCAGAGGTGGCAGAGCAAGAGCAAAGACCTTTGCAGTCATCCACCAACAATCACAGACAAGTGTCAGCAGATATTGGGATGATCAAACTCGCAACTGTCATGATCATCGTAACATATAGTCTAGAGCACTGCATAATGTAACATTATCATCCATCACATGTCTGTCTCCTACAGGTTCCTGCAACAGGCCCCCACCCAACCACATAATTTCAAGTTTGATCCAGCCAGCAGACACACACAGCAGCATTGCATTTCCTAAATCAAGTAATTGATGCACCTCTCATCACCAGTCCACAGATCGGAGTAGTCCTCTTAGACTGATCCTCACATCACCCATGTTGATTTACATGAACTTGATAACTTCCTTTTTCTGGCAGTTGTTAAAGTTGTCAAATCACACTCTGATTCCTTCCATCATCCTCCAGACTCTGATTAAAGATTATTATGTCCAACTCGATAACAAGTGCACCCAAGAGTCACAGTCTCACGACCCAATTTAGATAGAGCAACCAATAACTGTTTAACAACTAGAGAAACATTGAGTATTTTTTTTTGGGGACTAGAATTTTATTTGTTAGCTAAATGGGCTTGTCGGGTCTTCTTTGACAAATGTGAACCAGAAAGCAGAGCACAATAAAACAAAGCAGTGTGAAAACGCCAGCAAACAAATTTCGGTAAGTGTGAAAAGGGAAGGAGAAAAAATCACCTTTAGGAAAAAATTATTACCCATTATTATTTTTATGTCACCAACATTGTAAATTGATCACAACACAAACACAAGCCAGCGTAATATGTTTTAAAAATATAAACACCCACTCTCACTATGTGCCACCACTAGACATGATGAGTCACACAAACCATCTCAATTCTTAACACTGAAACAAGTATCCCTCCTATCAATTGTTGAGACATATATATAAAGCATTACTCACCTGTTCCAATCAAGCATAGTGGCACATTGCTGATCCTCTTTGATTCAGGAAACAAAACACACATTGGCCATTAAGTCGTAAATCAAATATCTTGGGCAGTCCTGCTAGGGGACAAAAGAAAGGATAGACACAGAATGGAGGTAGGCATTGTCTCTTAAATCTCCTTAAAGCGATTTCGGAGGTTTTGGGGGCTTTTTCATTATACACTGGTCCAAATAGAAATCGATCATACATGTGCCTAAAACAGTTGCGGTTCACTAGTCATTTAGACAGAAACAAAAAATATACAATAACAAAGTTCCCACAGCAAGCTACTTTTTTTTCTCAAAGCTGTTCATAGTAGAAAGTAGAATGCTGTATGGTGCCCCAGGTCTAGTCAGGGAAGTAGAGTTTGTCCTCACACTCAGGTGGTTTCCCCAGAAGTTGGTCAGCTTACATACTACCATGATCCAAGTCTGATCAATCATTACCTTCGTCCATCTCCTGTTAGACTTCAGATATGCTGTAATTTGGTGGTATAAAGTGCTGATTCATTTTGATCATGGTCAATCTCTCGACGTTTTGGGGGTCCTTCTCACTGTCACAACTGCATCAGCTGCACTGAACACACACTGGCTAAAAGGCAAGCCAGATACTTTATTGTCAGCCTGCTGAGCACTGTCTATTGGCACCTCTTCCCATACCAATACACCAATGGATTTTGATACAGATAGACCTCAGTTGGGTCGTCCAGGTAGGCCTGGATCATCTGCTAAAATGTCATTGGTGCTCGAGCTCTTTTGCCTTCACCTCTGCAGTGGACTTAAGCCCTGCCTTTAGAAACCAATCAAATGCAGATTTTGAGGCTGCTACTCCTGTTCCTGTTGTTGTTGCTGGTGTTGAATTTGGCTACTGTGAGCAAACAGCACTGTTAAAAATTTCAGCTGTGTCAACACCTGCAGATATCATTTCTCCAACCCCCACAAAAGAGATCCAGTGTGCAGTGATGCACATGTAATTAGTGGCTTGGCAACTGGTCCACATGTCTGTCATCAGGTGGATTGTCTGGATAGCACTCTGCTGCAAAGCTTGTCCAACCAATTCCAGCACATTGTGATGTGGTGCTGGAATAGCAACTTTGGCGAAATAGGTATGGCTGGGAACATTCCATTTCAGGCAGATAGCTGCCAAAAATTCTAGAAAACCCACTCCTTCAACAAAAGAAAAAGGGAGGACGTCCAATGCTAACATTTTAGCCAGCTTCACGTTGTACAAACTTGCCATTGGGTGGTTGCGTTCGTACGTCCCCTCCTGCCTAGACATGGCAGTGATAATAGCCTGGATTTCTTTCTTTGCTGGTGCCACTGATGCAGGTGACTTAGAAGGTGGTGGTAGGCTCAATGTACGTCTCATTGTGGCAGCCACTGTAGGTTCTTGCTTTGGTGTTTCAACGTGACTCTGAGTCTTCCTCTGCGATTGTGATGTTGCTGATGTGGGCAATTATACTACTACACTGCTGGGGACTGGGCTGATTTGTGTAACAAAAGTGTCCCCCTGTTCTTCACATTCTACCATGATCGGATCAGATTCCCTGCTTTCGACACCTTCACTAACACCACTTGCAGGCTTTTCTTGTGTCTGCTAAGGTGTGCCTCCCAGCGGATTGCGTGTTGTTTTCTCAAATGGATTGTTTGGCCTCCATTTTATTAATTTGTACCAAGCTTACCCCGAATAATGCTTGCTCAGCATATGGAGCATATGGCAAGGTTTGGCTCCTTTCCACTAATCGTAAAGATGTTCCAAACTGGGGAGGTCAACTTCTCATACTGGTGCAACTGCCAATGTCTGAAAAAGTGGTGGTAGGTGGATGTTGTTTTGATGACATTTGCCTCTCTGCAGTGCCTTTTTCTATTGAGGTGGGTGTGGATGTAGGTCGCACCCGGGGCCTTGTAAATATGGAAGCTGGTCGAAGTGGTGGTATCGGTGTCACATCTCTCTGAGCAGGTTGAGAGGATGGGGTAATGTTTGACTCCACTGGGGCTTGCCAACATCCATGATGACTGGCTCGTCGGCAGACTTGTCATACTCCTCTTCTTCATCCTTAACCCTAAGGCTTTCAGGAACCTTCCTTTTCACTCCTTGTCTCTCCTGGCGTGTCTCAGACTGAGGTGGCATCCAAGTTGAATCTTGATCATCAGAAGGGGGTTTGAGGAAGAAGATGGGGGAGATCTGGAACACAGTGGATCTTGTAAAAGAGGGGCTTCTTCTGCTTCCTCTGCATGAAGCTCAACATCCTGAGATACTCCTACTTCAGAAGAAACTGCTATTGCTGGCTGCAGCTGTTTTTCACTGGCCTGAGTTTCCGGCAACAATTGGGTACCACTTTGAGAAAGAGATGTGTCCAATTCAAAGTCACTGCTCGTCGACCTTCCTGTGATTAGAGAGGCTGCCTCTGTGTCAGACATGGGCTTGGGACTACTTTGGAATGGGGCACTGATGTGGGGGTGGTGCTCCCTGCATGCTACCCAGAGGCTGGTGCGGCAGGTTCAAGTCTTTGCCCAAAGAGGTCTGGGGACGACATACCAGTGGTGGGAAGGTCCTTCTTATCACTGGCTGCTTTCTTGCTAGCAGCTTTCTTTGGGGCCATCTTGAAGCTGTCAATTGGCAGTAGCACTTAGCTTCACAAGCTGAAGAGATGTCCGTGTGGTCATGTGTGTGGTCACACATCACGTCGACCACAGGCCTTCTGTCTGGCAGTACTGTGGGTGATGTCTATTTCTCTCCGTGCACCTAAAAGAAAACATGCAAGAAGGATCAGTGAAACGTGGCATTGTTGTTGCACTTGCATTAGTAGTAGAAATAAATAATATAACAGAATGTTTATTTAAATAAACATATAAATAATTATGAAATTCAGTGTATCCATTCCTAAAAAAACACAACATTAACTTTCATTATCATGTACAGTCATGAATGATAAAAAGGAGTAACAACTAGAACATACAGAATGTAACTGTTAGGTTTATCTGGTGACAAATGGAATAATAATAAATCCCTGAATAATGTGATGTTATGTAATGTAGTTCAATTATACACCTATGGCAGACATGGGGCTAATAGTGAAAATAGGAGAAACAAAATATAAAATAGAAAATTGTAATTTATTTTTAAAAAATCGATATAAGAAATAAGTTTAACAAATTACTTAAACAGTATCACTATTATTAAACTGATATTATAAAATTAAATTAAATAAAGGTTGTGGAAAAAATTTGAAGAAATGGATAATATTTAAAAAAAACAGATTGGAACCGCAGTCGTTCTAGGGGAAGGGAACTAGCATGAAAAACACAGGAATTTGGGAAGCAAGGAGTAGTGGAGGTGAAAAAATGAAAAAATATTTAATAAAATATTTAAAAAATGCACATTTAGTAAGAAGCATTGACCTACTAGGGCTGAACAAGAACACAAAAGGGCCGCCAGCCACATGGTCCGACAACAACCAGCAAGGAGGCATGGTCACCACAACAAAGAAGAACACATGCAGGTCTAAAGGATACTGGCTGCCTACACAAAATGGCCGCCAGACACATGGTCAAACAACACCAGCAAGAGGCATGCCACCACAACAAAGAAGAACACATGCAGCCCTAAAGCACACTGGCTGCATACACAAAATGGCCGCCAACCACAGGGTCAAACAACAGCCAGCAAGGAGGCATGGCCACCACAACAAAGAAGACATGTAGCCCTAAAATACATTGGCTACCTACACAAAATGGTTGCCAGCCACATGGTCAAACAACAACCAGCAAGGAGGCATGGCCACCACAACAAAGAAGAATACATGCAGACCTAAAGCACTCTGTCTGCCTACACAAAATGGCCACCAGCCACATGGTTAAACAACAACCAGCAAGGAGGGATGGCCAACACAACAAAGAAGAACACATGCAGCCCTAAAGCACATTGGCTGCCTACACAAAATGGCCACCAGCCACATGGTTAAACACCAACCAGCAAGGAGTCACGACCACCACAACAAAGAAGAACACATGTAGGCCTAAAGCACCCTTGGTGCCTATACAAAATGGCCGGCAGCCACGTAGTCAAGCAACAACCAGCAAGGAGGCATGGCCACCACAACAAAGAAGATCACATGCAGGACTACTGGCTGCCTAAACAAAATGGACACGAGCCACATCAAACAACAAGCAGGATGGATAGAAAACAAAAAACATATATAGGTATAGGACTATAATTTTGACTATACAAAAAGGGCCCCTGGCCACATGGCATGGGGAACAAAGACAAATGGTGGCCTATGACAAACACTCTCACACACTGGCAAGACAAGGAAGGCATTGGTACAGGAGGGAAAACAGCACTAAGGGGGTCAATACGACCTTGGCGGGCGGCATTAGCCGCCCGCCAAGATCTGACCGCCATGCGGCAGCCAATGCGGCGCACCCCCGCCGCGGCCATTTGGAGATCCCCGCTGGGCCGGCGGGGATCCCGGCCGCAACATAAGAGCCGGCGGTGTTGCAGCCGTGCAACGGGTGCAGTTGCACCCATCGCGCTTTTCACTGTCTGCATAGCAGACAGTGAAAAGCTGCATGGGGCCCTGTCAGGGGGCCCCACGACTCCCCGTTCCGCCAGCCTTTTCCTGGCAGTGCAAACCGCCAGAAAAAGGCTGGCGGTCGGGGACTCGTAATCCCCTGGGCAGCGCTGCCCAGGCGGATTATCACCGCCAGGGTAAAAGTGGCGTAATACCGCAGGCCCCGGCGATCGTAATACGCCTGGAAGCACCGCCAGCCTGTTGGCGGTGCTTCCGTCGTTTTAGCCCTGGCGGTCCCGTACCGCCAGGGTCAAAATGACCCCCTTAGTCAGTAGTAGTAATTCCAAAAACTAAAATTAAAAGGGCTACAATTTTTTACAACAACAACACACATCATACAAAATATAACCACCCCAAACACTGTTTGCAGTAAAAAAAATGTGGAATACCGCAAAATAACATTTTGTTATCTTTAATCCAATGCCATCCATGAAGTTTCAGTTCCACAGACACCACAAGCAGTTGTTTCTTCATCATGCACCCATGACTAGTACTGGGGTGACAGCTTGAAGGCCTACTACATTAGCAGGCTACGCCACTTAACATTAACATTCAATTTAACAAATATAGCAAATTTACAAAAGAAAATATGGAGAAAAAGTGGTGAACTGTGAAACATTTTTCCTCTGTAGAACAAAAATTATAAGTAAAAATATAACTAGGTCACAAATGCAGGCCACCCACCAAAATAAATTTAAAAAATCAAATAAAAGTACAGATAAATCCTGTGCGTGACCCCATCAAACAAATTCAAGTTGTACAGCATCCCTATATAAGTGTTTTAGACTTTCTTGTGAAAACTCAAATACCTCAGTCCTTAAATCCAATGATATTTCCAGGAGACAACAAAGTGATCCTTCCAGCTTGAAATCCAAGTGAAAAGTGACCAGGAGATGGACAAAGCAGTGGGAGGAGCCTGTTGGACAGGAGTCTCTGGGACACTTCCTGTTGTTGGAAAAAAAGTACTCCTCGCACAACAATATCAACACGAATAGTCAATTAGAGATGATTTTTAACTTGAAGTTGTAGATTTTAGCTGCTTCAGCTTCGCCAGGTTGCAGCAGCAGTCGACTGCGCTCACTAACGATCGCCTACGTCAAAAAAACAGGCACCGGAAGTCACTGATGCAGTGTTAACTCTCACTAGAGGGTAAAAAAATCTTGTTTGTGATCGTTAGAGAGTGAAAGTCTTTTGTCTCACATCTTACACACAAAAAACTCAGCTACATTGCGGAGTACGGAGCCTATTGGTAACTCTCCATTCTCCGCAGAACGCGGAGTTGCCTAATTCAGCAAACTCTTACAGGAGAGCAGAGTTTTTCGCCAGGCCTAGTCCTATCTTGAATCCTATTCATTTCCACCAGTGTGTCCCAAAATCCGCTCTGTAGCAAGTTTTGGGTGAAGATGCTGCTAAAAGAGAGGCAGCCAATTCTTCATCATATGATAAGCCCTCCTGTATGCCTGGACACTAATATACGTCTCCCATAATTGTGAAATAACAAACAACAAATTATGTTCTTTCAAAAAAATATATTTATAAGAATAACAATGTAGGAAGTATGAAACAAAGTAATAAACATAATACAGTGTGAAAAATGCAAAATAATGAAATAAACATAATATTTCTTTCATTCAGTTTTTAGGAGGTTTGAATCAATCTCTGTCAACACTGTCATCGGGTTCACAACCACGTGAACTACATCTCCCAGTAGGCTTGGGTGCGTGGACGCGTCCCCTATGACTATCCCAATGCGCTTTTTGCAGTGGCCAATCCACGTTTCAGATGGATGCAGCGGCACTGTAGAGGTGTGGTGACAGGTGTAATACGTCAATCCTACGCCTTAATGAAGTAAGGAGACAGCATGGTGGGCCTGGGTCCGATTATTTTTATCCTCGCCACACTGTGACCGCACCATTATTGATGGAATGCAATTAAGGTGTACCCAGGCCTAACTATTAGTTGTTCCAGTGGGCATGAGGTTGGCTAACAAGTTTTGCTATACACCATGCATTCTTGGAGCTATTGATGGGGCAGACTATTTACATTATCAACCAATCTCTGCTGTATGATAAATCATATCGCTGGTGGTATAGAATAGCTATAGGGGACCAGGGCCTATTAATACATCTGCACTTAGTAACATGAGTGTAGGTAATAAGGTCTCTGGGTGATAAATGAATGAAGGAGCCACTGAGCTTGTACCATTTATGTGACATGGGCATTTAGTGACTAAATTGAGATGATACATTACATATTCGATGTTCGGGGTATAGAGGGATTTATTACTGTAACCCCCAGTTATATTATGTGACTACTGGTCCTGCATGGGACATACCAGACTCATACACCTGACCTTGTATATACAGGTTGAGAGGCATAAAAGTGACACAGCTGGGTGTTACCGCCTTATGGTGGGTTTTGCAATAGATAAACATACAGTGAGGGAGACACTAGTCTTTTTGTTTCTACTAGACCTCTCGTCCCTTTAGATGGTTAACTCATTCACAGAAGACTTGGTTTCATTTTAAGGAGGTCATGCTTTATACTCCCTAGATTTGTAAGTGTCTAATGAAACAGATGAGGTCCCCCTGTATAGTGACTAATGAGGTTTAACCCTGACGATTGCTGGGTAAGTTTGTACAGACACGTGTGTTGCATGTTCTACACAATGCTGTGGAGTCACAAGGAATGCAAACAATTAATGTAGATGTGGATCACGCATGGTATTTTCACTGTGTGCTTTTACAAGTGATTCACACCAGTATGCCTTTTGCGCAATCTCCTATTTCCTACCATATTTTTGGACTAATGATTAACAATTTTTGTTATTTTAATATTAGGTGTGTTGACAAGGACTAGGTAAGAATTAGTCTTACCTCCATGCTTGATTTAGAAATGCATGACACACAGTAGGGTCTTTGTGGCGGATGTGCCCTGACAAAGGCCCAAGCCCCCTTACCTGGAAGCACTATTTTTTCTCCAGGAGGGTATCCTCTTTTTGGTGGGGCAAAACATGTTGGCAGTAATGGATGTGGTGATGTGGTGAATCCTTATCACAGGTAGACACCGCTCTAAGGTCGCTCATGAAATTAGAGCAACTATTTTTTTAATCCTACCCTGTTTGATCCAGTTAATACAGGAGATATCCAGCACACACACAGCAGCTGTTTTATTTTACTGAAATATGGTTTCCTACATTTACCAGGATATACTTTATTCTGAGGTCCTTTCTCCCAACAACTTTTCCCAGGTTAAGGTTGAGACTGTCGGGTTAGTACCATCTTAACCCGATGGGGCATACTGGCCAAGGGTGAAGCATACCACGAGGACGTGGGTGAGGCCTTTCCGTTCTAAATAACAATTGTCCAGGCAGGGGTAATAGTGGAGGATAAGGGAACATGGAAATTACGGCTCCAGAAACTGAGGGTGTGAGTCACATACTTCCCCTACCTTGGTGTGTGGTTTGTGTATCTGATTAAGAGATTGTGGTCAGGTTAGATTTCGCCTAATCCCTCTCCTTGTGTTTTAATGGAGTCAGGAAGTCAACACAGAGACATACCATAGACTATGAAAAATATATGTACTTGAAATGTCTTAAGAAGTCTTTCTGGGTAATATATTGGAAAACAGTAGGACATCGTACGTTTTACATATGTAGGACCTTTAAAAAAATATTTTGTTTTTGCTCACCTGTTTTTTCAGGCATGGCAAAACAAACATAACTTGCAGGAGGAGGCCCCTATACAGACTATCACACCAGAGGCCAAAACGCTGAGGGGAGCAAGTGAGAACAAGAGAGAGGGAGAGAGAGAAATAGTGTGTGTTACAACTTCTGTAAGAAAAGCTTATGTGCCAGCTGTCTGAGCTATGCATGTTACTGAGCTTTGGGAAAATCTTTTCACTACACAAAGTGAAAAATTTATCAGCTTTGTCACAATTTGTTTTGGGCGAGATAGCACAAAATGTACCACTAACAATTTCTTAGTGCAGTGTAGAAAATGCCACTTTATTGAGACAGGAGCACATCATTAAAACATGACCCAACCTCTAAGCAAAAATGGCTTACAGACCTAAAGCCTCACTATACATGAAAACACCTACTGGCTTCTCCTATAACCATCCCTAACTGTAACTTCCAACACTTCCCCTTGAACCTGACCATCTTCCTGAACAGCACTTTACTTTCTAACTATTACTAAACCCAACTTTGATTCTCCCAAATCAACAACTTTCAACTTCCTGCATCCACAAGATAAAATAACTCTTCCCCTTTTAACCATTTTCACCGCCCCTAACACAATACGAACCACTTGAAGCCTGAAAAAACTTCTCCTCAAACGCCACTCAGAAAAACTCCACTGGATGTTTTCTGACCTACTCTCCGCAGCCGCACCAAACCTCCTCTCAACCTGTAGGCCACCACTTCAGCCCCAGAGACTCTCCTACCGCTTTTCTCAGCTGCAACAAATAGAGGTCCATATCCATATCTGAGAAATGCACACCATCACCCCTGAAAAACTGTGCCACCTCAAACCTGATATCTACATGCACCACTTTCCCCAACCTATTCTCCAAACAAAACTTTCCCATTTCTCTATTGATTTTCCTCCATGCTTTGTCAAAGGCTGCTGGTCT
Source organism: Pleurodeles waltl (assembly GCF_031143425.1). Lineage (NCBI taxonomy): Eukaryota > Metazoa > Chordata > Amphibia > Caudata > Salamandridae > Pleurodeles > Pleurodeles waltl. The sequence continues at coordinate 263,460,952 of NC_090443.1, read as the reverse complement.
CACAGCCCCTTTCAGCCCCTCTCCACCTACGACTCTGTCCACAGAATATGAGCTCCTGCAGACAACTTCCGTATTTCCTCCAAGTCTGCCTTCATGGCCCTGAACAACATCAATCCCTTCCTCTGAATCAAATCATTCTAAATTTGCAAAACTCTCTAAGACTGGAACATCTGTTGTATGCCCAATACACCTCTCCTTGATTTGGCTGACCTTTTTCTGCTGCACTCATCGCACCCTGGGTGGGCCACACTTGAAAGGGCCAATATGTCACTGGTAGCCAGCTGTCCGCAAAGAGCATCGACATAGGCCACACTGGCCCCATGTATAGAGCTACAGATCATTATCCAATTCTCCCTATTTGCCTTTTTCATCAACAGCTAAACGTGCCCTGAATTCCTTATCATAACTCACCCAAGCGCACCGCCCAGAAGTGATGTGAGCCTCTCTTAACACATCCATATACTTGAACAGCACTGCTCATCATTCCAGATATTGTTCAAAGTACACGCTGACATAAATCAAAAAAGGTGCTGTCCATTTCTGAATGGTGACTTGCACCCTAGTTCACGTGGCGAGCTCATAGTCCTTTTCTTTGGGCCCTTCTTTTACCTTGATCTCCCTATGCATTAGTTTAAATACCTCCATATATTTCCCTTTCCATATACTGTCCTTTGTTGCTTTCATCAAATGAGCCCCCAACGGCTTTGTGATACCCATATGAGGCAACTATTTCACCCTAAGCTCCTTGCTTTCCTTTTTGCCACCTTCTGGGGCCCCGAAGCTCTCCTACTCTCGATTTAGTTCTGCACCCTCCTCAATTTGCCCTGAAAGGCGCTGATTCCTCCCCTTTTTTCCTACCACCCCTTCACACGACTACCTGTATTGACAGCCCCTAGTGCCTTCTGGACTGTCTCTGCCACCTCCGACCCTATGCCATTGTCCTTCACATATCTTCCCTTTTATAGCTTCACATCCAAATCCTTGTGTCAATCGCCCTAATTAGCCCCACCCCTTTTGAAAATATTTTTGGCCTCTCTTGTACCAATTCCTGCTTCCCTGGGTGCACGATCAACGTAAATGCTGAACTTGCTGCCCAGCCACACCAGCGTCTCTGGCTTGTGCTGTGAGGAACTAAAAGACACCTGTTTAGCATGCTCCCCTAACCATAAGCTACCGTGTGGCTTTCCATACTCTCAAGCTCAACCAGCCCACCCTTTCTAACTCACTATCCCCCAATCATATCTTCTGTTCTCACCCCCCACACACTCCAGCCATGAAGCCCCAGAACCTGGTGTGCATCCACTGTGTTTTCATCCCACCATGCATGCTGAGTGTCATGTTCCATCTTCTTGGGAGGGGCCACACCAAACCGCCTGTGCTGCCTGTGAAGGAGGCCACATAAGACTTTCCACCACTAGTACTGCTGTCCTCACACAACGCCATCAGACCGGACAACCCAGCCCATGCCATCTCTTCACGTTGGTGTAATTGAGCCATAATAGACTTTTCCAAGTCTCTCTGCTGTCCATTCCTGCAACTAAAGGGTTCATGTTAAGGCTCAGTGTACTCGTGTGTTCTGATCCCACCCCTATCCCTTCTACCGTACCTGTTACCCAGACCCAAATACCTGTACTTGACCATGTGTCACCCACCACGCCACGCCACTCCAAAAAGTCCCCTCCTAGAACCCAACCCGCCCCAGCCACCCCTTGACTCCCCCTGAGCCTCCAAAGTGTGACCACCCCTGGTCGCCAACAACTGCCCACTGCCTCTGTCACCAAAGTCCTGTACCTGGGGGGATTGCAAACTCAGCACAGAGAGGCCAAAAGGTCCAGCATACCTTGTCCCAGTTCCTCCCATGCCCTGTCCTCTTCTCCCTCCTCCCCATTGCTACTCCAGACTAGATTTGCTCTGGCTTTGACTGATCCTGGAAACCTACCATGCCTGGCCAGACTGAAACCTCCCTAGTCCTTCCAGCCCTCATACCGGCCTACCCCGCATGGCCCCTGGGTTTGTCAGAACCCAACGCTGCCATCATCTGAGGTCCGAGAGGCCTTCCTGCCCTTTTTTCATCTACCTGCGCCAACTGATGTCCAGAAGCTCCACCAGGTATTTTTGTGCCCAATTGTAGCCAATCCAGAGAGCCTGCAGACACCCATCACTCCACAGGTCTTCCTGAAGGCAAACCCCCCCAGCCTCCGAGCTGCCTGCCACTCTGCCCCACCTGCCACTGCCTGACCCTCCCTGACAGACTCACTCGATTGCTTAGAAAGATCCCAGCGCTTCCCTCAGCGGCACCAAGGCACATAGCTCCACCCCTCCCTCTTAAGCCATAGATATCCAAAACGGGCCTCACCACCTGGCACCCTCAAGCAAGGGCACTCAGCCCTGATTTGGCACCTCCCTTTTGGCCCTCATCATTACCTGAGGCAGTCAACCTAGGGGTCTTTTGGTGTGGCGGCGTACAAGCCAAAACTGCCAGCACCACACCCTCTGAGGCTCACAGCAGGGGGACCTCCATCGCAACTTCTGCACTGTCCGCCTAAGTCAACTCAGAGAAACTTTGTCTTCTGCCTTTCCCACTACCAGCCACAGTGTCTACCTAAAAATGGTGTCTGGTAATCCAAAATATGCCTCTATAAGTATCCCTCATACAAACTAGCCCAATTATAGCCCAAGGCAGAGTGAATCCTTTTTGGACTCAACCACTTGCCGAAAATATCCCAGGGGGCATAACTCAATTATCGTATGCCCTCCCAAGCCCCCATTCTAATTTCAAGCAGCATGCCCCCGCTTGAAGAAATGCCACTAGTAGTCTGAAATAATGAAGTGAATTTCACTAGTGATGCTCTTTACTGCCATTTTTTTCATCAAATGACAATGAGGCGTCAGGTAAGCTGTGCTGTCTACTTGTGTTTTCAATATGTTCACAAATACAACTGTAGCTAAAATAAAAGCTCAAAAGAAACAAAAACCTCAAACTATGAAATGTTGAACTGAATGAAAACAGTTGGGTGGGACAGAAACTTACTTTGGGAACCTCACAGACTGAGTCACCCGGCTAGTCTGTCTCCTTACTTCCTATTGGAATTCAGGAAGTGACATAGCGCAAAAAGATGGACTACCCTGCAGAATGTGAAGAGGGGTCCTTGAGTTTCCCTCATCTTACAAATATTAATTGATCTCAGGATGAATGGGGCATGACTGAAGGCTTGGGAGGGGGCCCTAAGAGTTAGCCCCCTGTGTTACGGCCCTCAATTTAGGGCACAATTCAAGCAGAAGTTTTGCCGTCACAAAGCCTACAATTCGTAATGTTGCATTCAAGCTAAAACCATCCAAGTCAAAATATGACAGTTACTTTGCAAGTCAAAACATATTTCTGACTCACAAAAGTGTCATTCATTTTTTGAGTGTTATTGAAATGTGCCAGTGGTTTAAGATCACGATTTCAATAACAAGGAGGTTTGTTATGTTAAGAATCTTTTGTGTTTTGTTAAATATGTGATAAATCATAATTCTTGACTCCTAACTGCAGCCATACTTAATTTATGCCAGTGTTTGCCTTTGCTGGACACCAGCATTTAATTCTTCCTACCAGCCCTTATCACAGCCCACCACATGGTGGTGCTGTCTGCCTAGTTTCAGCAGAACACATTAGTTTAGCAATAAAATATACACTAAAAAATAATAATAGCAGCAAATCCAGGGCATTGGTTTTGCCATGTGGCACTGGTAGCAGGGCCAGGGGGTGGTGCAAAACACAGTGGCTCTAAAGAAATCCGTTGGGAACCCTGCACTTATATTTTTACTAACTAAGCACTGAATATATAGCAGGTAGAACTGATATTGTCCTTATTTATGATGTCTGTTAGACTTGGCCCTTTTTGCAGGTTCATCCTCAAACATTTGCCTTCACCTTTCTAGTTTTTGCACCTGTTTTTGTTTATGACTCTACACACTTTACCACTGCTAACCAGTGCTTGTGCTCTCTCATTAAAATATAGTAACATTGGCTTATATCCAATTGGCATACTTAATTTACTTGTACGTCCCTAGCACAGTGGCACTACCTGTGCCCTCAGCCTGTAAATTTAATACTACTTTTGGGTCTGCAGCACTGAATGTGTCACCCACTTAAGTAGCACTTTAAACATGTCTTGGGCCTGCCATTTCAGTCTGTGTGTTTGCAGTTTTAAACTGCCATGTTAACCTGGCAAAATAAGTCATTTGCCAAGCCCAAAGCTTCCTTATTAATACATATCAGTCACCCATAAGTAAGGCTCTGGACAGCCTATGGGGCAGGGTACAATGCAGTTACAAGTAGGACATGTAATTTTAAGTTTCACATGTCCCGGTTGTTTTTTGCTATTGCAAGACATACCTATCCCATAAGATAACATTGCACTTACCTTATTATATTTTATAAGTGTAATTTCCAAATGGGAACAGCAACCAGTCATATTTGGTGTCTCTGGAATTGGAATTTAAAATCCTAAGTTATGGTGAAGTCAGATTTTAAATTACAAAAACTCAATTTTTAGAATGCTAGCATTTTCTTGCCTTAGCTATTTGGGGTCTGCAGCCTGTCTCTAGATCACATGACAGGGTGTGGGTGACAGTTGGTCTTTGTGTACTCCTCTTAGACAGCCACACACAATGGGAGGGCATTGATGTGACTAGGTGGGCTGTCACTGGCAGGATGGTTACGAGGAGCTGGGCCCAGCCCCATTTACGCTTGAATAGGCTGTGTCCTGACTCCACACAATGGGCTGCATCCCCCTGCACTTAGGCCCTCATTACAATCCTGGCGGTCGGTGTTAAAGCAGTGGTAACACCGCCAACAGGCCAGTGGTAAAAAAAATTGAATCATGACCACGGCGGAAACCGCCAACACATACAGCCACTTTAACACTCCGACCACCACAGTGGTAGCAACAAACACCGCAGCGGTAACCGGCAACAGCCAGGAGGAAGACAAGGTTCCGCCCACTGTATTACAAGAGGCCTATCCACCACCTTTTCCGGGGCGGTACCAATGCCATCAAAAGCATGGCGGAAACAGTGTTCTGAAGGGAAACGACTCACCTCTCGACACTCAAGGAAGACCCAGGACGCCATGGAGCCCGAGCTGCACATCTTCCCCATGCTGGTGTATCTGCTCATACACCAGGAGCACCAACGCCAGCGACGACGACGCCCACAGTGAGTACTGCACCTAGCACACAAGTGGGGGGGGGAAGAGAGTGAAACACACATGCAACACGCAACACCTCCACCATCACCCCCAACACCATACACACAAACACATGCAACAACATTACATATACACCCCTTAACTCTTAGGAATAACGCAAGGACAAAAGGAATGGAGTCAAATGAGTTTAATATTAGTAATACTTAGAAATACGTTCAGAAATCAAAAACAGTAGTTACAATATATACAATATATACAAAAGGCGGGACAGTGCCCACTCAAAATGTCCGTGGCCTACTGGGCCAAAACACATAGCCCAAGCCCAAACCTGACTCCTGCCTCAATACGGAGAGAACACTGCAGGGGCATCAGGTCAAAAACACACAGGCACCTCAGGGGGAATGGGGAAGGGGGGGCACCTCAGCTGGAAGATGGTACAATGCCACTGCTCCTGGAGGGGGCTCCATGCCCACTGCTTGGTCCTGGGGAGTGCAAGGCCACAGTCTCTCAAGTGGGTGGTTTGCCCACTGCTTGGTCCTGGGGAGTGCAAAGCCACAGTCTCTCAAGTGGGTGGTTTTCCCACTGCTTGGTCCTGGGGAGTGCAAAGCCACAGTCTCTCTAGTGGATGGTTTGCCCACTGCTTGGTCCTGGGGAGTGCTAGGCCACAGTCTCTCAAGTGGGTGGTTTGCCCACTGCTTGGTTCTGGGGAATGCAATGCCACAGTCTCTCAAGTGGTTGGTTTTCCCACTGCTTTGTTGGTCCAGGGGAGTGCAAGGCCACAGTCTCTCAAGTGGGTGGTTTGCCCACTGCTTGGTCCTGGGGAGTGCAAAGCCACAGTCTCTCAAGTGGGTGGTTTTCCCACTGCTTGGTCCTGGGGAGTGCAAAGCCACAGTCTCTCTAGTGGATGGTTTGCCCACTGCTTGGTCCTGGGGAGTGCTAGGCCACAGTCTCTCAAGTGGGTGGTTTGCCCACTGCTTGGTTCTGGGGAGTGCAATGCCACAGTCTCTCAAGTGGGTGGTTTTCCCACTGCTTTGTTGGTCCTGGGGAGTGCAAAGCCACAGTCTCTCAAGTGGGTGGTTTGCCCACTGCTTGGTCCTGGGAAGTGCAAAGCCACAGTCTCTCAAGTGGGTGGTTTGCCCACTGCTTGGTCCTGGTGTGTGCAAGGCCACAGTCTCTCAAGTAGATGCCTTCTTCCACTGGTTTTCTAGGGGGCTTTGTGCCCAGTGTGCTTCATCCTGGCAAGGAACGGGTGAGTGGATGTCTTCTTCCACTGGTTCTGGAGGGGGCTTTGTGCCCAGTGTGCTTCATCCAGGCAAGGAGGGGCTGAGTGGATGCCTTATTCCACTGGTTCTGGAGGGGGCAACATGCCCTGTGATACAGATGTTTTTGAGTGCAAGGTCACAGTCTCTCACTTGGGTGTCACAACAACAGCTTTTGCAGGGGCCAGAACGTACTGCAGCCTATGTAGTCACCAGTACACACTGCTCTCCGGCGGTGACGGCTGCTCATTGAATCGAAGTTGCACTGCAGGTGGCGGGGCTGGCAGTGGTGGTAGCCTCCAGGCCTTCACCTGCAGCCTCAGACGGCTGCCCACTGGGGCTGCTGCTGCTGGCAGTGGTGCTGCTTGCGGCGGTGCAGGTGGCGGTGCTTGTGGCGGTACAGGTGGCGATGCTGGCCGCGGTGCAGGTGGTGGTCCTGGCATTTGTGGTGGTAGCCTCCAGGCCTCCACACGCAGCCTCAGACAGCTGCCCACTGGGACTGCTGCTGCTGGCAGTGGTGCTGCATGTGGCAGTGCAGGTGGCGGTGCTTGAGGCGGTAGAGGTGGCGGTGCTGGCCGCGGTGCAGGTGGTGGTCCTGGCGTTTGTGGTGGTAGCCTCCAGGACTCCACCCGCAGCCTCAGACGGTTGCCCACTGGGACTGCTGCTGCTGGCAGTGGTGTTGCGTTCGGCAGTGCAGGTGGCGGTGCTTGCGGCAGTGCAGGTGGCGGTGCTGACGGTTGTGGTGGTAGGCTCCAGGCCTTAACCTGCAGCCTCGATGGCTGAAGTGCCCTGGCTAGTGTTATGTGCCCCTTCCTGCCCTTGGCAGCTGGTGATGCCTCCTGGCCAGCTGGAGTCTTTGACTTGGCCTTGCTGGATGGTTGTGCCTCCGTCTCCTTGTGGATGCTGTCCTCTTCTTGCCCTTGCCAGATGGCGGAACCTTCTTGGCCTTGGCAGGTGTTAGTGGCACACTGGCTAGGCTGACGGGTGCCTCCTTCGAGCCTCTCACAGCTGCAGAAACCACAGCGGACGTGGACTTGGTGGCTGAGGTGCTGGGCTGGGTTCTGGCCATCCTGGTGAAGGATGGGGGGAGAGGTAGGGAAGAGGTCAATGTTGGCTATGAAAAGCTTCTTAGGGGCATTGGGGGGGAAGAGGGTGAAGGTTTGGGAGTGGAGGAAGAGGGAGTGCTTGTAGGAGGTGTCAGTCTGCTGTGTTTGGGTGCAGGTGCATGATCTGGATGCTGTTTTGAGATGGATGGCTGTTGGGTGGGTGGGTGCTTGCGTTTGTGTACTTTGGGAAGAGGGGTCAAAGATACAGTGGGAGAGGTCACAGGGGACGTGTGCATGGATGTGGGGGTGGTGACTGCCAGTGAGGGGCGTGTAGTGATAGGCGTGCTGGTGATGGAGGTAGTGGATGAGGATGTAGTGCATGCAGGTGTGAGTGGAGATACTACTGGGAGGGGGTGTACGACGAGGAGGAGGCAGACACAGTGGAGGAAGTGGATGTTGATGTGTCTGCATGGGGATGGTGCTTGTGTGAGTGCATGTGAGATGAAGTGTGGTGCTTGTGTTTGCCTGAGCCACTTCTGTGTGTTGTTTTGGGTGATTGCTGGTCTGAATGTGTGCTTGGGATAGGTTGGGGTTGAGGGGATTGGGACTGGGTAGAGGAAGTTGGAGGGGGGAGGCTGGAGACAGGGACAATGGCTGCCATCAGTGCAGAGGCCAGAGCCTTAAATGCTCTCTGTTAGGCCACCACACCAGAGTCAATGCCCTCCAGGTATGCATTTGTTTGTTGCAAATGGCTTTCGACACCCTGGATGGCATTCAGTATGGTTGACTGCCCAACAGTGAGGGATCTCAGGAGGTCAATACCCTCCTCACTGAGGGCAGCAGGGCTGCCTAGGGCAGGGCCTGAGGTGCCTGGGGCAAAGGAGATGCCCACCCTCCAAGGTGAGTGGGCATGGGAAACACATGCGCAGCTACATCTTATTCCCCCAAGTGGAGGATTTGGCCACAGTGAAGGCTGACATTTATGCCCTGGGACATATCCCTAACATAATTAGTGCGATTGATGGTACACATATAGCATTTGTCCCCCCTCTGGAGCAATTCAGGAATAGAAAAAGCTTTCACTCTCTGAATGTGCAGATGGTGTGTTTGGCGGACCAGTACATCTCCCATGTGAATGCAAAGTATCCTGGCTCTGTGCATGATGCCTTTATCTTGAGGAATAGCAGCATTCCATATGTGATGTCTCAACTCCAGAGGCACTGGGGGCCATATTTATACTTTTTGACGCAAAACTGCGCTAACGCAGTTTTGCGTCAAAAAAATTAGCGCCGGCTAACGCCATTCTGAAGCGCCATGCAGGCGCCGTATTTAATCAATGACGTTAGCCGACGTTAGCCGCCAGCGCTGCCTGGTGTGTGTGAAAAAAAACGACATACACCAGGCAGCGCCGGCGTAGGGCGATATGGAGCTTGGGCGCCAAAAAATGGGGCAAGTCAGGCTTAGGCAAATTTTTCACCTCAACCCGATTTGCGCCATTTTTTTCCGACTCCCAACCCCCATAGAAATGACTCCTGTCTTAGCAAAGACAGGAGTCATGCCCCCTTGCCCAATGGCCATGCCCAGGGGACTTCTGTCCCCTGGGCATGGTCATTGGGCATAGTGGAATGTAGGGGGGCACAAATCAGGCCCCCCTAGGCCACAAAAAAAAAAAAAAAAAAACACTTACCGGAACTTACCTTAATGTCCCTGGGATGGGTCCCTCCAGCCTTGGGTGTCCTCCTGGGGTGGGCAAGGGTGACAGGGGGTGTCCCTGGGGGCATGGGAGGGCACCTCTGGGCTCCTTCCGAGCCCACAGGTCCCTTAACGCCTGCCTTGTCCAGGCGCAAAAAAACGGCACAAAAGTGGCCGTAAGTCATTTTTTTTGACCCGCCCACTCCCGGCCGTGAATTTTGCCCGGGAGTGTAAATACGGCGCACATGCCTCAGAGTCAATTTTTTAGACGGGAACGCCTTGTCAAAGCCCAGCTCACCTGAGTTCTTGTTCAGTTCTGATGGAGGTTGAAGACAATCCGACCCCACCCTGAAACTGCTTGTTCCAGCACACTAGTTTTTAAAACAGTGCACTAAGAACAGAAGCTCAAGGGAAGGGGGGAAGTGGATAAAATAAAAAAGAGAGACAACACCGTTCTTGCGTTTCCACTGTTGAAGTGCTGCACAAATCTGCGGCCCTTTCTGACTTCTGTAGAAACTGGTGCCTAATGAAACATAAACAAAGAACAGATAAGTGCAACCCATTCCTAAAGGGGTTCCTGACTATCCCTTTATTTATTAGAAATTCTCTTCTAAAAGTACCTCTTGGATCCTGGTCTCTAGTTTCCAGGTTTGGAATGTGTTACTGCTCTGGGATGTGTTTTCTATTACTGTAAAGCTTCTAAAACATTAAACAAATACCGTTATCTGAATTACCAATATCAAACATTCATCATAATATAACTAAAGCCTAAATTCCCAATAGCAGACTCACTTTTCCCATATTTCCAGAATCTTTTATAAAACAAATACTGTACTTTTACATCAAAATACAGCATGTAATTTGTGCAAGTCCTTGATTTACTGTTTGCCTTGCTGTTAATGGTTTCCACTGTTCGATTCTTAAAAGTTCCATGAGAAAAAACAATGTTTGCTTCACAAAGTTCTGCAAAATATTCTTGTAACAAAGAGTTTGAATCACAATGTTCGTGGAAGGTATTTCGTTTCAAATTGTCTATACACGAATCCAGAAATTGTTGTCAAAGTTCTTTCAGGTAATAAAAGGTTTTGCACTTACTTGTTGCTGGCAAGAGATACTGATCAGTCTAACCTTGTCTTCTTTCTCTTTTGCAGGTTACTCATAGGAGAGAGGCTGAAGCAAGGAGGAACCGGAAACCGGAAGAAGGAAGAGCCAGAAGCTGCGCCCATTGAAGTCAATGAAAGTCTGTAAAGAGCAGGAGTGCCAGCGCCGAGGGATCTGTTCTCAGGTAAGCGGGAGGTAGACGAGCACAAGCAGTGGGTGAGGCTCGGGGGATGCCTTTTATAGACAGGGCTGGGTGTGGTTTGAAGGGCTGGGTGTGGTCCTCACATGCTGCACATGTTCTTGGAAGGTGTGCAGAGCTGGGTGTGGTTTGAAGAGCTGGGTGTGGTCCTCACATGCTGCACATGTTCTTGAAAGGTGTGCAGAGTTTCAGTTATTATACAAATGAGTTGGATTAACACATGGCCTAGGGAGGAGTATTTTAAAGAAGCCTTGGTAAAAGCAAGGCCCAATGTGTAAACAAAACAGCACATTAAACGACATACACAGAAGCCTAGGGGGAGGGGAAGGTGAGATAACAAGAAAGGCTTTCAATAGTAAGTTTAAAAGGGAGCTATTACAGAACCCACTAGTGCAGTGAGAGGGGACATGCTCTTTGCTGTGTACACACCCTAACAGTTGCCCCCCTCAAAGGCCCTCCTAGAGGACGGGGTTTTCCTGGATTTTTTAAATAAAACCATCTAATCAGCTGTGGGGCATGTACATATGATGCTGGTTCCCATGAATTCTCAGATTCATCATATCCTTTCCATTCTACTAAATAAAACAGACGTCCACTAATTCTTTTTGAGTCTTTTATGCTTTTCACTTCATATTCCAGATTTCCCTTAATTGGTATGGGTGGAGGTGGTGGTTCAGGTCGGGTTTTTGAGTTGTACGGCTTAAGCAAGGACACATGGAATGTAGTATGTACTGGATATTCTTTTGGTAAATCTAATTTTACTGTTACCGGGTTTACTATGGCAGTTATACTAAAGGGTCCAATGAAACGTGGTTGCAGCTTTCGGGATCCCTCTATGTTTAGGTTCTTTGTGGAGAGCCATACCTTGTCACCAATTTTATACATTGGGGCCTCAGACCTGTGTTTGTCTGCTTGTCTTTTCATGCTTTCCTTGTACTTTAATAAATGTTTCCTGGCTTTGTCTTGTATGTCACATAACCTCGTTAGTCTATCCGTTACTGTAGGCAACAGGGAATCTTCTAACAACATGGGTATAGCTCTTGGATGATACCCCTGCAAGAAATAGAATGGTGAGCAAAGTAGAGCTGAATGCTCAGTATTATTATAAACAAACTCTGCTACAGGGAGAGCTTCCAACCATTCACTAGAATAATCAGCCAATAAACAACGTAGCGTTTGAAGTAAGGTTTGGTTCAGTCGTTCAGTCTGTCCATCTGTCTCTGGGTGGAAAGCAGTGGATAAGGCCACATCTATTTTCAGTTTTTCACATAATTTTTTCCAAAATCTGGAGTTGAACTGGCTCCCTCGGTCTGACACCACTTTGCTTGGCAAACCATGTAAACGCACAATTTCCCTTATAAAAATATCGGCAAATTCTGCCGCCGTGGGTAATTTCCGTAATGGTACAAAATGTGCCATTTTAGATAAAAAATCCACTATAACCAACACTGTTGTGAAGGATTTTACAGGTGGTAAACCTACAATAAAGTCTACGCTCACAGTGTGCCAAGGTTGTTTGGGTGTTGGCATTGGTATTAACAAGCCGTCAGGAGCCTTATGAGAAGATTTATGTCTTGCACAAATTGGACAGGTAGTGACAAATTGCTTAATGTCCTTTCTTATAGTGTCCCACCAAAAGTGTTTTTGTACATTTTCCAGGGTTTTTACCCAACCAGGATGACCTGCCAACGGTGAGGCGTGATGCCAAATTATCACCTGTGTTTGTAATTCAGAGGTGGGCACTAACAGCATGTTGTCGTGATACAATAAACCTCGTTGTATTGTGTTATGGGAATCCTTTAACCAATCCTGAGGTGCTATTTGCATGTGTGCATTATATAGATCTGTGATGAAATCCTTCTGTTGTACTGGTGCCAACAACTTTTGGGGAGGAATAATGGGTTCTCCTATTTTATCTTGTTTCATGTCTGAGGTATGTCCGTATCTAGATAACACATCAGATTGAATTTGTTGTGCACCTGGTCTATAGGTTATAACAAAGTCAAATGTGCTAAAAAAAATTAACCAGCGCATCTGACGTGGTGTTAGTGCTTTAAGTGATCCAAAAAATTGTAGGTTCTTATGGTCAGAAAAGATTGTAACTGGGTACTTGGCTCCCATTAAATGGTGCCTCCATTCTGAAAAGGCTACTTTGATAGCTAGTAGTTCCCTTTCAGCCACAGTGTAATTTTGTTCAGCTGGCAATAACTTTTTAGAATAGAAGGCTATAGGATGTAACTGGCCATCTACTGCATCTCGTTGAGAGAGAACTCCTCCTAAAGCTACTTGTGAAGCATCCGCTTCAACAAAAAAGGGCAAGTCAGGATCAGGATGTTTCAGAATTGGGGCTGAAGTGAACTTTTGTTTTAGGAGTTGAAAGGCGTGTGCCGCCTCATCAGTCCAAAGAAATCGTTGCCCTTTCCGCAACAAGGTAGTTATTGGGGCCGCAATGTCTGCAAAATGTGCAATAAACCTCCTATAAAAATTGGCGAAACCCAGAAATTTCTGAATATCTTTTACAGAGGATGGTTCTGGCCAATCAGCAATAGCACTGATTTTCTTTACATCCATAGTTATTCCTTGAGGTGACAGGCAGTATCCTAAAAAGTCCACCTTGTTGACATTAAAAGTACACTTTTCTAACTTAGCAAAAAGATGATTTTCTTTTAACTTTGATAATACTGCACGAACATGTTGGGTATGCTCTTCTGAGTTCTTAGAGTAAATGAGGATGTCGTCTATGTATACTATGACACAAACGTCCAGGAATTCGTGTATGACCTCATTTATAAAGAACTGAAAGGCCGCAGGGGCATTACATAACCCAAAGGGCATTACTGTGTACTCAAATAAACCAAACTTTGTCTTGAAAGCTGTCTTCCACTCATCCCCCTCTTTTACTCGGACCAGGTGGTAAGCTCCCCGCAGAGATAGTTTAGTGTATACAGTAGAATGTCTTAATTGATCCAACAACACAGGTATTAGAGGAAGAGGATATTTATTCTTTATTGTAGCCTTATTTAGTCCTCTATAATCGATACACGTGCGCAGGGATTTATCCGGCTTCGGGATAAAAAAGAGTGGAGATGACACCGGAGATGTGGAATGACGGATGAACCCAGACTGTAGTAGGTCATCTAGGTAGGTTCTTAAGTATTTGGTTTCTTCGTCAGTCAAAGCATATACTCTGTTATTAGGTAAAGGGGCCCCTGGGATAAGATCTATACGGCAGTCATAAGACCGATGTGGGGGCAGCACACTAGCCTTTACTGGATCAAAGACGTCTTTAAAGTCAGAATATTCAGGAGGGAGACTTGGTTCCTCTTGTGTAACACTAGCACAGTGTAATACTGTGCTCTGTTCTGTACCTGCTTCTTGATAACAATTGGTTCTACAGAAAGAGGAATCCAAAGTAACAGTTCTATTCACCCAATCAATTTTTGGGTTATGAGTTGTTAACCAGGGTACCCCGAGAATCAAACCAAAATTAGGAGTATCTATCAGATCAAAGCTAATCACCTCTGTGTGCCCGTTCTGACAGACCATAACAAGTGGACTTGTTTGTTTTGTGATTAATCCAGAGGACAATTCTGACCCATCCACTGCACATACTGCTTCTGGACAAGGCTTTAGGCACATAGGAAGTCCTAAGATTTCAGCTAACTTATTATCCACAAAATTTCCTGTCGTGCCTGAGTCCAGTAGGACAGGGAGAGAATGCCTCACTTGGGTAGTAACAATTAAAACGACCTGAATTATGAAATGTCTAGGTATGTGCGGTACCCTGAAGGCTGCAGCATTAGAGGTTTGATTAAGATGTTTTCTCGAACAAGTAACCTCTCCCCTTGTCGAGCTTAATCGTTTCCCGATTCAGTTGAGGAGGTGGAGGAAGCAGCACCCTTTCGTGGAGTTTTAGGCTTTACTGGACATTCTCTGGCAAAGTGACCTGCCCTGCCACAATATAAACATAATTGAAATTTTCTCCTTCTTTCTTTTTCCTCTGATGTGAGTGGACCTCTGAGTGTCCCTATTTGCATAGGCTCTGGTTCAGGGAGTTTATTATCTGTGTCTTTCTTCTCGTGTCTAATAAAAGTTAACCGTGATTCCAGTTTGTATTTATCTCCCTTTCTTTCTCCTAGTCTATGTTCTAATTTCACAACTAAATCTACAAAGTCCGAATAGTCTTTTGGCAAATCAACGATATGAGCCAGCACGTCTTTTAACTCGTCTCTCAAACCTTTATAAAAAAGGGAGACACGCTTTTCTTCTGGCCACTGTGTCTCGGTGAGTAAACGATTAAAACTAGTGAGACAGGTCAATAAATAATTGTTGCCTTGTTTAAGATTTAAAAGCTCATTATAACTTGCCTGCATGAAAGTGTGTTTTGCAAAAAGTCTGGTCATGGTACGTTTAAATTGATTCCAATTATGGAGGATGGGATCATCTCTATCCACGAAAGGAATTGACCAATTGGCTGCTGTGCCACCCAAATAAGACAAGACGAATGCCACTTTCGTATCATCAGTAGGGAACTGTTGTGGCTTACAAATGAAGTGTAATTGACATTGATTGATAAAAACATGGAATTTGTTACTATCTCCATGAAAACGTTCAGGTGCTGCTAAGGGCACAACATTAGGAACATTAACAGTAACCTCAACTGGGGAAGGCAAAGTTGTATGTTTTGATGGCGCCCCTGTCTCTGAGGAGGTTTTAAACAAAGGCGTAGAAGCTGTGTTCCACTGAGATCCCCTAAATTTATACCTGCTTAAATTCTGTTTTAAAGAGGTATTCTCCATCTTTAATCTCTCTATTTCCTCTTGCATATGTTGCAAGATGCCAGACACTGATTCATTATGAGCCAAGTCCTCATTTAGGGCCTGCGCCATATCCGTGACGTCAATGCCCTCTATTTCTTCCCCGGTATTCATCGTCCACCAGAACTGACATTTTTTAAGGCTTGTGCTTCTGTCAAAGCCCAGCTCACCTGAGTTCTTGTTCAGTTCTGATGGAGGTTGAAGACAATCCGACCCCACCCTGAAACTGCTTGTTCCAGCACACTAGTTTTTAAAACAGTGCACTAAGAACAGAAGCTCAAGGGAAGGGGGGAAGTGGATAAAATAAAAAAGAGAGACAACACTGTTCTTGCGTTTCCACTGTTGAAGTGCTGCACAAATCTGCGGCCCTTTCTGACTTCTGTAGAAACTGGTGCCTAATGAAACATAAACAAAGAACAGATAAGTGCAACCCATTCCTAAAGGGGTTCCTGACTATCCCTTTATTTATTAGAAATTCTCTTCTAAAAGTACCTCTTGGATCCTGGTCTCTAGTTTCCAGGTTTGGAATGTGTTACTGCTCTGGGATGTGTTTTCTATTACTGTAAAGCTTCTAAAACATTAAACAAATACCGTTATCAGAATTACCAATATCAAACATTCATCATAATATAACTAAAGCCTAAATTCCCAATAGCAGACTCACTTTTCCCATATTTCCAGAATCTTTTATAAAACAAATACTGTACTTTTACATCAAAATACAGCATGTAATTTGTGCAAGTCCTTGATTTACTGTTTGCCTTGCTGTTAATGGTTTCCACTGTTCGATTCTTAAAAGTTCCATGAGAAAAAACAATGTTTGCTTCACAAAGTTCTGCAAAATATTCTTGTAACAAAGAGTTTGAATCACAATGTTCGTGGAAGGTATTTCGTTTCAAATTGTCTATACACGAATCCAGAAATTGTTGTCAAAGTTCTTTCAGGTAATAAAAGGTTTTGCACTTACTTGTTGCTGGCAAGAGATACTGATCAGTCTAACCTTGTCTTCTTTCTCTTTTGCAGGTTACTCATAGGAGAGAGGCTGAAGCAAGGAGGAACCGGAAACCGGAAGAAGGAAGAGCCAGAAGCTGCGCCCATTGAAGTCAATGAAAGTCTGTAAAGAGCAGGAGTGCCAGCGCCGAGGGATCTGTTCTCAGGTAAGCAGGAGGTAGACGAGCACAAGCAGTGGGTGAGGCTCGGGGATGCCTTTTATAGACAGGGCTGGGTGTGGTTTGAAGGGCTGGGTGTGGTCCTCACATGCTGCACATGTTCTTGGAAGGTGTGCAGAGCTGGGTGTGGTTTGAAGAGCTGGGTGTGGTCCTCACATGCTGCACATGTTCTTGAAAGGTGTGCAGAGTTTCAGTTATTATACAAATGAGTTGGATTAACACATGGCCTAGGGAGGAGTATTTTAAAGAAGCCTTGGTAAAAGCAAGGCCCAATGTGTAAACAAAACAGCACATTAAACAACATACACAGAAGCCTAGGGGGGGGGAGTTGAGATAACAAGAAAGGCTTTCAATAGTAAGTTTAAAAGGGAGCTATTACAGAACCCACTAGTGCAGTGAGAGGGGACATGCTCTTTGCTGTGTACAAACCCTAACACGCCTACCTTGCATCTCATTAACGCAAAGTAGGTGTCCACGCAAAAAAATGACGCAAACTCCATGGACTTTGGCACTAGACGCATCTAACGCCAAAGTATAAATATGGAGTTAGTTTTGCGTCGGAATTGCGTCGAAAAAAACGACGCAATTCCGGCGCAAACAGAGTATAAATATGCCCCTGGGTGTGGCTAATAGGTGAGCCCATGGTCCCCACCCAGTTGATGTAGGTATATGGGTGTGGGGTTGTCCCTAAGGGTGAGTTTGTGTCTAACAGGTATCCCTCGATATTTGCAGGTGACTCTGGTTACCCCAACCTCTCATGGCTACAGACCTCAGTGAGGACTGCCAGGACAAGGGCAGAGGAATGTTACAATGAGGCACATGGGCAAACAAGGAGGATAATTGAGAGAACCTCTGGCCTCCTGAAGGCCAGGTTCAGGTGTTTCCATCTGACTGGTGGATCCCTGTACTACTCACCCAAGAAGGTGTGCCAGATCATCGTTGCATGTTGCTTGTTGCACAACCTGGCCTTGAGACGCCAGGTGCCTTTTCTGCAGGAGGATGAGTCGGAGTTGGTCGTGTGGCACTGGTGGAGCCTGTGGACAGTGAGGAAGAGGAGGTAGAGGAAGAAGATGTGGACAACAGAAGTTCACTCATTCAACAGTACTTCCAGTGACACACAGGTAAGACACTGTAACTTCACTTTCCATTGCAGTTTTGTATTAGACATTGAACGTGGCAGCCTGATTTCCCTATGTCTATGACCACTTACTTTACCCTTTGGCATCTCTATTTTCAGATCTCTGTGCCCCACTCTGGCTCCTGTTGTGTTTACTGCTGCCCACTACAGGTCATACTTATGTATACATGACTATACAATTGAATTGCAATGTTTACAGCTTGTTAAACTAATACATATTTTAATCATTTGACAGACTCCATACTTGTATTTGTTCCACGGGTGTTTATTGATGTGCTAATAAGTGGAGAGGGTATTGCAATGGGCTGGGTTGCTGATGGAGGAAAGTCCAGGGTAGAGTCCAGTCTATTTGTATCACAGGTGCATTGTCTAAGGGGGCATAGGAAGGGGAGCAATGGCAGTACAAGGTGGACAGGGTGACAGAGTGGGACAGAAGGGTGACAATCAGGAGAGACTTATTTCCCGGCGGGGGTCTTGGCAATGTTCTCTGGCTTCTGGCTGGATTGCAGGGACCATTTGCGGGGTGTTTCTCCTTCTGCAGGAGGTAGGTGCTGGTGGCCTGTTGGTCCTGTGGCGTGGCGTCCTGTTCACTTGCGCCGGCGGAGGTGGAGGGCTGTTCTTCGGTGTGGATAGTGTCAGGGGCCCGATGTTGTGCCGCTGCCTTCCTGATGGTGTTGGCCATGTCTGCCAGCACCCCTGCAATGGTGACATGGTAGTGTAGATGTCTTTCAGGTCCTCCTTGATCCTCCAGGTACTGTGCCTCCTGCAGCCGCTGGGTCCCTGCAACTTGTACAGTATCTGGCCCATGGTCTCCTGGGAATGTTGGTATGCTCCCAGGATCCCTGCAAGTGCCTCGTGAAGAGTGGATTCCCTGAGCCTGTCCTCCCCCGTCGCACAGCAGTCCTCCCAGCTTCCCTGTTGTCCTGTGCCTCTGTCCCCTGAACCGTGTGCCCACTTCCACTGACCCCAGGTCTCTGATTGTCTTGGGTTTGTGGGGTTGCCTGGGGTCCCTGTAGTGGTAGGCACACTGTTGATTGACGTGTCCTGGGGACAGAGGGATGGGCCCGCTGGGTGGGTGATGTGCTGGTGTTTCCTGAGGGGGGAGGCTCTGTGGTGGGTTGGAACTGTGGCAGGGTAACTGACTCTCCAGAGGTCCCTGATGGGCCAGGTTGGTCATTGTGATCCAGGCGTGCATAGCTGCTGTCACCACTGTGGGCCCCTTCTGTGGGGGGGGACTGGATGTTGGTGGCACCTCCTCTCCGGTGATATTGAGTGGGGGTCCTGTGGGGATGTAAATGCTGTGTTATTGTATCTGAGTGTGCCATCTTGTGGATGGATATGTTTCCCTCTATGGTTGTTATTAGCAAGGCACGTTTGGGTTGTGTGAGATGTTATTTGTTTGGCTAAGTGATTGTCACTTGTGTGCATGCTGTGGTGATGGGTGTCCATGCAGGTCTGTGATGGGTGTCCATGCATTTGTATTGAATGCAGGGCTTGGTATTGGGATGGGTGGGTTGTGATAGTGGGGTATATGTGAGGTGGTGGATTGGTGGGGTGAGGGTATGGGTAGGAGTTTGTGATGGCATGCAGGTAGGGTGGGGGATATAGTAGTAAAGATTTGACTTACCAGAGTCCAGTCCTCCTGCTACTCCTGCAAGGCCCTCACGATGCATGATCACCGAGACTGGCTCCTCCCATGTTGTTAGTTGTGGGGGAGGAGGTGGGGGTCAACGGCCAGTCCTCTGTACGGCTACCTGGTGTCTTGCTACCACGGAACTCACCTTCCCCCATAGGTCGTTCCACCTCTTCCTGATGTCATCCCTTGTTCTTGGGTGCTGTCCCACGGCGTTGACCATGTCCATGACTCTCGCCATAGCTCAATCTTCCTTGCAATGGACGTCTGCTGCACCTGTGATCCGAATAGCTGTGGCTCACCCGGATGATTTCCTCCACCATGACCCTTAGCTCCTCCTCTGAGAACCTGGGGTGTCTTTGTGGTGCCATGGTGTAGTGTGAGTAGTATGTGTGAGGGGGTGTGGGGAGATGTGTCAGGGTGTGTGCTGTGAGGTGCGTGGATGGTGTATGGGTGATGGTGTTATGTGGCTCTGATTCAGTGGGTGCTCCTGGCTTGTCTCTCTCTCAGTTGGCAATATTTATTTTCATTGCAAGGGGTTGCGGGTATTATGGATGTGTGTTTTATGTTGGATTGGGTCTGTGGATGTGGTTTGTGTATGTGTGTCAGGTGTGTATAGTTTGTATTGTCCAATGTGTTGTAGTTTTGTTAGTGTGTGTGTATTTTGAGCGCAGCGGTCTCTACTGCCAATGTTTTACTGCAGTTGAATGACCGCCATGGTGATTCGTGGGTCATGATGCTGTGGGCGTATTTCTGTTGGCAAAATGGTGTGGGTTTTAGTACCACCAGTTTATCACTGACCTTAGGGCTGGGAGACTTGTGTGGGTGTCTGCATAGTGGCGAATTTATCTGTGTGGGTCATAATACCCATAACGGTATACCGCCACTGTCACGTTATGTTGGCGACCGTCAGCACGGCAGTCGGTGGCGTTTACCGCAGGGTTGTAATGAGGGTCTTAGTCTGGAATAAGGGCCAATAAGGTAGGGTAGCTGTGTACTTGAAAGGCAAGCCTCTGGAAGTTTCTTCCAACTGCAAAATGCACAACTGGCTATAAATACTGACCTCATGTACTAGCTCTTGAGTACATTTCTGGATCTGTGGATACTCTGCCAAGAAGAAGGACTGTTGTGCTGCTGAAAGGACTGCCATTCTGCTGGAGCTGCTGCTCTGAAGGAACTTCTGCCTCCTGTGCTGAGCTGCTGAGCTGCTGCCTGTTGCTCTCTTGTCTGGGAGGCGGACCTGGACCTGCAACTTCATCCTTGAACCCAGGATACCAGAGTCACTTTAAGGGAGTCTGCTGGCCTCCTGATCTGATCCTCAGGGGCATAAAAGGCTCCCCAATTTCCTGCACCAGCCTGAGACGCAACTGAGTTCCTGGCACCCAAGTGGTTCCCCCCAGGTCCTCGACCCTTGGTGTGGCTGAGTGAGCTGAAATCAAGCTTTTGGGCTCTTCATAACCTTAAATGGGACCGTTCAGAGTGAGTCCTCACGGATCATACTGTGATCCAGCATGAAGCGCCGTCATACCGACTCATCATGCTTCAGCATTGACCGCTTGTGGGGACCACCAGCATGAAGCTTCAGCAACGCCTGCCCACCATGCTGGCCGGCTCTTTACACTACACTGACAGGATCCTGCGATGTTCTTGCTGCTCCTCATGGCTCTCTTTACAGCAAATGGTACTCTTGGCCCAGACTTGAGAAGGTAAAACCTCAGGAGACCTGACCTGGTGACTGTAGCCAACCTGCATTTCATCGCAGTAAGACTGAAAGTATAACTTTGACCTGGTGCGGTGTGACCAGATATCCCGAGTTGGCACTTTGTGCTTTTTGGCACTATTTTCACTTTCATCTTTAGAACTTCATAACTCCAGTTCTACTGATTCAATTTTGTATTTTCATCTTGTTTTATTTATTAAATGTCCTTTATGTTTTTCTAATTTGGTGTGGGATCCTTTTTGTGTGATAGTTTCTCTATTTACTGTTTGAAGTGTTGCAAAAATACCATGTCCATTGCTTCTAAGTTAAGCCTGACTGCCTAGTGCCGAGCTACTGGGGGTTGAGCATAGGCTAATTTAGCAAGGATTATGGTTGCTACTTGACCAGGGCTCACACACCAGTCAACCAACAGCCCAATTCCTCACCGTGGCTTTGAAAGCATCACAGTGTGCTCATACCCATCTTGGTACCAATGGTTCTCTAACACAGCATAAGGTTCATTTGAAATTGCCACATTCTTCTACTTATTCTTTGCCAAGAAATATCCCTTTGTAAGCTTTAGCCGGGGCTAATTTAGCAGGTCAAAGCACATCATGAAAAGTAGAGAACTGAAAAAAGTAGGAAAATACTAAGTATTCATAGAGGTCTATATCCGTGGCTGCTTTTAGGATTATATTGACAGATTTTCATGGGAGAAATTCACAAATGATGTGTGTACTAGGTTTGCTTCAATACTTGTCATTGCAGGTGTTACAGAACATCCAGGGTTATTTTCAATGCCTAACTAGTCTGTTTTTAAAGACTATTATATTACTCATAAAGGCAAGGACTTCAAGTAGGTTAATTGTCTCTACAACACATTCCATTCATCACTGTAATATAACTGCCATTCTACAGAGCTCTTGTGGTTGAACGTAAAATTCACTAAAGGGAATAATTGTGAATCTTTATTGCACATGACAGCCAGAGATCTAGGTCTAAGACAAAATGGTCTCTAAAAGATGGCTGAACAGGTCCACTGTAGACTTCAGACAGTTGTCTAGTACTGTTAAGGTTTTGTAAAGAAAAACTAGCAAGGCAGTAAGGGAACCAGTATGTTTAATCCTGCCAGAGCAATGTTCAGGCAGCAACTGCCAACCATTAGAATCTCACTCCGGTTTCATGCAGGGAACATGGAACCCTCCTGTCCCACCATTCCATTTTGCCTTCAACACACACAGTTATTTGTCTACACCCCTGAATACTCCCCTTACTTCACAATAAAATTAAAAATAAGATTGAACTGGAAAAGAACAATAACTTAAGAATAGCAAATAAACATATCATACATAAAATACATTAATTGCATCAAAATATAAACAAGATACATCTTAGATTCTGCACTGTGTTAGTTAACCATAACAAGTCTAACACATGCTGTAATACTTGAACGTTGCAGGACGTGACTTTGTCCTGCTGAAACTCTTCTGTTATTACAATTGTTTTTGGAACAATCTCTTGTTTGTACTCCCATTTTCCTGCCCACATAATCAGTTTTTGATTCTGGCACATTTGAAAGGAATGACTTGTTCCACGTCTTTCCATTTTCCAACACCACTACAAGGTCTTTGGCTTTGCTCACCCGGGCACGAGAAAACCTGGTTTCTTAATCCTCACCCTATTTCGTTCCTGAACAGCTAAACTCCTGTGTTGATCGTACTTGGTAGTGTACCTCTCTTTTACTGCAGACATCACATCCGCCACAAGTACCATTTTTCCCAGGTCTATTATCTTTCTGGCCATCCATTTCTTATTTAATTTTGAACTATCCACTCTTCCTCTCAGTAACGTGAAAATAAATTTTCTGTACTTATGTGGGGAGTAATTCTTATTGCCCATAGCAGATCTTCAATTACTTATTTCCAATGCAATTCATTGATGAGAGCAAACTGCAAATTATCTTTTATAACACAATTCAATCTCTCTACTAGGCCATTGCAAAAGGGATGATAAGGAAACTTTCAAATGTATTTTATCCCTGAGTTTGCTAGAAAAGCCTCCGTCTCTCTTGACACTAGTTGGGTATCATTATCAGTCCCTATGTCTTTAGGGAAACCTTCCCTCAAAAATACTTTTTTGAAAAATCTGACTGAATCAGAGTTTACATTTTCCACAAATTTTATTTCAGGCCATTTTGCCCTATAGTCTACCATGACTAAGGCATACCTTAGACTATGATATATTTTTTACCACAATAGGATTAACTGGGGAAGGATATGTTACCTGTGATTCGTCACTCAGTACACACATATATCAACGGTGAACATATTGTTCATTTGCTTTATCCATCCCAGGCCACCAGAAGTCTTCTCTTACTCTACGCTTCATAACTCAAATTCCAATATGCCATCAGTGGGCCAAATCTAATATTTTTTTACGTAGGCTGTTTGGAATTTCTGCGCATGATGTTCCCAACCATGGTCTCCTCAACTCTTCTGTAAGGAATTAATGCATTCAGGGCATTCTTTACAGCAGGCCATCGATGCCCCACAAAATTCTTAACATTCTGTAGCTCTTCATCATTCAATTGTGCATCTATCCACTCTCTCTCTGTCAAAGCCTCTTTCGAGACATTGTCAACAGAATTCACCACACACACCATTTCTAAATCATCCACCACATTTTCACTCTCTACCAAGGGTAATCTAGAAAGACAATCAGCCACACAATTCTTTGCACCTGGCACATACTCCAATTTGTAATGAAATTCTTGTAATCTATATTGCCACTTTGCAATGTGAGGGATAGCTCTGCCCCCTTCCTTTGTGGTGAATAGATCCACTAAGGGCTTGTGGTCTGTTCTCAAAATGAATTATTTTCCCCACAAAAAGTTTTTAAAATGCTGTACTCCCCGCCACATTACTGAGGCTTACGTTTCAATTGCAGAATATGTAGATTCAGCTCCCCTCAAGGTTCTTGATGCAAATAAAATGGTGCTTCTCTTTCATCAACCCTTTGCTGCTTGCTGCATAAGCACAGTACCAAGACCTATATTTCTGGCATTGGTGGAAATTATACAAATCATTAATATCAAAAGCTTTGAGGGGGTGGGGATGCGCTTCCACAATGTTTTTTTTATTAACTCAAAACTACAATTTCATTCATTGTTCCGTACATATGTGACATTTTTCTTAAGAAGATTACATTAACATGCTGTCTTGTCAGAAAACATGTCAACAATTTGAGCATAGTATTCTACTATACTGAGAAATGACTGAAGTTGATCTTTATAATTGGGTTTAGATTTGCTGTGGATGGCATCTAAAATCTTCAATTTGGGTTCAACACCCTTTTCTGACATGAGATGTCCCAAAACCACACAAATTTGCAAAAACTTTCGTTTGTCTTTCCTTAATGTCAAACCACTAGTTTTATGATCTCCAAAACATCCTTCACTTTTTCATTGTGTACTTCTTCAGTTTCCCCAAATATCAAGATGTCATCTTGAAAATACATGACCCATCTTTTCAAACAATTTGTTCATTAATTGTTGAAATCCTGCAGATGCCGATGCCAGACCAATGGCATGTGGACGTACCTGTATGCCCCCTCGGGGTCACAAATGATGTGCAATATCTACAATCCCTGTTCAACTCTAACTGATGGTAGGCCGAGGATACGTCAAAAGGAGTGTAAAACGCTGCACATTCCAAAGTTGCCAGCATCTCATTAACGATTTAGTAACGGTTAACCTGCTACCCAGATGTGGACTTTTAGGTCTCTCGAATCCACACAAAGCATGAAGGACTTATCTGCTTTACGTGCTAGTACTATGGGAGCTAACCATTCCAACCCCTCAATGGGCTATATTATGCCCAATGAACACAGTCTTTCCAATTCTTGTCTTAATTCCCTGTGCACACCTAATTGCAGCTTGCATACTTTATGGGGCAGAGCTTTCGCACCTTGTTTCAGTATTATACAATGTTGGAACCCTTTAAGTCGTCCTAATTTCTCACTGAATATTTCAGGGTAGTTATTTACTCCATTGTCAGCAAGCAAACAATTGACCTTGCATATATTAGAAGAACCGAGCAACATCTATATATCAAATATTATGTTTACACTTTGTTTGGACAATACCATATTAGGTCTAAGATAATTCCTAATTGCCCTTTCTCGACCCAACCCAACAAATTAACTCCATCTTTTACAATATACACTGGTCCCACTGCGCATTTACCATCAAATTGCAAGTTAGCTTCAAATTTACCCATCATTTCCACCTTATTCCCACCATATGAAGACATTCTTATACACAATTCATCCTTTTCAATATTACCAATATCTCCAAAATCGCTCAGGTTCAGTAAAGTGAAAGGAGAACCTGAGTCTTCTAGAAATTTCACATTCCTATTATTTACTGAATCTACACAAAAAGGAGGTTTCCATTTGTGTGCTTCCCTTGTGGACGATAGTTTAAAATTTCCACTCCATTCTGGACTACCTGATGAGAGCATAAGAACGACATTGTCTTCTTCATCAGATTCAAAGTAATCCTTTTCAATCATCTTTACCCTTCTGTGACAAGTACTTTTGTGCCAGCTCTTGCTCTACATACACAGGGAAAGTGTCCCTTTTTTTTGCACTTGAAGCACATCTGGTTCACTGCTGCACAAAATTTGGCATTACCCAGGTGTGCTCCACTGCCACAATGGAAACATAGCACGTCATTGTTTTTGCTCATATACCTGGATGGTGAAACTTCAGACTCACATTTGCTTTGTTTCCTTTTACAGGTGGTTTTACATTTTGTTTTATTTTCAATTGTTTTACTTCTGCAGACTTGACACCATCATTCATTTCCTTCACACAATGTTGTGAATGTTCTATGCTCGTAGCTAACTTCAAAGAAGTTTCAAAATCAAGATCCTCCATGGCTAAAAGTTTTTCTTGAAACTTTTTGTTGTTGATTCTCTTAATTCAATTTTCCCAGATTAGCTCATCTCTAAACTCACAATGATTGCAACTTGTTGCAAGTGTCCTGAACACGGCAACAAAATTATCTATTGACTCCCCTGGAATCTGGGAGCGTTAAAGTAACTTAAGTCTTTCTAGAATTATATTTTTCCTAGTGTTAAATCTTGTATCTAATGTGCTAATTACGGATGCATATTCATAAATTGCAGATGTGGACTCGTTTTCTTCACTTCCTACTGTGAAAGTTCCCACTACTTCCAGGGTTAAGGTTTTAAGATGTTACTGCCCTCAGCACCTAAATTATATTTCAATAGTGCTTTTTTCTTTTTCAAAGTAAAGGTTTCACCATCTATTACCTCTAAATAGGGCTCAAAAGTCTCCTTCCATATTTGCCACTTCACTGTAGGTGTTCCTTCTACCTGCAAAAACTGTGCAGGTGCAAGTATCATATCCGTGAGGTGACCTGTAAGCATTAACAAATATCCTTTATTGCACAAAATAATATTGGTCATGAAAATGCAAAATTGTATATTGAAGATGATTAGTACATTTTCTAAAATATACTGTTTGCAATTGTTTTGCGTATTGTGACGATCTCCTTAATTAATACCAATAAATAACGATTCCCAATCCAATATGGACGCCATGTTGCACGCACATTCCATTCATCACTGCAATATAACTGGAGTTTGACAGGGGTCTTGTGGCTGAACATATAATTCCCTAAGGGTAAGCAGAATATAATTTAGGCTCTTTATTGCACATGACACCCAGAGATCTAGGGGCCAGATGTACAAAAACGTTTGCACATCGCAAACAGCGTTTTTGCTGTTTGCGACGTGCAAAAAGCACATTGTGATGCCCAAACCCCGTTTAGCGATTCGGTAACCTGGTTACGGAATCGCAAAATGGGACTGCGAGTCGCAATTAGGAAGGGGTGTTCCCTTCCTAATTGTGAGTCGCAGTGCGATGTTGTATTGTTTTGTGACCACGAACGCGATTGCAAAACAATCACAGTTACCACCCATTTCAAATGGGTGCTAACCCATTCGCAAAAGGGAAGGGGTCCCATGAGACCCCTCCCCCTTTGTGAATGGCATTAAAAACATTTTTCCACAGCAGGCAGTGGTCCTAGGGACCACTGCCTGCTCTGAAACAATGAAACAAAAACGTTTCAGTTTTTGTTTTTGTAATGCATCTCGTTTTCCTTTAAGGAAAACGGGCTGCATTACAAAAAAAAATTTGCTTTATTTAAAAAGCAGTCATAGACACAGTGATCTACTGTCTGCAGCAGGCCACCATCCATGTGAATGCTGCCACTCGCAAGGGGGTCGCAAATTGCGACCCACCTCATTAATATTAATGAGGTGGGGCTTTGCGACCCCCTTGCGAGTCGCCGATGGTGTCAGGGACACCATCCTACATTCTGAATTGCGAGTCGCAAATTGCGAGTCGCTCTGACTCGCAATTTGCGGGTCGCAATTGAGAGTCTACCTACATCTGGCCGTAGGTCTAGAAAAAATGGTCTCTGAAGAGGGCTGAACAGGTCACTGTAGACTTCAGACTGTTGTCTAGTAGTATTAAGGTATTGTGATTTTTAACATCTGCTCACATAGTGACATCACCATTTTATTTTTGGATCACCATCACTGGGGAAGCTTAAGACATCAGGACTCTAAAATCATTCTCCCTTCAAGATGAATCTGGACCTGCTTCCACTTCCACTGATAAAAGCTGTCTGAGTAATTATCTTAAATGCATAGTGACTTAAGTATGAGCTTGTGCTCTACAATGAGGCGTCTTTAATATGCCAATCAAAGGCAGAAACGACTAGCACTCTGCTCTAGGCTTATGTTTCAGTGCCTCAATTTGATATGTTGACTCAGCATATTTCTGAAGTCTAGTTAATAGGAACCAAATTCAGGTACTTTGCTGAAAACTGTCCTAGTGCGCAATTCTGTAACAGCAAATTGGCCATATGTGTCCATCTTGGCAAGGTGACTGGTCATTGGAGTAGGTAAGCATACACATAGTGGTGTAACATATAGGTTTTGTGGAGGTTTGGAAAACACTGCCACAAATATATTGCTATGGCATATTGTGGAAGCTCACTATCATTTACATAGGGCACATTTCCATTGAAATGATCACTAAATTTGCACATACATACAGTTTTACCAATAAAACTATATAGTGCACAAATGATAATGTGTGAGGGGTTTCAGCAAATATTTTCATTTGTGCATCACAAAGTAAAGTGTCTTGATTTGTTTTTATCATATTAAAATCTGTGATTTAATCATACTTCAGAATTACAAAAAAAGTGCCTCATTTGTGCTTTTCTTACTGTTTATTTATTTGTGCTGTTCATGTATATGTATTTAAATTGTGCTGTGTGCTACATAAAAATGACATCCTACAGCCTTTCCTCTCACATGAGCAAGATTTATTAACAGCTCACTTTATAAATCCTCTCATTTTGCAGTCAGTGGTAGAAGTGAAAAAAACAATCTCTGTGTTAATAACCAGTAATGTGTCAGACTACCTAACATTTTAAATCTGTCTTTGCACACAAGGAAAATGTTAAAGATAAAAATTAAACCTCAAGTCATTTTTGTTGCTCATTCGCTGTCTGAATTCCAGCATGTGATTTTGGGGGTGCTGCAGCACCTCCTGCACCCCCACTTCTAGCGCTGTTGCTATCAGCCTTTTCTTTCTGCATACACTCTTCATGGTGGCTGGCCATTTTGCTCTATGAACTATTTCTGGCTCCTATCGGGTTTATAATAAACATTGACGTCTCTCCATGGTTCCAGGACTTGAGCTGTGTTTTTGGCCTCCTCAACCAGACGTCTCTGGGACTGGGGTGTAGCAGGGTTGCAAACAGGGTTTTCTTTGTTCCAGTCAGATAGGATTCGTCCTCTTAATACATGTTTTTTGGGAAAAAGTAGTGGCAGTATTGACTTCTTGATTCTCCTCCTCTAGCTCTTGTCACAATTCTAAAGGTCTTTTTATTTTGCAGTTAGATCTATTGGATGTTTCTGACGTAAGTGAAGGTTAAACATTCATGTGTTCCGAAAGCAGCTGATTTAAATTTGTCTCCTGGAATGATCTGCATGTTGTTGTTGATTAGCTTGTTCTGCTTTATTTCTACGTCCAATAAATGCACTTGAATAAGTAATTAGAATGCTGTAATTACGACAACGTGCCCCTATAAACATTACACATAAAATAAACAGGCATTATGAAACAAAACCCCCTTAAAATATTTGTATTCATAATACTTTACGAGTATTATAAAGCAAAGGTTTGAAAAACAATCATCATACACGGTGCAGTTTTTTCAAACAATCATAAATGTAATCCTCCACAGAAACTGTAGGTGACGGATTGTGACATAAGTTTATCAGCAAACAACCTTCATGGCTGCATTGGGAACCACAAGCAGCCCTTTCAGAAATGATTAAACAAGCTCTACCTCCTTCTTTCTTGCACTCTTGTCTCTCTCACTCCCCCAAGGCCCCCAACTTACTGCTGCAATTATCTGGGGGAGCTGAGAAAGCCACAAAGGTGACAGCTGCCACCCTGCCCTAACAAGCATTGACAATGACAATAGGTCTGGCTTTTAAAGAATGTTGCATAGTAATGTTAAGTATCACAAGTAAATTGCATGGTAATAGATATGTATTTGTATGGAAGCAAAGAACTGTGGAATAATATTGGTGTAGGTTAAAAGGTCAATTGACAGGTGCACTGTCAAGCTAGACCTAAAAATCCATGTAGGTTATTGACTGCGCTCCTCCAACATGTGCTGCTGCCAGAGAATATGAACATAAATGATCTACTTATCCAAGTCACTTTAATGGCAGTTCAATGTCATGTATGTGCCCTTGAAAGTTCAAGCTTAGGTAGCTGGCTAAATAAACAAAATCATCACATCTGCTAGAGTCCATGCACTTTTTTGTAGAAGCACACAATGTCTGCCCAAACCAAAACATGTACTTCTGGCTCACAACATTGGGGGGAGCCAAGACCCCTCTCTAGTGATGCATACATAATTATTTGGCAACAGCAGCGCTGTCAAGCTAGACAATGAAAACTGGCCGCCAAAGTCTCCTTCCCACCAGGGAAGTGCCTGCTAGAATAAAGAGGCAGTCCGGGCCTGGCAGTCTTCAGCCACCGTACTGATTTTACACTTGATCAAAACTCTTCAAACTCAATTCTCACATTTGTTTGAAAGCACAGGCTGAAACGTAAGAAACTGACTGGCTAATTAGGAGCTCTACAGCTACAATCACATTTTACTCTTCCCACTAGTTGTAATAATTGAGGATCAGCCTTAATATTAAGTACAACCTGTCCCACATGCATTAACATAACTCTTCTGCGTAACCTAAGACAGGGGTCAAATGAGGCATAATGAGAATGTTCAAGCCTGCATTTCAATTCACACAGGTTTTCCAAAGATTTCATCACAGACACTTACATCATATCAGCACCAACCGACATCTGCGTTGAAATTTACCTTAAGGTCTTCCTACCTAAATGCTGCATTCAGAGAATGCCTTCTTTAATTTCATTAACAATACCAAATTTATTTAACATGCTACTCTGATGAGCTTTCAGTCTCAGGTTCCATGGTTTCACAAACTTATCTTAATTCCTAAGGCAATATGGTGGGTGTCTCAACCTCTACTTTCTCAATTATAAAAATTGATTCAAATTTTTTAGCAATACTTTTAACTAAACAAAGTGCCGCTTCTAAGCATAGTGTTTTTACGTAGACCATTACATGCATGGAAAGTAAATTCTTAAGCATTTTACCTTCACTGCTTATGTCTGATATTTTAGGCTCTAATAGAAGCTTGCAGCAGCCACATACACTATGTGGACAATCGTTTGTAGGTCAGCATTAATAGCAAGCTTAAGTGTTGTTTAACCCTTAAGGTTAATAGAAACCTGCTTAAATTATATTAAGCATACAGAGGCATTCTGTTTTTTAGTTGCTTTTTTAGTTCACATTGCATGGAGCTTCTTCGATTTGACTGAAACTTGGAAAATGACACGTATGTAAGCCTGGGCGGAGTTCACGGAGGCAGACTCCATGGAATTCTGTGGAGTTGAAAAAAAACCTCTGTGGAATTCTGCGGGGCGGAGTTCCGTGACCCACGGAGTCCGGAATGCGCTCGATCCTGGAAGTGCTAAGCAGGGTTTGGCCGGGTAAGCCAGGTTGGACCCTGCTTAGAGATTTAGTGATCGGACATATTCAGGAGAGGGCTTTGACAGTCAAAACTGCTGTTTCTGGCCTCTTGTGCACCGGCCTGTCCCTTGTGCAATGCCAGTGCATAAGAGGCCTGAAACTAAGGCTTTCCTTCACTGTCTAAGGCCCTGGTCTCAATTAAGGCCAGGGCCATAGGCAGAGAAAGCTGCAGTTTCAGTCCTTGTTTGTGCACCAGTGTGCACAAGCAAGGATAAAAAGGGATGAGGACTTACCTGAATCTTCCCGGGGGTCCTCCCCCCCTCCTCGTCTGACGGCAAAGAGTATCAGTGACTGCCCCCCTCTGGTCTGCTCCGATGCTCGCTGCAGCCCAGTTATAGGATGCACAGTGTAAGCGCAGACTGTCTGCGCTTGCGCTGTGCAGCCCATACTGGGCTGCGGCGCACACTGGATGAGCTATGCTGCGCTGGTGGGGCTAGAGGAGTTTTTGGACTCACTCCACGCTCCAAGTGGAGCACAGAGTTCCAAAAACTCTGTTAGCTCCATCAGTGGAGCTGAGCCCCCCCCCCACACACTGCCACACTTAAGTATTTGTAAGGGCTAATTTTGACAACAGTGTAATTTCCAGGCAAATCTGATATTTCTTAGCCCAAAATATATCACATGTGCTTTAGCAGATTTAATAGTTAATTTGTTTTCTAGTACTGAATTCTAATGAGACCTTCAGCATTCCCCTTGCAAATCCCTGTTAACTCCATCCCAGAGAATTACCTTCACTTCCTATATTGGTAACTCCATGGCTGGAGTTACTTTATGGGATATTAGGCCACTCATAGGGAAGGCCTTGCACTTCTTGAGATGTTATCCATCTACCTGGGCTCTACTAACATCTTCACCTTGGTCCATCTGAGCGATCTTTGAACTCCAAATCAATTCCACTACCAAAGAAGAGGAATAAATGAGGAAAAAATGTATCAGGATTTCTTTAGCATACATGTTTGGGACTAGGAGGAGAAGATCTCATGCTGCCCCCTGGCAGAGGAAAGAATGCCCACAAGTTAGATGAACTTCATTCTCAGCAGTTAAGTAAACATGGATAATGCCCCTTAAGGAGGTTTGTAAGCCCTGCAGCTTAAATAAGAAAATAAATGAATCGTACTCTGAAATGGCGCCCTACCCCAGGGATAAAACAAAATTGAAAAACCTGTAAGCCATGGGATCTTTGTGAAACCCTGCAGTCAGCTAAATTCTACGCATTACTTGTGTTATGTGAACTCTATCAACTTTCCCTTTTGTATATTTTGTTTAGTGCTTAATTACAGCTGGTGGTTGGGGGAGCATCAGCACTCATGTTTGGGGACTGGCACTTATCATAACTCGTCAGACATTTCCCAAGTGCAAGGGAGGTAAGAAGAAGGAAGGGAAAGATGGAAAAATCTTCATGAAAGGAGACAGCAGGTACCTACAATAGAGTGATAAAAGGGCACAGATGTCTGGTAGTAGATTAAAGATGCCTGAGGAGGTTTCCAGGCTACGATAACTTGGTGTTTGCAGCGCTACAATTTAAGAGCGCCAACAGCCGGTTTCTGAGCATCTCTTTAGGCACTGCCACTCATTATCTTACAAATTAAGCACTGATTTTGTTAATATGCTTATTTGCCTTTACTAAAAGAGTTGAACCTCTCCTGAAATCGGTCTCTTTCCTCAGAGGGGGAAAGGAGGTGTTATCAACATTAAAATAAAGCATTGTGCCTTTCTTTAACTTTGTAATTTTCTCACAAAAGACTTCTTGTTTCAACTTGATTTAATATGTAACACTTGTACTTAGTTAGCTCACTGTACTGATGTAGCTCATCAAAAATGTAAAATTTAAAATCTTTGACCAAATTATTGTTCTTGACAATTGTCTGATTTCACTGTACTTCATTTCCCTCCATCATGACATATGACGGCACCATGACATACATCAGTTAGATAGGTGTACTGCACAAAAACCCTTCTATATGTTGACTATTCCAGTTGTTCCCAACCTATGCTCCACGGATCCCCAGGGGTCCCTGACACATTCCCAGGGGGTCCGCAGGCCTGGGCTGGGAGGAGGGCACTTCTGCAACTGGGGCCTCTGACAAACATGTGTGTGTCTTTATATTTATTACTTCTGTTGTGCAGCACTTTTAAAAGCACTGCAAAGATCCTTCAAAAATTAAAAGCATCATGATAACTCCAGTGATTAATGTACTTGCTGGCAAGAGATGGGAGTTTAGTCTAGTGGCAGTTTTGACTCAAAGGTAGTGCAGATGGTTAATATGCCTACTGCAAAGAACAAGTATCATGCAAAGAACAGTATTTTATGTGCATAGCACAGTGGGTTCCTGCTTTTTTCACAGAGTTTCTTTTGTTACTGTGAAGTTTATAAGTTACAGTCGTAACCTAGCACAGTGAGCTATGAACTGTCTTTAAAGAGCTGCATGCGAACTGCAAGGCACAAATTAGAAAGTTGTGTTTTTTCCCAGTCTTTTGTTTTCCTTATGTTGCTAAAAAAGATTTGCTTGTATAGAAATACATTCTTATTATTAAAGCCAGAGCTAAGCACTGTGTTGTGTTCTGAATCCTGAGTTTGTGCTTTTTTAGACCAAGCACTTTTAGAACATGCCTACCAGAGTGGATGACATGCCAATCCTACTCCTTGTAGTCCCCTGTAAGATGCTTCAACACCCTACACTGGTAAGAGAGGAGAAATAAAACAAATGAGTTACATGTGACAGAGACGCTATGGAGAGCTGAGAGGCCCTTATGGTTTTACTTCCTTTCCCCACCAGGTATTTATGTGAAAAAGCATTCTTAAATCTTATGTACCTAAAAAATGAAAACAGAAATCATGTGGGAAATGTAGAATCTGTCCTGAGGATTCAACTTTTCTAAATAAAACCAAACATTGAAAAGTTAGTCGTTGAGATGCAGTGCCAACCTTCCCATTAAAATGTTTCAATTTTGTCATGTATTTTTAATATAAAATAATGATATCTTTAGTAATTCTAGTATTTGTTTGGTGTGTACTTGTTTGTGTTTTTCTTGAGAATTACTGTTTTTATGTTTGAAATTTAATTTGTACAAATTGCTTGGTGGTTCTTGGCTTCCTGTAATGATTCAGTGGGGGTCATCAGGAGTCAAAAGGTTGGGAACCACTGGACTAGACCATAATGTTACTCCGTCTGTAACAAACTCATCCACATGTAGAATACACATGATATCTGACTTGCCTCTTAGTTCACTGATATCACCCCCCTGAATGTGGTAATGGGGATGGGTATAGATATTTCTAAGTATATGTTTCAATTATTTTAGATGTATCTCAGTGTCATTCACCTCTCCTGTAGAGAGCACCCCCTTCTACCATTGTTAGCGGATCTGACCTTAATAAGTAAACTTACGAGGGGACGCAAATAGGTCAATGAACCTTTTGAGTCGCAATTAAGATGTTCTTACCATAGCTCCAGTACATAATCACTAATCAAAACACAATAAACAGTGATCAATAGTAAGCAATAACATCAAAAATCAAAGGAGTCAGTAATTGTCATGCACCATGACCTTTCAGTCATGAATAACCACACCTTTTAGTGAAAGTTAGAATATTGATTTCCCTAAATTAACAATGCTAAGGTCATGTAGATTAATCTCAAAATCAGATGGAACACATATAGAAACAATACTGGCTGTCCAAAGTGGCCGAAGAAACGTAATCTAATCAAAGCTTGAACTACAGCACATTCTAAGGTTACAAAGTCAACTGCGTCAATGTGATTATGTACATGACGTTTAGTAGAGAAATTCATCAAGCATTAATCCCTGTTATTATATTTTCATTAATGAGGATCCTTAACTAACATCAGATTAGCATCAGCATGTTGGGCTTCATGCACAACAATTTAGTAACACAAATTTGGAAAAACATCTAACTATGGCTCTATCAAAACAAGGCAGTTGGTACCTAGAAAGAAAAAGCAAATATTCATAATAATCACAGATTAGTTTATAATACCTTTCCTCAGTATGGATCAGCAAAGCAGAATCAGTCTTCTTCCTCAGGACATCAGTGGATCAGCAAGTCCTCAGGATCAAAGTTCAGAAAACGCAAAGTCTTTAAGTACTCAAAAGAATAGAGATAGACCCTCTATAATAATAGAGAAAATGGCTGTCTTCCCCCTGTGCAGTCGTTAAGTCAAAGTTACCTAAACTGCCTCCCAAATCCCTATTGGTCAGTTAATTGCATGTTCACACTTTGTACAATAAAACTAAAATCCCAAAGCTATGAATTCTAATATTCCTCCATTCACATGACGTTGATTGGTTTGTCTTGCAATGTACTCATCATCCAGCTTATCAGGTAACAATATTGTTGCAGATTCCACTCTAGTCAGTATCTTCATTGTTCTTGTCCTGGGAAAGTCAGTCTCACACACATTACACATAAAATGTTACATTAACGAAAGCATCATCTTCTAGCAGTCGGTTCTCATGAGAAAGCAAGCCGCAGTTACGAGCACATAATGCAAAATGGAAAATCAGTTTAACTCTCTAGGAAAGCGATTTTATTAAACATTAAGAAATACAGCTTTTACATGAGGCCTGGCAAGTAGGCCATGACACTCGCTAAGTTAAGGCCTACAATTAATAAGCTAAGGCTTACTACATAACCCTTAATATGACATATTACTACATTTGTCAAACATCTATTAAACATTTCATATTATTAAATCACTGATTAGTACATTTTTTTACCCTTGGTGGCCATTCTTCATAATCATATTTTCAAATGGATGCATTATTTTTCTATGTTATTTTATTTTCTACACAAACTTATTATTCAGAATACATAAACACTCATTAATAATTTTTATTAAAACACCTGCACTAGCACCATCCACATGTCTTCCTACAGAGGGCCCCTCCCTTGCACCATCCCTATGACCCTATGTCTCCCACAAACACCAAGGAACCCCAGCCTTCGCTCTCCCATTCTGCCCTGCCTTCTAGCCAAAACTCCCTGCTCACTTCTCTTATGCAGAGCCCCCTTCCAATGCACAGCATACCTCTCTCCTACTATTCTGAGCTCCGGCCCTAGCCACAGCCCCGTTCTTATCTCTCTGATGCACCGCACCCCTCACCTCTCCTATGCAGAATCCCCTCCGAACCACAGGGCCTCCTCACGTATCCTCCCAATGTTCCCACGGACCCTATGCACCGCTCCCATTACCTCTCCTGTGCAGAGCCCTCCACCCATGCACTGCACCCCTGTCTCCTCCCATACAGAGCTCCCCTCCTAGACCCTGACCCCTCCACCCCCCTGCAGGACTCCATCCCTCCACAACTCTCCAATGCAGAGCCCTCCACCCATGCACTGCACCCCTGTCTCCTCCTAAACTGAGCTCCCTTCCTAGCCCCTGACCCCTCCTCACCCCTACAGGGCTCCATCCTTCCTCACCTCTCCAATGCAGAGCCCTCCACCCGTGCACTGCACCCCTGTCTCCTCCTAAACTGAGCTCCCTTCCTAGCCCCTGACCCCTCCTCACCCCTACAGGGCTCCATCCCTCCTCACCTCTCCAATGCAGAACCCCCCCACCACACCAAGTTTTGTTACGCCTGTGAACACGAGCCACAGCCCGACACACGTGCAAAAACGGCGTCCCCACAATGTGATCTACACCCTGCCCCTCAGGCAGAGAATTACGGCTTTTCAGGACATGCACGTACAGGCATTAACCTTCTTGTTTGTGTAACCAAGTGTTAATTGGCATCCTTATATGTACAAACCCACGAGCCTCCAAGCACCCTCGCGTCACAGAGAGGATGGCGGGAAGTCAAGTACAGTTTTCCATGCACACTATTAGTTGGCTAGTGTCTAATAGAGAAAGCTCTGTCTGTTTTGAATTTGTTTTATTGTTTGTGTGGCGCAAACAGTGCATCAAAACTGCTGCTTCAAGGCGCAAGAAAGATTGCATTATTGAATCGCACTAATTCGCACGGCATCTCCACATGCACTTTCGAGAGAGGCCCCGGCTCTGCGGCCTTACCCTTGTAATTTGTGCTCGTGACACTTTCTGGGGCTTTGCAAGTTATAATTAAATGTAAACTGCTTAACACACTCGCCTTTCACTAACAGAACAGTGACGAAAGGCCATTATTTTGTTAATCTGACATTTAGGCCCGTATTTATACTTTTTTCGTTTCGTTTTGTCGTTTTTTGACGCAAACTCGGCGCAAATTTACAAAATACAACTGTATTTTGTAAGTTTGTGCTGCTTTTGTTTCAAAAAATGACGTAAATGCGGAGGTAAAAAGTATAAATATGTCCCTTAGTCTTTCCAATTGTGTTATATCTTGCGCTCAATGAGCCTTCTGGTGTCAAATTATCACGACGCCTTGTGATGAAAAAGTTGTGTGTTCAAATGATTTGTCCTTATTCTTGTTTTTCGCTTTTAATGTTGTGTTTGTTTTGACTGAAACCTATGTTGTCAGATATGATCATGCTATCATAATGTTGAATTAGTTGAATTAGTTGTGTGCCCAGAAAACGACACAGGAATTTTCGCACCACAGAAATACAGATATTGCAGGCATCTTTGTTAAGAGTGTCTGTGCTGGGGGTGGGGGTAGAATGTCGAGTTCCCCCTTTCCGAATCTCTGGGGAATTGGGGAACAAAATGCAGGAATTGGTGTGCCAGGAGTGATTCAAATATGTTTTCAGCAGCTGCCGTGTATGGTGAGAAACACAGGACCTGTGGTTTAGTGTGCACACCGATCACTATAAGTTGAGTTCTTTGTCTTCAGGTAGCCCCTGACAATGATCTCAAGTTTATTAATTACAACCCAGTCAATGAATGGCTACATGGTATACTCTGTGTCACATGGTGTCATTATGTCCCCATTGCCTCTGCAGCTCAGGATTCAATAGGGACTTCTCTGTGGATCTAAACCAGAGCTTCAAAGGTCATGCTGTAATGATATTATACCACAAGAATAGGTTTTAAATGTACAGATATATCAGATCCACAGAATCAATCAGTGAAGCCAAGAGCCAAGTGGCATCAGGATGGTCCAGCTCTCCGTACGGTGCAAGGACTTACTGACTGTTAGAAATTGGGTCTCTAGTTGGAAGATGTATGCATCCCGTCCAAGTAAGGACCATGATCCTTATCAGGGTAAATCAGATACACAACCTAAATTAACCTGTGCTCACCCTCTGATAGCTTGGCACAGAACAGTCAGGTTTAACTTAGGAGGCACTATGTAAATTATTTGTGCAGCACTTAAATTACAGTAACACATTGAACAACACCACAAAAGGAAAATTAGAGAATATGTATCTGAGTAAAACAAGACTAAAACAACAAAAACCCAATAAGTAGAACTCAAGATATACATTTTTGAAGAAGAAACTCCAATGTAGTGCTTAGAAGTCAATAGTACTGAAAGGTTACTTGAGGTGGCGCTAGACCAGGGTAAATCCTGTTCAGGCCAACCATGATGGAGGGCAGGCCTGCTACAGGACTTACACAGAGCCTGCTGAAAAAGTACCCTCATCAGAGATGAACTCTGTTGAGATGTATGCAATGTGTCATCAAGCTGCCAGTAATGACCTCGGATTGGTGCTGTGTTGACCTTGGTGTCAGAGGGCACTGCATCAGTTCCGTTCACTGCAGTGGCTCAGGTACATTGATTCTTACAGAGAAACAGGTGCACAATCCACTTCTAAAGCCCAGACCTGGATTGCCACCTCAGCCAAGGGTAGGACTCACAGATGGCAGAGCCCAGCAGCAGGAGCAGAGTTTCAGGAAGTCTTTGATGTCCCTTAGACCGCTAGAACAGGGGGAAAGCTGACAAGCCCTTGGAGAAACTTGGGCTCCAGGATGTAGCAAGCAGGTCCAGACCGTTTCCCGCCCTGGCAAGGAGCTACAAGCTAACACAGCAAAGCAAATAGCAGAGTGGAAGTGCCTTCTGCAGCACAACAGCTCTTCTTCCAGGCAGAATGTCCTTGGTTCTAGCAAAGTTCTGATTTGGTGGGGTTTGGGGTCCAGTACTTATACCCAGTTGAGCCTTTGAAGTGGAGGAGACTTCTGAAAGAGGCCTTCGAAGTGCACAAGGTCACTGCCCTGGCTCCAGGCACTCTATAGGGGGTTTCTGCAGTCTTTTGTGTGAGGAGAGGCACAGCACTCTGAAGGAAAGTGTAGGCTCCTCCCTCCCATCTTGCCCAGGAAGACCCATCAGCCTGGTGATGAGCCATCAGGATGCAGATGTCACACCCCAGCTCCCTTTGTGTGTGACTGTCTGGAGGGAATGCACAAATCCCTCCTTCCACCAACCCAGATGTGTATTAGGAGACTGGCAGAGGCACAGAATGGTCAAAGTAAGAAAATGCAGACTTTCTAAATGTGGTATTTTCAGACTTACAATTTAAAATCCAACATTACCATTAGTTGTGATTTTAAATTCTGAGTCCAGAGACACGAAACTCTAAATTTCTATCTTTTTCCAATTGGAAGTTACATTTAAAGGATTTTTCAATGTTGACTTATGGGAGAGATAGGTCTTGCAGTAGTGAAAAAGGAATTTAATAGTTTTTCCTTGACAGAACATGTTAAACTTAAAATTACATGTCCAACTTTTTAAATACACTGAACGATACTCTTGGGGCTATCCAGGGCCTACCTTAGGGGTGACGTATATGTAATGAAAAAGAACGTTTGTTTCTGGCAAGTGAGGGCACATGCCAGATTGAAATGGCAGTTTAAAACTGCTCACACAGGCTCTGCAGTGGCAGGCCTGAGACATGTTGAAAGGGCTATAGTAGTGAGTGGCACAATTAGTGCTGCAAGTCCACTAGTAGAATTTAATTTACAGCCCCTGGGCAAAATAAGTGCACTTTACTAGGGACTTACAAATAAATTAAATATGGCCATTGCGGTTAAGCCAATGTTAACATGTTTTAGGGTACAGAGCGCCTGCACTTTAGCACTGGATAGCAATGGTGAAGGGCACAGAATCCTAAAGCCAGCAAAAAATGAAGTAATTTAAATAGTAGGTCAGAAGGCAAAAAGTCAGGGGAGACCAAGCCGAAGCATGCCAGGCCTAACACTTAATAACACTGTTCTTTGAGGGCTGTTAGAAATAAAGCTAGCACTTGACACCATACCCTTCCCAGGAGAGGAAAACGATTCTCGTTCAGATTGGATACTTTTTACCTGTGAGTACAGCGCACAAGAAAAATCATTCACTTGTGTGTATCGCGCCACCAGGCACTTCAAAGTTTGAACTAGCTTGTACAATGATTTTATTCCAAGAATGTTCCCTTCTAAACTGTCTTCACCCACTCCTGCCTAAGCGGAGCTGTGACAAAGTGCTGGTGTTGATGTTGTCAAAACAAAGCTACCCCCAGAGCCTGTCTGTTTGCTGAACAGGTACCTTCCAATGTTGTTGTAAGCTGTCCTGGAGAACTATCAACAATGAGTGTAGGGTGGAGGCTTGCAGCATATCTACGAACATGAGTGCATGTAAAATAAGTTAATTAATGTTGCTGGTAAGTGCATTATGACTGCTTCATAAACATTAAATATGGTGAGATGATGTGCCAAATTGCAGTTGCTCGCAGCATATTACAGCACCAAACAAGTTCCAACCTCACCAAGGTCTTATGTTAATTGTGATGAAATTTGTCAGTGATGCAAAGTAAATTAAACAGAACACTCAGTGGGCTTGCCCTGCTCAGAGCCTGGCATGCAAGACAGTTTTCTGCATCAGTGTTGTCAATTCAATTTTTCTGGCTTGAAAGCATGACCATTTTAGGACAGCACAAAGTGAACAAGTGTGACAGAGTCATGTTCGGAGGGCAGGAGAGGGTAGGGAGCTGGGCAAAGAGGTGAGTGGAAAGTTCTCTTACAAGGATAACATTGGCAACATCTCTAATATTAATATTAGTGAAAGGCAGACTGACTGTTTCACTTTGAAGGCAGTAACCTGGCCTGCATTACAAGGGGGCGGGGGACAGAGAACCCTCTGCATGCAGGTGTAGCGAGTAACTGCACTCGACTGTAGGGGGATGCATGGGGGACCCTGGAACTCCCTTACCATGTTGTCAAGAGTGCAGTTGGCGGCACGCTGACCATGCATCACCTCTTTGTAGCGCACAAAGGGTATGCCTCTTAACTGCTTCTTTTCCCCTGCTTCCTCACCAGAAATAAGGTGCAGACACAAAGTGTTCCTTTAATTAACTGGGACCACTCCCCACTTCAGATCACACCTACACAACTGAAATCTCAGAACCCAGCATTCACAATCAAGTTTTTTGAAGATGACAAAAAGCTTACGGAGCACGGCGACAGTGTCCTGGCAGGGCCAGACTGGCCATTTTGAGGACCGAGGAAGCATGGATACCAGTTTTATAAGGTCCAGTTGCTGTACACTCTCTCCAGTGCCTCAGGTGGGCTATATATCATAATATTGTTAACAAAAATGTCTGACAAAAACGCTGTGGCTTAAATATAGTTTACAAACTTATCATCCCTTTGGGTGTAGATTTTCTGCTATTAACCCCAAACAGCCGATATTTAGGCCAGTCATACTTAGGACAAGATATTTCTGTCAGATGGTACTGTAGATGGTATATGGTAAGCGCCATGAAGCAGCCCGGCCCTCCAGACACAGACTCCCTCCTGCACTGTCCAGCGGCATGCTCCTGCCCAAGCCCTCAGCTTCCACGCTAAAGGCCTGCTACAGCAGCGCTGGTTGCCAATCTGCAGATTAGGCAGTATAGCAAAGTACAAAGAAATGTAAACACATCACGGTAGCAAGTTGTGACTGGCAGGGTATCTGCATTCGGGGTGGTAAGCAGCGTGGTGGCAGGAACAAACCATAAAATCAGCTTGATACTCTTGCTTCAAGGATTCCCTCAAAATGCCTTAGAGGTCTCCACAGCACTCACCAGCACCATCATCCCACTGATTTGTCATCATAATGACAACCTATCAAGGCCAGTAAAGGGCCTAGAAATTGTTAATTGTTATTCAATTTTAATGCTACCAAATAAAAAATGGTTTCTCCAATGGGAACAGGCTCCCTTGTATCTATAGAGGATTATCAATCAAAAAAACAATTAGAGGGATAAATCACTTGTACCCTTCCTCATTTTCTGACCAGTCACCATTCAAAATCAGTAAGTAAGTGAGCTCACTCACAAGGCCATCCTCTCCGGGCTGTTGGCAGTGTTGAAAGAGCTCCCCTCTGGGGCGCCTCTGGGCTCTTCAGAGCACTTGCAGAGCGGTAGCACTCTTTTTTTTTGAACACCCAGCAAATACTTAATTTGCATTTGTGGCTGTTGATAGCGCGTCCAGTCTTTATAAATTACTTATACTTGGACACGCCGGAGGTCGGTGAACCTTTTAACCGAGCTGGGTTCTCCTCATCCAAGAATAGTCGGATCACTCAAATTAATAATCAATAACCATTTATAATCAATAACCAATACTCAATTAATAGATCAAACAACACATTAGTAATCAATAACAATCAGTATTTTGACACACCATGACCTTTCAGCCATGAATAACCACACCAGTTTATTAAAAGTTAATGAATTTATTTCCCTATATTAACAAAGCTAGCACAATATAGATGAGTCTCAAAATCAAATGATATACATATATGAACATTACTAGCTGTCCATAGCGTCGGAAGAAATGCAATCTATGCAAAATCTGGATTATAATGCACTCGGTTATAGCAATGCAAATCACTAGTATAAGCAACTGAATTTGACTAATTGCATGCATCGGTCAGCATAACAAGATTTCAATTTAGCATGGTGCATCGAATGAATACCTCAACTAACCTCTAATTAGCATTGGCACGTGGGGCTTCATGCAAAAACGAATTTAGTTAACATGAATTTAGAAAACTTCTAGCTTGGGCCCTATCAAAATAAGCAGTTGGTACATAAGAAGGAAAACACAATGCATAATACAATTATCGTTTTATAGTTACCAAATTCAATCAGCATTCAAGTAAAATTCTTCATCCTTCAGGTACCGGT
This sequence comes from Pleurodeles waltl, assembly GCF_031143425.1. Taxonomy (NCBI): domain Eukaryota; kingdom Metazoa; phylum Chordata; class Amphibia; order Caudata; family Salamandridae; genus Pleurodeles; species Pleurodeles waltl. The sequence goes on along the minus strand of NC_090443.1, from coordinate 263,417,722 downwards.
TCGATAAGCATGGGGCAGATTTCAAAGGGGCAAAGTCAACGCAAGTTTTCCTTGCGGCAGCAAGGAAAATGGGGCAAACTTACTGCATGGACAGGACGGGGTAAGGTTAAAGTTAATGTCTCTAGGGTGAGAATTCTTAAAGTCTCTTTCTCTGTGACAGAGAAAAGGCATCAAAATGTCATATAAAATGGCGTCTTGAATCAGGCTTCAAAATGGCATCAAGGAAAAATGGCTGACTTCTCTTTGTCCGGTGGGTTTAAGTAAGAAACATTCCAAATTCTTCAGGGTCTTCCATTGGAGGGTTCATAGGGTGGCTTCCTTTTAACCAATGAATAGTGTCTTTCTCTTAGTACTCATTTATGCATAAGGTGTCCTTGGAGCCTTGGAACACAAGTTGCAACAAAGTTTGCCAATTAATTCTATATCAGAGTCTTTATTGTCTGCACCTGCAGAAGCTGACCTTGCTTCAAAGGAGATGAAACTAGCCTAGCACGAAACCTTGAGGTAAGTGTATTAGTCATTTCTACTGGAAAAATACAACCTTAAAGTAAAAGAATATGTCTTTGTTAATACAAGTGAAAACCACGCAGTTAGATTTGAGACCAGGCAACTAGGCCAAAGCCTCTGCTAAATTTAAGCTAAGCATAAAACTGTTTCAACAAGAAAATCATAGAATACATTTGCAATTATGACGGATTACTACATTTATCAATTCTTCATGATTTATTAAGCTCGTTTATAACAATGGCGAACTACCCCGTGGGCACAATTTCCCACGTACATTATTTTTCTTTAATAAAATCACACTACCTTATACGATTTTGTTACATGATATATGAATATTTGTTAGTCTTTCTTTTTCTGCTTCATCACTGTCAGTGGGCCTATATCGGTGGACTGGGACTCTTTGTCAACTTCTGTATTTTCCCGGTCCCAGTCTGTGGCGCACGTAAAGAAACCATGTCATCAAACTCTGTTTACCAGTAAGATTGAGGAAAGAGACGAAGGACTATAAATACAATATTAATTCAGCATTGAAGCCCAGGTGTATTAAGGGCTTGTCTTGTCCTTGCAAGGTGCAAGTTTTCGCAAAGCAAAACAAGTGGTGACACCCAGTCACTAGTTTATGCTTTGCACAATATTTACAGTGATCTGTAGTGTATGCACATGTTTATTAAGTGTGATCTCCTCGTTAAAGTTGAGTCTTGGTAATGTAGGCCTCAGATTAAATGATGCACACTAAAATGAAATGCTCTTTTGGCTGGTGTGCACTTTTCTTCTTTCTTTTATCAGAGGAGCCAAGCTGCAACACATTGTGAGCTAATTAGAACTTTTTAGTTATTGTTTAAAGTTTCTGTGTCAATGTTTATCTGTATATTTTCCATGGAAAGATGAATAACGAATGTCTGCACCTGCACTGAGAACATGCTGACAGTAATGCATCATTTCACAATAGGATATCTCTTGAAATCATGCAGCAGAGACTTCCATTGTGAGGTCGCTGGAAATGAGGCTGAACGTGGCTTATCAAAGAGTTTTCAATCCTGAATGGTTCTCTTCACGGGAACCATGGGGAGTTTATTTGCTCTGAAAATCTGTGTGTTTTAGTTGTGCATTGCTTTCTTATTTAGATGCAGATGTCCTTTCCACTTTCTTCAGTAGAGAAGCTATCTCTGCTCTTGCTGAAAGAGCTAGACTCCTGTGCAACTCATTCTTCCTTACCTGATTGAATCTTCATTTGATTCTACCTTTAGGGGCTTACTAACTGACCTCTCCTGCCTGACTTTTTTCACAACTTTTCTGATTTCCTTTAGCTTAGGGAATTTCCCTTCATGGGAAGCTGAGCCTGCTCAATTTACTTTATGCCCCTTGCTTGTTTGTTTATTCAATCACTTTACTTTAAGGCAACTTTAAACAATTTTTCTTTGTGTTTGCTGATCTTAATTGAATTGAATTATATTAAGAGAATTTTTTTCGTGTACTGACTACTAAATGTTAACAATATTAATGAAATGAGTTTGCTAATTTGCAAATAAACCTTCATGGTTTACAACCCTACTACTTTCCATCATCATTATGGGGCTTAACGTGCATTTGAAGTGTTGCTGACTTGTTGAGTCACACCTTAGTCACGGACTAAAGGTCTGTCCACTCAAGTGCAGCTTCCACTTGAATTTGCAGCAAAGATGCCCACCCTTGCACATTCTACCAGTGCAACAACACAAGTCCTTAACTGGTATTGGTATGGATGGCAATTTGTGTTGACTTGTGTGGCTTAGTATGAAAAAGAAAGGCAAAGAAATAGTAATTCAAATCCGGCATAGGGCTGCCTTGCGTTACCTTGCATTGGGAAGGTGTTCCATGGATGGATGCATCCACAAATTAATTTTGACACAAACCCAGACTTACAAGGATTAGGTAACCTGGGATTGTGCCAAAACGGTACGCCTTCCCGACCCAGGCCTTACGAGGAGAAACTGGTGTAACAAGGAGAAATATGTTTATTTCTCATCATTACTTCCTCTGTCTATGCGTGATGTATTCTGCATCACACATAGAAAGAGGAAACTGCTTCTAAGGATTGTGTTTGTGCAGGAAGGTATCCCTTCCTATACAAAAGCAAACCTACCTGTAGCGTAGGCACCCCTGCACCATAGTGCAGGGGTGCCTGTGTTGATGCTAGGAAGCACACAGTGCATCAGTGCTAGGAAACAGCAGAAATGCGGCATATCTTTGCAACTATGATGCATTCCTACTGTCTCCCTTTCACACAGGTTGTTTTTTACACACCCCCACAGTGCATATGCTGAGCGGACAAGCTGGCAGTATTAGTGGTGGCCGGGGGCTCCAATTGCTAGGGGTGCTACAGCTGCTAATCTCAAAGTGAGGAAGGTAAGGCCTAGCTCCCTACGTTTGGGGACCAACACTTACTTTTTGTTAAATTAAGTCTACACCCTGCTTTTTGTTAGTGCAAGGATTCGTGTACTGTGTGCTATGCCAACCCATCACAGATTGCCTTGTGCTGAAGGAGCGATGGAATCAGTATCTGTTCTTCCCTCAACCTGCCTCAGCCTGGGTAAGTGAAAGTATAACCCTCTGCAGTCACCTTGCTCATTGTTTGAGGGAACAATTTTTCTCAGCTCCTCCAGTCTACCATCCAAGATCAGTTTCCATGCATGAACGTTCAGTGGCAACATGCATTTGGCCAGTTACTGAAGCGTTTGCACAGTGAACTTCTGTTGAAGGAGTCAGGCTGCGAAGTGTATTTTTGCTTCTGGAATATTATAGGCATGGGTGGTCTGTGTGACTGGTATACATGTCAAATGGTCTTCAGCTTCATGCAATTTCTTGCTTTTTTTCTTCACCTATTACAGGGATTGCAACATTATTGATCTCACTTGACTTCGATGAAGGAGCTAATGATCGAAGGTCTGACTGGAACAGATGATAGGGCAGGGCACCAGAATAAAAGCGAACCCCGTTAGATAGCTAAAAAATGTGTTCTACGTTCTTCAAAACAAGCAGTTTTGAACTTGTATATATGTGTTTTGCATGGTACTGAAGGCTGCATATGATTTGTGTTTGCTGCAGGCAATGTTTGTGGTAAATATTAGGGACATCAACAGTAAAAAACGACCCACCAGACCACAAACCTGGCCCACAAACAGCCAGCCAACCCACGCACCGACCTGGCAGACCAGCACTTCTGGCACCGAGAGGTTGCCCGACCAATCCTTAATTTCAGCAAATATCTTTTAATTGGTAGTTGCCCTAGGCATTTTGCATGAGAACGCCCACATTCATCAAGGCTTCTAAAAAATTACTTAACTGGTTGCTAGTTTTGTAGTTTTCAAGTGGCATTTCATGCGAGTCAATTTTTTTGGTCAATGAAATCTATGTAAGTGGTGATACCAGCAGAAAAGAGAAACAGTGCTTGAACTGGACGAATAGAAGTGCAGGCACCCTATTCTAGAGTACCTACTTGCATCTGGGACATGCAATAGCCTCCAATTAAAAGTATCGCATCTTTGCTGAGATGTGCAGGTACTCTCACAATGAAAATGAAAAGTGCAGGTGCTTTGTACCTGACACTTTCAGCCCACTTAAAGCATGGAAGAGGATGAAATTATCTTACAAAATGTGCAAAACCTCTGTATTGATCTCTTTAGAACCTACTTTGAACATTACATGACAAATGGTGCAATATAAAGTACACTTGTCATCAGTACTGTTGAGTTCATAGATTCTACAGAGAGATCTCAAAACTTTACTGCTCTATTCCTCAATTTTTCTACCAATACTCAAAAATTCATGTGCGCCTGCTCAAATGGCATTCATGTGACCATGTCAGAGAAACTATAATAGAAAAGTCAGTGAAACTCGGAATACTGTGACCAGCTCGAGAATGTATTCAGACTTAGCAACGTGCACTCTACCATAAACATAATTTCCCCATTCGTTCATCCTTTTGTCTTCACTAGGTAAAGGAATATGAGAGGGGTGGGAAGGTGAATATGATCTAGTCACTCAAATACAGACCTCAGCATCTGCAGATGTCTTTTAATCACAACTGCCCTACTTAACGAAACTGAATGATCTTTTACAAAATCACATTCTTCACTGTCCTACTATCCCTGTCCCAATACCCTACCCTGCTTCATAAACAACCCCATTATTAGTTCAAAACCTACGAGACAGCGCAGCTGTCTGGTTCTCTAAAGACGTCTTAGGGGCATTCAGAAAACTGACGAGGAATGTATTCTGTCCATTGCTTGCCATTGGCTTTGTGGTCTGTAACTCATATATTCTTGCTTACCATTTCCTGGCTTTATTTGTTTCAGGCTGTCCAGCTTCAGTTTGTACCTTCCCTTGCCCAAAACTTCCTTACAGTAGCCTTCTGAATACTCTCTTTCTGTAAACAGGCCTGTAAATCTTGTTCTTATCTCCTCACATTTGCTGTGCTTTCAAAGACTGAAGTCAAATGTCAGGCACTGTCTTCCAAGGGTGCTTATTTACTTTTCTTTCTCTGACTTCCAAATGAGAGGATTTTTGTGACAATCTTGCTGGATTCTGGGAGTAGAAAAGTGTATTTCTCTAGCACACAACAACATTTAAATCAACTGTGTAAGTATATCAGAATATATAAGAATTAGGAATGCAAACGAAGCACATTCTTTGTTATTTCTGTAGTGTGTTGGAAATAAATCCTTTAATATAATCAAAACATATCATTACACTAAGTGATGTAATTTTCACACATTTTCGTCATTGCTCTGTATAGTTTTAGTAGTAAAATTGTATGTCTGTGCAAATGTAATGGTAATTTAAATTGAAAATGTGTTGCCAGTAATGGCAACGTGCTACTATACCCTTAATATACCACTCTAGACCACTCCACACCACTGCACTCTACTCTGCACCACCCCACTTTACACCACCCTGCGCCACTGCATTCTGCACCACTCCACAGGGTGCCACTGCATTCTACACCACTCCATGCTATGCCTCTCTACTCTACCCTGTACCACTCTATTCCATGTCAATGCACTCTAGGCCACTCTACTTTACACCACTGAACTCTTTGTCACTACACTCTGCACAACTCCACTCTAGGCCACACCAATCTACTCTGCACAACTCCACACTATGCCACGGTACTCTATGTCACTCTGCAACACTGCACTCTATGCTACTGCACTTTATGCCTGTACGCTCTACACTAATGCACTTTACTCTGTAACGCTCAATTCCACGCCCCTGTACCTTTTGCAAATCCACTGTATAACATTCTAATCTACTCTGCACCACTGCACTCTGTGCCACTGCACTCTACACCACTTTACTCTATGCCATTACATTCTATGCCTCTCCATGCAACTGCACTATAGCCTGCACCACTCTACTCTACGCCATTTCACTCTACCCTGATACAATCTACACTATGCCACTGCACTCTGACACTCTACTCCACTCTGCACCACGCCATTCTATGCCACTGAATTCTGTGCCACTCTACCCTTAACCACTGCACTCTATGCCAATGCACTCTACACAACTGCACTCTGTGTCATGGCATTCTATGCTACTGCACTCTGCTCTGTATCACTGTATTATATGCCACTGCTCCCTGCACCACTGTACTCCACTGTACACCACTGCACTCTGACACTCTACTCTGAAATACTGCACTCTCCACCACTGAACTCTGCACCACTCTAATTTGCACTACTCTACGTTAGTCCGTGCTATACCACTGCATTCTATGCCACTGCATTCTGTGGCACTATATTCTACTTTGCATCACTCTAGGCTACTCTACTCTGCACCACTTTATGCCACTGCACTCTATGCCAATCAACTCTACTCTGCACTGTACAGTGGTGTACTCTATGCCACTCAACTCTACACTACCTCACTCTGCACCACTCTGCCACTGCACTTTATGCCACTGCACTGTATGCAACTCTACTCTACGCCACTATACTCTGCACCACTCCACTCTGCACTGCTCCACTCTGCCACTCTACTCTGCACCACTCTGCTCTGCACCGCTGAACTCTACTATGCACCACTCTAATCTATGCCACTGTGTTCTACGACACTGCATTGTATGCCACTGAATTCAATGTCACTGCACTCTACACAACTATACTCTGAGCCACTCTATGCCAAAGCACTCTACACCAGTCCACTCTACTCTATGCGTCTCCAGTGTATGCCCCTCTACTTGACTACACACTCTACCACTCCAAAACGTGACACTCTCTGCCACTCCCCTCTACAAAACTCTACTCCACTCTTTGCCATACCACTATACGGCACTCCATCCAACTCTCCTCTATGCCACTAACTTTTAGCCATGCTGAAAAGCAGCCACGCTGGTGTACAACCTGGCTGAAAAACTTTGGCAAAGCCAATAGCTCTTACATAGACGAGACCTATTGGCTTTGCCAATGCTTGTTAATCTTGTTGTGTTATGGCCTGCCACTTGAATAGATCTACCCTATAAGTCCCTGCAAGTCCTAAAACTAAATTGTGTCCCTGCAGAGCATTTGAAGTTGTGCCTTCTAACTTAGCATAAAGCAGCTACATAGTCTGTGCCATTCTACTAGTGACCCAGTGTGTGTCTGGTGGTGCTGCCTTAACGTACAGCTAGCCTTTGCCTGACTGAGACTCCCTAGAGGATGGATATCAGGTCTGGATTATTGCCAGTCAAATCTTCCTTCTGCCTAGAGAATTGTATGCTGTGTACAACACTGTGTCTGCCTCAGTTCAGTGTTTGAGGTAGGAAGATGTTGCATGTGCAAAGAAACTGTATATTGGCAAATGCTGTACTGGGAAATGTGACACTGAGCCAAGCAGCATGGCTGTTAGCCTGTGTTAGACCTGGCATCCTTGGCATGGTTTTCCCAAAGGTTTTGCCTTCAGACTTCCTGTTCTTGCTGACTTGGTTTCCTTAGGCTTCTGTGCACTTTACCACTGCTAACCAGTGTTAACTGCTTGTGATCTTTCCCTAAAATGTGGTAACTTTGGTCTATCCCAAATTGGCACATTTAATTTAATTTTAAGTCCTTAGTAGAGTGCACTACATGTGCCCAGGGCCTGTAAATTAAATGTCACTAGTGGGCATGCAGGACTGGCCGTGTCTTACTTAGGTAGCCCTTTAAACATATCTCCAGCCTGCCACTGCAGAGCCTGTGTGTGCAGTTTTAGGCTGCCATGTTGACCTGGCAAAACCAATCTTCTGCCAGGCCTAAACCTTCCATTTTATTACATGTACGTCAACAACGAAGTATGCCCTAGACAGCCCCAAGAGAAGGTTGCAATGTATATAAAAAGTTGGACATGTACTTTTAAGTTTTACATGTCCTAGTAGTGAAAAACCCTTAAATTAATGTTTTACTACTGCAAGGAATATCTCTCCTATAGGATAACACTGGAGTTAGCCTATTCTACTCATTGTAAGCATAATTTCCAAATGTGAAGAGATAACCACCCCAGTTTTGGTGCCTCTAGAATCACAATTTTAAATTCTAACTTATGGTGAAGTCAGACTTAAGATTACAATTGTGAAAATGCCACGTTTAGAAAGTTGACATTTGCTTATTTTAGTTATTTGATGCGTACTGCATGTTCCTGAACCCATGTCTCGAGTGGGGTCACAGATGGGCTTTGTTTATTCCTACTAGACAGTTACACATAATGGGACCTTAGGTGTGACCTGAGGGGCCTTGACAGGTCATCTTGGGGAGGATGGGAGGGAGGAGCTAGGCACAGCCTCACATTCACCTGTATAGGCTGTGTGCTGTTCACACAAAGGGCTGCATATCCCCTTGCCGTGAGTCTTGTGCCAGGGCAGGAAAGGGCAAGGACTGTGAGTGTTTCAAGGGCATGTATTTGAATTCTCCCCACTTCAAAAGCCCAACTGGATATAACGTGTGACACCACAGACTTCCAACTAACCTGCTCCAGCACCTGGAACCTGCCACCTTTGGGTCTGTCCTGCAACTGGTGCCACCCCACTCTTTTGAAGTGGGCCTAAAGTGCTTGCTCCAGTGGAACTGAAAGATCCTCTGCTGCAGAAATAGAATGGATGCATCGCCGCTGTAGCATTGAAAAATAAATTGACGCATCATTTCTACTGGGGGGGTTGGAAACGGCGCAATTAGACTCACATCGCTGCTGTACGTCACACCTTGAAATCTGTTCATCTCCTTTGGAACCAACAATGCAGCACTTTTCTCGGTGCAAGGTCCTCGCTTCCCCATCAACGCCAGCTTTGATGATGACAAAACTTTGCATTACAGCCTCTGCTCTCATCGAAACTGACACATCACCTCATCTGCACAATGCATTTTCGACACCAGCCTTCACATCGTAAGCCCCGGTGTCAGGGTCCTAGATGTCAATGCATCCGAAACTCACACTGCCACTTCACTACATCTCTGAACGGATGTATCAGTGCTGTTGTGTAGAGAAAATCAACACATCCCCTCTACTGTGTGGTTCGGAACTGACGCAATGCTCCACAGCCTGGATTTAAGGTACTTCGGTGCAGCGAACCCAACTCAGTCCCTGTAGCCAACACACACCCATCACAGTCGTCTTGAATGTTTGACTTTGTCCAGGTCCAGCGAGACCAGATATTTTTGGTTGGCGCTTCTTGTTTCTAAGCGCTGTTTTACAGTTTCTTCTTTAAAACGTCATAACTCAAGTTCTACATATCATCTTTTTGTCCTGTTTTATTTATTGAATTAAGTTCTATTTTTCTAATCTGATGTGGGATCCTTTTTGTGTTGTGTTTTCACTGTTTTACTGTTTGAAGTGTTGCACAAATAATTTACACATTGCCCTCAAGTTAAACCTGCTGCTCTGTGCCAAGCTATCAGAGGGTGAGCACAGGTTACTCAGTGGTTTGCTTGTGCCTTACCCTGTCAAGAATTGTGGTTGTTGCTTGATCGGGGCTCACACTCCAGTCAACCAGCAACCCAATATCTCACAGCCTTTCACACAAAAAATCCAGACAGTGCAAATTAAGGCCCATATTTATGAAAAAGTGGTGCATAAGAGCTGTTGTGCCACTTTTTCTGCACCACCCCTACCAGCACCTAACGACACAATGGTTGCACCGTATTTATAATACGGTGCACAATGGTGGTCGTTAGGACAATAGTGTCACATTTTTTAATGCTATTGTGGTGCTTTCCTACACTAGCGACAAAAATTCTGACGCTAGTGAAGCAAAGTACTAGGAGGCCCATAGGTTTCTCAGGGTGCGTCATTTTAACGCCTGATCTGAGTAGGCTTTAAAAATTATGCCAAAAATGATGCAGTGAAATCTGTTAAATGTCACTGTGCATTTTTGCAGCCTCCTAGCGCCGGAAGGCCCCACTTACAAACATAATGCCGGGCACATGCATAATGTGGCGTAAGGGGTTTCGAAGTGGCCCTATGCATGCATTGCACCACTTTGTAAATATGGCAGGGAAAAGGTCACCTTAGAGCTGCCTTAGCATCAAAAACATTTAGCCAAGGCAATGCAAGGGGCTCTTAAATATGCCCCAAAAGCTACAAAAGAAATCCTTGAAAAAACACAATGGCATAAAAGCAATACAATTAACTAAAACTATGTATTGTAAGTAGCTGAAAGAATCTGGCAATCCAAACCGAGGTTTTCATGATTTATTGAATGCAGTTCAAGAAATATAAAAATTGAAGTTCAAATAATTGAAGTATAAGCACAATCACAGAGTTGTCTACATTACTACACCAAAGTGTCTTCCTGGTGCCTGAGACCAATAAATTGTCTGTCGCACATAGTCTAAAGTTTTGAATGTGTTGGCTAGTCTGTACATAGTAAGCGGCCTCGTGATGTAGTCTGCAAATTTATAGTTTAATTCAATTGATCTGTAGCATTACACCTCACTGATTACTCCAGGCATGGCTCCCATGATGAGCATTGTGTGCTGCGTCTACAGTGGACTGTTATAGTGCATGGACCATTCCTCCACCTGTCTGTGTTTTCATAGGATAGGTGGAGGTAGTGCTGCTGCAGGGGTGGATAAGGTAGCATATATAATTCTAGATATACTTTAGAGTGATTGCCTACCTCGACGTGCAGTGCCAGCTATGACCCGATGCTTTAAGGTGCTTTTTCAAAATGTTAGCAGCCAAGGGAGTCTGTACATTTATGCTTGTCTTGCACTACACCTGTAAGTTGAGCATTTTTGCAACTTATATATGCATGCATGCTGTGTGGTTATTCTCATTTTGAGATAAATGCAGTCTCTGGTGTGCTAGACCTAGAAAAGAGGGATCTGTTGGGCAAGATAAAATGCTCCATTAACTGTTCGGACACTGCAATTGAAGTACAAACTAATAGCGATGATGAAGAAGAACAGGTGTCTGAGACAACGGTTAACAATACTAGTGAAGAATACCCATTGATTGAGTTTTTTCCTATGCTTACTGTGAAAGAATTACACACAGACTTACAGGGAACAGTGAAAGAAGAAGTGTGGGACCTGACAGTTAAAGAAGTAGGTCTGATTAAGGGAGGGAGCCAATTAAGATTTCTTTGAAGGCCAATGCAGCATTTCCACAACTTCCACAGTATAACATGCCACAAGATGTTCTAATGAAGGTGGCACAAATAATTGGAGACTTTCTAAAACAAGGAGGTTTGAAGGAATTGTTAAGCAGTCCATGTAATTCACCAATAATGGGCTTGAAGAAGCCATGTGGGAAAGTGCGTGTTGTGCAGGACTTGCGAAAAGTGAATGATTTGGTGGTCAAGTGTTGTCCGGTAGTCCCAAACCCAGCAGTGATACTGTTTCAGATTCCTTGCGAGGTAGAGTGGTTTACGGTGGTAGACTTGTCACAAGCTTTCTTTTCTGTGCCTCTTCATGAGGATAGTCAGTTTCTTTTTAGTTTCAAATTCCTAGACAGAGTCTACAGCTGGTGCAGGCTTCCACAAGGGTATACGGAGTCACCATCACGGTTTAATCAGATCTTGAAAAAGAAGCTGGAGTCATTAGAATTACCATATCAATCGACTATAGTGCAATACATTGATGATTTGCTGATTGCATCCAGAACAAGGGACAAGTGTAAATATGACTCAATTGCCCTGTTGAATCATTCGGGAGAATGTGGACATAAGGTTTCACCTGTGAAATTGCAATATTGGCAAAAATCTGTAAAATACCTGGGACACCAGATTGAGAAGGTGTGAATGAGAATCTCCAGGGAGAGAATTACCATGATTCTGCAGAGAAGTCCCCCGACTTCACAGAGAGCTGTCAGGATGTTTCTGGGAATGGTGGGGTACTGTAGGCAGTGGATTCCGAATTTCGCTGAGATTGCTAAACTATTGCAGAAATTGACACACAAGGAAGTTACAGAGCCCATTACCCTAGATGAGGATCAGATGAAAGCATTCACTGAATTGAGAGAGAGTTTGTGCAGAGTTCCAGAATTGGGAATGCCTGATTACACAAAGCCTTTCACACTGTTTTTTCATGAACGTGATGCTTGTTCTTTGTCTGTTTTGACATAGGTCCATGGAGGTACTTATCGCCCAGTAGCCTATTTTTCAGCTACCTTGGACCAGGTCACAGCAGCTTTACCAGGTTGCCTGCGTGCAGTAGCCGCAGTTGGTCAATGTCTTACTTAATGTGAGGGGGTAGTCATGGAATACCCTTTGACGGTAATGGTACCACATTCTGTTGAAATTTTACTGATAAGGACGAAAACGCAATACTTGACGGGTGCAAGACTGACAAGGTACGAGACAAACATATTGGGTGCTCCAAATGTAACCTTAAAGAGATGTACAGTGCTGAATCCAGTGATATTACTTCCAAGCGATACTGTTGAGACTGAAAAAGAAGAAGACATTGAGCATGATTGTCTTGAGGTAACTGAGTGGTGTACAAAACCAAGGCCTGATATTAGAGACACGCGTTTAGAAAAAATGACCAAATTGTCTTTGTTGATGGTTCATACCTCAGAGATGGAGCAGGCACGGTTTTGCACATTGAACTGTATATTGTTTAAAGATAAGTGGGAATTGATGCCTGAAGAAGAGAACAATTGCACAAGTTGTGCTCTAAAAGTAATTGACACTTTAGAAGAATTGAAAACATTACAGGAAAATGCAGACAAAGAAGAGAAATGACTTTGGGTCAAGCTGAAATGTATTCAAAGATCTGATAAAATTTGATTTTCTGAGGAGGGTCAGATAGCATTGCCAAATAGTTTGTTGACTCAGATGTCCAGGTACTACCATGGCCAGGCACATATTGGAAAGGATGCCATGGTCAGGTTGTTCAAAGTTGATTGGATCAATCCAAAATTCAGGCAAACAGCAGAGGCAGTGTGTCATCGATGTGTAATTTGTCAGCAACTTAGGGCAATATTTATACTTTTTGACGCAAAACTGCGCCGGCGCAGTTTTGCGTCAAAAATATTACTGCCGGCTAACGCCAGTTTGGTGCACCGTGCGGGCGTCAAAGTTATACTTTTACGCACGGCGGCGCAAACCACAGGTGTAAGTCATTTTTTTGACGCACACTGCAGCGTCAAGTCGTTAAGCAAAACGACGTTAACGAGGCGGAAATGACTGTGGGTCGATTTACGACACCACAATGCGGATATGCAACGTTTTTTGACGCAATAGCATCAAAATTCTCCGCAAACACAGCCATTTCAGCAGAGGAGAGCCAAAATGGATCCCAGATGCCTGTACAGACCCCAGGAAGATGACAACAGACCAGAAACCAGCTAGGAGGACCCACACAAGACCCAGGACAGTTTGAAGAAGAAAAGAAAGTGTCGCTTCAGTGCAGAGGAACAGGAAATTGTGGTGAAAGAGATTACGGAACACCAGCACCAACTGTTTGTCACCTCAAAGTTGCCAATCGGTAGGAGAGAGGCAATATGGCAACAAATTGTTGACAAGATTAACAGTGTGGCAGAAGTACGCAGAACAGTCATCGACTGCAAGAAACGCTGGCATGACTGCAAGCGCAGGACCAGGAGGCCCTGGACCACATGGAGGAGATGGTTGCAGCCGTCATCCCAGAGGAGATCGTCACAGAGATTCAAGGACAGGACAGCGCAGACTACCAGGAGACAACACACATGCAGGGTAAGTCGCATGGTGAATTAAAATGCACTAATGTTAACTGTGAGTAGGGGGGGGGGATACCGACCACAAAATTCCTGGAAGCCATGATATACATGGAGTGGCATGGGTAAAGGGGTATGGCATGGGGGCATGGCCTGTACAGAGAGAAGTCCCATGGGGATATGCTGCCATGCCAATGATGTAGCAAAGGTAAAGCCACGCCAGGAGGGAAGGGCACAGCGTCAAACTGACATCCCGTCACACGTCAGCCACTATACCCCCTACATTAACTAGGTCCCAATTAACAACCTCTAGCCATACCGACAACTGGAATGTAACAGTGACAACAGTTGCCACTACCACCTCCGCTGTGTGTGCAGCTCAAGTAGCCAATGGCAGTAATGTCCCCATGGATCATGCACACCTAAATTAGTGGGTTGAGGATGACAACTTTAACAATCCCTTGAAACAAGACAAATGTTCCAGTCCTGTCAAATGTGAATGCCCATAGTTGCCCCAAACATCAGCCAATGTCTTCAACATTAGGAGCTACACAGCACTAAGGTCACACTCATGCTGCATATGCCAGGGTCCATCCTGTGCCTCAGTCACAATGCAACATCCCAAATGTCATACTGCTCAGGCAACAGCATTGAGGGGGAGGACACATGTAACTGGTCACTGACATACACCTGCACAGTCGGAGGAGGAAATAGGACACTGCTACGACTATCAGGGCAATCCAATCTCCACACATTCCCCTACATCAGCTGTACACATTACCAATGCTAACATCCATATCGTGCCATTACAATGCTATGCATAGGATACGCTACATTTCAACTACACATAAGTAGATGTGAAAGATCAGAGACTGGGGCTGGTCCAGATTGTTAAGTGTGCTGCTAGTGCCATCAGAGCACCCACAGCCAGTGAAAGGCCTCGCCATTAGAATGGATCTAGACGGAGGGTTGAGTAGGACAAGAAGGTGGCAATTCACTATTTGGCCTAAAACAACACTAGAGGAGATGACGCCGACAAGTCTAATAACTTACCACACTACATGTGACATGCAGGTGGGGCATAGGCCTGTGAGAATGCCCATCTGAAAGACTGGAGCAATGAACAGGAAACAATATCACAATGTGAAATCATCACAAGGCAGGCATGTCACATCACCAATGCCACAACACAGACACACTAATTCTACCCTATTTCATTGCAGAGGATGATGGATCTCCTGCGGATATGCTTGTCCAGGACTACCCTGATGACATGGATGACGAGCTGACAAACATCAGCCATCAGACCCTCCAAGATGTCCTTGGAACCCTCCAGACCCCACCTTCTGTCACAAGGAGGAGCTCAGAACAAGCAGCCATCACAGAGGACCCACCCACAACACCAATTGTAAGACCTGCCAGCTCCAATACAGCTGAGGACACAGATGACATAGGCACCAGCTTTGAGAGAATTGTAGTCGGAGTACAGCGGGAGCTGGCCAAGGAGGTGCGGGTGGGGATGCAAAATATGGCAGCCAGCCTCGAGGGAGTGCGTTCGTGCATGATGTGCATGACAGGCAGCAGCTATGCAAGGGCAAACAACTATCTTGCAGAAAGTAGAAAAAAGGCTGAAGGAAATCAGCACAGCTGTAATACAGTTGACCCAACACCTACAACAGCAATCCCGTCAATACGTGCATGAATGCAACATTGAACCCCTCAGGGCCGACCTGGCTGCCTACCATCATGATGTGGCTGCTATTCTCAAGATCCAGCAGATCCTCCTTGCAGCAGTACTGTCCTTAAGATCTTCACAGGTAGCAGCGACTGGGATGTCTGACTCCACGTCTTCTAACACTGAGGTGTGTGTTGCCCCTTCACAACCACCACCACCAAGGACAGAGGAGGCAACACACACATCAGAAGAAGAAGACGTGGAACAGATCACCTTCACACGGAAAAGTACCTGGAAGCACTAGTCCCTGCCTCATGGCCAACTATTACCAAGGTCCAGCGCTTTGTAACATGCCAGTCTTACAACTGTACTCAATGACTGTTCTGCAAACCACTGCATATCTTGTCAGCCTGCCCAATGATTGTCTCTCACGTACTCATTGGCAAATCCTGTCCTTCTGCACTGTCTGACACATCACTGTAGCATGTCAAATGCATTTTCCTTTAGCACTTGTGTAGGATCACAATGGAAGATGTCACTATAATGGACTCACAATCATGGACAATGTACATATAGCACTACAGCACTTTTCAATAAATAGCACTTACACAACAACTTTGTCTCTGTGTAATGTGACACATCAACCGTGCAGTAGATCACTGAATTTTGCCTCCTGTCAAATTACATAGCTTGTCAATACAACTGTCCTGAAATTATGTAGTCTGATAACTATGCACAGTGGCCTGGATTGCACCATACTCAACCCTTCCTGAGGGTAATATCTGATGAAAAGAGAAACCATACACCATAATGCTGTGTTGGACAGAATAATGCTTCCTCAAGGGATATCTAAGCCATCAAATAGTGGCAGCAAAATGTTGCCACCATGCAATACTAACACATATAACATTGCCCACAAATCTAAGCAGTCAACAAACTGCATGAATGAAGGTGTCTGAGTTTACATCCAAATAAGTAATCATGCTGAACAGTGTCAAAAATGATCTCTGTCAGTCATGAACACGATACTACAAGAGTGCTTACTACCACTCAGCTAATAAGGGTTTCCTTGAACATCACACTGCAGTCAGACATAACACAGTGTCCCCAATACCAAATCTGGAAGCACTGTATGTGACATTGAAAACATACGTAATGAAAAAAACACGTTGGGATCCATAGTAACTGTGATTGGTGGTTGCAATGAATGGTTGAATCTTTGCAAGGTAGCTCTGGGGTAGCTGCCAATCTTACAGCTCAGTTGGGATTTGTTCGTAGCATAGGACACAAATGTAATAGAACAGAATTAATGTACACTTATGCCAAGGCCCTGATCTACATTTCACACATACTGTAAAGGGTTGACTACATATTTATCAAACGGTAATAACAGAAGAGGAAACTCGGGGAAAAGTCTTACCTACCCTAATCTACCCTAACTACTCATTACCCACAACTGTCCCTAACTAACCTAACCTAAACTTACTTATCAAATGTAACGAAATGTTCTAAACACCAAACCCCCAACCCCCCTTATGAGACGGGACACATGGAGGACAACAGATACTAACCTAAACACATACTATCCTATCCTAAACAAATATATATTTTTTTGTATTTTTATTTTTAAAATTTTGTATATATATATTTTTTTCTAAACACACAAGAACCCCAACATAGCCTCCCACCCACCCACCCACACACTCAAAAAGAAAACATTGAAATAATCAGAACCCCCCATCCCCACCCACTAACAATAACTAAACTAACAGACTATACTAACCTAACACTAAGCCCCCTAAGCCCACTAAGTATAAGAATAAGGAAAGAGGAGGGAGGGGAGGAAATCATGTCCATCAACAAAGTCTAGAGGTTGGCCCTCCGGAGGGTCCGCTTAATGGACCACACAAGCCTGTTGATATGGCAAACATCCCACCGCAGGTGACTCATTTTCCTGAGGACACGGTCCATTTTGCGCTGCATGTACACAAAAGCAGCAGGGTCAATTGTTGCAGCTGGGGTGGTCTGGGTACCAGCTGAGGACGTGTGTGGCCGTGTATTGTCAATGCCTGTGGGCTGCCCTGAAGGTGGTCCACTGCTAGGGCCTGGAGCACTTGCAGATGTTGTAGGCACAACGGTCCCAGCTGTGGGTGGTGCCACCTGGGTGGTAGTGGTGGTCGTGCTGGTGGTGGCTGTGGTGGGCAAAGAAGGGCCACCATGCGGGAAAGCCTTCCAGGCTCCGGAGGCACGTTCGGTCCTGTATCCTCGGGCCATCCTTCTGTACCCCGACTCTACCAGCAGGATATGCTGGTAACGCATTGCCCGGACCTGGATGGGTGTCATATTAGCAGCTGTGAAGACAAATGAAAAAAACTTACATTAGGAACTGCATTGTGTGAAATGGCACAAGAAGAAAATCAGACAGTACATCTACTGTACTTGAAACAGCTCCTATCATCATACAGATCATTGAATGTCCCTGAGGAAGTACATGGCAGGCCAGTCTACAAAGGTCGTATCACACATAGCACATCCAAACCCTACAAGATGGGTAACAACTGGCATGATTTTGGCATCAGAGTTCTGCCAGTTGTCAGCTAACAATCATGTTGCACATCCTCCGCCAATGCCAGGGCTCCAAATGTCAGTGTACGGGATGGAAGTCTAGGGCCACATGATCTGCAAGTTGTAAATGGACTTCCTAGTATAGTACTCATGTGCTAAACCTGAGTGTGTATACTGGATTCCAACCAAAGATTCACTGATTCTGTGAACCTGTGTCTGTGTAACATACTTGTATCATTAGTCCTGGGTACACTATTCACAAACCCATGCCTGTGTTTGATGGAGGGGGGGGAGAAACAACTAACAATTTCAAACAACATGGACACCCAGGAAGCTTATGAAAGCTGGATATGTGTTTGACTTGGCACACACACCACAGGTAAGGTTCATCTACAAATAGGAGACAGCAAACCCTTGACCAATCCCAGCGCCACACATGTCTTGCAATGCAGACCTTTGTCCACATCATATACTTCCAGTAAGCCATGACTTACAACAAACACAGAGTTGCAAGAACACCCCTGGCCATGATTTGCATGCACACCTAGGCCATTGCACTCAAGTGCCACATACTTGTAGCACTACACGTGGAGCTACATGCTGCTAGATAGTTCAACCTACAGTTTCATAAGTACACATTAGTGAATAGGGAAGCAGAAGTCTGTGGGTAAGCATTTTGCAGCCCCATTCTGGGAGAGTGTGGGTCTGACAGGCTGACTAAATCTGAGATTAGGTCCAGTGCGACTCTTGTTGATACAACTGTTATCCACATGACTCAACCCAATTCACATTGCGGGGCCTACAGGAATGATATAGAATCCCTAAATAAGACAATAGGATAAGCATTGGCAAACTCCAAAATGCTGAGAAAATGAAATTCCACTCATGGAACAAGACAAATGATGGTCCAGCGCATCACACCTTGCTATTTGTTCAACACACAGGAGTCCATCACACATCACCAGCAGACACAACACATAACAGACATATCAACACTTACTGGAGTTGTCGGTTTCCTCGAATGAAGCCATCTCGCCCACAGTGTAGGGTGCGGGTCCACCTGTAAGGCATGGAAGGAAGAAATGTGCTCAAAATCTGTGCACTGACCAACAATTCCAAAGACAATAACTATGTGGAAGATGACATAAGTAAGTAAATCCACTCAAACATGATGATACTGCCTCCAATATAGCACGGCTACCTTTTACATACCATGGGTCTCCTTTGAAATTTACACACATCTCTGCACACATGCAGTGGCCCTAACTATCATGTGGTGGCAAACATGCTCTTTCATTAGTGAGCAGACATAGGTGGTCATTCTGACCTCGGCGGTAAAAGGCGCCTACCGCCGGTCAGAAATCCTCCATAATTCCGCCGCGGTCACGGTAACCCGCCACGGTCATTCTGACCCGCAGCAGCCAAACCTCCGAAAATCCGACAGCCACAACAGACCGCCAGACCAGCGGTCGGCGGAAAAGTGGAGGTGACCAAACCTCCACCGTCACGCCAACAGAAATACGCCCATGCCATTACGACCCACGAATCCACGCGGCGGTCATTCAAACGCGGTTTTCCATTGGCGGTACACACCGCCGCGGTCAGAATACACTCAAACGAACAAAACTCAGCCACATTGGCCGATTTGAATTCCACACACCTGATACACATACACACACCACTCCCACACACACAATACAATATAAAACACACACCCACATCACCCACAAACCCCTACGACAAAAAATTCTGAAAGAAGCACTGAGAGACACATCAGCGATCACAGAATACCATCACACAGAGGCACACTACACCATCACCCACACAATATCCACACACAAAACAACACACACCACCACACTCAACACACTTAACTACACATACTCCACCCCACACATCATACACACCACTCCATGGCACCCCAAAGACAGCCCCGCTTCTCAGACGAAGAACTCAGGGTCATGGTGGAGGAAATCGTTCGGGTAGAGCCCCAGCTCTTCGGCACACAGGTCCAATACACCAGCATTGCCCGGAGGACGGAGCTATGGCAGAGGATTGTCGACAGGGTCAACGCTGTGGGACAGCACCCCAGAAATCGGGAAGACATCAGGAAGCGATGGAACGACCTACGGGGGAAGGTGCGTTCCATGGTATCCAGGCACAACATCGCCGTGCAGAAGACTGGCGGAGGACCCCCACCTCAACCCCCACAATTTACAACATGGGAGGAGGAAGTCTTGAACATCCTGCATCCTGACGGCCTCGCAGGAGTCGGCGGAGGAATGGACACTGGTAAGTTAAAGCTTCACTACTGCTTCCCCCCCACCTGCATGCCAAATCATACCCCAACCCTCACCCCCATCCTCGAACCCCACCCTCACCCCCACCCCATCCTCACCCCCACCCTCACCCTCACCCCCACCACCATCCTCACCCCCACCACCATCCTCACCCCCACCACCATCCTCACCCCCACCCCCAGCACACCTATTCCCTGCCAATGTCTCACCATCACAACCCACACATCCCAAAACCTAGGCCTGCATGCGTCCACTAAGCATGGACACCCATCACCAAAGAATGCCCAATGCATATACACATCCCCCCCACAAGCCACCCTCACCAAAGCCCCCACACACGAATGCCAGCACTTGGGGACACGGGAACCCACAGATACACCCATATGGCACACATTGAAACTATAACCATACCTCTATACCCCTGCAGGACCCGACCGCCAACACACCGCCACGGAGGGCCCAGAATTCTCCACACCCCCCACCCAAGAGGCCGTCAGCGATGACAGCAGCTCTGTCGACCTGGACACCGATGACCAGCCCGGACCATCGGGGACCTCTGGACAGTCGGTTCCCCTCAGACAGCCACAGGCCAGTACAGACCCAAACCCCTCTGGGAACACCAGCACAGCTCCCACCCAGCGGGCCCATGCCTCTGTCTCCAGGGCGCGTCAATCTGCGGTGTGTCTACCACTACAGGGCACCCAGGATAACCCACCACCCCAACAACAACAGGGACCTGGGGGCAGTGGTAGTGGGCACACCGGCCAGGGGGCAGAGGCCCAGGGAAACAGGGCAACTCGGAGGGCAGCTGTGCGACAGGGGGGGGACGGGCCCAGGGAACCCACTCTCCACGAGGCCCTCACCACCATCATGGGAGCATACAACCGCTCCCAGGAGACGATGGCGACGGTACTGGCCCGGTTCCAGGAGATCCAGGTACTGCAGGAGGAACACTATCGGGGGTACAGGGAGGACATCAGAGCCCTCACCTCCACCCTGGTTACCATGGTCGGGCTGCTGCAGGACCTCATCAACACCAGGACGGACACTCAACAACAACAAAGGGCCCCTGCCACTAGCCTGGACCAAGAACAGCCAACCACCTCCGCCGGCGCTAGTGGTCAGGAGGCCCCCGCACAACAGCAGCCCACCAGACCCCCACCTCCTGCAGGAGAAGAACCACCCCGCAAGAGGGCCCTGAGATCTCGCAAAAAGACAGAGTAGGATGTCAAGACCCCCGCCAGCAAAGGATACCACCTGATGTCATCCCACTGTCCCACATTGTCACCCTGTCCATCCTTGAACTGCCCATGCTCCATCTCTCCACAGGCCTCTGGACAATGCACCTGTGTGACTGTTACTCTGGACTCTGCCATGGACATTCCTTCACCATAGCCCCCACCCACTTGAAACCACCCATCCCATTTTGAGCACTGAAATAAACACCCATTTAGCACAAAACTATCTGGAGTCTGGCTGTGATTTCAAAATATTGTAATTGACATGACAGTGCAAATATGTCCTTGTACATAGTGAAGTCAACAAACAGCTGCCACAAAGCTGTAGTCCATGGGGAAACGAAGCACAGGACTCGTAGTGGGGACCCCAGATCTGAAATAGGGAGGGAAAAGCCACAACTCAGTCATCATACACTGGGGCAAATAGACAGGCAGCAGAGATGCAGGAGAGTAGTTCACATTCACTAAATTATGTTTGAATTGTTACCTGTGTCCTATTGGAAGTACTGTTCAATGATTCTGTCCCTGTTGTCTGTTTCAGCCCCGTCGTCTTCCTCCTCGTCACTCTCCACAGGTTCCACAGCTGCCACTACACCACCGTCTCGACCATCCTCCTGCAGGAAAGGCACCTGGCGGCGCAAAGCCAGGTTGTGAAGCATGCAGCAGGCCACGATGATGTGACACACCTTCTTAGGTGAGTACATTAGGGATCCACCTGTCATATGCAGGCACCTAAACCTGGCCTTTAGGAGGCCAAAGGTGCGTTCGATCACCCTCCTAGTACGCCCATGGGCCTCATTGTACCGTTCCTCTGCTCTGGTCCGGGGATTCCTTACTGGGGTCAGTAGCCACGACAGGTTGGGGTACCCAGAGTCCCCCAATAGCCATACACGGTGTCTCTCTAGCTGTTCCATCACGTAAGGGATGCTGCTATTCCTCAGGATGTAGGCGTCATGCACTGACCCAGGGAACTTGGCATTTACATGCGAGATGTACTGGTCAGCCAAACACACCACCTGGATGTTCATGGAATGGTAACTTTTTCTGTTCCTGTACACCTGCTCCCTGTCTCTTGGGGGAACCAAAGCCACATGGGTCCCATCAATGGCACCAATGACGTTGGGAATATGTCCAAGGGCGTAGAAATCACCCTTCACTGTAGCCAATTCGCCCACCTCAGGGAAAATGATGTAGCTCCTCACGTATTTCATCAGGGCAGACAACACTCTGGATAACACCTTCGAAAACATGGGCTGAGACATCCCAGAAGCAATTCCCACTGTTGTCTGAAATGACCCACTTGCCAGGAAATGGAGTACTGACAGGACCTGCACCAGAGGGGGAATCCCTGTGGGTTGGCGGATGGGGGACATCAGGTCGGGCTCCAGCTGGGCACACAGTTCATGTATAGTGGCACGGTCAAGCCGGTAGGTCAGGATAATGTGGCGTTCTTCCATTGTCAAAAGGTCCACCAGCGGTCGGTACACGCGAGGATTCATCCGTCTCCTCGCCAAACCCAGCGGACGGTGCCTAGGAAGGACAACATGGAGCACAGAGTCAAGCAACCCACAGGTACGTACTCACAGCTTGCACAGTAAACGATTCTCTATGCAGTGAATGGCGTGTCTGAGTGGCTATGCAAGGCCTAGGCCTGTGTGACGCAGTTGAAATTGAGCCATGTGGACCCTCGAAATGGCGGCTGCCTGACCTGTGAAGTGTGACAATGGGATGTGAGGTCAATGCGCTGGCGTGGCACACCGCGGCGGTCGGCGGGCGAAGACCGCGGCGCGAAGCCGCATTGGTTAACATTGAAGCCTATGGGTTTCAGGAGCCAATGGCGAAGGGCGCCGGTGGTGGCGGTACGCCCCGCCGCAGTACGCACCGCCGCGGACGTGACCGCCATTTCCTATCTACTTATCCACTTGCGACTTGAACTTTCACAGGAGAGGACCTATACTGCAAGTGTTGCTGTGACCTCGGTCTGGAAGGGACAATGGCTGCTGCGACTGGGGAAAGGGCCCCTGCCTTCACTGGAGAGGAGTTGGAGAAACTTGTGGATGGGGTCCTCCCCCAGTATGCGCTACTCTATGGTCCTCCAGACCAACAAGTGAGTTTAATTCAATATGGATTTGGGGCCACTGGCTGGCTTGGGGGCCTGGCGGGGGGCCTGGCGGGGATGGGGGGCATGTTGGGCCTGGGGGGGGGGCTGGCGGGGATGGGGGGCATGTTGGGCCTGGCGGGGGGCCTGGCGGGGGGCCTGGCGGGGATGGGGGGCATGTTGGGCCTGGCGGGGGGCCTGGCGGGGATGGGGGGCATGTTGGGCCTGGCGGGGGGCCTGGCGGGGGGCCTGGCGGGGGGCCTGGCGGGGATGGGGGGCGTTGGGCCACTGGCAACGAAAATGCAGACAAACTTGAACGTGGTATTTCTCCCTCCCTGTACGTGTCACATAGGTCCGCGCCCATGAGAAGATCGGGATTTGGCGTGCCATCGCCAAGGAAGTCCGGACCCTGGGGGTCCACCATCGACGGGGCACCCACTGCCGCAAGAGGTGGGAGGACATCCGCCGCGGGACCAAGAAGACCGCCGAGTCTCTGCTGGGGATGGCCTCCCAACGTAGGCGGGGTGCCTGCCGTCAACTGACCCCCCTGATGTTCCGGATCCTGGCGGTGGCCTACCCTGATTTGGATGGGCGCGTGAGGGCAGCACAGCAGACACAAGGGGGTGAGTATAAGCATCATCTACTCTGTTGTCGCACAGTGGAGGTGTCTGGGTGGGGGAGGAGGGCTGTGGGTCCCCCTAGGCCAGGGCGATATCTGTAGGCTGGGCACCCCCGTAAGCCCCTGTGTCCCCAGCCACCACCCTCAGTAGTGTGTCAGTACAGCCATCCCTGGGCCGTGTCATCCATGGGTGCAGTTGTCAACTCTAGGCGTGTAGGGCATGTTCCACGGAATGCGTAGCGGACCCCAAGTGCGCAACTTAGTGCAGGGGGCATCTGTGTCTGTCATGTCCGCTAACTGTACCGGTGATCCATGTACTCAAAATCTCTTTATTTCTCTCCCCCCCCCCCCCCTTTTGTTTGTCTTTCTGTGCTTGTGTGCATCAGCATCATCAGGCGGAGGAGAAGTGGCATCGGCGCAGGAGGGAGCTGCATCTCACATTGCCCAGGAGGGCCATGCCACAGAGTCTGACTGGACCAGTGAGACGGAGGGCGAGGGGAGCTCCACAACGGGGACGACTGGACCCTGCAGCGACACGGACACGTCCTCGGAAGGGAGCTCCCTTGCGGGGGTGGCACCATCCGTGCCCCCCGCCATTACAGGTACAGCCGCCACCCAGCGCACCATCTCCGCCCTCCCAGCAGCCCCTCAGCGTTCGCCCCGTGCCCGCTCTGCCAGGAAGCCGGGCATCTCCTTCGCCCCAGGCACCTCTGGCCCTGCCCCTGTTACCCCCGCTGCCCTCAGTGAGGAGGTCATTGACCTCCTCCGAACGCTCATTGTTGGGCAGACTACCCTTTTGAATGCCATCCAGGGGGTGGAGAGGGAGGTTCATCGCAGCAATGCGTACCTGGAGGGCATTCATTCGGGTCAGGCTGCCCATCAGCGATCGTTCCAGGCTCTGGCCTCAGCACTGACGGCAGCCATTGTCCCTGTCTCCTGCCTCCCTCTACTAACTCCCTCCTCCCAGTCTCCTGTTCCTCTGCCTGTCCCACCCACACCATCAGACCAGCCTGCACACACCTCAACACCCAAGAGCAGCTCATCCAAACATAAGCACCACAGATCACGCAGACATTCACACAAGCAACATTCCGATGCAGACATGCCAACAGTCACTACCACCTCTGTGACCCCCACCTCCTCGTCTCCCTCCTCCCTCCCTGTGACGTCTACACTCACACCTTCATTCACCTCACCATCAGCCAGTGTTTCCATCACCAGCATACCCTCCACTCCAGTCCGCACACGTGCAGTCACCACCCCCACTGCCATTTACATGTCCCCTGTGTCCTCTCCCACTGTGTCTGTCACCCCCTCTTCCACACCACACAAACGCAGCCACCCACCCACCCAACAGCCATCCACCTCACAACAGCCTCCCGCTCCTGCACCTGCACCCAAAGACAGCAAACTTGTCTCGCCTACAACCACATCCTCTCCCTCCACTCCCATACCCACTGTACCTACCACTCTCCATTGTCCCAAGAAAATCTGTCTCTCTACTGCTACCTTCTTTCCTGACCCTGAGCCCCCCCCCCTCCTTCTCGTCGGGGTAAAAAGAGCACCTCAGCCACCACCAGCCCTGCAGCCCCCTTGACAAGGGTGCAGGGGTATTGGAGCCCACCAGCCCGCAGGTCTGGATCTTCGCCCAGCAGCAAGGGGACAGCCAGCCCACCCCCTGGGAAGAGGAGCAGAAGGCGGAAGGGCCGCCGCCGGAGCCCGGATTCGATATCCCCCCAGGACACTAGCCAGCCACCGTCAACAGCCACAACTCCAAAGGGAGGAAAGGGCCACAGACTCCCGACTAAGGAGGGCAAGGGCAGCAAGGCGGAGAAGTCAGGCAGCAGGCCTGCTGCCCATGGAGGACCCGTCACAGCTGCCCAGGAGGAGCCCGCAACCCCCATAACCGCTGCCCCGGGAGGAACCGGCACAGCTGCCCCGGGAGAGCCCACCACCCCCATAGCCGCTGCCCAGGGAGGACCCAGCCCAGCTGGCCAGGAGGGCCCCACCACCCACAGCCCAGGTGGGCATTGAAGGAGCACCATCCCCGCTGCCCAGGAGGGCACCACCAGGCAATGAGCAGTTGGCCATAGAATGGCCGCCGTCTCCAGCACCGCTCCGCTGGGGACCGCCGTCTCAAGAACCGCTGAACTGGGCCCTTCAAGGCAAGAACCGCTGAACTGGGCCCTTCAAGGCAAGAACCGCTGAACTGGGCCCTTCAAGGCAAGAACCGCTGAACTGGGCCCTTCAAGGCAAGAACCGCTGAACTGGGCCCCGCCGTCTCCAGCACCGCTCCGCTGGGGACCGCCGTCTCAAGAACTGCTGAACTGGGCCCTTCAAGGCAAGAACCGCTGAACTGGGCCCCGCCGTCTCCAGCACCGCTCCGCTGGGGACCGCCGTCTCAAGAACCGCTGAACTGGGCCCTTCAAGGCAAGAACCGCTGAACTGGGCCCTTCAAGGCAAGAACCGCTGAACTGGGCCCTTCAAGGCAAGAACCGCTGAACTGGGCCCTTCAAGGCAAGAACCGCTGAACTGGGCCCTTCAAGGCAAGAACCGCTGAACTGGGCCCCGCCGTCTCCAGCACCGCTCCGCTGGGGACCGCCGTCTCAAGAACCGCTGAACTGGGCCCTTCAAGGCAAGAACCGCTGAACTGGGCCCTTCAAGGCAAGAACCGCTGAACTGGGCCCTTCAAGGCAAGAACCGCTAAACTGGGCCCTTCAAGGCAAGAACCGCTGAACTGGGCCCTTCAAGGCAAGAACCGCTGAACTGGGCCCTTCAAGGCAAGAACCGCTGAACTGGGCCCTTCAAGGCAAGAACCGCTGAACTGGGCCTTTCAAGGCAAGAACCGCTGAACTGGGCCCTTCCAGGCAGAAACCGCTGGCCCTTTGGCAGACGTGGCAGGGCAGGATCTGTCTCGGGCAGGGCTGC
Source organism: Pleurodeles waltl (assembly GCF_031143425.1). Lineage (NCBI taxonomy): Eukaryota > Metazoa > Chordata > Amphibia > Caudata > Salamandridae > Pleurodeles > Pleurodeles waltl. The sequence continues at coordinate 263,390,667 of NC_090443.1, read as the reverse complement.
AGGATGTCCTCTGGCCAACATGCCTCCTCCAGTGGCAGTGGAGTCTGTTATGGACTGCTTGGACTGTGGCTTTGCTCTCCCCAGGATGGCCCAGTGGGCAGGCCACCCACTGTATGGACTGTATGGACTGTGGCTTTGCTCTCCCCAGGATGGCCCAGTGGGCAGGCCACCCACTGTATGGACTGTTTGGACTGTGGCTTTGCTCTCCCCAGGATGGCCCAGTGGGCAGGCCACCCACTGTATGGACTGTTTGGACTGTGGCTTGGCTCTCCCCAGGATGGCCCAGTGGGCAGGCCACCCACTGTATGGACTGTTTGGACTGTGGCTTGGCTCTCCCCAGGATGGCCCAGTGGGCAGGCCACCCACTGTATGGACTGTTTGGACTGTGGCTTTGCTCTCCCAGGATGGCCCAGTGGGCAGGCCACCCACTGTATGGACTGTTTGGACTGTGGCTTGGCTCTCCCCAGGATGGCCCAGTGGGCAGGCCACCCACTGTATGGACTGTTTGGACTGTGGCTTGGCTCTCCCCAGGATGGCCCAGTGGGCAGGCCACCCACTGTATGGACTGTTTGGACTGTGGCTTTGCTCTCCCTAGGATGGGCCAGTGGTCATGGAGTCCCCTCGTGGATCTGGCGTCGTGTTCTCAAGTGGCTGAGGTGCCCCCCCTTCCCTTCCCCCTGAGGTGCCTGTCCTTTTTTCTTTCTGATGCCCCTGCAGTGTTCTCTCCGTGGAGTTCTTGTCGTGGGACTGGGCCTTGCCCCTTTGCTCAGGACCCATGTGGTCCACGGACAGTGGTTGGACTACATTTAGTAGCTGTATATATTTTGTACATAGTTTATTTATTTATTTGGATTACTGCTGTCCATTTTTCAATATATCTGCCCGTTTGAGATCTCTTCTTTTGGTCTTTGCATTATTTCGGAAGGGGGGGGTTTGTGGGTTGTGACAGTGATCTGTGGGAATGCATTGATGTGTGTGTTGTAGTGGGTGTGGGTGGGTGGGTGTGTGCCGGTAATCTTTTCCCTCCCCTGTGTCGTAGGTGCAGTACTCACCGATGTCTTCCGCGCCGCCGGGCGTGCTCCTGGTACAGGAGCAGGTATAGGAGTGCGGGGATGACCTGCAACTCGGGTTCCATACTGCCGGAATCTCGCGTGGTGTATGTGGAGGTGAGCGTTTTCCCGTTCGTAGTCTGTTTCCGCCGTGTTTTTATCGGCGGTGCTCCCGCCCCGGAAAAGGTGGCGGATTGGTGGGTCGTGATAGGGTGGGCGGTACATTGTCTGCCGCCTGGCTGTTGGCGGGGACCGCCGCGCTGTTTGTTTGTTCCGCCGTGGCGGGCGGAGTGTTAATGCGGCGGGCTGTGTTGGCGGTTCCCGCCAGGGTCAGAATTGCATATTTTGGACCGCCGGCCTGTTGGCGGGTTGGCCGCCGCTTTATCACCGACCGCCAGGGTCAGAATGAGGGCCATAATAATGGAGTGTATTCGTCTCATCATCCAAAGCGAGACATCCAAAGCCTGTTTCCTTGAGGAGTGCATTACCAGTCAAACAGCCATTGTGGCCATGACAAATGTATGACACATAGGTACAATGTACAGGGGGGCAGGGACATTTGTAAGCCCTCATGTTGTTACAGTTTCTTCATCTGATGTGGCCCAGCTATGATGAGTTGCACTAACCATAGATATATGAACCCATGTGCATACTTTTGGCCTGCCATCCCTAAACGAAAGGTGGAACACCAAACACCAAATACCAGTGTAAGATGTTAGCTGAGGGCACCTTGCACGTTTTCCCTATGTTTCCAAATCCAGATCTGTAATGTATCCAAAATGATGAAGGACCACAATAATCCCTAACATTCATAGAACTTCCGTGAACGCTTTCCTTACACACTCACCAGACACACATGAGACATATGTGTGGGCCACCTTGCTATCAACAATTGACGTGAGGCTTGCACTCATTTTCTGCATCATATGGGTGGTCATTACAACCCTGGCGGACGGTGTTAAAGATGCAGTCATACCGCAAACAGTCAGACGGACAAAAAAAGGGAATTATGACCCTGGCGGAAACCGCCAACAAAGACAGCCACTTTAACACTTCGCCCGCCACGGCCAAACAGACAAGCAGCGCGGAGGTCACAGCCAACAGACAGGCGGGAGACAATGTTCCGCCCACAGTATCACAACAGGCCAATCCGCCACCTTTTCCGGGGCGGATTCACTGTGGATAAAAACACGGCGGAAACAGCTTTTGCTATGGGAAAACGCTCACCTTCTACACATCCCACGAGGAACGACGACTCCATGGAGCTGGAACTCCATATACTACCTGCCCTTGTCTTTCTGCTCCTTCACGACCAACAGCGACGTAGGCGCAGAAGATACCGGTGAGTACAGCACCTACGACACGGGGGGGGGAGGCAAAAGTTAGGGGGACACCCACCAAACACCCCCACCCCCACCCTCGCACATTACAACATACACACCAATACAGTCACAAACATCACAGTAACAACCCACATTTCCCCCGGAAGAATGCAAAGACAATGCGAATTTCGGTCAAACTTTGTAATGTGCCAATATACATGTCATACAAAAATAAACAAATATATGTATACTAAAATCACTCTTATTTACATATATACAATCCGAGAAGTAGTGCAGATATGTACACAACAATTTCCGTGCACAAACAGTCCAAAAATGCATGGGCGAGGCTCACAGTAGATACCTGACCAAAATCGGAGAGAACACTGCCGGGGCATCAGATAGAAACACTACAGGCACCTCAGGGGGAAGGGAGGGGGGGGCACCTCAGCCACATAAACGCAAAGCCAGATCCACAACGGGGCTCCATGCCCATTGATGTATCCTGGGGAGTGCAAAGCCACAGTCTCTCAAGTCTATACAGTGGGTGGGTTGCCCACTGTCACATCCTGGGGATTGCAAAGCCACAGTCTCTCAAGTCTATACAGTGGGTGGGTTGCCCACTGTCACATCCTGGGGAGTGCAAAGCCACAGTCTCTCAAGTGGATGCAGGTCCATACTGGTACTGGGGGGTGACTGGTGCCCAGACTGGATGAGTCTCCCCGTGAATGGTAGTGTCCTGTCACTGCCCCAGCTGCACATGGGATAAGGATGCCTGATGTGGTGGGCCATTCATTCCTACCCGATGCATTGCCCTCTTCAGCGGTGCTATGACATGGCGGTCTTTTCCCTCTTCAGCGGTGCTATGACATGGCGTTTCAGGACTGTTCAGCGGTGCTTTTGACATGGCGGTCTTTGCACTCTTCAGCGGTGATATGACATGGCGGTATTTGCCCTCTTCAGCGGTGCTTTGACATGACGGTCTTTGCCCTCTTCAGCGGTGCTTTTGACATGGCGGTCTTTGCCCTCTTCAGCGGTGCTATGACATGGCGTTTCAGGACTGTTCAGCGGTGCTTTGACATGGCGGTTCTGATACGGACATTGGTGTGTAGCATGACGATTTCCACACTGGACATTGATGTGTGGTATGACGATTTCCACACTGGATATTGGTGTGTGGCATGACGATTTCCACACTGGACAGTGGTGTGTGGCATGACGTTCCATCATTGACCAGCGGGGCTGTGGCATCCTGGCCCCGCCTGGGCTGTGACTCCGGCGGTGGTCTCTGGACCAGTTACGATACTTGAGCCCTCCTGGGCTGTGACTCTGGCGGTGGTCTCTGGACCAGTGACGATACTTGAGCCCTCCTGGGCTGTGACTCTGGCGGTGGTCTCTGGACCAGTTACGATACTTGAGCCCTCCTGGGCTGTGACTCTGGCGGTGGTCTCTGGACCAGTTACGATACTTGAGCCCTCCTGGGCTGTGACTCTGGCGGTGGTCTCTGGACCAGTGACGATACTTGAGCCCTCCTGGGCTGTGACTCTGGCGGTGGTCTCTGGACCAGTTACGATACTTGAGCCCTCCTGGGCTGTGACTCTGGCGGTGGTCTCTGGACCAGTGAGGATACTTGAGCCCTCCTGGGCTGTGACTCTGGCGGTGGTCTCTGGACCAGTGAGGATACTTGAGCCCTCCTGGGCTGTGACTCTGGCGGTGGTCTCTGGACCAGTGAGGATACTTGAGCCCTCCTGGACTGTGACTCTGGCGGTGGTCTCTGGACCAGTGACGACGGTGCTGGCGGTTGTGTCTGGACCGCCGGAAATGATGGCGCACTTCTCCGCCGTGACACTCACAACAGGCTGGGCAGACTTCCTCTGGACCTTCCCCACCTTTTTTGGAGTTACAGCTGACTCACCAATCGCCTTCGATCCCATTTCACTTGTTGTCCCACCAGGAGTCTTGACACGGTCCCGTCGTCCACTCTCCAATTTCGGAGCCTTTACAGGGAGTGGGCTGCCTGTGCCTTGGCTCCGGGTCGTCTGCCTGCCCTGGTGGACGGTGCACTCCAAAAACCTTGAACAGGCACCACTGGTCCTGGAGGCTTTTTGGCTGAGGCACTACGACAGGACTGATGAATTGGAGGGGGGGGTGGGGGCAAAAAGGTCAATTTGACAGAGGGACAGTTTTTGACGAACACTGGGATGGGTAGCTGGAGGGGGTCTGGGAGTGAGGAAGAGGAGGTGGTTGTAGGAGGTGTCACTTTAGCTGTTTTGGGAGCAGGTGCAGGTACTGGAGGCTGTCGTGAGGTGGATGGATGTTGGGTGAGTGATTGCCGGCGTTTGGGTACTTTGGGAGGGGGCGTCACAGACACACTGGGAGAGGACACAGGGGACGTGTAAATGGGAGTGGAGGTGGTGAGTGCAGGTGAGCGGCGTGTGGTGCTGGGTGTCCTGGTGCGAGTCCTAGTGCCTGTAGATGTGGTGCATGCAGGTGTGTGTGTAGACGAGACTGGGAGGGAGGAGGGAGAAGAGGAGGAGGGGGACACAGTGGAGACAGTGGATGTTGCTGTGTCTGTATGGGTGTGATGCTTGTGTGAGTGCTTGTGGTGTGTGTGGTGCCTATGTTTGCTTGAGCTACTTGAGTGTGATGACTTGTCTGCATGCTGGTCTGTAGGTGTGCTTGGGATGGGCTGGGATACAGGGCATTCGGTCTGGGTGGAGGAAGTTGGACGGGGGAGGCTGGACACAGGGATAATTGCTGCCATCAGTGCTGAGGCCAGAGATTTCAGGGTTCGCTGAAGGGCAGCCTGACCAGAATGAATGCCCTCCAGGAATGCATTACCGTGTTGCAACTCCCTTTTTACACCCTGGATGGCATTCACAATGGTAGACTGCCCAACAGTGAGTGACCTGAGGAGGTCAGTGGCCTCCTCACTGAGGGCAGCAGGGGTGACTGGGGCAGGGCCTGAGGTGCCAGAGGCGAAGGTGATGCCCACCCTCCTGGGTGAGCGGGCACGGGGCGAACGCTGAGGGGCTGCTGGGAGGGCGGTGCTGATAGGGGGGGTGGCGGCTGTACCTGTAGAAGTGGGGTACACAGATGGTGCCGCCACCACAGGGGACCTCACATCGGCGGACGAGTCTGTGTCGCTGGTTGGTGATCCGGTGGCCGACGTGAAGCTCCCCTCGCCCTCTGTCCCACTGGTGCATTCAGAGTCTGTGGTGTGGCCCTCCATGGCCATGTGGGATGCAGCTCCCTCGTGCTCCGGTGCCACTGTATCTCCGCCTGTTGATGCTGATGTACAAACGGACAGGGAGAGCAGGAAAAGGGGGGGAGACAGAAGAAAGAGAGTTATAGTACATGGCATACCGCTACCGTTGGCGGACAAGACAGACGCAGCTGCCCCATGCACAACGCCGCGCTCCTGCCCTCTGCACATGCAATTTCATGGATATGGGCTACATGGCAATGCTGGAAAGCTGCGCACATGGATGCCACAGGGGCAACTATACCTCAACTTGCTAGTTTGCTGAGGTGGGGTAGAGTGCCACATGGCCTACATAACGGAGGGGCCTTGCCTAACTAAGTCGCCCTGGCCTACGGACACCCACAGCCCACCTTCCCCACCCAGACACCTCCACTGCACGCAAAGTCCGCAGAATGAGTTTGTACTCACCCCCTTGTGTCTGCTGTGATGTCCTTAAGCGTCCATCCAACTCCGGGTAGGCCACCGCCAGGATCCGGAACATCAGGGGGTCATGTTACGACAAGCACCCCTCCCACGTTGGGAGGTCATCCCCAGCTGAGCCTCCGCCGTCTCCTTGCTGCAGCGGCGAATATCCTCCCATCTCTTCCGGCAGTGGGTGCCCCGTCTCTGGTGGGCCCCCAGGGTCCGGACATCCTTGGCGATGGCATGCCAAATGTCCCTCTTCTGGTGGGCGCTGACCTACATGACATGCACAAGGGAAGAGGAATAGTCATTACCAATTGCACCATCAATGTGTGTGTCCCCCTCCATACTCTGACCATGTGGCCCATTTATTCCCATGCTTTACTGTAGTATGACTTCTGCCCCCTTCACTCTTTCACCCAGCCCTCTCCACCCAGGCCTAGCCCCTACAACGTGCTCCCTGTGTACTAACCTGTTGGTCTGGAGGACCGTAGAGTAGCGTGTACTGGGGGAGGACCCCATCCACAAGTTTCTCCAACTCCTCCGATGTGAAGGCAGGGGCCCTTTCCCCAGACGCAGCAGCCATCGTCGCTTCCAGACCGAGGTCACAGCAGCACTAGCAGTGTAGGTCCTCTCCTGTCGAAGGCCAGGTATCTAGTGATTGAAGAGATAGAAAATGGCGGTGACGTCCGCGGCGGTGACGTCCGCGGCGGGGCGCATCATCACCGCCGGCGCACCTGTTCATTGGCTCCTGGGACCCATAGGGTCCATTGTTAACCAATGCAGCATTGCGCCGCGCTCTACGACCGCCTACCGCCACGGTTTGCAACGCCAGCGCTGTTACCCCACAATCCCATTGTCCCAGTTTAGAGGTCAGGCAGCCGCCATTTCAGGGGCCCACATGGATTCATTTGCAACTGCGTCACACATACTGAGGCCTACACTCAACACACATACAGGAAGGGTTTATTGTCTGGGGTAGTCTTGTGTGTGACTGTGGGTACATACCTGGAAGAATAGTGACTGTTTCTTCGCTGTTGTCCTTCGTAGGCACCGTCAGCTGGGACATATGAGAAGATGGCGGAATCCGCCGGTGTACCGACCGCTGGTGGACCTGTTGACAATGGAGGAGCGACATTTAATCGTGACCTACAGGTTTGACCGTGCCACAATCCAGGAACTGTGTACCCAGTTGGAGCCAGAGCTGATTTCACCAATCCGCCATCCGACTGGAATCCCCCCTGACGTGCAGGTGCTGTCAGTGCTCCATTTCCTTGCAAGTGGGTCATTTCAAACAACAGTGGCCATGGCATCAGGGATGTCCCAGCCTATGTTTTCCAACGTCTTGTCCAGAGTGTTGTCTGCCCTGCTGAAACACGTAAGGAGATACATCATTTTCCCTGAGGTGGAGGATTTGCCTGCAGTGAAAGGTGACTTCTATGCCATTGGACATATCCCCAACGTCATAGGTGCCATTGATGGGACCCATGTAGCTCTGGTCCCCCCCGCAGGAGTGAACAGGTGTACAGGAACCGGAAGAGTTATCATTCGATGATTGTCCAGATGGTTTGTTTGGCAGACCAGTACATCTCCCAGGTAAATGCTATGTTCCCTGGCTCAGTGCATGACGCCTACATCCTGCGCAATAGCAGCATCCCTGATATGATGGGTGAACTCCACAGGCACGTGTATGGCTATTGGGGGACTCTGGTTACCCCAACCTTTCCTGGCTATTGACCCCAGTGAGGAATCCCAGGATCAGGGCAGAGGAACGGTACAATGAGGCCCATGGGCGGATCAGGAGGGTTATCGAACGCACCTTCGGCCTTCTTAAGGCCAGGTGCCTCCATATGACAGGTGGATCCCTATTCTACTCACCGAAGAAGGTGTGCGACATCATCATCGCCTGCTCCAAGCTCCATAACTTGGCTTTGCGACTCCAGGTGCCTTTTCTGCAGGAGGATGATCCAGATGACGGTGTTGTAGCAGCTGTGGAGCCTGTGGACAGTGATGAGGATGAAGCTGAGGAAGACGAAAACGACAACAGGGAGTCAGTCATACAGCAATATTTCCAGTGACACACAGGTGAGCACATTTTCTATTTTACCATTACATTCACTTTCACACATCTACCTCTATCCTCTACCTCAAATTCACTCACTATTTGTTAACTGAGTTGTCCCCTTCCATTTCAGTTCCACAAATGTGATAACCTACGAGTCAACTGTTTGCATCCTTGAAGGGCTTGTGATGTGTGACATAGGTATGTTAGCCTTCCAATGGGTAACCCATTATGCAACTGTAATTGATTATACAGATTTACAAATCATTGACTGACTCAATTTCTTTTGGTGTTTGAAGGGTGTTTATTTCAGTGCACAAAAATGAAGGGGGGTTGTAAAATGGTGATGGGTGATGGTGGAGGAATGTCCATGGCAGAGTCCAGTCTATTAGTCTCACAGGTACATTGCAGATCTGGGCATTGGAAGTGGAGCTGGGGCAGTTCCGATTTGGGCAGGGTAACAAAGTGGGACAGTGGGAGGACTATCAGGGTGGTCTTATTTCCTGGCGGGGGTCTTGCCATCTTGCTCTGTCCTGTTCCTGGATCTCAGGGCCCGCTTGCATGGTGGTTGTCTGTCTGCAGGGGGTGGGGTGCTGGTGTGGTGGTTCTGTGGCGGGACGTCCTGTCCACTAGCGCCGGCGGAGGTGGTGGGCAGTTCGTCCTCCTGCCTAGTGTCAGGGGCCCCTTGGAGTGCCACGGTGTCCCTCAAGGTCTTTTGAATGTCTGTCAGCACCCCTACGATGGTGCCCAGGGCGGAGCCGATGGTCCTGAGCTCCTCCCTGAACCCCAAATATTGTTCCTCCTGCAGACGCAGGGTCTCCTGCAACTTGTCCAGGACCGTGTCCATCGTCTCCTGGGAGTGGTGGTATGCTCCCATGATGGAGGAGAAGGCCTCGTTGAGAGTGGGTTCCCTTGGCCTGTCCTCCCTCTGTCGCACAGCAGCCCTCCCAGTTCCCCTATGCTCCTGGGCCTCCGTCCCCTGGACCATGTGCCCACTACCACTGCCCCCAGGTCCCTGTTGTTGTTGGGGTGGTGGGTTAGCCTGGGTGCCCTGTAGTGGTGGACACACCGCTGATTGACCTGTCCTGGGTAGGGAGGTTTGGGCCCGCTGGGTGGGTGCTGTGCTGGTGTTACCAGAGGGTGGAAGCTCGGTGTTGGGCTGCGGCTGGGCAAGGGGAACCGACTGTCCTGAGGCCCACGATGGTCCGGGCTGGTCATCAAGATCCAGTGGGGCAGAGCTGCTGACGTCACTGTGGGCCTCTTCTGGGGGTGGAGTGGTGTTGTCTGGACCCTCTGGTGTGGTGACGTTCCTGCGGGGGTATAAGTACATGATTATTGCATGTGTGTGTTTCATGGTGTGCAATGGTTGGGTGTGCGTGAACCCCAGTGCAGGCATTCCTGTGTGGGGGCTTGTGTGCTGATGGTTGGGGGGTGTTCTGGGTCTGTGCAGTTGGCATGCTTTGGTGATGGGTGTTGATGCTTAGTTATGTCATGCAGGGGTTGGGATGGGTGGTTGTTGTAATGGCTAGATAGGTGAGGATTTGGGGTGATAGGGGAGGGTGTGATGGTGGGGGTGTGTGATATCATGCAGGTAGGGTGGGGGTTATGATAGTTAAGATTTGACTTACCAGTGTCCGTTCCTCCAACGACTCCTCCGAGGCCCTCAGGATGCAAGATGGACAAGACTTGCTCCTCCCATGTTGTTAGTTGAGGGGGAGGAGGTGGTGGTCTGCCGCCAGTCCGCTGTACCGCGATGTGGTGCCTGGATACCGTTGAACGCACCTTCCCCCGTAGGTCGTTCCACCTCTTCCTGATGTCCTCCCTATTTCTTGGGTGCTGTCCCACAGTGTTGACCCTGTCCACTATTCTTTGCCATAGCTCCATCTTCCTGGCTATTGATGTGTGCTGTACCTGTGAGCCAAATAGCTGTGGCTCTACCCAGAAGATTTCCTCCACCATGACCCTGAGGTCTTCCTCGGAGAAGCGGGGGTGTCTTTGGCGTGACATGGGGTGGTGTGTGTGATGTGTGGGGTGGTGTATGTGTTGATGAGTGTAGTGAGTGTAGTGGTATGTGGTGTTTTTTGTGCGTGGATGTTGTGTGGGTGATGGTGTTGTGTGCCTCTGTGTGGTGGGGTTGTCTATTGCTGTGCTCTCTCTCTCGCCTTCAACTCAAATTTTGGGTCGTAGGGGTTTGTGGGTGATGTGCGTGTGTGTTTTATATTGTGTTGGGTGTGTGGGAGTGTTGTTTGTATGTGTATCAGGTGTGTGTATTTAGAATTGTCCAATGTTGCGGTGTTTTGTATATGTGTGTGTATTTTGAGCGCGGCGGTGTGTACCGCCAATGGAATACCGTGGTTGAAAGACCGCCGCGTGTATTCGTGGGTCGTAATAGCATGGGCGTGTTTCTGTTGGCGTGGAGGTGGAGGATTTGTTTCCGCATGTTTATCGCTGACCTTTGGTGTGGCGGTATTGTGTGGGTGTCTGAATTTTCGGCGGATTCCAAGATGTGTGTCATAATAGCTGTGGCGGTCTACCGCGGCCGCGGCGGTGTATTGGCGGTCTTCTGCACGGCAGTAAGCACCTTATACCGCCAATGTTGTAATGACCCCCATAGTGTTTCTAAAGTCAGTCTAGCTGTTGCGTCAACAAAGGTCGGTAGTGTTTTGGAAAATCTATACCTCACTGGCAAATGTGACCTAAATAGACATGATTGGCTCCTAATTTGTGTTGCTGTCTGACACAAAGGTGGCACCAACTTACATTAAGCAAAATTATTCAGTAAGTTTGCAGAGCACTTGCTTCCTGACAGCTAGCAATTGTGGTCCTTCACATAGTCCATCAATGACCCTGTATGTTTCCAAAGCATTCCACACACTCAACAACATAGCCGGCAGATATTGTACAAATCATCTGATGTCACTACAGAGCTTTTAATCAGGCACATTTACATGATTTGTACTCACCAACAGGGCCACCAATCACAATTCCCAGGTGGTCCAGCAGATCTTGCTCCCTGGAGCTGAGGTCAGCCCAGCGGTGCTTCAGCTGGTGGTCATTCCTCTGGCTCAGATACACACGTTGCAAGTGATGTTGGACCTTTCCCCACCGGATTCTACATGCCTCGGTGTGATACCCCTGTATCACCCGCCCCCCGGCCTCAATCATAAGTGGGAGGAAATGGCACACCAGCCATATGAACCCCCCAAGCTCCTCCTCACCCATCTTGCCAAGACGTGGCCTACCTAACATCTTAGCACCGAAATGGGGAATAGGGGATAAAGAAGAACAAAGGAGAAAAGGGGGAAAGTAGAAAAAGAAAAAGTAAACTTAACAACTAAAAGAGCCCAACTATTCCCAAACTAACACTACCCACAACAGACTCCCACAAACAACAAAGACAATACAATACTGGACAATAGTACACAATAAACACTCAGGCAGTAAACAACAACAATTTTAAATCACAAACTAACAAGTAATGGAGCACATAGGAGACAAAAGCACAATTTCACTGGACAAAACTCAGAACACAGCCACACAGTCTAGACGAATCACAGACTGCAAAGTGAAAGTACCCCCAATGTACATAGGGGGTCAAGGACCGCCGGGGCCAGGGTCCGCGGGAGCACCGCCAACAAGCTGGCAGTGCCCCGCAGGGCATTCTGACCACGGCGGTTTGGCCGTGGTCAGAAGAGGAAAACCGGCGGTCTCCCGCCGGTTTTCCGCTGCCCACATGAATCCTGCGCCGCCATGGGGATTCAGACACCCCATACCGCCATCCTGTTCCTGGCGGTTCGCCCGCCAGGAACAGGATGGCGGTATGGGGTGTCGTGGGCCCCTGGGGGCCCCTGCAGTGCCCATGCTAATGGCATGGGCACTGCAGGGGCCCCCTAAGAGGGCCCCACAAAGAATTTCAGTGTCTGCTTTGCAGACACTGAAATTCGCGACGGGTGCAGGGTAGGTGACGGAGGAAGCACCGCCAACAGGCTGGCGGTGCTTCCGGGGGCATTCTGACCTTGGCGGTAAAGCCGCGGTCAGAAAAGGGAACCGCCGGCTTCCCGCTGCCCCAGGGAATCCTCCACGGCGGCGCTGCAAGCAGCGCCGCCATGGGGATTCCGACCCCCTTCCCGCCAGCCTAGTTCTGGTGGTTTTCACCGCCAGAACCTGGCTGGCGGGAACGGGTGTCGTGGGGCCCTTGGGGGCCCCTGCAGTGCCCATGCCACTGGCATGGGCACTGCAGGGGCCCCCTAACAGGGCCCCACATTGATTTTCAGTGTCTGCGTGGCAGACACTGAAAATCGCGACGGGTGCAACTGCACCCGTCGCACACCAGCATTTCTGCCGGCTCCATTCGGAGCCGGCTTCCTCGTTGCTGGTGCTTTCCCGCTGGGCCATGATTTTGGTATTCAATAAAATTTTACTAATGTGGTACTATTAAAAAGCAGATGATGCTATACAATGTATTTGGGTATGCATTGAGGAAGCACATGACAAAATACCCCCTGAGGAATGTGAGGTTTGGTAACGCAAGTGTGGTACTTATGTAGACACAAGGGACCTTTAGGGTAACGCACATACAGATGCCAGTCAGGCTGACAGGATGCAGGGTCAATCAGGATCCAACAATTTCACAAGGTACATACTCAGTGGTCTGACTTACACTGGTCGGAGGAAGAACAAGACAGTTGACATGGGAAACTGTATTTGTCCTGTGTTTTTGAAGGTGACACATAAACCCAAGGGCTGTGTTACACTGCTTAATTACTAGCAATGCATAACAGTGTATGTGACAAAATGGCAACTTCTATGCTGTTCTAAGCATCTGCAGGGGAAGTGCCTGTTCAAATGGGTGGTGGGCATGGAGGTGCTCACAGGTGTGTGCTGCATCAGTTTCTCACAAGTCCTGTAGGTGAAATTCGAGTTCAAATGGCCAACAGTACCTTTCACACGGGAAGCAATCTTCAGGTGATAATAGGGCTTAGAAACTACAAGCCAGTGTATTAATTGACCTGACGTCCATGCAGTCAGATGTACTATGACAATGGCATACCATAGGAAAGGGTGTAGCATACTGGATTACTATTGTTAGTCTGTGTGTGTAGAGGAGGGAATATCGGGGTACACATATTACCATTCCAGGGACCTCTTCAGACAGGTGGGTTGAGACCAGGAGCATGGGTGTGTCAGGAGTTAGGAAATGGGCTGACATGTACATGGAATGTCATGTGCGCAATGCTTGTCATAGGTATGGCACTTGTGCTGTCAATGTTCTGCTTCTAGGGAACTCTAGTCACAGATAGTCCTTGCAAAGATAGGTGCTGTACGACTTACTGCTGTCAAGGGTCTGGACATACATTCCTGTTACCAATGCAATAGCACATCCACTGCCTCATGTACGAGGCATTTATTTCCCTTATAGACTGATGGTGTCTTAGTTGTGTGCCATATGCTGCGATGAACCATGTTGCCAACATGTATGTGTGAAATAGGTGTGGTCCTCTGCTATTGCCCTTCAAAGGTGAAATGTACAGGATGTATGTCATTTACAGTGTGTGTGTATGTGACGGTTGTATAATATGCATCACAATTGCTCAGGAAATTTCTGTGTCATGATCGGTATTTCAGCAATGCTCCATGAGGCTACACTCTTATTCTGGTAGTTAGATATAAAGGTGAGCACAAATGATTAGCCATACCCTGATATGGTGATTATTATCGGTGTTTATTTACATTTGTTAATACAGTGGTGATGGTGAGTTGTTTTAAAAGAAATTGTTCACAATATGTTGGCGCCTATGCAATCCAGCAGCTGTGTTTTGTTGTTCCCCCTCATGTTGCAGGCCAGCATCCTCCTCTTCCTCCTCTTCAGGCATTTGTGGCTCTGGTTCTAAGAGGGGAATGTTCCTTCGTATGCAAATGTTGTGCAGGATGGCACATGTTAGAATGATCTTTCAGACCATTTCTGGGGAATATAGGAGGCTGCCACCAGTGGTGTCGAGGCACCTGAATCTCGACTTGAGGATGCCAAAGGTCCTCTCGACTATGCTGCGTGTCCTCCTATGTGCCTCATTGTAGGCACGCTCTGCTGCAGTGCTTGGGTTGCCAAATGGTGTCATAATCCATGGCTGGATCCCATACCCCTGATCAGCTGAAAAAGAAAATGAATGGGATCATGTTGATGTAGCTTGCCCCATTAATATCACCTTGAATGGCAGTAGTTGTCTTGTGTTGTATGTGACTCTTTTGTGTTATTGTGTTCCTTCCAAGGCTTGTAGGATGTACCATCTGCATTGGGTTGTTTCCTTTGCTGAACAAGTGTTTGCCTGCTGACCGGTTGTCAGCAGTATGTTTGGGTATTTGCATTACAGTGTGCACTCCCTAGCATTGTGACTTGTGATACAGGTGCCCCTGTGTCTTCACTGGGGGTGAGATGATAGTTCCATACACAGATTCATTTTGACAGTGGTGGTAACACGTTAGCATCTATGTACCCTGGACATCCCATACCTTTAGACTTAGGCAATGGATTAATTTAAACATCAGTGAGACGCTTACATTTTGCAAGGTGACAATTAGCCAAACCTCTCCATACGTTGTGATCATTGACATCTTAACATTTGACTGTACACTAATTTCAGATGTGTGACAGGTTCACTGCAGACCTATCAGACATGGCTAGCGATGTCACGACCTCTGTGTGTTCCTGTCCACATGTTGCTGTTGTGGTGTATGTGTTGTGTTTCCTAGAGGGTTGCTGTGCAGTGTGTATATAAGTAGGTTTTTGTACTTACCAACAAGTAGTCCATTTCCATATCGTCCATCCTGGAAGTGTTGATTGATGGTAGAGTGACAGAAGATGAATGAGTCATGTACATTCCCAGGATACTTTGCCACGATGTTGGTGATCAATCCTTGGTGATCGACAATGGCCTGCACATATATGGAGTGTCTGTGCTTCCTGTTGCGGTAGAGGTGTTTAGTTGCAGCAGGTGGCACAAGGCGTACATGTGTGCAGTCGGTGGCACCTAGGACGTGTGGGAATCCACTAATGAGGTAAAACCCCTGTTTTGTCTCCTGCTGCTTCTGCAGTGTGTTTGGGAAGCAGATGTGGCGGGGTGTGAGTCCAATGATGGCATCCAGTACTTTGGGCAAGAAGGCAGAGAATGATGGCTGTGATATTCCGGCAACCAGGGCGCCAGTTCTTTGAAAGGAGCCACTTGCCAACATGTGAAGTACAGCTAGCAGCTTGGTTTCTGTTGGGATGGTGCAGGGTGTCAGCAAGGTGGGTGCCAACTGTGGCACTATGTTGCGCAGCAGCTGCTGAATGGCCTGCCAGTTCAACCTGTACCTCTGGATGATGTCATGTTCCCTGAGGCCATGAAGGGTTGTCCTGGTGCGGAATATCCTCTCCTGCCTTCTGCACTGCCTTTGGGGTCCCTGCTGGTGTTGTGGTAGCTGCTGTTGGTGTTGCTGGGCTCTGCGTCTGCGTGTACGCTGGATGAGAAGCACCTCCATGTCTCCCTTTTGCTGCTCTGCTGTTGCTTCTGTGTGTTCTGATTAAATACAGGTGTGTTTGCCCCATTTTAACACCTCCCCTGACCCAGGTGTTAACTTTTGATGCAAATCGGGCTATGCGTCATTTTCCGACTCTGCCTCCCGGCCGTGCGGCATTATTGCCCAGAAGCATAAATACGACGCACGGGTGTTTAAGTCATTTTTTGGACAGGAACGCCTACTTTGCATATGATTAACGCAAGGCGGTTTCCCGCATCCAGAAAATGACGCACACAGCGGGATTTTGATGTCCGCAGGCTCGGGTGTCAAAGTTTAAATATGGGGCAAGTTTTGCGCTGAATGTGCTTCAAAAATTTTGACGCACATTCGGCGCAGACAGAGTATAAATATGCCCCTAAATGTGGGAAAAGGGACGGTGGTGAATTTGAGCCACATTGGAAGAGCAGGAGGTCCATTCAGCAGAATGCAATTGGATTTCATTGAGATGCCTGCATGTGGTGGTTTGAAGTACATGTTGGTGATTGTGTGTGTCTTTAGTCATTGGATTGAAGCATACCCCACACGAAGAAATGACAGTCTCACAGTAGCAAAGCTGTTGCTTAGAGAGTTAATACCACGGTTCGGATTTCCGATCTCTTTAGAATCAGATAGGGGAACTCACTTCAATAACGAAGTGATCCAACTCTTATGTGCAGCATTAAACATTGAGCAGAAGTTGCATTGTAGCTATTGCCCTGACGCATCAGGATTAGTGGAGCAAATGAATGGTACATTAAAATCAAGAATTGCCAAGATGTGTGCTGCAACAAATCTGAAATGGCCAGATGCCTTACCTTTGGTATTGATGTCAATGCAAAACAAACCTGACAGGTAGATAGGACTGTTGCCCCATGAGATCCTCATGGATAGAGCAATGAGATTGCCAGCAATTCCAGCCAATGAACTTGTCAATATTACAGATGATATGGTGTTGGACTACTGCAAAGGTCTGGCTGATGTGGTTCGCTCTTTCTCTCAGCAGGTGCAGGCTGCCACCCTGCAAAAAGAATAAGTGATGGACGGAATGCTGAACAATGTCAAACATTCACCCCCAAGTACAGAGATCTGGGCCTAAATCCATCATTTCTTTGCTGCCCATGCCATTCCAGTTTGGACCCAGCCATATGCAAATCAGTCTTGACCCTTTTCCCCATGGAAACAGTCCAGCCCGAACTGCCAATGCCAGGTCTTCCCTGGACTGGAAACAAGCATCCTGGGACAGGTTTCAGGGCTTCACCCCTCATCAGCCAGGCTAGCTTGAATCCAGTGGCATGGGAAGCACAGGACCCACGCCTGGGCATACCCTTCCCACTTAGGGTGACAAATGCAAAAAGAATAAGGGGGTCATTACAAAATTGGCGGTAAAAGCTGCTTACCGCCGTGCAGAAGACCGCCAGCACACCGCGACGGCAGTGGAATTCCGCCACGGTCATTATGACCCACTGCTCGGTATCCGCCAAAATTTAGACACCCACACAAGTCCGCCACACCAAAGGTCAGTGATAAACTGGCGAAAACAAAACCTCCACCGTCACGCCAACAGGAATACGCCCACACTATCACGATCCACGAATCCGCGCTCAAAATACATACACATTTACAAAACACAGCCACATTGGACAATTCCAAATACACACACCTGATACACATACACACACAACTCCCACACACCCAATACAATATAAAACACACACCCACATTACCCACAAACTCCTACTGCCAAGAATTCCGAAAGAAGGCCAGAGAGAGACACCACAATCTACAAATAAGCATCCACAGGCACTCAACACCATCACCCACATAACATCCACGCACCTCACACAACACACCACTAAATATCACCCCACACATCACAACACACACCACCCCACATATCACCCACACCACCCCATGGCACGGCAAAGACACCCCAGGTTCTCTGAGGAGGAGCTCAGGGTCATGGTGGAGGAAATCATCCGGGTAGAGCCACAGCTATTCAGAGCACAGGTGCAGCACACCTCCATTGCAAGGAAGATGGAGCTATGGCGAAGAATAGTGGACAGGGTCAACGCAGTGGGACAGCACCCAAGAAATAGGGATGACATCAGGAAGAGGTGGAACAACCTCCGGGGGAAGGTGCGTTCCGTGGTCTCAAGACACCACCTTGCGTTTCAGAGGACCGGCGGCGGACCCCCGCCTCCTCCCCCACAACTAACAACATGGGAGGAGCAAGTCTTGGCTATTCTGCATCCTGAGGGCCTCGCAGGAGTAGCTGGAGGAATGGACTCTGGTAAGTCAAATCTTTACTATTACTTTCCCCACCCTACCTGCATGCCATCACATACCCCCACCCTCGCCCTCACCCCCATCACTCCAACTCCTCACAAATGTTCCAATATCACAAACCACACATCCCAACATCAAGCACTGCATGCAACAACAAAGCATGGACACCCATCACCAAAGCATGGCCACTGCACATACCCATACACCCCCCTAAACCATCATCACACAAGCCCCCACACAGGAATGCAAGCACTGGGGTACGCGGTCACCCACCCATTGCACACCATGTACACACAGATGCAATAATCATGCTTTTACACCCCTGCAGGACCCCTACCCAACGTCACCTGACAGGAGGGTCCAGACATGTCCACACCACCAACAGAAGAGGTCCACAGTGATGACAGCAGCTCTGTCCAACTGGATCTAGACGGCCAGCCCGGCCCATCTGGGACCTCGGGACAGTCGGTTCCCCTGACACAGTCACAGGCCACCACAGAGCTTCCCCCCTCTGGAAACACCAGCACAGCACCCACCCAGCGGGCCCATACCTCTGTCCCCAGGACAAGTCAATCAGCAGTGTGTCCACCACTACAGGGAACCCAGGCTAAGCCACCACCCCAACAACAACAGGGACCTGGGGGCAGTGGCAGTGGGCACACGGTTCAGGGGAACGAGGCCCAGGGAAACAGGGGAACTGGGAGGGCTGCTGTGCGACAGGGGGAGGACAGGCACAGGGAACCCACTCTCCACGAGGCCCTCTCCAACATCATGGGAGCCTACCATCATTCACAGGAGACAATGGCAACGGTTCTGGCCAAGTTTCAGGAGACCCAGCGGCTGCAGGAGGAACAGTATTTGGGGTTCAGGGAGTAACTCAGATCCATCAATTCCACCCTGGGCACCATTGTAGGGGTGCTGAAGGAGGTCCTGAACACCAGGAGGGACACTGTGGCACAACAAGGAGCCCCTGACACTAGCCTGGACGATGAACTGCCCACCACCTCCGCCGGCGCTAATGGACAGGAGGCACCGCCACAGGACCACCACACCAGCACCCCACCCCCTGCAGATGGAGAACCACCCCGCAAACGGTCCGTGAGATCCAGGACAAAGACAGAGAACGATGCCAAGACCCCCGCCATGAAATGAGACCACCCTGATTGTCATCCTTTTGTTCCACCTTGTCACCCTGTCCATCCTCAAACTGCCCCAGCTCCACTTCCTATGCCCCTTTGGACAATGCACCTGTGAGACGAATAGCTCGGACTCTGCCATGGACATTCCTCCACCATCACCCCTCACCATTTTACAACCCCCTCCAATATTGAGCACTTAAATAAACACCCTTAAAGCACAAAACAATCTGGAGTCTGTCTGTGATTTCAAATTAGTGTATTAGCAATTACAGGAACAAAATTCTCTTTCAATTGTGATGTCAACATACCTATGTCACACAGCTCTAGTCCATGAGGAAACAAAGCAGATGTCACACAGTGGGACCCACATCTGTGAAATCTTAAGAGAAAGTGAAAACTCAGTGACTATACACTGGGTGAAAAGGACAGACTGTAGAGCGGTAGTAGTTTTAAAGTACATGTAGTAGGCAGGTTTGTCTTCTTCCCTGTGTCCCACTGGAAGTATTGCAGGATCAGGGAGTTCCTGTTGTCGATGTCCTCTTCTTCTGCTTCCTTGTCTTCACTGTCCACAGGCTCCACAGCTGCCACAACACCTCCATCTGGACCATCTTGCTGCAGAAAAGGGACCTGTCGTTGCAAAGCCAAGTTGTGAAGCATACAGCAGGCCACAATGATCTGGCACACCTTCTTTGGTGAGTAGAATAGGGAAACACCTGTCATATGGAGGCACCGGAACCTGGCCTTCAGGTCCGCTCTATAATCCTCCTAGTTCGCCCATGGGCCTCATTGTAGCATTACTCTGCCCTTGTCCTGGGATTCCTCACTGGGGTCAGTAGCCATGACAGGTTGGGGTAACCAGAGTCCCCTGCAAATGGCGAGGGACAACTGTTAGACACACACTAACTCTTAGGGATCTACCCAGACCCAGACAACTATTCCCACTGATTTGGTTCCAGGTGCTCACCTATTAGCCACACACAGTGCCTCTGTAGTTGCCCCATCACATAAGGGATGCTGCTATTCCGCAGGATGTAAGCGTCATGAACAGAGCCAGGGAATTTGGCATTAACATGGGAGATGTACTGGTCTGCCAAACATACCATCTGCACATTCATCGAATGGTAACTCTTCCGGTTTCTGTACACCTGTTCACTCCTGCGGGGGGACCAAGGTCACATGTGTCCCATCAATGGCACCTATGATGTTGGGGATATGTCCCAGGGCATAGAAGTCACCTTTCACTGTTGGCAAACCCTCCACCTGAGGGAAAACGATGTAGCTCCGCATTTGTTTCAGCAGGGCAGACAACACTCTGGACAACACGTTGGAAAACATAGGCTGGGACATCACTGATGCTACCACCACTGTTGTTTGAAATGACCCACTTGCAAGGAAATGGAGTACTGACAGCACCCGCACTTGAGGGGGGATTCCTGTGGGAAGGATTGTGGCACGATCAAGCCTGTAGGTGATGATTACATGTCTTTCCTCCATTGTCGACAGGTCCACCAGTGGTCGGTACACCGGAGGATGCCGCCATCTCCTCACATGTCCCAGCGGACAGTGCCTATGGAGGACCTCAGCGAGCATAGTCAACCAACTCGGAGGTACGTAAGCACAGCTTACTCAGAAAACTATTCATAATCCGAAAATTGCCTGTATGAGTGTTGAGCCAAGGCCTAGGTATGTGTGACACAGTTAAAAATAAAGCCATGTGGGCCCCTGAAATGGCGGCTGCCTGACCTGTAAAGTGGGACAATGGGATATGAGGTAACTGCACTGGCATTGTACACCGTCGCGGTAGGCGGTCGGAGACCGCGGCGCAATTCTGCATTGGTTAACATTGGACCCTATGGGTCCCAGGAACCAATGACAATGCACGCCGGCGGTGACGGTACGCACCGCTGGGGACGTGACCGCCATTTTCTATCAGTTCAATCACTCGATACCTGATCTTCGACAGGAGAGGACCTACACTGCAAGTGCTGCTGTGACCTCAGTCTGGAAGAGACAATGGCTCGTGCGTCTGGGGAAAGGGCCCCTGCCTTCAGCACGGAGGAGTTGGAGAAACTTGTGGATGGGGTCCTCCCCCAGTACATGCTGCTCTACGGTCCTCCAGACAAACAGGTAAGTACACTGTGAGCATGCTGTGTGGGCAATGCCTGTGTGGAGTAGGGTGGATGAAAGATAGGGGGGGAGAATGAGGCGTGCATGAAACAACGGTGAGTGCATGTGCCACATGGCAAGGGTAGGGATGCGGGCCAATGACTGTGACGGTGCAGTTGGTAATAACTTTTCTTTTTCCCCTGTACAATTCCTGTAGGTCAGCACCCACCAGAAGATGGATATTTGGCGTGCCATCACCAAGGACGTCCGGACCCTGGGGGTCTACTACAGACGGAGCACCCACTGCAGGAAAAGATGGGAGGACCTTCGCCGCTGGAGCAAGAACACGGCGGAGGCCCAGCTGGGGATGGCCTCCCAACGTGGGAGGGGTGCCCGTCACACCATGACCCCCCCTGATGTTCAGGATCCTGGCGGTGGCGTATCCGGAGTTGGATGGGCGCTTGAGGGCATCACAGCAGCAACAAGGGGGTGAGTACACTCTTATTCTGCTGATTCAGCGTGCAGTGGAGGTGTCTGGGTGGGAGAGATGGGCTGTGGGTTCCCCTAGGCCAGGGCGAGTGTGCTAGTTAAGTCCCCTTATTCAGGCAGACCCTGTGGCACCCCACCCCACCTGGGTACGGTGCCAACTACACCTAGTCAGGCTCCTGTGACATCCATGTGTGCAGATATCGGCCATAGCCTTGTAGGCCATGTCCCAGGGATTGAATAGTGGACCCCAAGTGTGCAGCGTAGTGCAGGGGGCTTCTGTGTCTGTCGTGTCCGCCAACGGTAGCGGTAATGCATGCACTCAACATGTCTTTCTTCTGTATTCCCCCTGTTTTTGTGGTCTCCCTGTACTTGTATGCATTAGCATCATCAGGCGGAGGAGCAGTGGCACCGGAGCAGGAGGGAGCTGCATCCCACATGGCCCTGGAGGGCGCACTACGGACTCGGATTTCACCAGTGGGACGGAGAACGAGGGGAGCTCCACGGCAGGGACAGGAGCACCAGTGATACAGACTCGTCCTCTGATGGGAGCTCCCTTGTGGTGGTGGGCCCCTCTGTGCCCCCCGAAACTACAGGTACAGCCACCACCACCCCCTCCAGCACCGCCCTCCCAGAAGCCCCTCAGCCTTTGCCCCGAGCCCGGTCACCCAGGAGGGTTGGCATCCCATTCGCCCCAGGCACCTCAGGCCCTGCCCCAGTCACCCCTGCTGCCCTCAGTGAGGAGGCCATTGACCTCCTCAGGTCCCTCATTGTTGGGCAGTCTACCCTTTTGAATGCCATCCAGAGTGTAGAGAGGCAGTTGCAACACACCAATGCATTCCTGGAGGGCATTCATTCTGGTCAGGCAGCCCTTCAGCGAGCTTTTCAGACTCTGGCCTCAGCACTGATGGCAGCCATTGTCCCTGTCTCTAGCCTCCCCCCTCCAACTTCCTCCACCAAGACCCACGCTCCTGTACCTCAGCCTATCCCAAGCACATCATCAGACCAGCATTAACACACCTCAACACACAAAGGAAGCTCTGGCAAACATAAGCACCACACATCCCACAGGCACTCACGCAAGCATCACACACATGCAGACATTCCAACATCTAACTGCCTCCACTGTGTCCCCCTCCTCCTCGTCTCCCTCATCCCTCCCAGTCTCGTCTCCACTCACACCTGCATGCACTACATCTTCAGCCACTACGTCCATCACCAGCACACCCACCACCACACCCCGCTCACGTGCAGTCACCACCCCCACTACCATTCACACATCCCCTGTGTCCTCTCCCAGTGTGTCAGTGAGCCCTCCTCCCAAAGTACACAAACACAGCCACACACCAACCCAACAGCCATCCACCTCATGACAGCCTCCAGCCCATGCACCTTCACCCAAAGTCAGAAAACGGACACCTCCTACGACCACTACCTTTTCCTCCACTCCCAAACCCCTCCATCTACCCATCCCAGTGTTCCTAAGAAACTTTTCCTGGCCAGCGTTGACCTCTTTCCCTCACCTCCCCCACCCCGTCCATCCCCTAGGGCCCGACTCTCCAGGTCCCAACCTAGCACTTCAGCCACAACATCGGCTGGACCAGTGGTGCCAGTAGTCACCGGAATATGGAGTGCACCAGGCAGCAGGGCAGCCAGTGTGGCAAGGAGCCACAGCACGGACAGTCCCCCACCTGTCAAGCATCAAAAGTTGGCCAGTTCCCGGCGGGAGAGGGGGAAGACACCAGCCACCAAAGCCGCTCCCAGGGGTACAGGTGGGAGTGTGGAGTCAGCTGTGACACCTTCCAAGGTGGGGAAGGGCCACAAGAAAACCGGCAAGTCTGGGCATATCAGCACAGCGGAGAAGACCGCCATCAGCCCCGCTGCCAAAGAGCCAACCGCCAGCAGCCCCACTGCCCCAGACAGTACCGCCAGCAGCAGTCCCGCTGCCAAGGAGCCGGCCAGCAGCATCCCCACTGCCAAGGAGACCGCCAGCAGCAGCCCCACTGCCAAGGAGACCGCCAGCAGCAGCCCCGCTGCCCATGACAGGACCGCCAGTAGCAGCCCCGCTGCCCCAGACAGGACCGCCAGCAGCAGCCCCGCTGCCCCAGACAGGACCGCCAGCAGCAGCCCCGCTGCCCCAGACAGGACTGCCAGCAGCAGCCCTGCTGACCCAGACAGGACCACCAGCAGCAGCCCCGCTGCCCCAGACAGGACTGCCAGCAGCAGCCCCGCTGCCAAGGAGACCGCCAGCAGCAGCCCCGCTGCCCAAGACAGGACCGCCAGCAGCAGCCCCGCTGCCCATGACAGGACTGCCAGCAGCAGCCCTGCTGCCCCAGACGGGACCGCCAGCAGCAGCCCCGCTGCCAAGGAGACCGCCAGCAGCAGCCCCGCTGCCCCAGACAGGACCGCCAGCAGCAGCCCTGCTGCCCCAGATAGGACCGCCAGCAGCTGAACTGCTGCCAAAGACACCGCCGCCACAAGCACCGCTGCCAATGGCACCGCCACCACAAGCACCGCTGCCAAGGACACTGCCGCCACGAGCACCGCTGCCAAAGATACCGCCACCACAAGCACCGCTGCCAAGGACACTGCCGCCACAAGCACCGCTGCCAAAGACACCGCCTCCACAAGCACCGCTGCCAAGGACACCGCCGCCAAAAGCACCGCTGCCAAAGACACTGCCGCCACAAGCACCGCAGGCCCATGAGCACCAAAAGCTCAGATGCTACTGAGGCCGCCACGAGCAGGATGAAGCACTCTGGGCACAAGGCCCCCTCCAGTACCAGTGGGGATTCACATCCACTCACACAGTCCTTGGCAGGATGAAGCACTCTGGGCACAAAGCCCCCTCCATCCTTGGCAGGATGAAGCAGTCTGGGCACAAGGCCCCCTCCAGAACCAGTGGAGTATCACATCCACTACCTCAGTACTTGGCAGGATGAAGCACTCTGGGCACAAGGCCCCCTCCAGAACCAGTGGAGTATCACATCCACTACCTCAGTCCTTGGCAGGATGAAGCACTCTGGGCACAATGCCCCCTCCAGAACCAGTGGAGTATCACATCCACTACCTCAGTCCTTGGCAGGATGAAGCACTCTGGGCACAAGGCCCCCTCCAGAACCAGTGGAGCATCACATCCACTATCTCAGTCCTTGGGAGGATGAAGAACTCTGGGCACAAGGCCCCCTCCAGAACCAGTGGAGTATCACATCCACTACCTCAGTTCTTGCCAGGATGAAGCACTTTGGGCACAAAGCCCCCTCCAGAACCAGTGGAGACAGTTTTCCACTTGAGAGACTGTGGCTTTGCACTCCCCAGGATTGAACAATGGGCAAACCACCCACTGTAGAGACTTGAGAGACTGTGGCTTTGCACTCCCCAGGATTGAACAGTGGGCAACCCACCCACTGTAGAGAGTTGAGAGACTGTGGCTTTGCACTCCCCAGGATTGAACAGTAGGCAAACCACCCACTGTAGAGACTTGAGAGACTGTGGCTTTGCACTCCCCAGGATTGAACAGTGGGCATGGGAACCCCTCGTGGATTTGGCATTGTGCACTCAATCGGCTGAGGTGCCCACCCTTTCCCTTCCCCATGAGGTGCCTGTTTTATTTCTATCTGATGCCCCTGCAGTGTTCTCTCCGTCTTGTACGGGTATCTTGTGTGGGCCTCGCCCATGCATGTTTTGGCCCAGTGGTCCACGGACTTTCATGGTGGAATACCTTGGACTAATATTCTTGGTGTATATATTTGTAAATAGTGTATGTATATTTTTTGAATACTGAATTTTAATATATTACAATCGTTCACCTCATTTCCTTTTGTCTTTGCATTCTTCCGGGGGATTGGGGGGTGTACTTGTAATGTATCATGCTGTATTAGTGTGTGTGTTGTCGTGGGGGTGGGGTTGTTGTGTGTTGCATGTGTGTGTCACTGATTTTTACCTCCCCTGTGTCATAGGTGCAGTACTCACCGTGGTCTTCGCCGCCGGCGTTCGTGCTCCTGGTAGAGGAGCAAGAAGATAAAGGCTGGAAAAATGTGGAGCTCTGGTTCCATGGCGTCCTGGTTCCTCGTGGGGTGTGCAGAGGTGAGCGTTTTCCCTTCGAAGTCCTGTTTCCGTGTTTTTGTTCGCTGTGAATCCGCCCCGGAAAAGGTGGCGGATTGGTAGGTTGTAATTCTGTGGGCGGTACATTGTCCTCCGCCTGTCTGTTGGCGGTGACCGCCGCGCTGTTTGTTTGTACCACCGTGGCGGTCGGAGTGTTAAAGTGGCTGTCTATGTTGGCGGTTTCCGCCACGGTCGTAATTCCATTTTTTTTACTGCCGGCCTGTTGGCAGTCTTACCGCCGCTTTAACACTGACCGCCAGGGTTCTATTGACCGCCTAAGTGATGGACGGAATGCTGAATAATGTCAAACATTCACCCCCCGTATAGAGATCTGGGCCTAAATCCATCGTTTTTTTGCTGCCCATGCCATTCCAGTTTGACCCAGCCATATGCAAATCAGTCGTGACTTTGTTCCCCATGGGAATAGTCCAGCCGGAACTGCCAGGCCAGGTCTTCCCTGGACTGGAAACAAGCATTCTGGGTCCAGTTTCGGGGTTTCACCCCTCATCAGCCAGGCTAGCTTGAATCCAGTGGCATGGGAAGCACGGGACCCACGTCTGGGCATACCCTTCCCACTTAGGGTGACAAATGCAAAAAGAATAAGTGATGGACGGAATGCTGAACAATGTCAAACATTCACCCCCAGTACAGAAATCTGGGCCTAAATCCATCATTTGTTTGCTGCCCATGCCATTCCAGATTGGACCCAGCCATATGCAAATCAGTCTTGACCCAGCTCCCCATGGGAACAGTCCAGGCCAAACTGACAGGCTTGGTCTTCCCTGGACTGGAAACAAGCATCCTGGGACCAGTTTCAGGGTTTCATCCCTCATCAGCCAGGCTAGCTTGAATCCAGTGGCATGGGAAGCACGGGACCCACGTCTGGGCATACCCTTCCCACTTAGGGGGATAAATGCAAAAAGAATAAGTGATGGACGGAATGCTGAACAATGTCAAATATTCATCCCAAGTACAGAGATCTGGGCCTAAATCCATCGTTTTTTTGCTGCCCGTGCCATTCCAGTTTGGACCCAGCCATTTGCAAATCAGTCTTGACCCTGTTCCCCGTGGGAACAGTCCAGCCCAAACTGCCAGGCTTGGTCTTCCCTGGACTGGAAACAAGCATCCTGGGACCAGTTTCAGGGTTTCATCCCTCATCAGCCAGGCTAGCTTGAATCCAGTGGCATGGGAAGCACGGGACCCACGTCTGGGCATACCCTTCCCACTTAGGGCAACAAATGCAAAAAGAATAAGTGATGGATGGAATGCTGAATAATGTCAAACATTCAACCCCAGTACAGAGATCTGGGCCTAAATCCATCGTTTTTTTGCTGCCCGTGCCATTCCAGTTTGGACCCAGCCATATGCAAATCACCCGTGGGAACAGTCCAGCCCGAACTGCCAGGCCAGGTCTTCCCTGGACTGGAAACAAGCATCCTGGGACCGGTTTCGGGGTTTCACCCCTCATCAGCCAAGCTAGCTTGAATCCAGTGGCATGGGAAGCACGGGACCCACGTCTGGACATACCCTTCCCACTTAGGGGGACAAATGCAAAAAGAATAAGTGATGGACGGAATGCTGAACAATGTCAAATATTCAACCCAAGTACAGAGATCTGGGCCTAAATCCATCGTTTTTTTGCTGCCCATGCCATTCCAGTTTGGACCCAGCCACGTGCAAATCAGTCTTGACCCTATTCCCCATGGGAATAGTCCAGCCCGAGCTGCCAGGCCAGGTCTTTCCTGGACTGGAAACAAGCATCCTGGGACCGGTTTCGGGGTTTCACCCCTCATCAGCCAGGCTAGCTTGAATCCATTGGCATGGGAAGCACGGGGCCACCCTGCCACCCATCCATGACCCAGATCACAATCTGAAAGCTGGAGATTGGGTCGCCATCAAAAAGCATGTTCGCAAGACCTGTTTAGAACCGTGCTGGAAAGGTCCTTACCAGGTGGTGTTAACAACTACAACAGCTGTAAAGTGTGCAGGACTGCCGAACTGGATACATGCAAGCCATACAAAGAGAGTGGTGAGTCCGCAAGGACATGAAGAAGTGCTGTTGAGAGCATCAACAGCAGCAAAACAAGTGGCTATACCTGAGCCGGAACAAGAGCAAACTAAACCTGAAGTTGATCCTGAGCTTGTGGAAGATGAGTCTATCATCCCTGTAAGAGACGAGAGTGAAGATTTACAGGAGGGTGAGCAAGAGCCTAGCTCAACGGATACAGCAGGAGAACCGAGCACAGCAGGGGTTCTCCCAGAGGCAGATAGTGCTGAAAGGCAAACAGAGCAGCCAGATCAAGAGGGTGAAAGAGTTGAGACGGATCAAAGTCAAAGTGATTCGACTCCTCCTGAGCCCATTGCAGGTCCATCAAGAGAAAACACCATAGAGAAAGAAAAGGAAAAGAGTCCAATCCTGAGGACACTATTGACAAAAAGAACGAGAAAAGGAGATAAATGGCCTGAGTCGCAAATTGGGAAGAAGAAGGAATTTGTCATAAATGAAACAATAGAAGAAGGAGTGGACACTACAGGAAGGGAAGACCTGAGTGAAGGAGAATTAGGTGGAGAACGAAGGTTGAAAAGAAAGAGAGTAGCAAGTCAAAGATACACAGGTCCTGAGTGGGCATATGCAGCTACCAGCAAATGGCAAAACGAGTTTATCTCTTTTTGTTTTGCTAGAGAAGTTCCGAATCAGTACTTTGATGCAACCTGAAGGCAATCACTAGACTGACTTGTTGAGCTGATCTAAAGTAAAACTGAAAAGAGACTGTTGAAATAAACCCGGAAAAGACATTGATATCCTGATGTAACAATTGAAAACCGGATGTGACAAGCTGCTAACCGATTTTTGACAAAGGAGAAAAGGGTTCCTATGTATGAACTGAACTGTGAGAAAGAAATATTTCTCTTAATTTTTTATTTTTTATTTTTCTGTTGCACTTTACCTAAGAGTTATTTCTACTTTCTGATTTTTTATGGAACATGGCTGAGTTAAATAACCGCATTAGGAATATTAGATATTGAAGGTATTTGAGTGTTGGAGTGGCAATTATGTGTGGAATAATGTTTATAATAATGATCGTGGGAATGTCTGTTCATGAAATGAAGGAGACTACTATTGCTTCCGTTCCTGAGACTACTACACTAACAGCTTTAGAAAGGTTTAAATTAGATGAAAAATACTTGCATGACTATAATAATGCTCAAGGAGAGCTTTCCTCTAATGTATTCTTTTGCTTGTTGAATGAGTATGTTGAGACAATGGATGCAGGGAATTGTCTTGTGTGTATGCAAATTCCTTCCTCTGTGGAAGAAGAGGTTACGTATCATAGTTTACCTCTAACCTATGGCATAAGCTGTAGTCTGCTACTCACAAGATTCTCTTACCAGGAGTATATTCAGTATTTTTATTCAAACTATGATGTATTGTTTTTGTTTGTTCCTATTATTAGATATTTGAGTAAGGTAGCTAAAGAGCATGATATAGTATTAGTTAGAGGTTTCTTTGAACCGACATTAACATTTGGTACCGCTTATGCTCACAAAAATAATCTAACCTGTTTACTCACCCCATTAGAAAAGAGCTTTATAGGTCACACTGACGACAGAAGAAAAGCATTAAAGGAGAAGCTAGAGAAAGGATTAGAAAAAAGGACTTATAAGAATGATTATGCTTACACTGCTATTAAAACACAAGGGAAATTAGCTTTAGATGCGTTACATGTAGGGAAGCTTTGTAAATATAGGCCAAAATCACGCACTGACACTTTATTTGTGTAAACGAGTGAATGTAGGCATGTGTTTTTGTTTCAGAGTAAGTGGACTTTTATGCTGAATGGTCAGGACCCTGCAATTACTGGGATTTACTATATTTGTGGACTTAATGCTTATTATCGTCTTCCTAGAGGATGGTATAGGACATGCTATTTGGGGATAGTTTTCCCTAAAATTTATCAGATAGATGATTTAAAGAAGTTTCTGAAAGTGACTGAATTACATCATAAGCGACAGAGGAGGGAAACCTCTTCTGCAATTGTGGGAGATATTTTTGGTGCAGTAATTCCCTCTGTAGGAGTTATTTTGAATGCAATTAAGATATGAAAGTTGTCTACTATTGTGGATAACATGCTGACAAACTTTACAGGAGCAATACTCCTGTTAGATACTGAATTAGCTGCGGATAGAGGTATGACGCTTCAAAATAAGCTTGCTTTAGACATACTTTTAGCAAAAGACGGCGGAGTCTGTAGAATGATTAATGCTTGGCATTGCTGCTCTTACATTCCTAAAAACGATAAGGAGATTAGAGACTTACTTACCAATTTAACTAATTCGAGTAAGGATTTGAAGGAATTGAAGGAAGCAGGGGTTTGGAAAAAAATTGGAAATGGATTTGCTTCATTAGGCAATTGGTCTAGTCAAATTTGGAATGGGGTATTATGGAAAATTGTACAGGGAATATTAATTGTAATTGCTTGTATATTAGGATTATTAGGATTATGGGGTACATGTAAATTATGGCAAAAGATCAAATTAAAATGGTCTAAAAATGATCAGAGGAGGGAAGAACAAAACAGGAGAAGAATCTAATGGGTTAATTGAAGAAGAAGACAAAGTACATCAGTAACTGAGTTGTAAAGATGATGGTAAAAGTAAGGTGTGATGACATATTTAGTCATCAGAGGAGGGATTGTTGAAGCAGATATGCTAATTTATTAGTGATATATATGTGATTACTAATGAGAAAACGCATAGAGAAATTAATCATAGAAAATAATGTGCATGTTTGAAATGTGCCCTCAGGGGGTGATCACCATGTGTACTAAAATGACTGAAACTGTATGAAATAATGAAAATATACAAGAAAATTTAATAATATGTCGTAATTAAATTTATAACCTACGTTATGCATTAATTTGTAGTGTTAAGTTAGCTGGACTAAAGGCCTAGTTTTCCCTGGGCTTCACTTGAAGAGTTGAAATATTAAACGCTTTTGCAAAGGACTGGAAGAACGCACTGACCCTAATCCTCTCAATGTTAAAGTTACTTAGCTAGAATTTTTTGCAATGTACCGGCGGACAGGAGATGCTGAAGACAATTTGATACAATTATGTGTAGAGCAGGCTAAATGTACTTTCCCATGATTTGAACAATAGAGGCACTGACTGAAGTGGAACATGCAACAATTTCAATACCTGATGAGCCGGCTGATGAGAACATCGTATGGAGAACTAATCCACATCTTGGGAACAGACTTATATAAAAATGTGTAGATTCGGTAAACAAATACTATAGGTTAAAGTCATATCTGCTGACTGACTGACCAATTAGCAATTAGGGGGATGGACTGGGAGACCCTAAATAGTCATGACAAGGGGCTAAATTTTCAGATTCTGGAGGGGAAATTGATGACGTCTGGAGACGCTGTTCTAGGTGCTGATACTGGGCTCATAGTCCGTGAGCCTGATCCGTAGCTGACTAATTGTTGACCTGAAGATGAAGACTGACTCGTTGCTGATCCATCCTGGATAGTTAGCTATGAAAATGCGACTGACAAATTTGTGTCTTTTCTTCTAGGTACCAACTGCACTGATTATAGAAATTCTCATTTAGGTAGATTTTTCTAAATTAATGATTTCTCCAAATTGTTTTTCGCATGAAGCCCCACATGCTGATGCTGATCTTGGTTAGGCAGGCTGTTAAGGGTGACGTTGACAGTGACAAATGACTGACAAAATTATTTGCTGAACTTTTTTGATGCTAGTATTTTTAGTTTATGAAATTGCATTGTTGCATATGTTTTCTTCAAGTTAACAGGATGATTTAGAGTTCTAATTAATAGGGAAATACAAATTGTTAACCCATCCAGAGTTGTGGTTATTCATGAGTAGATGGTTTTAAGATGTTTTTTTTCTATAAAATGTTTCCTTGATTATTGATTTGATTATTGGTTTAATAGTCACTGCATGGCTAGAATACTCCAAGCGATTCAAAAGATTTGTCGACCTATACGCGTCCCCTTGTAAGTTTACTTACTAAGGACCAGGCGTGCTTGCACAGGTGTGCACTGTTATAGAAGGTTAAGGGATCTTAGATTGCAAAGGAGCCCTGTTTACTGTGTTCTTGGTGGCTAGCCTTGTATATTTGATTATATTCAATTTTACCTGATTATTTACCTATATGAATGTGTGAAACCGTTCTTCTGTAAAATACTCTCCCACCCATTTGGTCTTTCTGGGCCATACAAAGTTACTTATCAATTTACAAGTAGATAAACAGAGTAAATATAAGTAAATAAGACATGTGAACTCTGGAGCATCTGGTCCACTGTTCAATGGGTTTTCAGACAGACTCCACTCTAAAAAGACACTTTTATCATTTCAGGTTGTACAAAACATTCTGGGAACAGAAAATAACATATGGAAGGAGAAGCAAAGACAGGAAAGAATCGAAAAACAAAAGGCAATGGAAAGAAGAGCATAAACTATTATTTAAACATTTATGAGAAGTTTTATGTCTTAAAATATTTGGGTTCCTTTGAAAGGAAGCTACTCTGTCACAATAAATGCTGAGCCTGCTTGGGAACGTGCTGAGATGGTAGGACTGATATAGGCATTGAGGTAGTTGTAAAAGAGACAACATAATAGGCTATCGAAGGTTTCGTTAAAGTAGAAAAAAATGAAGGTCTTGGTGAGAAGTTTCAAGAAGACTCCCAGAGTTGAGGAAGCAGCATGCACTGAGGTGAATTTGACTGATTTGTCTAAACTGATGCGAAATAACATCTGAAAATGATACTGTCTCTGTAAGGTTAAACGATTTTAACCAGAGGGTCCTGCCTTGGGATCTTAAGCAAATATACCAGCAAAAACATGGAAAATCCAGTCAGTAGATTATCTATTCACATGATGCTTAGGTCTTTTGTACGTGATGATTGCCATTTAGTAAAATGGTGGATAGAAGTGCTTTCATTAATGGCTGCGTTGATAAAAGAGGAATGTTTCAAAGAACTGATGAGCATGAAGACAGCAGCATTCATCACATTACTTCAGAATTTTTCCTGATGCAATGAAGAGATTTTAATATGTGTAGCCATCTTTCTCAAAGAGATACAATTGCAAAGCAATAGAAAGGCAAGATAAATTTGATACTCTAGAGCGAGTACTGAAAACAATAAAACTGATTTGCAAAAGAGGCCTGGGCTGCAGAGCAACTATTAACGTTTCCTGTGTTTAAGGAGATGAAATATCGGATAATGGCAATATTTTTCACTTCTTCAGTGTCTTAAAAAGTAGTCCTCTAAGTAAATAAAATCACCTTGAGGACTTTATAAAAAAGAGTAAAATGCATAATTAAGTTTCAAGGACTTGTAAAGATCGTGGCAGTCTAGTTACACTGATTGTAAAAACAAGTGAACTGTCTCATTGATATTATTTAATAAATACTAAAACTTCTCAGTAGTTCTATATGTGACATAGGACATTAAGGCTGTAGCGCAGTACTCTCGTATAATTAACTGCGTAACAGATGTTCTCAATCCACTTCTTGTGTCTGTAGAGGATTCTAAATAAACCTCTGGAAATGCTTTGTGGCAACCCATGAGGATTAATGTTGCGAATTGTGTGGGTTAACTCAATTAATGGAACCTGCAACATGCAGGGACAATAAAATAAGTTTACAATGTGGCTGGGTAGAAGAATACCTAGCTAAGTTCCGTGCAATACTAACCATGTAATCACAGACATCGTAAAACGTCTCTATACTTAACATAACATGGCGAACCCGAGATGTAGCACTCACTAAAGCGTTTGGTCATATGGTGACCCAAGGCACGTCATACGCATTAGGATTCTTCAGACCGTAGTTGAGATAACCACATCTGATGATGTAAATGATGAGATCAGATGTAGGATTTAATTCCTGGCAAAAGTCAGTAGTTACTTTTGATACCATTTTATCTGCAAATATGTACAGTACATTTTTCAAAATACCATTCCGGTATTTGCAAATTCAATTTGTAGATACACTGCTGACATAGTTAACTAAAGTCACAGAATTCCTACAACAACATGGTCGGAATTTCAACGGCATGCATGATGCAACATAGACATTCATTAAGGGCTTACATTAAGAATCTTGGTGCAACTGCATCTGACAAACCTATAAAGTCAGGTAGTGACAAAGTCAGGGTAGAATTTCCAACATTGCAAGGGACAAAGGGCCAGATGTACGAAAGGATTTTACCCATTCTGTGTCTATGGGAAAAAGCTTTCGTACATATGGCCCAAAATGGTTAGCCATGTGCGAAGTTGATTCACTACTCATGGTCAACTGTTTGCAGATGTGAGATACCTGAACCCCAGAAATACTCAAGAACTTTCCCATAATCCCATTGGTTTCAAAACATAAACATAGGAGCAGTAATTGCTACTCCTTAATGACACCTGTGGATGGGCTGTGCTCTGTGATCTCTACTGGAGCAAACCTTTAACAGAACATATTCCGGCAAGAATGTTTTTTTGTAAAACTATTTAATTGATATTCTATTTGAAAACGTCTTATACATATAAATATTAACCCATACAATTTGCTATAAAGCACATATTTAGAGCGTCAGCCTCCATCCATACGAGGCGATCCTGAAATGAACAAGAAGTAAACAAGGTGGGGTTGCATGTAAATATGTCAGTCTGTCCCATTTTTTGGCCTGTTTGCCTTTTAGGGTTTCTATGCCGCCCATTTGTTATTTTGCTTAGGTCATATAATTAATTTACTAATACATTTATTTAATAATGCATTTATTTTAATTATTGTACAACAATGTTCATTAACTACTCGCAGACCTCTTTGTGAGAGAGACTGGGACTTTGGCATTCCAGACAAGAGAGCAGTGCATCTATCTCCTAGACGAGTTGACCAAAGCCACTGGGGCCGCTTGTTTCATAATTTCTAGGAATGTAAACAATTTGTGTAGTTTGTTTTTGCATAATTATATGAAAACGCACAAAAAATACACATATTATAAAATCGGCAAATAAAAGGCATCCTCACATCCATTTTGAATGTGACAACACATTTTGCACTAAACAAATAGCAATAAAAACAAAACTTCCGCTAACAACAGCCGCTCACTTTCTAGTTGTTTACTTTCTCCATATGTTCCCAAGCTAAACTGGCACAATGGCGTGATTTTAAGAACTTCACATAACAATCACAATGCAAAATTCATGAAATTACGTGCATTTACGCAAAATAATATTCATAATTCATGATATTTAAAGTATTTTCTTACACATTTGCTATGAATGTTCTGGTTTCCGCAATATTTTCTTTTAATTTATTCCGCACAATGCCTGGCTTAAAATAAAGCCCATTTAAAATAAATGACAGTGTGGTTTTCTTGTGTGTGTAATTGTGGAGAAGAAGTGCCAGAACTCAAAGCAACAATAAGTAAATATGCCTGACTGCCTCTGGTTCTGATGCTGGTCCAAAGTGCATTGTCACCGGTAAATTGAGGGAGATGTGTAGAAGTGTTGGGCGTAATTTGTCCCTTCCATCCCTTCAGAATTGTCAAGTTGGTTCAAGCTTTCATTTGCAAAGTCAAGAAGGATCTGCTAGATTGTGTTTACATAGTGTTGTAAAACCACAAGAAGTCAGGCCGAAAATAGAGATGTGTGGGAGGGAGGCAAGGAGAGAGAAGTGGAATTCCAACAGCTGAGGCCTCAATTAAAATAAATACCTATCACTGTTACTCTGTCTTACATAACACTGGGCATTTAATGCAGTGCACATTCAGATGGCTTTAGAAAACAGGCTTCTGTCCAGAATCTAAGAAATCCTGAAATGTGGTTGGTAATATTCCTTACAGCCAATGCGATGGGTTAGGTATGGCAGAGCGTGTGCCGCCATAGAAGGGTAAGTGGCCTAATGCACAATCACAGAGTGGGAGCTCGTTTGTGTATCGCCTAGTGAGCAGCCACAATACATAAATTATTATGAAATATGAAATTATGAAATACGGTTCATGTGTTTTGAGACAAATATTCGTTTTAGATGGTAATTTTAGATGTTTAGAAGTTGTAGGATGTTTTGGCGTCCTGAAGAAGGAGGTGTGTCATCAGTTTTTGTGCTACCAAAAAGTGTGTCAATCTGCTTTTTGTGTCTGCCATTCTTGACCACCATTTTTCACAAGTAGTGTTTTAATTCATTTAAATGTTACTGAGGTCTGTGTGGGTAATTAACTTGTTCTGAACGATGGTATACTTATGTGGTTTTGTGTGAGACGTTTTTAGTGGTCGGTTTTTTCACTCATATATTGATCCTGAGAAATATATAATCGACACACGTATACATCATACTAATTACACTAATGTAAACTGTAGAAAGTAATCAGATTTTTTTTTATATATTATAGATTTATTTATAATTGATATTTATACAATAACAATATTTGGAACATTATTTGTGTTGTTTTCACAAACAGCAAGAGTTATCATATGAGTAAATAGTCTTCATGATGTGGGAGCCTTTGTCTTTTGATATATGTATGATTATTTTGATTGCATTCCCGTAAAAAACTACATTTTGATCACCAGGTTAAGTGTTTTGATGGATTGTACACAACACGGAAATTACAACATATCCTTTATTAAAGATTGCAGCCAGATTGAAACGTGATCCTCCTCTCACTAGCTGCAAGATAACTGACTCAAAGAGATTCCACGCAATACAAGGATTCCATTGGAAGGTGTATGATAAACATAAACACATTTATGCAATTTAAACATGTTATAATCACTACACATCCCCCTTCTGTCTACTCAAACAACTAAAGGAAAAACAAGAAAATGATGTTGCATTAAAGATACAGGCTGTATATTAAAATATCAAGAAGGTCGTACATAATCCTCCAAATATCAAGGAGGTCTGCGGATCCCATGACTCCGAACCACTCTTTCACATTCATTGGGAACAGTATTGTTGTGAACCTGTTCAGGAACATCTCCACCTCCATGCTCACTTTGCTTCCTCAACCCAACTCCCGCACCGCTCACCAATTCTTCATCGTCCATTAACATGTAACTGTTGAGTTCCTGAACCACATGTATGTTGTTTTCACTGATGGTCACTTCTCTTTAATATAGACCTGCTTTGCGTTTATTCCATCTGTTGCCATTCTCCAGCTTGACATATCCGTCTAATACTTGTTTCACTTTGAACGGACCCCAAAACATGAATAGTCCTCCACTCACCCCTCCGTGCTTCATTTTCACTCACACACCATTTTCACTGCCTTCTTGGTATCATTTTGACTATTGTCCTCACCCTTTTCACTACAATTATTGATCAACCATGTTGAGGTCAACTTTGTTCTCGCTTCCCTCCCCCTCACTTTTACAAAAGGTGAAACATTGGTTATGTTGTTCGTAGTGGTTGAATAGGCTCAAACTATGTAATTCATCATCAATTCAACATCTTTACCACTTAGAGTGGCCATTAGTATGGCCCCCTTTACCAAGTGGTTGGACCTTTCAACCATTCCTTTGGCTCGGGAGCTGTACAGTACAGTGCAATGGTGTGTTATTCTGCAATTCTCCAAAAAGGATCTCATTTCATGTGATGTTGATGTAAGCTGTGTGCCTTTGTCTGTAATTAATATGTAGGATAATCCCTCCTCTAAGAACAACTTTTTTTAACACTTCAGTGGTACTACTCGTGGTCACTTCATGCATAAACATAACAACCAGCCACCGTGAATGTATGTCTCCCATCACCAAAGAATTCTTCATGTTTCCTCTTATACTTTGCATTGTTCCAATAAAATCTAAACACACCGTGCTCTAGGGTATTCCTGGGGCCTCAATATGGCCTTGTGTTGCTTGAACCAAAGTTTTAAGTCTCTTTTCAGTTTCTTTGCATACATCATACTTCTCATCCATAGCAAGCCACTAAACATTTTCCCTTGCTCTTTTCTTTATCATGGCCTGACCGAGATGACCCTCATGGGCAAGATTGATAATTATTTCCTTCAGACTTTTTGGTGTCCCAAATTTATCATTCCTTACCATGATCACATTATCTGCTAGTGTCAGTTCATCTGCGATTTTCACAAATGGTCTCAAAGATAGAGCAATAGGGCTCTCTCTTTGTCCTCCCCAATCACCATTTGCTCAACTAATTTAAGAACCATGTCCATTTCCATGCATTTACTCCACTCTTAAGCTGTGAACGCACCTTTCACACATTTTTCAAAAACATACAACCATGCCACAGTTCATTCCTTCTCTTTGGCTATAATATTTGGACCATTGATTTCTTTCCAACCTAAAGACAAGCATGAGAGACAGTCTGATAGTGCATTCTTCCGGCCAAGTATATGCTCGTCCATTTTTGTCACCAAAAATGTTTTGATGGATTGTACACAATGTGGAAATGGCAACAAATCCTTTATTGAAGGTGCAGACAGATTGAATCGCGACCCTCCTCTTGCCAGCCACAAGATAACTGACTCAAAGAGAATCCACGCTGTACATGGGTTTCATTAG
Organism: Pleurodeles waltl; assembly: GCF_031143425.1. Lineage (NCBI taxonomy): Eukaryota > Metazoa > Chordata > Amphibia > Caudata > Salamandridae > Pleurodeles > Pleurodeles waltl. The sequence continues at coordinate 263,352,368 of NC_090443.1, read as the reverse complement.
AACTAAAGTAACAGAGAGTTCTGAACTTAAAGGTGTATGACAAACATAAATACATTTATGCAATTTAAACATGTTATAATCACTACATTAAGCATGTCCGATCTCACTGCAATCTCACTGGCATACCTCGGCAGGACATGGCCTAGTACAATGTCTCCAAGTGTCATTAGATCTCACAATGTCCGGGATTGGTGTCATACAGCCGTTGAAGAGTGCTAGTCTTATTGAGGAGACTTGGGGGATGCCACAGATGATGTGCTTGACCTGTGAGGTGAAGGGGGGAGGCAGACTCCCTGGGTGCGTCCGGTGAAGAAGGATGCCATCTTTCTGAGAGCATTGTCTGTAATCCTAATCTGGCATAATCGGTTGATCAGTCTGTGGTGGGAGACAGTATCAGGGAGGCTGCATCTCCTCTATCGATCAGGGCATGGATGTCATCTATTGTGGCGATCAGGGATGTCTCAGTGCTGTGATTGGCTCTGAAGCCTAATTGGGAGGGGTCTAGCAGGTTGTTTCTCTCCAGGTGTTGAGTGAGTTGGAGGTTGAAGGCCTTTTCTCAGTCTTTAACAGAGAGCGGGAGCAGAGAGATTGGGCAATAATTCTGGAGGTTGCTGGGGTCTGCAGAGGGCTTCGTGAGGAGGGGTCTGATCTCTGCATGTTTCCAGGCTTCTGGAAAAGTGGCCGTGCTTAATGAGGCATTGAGAATGATGGTGAGATGGCAACTGATCTTGTTTCTTCTGAGGTTATCGTGCTCAGTGTGCTGAGTTGTCCCCGTGGGGTGAATGGGTGGTCAGTGGTGGATGATGATGGGATGCTTGGGAGGTTGGAGGGTTGGGGATCGAAGTTACTGTAGATGGTTTCTATCTTGCTGTGGAAGTGGCAGGCGAGGGCATTGCAAAGTTCTTGTGGGGGCTGGAGTTTTTGATGGCTGATAGGCAGGCATAGTCTCTGACGATGGGGAAGAGTTCCTTGGTTTGGTTGGCGCTATTCTTGATCCAGCAGGTCAGGGCTTCTTTTTTTGTTCTGTAAAGGTATCACTAGTGTAACAACAAAAGAGTCCCATGTGATGAAGGTGAAAGAGTCAAATTTAGAAAACATGCCCAAATTAGAGAAAAAAGATCATTTAAAAACTTGCAATGGTCTCAGATGTGGCATGGTAGTGCACACCAAGTAACTGTATAACACTTAAAGAGCACAAATCCGATCCTCAGTGCAGATCACCATGGTGAGAAATTGGGTTTTAGGCTGACTGAGATGTGAGCCCGGGGCAAGCGGCGACCACAATTCTTGCCAGGGTAGGGCACAGGCAAACCCCAAATTAACCTATGCTCACCCTATTGTAAAAAGGTACAAATCAATCAGGCTTAACTTGAAGGCAATGTGTAAAATATTTGTACAACACTTCAAACAGTAAAACACCCCACAAAAAAGATACCACACCTGATTAGAAGTATAGAGCTTAATTTAATAAATAAAACAAGACCAAAACAACAAAAATCCAATAAGGTAAACTTGAGATATTAATTTTTAAAGAGCAAAGAGTAAACTGTGAAAACAGTGTAAGCACAACAAAACAAAACAAAGAAAACAAAACGCACCAACTAAGGAAATCTGGTCGCGCCGGACCAGGACAAAGTTCAGACTGACTGCGATGGAGCGCGGGCTGGCTACAGGGACACAGTGAGGCCCGCCGAACATAAGTACTGTAATCCTGGTTGTGTCTATTAAGAAGCTGGGTGCAGAGGAGGTAATGCATCTGTGTAAAACCCTACAGCAGAGGAGATGCGTCGGTGTAAATCCTCACACGTAAGGCGATGTGTCAGTCCTTCCCATATAGTAGCAAAGATGCTTCAATTTTCTCCATACAACAGAGCTATGTGTTTGGAACCAATACATCAGGTCTGAGATGCAGTGGTTCCAAAGGCGATGCACAGAGATCGATATACGTTGTTAGGGCGATGCTTCAACTGCGATCCACGCAATTGGGGCAGATGCGCCAGTTCCGATTCAAGTAAAAGGGGTGCTGCGCAATTTCTGCACAGTGGCAGAGATGAGTCAGTTCTGACTGGAGCAGCATTTTATATCCACATTTAAGGGTTTAGAAGGGCCCAGAATTGAATTGGAACCATTTAGCAGCTCAAGGCTCACATATGGCAGAATCGAGGAGCTGTAGCAGGTGAGTTGGAAGCCTTTTGTGTCCTGGAGACTTGAGAAACAAGAAGCAAGCTAGGAAGCGCTTGGAGTCACTTTGGTTGGAGAGATGGAAGTCCAGTCCTTCTCACTGCCAGGCATAGAGGGCATCAGGTCAGCACAGCAGACATGAATACAGTAATGTAGTAGTCCAGCAGAGTTGCAGTCCTTTCAGCACAGCAGTCCTTCTTCCTGGCAGAGTATCCATGGGTCCCAACGTGTACTAAGTTGGTGGTGTCTGAGTTCCAGTACTTATAAAAAGTTATGTCATTGAAGTTGGGCTTTAAAGAGATGCATTTGAAATACACAGAGTCCCTGCCCTTCCTGCCCTGGATTCAGACTCATTACGGGGGGGGGGTTATGTCGCCCTTTGTGTGGGAACAGGAAATAGCCTATTCAGATGTAAATGCCAGCCCCACCCTCCTTTCCTGCCCAGGGTGACCTGTCAGGATGTGAATGGCCCATTAGTCACTCCTAAACACACTTTGTGTGAGACTGTCTAGAGGAAATGTACAAAGCCCAGCTCTCAGGTAGAAGCATCGAATTACTAAGTTGAGAAAATTCCAACTTTCTAAAAGTATACAAAGCTATTAACTACCCTTGCTGCTATTTATCATAAATCACTTATTATTTTTGATCCAGAAAACTGAATTTAAAGACCTAGGTATTTATTAACCACTCATTTTAATATAATTTTTAAAAATGTTAACACACAAACATATCTGTAAGACCATATCCAAATTGTCACAACAATACATTACTAACTCAAAATGTGGTTGTCCAGCAGGCATTTTAAAAGAAAGATGAAATGATAAAATATGCTGGAACAAACTGGAAGTGGCACCATCAAAAGAGATAGTATTAGCAAGAGGGTTGCATCAATAATTGCAGTAGCTTCAATCCCTGCATTTATTTTTACAAATTGACTGTTATATGAGTATTTATCACTTTTGTAAATGTTGTTTAAATGTCATGTTCGAGTTTTGTTTACTGCCATTTGATTAGTAATGTGTTGTTGTGACAACTATGGTCTTACAGATATGTTTGTGTGTTTAAAAAGTAAAAATCGTATTTAAATGACTGATTAATTAATTCCTAGGTCTTTAAATTCAGTTTTCTGGATCAGAAATAATAAGTGATTCATGGTAATTAGCAGCTAACGTAGTTTATTGCTTTGTATATTTTAAGGAGGCCTAACCCTACCACACTATAAGGACCCAATCCACTGATACGTTACCTTTCTAAAAGTGGCATTTTCAGATGTGCAATTTAAAATCCGACTTCACCATAAGTTGTGATTTTCAATTGTGACTCCAGGGACACCAAACCTGGGGGTCCCGTTTCTTCCTAATTGGAAATTACACTTATAAAATGTAATAAGGTAACCCTAGTGCTATCCTATTGGTGAAATAGGCCTTGCAGTAGTGAAAAATTAATGTAAGAGTTTTTTACTACTAGGACTTATAAAACTTAAAAGTACATTTCCTACTTTTTAAATACACAGTACCCCGCTGTTGGGCTGTCTATGGCCTACATTAGGGGTGACTTATTTGTATTAAAAATGAAAGTTTGGGCCTGGCAAGAGGGTTAATCCTGCCAGGTCGACATTGTAGTTTAAAACTGCACACACAGTCTCTGCAGTGGCAGGCCTGAGACATGTTTGAAGTGCTACTGAAGTGGGTGGCACAATCAGTGCTGCAGGTCCACTAGTAGCATTTAAATTACAGGCCCTGGGCACATCTAGTGCACTTTACTAGGAAGTTATAAGTAAATTAAACATGCCACTTGAGGATACACCAATTTTACCACATTTAAGCATAGAGAACATGGACTTTAGCACTGGTTAGCAGTGGTAAAGTGCCCAGAGTCTTAAAGCCAACAAAAACAAATTCAGCAGAAAAGGGAGGAGGTATGCAAACATTCTATGGATGACCCTGCAGAAAGGGACATTTCGGAGACTGAGGCATCCCACCATGAAGGGGCCCCTGGTCAGGAAGTATGGATTCACCCAAGAAGAGTACAAGTTGAGATTCAGGGGCAGTCAGAAACTGTCTCACGAATCTTACACAGATTTTGTGGGGTACTTTTGCAAAGCACTGGATGGTTAGGTGAAGGATAATGAGGTAAACACCTATGAAGGGCTGCACAGTTTGACTGCCAGTTTTCCAGAGCTATGCTGACACCTGGTTGATTGCACGCTTGCTGACCCTAGGGAGTGTGCAAAGGAAACAGACTTCAGGTTGAGTACCAGAGTATCAGGGAAGGCATTGGGGAGTGACCTTATGGAAGATGGCTCCATTACAGTCGGCGTGAACTTTTGATTGTGTCCCATTCCGGTGCGAACCAGAAGTCCCTGGTTGGCTCTTTTGTCTTCTAAGCAGTAATTTGCAGTTTATTCTTTAAAAATTCATAACTCAAGTTCTACTTATGGCATCATTTTTGTTGTTTTGGTCTTGTTTTATTTATTAAGTTAAGTTATAGTATTGTAACCTGGTGTGGGATCCATTTTGTGTGACCTTTCACTGTTTTACTGTTTGAAGCGTTGCACAAATACTGTACCGATTGCCTTCAAATTAAGCCTTACTGCTCTGTGACGACAAGCTACCAGAGGGTGAGTACAGGTTAATTTGTGGTTTGCTTGCGCCTTACCCTGACAAGAATTGTGGTTGCTTCTTGACCAGGGCTCACGCCCCAGTCAACCAACAACTCAGTTTCTCACATTTATTGCAAGCCCAATTCACTCATTAAGTTGGATTTGTGATACATATTTTGGAAAACGTACTTTTAGACAACAACTTTTTCCCTGCCTAAAGTCTCCAGAACCACACTAGCCTGAGCACCAACTGTTACCTGGCAGCTGAATAGCACCCTTCGTGAGAAGTGAACTTGCTCATAAGGAGGGACAAAAGAACCTGGGTGTGGGGAGGTGTTGTTTTTCCCTTGGCAGGATGACCTGTGGGCTGGACCAGGAACTTGAATAACTTGAAAGAAGCCTTCCCAGTCAAAGGCAGATGTAGCTAACACCTGAGCCTGCACCACTTGTTTGTCCCCTAGTCAGGCAGGCACCAGTCCTAGTGGAAGAGAAGCTTCTTCCAGGGCTGGTTTACTGTCACAGAGGACGGGTTGCTTATTTCCAAGGCCACACCTCTAGATGGGCACAGGAGTTCTGCACAGGGGAAGAAAGGTTCTGCCATCATGGTTTTAGGTAGAGAGGGTTACTGTGGGATTGTCTGCGTTAAGGCATATAGAAAGTGCCCCAAAAGTGGGTAGGTTATCCATGGAAACCTTTTCTGTATTGGGGAAGGAACGGCTAGGAGACACCCTTACCCATGGGATAGTGCCAGGCATAAATTTTGCACTCCTTGGGCACCTTCTTCAGAACACTAATGGGCTTCTGGAGGAGAGAATAAAGACTGCACCTGCTGTTCAGATCTGTGAGAAAATTTTAAAGGCTGGACCTTCTCCCACTTGAACTGAGGAAAAAGAAGTAGACTCTAAGGGTCAGTCGGGTGACTTGCTATTAAGCTAAAGGGACAGAACAAACTGCAAGACGTGCTGGTTCCTCAAGAGCCCAGGTCATCAATTCCAACTGAAACTGCCCCTGGATCCTGCATGTGCCATCTGCTGGAGTGAGTCGTGACTACCAAGTGCTGTTCCAAAGGTCTTGGGACTCTTGGCTGTATCAACGTGTATTCCCTCAAACAGCCTGAAGAACCTAGGACTTAGACATTTTTTGGCATCAAAACTGTTTGAGTATGGGAACAAACCTGCTAAATCTATCTGACGAGAGTGCATTACGAAAGATTCAAGTTGGTCTTGCTTGGAGCATTTCTGCAGCAGAAAATATGTTACAGTGAGGCATTACTCCAAAGGTGTCAGGCCTTGTGGTGCCTTGTTTGGTTGCAGATTGTGGCCTTGCCTTGCTGGAGAAATCAGAGCTCCAAATGTAGAAATATTTACTAGTGGTGGGCTTAATATTTCATTCTGCCCACAGAACTGGCGGAATTTAGTGAATCTGCACTATTGTTGTAATGCAGAGTTTCAGCCAAATTCTGCCAATCACCGTGTGGCTTTTTTTGTTCCAGCAAAGCACCAGAAATGCAAGTACAAGCGAGAATAGGCTTTCCCTAGCCTGATTTTCCAGCACAGGTGGTCTCAATCTATCATGGTCAGAGGGATATTTCTCGAGTAGCTTTTCTATGGATTGAGTCGGTTTTCTACTAGAACGGCAGCAAAATCAACCCAAAAAGCTGTGAGCTCTTATGCACCACATCCCACCCTTCGCACTGATTTTTTCAGGGCTGCTCGCACTATTCATGCTAAATTGCAGTGCAAGCAGCACAAGGTGAATATGTTCTGACCATTGGTGCAAATTTATGGAATCTTGCTGAGTTTTCATGTGAAACTCCACGTGTATCGCCAACCCCTAATCATAACAGAGAGGAGGTGCCATAGGTAACTGGCTAGAGAGTAACCTTTCCTGGATGCAAATTTTGAAATTCTCCCACTCAGAGCATTCATTTCAAAAGTCAGTGGTTTCATTGGGCCTCATCCGATGGCTAGCCAGCCTCCTTGAGTCCTTCTCAATCACCTCTTGCTACCTTGCCCCACTGGCGATTTTTGACTTCCATTTCAGAGACCAAGACAGAAGGTAAAACTCCCAATCTGCTTTCTGTATTGGAGCAGTCCCCCATTGCAGTTGGCCTTAAATCGTGCCTAGGACCCAGTCATGGGCAACCAGATGACTGTGGTTAGAATAAAATGCTTCTTGGTGCTAGTTGTATTTATAAATTAAAAAATCATACTTCCAGTTTCCCTTATTGGATATTTGTCCTTTTGATGTGATTTTGTTTATTAAATTATTCTCTACTGTTATAAACTGGAATGGGATTTGTATTGTATTGTCTCTTTGTCTTTTTAATGATTTTTACATTTTCTTCAGCTTGTCTGCTCTGTGCTATGGCTACCAAGGGTTGAGCTCAGTTTTACTTTGCTGAAATCCTTACTGGACTAGAGAGCATAGCAAAAATAGTGATCCTATTACTTGTCGTGAACTACAATCCATCCCAACTAATTATCCACTTTCTCACACTATCTATGCCATGTGTAACAATCATCAATATTTTGTGTGGTTCTTACTACCAGCAGTGGCGCCCAGCCGGGCACTCTAAACACAATAGTTATCAAATCCTGCACCTCCCTGGGAGGAGGCACAACATCTGGGGCTTGATGACTTGAGAAGCCCCAATGGTCCAGGTTCAACACAAAGGGATACCGCTCTGCACCTCCCTGGATGGAAGTCCTACATTGGGTGCACAATGACTTGAGTCACACCAGACAGGTTCCGATTGAACAAAGTGCTCAATGTTGTACCTCCCTGGAATGAGGCACAGCGTCTGATACATGATCACTTGAGGCACACCAGACACCCTGGTTAAACACACAAAAAGTATTCCACTCCTGTACCTCCCTGGACTGAGGCACAACATCTGGAGCAGGATGACTTGAGTTGCACCTGACACTTCCGATCACAAACACTACTTGTTCAATGTCGTACCTCCTTGGAATGAGGCACAATGTCTAGTGCACAATGACAAGAGTAGCACCAGTCAATCCTGATCACCAACACAAAGTGCTCAATGTCGTACCTTCCTGGAAGAATGAGGCACAACGTCTGGTGTGCGACGACCTGAGTTGCGATAGACAATCCTTGAGCACGCACACAAAGAATTCCGATTCACTGCTTCTCTGGAATGAGACACAACATCTGGTGATTGATGACCCGATTATACACGCAAAAGATGCAAGGTCAGCTGGGCCGCACGAAGCATGATACAGCACTGCTCCTGGGGTGCCTACACCCCTGAGGGTTGTCACCTATAACACAAACACTGCACACAATGAGCATGCAGTCAGGAACCACATGAGAGAAATGCTATGCACTCGACAAACGTGTGCTACGCGGGGTCCTCCACCAGTGAATCTGCTCACAACAAACCAGCCGTTAATGTGTGTCATGGCACGATGAAGGGCCACACTCCTTGAAAAACGGGCAATATTTTGAAGGCATCAGGCAAATCCGGTCTCCAGATGGTATACTTGCTTCAGCGCTCGCACCGCTGCTACCCGATGAAGTCCAGCTGCTGATGCAGGTGCTTTTGAAGGTAACGCTCTCAAGATGACATTAGTAGAACATGTACGCCACTAACGAGATGTCTTTGATGTCCCTGACACCGCCACGAGAGAACAGGAGGAACGCCGCTGTACCCTTGGAGGGTGCACTTCAGAGAGCCACACTGCAGCAACCAGTTTGCCCAGGCCAACTACAATGTCGGAAGGGTGAACGTTCCCTTCCCTGGAGTTAGCAAATGCTCATTGTGAACAATAGCTTGCTGTGACAGTGTGCACCTAGCTGTCCAGTGTGTCTGTCCCGTGTTCCTGCAAGCCTAGCTCTAAGTTGCTGAAATGTGGTACCAGTAGTTACACTGAAGTGTGCCTTTAAAGTTGGGGTTGGTACAAAGAGTTACCCTTTGAACCACAGATGTCTTCTATAAGTTTCAGTCCTGTCTGCCATGGGGCCATGGAATGCAGATCATTATCTTTAGTGGAACCATGATCTGGCTCCGAGAGGCCAAGTTTCAAAACCAATTCCTCCACTCTATCCAGGCAGGCCCTCAACTGGCAGAGGCCTGTCATGCCGGTTTTATGGCTGTTGCTGGGGAATATACAGATGTGCTTTTCCCAGCCTCCAGTGAAATGGAGTTTGAATTAACAGGCACCAAAAGAGAGTTTTTAAAACATAAAGATGCCCACTTCTTAGAAGTGGCGTTTCTAAAGCATTATGCACAAAATCGCCTTTACTATAGAATGGGGTTTGTCCTTGTGAATCCGATGATAGTAAATACCATGAGGCTGCTCCATTTGCAATCCACTGTTGCAGTTCAGGATCAAATGTAACCTACCCCCAAGTTAACCTATGGGCAAAGCAGTTCTCATGTGTAGTGAAAACACATGGGTATTCTTTGACTACCAGGGCACATGTGCCTTGGTGCATGCACAAGACTGTAGGGGCAGGCTGGGCACAAGTTAAAAGACACCACACGAGTGCACGTGCACCCATTCAAGCTTGCTGCAAGCAGCGCTGCCCTGGGGATTATGACCCCCCCTACCGCTAGCCTGTTTCTGGCGGTTTGCACCGCAAGGAAGAGGCTGGCGGTAAGGGGTGTCCTGGGGCCCCTGGGACCCCTGCACTGCCCATGCCACTGGCATGGGCAGTGCAGGGGCCCCCTAACAGGGCCCCGGGCAGCTTTTCACTGTCTGCATAGCAGACAGTGAAAAGTGCGACGTGTGCAACTGCACCCATCGCACTGCCGCAACACTGCCGGCTCCATTAGGAGCCGGCTCCTATGTTGCGGCCTCATCCCCGCTGGGCCGGTGGGCGTAAACTTGGTTTGCGCCCGCCAGCCCAGCGGGGATGTCGTAATGGGGTCCGCGGGAGTGTGGCCGCATTGGCCGCCGCACGGCGGTCCGCCGCCCGCCAAGCTCGTATTGACCCCCTAAGTACATTGGAGCACATCAGTGTGCATATGTGCGCATACTGGTTAGCGCCACTTTATTCACAGCGGGAAAGTGCTTCGGGCTCACAGAGGAACTTTAAACATCATCTTGCAAGTGCACACCCTCTGGCCTGCTTTGTCAAACTCAGTGTACATTGAAACACTATTGTGAAAGTGTGCACATACTGGTAAGCAATGGCAGACCAGGTCCCCTCTTGGACATCACAGGGCAAGTCCACTCATACTGGCCTTCCAGGCCAGGTTCAGCATGTGTCAGAATACAGTGACAGGCTCAGTACACACTAGTTATTGCCAGTTCCCACTATGCATAGGAAGGGTGCTTGCACTTCAACACTGTACTCACTGTGGGACAATGCCCCGGGCCCTTGGGCCACTCACAGGGTGTTAGACCTGACAGCCTTGGGGTGCTTGAGAGGTAGATTCTGATCAGAAAGGGGTAACCAGGTCATATTTAGTATGACCAGAATTGTAATAAAAAATCCTGCTTAGTGGTGAGGTTGGATTTGATATTACTATTTTAGAAATGCCACTTTTAGAAAGTGAGCAGTTCTCTGCACTTAAAATCCATCTGTGCTTACAGCCTGTCTCCAATCAACGTCTGTGCTGGGCTGGTTGACAGCTTCCTTGTGCATTTCACCCAGACAACCACAAACACAAGACACTCAGTCACACCTGTACTCATCTGCATACTGAATGGGTCTTCCTGGGCTGGAAGGGTGGAGAGGCCTGACTCTTACATTTCAAGGGCTAGTGGCCTGCCCTCACACAATGAACTGCCAAACTCCATACTGGAACCCTGGCAGACAGACCTGTACTGAAAGGGGAATTTGTGCACTTCATAACCACTCTTTGAAGTCTCCCCCACTTCAAAGGCATCGTTGGTGATACAAACTGGGTCTCTGACCCCACCAACTCAGACACTTCAGGACCTGAACCCGCATCCTGTCAAGAGGAACTGCCTGACTGCCCAAAGGACTTGTCTGGACTGCTTTGCTGAAAAGTACTGCTGCCCTGCTGTTGTCCTTCTTTTCTCTGACTTTCCTGAGAAGTGCTCTCCAAGGGCTTGGATTGAGCTTGCCTCCAGTTTTCTGAAGTCTCAGGGCCAAAAAGACTTCATCTCTTCATGAAACTACTTGTGTGCCGAAAATCGATTCAAAACTGCCGGAAACAACGCACAGTCGTTTTGCGACAGAGAAATAGCTGCACAGTTGAGCCGGAATGACGCAGCCCAACTTCCCGAGTGAAAATTTGACGCAGTGCCTGCCTTGCGGCCAGAAATGCGACACAGCACCTGCCTTGCAGGCAAAAATTTGACACACAGCCTACCGGATCAACGCACCGCTGAACCAGAATAGCAGCTAGACTTTCCAAGTGCAGAATTGGTGCAGCGCCTGCCGTGTGACACAAAATTCGATGCATTGCCTACCGGATCGACGCAACACCTGTGAATTCTTCCCGACGCCCAGGATTTCCCCACATCGTCCCTGGGCGTCAAAAAGATCCCCACATTGCAGTGAGGATCAAAGACTGCATGCCGGAAATTGATGCAAAACCCTTGCAGCATGGAAAGAAATGACACATCGTCTGTGCCGCGTCGGAAAATCTGACACACACCCTATTTTTCCACGCATCTCCTGCTCTGCGGCCTCTGTCCATGTTATTTTTTACGCAAACCAGGTACTTTGTGCAAATAAGAGACAACTGTTGATTTCTGAGATTTAAGACTCTTTTTATTCTTGCAAAAGTGATTTCTCAACTTGTGCTTATTGAATCTTTGTCATTTTGAACTTTATTTAACCAGATAAATATCCTATATTTTTCTAAACCTGTGTGGTGTATTTTTGTGGTGTTTTCACTGTGATACTGTATGATTTATTGCACAAATACTTTACACATTGCCTTTGAAGTTAAGCCTGACTGCTCAGTGCCAAGCTACCAGAGGGTGGGCAGAAGATATCCTGGATTGTGTGTGATTTACGCTGAATAGGATTGTGGTCCCTATTTGGACAAAGGTGTATTACTCTGCCAAATAGAGACCCCATTCTAACACAGGGAATCAGCAAAACCTACGGGAGAAGCTGACCCCCTAGGTAGGGTTGCTTCCCTGTCCTGCCTTACACCTACTATCCTCGCCGAACTTCACGGGCCGCCTTAGTGGTAGCGTGAAGTGTGCTCTGGGTTGGTCAAGGCAGGAGAAATGCCTCCCTGGGCGCAGACGGACCTGCGCCTTCATAGGGCTGCACTGTCAGGCCTGATACATGTGGATCAGGCTATTTTGGTGGGTGGTACACTTTGTTTAGCACTCCACAAATAGTCAGAGCTGTACTTGCCCCGGGTATGTGGTATACCTTTTTACTGGGCACTACTGGGTACAGTACCTCAACCACTCACATATGTGCCCCTTCCTGGCATATGTAGAAAGGGGTTGCGTACTTTTCCACTGTACTTTGATGGGAACGTTCCCAGAGTCCTAAGGCCATGCCAAGAGACTCAGCAAAAAGCCAGGAGGTAAAAAGCAAAAAGTTTTAGGGAAATCCCCTAACAAGGCCATGTCCAACAATTTTTCAGTTGCAAAGTAAGTAGATCACAGGGTGTGTAATTGACTGGGTTTGTGGGCTGCCAAGAATCAAAAGAACATTAGGGTAAATTGTGTTCCAACTTAAACTGTTTGTGAGGCACTGAGAATCGGAAGGAGGAACGGATGTGAGAGGGGCACCCCTTATTCGCAAGGTTCAATGACATGAGTCGATCGTTTATTTTATTTATTTTCAATACCAACTGTTCAAATGATATTTTAGTGGATTTGCAAAGTGGAAGTGGCCTTCAGGGACAACTTCCACTTTGTGAATACGGGCTCTGCAGTTGGGGGGTGCATACATACGCCCGTACGCAGCCATATTCTCACCCGGTGCCTTTCACTGAACAGACATTTTATTTTTCGCACTAGAACTTTAAAAAAACACTACCAATATGGCCGCGGGGATGAAATTCTGCTGACTCGGGCAAGTCATCATCCCTGCATTCATAACAGGCGGCAAGGAGACACAACCCGATTATTAATGTGGCGGGAGGTTTGCAAGGTTTTGCGACCTGCCCCTTTGCAGTATGAGAGCTTTGGACCTTGCACCACAAAGGGATGGGTAGTCACAGAGCAACACAAAAATTGCGCTGCGACTAGCGTCTACCGCTCTGCAGCTTCATTTTTAATTTTCAGCTAAGTCTGGTCACATGTGATCTCGCCGTCACACTCCTGGCAGCTGCCTTGGACCCCCGTGCGCTTTTAGTGTGCAGTTATAAATGTATTCACGCTGTACTCCCTAGGGCTTTGAAGAACACCACGTTTGTACTCCGAGTAATTGCGCTTAAATGACACTTGCCGCCGCCAGCCCTCTCTAGGCACACGAGGACCGATCCCAGACCGTCACATTGATTTTGCTCCTGGTCTCTATTTATAGGGCTTTTAAAAATAAATCAGAGAGATTAGAACATTCTCTGGTCAATTACAGAATGTTGTGTTTGCAGCATAACGAGCAGACATGCCACAAAATACATGAATGTGCTTAAAGCAAATTATGAAAATTAGCGGTGATTAGCTTTGAGCTAAATCTGCAATTAAAATAATAGACACTGCTTCTGCTCACACACTAATAGGAGCAAAGGGACAGGTATTTCTTGATTTTCTGTCTGTTTTTTAAACTCAGAAAATCAAAAACGCTAAAATACTGCAGGTAATGACAGGGCAACCATACAGGGGTAGCTTGGTGCTATACAGTTTAGGTGATTTTCCAGTTGGACTTCTTATGCCCTCAGCTGTTGGTTTTGGTTCATTATTGTTATCACTCTTATCAGTCAGTTTATCAACTGAATGAGAAATAAGAACTGACAAAGCCAAAAGATTTGACTTATGTACGATACATGCACAAATGCACAGACACACAACATCCATCCCACGGTGATATCGATAATAATAGCTTGTTTTTATGGTGTTTCATACTGAATTTCACTGCTTTTAACGAGAGTAAATAACAGGTGTTACTATTACTCAAAGTAGTGGTACTCAGCCTAGAAGAATGGTAGGGTGAGTTGGCCTTGACATGATTTGAACTCTAGATTCAAACGCATGACTGCAGATCTTTAAAATTGTCAGTAGTAAGCATTTATCTTACTGAGCCATCCGGAAATTATGAAACCTGCAGTTATGCATTTTGCAATTGCCCCAAATCTCAGCTCTGTCGTGCAGCCCTATGAGCCGTTGCATGATGCATTTGTAAGCTCAAATAGTTTGTATCCAGTGCTAGACTCTAAATTTTACAAATCGCTATTATCAGATACATTTGTTAATTTAAGCAAGCAAAGAGCTCCAGTCTCAGAATGCACTCATTTGATAAATCAGAAACCAGATCCAAAAGCATGGTCCCCAACAAAGTACAGCAAGTGATATCACATCCTTCTATTCAAAAGACTCTTTCCTCTTTCTATCTGTCTCGTTCCCCCCTTTCCATCCTCCTGTAATATCTTGGATTTGAGATGGCCTTAAAGCAGCGTACTGCACTGTAAAAGCTACCAAACGAACACATCGCTCAGTCTGAATGTACAGGTGGCTGTAGGAATGGTAGTCCATATGCATGGGTGCTTGTTTGTCTGCTTGTCTGTGTGTGCATAGGTGACAGGTGAGTGTATGGATGTCTATAGGTATTTTGCTCGGTCTGTTTAGGAACATATCCTTTTTGTATGGTCATCCCCAAATTCTTTCCCCAATGCTGATTGTCAGGACTCTGAAAGTGCACTGGAGCCTTCTAACCAGACCCCAGTGTCAGGGCTCTCTCTCTAAAATATGATGCATGTGAATTGGTATCCCGAATTGGCAAGGCCTATAACCTCCCTATAAGTCCCTGATAAATGGTACCAGTGGTACCCACGGCATGGGACTTTAAGGGGTCATCAGGGCCTGCGGCACTGATTGTGTCACCCGAGTGGCCCAAGTAAATAGATAACAGTAGTCCTGCCATCGCAGACAGCAGGAACAGTGTAAACTGCTTCATCCCGACTTTGCCCTCTTAATGAATGGCAAAGTCACAACACTAACTTTAATATATGTCAGTCTTGTCTAAGATAGGCCTCCTAAGCCCAGGAGGCAGGGTGTATTATATTAAAGGTGTGGGCCAGACCAGATAGCCCACCCTGGGAGTATGGCTAGCCTTTTGTGGGTATATGCCTCCTGACTACTTAATTTCCCTGCCTGCTTGAGTGCACATGTGCCAAGGGCAAGGGGTGGTGTTGTCCTCCTTACGGATGTGGTCACCTCCAGGGTGTATTATCCACTTCGGCTAGTTGCTCATTGGCTATTAGCACTCAAATCCCTAATGCCCCAAAAATATACGATTTAATGTACTCCCCTGCCGCCAGACGCTCTGTACTGATCGATTTGCAACAAAGGACAAAGAAGAGACCTGATTCTGCAACCTCAGGACCAGCCCAACGGAAAAAGTGACAAAGACTGCACCTGTGGCTACCACCATACAGCTGCATAACTTCAACTCATCCTGGGGAGACCAGCTCTAAAGGAAATAAGAGCCCTACTGCATGCCAAAGGTAGCACCAGAACTCCCTTAGACTAGAGGTACAAGTTCCCTGCAGCCCACAGGCAACTCACACTCCCCGAACCAAAGAATCACTGGCCAACAGGCGAGCCAAGGGCTAACCAAGGAATATACGTTCAAATGCATTGTGGGAACTGTAGTTCAGACCTCGAGCAAGTTTCAGGTGGCTATTGTTTTCCCCCGGTCATCAGGATGTCGAAGTAACTAAAAGCTGAATTGTCTCCTACCAAGTCTTGTTGGTCCTGAGTCAGGCTACCACTAACTTTGTTCGATGCTGCTCCTCAAGAAAACCCTACAACACCCTCAACCAGGCTCCCCAGTGGTCCAGTTGTTGAGATTTTGCACCCTGTTCCTCAACAACACAGTTGAAGCAGCAAACCAGCACCTGTGGCTCCCGGGTTCACCACCAAGGACAGCAAGGACATGTCTGCACCAGAACCCTATCAGGCAGGTAAAATTGTACTGACTTATGGACCTTGGACTTCAGACACACCTTATTATTCAGTGGTTTCCACTGAACACGGCCCGCTTAAAGTCCGGCAAGAGTGAAATGCACTGATTTAATTTTCCTTTAAAAATCAATAACTCCAGTTATACTCATCTGATTGTCTTCGTTTTGTATATAAAATTATATAATAATCTGCTTTCTGTTTATAAATTGGTGTCACATTTTATTTTTTTAGTCATGTCAATTTCTTTTTGCCCATGTTGGTACTCTGTAATGTTAACACATGTTCCTCTAGTAAAGCCTGACTTCTCTGTGCCACACTACCAGAACTGAGCTAGGGATTTAGTAATGTCAGCTCAAGGGACCCAGTTGGGGGTTACATGAGTGCTGGAATATAGCACTCTCGGAAGGGCCACCCATTTTTTTTGCCTTCCTCCTCCTCTTTTTCTGACCTTGTACTTGTTGACTTAAGGGCTCTGAGCAATTTACCAATGCTAAGCATTGCTAAAGGGCATGTGCTATCTCTTCTAAACATTGTAACATTGGCTCATACCCTATTGGCCTATTTAATTTACTCATAAGTACCTAATAAAGTGCACTAGATATAGTTGTTGGCCTGCAGCACCAATTGTACCACCCACCTACATAGCCCTTAAACCCTGTCTCAGACCTGCCATTGCAGAATGTGCAATTTTAAACTGCCATGTCGACCGGTCAAGTTAAATCCCTTGTCAGACCTAAACCTTCCTTTTTAATACATATAGGTCACCCCTAAGGTAGACCCTAGACAGCCAGTGGGCCGGGCACGGTGTATATGAAACATAGATCATGTACTTTTATGTTTTACATGTCCTGGTAGTTTAAAACTCCAAAATTTGTGTTTCACTACTGCAAGTTTGTCAAGTTTGGTGTTTCTGGAATTACACAATTTGAATGCACAATTTAAGGTAAAGTCAGAATTTAAAATGGCAGTTCTGAAAATGCCACTTTTAGAAAGGTGGCATTTTTTTACTTTAGCCATTTGGTACCTACTGCCTTTCTCCATTGCACGTTGGTGGTGGGGTGACAGCTGGACTTGTGCAGTCCTACTAGACAGCCACACACAAAGGGAGCTTATGTGTGACCGATTAGCCATCAACATCCTGATGGGCTATCCTGGGCAGGATGGGTGGAGGGCTGACACTTAGACCTGAAAAGGCAGTATCCTGCCGCACACAAAGAGCTGCATACTCTCCAGTAGAGAGTTTGGAGCCAGGGCAGGATGGGAGGATCCTCTGTGCACTTCAAACACCCTTCATTGAAGTCCCCACCACTTCAAAGGCCTGACTGGGTATAAGTACAGGTCCCCTGATCCCAAATACTCAGAACACATCTGGACCTGTAGATACTCTGCCAGGAAGAAGGACTCCTGTGCTTCTACAAAGACTGGCACTCTACTGAGCTGCTGCTTTCCTAAGCTGACCTTCTGCCTGCTGCCCTCCTGCCCGGGAGTGACAAGGACTGGACCTGCACCTCTCCATCCCAGAACCAAAGTGAGTCCAAAGGTTTGTTGGCTTGCTTCCTGTTTTCTGAAGTCTCAGGAACACAAAATACTTCCAACACTCTTGCTACAGCTCCTGGACCAGTATTCAACCAGCTCTTGACCCCCTTGAGGCACTCCTCCAGTCCTGGACCCTTAAAAGTGGTTTTATACTGCTAAAATCCAGCTTTTGGGCTCTTTGCGACCACAAACAGTCCTGCTCACACCGGAACCTCAATGCTCAAAAGAAGAATCAGTGCAAGCCGCTACAAGATCATCTCTTCCCACAGCAAGAATCACTTTTCCTGACTCCAAGGCACCAGCCTGCCCATCTATGACACATGGCTGACTCTTCGTGCCCATGATCCACCACCAGGGACGCTCTCCTTTCTTCCGAAAAGCTTCACCCCCACAAGCAGGACTCTTAGCTCAATTCTGAGAAGGTAAAACTTCAGCGGGACTTACCTCGGACTGTATCTGACCCGTGCTCCATAGTGGTTGGCCTGAACCTTTGGATTTACCATGTTCTAGTGAGACCAGGTATCCCTGGTTGGCACTATATGCTTCTAAGCACTGCATTGCATTTTCATCTTTATAAATTCATATCACAACTTCTACTAATTTGATTTTATTGTTTTTGTCTTATTTTACTCATAAAATTAAGCTCTAATTTTCTAAGAAGTGTGATGTCTTTTGTGTGTTGTTTTTACTCTTTTTCTGTTAGAAGTGTTGCACAAATACTTTAAATATTACCTTTTAAGTTAAGCCTGACTGCTCAGTGCCAAGATACCAAATGGTGAGCACAGGTTAATTTATGGTGTGTATCTGACTTACCCTGACTAGTACTGTGGTTCCTGCTTAGACATGGCGCATACTAACTTTAATATTACATAGTGAAGCCTGACCAGCCTCACTGCATATTACCCCTTCTTCTACAGTATGCATAACTGCATGCAGGTTATATGTTTTCGGAATGGCTTAGTAAGATATATGCTTACTACTGCCAATTTTTATGAACTGCAAGTGATGAGTTTGAATCTGGTGTGCAAATATTTGTAAGGCTAACTCACCCTCCCATCTTTCTAGGGTCAGTAAACTGAGTACTATTAAATCAAGTAATAGTAACACCTGTTATTTACTTTAGTTAGAAACAGCGAAGTCCAGTATGAAACACTGTATAAAAACAAGTTACTATTATTGATATCTACGTGGAATGGATGCTGTGTGTCTGTGTGCATTTGCGCAAACTGTTTACTTATTTTCTCATTCTTGCTTTCCAACACACTAAGGCCCTCATTCTGACCTTGGCGGTCTTTTCGCAAGACCGCCGAGTTACCGCCGCGGTAAAGACCGCCGACCGCGGCGGTATGCCGCTGTGCGTATTCCGACCGCTGGGAGCGTTCCGCCGGAATACCGCCAGCAGCCACACTGGCGGTCGGCGGGAAAGTGGAGACTGGTCAACCTCCACCGCCACGCCAGCAGAACACCGCCCCCAGAATTACGACCCACATTTCTGTGTGGCGGTCTTCTGTTGGCGGTCTTCTGTTGGCGGTCACGTCCCTATGGCTCCCGTCGCCTCCCGGAGGACCAACGCACAAGGTAAGTTGATCGTCCGTGAGGGGAGGGGGTGGGGGGGTGTTGTGTGATGTGTGCGTGCATGGGGGTGTGCGTGTGAGTGTGTAGAGGGGGTGTGTGAGTGCGTGCATGCGGGCGGGGATTGCTGCTGTGCCTATGGGCAATGTGAGTAGTTCGGCGGGTGCGCATGTCGGCATGTATGTGTGCGGGTATGTGTCCCCGTTGTGTATGTGTGTGTGTAGGGGGTGTGTATATGTGCATGTTGGGGGTGTGTGCATGTCGGGGTGCGTGTATGTGCATGTCGGGGTGGGGGTGGGGAGGGGGTTCGTACCACCTCTGGGGGGTGGCAGGGGGGTGGAGGGTGTGGGGGGAGGACTCGGGGGGGGCAGTGGGGGGGTGGGGGAGACCCCTATCAGTGCCAGGGAAGGAATTCCCTGGCCCCGATAGTGCCTACCGCCATGGTTCGCATGGCGGTTCCCGAACGCCAGAAACCGCGGCGGTAAGCAGGGTCATGATACCGTTGGCGGTCTTGGGTCGACCGCCGGACCGGAGTGCGCTGACTCCAGCCCGTCGGTCATGACCGCCGTGGCTGTCGGAGTGGGGAAGTGGCGGTCGGTCGCGGCGGTGACCGCCGCGGTCAGAATGCCATTTTTAATACCGCCGGTCTGTTCGCGGTCCGACCGCCGCCTCTCCGCCGACCGCCAAGGTCAGAATGAGGGCCTAAATGTGTCTAGGCATTTCGAAAGAAGGTGAAAAAAATGCTGCACACATTCATTCGATGTTACTGCGAGAAAAATATATTTGGATTTTATGATGTCGTACTTTCATTTTCCTACTTTCACATAACATACGTTTTCCCATTTGGAAACAAGTTGGAAAGAAATAACAGCTTTTGTACAAATGATCTGGCAGTCTCTTACACGGCTTTGTTACAGGTTTAATTTTCTTGCAGACAATTGAATCTATGTAATCAGCACTGTAAAGTGAGAAGGGATGTAAGAAATAAAATACAGCTAAAAAAAAGGCTGCTCTCATCAGCCAGGTTTTGAAACGGATCGCATAGCTATTACAACAAATACCTTCCCTAAAGTGCTCTCTTTATACACTTCACTTTGTGTGTATCATTTCTAGTAGGCCATCAATGAAAACACCAAAATCTTGATAGTATCTGAGAAAAATATATCCCTTCCGAAGCTATGCCGCGCTCTCTCTCTGTATCTCAACCCATTACTGAGTATTCTCAAATACCAACCTGCTAGCCCGTTTCTGAATATCACAATCAAAATTTGCCAAGAATGGCACAAGCACCATCTAGTCAACCCAGCACCCCCCGGCGCCCACTTCTCGGAAAGTGCCCCTGAGAACGCGTTGAGGTTAATGTAGCTTGAACATTGAAAACCACCAGGTCCACCATTCTGCCGTAGTAATGAGTGAAGTTCTTTTCATAGTGCTAGAGGGTATGGGTCGGTGGTAGTGGGCAGAGGTGGAGGAGGGTTAGAGTATGGTGGCGGTTGGAAGCGGTAATGATTTAATTATTAGGATATTCGTGCTCTTTACACACTTATCTTGTGCATAATTGGCAAAGTAATGGATACATCGTTTACGACTTTATAGTCTTGTAGTTTACAACCATACACTCACACACGTACACAACTTTATTTGTATTTAGAATATTTCATCTTTCTACTCTATTTTTTTTTAAATAGGATGCTGTGATTCCAGTCCCTTGAAAACAATCTTAACTCTTAATATTGCCTTACTTTTGAAAACTGACAATTTCTAGTCTACTTCTGTGCTTGTATCAGATAAAAATCTATGATGATTTTCCACGGGAATTGAAAGAAGACCCCAACTGACAGAGATGTCCCCCTTTTTCCTTATTCCAAATGATCGCAGGAACTTTTTAGGGTTTAGTGCTCAAGCGCTCTGGCCCCTGTTGTAATCTCCCTGTGGGCTTTTAACCATGCCCACCCCACGCCCCTAAGTTTGCTTGGTTCGTAGGCTTGCCTTTTAAAATTAGTTTGATTTCAAGTGAAAGGCATGCATACGTCATCTCTTTGCTGGCGTTTAGCCCTCCTCTACAGCACCAGTAAATTACTGAAAACATGCAAAGTTCCATGTTTTCCCTATGGTTTCTGCACTATTTCTTTCTATTTCTATTCAGCATAATCTCGTTGGGCAGTAGTCGAGCACTTTGCATGATATCGACCCTGTTACATGGATATTTCTACTTTTGCTGGTTACATGCATAATTCTACTTTTGCCGGTTACATGGATAATTGCACTTTTGCCGACATGTTTCACTGCAAGTGAACTTTTGTTTCCTTTTCTGTGTCTCCTTCACGCTCATGGCGACCGTCAGCTTGCATATGTGAAACTGTTTTACTTTTACTTATCAGTTTATGTGGCAAGAAAGGTCTATTAGCTCTCTGCTATCCCAGGTCCTACTGAAAGGTAGTTACACAAACTAACCAAAGATGCTGTTTTAAAAAAATGGAGCCCCTTTTCCTTGTAACCATAATAATATGTTTGTTACTACTGGCAGTGTTGCAAAGCAAGTAGCAGGCGATTTTAGGAACAAAGAATTTGACCCAGAGGCTATAGAAACCTGGGTAGAAATCCAAAAGGAGAAAGTTGCACAGTTGATCACCTCCATCTGTGCCTCCTGTTTATGAGTGGCATTTTCCGGTTTGCCGTTAACAGAGACTTTTCAAGATTACTAAAATTACTTAGACAGTAATTTTTACTTAGCAGGCTTTTCAGTTGTTCTTACGTCATTCACATTTTTCTTCCACCCACAACGGCAAACATTAGAGAGCAATGGTTTAGCCACTTAAGCCTCTGGCTAACATCACTGATGACTCACTGTACTTTGTTCTTTCACAAGGAGCAGATACGTACAACTATGTAGTTCCATTAAGTGCTAAGGACTACCATGGAAATCTGTGCTTTTTGAGACCAAAAAAATAATCTTGCTTTTAGCCTATACTTTTTAAAAATAATATTGTGAGGGGCCAGAAACTGCCCCAACAATAGAGGTTAAAACAAAACTATGTCAAAGCAAAACAAACATTGACTAGCCCCAACGGCTGTCAGCCAACACCAGACTTATTGGCTTTACAAATGGTTGTTTTTCTTTGCTGGCAGGTCTAGTTGGTTGGATAAAGGCCCAGCAACCCATACTTGGAAGCAATGTCAGGGTTTCTAACTCTCCCTCTGTCAAAGAACTTCAGTGTTTGGATTGGGAACCACCACTAGTTGGTGAGGATGTGACTATAGGGTTTTTGTTTGGATGGTCTTATCAGAAAAAGGAGTGTGTCAGCAAGGGCTGTAATCAGCGCAGAGAATTTCAGTCACATTCTTGGGGACACAGAAAGCAGTAGTGGTCTCATTTTTTCAGCCAATGTTTTGGGTTACGAAAGGCCTGGCCCAAGAACACGCCAGGGTACCACATGCGTCTGTAAGGTGCACATGTACATAATGCTCACTCTACCCAGTCCAATCACATGACCTTAACCAAACCATGGATCCTGAATGGCATAAATGTCCTTTGAGCTGTGCTTGATATGAGCCTGTGGTTGCAGGTAGGGCCCAGTGGCACTCATTTTTGGGAACTGGTACTCATTTTTCCTCAGCAGAATTTGACCTGGAATAAAAGAGATAAAACATGCAGGGAGGAAATAGATAGGAAAAGCAATACGGAAAAAACATGTGAAGGGGAGAAAGCAAAACCCAACAAGAGTGAAATGAAGGGGAAAGGAATGTCTTGTAGTAAATTAACATAGCCTTGCTATTTGGCACACTGGCATTCAATAGTTCCGTTTGTGGGCGTCTGTGCAAAACTGTGGGCCCCAGCACTTATTGTTTTACAAATTAAGCACAGCTTTTGAAGACCAGTAGGGAAAAAGCTGTCCATGAACCCTTCACACATAGAATCACACAAGAATAAAACCCATCATGCATTGGTAATTACATTTCACTAGAAAGGAAAAAACAGATTAATAAGATAGAAAAAAGGTCCACTACAAAGGGGCAAAGGGTTATATTTCTCTGGACTCATCAAGATATAGATCCTCATTACAACCCTGGCTGACGGTGGTATTTTGGAGAAAGGTACTGCCAACAGTCTGGCAGTACCTTTCCCCAAAATGTGACATTGGCGGTTTGGCTCAAGCCAAACCGCCAATGTCCCACTCTGTCCACCAGGGCCGTAACAGCCGCCAGGCTAGAGGCTTCAGTCTCCAGCCAGGCGGCCGTCACTGTCCCACCCGTGGGATTTTGACCCCACCTACTGCCATGGTTTTCGTGGCTTCCTTACCTCCACGAAAACCATAGCAGTAGGCATTATCAGTGCCAGGGAATTCCTTCCCTGACACTGATAGAGATCTCCCTACCCCCCTCCCTCTCCCCAGAGTCCTCATATGCCCCGACCCCTCCCGACCCCCCCCACGACATATGCACAAAAAAAAACACAACCATACACATGCATACACATGCATACACACAATCATACCCACATTCACCCACGTATGCATACATACATTCACACACACATCCACACACACTGACATACACACAAGCACACACACATTCACACAACACAACATACACGCACACTCACACTCTTTCATGCACACACACATTCCACACGTCACACACCCGCATCTACGCACACAGACACATACACCCACACCCCCACACAACACCCCTCACCCCCCTCCCCTGTCGGAGCATCCGACTTACCTGCTTGCAGGGAGTCCTCCGGCAGAAGACGGGACATAGTGCTGCTGCCAGCAGCAGCGCCTGCCAGCAGAACACTGCCAGGCCGTATCATGGCCACCTGATCGCCGTCTGCCGCCATGACCGTAGCTGGAATTCCACCAACCTTCTGGCAGAATTCTGGCTACGGTCATAATATGGCAGATGGTAGGTAGCCGTGGCGGCGGTGTTTTGGCGGCTGTCGCCGCGACGGTAGGCGGTCATTACCGCCATTGACACAATGAGGCCCATAGTGATGAAACACTACTATTGCATTTGTTTGGTACGTGGTGCCTACCCTACCCCTTGACTCATACAGAAGAGATTGAAATGGCTGCCTAGATGTGGAGGTAGACTCCTACTAGAGCAGTGCATAGGCTAAAGACCCAGAAGATCATGCTAACGGTAACGAAGAAAGAAGACAACATGTGAAGGGAAGCTTGGGAAGCTGGGATCTTTTTGCCTGCTAAGAGCACAGCTTCTGCTGACACAGGTGAAATATGCAAATATGGAATAAAATGAATTATTATTATATACAAGCATCTGTTAAAAGAAGCCTTGGGGAAGAGCTTGTGTGCTTTTAGATTGACAAAAATTGTTAGTGTGCATCTGGAAAAACATTTTTGGGAATTATCATCTATAAAGTGTTGAAAGAAGGGGAAAACAAGCTGCTAGGAATTAAAAGAGAAGAAACTCATGCTTTAGATTGAGTTATTGAAATACATTTTCTTACTTACTGTAATATAGTAATACAAGCTTTGATGGACAGATGGACTAAGCTTAAGAAAAGAGAGGTTTACAAAAGCTTTCAAACGGTAAACTATTGCCCAGATTTATGGGCTTGGTGGCATAGGGCAGCACAGCAAGTCACCTTGTTGCATAGCCCGGCATCACAGGGAAAGGGCAAAACGGGCAGTGTTTGTCCAGTGCAGCACATTCCTGTCATTTTCTCCTGTGCTGGTGCCCTTTTGTCTACCTAGCGCCAATGCAGGTACCTTTGCACCATGGTGCAAAGGTGACTGCATTGCATGCAGGATAGTTTTTGTGCAGGAAGGGACACCTCCTTGCTCAAAAATAATCCTGAGAAGCTTTTCCTCTTTCTATGTTTGCTGCAGATATTAGCACACATTGAAAGAGGACAAAACGAGGAGAAATAAAGATAATTCTCCACGATACACCTCTCCTGGGTAGGCGTTAGATTTTGGCACATTCCCAGGTTTACAAGTCCTTGTAAATCTGGGAATGCATCAAAATCAATATGAGTTTCGTGGGACCATCCACTGCAATGCCAATGGAATGCCTACCCAGGGCTGAGTAAGACAGCACAGCGATTTGCTCTGAGTTGCCTTGCTCCATATTTTTGAAGCCATTCAAAGCCAATCAAAGTGGTTTTGCGTGACTTTAAAAATATGACTTAGTGGTTTGTGCCATGCATGTACCAAATTGCTTGGTGCAAACATGGAGCAACCCACTCTTAAATATGTCCCATAGACTGTCCATCACATTTGTAAAAGTGTTTTGTTTTTCAAGAACAAACTCCCAAAGTTGGAGCTTGTTTTTGAAAAACAAAAGCAAACTAATGACCCCACCACCTGGTATTTTGCTCCCAGGATGTGGGGGGCTGTACTTGTTTGTTTCTGTCCCTCACCACCAGTTTTTACCTCGCAGTGAGGGGTGTTAAAAAAGGACATTGCACCGTTCACCATTAATAGGACTGGCGGTGTAATGCCCTTCCTCCAAGGGCCCCTACTCTATTGGTTGTTGATGAAAGATTTCAATTGAATGAGCCAACAGGGGCGCCATTAAAGAAATGTTTAGCATCCACAGCTCTAAATGAGACCGGAAGACTTACAGTTTAGCGGACAGGCTATTCCATTATGTTTGCGATGGAGCACCCTATCTTCTCAACTCTAAATCAGGCCCTAAGTTGTCATTTTGAGTAACCGATTTTAACTTTACTAACAAAGACATAGCGAATGCAAGGTGGGATCTGAACAGTCTTCCAGATCTTTTTTGGCATTGCAATTTAATTGTTGCATATCAGATCCCTACACCTGTCTACAAAAACTCTACATTTACTCTCTGTTCATACACAACTACCTTTTTGGTTTCTACAGGAATTCCATCAAAAACTGTGATTAGTAACTAAAAAGTAGGGCAAAGGTGTGACTTGGCACAATGTTGGTGAGCCTGTTATTATGCTGAATGACTTTATGTGGCGGCTCTGATCGAGATAAGAAAAAGCTGTTGGTTGGGGGCACATGCCAACACCATTTCAAGGGTTGCTTTCAGTACAACCAGCTGAGAATGTTTATTTAATTCAAAGTAATCTTCATTGCACCAAATCCAGCACTTCTTCATCACAATCCTGTTTTTTTCTAGAACCTGGATTGCAATGGTGGCTTCACAACAAGGGCTTCATGGAATATCTAACAGTGTTCATGAAAATGCAACTTTTGGTGTCAACCTCCTCGTCCTCTCTAGGCTCCTGATCCATCTACAGAGTGCAGTTTAAAAACACTGCACTCTGTGGCAGGATATCTGGATTGGGCATGTGAGGGGCGTGATTTAACTACAATGGACAATCCATTTTCTAAAGTAAGTAATGCTTTATTTGTTTGATTGATTAAGATAATTACAAAATCAATACAATATTACAAGCAAAATAAGCAATCTTTGTAGCTTGATACCTAATCTAAATCAATGTAAACAAGATATCATCATGAAACAGAAGTAGATTTATAGGATAGCATAAAACACTAGAGCAAAAGGATTATAAAAGTGCTAATGCATTGGTTCTGCTAACCAGTAACAGCATACCAATGCACTTACATATTGGAACATAAAATATGCATCCCATGTACAAAATATACTCTTAAAAGCCTAATCCCTAATGTTAATGTTAATTTTGAAAACCATTCAAAATAATGCATTAATTGATTAGAAATATACCCATAAAACATTCTGTTAGAAATTGGGTCTTTAGTTGGCAGAGGTATGCATCCTGTCCACGTAGGGACCACAATCCTAGTCAGGGTAAGTCACAACACAACCTAAATTATCCTGTGCTCACCCTCTTGTAGCTTGGCACAGAGAAGGCAGGCTTAATTTAGAAGGCAATGTGTACATTTGTGTGCAATAAATCCTACAGCAACCCAATGAAAACACTATAAAGAGCACTCCACACCAGATTAGGAAAATATATATTTATCCGAAAAAAATAAGACCAAAACGGCAAAAATCCAATATGCACAAGTCTAGATATCACTTTTTAAAGATTTAAATGAGTCTCAATCCTTAAGAGTCAGTAAAAAATAACAATGCATGGGGGACTCAGGGGAGGAGATGTGTTTTTTGGCATGGCACAGACTGTCATTTCTTTCAACGCTGCAAGGCGATGCATTGATTTCCAGGAGCGCAACCTTGTTTCTCACTGAGGTGAAGGGATATTTTGATGCCCAGAGATGATGCGTTGAAAAGCTTGATGCGCTGGTAGGAAGGAGCAGGTGCTGCGTTGATCCGGTAGGCGATGCAGTGATTTTTCAGCCACGAGGTAGGCGCTGCGTCAATTTCTTGGAGAGCACTTGTGGAGGAAGGCAGAGTCCTTGCAGCACAGTCAGGGGCCAGCAGGCAGCAGGGCAACATCAGGATAGCAGTCCTTCTCAGCAAAGCAGTCCAGGTGAGTCCTTTGGGAAGCTAGGCAGTCCCTCTGACAGAGTACAGTTTCAGGTCTAGAAGCACCTGATTTTGGAGGCCCACAGACCCAATATATATATACCCTAAAATACCTTTGATGTAGGGGAAGCTTCAAAAAGTGGTTTTGAAGTGCACAAGGTCCCCTTTCAACCCAGCCCTGTCTGCCAGAATCCATGTGGGGAGTTATCAGTCCTTTGTATGGGGTCAGGCCGCTGGCCTTGGAAGTGTAAGTGAGAGCCCCTCCACCCTTCCTGCCCAGGAAGACCCATTCAGTATACAGATGAATGCAGATGTGACCTATTGTCCTGTGGTAAAGGCTATCTGGGTGGAATGCACAAGGAGAGCTGGAGGTCCAGAAGCGCCTGATTTTGGTGGGTCAAAGAACCAGTAAATATACCATAAAATGCCTTTGAAGTAGGGGAAATTTCAAAAAGTGGTTTTGAAGCGCACAAGGTCCCCTTTCAGCCCAGCCCTGTCTGCCAGAATCCCTGTGGGGGTTATCAGTCCTTTGTATGGGGTCAGGCCACTGGCCTTGGAAGTGTAAGTGAGAGCCCCTCCACCCTTCCTGCCCAGGGAGACCCATTCAGTATGGACATGAATGCAAATGTGACTTAGGCCCTCATTCCAACCCTGGCGGTCTATGACCGCCAGGGTGGAGGGCAACGGAAGCACCGCCAACAGGCTGGCGGTGCTTCCAGGGCCATTCTGACCGCGGCGGTAAAGCCGCGGTCAGAAAAGGGGAACCGGCGGTTTCCCGCCGGTTTTCCCCTGGCCCAGGGAATCCTCCATGGCGGCGCTGCTTGCAGCGCCGCCATGGGGATTCCGACCCCCTTCCCGCCAGCCTGTTTCTGGCGGTTTACACCGCCAGAACCAGGATGGCGGGAACAGGTGTCGTGGGGCTCCTGGGGGCCCCTCCACTGGCATGGGCAGTGCAGGGGCCCCCTGACAGGGCCCCATGAAGATTTTCACTGTCTGCTTTGCAGACAGTGAAAATCGCGACGGGTGCTACTGCACCCGTCGCACCCCTGCAACACCGCCGGCTCCATTCAGAGCCGGCTTCTATGTTGCAGGGGCTTTCGCTCTGGGCCGGCGGGCGGCCTTTTGGCGGTCGCCCGCCGGCCCAGCGGGAAAGCCAGAATGGCATCCGCGGTCTCCTGACCGCGGAGCGGCCATTCGGCTGTGACCGCATGGCGGGCGGCGACCGCCGCCCGCCGCGGTCAGAATGACCGCCTTAGTGTCCTGTGGTAAAGGCTGTCTGGGTGGAATGAGCAAGGAGAGCTGTGGTAAAGGCTGTCTGGATGGAATGCACAAGGAGAGCTGTCAACCAGCATAGCCTAGACATGGATTGGAGTCAGGCTATAAGGCACAAAAAGCAGTAAGTGCAGAGAAACACCCACTTTTTAATAGTGGCATTTCAAAATTAGTAATATTAAATCCATCTTTGCCAGTAAGCAGGATTTTGTATTACCATTCGGGTCATACTAAACATGACAGGGCTACTCCTTTAAGATAAGAATCTACCACTTAAAAGTATATACGGGCAGTTCTAATGCTGGCCTATTAGAGGAGCAGGCCTCACGGTAGTGAAAAAACCAAATGTGTGAGTTTTTCACTACCAGGACATGTAAAACACATACGTACATGTCTTGCCGTGTACTTACACAGCACCCTGCCCAAAGAGTTTCCTAGGCCCTACCTCAGGGGTGACTTGCATGTAGAAAAAGGGAAGTTTTAAGGTTTGGCAAGTAGTTTTAAATGCCAAGTCGAAGTGGCAGTGAAACTGCACAGACAGGCCTAGCAATGGCAAACCTGAGACATGGTTAAGGGGCTACTTATGTGGGTGGCACAATCACTGCTGCAGGCCTACTAGTAGCCTTTAATTTACAGGCCCTGTGTACATGTAGTGCACTTTACTAGGGACTTACAAGTAAATTAAATATGCCAATTAGGTTTGAGCCAAAGTTACCATATTATAGGGAGAGAGCACATGTGCGTTGCCACTGTTTAGCAGTGGTAAAGTGGCCAGAGTCCTAAAGCCAACAAAAAAGAGGTCAAAAAAAGAGGAGGAGGAAGGCAAAAAGTTTGGAATGATCCCTCAGAAAGGGCCTTTTTCCAACACATTCTTATTAATTTTACAGAAAACAAACAAAGGTGTACCTATTAGAACAACCACTGCACATCAGGTCCTAATATCCAAATATTTTGAATCCTGTAATCACTGATCATAATTAATTAGAAAGAAATAATGATAAAAGTCCCGAAAATCAATGAATAATGAGCACATGTGTGTGTTAATTGCCCCAATCAACCTAGATTGTCAGCCTTAATCATTCGAAAATGGTGTCTCTCCTGACAGTTCACTGAGTGCAACCGATTGTCACTTTTATCCAGCTTTCAGACTGCCAAATCTAAATATTTGATTAGCTGGCAAATGAGCTGGCAGTCTGTGCCTTGAAAACACTCTGGGGCAGATTTAATTGTTCAAACACCAAGTTTAGGAACAGATGGGTGTAAGAATTTTCTACACAAGTTAAACAAAGAGGGACTTAGACATAATGTGCACTAATGACCCATTTGGTGTCCACGGCCTCTGTGGCATTTGCTCAGGGTCGTTAACATGCTTTGGCCATACTTCAGTGATGCCAGTGGGACCAATATCAATCTCTTATACTTGACTCTGCTAATGTGTTTCAGTCTCAGTACCAAGTAGTACTGGGCAGTTGCTGAGGAGGAGGTTGGTAATAGTGGAGACCCATGTTTGAGATTGCTGAACTCTGGGATGTTTCTTGAGTAGGATGACATTACTGACACTTTTTGGCTATGATTTTAAAGGACCTGTAACTGATTTCATTAACCCATTTCACTCGGCAAACTTGCTGCACATGCCTCAGAGCAGCACAGTAAAGTTGCTCAAATGGAGATGTCGAGACGCACATGATTACATTGGTGCCAATGAGGAGCCATACACAGCAGCAGGGATAGTATCCCTAGTACTGTCAGTGCTTCCAATTTTACCAAGAAGCTGGGAGAGGGGTTAAGGTTGGTAAGCCCCTTTTTCTAATGGCCATGCTGCTCTATCTGGCTACCTGTTGGCATTCATGCCTGGCTGATTTTGAAGTATTGTGCCATATTCCTGATCAGCTGCTGCCATGTATCCTTGAGTTTGTCAGCAAAGGAACCAGGGTAAGTAAAAAAAAAGCACTGGGATTGAGATTGATTGAGAGTGAGCGCGTTTGAGAGTGTCTATGGGGGTAAGACTGAGTGTGAATTATTGTGAAGTAAAAGTAAGTGTGAGGGAGTAAGTAAAGGAGTGTGATTCAATAATATTGAGAGAGTCAGGGGAAAAGTATTCAATGAGTCAGAGTGTAGGCATTAATGGTGCAGCAGGTGCAATTGCATCACACCCAAGAAGCCTGAGGTGCCTACTGAATAGGGCAATGCACCTATATATGATAAATTCAAAGCAGAGCCCTCATTCACTATCAAGACCACCCTAAGACTGTCATGTCTAACATCGTTTTTGTTGGCCTTAAAATGTTGTGCATCCTACCACTGCTAAACAGTACTAAAGTGCTTGTGGGCTCTCCTTTAAATGTGGTAGAGTTGTCTTATACCTAATTGGCATATTAAATTTACTTGTAGGTCCCTAGTAAAGTGGTACTACATTTACCTAGGACTGGTAAATTACATGCTACCAGTGAGCCTGCAGTACTTATTGTGCCACCCACTTAAGTGCCCCTTTAAAACATGGCTTGTGCTGCCATTGCAGCACGTGTGCAGTTTTGACCTGCCTTTTCGACCTGGCAAAATAAAGCTTTTGCCAGGCCCATACCTACATTTTGAATACATATACATTACCACTAGAGTAGACCCTGAACCGCCCAACTGGTGGGGTGCAGTGTATTTAAAAAGTTGGACACATTCTTTTACATTTTTCATGACCTAGTTGTGAATACTCCTAAATTTGTTTTCACTACTGCAAGGCCTCCCCCCCATAGGATAACATTGGATTTTCTTATTAGGTTTAATATGTGATAACTTTCAGTTGGGAGCAGGTCAACAGGCCAAATATGGTGGGTAAGGAATTGTAAATAAAAGCGCTTTTTAACAGTAAAGTAGGATTTTTAGTCACATTTCTGAAAATGCCACTTTTAGAAAGTTGGCATTTTCTTGTCCTAGTTATTTGGGGCTAGATATATAAAACTTTTTTGCATTCACAAATGGTGCGAATCGCAAAAATCCACTGTTTGCGAATGCAAAATAGCCATCCCGAATGTAGGAAGGGCATACGCAGTACAATTTTAAAGAGTCACTAAAATAGTGAGTCTCTAAAATAGCAACTCATTTTTGCGAATCACAAATTGCAATTCACAAATAAGGAATCGCAGTTTAAATGTATGAACCATTCACAAATTACAAATGGTCGCAAAACAGAGATTTTGCATGTGCAATTTACCACAAACTCAAATCAGGTGGTAATCAGGTGCAACCTAGCCCAGAGCATCAGCCCTTTTCAACAGTGGCTGCACTTTACGTCATGACGAGAAGGATGAGGAACCTGGCAGGTTTGATGAGAAGGAGGAGGAGACTGGAGCGCATTTTCAGAGTGCGCATTACTTTATTTGATCAAACAGAGAAGATATTTGATAAGTATAGGTTGAACTCTGCCATGATACTAGACCTAATAGCAGATGTGCAACCACAACCGCAGCGACATACACACAGAACCAATGACATACCCACCCATGTGCAGGTATTATGCTCCCTGTACCTCATAGCCTCAGGAAGCTATCAGGGGGTTATAGCAACAGCTGGAGGTGTGTCTCAAAGTGCACTCTCACGCTTCTTCCATGCAATCCTCAAAGCAATGTTATTTAAAATCAATCAGCACATCAAATTTCCCAATACTCCACAGGAATTCCAAGTGAACAGCCTTACAATTTGGCACATAGAAGAATGTGGTGCTGTTGAGAGGACCTTTGACCTACTGAAGAGTTGCTTGCAGTGCCTTCACGAAAGTGGGGGGCACTACAGTACAGTCCTGAAACCTGCAGTAAGATTGTGGCCACGTGCTGTTTTGCACAACATGGCAACAACAAGAGGCATACCACTGGAACCCACAAATGCAGTGTCAGATGATGGTAACAACCCATTACCACCCCCTCACCCAGCAGACCGGCCCAGAGCAGCAGACGGCAGGCAAAGATGTGCTGAGCTTACACACAACTATTTCTGATGTAAGTAATGACAGCACCATGTCTTGTTTCTTTTTTGCTACAGGTTTCACATTTATTGACTTAACTTCAGGTCAAATATGTGGGTATAAAACATAGGCAGTCTAAAAGCACTATCTGTACTTAAATTTTATACTATTAACATCATATTAGTAATGCAATGTCACCAAATAAGCCGAGCCCAGCACATGTCCACCTTACGTTTTGCATCCACGCACTCCACTAGAGCGCTCAGTGGGCTCAGCGGCATCTCTTGTTGCGGGTTATGAGATAGCACTGTGTCTGGAACTGCGACACCTAGGATTCATCACAGGGTTGTGACACTCCTGAGGCTAGAGAGCTCCTCACTAGCCCCACCACCCAGATCGCTGTTTGCTGCACTCTGGGCTGTTCACATGGTCTCCAATGCATTGGTAACTTGTACCAACCCTGTGCATCGTCCCCACTGCAATGTGCCATTTCCAATTGCATGCTCACATCATGTCATGACAGCAAAGCAGTTGCATAAGTGAGGCGATTGACAGATCTGCTGAACCCGTCCAACCTACCCATCAATTGGTGATGGCGCCTACGGTGGGTGACATGGGCCTGCTGCATTACAGTGCAGAGTTCCTTAATTGCATTTGCCATCGCCCTTAGATTGTCTGCTGTAGCTTTCTGTCCTTCCTGCACTGTTGCATTCAGCTGGCACATGTTGTGATTGAGAGACACCTATTGCCTGTGCATTGGTTTCATGTGCTTACATTGTAGGCGCTGCACCTTTAACATGGATACTACCAGACCACCAAACAGAGATGGGCCCTCACCTTCCTCTGATCTTTGTCTGACATCTGCTCCATGTCTCATGAGGGGAGTATACTGGTACTGGAAAAGGGACTGACATCTGTGGGTGCATCTACCATTAGAAGTTGGTGACTGCATGTCTTCTTGCAAGTCATCACAGTCCAGAGTAAACTCAGGGAGTGGTTCCAGTGTTGTCTTGCGTCTGGGTGGTGTTGGCGTAATATACTTGATGATGTCTGTCTCAGACCGTGGTTGGCTTTCCTCATTCCCCTCTGTTTCTGTTTCTGCTGCATCTGGTGCAGGAACATCTGCAACATCAATGTGCAGCATGTTAGTCATAAAGTATTTGTTTCATTTCTCAGTTCACAGATACAATTTTTAGTAAACAGTTTCCCCGGTATAGTGTCTCTAATTGTCTTTTGTATTGTCTCTCTGTTTGGTAATGCTTCAATATTTGTTCTGGGTGGACTCTTGGAGGATGGACTTCTACTCCCATCAGGCATTGTTGGGTAGCATGGAAAGTGCGGCATGGACTATTTTTCACAGTTCATGATAACATGGCATTTATCTAAGGGACAAATGTGCATGCACATATGGTTATTCAATTAATTACTGCCTTTACCTTTTCTGGTGCCTGATGTGCCTGAGGTTTCTATGTCGGTGACACTAACTACTGCTTCAGGCTGCAGTGTGACTCCACCATGTTCTCTAAGGGGGTGGCTGGTGTCTTGGTGGATGTCTCTCAGCCAGTGCTCCTTGCCTCCTTCAGCCTGCATGATATCCTCTCCTTGGCACGTGAACGTAAGTCGTACCAGTGCTTGCAAAGCTCCTCAGTCGTATGCTGCGCAACACCCACCAAGCTGATTTTAGCCTGGATGTCACTCCAAATTATTTTCTTCTCACTTGCCGGAACATGGAGTGAGTTTTTACCAAATAACTTATCATGGTTCTTGATGACGTCTTCTGTGAGCACCTTCAATTCCTGCTCACTGAACTTGAGCTTTCTCTTTCTTCCTCCTGTCTCCTTGACATTCCCTTCAGTGGCCATTGTGTCTTAAGGTCCTGGCTGACTCTCCTGAGTGCCTCCCTGGTGCTGTGCTAACTATGTCTGCCTGCTCCTGGGGCTGTGGTTTCTGGAATCAGCATGCAGTGACTCACTACCTGGTTGTGATATCATCATGCTGCTCCAGAATGCAAAACTTACAATTTGTGATTACCAAATACTGACTCGCTATTTCACCGAATCGCTGTTTGGTAATTGCTATATGCGATTTTTTGGTAATCGCAAAATATTTTCCGATTGCCTTGTTACATCGCATTTTGTGAATTTCGAATAGCGATTAGGTAAAAATTGCTATTTGAGATTCATAAATGTGGGGCTTCATACATATGGCCCTTGGTACCTACAGCCTGTCCCTGGCTCACATGACTTGGTGTAGCTGGCAGTTAGTCTTTTCTTCCAGACAGTGAGACAAAGGGAAGCTGGGTGTTGACAGGATGGGTCACTCTGACTTAACAAAGAGGAGGAGCTGTCACCTACCACACTTGCACTTCACAGAGGCTCTGCTTAGCACTCTCACAATAGGGTTTGTCCCTAGTCTTTTGTGTCCCCAAAAAAGCTAAGAACAGGGCTGGGAACAAAGGGATGCTTGACACCTCAGTGGGATGGAATCCTCAATAAACGTCTTCTATTTGAAAGTGGGCACCAGGTATAAATATTGGACCTCAGACCCCCAACTGTTTGGTACACATCTGGAACTGTGGAAGACTGGGAAGAAGGACTGCTGTGCTGCGTTGCTGCAAGAAGGACTGCCACTCTGCTGCACTGCTGTCCTGCTGCTCTTATCTCTGAGTGAGAAGGAATGTACTTTCCCCTTGAACCAAGAACACCCAGAGTGCCTCCAAGGGCTACCTGGCTAGCCTACTTATCAGAAGCCTCTGTGTCAGAATAGGCTGCTTCCAACCTATATCCAGTACCTGGATAACTGTGAGTCCTGTCCTCCCAAGTGGTACCACCCACGTCATGGACCCTTGGAAGTGGCCATACAGGTGCTCTGCCAGTCCAGGAGTTGTCCCAGCAAGATCAACACAGTGTAACGCATCACCTCCTGAAACTCAGCAGCGTACTGGCAGGGTGATGCATCGCCTCATAGAAACTCCATATCAGAACCGCTGCATGATGCATCCCCAATGCAGGACTCTACATCGCAGCTCCTCAGAACCACTGCTGCGCAATACACCCTCAATGTAGACCTTTGCATCGCAAGCCCCTCGTCGGTGGCATCCTTGACAATTATGCAGGACCTCACATTGCAGCCTTGCAGCTGCCCAAAACTGACGGTGCACAACGCACCTTCACACCAGGATCTTGCATTGAATCAGCTACGCAGTGCATCCTCGACACAGGATCTCACAATTCTCTGCAATCAGGATTTAAGGTACTTTAGGGCATATTTATACTTGGCTTGCACTGAATTTGCATCATTATTTTAATGCAAATTCAGTGCAAAACTAACTCCATATTTATACTTTGGCACTAGACCCGTCTAGCACCAAAGTTATAAAGTTAAATTCATTTTTTGGACGTGGAAACCTACCTTGCATCAATGAGATGCAAGGTAGGCGTTCCCGTACAAAAAATGACTCTATGGCTTTAGCACCATATTTATCCTTTATCCCATGCACTAAAATCACGCACTGGGGAAGGAGGTGTCAAATAATGGTGCAAAGCTTGCTTTGCACCATTATTTAACACCTGGGTCAGGGCAGGTGTTAGGGGACCGGTGAGCCTATTTCCATGGTGGAGCACCATGAACTAAGCCCACAGGTGCCCTCCCCAGGCCCCAGGAACACCACCACCCACACCTGAGGGACAGCAGAGGATGGGGGACCCCATCCCAGGTAAGTATAGGTAAGAACAGGTAAGTATTTTTTTTTTAAATCCATTGGGGGCCAAGAAATGGGCCCCCCTACATGGCACTGGGTGCAATGGCCATGCCCAGCGGACCCTGGTCCCCTGTGCTGGCCATTGGGGTGTGGGGCATGACTCCTGCCTTTTCTAAGACAGGAGTCATGTGGTATGGATGTTTTTGCATCAGAAAATGACGCTAGGCTGGTTAGAGTCTTTTTTTTTTAACTCTAACCTGCCTAACGTCATTTTTGGTGCAAAACCCCCTTCTCCCATACCGCCACCCCCACCCGGCTAATGTCATTATTATTTTTTTACGCTAGCCTACCCTTTGCGCTGGCTTGCACCATTCCATAAATATGGTGCCCGGCTGGCGCTCAAGAATGGTGCAAGCCGGTGCAAAACTTTCTGATGCAAAACTGTGTTAGTGCAGTTTTGCACCAAAAAGTATAAATATGCCCCTTTGTTTAGCAAGCCTAACTACTCACTGTAGCTGGCCCATGGTCCATCGTGGTTGGCCTGACCTTGTCCTGGTCTGGCATGACCAGATGACCACAGTTGGCACTTTGTGCTTTTTTGTGCTATTTTCGCTTAAAACTTTTAAACTGCATATCTCCGGTTCTACTGATTGGATTTTTTATGTTCTGAACGTAAATTATTTATTAACTTTCACTCAGTTTTTCTAAATCTGTGT
This sequence comes from Pleurodeles waltl, assembly GCF_031143425.1. NCBI lineage: Eukaryota > Metazoa > Chordata > Amphibia > Caudata > Salamandridae > Pleurodeles > Pleurodeles waltl. The sequence goes on along the minus strand of NC_090443.1, from coordinate 263,315,386 downwards.
TGGATTTTTCTAGTGTTGTGTTTCACTTCATTACTGTTTGAGATGCTTCATAAATACTTTACAACTGCTTCTAAGTTAAGCCTGACTGCTCTGTGCCAAGATGCCAGAGGGTCGAGCACAGGTTAATTTGGGATTTGCTTGTGACTTCACCCTGTCAAGGATTGGGGTTGCTCCTATTGGGGCTTCTTCCCCCTCAACCAGTAACCCAATTTCTTACAGAGTAAGTATGACTTAGAATGAGCATATGAGAAAGTTTGTCAGAGTGGGTGAGAGGGAGACCATGAATGATAGTGAGTGATCATGAGTGTGAGTAACTTAGAGTGAGTACGGGAGTGTGAGTCTGTAAGAGTGTGTTTGCAGTGATGTAACAAAAGACCCCGCAGCCCCCACAGTGCGGGGGCCGAGCTCCAAGAGGCCCCCTAGGCAGAACTGGTAGATGGTGGGCCGGGGAGGAGGGGGCCCACTCCCATTTCTTTGCAATGGGGGCCCCTAAAGTTTTGTTAGGCCACTGTGTGTTTGTTAACATGTTTTTAGCTTGTGATTCTGCTGCTGGACACATTATACTCAAAGTAATTCTTGGCTTATGGGGGCACTTCAAGTAACATGGTGTGGCTGGCATATTGCTGGTAAATTGTGACATAAGGGAGGGCACCAGTGCTTACTTTGTGCTTCGGGCTGGGGCTTATTCTTCTGACTAAAGCATTTGCTGCGAGCTCTTGTAGCAAAAGACACAGATGGGCAAGAAGGAGGAAGAGAAAAGCGAAAAAACGTGACAAAGTTAGAAAGCAGAAAGCTGCGAGAATGAGCTGAAGGGGCAGGGAGTGGCTTCAAATAGATGAAAGAGGCCCGAGATGGCTTCAGTATTATGCTGCCTCGTATTCCGTGGTCGCACATATAATTGAAGCAGCCGTGTGTTTCAGAGGAGAGCTTTGAGCACCGGCACTTTTCTATTTACAAATTAAGCACTGGAGGGCACCCAAGGTAAAAAGCAGGCTCGAACATACTGGAAGTAATTTTTGGCATATAAAGAACAGTCAGAGCAGAATGCGCGTGCTACTATATTGAAAGTAATTCTTGGAAACCTTAGTATAGACGGGGAATGGAGCTGAGGCTAGGGGAAACAAAACACGAAAGAATCTTAAGGACACAATGGAGGTATTTTTGACATATGGGTCATCCATAGTGTATGGGCAATATCACTGGCAAAATTCTGGTACTGACATATTATATGCAATTCTTGATATAACGGGGTACCTGTGGCAAAACGCAGGTAGTGTCACATTGCAGGTAATTCTAAACATATAGGAGCCACTTTGTGAAATAAATAGGTGAGTCCGTGGCAGGGTTTCTGCCCTACCCGTTTCAGAAATCAGCAGCCGCCACTGCTGAGTGGTTATACTCTTTGCCCGTCTGATGTACAAGGAAAGGGGGTTCGGATGTAGCGGGTATGCTGGTTTATCTCCACATGTGGGCAACATTTGTGTCATTGGGAAAGAGCTAGCTTGGTTATGTGTTTGAATTTACAATTTGTGACGAGAAAGCGTACAACTCAACGTAATGAAGGTCACAGATACGTACTTAGTACATTACTTGTAACAACCTTGTATCATTGGCAAGATGTTCTGTGATCTTGAAATAGAAAAATCGCAGTTCCCTCTTTCTCCAGAAAGCTGCCAACGGATCTGCATAGCTTAGTTCAAAGTAGTTTGCTGAGTGATGGAGCTTATCAGGGCGCGTGACGAGCATGCCTCAGCCTTGGCTCGGCCCTCTTTCCCTTGTTTAAGAGCCAAAAGGCAGTGGAACAAGAACGAAATATGGCTATTTTTAATGCCTGCTGTTCTCAAGCAGGAGTTCGCTGCTCAGGAGACATGGATGACTCATTTGAGTGTTACTTAAAGGCATTAGGCCGGTAAACAGAAGGAACAGAAGGAAACTTAAACTCAGGACAAGGAAACCCTGGATCATGCAACCTATGTTGTGGTACAGGAGTCATGAGGGAGGCACACTGACTTGTCGGAAAAAGCACATAACTGCACAAGATGACTCCGTAGGCTGATTATTCCACAATTTGAAAACAATTTTAGAGTATTAGCCCTAACTTTGAAACAAGCATTGGCAAAGCCGCAAGGTCTGGTCTTGGCAAGCTGGCGTGTTGGTTATTGTTTTTTGCAAGCATATACCACATATTTAAAAAGAAAAAAAGAGACCATGTGTCCAATAAATGTTTAAATTAAAAAGGCATTAACCATAGAATGCCATTCTAATAAAAACAACGTGGGTGTTTCTTAGCAGGAATGAATACTTAGAAAAGGTGTGTAAACTAGACCCAGGGGAAATTTTGTTTATATCGGTGTAATCTTGTGTAATTTCCAGCATTACACTTGCTATGCAAAGTGCCCAGAATATGCTGCTATGCCACGTGGCATGATTGGGATTTCATTTGGGTAGAAATGCTATCACTTGGGTTTATGGGAACTTGACTAGGGTGGCTGTTGCTTTAATGTGCTTTGGACGTGACGGTGATTTTGCACTGAGAAAATACAGCAAAATGCCTGAAGAGCATTTCTTGCAATAACAGGAAAATTGGGCATTTCACACAAAAGAAATTATGCAAATATCCCTCATGTCTTGAAATCCTTTTGAATTTTAATGCATGTGCGAGGAAATGTGATTACTATTGTTATGAAGAAAAGATACTATGGCCTTTGAAATACTATAACCTGAGGACATTCTTCAAATACACAATGATGACTTACAAAATAAAAAGACTAACTAATACGAAGAAGAAAGCATTTACAAAACAAACTATTGGCCCACCAGCCTTCACATCAAGGAGTATTTCTTATTCAGTCGATGTGGACATGTGGTTAGTAAAAGTATTGCCCCTAACAGTACACGAGAGGGAATGACCTTAGGTTCGCTGACCCATTGTCCCACGATGACCCAAAGCCCCTCTATATATACCTTTAAGTAAGTATCTTTTGTATTAATTATTTTTGTTTTTAGTACTGAATCAACGAGACAGGTAAAACATTCTCAGGGTTAGAACTAAAAAGGAATTCTGTTCTGACCTTCAAGTGTCTTCCTCAAGCTTGAAAAAACTTGCGTTTAAGATTAGTGAGCTAATCTTACACTGTAATGAATAATCATTCGTGTTAGTATCAATCAAGCTTGATTGTGAGGAGCTCTCGGATATTCTCAGGATCTAGATCACATTTATATTCATCAAAGAGAGCTGATACCTTCTTTATGTTAATACATAGTGAACTGTGTGTGCACTGTTCTAAACATTTCACCTGCGAAGTCCATCATCTGTGTCACCTTCAACCAAGTTGAAATTACTACAAGTTAAACCAAATTACTCTTGGTTACTTGCGTGGCTCGAATTCTCCTCCTATTTCTTCTCATTGTATAATTTGGGGTTATTTAAGCTGTACAGCCTGATGATGTTCTGCCTCAAGAGTTGGACAAAGAATAGAAACGTAAATTCTGCTTTTTGTTTTGAGTTTTCACTAGTATCTTATTTCAAAAAGTGTTAAAGCATCGGTTTGCAGATGTTTGGTATACTGTGATCTCTCCTTCCACCACCACTGCCACGTTATTAGTTTTCTGTAAAATCGAGTACTCTTCCAGGACTTTCATAATGAAAACAAGATAAAATGCAAATTAAAAAAAAATCAGTTTCGAAAATGTATTACTTTATTTTTGGTTAATGTGATCAATTGCGTGAAACCTTTAAAAAAATTATCACAGGGAGTTATATTTCGCGATTATTTCTTTGTATCTGGAATTCCCTGGGGGTATCGGGTTGCCTTCCATTTTGTAATTCAGGTTAAAAATCACTGCACAGAGAACATGCAGTTATGGATTTCTCACAGTGCACATAAGGCAAGCCTGTAAAAGGCTGCAACCAGATGCACTTGGCTTTGCACTCGTCCTCTTCTTGCAAGCAGCTGCACTGGCACCCTGTCAAAGCTGAGTGACGCCCTGGGCAAGGGAGTACCTTCCATTGGTCAATACAAAGCAGGAAGAGTGGCACCACGAGGCTCACCGTACGCTGGTCATTGCTGGATTCCACAGATCAAATAGAGGCGAAGAAGCCAATTTCCTTAATAGCACTAGGGTCCATGACACACAGGCTACTCCACTGAATTTCGCAAACCAGAGTGTCTAAAAACAGAGACATCACAATCACAAAACCTTTGTGAATGTCAAAAATTACAAAGTATGAGTATTACCTGAAAGAGAAAGCGGAAAACACCACATCAACACGTGACCTAACCACCAGAGAAAGAGACACCAGCAATAATCCATCATTGCATGCCTTCAATGCTCTGTCACAGGAAGGAGACATTGATATTACCATTGCAGCAAGACTATCAGGCTCACCATTGGACTGAGCACCACCAAGAGTCTTTAAAAATACCCTTCACTCAACCTGTGTATGAGAGTTAGCCAGCTGACTACTTAACAAGTCCCACCTGATTTCATAACCTCCTACGTCAAACCTTTCCTTAAAAAGAAAAACCTCAACTCATCTGATTCAGTAAACTACAGGCCCATATCAAATGTGTCATTCTTAGGAAACATTTTTGAGAAAGCAGTGTTTACTGAACTCTAACTTTATAGAAGATTATGGCTTGCTGTCATTCCAACAGTTTCATTTCAGGCCAGGCAGAGGCACAGAGTCACCCATTATATCCACCTGAGATGATGTAAAGATCACAGTGGACACAAGCAGAGTAGCTTGCTTATTACTTCTGGATCTACCGCTGCACTTAACACTGTCCACCATCATATGCAACTGCAAAGACTTCACAATATCAGAATCATGAAATTCTATCTGATTAAATCATTTAATGTCACCTGCTACAACCATGCAGATGACACCCATATCATTTTAAAAATGGATAGCTCTGAAGAAATATACAGTTCGAATCTCAATGACTGACTTCATGCCATAAACACATGCATGGTGAATGACCATTTAAAGTTCAATACCAGAAAGCCAAAGACTATGACAAGCGGGCATTGGCAAAACTATCAGCCTACTACCATATGGCATAAGGAACTTTAAGCCCCTCCGACAACATCAGGAGAAGGTAGAAATGTAAGAGTGACTATGCATTCAGACCTATCCTTGATACAGCATACTAGCAATATGACAGAGTGCCTTCTACTCAATGAAAACACTACGTTCAATCTTCCCATACCTTGCATACCAACATAAACTGCAAGCCATCCTCATGCTCATAATCTCCAACCTTGACTATGCCAACATTCTCTATCTTGCCACACCCCCCTTCAATTTTACACAAAATACAACACATTCAAAATGTTGCTGCAAGGCTTCTCCTCCACCTTCATCCAAGAGAACACATGACTCCAGTCCTGCAATTCCTCCTTTGGCTACCTATTGAGAGAAGGGAAATGTTTAAAGCACTCTGCATTGTCCGCAAAGCCTACCTAGGAAAAGGACCACTATATCTACAACTTAAATTCTAGCAATACAAACCAAAAGAAACATTGCACTCCAAGCTTGCACGACTTTTTATCATATCACCTTACCATAAGAAATCCGTAGGAGTCACTGCTTTCTCAGTGCAAGCAGACAAACTCTGTACCTCACTACCAGTCATCATTAGAAACACCCAGGAGCATATACACTTCTGATGACAACTAAAAACTTGGCTTTTTATAAGCTAACGTCATCACCTCACATCCCTGCAACAAAGCCCAGAAACCAATTGCAACTTCAAGCTCAATCCTCAGCTTACAACCCACGAATCACAAATAACTCAATCATCAAACTGCTTTTGTTTGCTTTTGTTATACAGTTAAGCATAACAAAGGCTGATCTATTGTTCACTGTGTCATTATCTGGTTTCGTACTTCCATATATAACAGTTAAAGCCCACAATATTACTAAAACCATAAAACGCAGAGGTTAACAATAAATTGTAACTTATACCTCTTTAATTCACATAGGACATCTGCTAGATGGGTTGTCCATCATCAGAACTGTACAATCAAAATATAAATATCACCAAAAGAACAGGCATTGAATAACTGAAGAGATTTATCACACATTACTGGACAATTCGGAGGACTTTAATTTAGTCCATTCATTGCAGTTCCCAAACATCTATACAATCTGACCTCTTATTTACATCTCTCAAAGAACCCCAGATATGGGATTGATAGTACAAATGTTCATCCTAATATATTTCTTCACTTCTCTCTCCCTCCAACCATGCTAGTTCAGGACCATAACTGAATACAAAATTTAAAGATTGGACACAACCTATTGCAGTAACCAACTAAGAAGAATGTATCATGCTAAATATCACAAAGGGACCTGCAGAGCTGTGCAAAGCTACCAGCATGCTGAAAACTGTATCCTGTCTCTTGCACTTCATTATCCAACACATTGCCACATACAGCATCTCATAACACAATAGCACCAGCTCGGTGGTCATCACGCATGACACGGAAACACTTCCCAAATAGGATCAAAACTAAAACAACAGCCTTCTGACCACATACACTACATGTGTTGCAGGCTGCTCATGTAGGCAAGTGCTTAAGTGCCTACACAGAGGTATAAAGTGCAATGCATATGCTGCAATACAATAAAATGCTGGTCCTGGGAGTGTCTGTGGCAATGTCTCATCATGGCATGTTTATAGGTGCAGTACCCCTTTCAGACACCCATTACCATGCTGACCCTAAGGCTGGCGGCAGGGTAGTGGGACTAGATACAGCCCTCACACTTCCAAGAAGAACAACCCTACCACACAGATGCCCCAGCAGTAGAACCTGAGCCAGAGGTACTCAACAGTACCTGCTCCTGTGGCACTGAGAAGAGTGCCGGGGAAAGGCAACAGAGTGTAGGACCAGACCTCGAACCCAAAGCAGCCCTGGCAATTTTGTTCGAGGAGCCCCGAGGATGTAGGGGGCTGCAAGTGTGAAGTACTGCTGCTTTTGTTACTGGAGGTCGATATTGCAGCATTGATGCAAAACTGGCCCCCAGTAACAAAACCGGCCTTGCTGCTGCAAAACCGGCCACAGCCCTCCCTGGGAAACGCCTGATGCCCGCCATGGCCAGTCCGGTCCTGAAAGAGTGGTAAGGGACACAGAGGGTAAGGGGAAAGAGTGCCAAAGTGGGAAGTCCAGTGAGCAGAGATGAGGAGGGACACGGAGTGGGTGAAGGGGTGTAGTGAGTGGCTGAGTCTGCATGACATAAACAGTATTCTCCAAGCCTGGTCCGGCCACAAGACATGCTCAGAATCGTCTGGTCTTACTCAGTACCAGGGGACGTCCTGAACCTTACTACAGCCTAAACATACCGTTAAATTAGGCTATAGTGGCGATTCTTTCTGAAACAACAGGACACACCCCTGAGTTTAGAATTCCTCCTCCAGCATGCGCTCTACCTTTCGATCTCCCTCATTTGTCCCATGAGCAAAGACTCTGCCTTCCAAGATGAGAGTGAAGGTTTGAATTTTGTTGGAGCCAGGACTGACACCTTCTATAGGCAGTTCGACTCCGGAAGTCAGACCAGTTTTTAGGCTGAGGCAATTTCCTTATTATTGAGGGAATTCCTCTTCAAGATTTCAGTTTTGAAAGCATAGGTTGAAATAGCAATGACACAAGTGCACTGGAAACTTGTAAATGTGCCACGTGAGTCAAGCCAGGCCTGCAGGGCATCCAGTTGCCTTCATTTAACCCTGAAGTAAATGGTAGACATAATTCCAGAATTCTTCTTGTATTGTTTGAAAATCACGAGGGAAGCCCGAGTCTGGACTAAAACAGGTCCTGCTCGCACTAAGACGATTCTGAAAGTGGGAGAGACAGGGGACCATGGTTCCAAAGACAAGAGACGGGACAGGCAGCCGTGAACACCTCTCCTTCTGCAGCTGCTGAGACAAATCTGTCTAGCTGTTTGTGCGTTTGTCTGGTGTTAGTTTCACACTACGAATCTCTTCCGTTTAATTCAACCTGCAGAGCAGCAGCATCGGCCCCAGCTGGCAGGAGATACGTGCAAGGAGGCTGGTAAGTCAAAATGAAAATGTAATGTTTCTCTAAGATTGAAAAGGCAGGCCAAACAGAATGAGCAGGGGGGCACCTTATTTTGGAAAGGTGGAAACTAATTTTAATTTTTCAAATGACGCGAGCAAAAATGTTTCTCACTAAAAACTTAACTAGCTGTGCTAAATGCCAAGTTGGACGCTTTCTTTTTTTCAAAAATAGGAGAAGAGATGTCCCTGTACCAAAATGGACTTGTTGATCCTTAACCCCCACTGCCGGTAATGATTTTCAGAACGGGTAGAACTGATACGGACATGATAGAGTAGCACCAGTTGCATTACACAATTCACACTCGTTTTTTTGTTTAGGGGAGAATATGTGATTTACCCAAAATATGGATGTGGAGCCAAGGTCAAGACTCAAACCTGGCTCCCCAATTCCAAAGTCAATAGCCCTGGCCGTAACACCACATCCTTCCCCAATCTTTGTGTTTTACACTCCATGCGGAAGACATCTGAATGGGGGTACTCACTGGCGACACTTAACATTTTTGACATCAGGGATACATTGCAAGCTTTCACAAAGGATGAAGTTTTCCAACCATTCTTAAATTCAGTGGAAAGCATTTTTTTTTTGCACAGGCCTTCCTTGCAGTAGGCATATTAATCATTTACTTGGAGAGCCACTGGAATTATGCATCACAGAAGGACCAAATTATGTTGCTGTGCTGACTAAATTATGCAGCATGAAAATGAAAATATGTGACATAATGCTGCACATTTTGTGATAGTATTCATTTTTATATAGGTTGAACCTGACTGGACAAATATTTCACTTCATTAAAACCAGTATACCATCCACATACAGCATTAAGCAACAGGAAGGAGACTGGTCACCTTTGCAAAGGAGCTTTCACTACATGGCAACACAGGCTGCTGTGTTTTTAGTACTTTTTGATCCATTTGAGATAAAAAAAAAAATTTTTTAACTCTGCAGATTATTCAGCAGATGATGGCTTATGTGGCAAATGCTGTAAATTCATAAATATGCTGAAAATGCTGTGACCACAAAATCACATATTTCCAATGGCCCTGGTGATTTCACAACAAGGGAATGTTTAGTGATAGAATGGGAACCAACGTAGAGAATGGGAACTACAGAAGTAATGATTATTTGGATGAAAAGTACAGACTGATATTACATCCAAGCTGCCATCTCTCCTCAAATCAGGTCCCTGAAAAATAATGGAATAAATAGAGACTAGTGTTACCAAGCGTTGTGCCGCATAAAAACAAACAATTTATTTCAACAGCTGAAACTGGGGTGCAGCAAGAACACAGGTACAAATCTTTCGAATTACTACTTCATCATACTACTAAAATATGGAGGGGTAAAATGTATGACGTATGGCTAATCCCAAATCTTAAAATTAGCGTGGAGCAAATCACACTGCATTCTCTAAAGGTTTCAGAGAGATTAAAAATTATAAAATGGATGCTCAAAGTGAAGTTAGATTATCATAACTTCAGTGTTGCTTCTTTTAGGGTGAGAGGGACCTTCTGGAGATATGAAGACCAATTGCTAGTGGGACAAACAAAAAAACAGTATTGTTGAAATATTTTACAATGGGTTTATACAACAGTTTAAAAGACATGAATCCAGTGTTTGCACATTCGAGGTAACAGCTTGCAAATTGCAAGGTAGTACGATGGATATTTTCTGGAAACTTTGGATCTCATTGTAAAGTTTAATCCCATAGTGCCTATACACGTGCTGCAGCATGGCACTGCAATAGGAGTACTTCCTGGTTCTGCAAAACAAAGAGCACTGAGTTCATTAGCCCCATGCAGTTCTATTCCAGACTATCTTTTAACAAATACATCAACTCACAGAAACATTATCTCGTTGATGTAAAAGATATTTAGGGCATAGTATTTTGGTTAGGATATTCTGGTAACGTATCTCCCATGCTTTATAAACTATCAAATCAAATATTGAGTGAAATTAAAACAAATACTTTTGTATCCATATATCTATTCTACATATTCGATATTTCCCATACGAAGGAATTTTACATTTGTCCTTCAATTTCATGGATATTAGGGGTCCCTCAGAGGGAGCAACTGCTAACCCTGGGTTGTCTTTTGAGATTCCTGACCTTAGGAGTTGAGAAAGCGCCTGCAATAAGTCAAAGTAAAGGGGAATTAAAAACCGTCAATTTGAGTTTGGCGAAATTTAAGGGTTTTGATTGCATCTGGTAAACACTAGTAACACTAGTATCATAGGGTAAGTTATTTATCAGTAGTTGTACATACCTGGGTTACAGGTTTGCCTTGAGAAATGTGACACACCTGTTTCTGCATCTCTCAGCTCTGTTACTGCTCACCCCACCACCCGCACAATTCTTAAGGTTGTGGGGGTATAATGGTTACCAAACAACTCAGAATCCCGAGCCCCACAGAAAGTGATTGCACGGGGTTCGGGATACACCACGTCATTCAAAGTCACCGCTAGAGGAGCTGTTAACTTTAATCTCCACCCCTTGACATTTCCCTATCACCTCATTAGCAAGTAGACAGCTATTGAGTAGCTAAGGATGGGACAAGGGGTCATTCCAATGATGTTTGTGTGGTCAAAGGGCACCCCGAGCATTTTGATAAATCAACGTCCACGTCCACGTCAGATATGGGAAAAATAATAGCCAGTGTTCAGATTATTGAGTTTCCTTTCTAATGTGGGGCATAAGACTGAGCGAAGTGGAAAAATCTGTGACAATTTTGGAGGAACACCATATTAAGGACTGTCAGAGTCAGTCCCATGACAAAGCATATAACATGTGGAATTTAAAGGGTTTGCAAGCTCGGCTACTACAAGTTAACAGGTTGGTTACCTGCGCTCTGGAATGCTCATTTCCTAAATCTCATACGTGTTTCTAAAAGCAGCAATAAAGCCAAATCCTTTTCGTTTTCCAACAAAACCTCTATACATTTCGCTCAGCTTCCAGTCATGGCTGAAAAATACCTGTACCACCTCTCATACTAGTTGCTAATACACAAGCTGTTTAAGAATCTAACCAGGACGGATTGGTCAGCAAGACAATATATCTGACATAGAGGGATGATTGCCTCAGAGAAAGCAAAAAAAAAAAAGTGAACGAAAAGGCAGAAGATACGTCTACAGATGTTTTTCACGGCAGTTCAACAGCATTAGTCACAGGCTTCAGAAAATTCCGAAAAAACTCACAGGCATATAAGACTAGTTTGTGGCAAAAAATGACTTTTTAGCGAGAGGTCGGAGCAGAAAGCGTCTTGCAGGAGACATTTTCTCATGAACTCAGTTCTTATTTCTGGTATCTCGCATGACTTTTGATAGCGAGTAATATACATCTGAGGAATGTTTATTTGTGACACCGTAAACATTATTTTCCAAAATGTACCACAATTTTCATACATTTTGTGAATTTCTCACAAATCACAAACTTGGAGAAAATAATGTTTTCAATTTCCTATCGCCTTTATTCCGATGCGCAAAAACGAAAAAAAGAGAAGCGGATGTGGTGGAATTAACACATTGAAAGACACTGGCAATTATCAGATAAATATCTTCTATGTAGTGACTTAAAGAAAAAGTGAGACACCGTTGTCAAGCCTAATAGGAGTTGTATGAAAAGGTTGGCTTCTGGGATTACTTTGCAAACATTGCTCTCCTACGCGCTGAGTGATCGCCACGTCATCATATGAACAGTGTACAGATGTTGCTGCGCACTCTTGGGTAATCATCAGTTTCCAACAGTAAATCAAATGTTCTCAATCAATCGGGTCTTAATTTACCTCTAATTCACCCCAGCATCATCCAGTAAGTACATAATGTGCCACTGACACAGTTCACGAGTAGTCAGCGACATTCAAATTATTTGTGTCACGGTACAGCCAACATGCATTCAAAATCGACAATTTAACCCTTTAGAGTGGTACCTGTAATAAATAAGACTACGCATGAAACAATGGTGTATTCACAGGACCCTATTTTTCTTGCTGTATTAAACAAAAGCATTTGCCAGTGTGCCCTGCACCAGCTGCATACCGTCTAAACAACTGATTCTATTGGGAATCCACCTCCAGTAAAGTGCTGTCAAACTTAAAAAAACATAGCAGTTTCTCCAATCTCACTGCTTTTTGAATAACAACTTTTAAAATGAAAAAATCCCAGAAGACACATTTCTTCCAACTGGATTTTGGCACGTACCTCAACCGACAATCCAGCCGTCAGAGATCTCATTCATTTATCACAATCATTATGAGGCCTATTCACAAAGGAGAATTTATACGTGTAAATATACTCACCTGTCAACTAGTGGTAACTTTACACTTTTAGTTTTTTAGCATCATATATGTCTATATATTTACATATGTTTATATATATATATGTGTATATATATATATATATTTATATATATATATATATATATATATATATATATATATATATATATATATATACACACACTAATATCGCTCTCTCTCTCTCTCTTACTCTCTCTCTCTCTCTCTATGAGTGAAGATTTAGAATGCAGAAATAACGCAGTCCTGATATCAGAAATCAGGTTTTAATGTCAGTGATCAGGTTTTAATATCAGTGATTTTCAGTTCATCCGGATGCAATAATTTTAAGCCGTACATCCAGAAGTTTTCTCTGAAGTTCAGTAGTTCTTTCTTTAAGACATGTAAAATCTTCATATGTGCTAGCAAAAGGTCTGCAAAGTTAAAATGAGTGGCTGCAAGCTGGTCATGTTTCCTATAAATTATTGCTTATTTGTGATTCTGGAATCCTGTACAGAGGTAATTCAGTGTTTGGACTACATATTGTCTTTTACAGCTTTGACATTGGCAGTGAATCACATAAATAATGGATGTCGAACAACTTGTAAGACTCTACTTGTAACAGAAGAACTTGTTACTGATAATGTTTGTAAAAAGTATTCATGTGTGATGCACCCTTTAGAATCACAGCAATAAATGCTCACATTTGTTATAGCCTTGTTAAGTTCAGCTCTCACAATAAGACATCATAAATTGGGAATTCTGTTATAAGCAATGATTGGTAGTTTTGGAAAAATAATAATAATAAGGGAAATGTTTTTGCATGATGGTTTGGTGTTAGGGGCTGATGGATGACAGTGAACTATAAATGGAATTCTGAAACTTTTTTTATATGAAACTGTTATTTGTATTTATTTAACATTGCTTGCTATGTGGTGTTATTTTATGTCCCTGCCTCCATTATGGGAATGTGCTGCATGTGTGGTACAGGATTTACTCCAGTGTTGGGTTGGAGTACACTTAAGACTGTTTCTGGACCATTTTGGCTGTAGAAACTTAATAAGTATAGTTTTTTTAAAGAAATGGGCTTATTCTTTTGTGGGTGAGTGTTTGTATTTGTATGTCCCTCCCTAAACCCCTTCTTATTCTTCCCTAATCCCTCCCATTAAGATGCAAGTCATCACATTTTCCAGCCACTTCACCCATCCCTGCTAAATGTAATTGTAAAACCTATGCTAATGTGTGCTGTATCTCTGAGCACATGGCACAGACGTCTCCACAGAAAAGATAGGAGTGTGGAGGAGGAGGCAGTATCTGCAGTTAGTTCAGTAAATAACATTGTGCAGTACACGAGTATTAAAAGTGTACTATTACTTCACGTACTACACAATACAGTTTGTGAATAGTGCCCTATATGTGCAGCTTATCCTTCTGTCCATATTCAGCAGTCCTTTCCTCTTGTAAATATATTGTCATGTAAAACAGATTTATGAAGTGCACTGTAATCAATAAATCTATCACCCACTGAATGCACCAGGATAGTGCTTGAAAGCTTTGAGTCCTACAGGCAACACTAACTCTTTTACCAAAAAGATAAATTATCCAGTTAAATAAATGTCATTCCATGATAGACTCGTCTTTGAGACTCAGTTGGAAATAGATACAATGTCCTCTGTCTTCACTGTAAATATGCAATGATATGGATTGTTGGAACATTATATCAGAGTCACCCATAAAGATGGATTACTAGACAGTCTTAGGGGGTGAACATTTCTGTGAAGGAGTCAAATTCCAAGTTGCTTCCTTAAAAAAAGAATCTCTTACTTGGTAATTGCAATTATTGTATTTTGGTGCCTAGGGCACATGAGCCGATCATTTTTTCTTGTATAAGTAGCATGGCTCGGGGCATAACTGTAACCACTACATGAAGCAGAGTTGAAAAATTATTTTTTCCAATATATGTAACGCAGCTCAAAAGATCATTGTTTCCAAAGCACACAACGAAGCTCAAAAGATTGTTTGAAATACAAGTAGCATGGCTTGAAACATTATTGTATCCTATACAAGTAACATGTCCGGAAAAATCATTGTACCCAGAACATGTAACAGATCTTTGTTTCCAATGCATTTAACAGAGTTTAAAGATAATTTTTTATCGATACAAATAGCATATCTGGAAACATCATTGTTTTCAATTCATGTAATAGAGCTGAAAAATATTATTGGTATGGATGGCCTGAATAATAATGAGGAATACAACTCAATTGTTTACATCTAAACTTCTTCATCTCTTAATGCCAACTTTAATATTCTCTTTCAATTCAACATATTGCAATTTTCCCTGCATTATATATTTGAGTCCATTTATTGTCTACCTCTTACCCTCCACGCTTTTATATTGTAATTGTTGAGACAATTCTTCCCCATTTTTTCATGGGGGTAGCTCGTATAATATTTCTTTCACTTATCTTTATGTCATTAACATTGCTATGAAGCCTTCAGATTGCTTCTGTGTAATTATGTTATAACACACTTGATAAAAAGTCTCAGTCTGCACTCGATCCCTTTGCTTTACCTGTTAGCAGACTAACATTGAAATATTTTAATATATTTAGTTGTCCGGATTAATTTGATTACTTTTCCTCATCTTTGAAACTGATGCATACTTTAATACAGGGACCACCTACTCATTAGCCTTCTTCTATACCCTCACCTGCCAGTACACAATTAATTTTTACTTTCCAATTACTTTTGAACTGTAAACATTTTGCATACAATCCTAGTTTATTGCTTAGTCTGTTTTCACAGCTGACCTCAATGTATAATTATATAGTGCTATACACTTTTATGACCTTGGATCCGGGTTTTTGATCCGATTCATGTGATCTATTGAATTGCCCATCAGCGAGTGCTTCACCACACTATTCTGGCTCACTTTGGCACCTTTTTAACACTCAGGGACCTCTGTACCACACCATTGCTTTGTCTCCATCCAATGAAAAATATTATAATCGAAAATTATTTCATTCATGTCTTTTCTAGATACATCTGGAATTTGTTCGTGAGTATCCACGTTCTGAAACAATCATCCATGGAGGGTTGCTGTTGGTAGAATGAGAGAGTATGTAGTACAGCTTAACACAGTTTGAAATTAATGGACACCATAGGAATGTTTGGAATTCAGTTTTTGCATTGAAGTCCCAACATTAGTTATTGCTTTGCATAAGTCCCATGGTTAGGACAGAACATGCTACCTGGGCCATTGAAATGTATCAGAACTAGATTTACCATTTAAAAAATTCAAGAGGAATGAATAAAGAAGTTGAACATTTTTTAGACTCGGACAGCTGATTCATTTTGACTGATTGATAGCAAAATAACTCCTGACCATCGATAATATGATTTCTGGATGAACCTTTGTTGGAGATGGCCCTTCATAGCGGTATTCCCTGATTGTTTTTGTCTTTTTCCTCCTGATCTTTTTCTGGCTCTCTTTTCGTGGCTTTAGGACTCTGGGCACAGTGGAAAATTGCATGTGCGCTCCCTATACATGCTAGGAGGGGGAATTACATGTTTGGTTCAGGTGCTGTACCTGCAAAAAGGTACACCACAGACTAGGGGTGGGTACAGCCCTGGCTACTAGTGCGACATTGCACAGAATGTGCCACCGGCTAGAATATAGAATAGCCTGTGAAGTATGTGTCGGGTCTGCCAATCGTGGAGGCACAGTTGCGCTTAGGCTTAGGTTAGTGCTACTAACTTTGTAGCCAATCCTGAGATGACCCTTTGCTACCCATAGAGAACCCCCTGAAGGGCGAGGTGGGTGCTATACGATGGCTGGGGAGGTACACATCGGTGTCTCATGCCTGGTAGGGAAGAACCCTCACATAGGTTCCCTACCTAGGGGGGCCAGCTCTTCCCAAAGGTTTTTGCTGATTTCCTACCCAGTCTTAAGGCCCTAGGCCCTTTCCCACTGCCAATACAGTATCAAAGTGGGCATGTCTTCCTCCATATACAGGGAAGTGGCGCAGACCAGTGTGTGCACGTGTGACCACTGGTGCGCCAAACATATGCTGAGTCTGTCATAGCAGGCCTGTGTGCGCACTTGCCCCTATCTCATGTTTAAATAGGTATCCAGCTTGTCATAGCAGACCTGGGTGTGCACACTAGAACCTATGGTGCTTTTAAAGTGTATCCCACCTGTTGTAGCAGGCCTGTGCATGTGCACTAGCATCTAATGGTAACCCTCTGAACATCCCCCAACTTCAAAGGCATACTATAGTATCACAACTGGTGCCACACTGCAGCAAAGTGGAGATATAGTGCAGGAATGCAGACAGAGACCCAGAGACCCTAGACTGCGTGGTACACACTGCCGGAAGAATCTGTTGTGCACTAGAAGTAATTAGTGCTCTAGGAAGGGACCACACGCCCTTCATGCATCGTGGCTGGAATGGGCAAACTGGTTGCTGCTGTGTGGCACCCTGAAGTGTGCTCTCCAACGCCTTGTTGGCTTGCCTCTTGTTCTCTTGTGGAGGTCTCAGGGACATCAAAGACCTCCCACAAGGGACTATACCTTCTACCTGTGTCATCTGGAGAGTTGCATCTTCTTAAGTGCCTACATTGTCTGCTGAATGTCACCTGGTAGTAGCGGTGTGAGTGTGGAACTAAGTATTGCACCTGGAGACTGGATTTGTCTGGTGTGGAGGCTTTCAAAGTACTGCCCACATTCAAGGAGTATGGTTCTTCATTGTGGGGCCACAATGTTGGTAGTGACTGGATTTTGTTGGTAGTGACTGGATTTACAGGTCACAGGACCCCGCACGTCCTTTTTTTTTAGCATGAAACATTTCTCTTGCATGACACCTGACTGCATGCTCATTGCATGCTGTGTCTGATACATTGGTTGTGACCCTCGGAGGCGGAGGTGTACCTGGAGCAGTGCTGCATTCTACCTTGTGCGGCACAGCTGAACTTACATCTGTGTGTGTGACGAGATTGGTCTCGTGCGGCTCAAGTCATCGCACACCAGACGTTGTGCCTCATTACAGGGAGGTATGGGATTGGAACTCTTCGTGTGTGTCCGGATTTGTCTGCTGCCACTCAAGTCATTGCACACCAGACATTGTGCCTCATTTCAGGGAGGTAAAGCATTGATAACTCTTTGTGTGTGTCTGGATTTGTCTGGTGTGACACTTCATTGCACACCAGACGCTGTGCCTCACTCCAGGGTGGTAGGGCATTGATAACTCTTCATGTGCTATCGGAATTGTCTGGTGCGAATCAAGTCATTGCACACCAGATGTAGTGCCTCATTCCAGGGAGGTACGGCATTGGTAATTCTTCTTGTGCAATTGGAATTGTCGGGTGCAACATGTCGTTGTGCACCACATGTTATCCCTCCTTCCCAGGAGGTGCAGATTTGGTAAGTCTGTGAGCAACCAGTACTATCTGGGGCGACTCAAGTCATCACGCCCCAGACATTGTGCCCCCTATCAGGGATGTGCGGAATTGGTAACTCTTTGTGCATTGGAGTGCCTGGCTTGGCTGAGCACCACTGTGAACAGCGTGTGTCCCAAAGCGACCATCCCCCTCTGCTTGCCAGATCTGGCCCATGCCAGAAGATACAGTGTGGAGATCCCTGAGTAAACTACCCGAGTGGTGGGCGAACCGCAATTTGTCATCTGTTGCCTGATCAACCGTTATCTCTTTCATCCTCCCCATCTTTACCCCGGGATCCTGAATAAGTGTACCTCTGGCCTCAAGTGGCCTAGAATCTGGAGAAAGGGTGCTCTCATTTCCAGCTCATGGGGATGGGGTAGAAGAAACTGGTTGGAGGGTGGAGCAAAGTTTGGACCCAGGGGGGGTCTGCGAGCGCAGTGACCACTAAACTAATATCAGTCCACCACATTAGGGAGCTGGGAGCGAGAGCGTGCTATGCTAACCTGCCTGATATGTAGCACTGTGTAGTGGTGCAGAGTGAGTGAGTAGGAATGATTGCTGGTGATTGACTCCTCCGCACAGTAGTGTTTACCTACATGTTGGTTCTTTGTCAGGCGACTATCATGGTTGACATTGGGTTTTACCTGTGCGGCCTAGGCCACAGAGCTATTTAAGAGTGCTGCAATTCTCTATATACACACATTGCCCCTGTTGTTGGGAACTGGGGTGCAACCTATAACTGTGTGATATTGAATTGGGGTAATCGGTAGGGTGGGACTTGTGGTGTCAACATTTTGGCAACACATGAGGGTGCTGGGAGGGAAAGAATTATTTTTCTCACTTGTACACACTGCTAATATTGTTTTAACTCAATTGGGCCTAGTAATGCTAGTGATATTTCTAAATGTGATTTATGTCCAGGTTTATATGGTGCTCATGTTGGGTTAACTAATGTGTGTTGAATACAAACTTTATTTACATACACCTTGTGTGAAGTCTTTTTTGTGACCCTCAGTGTATTTGTTGTGTGGAAGTGCTATGCCAATGCTTTACACGTTGCCTGGCTGCTCTGTTCCAAGCTACACAATGGTGAGCGCAGGTTATACAGTGAGTGTAACCACCCATCCCTGACAGTAGTGGAAGGTTCTGCCTGGTTAGTGCCTCACCTCAGCCAAACAGAATACGCTGCCTCCATCAACTTTGAGATGATATTGTGAATATTACAATTGATTTCCCTTGTTATGTACTAAATACAATTATGCAAATTGGAGTTTGACGGCAGTCAGACCTCATGAGAGTGTGCACTCTTTTTTTAATTTTAAAACGTAGGCCTGTGCGTTGTAGTGTAGCCACAACTGCCACTGAGTTTGAATATTTTACAACCTGTCTTTCACCTGGATTCATCACAACTGTAATAACAAACTGAGAGACTGTTTTTTTACAGGGATTTCCCAGGCCCCGTATACTCAAAAATCTGGCTTTTGAAGACAGAATATCTCCCTTATTTCAAATATCCCAACTAAGGAGCTCTGACACTGGAGTTGAAACATGCCAAATTGCTAAACCCATTTCTCTGATTGGAGCCAAGCATTGGTTTAACAGCACACCCCTGTACTATTTAAAATAGCATTTGCATTCACGTTAGTTTCAATACTTTCAGCGGAAGGGCAGGATCTCAATTAGATATTTCTGTTAGAAATGTACTTCCAGAGGAGGTGTGTTTATTCAGGTCGAAGAACAAGCACCTTCCTGACATTACCTGATGTACAGTACATGCGTTGAGGTAAGAAAGGTTAATCAGTCCCGCGCACATAGCTCTTTTCCCATGAGAGCATGTGCGTGAGGAGTGATGAATGGCTGTCAGCAGCAGCGGCGAGCCCTCGGGTGCCAGAACAGCACTCAGATCCGCGGCTGGTCTCGGCTCACATCTGGGAACCTTCATGCCTCTGTTTCAGAGGAGAGCACTGGCCTCCTTAGAGCTCCTGAGATGCTGTGGTGGAGATAGGCTTGTCCTCCCAGTCCTTTGTCGCCAGCACTATTCACGTTTTACAATAAAATATTCTGAGGTCTAGTCAGAAAAGTAGTGATTCAGATATGTAGCAATGAGTGAGGCAATCCTGCGAAACACGTGAAAAAATTCTGAGCTTTTTGTGACTTTATTTCTCTTGGTTGATTAGCATAGTTTCACAGCTTTTACAGAGTTTTGACTGCTTTATACTTTTGCAAACTGGAAAACCACTGCAAACAACAGTGAACAACATAAGCCACATAATATGTCGTACTTGATTTTTTTTTTGTGAAATACAGAATGGAAGAAAGGATAGCCCGGAACGTCTTGCGGTGCTAACAGGCGGATTGACGGCGCCAAGCTGCTCCTTTAAAGCAGGCAGGCTGCAGGCACAGGCTCCCACCTGCCCTGCGGCCAATCCTTACGATGCTCAGAGCAGCATCAGGATTGGATGGGAACGCCCAGCCAAGGCGCCAAGGCTCTCCCAGGCAGACTGGGAGCCTGTGCATGCTCTACTGCCCATGTGTGTTTGGCCGGCCCGAGACGCTGGGCAAACACTCATGCACCCTGAGGGGGAGTGCTGTGCATTCCCCCTCACTGCTCATCACAGCCTGTGGCTCCACCGCTTTTTACTAAAAAAAGATAATAAACATAGTTTATTAGCGTTTTTTTAGTAAAAGATTAGCAGCAGCTGCTGCTGGTGGGAGGAGGCTCCTTCGCCCTAGCGGAGGAGCCCTGCATGAAGGCAGCTGCCCTTTTTCACATCCGAGAACTGCACAAGGAAGAAATCTATGAATACGGAGAGTCAGTTGGTAGGTTGCTAATCCCCACGCTCGGCAACAAGATGTGGACAGGGGTATTGACAATATTCTATGGCCTGATGGCAGTGTGGCCTCAGAAGCCGCTTGAATAGTTCAAGTGTTTGAGGATTATTAGAAGGAGCTGTATCCGCAGGATAGTGCGGTATCAGTGGTCTCAATGGCTTAGGTTTCAGGCTTCCTTGGGGGGATAGAACACGATCACCTGGAGACTGAGAAGGTCGAGCTATTAGAATTAGATATTACACAAGAGGAAGTCACTATTGCCTTAAGAAACATGGCTTCTGGCAAAGCTGCGGGCCCGATAAAATACTGCTAGAGGTTTATAAGGTATTCTTCCCTGATCTGAATAAAGATTTTCCAGAGCTCCTTCTGGAGGTGCAGCATGTGGGGATTCCACCAGGCTCTTGGGAGGCTACTGATAGTGTGATCTTTAAGAAAAAGGGTAAACCTCTAGATAAACTGGGCTCTTATAAGCCCATCTCCCTGATCAACTCTGAACTTCAGCTTTAATCAAAGATATTTGCCACACATATGGGAAGGGTCATGGCCAGTGTTAGAAATGGGGTCTCTAGTTGGCATTGGTTTTTAGTCTGCCCAAGTAGGGACCCTCAATGTTGTCAGGGTAAGGGACTCACACAGCTAAGATAACCCCTGATCACCCCCTTGATAGCTTGAGTCAAGCAGTCAGGCTTATCTCAGAGGCAATGTGTAAAATATTTGTACACACACAGTAACACAGTGAAAACGCCACGAAAGTACTATACACCAGTTTAGAAAAATAGCCAATATTTATCTGAGTAAAACAAGAATAAAATGACAAAGGAACAACATACACAAGTAAAGACACACAGTTTCAAAGATGAATTCTTACTATAGCACTTAGACACACATTAGCTCCAACTGGGGCTATTATGGTGTCTTGACGGAGTCATTACCAACAGTCTGACGCGACTCGCGAGGGAGTGCGGGCTGGTCACAGAGTCGCACGGACCCCAGGTACAGAACTTTGGGAAACAAGGAGGTAACAACGATGTTGCATGGAGTTGGGGAGGTCCCTTTGTGTGACTATCTAACTTCTAACATGACTGCACAAACGGCCCAACTGTCATCCTGACCCAGACGTGGATTACACAGACAGGCAGAGCAACAGAAGGGTTAAACAAGAAAATTCTTTCTTCCTAAAAGTGGTATTTTCAAACTTACAATTCAAAAACCAAATTCATCAAAAGTTGTATTTTTAAATTGTGAGTTCGGAGACCCCAAAATCCATCCATATATCTATCTGCCATCAATGGGAAATTGCACTTAAAACATATTTCAAGGCAATCCCCATGTTACCCTATGGGAGAGATAGGTCTTGTGATAGTGAAAAACGAATTTAGCAGTATTTCACTATCAGGACTTGTAAAGCACACCAGTGTATGTCCTACCTTTTAAATACACTGATCCCTGCCCATGGGGATTCCTTGGGTCTACTTTCGAGGTGACTTACCTGCAGTAAGAAGGAAGGTTTGGGCCTGGCAAGTGGGTGCACTTGCCAGGTCGAAATGGCAGTTTAAAACTGCACACACAGGCACTACAATGGCAGGCCTGATGCATGTTTGCAGGACTACTCATGTGGGTGGCAGGCCCATTAGTAGCATTTGATTAGCAGGCCCTGGTGCACTATACTAGGGATTTACTAGTAAATGAAATATGTCAATCATGGAGATACCAATCACCAATACATTGTAGACAGACAGCATATGCACTTTAGCACTGGTTAGTAGTGGAAAAGTGCCCAGAGTTCTAAAGCCGACAAAAAAGGTCAGGAAAATAGAAGGAAGAAGGCAAAAGTTTGAGGGTAACCTGCAAAAAGGGCCAGGTCAGCGGCCAGGATACGTTAACACTGACACCATATGTTCGTTCTGGGAAGATAGACTACAGATCATGTCAGGCGTGTTGTTACCTAGTTTGATATTGCTAATACGACTGGGTACCATTTGGTCATGATCCTTCATGTCACTGAGAAACCGTTCAATAGGGTGCTGTGGTCATATTTCTGGGAAATGGTGAGATGGAGGGGGTTTGGACCTGGGTTAATCAAGGCAATAAGGACGTTGTACTGCTCACCGTCAGCTCAACTTCAAATCATGGCCCTACAGTCTGGCAAGATTATGATAACTAGGGAGACGAAGCGGGGGTTCCTATACTCCCCTATCTTCTTTGCTCTGTACATTGACCCAAAGTTTAGTTGTTATTGGCAAGTCAGAGTATCATGCCAGTTTTTGCTAACACTCACAAAACAAAAACCTTAGCATATGCTGATGATATTGCCGAGTTAACTACAGATCCTCTGAATGTGCTGGTTGAAGTGGATAAACTGCTGTGATAATTTGGTTCAAAGTCAGGTTACCTACTCAATAGGAAAAAAAACTAGATTGTCTGTTTCGATAACACCTACCTTCAGGACAATCACAGAGTAGAGAGTGCTGTCTACTTAGAAATCAGGATCTCTCCTAAGGTAGATTCATTGTATGCACTGAACTTTGGCCCATTACTAGGCAAGATAAGTAGGGATTTAACGACTCAACAGGCTGAACCTCACTTTAGTAGGTAGATGCAATGTGGTGGAGATGGCTGTTCTTCCAAAGTGTTATACTTGTTTAGAGCTATATCACTTAGGCTCGAACGGTCACTGCTCCGGAAGCTGAATGCTATATGTTCAAATTTTTTATGGAGGTATGAAAGGGCATGACGGCTCTGAAGTTCTTGACCCTTCCCCGGTCATGGGGGGGAGGGGGCAGGGCAATCCCTAATTTTCGGTTTTATTACTGGCCAGCACTCCTGCAACATATGGGGGTTCGCTTTGTGGCTATGAGAGGAGCGTCAGGCGTGTCTAACTCACACTGTGAAATTCCACCTATATATATTAATTTGGGTGGGGGAAGCATAGGGGTACTTTTTTAGATGGATTTAACCACGTTATTATAAAAAAAAAAGTTAGGTTTAAGACCCTGGCAACAGCCTGGTCAATCAGGAATAAGCTAAAGAGGAAGGTGGGAATTAAAAAAGTAAAATAGGTGTACCTTGCTGTAGCCATCCCCCATCTTTTCGGGAATATTTCATGATGGGGCTGTAAACAATGGGAGTAGGTTGGGCTCACCAGGGTGGGTGATCTTTTTACTCAGGGTCAATTGTGTTTGTTTGAACATTTGCAGCAGGATTTTGGGTTAGGAGCAAAGACGTTTTTTAAATACCTGCATGTTAGGGAACTTTTGAATAAACTGAGGGACTATCTCATATCTCCTTAAGGAATTCCCCTGCTTGACATTGATTTGTGCTTGGAGAACAAAATTGGCCAGATCGATGGCGCTCTATGTAATATGGTCCCAGATGATTTTGAGGCGCAAGGGGCAAGTTGGGAAGGAAAGATGGGGACAGTGTGCATTGATGTGCAGGCTTCCATTGAGGCTGAAACTGCTTCTTACTGCCAGTTTAGGAACCCAGCATTATAAAACTGTGTTCAACCTATATTATACACCTACTAGGCTGTTTAGCTGAGGAAGAAGGGCGAATGATAAGTGCCCTAATTGCGGGATAGGCCCCGTGTTTTTTAGATGTAGGAAATTACAGACAGTCAAAGTAGGGATCAAGGCTTTTTGGAAGAAACTGTTTCAGGTAGAGATGCATATCAACCTAGCAATTATGCTACTTGGTATGGATCATGGCTCCACAAGGGAACTAGAGCAGGTGCATTTTGTCATTATTTCGATTGCGGTAGCACGCCTCCTTATAGCAAGAGCATGGACATTCCCGGAACCACCAGCTTTTCAACAATGGCTCACACATCTATTAAGCATGTATAATCTGGTGAAAACCCTCTATAATTGCAAGGGGAAGGGGGCCAAGGGACGTGGGAGGAGAAGCTAGTCACCATTGTCAAGTTGGATTGTAGATAATTTGATTGAAGGTTGAACGCTGGAGAGGTGTCAGTCTCACAATTGTTCTTTGAGGGCAATTTCTGCATGGGTAACTTCTCTAGTCTGGCTGGGAAGAAGACGGGTATGGTGTGCCCCTATTCTCCATGTTTGTATATTCAGAATATCTCTAACGCAAATATTTCCTAAATGATTTATTCTAAAATCACCTAATTTACTGTTTTCGGGTGTATTATTATCTTCAGCGTTTCTTAATTATTATTCTTTATATCCGTACGGTTAAGGCATCTCCAGGGTAAAATCTTTGTGATAAATTCATTTTTTGATCAACTGTGGCATCGTTTTTAAATGTATTACTATCTCAAGACCTCTTCTTAATTAAGGAACTTCAGAGAAAAGGACTGTTTCCTTATTAATTGCTTATTAAATTAACTGTGATTAATTATGTTTCTATTTTGCTATTACTCTTTTTTGAATTAAAAAAAAGGAGTATATTATGATGTAAGCGAATACATGTATGATATTATGTACAATGTCTAGTTTATGTAATTGCAGAGTTAGAAAAAATTTGAAATTTACTTGTTTTCCCTGTATTGTTTTTCAATTAATTTCCATAATTTAACACACATTGTACTACCATTCTTTTACATGTCCTGAAAACAACTGGGCTTACTGAGAAATTTACAAACACCTAGGGCAGTATTTATGGCCAAATCATGCAGTGCTGTGCATCAAATCACCTTGCTGCACCGCACTGCGTGACAGGGAAAGGGCAGAAATGTGCTGAATTCATCACAATATGGCGCATTCCTATCCTTTCCCATGTGCTGGCACTCTTTTGACTGACTAGTTCCAACGCAGGCAACCTTGCAACATAGTGCAAGTGTGCCTGTGTTGCATGCAGGACTGTTTCTGTGCAGGAATGCACACTTTCCTACAAAAAAACAATTTTGGAAGGAATATTCATCTTTCTATGTGTGCTGCAGAATGTAGCACACATTGAAAGAGAAAGAAACAAGAAGAAATAGAGATGTTCCTTCTAGTTATGCATCCCCGCGTAAGATTTTGGAGCATACCCAGGTTTCCAAGCTCTTGTAAATCTGGGAATGTGTCAAAATCCATGGGAGTTGTGTGGGAACACCCACGCAATGCCCATGGAATGCCTTCCCAGGGCAAAGTGATGCAGCACAGCAATATGTAGTGAGTTGCATTAATCCAGATTTTTTAAACCACTCAGAGCCACACAAAGTGGGTTTCCGTGGCTTCAAAAATCTGACTTAAAAGTTTGCATCATGCATGTACCATGGTGTGTGGTGCAAATGTGACACACCCCTCTCATAAATATGCCCTTTATTCAGTATATTTTGGTGCAAATAAAGCGCTCAGATAAGGTTGGGAATAGCTTGCATGGTTGTTTGTGAATGCCCAAAACAATATTAATTTGTGGCTGCTGACAAATTTTAAATAGAATTTCCCTGGTTACTCCTCTGACACTCCTTTAGAGATGGTCTTTTTTGCAAGGCCAGTCTAAATTTATGTACACACAATACATGCATAACTTGGGGATGTTACATACACACATGTGTCTTTGTGTGCACAATAAATTTAAACTTTGATTCCCTTCAGTGAATCACTCATAAAAGTGTGCATACTTTCAATATGACCTTTTACAGTAGAAAAATCTTGAAGAATTGTCGCCTGTGGTTATACAGAACAAATGTAGCTGCCCTGTAGCTATCTGAGGGAAGTCATTTTGCAGTGATTCATGGTTCTTCTGGCATACTCCTCTCATTGGGAGTATTGCATATGCTCGGCAAGCATCAGCAGGGCAATCATGTGATTCAAACTTTCCAACATGTTAGGCTTCTGATCGACTCTAGAAAAGGCTTTTGTGAAGCTGAAAAATGTTCTTTGCTGATGCAGAGGTCGCTCTTTCTCCTACCTAGCAGCATTGACATGGAACAAGCTACCTTTCATCTCCAGACCTTCCCAACTCTTCCAGAGTTCTGAAAGTCCCTGAAGGCCTAGCTAATCAACTGGACTCTGCCAGTGCCTGGATACCCTTATACCTTATACCCTTATGGGTGACAAGAAGCGCTCATGATTGATTGATGAAAAAGAAGTGAGCTACCAAACTAAGTTATACTCTGCACATGACTGTTTAACACTAGCCCTACCTAACGTGCCCTGGATGTGAATTGGTCCATGAGAGAAGCACAGCATAGGGTCCCAAAACCAAAGACATAGGCCCTCATTACATTATGACTTTGGTGGACAATTCCGAAGACTGCTGTGGTGACAGCCACCAAAAGTCCGCCGTGGAGGCGGTAATCAGCCCGCTGTATCATGAGTTACAAAAACGAAGCCGCAAGAAAACAGTCACAAAATCAACACTGCCAGTTCTAACAACGGCGGGAGAGAGGCGTCCCACGACCCTTACCGCCATGCCAACAACAAACCGTCCTCCAAATTGCAACCCACGAATCACCAAGCGGTCCATCAATGGCGGAAACCATTAGCGGTGTGGACCACCGCGGTTCATCTTGCCACTCCACAACAACAGAAGCCAACATTGGCCAAATTGAAAAACCGCCACCTGATACACATACACACACCGTACACACCCACCAATAGCTCTATAAAACCCACCCCACACACAACCTACAATTCCTTGCAATATCACAAATTATGCTGCACGTTGCAAGTCCACAGATCCCTAGAACTGCACACAAAAAACACAGCAACCTATACACCCTTCACGCATCACACACCACACATCAACTTCACTACTTCACAGCATCCCAGATAGTCACAGACCCTGAACCCCCACCAAACACCCCACCCTCTGCACAACACACACACTACACCCACTACACAATCAGCATGTCCCCACAAAAACAACCCTGTTTCACTGATGAGGAGTTGCGGGTCATGGTAGATGAAATCTCCGGGGTAGAGTCACAGCTGTTTGGTGCACAGGTCCAGCAGATATCCATTCCCAGGAAGATGGAGTTATGGCGGAGAATCATAGACAAAGTGAATTCTGTGGAAACCTATACACGCACAAGGGACGACATAAGGAAGAGTTGAAACGACCTACGGGGGAAGGTGCATGCAATGGCATCCAGGCATCACATCGTCGTCATGAAGACTGGCTGTGGACACCCACCTCCTCCCCCACAGTTGGCAACATGGGAGAAGGAGGTCTTGGCTATCCTGCACCCCGAGGGCCTCACTGGAATAACTGGAGGGCTGGACTATGGTAAGTCACCCATACTTCTCTAAAACCATGTACACCTTCATGGCATGTCTCACCGTCACCCTATCTCCCATCAACCCACTCCATTCCAAACTCATACCCACCCCCATAACCACCCTTATTAATTTCCCTTGCATGCCCAAGCCACTAAAATACCAGCTCTTCAATGTCATCATTCACACACATAAGTAATGCATGGTTAGCATGAGGCAGTACCAATCCCACAATGCATCACCATACACAAACCAAATGTTGAAACACAACACCCATCCCATAGGGAAACCCATCAATGCTGAACATGTATACACCTAGAACACCTGAGGTGGCAATAACAAACCAGGATATGGCATTGACATTTAGTGCTAAATACATATGTAGCATGTGACCTTTTCAAGAAAACTATTCATATGAAAAAGCTTTTGGCAATACAGTACAAAATCATCCTCAACTGCCAATGCCATACCTGGGAAGCAAGCACCCTCCACTAATCCCCTGCTTTAGTCATATTCAAATCTGAGGATGATATGAACAACTATCATACATATCCACAGGTACCCTAGCTAATGTCAGCCTGCAGCATGTGTTGTGTCTACCCAGTCCTCCACCAGAAGAAGGCCCCAGTGATGACAGCCACTCTGGATGTCTGGATCTCGAAGATCTCCCTGGCCCATCTGGCACCACTGGTCACTCTGACACCACAAGCATCCCCCAGCCCACCCCAGAGCACCCCACATTGAACTCCACTACAACAGCAGCCACCCAACGTCCCCAAATCTCTGTCCCCAGGGCATATCAATCTACAGTGTGTCCACCTGTACAGGGACCGGAGTCAACACCTCCCAGGCAAGACGAAGAAGGTTCTGGTGTAAGTGGAAGTTGGCACACAGTTCAGGGGACAGAGGCACAGGGGGCCAGGGCCAATGAGAGGATATCTGTGAGCCAAGGGGTAGACCAACCCAGGGAACCTACTGCCCAGGAGGCACTGTCACAAGTCCTGGGAGAATACCAGAAATACCAGGACAAGATGGTCCAGGTTCTCACCACCTTGCAGGAGAACCAGAGGCTGCAGAGGGAACACCTCCAGGAGGTCATGCAGCAGTTGCAGGCCCACAATGCCAACAAGGCCTCCATTGCAGGGGTGCTCAGTGAACTTTCCACCATCATGCATGAGTCCTCAACACACCAGTGGGCCCCTTCCACTAGCCAGAGTACTAACCAGCCCTCTACATCTGCTGCAGCTAGTGGACTAGAGGCCCTGCCACAGGACTCACAGCCCACCAGTACACCTCCCTCTGTAGCAGAGGAACCACCCTCCAAACGTTCCCTGTGAGCCAGACTTCCTACAGAGACTGTAGCCAAGACCAAAACCACTGCCAGGAAGTGAGCCTCTCCTACATGTCTCCCTTGTGTGACACTGAGACACCTTGTTTACTTTGGACTGCCATTGCTCCTTTTTCCTATGGCCCCATGGATACTGGACCTGTGCTACAAACTAACTGGGCCACTACACTGACGATTTCATCCACCATCATCCTGCTCTATTGCACTTTCCCTTCCTATTTGTAATTTAAATAATCACACTTAAACACAACTGAAGGATTTGTACTTTAATTTTATCAACATGCAATGTCTTGACCTTTATTTTCCAGTGCAAATGTTATGTAAAGTGTGAATCCATCCAATGTACAGTCAGCTTGGGGTACACATTACCAGTGTAAGTGCTTGCTACAAGTCACCATCCACCAAACTGTGTGAAAGCAGTCAGTAGGCATTCAATTACTACACAGTAGTCACCACACCATCTGAAAAAAGTAAAACCTTTAGTGACATTCAAATTAGAAGTAAAGGGAAGTAAAGCGACATGAGCCTCTGTAAATTAACAGCCTACATCCATCTGGTCATATCAACTTAATATTATGCACTGCTATCAACTCCAAACACTAGTAGTGGCAAGACACAACTTTTGTAAGGGCCTGTCACAGTGTCCTTTCCTCAGGATCTGCACGTTGCTGAACAAAAGGCCCACCTCCCGGCGTCACCAACTCAGAAAGCTATTATAGCACAGAGTTATAATGAAGCCAGTCGGGGGGAAGGGAATTAGGGTAGGGAACAGCAGGGAGAGAGATCTGAAAAGAAAAGGTTAGAACAAATATGCACTTGCTCATTCATAGCAGTATAACTCATCAACAGGTCTTGACTAAATGCGTCTCCGTGATATCAGATGGAGACCCCTCTTTAAGTGAGGGCAAAACCCGTTCTTTGTATCATGGAGCAAGAACAAACTAAAAACTCAGAAGCAAGAGATGGCAAGAGCTTTGGACTATGATCATACTCTGAATATCAATCCTGTAACATCTATGCATTCATAACATAAACCCTTGATCATGACCTAGAAAATCTCAAAGAATTAAATATGCTTTTCACGTAATATGCTTTCCAAAAAAAACAATGAAAACTATAAGTTGCTTACCTCCAAAAAAGACTTTCACATTCACAACTACAAGGCCAGAAAGCTTTTACTCATTGAACTTGAAGCATCTTGTTCCTTATGCCAGATAGCGCTTTCATTTGTTTCCTCTTAAGCGCTACTCTCCGCTCGTAATGCCCAGGGGCGCCTTCTTCGATTGCTGTGCCCAGGGCACTTTCCTTATGTGGACTGAAGCACTTTGATTGCCACGCAAAGAACGCTTTACTCATGTGGACTGGATCGCTTTGATTGCTGTGCCAAGGGCGCTTTAGTCATGTGAACTGAAGCACTTTAATTGTTGTGCCAAGGGTGCTTTACTCATGTGGACTGAAGCGATTTGATTGTTTTGCCAAGGGCGCTTTACTCATGTCGACTGAAGCTCTTTAATTCCCGTGCCGAGGCTGCTTTCTTCATGTGGACTGAAATGCTTTAATTACCGTGCCAAGGATGCTTTCCTCATGTGGACTGAAGCTCTTTAATTACCGTGCCAAGGCCGCTTTCCTCATGTGGACTGAAGCGATTTAATTACCGTGCCAAGGCCGCTTTCCTCATGTGGACTGAAGCGCTTTAAATACTGTACCAAGAATGCTTTCCTCATGTGGACTGAAGCGCTTTAATTACTGTGCCAAGAATGCTTTCCTCATGTGGACTGAAGAGCTTTGATTGCCGTGCTAAGGGCGCTTTACTCTGAGAACTGAAAACGCTTTGCTTGTTGTGCTAAGGGGTGCTTTACCTTTTGGAAGTACAACTCCCTTCAAGATTTGGCTCATCTAAATCTTACCGCTACGAGTACGACCTACTCGTGTCTGAATTCACCATGGAAACAAGATACTCCGATTTGCCGTCCATCTGCCATGCAGGAAATCTGCTCTTCTTCAGAGGAACCTCCACGAGGTCTGACTGCATCGAAGTCTTCAAAATAGTGAACAACGTGTTTGGGTGTGGATGGCCTTTATAGGCCTGCCACACCCCAAGATGGCTGCTGCCTCTAAAAACATGGGAATTGTAGTCCCTTCAAGGAATAGCACTGATAAGTGCATCTTGACCACCAATGTCCTGAACCTGCAGCTCTATGAGCTTTACCACAGGGCAGACAACGCTGATGGCCACCTTTGGAACAAGAGGGGATTACAAAAGGTGCGCATAAAGTGCCACAGAGCCGCGCAGTGGAGTTTCGGGCGGGACCTGGACCACGCATGGCCTTATTCCTGACATTACACCCCTCTCCCAAGTGCAGTCCAGGGCCCGGTTTATCAGGATGGAGGAGGTGAAATCGTTGCACCAAACGTGGTGCATGAACCTGTCTTGCAGGTTCCCAAGATTCATTTTCCGGTCCGTATCCTTTCCAGGGCACCAAGTACCAAAGGTAAGACCCCCTACATCTAGAGTCTAAAATAGATCACACCTCATACTTCCAATGATCTTGGACTAATAGAGGAGCAGGTTGTGTGAAGCTTGAAGGCGAAGCATGTTTAAGAAGCGAAGTGCGAAACACCAGATGAATTTTCAAAGAGGATGGTAATTTTAGTTTATATGTTACTGGGTTTCCTTGTCATAGTACTTCATAGGGCACTCTGAATTTTGGATGAAACATATTTTTATTTTTGAATACAAAGTTTACAAAGTTTTTCGTGGATAACCAAGCTCTATCTTTGTTTGTATACTGAGGACTAGGCTGGTGTTTTTTGTCATATTGCATTTTATATTTTTTCTTTGCTTGATGAAGATCTGATTACAATTGTGAATGTACCTTTTTCATCTGTGTTAGCATGTCCATGACTGCTGGAGTGGTTTGAGTACAGGCAGGTAACGTAACTGGCAAAATGTGCAGATGACGCCCATATGAACCATAGAAAGGAGATGAGTTTATTGAAGAGTGGTGAGAGTTATCATAAGCCAGTTCTGCAAGCCATAAAAGATCCAGCCAGGTTTTAGGAGACTTTGTTGTGTAACATCGTAAATATTGTTTCAGAGTTTGGTTTAGTCTCTCAGTTTGACCATTCGTTTGTGGATGATAGCTAGTAGATAAAGTCAAATCAATTCGTAAAGCCTTGCACCATTGTTGCCAAAATCGTGCAGAAGGTGAACTATATTTTCTAAGATGATAGTTGTTAAGGTGTCGGAGGTTGTGAACCCTTTACAGGCAATGAAATGAGCATACTTGGTAAGGCTGTCCACCACCACTAGAATGGTTGTATATTGTTTTATTTGAGGAAGACCAGTAATAAAATCCATAGAGATATGTTCCCATGGATGATTGAGAACGGGTAGAGGTATCAGTAGACCTTTGGGCTTGCTCTGTTTGCTTTTGCATCTTGCACATACTTCACGATTGTAGTATTTGCTTAAGGTCGTGAACGAATGTAGGCCACCAAAAATACCTTTTCATGAGTTCTATTGTTTTTTGAGGACCTGGGTAACCTGCCAGAGGATGACTGTGCAACCAATGAAAAGCTGTCTCGCTTAACTCCTCAGTAGGCAGGAATACTCGAGATTCATGTAGAGGTATGCGTTGTGGAATGGACCCTTTGGTGTCTTGTTGTAACCACTCTTGCCACTTGGTGATATGAAAATGACTACGAATGATATCAAAGAATTTCTCTGCTGCTACTAAACACAACACTTTTAAAGGCATTATAATAGGCATGGGTTTTTGTTCAGTATGTGTGATTGAAGAATCTTGTCTAGACAATGCATCGGCCTTACGATTATCTACTCCTGGTCTAAAAGTCACTATGAAATCAAATTCTGCAAAGAATAGCATCCATCTTAGTTGTCTAGGAGATAGTAGTCTGGCGGTACTCATAAATTGTAAATTTCTATGATCAGAATATACAGTTATGGTGTGTTTTGCTCCCAATAAATAATGTCTCCATTCTTTAAAAGCATTATGAATTGCTAGTAATTCTTTTTCTGCTATGGTGTAATTCTGTTCCGCTTCATTCAATTTTCTTGATGCATATGCTATAGGGTGTAATTGTCCTGTTTCTCGATGATGTTGGGACAGGATGGCCCCAACCGCAACATCGGATGCATCGGCTTCCATGATGAATGGTTCCTCCATATTGGGGTGACCTTGAATGGGAGCGGTAGTAAAGGCATTTTTTAAATCTTGAAATGCTTCCCCTGTCTCTTGGAAACAGTTGAAGACAGCCTTTTTCCTTAGCAATTTGGTGATTGGTGCCACCTTTTGGGAGAAGTGATGGATGAAGCGTTGATAAAAATTCACAAAACCTAAAAACATTGAACATAACGTACTGATTTTGGTGTCGGCCATTCGGATGCAGCTTGAATTTTTATTTCAGTCATTTGCATGTCATCAGGTTTTAAAATGACTCCTAGAAATTCAACTTCTTTGGTATGGAACTCGCATTTACTTAAGTTGTAAAACAAATTATGTTTTTGTAGAGTTTGTAATACCTTTTTAACATGTTCTTCATGTATATCTTCAGAGTTTGAATAAATCAATATAGCATCAATATAAACGATGACAAAGATGTCTAGATATTCTCTCAGAACATCGTTTAGGAAATATTGAAAGACTGCTGGGGCATTACATAGACCAAACGGCATCACTAGATACTCAAAGAGGCCATAACGAGTCCTAAAAGCCGTTTTCCACTCATCTCCCTCTCGAATTCGAACCAGGTGACAAGCACCTCGCAAGTCAAGTTTGGTATAAATAACATCAGATTTTACCTGGTCTAACAAGACTGGTATGAGAGGTAGTGGATATTTATTTTTAACTGTGATCTTATTTATCGCCCTAAAGTCAATACAAGACCTCAAATCGCCATTAGCTTTGGGTACGAAAAACAGTGGAGAAGCCGTTGGAGATCGTGATGGCCGAATTAGCTTGTTGGCTAAACTTTTATCAAGGTATTCTCATAGGACTTGATTTTCTTTCTCTGATAGTGCATAGATTCTACAATTTGGTATATTGGTGCCAGGTACAAGGTCGATCTGACAATCGTACGGCCTGTGAGGTGGTAAGGAGCTCGCTTTCTTTTCACTGAAAACGTCAGTATATTCTGAATACTGTGATGGCAGATCAATTTCCTTTTCAACTGCAGTAGCAATAGAGTGTTGGAGATTTCCTTCTTTGTTTCATCTTGATTGAAAACATTTTTTTGCACAAGAGGAAGAAGAAAAACGCAAAACCTGGTTGCGCCAGTCCATGCATGGATTGTGTAACATTAACCACAGCATTCCTAAGATAAAACCATATTGGGGTGCTTGGATTATATCAAAGCAAATTATCTCACAGTGGTTCTGATTCTCATCATCTTTGCAAATCATTTGTGTTTGTGAGGTTTGTTCAGCAACAGGACCTCCTGCCAACTCACTACCATCAACTGCATAAACAACTTCTGGAACCTTTTTCTTGACACTGGGTATATGCAAGTCTAGTGCAGTTTGTTGGTCCACAAAATTTCCTGTTGCCCCTGAATCAATTAGAACTTGTACATTATGGGGGTCATTCTGACCCTGACGGGCGGCGGAGGCCGCCCGCCAGAGTTCCCCCCTCCAGAACACCGCTCCGCGATCATAAGACCGCTGCAGTGATTCTGGCTTTTGCACTGGGCTGGCGGGCGGCCGCCAAAAGGCCGCCCGCCAGCCCAGTGCAAAAGAGCCTTCCCACGAGGACGCCGGCTCAGAATTGAGCCGGCGGAGTGGGAAGGTGCGACGGGTGCAGTGGCACCCGTCGCGTATTTCAGTGTCTGCAATGCAGACACTGAAATACAATGTGGGGCCCTCTTACAGGGGCCCCTGCAGTTCCCATGCTATTGGCATGAGCACTGCAGGGGCCCCCAGGAGCCCCACGACAACCCATACCGCCATCCTGTTCCTGGCGGGAGAACCGCCAGGAACAGGATGGCGGTATGGGCTGTCAGAATCCCTCATGGCGGCGCAGCAAGCTGCGCCGCCATGGGGGATTCCCAGGGCAGCGGAAAACCGGCGGGAGACCGCCGGTTTTCCCTTTCTGACCGCGGCCAAACCGCTGCGGTCAGAATGCCCTGCGGGGCACCGCCAGCCTGTTGGCGGTGCTCCCGCCGACCCTGGCCCCGGCGGTAGTGAACTGCCGGGGTCAGAATCACCCCCTATGTCTTTTTCCCTGCACAGTCATTTGTACTAAAATTCAAAAATGTTTGACATAACGATTTGTGCAAGAGCACACTGAAGGGATTGTCAATTTGCCCAAGAGGTCCCCTTCGTTTTTTCTTGGGCACTTTAGTTTTGCTGTGAATTTTCCAAAGCAACCGCTATCTTTTTCTTTGTCACAAATGTTGGATCAATTTTACTTTTGGGTTTCTTTGACATTCTTTTACGAAATGACCCTTTTTTCCACAATACAGATACTGACCATTTTTTCATCGCATGTCTTTCTCCTCTTTGGTCAGTGATGTGCGAACAGTTCCGATATACATCGGTTCTATCAACGGATCTAAAGACAATTAAAGGTGTCTGGACCTTTCCATTCGGCAGTTGTTTTTTTCCCATTTTTTCCTTACTCCTTTTCTTTCAGAGAGCCTGTGATCTATCCGTAGGGTTAGATTAATTAAATCAGTGCAAGTTTCTAGTTGTGGTTCAACTTGTGCCAACACATCTTTTAGTTAATCTTTTAGCCCTTGATAAGATACTGCTGACCTTTTTTCCTCAGGCCAAACGGTTTCTACTACTAGCTGGTTGAAATGTGACAAATACGTTATCAAGTCTTTGTTTCCTTGACGTAATTCTAGTAACTCTTTGTTTGCAGACATAGTTATTGCGCGTCTGTCAAATACATTTACAAATTCTTGTACAAAACAATGCCAGTTATATAAAAGAGGACTGTCTAATCGGACTGATGGCACTGCCCAAGTAGCCGCATCATCATTCAGATATGATATAAGGAATGCAATTCTAGATTGTGCGTCCAGAAAGGCACTGGCCGACACGTAAAATGTAGTTCCACCTGTGTGAGAAAAATTTGAACCTTATTGGGGTCCGCAGAAAACATCTCTGGTGCAGCTAAAGGAATCTGTGTCGGCACATTCACAGCTATGTTAGAAGGTGCGGAAGGCGTAGGATGAGACTCAGATTCAGAACCCTCCACTTTTCTTTGTAACTGAGTTACTTTATTAACTAAATCAGCTGTAACATTTTTTGAGTCTGTCAAATTCCTTTGCATCTGAGTGACTACTTGAATAAGGGTATCTAGGGTGGCCATTTTGTGCAGCTCACGTACAGACCAAGAGGAAAGTATAAAACTCGTGGGCTCCCTATTCTGTCACAGTGTCCTTTCCTCTGGATCTGCACGTTGCTGAACAAAAGGCCCACCTCCAGGCGTCACCAACTCAGAAAACTATTATAGCACAGAGTTATGATGAAGCCAGTCGGGGGGAAGGGAATTAGGGTAGGGAACAGCAGGTAGAGAGATCTGAAAAGAAAAGGTTAGAACAAATATACACTTACTCATTCATAGCAGTATAACTCATTTATAGACTCTTGACTAAATGCGT
The DNA here is from genome assembly GCF_031143425.1 of Pleurodeles waltl. Classification (NCBI taxonomy): domain Eukaryota; kingdom Metazoa; phylum Chordata; class Amphibia; order Caudata; family Salamandridae; genus Pleurodeles; species Pleurodeles waltl. Next base: position 263,278,616 of record NC_090443.1, on the reverse strand, counting down.
CTCCGTGATATCAGATGGAGACCCCTCTTTAAGTGAGGGCAAAACCCTTTCTTTGAATCATGGAACAAGAACAAACTACAAACTCAGAAGCAAGAGATAGCAAGAGCTTTGGACTATGATCATACTCTGAATATCAATCCTGTAACATCTATGCATTCATAACATAAACCTTTGATCATGACCTAGAAAATCTCAAAGAATTAAATATGCTTTTCACATATTATGCTTTCCAAAAAAAACAATGAAAACTATAAGTTGCTTATCTCCAAAAAATACTTTCACATTTTCAACTACAAGGCCGGAAAGCTTCTACTTATTGAACTTGAAGTGCTTAGTTCCTTACGCCAGAGAGAGCTTTCATTTGTTTCCTCTGAAGTGCTCCGCTCCGCTCGTTATGCTAAGGGGCGCCTTCTTTGATTGATGTGCCAAGGGCGCTTTCCTTATGTGGACTGAAGCGCTTTGATTGCCGTGCCAAGACGCTTTACTCATGTGGACTGGAGCGCTTTGATTGCTGTGCCAAGGGCGCTTTACTCATGTGAACTGAAGCGCTTTAATTGCTGTGCCAAGGATGCTTTACTCATGTGGACTGAAGTGCTTTGATTGTTTTGCCAAGGGCGCTTTACTCATGTGGACTGAAACGCTTTAATTACCGTGCCAAGGATGCTTTCCTCATGTGGACTGAAGTGCTTTAATTACCGTGCCAAGGCCGCTGTACGCATGTGGACTGAAGCGCTTTAATTACCGTGCCAAGGCCGCTTTCCTCATGTGGACTGAAGCGCTTTAATTACCGTGCCAAGGCCACTTTCCTCATGTGGACTGAAGCGCGTTAATTACCGTGCCAAGGGGGCTTTACTGATGTGGACTGAAGCGCTTTACTTACTGTGCTAAGAATGCTTTCCTCATGTGGACTGAAGCGCTTTAATTACTGTGCCAAGAATGCTTTCCTCCTGTGGACTGAAGCGCTTTGGTTGCTGAGCTAAGAGCACTTTACTCTGAAAACTGAAAATGTTTTGCTCGTTGTGCTAAGGGGTGCTTTACCTTTTGGAAGTACAACTCCCTTCAAGATTTGGCTCATCTAAACCGTACCGCTACGAGTACGACCTATTTGTATCTGAATTCACCATGGAAACAAGATACTCCGATTTGCCGTCCATCTGCCATGCAGGAAATCTGCTCTTCTTTAGAGGAACCTCCACGAGGTCTGACTGCATCGAAGTCTGCAAAATAGTGAGCAACGCGTTTGGGTGTGGCTGGGCTTTATAGGCCTGCCACACCCCAAGATGGCTGCTGCCTCTAAAAACATGGGAATTGTAGTCCCTTCATGGAATAGCACTGAAAAGTGCATCTTGACCACCAGTGTCCTGAACCTGCAGCTCTATGAGCTTTACCACAGGGCAGACAACGCTGATGGCCACCTTTGGAGCAAGAGGGGATTACAAGTGGTGCGCATAAAGCGCCGCAGAGCTGTACAGCGGAGCTTTGGGCGGGACCTGGACGCGCATGGCCTTATTCCTGACATTGCCTTAGACAAGATACCACGGTTTTAGCTATGCCATGTTATCAGTAAGCTAATCCCTCCTCTGTAACACCTAGTCCAGGCCAAACTGTCAGGGACAATTAAATCACAGAGCGATTGTGTAAGCACATTGAAACTCACATTACATTCCCAGCAACAAATGGTAAGTACTGTATGGAATGAGGACATAGTTTGATGTAAGAATGTATTTGAAACGACAAAACTGCTGATACATAGCATAGGCAGATTGAGTTTTTTCCAATAATCATACCGCTAGAAACACTAACCACTGATGGAACAGTATTAGGTTTCAATATGTACACATTAGAGCTTGGTACAGTATAGCTGACACACAGCTCTTCATGAAAATAGTGGTATGAACAGAACTACAGTCTCACCTGATTGTCATTGGAAGTACTGGTGTATCAGATTTGTTCTGTTGTCCACATCATCCTCCTCCCCATCTTCATCACTGTCTTCACTTTCCTCTGCTGGCACAGGTGCATTGTCTCCCCCTTCCTCCTGCGGTAATGGCACATGCCTTCTGAGGGCCAAATTGTGCAGCAGGCAATGACTATCTGGCAGACCTTTACAGGGGAGTTGAGTAGGGATCCACCAGAAATATGTAGGCACCTGAACCTGGCTTTCAGTAGCCCAGTTGTTCTTTCTATCACTCTTCTGGTCTATCCATGTGCCTCATTGTAGCGATTCTCAGCCTCTGTCCTCGAATTCCTCCCTGGTGTCAATAGCCAGGATTGGTTTGGGTAGCCAGAGTCACCTGGAAATAGTGAAAATCTCACATTACATGTGTACAATACTACGGAGGACAACTTCAGGTAATACTGTGATATACATTGAATGAAAACATCATACTCACTAATGAGCCAGACTCTCTCTCTCTGTAGTTGTGCCATCATCTGTGGGACACTGCTGTTCCTCATTACGTAGACATCATGTACAGATCCTGGAAACTTGGCAGTAACATGAGAAATATACATATCAGCAAGGCACACCATCTCTACATTAATGGAATAGTAACTCTTCCTATTTCTAAACACCTGCTCATTTATCCTGGGAGGAACCAAAGCAATATGGGTCCTACAAATGGCCCCAATCACATGTGGAATATGTCCCATTATATAAAAAGCAGCCTTGACAGTGGCCAAATCATCACTTTGGGGGAATGTGATATATCTGTACACGTGTCTCAGCGAGGCATTCAGAACTCTTTTCAGCACTATAGTAAACATTGGCTGAGACATACCGGCAGAAAAGCCCACTGTCACCTGAAATGATCCACTGGTAAGGTAGGAGTTATTGCAGTAGGACTACGAAGAGCAGGAATGAAATATGGCTCCAATTGTGTACACAGTTCAATGATTGTCACCCTGTTCAGACGATAGGTGATAATTATATGGCATTCCTCCATTGTAGCCAAGTCAACTAAGGGTCTGTACACAGGTGCATTCTTTCTCCTTCCGCAGTGGTTGGTATCTAAAAAAACCAAACATCACAAGTGTGAGAAAGCATGAATGATTTAAACACACAAAATTACAGTAAATAGAGCTTTTTAATACTTTTCAGACAGCCAATGTTTGAAATCTGCTCTGGTTGCCTCAACATGCAAACGGACTTCTGATACTATACACTATCATTATATGGTCATAATGCTTCACAGTTGTAGTCTAAGTTGTAAGACATTATTTGTATACATTTTCAATGTTGGTCAACTACTCTTATTTAAGCAGTGTACTGGTATGAGCACTAATTTGTAAGGCAGATGTCGGCCACCAAATGTACAATGTAGACTTGTAAGAATTGCCTTGATGTGTACTATAAATACCTATGACGCACATATCATTGACTACAATGATAACAATCTTCAGAAAATTGCATCCGCTTTCCTGCATGCAAAGGACAGGTGGAAGTGACCTCACTCCGCCGGCGTTAATCGTCACGGCGGAGGGCAGTCAGAAGTGCTGTGCAACTTCCTATTGGTTAACTTTGATGTCTATTGAGAGCAGGGGCCAATGATGATCACCACCGGCGGTGACAGTGATTACCGTCACGGACGTGACCACCATTTACAGAAGCACATTTCACTTGATTCCTGACTCTCACCCTATCAAGACCTCCACTGCATGAGCTGCTGTGGTGTGTGTCTCGAAGCCACAATGACCCGTATTGCAGGGGATAAGGCCCCAGCCTTCACATCCGAAGAAGTCGAGAAGCTTGTGGATGGGGTTCTATCCTTGTATGGACAGTTGTATGGGGCTCCAGATCAACAGGTGAGCACCATTTTGGTATTTTAGATGCAACATGGCTGTATGTTGATGAATGTGTGTGCATGCAGTGTGCCCTTTAGGAAGTATTGTCTGATACATACAAAATGTACACAAAGGTGCGAATGATGTGTATGATGATTGTGAGATCTATACAGTATGTAGTTTATTACTGTAATTGACTGAAATGTGTAGTTAATGGTGTTTTTCTGTCTGTGTCTCCTTTGCAGGTCAGCACCCATCAGAAGAAAGGGATATAGTGTGCCATCGGCAAGTAGGTGTGGACCCTGGGGGTCCATAGCCAGCAGAGCACCCACTGCAGAAATCGGTGGGAGGACCTGAGATGCTGGGCCCGGAAGATGGCAGAGGCCCAGCTGGGGATGTCCTCCCAATGAGGGAAGGGTGCCTGTTGGACCCTGGCCACAATAATGGCCCGCACACTGGCGGTGGCCAACCCAGAGTTGGATGGGCACTTGAGGTCAGCATAGCAGCCACAAGGGGGTGAATACTCACACTGTTCTTTTGTTTCCTTATGAGTGGCATGGTCTTTGAATACCAAGGTCAGTTCATACCTCAGTATGCCATTGTTGGTAATGTATAGTTCTGCATGGTGAGTGATATGTTCGATAGGTATTAGTTATTTGCTGGGATTTCTACATAAGTAAGGACCTGACTCACCAGTGTTGGAGTGATTCTCTGATGTCCACTATCTAAGTGGTATGTCCTGGCAATTGCAAGCTGTACAGACACTGTATCGGAGTAAGTGAAGCTGTATCTTTGTGAACAGGAAGATATGGATTAGTGAGTCTTATTAGGTGTGCAGATTCCAAAGTACAGGGTTGCTTATGGAGGATGGTAGTTTCTTCAGAGTTCATGTTCAGCTGTTGTTCCCAGGCAATGGTGGGGTATTGTGGTTGTCACTGCATAGTGTAAATTACCAGTGAGTCATTGTGATGTGTACACCATTTGTGCTGTTATTGCTGTAATTGACCCTGTGCTCCCTTTCTTTCTCCACCACCCTCCCTCCTTTTCTTCTTCTGTCCTTGTGTGCATTAGTATCATCTGGTGAAGGAGCAGAGGCACAGGCGAGTGGGGGAGCTGCAGCCCACAAGACACAGGAGGCAGAGTCCACTCCTTCGCCGCAGGCACCTCAGCCCCTTTCCCAGTCAGCCCTGCTGCCCTCACCGAGGAGGCCACTGACCTCCTGAGATCCATCTCTGTAGGGCAGTCAACCATAGTGAATTCCATCCAGGGGCTGGGGTCCCAGATGCAGCAATGCCTACCTGGAGGGTATTCACGTTGGCTTGGCTGCCCTATAGAGATCGTTTTCGGCTCTGGCCTCCTCTTTGACGGCAGCCAGTGTCCCTAGTTCTTCTGTCCCCCTCCAACTACCTATACCCAGTCCTGGAGGGCTCTCCCCCACCTATCCCAAGCACACAATCAGACAAGCATGCACCCAAAACAACAGACAGGACTCTCAAAGACAAGCACAAGTACCACAGATCACACCACAAGCATACACACAGCCAACACGCAGAAGCACAAACAACAACGGCCACTGCCTCCACTGTCTCCCCTCCACCTCCTCCCTCACAGTCACATCAGCACTCACACCTGCAAGCACTGCATCCTCAGTCTCTGATCCTGCCACCTGTTAAACCTTGCCCACAGTCACCACAACAGCAGACACACATACTAGCACCCCATTCACCACATGCACAATCACCACCATCGCAACCACATGCAGCACCCAATCTTACTTGCACACACCACCCCAAGATACATTCACACGACCTGTTTGTCCTCTTCCTCCCTTCCCCTCCTCGTCCCAAAACACATAAACGCTCCCACTCAGACACTCAACAGTCATCCATCTTACAAAAGCACACTTTGCATGCACCTACAACCCAGTCCAGCACACCTACACATCCTACAACCACTCGCTCTACCTCCACTCCCAAACCTGCTCCCACAGTCCACCCCACTGTACCTAAAAAACCTTTCCTTGCCCACCTTGACTTCTTCCTTCTTCCTGACCCACCCTGTGCTTTTCCTAAACATCAGGCTCCTCTCCCACAGCCCAGTCCTTCCATCTCCCAGTCCTCCCATGGTCCCCCTAATGTTTCCAATGCCCCTCCCCTGCAAAAAAACCTCCCTCAATGGAGCACAAGGTAGCCACTCCCACCCCCGCTCCAGAACCACTCTGCTGCCGCCTAAACTGAAAACCAAAACCCCACTCCCTCCCAAGCCAAAGTCCAAGGACCCCCTTCCAAAAAGAACCCCCCCACCACCACTGCCCTCTGTCATGTCTGCCTTCCACATGGATGTCCCTGCCCAGTGGAGTCAATTAGGCGGTTGGGAGTCAAATTGGGCCTATTTGCGGGCCATGCGGGCCCTGTGAGTTTGTATGGATAATTGGACGGGCCAATGTTCCTTTGTTTATAGTTTTTGTTTTATTTTGTTCTTATTTTCTGCGCTATACCCACCTCAGTACAGTGGTTGTCCTGCCTTTCTTTTCCTATAACTTATGTGATCGTTGTATTTTACAGCAGATTGTTCTCCATGTGTGTGGTATGTGTGCGAGGAGTATGTCATGTGTGTTGTGTGAGTGTTGGGTGTGCATGTCTGTAGTTTGTGTGTAGTGGTGTGTTTGTGTGTGTGTGTGTATTGGGACGGGTGTTTGTTTGGGGTGTATGTATGCTTGGCTGTCTGTGGCAGGTGTGTGTTTTGCATGTGGCTGTCACTCTCCCCTCCTTCCCTTGTGTGCTAGGCGGCTGTACTCTCTGTTGTCATCTCAACGTCACTGCTGCTGGACTTCCATCACGTGGTACAGCATCAGGAAGACTTCCAGTTGGGTTCCATGGTGGCCGCAGACTCCTCTGTGTCCCTGGAGATGAGTGTCTCCTTTTATAGGGCTCGTTTCCGCCAGACTTTTCATGGCTTAGGTCCCCTCACTAGGAATCCTGGCGGTCTGCTAAGTTATAATATGGTGGACGGTGTATGGTCTTCCACCGGCCTGAAGATGGCAAATGCCATAGTAGAAGGCCGGACTGCACTGGTAGTTCTGGTGGGCATTGGCTGTATGTGGGTGGGATCACCACTGTGGTCATAATATGGCGGTCTTCTTTGCCAGCCTGGTGGTGGTACTACATCCACCGTTGGCGTGGCGGTCAGCTGGCCGCCAAAGTTGTAATGAGAGGCATGGTGTCTCAACAAAACCTTGGTACCTTTCACAACACAGAGTAATCCAAAAAGTTGACAAACACTCCATTGTCTGCCCCTGATCCAGATGCTTCAATCCATTGTGCATTCATTGTTGTTAAATCACACAGTACCTCACTGTACTTAAAAATACGGCGTTCTACCTATGCCACCTCATTCTACTAATAAACAGAGTGCATCCTGTCTGCACCTACTGAATGTACTAATGAACTCACTATATCATTACTACACCACCCCATCCTGCTTATGATCTGACTGTATTCTGCCTCCTTCAGTAAACTTTACCTAATAAGAAGTGGAATCTGCATACACCACCCAACTCTACCTATACAGAAAGTGTATCCTGCCTACCCCACCTTTCTATACTGATAGTGTAATCTTCCTTCACTACCTGACAGTATTTCTGAGCACTGTACACCTCAGTGTACGTATGAACACGCATCCTCTCATCTCTACCACACGTTTCTTATGAACAGTGTGTATCCTGCCTACAACACCTGACTGTACCCTTGAGCAAAGCGTATCCTGCCTACACCGCATCACAATACTTATAAATTGTGCAAGCTGACTACACCACCCCACTGTACTTCTGAACAGAGTGTATCTGCCTACTCCACCTGACTGCCCTTATGAAGTGTATCCTGCCTTCATCACATACTTTACTTATGAACACTGTATACTGCATAAACTTCAGAATGTACCTTCCTACTCCACCTCAGTGTACATGTGAGTGGATTGTATGCTGCCTGCATTACCTCACTGCACCTGTGTCCAATGTACCTGGCCTGCACTACCTGATTGAATGCATAAAGGCTATTATTACTATACCATTGCAATGCGCTTATAACTAGAAGAGTATATTCTGCATATGCCATTGCACCATAGTTATGAACAAAGCATATACTGCCTAAATTTTCTCCTTGTACTAATGAACAGAGAGTGCTCAGCATACACCATGTCACTGTATTTATTTACAAGGTGTCTGGCCTACACAACATGACAGTACATTGAAAAGTGTATCCAGTCTTCACATCCTGGCTGTGTGTATTAACTGTCTTTCCTGCCTATACCACCTCACTGCACTAATGAGCAGAGCACACTGCATATACCATCTGACTGCCCTTATGGACAGTCTTTTCAGCCTACAGAAACACAACGTACATTTGAACCAAGAGAATCAGACTTAGGTCACCTCACTGTACTAAAAAGCACAGTGAAGTGGTGTTTGCTGTCAACACCACCTTACGGTACTTATGACCAAAAAGTATCAGACATACACTACTTTGCTGTACTTAGAGAGTTTCCTGAGTATCCTTGATGCAGAGTCCTGACCCCTGTATCTCTGATCACCCAACTTTACAGTCCAGAGGTTCCAAAGGTTTCTACTCCCCTACCCTGGGGTGGCTAAAGGAGACCAGTAGAATGCCTTCATTCCCTACCTGCAGGTATTAACTGTGCAAGCATGACAGTCGAGTCATCAACATGTCAGGGGAAGTACATAATTTGTCGTTTGACTCCGGTGACACCAAAAGAAGTGACACCACAATAGTTCACCCTAAAGCAGCCTTTGGAACACAGGCTGTCACAGAATGTAACACCATGGAAGTGGTTCTCCTCTTCCATTTATCCTTCCTGCTCCTTTATCATTTGCATTTGTCCTTTCTTTTTACTTTTTTTGGTCTCGCTTGGCTATTTCGTTTTAAAATTCAGGCACTGTTCTGTCCAATCCTTTTTTTATTTCTCTCTCATCTTTCAATTTTTGCCTTTTCATTTCTCATCTTTTTCTGTTCTCTTTTTTTCTTCCTTTCCTTTCCTCTTTGGTTTTTTCTTTTTCCCCACGTCCTATTTCATGAATCATATATTTGTTATTAGCTATCACGTGTCCTTTTAAATGTAATTTATTACTTTCTTTTTATGTTCTCCTTCTAATTCTCCCTTCCATTTCCTTCCCGATTGTCCTCTCTTATTCTTCCCCCTTCCTGCATCTTTGAGCTCTCATTTCCTATTCATTCCTTTTCTTTTCATTCTTGTCCTTCCCTCTATGGTGTGCCCTTGAAGCCCCATCTCTATTTCCTTGTCTCACCTGCCCCTCAGTGTCCTCTCTCCTTTTCTTAATATTATCCACTTAGCCTTGTTGATTCGGTTAAGCCTCAGCCAGAGAGCCACAGAGCTCCAAGTTGTGTAGGGGTTATAGAGTTTACGTCAATACTTGTGACAGGATGGAATATCAAAGGCATACATGTTTCTCTTGCTGTTTGGGTTTTCAAGGAAAAAAATCAGCCTAATGAAACCAACCCTGTTTATCATACCTTTAATGACTATTTTTTAATTTAGAAAGGTCTTCACCAGGCTGACAATACCAACCGTGAACGTCATACCTAGTAGAAACTTATTTTTTCCAGACTGGACCCACAATGACATTTCATTTTAAAAGGCCTCTTTTTTAACACAACCTATTTCTTTTTGAGGGTGGATTACCCATCATTACCCTTCCTTCGTTTTCTTCCCCTCTTTGTTTTGAGAGAGCATAGCTTATATATTTAATATTAACATGAAATGTTTATGAATTAATGTATAATAATGCTGCATAGAAATGGTATTAATTTATTTTGCTAAACGAGTGCTTAAAATGTGCCCACGGGGAGTGGCCGCCAATATATACGGGGACTAATGAAACTGAATAATAATAATGAAATGTTATGTTAAAGTATGATTTAACACTAATTATTAAAAGGTTATATACTAAAGTTCTACTAAGAAATCATTAGGACTTAGTTAGCATGAGTCAAGGCCTAGCTGCCTGGTTCCTTTTTAAATGTGTTTTTCTAACATGCAGTGTGCTGACTTGCTGAAGGACATGAACTCTTGTTTTTCTAAAAGCTAGAAGATGAATGTAACTGTAGTAGATCCGTTCTCATGAAATTCGACTTGCTTAAGGAAACATTTTTGCTGAATGCAACAGTGTAGACTAGTCCCAGGTACAAGGTCGCCTGAACCGGTACAGACAATGGAGCCACTGACTGAAGATGCGCGAAGGATCACAAGAGTATGAAATCATACCGGGCACTCTACCAACTGGAAACGTCAATCATAAGGACCAACTGTTATGGGGTGACAAATTTGATGAGCTAATTGGTAACCTATTGGAAGGAGATAGTTGGGTGCAAACCCTCAACCAATGGAAAATTAGGGGACTCTACAACGGAAAAGGGATAAAAACCCTTGACACAAGAAAGTAAATGAGACCAGCAGACGAGGAGACTAGGAGAGAGGGGAGATGCTATTGCGATTTGCAGTGGCCCAGACACTTTGTCACTCTGCATAGAGACTTTGCTGTTTGGTTCTTAAAACCATCCTTGCCCTTATATTGCCCGTTTGTACTTTACCTCCTTATGAGGGAAGTACACTTTTACCCTCCTTACCCGACTTGCTGAGTTCCTGACTAATGGCGAATCAACTGATGTCCTGAGGACGAAGACGGAATCTGTATGATGACCCAATACAGTGGGTAACTATATGACAATGGAATTGTGATTGTCTGTTTGCTTTTCCTTTCTAGGTACCAACTGCTTCCTTTTGACAGAGACCTTAGTTAGAGGTTTTCCAAATTGATGTTGATAAATTGTTTTGCATGAAGACCAACATTCCAATGCTAATTCGAGGTTAGACAAACGACTGAATCTATGCTTTGTTGAATAATGCGCTAACGTTACTCTGCTGAGGATAATCTACGTTGACGTCGTGCTATGTTCTAATATTTGTGATCCTTGCATTGATGAAATCTTATCAGAGTTGCCATATTGTGACTATGCTAATGTGTTTCTTGATTTTGAGATTAATAAACTTACTAGTAGAATTGTAATCAATAGGGAATACAAATCACAAAATGTACTAAACTGGTGTGATTATTCAGGACTAAAGGTCATGGTGGTTTCCTGAGTCTTATTCATGTCTTTGACTAAAGTAAATTGTCTTGTCATGGTAAATATTGGTGACGTTATTGAGATATTGATTGACATGTTGTTTAGCTATCTGGTCCTAAGGTGTCTTCAATCAGGGTCGAAAGATTCATTGGCCTAAAACGAGTCCCAGAGTGTAAAAATTAATCATAAAGGGACGCGTTAGCAGTTCCTTTTCTTCTAATTTTCTTCAGGAAGTCTTCTAATCCCCTCCCCTTTAAATCCCTGCGGCCTCCCTTCTCGTCGACCCACTCTCCCCTTCTCTCTGCCGAGGATGATGTGGCTATCTATCGCCCTTTCACACAAATTTCCTTATCGCTTCTTAACTCTTAACGCGCCGTTTCCCTCCGTACCTTTGCTTCTCTTCTCTTTTCTATCTATTATGCCATGGTCCTCGTATATGGGATTCCAGTCCTTCATTTGCACTGAAAAGGCATTTCGTCATTATGAATCTTCACAGCCTAATTTCTTCAAACTTGTATTTTTCATTTTAGAGCTCTATCATAAAGGGAGAGGGAACCTTTCTTCCCCCAAAAAAGCAGAGCCCAGGCAGTGCACGCCTCTCTCTCTCATTCTCCCTCCCACATCGCACTCTCTCTTTCCCCTCTCTCTTTCGGTCTCGTTCTCTCTCTCCCCCACACACCCACATACAACAGGACTTACAGAGGTAGCACTAGCAGTACTGCACACTTCGTGCTTATACGACACAGTACTGCATGATTCCATCAAAGACTAAATCAGGCCCACTGTCTGCAGGGCCGTTCTGTAAACCATCTTCAAACAAAACAGGTACATCTGTGCTGTGCAGGCTTACCTTCCACAGAACGTGGCACATGAAGTAGCCATGTTAGGCTTCTGTGCACAAAATAGGTATAGCACAGAAAGTAGCAGGACAGGCCAATCTCCCGAAACAGGTATGACAGGGGCTGTGTGCCTTACTCACCCATGAAATAGGAACGGTGCAGTCAGCAGCTAACTGTGGACTCGGTGACAGGATAGATGAAGGGATAGATCTGCATGCCTTCACACCAGCCCCATGATAGTTTTGATGGATTCAATCGGTCCACTCGGAGTTTTCCCTTAATAAATTCCATCAAGTCAAACTTGCTGACGTTTATCAGGGAAAAATCTTAGGAAAAAGAAAACACATGCAGAACTCAGTGTTAACAACCAACTCTGCATGCCATGAAATACAACATTTTGCTTTTAAAAACTCAGAATAGGAGACATTTACCCATGTGGTTATGGTGTTCACCACATACTGTAAATACCCCACTATATCCTGACAAACTCATAACGCGAGCGTAGAACTGCAAAGGTCTCTAGTTTCCCATGCCCCTATGTGTGCAACACACCTAGTCCAGGTTTCTTTGCTGATCTTTGACTTGCAGCTATATTTAGTCCATGATAAAAGCAGGTCTGGAAGAGGGTGTAGGTGAGGGAGGGGAAAAGAAGAAGAGGAGCTTAAGTAGGAGGAAGTAGGAGACTTCCCCAAGAATATTAGAAGAAAAGAACTAAAGACCGCATGAAAACAAACAAGGGGGAAGGGGTGTAATTCCACCTAGTAAAAAGGGGAAAGGAGGTAGAACAGTGTTTGGAGTGCCTTGAAAGGTGTGGGGCCTGGCTCTCATCCCTGACAGCTATCGGCGGCCACTGTGACTTGCTGACCTGGTGGAAAGAGTTGACCCTGGGGATGGGGTTCAGGAGTCACACCCCAGGGGTAGAGTGGGCCACACCACTGTGTTCGTCCTGGTGGTACTGCCTGCCCCCTGGGATGCAACTGTGAGCAAAGTAAGGTTGGGTGCTGCACGATGGTATCCGCAGGTGAGAAGAAGGGATCCCCATTGGTTAGCCTAGTGGCCCCTGAGAGTATGGACAGAGGGATCCAACTGGATTCAGGAAGGAGTAGAACTGGAACATGCCCCTGCTGTTGTGGGCCAGGGTCCCTGTTCTATCACCCCAGTCAGGGAGGTCCATCAAGGTATTGATTGGTCTCCCCTGGCATTAGGCTGGTGGGAGGTTGTGTTGCACCTGGCCCTTTTTTCAGGATTATCCCCAGTCTTTTTGCCTCCATCCTCCTAATTGTTCTGACCAGTTTTTGTTGTCTTTAGGGCTATGGGCACTTTACCACTGCTAATCAGTGCTAAAGTGCATATGCTCTCTGTGTAAATTGTATTGTTGATTGGTTTATTCCTGATTGGCATATTTGATTGTCTAGTAAGTCCCTAGAAAAGTGCACTAGAGGTGCCTAGGGCCTGTAAATAAAATGCTTCTAGTGGGCCTGCAGCACTGGTTGTGCCACCCACATTAGTAGCCTGTATGCATGGCTCAGTCCTTCCACTGCAGTGTCTGTGTGTGCACTTTTAAACTGCCAATTCGACCTGGTGTACCCACTGGCCAGGCCTAAACCTTCCCTTTTGGTTCATGTAAGGCACCTTTAAGGTAGGCCCTAGGTAGCCCCATGGGCAGGGAGCAGTGTATTTAAAAGGTAGGACATGTACTGGTGTGTTATACATGTCCTAACAGTGAAGTACTACCAAACACGTGTTTCACTGTTGCAAGGCCTATCTCTCTCATAGGTTAACATGGGGGCTGCCTTTAAAAATTCTTAAAGTTCAGATTCCCTTTGAGAGAAGATAGAAATATGGAATTTGGGATCTCAGAACTCATAATTTAAAAATACATCTTTTAGTGAAGTTGGTTTATAAATTGTCTGTTTGAAAATGCTACTTTTAGAAGTGACTCTGCCTGTTTGTGCATTCCCCGTCTGGGTCAGTTTGACAGTTGGGCTGTTTGTGCTTCTCCTCTAGATAGTGACACAAAGGGTGCTGGGGTGTAACCTGCATATAGTGATGAGCCATCTGGACTAGAGTGAGGGAGGAATGGTCACTCACACCTGAAAGGGCTATGCCTGCCCTCACACAATGCAATCTCCAACCCCCTGGTGTGTGTCTGGGGCCTGGCCTGGACAAGACAGGATCCTGTAAACAAGAGAGACTTCTCTTTGAAGTAGGCCTACTTCAAAGGCAAAAAGGGGTATAAGTAGTGGACCCAAAACTACAGTCTTTAATAATCTTTCTGGAATCAAGAGGAACCTCTGCCAAGGAGAACAGCTAAAGAGTGGAGGAAGAGTACTGTCCTTTCGCTATGTTGCTTTGCTGGACTAGCCTCCAGTTGCTGCTTCTGCCTGAAAAGAGTGCAACGGGTGAACTTTGCTGTGTGTCCTGAATGAGAGAGTTCTCTAAGGGCTTGGTGTAGAGCTTGCCTCCTGTTGGAAGTCTCAGGTACACCAAAGACTTCGGTTTCCTCAACCTGCAACACTGGGAACTGTGTGTTTTGTGCTGTTCAAGAGGAGAAACCACTGCGACACAGACAATGCCGCTGGGGTGCACCATGACCTGATGATGCCGCACGGAGTCGTATTGCCCCACGTCGCACTGCGACCCTGGTCTCACCAATGCTCTCATCGGAGGACTTCACCGAGCCGCTCCTTGCACAGCGACCTGTGGGCCCCGCACTCCAGCATCGTTTGCTCCTGCAGCAGCTTGGGCTTCCCCGATGACGCAGCTCATGCTAACACTGGTGCTGCTGCCTGCACCGTAGCCTGTGGACACTGCTCGTGAGGTACACAAAGCACCGTTCCATCCTGTACCGCAGCCCCGGTCCACCGACGCCAGCATCATCAACTCCAGTGTCATCAGCAGGCATCCTACCTGTACTGTGGTCTGTGGACACCGCTCGTGAGGGTCACAAAGCCCCATTCTGCACCGCTGGCTTGGGCCTACCAATGACAGGGCTTCCGCAATGACGCCGCCGCTGACTGCACCGTGACTTGGTGACACTGCGCATTGCACCGCCTCGCTTCACACCGCAGCCCTGGTTTCACTGCCGCCGCTAAATGCCGCCACTGAGCCGCTACCTGCACCGTGACCTGTGGGCAACAAACCTTGTATTGTTCCACTTCGCACCGCAGCACCAATGCCATCCACACAAGCAGTCCTGTCTTCATCAGCCCGGAGTTCGATCTGCAAGGCGTGTGACCTCAATGGCCCGATGGCTCCCGCACTGACTCCGGAACTGACACTGTGACACCAGCGACGTCGCTCTGGAGCTCACCGCGAGGATCAAGGTGCCCAACAATTCCAAAGGTACTGTTTGCGGGTCTTCCCGACACCGCAGCTGGTCTGCGACACTGCAGCTGTTCTGAACTGCTGGTTTGGTTGATCACGACGCCGTGATAGCCCCAAGTGGAGCTATAGACTTTAAGGAACTGTCTTTTTGAGTAAATCTTGCAAAATTCATATATTTATTACTGTACAGTGGATGTTTATTGTATTTGGTCTTGTTTCATACAGATAAATATTGGCTATGTTTCTAAAGCTGGTGTAATGTCCTTTTGTAGTGTCTTCATGTATTACTCATGTATTACTGTGCGGTATGTGCAAATGCTTTACACATTGCTTCTTAGATAAGCCTGACTGCTCCTGCCAAACTACCAAGGGGGTGAGCAGGGGTTATCCTGACTAGAGTGAGTGTCCCTACTTGGACAGGGTGCAAACCGACTGCCAACTAGAGACCCCATTTCTAACAAGTCAGTACCTGCATCTCTGTATTTCAATTAAAAGTGCACACTGTAACTAAATGTACATGTGTGTGTGAGTGAACAGGACTGATTTACTAAATATGTCCAGTTAGAAAGTCTTCTATTTAAGCCACTGAAGTCTGACCAGAATGAAGCCCCTATGGTCAGTACTGGATGAAACTTTGAAAGCCAAGAGGAGATGAAGGAGATGGGAAAGCCCTGTTGCTAAGATCTGTCTATTATCAGTGGTGAAAGGTCTGAAACCTGCCATATTCATCTAGGAGTTCCGTTTTTCTTCTGAAGTCAATAATCCAAGCACCATTTTCTAGTTAATAAAATATACTAATAAACATGACCAGTTCCATGTACTTTGCCAAAGGAGCTATGTAATAAGATTGCAAGAATAGTTCACATTCATTGTGATGCATTTGAAGGGAATGGTCCACAGCAAGAAAGTTAGTTGGATGAGGAACCAGATGCTAAGGGTACTTTAAACAGTAAGAATGCGTGTCTTAGGAGTGAAGAGGTTAAAACAATAGCCAAGGTGAAAATTCAGTACTTTCTCATTCCAAGCATTCCCAAAGTACTTGTGAGGCACAGTCTCATCCTCAAATTGTGGTGTAGTGGAAGCAGCTGCTAGAGCAGCTAGGTGGAGAGTGAGGTAATGGCCTAGACATGGATAACACTAAGGGCCTGATTTAGAACTTGGCGGATTGCTTACTCTATCACGACGGTGCCAGATATCCCGTCTGCCGAAATCTAAATACCATAGGATAGAATGGGATTTAGATATCGGCGGACAGGAGATCCAT
Organism: Pleurodeles waltl; assembly: GCF_031143425.1. Classification (NCBI taxonomy): domain Eukaryota; kingdom Metazoa; phylum Chordata; class Amphibia; order Caudata; family Salamandridae; genus Pleurodeles; species Pleurodeles waltl. The sequence continues at coordinate 263,262,243 of NC_090443.1, read as the reverse complement.
CACCGTTATGACTGAGTAACCCATCCACCAAGTTCAAATTCAAGCCCTAAGTCATAGTCTCTGATGCTTTTTGTGTGGGGGCAGGTATGGGGTGTGAGAGTGAGCAGGCGGAAATGCCTCAGAGTCTTTGGGAAGCTACCATGAATGTGTGTGAAGTCAGACCTCTGAGAGGACAACAGAAAGAGGTTGCGGAGCTCTGGCTGCTGATCAGACTTCTAGCAGCCATTGCAGTGTCAAACCGAGCTCAAGACCAGGCTGAGGAAAGTGTGCTATCAGCTCTTACATACATTCTGCACATTTACCTCCATCATCTGATCTCGAGATTAGGTGGAGGGAAAGCAACACAGAACTTGAAAACACACTCTCATAGAGTGCTTTAGACAAAACGAAGCAAAGCCAAAGTCAGGCAGAGTCACACAGAAGTGAGAAAGTAATGAGGGTGATGGGACAGAAGTACATAGACAAAAGAAAGCAAGTGATATGATATGTGGGGTAATTAGCAGTGCATGGTAAGGATGCGAGTTATAGTTATCTTAGGGCACAAGTTATTGATTCTTGAGATAACTACAAATAAAAAAGGTGAATTTATTTGTTTTTTTTAGTTTAAAATGTTATGTTGTTACTGAACATTTCACCTAACTATAATATTAATTTGAGCTTTGTTTTTGTCAGTGAATTTCTAGGGTTTTTTCAATGTAAAGTAATAATTTTTTGACATATGTAAAGCCAAAGGCTGTGCACGGACTTTGGCTGTTTATGGTGGGAGGTTGGCAGCCCTGTTTAAAACCCCTGACTGGCAGCCAACCTCAAGCTGCAAGGTTGGCCAAAGGGCCTGGACTATGGCCATACTCTGGCCAACCCACCTGGAAGCAGCCAACCCCACACTGTACCTGGCCTGTGCTCAGCAGGTGTTGACAACAGGGCCAACCTGTGGCTGATCCCTGTGGCCAACCCACCCAGAGGCAACCATTCCTATGATGTGTGCAGCTTCTGGTTGCGCACAGTGAGAGGTTGGTAGTAGGCCAGGCCCCATGGCCAATCTACCCAAAGGCAGTCAGCACCCCCTGTGGCCAGACCTTGCTTCCTACTCGCCTGCGGTTAGCCAACCCCTTGCTGTGAGGTTGGCCACAGGGCCTAGCCTGCAGGAGGCTCTGCGACCAACCCACTCGGAGGCAGCCAAATCGCACACTACACATAACCTTTGGCCATGCGTAGGGAGAGGTAGGCCGCAAGGTCTGGTTTTCAGCCAGGCCATGTCGTCAATCCACTTGGAGACAACCATCCCCATGCTGCACACAACCTTTGGTGAGAGAATGGCCGCCCTTTGGCAAACCCTCCCAAAGGCAGCCAACACCAATCTGCGCAGGGTTGGCCAAAGGGCCTGTGGGCACCTAAGCCAAAGTTAGCCTACCCCCGCAGGCTGCTAATCCCATGCCATGTAAAGCCTTTGGCATGCATGGCATAAGGTTGGCTTTGCGCCTGGGAGACTCCATCCCGCAGAACAAAACAGATATGGGCATGCAACCCACCTCCCCAAGCCTTAATAGGTCTTGGTGACCCCATCTCCTATGATTAATTCCATTAAAAAGGGAGGGAACATGGCCCTCCCTCCTCAAAGCTAATGTGGGCCTGGGGACCCCATTCGTAGGGCATCTCTAAATTATAGGTGGGATCCCTGGACCCCACCTGGGACACCCAGCAAAAAACACTTAGATTAAGTGGAGGGTGTGTGTAGCCTGCCTCCTCATACCACACTGGGCTCCAGGGACCTCATACCATGGGCCAAATTGAAATAAGAAGAGTTGGAGGGGGCTCCATGTCCCCCTCCCTGAGCTACATTGGGACCGGGGACCCCATCCCCTGAAGCCAAATTCAATTAAAAGCAGAGAGAGGACACTATCGCTGTCCTCCCTGAATATCATTAGGCTCCGTGGACCCCATTCCTTGGGAATGTATCTTCTTGGGCCCAAGAGGCTCTATCCAGAGAGCCTTTCTTTATGATTATAGGTGGGTGTCTTGTTGCCAACCTGGGACACCCGCAAAGCAACAAAACTGAAGGGTGTCCACCTGCAAAGAACATAGATGGCCCCCCCTGGGCTGACTCAGGCTAGGTGCTGTGCTGAGGGGGCCCAGTGGAGCTCAGGAGCCACCCACACCACAGGAACTGTGGAGGAATTTATTACACTGTTGGGGTCCACAAGGGTAGGCCCAGAGGCCCTGCCATCCCCAGCCACCACCTCACATTATGTGGGAGACAGCATGGCTCTCACTCAGAGGGAGCAGCTATTTATGCTTGCTCCCTTCAAGCGGGAGCACGTTTAAATCTCCCTCTGGGTGGGAGCAGACTTGCATGTTTGCTCTTGCCTGGGGGGGAGATTTTAAAATGCTCTCCTCAGGCAGGGGCTACATATGTTTCCCTGCCTGTGTTGATGCGGGTAGGGGAACTACTGTGTCATGTGGGTGGTCTTCTTGGAACACAGTCACTGAACTAGCCCAAGGGAATTGGTTCCCGAGAGCCTTTAAAGGCTCATTGAGGGGGTCCGTGCTGCCCCTCTCCCTTTTAATAATGTTTTAAGGCTTAGGGAGGGAGGGCGTGCCCCCTCTTTTAATTTAATTATTCAGCCCCAGGGAATGGGAGGAATTTTTTGCCTCTGAGAAAGGGGGCCGTGATGGCCCCTCCCCTTTCTAATGCATTTTAGCTCTCGGGGATGGTGTGCCCAGGGTCTAATTAGGCTCCAGGAGAGGGCCTGTGCACCCCCTTCCTCCCTTTTTATCTCAGCCCCTGAGGATGGGGTCCCTGGGACCTCTCAGAGGCTCAGGTAGAGGGGCCATGTGCCCCTTCCCCAAAATAAAAAAACAAGCATTGGGCCCCTGGTCTCTGGTCAAACATGGGCCCTGGCCAACCGCAGAAGGGGGTTTATTAAAACCAGAGTGGTGCCCTTGCTTGTTTTCTATTAGTTTGTGCCACAGATTTGCAGATTCTCTGCAAATTTGTGGCAAAACTAAAAAAAAAGGTTTTTGGCTCTAGGAGGGTAGTTCTTAGGAGACCCCACCACCAGGCCTATGGAATCAGGGCATCCCTACCCTGCCCCCTATATCTTTTTTTGTGTTTTGTTAGGACTTGGGACTGAATCTCGAGTCCTAAGATGGCTTCAACAACTTCATGGTTAATGTGATGGCAGCCAATCAGATCTCAGCAGGAGAGCTGTCATTTCAGTGGATCAGCTTCGGCTTGAAATATGCACTAATGCTCAAAAACTACTGAACACATTTACACAAAAGCCACTCTTTCTGGCTCAAGATATAGTTTTCTGCCAAATTTGGAGTAAAACCTTTCAGTAGTTTGGGCTGTAGCTGTGTCTAAATGTCCTATTAAAAAAATGGAGAAAATGCATTTTGGGCCCCTCCCCTTTTTTCTGTCCCCTTTCCATGTGCAAACTAGTCAAACAGCACCAAAGTTACTAGCATTACAAAAAAAGGCATATTCTATGGAATCACAATCCTATCTGTAACTGCCCAGGGGCGATATAGGGGTGAATGTGTGTCACATAAAGAATCATACATGGTTTATTACATGTTATTTTATCTACCTCTGATATGGCTTACCTGCGCTGTGATTCCTCCCAAATGTGTCTTGCTTTATTGTATTCCGTCCTACATATTACTGCTAAGTAAGTTAAACACTTGTCACTAATTCACGTCTGCTGTGATCAGGTCACAGCAGACATGCCACCAGCTCAAATCCCAGCAAACCCAACTGAACCTTTCATCCATTCTGGGTTGGTGAAATGAGTATTAACTAACTGTGCCTAGAAAAGTCAAGAGTGTAAAATGAAGTGTTACACAAAAGAGTGTATAAGTATTATTAGCATTAATATTAAGCATTTTAGATTATTATTAATATTATTATTAGTAGTAGCAATAATAATAATAATAATAATAATAATAATAATAATAATAATAATAATAATAATAATAATAATACAATGTTCCACTTCTCTGTCATGTGCTGTTGTTTTCCCTGCACTAAATGTGATTGGATTTATTTCACTTTGTAATCTACCTTTATTGCGATATTGTGTCATTTCTATGTTGTTAATAGTGGAATCCAGGTGTTGTGGTAATGTTATAGTACCTTCAGCATTTAACCCCTCCTTTGTTATTTGTGACTTTTTTCTGTGACACATATAACATAATTTTCTCTGAGGTCACTTCCTGTGATGTCACAGGAGTCAAAGGTTGTGTACTGCAAGTTTCCTCAGGATACACTACAAGTCATGATAAGAGTTATTGCAAGAACCAAGCAAGACTGCAAGCAACAAATGGTGGATTCCTGGACCTGTAGACCTTTGAAGAGAGGAGACCAAGTCTAGAAGTAGCAGAAGATTCCAGGAAGGACCGGAGCCCCTGCCAACCTAGAAGATGGTGAAAAAGTGGATTCTCCAGTTAGAAGTAGCCTGCAGAAGAGCACCAAAGAAGATGGCTGCGGGTTCTTGCATGATGCAAGAGATGTCCCACGTCGAGATGTTGGATGCAGGCAAGTTGCAGCGCTGGATTCATCCAACAAGCGTTGGTTCAAGCAATGTTGTGGTTTGCGTCAAGATGGCGCTGCCTGGACCCAGGACGGACCTGGGGACCTCAACTCAGACTGAGGAGGCAGAGGGGGCTCCCAACACTAGAGGGAACCCACAGATGACCAGGCACCACCTACAGGAGTCCCAGGACACAGGGACAAAGTAGGTACAAATTGCAGTTGCTGCAGCACTACAAAAGGAGGTCCCACGCCACCGGAGAACAACTCGCCGAGTTGTGCGTCACAGGATGGAGTGCTTGGGACCTGGGCCACGCTGTGCACAAAGGATTCTTACAAATAGTGCACAGAGGCCGCATGAGCTAGAGGTGACGCGGTGCACAGGGGTACTGTCACAAACCGGGAAGGCAAGCTCTTACCTCTACCAAATTTGGAAAGCTGGACCTTAAGACAGCCTGGTCGAAAGGGTCCATGACCTGTGTTCCAGGGAGCACACTCATCACCAGGAGAAGAGTCCCAGAGAACTGGTTATCGTCTTGGAAGGTGCCTGCTGGAGCAGGGAAGTTACTCCGTCACTCCATGGGAGATTCCTTTGGTTCTTCTGGTGCAGGGTAAAGGCAGGGAGTCCTCAGAGTGTGCACACCTTGGAAACTGTTGCAGTTGCTGGGTGGAGCTGAAGTTGCAGGGTCACAGTGGCCTTTCTGGATACTTTGTTGCAGTTACAGCGGTTCCTGGAGCAGTCTGCAGTTGATCCGACCGTCAGAAGCTGAAGCAGAAGTTGCAGAGGACTCCTGGTGGAAACTTGCAAGCTGAGTCTGAAGAAGAACCCACAGAAGAGACCCTAAATAGCCCTGAGAGGGGGATTGGCTACCTACCCAGGTATGCACCTATCAGGAGGAGTCTCTGACGTCACCTGCTGCCACTGACCACTCAGATGCTCCCAGGGGACCCCCACAACTTGGAATCCAAGATGGCTAATGCCAAGGACACTTTAGAGGAGCTCTGGGCACCACCCTTTGGGTGGTGATGGACAGGGGAGTGGTCACTCCCCTTTCCTTTGTCCCTGAACCAGTGTAGACTGGCTTATGCAAGGAGGGTACCATCTGTGCCCTTCAAAGCATTTCCAGAGGCTCTTGGAGGCTACCCCTCCCAAGCCTGTGACACCTATTTTTAAAGGGAGAGGGTGTAACACCCTCCTCCCAAAGTAAATGCTTTGTTCTGCCTTCCTGAGATTGAGCTGCTCAGGCTCCAGGAGGGCAGAACCCTGTCTGTGAGGTGGCAGCAGCTGTAGCTGCAGTCAAAGCCTCAGAGAGCTCGTTTGGCAGTACTGGGGGTCCATGGTGGAGCCCCCAGGATGCATGGGATTGCCCCCCCATACCATATTTGGAATAGGGGAACAATTCCATGATCTTAGACACCTTACATGGCCATATTCGGAGTTACCATTGTGAAGCTACATATAGGTATTGACCTATATGTAGTGCAAGCATGTAATGGTATCCCTGTACTCATGAAGTCCGGGGAATTGGCCCTGGACAGCGTGGGGCCACCTTTGCTAGTGCAAGGGTGCCCTCACACTTAGTAACTTTGCACCTAGCCTTCAGTAAATGAAGGTTAGACATATAGGTGACTTATAAGTTACTTAAGTGCAGTGAAAATGGCTGTGAAATAGTGTGTGCACTATTTCACGCAGGCTGCAGTGGCAGTCCTGTGAAAGGGTTTGTCTGAGCTCCTTATGGGTGGCAAAAGAAATGCTGTAACCCATAAGGATCTCCTGGAACCCCAATACCCTGGGTACCTAGGTACCGTATACTAGGGACTTATAAGGGGTGTCCATTGTGCCAATTGGAATTGGAATATGAAGTCACTAGACTATAGTGATTAATTTGGAAGCAGAGAGAGCATAAGCACTGAAGTTCTGGTTAGCAGAACATCAGTGACACAGTTAAGCACTACTGACAACACACACATTAGGCCACAAACTATGAGCACTGGGGTACTGACCAGCAGGATCCCAGTGAGGCAGTTAAAGCATACTGACAAACAGGTAGAAATTGGGGGTAACATGCCAAGAAAGATGGCACTTTCCTGCAATCTGCCTGTCCTATTTAACAGTATATACTACCTTCACCCAACGGTACCTATGAACTAAATTCTAATTTGTAATCAAGCCATTTGAAGCGATCACAATGTGACACCTAAGGCGTATTGTAAGTCCAACCAATTGAAATGCAACGATACATGCAGGAATTATTGAATGGTGGATCTGCAGGGCGTTTAAGGTATTTAAGCACAGGCACAGAACTTGCAGAGGTGAAGAAAGCTGTGGATAGTCTTTAGGAGAAATTCAGTTTGACTAGTGGAGGAGGAGCAACCTGCCACTTGGAGAGTGACTCAGAGAGCTCGAATAAGAAGTAACGTCTTGGGCCATTTAACAAGCCCATTCCAGAATCCCACATAGCGCACACTCACAGCCACTGATCTGTTGTAGCATTAGCAGGTGTACAAATTACTTAATGCTAAGAGACGATGACTAGGTGCCGGAAGGTGAGGATTAATGACTATACTTATGGCAGAGATTCAACAACACTTAACAGCAGCAGGTATTTCCCGCCAGGCCTAGCTATAAGCACTGAGTGCCCTCATCATTTTAAGTTTCCATTCAGCCTGCCATGTGTGGGTATTTCCCTGAAAGGGATCACTTCCCTGCCAAACATTTACCAGCAGAGTGAGATGAGTCTCCCTGATGTAAACCACCTGTGGCAATCAATATTCTTAATAAAATGATGCCATCTGTGTAATCTGAGTAGGTGGTGCACCCACTGCGACATTTCTAGTAGCAAGTTAGGTCTTTTTCCAACCTCTGGTCAGTTGCCCGTACAACCGATGTTGCTAAATAGGCATTTGATACCCCTGATCAACTCTTTGATGCTTCTAACAAGTCCCTTGCTACCTCTAACCAGCCACTTCACGCATCTGATCTGCACCTGCTAGCTTCCGCCATGTCCCTGGATGTCTGTGCCAGAATTACAAGGACCTAGTGCCTCCTTGCACCACATGAGTGTCATTTTTGTATGCTAATGTGGCTCAAGGAGGCAATTTCTGCTGCGTCATATTTACAAAGTGGTGTAATGCATGCATTGCACCAATTTGCGACCCTTTGTGCCACATTATGCCTGCGTCAGGCATAATGTATGCAAGGGGGGGTTCCAGCATTAGGAGGCCCACAAAAATGGTGCAGTGAAATCTACAAGATTTCACTGTACCATTTTGGCGTCATTTCTAATGCCTGCTCAAAGCAGACGTTAAAATGACATACCCATTGAAATCAATGGGCCTCTTGCACTTTGCTACATTAGCATCAAATTTTTTGACACTAGTGTAGCAAAGCACCACAATAGCATAAAAAATGTTGAGGCCAGTGGCATGGGCACTGCAGGGGCCCCCAGGGGCCCCGCGACACCCGTTACCGCCAGCCAGGTTCTGGCGGTCAAAACCGCCAGAGCCAGGCTGGCGGTAAGGGGGTCGGAATCCCCATGGCGGCGCTGCCTGCAGCGCCGCCATGGAGGATTCCCCAGGGCAGCGGGAAACCGGCAGAACACCGTCGGTTTTCCGTTTCTGACTGCGGCGGTACCGCCGCGGTCAGAATGCCCATGGATGCACCGCCAGCCTGTTGGCGGTGCATCCGCGGTCGTTGGCCTGGCGGTAGTCTACCGCCAGGGTCAGAATGACCCCCTATGTCCTATGGGATTTAGATTTCAGTGGATGGGATACCCGTTACCGTTGTGACCAAAATCAGTTTGTCAATATCTAAATCAGCTCCTCTGTTGTTCCATGTAAGGCCTCTGGCCATCCTTTTGTTTAGGGCTCGTAAAATGATCCCATTACATGTACTGTCTTGAAATTGTAGGGTTCACATTGGAGCAACTATTGTTACCTAAAGTAAACATGGATGTCACAATTCCTGAATCATCCGGTGGTGTAGTTTCCAGAAGAGCGAAATTCCAGGAGTCTGTGGAAATTGATAAACCATTCTTCCAATTAAAGACAGTGGAGAAAATGAAATTGCAAATGAGTTATAACACTGAGAAACGATACAAGAGTCCAGTAACTTGTGTGGGTGGGTTGATGATATTGGTTTGAAGCCAACTGATCACTATTGACCCTTGAACCTGTCTCCAACTTTCAGGATATGGAGAGGTACAGTGGTAGTCATACTTTTTTCTAGGGTTAATGTTATTGCATACTATGGAAAAGAACAAAGATTGAAGCAGATAAATTGGGAAGTATTTTACTTTTCACATTGAAAAGACAACCATCTTACTGATTGGTATCCATTTACACTGTCATTTTGACTCTCAGAGGACCATGCAAGCGTTTATTCACCAATATAGTAGCTGCCAGCAACATGAGGCCATCAACAGTAGGTTTGTGCAGAATTGTGTCAGAGTAATCAGGGTAATTTCAATAATTTTGCATTACAAAAGAATGCTAAATGCAGAATTATACATCTTGTGTAATTCAAGCGTAATCATGCCGAATTCTTAGGCAATTCCGTTTCACTATGCTACACAGAATTGCGCTAGTTATGCCCACCCCTAATCAACACCATTGGTCAACTGACTTTTTTTTATCCAAGAGGCTGTCTTAAGCCCACTAACCACTCTGATTCCTTCCCGAATGAGCTCTGTGTGAGATCATTTCCTTTACAGTTCAGAGAAAAATAGGCACCTTTACTTCTCTCAAAAGTATGGATGCCATTTTATGATTATTTGAATTTGTCTGTTTTTGCTATTGCTATAGAGAGGTATATGTAAATCATAATAGCAAACTACTAACTTGGCATTCTATTTCCACACGTAGATATGTTTACGCATACATTTACCCATTAGATTTTACTGATTATGTGATTGTAGTGACAGTAATTTTTTTTAGAAGAAGGGTCTATATTGCATGTACTGTTTTAGCATAATATTTCCAAAAATGCCTTAGAAAAAATGTGGAAGTGTATCAGCTGCTTGATTTTTCAAATAACTGTAGTTTTAGTTTCTGCAATCAGTACTTGTGTATCACATTAAAAAAAATACTGTAGGCTGCAGATGTTTGAAATAATCAATGCTCTTCTAGAAGCCTCTGCTTGCTATTTGATTTGAAAGGCTTGTTTTTAAATGCAGGTAAAGCACTAATGAGACTGGTTTTAGTGACTGTTTCATTGTGGGTTGAATGTCTGTTTACTGTTGAGGACATTATGGGGGTTATTCCAACTTTGGAGGAGGTGGTAATCCGTCCCAAATGTGACGGATTTACCACCAGCCGTATTACGAGTTCCATAGGATATAATGGACTCGTAATACGGCTGGTGGTATATTCGTCACTTTACCGTCACTTTTGGGACGGATTACCACTTCCTCCAAAGTTGGAATAACCCCCTATACTTGTTGGAGCTAGGAGGTTGTCCTCTACTTTAATGTTGGTGCCTTTGGACAGGGCACTGAAGCATCCTTCACTACTGTAAAACCTTCCACCCATTACAACCCATATGTGAGCTGGGTGGGCCTTGCTAGATCATCCAAATAGAATAGACTCTTTTGGTCATTCTGGATGTTTTCTGACGGGTGACACAACAGCCTGCCAGTCAGCTCTAGTCTCTGATTCAGGACCTGTTGTTAAATAAGGGTTTTTATGAGGGTGTGGTGGCTAATGTTTATTCATCTAGTATAGTAAACTGATTAATACATGAGCACATACACTACATATACTTGTAATGTCAGTTCTGAGGCCTGTAAGATTTGTGTAACCCAAGAGATGGGTTTGCCATTTGATGCATAAGCATGTAAGATATTTGTAACCTGATTGGTAGCTCAGTTGTTATGGGTGGGAACCTTTAAGATAAATGTAACCTAACAAATATCTGCTTTTAACGTGGGGATGAGAACTTGTTAACCTGATAATATATATATTCTACTTGAGTTTATAATGTACGATTTCAGTAACTAGGGATCTACATTTGCTGAGACAGATTACTTCTACTGTCTAAAGCGAGAGCTTGTGAGGTCTCTGTAACTGGGATAGCCCTGTGTATGCCCAATTTGAGCCTACATAATCTCTGTAACTATACCTTCAGCTCTAAGACTTGAGCCTGTACATTCTCTGTAGTTCAAGTGATGGCTTTCCTGCGTGAAGCTTGAAGCTGTATTTCTTTAGTCCGATGAATTTTCTATCTGTTAAATCGAAATCCATGTGAGTTGTGTAACCTTGTTGGATATAGACAATCCCATCTGTGCTGGACACAAATAAATTTAATGCAACTATCTCTCCTCAAGTGGTGCTATGTAATCCACCTCTGTCAGCATCCACTTCTAATTATTGTCCAACTCAATGCTTGTTTATTCAAACCTTTTTTCTGTCAATTGCAACAAAGGCACTTTTTGGTAAAGCAATAATATGCTGCCAACATTATCTATGTGACCAACTATGACCTCGACAAATCATTGTTGCAAAGATGCCTCGTTTACTGTAGCAGCAATAAGCAATTACTCTTTGAGGTGCAAAGTGCACAAAAATATCAATGACATAAAACTTTATATGAAACGCTTAAGAAGAATCCATTTGTTTATAAAATGCATAATTAACATCAGGTTTCGCTCACTGAAACTGAAATATACTGTACATTTTGCTTAATTAAATTTAGCAAAACCCCTAAATGTCCACAGTTCTAGTCTTTCTTCTATGGGTTGGCTGGCGTTTCATTCTGCTGCCCATGCCTGTCTAATGTCGAACACGTAGTAAGTCGGTATCAGTGGCTTCAAAACTACGTAAAATGGATTGACCCCATTCTATTGGTCCTGGGGCTTGGGTCCAAAATTATTTCACGTCTGGGGACATCTGAAACAGCATAGATGAAAAAAACAATAGCCTTTTACTTTGTTCATTGTGGTATGACCTGTCTGTAACACTAGTAATAGAAGGAAAAGGTAGTAAAGATGGGCCTGCTTGTTTATTCACAGATAAATGACCCTGACCGCGTGTGAACATTTAGTGCATTGTTAACACAATGCAACAATAGGCCAATCAGCATTAATTTGCCAAGTGTCATAGGGGGTCATTCTAACCCTGGCGGTCTTCGACCGCCAGGGCTAAAATGACGGGGGCACCGCCAACAGGCTGGCGGTGCCCCGCAGGGCATTCTGACCGCGGCGGTTCGGCCGCGGTCAGAAGTGGAAAACCGGCGGTCTCCCGCCGGTTTTCCGCTGCCCTTCTGAATCCTCCATGGCGGCGCAGCTCGCTGCGCCGCCATGGGGATTCAGACACCCCATATTGCCATCCTGTTCCTGGCGGTTCGCCCGCCAGGAACAGGATGGCGGTATGGGGTGTCGTGGGGCCCCTGGGGGCCCCTGCAGTGCCCATGCCAATGGCATGGGCACTGCAGGGGCCCCCATAAGAGGGCCCCACAATGAATTTCACTGTCTGCATTGCAGACAGTGAAATTCGCGACGGGTGCCACTGCACCCGTCGCACCTTCCCACTCCGCCGGCTCCATTCGGAGCCGGCGTACTCGTGGGAAGGTTGTTTTACACTGGGCTGGCGGGCGGCCTTTTGGCGGTCGCCCGCCAGCCCAGTGTAAAACCCAGAATACCCGCAGCGGTCTAATGACCGCGGTGCGGTATTCTGGAGGGGGGAACTCTGGCGGGCGGCCTCCGCCGCCCGCCAGGGTGAGAATCACCCCCATAGTGTCATACAACAATATACGTAAGGGCTTTACCAGAACTCTCCTCTTCCGAATATAGTCAGATGCGTAGCACATCAATAAGCCATCTGCTAAGAAGGTTAGCGAGAACACACGTTGTAGGTTGGAAGCAATATCCATAGAGCAAAGAAACGCATACGCTAATTTATAACAAAAAAACACCTCAAGGCATCACATTCATGAACTGTTCACCTAAAATCTAACCCTTTATTATGTAAACAGCAATGCAGTTAAGCGACCATTTGCCGCTGAAATATATAGTAACACCCTAAAGGCGCTCAACATGGCAGCAAGTGTATAGTTTCCATACGTTTTTTCATTGTTTCAAACATATAGATAGAAATATCAGTTGCAACATAAAGTAAACCACTACTACTACCCACCACTCAAAATCAGCAGACAGTCAAATAGCATGCCTCTTAGAACAAATACCCTTCCCATGGCAGTGAAATTAGCAACTACTCCTCCATCCGAAATGAATCAAGTATTGAGGTTATAATGAACCCTGAAGGAGCAGTGGACTTTTTGCAGTGAAAATATGTGTTGACCGTGCCTTGACAATCTTTGTAAATTTTTCAACACTGAGTTGAACACAATTGCAAAGAACATATTTTCTAACTTTGTACAATGTAAGCATTTTAACAAAACTGTACGCTATACATATAAGATGGCTGTTTTTAATTCATTAATTTAGAAAAAGAAAATTATTTTTACATTTGTATAAAACATCAATTCTTTTGTGATTGTAAGATACATTCCCAAAGATAGTCTAGCATCCTTGTGATGTAACTTTGCATGTAATGACAATCAAGCGTCATGCCTTTTCCGTCTCTCGGAGAGTCTACTTGTAGAGATAACACAGAAGAGCCGCTTGGTGGTATCTCATCAGGTCAGGCCCATTCAGACCACCATCCCATGGATGCTGGTTACATTCACACTGCCATAGTCTCGCTTTTGTCCCACTGTCAAATAAAGCTGTTACAATATCTTTATAGTTGAGAAAGGAAGTCACTCTGAAAGCCCATGGGTATCACTGGAAAGATGTATAAAATCTTTGGGTGAAGGGGCATCTCCATTTCTGCAGTGCTCCCTGTCATGATATTTGGCAACGGTTTCAGCCTGACAACTCAACGATGACTATAATTTGAAGTACCTTTATGTTTGTTTCTCTTTTACCTGTCAGTGTGGCCATTAGAATAATCCCTCAGCAGGTAATTGAGTCACTGGGCCATCAAAACAGAGAACTTTCTATTCGAAAAATGCCACAGGACCCAGTGTGATATTAAGGCACATAGATTTGTTCAGATTGACCTTTATGACTAATCAATCAATCAATCAATCAATCATTGGATTTATAAAGCACACTACGTACCCGTGAGGGTTTCAAGGCACGGGGGAGCTGGTGTTACTGGTCAAAGAGCCAGGTCTTGAGGAGTCTTCGGAAGGTGAGTAGGTCTTGAGTCTCTCGCAGGTTGGTGGGGAGGGTGTTCCAGGTTTTGGCGGCGAGGTATGAGAAGGATCTGCCGCCAAAGGTCTTTCTTCGGATGCGGGGGACGACGGCGAGGTGTGAGTTTAGAGGAGCGGAGCTGACGGGTGGGGGTGTAGAAGCTGAGTCTGTTGTTTAGGTAGGCTGGTCCGGTGTTGTGGAGCGCTTTGTGAGCGTGGGTAAGAAGTTTGAAAGTATTCCTTTTGTCCACGGGGAGCCAGTGAAGGTTTCTCAGATGGTGGGAGATGTGGCTGTGGCAGGGTACGTTGAGGATCAGTCGGGCGGAGGCGTTTTGGATGCGTTGGAAGAGTAGTAGGTCTTTCGCTGGAATGCCTGTGTAGAGTGCATTGCCATAGTCCAGCCTGCTGCTGACGAGGGCCTGTGTCACTGTTCTTCTTGTTTCTGTCGGGATCCACTTGTAGATTCTGCAGAGCATGCGGAGTGTGTTGTAGCAGGAGGAGGAAACTGCGTTGCCCTGTTTAGACAAGGTGAGGGAGGAGTCAAGGATGAAGCCCAGGTTGCGAGCGTGGTTGGTCGGTGTCGGAGGGGTTCCTAGTGCGGTGGGCCACCAGGAGTCGTCCCAGGCGGAGGGGGTGGATCCGAGGATGAGGACCTCCGTCTTGTCCGAGTTCAGTTTCAGACAGCTGATTCTCATCCATTCCGCAATGGATTTCATCCCCTCGTGGAGGTTGGTTTTGGCGGTGCGCGGGTCTTTGGTGTGTGAGAGGATGAGCTGGGTGTCGTCGGCATAGGTGAGAATGTTGAGGTTGTGTTGTCGGG